>NC_058155.1:10547942-13060000 GCF_011075055.1 Mangifera indica
CCAACAAATCCATTCAAGATACATAAATGTGATGGGCTATTTTGTTCAATGGCCAGGCCAAGACTCTCTCCTTCGACGAATTTTGTCCAAGTAGGATAGATGAAAGTTAGAAAAAAATATTTAATCCAAACAATTCAAATCGCTGGTTTGATTGTCAAGATCAGGTAAATAAAAGGTTAATATTAAAGTACTATTATAGAGAATTGAATCATTACTCGTATAATTGAAATCTTTTTATTTCTTACTCAAATTATCACTTAAGAGTAACATATATGAACAAAAAGGTATGATTAAACATATTTGTTAGTGTTAGTACAATTTTATTGGCAATGAAATTATTTTATGTAATAGCATATTGACAATATTCCGATCAGTTGGCAGGGAATTCAAGTTTAAATATGTTTTTAAAACAACCTTTTGGAAATGGGATTGTTTCTCTCTATCTCATCAACAACCATTTCCAGAAAGCCATTTAGAGAAAATAAAAATTTAGTCCCTTGGGCCAAAAGTTCATCATACTCATGATGTTGTATATTTAGCTTGCTATAAATCGAATTCAAACATTCATTGTTCTCTCTGGACTTAAAGGTTTGATAAAGCTGAAACCTAAATTACAACAAGTGCAGTAAGAAAAAAGGAGTATATTCTTCTTCTTCAACAATCCATTAATTTTGTTAGTAGTACAAAATTTTGTTAGTCAACTAGATTAGGCTTATTTGTGCAAAACCCGAGGGATGGTTTGATCAGAAAGGGGTTGGACTCCAAGGTAGAGAATTGGGTTCAAATCTCTCAGCGACACATCAAAATAATAATTTTTATTTATTTAATTTAAGAGTTGACTTGTTTGTATAATTGGATTGACTATAAAAAAATGGTTCAGTTACGTAAGAAAAGCAAATATGTTTCTTGTTAAAGTTAAAAAGAATAAGTAGAAAAAGATCTTTTTTAGTAAGAACAATAATATTATATATTTTTATTTTGAGTATATAAATATATATAAAATATATATATATATATATATATATATTTATATGTATTATTATGTTATTGAATATTATTTTATATTTGATTTAAAATCATTTAATCACATGATGACATATATCAAATGTGTACTTAAAATGAGTATTTATAGTTTTATTGTTGTAAGAATATATTATAACAAAATAATGTGTAAATATAGAAAATTTGACTTAATAGCATAGATTAAGGAAATTAAAAATTGTCAATAAGAGAACAAATAAACCTTATTGTAAGATATATATATATATATATATATATATATATATATATATATATATTATATATATATGTGTGTGTGTGTGTGTGTGTGTGTGTGTGTGTATTATATTTATATGTATATAATATGTATGTATGTATGTATGTATGTATGTATATGTTGGGAACAATGATGCCAAAAATTAAATTATGTGAATTACTGAAAATATTAAATTGTATACCTAGATTCATGTTTCGACGAAGGGCATTCGAATACAGTCTGAAGTGTTGACGTTAGTCAATTTTCATGACTAAATTTACACTATGTATTGTTTTCATTTAAGAGACCAGAATACTGTGCTTTTGATTTTTACAAAAGAAGAAAGAGTATTTTGATGTTATAAAAAAAAAATAACGTTATCTTTTGAGAAGGTAGTTAAAACAATTTATATATAAATGTTCAACTGTCCTTCAACTCTCACTTATAACTACCTTTGATAGTTAAATTAAATCAGATCTGATTAATTCGTTATAAGTAAAACTCAGATCCAATAATATATTATATATTTATATTAATCAAGACCTGACATTCATGTTGATATATTAATACGAGAAATTATCTTTCTCACTCGATTGTCCTATGTATACGAATACTTCCTTTAAATATCTACTCACAAAAATGATGTGATAATGAAAATTTTAAATGGATAAAGATAAAAGATCTAAAAGTTAAAAGGAGAGGAAAAAAGGGTAAATAATTTCCATTGTTATTCTAAATTTGTACACAAATTTATTATGATTTTGACAATGTGGGGATTGTGGCTAGGCAGATGAAGGGTTTAAGGAAGGTCAAGTTTTCAATTTAACTTTTAGTGGGCGTTTGGTTTGGGTAATGTTTGATTACTAAATAGAAGATTACCTTAAAGATAGATTACTTATAAAATTACTAGGTTAAATGATTACTCTGTTTGATAAAATTTGATAGGTATAAATAATTATTGTGTTTGGTTAAAGGTAATAAAAGATTACTAGTAAATTATTTTACTTAAATGCCCTTGAATATAATTATTTTTAAATATTTTTTATATTATTTGTCATATTAATAAAAAATAAATTTATTTTTATCTCAAAAAATTAATAAATAATAATTTTTCTATAATAAACTCAAGATTACCCTAGTAATCTTTAAATACCTAAGGTGAAGGTGGTAATCAGATTACCACCTATATTACCTGCCACGTCAGCATTGGTAATAGAAAATTACTGTAATCTTTTATTACTGACAAACCAACAAGGGAATAAAAGATAGATTACCAAGGTAATAATAAATTCTCCCAACCAAACGCACCTTAAGTTAATTTTCCGAGTTTCTAACACTTCTTTCAATTCCCAAATCTCTTATCTCCCATCTCGTTCCTTCCACTCCAAACACCTTCTCTACGACTCGTCTTTGCCACCTCCACCAGGGTCTGTAATAAAATACAACCTTTAAACTCTTCTTTAAGACAAATTCCAGTAACCAATCTTATAATTATTAAATTAAGTAAGTTAATAATTTAATTTGTATATATAGTTAAAAAAAATTAAATTTAAATTTTTTTATATTTAAAGTCTCATTTTTTGTTATTCAAATTATTTTTTGAAAATTAATTATAATAAGTTAATGTAACATAACTGAAGAATTTATATATGTAGTAGTAGTATGATGGCAGTTTAAATTAAACAGTTGAACCGTGGAAGTATATATATACTACATAGTAGACATGGATGAATTTATAAATTGAAATTAATAGGAAATAAATGGAGGATGACAAATAGGAATGTAATAAATATGACACCAGATATTCTAATTATTAATTTTGGGTTTGCAATAAATGACAAATACATAAAAAAAAAATTAATTTAATAGTATTATATTTTCCATTTAAAAGAAATATTATAATAAAAAATATATAAATATTTATTTGGTAATAAATTAAGGAAGAATCTTTCTTAATTAGGTAGTTTTTGTAATAAAAGGGAGAAAATATAATTAGTTTTTTTAAAAAGGTAATTTAACTACCAATATAATGCAACTTGTGTTGTCACACTTGTACATATATATAACATAATCATGAACTTTACTTATTTTCTAATTCTTATAATAAAATATATTATGTTATTTTATTTTTTATTAATTTATTTGTTTTAATTTTATTAGTTATTATGGTTAAAGTTAAAAAAGAATTTTTTTTATTAATAAATAAATTTAATAAAAAATCGTTTATAAAATAAAATGAATGATAATTAATTAATTAGTGGATTAGAGTTTTACTAATACAAATATATGTTTACTTTAATTTAAAATTTAAATATTGTTCTAATTTTGTCCCGAGATTCATTACGGAGACAGATTTGGCATTAAATGGCATTAAAGCGAAGCTCACCTGCTATCGACCTTACTGGATGATACGGTGGGCACTATTCTCTCTTCCTAACACCCCTACAAATAATTTATATATGAAGGTTCTCCAACGCCAACCTTGTATTCATATATCTAAAAACAGAAGAAATCTGGTGAAGCCAAACATGTCAAAGCTAACCACCCTTTTGACAGCTCTCCTTCTTCTCACCTTTATGCTATCCTATTCTGCCACCGCCCGTCCGGACCCAACTCAACTTAAGGTACGTACCTCTATTCAATAATTTTTTTTTTTAATCATAATTCTACTCAACAACTTACCTATAAATAAAAATCCGAATTTGTTATTTGTGTAGGTGGTAGAGGCTGCAGGGAACGCCGTGGATGGAGAAGAGAGCTGTGAAGGAGTTGGGAAAGAGGGATGCTTGAAGAGAAAGACCCTCGAAGCTCATCTGGATTATATTTATACGCAGGATCATACTCACCCATGAATTGTTCAGCAAAATATATGAAATAATTGTATTCGATTGCCGTCTGTTGGTGGGTGACAGTAAAAAAATAAAGATATATATTTGTCTCTTTGTTTTATATATTTTATAAGCATGTTCATGGCTTCATGTCCATGGATTTGGTGCCATTGATGGGATCTCGGTCTCTTGTTTAAGATCATTTGGCAGTTCTATTTTATCCAGGTACAAAATTGAACCCTTCTGATGCTGATTGAAAGTCTCAGTTCATCAAAAGGAAAACTTCTGTATAAATTCTCAGCTGTTTTTGTCTGATCAATCACAGAACTGATTAAGACTTTCGAATCTGCATAGAAAAAGGCCTGAAAAAATTAGAAAGAGTGTGTTTGATTAAGAAGAGATAGTAAACCACGTCTGCCAATAAGAAATGAATCTAGTGGGGAAAGTGAGGAAGGAAGGAAAATGTGTAATTTTGTCAACCCAAGTCAACTGAAAGAAGCAATCAGAATCTTGATAAATTTTCAGCCAAATCATATCTTAATCATGCCCGAGGAATTGTTTTTCCTATGCTTGTTATCTAAGTGTCCTGTAGAGAGTCGCATCCTTTCACAAGTTGTGCCATAATAACACGTTTGTGTTGACTATGCCAATAATACAAATATTGGGTGGCTTATGGAGATTCCAAAGAACTCTAAAAGATTTCAGAAGTATGACACATGAGCAGATATATAAGATCCCCAGTCCGTCTAGTCATGACTTTTTACGTCCGAGGGCTTTATGTTCCGCCATATAACTTATGTTTACTATTCAGATTGAATGACGCTATGAATTACATTGGTATTTTCACATATTATGATTAACATAGAAGACATTTTTATTTTTCTCCGGGGAAGTCTTTAGAATTACAAATCTTTAGATTTCAATTTGCCCTTAGCCATTGAATCAAATGTGAATAACTTATCTTTGTCTCTTTAAAATAAGAGATGTCTCTGGTTTTGTTAGTGTTTGAGACAATTTTATTTTTCTGTATAACTGTATCTTTAGAGTTAATAATTTTATATGAAAAATTACTTAATCACTTGTTGTTGTTATTTTTTAGTTTTTTGTTAAGGTCTATTCGATAAAAATATTTAAATTGAATCAGTGATGGATTTTTAGTATGTAAATCAATAAATGGACAGTTTGGATGTTTAGATTTCCTCAAAGCTTACCGGAAAATATGAAACCGTGTGAAAAGTGCTAGAAAATTATAAACTCTACTATATTACACACCAACTTAGGGTTACCCAAAACATTTTAGGACTTTTTCTAGGATCACTATTCTAGGGCACACATTTTCCTCCGTAGTCAATTACTTAATTTTCCATAACAAATTACAAAGATGGAAAATCATCTTAAATACATATACGTTCAATTTAATAAAATTATATACATATATTTTTGAGTATATAATTAAGTACACAAATAACATGTCATCACATGATTTGATGATTTTGAATTGAATATAAAATAATATTAAATCATATGATAAAATATAATCTATATACATAATTGTTTATTAAAAAATATATACACATCATATTGTTCAGGCTCAATTATACATGGCATACAAGAAATTATGCAAGAAAATATCCAAGAATCGGCCATGACAGGAGGCAGGCGGTAGTGTCAAACACGACTCTGAGATTTATCATCAGATACAGGAGTTGGTGAAATTTGAAATCATTCTCAAGAGAAAATCACAACAAATACCAACTCTGCTTCGCTGATGGCTGCGCTTACTTCAATTACAAAGTCATGAATGGGAATTTAACAAACAGTTTGACATATGATTGGTGAATGAATATAGATGTTCCCCGTTAATTTCTTCCTCATGGCTCAAGTCAAGAATGTTCCTATCAAATAATTTATTTATTTGATGTAGAAGCATGCATTTCTATCTGAGCACAGAGACTGAAAGAAAGCCTTATCTTAAAAGAATCATTCAACCACCTTGTACTCGTAGTGGGAAAGTTTGACTTTCCCACTCAGACTCCACAATCACAATTTCTGCATAGCCCAATAGTGGATTTGAATAACACCATTCTTCCTTCACCAAGTAAGATTGTAAGATCCCAAAAGCTTTTCTTATAAGGTTCCATATCCATTGCAAATCCTATGCATGTGCTTGAGGATGACCCAGATTGTTAACTGCTACAACTAACACTAAGAACATAAAAAAAAACAAGTATCAGAAACTTCTGAGATGTGGCTGGGGGATTCTCGAGCTCCAAATCTTTTCTTCTTTTCTCTTTTAAGAAAAAAGTGCAACAGGATACCTGAGCTTCCAAATTGAAAATGAATAACAGTCAGTTTAGTGGAAGCTGCTGAAAGCGAAGCAACACTTGTTATTAAACTTCTGACTTGCTAATGGTGAATTCCCAAGCTAAAAGTTCCATAAAGTTCAAGTACCATCAACAAATTTTGGCAATACTACCACATCATTTCTCTCGCAAACATCGAGGCACATCTCCCAGGGCTACCTTATACACTTCACAAAGCCATTATGGCTGTAGCTTTCAGAAGCCCTTTCTAGGGAGAAGAGCTAGTGGAAGGGACGAAATCGAGCTGAAGGAAGTGCGTAGCATGATCTACAGATTTATAATGTAGGGAAATGCCGATAGCTTTTACAGAGCTCAATAATTGTCAAGAGTATGAATTGACACTACTATTGAAAGAAGGCTAACTGAATACTGAAATTCAGTCACAGTAGTCTATTTGAAAAACACATTCCAAAAGATCTCTCAATCTAAAATAGTTTCCTTCTTTATTCCCTTATGATAGTAGTCTATATCCATATAGAGAGCTATTTGAAAAACACATTCCAAAAGGTCTCTCAATCTAACATAGTTTCCTTCTTTATCCCTTCTGATATAACAGATTATATGAATTAATGAGTTTCAGACTAAGAAGGATTTGAGAGAGCAATTCACTAGATGTTTATCATATCTCATGTAAAAAGAAGGAATAGATGTTCATTGTACATAAGTTTTACATCAAGTCCAAATAGATCTATAAACTCAGCACTAATGCAGACTAAAAAAAAAACCCTTTGAACCCCAAAAATCCCTTGAAAGAAAGGATGAAAATTTAGGGATCAATCAATATTACAGGGCAACCCAGTGAGAACTAACTACATTATGAATGAAGCACATGCTTAGGTGTACTCTTCACTGCTTTTTCATCATGTCCAACCTCCATTGCATTCATCACAGACATACTTTACACTCTGTTCTTGTTGATTGAAACACCTGTGCAACAATGGCAAGATTGACTCACAACCTTGCTAAGGGATTATTGGCAAATGTTGGCAAAAATGCCAGCATATAGACTGCAGATTAATGGTTTCACAATATGGAAATAACTCAGAAGAAATCCACTTTATGATGCTTCTTCATGTAAACTCATCAGTCAGATTGAACTTCTTTAGTATACACAAGGTAGAAAAGGGTACCTTAAGAACCCCAGTGAGCTCAATTTGGAATTCTGTTCAATCCCAGAAGCACCTTCGTCCATTGGGAATGAAGTGCGTTAAAAAAGGAAGTGCCGTGTGCAAATCAACATTTTGCCCCTTTTTTCACTGTATGGTTTTTGTAAGCTTACACTTTGAAAGGAATTTAGTAGCTGAGTAATTTAAACTACACAATTTCAAGAGCTCAGCAGACCGCTGCTTCAATACAGGACTGCAACTACTCTGTATTACTAGAAGTAGCTTAGCTGCCAAACCTGCATCCACAGCAAGTAAAGCACATTCATCTGGTGCAAGCTTGCAAACTGTCCATAAAATTGACAAGGCAAACTGGGTACAATTCTCTGAAACTCTCATTAACAGTTTGACCAGATTTGGTATTGTATTAGGGCAATCTTTCAAAGCCAATCCTCCCTCAGGAACCGTTGACAAAACCTCTAATACATAAAGGGCAAACTCCAGACACTCGTTACTCAAACTGGGCAATATCTCTACCAACAGAGGAACTGCTCCAATGCTGACAAGTGAGTTCCTAACCGAATCATATGAACAAATTGTCTTGAGCAAGCCAAGTCCCGCCAGAACCCCATTTTGGTGCCTCTTATCCTTCACTAATCTCAACAAACCAACCAAAAGACTCAAGCTAGACATTTTTTCAGAACCATGATCATTGGCTTCCATTAAAACTTCAATCAACCTTGTGCAATTAACCTTTGTTTCAATTGTTCCCTCGTTTAGCATATCCACCATTAAGGATATCTTTGCTGGCGGCATCAGATTCTTCTTTGATTCCACATCGAGATCCAAGTTGACCAGAATCCCAATTACTTCTGACCCAACAGCATGAGTAGTGAAAGGTCCCAACAAAAGAGAAATCAAACTAACGCCATTATTAACTACAACCGCCTTTTTTGCTGTGGAATGAACAGCCACAAGCTGCCTAAGCTCTTTAAGAGCCTGAACTCTAGCTTGGCCTTTAACCTTCTTTAAAGTTTCCAAAATCTCCACAGTACGTCCTTGAACATCCTCCGATTTCTTCTTCATTGAAGCATATTTACGGGAGAACCAGGCGTAAATAAGCTGCTGAAGAGTCTTATTAGGAGTGACTGAATCGTCCCAGAGCTCTTGCATTGTAGTAGGGCAAGTGTAATGACCCAGAGAGAACCATTTCAAAATGTTGGATCTCTCATAGGTCTGGCCGGTGCAGAGAGTCACGGGTTCGAGCATCGGGTCTAAAGAAATTGGACAAATAAACACAGATGGCACATCAATTGATTCCAGCTCTTGTATCATCTTCTTCAGATCCAGTTTGTCTGCAACACCAGCACAAACTGGACCATAAGTATCACCGCCTAAAATGCCATCTTTCACGGCTGTTTCTAGATCTAGTACTTGGCCACCACCACCATTAATGTCAAGCTTGGTTGGGTGATACATGGGCAGGCTTTAGATACCCTACCAGGGTAGAAGAGCAGAGAAAGTTGTGTTCAACAACTAGTTGTTAATAGATTTCGAAGCAAGCAAAAGACATCTACTACTATACTACACTACACAGGAAGTCTGTTGTAGGAAAGGAAAAGTAAGATACAAAAAGGGGGACTGGAAGAGTGTCTTTATCTTTCATTGACAATAGGAAACAACAATGCTTATCAAAGGGGACATCTTTTCTCCATTCATTTCTTTTTGGCTCTTTACCTGATCTCTTTCTCTGGTCAAAAGAGTAATGTTCATCATCGTAGTAATCATCATCAACAGCAACAAAGACATGATGAAGATGTAATTTTCTCTAATACCAAAGCCAAACTTGATTCACTTCCCCTACAAGCTCAAAAAGGATGAAATCATCAACCCCGGATCAGGTAATAAAAGGAGAGAGAACAATCAAAAGTGAAAGATGAAATACACTCACACATCAACAGTAACAAGTAGCAATAACCCACCACAGAAATTTAAATTACGAAAAAATAAAAGACAAAAATGGGAACACCGAGAATCATTCATACCTTATTACAGTAGACAGAGAGAGGAGAGCAGAAGTCAGCAAAGAAGAAAGCAATGAGCTCTCTATCTTCTGCACAGTCTCCTCAACTGGTCCTCTTTGGTTGCAGAATTTTTTCCTTTTTTTCTTTTTAATCTTTTAAAAGTTTTATTTTTTATTTGGGTATATTAAAACGATATTAGGAGGAGTGACTGGCGATAGCCGGTAATTAAACTTCTAGACAAATGTGCGCCACACGTGCAGAGTTATCTTTACTCTTTAGTTACCGTTGTATCCGGTTTTTAAAGTAATTAAAGTTTTTTTTTTTTTAAATTTTGGTTGAATAAATAGCGGGGGTTTTCACATATCTAGGAGTTGAGGGCCCCTTGAGACTCAAAGACGCAACCTGTGTCAGTAGTCAAATGACGTTTGATGTTGGCATGGGAATAATTACAGGTCGCAATCCTTAAACGACGTCGTCATCTTCGTATATGAATGGAAATTCTGTTGACAGATGTCATGTGAACGGGAAGACTGCTGTAGATAATAGCAATGTTTTTAAAATTGGGTTACTCATCGAATTGATTATCTTATTAATTTATATTTTGATTGATTTGATCAATTCAATTAAGAATCAATTGATTTAATTTATTATTAAATTATAATAAATAAATTTTACTTAAAAATTTATAAAAAATAAAATTACTCAAGATAACTATACTTAGAGAGATTAAAATATATCTTTTTTAAGAAGTAATAATTATTCATTTGATTTTAATGAAATAATTAAAATTAAAAAAGTTTCAACTCATTATACAGGAAAAAATATAATTCTGTAAATTATTATTTATAGAACACATTTCGATGGATATGAGATATTTTTTTTTTTAAATTTATTTTTGAACTTATTTTTCTTTATAAACCTTTAAAAATTCATCAAATCTAATAAAAAATAATCAAATTACTAAAAAATAATTAAAATTTCAAAAAATACTTTAAATTTTGATCAAATCTTATCAAACCCTATTTTAATCAAGTTTGACCGAGTTAATAAACCAATCACATTTTTATATTAATTGAACTAAACTTGATACCTATTCCTAATTCAACTAATTGAATAAGTTAATCCAATCCGATTTTAAAATCATTGGATAAGAGTTGTTTAAAGAGTGACTCACTAACTCAATCACTCTGAGTTTGAATTTTCTTATGACTGCCCGATGAGAATATATAAGTAGATCAAATGGCCTCCACTACATAAGGTTTTAATAAGGATGTTTGACTCATTTCACGGCCGCCTCTTCTTCCACAACCTCTTTCAATACTTGATGTTGTAAGAGTGCTACAAGATTTAAAATGTAAATCAAAATTTTAAATAATACTCTACAGAGTGATTACAAAAATTTTAAGTCAGTGTTAGCGACTAAAAAGTTTCATATCAAATATAAATAATATAAGTGAATGTTATATAAATATGATAGATTAACCCTTAATACAAATTAATTAATTTTGTATAATATGAGTTTTAATTTTTATACTTATAAGTCTAATTTTTATATGGTATCAAAGCTTATACACCTTGAGAAAGGATAAAGAGTCTCGCATCAAATAAAAGACAACCTCCTCTATACACCTTGAGGGAAGGTAAAAACTGTCATATCAAAAAATGCGACGTCACATATAACATGAGTTTCAACCATCTATGCATCTTGAGGGAAGGTAAAGAGTTTCACCTCAAATAAAAAAGCAATGTAATCTTTAATATTAGTTTCGATTTCTATACTTATAAGTTCAATATATTTCTTTATATTTTTTATCTTGCATAAAATAATAACTTTTTAATTTTAGGATAAGCTTACTTTGTTTAATTTCTAGTCTAAACTCAAATGAAGAGTTCTTGCATAATCTCACATGTACGATTTCTAAATTAAAGCTTCATCAAGAAACCAATGGTACATCAATGGAAGGGGAAAAATTATTTGGGATAATCATTAAAGCGATTCCTTAAGTAGTCAATGATTTAAGCATTAAAGGACAAGCGATTAAAATAGTTCCACAAGATCATGATAAAGTGGAACCCGCAGTTGGAAAACGGGAAAATCAAATTGAAGACAAACATACGTAAATGTTGAACATTTGATCAAGAAAATACAATTAGAGAAAATTGTGCAAAAACAAGCTGTCCTAAAAGAGAAGATTGAAAAAGAAAAGTATATTTAGAGCAATATTATGTGTATCCACTTTGGGTACACAAATGTATACACACTCATATGTATCATCATATGATTGGTTATTGTTTTATTCTTAATTCAAAATCATTCAATCACATGATGACACATTAATGTAATATATTTATGTACCCAAAGTGAGTACACATAGTTTTATTGGTATATTTATCAAGAACAACAACACGTTCAAATTAAGGATCAAGAGGATGAAACATGGATGACAATTCTCCAATTATGATTGATGACAAAGGATATTTACGGTTGACTTTAAGTCAAATCAAATTTAAATTTGTTAATATCATTTTAAAGTTATTTAAGTTTAACTTATTTTGAGGAGAGTATAACTCAAATTTGATTAGATAATACAGTATAGTAAAAATGATCAAAATAATATCATTTTGAGATATTATTAGTTAAAATAATATCATTTTAGTCATTCATATTAAATATTTCAGGGTTAAATTCGCTTGAACCGAGTTTATTTCAGATCCTTCAAATCAAGTTTATTTTTTAACTCGAACAAATTCGATTTACGTAATGAGTGCCATTTTTTACTACTTTAACAACTTGCCTAATTGCAAAAACTTGACAGGAGTTGTGTTTTAGGGAAGAAATTTAATATAGAATAGATTTTCTAAATATAGGATTTCACAGTATTTTTGTGTTGGATTTTCTAAATATTTGAAAGTTTAATTGTTTTAGGATTTTATTTAAATTAAGATTATTAGTTTTAGTTAATTTTGTTCTTATTTTGGCATTGCTTGTACTAGTAAAATTGAGATTTTTTTATTTCTTATTCTAATAATATTAAGAATTGTTTAGTATTAATAAATTTCTTTTCTACCAACAATAACTTATTAATAAAAATTTGAGTCCTAATAGAATTTCTTTGTTTTAGATTCCATATTCCTAAAAGGAACTAGAGCTTTGAATGAATGCTTCCAAGGGCAATTTTCATGGGATACGTATGACTTGTCGTTTCCTAGCTCCAATAAAGAAATAGAGTACAGTGATGGGACACGTGGACCCAACCCAATAATCAAAAGCTTCCAACTGACGTGTACCTCCATCTTTTCTCAAAATCATGGTTGAATAATTTTGTGTTAAAGCCGATTTTTTTTCTTACTTTATACACCAATTATATATTTAATTAAGCAGATGGAACTGGAACTGGAACTGCAATTGGAACTGGACTGGAAGGCTCGTGTGGAGCGGAGACTGGTTCCCCACTCATAACGTGGCTTTCACAAAGTGCCAGCGAAGCATTGACCAGTTTCCGTTTTGACCATTCCATGTCCCCTCCCTGCTCCACTTTGTTTGCTTTTTTCACAGCAAGGCACTAACACGTGGTGGTGGTGGTGGTCGTGGGTGCACTGAGTAAGGCCCTGCCGGCTGCCACTTTTGCTCCTGTTCATTATTCGAAACACAACAAACGAATAAAAAAACACTCTTGAATTCCAATGACAATGGTAGCATATAAAAGTACATTCCGTTAGAGTGATCTTATAAACATATATTTTTTAGTATATAAATAGATATATAAATTATATATTATTATATAATTAAATATTATTTTATTTTTAATTTAAATTCACTCAATCATATGATGAAACAACATCTGTATATTATTTATATATTTAAAAGTATATACATATGGTTTTATTATTCTCAAAATCCCAAGCCAAGTCTCACTCCCACACTTGTATCATCCAAGTTTTCAAGGGGGCCTCCAAAATGTCATGGCAGACTGCTTTACCTCAATATGATGAGCGCATAAGCACTAAACCGTAAACTAGAACTGGATCATTCAGCTATCATCAAGTTGTTCCCACCTATGGATGTCAACAGCATCAGTGTTTTATGATGATTGCAGATTGAAAATCTGTATCTCATGCATACCACTCTTGAATTTTCAGCATAAAGAAACAGACAGCCATCAAACTCAAAACATCAGTTTGAATTCTCGACACTGACTGTGATCCTCCAAGGCTCAAACTAAGTTCCACACATTTCAAATGCCGTTTGTGAGACTAATACTACCATATACTAGGCAGGACTGCAGAAGATATACATTGCTGTCACAAAAATTGAAGCCCCCTTGGACTACTTTTAGGCCACCACAGAACAACATTTGGGCAGTTAGATTTTCCCAGCCTTCTAGGGTTACGGAGTAGTAGTAAGCAAGGTAAATGAAAATAACTTACAAAATAGTTATTAGAAGTTTGGCATGTTCAATAGGGGACAACAAGCCAGGCAACTCAAAATATTATACAAAAGCAGCAAACATCAGAATGAATAAGTCAGTGTTAAAAACTGTAATTGCACACACCAAACCAATCTGATTTGTCCCTAATAATCAAGTACTGAAGGTCTTAATCATTACTAATGAAGTTAATGACCATAAATCATAAATTTCTGGAATATTTCATGAGTACCAGAGAGATTATCCGCATAGTATTGAAAAACATTTGTCAAATATGAATAGCTAGAGAACATATCATGCAACAATTTATAACTCAAGTTGCATGCACAAATTTACAAAATTCAGCCAAAGACTGCATAAGCATAAATAATTGTAACTGCATACAATTATCTATAATATAAGGTCGAATGAAGCAAGATCAATAACTCTGCCACTCAAAAAAACAGCACCAACAATAAAAGCAGTAGCTGCATTCATACAACAGTGATGTAAGAAAAGATTTGAGCCAAGCCTTTATATGCACAACGGTAGGGAAAAACAAACAGTATGTATCTACAGATAAATAGAGCTATCACTATCCGATGTTCTCTCTCTCTAACTGTTTTGTTTTTCTTTCTTTTCCGTAACTTGTATTTGTGTGTGCCTAAGGCACTCTACCTACATTAATGCATGAAATCTCCAATTTATTTTCGAGGGAGTGGAGCCTTTAAGGTTAATGAGCATTACTTGCTGTTACTTCTCAAGCTTTGGGCAAGTTATTTTCATCTCATAAATGATGATCAGTCATCTGTACAAAAATTCACAGCAAGTGCCCACTTTTTTACTTTATCATTAAAAAAAAAAAAAAACTAATTTAATAGTTTTTGTTCAGGGCAATCAACAAATTGATACAAACCAATTGATCTCACCAACCAAAATCAAGCTCACACATCTGTTTATTGCTTTTAAGGTCACTAAGAATATAAGTATGATGTTCTTTAACAAATCTAAGTTATCTAACTACCCTGTCAAATTTTGAATTTTTTCTTCTATATGAAGGAAAAGGAAGTTCTACAAATAAAATGCTACCAACTCATACAGCTATATTAGGAGAAAGCTAATAATTTCCTGGAGCTAATATCAACCATGAAAATGAAGCTCCACAGCATCAGTTTGTACATTCCCGACTAGAGAGAGAACATAAATACAGAAATCTCCCGTGGAAGCTACAAAAGAAAGTCTCCTTCAGTAAGTCTCCTCAATGAAAATTGCTTTGTGAGATCAATATACCAATTTAAGCAGCATGAGAACTCTAGTGCCACTCAGGATATGTAAATACAGAGCAAGACATATTGTCACAATAACAGAAGATTTTGCACCAACGTATCTGATAACTTCCAATCCCCTATCCACAACCTCATCATGAACTAAATGAAGACTTCTTTTCAAACCATCTGATAGCTTCCACAATAGGTACTCTACAATAGATCTTATAGTCTCAAATGTCACCCTCCCAGTCACATCGAGCACAAACTTCCTATTGCTGGGCTCGGCCAAAGTAGATGACACCTTGTCAACCATCCATTACTTTGAATCCCATTAAATGAGCTTCTCCCTTTCATTTGTTTCAAAGCTGCTTCTTGATCAAAAGAATTATCTTTAAATTCACTACGATCATCTGTTTGATCAATAATTGAACACATAGAACTAGAACCTGAGTTTAAATTTCCTGTTGAACTTGTCAAAACCTGGTGAGAGGTTTTCACAAGTGTTTCCACAGCACCATTACAAACAGAAACCAACATGTCTCTCACATTGTTCTGGTGTTTAGGATTGGTCAACCCAGCAAAAAATCATCATAAGTATTAATATCCATTGTCTTGTCAAGATAAACTGCAACAGCTGTGCTGACAAACTTCTGTATGCAATCAGCTACAAGTTCTTTACACTTTTCATTGCAAACCACATTTAACCATCCTGGTACACCTGATGAACCCTCTCCACAGCGAATGACACCAGCTCGATCATTTAAGCTCAATCCATTCATCGATTCAACTGGTGAGTAGAACCCTAAAACTAAGTTCCTCGCAAAACTACCAACTACTATCGAAACAAAACCAGTGCCAGCAGTAGAAAAAACCCTGTCCATTACCCTATCACTAAAGCTTGAATTTACCACCCAGGACTTGATTCATTATCAGTTGATGTTATCTTATACCCTCGCAAAATCCCCACAGTCAAGGCCTGAGAAACCCTAATTACAGACTGGGAAAACTCCCCCGATTTTGCAATCTTAGCAAGTTGCTTTAAACTATTTGGAATTTGATCAGAATCAGATTGCAGGAACTCCTTCAAATCTTTAGAGACAACACTCATCATCTCAGCAGAATCCCCAGCCAATTCAACCAAAGAAACAAATGCTCGGAAAAGTTTGATCGAACTGTTCCTCTTCTTCACCACAGAAGGCAAATTATAAACCTTGTAAGCCCCATAACGGAGACACCAAAAAGAGCTAACCAAATAAGCCATTTCTTTCTCCTCTGAGAGAAAGTCAACGCCTTCGTCACCAATTCAAGATCCATAGAACCCCAGAGCCAAAAGAACTGAAACTCCAGGGAGTTGAAACGAAAAATCAAAACTATACGGAAGAAATAGGTACAAAATACGACAGAAATTATTTTTACGATCGAGAAATCTAGGACATCTTTTTTCTCCTAATTTCTTTCTGGGTCAGAGTCATTGAAAACGATGAATAGAATGGATAAGTTTCTTATGATTTTATGAAAGAAATGGAGAGAAACCAGTAAACGAAGGGAAAGGACGAACCTTTAAGTCTTCAAGCTGTTTAATTGTGTTGCAGAAGAAAGGGAATTACCAAGTTGAGGAGATTCCGTTACATTTACGTCCATAGACCCCAACGCAATGAATGACATTGATTTGCAGAAAAGGCTAGACCATGGAAAATTTCCCATTTTTTAGAGATAAAAGAAGTCAAGTCAGAATGTCAGAAAGCTTAATTAGGGGGCTCTTTCTAATTCACTGTAGCTAATTGGAGGAATAATCAATCACTTTTAACTATGATTTAAAAACCAAAGGACTTATCCCCGTTCAAAGTACCCTGGATTCCATATTTTTACTCCTTAATTTAAAAAATTTTATTTACTTCAATAAATAATTAAATCTACTAATTTTAAAAATAAAATTATTATTTTATATATAATATTAAAAATAAACTAAAATTTTATTTTCTTTTTCTCACTAAATTTAAAAAAATAATATTTTCTCTCTCATAAACTAAGTTTTAAAAAATTACATTTCCTATTTAGGATTTAGTTTTAACATTTAGTCACTCTCTCTGATCCCATCCTTCTGACGGTTCACCTTTCTCCAACGGTTTGCTTATCCTAAACCTCAACCATTCCGATATTGTATGATGTCGTCTAAGAAGATGAGATAGATAATCGATTTTGTCTTTATCGTCTAATAAGACGATTCGTCTTCTCAGATGATGTTGCACAAGGTCGGAGGGGTTGGGGTTTAGGGTAGGCAAACCATAAAAGGAAGAGGAACTATCGGGAGAGAGAAATGGCTAATGATAACATCAAATATCGAAACTAAATCCTAGAGAGAGAAATGTGATTTTTTAAAACTTGATTTAGAGAGAAAATTGTTAGTTTTTAAAATTTAAGAAGAGAAAATGAGATAAAATTTTTATAGGTTAAGGTTTTGTAAACTTTAATAGTTTATGAATAAATAAATAAAATTTTTAAAATTAAGAAGTAAAAACTTGATATATTATTAATTATCTCCCACTAGTTACCAATTTTCGTGTTAGTTATTTCTATTTAATGAACTAGTAGGACCAACACGTTTATCACATGGCCGCCGACAGGTGATATTGCATAATCTTCCACAAGTATGGCTATTCACATTCCAAAAATGAAAATATTGATTTGTTCTAAAAATATTTTTCCACTCTTAACCGTATAAATCATTTGGATAAAAGAAGGGAAAAGAATCCGTCTACATGTTAAACATTAATTACCGTATTTTCTTGTACTATTTCATTTTTTTAAAAACTTTTTTCAAAACATCAAATTAATAAAAAAATTTGAATATCAAATTCACATAACCTTTTCTTTATCCTCAATTTTTTCTTTCATGGAGCCCATCAAACCCTAACAATTATTTTACTTCTGATGATCTATCTCCGACATTGATTCAACTTCCGATATCTATTCTTAATGTCAATGTCACTATCTTTAGTCTCTTCTCTTCTCTTTATTGGTTATTTCTTCTTTGTTTATGCTTAATTTTTGTTACACCTCTCTTCTATGTTGATATATTTACCTCTTCAATAATTCGATCTTGACATTTATGAAAGACATAATATTGTATCACGCTAAATTTGAATCTGTAATGGTTGTATCATACTTGATATTGGCATTCACCAATTGTATCAATCTCTCGTTATATTCGACTTCTCTCTATAATATGACTCAATCAACAATAATAATGAGGAGATTTTAGTCAAAATAACAACTAGGATTATTGGAATGCAAATCATATTTAAAGTCTTAAGGTGTAATTTTTTTTTTAATTTTATAAATTAAAATGATATTTTACTCTTCTTACAATAGATTTTTTTAACATAATTTTGATTTTAAATGGAAAATCGTAATTTATTAATGAAAAAATGTGTTTGGCCCAAACGGTGAAAAGGAAAATGTAATTTACTCTAAAATAAAATAAAATAAAACATCAGCCTCATAGAGAGAAAATTGCTCTAATTGTTTCTATACCTCTGTGGTCATTTATACTTCTTCAAGATGTCGCTCATGTAATGGAAAAAATCGAAAAATCTCACATTACACAGTTTTTTTTTTTTTTTTTTTTGTTTAGTTGCCCCTCCATGAATCACTAGAAATGTTTAAAGCATAATCTTCGCACAATCCGCACACTCAATCTATTAACACTTGATTTGATCATCCATATGTACAAAGACCTCACAAGGGGACTATAAATGTTTAACCAGAGAGCTGGAAGTTTGGCAAGTTGCCTGGTGCCACTCCATTTTCACCTCAATCAGCAAAGCTTACGCCCAGCAGAAGCTTTACCATATGGGTATGCATTCTTAAAGTTCCACAGCGCTTTATACAATCTTCGGTTTTATGGGCAGACACCCCTCATCCTCAAGATCACTGAATGAAATGTCATCTTCATTCCCTACACAAATTGCAGTATCATCGTATCCACCTAAATCTGAGTCCTCCTCTGGCCAGTCATCCTCATCATCATCTTCATAATTAGGAATCTGAATTTTAGAAGACGGACCAACTGACAGATTCTTATCCAGAGTGATTGGTTTTTCTGCTATGATTGATTTATCGACAAAATGAATCTCAGTACTTTCTATGGGGTGCTTCTCAGTCTCATAATCTGTTATTATTGTTTTAGTGCTTGGTTCAGAAGCATATGTCTGTGGTGACAAGATATCGCAAGGTGCCCAGTTAGATGAAGTAGGAACAAGGTCTTGCTGCAGTACATTTCTGCCGTCTTTTGTATAGGAAGTACTTCTTCCAAACCAGTCAGTTTCTGGCTTTGTTTGCTTTTGGAGCTCCTGCATCCACATTTTTCTGGCTTCCACTACCTGCAAACAGTAGATTTAAGAATTGTAACACCTGATTAACCATCCTTCTTGCACACAGTTGCTTTCAATTTGCTTTATTTACTTATTATTATTATTTTTTTCGATGCATAAGTCTATCCTGCCAGTATAAATGTAGCTTTGGAGTAGTAAAAACTTTTCAACTTGCCTGGCGTGTAGACAAAACCTCTGCATCATGTTTGTTAAGCCTTGAATGCAGCAGAACAAAATAAACTTTCCAAAAGTAATTCTCACTCATATGACAAGGGCAAAGTTCAATTCTCAGAGCAGCTAATCTAGGAGCAAGATATTGGATAACAAAAGCATGGTCCTTTTGGGCATCAGACATGTCAAAATCTGAAAAAAAACAAAAATTAGAGGTACATGTCATATGAAGCATTGTAAGAAAGGAGGAACTTGTTAAGAAGAAATTGAATAAATTGGAGCTGCCAAGACTGGAAAGACTAAGAAAAAAAGATGTTCATTCTCGATATTTTACAGAAGGAGAAAGTAGAAGATGGTATATCTTTTATAAATGTCCTCTAGGAACTGGCTATTGATGGATGTGGAGGTTGTAGATGTTACAGTATCAAGCGTCCTACTGCCTTCAGGAATTTAACAAGTAACAACTGAACCATATGAAATCATAAATCCAACCACAAAAGTAAGACAGTATTATCTACATTGTTTGCAAACAGAAAATTATGACCTATTGTAAATCATCAATAGACAACCGAGACAATGACACTTGCATCCGCCTGCACAATCTCCTTTTTATATAATGAAGCTGCTCTGCACTTTTGACAAGGAACTTCAACAGATTAACAATTTTATAATTTTTTCACTATCAATAGGTATTCTACAAGAGAACAACCATTTAAACTGGTTCCATAAAAAGTATTCATCATGATCCACACATTTCTTTTATATAACTAGCCCACGCATATTCATTTTCAGATACAAACGTATCTTCTCATCTTTTAAGCTTGGAAGCCATCTCTTACGAGAAAAAGGAAACTAGAACTGATCACATTCCTTTATCAGTTGTAGGACAGAAAGCATATAATTAGGGCCACTGAGTAAAACTATAAGTAACTAACACAACAATTTAAGCTATTGGAACTTTAACCCACAAGATAGAATTGATATCGTAAAGCATTTGCTAGATGTGGCAACACAATGGAGAAGCAAAATACGTTATCAGATAATTGCCATAAAAGCAAACTGCTGTAAAATGGATTTACAACAGAAGCAAAAGATATATCAGACTCGTATCAATACGATGATATAATATGAGACATTTAGAATTAGTCTAAATCAATTGATAAGAAAAGAAAAGAAAATTTTTAAGGAGAAGGGGTGATTTTGAACGTACCGTCCAAGTATTCTTCCTCGTCTAAAGGAAAATCCAACCAAGTTTCTGGATGATGAGCAATATTCTTCGCAAAAGCCAACACTTCATCGGTAATCCCAACCGCACTCAATTCTTCTTCTTCTTCCCCTTCCTCTTCCTCCTCCTCCTCCTCCTCTACATTGTTCTCCCTATTTTGCTCCTCATTGTTCTCAGATCCAAACGAAAAATAATTCGAAGCCATCTTCGATATCTCCGAACCCCGCTTTTAAACCTATCTCCGATCCTTGAATCTTCGGGATCTTCCACGTCGAATAGATCCGAAGGCTCTGATTCGTCCAAATTACAGTTGTAATCTACCAGATGATCTTGCGTTGGAGCCGGAGCGAGAAATGAAGCGACCCCCCAGAATTGGCGAGTTAGGGTTTGTTTGAATTCCGTCAAGTCTTCTTTAACTCCACGCGAATGTGCGTCCTCATCTTCTTCCAACTCTGATAATGATCGAGTTTGAGTTTGTTCATCTTTTGCTGCAATTTGATCATGATTGGCGGGTGAGCGGTCTGTGTTAGGTATGCCGTTGTTTTCTTCGTCATCAAGACGGAGAGAATTTGCAAGAGATCGCGCTAGCCATGACATTTTTTTTTTCCTCTCGTTTGGATTCTTCAGGGGCCGGAAAGTTACCGGTGAAAAGCTTCGAGTTTAAAATGGTTGCTACTGTTGGTTGATGAAATCATGTAGTTTTCGACTAAGGTGATCATTCAAATCATACCCTATTAAATAGTGACACGTAAAAGGATTTTGAATTCAAGGTGTTTGAACTAGAGCTACATGGTAGATCTGGATCGTCTAATATTTATAGTAAAAGATGAACAAGTACCTGAATTTATTATAAATTATTATTAATTGCCAGACGATAAGGCGGGGGTAGGACTTAAGAATAAAGTAATATATTATGACTTTATTTTTTCTTTTTTCTATTTAAAATAATTACACTTAAGAAGATTAAATAATAATTTGTTTTTCAAACAAAAAACCATATAATTTTTATTTTAATAATTATAAAAACTAAAAAATATTAAAAAAATCAATGGTAAAATTATATTTTTGTTCATTATCAATGGCTACTCTCTCATTGCTATTTTATTATCTTTTTTTTAAATCAATTTTTTTATAACTTTAATGGCTTTTTATTTTTGAATTGTTCTTTAAATATCTTAGTAATCTTTTTTTATTTAATTTTTGTCGATTCATTTTTGACTTATAACTCACATCTCCCTTTCAATCTTCTCTCCACTTCAATGACTTCGATCTATGAGACATTTTGTTGCTTATACAAGTTTCAAATGGATCAAAATTTGCCAGACTCCTACAAGTTTCCTTTTATGGCAAAAAGTAAGAAAAGTGAAGAATGAAGAGGACACAAAAATAAAAAATATGTGTGATAATTATATTATTTTAATATCAAAACTACTGTATTATATTAACCAATCGTGTGAAAATATACTTTTCTAAAAGGTGTAAAATATAGTTTTATCAAATTTCGTACTAATTAGTGAAGACCAAATTTCAAACTTTCTTTTTCTCCCCCATGCATGCTTTCTTTTGTGTGGCTAGGGCATGCATTTATGAGCACATTCGTGCCAACAAAAGTGAACACCAGGGCCCTTCAAATAGCAGACGAGGCTTGTCTTGTCCACATCTGTATTTATTAAAGTATGGTTTTACTTTAAGGACACTTAGAATAGAACAGTTAGAGTTGATCCATGTTGCCAAGTTACTGTTGCTCTTTGAGTATTGGAACTATTACAGATGCTCAGCAATTTGGGAAATCACTACATTCGGCACTCTCAAATCTCACTCATTTCCTCATTGATGCTACCAAGAGATATCACCAAGCACCATTGTCAGACTTGAAAATTTTCACACCGGATGTTAAATCATATCTTGCAAAAATTACAGAAGGGAGTTCATCATACAAAATTTTTACATCCAGAAACCAGAAGATCTAAAAAATTTACACTGAAATTTTTTAGATCAATATTACAGGCAACCCAGTGAATTTTGACTACATATACAAATGAAAACAAGTGCTCAGAGGAATACCCTTTCCTGCATTTTCTAGCAAAAGCCTCTATTCCACTCAATGGAGACATACTTACACCATTCTCTTGTGGATCGATACAAGTCTGCAACCATCACAAGCTTGTTCAGGGATTATTGTAAAGCTTTGGAAAAATGTCAGGCTGTTTACTTATCACTTGACCTAAGCTTGATCTAGCTATGACTCATCATTAATATTTAGTCTATCAACATTTTGCCAATTTGCTTCACTGTAAAGATCTAGTAAGCTTACACTTTGAAAGGAATATAGAAGCCGAGTAATTTAGACTACATAATTTCAAGAGCTCTGCTGACTGCTGCTTCAATTCAGGACTGCAGCCACTCTGCATTACCAGAAGTAGCTTGGCCGCCAAACCTGCATCCACAGCAAGTGGAGCACATTCATCTGGTGCAAGCTTGCACACTGCCCATAATATCGACAAGGCAAACTGAGTACAACTTTCAGAAACCCTCATCAACAACTTCACAACATTTGGTATTGTACAGGGACAATCTTTCAAAGCCAATCTTCCCTTAGCAACTGTCGACACGGCCTCGAGTATGTGAAGTGCTAACTCCAGACACTCATTACTCAAACTAGGTAGTATCTCGACTAACTGAGGAACTGCTCCGATGCTGACAAGCGAATATTTCACAGCCTCATGAGAACAAATTGTCTTGAGCAAGCCCAGTCCAGCCAATACCCCGTTTTGGTGCCTCTTATCCTTCACTAATCTCAACAAACCAACCAAAAGACTACAGCTAGACACCTTCTCAGACCCTAAACCGGCTTCCATTAAAATTTCGATTAACTTCGTGCAATTAATCTTTGTCTCAATGGTTCCTTCATTTAGCATATCCACCATTAACGAAATCTTTGCTGGCTGCATCAAATTCTTCTTTGTTTCCAGATCAAGGTCCAGCTTGACCAGAATCCCAATTGCCTCTGACCCAACAGCATGAGTAGTGAAAGGACCCAACAAAAAAGAAATCAAACCAACACCATTATTACCAACAACAGCCTTTTTAGCAGTAGAATGAATACTTACAAGCTTCCTAAGCTCTTTAAGAGCTTGAACTCTAGCTTGACCTTTAACTTTCTTTAAAGTCTCCAAAATCTCAATAGATCTTCCATGCACATCCTCTGATTTCTTCTTCATGGCAGCATATTTGATGGAGAACCAGGAAAAAATGAGTTGCTGAAGGGTGTTGTTAGGAGTGACAGAATTGTCCCAGAGTTCTTGCATCGTAGTAGGGCAAGTGAAACGGCCGAGGGAGAACCATTTCAAAATGTTGGATCTCTCATAAGTCTGGCCGGTACACAGAGTCACCGGTTCTTGCATTGGGGCTAATGAAATTGGACAGATAAACACGGATGGCACATCAATTGATTCAAGCTCTTGTATCATTATCTTCAGATCCATTTTGTCTGCAAGACCAGTATAAACTGGACCACTGACGTCACCACCTAAAATGCCATCTTTCACGGCTGTTTCTAGATCTAGGACTTGCCCACCGCCACCACCACTCCAATCAAACTTAGTTGACTCATACATAGGCATTTTAACTGTAGCAAGGTGATAAAGGAGAAAGTTTTCAATGAAGACGTCTTGATTGATTTTGAAAGAAGCAAGAAACATATACTGAACAAGAAGCCGTGGGAAAGGAAAAGTGAGAAGAAAAAGGAGATGGGAAGAGTTTTCTTTCTTTATCTTTCATTGACAACAGGAAACAACAATGCTTATCAAAGGAGACATCTTTTCTCCATTCATTGCTTTTTGGCTCTTTATGTGATCTATTTCTCTGGTCAAAAGTGTAACATTATTCATCGTCATCGTCAACAAAGAAATGATAGAGACGTAATCTCTCAAATATCAAAGCTATACTTGATTATCTTCTTGTTCAAGCTCAAAAAAGGCTGAAATCATCAACCCCAGATCAGGCAATAAGGCGTATAGAACCAAAAAGCAAAATTTCACTCACACATCAACAGTAACAACTAACAAGTACCCATCTGCCACCACATCCCAACCCGTAACAAGAAATTAAATTACGAAAACCAAAAGACAAGACCGTCAATAATGGGAAGACAGAGAACCATACCAAGTGATTGACAGAAGAAGAGAGAACAGAAAGATAAGCTATCAACTTCTGCAGTCTCTTCGCTGGTCTTCTTCTGGGAAAGAAGAAAAGCAATATTACCAAGAGTTACTGGCTATAGCCAGTGATTCGAGTCTAGGCAATTGTGCACCACACGTGCAGTGTCATCGTTAGTCACCGTTGTGTCCGGTTTTTTATGCAATTGAAAAATTGTTTTGAGGGAAAATCTAAGAAAAAGTAGTCTCTCAAATTTCTAGGAGCTCTGGTCCCTTGGATAATGAGAAGAGATAATCTAGAGACTGAAAAGACGAAACCTTACCTGGGTCAGTAGTCAAAAAGACGGAACGGGAATTACCAGGGGAATAATTACACTTGAAAGGATGTCCTCACTCTTTCCTAATTTCAATTGAAATTTTTGACTGGTCATGAGAAGTTAACAAGCAAATAGGAGCTTGACTGCATTCTTCCAATCCAATGGCTGGTGTCACGGCTAGTGCGTGATAGCAGTTTGGTCGGACATGATTGATGGGTGTCTTTTACAGTTTGTTTCTGTGTACGCGTATTGTTATCTCGTAAG
This sequence comes from Mangifera indica, assembly GCF_011075055.1. Lineage (NCBI taxonomy): Eukaryota > Viridiplantae > Streptophyta > Magnoliopsida > Sapindales > Anacardiaceae > Mangifera > Mangifera indica. The sequence goes on from NC_058155.1 coordinate 10,573,697, forward strand.
AGTGTTCTAGTCACTACACATTCTCAACGGGGGCATATTGAAAGGATTAGGCCATTTTTACATAAATTAGTTAAAAATTAAAATTGTTTTTTAATGTGTCTAAGTTTAAAATAAATAACTATAAATTATGATATGAACACATATAAAACTTATTATTGTAAAGACAATATCAAAGATGTTGCACAAACAAATTGGAAATTTTACCCGTGACACTAGTATTACGGTTTATGCAGAAATCGTTCAAGTTCTTCAGCAGTCACTGATATAAAATTTGAGCAAAGAGATTGCAGTATTCAACAAAGGCAGCATGACTTCTCGTGCTTTTTGGAATTTGGCTTTTCCTATAACATCTATAAATTAAAACAATTGGAATATTGTAGCGCACGCAGGCTAGACTTGGACCTAACATAAAAGCCGAGTCTTTTTTTTTTTTTTCTATAGAAATACTGCAAGAAAGAAGATATATGTATAATTAGAATATAGATATATACCATATTATGTATAAATAATTATTAGATAATTAAAAATTAAAAATAAATTAATATTTAATTATAAAAATATTATATTATTATTTATGTAAATAATTTTATTGTTATAATTAAAAGTAACATAATAGAAATGAAACCCCCGTGCTGTGGGCCTATTTATATCCTGCCTTTGGTAAATTGCCAGCTGAGCATGGACCAGTCTCTGTTTTGACCGCTTTCATCCCTCGTGCACCTTGTTTGCTTTTTGGCCAGTACAAAACTTGGCACGTGGTGGGAACACTTAAGAGCTGCCTCTTTTGATTTTTTAAATCTCTTGGTTTGATTCTTGTTTGAGTCGGGTAGATAACCTTACCGTTTAGTTTCAGTTTTTTAAAGTTTCCTTCATAATTTATTTTTTATTTTTTTATTTAATTTATTAATAATAAAATAATAAAATAATTTTTATTATTAATATTGATATGACAGATAATATAAGTGATTATCTGATTATCATCTTTATTTTAGGTATTTAAAAATTATCAAGATAATTTTAATTTTATTATACTTATATTAGTATTTATTAATTTTTTAAGACAAAATAAATTTATTTTTAATTAATATGATAAATAATATAAAAAATATTTAAAAATAATTATATTAAAAAACATTTAAGTAAAATAATTTACTAGTAATCTTTTCTTATTTTTAATCAAACATAATATTTTTATCTATCAAATTTTATTAAATATGATAATTAGTTATATCTAATAATTTTTTAAATAATTTATTTTTAAGATAATTTTTTATTTTGATAATAAAATATTATCTAAATTAAATATTTTTTTAAGATGATGTTTAATTGGCAAAGGTGATAATATCAGACCTCTATCTCTCTGAAGAATTCTGTACTTTTTTTTATTTTTTTAATGATCAATCAAAGGCTTAGCACTTCGTTAGATAAAGATTTTCGGATGATGTATACATCATTGTATAACATCACATCAATTATTTGACAAAGAGGCTATGTTTATAGGATTCACGATGCATGTAAGAATTAGGGTAAATCATTTAAATAAGATCCAGGGAACACGTACCATCTTTCGGGCCAAGGCAAAGACATCCGGGACTAAACAAACAGTCCTCGACATGTTTTTTATGGTGTCGGTCCCATCTGTGTCCAGTAAATGTCCTCTACATTACTCTGATGCGTGCCTGTTTTGCTGCCTCTCATTCCCGCAATCCTAGTTATGTAATAGGAACACAGAAAATATATATATATATATATATATATATATATATATATATATATTATATATGAATATATAAAATTATAAAGTTATAAATATATAAATTAAATATAAAAATTATAAAAATTTATTATATTTAAATATATAAAATATATAAAAATATAAAATATATATATTATATAATAATATAATAATATGTTTATAATATGATAATATCATGATAATTTTAATACTTTTTTCTCAAATCTCTTATTGAAAATTAATATAAAAATTTAAATATAAAATATTTAATTAACTATTAAATATAATATAATATAATACATAATCAAAATTTTTTATATAATAAATAACGTACTAGCTAATTAAAAAATAAATAAATTAATCAGTTTAGATTTCAAACTTCATATCAAAGTAAATTTTTGTACAGGTTATAAGAGAGGGAAATGTAAAATTAAGGTTGTGAATTAAGAAAGAAATGCTATTAGTTCTTTTTTTTTTTAAATCGTAATGCATTTTTTTAAATAATTAAAAATAGAATGGATAATTATATACTTTAAGTTTAACTAAAAATTCAAAAATAGGGTAAACGTAAAATATGAAATATAATTCACATCTAATACGGAAAAAAAGTAAAATAAATATCTAATATGTTTTAGATTCAAAAATTCTTTTAAATATATTTAATACATAAATAATACAAGAAGAGGATTAATACACGTTTTTACTAACTAGCTCCACTATATCCAGCTTCAGTGCTACTAATACACTGGTTCTGCCAGGCCACATTTTTCAAACAACCAACCACATCAAAACACTAACACTCAATAAAACCACAATCCAGCAACTTTTATTTACAAGTTGTGGGGGGACTTAAATCCCGAGTTCTTTTATCTTGAAAGTCCACTATTTTATCACTTGAGCCATCTGTTGTTGGAGGTTATTATGGTAATAGACTTAACTTGAACTAGATAAATTAATCGGGCATCTGCGGTGTCAGATCCTTCCCCATCGTGGTCCCCAAATCCGGAGATTAAGTTCTAAAATTATGACTTTGCTTTCTCTCTCTTTTCCGTTTGACTTGCTTCTTATCCATTTTCCCCTATTCAGTGTGCCAATACTTCCTTCCCTTTTTGAGCTTATACCAATCCATTTCTTAGCAGTGCCCCACTGCTCCCATTAATTTTTCTTTTTCCTTTGGTGGACCTGCTGACTAGGTGGTCTGACATACTCCTAATTTGAGAAACTTCCTATTTTTCCCAGGGAAGTATCCGAAAACACCATCAATTAAGAAGGTAGGCAGCTTCATTTGCAATGTAATACAATTTTCAATTCATAAAAAAATTAAGAACTGTGATTAAAGAGTAATTAAGCTCTTAACCTTGAATATTTCTTAAATAATAAAAATAAAAATAAAGACATCTGCTGGCATTTTAAATAGTCGACCAAGGGACGAAGACATTTCTTAAAAGAAGGTGCGAGATGCACGCATTTTACAAAAACGCGACAGCTGATGATGCTATACATGTGAATAAGATGCTGCCATTTGCCAACAGATTCACGCGGAACAACGGCTGTTACAGTGCAGTGATTTGATCATGATGGTTGGTTCATGATACAAGGGGCGCCACCAGATCGATTTCTAAGATTGTGCCTTAAAGCCATTTTCGAAAAAGTCACGATGAGGCGCAGTATTTCAAATGCCAACTGACGCTAAAATTCTTGTCATAATTTAGACCACGCATGATATAACATAATACCTAACAATTGAACCAGAAAGCAGCATCCCACCAGACCTGATCAATATTATACTTACAGAGTATTCACATATGAAAGGGTGATGTGATTTTACACTTTACAAATTCATTTTTGTGTCTTTTTTTTCCCCTATTATTTAATATTTAATTATTTATATATTTATAAAACTGATAATTTTTAACAAAATTTGTTAATTCAACATGATATGAGACACAAAATTTGGGTTAAAGTTGAATTTGTTTTATAATTTAATTCAGATTAATTCAAAATGATTTTAAACTAAATCAGATTGTGTTTAGATTAAATACATAATAGTATCTTAAGCTAACTTGAATTAATCCAAATATTTAAAAAATATTACTATTATAGAATTTGTTTGGGATATATTGAACAAATATTGATGGACAAGTATCAACAACTGAAATATTTACCTATTATATTTAGTTTTATCTACATATAATTGTAATTATTCTAATTATTCTTAATTAAAAAAATTATTTTATTTTTTGGTAATGAAAATGTTATACAATTAGTAAGAGTATTGACATGTTCTAAAAGGTTTTAGTATGTAATTTTTAGACAATTTTTAAATAAAACAGAGTTAAGTTGTGTGTTCCGTTGATATTAGATTAAAATAATTTAATGAATAAATTAAAATAATAAAAATACTTATCATTCAAATTATGTTAAATCAATCCAAAATAATTTAAATTAGGTTAAAATCAAAAAATTTTAATACGATATCAACCCAAGTTAGATAAAAATTGAAAAATGTTTTATCATAAATCTAGAATGATTGAATAAAAGTACCATCCCATGACAGCAACAGCCAGACAATATATTTGTATAAAAAACTTAATTTTTACTGATATGTCTCACCAGAGGAATCATCGCAATTCAGTTCTGTGCTACTGCTATACCCCGGAATTCGGTGGGCTGGTAATTACTGTGGCTTGAAAGTGAAGCCATGAACATGAATAGACTTGGTTTTATGGTCACGGCAAATCGCCATCACAATTATTATATCCGGTCTTCGAATTTCAACCCGCTTTTCTATTTAAAAAAAAAATCCACCACTACAATACAACTCTACATGTCGTGCGTGCTTATCTGTAATTTCTGCAACTTTTCTTTCTTGTCTTTGAGTCTTATCCCACTCACTCAAATTTCATACCTTCTAGCCAACCACCTTGCAGCTGTTCATTAATCTCCACAAAACCAAACCAAACCAAACCAAACCTCTCCCAATCCTTCTAGCTTTGTTTTCTCTATCTCTTTGCATCTGCAGTCATTTAATTCAAAGCCTCTTACTTGTTTTCCTGTCTTCATTTCCTCTTTGTATATTTTCTTCTTCTTGTTTGAAACAAATAAAGTTGCGATGAAAGAAAAACACAGCCAAAGCAAATTCATGCGGGTCATTAAAATGCCCTTTAGAGTTCTGGGCAAAGCTAGGGATTTTTATGTTCGGAGCTTGACTGAATACGCAACAAAGGGAAATTACAGCAACTGCATGGCCTTTCAAGGGGGACAATTCGCTTCATTGCCCAGGAGATCTAACGATAACGAAGACTACAGAGAGCTCATCAGGGCTGCTTCTGTGAGAATCATGGGCCACGAAAATGAATTGGAGTTGTTGACACACCAATATTTTCTGCAGTCAGCTGCTATTAGATCTGAAGAGTGTCCCAAGAGTAGCAGTTTTGGGGTGAGAGTCATGGGAAGAATTGAAGAGGAATCCAGTGATTTAGAAGACAGTGTTGATGGCAGCAAGTCAGATTCCAATAAGTTCCCCAGAAGCAGAAGCGTTGCTGTAAATTAATTGTCTTAGAATTCTGTAAGAAGAAAACCGTCTTCATGTTTTACTTGATTTCTTCTCTAGCTTTCACATGTTTGTAGAAAGCTTTTTCAAGTTTAGTGTTGATAATTAATGAGATTGGTTACATTTTTCTTCTGAAATATTTGATAATCAGCTGATTAACCACCTAATTAGGCTAATCACATTTATAATTAAGTAGTGTGTAATTGACATTATGCCGGTTCAAATACATCATACATGCACTGAGGTCGACCGCGACTGCCCAACCAACCTCTTGCTATAATGGAGATGTTTTGTATTCTGCGATAACCCAATTCACCGTATCAAGGATAAATAATAAGGGTGAATCCCATAATATTACAATAAAGAGTGTGAACCACATTTCCCCAAACCTAGGGTTATTCTTAAAACACTTTTTCACTCCAAATCAAGCCTAAATTATTAGCAACTTCATTAATAAAACAATACCATTAGAAAATAAAATTATCATTATATATATTATTTTATTTTTTAAAATTATCATATAATTCTAAATTAATACAAATTAGAAATAATTTTTAAAATTTTAAATATAAGTATATTTATCATATAATTGTATATCAAAACCTTGTGTGGGAAATAGTAATTTTGAAACCATTAAATATTATAAGAATAATAATTATAATTTTATAGTAATTCCCTGTCTTATTATTAGCAGAAAAATCATAAATAATTAAACACTTCTTCGGCCACGATTCTTTCCTCCCGGCAGCGTATCTTTTGATCAATTTAAAGTGACTTTAGGACAAATTTCCGAAGTAGTACGAGTTATCGTATAATTAAATTAAATTATGATGATATAATTTTAATATTTGTAAATAAATAAATATATTAAATATATATTTATTTATTTAAAAATATATATACATGATATTACAGAGTCTCTAAACAGTTGAGAGCTTTCAATCAAAACTAAAATCGTTGGGTTTCAGTCGGATGGATAGAAGACTGACAACGGGCTTGAGGCCCATAAGTTTCAGTATGCCCGTACTATCAGTGTGGGCTATGGCTTGATGAACAATAACAATCCAGAAGATGATTCAAACTACCACCACCATAATCTAAAAGAATAGAAAGGAGAAGAAATGCATGCATCACTGTCGCGCCGCATAACGCAACCTCACGCAGTGATCTGATCGATCCACATTTTCATCAATGGTGACGGAGAAAGGGACGAACGTGTCATACATCGAGGACGAAGAAGATTTGGATGAAGAACCCGGTGAGGTGATCTAATCAGCTCCGCCTCTTAAAGTTGGTGAAGAGAGAGTGCTCAGTAACTTTGGCATAAAAAAGAAGCTCCTCAAACGTGGCGTTGGCTGGGAAGCTCCTGAATTCGGCGACGAAGTCACTAGTAACGCTCCTTGAACTTTATACACTCACAGATTGTTTTTTTATGTTTGTTTGTCATTTATTGTTTAATTTATTGCAGTTCATTATGTTGGAACTTTGCTTGATGGAACGAGTTTTGATTATGGAGTTCGATTATGCAACTTCCTACAAGTGCGTTTTATATGGTCTGACTCGTGGTAGTAATAGCACACAATCCCTCTTGACTCATGATTACGATCAATAACTTTGTCACGGTTGTTGCTGCTCCCTCCTCTATTTTTATTATATGAACGTCTAGTTTCAGGTACACCACTTCGACTAATAAAAGTATTGTTACTCTGAAATGATGGGGTGTTTTTTGTACAAAGTACCCTAATAAATGTGTCATACAAAGATGAAATTTCAGGACTAGCAAGTATTTGAGATTTGACAATTTTGAACTCAGATGGAAGAGCAGCTAGAAAACTCATGATGACCATTTGTTCTCGTTGGGTTTGCTGAACCTTCACATCAGGACTAAATAGTAACAACATATTAAGTTCTTTATAAGTTCTTTTGAAATCTATAAAATAAGATGTGATGGTCTTGTCTTGTTTTTCCGCACGATAGAAAACTTTGCACACCTCATATATATGAGAGAGGTTACCTCTTCCAGAGTACAAAAAATCTAAATATTATATTAGTTCTTTAACTAATTCACAATAATTAAATAAACTGACTACCTCACTTTTAATGGAATTCTGAATCTGCAAGAATAATCGAGCATCATCTCTTAGTCATGCTTGTCTAGTACCATCTATAGGAGGCGTTTGCGTGAGGTGATCATCTTTCTCAATGCTTAACAGATATAGCCGAATAGTTTTACTTTACTCTAGATAATTGGAACCATTAAGCTTGTATTCAGTGATATTTGACATTATCAGAAACCATTTCAATTGTAGTTATCGGTTTAATATCCATCATAAAACGCTCAAAACAGCCGAATATAATAAATAGCAAGAAACCCTTACACAAATTGATTTCTGCAGCAACTAAGACCCAAATACACTGCACAGACAACAAAGAACAGTGAAAAAGAAGCGGAAATCTGGTCAGAAAGAGAGATTCGTAGACGGTGACGACACGTGCGACTGCGAACTGCGACGAAAATATGGGGATCTGAATGGTCGATGTCGTTTGAGTCTGACTGTGTCGGCAATGAGAACCAACGTGCCACAGAATAGGAGATCTGAAGTGTTCGTTTTCAGAAGAAACAACTGGCGCGTGTGGGTCACGCGCTGAGCTTCTGGTGGCCAGATTTTGGGAAACTGGCGATCGGCGAAACACGCTCCTTTTTAAGTTGGCGGTGAGAACTAATGGTCACTTTACACTGATGAACTACGAAATTGCTCACTACAGATAAAAGAAATTTCCAAATTTACACACTAGGACAAACCAGACTCTGATACCATGAAGAAACTGAAATTCAGAGTATAAATTGTATTAATACTTTTACAATTACAGAGATACGTTTATATATACGCATTAGGTACTTTAGATTAGGAAAATAAATATTTGATTTCTATAATTGAGATTCTATAATCAGCTTTTATCATAATTAAATTCTTATAATTAAGCTCTATTTATACTAATGCACATATTTACAGGTTCTGTAACAAATATAGTATAAGTTCTATTATTTTTTACCACAGCTATTAGATATTAAGTTCATATAAGTACTTTGATGGTAATTCAATAAATAAATGTTTTTCTTTGATGTACATAATGATATAACATAAATTTGTAATATCGTCATAGAAAATCTAATAAACTCTTCACTATTCGCTGTATACAGAACAAGTTATTGCTGGTTTAGACCGAGCAGCAGCAACAATGAAGAAAGGTGAACGAGCAATATTAACAATAAATTCTGAATATTAACAATCTTGCTACAGTCCCTCCGCATTCTAAGTTGTTTTATGATGTTGGAATGTTAGATTTTATCAAGGTAATAAATGCAGGGATTAACTGGTATATTGGCATTATATTTTTATAGTAAACTGTAATTGTATAATGCATAGTAGCACTTCATATCTGCATTTATGTGCTTCATAATATAGGTAATTGGGATCTTGTATATAAATTTTCTAATTGGAGAGTGCTTTCCCACCACTTTTCTTCTTTGATTAAAGGAAAAAGGACCATGGGAGATGACTGATCAGGAGAAAATTGAGGTTGCTGGGAGAAAGAAAGAAGAAGGCAATTTGCTCTTTAAAGAAGGGAAGTATCAACGAGCTAGGAAAAAATATGACCGGGTAGTTGGACACTCTAGTTTACTTAAATTGTAGTCTGTTGGGATCCATGTTTATAGACTTTGATTTTTACTTTTTGCACTGTGATCTCAGGTAGCGGACATTGTGAGTGAAGAGGGATCCTTTGGGGATAATGACCAAAAGTCTGTTAAGTTGTTGAGAATTTCTTGCTGGTTGAACGGTGCAGCTTGTAGTCTCAAACTAAATGATTGCCAAGAAGCAATCAAGTTATGTTCAAAGGTAAGTTGCACAAAGAAGAAGAAGCAATATGATTTTGTTCAACAACTGAGATATTCCCTTCCCAAACAGAATAAAATTTGTAAAGGACGTGAAAAATGTCTATTCATGACATTCTGAGAGCCATTTGCAAATCAAAACATCATTTCATGCTCTAAAGTTTGATCTCTGACAGGTACTAGATTATGAATGCCATAATGTGAAAGCTCTGTATAGGCGAGCACAAGCCTATATGGAAATTGCAGATCTGATCTCAGCTGAATTAGACATCAGAAAAGCCATTGAGGCCGATCCTCAGAACAGGTAACAGTGACTTCATTCAGCCCATGTTTTCTCCAAGGCTACTTTATTATGAGATGCCGTGCACTCATGTTTCTTCTTCAGGGAGGTGAAGTTACTTCAGAAGACATTGAAACAGCTTCAAACCGAGAGCAACAAGAGAGATGCAAAGCTCTATGCAAACATGTTTGCTTTTGTGACTAGAGACTCATCTGTGGCTACTAAGGTAAGCGGTGCTACCATTCCTGTACTTCACAAGGCATGGTCTTAGCAATGTCTTAATTTTTCTCCTGTTTCATGTTTTAATTACCCACTGTCACCTTATGGAAATTTGTATTATTTTCTAAGCCCAAATCCGGGTTTTTTGGAAAATATGTTAGACGAAATAAGTTCTTTAGACCGTACAATATCTTATTGTTTTGAATATTATGGCAGAAATTAAAAGTCGAGAAAGCCGTGGAGGAGAAGCAGGAAGTGGTTGCGATGGAAATGGGAGAAGAAATAGATGGTTCAGCCCCTGACAATGGCACGGTTGTGGATTCCTGCTGAAGTATACGTTAACGAAATATGGAATGATGAGAAAACTACAGGCTGTGCATTTGATACAGGTACAGATACAGATACCTGTGACCTAATGTTATTTTATGTTCATAAAATCACACTTCAAAAATTGATTATTAAGATTGAAGAATCTAAATTTATAAAAATTTTATATTGGAAACTCGTAACTATCTAAATAAAACGTTGGTTATTGGAATCGAAAAATCTGAAACATGCATTACATTGTGGGTGGTAATGAGTCTGATGACTATAACATTAAATAATATGAATTTTGAGAAAAAGCAACCTTTAAAAGATAATTATTGATATCGAAGAATTTAAAGATATATAAATCAAACTTATATCTATTAATGTGGGGTTTATATATCATTTCTTCCTTTATGATAATTAATAGTTTACCAATTTCTTTTATTTTGACAACTAACAGTTTGGTGATTATGATGTAATTTTTTGCGAACCTCTTTTCTATACTGTGCCAGTAATATATAATAGAAAATTCTTTTTTCTTGACCATAAAATTTTATCCAATTTTGTCAAATAAATAAATTTTTGAATGTAGTGATGGAACTATATAGGTTATTGTCAGTTTTTTTCCCCCACCACTTAAGCTAACCTTGGGTCATATAATAGAAAACTTTGATAGAAGATTTTTTATTTTAATGACAGGAATAGCCGTATAAGTTTCTATGTATTTAACGAAGTGAAATATAATATTTGAAATATATTTTAAATTATAATTCCACCGGCACAAAATGTAGTTTTGTTCACGATTTTACTTTGGGTAAGTTTCAAAATTACATAAAATTCCGTTGCCGGGAATCGAACCCGGGTCTCCTGGGTGAAAGCCAGACATCCTAACCGCTGGACGACAACGGATGACTTGATCTCAGGTTTTTCAATTATATAATATTAATTCAAATGAACTCTGATTAAAAAACCCGTCTGATTCGGGTCGGAGCACCATAGAAGTTTAGTTACGAGATCTTTATTCACATAAAACAAACCAAATCAATTATTCAAACGTTTGTATGCTTTTGTCTTCTTGTACATGAATCTCCGCTGATAATCACCACCACGAACCACCCATTTCTTCTTAAATTGTTATCCGATTCCTCTGTATTCTCATTCAACTTCAGTTAAATTCTCCATAAATGATTGAAATGGCAACACTGATTGCAATGACAAAACTTTCTCTTTATTTTCTTCTCTTACAATGTTGCACAAACCTCGCACTCTCTCAATCACTCATCAACTTTCTCCCAGGATTCCAGGGGCCCCTTCCTTTTGAACTTGAAACTGGGTATATACTTACAGCTTTTTAATGCTAAAATCTATCAATGTCTTACAATTTTTTTTTTTTTTTGAGGAATCTGTTTCTTATTTTTTTAATGTTACATTGTCAGGTATGTAGGTGTAGGTGAATCGGAAGAGGTACAGTTGTTCTATTACTTCGTTAAGTCGGAGAGAAATCCCACAGACGACCCCCTTTTGCTTTGGCTAACAGGAGGCCCTGGTTGCTCCGCATTCACAGCTTTTGCTTTTGAAATTGGTATTTGAAATAATAACGATGAAGATGATGATAAGTTACGATTCATATTCATTAATTTCATTGAACTTGATCTCAAATTCTTTGCAGGTCCTGTAAACTTCAAGGTGGTGGAGTACAACGGGAGCTTGCCTACTTTGGTCTTAAATCCATATTCATGGACAAAGGTGGATAAAATTACAGGTTTTCTTATCAGAGAGAAAGCTGATTAGATTATTTGACTCATTTTCTCCAAGTGATTTCAGGTGGCCAATATATTATTTGTGGATTCACCTGTTGGCACTGGATTTTCCTATGCAAAAACCCCACTTGCCTCTCTAACGGGTGACTTCATACAAGTTCATCAGCTCTCCCAATTTCTCAGAAAGGTGTAGTTTACACTGCTGTTTAAGTAGCTTTTTGCTCCAAGATACTGTTTGATTGAATAAAGTATGAAAATGGTGATAATTTTCTGATTCCATATTTACTCCTGAAGTGGCTGGCTGATCACCCTGAGTTCCTTTCTAGTCCATTCTACATTGGAGGGGATTCATACTCTGGCATAACTGTTCCAGCACTTGCTCAACGGATCTCAAATGGTATGAATAATCATAAATAAAGCTAGGGTTGGATTTGAGTTAAGTCTTTTCGAGCTTGAAAATGAATTCGATTCAAAAGAACTTAAGTTCGAACTGAAACTTGAAAATTAAATATTTTTAAGCTCAAACACAAATTCTAATTTTAAGGATATTCAATTCGTTAAGCTCAAAATTTTAAAAAATTCTATACGAATTGATTAAATTAATATTGTTTTATAATATACATCAAAATAATATGATTTTTAGTCTTTTTTTTGTTTGATTATAGTATCAAACTGAGTTTAAAATTTAATTTAAATTTAATTTTCTTCAAATTAAATTGAGTATGAGCGTAGACAAACTTGAACCCAACCCTAAAGGAAGCACTGAAAATGAATTTTTATCTCATTTTCACTTACGTCCCTCTTCCCCTTATCTTTACCACACAATTCAAGCCCCACATGCAATGACAAGTGTTTTGTAAATATTGACAGATTGGTTCTTTGTTCTGACTTTTTATTTTCCTCTAAGAAAACAAAATCAGTCGGCATCCAAGAGAAGCATTAAAATTTTGCTTCTATTTTGTGGTCCTTGTGTGCACTTAACAGTTTTTTGATGTAATTGCAGAAAATGAAAAAGACATCCAACCACCCATAAATCTCCAGGTCCGTAATTTGTATCCTTTAATAAGATCAATTAATGCCCATGATAGTTTGACTGAAGCAGTTCAGTATTTTGTACATTTTTGTGTCCATGATTAAGATCAATCATTTAGTGGCAATATTATGTAAATTGATATATATTTATTTATGTTATTATATAATTAAATATTATTTTATTATTAATTTAAAATTATTAAATCATATAATGATATATATTAAATATATATTTATTTGTATATTCAAAATAGATATGTATAGTTTTATTGATTATATCTGTTGAGCAATATCAATCAATTTGAAATATTTAATTGAATATCTAAATCATAATATATCATTATATGATTAGAAAATATCATCTAAATATTCAATGAACTACTTAAAATTATATATATATATATATATATATATATAGAGTTTTATTAAATACTAATTTGTGTATTATGAATAATTCGTCACTATATAATCAGACAATTTTGAATTAATGATAAATTAATACTAAATCACATAATAACATGTTATTGTTTCTATATTTACGGATAATTACAAGTCATTATTTGTACACTTACTGATAAGAGTAATGCTTGTATACATATTTTTGAGTATATAATTGGATACATAAATTATGTCTCATTATATGATTGTATGACACATCATCTATATACTCAAAATTGTTTATGTAAAATATTATTGTACTGAAAATTACAATTAACCCCACATTACTCATAATTACAATTAAGCCCAAAAGGGTCTGTAAAAAATATGGTGGGATTAATTATGAAGAAATTTCTTCTTAAGTAATTAGTTACTAATCAAGTAGTGTGGTTCTGAAATGGTTTCAGGGATACATACTAGGGAACCCCTTGACAGAGCCAATTGTTGAACAGAACAGTGTGATCCCATTTGCCCATGGAATGGGGCTTATTTCTGATGAACTCTATCACGTATTTTTAATCTCTCACACTACTTCTTCAATATCCCAATCAAATTTCATTACTCAGACAAAAAACTAAAGTCTTTTTGGACTTTAATTTGTGCGTAAATCTTTTTTCTTCAGTCACTGCAGAGAACTTGTGGAGGACAGTATGCAATTATAGATCCCAGCAATGCAGATTGTTTAAACAATATTCAGGCTTACTATAAGGTAAGCGCAGCGCCGCTTGATTCCTTCAATTTTTTTTAAATTATTGATTTCCTATAGACATCAGCTGTTATTGTTGTTATTTCAACAAAAACTTGCGTACCCTTTTGAATATACAAATGAATATATATTTAATAAATTTTATTAATTGACTGAATAATTTTTATTAAAAATAAAATACAATTCTATGATATTTATTTATAAACTCAAAATGGATACGTATAATATTCATCCTCTAATGCATGGTGACCATTGGCATGCTCAGAGCGTTTCAGGAATTCAAATAGCTCAAATTTTGGAACCCATTTGTGGATTTGCCTCTCCAAACCCACGAGAGCTTCTTACTGGGCATAGAAGATTTCTCAGTCAGCATCCTCATCAAGAGATCGACGATCCTGAACCGCTTCCACCTCCTTTCATCGGCTGTCGCGTATGTAATACGCACCGTTTTCTACTCTCCTACTTGGCTTATTCAATATTTCGAAGACACAGGAATGAATCCTTGCTGCAATCATAATTAAATTTTCTGCAGAATTCGTAGCAATAAATAGCAGAACTTTACTTTTAATGGTTTTCAAATTAGATTGTTTATCGAATACATTTTGATTACACAATTAAATATAGAAATAATATATTACCATAAAATTTAATATTACTTTATTTTTAATTTAAAATCTTCGAATCATATCATAAAATATTATTTATTTATGCTTTTATTTTGACCTAACTTTTGTTACTACAGAATTATGGGTATTTGCTGTCTTCAATTTGGGTTAATGACAATGATGTCCAGAAAGCGCTTAAAATTACAAAGGTATGACATGTCTGTCACCAAAGAACAATGTTATAAATACCCATCATATGATAATATATTATTAAATACTTAATTGGATATTTAAATTTGGGTGTGCATAGTTTTATTGAAGATTAAAACAGTGACATAATTAAGCATGAGTTATACGTAGTGCAGAAAATTGAAGGGCGATGGATGCGATGCAGCTTAGGACTACCATACACAGTTGAAATTGGCAGCAGCTTTTCATATCATGTAAACCTCAGTGCTAAAGGCTACCGTGCTTTAATTTACAGGTTTTACTTTCCTTCTTGCTGTAACTTTAGTTCCTAAGCTTGAGGTAAGTATTAGAAAATGGTATTTTTACTTGTGTTTCACTTTGCAACAGTGGCGATCATGACATGCTTGTACCATTCTTTGGAACACAAGCTTGGATCAGATCTCTTAACTACTCAATTGTTGATGATTGGAGGCAATGGTTCCTCCAAAGCCAAGTTGCTGGGTCTGTATTTTTTTTGTTTTACTGCAATATACTCCTGAGATTGAGCTTATTTATATATATATATATATATAAAAAGCTAAATTTTGGGTATTTGATTGACAGATATACTAGAACTTACTCCAACCAGATGACATTCGCTACTGTGAAGGCAAGAAAATTCCTAGTTTTTCTGTGGTCTTTATAGTTTATAGTTACTATAACTAACTAAGATTTGAAAAATAATAAGCTTTGTTTTTGGATAATTTACAGGGTGGGGGACACACAGCGCCTGAATACAGGCCTGCCGAATGTTATGCGATGTTCGAGAGGTGGATACTCCATGATCCGTTGTAGTCACCTCCATGTTTAAATCTGAGATCTAAACTACCCAATTATATCAATGTCATAGTGCTATCAACTCAAGAATCTTCTAAATAAATGTTAGGGGAAATTAATACCTAGTATTCTCCTTACAAAATATAATAAAATTGGACATTTCTGCCACTAGACAATAAATAATCTACTAGTACAGAAAATTGTATTGCCAATGCCCAGGAAAGTTTTAACAGCATGAACACAACAATGAAATAAGAAATTTAAAGATATATATAAGAGCTGATTCAGAGGTTCTTCAGTAAGCAGCTTACCTGTAATGGAAGATAATTGCAGACATTTACTGAATTGCTTTGTCTCGGTCTTTCAAAGGAACTTCTGAGTCAAAAACCAATCTATAGCCACTGGGTTTCTTTTTCCTAATTACTGCAAGTTACTTCTTTATGAACAAAATAACGTGGTTGGACCATAAATGATTCGACCACTTCTGAAGTTACAAAGAATTTGAGACCACAGATCTTTTACCCCTTAAACAAACATATGAACTCACCATACAGCAAATGGATGATTGATTAGCCAAAAACCTCCAGATTTTCCCTCAATCAGAACAGCCCCATAAGATAAGATTGCTTAAAGCAAAGTTAGTATAATCAAAACTTCCACAGGATGGCTCCTTAAAATCTCCATCTTCACAACGATCGGCGATGATTTTAATCTATTAACCTACCATACATCTACTACTGTATAACGGGGATGTTTTGATAAATTTTTTACCATATAAGAACTTCTTTTACTTGTCATGCAAGTCCTTTTTCGGAAGTATATCATTCCTCCTAAATCTAAACCTGAATCTAAAGCCTGCAAAAAAGAAATATACAAGAATATTAAACTTTGCTCTGAAGCAGCACAAATCAGTTATCATTGAGATGGTGATAAGCATATTGCTTGGCTTGATATTAACGTGGATAAAAGTATAAAATGCAATTTGGGAGCAAAAACTATTGATGCATTTGTCTTAGAAAAGATATGATAAGATATAATATTAAAGGAAAAAGTCTAAAGCAAATGGATAACTCATGTGCTTAGTCAAGGGAAATATAGTTAGATTAAAAATATCAACAAAAGTACCATGGGATTTTCTTGAGAATAACTTTAGAACCTCATCGATAATAATAACCTGCAGCCAACAGACAAGACAAAGATTAGAAATTTAGAATTTAGAAGCAAAATTGTACAAGAAAAATAAAGATATCAATTAGAAGATAAAGCACTGAATAATGCATACATGTTGAAAGAATTATTTACAACAAAATCATAAGTGTGCAGTGACCTGCTATTCAGAGTTCATCAGAACACTGGGGTTACGGCAACATCATTTGAATTCTTTTCCCTATCCTCGAACAGTCAAATTTACAGTCTCATTGTCTACCTCTAATGATTGGCAGAAGGACAAAAAGGGGAATGTAATTCAAGAAAAGCTAGTAGGGTTGTCGAACCCTCAGCTTAAGCTGACAAACTTGAACTAAAAGGTTGAATTACCACATAATTAAAATTGGTGATATTCATCTCAGCTTCCCACTGTTTTCGACATTTCTTAAGGAAATCCAGCATTATGAAGTAAAATATTTTTATCACATTACAAAAACAGAATTTACAACAGACATATTACTAAGTATAGAATGTCCCCATATTATGGCATTAACAAACAAATTTCTTAATAGTACATTGGGCTAAAGAAAATACGTACAGGAAACGAGAGATATAAAACAACTCTCCATTCGGCCCAAGATAATGGTGTGACCTGGAATACAAATTATTAAATAAAATCAGTTTCTTTGTGAAATGAGAGAAAAAATAAAAATTACTTGATCAACTGCTGAGACAGAGAACAAGAAAACTTACAGAGAAAAGAATAGATAGTGGCCCAACATACAAAATTAGTATGTGAAGAAGCATTGTCAAAATAATTGAAGCAACAAGCCATAAATTACTCCAAGGAGGGATGACCCTGAAATACATACATGGTTAAAAAGGGGGGTTGGTTTGATGTAGTTTCTCTTATTGAAGATGGATACTTACAACAGAGATTGATTTTCACTGAGGTTATTCAGAGCATTAAACATCTCAACAACAACAAGCACTGTCATTGACACAGTTGAGGGATGGCGATCCTCAAATATACTGCATGGGTAAGTTGTTTCCCTTGTTGAACAAGAATCAAAATTCATCTGAAAAGAATGATGTGATTAGAGTTCCAAAAGGAATATTCATGGGCTTGCATAAGCTCAAATGCAGAAAAATAAAGAACTAAACGTAAATTTGGTAATTGCCAATTTGAGATCAGTAGCCTTGCACTGAGAACAATTTTGATATTCATTAAAAAAAACACATACCAGTTCACTGTATGGTAGCTTCGGACCACTATCAGAATAAATAAACCACCATATGAACCCCACAACAGTAGCAAGTCCAACATAAGCTGTACAAATAATATGCTATACATGATATGTCCATATTGGAATTTTGATGATTGTGCACTATTGAGCTAACTATTAATGAAATACAAATTGAAATAATATCACATGCTTGCCAAAAATGATTACAGAGAACATGTTATGTCAAAATCTTATACTTGTTATTCAAATAGGAACAACTAATACAAAATATATCGTGTTACTGTATTGACATTCTACATACTAAGAACAATAAGATGAAAAGTTTATATGGTTATATTAGTGCATCCTCTTTCTGATGCTTTCTTCTATGCTCCGTGTTTCAAATGGAGAGTCATTTATATAGGAAAGAAAGTCCTTCAGATGCTGTCTCTTTGGCTTTAGGCAAAATATGATATTCGACCAGAAGGGAAAGGAGTCAGAAGGGAAATAATATCACATGCTTGCCAAAAATGATTTCAGAGAACATGTTATGCCAAAATCTTATAATTGTTATTCAGATAGGAACAACTAATCAAAATATATCATGTTACTGTACTGACATTCTACATACTAAGAAAAATAAGATGAAAAGTTTATATTGTTACATTAGTTCATCCTGTTTCTGATGCTTTCTTCTATACTCCATGTTTCAAATAGAAAGTCATTTATTTAGGAAAGAAAGTCCTTCAGATGCTGTCTCTTTGGACTTATGCAAAATATGATATTCGACTAGAAGGGAAAGGAGTCAGGAAAAGGTAGACCACTCCAGCTGACTAAATTAAATAATATGAATAAAAATTATAATATTACAGACTACTAAGACTCCACCTAAAGTCCATTATGTTGTTTCCAGGGAAGGAAAAGATCTGTCTTCAGCAACAGCATAGCAATTTCAGAAGTCACCGGAGACTTCTAGATGACAAAACAAAGCATCCCATATAATTCAGTAAGATAGAGTTCCAAAAAAAATACTAAGTGATGGCATTTGTAAATACCTCCAATTACCAAATAACGAAAGAACAACCATCCGGTGACCACAGCTTCACTAGCCTGTGAATATTCAAGTTGAGTGAATAAGTGACATAACACGAGAACATGGATTTTCTTTTTGTTCATATAAGAAAAATATCTAATATGTATTCAAAATAAAGAGCCTAATACTAAATTTCACACCCATCACTACAATTTAAGAAACATGAATTGCAGTGCCAAAAGAATGAGTGCAACATTACATCAATGATGTTGTACACCATTTGCAAGCACCAATAGAAAGACAACTCATATGAAAAAACACTACCATAAGAGGAATATATAAATATAGAGTAATGGCTTGACCATATATTCATAGTTTAACAAATGAAAAGAATGAAAAGTTAGCCACAAACACTTCAAGCTCAAATGATATATTCCAAGTTGCAATTGTCCTTGCATCCTACAAATGACATAGAGGTCAAGGACAAAGGAAAATGATAGGCCTATCAAGGTCTATGTGAGAAAGAGGAAGGCTAAAACTGCACGTGGCAGTGCACCAGTGATAGGAGCTGTAACCATTTGCAGAGTGGGACATGAAAAGGTAACGAGGTATGTGGCAGCAGGGGGCAAAAGGAACAGAGGATATAAAAAGGAAGGAATGGTTGGTAACAACTTATGGCTTTAAGTCTACTCATGAAAGAATATAGGGGTATAACACCAACTCCTGCAGATTGCTAGGTTATTCATTTTCCAAGAATCTTATCTGGTTAAGTAGTTGGTACGTTGGTGGTGATAATAGTTGTAATCATTATTGCCATATAAATATAAAACTTCATTTTAGTGCTTCCATAACAACATTATTTTGGACTACTTGGTTATGTCTCTTATCGTGTGTTTTTGGTAAACGGTTGCAGGTGGAGTGCATTGGGGGTTGTTTGTGGTGTGTTGCAATGTTTTGACCAAGTTGTAGCAGGAGGTTTACATCAAAGTAGTATCAGAGCAATCGTTCATGGAGTACTTCAAAACTTACATGGCCAGAGAGAGTCGTGGTAAGTCATAGGAGGTGGAAGGAACAATTTCGGCAGGGGGAAACCTCTATTTAGAAGGTGAGGTCAAACTCAGATCCATTTCCAAGAAGTGGTGAGTCCAATCAGAGCAAGGAACAATATTGTAATGAAGGGCAATGGCAACGACTGGAGCTACCCATTTTCAACAGTGACAACCCTCACCACTGGATTTATCATGCCAAGAGATATTTTAGAGTCAATCAGATTTAGGATTAGGAAAGAGTAATGTCAGCATCCATTTGTATGGATGGTATAGTTTTGAGATAGTTTCAGTGGGTGGACTTCCATTTTCTAGTCAGTTCGTGGGATGAGTTCAAATTCAACCCATTAAATCACTTTCGTTTGACTTAGAAGGGTACATCACATGAGCAGTTGATGGCTCTTCAATAGACTGGTTTAGTCAGAGATTACCATGCTTGGTTTGAAAATTTGGCTCCTTTTTTAAGAGACATGTCTGACAAGTTATTAAAAACATTCATTAAAGGTTGGACAGAGAGATTAAGGTGGAGATATGAATGTTTGGGCCAGACAATTTGGACGATGCCATGATTATGGCCCAGAAGATCAAATAAATGCTCATCTCACTAGATTGAGTGTGAGCCCAACATTAAAAAGGGCTGCTACCTTGGAAGGTCCAATCAACCCTGGACCCAATCAACAAAATGGGCCTACAAAATTGGATGGGAGTAATAAGGGCTCATGAGTTGGACCAGTGATGGGAGTTGCAACCGTTTGTGGAGTGGGACATGCAGAAGGTAATGAGGTATATGGTAGTAAGGGGCAAAAGGAAGGGAAAAGCAAAAAGATAAGATATAAAAAGGAAGGAGAAGGCCTGAAACAACTTATGGCTCAAGTGTATTGATGAAGAATATAATGGGATAACACCAGCTCCTAGAGATTATTGGGTTATTCAATTTTCTAGGAATCCTATTTGGTTGTGTAGTTGGTAATTCAATGGTGATAATAGTAGTAATCATTATTGCCATATAAATACAAAAGTTAAGTCCAAATCTTCTATAACACAGTATTATTTTGGACTGCTTGGTTGTGTTTCTTGTTGTGTGTTTCTCATAAACTTTTGCAAGTGGAGTGTATTGGAGATCGTCTATGGTGTGTCGTAGTGTTCTAGCAGGAGATTTGTATCAGAAAAGAAAAGGTTTGGAACAAGGGAAATAAATTAAGCCTTACCACAAATCTAGAAAGTAAAGCAATACCTTACGAGGTTTAGCCTTCATGACATCAGAGTCTTGCTTATTAAAACCAATTGCTGTGGCAGGCAAACCATCAGTTACCAAGTTGACCCATAGCAGCTGGACCTAAAAACAACATTTAAAGATCATTAGGTCAAATATCTTTACTATTGCATTTTTTAAGCCAGAAAAAATTAAGCATTAGTTTCGAGAAGGATAATTTAGTTTCCTTTTACAAATAGAGCAAATCAAATTATTCCTAACTGCCAGCTGTGGAAACAATACAAGTATATTATGTTCAGCATTTGAACTCGATTTGGATTTTGTTCTGCTTCAGGTTATGGGGCATATGTTAATATGCATATTGTACTTGTTTATATATAATAATCACTTAAAGACAAATCATCACTGCTTCCCTCCACCCACAAATAAAAATAAATAAATAAAGTAATTAGAAGATCGAACTAACTAAACTCACAGGGGCAAGGGTATCGGGTATACCAAGCACAGCTGCAACAAAGATACAAACTACTTCACCAATATTAGAAGAAATCATGTATCTGATGAACTGCTTCGTGTTATTATATATAGCCCTTCCTTCTGCAACAGCCTACCATGGATAAAACAGTTCAAGAAGTTGAATGGACATATATATGAAAATTTTCAGGTGTGGATGTCTTGATATTTTTAAAGTGCAAACTAAGGCCAGGCAATTGGTCACTTGGTTTTTTTATTTTTATTTTTTGCATTTTGTTATGTTCACAATTAGCTATATACCCTTGGTTTGCACCTCAAAAGTTTCAGGACATCAACACCTCAGAATTACATGTAAGTGTGTGTGTAGATATATATATAGTGTATCTGTGTGTGTGTGTGTGTGTGTGTGTGAGAGAGAGAGAGAGAGAGAGAAAGAGCATACTGCAACAATTGTAGCAAAGTTGTCATCAGCTAAAACCATATCTGAAGCACTCTGGAATTCAAAGGATAAAGATGTAGTAAAAAGTGAAAACCAGACCACTTAATGCGGATCATACAGTGTCATCATTGTGTTTAAGATTATTATGCTACAACAATGAACTGAAATTACTAAGTATTTGCAAAAAACTAATGTATCTAGAAATTCCTACAAAAAGTTTGAAACCTTGTAACACTGCTATTCATCAAAACATTTCATGTTAAAGGGATTAAAACAAAGTCATAATCTTACCAACAAGAAAATAAGGAAGAAGAAAATTAAGAATGCACAGAGACACACAAAGTGGGAGAAAGAAAGTTTTGTGGCTCAAGCAACTTGGTTAATTTTACCTTTGCAACTGCTGTTCCAGATCCCATGGCAATTCCTATGTCTGCCTTCTTTATAGCAGGTGCATCATTCACACCATCACCAGTCATTGCAACCTAACAGTTAATAAGTGTTTGTTCAACAACGTTAGTTTGTACTTGAAAAGGAAACCTTCTAGGTAGCTACAAAAGCCAATGCAACAACGTTAGTTTATCCATTGCCATATCAAGTTAATCTTTCTGGGGCAGTTCATACTGAGAACAAATAATTCCATTTCAGGTGGCAACAAAAATAAAAATAAAATACAACTCAACTGTATACCAAATCTCAAACATCACACTATCCAAATATAAAAATGATTTGATCAGAGAAGTACAGCAATACCACTTCATTCTGGTTCTGTAAGGCCTCAACCAGCATTCGTTTATGAGAAGGTTCAACCCTTGAAAATTAATTAAAACAAGAATAAGAAAAGCATGCACATTAACTTGATGAATTCAATATAAGCAACAAAATTTTGAAATTTTGAAAGCTGACAAGATAATGGCACAGGTAAAAATACAGATTTTAATCTATTAATGTAACTGGCAAACATAGCCTGAAATTTATACCTGGTGAAAAGTGCCATTCGTTGCAATGCCACAGTTTGTTGCATTGATGGAAGTTCTTCAAACTCAGAAGCGGTATAGGAGTGACCAACAAAATCTGCCAAGTGATCAAAAGCGCCTATCTTGCGACAAATCGATTCAGCTGTGGACTAAAGCAGTTGTTCTCACATTAAAAGGCAAGAGAAAAGATGCAAAAACTCAAAATTCCAAAGAATCCAGAAATCAGATGACTCTACTCTCAAGTTACCTTGTTATCCCCAGTGACCACTATAACACGAATACCAGCAGTCATGCATGAAAGCATAGCCTTTTTCACTTCTTCTCTTGGTGGATCTAGCATTCCAACCTTTAGAAAGAAATGAAGAAAAATAAAACAAAATGTTACGACAAAAGTATTAGCATATACTAATAACTGAAGGACTACATATTCCTCTGACACATTATTTCATTTTCTCTCATTGCACTGCTTTGACTACTGCTTCAATATTTAAATATTATGAAACATCTAGGAAAAACAACTTATATTGACACCTATCAGTTCAAACTACCCACTAACAATTCACATAGTTATAATAGTACCATACAAAGTTGACAAATTAAAGTTAATTTATATGTTTAGATAAACTCCAAACAGCAAATTCCTATGTCCTAACATATCGGATTTTACTGCCTGAATAGATTCTACTCAAATCTATACAAATTAAAAGGATACAGTTAAAAAAAGAGGTGAAAGAATAAAAGGGTAGTTTTGGAAAGTCAAAACATGCTTTGACCTTTCAAACTGGATTGAAGTTTTTTGGCATCCAAACATGCACAATTTTTTTGGGGCAAAAGAGTCATACTTAAGGTTTGAGGGGATGACAAAAATCATTTGCCATGCACATTAATAGAATTAAGCATAGCATTTAGAACAGGAATGCATACCAACCCAATAAATGTAAGGTTGTTCTCATTATCATAGGAGAGACTTTGTTGACCACTGGGCATCTGTTTACAGGCTAGAGCCAAGCATCTCAAAGTTTCTTTTCCTGCAAGACTGACAAATAAATTTGCATGTTCATATGACATTAAAAGAAAAAGCCTAATAATTGAAAAATACCTCACCACAATGTGTAACCCCATAAGTTGACATGAAATAATGCACACATCAAACTGATTGTCAAGACTTGGTGTAGTTGCAATTATAATTAACAAAAAATAAAATAAAATCTAAAATTCTGACCAATGTAACAGATTGAAAATTACATGTGAGCACCACATAAAATCACAATTTACACTTTAGTGGGTACACAGGAAAGTTCCATACAACAGCCCATTAGCAGCTTGCCAGTTGATTTAATTTCCAGTGAAAGTGGAATGTAAACCATCTTCAAGGCAAATTGGGTATATACCACTGCCCTTCCCAAAAATTAAATTCACTATTTTTACTTCCAATACAATGAATGGACAATGCTATCACCCCAAGAATCATGATCCACTCAAACTTTATAAATAATAGCACTATGCAACTGTTAACATTGCTTATTTTCAGCACCACTAAATTTTTAATAAATGCAATCCATGCAGTCTCTTAAGATGAAGATAGATTTCCAAGCCAGGCTTATTTCTACTGCTACCAGGCATCTTATGTACAGAATGTTGCAGATATTCAATGACAAGGGGGGAAAATATCTGTTTAAAGAAAGTGGTGATGTGAGAAACAGAAAGTGAAGAAATCTAACCTGTCAAACCTCAACTCCAGCTCAGCTCGGATATTAGCAGTCATTGGAACAGTGCTGCCATTGTCATTACAGAGGATATTTGTACATCTAGAAATGACACTTTCTGGAGCACCTTTTGAGAACATAATATCCATCTGCTTATGACTACAAAGAACACTCATCATTTTGCGATCACGGGAAAATTCCAAAACAGAGACCTGAAAAAGAATTGAATAATTAGAAGAACATATACAGACAACAGGATAGTGCACCAAAAAATAGA
Source organism: Mangifera indica (assembly GCF_011075055.1). Taxonomy (NCBI): domain Eukaryota; kingdom Viridiplantae; phylum Streptophyta; class Magnoliopsida; order Sapindales; family Anacardiaceae; genus Mangifera; species Mangifera indica. The sequence goes on from NC_058155.1 coordinate 10,598,768, forward strand.
TAAATTACAGCTAAGTTATTCATTATTCGAGGTTCACACTATGATAGCCTGTAAAATTGAATAAATTTCTTAGAATCAAAAATCAAGTTTGCTACAATCAACAGTCTTATACAAATCTAGCAGCTATAAACCTCTTTTGATCTATGGGCCTTCTGATCCATAGACAATATTGATACAAAAGTTTAAAATAATATGTTTAGACAAATGAAAACAGAGAGAAACTAATCAAACAACAAATTGTTTCCAATGCAAACCTTTTTAAATTGGTTCTCCCAGTAATGATTACAGTATGATGCGCGCTCATGCTTACTAAGCATGTTAAGGGCAGAAGGCATAGAATCAAAACCAGGAAGGCCAACCTGTAAAAATAGTAACACAAATAATTCTGCAGCCTAAGTGTGTTATTGCAATACTAAAAATATTAAGATGGACAGTAAAAAGAAAAAGAAAAACAAAATGATGACAATAAAAATTACAAATTATCATAATTGAAGCATGAAACCTACCTTCTCTGCCAGAACACGGAGAGCCACCTCTGTAGACTCACCAATCCTTTCATAGTTTCCTTTGTCTGGATTATACTGTAAGATAGACTCATTGCAAAGAGCTGAACACATAGCTATATGAAGAAGGCAAGGCAATTGAGCAGGAATATCAAGCTGTACAAAAAACAAAGACAATTGACTTGAGGGACTAGGGTTTATGCAATACTAAGGGATGGAAAATCATTAAAATAAATACCTGCAACCCACTGCTATCAAAGACAACTCCTTCAGGTGCATATGTTGTTCCACTCACACCATATTCAGCAATAAGAGGACCTTGCGGTACAGAATGCACCACACAAATCTAGACAGACAAAGTAGCAGGAATAAGAAACATCATTATGAAACAGAGTGTGGTGTAAATATTGTACAGCACCAAACTCAACAATAAGGCCCATAGATACATATTTTTAAAAAACCAGTATCTAATTTAAAATCCCTCAAAATTTACGGCAACTACCCACCATAATACAATTTCAAATGTTACATCAGAGCAGTAAGGACATAACAGATTGTTAAATATTTTGTTACTCTAAGATTATCACCTTTGAAACAGACATCATATTGGTTGTCAGAGTTCCAGTTTTGTCACTGCAAATTACAGTGGTGCAGCCTAAGGTCTCCACTGATGGCAAAGACCGAACTATAGCATTCAACCGTGCCATTCGCTTTGTTCCAAGGGCCAAGCACCTACATAAATAGAATGAAACAAAAAATTAAAAATGAAAAGTCAAAAAAAAAGAAGAAGAAAGAAACACTATGAAGAACCAAAAACATGACAACTTCAAATAGTTCACATCCTCAGTATTTTTCCTACATAAACATAGTTCAATATGTAATAACAAGTTTACTACTTCTGCAGGTTCAGATTTGAGGCTTCTGTACTAATTTGACAAGTTATCTAGACTACGGGACAATATACTCATTTCACACCTTACATTATTGTCACCCAGAACTCATTTCACTGTCAGAGAATTAAATTGTATACTTTCTTTTTGGAAGAAAAATGACAGCACAATTCTGTCAAGCATAACAAGCAAGACTTGTAACACTCACGTTGTAACAACAGCAGGAAGCCCTTCAGGAATTGCTGCAACTGCAAGAGCAACTGCAATCTAGGAAGGTGAAAAAAGGTTACTCAATATATAAAAGATAAGGAGGAACTATCTAGAATCTCAAGTAACCAGATAGAACAATTTGGTGAATCCGACTTTAAGTGGAATTTGAGATGAATATCTTCCCTACAAAATCCAATGATATTCACACCAGCCCTTAAGCAAAAATATTTGTCAAAATATGATAATGTGAAAGCATTTTGCATGACACTATGAAAACTCCAATAAAAAAATTACTTTAGTAGATAAAGGAATTTGGAAATGCCAAACTGCTATTATTCTGAACAATAAGATAAAATAACATCCGTTTATTGAACAGTACCTTGAAGTAATGAATTGCCCCACGCAAGAACCCGCCATGAGAAGGATCACGGAAGTGACCAATGTTTACAATCCATACCAAGACACAAATACCTGCAATAACCTGAAGACAATAGCATATTCATATAGATGTGTCACCTAGCGAAATTGAAAGTAAAAGCATTTACCTGAAATAAAGTGAGTTTGAAGAATCTAAACATTTTAGGAAGTCAGCAAGTAATATGAAGTGCCTCATACTGATGGGAAAAGATCAAATGAGAAGGGAGAGACGGGAGGATGAAATAAAATAAAAACACCACAAATCATTAGCCTCCTAAAAATAGTCATGTCAAAGCAAATATGATGTGCGTCAGACTCATAATACAATATTAAGTAACTCCACAGATCATTAACCAACTGAAATATCTTTCCTAAACTACCACCTATAAGATCCCTGGAATTGAAGACAACCCTTCAGCATGCATTTATAAGCCACAAGCTCACTAACATATAAAAGTGAAAACTAAGGAATAGTAAAGACAATTAGCAATCACCTTAGCCAAAAAGGTACCAAACTCATCCAGCTTCTTCTTTAATGGTGTCGCTTCCTGCAATCACCAGTGAATATTAATATTTAAAATGTATAAACAGACAGCAAAGCTTCAATGGAGCTCTTTCTCAATTTTATGGAGTTCTTGACATTTTTTATGACCATCAGGAGAAAAAGATGGATGCTCAGGTTACTATATCACAGAACAATTACAACATTGGGAGTAGGCCCCTTCCATGCAATCAAGATAGGGTTTCCCACAAAAACATCCAAGCTGCCATACATATGGCCAAGACACAAGCCATCAAAACTCCAAATATGTATCTCAATTGTTGGAATGCACCAGAATCAAAGCCATACAAATTTCTTTGATTCAATGATATGCAGAACAAATTAGAAAATTTAGAGGCAAGTCTGCATGATAATCAACAGAAAAACAAAATACAGATTATTTGTTGATAAGAACAAACAACAGACTATGATCATAAAGGGATAATGATTATTTAGAGAAAAGAAATTTGCAACAGATAAGATACTAATGAAACAGAAAATTTGCAACACTTACATCTTCTGTTTGCAACATTGAGTCACGTATGCTGCCCATGGCAGTGTTAGCACCAACTCCAACTACAATAGCTCTTGCCCTACCTGCAACTACTGCTGTACCCTGGCAGTCAAAATATATAGGAACTTGTTTGATGCTAATTAATACCAAAAGTAGAAAAGTTACATATGAGGCTCTGAAGAAAGAAACAGACAAAAAAGAAAAAGACTTCCCCAGTTAAGGTATAAAAGTACTTAAATTCTCTATCAATATTGGATTTGGGTTCAACAATAAAAACTCTTACTTGAAAAAAAAATCAAAGAATTCATTAATTTTAACGCATCACTGATATAAATGGACAAGAAATAAGTTTAGAGAGTCATAAGATTAAGATATCATATCATATAAAACCAACTAAACTGGGTCTATCACTGGATTTCCAAGCAGAAAGTGTACAACAGTGTCCAATTACTCCAGCTTCCCATGTAAAATGAATAACTACCAAATTAACTGCAGAGAGATAGGTAAAAATAGATAGAATAATGCTCCATGCATGTTGCATTAAAGGTTTTCATATCCAAGAATACTTTTAGTTATTGGATTCACACTTCAATAATAAATTATGTGCTTTCTAATTCTTTTAGGGTTTGACATGTACTGTAAAACCACATACCAAGAGCAGGTGCATCCAATGGAAAGAAAGAATTAAGTGCTTTAGCACAATCATATGGCAGCTCGAATCACGTCTCTTCTAAGTAGATAAATTCTCATTCTAGACGTACTTATCCTGACTTTATCTCAATTAAGAACCAAAAAATTTGGGCTTGTTTGGTTCATGATTCAAAATCAAGTTTCAAAGACTAGGAAAATCTTCGAAAATCTGGATAATTTTCTAAGTATTTTCAAATTAAAAAAAAATGTGAAAACTCATTTATTAAACCTAGAATTTGTATCTTTGAAATTCAGATGTTATTTTATATAACAGCAAAAACAAGTTCCTCTGTTTCTAAATTTGGGCTCAGAATTGGTTTGATACACATTTCTAATCAGAACCCATCAAACCCAATTTCTGATCACATCAGATTGGCAAAAAAATGAATTCCCTTAATCTCTTGTATACACAAGTATATTGTTTTATGTCTAAATATTGACTACAACAGCATAAGAGCTTTTACCGAGAAAAGAATATTTGTCTTGTCTTGGTACACAGCATTTGTCGACACGGTAGACTCAAGTTCTTTTTGCACAGAGAAGCTCTCCCCTACCATCAATAAAACAAAATTAGGAGCTGAATTAGAATTTCGTGTGCTCAATTATTATGCACTCACCAAAAAAATGGTAGATGATGCCTATATACAATCCCACATTATTTCATTCTTTGATTACTATGGACTACAGGGGAGCCCAATTAGCATGGTCTCCAGCTCACAAAGTTTAAACAAACATTTTGCACAACAACATCCCCATGCATAGAAGTAATTTAAGAAGAATGGTAGATAACAATAACTTTTAATTCTTTCTAACAGATAAATTATGCACCACTTTTTTCACTTAGCGTTCATGATGAAATCATTCAGGTACTAAAATGAGTAAACTATTACTTAACCTGAAAATAAGTAAATTATTTGAATATCAATCATTCATATAGCTTAAAAAATTCGGATGATAACAAAAAAATGATTTCCCCTTAACTGTAATCATACTTTGGCATGAACAAACGAGATTATCTTGAAAGAGAAAGCAAATTAATTGACATTTGCAAAACTATGATAATTATAAATCAATAATAGCAGGACTATACCTTACAAAGATTCCAGTTTTGACATTTATAATGTAAGAAGCAACTCATTTTCTCTCAGTCCACCTATAAAGTTTATGTTAACTTGGAGAAAGGTAAAGTAAAATTGTATATTCTCTGTTTACATTTTACAATCTGGTTTAAATAGAAAACTAGATGCCTAACTTCTAGGTGTATAAAAGGCTAATTACACAATTTATGCTAATCTATTCTATTATGGAAAGAACTAAAATAGCAAGTAAATTTCTGTCATATCTTTTCCTAAAAACATGAGATCTGGTCAACTATCTTCTTTAACACTCCCCCTCAAGCTGGTTTGAAAATATCTCTCATTTCCAGCTTGGACACCAACTCATCAAATTGTCTTCTTGGAAGGCTCTTCGTAAGAATGTCTGCTACTTGTTGTGCAGTAGGCAAATAAGTCATGCATATCTGTCCTTTGTCAATTTTTTCCTTGATAAAGTGCTTGTCAATCTCCACATGTTTGGTTCTGTCATGCAGGACTGGATTGTGAGCTATAGCGATGGCAGACTTGTTGTCGCAGTATAGCTTAATTGGAGAAGTTAACTTGATATTTAGGTCTTCTAATATCTGCCTCATCCAAAGACCTTCACAAATGCCTAGGGCTACTGCTCTATATTCTGCTTCAGCACTGCTCCTAGCCACCACATTCTGTTTTTTGCTTCTCCATGTAACTAAATTCCCACACACAAAGGTGCAATACCCAGATGTTGATCTCCTATCTGTTATGTCTCCTGCCCAATCTGCATCTGTGTAGATGTCAACCTGAAAATGTCCATTGTTAGCAAAGAATAGACCCTTACCAGGTGTCCCCTTTAGGTATCTCAAAATTCTCACTACTGCCTCATGGTGTTTCTGACCTAGTGAATGCATGAACTGACTTACCACTCCAACAGCAAAGGTAATGTCAGGTCGTGTATGAGCTAGGTATATGAGTTTCCCTACCAACTTTTGATATTGCTCCTTATCAACTAGTTCCTCAGGTGTAGATGCTTCCACTTTTAGATTAGGTTCCATAGGAGTTTCAGCAGCCCTACAACCAAGCATTCCTGTTTCACCCAAAAGATCCAGTACATATTTCCTTTGGCATACTGAAATCCCATGTTCTGATCTGGTAATTTCCATGCCAAGGAAGTACTTCGCCTCTCCTAAGTCTTTAACTTCAAATTCCTTTGCCAGCAACTTCTTAAGTTTGTCTATTTCACTGTCATCATCCCCTGTTAGGATAATATCGTCAACATACACAATCAAGACAGCTCGTTTTCCCTCACTAGAGTGTTTAACAAATAGGGTATGATCTCCCTGACTTTGTCTATACCCTAGTTTTCTTACTACTTCTCCAAATCTCTCAAACCAAGCCCTTGGTGATTGTTTTAGTCCATATATGGACTTGATTAGTTTACATACTCTCCCCCTACCAACTAAATGCTCAAAACCTGGTGGTGGTTCCATAAAAACCTCTTCATCTAGATAACCATTTAGGAAGGCATTTTTTACATCTAGTTGATGCAATGACCATCCAAAATTTGCAGCTAAAGAAAATAGGATTCGAATTGAGTTTACCTTAGCCACAGGTGCAAAAGTCTCTTGATAATCAAGACCATGTGTTTGTGTAAATCCTTTAGCTACCAAACGTGCTTTATATCTCTCTATGGACCCGTCAGCTTTACATTTGACAGTGAATACCCACTTGCATCCCACTGCCTTTTTTTCTCTGGGCAATACAACACTTTCCCATGTGTTATTCTTCACTAGTGCATTCATTTCCTCCATGACTGCCTCTTTCCACTTAGGACACTCTAACGCCTCTTGTATGTTTCTAGGAATAGAAAGATGAGAAATTTTTGAGGTAAATGCTTTATGTTCACTAGACAGTTTGTGGTATGACATGTATTTGGCTATAGGATGATTAGTACATGATCTAACACCTTTCCTAATAGCAATTGGAATGTCCAGATCTGTGTCAAAAACTCTGGTATTGTGCTCTGTATTTGACTCTGTAACTGTTGGACCAGAATTAGTTTGAGAGGAAAAATTTGGTTCAATAGTAATAGAGGGATTACCTGTGTTGTGTAGCTCCAGACCAGGTTCCATGGGGTTAGCTGATTGACTTTGGCCTTGAGTTGAAGGATGGTCTCTATTATTTTGATGTCTCCTTCTGGTGTAAACCTGTATCTCGGTTGTAGAGTCCTCGTTTAGTACCTGTGATGTTGTATCTCCCCCTGTAGTTGGCAAATTTTGACTCAGAGAAATGGTCTGATCTGCAGGGTTTATTTCTATGGGTTTATCCAAAACACTAGGGAGATGAGGAAGATAAGGCACAGGTGAGCTAGCACCAGTACTGGTCTGATCCTGGAAACTTCTTGTTCCAGTCTGTGCAGCTTCATCTTCAAACACCCTGTTATACTTCTCCCCCTGAAGATGATTTTCAAAAAATGGTTGTTGTTCAAGAAATACAACATCCATACTAACCTGTATTTTCTTAGTTTTAGGATTAAACACTTTGTACCCTTTTTGGTTAGTTGCATAGCCTATGAAAACACATTTTTCAGCCTTAGGAGCAAGTTTTGATCTACCCACATCTGTAATATGCACAAACACTGTACAACCAAAAACTTTTAGAGGTAAATTTGAGTGCAATCTATTGTCTGGATAGAATTCCTTTAAACAACTCAAGGGAGTTCTATGATTTAGGACTCTAGAGGGAACTCTATTAATCAAATATGCAGCTGTTAGAACTGCATCTCCCCATAAATAATGTGGAACATTCATAGCTAGCATGAGGGCCCTACTAACCTCAAGAAGGTGTCTGTTTTTTCTTTCTGCAACCCCATTCTGTTGAGGTGTATGACCACATGAAGATTGATGTTGAATGTCTTTTTCAAGTAAAAATTGTCCTAAAATTTGATTGAAGTATTCTTTACCATTATCGGTTCTTAGAATACTAATTTTGGTTTGAAATTGTGTTTCAACCATATTATAAAATATTTTGAACAATTGTTGAACTTCTGATTTTTGTTTCATTAGATACACCCAACATAGTCTAGTGTGGTCATCAATAAAAGTCACAAACCACCTTTTGCCAGATAAAGAAGTGATGTTACAAGGCCCCCAAACATCACTATGAATCAAATAGAAAGGTTTTGAAGCCCTATATGGTTTTGAGTTGTATAACTGTCGGGTACTCTTAGAGAATGAACATATATCACAATGCAAGTACTGATTTTTTAATTTCTGGAACAAAACAGGAAATAAATGCTTTAAATAAGGAAAACTAGGGTGACCTAACCTATAATGCCAAGTCATTATTTGCTCTCTAATTGAGGGAGAGTTTACATCACAAGATAACCCTACTGCTTGATCTTTTCCTCCAAAATAATAGAGCCCACCATCTTCTCTAGCACTGCCAATCTCCTTCCCCAAGTTCCTGTCCTGAAAAACACATTTTTTTGGTGAGAAAATGACTAAACAATTGGAGTTTCTTGATAGCTTGCTGACTGACAGTAAATTACAAGACAGATTAGGAACATGCAAGACAGATTCTAAGGTGATAGCGTTAGAGATTTTAACAGATCCTTTCCCTGCTATAGGAGTGAAGCTACCATCAGCAAGTCTGACCTTTTTGTTACCAGGACATGGAATGTATGTGTGGAATAGAGAAGACATGCTTGTCATGTGATCGGAAGCACCTGAATCAATGATCCAAGGTGTGTGATCGGTGAGACTCAAAAAACTGGTAGATAAATTACCTGTGTGGACAAGAGAGCAGTTAGGAGTTGATGAATGGTTTACTAGTTTCAGGAGCTGATCTATCTGTTCCTTTGTGAGAGACACTTGTTCTGCTGAATTTGCATTAGGGAAACTCCTCTCCCTCGCCTTCCAATTTTCTGGTTTGCCGTTTAATTTCCAGCATGTCTCTCTTGTATGGCGAGGACGGTGACAGTAGTCACACCAGACTTTCTTCTTATCTTCTGGTTTGCGAGTAGCAGCTTTAAGAGCCGTATTTTCTTGTGAAACCAGGGCTGAAGTTTCAATAGAAGCAGGTACTGGCTCCTTTTTCCCTAACATAACAGACCGTCTACTCTCCTCCCTTCTAACTTCTGCAAACACCTCATTTAGAGAAGATAAGGGACGTCTGCCTATAATGCGACTCCTAACTTCATCAAACTCTACATTCAAACCTGCCAAAAAGGAATATACTCTAGAATTATCCACTTCCTTCTGATAATGAGCTGCATCAGAAGGATCCTTCCAAGTATAGTCTTTAAAAATATCCAGCTCCTGCCATAACCTCTTCATTGCTGAGAAATACTTTGTCACAGTCTCATTTCCTTGCTTTAATTCTCCAAGTTTCAGCTGCAACTCATAGATCTGAGATTGATTTCCCAGATCTGAGTACATTTCTGTCAAGTTATCCCACAACTCTTTGGCTGTTGAATATCCTAAGTAGGTTGCGCTTATATCTTCCTCCATAGAGTTGGTAAGCCACGCCATAACCATTGAGTTTTCTGCCTCCCAAGTTGCATATTCTGCATCCTTCCTGTCTGGTTCCTTCTTTTCACCGGTCAAATACCCAATCTTTCCCCTTCCGCGAATATACAAGCGGACAGATAGTGACCAGCGATGAAAATTGTCTCCATTAAGTTTTAAATTGGAGATTCGGACAGTATGTTGATCGGTTTGATTTGACTGGTTTTCTGGGTTGGTTGTCATTGTGGGGTCTCAAAAAATAAAAGAAAAAACAGCCTAGATCTCAGAGTTGAGAACCTAGCTCTGATACCATGTTAACTTGGAGAAAGGTAAAGTAAAATTGTATATTCTCTGTTTACATTTTACAATCTGGTTTAAATAGAAAACTAGATGCCTAACTTCTAGGTGTATAAAAGGCTAATTACACAATTTATGCTAATCTATTCTATTATGGAAAGAACTAAAATAGCAAGTAAATTTCTGTCATATCTTTTCCTAAAAACATGAGATCTGGTCAACTATCTTCTTCAACAGTTTATTTAACAATCTGACACAAGAATTTAACAGCGACAAAGGTCCTCAGTGCAGAATTGACCATCACCCAGATAGCAGAAGGCTTGCACACTAATGATTACTCACTAAATGGACCTTGTCTGCTACTTAAACATGACACTTATAACTTTTCCAGAGAGATTAAGCAAGTAAACCCCTTAAATACTATACTTTCTATTTTTACTAACTCAGTTCCAAGTATTGATACCTCATCTTAAGAAGATCAGCTCAAACTATTTTGTGCATCATTGACAATCAAGTCTACTTTTAATTTAATATGAGGAGACATACCTGTAAGAATTGCTTGGTCAACCCGTAATTGATCAGTAAGCATCTCAATCATTCTCAAATCAGCTGGAATCTTGCATCCCACTATAAACTCACAAAAGGAGAACCTTTTTAAGATCTTTCTGAACTATTTACAAATTTTAATAAATTTCAAGATAAATACCACATGACCAACTTACCATTAACTTCGACAATATCCCCTGGCACCAGCTCTGTTGCTAGAAGAATGGAGAAACAACCTGTGACAATAGTTTACACGTAAACTACGTATAACAAAAATGACATAAGTCCCTTATTCAGTTTAGTGAAACATTCTTTTGATTGGAAAATGAAATAAACTATAATAAAAGATAATAAGATTGGGATCCCCCAGTCCACTGCATATACCATATCCATAATTGGTAAAAATAAAACTAATCAGTTTTATATTTGTTTTAATTTTTGGTTTACCATTTCTCAGGACAGTTGCAATATCTGCTTGGTAGGCACGTAGTTCCTAGATAATGAAAGTGAGAAACAACTATCAAGATACTGAAGTTGTGCAGACTTCACCATCCACAGCAAATAAATAGCATTATAACCAGCAAACTTCAAACTAAGTTCAGGCAGACTTAATAAACACAAAGAAAGACACTTTCTCTGACATTAGTGGGCAAGCAAAAACTTATATGGCAAATGCTCAATTAAAAAAAACAAGATTCACTTATAGCCTAAACTATAAATCTGCTCAATTTTCTGTGAGCTGTCCTCGAAGTAGAACTTTGGAACTTACCTCAAGAGCCTTTTCAGCATTAGTTTCTGTAATTACACCAACTGCTGCATTGGCAGCCAATATCAGCAGAATCACCTGTAAAGGTAACAAACCATAGAGTTTAAACAATAACCAATACATATAAATTTTAAATAAAAAATTTCATATTAAAGAAAGATATAAGGAGAAACAAGCTCTGCCAAGCTGATCTTACAGAAGGCTCCAGAAAAGCTGTTAATCCAGTCTCTCCATTTATCAAAGCCAAAACAAAAGAAACAACAGCTGCAGCAATTAATATCTTCACAAGCAAATCATCAAACTGTTTCAACACCAGTTTCCAGAAGGGAGTCCCTGTATTCAAAGGTTAAATAAAACAGGTTCAAACTAGTTATTGTTTCAGTTCATACATAAAGGGGAAATAGAAGTCCTCTTGCACAAACATGCAATCAAACAAATATCAAAAAAGCGGAAAGGAAGGTGTATGCCAAGTACTTACTTTTTTCTTGAGGCAGCACTGCAGAGTGCAAGAGAAGCATGCAATTATAAAAGAAGACAACATTAGAAGCAAATATTTTGAAAAATAAATTAGAACATATTTTTAAATGAGTATCAGATACCACAACTTTTTCTACATCTTTGAATGAGACTTTGCTGCCATCATATAATCACCAATATATAAGATCACAAAATAAATGAATATTAAAGGCATTGCAGCAAGGAAAGATACTACAAACAGATCACCAGTACAGAATCAAGTGCACCACTCTATAATTTCCCTACTAGGAAGTGCCAATATCAAAAGAACAAAAATGTTTAGAAAAAATGAAATTAAAAAAACGCATACATGCTGCATGCAATTGCTAGGGAAATTTAGCACATAAAACCACATAGTGGCATGATTGAAAACAGCAGCATATAAGGGACTAACTTTTGAATTTGCATGCTTAAACTCCCCAATTTGATTGGTTCTCGTCAATTGCTCACAAATCATATTGTATCAAGATTTTCAAGATAAAAAAACCAATATAGAGAATTGAGTGGAGCAAAGAAAGAAGGTAGCTATTGTTTAGGCAGCCTCCAGCAACTCAGAAAATTAATATGTATCTTCTCTGCTCCTGGAGGAGCACTTGCGAAGCATTTATGATTTCCGCCGTGAAACACAAATCCAAATAAAATGAAGAAACGAAGATGAAACCGAAAAACAGAGTAGAAATGTTTGAGCACACTTTGCTTGGTCTTAAACTACCACACGAAACCAATATCAAAATGCCATACCATTTTTTCCGTAAACTCTGGCATGTTGTGTCACCTGCAAAGAACAAATATTATATAACATCTTTCGCGACAAGTAGTAGCTAAATTTAAAAGTGAACTGCAGCTACTAATCAATCAATTGCGTAAAACATCATGTTCTAAAGCATTCGTACGTACCTGAGAATCAGTAAGACCTTTCACAGGGTCCACTCCGAAAAAATCCAACACCTAGAAAAACATATAGAGATTATATAACAATCAAGAAGCTTCAAATGTCTAGTCAAAACTGGAATATAAATTCAAAAGCCGATTGCGATAAAATTTTATTTTCAAATGCAAATTTCGAGAGGGAAGTGAATGACCTCGGATACGGATCTGGCGTAAGCGTCTTCCATCGAGAAATTGGAATTTTCGATCGGAGAAGAAAGGTTCTGTTCTAGCAGTTTTTGTTTTTTTCACAGAGGTTACTGGTTTTCCATTCTAGTAATCTTCGTTTTCACTTCTTCGAGCCACGAGATCTAAATAAAAAACTGCGGGAGCCTGGTCAGGGGCACCTTGCACCAACGTTACATTCAAGCAATATTTCTATGGGCCACGTTAGAATTTGGATTTTTAGCTAGCTTTGACGACGCACGCTCCATACGAGCCCATATTTGTTGGCAACCTTGGTTAGCATAGCTTGAGCCACAAGCCCAATATCGACTTGGGCTGACCCTTTGGGGCCTTTGCCCCGAAATATCATTTTGAAACCGTTTAATTCTAAAAATTTTAAAATTATCTTCATAATATATTTTTTATTATTTATATTACTTTGTTTGATTTATTAATAATAAAATATTACAGTAAATTTTAATTACTAATACTAATATGACAAATAATATAGGTGGTAATCTAATTATTACTTTCACCTATAGTATTAAAAGATTATCAAAGTAATCTTGATTTTATTATAATTATATTATTATTTATTAATTTTTTGAGACAAAAATAAATGTATTTTTAATTAATATAGTAAATAATATAAAAATATTTAAAAATAAGTATATTCAAAAGCGTTTAAGTCAAATAATTTATTAGTATTTTTTATTATCTTTAATCAAACATAATAATTATTTATACCTACCAAATTTTATCAAATATAATAATCATTTATACTCAGTAATCTTATAAGTTATTTATTTTCAAGATAATTTTCTTATTTTGATAATAAAATATTACTCAAACCAAATATTCTTTCTGAGTAAAATTATTGACAAATTAATAAATTTTAAAAAACGTCTAATTTTTAAAATGTTTCATTTAAAATTTTTAATTTTTTTTTTCTTGTGACAAACCATTAATTTTATAAATACCCTTTCATTATTTTTTTAATTTTTTCATTAAACAATCAATTACAACTTTTAAATTCTTAGCTATTGGTTCTCCATTCTGATATATATACACAATCATACCGTATTTCATGTAAAAGAGAGATATTATTCTAACAATAAATTTAATACAAAGTGACTAAATCTATCATACAACACATCACGTTTAATGAACAATGATGTTGCACCCAACTTCACTTAATGTGCTCTAACTATCATAGTACTCATACTCTCTTAATTAAATGAACATACAAAGTTTAAGGAAATTTTTAAACACCATTTATCCTCCTTCCATTTTAAATAAATAGAGCTAAAGAAATTAATCTTTTGGATTTATTAATTTTTAATACGAGAGTTCTATTTATCTTATATGAATCTTCTTGAACTCATACAAAATACAGTAGGAGAACTCCTTAAAAAAAAAAAAAAAAACTGGTTTGATCACTTTTTGTTTTTGTTACCTTTGACTGTGTTGTACAAAATGAAATAATAAATGTTGATTTTGGTCAAATATCAAATTATTTGAAATTTTTTTGGGTACTATTTCATTAATTAAGTTAATTACACTCTAATGCATGGAATTATACTATATAAAATTAAACAAAATTTTGGGTATATAATTAATATATGTAAATTTGTATAAAATTAATTTATTATTATATAATTAAATATTATATTATTTTTAATTTAAATTTATTTAATTATATAATAATATATTATTATTGATATATAAATTTATATTTATGAGTTTAATTAGATTAAAGCGCTCCTCTAAACCGAATATTACAAAAACGGTGAACCGTATCGGTTCAACCACACCCGGTTCAGATTTAAAACACATGTCATCGCCGCTCTTAAACCCTCAAAGACCTAACTTTACTTTCGCCTCCCTTGCGTATGCATATGCTCGCGCTCTCTCCACTGAAGCTAAACTTCACACGTTTCCATAGCCGTCGAAATCATACAGTTTAGATTGTCATCGGGCTTCCCGCATAGCCGTGGAAATGCCCCAAGCTTACCGGAACAGTTCAATCGACTGGAAGCCATCACCGATAGTAGCCCTAGCCTCCAGCGCCGACGACTCTCAGGTAGCGGCAGCGCGCGAAGACGGTTCGCTCGAAATTTGGCGCGTATCTCCACGCACTGTCAGCTGGCACTGTCAGCTGGTAACAATGAACTAAATCACTTTGATCTGCTCGTTACTCAAATTTGACATGTTTTATATTTTTATTTTATTTTATTTTATTTATGCATTCAGACGATTCATGGAGACCCTAGGTCGAGAGTTTCATCGCTTGTTTGGTGTCCTGCTGGTAAAAAAGGATTGCCTTGTGGACGGCTGTTTTCTTCAAGTATAGATGGGTCAGTTTCGGAGTGGGATCTTTTTGACTTGAAACAGAAGGTGAATGTTGTTTTCTCGTGAGCCAAAAAATTGCATTATTGCTGCATGATAGAATTTTAGTAGAACGAAACCGTAGTTGACTAGTTGAATATTTGCTACGCGACTTAGTTTGCTTCCTAATCATTTTTAGGTTAATATTATCTAAAATTAACCTTGATTTGATTGAGATTTTGATGCAGTGTATGTAACTATGTATTAGTGATTAGAATCTCAATCATAGAATCAAAGATTTAATGGTAAGAAATACATGGAGGTTAGGCCAAACCATCAAGGAAAATGTGGTTTTGTTAATGGGGCCATAAATAAATGATAGAAATGTAAGACTATTACCTTGATACTTCTTGGAAATATTTTGATATATTCTTCTCTGTATCTAACCTTCAACTTTGTTCTGCTGATACTGTAACTTAATCCAAGCAGAATGAATAGTAGTTTGATGTTTTCTTTATGTGCATCTGCAGATTGTGCTAGAGTCAATTGGATTCTCAATCTGGCAGATGGCTGTTGAGCCCTCTAATAATCGGCTTATTCATGCAGAGGCACAGTCCCAACATGTTGGAAATGGATATTTAAATGACGAATCTAGTAGTGATGATTATGAAACTAGTGGAAGTGATAGTGATTCTGACTTAGATGGGCTTCATGAAGAATCAGTAATTATTGAGGATAAACGTGTGGCAGTTGCTTGTGATGATGGTTGTGTGAGGATATATAGGATCTCCGATTCAGATGAGTTGACATACTATAAATCATTGCCTAGGGTCAGTGGTGAGATATCTGCTCCTGGGTGACAGTTTTTGTTGTCATTATCATCATTGTTATTATTTAGTACTTCCTACTCAAATGATTTGCAGGGCGTGTTCTAAGCGTGGCATGGAGTTCTGATGCTAATATGCTGTACTCAGGGAGCAGTGACGGGTAAGTTTGTTGCCAAGACTAACATGCATGCATATTTGCTGGGTTAGGCTATTCTCTTTGTCTTCTGGTTCATGTTTTTCTTTGAATTTCTTATCAACTTACATTTTTATTAGATTTTCATACATGTCAGCTTAATCATGCATGATATGGACTTTTGCAGGTTTATTAGATGCTGGGATGTGAAATTGGGTAACGAGATCTATCGAATTACAGTTGGGCTTGGAGGGTTGGGTAGTGGACCTGATCTTTGCATTTGGTCATTGCTTTTCTTGAGGTACAAATAAAGGTTCTTCTGTTTGTATTTTTTTGAATAACTATTATTTGGTTATGATCTGTGATGAGCAACCTTTAAATGGGTGAAATTTCTGTTCCTAATAAAGTTATTCTTAAATTCAGGTGTGGGACTCTTGTTAGTGCAGATAGTTCTGGCACTGTTCAGTTTTGGGACAGTCAACATGGAACTCTTTTGCAGGCACATTCTCTTCACAAAGGTGATGTGAATGCTCTGGCAGCTGCGCCTAGTCATAAGAGTGTATTCTCTGCTGGTTCTGATGGTCAGGTATGATTTATCAGTCTTGTGCTCACTCTATTCTTCAAAAGGATATGGTTAATTTAAGTTTTTAGTTATGCTTTTCACTTCATATTATTGTCAAATAAGGAGAAAGAAAGAAATAATTGTTGTGTACTGCTATTTAATGCCTATTAATAAGTGGTATTAGTGGAACTCTTTTTTTTTGGGTTTAAAAAGCATTTACCTTCCAACTGAGGCTGAATGTCATTATTCCTCTTTATCCTTACATTTGCATGTAGATATTTTCATTTATTTCTGCACTTTTTTGGTCCCTCCTACTAACAGTCTTGTTTTTCAAGTATAATTTATTTTCAAGTGTTATTATCATCTCTTTGGGCTTTTGCCCCCCAAAAATGAAAACAAAACGTTAAAGGTACCTCCTTCTATTCATCTCAATTGGGTGGCGGCTGTGAGTTGATTTTTGTTTGTGTTTTAGGGCATATAAGAATATGATTAATTTAAGTTTGGAGGTGCATTGTTGTTTTTGGTCTGTCTTATTTGGTGCTATCTAAACTAGGTGAATTCACTTTGTTTTTAGGTTATACTTTATAAGGTTTCAAATGAGGCAATTGGGTCAATTGGTGACAAGTCTTCATTGGAAGTGATGAAGAAATGGGTGTGCATTGGTTATGTTAGAGCTCATACACATGATGTCAGGGCGTTGACGGTGGTAATACCAATTGGCAATGAAGGTGAGTCTATTTTTTAAAATTCAACTTATGGTTTTGCTTACCTGCTCTTTTAGCTGCATTATTGTTTATATAAGTCTTAAATCATACATGCATAAGTTCGTTTATTTAGTTTAATTCTGTTTGGCATGTATTTAGACTGTTTCTTCATAACTGATGCTTTGTCATTTTTAACTTGTAGATCCTTTGCCAGATGAAAAGATAAAAAGAAGTCGTAGTCGGGAGAAGCCCATTGATTTTAGTTACCATAAATGGGCTCATTCAGGAGTTCCCATGCTTGTCTCAGCTGGTGACGACACTAAGCTCTTTGCCTACTCTGCCAAGGAGTTTACCAAGTTCTCTCCACATGATATCTGCCCTGCACCTCAGAGAGTTCCTGTTCAACTGGTGCATAATGCAATATTTGATCATACTTTGCTCCTAGTTCAGTCTTCATATTGGATTGATATTCTATCTCTTCATCTAAAGAGCAATGTAAATTCTGGCACATTTGGTGGTCATGCAACCACTGATTTATTGGCCCGGGTTAAGAGTAAGGCATCCCTGAAGATTATATGCAGCACCATTTCTAATTCAGGGTTGCTTTTTGCATATTCTGATCATGTTAAACCACACCTTTTTGAATTGAAGAGGCCAGAAGTTAGCAAAAGTGCATGGTCTATCAAGAAAAGGCGACTTCCCTGTAAACTACCATTTGCACGTTCCATGGTTTTTACTTATGATTGTTCTCTGTTGATACTTGCGGCTCATGATAGAAAGATATATGTAAGTTCTAATTTCCATTTGTTAATAAGCTGAGGGATATTCCTCTTTTTTTTTTTTTATGTATTCAACTTGTTTCTCAGATTGGCCTCTTACTGTATATTCTTTCATTTAAATTATATATCTGGACAAAATCACCAAAGAGATAATTATGAAATAAAATGATTTCACTTGATTACTGTTTAACCACCCATTTGACCAAGTTTATAATCTTGCTGTTAATTTCTTGGGTTTGCTTAACATAATGATGACATTTCTGGTTGCCAAAAAATTGTACCTATGAATTGTAGAATCTTGTGCCTTGTTCAAGAAGGGTGCAAGAAGCTTATTGTGGTGGTCTTTTTCCTCTTTCAAGTCTTGGGTGGTGGCAACTTTTAATTTCATTACATTTACCATTTGATAATGGGTGTAACACTTTTAACTTGACCGGATCTTAGACCTATTTAGACACTTTAACAATCTAGATGCTTTATTTATTTCTCTTTTTGGTGCTACAGGTTGTGGATGTGGAAAGTTTGGAGCTAGTACACACTTTCATACCTTGCCGTGAGAAGAATGATGATACAATACCACCAAAAGAGCCTCCTATAACAAAGATGTTTTCTAGTTATGATGGGCAATGGCTAGCTGCTGTCAACTGTTTTGGGGATGTGTATATATTCAATCTCAAGATACAAAGGTTTCTTCAAGAGTCTCTTTACTTTATTCACCCTGTGTTCCTTTAACTTTTATAGTGATTTGATGTACCATTGTAGTAGTCTAACTAGAAAAGCCTACCAAAGCAATACACTTAAGAAGTGATGTCCTGCATAGATGTCTAACCTAATTACAAAAATATATCTTTGTGCTAATTCTGAGACTTGAATGAAAGTTACAGCTAAATGTTTCTGATTAAAAAACATATTTTTGTAATCAGGAATGCTACAACCGAATGTTTAGTCACTTCAGTTTGATCGTTCATGGTTGATAATTGGCATGGATGACTTCTTTAATAAAGTGAAAACTCTTGAAATGGTATTAGGTTTTTAATGTGATGTTATATTTGTTGTTGGATATGATTGATATTTTTCTTCACCCAAGTTTTACTGCAAAAAATATATGTGCTTGTGTGAGGGAGCAGTGTGGAAGGAGGCTGAGAAATTTTCACTTCATTTATGTCTGTTTGAAGCCATGGAATTTCTAAATCCAGTTGTGCATCATGCGTAATTTGTTTGAATTTTATTTTTGATTTGTATTGGATTTAATATATTTTGATTTGGTGGAACAGGCAACACTGGTTCATCTCAAGTTTGGATGGTGCCTCTGTTGCTGCTGGTGGTTTTTCTCCTCGGAGTGACAATTTGTTTATAGTTGCAACCTCTTCAAACGAAGTTTATGCATTTAATGTGGAGCTTAAGCAATTAGGAGATTGGTCAATGCAACGTACATTTGTTCTGCCTAAGCGATATCGAGAATGCCCTGGGGAGGTTATTGGGCTCTCTTTCTCGCCCTCCCCTAGTTCATCCTCTGTTATCATTTACAGTGCCAGGTGCTACTCTCTCTTTCTTCATTTTAGTGAGGTTAGAAAGATGTTTCATAAATTAAGGCATGTTTCTTCTGAAGTCTTAAGGAAAGGTCTGCTTTATATTGGTAGTTAGGTGTTCTCGGGTTTATTTATTTGTCGATATGCAAAGTTGGGTTTAGCAGAAGAATATCAGAAGTTGCATTTGAGTTTTAGGTTTCACGTGGTCATGTCTCTAAGCTGTTGTTATGGATTTGAGATTATCATTTAAAAAGGTATTCCTTAGTTAAGTTTGATTTCTGTATGATATTTACCCTATTTGTTGGTTGTTTACTTCATCCCTTTGGATGATCCAGTAGGGTCTTGGTTTATAATTCTGGTTGTGGTCATCTCCATGCTAAATGCAAGGGTGTGCTGACAGGCTGAGAGGCCATTAGCCAATTTTCCAACATTCTAGGGTTCTTTTTTCAATGTTCTTCTAATATTTTAAATTGCTGGTTATGGTGCAGGGCAATGTGCTTGATTGACTATGGGACACCTGAGATTCAAGATGATGACAATAACCTGGTAAATTGTCAGGGGTCTGCTTTGAGAAAGTTAGCTAATTCTCCCATTAGTGGAAAACTGAAACGGAAATTGAGAGACCGTCAAACAGAGGCTAAACTTTACAGTAGAAAGAATTTTGAATTTTTTGCTTTCAGAGATCCTGTTTTCTTTATTGATCACCTTTCAAAAGGCTCCCTTTTGATCCTTGACAAACCATGGATGGAAGTAGTTAAAACTTTCGATGCCCCTGTTCACAGACATATTTTTGGGACGTAGTTGTTTACAGCCAGGGAGAGTAAAATATTGTGATTGATTACTCAAGTTTGATGTGACACTTTCGTCCTCGATTTTGATCTTAGAGAGGGGGAGATAGGAAAACAGATAGAAAGAACAAGAAGAAAGAAAAAAAAGAGTTGGAGGGTGGCTGGGGGTAGGATTTTCTCCAGCTTGTGGTGTATTGTATTCCCTAAGAAAAATTTTGTCAACCATTAAAAGTGGCATTTTTCTTCTGTTTTATAATTTTTTAATCCTAGTTTAAATTCTTATGTTCCAGGTGTCTGTCAATTGATTAACTCAAGTGGTACATTAATTATTTCTTGGTTTTCATTAATGTTCAATAGTTTCACATTAAGAGGCTTAAATATTTTTGTATTCTTTAACATCATTGATCTTGATTGGAATATATAGTATGATTTGGTTTAATAATTAGGTAATCATAAATCATCCGGTTGTTGGACATTTAAGTTAGATAGAAAACATGGAGGGAAGAAGTAGGACAGAGGAGAGGTGAAGGCAGGCATTGTCCCTTTCCAAAAATCTAAGTCCTTTGCGAAGATATGGGTTGCTAATTTGGAAGATGGGAAGGCGCTCAATAAAGTATTTTAAAGGAAACAAAATTAATAATTGCACCGGTAGTACGTATGGATCACATTCTTGGTAGGTAGCTTTCAAATGGTGGTGGTGGGGTGCAGCTTTTGGTCCTTTTGGTGGAAAATGAAGCTTACCTTTTGGTTCTATCCATGTGGAAAATTGCCTGTTTTGAGTCTACATGACCATGGATTACCAATTCTACCAATCCTACCTAGTTTCAAGCTAGCCTGGCAGTTACAGATCTGGAAACAAATTTGTGGGTCAATTCTTCTCTTCCTTTCTGCATTTGGTTTCGGAATTGTGCCTCTTTTTATCTCATTTCGCAGTTGGGTCATAGGTATTGGTTGGTTGAACTAAAAATAATGCATTTGATTTATACAATACAAATCTTTCATAAAAGTTTTGATTTCTATAGCAATGGGGCAGGCTGGTTTTATGCATTGTAATGAAACTGTAACAAACAAAGAGAAATAAAAATATTTGCACATATACTGAGACACCAAAGATGAATTTATTTTTTATGTTTCAGCTTGTTTCCTGCAGCATTGATAGAAACCCATCAAAAGGAGTAGAACTGAGATTAAAAAGAAAAAAAATACACAATAATAATAAAAAAAGAAGAAGATACAAGATCCCCTCTGAGATTCAATGCCTTATCTTTTTGCATGCCTCCCAAATTTTCTTATCTCAGAGAAATTTTAGCAGTACAGACAAAACAACATTTTATAATTGCTCTTTATCTTTTTCACACTTTCTTTCCTGAAAGCTGCCTGCCAAGAGATCACACAATGGAATCATTTCAAAACTTTCAAAAGAAAGAAAAATTTATCACGTTGTAAGTAGAAAGCACAGTGTAAAGGCTGCTAACCCTTTTTTCCTGAAGCTGGGTTTTCAGCCAGAGAGGACTTGAAGCAATCAAAATGCTTTTTGAATTTTGATTTTCCCTGCAAGTGAAGTGCCATCCCTTTATAATAGGAAGATTACAAGCTATATAAATTTGTCAAAGAAAGAAGGCTGTAGTTGTACGTACCTTCAAATGTGTTGCTGAGAAGCCTTGTGAAAAATCCAAGACATGGTCCATTGAAGCTTGATTCTTGGAGACAGCGGCATTCTTCTGCATAAACATCATGAAATCATTATTGTAAAACACAATGAATACATTAATGAAAAAATTTGTAACCTTTTGGAACCTGCCTTGGAAATGGGGGAGCTAGCAGTGTCATCAAGATATGAATGTTGTTGAATTTTACCATATTGTTTGATCTTGTTTTTCTTTTTACTCTTCTGGGCAATTTCAGAAACTGAAGGAGGAGAACAGAAACAACCATTTTCATCAAAGCAATCCTCATCTTCACAGCAATGACGAGGTCCAGAAGAAGCATCAGAAACCATAGACAAGTCTTTCTCTTCATTATGGCCTAGTCTTTCTCCTGTTTGTGCGTATTCTTCATCAACATTCCCACCAAAACTATAACACTCATTTTTCGAATGAGAGGATTGATCTAAGTACAAAGTCCAACCAGATTCACAGCCGCTGCTGAATTGTGAAGAAGATAGATTCATATTCTCACCCCACCTCTATCTCTAACCAAGAAGGAATTTTTTTATAAACCTACTTCAATCTAAAAAAAATGAGACTGCACACACCGGGGCTCATACATGTTCTTGTCAATTTAAGTAGAAGAGCAGGAGTAGAGCAAGAAAAAACCGAACGAAATCACACTCAAATTCTAAACTAGTTTTGTCCTTTGCTTTATCATTTTAATAAAATTATGTATATAATTTTATGTATAAATAATAATATATCATTATATAATTAAATATTATTTTATTTTTAATTTTTAATTTTTTAATTATATAATAACATATTATTATTTATATACAAAAATTACACATATAATGTACTCCTATAATTTTGTCCTATTTTATCCGCGTTTGATCCAACCAAAATTGCCAGTTGGCTTTGTGTGTGAGTGAGAGAGAGGACACAGTAAAAGCAGTTATCGGTTCATGCTGATTGCTAGTAATCAGCAGTTTGTACTACAATGTGAGAGAGCGAGGACACAGTAGAAAGCAGTCATTGGTTCATGTTGACTGCAAGCAATCAGCAGCTTGTACTACAATGAGATTGGTGTCATTTCAGTGAAAATTGCTTTCATATTTTCGCTATTTCCAGTTATGTTGTATCTATTTCCATATCTTTATTTTGTTCTTCCTTCTCAAGTTATTAGACGACAATCGAACACTAAAAGAATAGTCCTTTTCATAGGCTTTACTTATTCTTGTCAAACAACACACAGTGACAGTGCTACACTGTAAATCATCTCAACAAGCCGAAAACATATATATGCACATTCCATAGACCTTTTTCTTTGAATAAGTCGGTAAAGCAAATAAGTGAAATGACATTTAGTTTTTTCTGTGGTAGTCTTCCGCAACTGGGTTGAAAATACTACAACGATATATAACCTAAGGAAGGGTATTGTAAAGTTGAAAGTGGGAAAGCATTAAATGATGGGTCCTGTGCGACCCCGTTTAAGCTTAGAGTTTGAAGCTATATATCTCCATTAACTAGTTTTTGACACTGTTGTTGAATGGAGTTATTCAGGGACTGGCTTTCAATGGCTGACACTAATCTATGACTCAAATAATTAAAGCCCCACTTACAAATATGATTGAATAATGTATAGGTAATAAATATCAATGTGAGAGTTTACAGCTTTAGCTAAAAGAAGGTCTCATGTTAGAGTAACTGAGTGGAAAAATAATGGATGAGTTGGAGTGTAAGAAATGGAAAAAATGCACACAAATTATATATCATGATTATGTAAGTTGTAGGACTGATTATATCTGCAAAATGCTCAGCGACAAAAACCTTTTCCAATTTAAGGTAGAAAATTCCATCCTAGTACATTCAACATAGCTGTTCTGGGGCCCTACTAATAATGCTCATTTCTTACTCTTACTCTTACAGCTCCATTTCTGCTAATTTATTTCTAACTTAAACACCCTACACCACTGCACCTTTCTGCCTATTCTTTGCTGTTCAGTAATTACTTTGTATTTTTTTACTTACAGCAATCAATCATTAAATAATTGTCGAAGTTCCAGCTATTAGTAAATCCAATAAAGGTTCTGTTCTTCAGTCTGTCAAACAGTTATATATATATATGGCTCAGAATATGTATATATTAAATGGGTTTTTGAGTAGATTATAAAATGAGTGAAGGGCTGGGCACCTGACTTGTTTTACAATGATTATCAAGGGTGACTGCTCATAAAGAAAATCATGGGGTCGGTAGTATAGGATCTTCGTCTAGATCAGAATGGTCCCAGACGGTAAATTCGTTTGCACATGCTCTTCGTTAGCTTGTGGCCCTTTGCCAGTCTATAATCCGTAATCTCTGCGTAAGGGCTCTGTTGGTTGATCGCCTACCTAGCTTCGTTTTCCTGTTCTTCCTATTCATACATAGCTCTTTGAAATTAACTTTTACTTCACCACCTGCTGTAATATTCATTATATATACATACCTGCAGAAACTTTACGCATTCTTTGCTCAACTCCATAACCATAAACTTACCTTACATCTCCAAGCTTGCCCAAAAAAAAAAAAAACCTCCATACCACAGACTATGTAGCAAAAAACATGGAAACGAAAAAAGGGAAACGCTAAAACATATATTTATTTTAATTATAAAAAAAGAAAAACGTGGAGAAATGTAAGAATTTTTTTTTACAAATACCGAATTTTATAAAAAAATATAACAATATATATATTTTTATAAGAATATAACAACTTTTTAGTAATAATAAGATGTCTATTTAACAAACCTGATAACCAAATAAATAGTATATATTAAATTTGATGAAACTCATTTTTGGAGCATTTGCTATAATCAAAAAAGTGAGAGACGAAGAAAAGATAAATTTTAATGCACTAGAAATGAAAGGAGTTTCATATATCAAAGAGAAGAAGAAACGAAATTGGAGTTAAAGTTTGAAATTGTGAATAAAAATAAAATATAAAAAAAAAAAAAGGAAAAGAAATACATTCCCAAGTTTTTTATATATCCGAAATACTCCAAAAACGTTTACTGCTAGATTTGGAACGTTTAGAAAACACGAATATTTGGAAAACGCAAAAACGCATCCCGTTTGCGTGCCTCCTGGACCATAACCATTACAGTATGGGCTCTGCAGCCTGCAGCAAACTTGAATCTTGCTAGTTAACATGGTCCCCTTTTTCCCAATGCAAATGTCAGAGCTAGCCAGCCACCCAGAAAATTAATCTCAGGATTCAAAACCCATCCCGAACCTTAATCTCGAAGAAACATTCACTCTATTTCTCTTTCAAGGTTAAGCCCAAAGCAAACAAATCAAAGTCCTCGTCAATGCAATAGGAAAGTCAAGTCTTTATCTTTGCTTTTGCCTTCCAAAGAAATTTGAAAAAAATGAACATGCATGGGCGGTGCATGGATTCTCCCGCTAAGTCTATATCGCATTAATTTGGTTGCACGAGCGATAGTGAAACGAATGAGCTTGGCTTTATCTCTCTATCCTTAATTTGTTACGGTTGTCATCACAATCATAGTAATTAACCTATAAGCATGGTTAAGGTTTGATTTAACTCATGCTTAGCTTAAATTAGAGACATGATTTAACAAAAGAGAACCAAGTGATGGCGATGGTGTGCCAATAATGCAATGCAAATGGTCCTGGTGGCCCTCACTCTTGGATTGTCCTTATCTGAATGACAGTCCATACACAGGAGATCAGAAGAGCTGGGTGGTTTTCAAACTGACACTAACTTCCTCTAGGTTATATCTAATCAGAGTAGGATTAGTCCTGAAAGCTAACTCGATTTGATTTAAATTTATTAGATTCAAATTAAAGTGGAATTCAAGTCAGAAAATTCAATTTGTTTCTTAAACAGAACCAAACTTAAATTTGGTTTAACTTAAATTCGATTTAAATTCATAGCTTGAATGAGTAGTTCAAATTTAAGACTCTTTTTTGTTCAAATTTATAATTCAAATAAGTGATTTTATATTATTTGAGTAAAATGAAATTGTTTTGTCGATATGCTATGAGTACGAATTCGAATTAAACTAAGTTATAGATTCAAATCATTGATCAAGCTATAAAGTCAAATTAAATTATTTTTAATTCGAACTAAACTCGGATCACCTTTAATTTTGACTCGATAAACTCGAATAGAACTCTTTTCAGAGTATTTTTTATTCAAATTGAACTCAAATAAAAGTGTTCAAACTCAATCAAGTTCGTATCTTTCTGTACTTTCTTCACCATACTGGATCTAATTTCTCATGCGGTTTTGATCTGCTGACGAAGCTGTGATCTGATACCTCTCAATCCAGTATTTACGTAAGTAATCTCATTGATAAGGATCGCCCTACCTGCTTCATTCCTAATGCGCAATCCCTTTTCACCTCATTACTTTCATTAATTAACAAAATTAATACTTGGACTGGCATAAATAAACTTACTTAATATGAACCAAACACTTTCACAGACCTTCATATGAAACAGAAATAATAATGCTGCCTACCGGGCAGAAGCTTTCTCCTTCTGGGTATTTTTTTTATCAAGTCAGTAAGGCTTTCTCACTTTCATGATTACAGAGGATCAAAGTAATGCCGCATTTGCATCTGGGCTTTTGTCGGTTTGAATGCTTTTGTTAAAATTACTTTTGTATAAATGAGAAAGACTTATCTAGTAAGTGGAAAGGTTATTTTCTGTTCAAAAATGCTTTCTGGTGCTTCTGTAAAAATTATAAAGCTGCATTTTAACAGTGCGTATGTTATTTGTATTTGTAAAATTTGAGTTCATCGTCCCAGATGATAAATGCATTTCACTTACTTTCTCAAAGGAATGGTGGATCGCTTTCTGTGGAAAAAGAAAGGCCAACCAAAATGATGAAGAGGGAATAAATGCATTCAATTACTTACTATCATGTCTTTGCAAGCTGTGCTGACAATTTATAGAACAATTGCAGCTAAATGTCATCCAAGAAAACCCTGCAATGGCAGCTATGAAAGCAGTATATAATGAGGCCAATGTTAATGGCCACCAACTCCATTAGGTTGGCATGTAGTTGAGATATGTTTAGTAAAAAGGGGAAATCGGAGATACCAGCTACAATTTGGGGCCCCGAGGAACATATCATAATCAAATTTTATGTCATCTTCTGAGACTGTAATATTTGATGGAACTTATATGATTGATTCTTGAGGGTTTTAATGAATGAAATTGCACATGCCAGCCATTTTCTGCAGGTACGCTCAGTTGTGGTCCAGTTTAGTTTATCGGACTTCTCTTCGAGCCCAGTCATTGCATTGTATTGTATCATCACTCTCTATGCTCTCAGCCACCTAACTTTATTGGTTCATATCTATCTATTTTAATGCTTCAATGTTCAATCCCAATTCTCAGTTATTTAAAATTTAATGCAAACCATCCATCAAGGCAACTCAGAAAACACTGGCAATCCTGTTCTCCCAATTGATCCTTGCGAAATTTTAGCCCCGAGACATAACACAATTAATATAAATAACCACATAAATCTATTTATCAATAAAATAATCCTTAATCATACAATAAAATATTATTTATGTCAATTTACTGGTTAAAAACTTCCAAGTCCAGCCACCAGAGGACACATGAAAGAGTTACCGGCTATGCCCATTGTCCACAGACGGTAAATTTGCTGGGCTTCCATCTCTGTGGAATCATTGACGAATAAATCAAGGCCCCAAGCCCATAGAATGATTCAATTGATATCTAAACTCACAGCCACTCGTTTGGAGGGCCTCTGCCTGACCTTGGAACAATATTAGCTTATGAAGTATTGTTACAATCAATGAAAAGCCCATGTTGATGAAGAGGGAAGCACAAAAGCCCTGAAACTTGGCCTCTGGAAAACTGAAAGAGATAATAATGGTGGCCATACACAACACTGCAGTGAAACCCAGATGAAGGCTACAGAAGAAAGTGCTGCACAAGTCTGAGCATTCTGTGCGAAAGGTGCTGTGAGTGGCAACAAAGGAGACGGCAAATACTGGGGGGTAGCAAGCAGAGCATGGCTCCACTCAAGAAGCTGTAGAAGGGCCATCTTGCGATTTCATGAGCCATTCTCGGAGCTACCACGTTCATCACATCATCTTTTACACATGCTGCAAATAGTCAAATGTTGATCAATTTCGATCCTTCAAATACAAGATTGCCTAATTCTCTCTCTAGTCCCACAATTGCATGTGGTCATTTCTATTTGTCTTTCTGAGCTTTGGAAACATACACGTATTAACGTTTATATTTATCTATTTATCATTTGTTGAGAGTTGTCTGATTTGTGAACTAACTCACTCTTTCGGAACAAGGTTGTGTCGGTTGAGCGCTGTAATTTGCTTATTGGCAAAAATAAAATTAACTCATTCTTTGTTTTACGTCCTCTTTGGTGGGAAAGACATCCTTGCCTTTTATGTTACAGCCTGATTTAAGAGCAACCCATTATACAATAAAACTAAGCCCATTTATACGTTTATATGTATTATCACATAATTGAATTATTTAAAATAAAATAATACAAATTATAAAATAATACATATAAATATATATATAATTATATACTTAAATTAAGTATACATATTAACCAGTTTTGAATATAAAATTGAATATTAATATAATTTTCAATGCAATTAAACTAATAGGTTTATCATATTTGAATCTTATCATTCTAGTTAACGATCTCCATTAAACTCATATCTCAATGAGTTTATCGAGAAAATGCATTTTCTCAGGATGGAACTTATACTAAAAAAATTAACAGTTTCTGTGATGTCAGTAGATTGTCTTATGAATCCAAGAGGATTTATCTCTTCACCTGGAGGTTCCACACCCATAACAGAGAAACTTCCAAGTCAAGTTAGAGTAGCAATGCTTCAATATTTTCTTTTGCAAACAGACGTAGTTTAATTACAAAACGGCACCTTAGTCAACAGCTACTATACATGAATGAGTGGACATAACATAGTATAGTTTTTGCACTAATAATGTCGAGTTTTAAAAAAATAAAAAAATAAACTCACACTGGGTGTATCTTCAATCTTCTCGGTGTTTTGGATGGCAATTTTAAGAACTCATTCTGCAGACCGGAGATTATCAAATATCTTGTTCATGGAATTTGTATTCTCAAAATTACAGTTTATCATTCTTGGCCGGCGGACCCCTCCACCTGAAGTTCTCAGCATACGACTTGGGCTGAAAACACAAGAAATTCCGATCATCAGTCTGATGATGGCTTTACATAAGATTAAAAAATAAAAAAATAAATGTACCAGAGAAATTCAAAAAAAAAAAGAAAACTGCACTGCATAATCATAAGTGGCAAAAGATGGAGAGGAACCTGGTTTTTATACAATGCAACTAAATAATTTTCTGTCATTCACTTGT
The DNA here is from genome assembly GCF_011075055.1 of Mangifera indica. Classification (NCBI taxonomy): domain Eukaryota; kingdom Viridiplantae; phylum Streptophyta; class Magnoliopsida; order Sapindales; family Anacardiaceae; genus Mangifera; species Mangifera indica. Next base: position 10,628,052 of record NC_058155.1, read on the forward strand.
CAAAGAGTAGTACCTTTAGAAGAGGTGTGTGGCGCTTCTTCACCTGCACCAGTAGAGTAGTTGTCAAGAATATGCAATGCAGTTTCACCATCTAAACTAAAAGCAAAAACTATAATTGAAAGAAATTAGACAAACTCTAGCCATGTTTCTGTATGATAAGCATGATGATAGTGTGGAACGGAATTGTATAGGCACATACCACATATTCCCATCCATATTTTTCACAGAATGCCTTGGCAGCATCTTCATTATCAAAACTAAGGCCTGCCTCACCAACGTTGGCGTATGGGTCTCCAGTGGAAGTCCAACCCATTAAAGGATTTTCCCACCTGAAAAAATGACAATTAAAGGAAGTGATTTCGTTGTCACAATTCGATTAACAGAGAAGCTATAACAAGTCTCCAAGTTGAACATGGATATAGAATATAAGACTCAAAAAGCTTCCCTAATATGTTTCTGCCCAATACAAAGATAAACTTAAAAGGGTTAGGGGTATGAAGGCTAAAACTGTAAAACATACGAGAGGTGGAGTTTAATAATATGCACTTAAAAACGTACTTATGCGTTGAAAGAAAATTAATTGTCCATTTCCCAACTTTCCCAGACCCCTGCTGAGTTGCAGTTCGTGCTGGTGAGTAAATAACAACCTGGCATAAACAAATAAAATAAGCTAAAATTAAACCCCAACATTAAAAATTAAAATTGGAAGAGTTAAAAGGTAATGAATTTAGTTTTAATGAAAAGTGGTGAATCTGATTAATAAAATGGTGATTAAATGCAACAATTTGGAGCCATTATCTTCAATCTCAAAACTTAACAAAATTCTCCAATTACTGTGTCGATAAACCAAATGCATCAAACATTATACAAATTTCATCATAAAAAAAATGGTGCATTGAGAATGTTTCTACAAAAAACTCATCAAAGTAAGAGTGCAGCGTTATTCCATTAGTGAATTTCAATTTATTAACTTCAAGAGCACTTCAAATCAAAAAAAATTATTTTTGAAAAATCAGCTAAAGTGCACTACTTAATCTAATGATGTGGCAACACATCATGAAAGATTGCAAATCAAATTCTGCTAGTGACTTTGGCTTCATCATAATCTAGGCAATTTCTTAAATAAATAGAGCGCAAACTTGAGTTTTTCCCGTTAAATCTCCAAAAATGATGAACCTATAAACTATATAATATCAGCTCCAGAGCAATCAAAGCCACTTCTTCGTAAAGTAACAACTTACAATAAGTTTATCCCCTAAAATTTAAACCTGAATTGATCCATAAGTAGCAGATTTAATCAAAACAGGAAGAAGAAGAAAGATGGAACGTTGACTGCTAAAATGGAAATTCCATTAAATCAATTGATAAATAAAGAAGAAGAGGATATATTGTACCCTTCTTCGAAGATGTTGCTCTGGAATGCCTGATGCTATTCCGACCTCACCGGGCTTTACCTCCACCAAAGCATCCTCTGAAGAGAACCATCTCGTTCTTATTGTAAGAAACAAAACTGATGATCGCTGAGCTCCCAACCGTCGCAAAAAGCTTGCCATTCGATTTTGGTGGTTTAAGAAGACAAGCACTCTGAAATCAAAGCAAAAGTGAGCCAAGTTGGTATAATAAAACTAGTGCTGCGAATTCACCAGAAGTTTCGCGCCACTGCTCATGAGGAAAGACCAACCAGGACGTGGCGGCGTTCGATTTGTCAATTTTAATCGATTCGGTTAATATTTTAAGATTTTTTTTTTTTGGATAAAAGTTTAATTATCTAAGTCAAATTAAATACATAATTATAGACAATTTAAGATATTTTGAAGGCATCCTATTTTTTATATGCTTATTTATTTATTTTTTATAGATTATATTTACCGATTAATATGACACGTAAAATTACGAGAAACTATCACCTTTGAACTCAACGTAGCAGGGCCACCAAATCCATCTTCATCCTACGTGGCTTCCATTAACGTATAGTTGCAATCGTGAAATTCTATGATGCATGAACATTTGGTCTTTCTTTGTCACAAACAACAAAAAGTACTAAATATTGTTGAATTTTATTTTTTTATTAAATGAATTAAATTTTCAAATTTTTTATAAAAATAATAAATTTTATAAAAAATATCAGATAAAATAATTAAAATTATCTATTTTGTTTAAATTATCAATTTAAACGTGACTTATTATATATGTAAATTTTAAAGGTAAAAAGACTATTTTCTCTAAACTATGTTGAATTTTCAAAATTCCTCTTATTAACTATGAAAATATCGTTTACCCACTCATGACTCGTTAAATTTAACAGAACCCTAATTCCTAAAAATTTGATCTCATTTTCCCTTCTAAAAGTTTAAAAACTAATATTTTTTTCCTTAAACTAAGTTTGAAAAAATCGCATTTCCCCCCTAGGGTTTAGTTTTAAAACCCATTCACTTTCTTTGGTGTCATCGTCGGCCGTCTCTCCCTCCCGAAAGTTTCTCTTCCACCAACGACCCTCCTCAACTTCACCCTAACCCATCCGGCGTCGAAAGACATCGTCTAGGAAGAGAAATTGTCTTCCCAGATGATGAAGACGAGATCATCTCTTCTCAAACATCATCTCTCGATGCCAGATGGATTGGGGTGGAGTTGAGGGGGGCCGTCGGTGGAAGAGAAATCGTCGAGAGGGAGAGACGATCGGCGATGGCGTCGGAGAAAATGAAGGGGTTTGGAAACTCCCTAGGGGGGAAATGTGATCTTTTCAAACTTGACTTAAGAGAGAAAAGTTAGTTTTTAAAATTTAGAGAGGGAAATGAAATCATATTTAAGTTTATTTTTAATATTAAATATAAAATAATGATTTTACCCTTACTACCGTTAATATTAACTGTTCATGGGTGGGTAAACGATATTTTCATAGTTAATGGGAAAAACTTTGAGAGTTTAGCATAGTTTGGGTGGAAAATAGTCGTTTGGCCATTTTAAAAATTGAAAGAGCCAAATAAAATTGTTTATACTAAGATATTAAAATTTAGAGGCTAAATATAATATTTTATGGCTGAACGTTTATATGATTTACACGATTACACACTAGTTGAACTAGTAACCGAAAATACATTTATCAGACTCATTTTCAAAACTATATTCAACAAATTCTTAATCATACAACTTTAAAAATCAAAAAACTATAATAAAACTATTGCAAGTTCATATGCACTTATTATCTATTTACACAAACACATATGAAAAACCATATTTATTGAACTTTGAGAACAAGTAAGAAACTTATTTAGACACAAAACGTGCTATCATATCATTATTTTTACTATTTTACTTGTCTTCAATGCTTCACAAAATGTCATCAAAATGTAGAACAAATTAGGGTTTAACAATTTTGTTTTGTGCTAAAGTAAAAAAGTGATTTTTAAGATGTAAACAAATTATGGGAAGGGAAGTGTGATTTTTTTTTTTTTGGGACACATGGAAGATGAACGGCAATCCGCATTGAAGAAGCTTCGAAACAATCCCCCATGTTCTGACTTTCTTTGAGGGCTTAAAGTTTCAAGGTCGAAGCAAGATGATACTTTTGCCCTTTTATCATCAAATTTCTGATAGTAGAATTAGGAATTGGGCGGCATCTGTACTATTCAATGGGTGGAAACTGTGATTTCCCTAAACATTGGTGGGAAATGGAAATCACTAAAAAATTATGGAGATGGAGAAAATCATTGTTGGACTTTGGACCGAGTCCAGCTGGTTTAGACGAAATCGGCTGTTTATTCTTTGAATTACTTTGTATTTGTCTGTTTAGCATTTTCATAGAGCAATGCCATTTGTTATTTCAATTGTATCGAGATGATAGAGTCTCCGTAGCGACCTTCCTGTCGCTTTTTGTCTCAGCCGATTCCATTGCTATCGTCATTGACGAGATAACAGCTTTCAGTTTTCATCAGCGATTCCATCATTTCATTCTTTTCTAATGCTCTCAACTAATTAAACAACTCCAAGATTCTTAGTTAGGTGAGAGAGGAGAAGATCAAAACCAACCAATGGCACTCGGCGAGGACGATTCAACTCTAACCAAGCTGGAATCAGCCTGCACAGACTTGAAAAAACTCCTGCTAACCTCGTCAAAACTTGAAGAGAACTTGACAAAGATGGGAAAGAAGTTTGATTCTACAGAAGAGATACTTGCAACAGCTGCAAGGAGAGTAGCGCCTTTACATTCTTTGGCAATGACCGCAAAAGCCCTGGAAACTAGAATAAACCGAGCTGTGTCACCGGCTCTTGAACTCCTTGAAAGCTTCAAGCTTACTGAATCTCTCCAACAAAAGCTTCTTGAACTCTCCTCCGAAGTATCCTCAGAGAAGAATCCCAGAAAAAGGCTTGGAAAATTGATCAAATATGTTGATTGTGTTGATAAGCTTAACATGACCATAAACACGATAAGTCAAGATGGTGAGCCAGTGATTCAAAAACTTCAAGAGGTTGTAGAGTTCTTGAGCAGGACAAAAGCCACTGATCAGTTTAGAACACATAGGTTGAGGGAGACTTTGGTCACTCTGAAGGCCCTGTATGAAACTGAGGTTGATGCCATGAGATTTGATGGTTTGCTTGATGAGGCTTTGCTGAACCTGCAGGATGAATTTGAGGGTATGCTACAGAAATTAATTCATCAAAGTATAGGCGAGGCATATGTAGATAATGAAGCAGAGATGGTGGGTTCTGATCTTGCCACAGAAATGGAGGTTGAAGTTCTTAGTCGAATTTCAGAAACCTTGGCTTCCAATGATTGCTTGGATATATGTATTGATATCTTTGTCAAGGTAAGTTTGCAAACTAATGCTCTGTGCGCAAATTTAACATTATATGAATGCGATTTTTTCTTGTTAATACGAGGATTTTGTGTTAGGAAGCATGGAAGCTTACCCCATGGTATGTTACTGCATTTCAGAAACGTTTTCATTTTCAAAATATCTCAAAACTTGTATAAAATGTTTTAAGGTATTTTTTAAATATAAAAAAATTCAAAACCCATTTTAGAAAAATAAAATTGATTAAAAATTGATTTCATAAATCACTTTCCCTTATAATTTTGATCTTTAACTTTAATTTTGTCTCCTCTCTTCTTCGATATTTAAAGCTTCTCTACTCTTCGACGTGTTAAAACTTATCTTTTTTTCATTTTCGACTTCTTCGACTGTCAACAAATACTCAAAAAATTAGTTTAATCAAATTTGATGTACATTATTTATTTAATTATTGATTGATATACCAAGTTAATTAATTATTATTAAAAAGTTGCAATATTTTTCAAATGAAATCTTATTTTTATATTTTTTATTATGAACTTTGATATATATGAAAAAAAAACCTATATTTTTTTATGTCTAAACAATTAAAAAAATACGTTTAAACATTGCTATTTCTGTATTTCCATGTTCCACTTTCAATTAGAATACAGTTATGGACAAAAGAGAAATTTTTTTTTTTTTTTCACAAAGTTAATTGCTGGTTAGGCACAGCAGACGGCGGGATGATTAGGAGAATTTAGGAGCAGAAGAATTGAAGAGGGCAAGTTTGATTAGGACTGACATTTTGATGCTAATTTGGTAATGTAAATATGTTTAACAGGTGAGATATAGAAGAGCAGCGAAAGCATTAATGCGATTAAACCCTGATTATTTGAAGACATACACTCCTGAAGAAATCGATAAAATGGAGTGGGAGAGCTTGGAGACAGCAGTATCTCTTTGGATCCAACATTTTGAGCTTGCAGTCAAAACAGTTTTTGAATCAGAAAAGAAACTTTGCTTCCAAATTTTGGGAGGAATCTTGGAAGGAGTTATTTGGCCAGAATGCTTCGTCAAGATTGCTGACAAAATCATGGCAGTTTTTTTTCGATTTGGAGAAGGCGTTGCAAGGAGCAGAAAAGAGCCCCAGAAGCTGTTCAAGCTCTTGGACATGTTCGACTCCTTAGAAAAGCTTAAAATCCAGTTCTCAGAGATTTTTGAAGGTGAAGCAGGAACTGGGATTTGTACTAGATTTAGAGAACTAGAAAAGCTACTCGTCCATACTTCATGTAAAGTCTTCTGGGAATTTGGTCTCCAAATTGAAGGCAATGCAGATGGGCTTCCTCCGCCAAAAGATGGCTCAGTGCCAAAACTTGTAAGATATGCCATTAATTATCTGAAGTACCTTACAACCGAGACTTACAGTGTACCCATGGCCAAAGTTCTTGGAACAGAACAACTATGGAAAGCTGGGATTTTGTCTAAACCTGAAACTGATGAGAATTTACTCAAGGACGCCATTTTCAATGTGATGGAAGCTCTCCAGAGAAACGTCGAATCAAAAAGGTCAAATTATAAGGACAAAGTTTTGGCCCATGTATTCGCCATGAACACTTACTGGTACATTTATATGAGAAGTAGAAACACGGAACTGGGAAAGCTATTGGGAGAGCAATACATAAAGAAGAAATACAAGATTGTGGCTGAGGAATCAGCTTACTTGTATCAAAGGCAAACTTGGGGACCGCTTGTTAGGTTGTTGGACGAAGAAGAATTGAAAAGGCAGAGCAGAGAGACCACCAATGTTGGAGTTCTGATAAGAAGCAAAATGGAAGCTTTTTTGAAGAGTTTTAATGAGATTTCACAAAGGCACGTTGAATCCTATAACATTCCTGATGCCGATTTGAGAGAGCAAATCAGAGAAGCGACGCTGAAATTTGTTATTTCTGCTTATACGGTGTTCTGGAATTCGCATTCATCTGTATTACAAGCCAAATCATACGTTACTCCTGAGTCACTCAAGGGACTGTTAGGCCAAATATTTAACGGTGGTGATAGGAAGGGTGGTGCTGGAAGCTTCAAGCGTCGCGATTCACGGGATCGAACGGCCGATCAAGCCTCGGCATCTGTTGAGGGGGAGATCAAGGATTTTTGATGAACCAGATCATCTTCCAGTGGTAAATTAATGAAAGTTTCATCATGTGTGGTGGTGTGAAGAGGAAGACATTTTGTATATTTTTTGTGATTTTCATTTAAGTAGAGATTAGAGTTGCAATTGGATATGTTTCTCTTGTTTCTAAATTTTAATCAATAATACAATTTTTATTGACAAAAGAGGAAAATTTTAATCATGAAATTTATCTTGACGTCTCACCACAGCATACATTAGGATTCAAGAAGTTCTTGGATATTTGACATCTCTAAATGATGCCATGCCTTTCAATTCCTTTCTCGTCAATGTAGCCTGCATAATCTCTCTGCAATGAGAGGTGCTTGTTTGCAGGGGCAAATAGCAAGAAGAAAACAAGAGAAGATAAAGAAAAGTGGTATTCAATTTTTTACCCATATTTTAAACCATGTATACATATATATTACTCATCTCAAACCCTAAACAAAAATAATATAACAGTAATTCATTTTTTCAAAATACCTTCATTAATACAGCCTATATATAGAGATTTTTTCTCTTTTTTATTAACCTTCTACCAAGAGAAAAAATCTTTATAATATAAAAAAAATTTGAAGCAAGATGATTCTTCAACCCTGAAAAATAATTAAAGTAAACACTAATGATTGATAAATAAAATTCGTGAGAGAAATTCAGAAAAATAAAATCACTAATCATTATAAAATATTAGTATAAATACAAAAAAGGAAAAGAAATGCAGAGAATCTCTTTTTTTTATGGGTCACGTCAAAAGACACACAAATGCATAATTTTTTAAAAAAAAGCCACTTGGCATCAACGCCAGGCAGTTACATCAATGCCCCTTCAATTTTTTACTAGCAATTTTTTTCCTTTCATTTAATATCCAGCAACTACAATCAATTATTGAATTACCATATAAGATTGAGGATTAGGTTATTGTAAATGTCTAACGGTTATTAAATTAACATATAAACATAATTTGAAAAAAAATACACAAATGTATTATTTGAAAAAAAAAATCACTTGGTGTTAAGGTTGAATTCGAGTCGAGTTTACAGCCAACTTGAGCTCAATTCGGCTCGGCTCAATTTATTTTTCTTTATCAAAATGATATCGTTTTTAATATATATTAATTAAAATGATACCGTTTTGTATAAAAAAATTTTTAAAAAATCTATCGAGTCAGCTCGAGCTCGGCTAAGCCAAGCTCGTTTCAGGCTAGACCGAGCCGAGCTTGGCTTGGCTCGGATCCAACCCTACTTGGTGTTAACAACAATGCTTTCATATTTTTTTCCAAAACTTTCCTTTTCTTTTATCCAATATGCAATAACTAGAATCATAAAATATTACCTGTTGTCTTGTCATGTAGTCATCTGTTATCGTTCAATTATGTTTTGTTATCGTTAGTGATTGGTAAAAGCTACTGGTGATCGTAGCTCACGGTTGTCTCATAATTATTAGTGCTTCAAATTTTTAGTTTCTCATATTTATATTAATGGCGTGTTGCTTCAATTATTTTTCACAGGAATGTTGTTCAATCACATGCACATGTGTTGTTTCAATTATTTTTTAAAATTTCTCGCTGTTTCAATTATTTTCTGCTGACACAAGATGTAGAGATTCTTTTCAAAGTTTTAAAGTTTCAAAGTTATAAAAGAAAAAAATTACTGTTGTAATATTTTTATTTAAAGTTTGAGATATATAATATATATATGCATACACAGTTTAAGAGAACCTTAAAAAGTTGAATATCCCTAAATAAAATGAGGATAGAGCAATGCGGGCTGCAGAGGATTGCGGAAACCAAATAAAGATGGTTGAAGTTTGGCAATCATTTTGTCCAACTTTGAAGCACCAAACTACCTTTGTCTCCCAGATATTTGGTTAACAGAAAATAAACAATGCACAGTTTTGAGTAATTATGAACTTTTTATTATAACTAAAATGGTAAAGATACATTTATTTTAGGGAGAAGGACTATTTCCCACCCAACTTTTGATGCATTCTTAAATTGACACCCACGGCAGATGAAAATCCAGTTTTCCCACCCGTGAGCTGTTAAAATGGATGATTTCTGTTTGCATAAGGGTAAAATGTCTATTTTACCCTTGTTAGATGAAATGACAAAAATACCCCTCAATTTAATTTCTCAAAATTAATGTGAGAGTTTTACCTTCACCCCCCTTAGGTTTTAGAAACTAACATTTTCACCCCACGGCAGATGACAAAATACCCCTCAACTTTAAAAACTAACATTTTCACCCCAAACCTAGGGTTTCCATATTTTTCAAAATACAGCCGCCCCCCATAACTTTCAAAACTAGCATTTCACCCCTATTCTCCAACTTCAACTCCGGACGTCTTCTCCGGCGTCGTCACCGGCCTCCTCCTTCTCCTGGTGCGACGGCGGTGGTGCGACGAAGAGATCTTCCTCTCCTCATCGCACGGTGCGACGAAGAGACGGAGATCCCTTCGTCGCACGATGCGACGAAGAGACGGAGATGGGGGGCGTCAATCTGGAAGAACAGACGGAGATGGGAGATCTGGAAGAACAGACGGAGACGGAGATGGGGGGCGTCGATCTGGAAGAACAAACGAAGAGACGGAGACGGAGATCTGGAAGAACAGACGAAGCGTCGTCGTCGTCGAAGCGTCCCTCGTCGAAGCGTCGTCGTTTGTAGTCGTCGTCGAAGCGTCGTCCTTTGTAGTCGGAGATGGGAGATCGGTCGAATGCGTCGGCCGTCGATGGTGGCCGGAGAAGAAAGCAAACCCCAAGGGTGCAATCTAAACTTTTCAAACTTTGAGGATGGGTTAGTTATTAGTTTTTAAAACCTGGAGGGGGGAAACGGTAAAATTTAAAAATTTTAATGTTTTAAATAGCAAATGACGATTTTGCCCCTGTCCCTAACTGAAAAATTGGACGGCAGTTTGGTCACGGGTGGGAAAACTGGATTTTCATCTGCCGTTGGTGGCAAGTTGAGAACGCATCAAAAGTTGGGTGGGAAATAGTCCTTCTCCCTTTATCTTATATCTATTCACAAACGTATAACACAGAAAGGACTTAATGAAAGAAAACTAACCTTTGGTTTTATTATAATTCAAAATTTTAATTGTATAATAGCATGTTATTTACTTAATTACATATTTAAAATAGGTACTCAGCAATTATACATCCCTCTTTGAGCTATGTGGCAAATCAATATCAATTATATACTTTAATTATACTATTTTCAAAGAATGGTTCTTCGGTACGAGCATTTGATCTAGTCGTATGATTGTTGCTTTGGTTGCGACAGGTCCCGAGTTCTAATCTCGGACTGCCCTTTTATTTTTTTAATCTTTCTATTTCTTAACTCTTTTTTAGACCTCGAAGTTTCTACACCCAGTTTCGGTTTTTGTTTATAAAAATTTTGCTTTCTCAATTAAACCACTCGAGGGTTTAATCAATCTCGACGTATCCAAAAGCCAGTTTCGGTTCGCGTCCAGCTTTCCTGTTGAAGCAAGAGAAGAGAATAAAATTTTCCGTCAAATCACTCGAGAGAATGGTGTTCGGGCAAGTGGTGATTGGTCCACCTGGTTCAGGAAAAACCACTTATTGCAATGGCATGTCTCAGTTTCTCAGCCTTATTGGCAGGTCATCTTTTTCTTTTATTCTTTTCATGAAGTTCAATGCATTGTTTATAATAATATAATTTTATTACTTTGTTAACAGACTCCATGATTTTATTGAAGCTTTGCTTGAAAATCTAATTTCTGTTAAGGACTTAAATTCGCGATGTTCATACTAATTTGTTTCTGCTAGAGTGATAGTTTAATTGATATGTGCAGGAAGGTTGCTGTTATAAATTTGGATCCTGCTAATGATGCGTTGCCGTATCCTTTTTACTAAACTTATTTGTAAATGCTGTGTTTGCTTGTGCCGTGTTTTGAGGAGTGTTGAATATCCTTGACTTGAACATAGTTATGATTGTGCTGTGAATATTGAGGATCTCATAAAGCTAAGTGATGTAATGATGGAGCACTCACTTGGTCCCAATGGGGGTGAGCATTCTCTATTCTGGTGTCTTGCTCATACTGATTTTTCATTTAAAAGGTTTTATCACACAAAGGAAATCTTGAGTTTTTCCAGATTTGGCTTTTCATTTTCTGCTTTTAAAGAGTTTGGAAAACTACTTGTAAATTATAAGAGAGTTTTGAAGGATTCTTCATGCTTTTCTTTTCTTTTTATCTATGCAGCAGTCACGTTTTTGTTTTATTTCCTTGTATTAATATGCTTGTCTTGCAATTTCTAAAGTATATGTTGTTCCCCAAGTAGGTCTTGTATACTGTATGGACTATTTAGAGAAGAACATTGACTGGTTGGAATCTAAATTAAAACCTCTTATAAAAGGTAAGCTTATCAATTCTGGCTCTGATTACTTAGAAATTTAATGCTTTATGGATGATCATAATCATACATGATTAGATATACTCTGTGTAAATGATACAGTTTGTAATTCAGCATAAATTACAATCCATCACCATTTGAACTTTGGTTTTCTTTGCCTTGTGGACATTCTTGCATTGGCATATATATGTAACATGTAAAAACTAGACATTCTCTTTCTTGGAGTATAGAACATGTAACACACTGATTTGGACAATGAATAAGTTATTAGATGTTTAATATTCATCTCTCTACTTGATTGTTGAATGTTAAGATCTCTCTCATTCATTTTTCTTGGGCTTGGTAACTGAACAATCTTATTCTGCGGTAGTATGCAAAATTTTTCAATTCAAATTGTTTTAATGAGTTTGGTATTTTGCAGATCATTATCTTCTCTTTGATTTTCCTGGTCAAGTCGAATTATTTTTCCTTCATTCCAGTGCCAAAAGTGTTATAATGAGACTCATAAAGAAGTTAAACCTCAGGGTATGCTTAGTCCTTACCTTTATAGGAACTTTGAAAGTTTGAACTGTATCCAGTTTTGCTCTTTTGATATTGTAATTATACAAATCTTAATCTGTTCCTCATTTCTTGCAGTTGACTGCTGTGCACCTAGTTGATGCCCATCTTTGCAGTGACCCTGGGAAGTATGTTAGTGCATTGCTCTTGTCATTATCTACCATGCTACATATGGAACTCCCACACATCAATGTGTTGTCTAAGATTGATCTGATTGAGAACTATGGAAAACTAGGTATGATCATAGCTCTTACTTTCCCAGTTATATGTCTAGCATAATTTATAAAATAATATCATGAGTTCCCTGTGCTACATCCTCTTGCTAATCATTGTTTATGTTCTACTTGCAGCTTTTAATCTTGATTTCTATACAGATGTGCAAGATTTATCGTATTTACAATACCATCTTGATCAAGACCCACGTTCTGCTAAGTACAGGTTTGATTTATAAATGACACAAATCATTTTAACCGGTGCCTTCACTATTCTTGTGCTGGCAATATTGAGTTATGCTTGACTGATAGTTCTTCAAATTTCTATTGGACAACAGTATTAGAAACGTAGACATCCTCTTCAAGTAGTTCTTCATAAACTGACCATGGCATGGGCAGTAGTGATGCAACCGATAATTTCAATGAACAGCTTTTTGACAGCTAGTCTTGTAATCATCATTTAATTTTATATTAGGTTGTTAAAATTTTGTATGAATTCAACTTTTCATGTTGCTTTATATTCTGCATAGAATATTATTTTTATACTTGACTCTCACCTCGGCCTCAAGGAATCAGACTGGTATACTCCAATCATGTTGAGAGATGTGTGATGATTAGACTGTTTAAATATATATCATAACTAAACTTTCCATAATTTCTCTTGCAGAAAGCTCACAAAGGAGCTGTGTGATGTAATAGAAGATTATAGTTTGGTCAATTTTACAACCTTAGATATTCAGGTAACTAGTTTCACTGTGGCGTCCTCCTCCACTTCGTTTGAATTGTTGTTTGACTTTTTTTGAAATAATTCTTAATCAGCTGCTTCTCTTTAGGATAAAGAGAGCGTGGGGAATCTTGTGAAGCTGATAGACAAGAGCAATGGGTATATCTTTGCCAGCATAGATGCCAGTGCAGTTGAATTTAGCAAGATAGCAATACGTGATATTGATTGGGAGTATTACAAATATCCTTTGCTCTCATAATTTTATGTTTCCTTATGCTGGTGCTGTAGATATGAAGTATAGGATTAATCAATATTCGGTCAATTTAATTTTAGGAAAATCATTTGCTTCTGGTTTTCCTCAACTGTGTGTGTATGGGTCATGTTGTTATCACTAAATCATTCAAACAACTTTTCCCTTATATTGCATCGACATTTTTGTCCACTAAGCATTAGGAGAGTGCAGTCTGTTTTTTCCCTCCCTTCAACCAAAATCAACAAAAACTCGGATGTTCCACAGTTTGGGTTAAGCTGGAGTGTGGTCCAACTTCTGCATATGATTCATGTAGCAGGTCATTTACAGACTAACTAGAGTGAAATCAATAAGTTTGAGTGACTTGTAATGATGATTAAGATAAATTTGCTTAACAAAGAAATCCACAGCAGCGGCAGTGCAGGAGAAGTACATTAAGGATGATGACAACTTCGATTCTAAGGATTCATAAGCTCAATTGTGCAGGAGAATGGTATTTTCTTATTATCATTTTGTCTGTGATTTTGTCTGAATTCACCTTCCTGGGAGGCTTCTAAGTTCTGATGTTAGTTATTGCAGGAGCTGTAAAGTTAAGACTTCTGATTGTAACTTCCACATTGAGGAAAGTCTTGTCAACTATTAACTTGTTTTTGGATAGCAACAGCAAGTTAAACATTGGTGTACGTTGAATCTTAGAATGTGTTATTATAATTTTGTATCAACTAAATTAAAAGAAAATCTTGAAGATTGCCTACAGGAGGCCCAATGCCTATAAAAGATCTGCAGCAGTGACCAGAGCCGCCTCACTGCCCTTCAACCTCTTCAAGGTCCAAGATCCGACTTGGGATGTTGAGGTGTTGAGGTTTGCATAATTCACGTCACCAATTTGACTTGGGATGTTGAGGTTTGCATAATTCACATCACCAATATGATTATATACACCAAGTTTTGAGCATTCAATTGAATATAAAATAACATTTAATCATTGATATTCAATTGAATATTGAAAAGTCGAAATGAGATGTATATAGCATTACCTTTTACATCACATCTTATACATAGGGTTAGATTCGAATTCAAAGATGCTTAAGTTTGAGTCTAGTTCATTTTAAAAGAATCGAGCTTGAGTTGGGTTTGGTTTGTTACTAAAATTATGTTGTTTTAATGCATATTAGTTAAAATGATATCGTTTTATATTAAGTTTTTAGGGTCACAAGTTTGACGGAGTGAATATTTTTTAAGTTCGAGTTAAAAAATATTAAACATTCAAGTTTACATTTATGTTTGAGTTCACTTAAATTGAGTTTATTTTGGGTTTGTTCAAATTCGAATAAACTAAGGATTGAATCTAACTCAATTCACACCTAAATTTATGAAATTCCTATCTCTTGGACATGCCATCTCCCAAGGCGTTAAGATTGAAGTACCATAAAGCTTGTATCAAAAGCCTAATTTAGTGGCCTAGTCGGCTCCACTTGCAGGTGAATCTTTATAAGATGAGATTTTCTCTTTTTTCTTGCAAGTTGATAAATTCAGTGTGAGGGTGATTGATGAGAAAGGGAAAACACGAAAAGTTCAAAAAAAATGTTACTCACCTTCAGGAACACCCCAATTTTTTGGTCCACGGCCGTATGGACGGAGAACGTTACTGATATCAAGTGAGATAATTTGCTTGGTTGGGCAGTATTGTACTTTTGAAAGTTGATATTTATAAATTGGCCAAAAGACTTTTTCCCACCCAAGGTATGGTGAAAGCCCAACTCCCACCCTCCAATTTTTAAAAACCCAAGACTCACCTATGATTTGGAAAACTAACAAGTTCCCCCCAAAATTAAGTTAGGGGTAGGGTGAAATTACCATTTAACAATAATATTTTAAGTTTATATCATTTTACCCTCTTAATTTGAAAAACTAACAATTTAAGTTTTGAAAAGTGACTTTTTCCCCTATCTAGGGTTTCCAATTTCGTTGGCAAATTTTCGACCAATAATGGTCGATCTGTCTTCCTCCAGATATCGTTTCTCTCTCTGATGCTCAATATTAGATCAATAACGTTGAGATTCAACGAAATCTAGATGAAATCCCAAGAAAGAGTTGAAACTCTTCATTTGAATTTTCATTATACAGACGAAATCGGTTTTATCTGGATGATAATGATGGTCCAGACAAGGTCGATCTTCTCGCCTAGATCTTCATGGTCCTCGTTCAGATAAAACTGACTTTGTATGGACGACGAAGATCCACATGAAGAGTTTCAACTGTTCATCTAGATTCGATCGAATCTAAATATTATCGGTTTGCTATTGAGTATCGGAGGGAGAGACAACACCAGGAGGGAGAGAGATTGGTCATCGTTGGTTGAAAATTCGTTGGCAAAATTAGAAACTCTAGGTAGAAAAAAAAAAGACACTTTTCAAAATTTAATTTTAGAAAAAATTGTTAGTTTTTCAAATTAAGGGGATACAATGATATAAAGTTTAAATTTTATTATTAAATGATGATTTTATCCTTAACTCTAACTTTATTTTAGGGAAAAATTATTAGTTTTTCAAATCATGGGTGGGTGTTGGGTTTTTGAAAGTTGGAGGGCGGGAGTTGGAATTTCACCATACCTTGGGTGCGAATAGGTCTTTTGGCCTTTATAAATTGGATAGGTGAGTTGGGACGGTTAGATAAACATAAACGTCTTCTAGAGACGAGTTATAAATGAAAAGAAAGACCGGACATTTATATCATGTCAGATTTGCATGGAGATAAAAGTCAATAGTTTGGTTTGATTCATGAGATTCACATGGATACAGGATACGTTTCGGACTAACTAAATTATAATCCTTGCCGTTACAGCCATCCAGATTTAATGAAGTGAGTTTCACGTTTATTTTTATTTCTTTGTTTTTTTAATTAAATAATAATTCATCTTCAATAATTCACCCTTCTTTCTCTTCTCCTTTTATCTTCTCTCGTTTTCTTAATGATTTTTTTTTTTTTTGTATATTATTTTTATGTTCATGTTCATGTTTTAATATAAATTAAATAATAAATATTTAAAAAAAAAAAAACACTTTGAACAAGAAAAATTTTTTAGAGAAACTGTAAATTCTCAAGTTGCAAGAGTTTAATATTGTATAAATCATGTTGAAAATTTGTATGATGTTGGGCTAGAGTGGAATATAATGATATTATACTTATATTTCATGGAATTGAGTATCGTATCTTACATAAAAAAAACCTAATTTTTTGTATCATATATCGTGTATTGTATTGTATAAAACGATATAAATTATTAAAAAAAATTAATTGACATGTCATCATTTTGAAAAAATCACAAATACCTTTAAAATTTTTTATATAAACCCTTATAACATATTTTTTTTTAAGTGTATTCATTTGTATCAATAATATGTATTGTATCATATAATATATCTATTGTATCATATTAATCTAATATACTTTATAATACATATTATATTTTTATTTATATATTACATGTACAAATTTCAGGATCCAGGCTCATTAATTGTTTTATATTTATTATAAAATTGAGTATACAAGCATAGTTCATTGCATGTATGACTAGTTACTTTGTTGAATTTATTAATTAGTTATTTGGATAAATAAAGATTAAAAAAAAATTGTGTATGCCTAACTAATTCAAGCAAGTTTTGTCACGTACAAACATTATATTGAGCTTGTAACATAATTATCTATTATATAATATAAGCTCAACTTTTGCTTTCACAAATTCTATTGCAGATTCTTTCATTAGTTTTCAGCCCCCACGCAATCTTCGTTTGAATTTTTTTCATCAAGACAGGAAATTTTCGAAGGACAATCGTGAAAAACGACAACGTGTTTTACGTCCAACGATATTGATAGTTATTGATGAGTGGTTTTCGTTAAAATACAGCATGGTGTAAATCCACCGGTTGCAGGACTGCGCTGTCTTTCTAGAAGCTCAATAATATGGATAAATGCTGTTTGGTGTTAGATAAGGATTATTAATTATTGGTTTAAACTATTTTTATACTGTGTTGATTTAGAAATTGAATATTTAGATAACACAGTGTGGATATGATTAAATAATTTTAAATTAAAATTAAAATAATATTTAATTATATAATGATATTTGAATATTTAATTATATGTTTAAAATTATGTGTATATTAATATTAGATTTGAATCAAGCTAAGTTTGAATTTGTCTAAAATTTCTTTCAAACTAATTCAAATTTAACTCGCTTGAAGGGGGAGGGGGGTGTGAATTCGATTTTGATTTGATTTTGGCTATAGTGTCTAGTTAAGTCGAGCTTTGGTTTGTAGCATAGTAAAAAAGCTAAAATAATATTTTGATATGTATTGATTAAAATGATGTCATTTTAATTGATTCATATAAAATTTTTTCATGCTTACAATTTTGGTAAGCCGAACACCCCTTAAACTCGAGCTCGAATTAAAAAATATTTAATTTTTAGGTTTAAACTCAAACTCAAATTCACTTAAACTAAGTGTATTTTGAATTTGTTCAAATCAAGTTCATTTTCAAATTCAAAGTAATTCGGTTGGAATCCTAACCCTCGTGCAAATAACATTTTGACTCGATTTTGGCTAGAGTGTCTAATTAAGTCGAACTTTAATATTGTAGCTTAGTAAAAAAGCTAAAATAACATTTTGATACATATTACTCAAAACGATATCATTTTAGTTATTCATATAAATTTTTTCCATGTTTGAGATTTTGGTCAGCCGGACACCCCCTAAACTTTGTTCGAATTCAAAAATATTTCAAGCTCAAATTCACTTAAACTTACTTTATTTTGAATTTGTTCCATTCAAGCTCATTTTTTAATTCGAAGTAATTCGGTTAGAATCCCAACCCTAGTGCAAAAAACATTACTAGTTAAATTTACAAGCAAATTAGTCATCATAGTCAACTTCTGCAACGCATAACATTATTGTTTTTATCATTTTAGTGTAATTATATTGCATTTCACCTTCCCAACTAATCTAGAAGTCTATATAATTTATGTATACGTCTGTTCAACTCTCCTTTTCCAAGGAATATTTTGAAACCATAATTCCATTCACCTCTATGAAGTATGATCTTGTTTTCTCTTGGCTCGTGGTGAGAAAAAAAAAAAAAAAAAAAACTTGACCTGCAGCTGCTTGTCCTCCAAGGGCAAGAAGTCAAAGAAACGACACATACCGAAATATAAATGCGTCGAAACTTCTATAAATTATATGATTTTGGTTTTCTTTTGACAAGTTTCAGTGGATTTAGTCTTCTCAGCCGACATTTTACGGATTATTAGTGCTTCTTCACCGTCTGTGATTAAGCCAGTCCATCAATTCCTCCCAAAACCAGCAAATTAAAGTCATTTCACATGGAGACTTTGTCGCCAGGAAGAGCTAAAAAGATCAGTAGCTTTTGCATCAGAAGCCATAACAAGGATAGCAAGAACCCATATTCGAATCGTGGGTTAGACAAATTCTCTGCACTTCTAGCTGAGCTTGAAGAGAAGAAGCAAAAGATTTATTCACAAAAGGGCTCAGAAGATATATCTTTAGTTCGTTTCGTCTATAAAGACATGGATAACTGTGTTCCAATTGTGGTAAAGAAGAAGAAAGAGAAAAACAAGAGTGGCGGTGATAACAATGCTACGCCCTTGCAGCATGAATCAGAAACGCGCTTGGATGATAAGTTTCTTGTGGATCAATCAAAGGATGAAGGCAAGCTTTCAAGATCCGTATCAGATAATAAGTTGGTCACTAAAAAAAAGAGCTTTTCTTGGAATGAGATAAAGTTAAACCACTGGAGGCGACCCTCTTATTACTTGCCGGCAGCTGTGATCTTGATTTTGCTGTCTTTATTGTTCTTTGGGAGATCATTTGCAATACTTTGCACCTCTATTGGATGGTACATAGTGCCTATATTACAGGGAGAGAGCCCGTCAAATGAAACAACCCATGAAAGGAAGAAAAAATATACAAGAAGAATGAGCGAGATCAAGATGGTTTCTCATGAAATCTCTTCTCCTAAGAGCAGTAAGAGTGGTAATATCTCTGGGGTCATTAAAGATCAATCGAGAGGACTACGTGGAAGTAGGAACAGCTGGTGAAGATGATGATCATCAGATCCTTTGCTTTGTCGCTTGTATTTGTTCATTGATGTAAAGTAATTCAATCTCATGTTTGGCCTGAGGACAAATGTAAATTATGATTAGCAATTAATTAATTATTGTTGGTTGAGTAATTAAGGGTGGAGAGCAACAACCCTTTTCAAGTGATGAACAAGTTAATTTGTATGCCATTGGTATTGTGATTTTGTAAGAGACTTATTGTACCAGAAAGAAAACATCACTCTAGAGATGTGAACCTACAAAATCCTTCAAATTGTATCTTATTAAACCTGGGTATCAGAGGCATTCCCGCATTCCCATCTCTGAGCATTTTGAAATTCCTCCCATTTATCAAAAATTCTCATTTCTGCATCAAATCATATGAATCAATTTAGTAATAAAAGAATTTCGGTTAGGTCTTAATTCTTAATTTTCAAATGGAGTCCTAAATGAAATTCGTTTTTAAGTCAATTTTCTCAGTCTTTATTGGCTTGAGGCTCTTGATCTTTTTTAATTTTTAGATTAACATTATTTATAATTTTAATTTAATAAAGTTAAAATTGAGCAATTCAATTTGTAAATAGGTTAAGTAATCTATTAAAAAAAAAACCATTACACTTAAGTTATGATACTCGTTAAGTCTCTTCGAAACCTTATAATTTTATCCATTTAAAGTTATGATTCAATAAAGGTTAAAGAGTGAAAAACTAATCATGGGAATTTTGGGAGCTTTACAAATTTAGATTGTATAGTATTCCAAATATTCTCATATAGTTTATAATATTTGCATAAATTCGGTGGATTAAGATTAAATGATTTTTTGTTTGTTGGGAGAAAACGGATGCTCTAATTAATCTAGGTGAAGCCTTGGCCAGGCAATTATTTATGCGGGTGAGAGGAAGAGCTTGTTCAACCATTTTCAAAACGGACATGGGCAGCATACAGGGAGATGAAAGTGATGGAAAAGTATTATGATTGAGATCGGTTGAAAATTTAAAGAGGTAGGGGCTAAAGGCTCCATTTCGCCACGAACTCATCACCGACATATATTAAATCCATTGAAAATTTTTTCGTAAATAGAGAAAGTGATGTTGGCATGAGAAGAAGGCCAGATTTTTTACTTGACAATCTTAATCAGTGTAGACATGGCCATCTTCAAACACGTGCTTTCCTGATAACAGGGGATTGCCTGAGTGAATCATCAGTGTGTAGAATTGGTTGACCCGAATTATCAGGGTCAGAGCCAATGAGAATATTGACTTGCGGTGAACTCTTTTGGATGAAATCGCTACTAAAAAGGAAAGTGAATATCAGTTGTGTTAAATGTAAAACATAAATGGAAAATAGGTCTTGCGGTGGCATGGATCTGTCATCTTTCGTGCCTTTTAAATCTTATAAAACATGTGTTTTGTCGAGCTGAGGCTTCTCTAAACTTCCTCTCCGCTCTCACTTCAGTGTTCATCCTAACGTAAATGTATCCTTAGCCAAAGATCTGCGTGTGTCCTCGCCAAGGGGTGCGGTGCGGTGCGGTGTCTGCCTTCATTTTTGCGTGACAAATGTGGCTCAAAAATTACATGTTCAAGTTATCAGGCCCACTCTCTTATGCATTGGGCCAATCAAATCTCAATAACACCAAAATGTCTAGTATGCAAATTTATCACAAACAAGTCTATTGGATCCCCGTCCATAAATCTTGCTCAAATCTACATTTGGCAAGTTTGATTGGAATTTAAATTCATCTCCATAATTCATTTTGAATTAAATTTATTTGTTATTTGATGATATTATTTATCTTATCGATAATATTATTTATCAATTATTTATTTTATCAATAATATTATTCACTTTCACCTATAACTATTGTCATAAGTCATCAATTGTGAGTGCAATAGTGCATTATCCCAATGCAGCCAACTCACACACATCAGAAGCAACCCGGGCACCAACTTGTTTTCAGCGTCTAGTCTCATTTTGGATGTGTCCAACCCACATGTCAAACAACACAATCAACCCGAGTTCTAAAATGTGCAAACATATTTTTATGGTGAAGTTGTATAATATTTAGAGAATTCTAAAACTAGTGATATTTATCTTGTAAAACTAATATCTAAACTTTTCTTATGGTCAATTATATAATTTCTTAATTAGATATTTCTTTTAAGTTTATGTCAATATGAAGGTCAATTGCATTTCATTTGTATCAAGTTGGAACAAGCACAACAACCAATAAAACTCTTATTTCCAGCATTTTATCTTATGTTTTCTTCGTATGCTACTTAGTTTAGGGATTTAACCAAGTGTCACACAAAATAAGCAAAAGTACAATCTTGTGACACAATGTATATCCTCTAAAAATATTGTTCACTTGGCCATCTACCTCATTAACTCAAAGAAACTCGAATTCGAACTGCATATTATGAATTGGAGCCAAGCTCAAGTTGATTTTATTTGGGCTCGGATGAAGTTCATCCCTAATCACACCCCTGATCACATAAGCTAGTGTTTGTTAATTCTGCCGGTTAACTCCTTTTTCAATTAACTTTCTGGTTCCGCAGTACCGTGAATATGGCTGAAAATAGAACCAAAAACAAGCTGCGCGACCAAAGATAGGAAGGAGGAAGCAGCTGCTGTGGTGTCAAATCTTTATAATCCATCAATAAACTACTAGCACAACATAGTGTTATAAATTACATCGACAATTTGCAAATTTAAAAGTATACATTATCGAGACCATCACACTAGTATTTGATTTTTGAACCAGAAAGAACTCCCTCGCCAAGCCTCAGAAGAAAAATGTTTCCAGAAAGAGCACGCAATCCACTATTCCTGCAATTGTAAAAATGGTCATTTCCTCATTTTCAGGGATTAATTTGTCTAACCAGTAAATTCAGAAACACAGAAAAGATATAATTGAGCAACATTATAGTCCAATAACAGACCACCTATCTGCAAATAAACAAAATTATAAATGGATGACAGAAGATGTTTGAGAACTGAGAAAGCTTATTTGAGCAACAAATTGTCTTGTTAATTTTTCATTAAATACATTTAATCTCTCACCTTGAACCTCTTCCGGCGTGTATCATCAAACTGAGAAATATCATGTCTAGCATCTTCACTTCTGTATTGTCTAGCAGCCTTTGCCGGCATCCTATTACTCCTATCTGTTGCATGACTTCTTGAGCTCCGGAAAAAGCCATCCTTGTCCCAAGAAACCTCATAATCTGCCTTCAATTTTGACCCTTGCTGCCCATTATCAAGCCACGCAATCATCATCATAAAAAAAAAAAAAAACAAATAACAAGAAAATTCACATGTATAATTCAAACCATGTATTACTTCAATAATTTGGCATTTTCCCAGCCACATCATGGATGACTATAAGCAACTACCATTTGGGACAAGATAATTGGCTACACAAGAAAGAAATTGCATTCATGAAGGACGGTATCAAATATCCAAATTCATGTTAAATTTTAGAAGAACCCAAGACACAACTCATGTCCCAACCCAAAAGATCACCAAAACTAATTCTGAAATCAGGCATTAATTCACAAGAAGCATACAGTATTTTTATGAAATTTTGAACTTATAACACACATTTTCATAATGTGCATGTTCAAAAGTCAAACTGTCTTATGTTCTTCTCTCATGGGTTGCAATTGAACGACCAACAATCTAAGATTTCTGCACGGTTACAAGAAAAAAATTCCAAGTCACAAGTAATAAATCAAGTAAAATTTCCATTATCTAATGTATAGTATCTCCAGTACTGGTGCCAAGTATTATGAATGTGAGAAAGAAACTAAAATAAGTTCCAAAAATGAACAATCATGACTCTTTCCTTGTTCATTTAATGCTTTGCTGTTAGCATTGACTATGTAAAAGGTGAACAATTTGGTAGTTGATTCAATTTACAACAGTTCACGTGCCTCTAGTCTGGAACTGGTGAATGAGATTAGAATGCATTGTGCTCCAACTGACAACATAAAACCTAAGGTATTTAATGCAAAGATTTTTAATGAAAAAAATGAAGAAACTTCCCAATGAAACAACTAAATAAAATGTTCACAGAAGAATAATGAATGCCCCTATATCAAAAAAAAAACAGACTTCCTACCTTTTGAAGTGACCGACCGCATAAAACCTTAAGAGCATTATAGAAGTCCCTGTATTTCTCGAACTGAACCACAATCTTACAATGAAGACCCGAAACAATGATTGCCTCATCCTCATCCGCATCCTTACCTAGATCATCGTCCTCAGCAACATTAAGATTCCTATTGAGTATGAGTTAACACAGCAACGAGGATGATAGCAATTAGGTTATATCATACTGTAAAACCCAAAGATAATACAAGTAACCTATTGCATACACAAAATCAATCACATACGGCAAAAATGAAGGTTAATAAAAAGAAAAATAAAAAAAAATACCTTATCTTCCCAAATGTCGAAAAAATAGTATGTGTAACCAACATTGACGGCTTTGATGAAACCCTCGGCTCTGCAAACCACCTCGAAGGTACTCCTCTAATTACTATAGTGTCCGGCTCAAGCCTCCCCCTTGAATAACCTAACAAAAAATTATACAAACTAGTAATTTTTTCTTTTAAATGATAATAATAACAATCTTGATCAGAAATTATTAACAAAACCTCGATTTCGGAAAGCATAAAACTCCTCCCAATCTTTTTTCATCTTTTCAAACTCATCAGAAACCGGAACAGATACACTCAGTCTATACTTAACTCCCTCCAAATTTAATTCAATTCCATCCATTTTTTCAACAATGTATTTTCTCCAGTCTGACAACTTCTTTTCTAGAACTTCCACAAACATTTCTTCTTCTTCATCGACGCCACGGTCGTCCCTTTTATTGTTATTGTTTAGGAATCCTAGGTCGCGAATGAAGAGATTGCCGTGTGCGACGGGATCATCTCGCTTGCGTTTCTTGAGGTCTTTGAACCGTCTGATTTCCAGGTCCTCTTCGGGGACGGTGATGGAGACAGAGAGGGAGGTCTTCAGGAATTCAACCAATGCGCGCTTTAGCTGCCACTCGTCTATGGATTTTGTCACGGAGGAACTTGTAGGGTAGATTGTGAGCATGAGCTTCACGCGCGGCACGAGTGTGAGGCCGTTCTCGATTTCTAGGATTTCTGTGGGATAAAGAGTCTCTAAAAGTCGCATTCTGTGCTTTGCCTTTGGGTTTTTTTTTTTTTTCCCGCTTTCAATCGATGATTGGAGATGTTGCTAGGGTTTTGCTGTCTGCTCGTAAATGGTTTGAAATTTGGAAGAGCATTGTTAGAACTTACAAAACGCCGCCGTTGCAGTTATTTCTTCTGTCTGTGACTTGAACCAATCGTACTGAACCCGTTGAGATAGTGGGCCCAAATAGGAAAAGACGACGTAGTCCTCCCTTAATGACGTGGCGTGAGGCAAACAAATCAGAAAACGCGTAAACCGTAATCCCATCGCAGTCTATAATACCTTACGTTTCTTACGTAGCAAGAGTTTCCAAGCTTAAATCAAACGAAGAGATAGAAACAGATTTTAGCTGAAAGAAATTAAGGGAAAAAAAAATGGGTTGCTTTGCTTGCTTCGATGGTGGCAACAAGCAGCAGAGAAAAGAACAAGAGAGATTGGCCTCAACAGAGGCCAGAGCCAAAGCTGCCGAGGCCGCCCAGAAACGGTAATGTTTGCTTGTAATTTTGTTCGTAGTTGTGTTTTTGCTGTTCAATTCCTCTGATAATCTCCATTATCCCGGGTTTGACTTATTAAATTGCTGGTTGATTCGTTGACAATACTGTTACCGCGGGAAAATCGTGTAATTCGATTATCAGATAAAGGTTTCATAAAAAGGAATCACTTTTACAGGTTGTGCATATAGTATTTTCATAATCTAGTGTCAAAGTTGACTTGGATTTAGAACTGTACAGATTTAGGTATAATTTAATTTAGGAATTTTACAAGTGGGTTTTGGGTTTATGACTTTCATTTTATTTTGCATCCATTAGATGGATCGATTTATAAATTTATTTTACTGTATTTGTATGTTGAAGAAGGTCGGGCTAGCATTGTTATTGAAATAGTACTAAAAATAAATCATGAAGAAGTCAATTAAACAGTGGCGTAATGGTTTCTTTATCAGATAACTCAACATTTAGATAGGGCCATTATTGCAGGCAAGAGGAGTTTGAAAAGTCAGCTGCGGGAAAAGCTGCTCGTGCACAGATGCAAGCAATGACAAAACAATCGGCAAACTCTAACACAGGCGAGGCAGTTCTTAAGGTTGTCCTTTTCCTTCCTTAAATTCGAAGCTTTTTTAGGCTTTTAGATTTGGAAAATTTTTCTTAACCCTTTTCTTTTTTCTTTTTTTTTTTTAACTATATGATGCAATTTTAACATTTTGTTGTATGTGCTGTTGGCGCAGTGGCAAATCGGTTGAGGTTGTGCTTGTTGCCTGTTCAACCACAAGTCTCTGTTGTAAGTTGTCTACCTACAAACGTTGAATATAGCTTGATTTCTTTACCTGTCACTCAGTATGGAGTTACTTCTTTTTTTCTGACACTTTATGTTAGAATCTAAAATGGACATGCTTTATGATAACATTATTGAGCATTAATGTATGATGATAAAGCTGAAAAATTATTCTGCAACTGAATTCTTCACACTCAAATTTATATTCCCTGATGTTTGCTTCTTATGAGATGTTTTCTTGTGTCTGAGATTTCCTATTGTGAGAGAAACCTGGTGAAGCCAGCAGTACATGAGTTAAAATGTGGATGCATACAAGTTTCTGAAAACAAGCTTACTTATTCACACATACATTCAAATTGTACAAATTTCTATGATTCCAGAAATTTGGTCCCTCACTTCTTAGCGTGTGTTTTCTTCCAGGTACTTTTATTGATTGATTCAACCAGTTTCTCTGCTTTGCGTGAAGTGAAAGGTCAATATCACCACTGCCATGTCAGCATCAGTTAAAGTTTTCTGTAATTTTTTTCTTTTTAGTATATTAACCAGTGCATGACAGAAAAAAAAGTTGAAAAGATGTAAATTGTTTGTGGTTTACTCTTGTATGGTTTCAGTGGCCCTCTCTTTTTAAATAGTCTTTACTTTTTACCTCTATGCATCCTCTTTGTGATCTCTGTGCTGAAAATTTTTACCAGCTCTTTTAACTGTGGTATGGTTAAAATGATTGACAGAATGGTAAAATTCAGCTAATGGATTGTTTATGTATTGATTAATGTTTTACTGAAAACTACGGTTGAGTAAATGGTTGAAGTAATTCATACAAAATACTGATATATAATCATATTATTTCACTGAAGACATCTTAATTAACCCATTGATGACAAAGTCTTCAGTTTTGTGATGTGGCTGTTACAATGAGTTGGTTCGGTTACTATCCTTTCCTAGTTAGCAAGTCATTTCTGCTTCTTTCTACGATGCCTGCATTGATTTCTATTTCTTTTTTCTTTCAATTCCACAATGGTTTCATAAAAGAATACATTTCATTAATTCACTTTAGGCAAATAGTTCTGTGATTCACCTGTAAAAGTGTAAAGCCTATAACATATATATCAACATTCTGCTATTGACAAAGAATGATTGAAGCTATTGAACAATTACAGTTGCTCACTGATCAACAGTGAGTCAAACAGCCGAAGTTATCAGCTATGGACTCCTTTACGAAAAGCTCCCTTGTTCCATTGTTTATCTGCTTAAGATCACTGCAAAATCACTTTCACTCGAAGCTTACAACAGGTGTTGACAGCTTTAGCTCATATGCAGCTTGAAAATAGTCTGCCGCTTGTTCTAAGGAGCCTTCCATTTTCAAAATCAGTCCAAGGTTCATCCAAGCATCATGATTTGTTGGATCTAACCGTAAGGCATTCATCAAAAAGCTTCTAGCAACAGGGAGAGATTGGCCACCAAGTTTCATTAGTATTTCAGCTGCTGAAACAAGGCTTGGTACATAATCTGGTTCCATTGACAGTGATATCGAGAAAGAAACAAGAGCTTCTTTGTGCAGCGATTGAGCTTCAAGCCGCACACCTGGAAACGTCATGGAAATTAAACTAATGAACTTTCATGCTTCCAAACATCAAATGTGTCTGTGGCACACCCACATAAAATTTATATTGTCATGTTCACAAACATACTATAGAGAAGATTTTACCCGTTCTATGCCAAGTGCTGGGAGAATAAAAATCAATCGACTTGGCTTTTTCTGCACAAATTTCAGCGTCAGCCCATGATCCAAGTTTCACATAAATGGCAGACAAATCCTGCCAAGCTGCAATTTCCAAATTTTTCCCTGTTAATGCCTGCAAAAGATAGACGATAATTGGTAGGGGAAAATTATGCCATTTCTCAATGTAGTTGAAATTTATTAACATTCAACAATGAGCATCACAATTATGCATATAACACTAGGTATCAAGGTGCAGGTGTATTTGCTTTGCAGATTAAGAGAAGAGGAGCATCTCAGAGAACAATTACAGTCGTGGCTTTACAGTTGCTGAATCTTGCATGCTTAAAACAAGAAGTGAGATGAAACTCGATTATGAATTTATAATATATATGTGAATCCATATGCTGTAACCTCAATGAACACACCTCAGAACTCAGGTACTTTGCTTCTTCTAAGTTCTTAGAATGAAGCTCTCTTTGTGTTTGAATCATTGCCAGCAACATTCTGTAGGATTCTATGGCTTGCTTTGGATGCTCCTGAGCAATTTGAAGGATAGCTTTTAATCTAAGAAGTTCTAACTGATCCATTTTCCCAGCCTCATCAAATGCAAAATCAATGATGGTTTCGGCATCCTTTAGTCGCTGTTCTGCAGACAATATAAGTGCTAATAGCTTCCAGCCTTTCACTGTGTTTCCAACTACTGTATCAGAGAACATCAGTGCATTGTCAAAAGCCATATCTAAATTCCTTTGCACTGCATGTTCCAGCACTAGATTATACATTATTTCTGGGTCCTCCTTCCCAGTCAGAGAAGCAGAATTTAGACAGTTCAAAGACTCCTTATGAAAGAAAACTCTTTCTGAATCAGATATAGACTTTCTTGCTGCATTTCCATAACAAATACCAAGAAATTTTTTGGCTTGATCTATGGAATACTCATTTTGATGACTAGAACAGTCAATTACTTGACGGGCAAACTTAATCCCTTCATGAGCATGCTTTGGATCTTGGGAACACAACTTTGCACCCAGCAAAAAAGCAGGGATATGAGGTTTATGCTTTGCTTCAGAATGACCACAAATCTTTTTCAGCAGGTTCAGGGCCGTTTCATCCTGGCCTGCAGCACTGTAACAAAGAGCCAGAAGGTACCATCTCTCTGCTCGATTGTAGACACCTGGAAAAGCCAGCTCCACATACTCCGCTAATAGTTCAAATTGCCCAGTAACTGATAGTGCATAAGTCAGATGGTCCATAATTTCTGCGTCCCACTTTATTTCCTTACATCCCACTTTTTCCATGAGTATTAACAGCAATAAGATTGCTTCCTCTATATTGCTTTTCGGGACTGTTGGAACCCATTCCTGAACTTCAGTAGGAAGGCTTGCTTCAACACCTCCATAGAGTAACGTAGCAGCTAAGTCTTTCTGCACACTTGCTAACTTCTGGTCATCTAAATTCCAGGGCTTGACCAAAGCCCGGCGATATGCAATGATAGCTTCTTCAAGAAAGCCTGCCTTTATCCACAGATGTGGGAGCAACTCCAGTGCTTTGTGAAAAATCTCCTGCAACTTGCAGTTATCACCAATGTCCTTGGGCATTCCTTTAGGTAGGGCTGATTCAACTATGTCCAGAATTATTTTGCACTCCTTAGCAGCCTCTGATTTACAAAAAAAAAAAAATGGTATTAGAATTATTTGTACTTCTGGCTTGCAAAAGCAACTACCACTTACCCCTACTCCTGTGTAGTCCCATTTATAGGAGCCACCATCCTCTATAGCAAAAACTTGAATCATAAAGGTCTAACCCACCACCGAGAAGACCTAATAGCATTTCTTGTCCAAATAATTGTATAGATCATACACTTCACAAGATGGTTATACAGTACAAAAGTTCTCTCATACTTCAAATCATTCATAACTGCATCTTACATAGATAAAATGAAATAGACAATGAGCAATTAAGCTGTCACAAGAGGGTAAAAGCTAATACCTTTACAATGCTCAAGCTCTTCCAGTGATTTTGCTTTGAGTAAGATAGCTTCCAGAAGTAAGCTCACAGAATGCATTGACATTACCCCAGGAGGCACTAAATCACCTTTATCACTCTTGGAACGAGGGTTTTGGGACCGAGTTCTCTCAATAATAGCTCTGGTCATTTTGGGGATTAAACTTCTAATGTCAATACCCTGGAATACCTGGAGTGCAGCATCAAAATTCCCTCTCTGGTACTCAAGTCTCCCCAATAGGGCCCTTGCTTCCTAGAAACGCATTCAAACAAGAACTTAGAGGTTATTAATAACAGAACCGAGCAGCTAATAATTAATAAGCCAATCTTGGTTAGAGAACCCACCTCATAATTTAGGGAAAGAGCTTCTTTGAGAGTTGATTCGGCTTCGTCCACTTGAATATCCTCAACTTTAGAGTCCCAATCTCCTGTGGCCCTCGAAGAAAAGCCACTCGCCGAGAAATCTCTTGTAGCCAAAGACTCGGGTGACTGTGGTGCGTCTTCAAATTTAAACTGCTCACCGGAACAAGCACACAACATCTTCTCCAAAACAGTTTTTGAATTTCCCTTTGTATATGTAAATTATTACTTCACTCTTCACTGACCTTTTTCATCTGGGTACCTTAAAAAGAGAATGAAAACATGTTTATGTTGTAAGGCAATGCATTTCGGAAACCATTCATTTCAAATAAAGAAACATATTGAAGCTCTACTGTAGATAAATTGGTTATAATCAATGAAATTAAAAATATTCCTGCAAAGTTCCAATAAAAGAAACCCGATAAAGCTCCCTTTGTCATATCAGTGGAAAATGAGCTGGAAAAAAAATCAGAAAACAACAATGGAGATTTGCATAGCCATTAGCAACAGCGTAGAATAGACAACACCAGCAACAAAGCGTAGTTAATAATGTGACCCCAAAATCATCGCATTACAACAAAAACATCCTTAATGGCAAGCACAGTGAAGAAACTTATGGGACAAGAACGAGAGTGGAGAAAGCGATTAGCAAGAACAAGACAAGTAGAATTAAAAGAAAAGAAAACAAACAGTGAAGTACTGAAAACTGAAAACAGCGAGACCTACAAAAGAAGGCTGCTTCGGGCTCTACATAAAGAATAACGTGATTTGCAGGAGTGGTTGAAATTGAAGCCATGATATTTGGCTTTCAGTATTCCGATAAAAATTCAATCCAAATACATATGCAGCAAATGGTTAAGCTCATAATGATGTGAAAACAAACCAAATAATTTAAGCTTGTTCATGAAACATAAACATAGAGATCTGAACACAGCATGGGCGTTTACCTATATGATGAAAAGAAAAGTTGTTGCAGTCGATCAACTATTTCCTTATTTCATATTAGAATTTGTACGAAAATTTGTTGGCTGTTTGTTTTGGTGTTTGAATTTTGAGTGACAGGTAATTTAACACCTACTGCTTTTTTAAATTGAATAATTGTGAAATTCCTAACCTGCCCTGGCTTTTCGAATCTAAATCAGACCATTTTGTTGTAACATAAATAAATATATATTTGATATACGTCATTAAATGATTGAATGATTTTGAATTAAGAATAAAATAACATTCAATCACATGATGACATATTATGATATACTCATTTATTTACTAAAATATGTATACGCATAATATTACTATTTTATTAATAATTTAAACATATTGGGTAAATCTTACCAAATTACAAATATATTATGTTTTAAATATTTTTACGGCCAAAAGACTTATTCTCGCTTAAGGTTTGGTTAAATCTTAAACTCTTATTTGTTAATTTTAAAAAACTCAAATTCTTATTTATTTTATTAAAATTTATTCTAAAATTTAATAATTTTTCTTATTCAAAGTTTAAAAAATATTTATTTTTTCTAAGGTTTTAAAATTATCACTAAAAATGATGGATTTTATCATCTCCAACCATATTCTCTTTCTCTTTTGGCTTCTATCAATCTCTCTCTCATCCCTAGCTGTCTTTGATGATTAAAATAAAATCGTTTTTGTCTAATAATGGGATCTATCATGGTAAGTTTTGAACTCAACTCCTCATGCTTCAAGGTGAAATTCCAGACTCAATATTCGAATCAAGTTTTAAATCCGAGCACAGTGTTTAGAGACCCCATTTTTTACCCTCAAACCAACGAGCAACTTTTTACCAGTAGCACAAATCTTTTGACTAATTTCATTGTCTTTTTGTGTCAAACAAAAATCACAATACCCAAGAAGAATCCAGAGAGAAGCAAAGCAATAATTCAAACGTGAATGGCGGAAATGTGTTTGCTCAAAATTGAACTTACAGCTTCTTTATGACGACTTATTTTCTGCATCGATGAAAATCAAACAGGTTAACGCTATCGGTTAATTAAACAGTTGAAATAGCAGAGTCAAGTATGCATGTGTTTGGCAGAAAAAGGTTAAAAGTTGTAAAGTAAGAGTGGAAACTGGAAAAGCAGGAAAAAATAAAAGAGAAACGGAGCACGTGATAAGCTTTGTCACACGCAGCAGAAGCATCAGTAATGGTGTTTACATCTTTTGTTGTCCTTTCACGTAAATCTATTCAAGGAATCACTGACCTGACAATGAGACTCTCCGATTCCTTCTCTTTTTTAACTGTCTCATGACGCACCCGCTCATCATCCTCACCTCATCTTTTAATTATTTAAAGAATGATTAATCTTTGACTAAATATCTGTTTTTCTTATGAAAAATAATAAAACATTATAAATATTTTTTAAAATTATAAAAAATATCCGATAATAATAATAATATATAAAATATCATTTAATATATTCATCACAACGATCAAATTTTGATAGTAGCATCGTAAATACCTTTTTTGAGGGATCCAAATATTCAAATAAATTAGATCGAATAATTCACATTTTAATAAATCTAATGATCTAATAGGTCAGTTCATTAATTTAAAAAAGATATATCAATTTATATCTATAATAAAAATTATATTATATAATATATATTAAATCATACCATATGCTCAAACTAGATTTTGATATATTTTAAAATTTATATTATTTTCACTTATAATATTATTATATATTATAAGATAGTTATAACGCATTATGTAACCATAGAATTTTATAACTGGTCAACATCATAAGCGGCTTTTTCAAGTCATGGAAATGCTCAAATAAATTTGGGTTAGATATTCCACAATTTAGTAAACCTAATGGCCCAATAGGTCAGCTGATGAGTTATAAAAAATATAATAATTTATATTAATAACATATATTTTATTATAAGATATGTATTATTTTATATAATATATTTATCATATCAACCAAATTTTATTACACTTGGCAGTTGGTATCACTTTTACTTGTATCGAATATGGTTAAAATGCTAAAAAATATTGGGCTAGACGGTCCACATTTTACTAACCTAATGGCCTAATGGGCTGGTTGATGGGCTGACAAAGCAATGAGAAATTTCCGCTCGTCTCGTGTCGCAACTTATCCATACCGAACAATAGCGGGAGCGAAAGAAGAAACGAGAAAGAAAGGCGGCTATAAAGGTAATTTTTTCCTGATTCAGATTTTACTTCCTGCTTCATCCTCTAAGGACAGGGCATAGGTACTTGCATCATTTAATCAGATTTACGTTGAAAAACTAAAGAAGAGAAAAGAAGAAGAAGAGAGCGGGTTTTTGAGGCCGAAGCCCGAAGATGCTTGGAGAATGTGGAAGGAACTTGGAGGCAGAGAAGTGGGTAAAATCCACCCAAGTTCTTTCACGAATCGGATTAAATCCAATCGAATCTCCACTCTACAACTCTCCAATTACAAAGACATAGTTTCCCCTCATAAAGGCTCTATCAACTCTCTTCAGGTACTCTTATTCTTTTCCTTTTTTGGTGTCTTAGCGAATGGGATTTATGACTGAATTCTTCCATAAGAAGAACCCAAGATTGCTTCAGTTCCATAATCCTATTTCCAAACAAGAATAGGATGTCTTTTTCTTCGGATTAAGTGATTAACATATTTACAAACAAGAATATGATTTTTTAAGAAAATATTATAGGCCCCACGTATATTTGACCGTGAAATCAGGTTGATCTGACAGAGGGACGATATTTATTATCGAGTGCATCAGATGCATCAGTGGGTGTTTATGATGTTCAACAGCCCACACATCATGAAGGAGGTGGTGTTATTGCAAAGCACAAGAATGTATTTGTTGTCGACAAGCAGCATCGGCAGGGTCATAAGTACGCCGTATCCTCGGCCGTATGGTATCCTATTGACACCGGCCTATTTATAACGGGATCCTATGATCATTATGTCAAAGTATGGGATACTAACGCTACTCAGGTATATCAGATTCTCGTTTGTCTTTCTTATTGTGTTTTGTATTATTCAATCTCATGCTTTTTTTTTTTTCATTTTTTAATTTTGATTCTATAGGTTGTCAGGAATTTCAAACTGCCTGGAAAGGTTTATAGAACTGCCATGTCCTCACTGGCAACATCCCACATGTTAATTGCTGTTGGAACAGAGGATGTTCAAGTTCGCCTTTGTGATATTGCCTCTGGAGCATTTTCTCACACTTTATCGGGTCACCGTGGTAAGTTCATGCATTTGTGATTTATCATGTCATTTTTAACAATTGTCATCAAGGTTTTGTTACATGGATTGTTGTTTTCTTTCACTGATAATACCACAGTTATTAGAATATGCTACCAAGTTGATCCTTCTTATTCAAGAGATGCAGCATGCAATAATTAGTTTAGAGTTTTTGGAAAAATAACTCTCCATATGCTGTTTTGATGATAACAGATGGCATAATGACAGTAGAATGGTCTACATCCAGTGAGTGGGTTTTAGTAACAGGGGGATGTGATGGTGCTATACGTTTTTGGGATATTAGACGTGCTGGATGTTTTCATGTTTTGGATCAGTCCCGGACTCAGCTAGGGAGACGTCCACCTCTGATAGAACGTGCCACTATGAATAAGGTACTTTCCTAATAATCTAATTTTTTCTGTGTGAAAGGAAGCCCTTAGTTCAAAACTATATCATAAATTGCAAATTAATGTTAACTTAATAACTTTTCATTCATAACATATCTTAATAGCAAACTTCTAACATGGTTTGCTTTTTGTTGGTTTTTTTTTTCCTTTTTTTACACTATATAGTATAAAAGCTAGATATATGTACAGTTATTCATGAATTTGTCATAACATATATGTTGTAAAGAAATAGTAGTCTGCTGATTTATGTATGAAATTAGTCTTACATGAATGTCATATTTTTCATGTGCTTATTTAGTTGGTTAATGATAATAGCTTGTGCAGTATAATAAGTGTTGTTAATCCCTTCTGAGCAAATGATGACCCCAACTACTAGTTTGTTTAAAATTTCTCCTTCAAATTATAGGTGTCTTAACTTCAATCTCTTGCTGCCTATTGATGTTGCTCCCTGGTAGTCTACTATTTTTCAAAATCCTCAGCCCATAAAGCAAAATTTTGAGTTTAATCTACGGACCATATGTTCTGCATTGTCAAGTGATCTTAGATCGAATAATTCAACCTATTTACATACCTTGCAATTTGTTGGTCCTCGGTCTCACTTAAGTTACGTTAGGATTGTAGCCTTAGAAACTCCTCCATATAGGTGCCACAATTCTGGTCTCTTGGTAACAATTTTGAAGTTGTTGGATCAAAGTTTGTTCATAAATGAATGGTAAAAACCATGATTTCTATAAGGCTTTCATTGACTCTCAAATTCTCAATCTCTCACAATTGTTTGTCCCCTCACCTTCAATTGTTCTTGACGCTTTTGCCATCATGCAACAACTCCTCCCTTTAATTTATAAGCTACAAAACTGACTTTTTGTGTTGGCTCGATTTGCATAATATCAAAGAATTGCTCCACCTTATATATCCAATCAAGGAATTACTCAATATCTACTATACCATTAAAATTAGGAAGATTAGCCTTGAGTTTATAGGATTCACTGTTTTGATAGGCTCTCCTCCCTTTTGTTTGCAACTCTGGGTTATGATCGCCATTAGATTCTTCATCTACTTCATGTTCAAGTTGTGTATAACCCGCCTTTCTCCTTGGTTGTATTTGTTTAGGAATAATTAGAACAGTCCTTTGTAGGTTAGGAGCTGTGCGTGTAGGATGTGATGTTGATATGTCAGCTTGCATCTCATTTATCCATGTAGTTAGTCTTTCCATGGCCTTAGCTAACATTGCAATTTGTTTTTTCAATCTATCAAAACAATCTCAATCATCAGCTTGCCCAACCATTTAGACAGACCTCTGATGTCATCCGATGCAAGACGAGTGGTTTGGAATATAATCTCGTTCACAAAGATGGATAAAGTTGATATCATTGAACTAACAAAAGTGATAACAAGAACAAGGCTAAGAGCACACGGGTTCTTGAGGGAAATCCCACTGAATTGTTATAGCTTGATAATTTGAAAATTGAATAATAATCATTACAAATGCACTTCCCTTTTAACCTCCTTAATATACTAGACACTAGTTTACCCAGAATTAAGAATAATAATATATTCAAACTCTAGGAAACTTGGACTTTGAGTAAATAACATTAATTTGACTTAAATAGAGCTCTCGTAAAAACACAGACTCGTAAAAGCTCTTTTTTATACCACATTAGTGAAATTAAAATAGGATTCTTAAGACAATTGAAGAAATGAATATCAATGAAATATTCAATAAACTTAATTGGATTAGGAAACTTGAGTTAAACCAATCTCCTCACAGCTAGGAAACTTTGATTCACACGCAATAGCATTCCACTTGGATCTCCAAATGGCTCCACATCATCATGCACATGTCATGTCATCTTGCCATGTTTTCAAACATGTTGTCACATCATTCACCACATCATCTTCACTTCCAACATCATCCACATGTCCCCCCTCTTGCTGTAGGCTCTTGTCTTCAACGTTTTCAATGTTTTTCACTCTTCCATCCTCTTGTCATGGTCCTCCATTAATTAACCTATTTTTATCATATCTTAATGTTGTTATTTATATCATTGTGCAGGTTTCAACATCAAGGTCCTCATCAGCAGGTCAAAATTTGTCTATAAAACCAAAGGGAGCACAAAGGAGATCTGCTAATGGAAATGGTAAGCAGTTACTCAATGGTCGAAACCCAGTCAAGGGATCTGTGAAACAGAGATTGCATCCAGGGATGTTGTCTAGTCAGGATCGTGCCACTGCTCATTATGGTGCTGTTACTGGTCTAAAAGTGACTGAAGATGGAATGTATCTCCTCAGTGCAGGTAAGGTTTTTTCAAGGTTTTGTCTATTTCCTTGAGTTAATATAAAATTATAAATATTATATATGTGATGCTTTGAATGTAGATTGTCTGAAGTAAATATATTTTTTGATAAACGTTGATAATTGTAATAAATTATGATCTGTTGCATTTTTTTTATTGCTTACTGGATCTTTTTCACTAACTGCCGTTTCAAGTATTTATCATTACATGCGGATTTCATGAATTGTGTGAACTAGAATTTAAAATGAACTTTTATCCCAAGTCCAACACACGACAGTTTTCTTTTTTTATCTCTGCTTTTTCAGGGTCTGATTCAAGAATAAGGTTGTGGGACCTGGAATCTGGCTGCAATACACTTGTGAACTTTGAAACTGTTCGCTTACAAACCAGCAAGGCGATACAGTTAGCAACATCACCTAATCCAGCTCTTGCCTTTGTTCCATGCATGACAGCTGTTAAAGTAAAACATCTTTCTATCTGCTCTTTTTTTTTTTTTACCTCTCTCAATTTTGTGGACAACTTTCCATTAGAATCAGACATTTTTTTATGGGAACCTTAAGTGTCTTTTTTTCCTTCCCCAGGCATTTGATGTTTGGACTGGTAAGACATGTTTGGAATTTCGTGGCCACTATGAATTCGTCAATTGTTGCTGGTTTAGTTCCCAGGATCAGGTATTCACTGTTTGTAAATGGTTTAATTTTTCATTGGTATTTTTACTATGACAATGAAGAGAGTTTGTCTATTACTCATCAGGTCATGTATTATGTATATTGTGTTAGTCGCTTAACTGGTTTGCTGCTTCTTATAGGAACTGTACACTGGTGGCAATGATAGACAAATTCTAGTCTGGTCTCCACCCAAATCTAGTTCCGATGAAATGGTAGACCCCTTGAATCCTTTCACTATTTATTTTATTTTAGATATCAAATTCTAGTTGAGTGTCTTGACCTTATCTAATGGAGATGGACTTTCAGGATTTAGGGCCTGGGCAGGATCAAGATAGTTGGAGCGATTGACTTTTGCTTCTGTGTACACGAATCTGTATATTAAGATCATCACCATCAGCTTTTTATAGGCAGAATAACTTGTCAAATAAGTACAATCACTGAAACTCATATTTTTTCAGGTTGTTTGTTTGACATTATCTTTTTGGTCAGTTTTTTTGTGTAGACATTGGGTTGATGTGCATTTTTGATAATAAAATCCCTCCTTCCGAATGCAAATACATAAATTATTGACTGTTTTACTTGTGATAATGAATTGAAATACATGACTTGTGAGGTCATCTATTAATTTGAAGGATATAGAGCTTATCTATTGATGCTCCTGCCTTGCAGTTGCATCTAAATCATTTTTGTCTTGTGAATGTAGGTGGATAATTTGCTCTTGAAAAGTACAATCAACCCCTGATTTTGAACCATAAAATAATTTGCACTCCGTTTTGAGTATCTAATTTAATATTTAAATTATTTATTAAATTGGGTATGCATAATATTGTGCGATCGTGTGATATGTATATGTTACTCTTTTAAGATTGAATTTTACGTTTGTTTCTGTGCGAGTGCGGCTGAACGATGTAAATGTCTTGCTTCTCATCCCTTACATGTTGAATCGTTTGGTAACCGACAACAGGAAATACTTGCCCATTGTATTGTGTTGGCCTAATTTAAAATCTTTTTTCAACTCGTAAAGAAAATTATCTTGTGTACCATATTTTTTATTTAAATTCAATTTGCCCTTGAAAATGAGAGTTTTATGATTATCTAAATAATTATTCAATATTCAATATATTTCGGTCTTCGTAAATATATCATATAAAAAAGGCCAAATGACTAGTTCCCACCCAAGGTTGTTGCAAAGCCACTTTCTACCGTGAACTATTAAAAATCTAAATACCATTTATCCATTAAATTTTATTATTACTATCAAAGATAAAATTGTTATTTAATAACAATATTTTAAAAAATTATAAATTCATTACATTTCTCCTTTTAGGTTTAAAAATTAACAATTTTCTTTCACGTTTTTCTCACTCAAAGTTTAAAAAATAACTATTTCTTTTATAAGGTTTGTATTTTCTCTCTTGCCACTTCTTTAGCTATGAGAGTTGCCAACCTCTACCCTTCTATCTCTCAAATGAGAATGAATCGTCAGCAAGGATTTGTGAGTCGCACAAATCATGTCGACTGATCTGTGTGACGTATAAATCCTCACTAACGATTTGTTTTCATCTCGGAGATGAGAGGGTGAAGGTTTGTCAACTTCAGTCGCTAGAGAAATAGCAAGAGAGAAAATACAAACTGTAAGGAAAAAATAAACATTTTTTAAACTTTGAGCGAGAAAAAAATGAGAAAAAATTAATAGTTTTTAAACTCGACGAATGAGGGGGGAAATGTGATGAATTTATAATTTTTTAAATATTTTTATTAAATGACGATTTTATTTTTAATAATAATAATAAAATTTAATAAATATATAGATGATTATATTTTTTTTATAATTAATAGATAAAAATGACCTATAAAAAAAATTATTCATTCGGCCTATAAAAAAATGGCCCACAGAGTGACACGTAACGGCAAAAGGCAACCCCGCAGAATAATAAAATTACGGGCTGTTACAGTAAAGTCAATGGTTTCCTACGTGCCAACGCTGCAGATCAATTAATCAAACTAAACAGTCCCTTTCCTAGTATAATAATTTTCACGAAGAAAGATGAAAGGCTAATAAATGCCTCTCTCTTTCTCATTTCTCAATTTTAATGCCGTCTAGCAAACGAAGAGGTTCTTCATCGCAGTTATGAACATGAAGGACCAACGAAGTCTCCAATTCCAGTCATCAGAAATGGATCCTGCCATATGGAGCCGTCTGCCCAAGGATCTTTTGGAGCATATTCTCTATTTTTTGCCTCTCAAAACGTTCTTGAATTTGAGATCAACATGTAAGCATTTCAAATCTCTGCTATTTTCACCTTCTTTCGTGTCTAAATACTCCTCCTCTTCTTCTTCAAATTTCTCTTCTTTTATCTTGCTTTCTCATCCACAGTGTTATCGTCACTTTCCTCTTTATGACTCCAACCTCGGAACCTGGCGCTATTTGTCTCGCGCCCTCTCTGGTTTGTTACCGTTCGCCGCTGGTGTTCCTTCTACTCTTTTGTCTTCCTCTAATGGCCTCCTTTGCTTTTCCCTTCCCACCTTGTCTTCTTTTCTTGTCTGCAATCTGTTGACCAAGTCTTCTAGAATCATTAAGTTCCCCACTTATCCTTTTGCTTTTGAGTCACTAACTTTGGTTTCTACGCCTTTGGGTTATAAAATCTTTATGTTTTCCACAAAATTTTCTTGGAATTACTCTTTTGTTTATGATTCAAAGGACCTTTGTTGGAGAACATTTGATGTTTTTGAGTCGATTCTGGGCAACAATAATCATCAAGAGACCGTATTCTGTAATGGGTCATTGTATTTTACAACACCAGAGCCGTTTTCAATTGTGAGCTTTGATTTGGACAGGGGAAAATGGGACAGAATCAATAGTAACTTGCCTACTGAGGTTACTTTTGTGAGGCTGGTGAGTGATGGTGAAGGGAAATTGTATTTGATTGGTGGAGTTGGAAGAAATGGGATTTCAAGGAGCATGAAATTGTGGGAATTGGGCGATGAAGGGACATGGATTGAGGTGGAGAGCTTGCCAGAATTGATGTGTAGAAAATTCATGTCAATTTGTTATCACAATTATGAGCATGTTTATTGCTTTTGGCATCAAGGGATGATCTGTATTTGCTGCTACACTTGGCCTGAAATTTTGTACTTGAAGGTTTCTAGAAGAACTTGGCATTGGCTGCCAAAATGCCCTTCAATTCCAGAGAAGTGGAGCTGTGGTTTTAGGTGGTTTTCTTTTGCTCCAGAGTTGTATGCATTGGTTTGAATCATGTACCACTGATTTTGCCATTTTTGTGTTGTTGGATTGGTCTTTTTTTGTTCATTTGTTCCTTGCTCTTTGCGGTATGAATGTATATAAAGTCAAATTCTATAATTCAGCTAGTTTCACGTGTAATATTTGTCCGTTTGTTTCTGATTTTCCTTCACATTTATGATATCCAGCTCCCTGAGTCGAAAGCTATTTTTGCATTTATGATGGTATTGTCGGTGATTCAACTCAACTCCGGCCTTTCATAAATATGGTTCATTGAAATTTTTACCCTGGATTCAACTTCACTGAAATAGGCTACTAAATTTTCCTTCCCAGAAAATTATTATCTAATCACGGAATAACATAAATTAATATTTATTATTATAATTTTAGTATGGAAACCTTTCATATAACCCAGTAAGAACTCTACATTTTATGCTAAAGGGCTTTTGGTTCATAGGGATAATGCGTGTTTAATGTGAGTAATATTTTATTTAAAAGATTATTAAGAATAAATAATTAATACATTTGATAAAATTTATTAACTATAAATAATTATTGTGTTTAATTAGAAGTAATAAAAAATATTAGTAAATTATATTATTTAAATTTTATTAAAAATAATTATTCTAAAATATATTTTATATTACTTGTTATATTAATTAAAAATGAAGTTGTTTTTGTTCTAAAAAATTAATAAATAAAAATATAATTATAATAAAATTAAACCAAATAAAATAAGGTAATAGAAAATTATTGTAATATTTTATTACTGACAAACTAAACAAAATAAGATAATATAAGTAATAAAAAATAAATTATCAAAATAATATTTATTGATTAGGAACCAAACGATGCTTAAGATTATTTTATTTTAATTTATTAAATAATAAAATATTATTATAATATTATATTACTTAATAAACGATTTTACCCTTATCAATATACATCTTATTTCTTATTAATATAACAAGTAACATAAAATTATTTTAGAATAATTATATCAATGATATTTAAATAAAATAATATATAAATATTATTTTATTATCTTCATCTAAATATAATATTTATTTATAATTATCAATTATTATTAAATATAATAAGAATAATATTATGCATATATATTT
The DNA here is from genome assembly GCF_011075055.1 of Mangifera indica. Taxonomy (NCBI): domain Eukaryota; kingdom Viridiplantae; phylum Streptophyta; class Magnoliopsida; order Sapindales; family Anacardiaceae; genus Mangifera; species Mangifera indica. Next base: position 10,669,746 of record NC_058155.1, read on the forward strand.
TTGTACACTATTTAGATACATAAATGATATATTATTATATGTTAGATATTTTTTAATTTTACTTTAAAATTATCTAATTATATGATGATATATCTTTTATATATTTAAATTATAAATAAAAATATTTATATATAAATTTATTAATATAATAATAATAATTTATATTTGAATTAAAATATTATTAAAACCGCAGAGGGTAAGAGGACCTTATCAATTGTCTTTTTTAACTTATTTTCTACAACAGCGTCGGATTACATTGTGGAAGGTGCTGCCTAGTGCAACAAGAAGTCAAGATTAGAGGAAGCTTCCAGTCTGGCCCAATAGATATTTATCATTAGAAATTTCTCAACTCATCGGTGGGACCGGGGACTTTGAAGTTTTTGGACCCCTACACCTTGATACGTTAAGTAGAATAATATTATTTATATTTAATTTAAATATACAAATAAATATATATTTATATATATTATTATATAATTAAATATTATTTTATTTTTAATTTAAAATTGGTTGATCATATTATGGGTAAAGCACTATTTCTTACTCAAGTTTTCATTCAATCTCAAAAATATATCTATGACAAATAAAAAATTTAAATATCAACTTATTTTTAAATTGTTATTAAATATTTCATTAAATACAAGAGTAAAACTGTTATTTAATAATAATATTAAAAAATATATAATTTTATCTCATTCTTCCCTTCAGGTTTTAAAAATTAACATTTAACCTTTAAAAGTGACTTTTTTCACCCCTTAAATTGCTAATTTTTTTTTTACTCTCCCTCTAGTCATTGGCAATCGACATGATTGAAAGTTAAACTACGAGTGTCATCTTTCATTGGATGATGAAACGTTATCTATTCTCTAAACGACTCTTGTTGTCCAACTTTGGATAATAAAAAGTCATCCAATGAGGACGACACTTGTCATCTAGAGATATGGATGACAGTCATCATACTTAGACAACAACATCGTCTACAAAACGACCTATGGGCGAAAACTTCTCTATTATTGGTCGGCTATCACTGGAGAAAGTAACTGGATTTCAAGGGAAAAAATGAATTTTTTAAAACTTAATTTTAAGGAGAAAATGTTAGTTTTCCAAATTAATGGGGAAAAATGAGATAAAATTTTAATTATTTTAATATTACTGATAAACTAATGAATTTATCCTTTAACCCTAATAGAAAATATATGAGTGTGTCATAACAAAGTAAAATTTGGGTAAATATTTGAGTTTTTTTATCTGTCATAAATATATATTTGTCATTTTAACAAAACTTGGATAATAAATTATTATTTTCTCTCATATTAAAACACATTTAAGTATACATACATAATTTTATTGTATTAAATAATTATAAAATCTCCGTAACAAATTAAGTAAATATCTAGCAACTTTGATGTCTTACCAAAACATGCCATGGTAAGCTTATAATTTACATGAGCATCGCTGTACAAAGTAAATAGATTAGAGGGAGATTAATTTGTCTAAACAGGAGTTCATATATAGCCCTAAAATTCAGTTATATTATAAAAGTTTGGATGAAGAATCCAATGAAAAAGAAAATTGAGAGTAGGTTCATGTGGGAAAGTGCAAAATGTGGAATGCATGTATCATCCAGAAATTAAGGATGCCCGTAATTTCCTACTCCTATTAACATGTTAAACACGCATTGACCATGTTGAAGTAATTAGGCAAATGGCTTTCTTTTCTACCCAAAACACTCATTTTTTTCATTTTAATCTCGAATATTCACTGTCACTGATCTGACCCCATCACATGACATTGCACTTGTAATTTGTGACTAAATTCAATTTTGAAAATTCAATTAGATATTCAGATGATACGTTAATAAGTGATTCTGAATTAAATATAAATATAACATTCAACCATATGATTATATATTTTCTAAATACCCAATTAAAAATTCAAAAATGGGTGTTTTGCAGTTTGATCTCATATTTTGAATTTCCATTCCAGGAATCCATCTAGATGAATTTGGTATTAAACACTTCTGATTCCAGAATGCGCAAAGTATTTAATAATGTTCCGACTCTCAATCCTTCTAGATCTACCGGCATTCAACAGTCAACACCAAGCTGAAGAAAAAGTGAAGACCAAAGGAATTCGAGCAAGTTAAAAGGCAAATCAAGTTTCAGAAGTTACTTTGAATCAACCTAATCTAAGAAAATTCTGTCAGCTTTGGTTCAAAATCCAACCCACCAGCACCCATTTGTCAAATCTGATCATTTTCTTCTTCAAGAAGGAAAGACAGAAAGCGGAGTCAAGCCCAATCTGTGTATAAGCAAATGAAGTAACATAAAAGTAATGAAAATATACATGTAGAGACTTTAAGATTGGAATTAGAAGACAAGTCCTTCCCCCAATACCACCGACCCAATTTCTTTCGGCCGAAAGACTTATTACCACCTAAGGTGTGATGAAATCCTAAACTCTCATCTCTAATTTTCAAAAATTTAAACACTATCTATAATTTAAAAAACTAATAATTTCTTCTCAAAATTAAGGTTAAGGGTAAAATCGTCATTTAATAATAATATTTAAAGTTTATATCATTTTATTCATTTAATTTGAAAAACTAATAATTTATGCTAAAATTAAGTTTTGTAATGTGATATTTCCCCCTAATCTAGGGTTTTCAATTTCATTGACGAATTTCTGGCCAATGATAGTTGATCTCTCTCTCTCCCGGTGTCATTTCTGCCTCTAGTGTACAATATCAGACCAATAAAATCTGGATTTAATAGAATCTAAGCAAAATCTAAATGAAGAGTCGAAACTCTTTATTTGAATCTTTATCATCTAGATGAAGTTGGTTTTGTCTGAACAATGACGATGACGATCCAGACAAGACCAATTTTGTTTGGCTTCATCATTATTAAACAAACAAAAGCATTCAGACTCATAAACTGTTGTCTGAACGTCAGGGCTTTGAAAAGATTTAAGCAACTATAACGTTTATTTTAAGATTCATATTACAAAGGGACAGAAATAATTGATTTCCACTTCAATCAGAATTTAGAGGACTAATATCTTATCCGCGTTCGAAGCGGTGATTTTGACTTGCGATGTGGATGAGTACAGGAGCATGGGCCATGGCCTTTTCTAGGTTTTTGTGTTTCATCTTTGATGATATAATAAATCTAGGGTTGGACTCAAATCGAACCTATTAGAATTTAAATTCAGTTCAAATAAGTCTAAAATAAGTTCTAATCGAGCTCGAATTATTCATCAAATTTTTTAATTAAAAAATTTGATATAAAACGATATCGTTTTGATTAATATTAGTTAAAACGACGTCGTTTTAACTAATATGTATTAAAACGACGTCGTTTTAATAACGAAAAATAAGTCAAACTGAGTTCAAGTTTGGCTTTCACTAGCTCGAACTCGAGCTCAATTATATGTAAATCAAGCGGCTCAAATCCAACCCTAAATAAATCTATATGGATAAATAAATAATATGTTTAATATTATATATAAATAATAATATATTATGATATGATTAAATATTATTTTATCTCTAATTTAAATATATCGAAAAAATTTTGCTATATAACAAAAACATAAAGAAGTTCATTCTCACTTTTCTCAACGTAAAATATGCAAATTATGAAAAAAAAATAATCTTGTTCTATCTCTAATTGTCAAGATTATATTAGTATATAAGTGTGAAAATCGAAAACTCATATTATATAAAATTAATTGACTTATGTTAAAGTTCAATCTTTCATACTTATATATCACTTATTGTATTTATTAGATGTGAGATTTTAGTCTTTAACACTCTCTCTCAAATGTAACCGTCATAGATTGTTAGGCTAACCATTTGGTTGAGTCTTTTTTGAATGAATATATTATCACTTATATCTAATAACACTTTAAACTGTTAGATCTATCGTTTAGCTCGTGTTCTAAAACTATATCGAAAATATATTAGGTTTATAAGTATAAAATTCAAAAACTAATATTACACAAAATCAACTAACTTATATCGAATCTTTTCAATGCAAAAGAAAGAAAGCCCGATGCTTGTTTTATCTACACTCTAAATCCTCAATATAAAAAAATTTGTTGTTTGAATACGAACAATCTCGTAAGTATTGTTTTATCTGTAATGGTCCGCGGCAACATTATCAAAAATACAACAGAAACACAAGGTAAGAATCCAAGTTTTTCTTCTTACACAAAGCCTTATGCTTGTTTGTTATGTCTTACTTTAAGATTGTTTTTGCTTTCGATCGAAATCCAGGAAGAGAAAGTGACAAAAGAAAAACTTTCTTTTGGTGTAAGCCACAACCACCACAAATTAATGTCATAAACAGAGACAATACACGAGAAATGTCCAAAACACACACACAAAAGTAGATGCGATACTATATGCAGGAAGAATATGTTTGGTCGTTTGGACCAAAATCCCTCTTTTCTTCTATAACTTTTTGTCTCTTTTCTATCTGTTGAATCCCTCGTCACCTTTTTTTTTCTTTTGTCTCTCCGTTAAAACTGCTTTTTCGTTTCTTCTACTCTAAGGCTTCCAAAGGAAGTCTGTTAATGTAAAAAAAAATTCATTTTTTTTCTTTTTTATTTGCATGGTTCTCATAACGTGGGTGTGACCACTCAATAAATCTTACCATCAGGCCCAAGCAGAGGAATCCATCATTCTCGTAACTCATCTGCATATTAGGAGCTTTACCATATCCAGGGTCAACCATGAATGAATCAAAGTTTCTTGCTATTGCCTTGGTGCTTGCTTAAACCCATGTCTAAGCTCTTCGTCAGCTTAGACATTAGGTGCTCTTTATTGTCCGCACTAAACACTTTAAGCTGCTCCATAAAAATTTTTTCTTCTAAATCACCATGAATTAATTAACAACTAGTTGTTCAATCTCCAAGTTTAGATTGGTTGTCAAACCAAGAACAGCCTTAAACACAAGAAAATATATCTTTTAAAAATGGCCAAAGGACTATTTCCCACCCAAGGTATGCTACATTCTCAAGTTTCTCCCCTTTAACTTTGATAATATCAAATACCCACCTATGAGTAGTTAAAATTAACGGAACTCTAACCCTTTAAAATTTTATCTCTTTTTGCCCCCTAATATCAAATAAAACCCTAGAGTAAAACTGAACTCTAATTTTTTAAAACTTAGGCTAGGGAAACCCTAAACTTTTAAATAAAGATTTCAAAACAAAACCCTAGAGTGAAACTGTCATTTTTTAAAACTTAGGCTGAGGGAAACTTTTAGTTTTTAAAGTTTAGGGGGGTAAAAAAAGATTGTACTATAGTTTATTTTTAATATTCTAGAGAAAATGATGATTTTACCTTTATTATCGTTAATTTTAACTATTCATAGATAGGTATTTGATATTATCAAAGTTAAAAGGGGGAAACTTGAGAATGCAGCACACCTTGGGTGGGACGTAGCCCTTTGGCCTTCAAAAATCAATCCCCTATTTCTAACCACAGCCCTTTACAACTAATTTTGTCTTTTACCATGGCTATGAGCTATTTTCTTTAGTCTTCAGCCTGTATACCCATTTGTTTTTTAGTTCCCTTCTTTGTTTTGGCAGCTTCACATGCTCAGAAGTATGATTACCGTGCAAAGACTTCATTTCTTCTTGCACAACTTCTAAACATTTAGCCTTGTGTTCACTTGATATTGCCTCATCATAGCTCTCCGTAACACACACACACAAAGGTAAATGCAAGAGTGTACACAAGAGGAAGAAAACTTTCGGTTGTTTCAACCAAAATCTTCATTCTCTCTCTTTTCTATCTAGTTGCTTCTCCTTCTTTCTTTCTTTCTTTTTTTTTTTTTTCCCCTCTCGGCTAAAACTATTTCCATCTCTTCTACTCCTTCCAAAGGAAGTCTTTCAATATAAAAGGTTTCTTAACTTTCCTTCTTTTTACTTGCATGATTCTCATTACATGGGTGGGAGCACCAGACATGAAGTTTAGGTTGAAGGGTTGTGTATGAGCCATAAATCTTACAGGTTAATCCTTCCGATATATTAATATACAAATTCTTTCAAGTTGGCAGGCTGCTCTTGAAAATAATAAGCGATGTGATTAGCTAATAAAAGCGTAGCTACGTGGATATTGGTTCAGTCCAAATGTCCATTACTATTTATTCTAACCTTGAATGTACATAATGCCACGAATGTTCCTGTTTATTGGCAAAATTTGCTTGCACCACTTCAACTTTAAAACAGATAGAAACAAAGTCTAGTTTCGGAATTATAATTTAACCATCAACACGTGTCACTATCCCACTTGAAAAGAGACGTCGCCTTAGCCTGATCGATCTCTGATTCGATAATTACATTAAACCCTGAGTTCCATTTAGCCTTCCTTAATTGTTCACTTTATTATTTACAAATTGTTCCCCAAATATTATGTCAAAATTTCTTTGCATAATGATTCCTCAAGCTCACAGCAGCAAGTTGTTCTTCTCTTCGGTGACTTGTAAATAATAAATATCTTGACCTATAATATTGATCCTCAATAATATAACACAGCGTACACGTTGAATTTGTTTTATTATTGGACCAATAACATCAAGACAACAATGTTTTAAATACAATTAGATATGTTTTAGCTATAAACAAAAATTAAGTTATTCCATAGTGCAGTAAAAATTAGAGTTGGACAATTTTTAATATGATTTATTAACTTGATTCAATAGGACATGTAAAAAATCATGTTAGGATGAATTTTTTTTTTTTAACAGAAAATTTAGTTTAAGTCAAACATATACAACTCAAAACTAAATCGGGTCATGTTTTAATTGACACAAAATTATCTCATACTATCATAAACTGAAGTGAACGTTTGGATAAATGTAATTGTAGTAGTTTTGTTTAAGAGCTGAATGAAGAAATGATAAAGAACAAATAGTATTAGTAACTTAAATTTTTATATATTATATATTATATATAGTTGTATCTAAATGTGGTTGTATTTAAATTATTCTTGATTTTTATTTAAAAATTTTATTTTATTTTTGGATTGTGAAATTGGGGTAATTTGAAAAAGAAATTGAAATTTTATAAACACTTAAAAAGAGTAGAAATAGTGAATGATTTCGGGTTAATTCGAATTGTATCAAGTCAATCCAAATGTAATTTAAATTTAATTAGGGTATGATAATTTGGCTTGGGAAAGGATTCAAGTTCTCTAATTAGAAATCTAAAATAATATAATATGAATATGATCCAATGACAAAATCTTTCGGGTCTACTAAAAATAGCATAAATAGCATTAGATAGAAAATAGATAAAAATTAGTGATTAAGTATTAGATTTGTGACCTTATTTTTTCAACTCAACGTGTGCGCTCAACTCAAAGTTAGCGGTTGGGCTTAAGCCTATGGCGTGGGCTGACCTGTACACAGATGGCTCATAATTGGTCACAATTCCGCGGCCAACTCGGCACAAAATAGAACAAACTCTGACTGGGAATAGGGAGACGTGGAGGCGGGACTACCAAACCACCTATTCTCAATTTGAAGAAGGATGGAAAGAGCCATAAAATAAAAGTTAAAAAAAGACTAACTTCGAAGAATCCCTTATCCAATAGCAAGATTTCTTCTATGCACGCGTTTAAAGAGACCTTTCGCACGTGCTCACTTCAACTAGGATTTGGTATGGTCAAAACATGCACGTGTCAGCCCAGCCCTCTCGGTCCTGGTCCAGGTGTTATATTCTCTCGCTCAACTTCTGCCTCACTCTCCACATCACCACCCCAATTCGCTCACTTTCGGATCCCAATATCAGTAGTTGATTACAAACGCTAAGATTTTGATGCAGTGAAAGCAAGTTGTTACAATAGCGGCAATGGAGAAGGAAAAACCAGTGAATTTCACTTACATGGGGAGAAGCTTTGGAGATATGAAAGATGATTCGTCAGCTTTTAGTGAATGCAATAGCGACGGATCGGGGGAGTTTCCAACGGCTTCGTCCGAAAGCCGGAGACTGTTATTGGCGTGCGTTTCGGAGAATTCAGATGATCTTCTTCGGCAGCTGGTTGCGGATCTTGAATCCTGTTCGATTGACGAGCAAAAGCAAGCCGCCATGGAAATTAGACTAATGGCTAAGAACAAGCCAGAGAATCGTATAAAAATCGCAAAAGCCGGAGCGATTAAGCCTTTAATTTCACTAATCTCATCTTCTGATCTTCAGCTTCAAGAGTACGGAGTTACAGCCATATTGAATCTCTCTTTATGCGACGAGAACAAAGAATTGATAGCTTTATCAGGAGCGATAAAGCCACTTGCAAGAGCTCTTAAAACAGGCACATCAACAACTAAAGAAAACGCTGCTTGTGCTCTGCTTCGTTTATCTCAAGTTGAAGAGAACAAAATCGCAATCGGACGATCAGGAGCGATTCCATATCTAGTTAATCTTCTCGAAAACGGAGGTTTTCGCGGGAAAAAGGACGCATCCACGGCTTTATATTCTCTCTGCTCGGTCAAGGAAAACAAAATCAGGGCCGTCAAGGCGGGGATCATGAAACCGCTGGTGGAATTAATGGCTGATTTCGAGTCAAACATGGTCGACAAGTCAGCGTACGTTATGAGCCTGCTAATACCCTTAACGGAAGCAAAATCGTCGTTGGTTGAGGAAGGTGGGATTCCGGTTTTGGTGGAGATCATAGAAGTGGGATCACAGAGACAGAAGGAGATCGCGGTGGCAATATTATTACAGCTTTGTGAAGAAAGTGTGGTGTACCGTACTATGGTGGCCCGCGAAGGAGCGATTCCTCCCTTGGTCGCTCAGTCTCAGTCCAGCACAGATCGCGCCAATCAAAAGGTAACAATTCCGGTTCTGTAAAAAATTTAAAAAAAAAAAATCTCTCTGGTCTGGTCGGGGTCTCATGGTAGGGCATTTCGAAATTATTCCCCTTAGTTACGGCTTTTTCTGTTGGTTGATGAAAAGAGAACTGTGCTTTGCCACGTCAGCTTAACTTAGCTACCTTTAACATTTTTCCAAAATAACATCCCTGAAATTTTGGATTGCAGGGATAAAAAGGTCATTTCCTTGATAGAGTTATTCATATGGCACATAACTTTACACATTTTGATTCTGACACGGTTTTTTCTTATGTATTATTGTGTCTGATGTTGTGTCGTTTTGTTTGTCATGATATGTGGACAGGCGGAGACACTGATAGAGCTTCTACGGCAACCGAGATCCGGCGACGTCGCTGCAACAGCGTCAGATGTGTCAGTGTAAAGCGTGCGCCTCCACATGTCCATGTACTGAAAAAAACATTTAAACGATTACATAGTTTTGAAAAAGAATTGTAGATATTTTGTGTAATGGAGCTTGTAGAATTTGTGCTAATGGTCTGAATTTGGTTGGCGTTTTTAAATTTAAAAAAAAAAAAAATTTTATGGCCACTCAACACTTTTTTATTCATTTGATGGAGATGTTTTAACTTCAGTATCATAATTTATAATATTTTATAGTATTTTTTTTACTGAATAATAATATTATTGGTGGGAAGAAAGCATACAGAAAAGTACGAAATACTTGCCACGGAATGAAGGAGAGGAATATGGAAGTGGTCTAGAAGAATCGGTCGTATCCCGTTTCTTTCGTAGAAGAATTTCATGTGCAATCCCATGTGGACCTCGTGCATCAGAATGACAGGACCTTTGAGATTTAAATCTGGAGAGCGCAGAAGAAGCCGTAACAAACTTTTGTTCAAATATTAGCCGTTGATTTTTAAACTTTTTCTCCGGTTGAAACAATGTGTTTTTGCCACGTGGCGAACTTTAGTTAACTAGAACAGTTAGTCGTTTGTCACATCAGCTTTTATCCTGATCTGGGTCCCAGCCTTGACGCCTGAATGGCTGGATGGTTCAGTCTCTGTTGCTTTGTTTCATATTTGATAGCATGGATTATCTAACGGAACTTTATTCACGGTCAGGCTCTGTGAAATTAATTTTTAATACTTGATAAAATATTAAAATATCTGATATATAAATGTTTTATTTTAAATTGGGCAAAATATTTGTCCCACCCAACGTATAATATAAATTTTCTAATTTTTAAAATTTTAAATATTTATTTACAAAAATTTTTTTATCAAAAATAACAATTAAAATTAATAATAAAATCATCATTCAATTAAAAAAATTAAAAAACTAAATTTTTATAACATTTTTTTTCACAATTTTAAAATCTAATAATTTTTCTTTCAAAATTTATTTCGGAATTTGAAATCTCATAATTTTTCTTCTAATTTTTTCTCTTAAGGGGATTCACTCTTCTCGTCCATCGACTGACCTTCTTTTTTTCTTCTCCCATATCAGTTGACTCTCTTTACTCTCATTTTACCTGCGTCGAAGACAAAGATGATCATCTTCATCTAAGTAGAGGACAGTCTCTGTCTCCAACGAAAAATGAAATAAGGCCAACCGACCTAGGGAGAAAAAGAAGGGAAGATCGATAGATGGCCAAAAAGAAATCGTCATTGAGAAAGAAAAACCCTAAAGAAAAAATAGTCACTTTTTAAACTTTGAAGATTTTTTTTTCAATGAGGGATTGTGAGATTTTTGAATTGAGGGGGGAAATTGTGATAAATGTTTAATTTTTTAAATTTTTTATTAAATAATAATTTTATCTTTAACTCTAACTGAAATTTTTGACAAAAAATTATTCATAAATGGATATTTGAATTTTTTAAAGTTTGAGGATAAGACTTTGGGATTTCACTATCCCTTGAGTAAGAACAAGTCTTTTGGCCTTTTAAATATATTATTTAATTCAATTTTGTCATTATTTCTTGCCTCATAAAATGGCTTCTTAACTCTTTTTAATTTTATTTTTGTCACGCACATAGTAGATATAATAAAACAGTCTCTACCAAATGAACGGCTCTATGCGTCCAACCAGTGAACCTTCTTGTCTAGATTTATTTATAAGGATACAATGTTGAAGTTGGACAACAAAGATTTTATGTTAATTTGTGATGTTGACATTCAAATGTTCAACTCCCAATTGAGTAATTTTTGCACCAACTCCTTGGTTAGTATAAGTTTTTTATGCCAACTTCCGAGATTTTACGATATTAGTGTAAAATTTCGTGCCAAATCTTCCACTAGTATAATCTTCTGATGATTGATGATCTTCTTCCCTTTCTCTGCCGTCTTCCTCTCCCCCTTCACCCACTTTTACAAATGTATGATATTGTAAGTAGTGTAGACTCTTGAGGGTGGCTAGTTGGTCTGTTGCATCAACCCTTGGATGCGATGTTGACCCGATCGGGCTGCGTCACATGTGGACCGTTATAACCCAACTCAATCACTCGGAATGTCTGGGGGTCAAGACACGGCTAAGGCCTGTGATGATGTTCGTTGCGTTCACACGGCATAGCTGTTTAGGATTCCAACGAATTGAGGATTAAGAAACAAAAAGCCACCGGAATTGACCAACCTACTCAAAGATTTTCATTAAAACGTCAAACTTGGCTTCTAAATTAGCCGTACAATCATGCACCTTTTTGTTAACCCCATTAATAATGCGCACACAGGGGTGGCGGCTACAAAAATCTAAAGTGGGCAGCCGGGAGCTCTTTGATAAGTGACTCAAATTCCATTGATTTCAAACCTTAAAAAAAATTAGTCTGGGTAGGCCCATAAATTAAATTATTATGGATGTCCAGTTAGTATTCTTTGGGTCCAATGTCAACCATGTGTTGTACGTTTTCGCTAAACATCAACCCAACTCATTTATCACAGGGGCAAAACACTTTCTACCTGGGCCGAGACCTTACCCAAACTAACACAAAGATGCATTTGGGTTGAGTTAAAGATGAATGATTGAACATTAAAATATTATTTTAATTAAAAACTTTTATTTATATTATTTCAAAATCAAAGGTGTGGAGATCTGAGAAAAACTGTAGTAAATCAAAGGTAAGAGCGACTGAAAAAGAAACAACACGGGGAAAACTGTAATAAATAAAAAGTTGGGGGCTAAATGAGAGTTTGAGAATGTTTGAATGCTCATGTAGGTGGTGACAAGGTGCATTGTTAGATATTCAAAGGGGTTGTTGAGGTCTATACAATATGGGTTTGGTAGCCAAAACCCTTACAACGTGATGTAATTCCAATCAAATTCGTATTGGACAAGTATAAACCAATTAAAATGAGTTAGACTTGTCTTATATACATTAAAAGATATAGGTAAAATAAATATTTGTTTTGTTATCTTTTACCTTAGTTTGAGCCCAATAGAGGTCTGTTACTGACTTTGCACTTGAATTCACATTACAACGTTTTTCTTAACTCAATTAGACATAACAACTAAATGAAACATAAGTTACTAACGCTAACTAATCTGATAAGATAAACTATTGAAAAATGTTAGTTAAAGGTGGTGGGCTGTAAATGATGATAGTATGGGTGGTAGAATAGTTATTTTAATTTACAATAAGATGTATTTTTGTCTTAAATTTTATATTAATAGTATCAAATCATTATTTATATTATTTACCTTATAATAATATAATAATTTTTTATTACAACCTAATATTGATATTATTAATAATAAAAAATAATTGATAACATTATAATTTAATATTGTTAATATGTGAAACTAAATTTATTAAATAGAAGTAAAATTCTAAAAAAAACTAAAATTAATTTAATATATCTAAAATATAAGAAAATTATGATAATAAAATATGTTATCTATCACATAGCTAATCAATATAAAATTATACTCCGACCAATATCGGGGTGCTCTTATTTCCCCTCTCTTTTCTATCCTAAAAAAGAAAAAGTTAAAAGCTACTATCTATAATGTTTGATAAAAATAACGACAATTCGCTTTTGTGCATCAATAAAAAGAGACGATTAACAAAGACGGTCACTAGAGAAAAAGATAGTGGTCAAAGATAAAAGAATTAAAAAACCTTAGAATAAATGAAGAGAGTGTCACTTTTTAAAACTAAAAAAATTGAGATAAAGTAAACTTATCAAATTTTAAAACATGGAGAAAAATAGGATAATGTTTTTATTCTTACCATTAACAGAGAACTTTAATAGATGTTAGATGATATATGAATATTTAAATTTTAAAAAAATTGAGGAGGGGACTCTGGCAATGCATCAAACCTTGGGTGGGACAAATTCTTTTGGCCTCTTGAAAAAAAAAAGAAAAGTTAGAAATTACACATTGTTTTCGGAAGAAGAATTTGCCGGTAAAATAAAATCTAATTAGCCATATTTTTGCATCGATCAAACTGGGCCTTCTGTCCAACTTAATCTGTACCCTGGCGGTGCCTACACACCTGAGGGATCAGCCTTCAGTTTTTATTTGACCAGAACTAAAACTTGCAATAATGAAGTAATTCACATCATAATTGCTATTACCCAACCCAGCTGCATGTTAGCATATAAAATTGCACAACCATCACAATCATCCAGCACTTGTATTTCAACAGTTGCTTTATGAGGAATCAAGCCTGCTGGGCAGACTTTATTCCTGTAAACCTATCAGTCCACTATTTAAGCTAGAATTTTAGAATTTACCTGCTAGTCAACAGGCATCTTTAACAGTATAAGTTAATTCCTGCTCAAGTTTACCCAAAAGCAAGATGCCCCTAACTTCCCTCTTTTACTACAATTCTCCAGGAAAGTTTTTCCCACAACCTTCAAATTATAACCTATGCTGGACGCTAATAAATAATAGTAACTTTGAGACCCTTAAATGAATCTCATATTAATAAAACATAAAAATAATATTAGATATATGTATGCGTGTGCATTCAAAATACGTTTTAAGTTACAAAATCTAGAAACAAATTATCAAGGCCTTTTTATGTTACAAAACCTTTAATAAATAAATAATATTTTGACAGTAAACTAAATCATTAAGCTAATGATATTATATTAATAAGATGTGTTTTTTCTGCCGCAAATTTTTAAAAAATTATTAGAATACACGCAAAAATCTATATGTATACGACGATATTTTCTTATAGCGAAGAGATTCACAAAACTAGAAAACAGGGTAACCAAGTACTGAAAAAAACAAACCATATCACGTGCTGAACACGTGAGTATTCTTAACCTCTGATAAAAGATCATATAATCCCAAATCCATGGACTAGTGTCCACAAATTCTTTTGAAGTGTCAACACCTTCAGCTTCAACCTTACTGCAATTTTTCTCCAGACCCCACTTAGCGAATTAGGCCCTGACACCACACATCTAAAATCAAAATAAAACACAAATGTGGTTGATTTTCTTTACCGATTACAGACAGGTATGTCTTGGTTCTTTCTAAGTCATCAACAATTCACAATATTAACCTAATTTCTTGATAGTGCTTGCCGGATAACTGGACCCAGCATGGCAGGGGCACTCAAGTGTGGCAAATGACCTTCAGTCTTCAAAATCTTCACGGTGGTACGCCCGCCGAGATGTTTCCGTAGATATTCGGTCACTGATATGGGGACTGAAACATCCTTGGCCGTCTGAATTATGCAACATGGCACCTTCACCAGGCCGAGGAATCCTCTAAGATCACTGTTAAAGACTGTCCTGGAGACAAATAACGATATGTCTGGCCTCATATTGAATAGGGTCCGGCTAAATTCTCTGACGGCTGCCGGAACGTCGGCCCCTACTGCTAGCGGAGCAAACCCAAAAACCCAAGCCTCATAATTGGCCTCCATTGCTGAAAACACTTCCTCAATTTCACCTTCCTCAAATCCCCCTTGATAATCGTGGTCATTCAAAAATCTGAATGCATAAAATTTAAAATTTGATCCTGATTTTGTGAAGGAAAAGAAACCCAAGTCTAACTAGATTGAAAATTTACCTTGGAGAAGCACCGATAAGAATGAGCTTGGTGAAGAGCTCAGGGCGGCGAATGGAAGCTAAGATTCCGATCATAGCGGATAGAGAGTGACCAACATAGGCGCACCGATCAACGTTAAGGGCGTCAAGAATGTTGAGCAAGTCATCAACATAAGCATCAAGAGTTGTGTACCTATTGAAGTCGAAGTAATCAGGATTTACACTGCCGGCACAAACAAGGTCATAGAGAATTACACGATAACGGGTAAAATGTGGAAGAATGCGATGCCAGGCGGATTGGTCAGTGCCCAAACCATGGGCAAGAACAACGAATTTTTCTCCGGAACCTATAACACGAACATGGAGAGCTTCTAAGAGGATGTTACCCATTTGGAAAACTTAGATTGAAAGATTGTTGGAAGGGTTTGTCAGAGAAGGCACTGCTTATAATTGTAAAAATTAACAAAGTGAGCAAAGGCGTGGAACGGTGGACGTTTGTGGGTTGGTTAAAGTCATGGCATGATTCGCACTGCTATTTATGCAGTTAGATACCGAAGCCTGCATTCTGAATCTGATTGGACTGTTGAAAAAGCTACAGTATTTTCACTGCTCAGCATATAAATAATCATTAATTAAAGATAAGAGATTAAAAAAACATCGACAGAAGCACTCATTTGAGCCCATCGTCACGGCCCAAGGTTGGTGGGTGTGACGTGCTCATGCGCAATGCAGTCGGAATGCATTGTAAAATGACTAGATTATCTTTACTTAAACTAGATAGGAGTTAGAGTAACTCTTTTTTATAACTCTAAGATAGAATAAAACTAATAACTTACACTATAACAAAGACACATATTATTTGTATTATGAAAAAATTAGATTATACTTACTTAAACTAGTTAAAAGTCAGAGTAACTTTTCCTTATAACTCTAAGATAGAAAAAAATTAATAATCCTTACTATAATGTGGCACATACAATACTAATGTTTGAGAAGACAATATCAAGGATCCCAGACAGGTTCAAAATTTTAGCCTGACACCCTACTTTGAACTGAACGGCAGTAACTTCTGCAGTGGCTTTCTGTTTTGTAACAATTATAGCAAAACTGGTAGTTAAGGAAGGTTCGATTTTTTGCTGCAAATTTTCCCCATTGGTCAAAATTCCTAGGCTCTCTCCACATAGTCCTCAGAAAATACCAAATTTCAGGTCCTCATTGTTATCTGTAGTAAGAGATGAGACTTTCCTTCTCACTAAACAAGTAACTTAAAGATAAGGAAAAAATGATCAACACTTAAGTTGTCTGCCCTCAGATACCGACAGAAAATTATAATTTCTTTCTCTGAACTTTCCGTCTAATTTAAAGTTCACAGTCTGAAGGTAATGGGGTTTAACAGTGACATACCAGATAGTGATTGAATATGTCAACTTAGTTCCTTATCTTCTCAATTTGAGAGGAGAGAAAAGTAAAGTAGGATAACAGACAGCATGCGCAATCGTATCAATAGCTTGGCCACTTAAGCATCTGAGTTTCTTTCAGATTGCAGTGATTAGTGTCCCATTGGATAAGCCTGTAATGGCGAAGGCTATACATATATGTTGATGTAACGTACTGCGAGTGTATGTTTCTCTCAGAAACATCATCACCAGTCAGATCAGATATAGAAGGGCAGTAGGGGTACTAGGTCATCACAATATTGGAATGTAATTCAATGGGGGTAGCCTTCATTTAAAAATTGTTCTGGTTGCATTGCCCATCAAGGTCATTGGCTTCTCTTCTCTCACACAAAGTTCTTCTGTAACTACCTTTCCAAATATAAAGCAAAAGCTAGCAGAATCATACTTACAATAATATATTACACTGTGCTCTTATCCACTATCTTTACTACGACCAATCAGTTACTAATAAAGTGTCGACATTAATTAATACTTCACATTTCACTATCTTTTCCAAGAGAAATAAAATCAGTCGTAAGTTAGGTAGCAGAAGGAAGAAATAGAGACTAGGTGAGGACGTGAGTTTAGTGAGTTGCAGGTAAGCCATGGAGTTTGGGTCCAAAAATGAACCAAGTGCACAAGAGTTATAGGACAAGAATTGGAACAGGAAGAGTGAAATCATAGAGTTTGAGGTACAGTTTCTGCTTGCATCTAGTCTAGAGGATAAATAGATTTATAATAAAGTTATATATACTCATTTTAAGTTATATACTTGATGTGTATCATTATATGATTAGGTTATTTTGAATTAAAAATAAAGTAATAATCAATTATAAATAATACATATAAGTGTGTATCTATTTATATAATCGAAATGGGTATGTATAATATTACTTATAGATTTATAACATTATTCTTTTTGTCTATTTGACATGATTCACCAAATATATATTGTCTCTTCTTGTCCTTGGAGACCAAGAAGATGTATGTAAAGTTAGATTTGACTTACTTCAATATTTGGCTCAAACCAGAGAAACTTAAGTTAGTATAGTCTTCATTCAAATTTCAATTGAGTTGATTCGAATCTAATGAATCACTAAATATTTGATGAAAAATTGATCTTTTTTCCTGATTTTTACATATTATTTTTTATTCTACTCTTCTCTCTCGTTAGTCATCATCTTCGATGACCATTCTTTCTTTTTTAAATTTTTTGAGATAAACTTTTTGAGTTCAAATTGAACTTAAACTGATTTATATTTGACTTCAATTTGACTTAAATTTATCCCTAGATGTATCCCCTAATAGTTGAAGCTTTAATATGCATTTTATGTGTTCTGTAATGTAAAGCTATTTTTGGTTATTGAGGACGGTATGTTCTGCATTTTATGGAAAATGGGTTGAAGGAAAAATTCCTTTCATTGATCTGGCTGGTTCCAAAGTAGGTTAAGGAGTTGACTCATGCTCCATTCAATGACGTACTTTTCATTTGGATCAATCTATTTATAGAAATATCGTCTTATAAAATTTTATAATAATCCATCTACCTTTATATTAAAATTAATTTTACTTTCATATTAATCGCAAATACTTTTTATATCATGTTATAGTCTTATAAATTTTAAGGACCGTTTGATTGGAGGGATAAAATTATTATTTTATTAATATATTTTTTATTATTTATATTATTTTAATTTAAAAATAATTATATTTAAAAATATTTAAATAAAATAATAATTTTTTATAATAAAATATTATTCAAACATTAAAAATAAAAATAAAAATAGGTTGAAGAGAAGAAGATGTTTTGTCAAGGTATTCTAAGTATTTTTATATAATTCAAATATTTAAAAAAAAAAAAAAGGGACAGGTTGAAGGAGACGAAGATATTTTTAAAGGTAAATGACTATTTTTTATCTAAATTTTAGTTCAATCTCAATAATATATTTGTGACAAATAAAAAACTCAAACATTCATTCATCACTAAACTATCGTTAAATTTTTTGTTAAATATAAAGGGAAAATCGTTATTTAATAATATATTAAAAATATATAATTTTATTCAATTTTCTCTTTCAGATTTTAAAAATTAATATTTAACCCTTATATTTGAATTTTAAAAAGTAACTTCTCCCTCTCTCCCAAATCATTAAGTTTTTTCTTCACTCTTTCTTCCAGTCATTGGTGACCGACATGGTACATTGTTAGACAACAAACATTGTCTTTCATTGGTCGACGAAACATCATCCATTCTCTGATCGATGCTCATCATCCATTCTGGATAACGTTTTGTGATCCAGTGATGACGACACTTGTCAACCAGTCTAGACAACTGTCGTTATCCTCAGATGATGGTTGTCGTCCAGAAGTCATCCTCTATACAACTCCGTTTTATTCTTTTGTCGCTAGTCCACCTTTAATTATTTTAATATTATTGATAAAAATAATAATTTACCTCTTAATCCTAACAAAAAAATTTTAAATGTATACTAACAAATTAAAACTTTTACATTTTTTTTTTCCTTCTTTGACTTCTTATCTTGTGAGTCATCATCTTCGATGATTGTTCTTTCTTTTTAATGCTTTTTGAAATGATTATTTAAAATTTAAATTGAATTTAAGTGGATCTTTGATTGAATTCAATTTGATTGAAATTTATAGCTAGATGTATCCCCATCTAATTGAAGCTTTAATATGCAAGTTATGTGTTCCGTAATGTAAAGCTATTTTCGGGAATTGCCGACGGTACGTTTTGCATTCTATGGAAAATAGGCTGAAGGGAAAATTCCTTTTCTTACACCATGTCATTCAATTAAGAAATTCATTGATCCAAATCTTGACACCTATACATGCATAAATCCATAAACAACTCATCATGGAGTCCACTCATTTCCAT
This sequence comes from Mangifera indica, assembly GCF_011075055.1. Classification (NCBI taxonomy): domain Eukaryota; kingdom Viridiplantae; phylum Streptophyta; class Magnoliopsida; order Sapindales; family Anacardiaceae; genus Mangifera; species Mangifera indica. The sequence goes on from NC_058155.1 coordinate 10,688,921, forward strand.
AGCACATGCAGCCACAAACATTGAGACAAAAGAACAAATGCAAGCCATTAATTCCTCCCACAAACTTCATGCATTCGTCGCCAATAAACACACATAATTTTTGCACGGCCGAATCACCTTCACTTTGCCTAATAACTTCACTTTGAAATTATAGGTAATTAATTATATTTTCTCTCTGGGCTTTAAAGACGAATAACTTCACTTTGTCTAAAGTTTTCTAATTTTAAAAAATTACATTCTTCTGAAAGCTAGGGTTTTTTTTTAACAATGTCTTTGTCGTCCATACAAATAGTTTAGATTCGTCTGATCTAGAAGACGAGAAGCTTTGGGAGGGATGCCAACAACTTAGGGCTTAAAAGAGAGTTGTTGGCAGCCTAAGAGGTGAAAAAATAAACCATAGGTTTGAGGGAAATATGTAACTTTTCAAAATTAGGAAACATTAGATAAAAATAAAATTATTAGTTTTTTAAATCTATAAAAAAAATATATTAAAAATATATATATTTTAATATTATTGTTAAAATAATAATTTTATTTTTAAACCTAACTTAATATTTTAATAAAAACTGACTCATAAATAAATAAGTGTTTAAGTTTTTAAAATTTAAATAATAAAATTTTAAGATTTCACTGCACCATGGGTTTGAACTTTCTTTGTTACGGTTTGCTCAGGCAAATCTCTGCTACTGTTTATGCTCTTTAGAAAAATGGCCCACTTAAATATTTTTGCAGAAAGTTGAGCTTATCGTCGCATAATTTTAGTAAGTTTATCTATTTTTGCTAATGGATGAAAGTTGCGTATATCTTAAGCTGTGATTTATTAATGAAGTTTCAGCTTTCAATTTCCAGTGTGAAGTGCCTGTTGCAGTAGATAGTTGGTGCCGGAAAGATCATTATTATACGCTTTTTACATGGTTTGGTGTAATGTTAGATATAGTTAGGGGTGAGTCGTTCCAGATATCCTATTAAAAAATAAAGAATCAAAATTGAAGTCGAAACCAGTCTCTTTTAAAATAGGTTTTTATTTAGAATCGAGATGGCCAGTTCTAGATTAGGTTCGGTATAACTAAAAATTTATGAAAACCCATTTTCTTTCTTAAAAGGTTTAAATTTCGGTGCAATTGAGGTGATATTAAATATTTTTGTGACAGCAAAAGATAAACTTAATAAGAGAACGAAAAGAAGCAGCAGCAAAGGGCATTTTATGTTATCTCTGTAACAGAAAGTAGAAAGTGGAAGAAGAAGAAGTTTTCAATTTGTTAGAAGGTAACAAATTTGAGTGATAAGGGAGACTTGTGACTGCTCCTATTCTTGACATTTCATGAAAGGCAAAGACCATTTAATGCCATTCTTCTCCCAGCAAGATCAATCTTGGCATGGTGGTGCTGCTGCTTTTTAATCTTTAAATGCTTCTTCTAATTTTTCGATTTCTTGATTTTCTGGGGATGAAGAAGGGAAGTCTGTAGTGGTTCAATGAGTCAGATAAGCATAGTCCAGGATTGATGATGAAGGGATCGGCTTGTTGTGTATTAGATTCAATTCCTACCCCCGGTAACGGTTCTTAAGTGTTTATATCCGGAACCGGAACCGGAACCTGTTGGTTCCAAAGAATTGGAACCAGAACCTACCAGAGGTAAGTCGGCTCCGGTTAGGGTATTTTGCTCACCCCTAGATACAGTGACCTAAGTGACTTAGCAATTATATAATGTTTAACCAAAGCTGATGGCCCTTGAATATAGGGACAGTAAAAAGCCGGCAACATAATAGCTTAGTAACTTTCATTACCCTTTGAAATAGAAGTTGGTCGAGTGGAAATGCAGGTCTTGTTATTAAGCAGTTCTATCAGGTCGATAATTACACGAGTTTTTTGTTTCAGAAGCAGTCAGTTGAGTTGACCATTTCAAAGAGAGGCTTCGATAGCCTTTTCTGGTGATGGTCTGGATGCTTTGCAATGAATTTTTTTCCTATGCAGTTGTTTTGTTAGAACTTAAAATTGCATGTGTTTGAGCAAAATTGATACTACTGAATGAATAACAAAATCAGGTGGGGTGTATTGCGGTTTCTGGATTCTGTTGTAGCCTCTTAAATTACTAGATAATGATAATGAAATGGTTAGCATTAAATATAATAATTGGTAATATTGCTTCCATAAAGAATAAGAAAGGAGAATCTGTGAAACTTAAATCAAATTTGAATTTTTCATGTTCTCACTTTTTAACGTTCTTTTCGAACCTTGAACATTTTCGGAGAAGTTAAGAGTAGCAATTTTAGTTCCGAAAGCTGCGGTTCAGTGGTATGGATCTCAAAACTAGTCAAGCTTACAGGTTGAGATATTCTGAGTTTTTTCTGCTCTTTATTTTGTGTAATACCCCCGATGCCTACCCTACGGGTCCAAATTTGTCCAGTGAAATAGAGGCAGCAGACTGTCAAATATGTCCTGATGAGTTGGGATCCATTGTAGAAGGCCATGACATCAAGAAGTACACAATTCATGGTGGAGCCAAGGGTATTGCAGAGAAGCTCTCCACATCAATTTCTAATGGTATTTCTACTTCTAATCAATTGTTGAATAAGAGGAAAGAAATTTATGGAATTAATAAATTCACCGAAAGCCCAGTTCGGGGATTTTGGCTTATTGTAGGGGAAGCCCCCTATATATGACTTTCATGATACTTGCTGTTTGCGCGCTTGTTTCTCCGGTTGTTGGCATATAATAGTGGAGGGGTGGCCTCAGGCTGCCGGTGATGGGCTTGGGATTGTTACAAGCATTCTGCTTCTTGTGTTTGTTACTGCCACAAGTGATTATAAGCAATCTCTGCGGTTCAAAGATTTGGACATGGGGGAGATCGCGGTGGCAATATTATTACGGCTTTGTAAAGAAATGTGGTGTACCGTACTATGGTGGCCCGCGAAAAAGCGATTCCTCCCATGGTCGCTCTGTGTCAGTCCAGCACCGATGGCGCGAAGCAAAAGGTAACAACTCAGGTTCTGTTAAAAAAAAAAATCTCTCTGGTCTGGTCGGCGTCTCATGGTAGGGCATTTGGAAATTACTCCCCCTAGTTGCGGCTTTTCTGTTGGTTGATGAAAGGAGAACTGTGCTTTGCCACGTCAGCTTAACTTAGCGACCTTTAATTTTTTTCCAAAACAATGCCCCTGTAATTTTGGATTGCAGCGATAAAAAGGTCATTTTCTGGATAAAGTATTCATGTGGCACATCCCTTTACACATTTTGATTCTGACATGGTTTTTTTCTTACGCATCGTTGTGTCTGATGTTGTGTCGTTTTGTGTGTCGTGATATGTGCACAGGCGGAGAAACTGACCGAGCTTCTACGGCAACCGAGATCGGACGACGTCGCTGCAAGGGCATCAGATGTGTCAGCGTTAAACTCGCGTCACCTCATGCATAACCATTAATTGTTTTAAAACGGAGGAACGTTAAAGGAAATGTATATATATTTTATTTTGTGTATAATAGTTATGCACATAATATTATGGATATAATAAAATTTGTGCTAAGAGTTTGAGTTTGGTTAAAAATGTGTATAATTTAATTTAAATTATAAAATTAAATCAAATTATTTAAAAATTATAATTTTATTTAGATTAAAATTTTTTTAATAATCTTTTTTAGCTTCAACTACAATTTAAATGACTTTTAAAGTAAATTAAACTGCAAATTATATTTTTAAATATATATAAATAAACTATATTTAATACAATTTTTTAATAAATAAATAAGTGCACAATTTATTTTTTATATGTATATTATATATTTATTTTACATGTGTATTTTATGTTTTAGAAAATTATAATTCAATTATATATAAAGATAGGGCTAGATTCAAATCGAACCAAACTTGAGCTCGAGCTCGATTTGGTTCATATATAGTTGGCTCGAGTTCAGGCTCGAGCTCGACCTAGTTCGGCTAAGGTCAACTCATTTTGGGCTCGAATTCGATTTGACTCATTTTTTGTTATCAAAACAACATCGTTTTAATATATATTGATCAAAACGACGTCGTTTTATATAAAAAATTTTGATTTAAAAATCTGAGCTCGAACTCGACTAAGACCGGCTCGTTTCAGGCTCGATCGAGCTGAGCTTAAGTTCGAGCTCGGTTCAAATCCAGCCCTATATAAATACTTTAAAAAATTTAAACTATAATAATTGAATTGTGTATCGTATAGTATATTAAAAATCTAATTTATCATATTATGTATTATATTGTATGATATACCTTTTAAAAATTAAAATAATAAATTATTAACAAAATATAATAATTGAGATATTATTATTTTAAAAAATATCACAAACACTTTAAACAATTTAAAATTTTTCATATACACCCCTAATGCAATCATTTTCTCTAAAAAAAATGTATCAATTCGTTAATGCAATTATTTTCTCTAAAAAAAGTGTATCAATTCGTATAAGTAATATGTATTGTATCGTAGAAGATATATTGTATTATATGATATATTTATCATATTATATTAATTTGATACATCTTATAATAGATATCATTTTTCATATATATCGTATATTATCATAAGATACATTATGTATCGTGTATTGTAAGATATTAATAACTACAGTTCAAATCATAATTCAAACATTAAATCAAATTATATTTTTTCAATTTAATTTAATTTGATTTGAAATTTAAAATAGTTTATTTTAGTTTAAAAATATATCAAATTATTTTTTTAATTTAGTTTAAAAAATCTCTTATACAGTGTCAAATCAGGTTGTGTACGTCCCTATGATAGTGGCAAAGCCAGCCTCATTAAAGACAGGCCCATAAAATTGGGTGAGGCCACCTTTTCATTCCTTCAACGCATTTCATTAACGCGTTTCTTTGCAAATTCTTAGAAACACTGCAAACTTGACCAAAACCTGAAGTAGTCCATCTCCTAAATACTTCTGCTGAAATGCTATGTATCAAATTTGCACTGTATAACTGCCCACTACTTTTAAAATTGGGTCAGACCCACCTTATTTTAATCCCCTTCCTTGAACTTATTTTGTAACTTAATTTCCTTTTAACTTATGGATGATGATCTACACATAGGAAAATTCTTAACTCTAGAATTTTATTACGAATTTTATCTTCTTGGTATAAATCATTTAGTGAGTTCTACTGTCAAAATATCTTGATATATCAAAATTTTAATTTTTTTATATCGTTAACGGCTTTTAAATTGTTGTTTTATAAGACATTTCTTACTATTATCTCTTAGGATTATTTATAATTCTTTTGGTTGATATTTCGATATTCTCTATTTTCATTCAATAGCTTATATTTAAAAATAATAATTATAAATTTTTTTTATGGGATTATGTTATGAGACATTGGAACTTTTATACTTTTCATGGTATAAAATCTATGATTGTTAATAATTTGTGTAACTTTTTTTTCATTATTAGCTTTTAATGTGATTTTTATGGTTTTGTTTTTATCAAACTCTTGCTAGATTTGAATGATTATAACTTGAAAAATTTCAACTGATAGATTATGGAAAAATTTTAGATATACAGTATCCATTTGATTAAAGATTTTATTTGATTTTTTTTATAACAAAATTATGATATTAGTTAAAAAGTAATATTATGTATATCTACTTTAAGTATATAAATATATTTACACTTATGTATGTCGTTATATTATTTTATTTTTAATTTAAAATTATTCAATCATATAATAATAAATTTTAAATATGTATCTATTTGTGTATTTAAAATAGATACGCATAATTTGATTGTAAGACTAAACATAAGTTAAGGTAAGATTTATATATATTATAACTAAACTTTTGTTGAGTATTTGGTAAATAATGATGTAACCGTGAAGGCCCTTTTTGGTAAAAGTCCTGGGTCCACCATTGCTGAAGCATCTTTGGCTGTCTGAATTATACAACATGACACCTTCACTAGGCCGAGGAACCCTCTAAAATCACTGTTGAACGTTGTCCTGGAAACACATAACGGTATGCCGGGCCTCATATCAAACAACGTCTAACTAAATTATTTGAAGGCTGCTAGCACATCGGGCCCTCACTGCCAGCGGTGCAAAACCCAAAAACCAAAGCCTCCTAATTGGCCTCTATTGCTGTAAACACCTTCTCAATTTCACCTTCCTCAAGCCTGCCATGATAATCGTGGTCATTCAAAAATTTGAATGCATAGAATTTAAAATTATGATTATGATTTTGTGAATGAAAAGAAACTGCCGATAAGAATGAGCTTGGTGAAGAGCTCAGGGCGGGGAATGGAAGCTAAGATTCTGATTATTGGGTTTGGGTATACCTATAATAAATTAATCCGATCCGGTTATATCAAATTATTATGAACCATTGGAAGATGACGGTTACAAGTGGTTGAAAGGCGATTTAACACTTATAGGGATTTTTCACTCATATGTCCAAAAACTACAGCAAAAAAGGAAGTTAGTGCAAAAATAAAAAATGTGCGCCATTTTCATTTTTCCTATTGCTCCTCCCAACTATGGGAGACTCTAGAATACAAAAAGGTAAAAGTCTCTCATACACAATATCATAATTGTAGCACATGGATGCAAATGACTGCATAAAAATAACTCAGGTTAAATTCTCGTGTTAACGTGAATTAAAAAACATTTGAATGAAAAAGACTAATAAAAAATTTGTGAATGCAATCATTCTGTCAATTATATGTACATGCAATAAATATGTCTAAACTCGATTTTGAGTATGATTTGACTCTAACAATGAACCAAGTGCACAAGAGTTATAGGATAAGAATTGGAAAAGGAAGAGTGAAATCATAAAGTTTGAGGTACAATTTTTGCTTGCATTAAGTCTAGAGGATAAATGAATATATAAATAAATACACAGTTGATATATGTTATTATATGATTGAATAATTTTTAATTAAGAATAAAATAACATTTAATCATATGATAACACACATAAATGTTTACTTTTTTATATATATAAAATAGGTATACATAATATTACTCATACATTTATGGCATTATTCTTTTTGTTCATTTTACATGACTAACCAAATATATATTATCTCTTATTGTCTTTGGAGAATGAGAAAATGTATCTAAGACCGGCTTGGACTCAATTTAATATTTGGTTCAAACAAGAGAAACTCAAGTTAATATAGTCTTAATATAAATTTAAATTGAATCAATTCGAATCTAATGAATAACTAGAAATTTGATAACAAATTAATCCTTTTTATTAACTTTTATGTCGTTTTCCCTCTTAAATTGATTCTCTCTTGAGTCATCATCTTCATCATCTTTGATGTGCAAGTTACGTGTTCTGTAATGTAAAAGCTATTTTTGGTTAGAGGACGGTACGTTTTGCATTATATGGAAAATGGGCTGAAGGCAAAATCCCTTTCATTGATCTGGATGGTCCGAAAATAGGTCGTCGAGTTTGCCCATGCTCCATTCAATGATGAACTTTACATTTAGACTGATCCATTCATAGAAATATCATTTAATAATAAATTTATTTTATAATAGGTTTCAGCTGTCTTTTATTATCATAGTAAAAAGTATGAATGGATTATTATCTCATTTTAGATATTTAAAAATTATAAAAATAATATTTATTTAATTATAATTATATTATTATTTATAAATTTTTTAAAAGAATAATAATTTTATTTTTAATTAATATAATAAATATTTTAAAATAATTATATTTAAAAGTATCACAATAAATATAATAATTATTTTATTACCTATAATTAAATATAATAATTATTTTATTTATTAATTTTTATTCAATTTTATCAAAAATAATATTTTTTTTAGATAATCTATTTTTAATATAATTTTTTAATTTTAATAATAAAATATTATTCATATTAAATTTATTTTAATTATTTTTTATATCATTAAAATATTTAAAAAAGAGTAATACTATATATATTTATTTTAGATACATAAATATATATATATATATTTATGTGTTTTATTATATAATTGAATATTAATATATTTTTAATTTAAAATCACTTAATTTTATATATATATTCAAAAAATATATATATATATATATTTATGTGTGTTATTATATAATTGAATATTAATATATTTTTAATTTAAAATCACTTAATTATATATATATATATATATTCAAAATATATATCCTTAATTTTGTTGTTAAAATAAAGACAGTTTGAAGAAGCAACAACTGTTTTTTAAAGGAAAAACCTTAATCATACCGTTACGCTTGACATACCATTTTAATTTAATAAAAAATTGATTTTTAAATCTTAAAAAATGAACCACTTCAATACAGTGGTAAGGTAACTAGTGCGCTTGCCCCAAAAATAAAAAAATGATTTAACTTTCCATTTTTGCCCCAATAAAGTTTATATTTTCCCAAAATAATCAAGGCATCTTAATTTTTTAATTAAAAAATGTCAATTAGGTTGAGAAAATGGCCCCCGTTCAATCTTAGGAAAGGAAGCTTCCTTAATTAATATAATATTAGAAATTTAATTAAATATATTATTCCTTCTGAAAATTTCAAACTGATAAAGTGTTCATATCCAATCATATTTTGACACGTGTCTATAACTGTCCCCAATTCATTAAAAATGGAACGGACGCAAACCACGATTCAATCTGTTCCGTCGGACTAGTAGGCCGCCGGATATTAACCCACATGCCTTTATGCGTTAACACGTTCCGGATCCAATCAGACTCAACCAACAGAGCAGGTTCTTGTTCCAAATCAAATTACAGACTAAACCTAAGCAGTTACTGTGGAGGTCTACTTGTTCTTGTATGGTCAATTTACCTAGAGGTACCTTTCTAAAGCAGTTTGGCACAACGGCATAAAGAGCTTGTCTCACTTACTAAAGATCTTCTAACATACAAAAGTGTCTGTTTCATGTTCTTGCTTATCTTCCTTTATCACCTTTGGTATTTTGTGGTGCTTTAGTTTTTCTTTATTTTGTTTTGAAGTGAGTTTGATTTTTGTGTGAAGAAAGAGAACAGAAATGGAGAGCTACTTGAACGAGAACTTTGGAGATGTGAAGGCGAAAAACTCATCAGAAGAGGCGCTACAGAGATGGAGGAAGCTCTGTGGATTTGTGAAAAACCGGAAACGAAGGTTCCGTTTCACTGCTAATCTTTCTAAGAGATTTGAGGCTGAGGCTATTCGTCGGTCAAATCAGGTTTCACTTCTCTTACTGTTATTTTTTGTTTTTTATCAGGAGCTTTTTGATACCGTGAGTTTGTTGCTTAGGTTTTACTGTTTTGCTAATATTTTCTTTGTTATAATTTGCTGAGGCAAATCTCTATTTCTGTTTCTGCTCTTTTGAAAACTGGCCAACTTAAATATTTTTGCGGAAAGTTGAGCTTATATCTTCGGCATAATTTTAATAGATATCCTTGATGATATCTTAATAAGTTTTATCTATTTTTAATTCGAGTTCGAAAATGTGTTAGCGGTCGCAGACTCTGTCCTGTGCATTATTTCACAGAGGGGCAGTAGAAATTAGCTAGCTTAATCACAAGACGGAAGCTAAATCCTTGCAGCATATGCATGAAATTTTGGCAAATGGATGAAAGTTGCGTATTTCTTATACTGTGAATTATGAATGAAGTTTCAGCTTTCAATTTTCAGTGTTTTAAGGGGATAGTTGGTGCTGGAGTGACCAATATTCTACACTTTTTACATGATTTGGTGTAACGTTAGATACAGTGACCTAACTGACTTGGCAATTATATCTCTTAACCAAAGCTTGTCCTCCTCGAATATGGGAACATAGTAAAAAGCTAGCAACATAATAGCTTAGTAACTTTTATTAGCCTTTGAAATAGAAGTTGGTCGAGTGCAAAAGCAGGTCGTTTTATTATGCAGTTCTATCGGGAGAATTATTACACAAGAGTTGTTTTATTCAGAAGCAGTCAATTGACCATTTCTAAGTCAGGCTTGGATAGCCTTTTCTGGTGATGGTCTGGATGCTTTGCAATGAATTTTTTTTTTTTCATGGCAGTTGTTTTGTTAGAACTTGTAATTGGATGTATTTGAGCAAAATTGATGCTACTCAATGAATAACAAAAGCATGTGGGGCATATTGTGGTTTTTGGACTCTGTTGTAGCCTCTTAAATTACTAGATAATGATAATGAAATAGTTAGCATGAATTATAATAATTGGTGATATGGCTTCCATAAAGAATAAGTAAAGAGAATCTTTGAAACTTAAAATGAAATTTGAATTTTTTCATATTCTCATTTTTTAACGTTCTTTTCCAACCTTGAACATTTTAGGAGAAGTTAAGAGTTGCAGTTTTAGTTTCACAAGCTGCACTTCAGTTTATCAATGGTATGGATCTCAAAACCGGTCAAGCTTAAAGGTTTAGACTATCTGAGTTTTTTCTCCTCTTTATTTTGTGTAATACCCCCAGAATGCCTACCCTACAGGTCTAAATTTGTCCAATGAATACACTGTGCCCGAGGAAGTAGAGGGAGCAGGCTTTCAAATATGTCCTGATGAGTTGGGATCCATTGTAGAAGGCCATGACATCAAGAAGTTCACAATTCATGGTGGAACCAAGGGTATTGCGGAGAAGCTCTCCACATCCATTTCTAATGGTATTTCTACTTCTGATCAATTGTTCAATAAGAGGAAAGAAATTTATGGAATTAATAAATTCACAGAAAGCCCAGTTCGTGGATTTTGGCTTTTTGTATGGGAAGCCCTCCAAGATATGACTCTCATGATACTTGCTGTTTGTGCACTTGTTTCACTGGTTGTTGGCATAATAATGGAGGGATGGCCTAAGGGTGCCCATGATGGGCTTGGGATTGTTGCAAGCATTCTGCTTGTTGTGTTAGTTACTGCCACAAGTGATTATAAGCAATCTCTGCAGTTCAAAGATTTGGACAAGGAGAAGCAAAAGATAGCTGTTCAGGTCGCCAGAGATGGGATCAGGCAGAAGATCTCAATATATGATTTGCTTCCTGGAGACATTGTTCATCTTTCCATTGGTGACCAGGTCCCTGCTGATGGGCTTTTTATTTCAGGGTTTTCTTTGCTGATTAATGAATCCAGTTTAACAGGTGAGTGTGAACCAGTTAATGTGAATGCATTAAATCCTTTTCTCCTCTCTGGAACCAAAGTTCAGGATGGTTCATGCAAGATGCTTGTTACTACAGTTGGGATGAGAACCCAATGGGGGAAACTGATGGCTACTCTTAGTGAAGGAGGAGATGATGAGACCCCATTGCAAGTTAAACTCAATGGGGTGGCAACCCTCATCGGAAAAATTGGCCTCTTTTTTGCTGTTTTGACATTTGCTGTTCTGGTGCAAGGTTTATATAGCCACAAGCTGCAAGAAGGAACTCAGTGGACCTGGTCTGGAGATGATGTGATGGAAATATTGGAATCTTTTGCTGTTGCTGTTACGATAGTTGTTGTTGCTGTTCCTGAGGGACTCCCATTGGCTGTAACTTTGAGTCTTGCCTTTGCCATGAAAAAGATGATGAATGATAAGGCTCTTGTCCGCCATCTGGCTGCTTGTGAGACAATGGGATCAGCTACAAGTATCTGTAGTGACAAGACTGGTACGCTAACGACTAACCACATGACTGTTGTGAAAGCATGCATTTGTGAGGAAATCAAGGAGATAAGCAACTCTAAGGGGAGTCTTGGCTCTTCTATTCCTGCTCCAGCTTTGGAAATTCTACTTCAATCAATATTTAACAACACTGGTGGGGAAGTTGTTAAAGGAGAAGGGAATAAAACTGAGATACTGGGGACGCCCACTGAAACTGCTCTTTTGGAATTTGGCTTGTTGCTTGGTGGAGATTTCCAAGCAGAGCGACAAGCATCAAAAATTGTGAAAGTTGAACCTTTCAACTCTGTGAAAAAGCGAATGGGAGTAGTCTTAGAGCTTCCTGAAGGAGGATACAGGGCACACTCCAAGGGTGCTTCTGAAATAATATTGGCTCGATGTGTCAAGCTTTTAAACCAAGATGGTGAAATTGTACCGCTAGATGAAGCAGCTGTCAATTATCTAAAGAATACTATTGACCAATTTGCTAATGAAGCCTTGCGAACGATATGTCTTGCTTTCATGGAAATTGGAGATGAATTCTCTGCTGAAGCTCCCATTCCCACTAATGGTTACACCTGTATTGGCATTGTGGGTATCAAAGATCCTGTGCGCCGTGGTGTCAAGGAATCTGTTGCAATCTGTAGGTCAGCTGGCATTACTGTTCGGATGGTCACAGGAGACAACATAAATACTGCTAAGGCTATCGCTAGGGAATGTGGAATTTTAACTGATGATGGAATTGCAATTGAAGGCCCAGAATTCCGGGAGAAAAATGATGAGGAATTGAGTGCACTTATACCGAAAATTCAGGTGCATTTATAAATTTAGTTACATTGTTTTAGCAGCATTTTATTTTTATTTGAATCAAGATGGAAGATGAATAGTTTTTTATTAATTGCCACCAATTTTAATGGACAATTTCTTTTTTTAGGAAACTTTGTGTTATGTGTTACTGTGAAAAAATTTCCACTTCTACAAAAAACGGCCCATCTAACGAGAGCCTTACCTGTAGAAATTTTTTTCCCCGACTAATATTGAGTTCTACACTTTCAGGTTATGGCTCGATCTTCACCAATGGACAAGCATATGCTTGTGAAACACCTAAGAACCACTTTAAAAGAAGTTGTTGCAGTGACTGGTGATGGTACGAATGATGCTCCAGCACTTCATGAAGCTGATATTGGTTTAGCAATGGGCATTGCTGGAACAGAGGTATTACTTGTATGCTGCTTCTCTTTTCTTTTATCTGAAAGGCATGCATACTGAAGTTGTGATATTTGAGATATTCTTTTTTTTTCTGCTATGAAATTTTCCTAATTAATGCTTAAAAATTTGTGTTCAATCCACAGGTGGCAAAAGAGAGTGCTGATGTCATAATATTGGATGATAACTTCTCCACAATCGTGACTGTTGCCAAATGGGGACGATCAGTTTACGTTAACATTCAAAAGTTTGTTCAGTTTCAGTTGACAGTCAATGTGGTTGCCCTAATTGTTAATTTTTCTTCTGCCTGTTTGACGGGTAAGTAGACCCTGATCTTTTATCTTTCCAGCATAGTTATAACTTTTGCATGCTTCTTTTCATGAATCAACTCTTTATGTTTTTGTGTTGGATGTTTTCAGGAGATACTCCCCTTACTGCTGTTCAGCTTCTATGGGTCAACATGATCATGGATACGCTAGGAGCACTGGCTTTGGCTACAGAGCCTCCTAGCGATGACCTCATGAAGAGGTCACCAGTTGGTAGGAAAGGGAACTTCATTGATAATATAATGTGGAGAAATATATTAGGACAGTCTGTGTATCAATTTTTGGTGGTATGGTATCTTCAAACAAGAGGAGAAGCAGTTTTTTGTCTTGATGGCCCAGATTCAAAGTTGATATTAAACACAGTTATTTTCAACACTTTTGTGTTTTGCCAGGCAAGTTCCAGTTTGAGTTAATTTTGGACCAATAGCCATATTCAGTACCTCAACTTTAAGAAAGTGAATCCAGAAAAGTATTTCCAAAATTTTCAATTTCATATATTCAGCTGTGCATCTTTACTAATTTTCCATTCTTTTATGCATTTTGACGGCATGCCTTGTCAAAATACATACTTGACATATGGGCTTACACAAAACCTATATCTTCAGGTTTTCAACGAGATTAGCTCCAGAGAGATGCAAAAGATAAACGTCTTCAAGGGCATACTGAAGAACTATGTATTTGTGGCTGTTCTTACTTGCACTGTGCTCTTTCAAGTAGTAATAATTCAGTTCCTGGGTACATTTGCCAACACATATCCTCTCAATTTGCAGCAGTGGTTTGTTAGTGTGCTTCTTGGATTTCTTGGAATGCCAATTGCTGCTGTTTTGAAGTTGATCCCTGTGGGATCGTGCTGAGATAATGCAAACCAACAGGGGTATTATTCTAACCAATTCGTTGGCGCTCTCATTTGTGAATTAGGTTTCTGTGATTCACACTTAAAGGAAGGAAAAAAAAATGATTTTCTTTATCTAGCTTTCCCAGATTATACAGTAGTCGTATTTCTGGGGCTGACACAGGTTTTTACACGGTAAAGTTTGAACTCTGTAAAATTTGTTTTAGTTTGGTTTTTGAGCCCTCTATCTGATAATAGAACTTATACTCAATATGCATATCGGATATTTTTGTCTGACTTCCTTGTCTTGACTAATCTCATCTTTTCATATTGCCGTGTGTTTCACAAGAGGTTAGATTAGTTCCCTTGCCAGCTTTTAGGTATTGTATTCTCATTAGGATTGAGAATGACTTATCTTGCTTAAACAATGGAAATACATTAGCCAAAATTTTTATTGTTCATTCTCAAATGGTTATCATCTTGTTCATTTCACTTTGATCTGATGATTGCTAGCCGATTGAATCCAATCTGATACCTCTTCACTAGCAATATGAGGAGGCCAAACACATCTTACTGACTTTTTGTTATGTTGCATGCTTGGAACTTAATATTCTTCTCTTATATTCTCTGCATTGGGATAATTTTTAGCTTTCAGTTTTTCACCTTCCATCTTTATATCTCTCTGTACCTCGTTGGGTGATTGAAGTTTGATTATTGGCAAGATCAAGAAGACGGTTATAATGTTACACCTAATATGACTGGTGATTAAATAGACTCTTGACTCCAATTTGATTACTCAATTGTTACTGTAACATTCTATTATACTTAAAATAAAGAGGAATGATAAAAACATTCCTAGCCGGGTTTGTGGTATGCCATATTCGATGTCTCAATAGTAACTTGTCATTGTATGGAGTAAAGACTAGACACACTCTAAGAGGGAGTGAGCCAAGAGACTTGTGAGAGTTCTGACGTTAGCCATGGTGGGTTAAATACTCGAACATTTTCTGTACCCGGCTAGTAAGTGTACCACTACTGCCGGTAAAGGACTCAATGCTAGTTTGACTGCAGAGCTAGAGTTCTATTTGCCAGATAATCGGTTTTACTCAAGCAAACGGATAGCCTCATGATCATTTCAAATAACATGATATTGGAAAATGCGACAAACGGCAGAACAGTAGCCAAACATTGACCAAGAGAGGTAGCAGAGTAGCAAAAGCTTGAGATTCTGAGTACGAGAATAATGATTTAAATCTTCTCTATCTTACTTTGTTGCTGTGAACCGGTTTATTGGATCCGGGGTTTCACTAGTGATGTTATAGAGTTACACTGCGAGTAAAAGATGTCAGTATGTGTTGCATTGAATCCAGGGTTTCACCAGTGATGTTATAGAGCTACATTTCGAGTGAAAGATGTCAGTATGTGTTGCATTATCAAGTTAAGAGCAGAATTGGGCTGGAAAATTGTAGCTGCAGTACAGACTATGATCAACATAGAAATTCCTTTCTGATTCCAGAAACGATGTCTTGGGTTTCATGGCCCCTAAAACCTAAACACTTTGACAGGGAAGAAAGAGGATGGCCCGCCCTTAAAGTATCACCCAACATTCAAACAAATCCAATCAGTCATCTTTACAATTACAAAACCTTTTTCTGACGGCCAACATGCAACATAGATGCATCAAATTACGCAAACACAGTTCTTCCTTTCCCCACTGACTCCACCTTGTTTATTGCCAGCCTTTCAAAGACACAAGAAAGCATTCCAGTAGCCATTGAAGACCTCTCTTCTAGGCTCTTTTGTACCTTGTAAAATTGGTTTAAAAACAAGAAGCTTTTAATTATATTTTTATGTAGCCTTGCTTTTCTTTTCTTTAATCACAATTTTTATCACCATCATTGAAAGTAAGCCTTTTTCTCTTAGTACTAACAGCCGAAGAAACTGAAGGACTATCTATAACATTGCCTATGCTCAAGGGGTTTGGCGATAGATCCGGAGATTTCACATAATTTTGCATCTCTAATTTCTGCATTGTACTGTAGCAGGCCAGCACATCTTCCTGTGATAGAAAAATCCCAACAGGATGTTAAAGACCCCTGGACTATATTGTTAAACTGACAGAAAAAAAAAAAAATGAACAGAAGCCTCACAATTTCAAGAAATCCACAGTAAGATATCGAATTCATCTTCCACTCAAGTGCTTTTCTTGTGAGTCGTTGATCCAGTGCCACCAAGGTTGCAGCTGCGGCTATGGTAGACGGTCGATAATCCAGTAAATTGATTTCTGTATTTGCCAAGGAAGAACATTGAGAAACGAAAATCAAATTATTACAAAATCGAGATAAAGAAAAATTTATATATTCAAGAGACCTCTCGTTATAGCTAATATGAGTGTTGCAGTCCTGGAGATAATATCATTTGGCGGATCCTGGTACAATTTCGTGATGAAGTAATGAAGAAAAGTAAAAGGGGTAATTGATCCCATTCTCCAATCCAGTGTTGTCAAGACCAAAAGCTCCATTTTCAGAATCACTTTGCTCTCGAAATTGTATTCATCCATCTGAAACTCTGAGAGGGCTGGAACCTTCACCTCCTCCATCTTTGCAGCCAGGGAAAGGCATGCTACTGATAAAAGCTTGATTGCCCATGATTTTTCACTCTGAAAAAACATCACCAACTCAACTCAAAAACAAGAAGGGCCGATAAAGAGCATTATCAAGGATTAAACTTACATTAATGAAGCACTTGGAAAGGAATCGATCGAAGTATGCAACTGATAAACAAGCTGTTTGGAAGTGAAATCCAAAGACTGCTCTTGTCTGCATTAATAAAAAAAACAAAAAAAAAGAAACAATCATGAGTATAAAATCACAAAAATGGACTTAGCTCAATTAAAGCTAGAGAAATGGGCTGTTGAAACTAACTTTAAGAATCCATTCAACAGCTTCCAATCGGGCACATCTAATTTCTTCATTATGCACCAAAGGTTTATCCTTTTGGAACCCAAAACTGGTCTCTTTATCACCCAACATTTTCATAGACTCATCATCTAAGAAACTGTAATCCTTATAGAAGCTGGTTTCTACTAATTCTTCATTCAGAAACGTTTCGCTTTCTTGACAAAGAAGCTCAGAGAAAGAATTATCACCCATTTTTATTTCTATATGTATCCAAACAGCTAGAAAAAGAATATATATATATAAAATCTAACACACAGTATCAGGTGATACATTAATAAAAATAATTTGGAAAGAGAAAATGAGGCTGAACACCATGATTGAAAGATTGGACAGAGAGACAGAAAGATATGGAGATGAAGATGGAGAGCTAAAATCTACCCCAAAAAGATTCATAGATTAAACCCAAAAGAAAGAAAAGAGTTTGAGTTGGGTTATATGCAGCTGCAATTGTCCTTAACCTCCTCAGATGGCAATAGAAATTGCAGTAAAAATTCAATTTTTTAATTTTAAGCGCGTTTCCGTGGGTTGGGACGACCCAGTGTTTACTGAAAGAGAGTGAGTGGGTTCAGGGCAAGAACAGAGTTGATGTTTGGTGGACGTGAGAGTGTAGAGCGTGTGATACACTGTCCAATAACAAGTGAAGGAAAGAATCAACGTGAAGTGGATACCGTACCTGCGGTAGTACGTGAAAGACGCCCATTTTTGTTGTGTAGTTGGATTGAAGAGTGGGCCGCCTGACCAGTCAAACATGGCCATGTCACTCAAACAGAAAATTCATCATTTTCGATTTGATGGCTTTGGAATTTTTTAGTGGATAATTCTTCTGTAGTATTTGTGTAAAAGAAGCAAAGATGGAGGTAGCAATAAATTCGACCGACTGAGTTCAAGTATAAGATCGAATTTAAAAAGGCTAAAGGATTATTTCCCGCCCAAAGTACAGCGGGAAAGAGGGATCATCAAAACATAATAATGCATCAAAAAAATTTTATCATCAATAATGGTATTAAATTTAATATCAAAAATTAAAAACTAAACCCTAAAAAAAAAATACCATTTTTTAAAATTTAATCTATAAAAATAGTTAGTTTTTATGGTTTATAAAAGAAAAAAATGATCAAATTTTAAGAGATAAAAGTTTCATTAATTTTAACTATTTATGGATAGATAAATAAAATTTTCAAAATTAACAAAGAAAAACTTGAGATAACAACACTCTTTGAATGAGAATAAATCCTTTGGGCATTTAAAAATTCAATATTATCAAAATCAAATTTGAGTTTAAATTTGAAGGTAACTGACTCATTAAATTAAACTCTCTAAGTTTATAAAAGCTTGATTTGAATTGATTAAAATAATATCATTTTGATTAATTTATAATAATTAATATTATTTTGATCATTTTTTTTTTGTTTATAATACTAAATTAGAATTTAATCTTAGGCAAATACCTATTTTCAAAACTATTCATCTCCTATATTTCAAAAACTCTTGACTTTGATGATATAATCTTCATTTAAGCTGGATCATTTTTCCAAAATTGAATCAGCCGTACGCTTTATATATATAAAATTCTTCCCATGTAACTTAAACGACTTTTTAGAGGCCTTGAGCAGTATATAATTAAATATTACGAGGAACAAGAGACATGGTTTAATTTCTGGGAAGTCCCCTTATTTTATTTTTATTATTGTAAGATGACACAAGATCCAAAGTGTAATTAATTAAGGATTTATTAAAAGTAAACTTGATTGCCATTTTAAATGACCAATAATAATAGCTTAGAAAATTCGTTCGCTCAGATCAGGTGCAGCTAAATTATTAAGGCTTCTAAGGCAATGCATTATGTTTCTTTGGCCAAATTACTAATTCCCACCAAAGGTTTATTAAAATCTCAAATTTTTCTCTATTAATTTTTGAAAATATAAATTTTATTATTATATTAAAATTTAGGATAAAAATATTAAAAAACTAAAAATTTATTATATTTTTCTTTTTATTTTAAAAATTAATAATTTTTTTTATTCAAGAATTAAAAAATTAAATTTCTTTTAGAGTTTTTTTCTTTTTAATGAATATCTTCTTTTCGATAGTCAACGTTCTTTCTCTAATCTCTCTGTCACCCTCCCTTAGTTGTCTTTATTTTTATTTTTTTAATATTTTTATCTTTAATTTTATTAATAAATATTAATATAAGGATGAATATTTAAAATTTAAAATTTAATTAAAAAAATTGTCATTTCGCCACACCTTGGGTGGGAAATAGTTCTTTGGCCTATTTCTTTTAAGATCTTTTCAGCAATTGATGAGTCTGTCAAGTCTTTTTTTAGTACAAGATAAATTTAATGAGGTTCAACCAAATTAGATCCATGCTTTAAGCTGACCATAAAATAAAAAGAATTTTTTTAATTAATCACGTGTCCATTCTCTCTTCCATTTGTTAGTTAGGGTGACGTTATATGTATTCACAAAGATGATGTCATCACCTAGTTACCTATTTGTTATTTTATATATATATATATTTGACCAAGAAATCTTAGTGTAAACTCCATAGGCTTACAATTATTAACATCTGTAATTATAGATTAGACAAATTAAAAATAAATTTTATTATGATATATCGTCTCGAGATCACTCGATTGTTGTTATATTTTAATGTGAGTGTGATAGTTTGTTTTTCGATCAACAAATTTAAAATTTTTTTCTTGATAGACTTGTGTTGTTTTAGCTTAGGTTTCACCTATGCATAATTTTTCTTTTATTAAAAGCAAAAATAATAATATTTCACTCAAAAATCTATTTCTATTAGTAAAAAAACTATTTGTAGAATGTCGTTTCAACTTTTCAGTTTGAAAAAAAAAAATAAAAAGTTGTTGATGATTAGATTACACTTATTTGTTGCAATTTCATCCATCACCACACCCCTCCGAACGTTTTGCAAGAACTCTATAATTTTGATTTCATCGGTGGACAATGTAATTTAAACCAAATAGAAACATAATCTTGGTGTGATATTTGTTTTAATCTTTGTTGCGATTGTTTAGTTTCTTGGGATTTTATTAGGACATAAATCGAAATAATTATATCAAATAAATAAAACTCTAAATTCAGTGATTAACCCTATGATAATTGAATTAAATAAGTTAAAAGTTTGTTTTTAAAATATTATCAATGAAGACTTGAAACTATATTTTCTTATATGTAGCTTTATTTTTTTATTACTTAAACTATCCATTGAGCGGAGTTTATATTACGGACAAGTCATAGTTCCGAGGGAAATAAAGAAGCAATAAAAAACACAGGAAGATTAATGTGAACTTTAGGAACATTTGATATTGGACCGTGAAGGAACTTTTGAAATTCCAAAGATGGAAAAGTTGTTGGATTACAGTTATGCACTGGTTGCAACAGTATCCGGTTTTGGCCCTCTTGTCTTCCTCGCAAAGAGAGAGGACAATAAAAAATAGTTGAAATTCTTTTTAACATAAAGAATTTTCTCTTCAAACCTAGAATGAGACCTTTTTGAAATAGTATAGTCTATTGTCACATAACCTTCAATTTATTTTGGCTTTCATGGATACATTCCAATGAAAGACTCTTTTCGACTTCGATAATTTAAAAAAAAAAATTCTATAAGTATCCTATCAAAATGTATATTTCGTAAAGTAATTTCACCTTTGATTGGGGATTAAAACCTTTAACCCATAAACCAAAAAACAAGGTTAAGAAAAAAAAGAATAAAAGATCAAGGAAAATCCAAAATAATGGAAAAATCAAATTAAAAATATTGACGTAAGAAAAAAAAAAACTGAAACAGAAAAGTAATAAGTGAAAGATATTTATCACTTTGAAGATTCACAACTAAAAAGAATAGTGCAGGAAGGACTATGCAATTTATAGAACCTGACATGATAAAATGATATGACATGATGATGTGGTGTTATGTGTATATAATATTCTTAAACTATATGAAATAATTCTAGGTGGCATTTTAATTTAAGTTTTCTATATATTGGGTATTATTAACTGTGGAAGCTTTATTCGTTAAACATCTACATACTCATTAATATAAAGAATCTGGCTTCGGAAGTCGAGCTTGGCATTGGCCCAGAACTTAACTAAATTTTTGTCGATTGTGGCTCCAATATTAAATTCTTTCTCTGTAAATACCACGTGATAATATGTTTAGCTACTTTTGGATCTTCATGCTTTCGTACAAAAGAGATCCATTATGGACAGATAATTAAAGCAAAGATAATAGCATAAGAAGCCCTAATGCATAACTGATGATCAATGAAGGGCGAGAATGCATGATAATGGAATAATCAAGTATAGTTTTGCCATTATTATCTGGCTATCCTTATAGGCTTCTTTGTTTCTTTTTTTTTTCCCAAAGCCACGACGTTAACCCGTCATATATCTATTAACTTTCTTGTTGTAATGTGAAAAAGAGAATTTTGATGCAGAGAATGTGTTCAAGCACTCTAGCTACAAGGAAAAGAAAATGACAAGGGCTGATCCTCATTATGAAGGTGACCTAATTCTTACTATCCATGAAGCAGTTGATTAGTGAATTTAATCATTCAATAATGTCATATGACAATAAGGTCATAATGTTAGGTGAAATTGGGTATTGCGGGAATATAATTCTAGCGCATGCTTGATTACAGTGATCTTTGTGTGTATCTTCAAAGAGACAGGTCACATGTGCATGCCTACTCTTTTTGGTTCAACTGTGGCCAGTTCCCCATACAAACTGATGCCACGCAAGGGGCCGACTGCTCCTTTAAAGTTTTCCCGATCATCAGTCTTGTTCTTCTCTTTCTAAATGAACGTAAAAAGATCATTTTTAATCCTTAGGGGCTCCCATAATCACCTAAAATGAAAAGCAAAAAGAAATTGGCCATGTTTCAGGTGAAATGAGAGGTGGGTGCATGGCCACCTGTGAGATATGATGATCCATAATTGGCAGAAATAGAAACCCCCCAAGACTAGTTCTTGTTCTTCAAAACTGTGGATTCCATACAGAGCAAGGACCCATACAAACCATAAAAGTTCAGCAACATTGGTGGCTCTATTAACCAATGAAATATCAGAGTAATGCAGAAAATGGAGAAACTGGCTTCATGCATTGTCGCATGTCTCCTGCTTAACCCACATGAAGGTATGGAAACTTTCATCGGTAGATACTAGATGTAATATTATTTTATCCATAAAATTATGTGTAATTACTTTAGACTATACAAATGAGTAAACATTTGATGTGTGTTAAATGATTTTGATTTAACGATAAAATAATACTTAATTACGTGATGACATAAATAAATATATATTTATTTGTGTACTTAAAATATATATATATATAATAACGCTTATCTCACAGGGTCACGCCTTACATATATTTTCTCGGTTAATTTGTTTAGCTTGTATCTTTAAACTGTTGTCCGTGAAATTGAGTGATCTTTTATAGATAATGCATCCACTAGAACCCAGAAGAAACACAAGAAATAAAAGACAGTTAATGCACAATGGAGGTTTGGTGAGCAAAATAATATGCAATTGTGTAAACTGAAGTGACTCTAGGGAGAAGAAATTACAGTCTTAGCGTAAATATTAATGGTGCTTGTTGGAAGATAACAAAGTAAAGACTGGGGAAGGGTTCCTTTGCTTTGCATGGCTGTGGTTCTGGTTGGTGGCGCATAAATTTCTGACACATTAGGCTTTTTATACCCCACACATACGCAAACACACTAACTCTCATGTCGTCTCTTTCAGCAAAAGTGCCTGCTAGCTAAACTGTATTTCACAGGGAGTCAGCTGTGTATATGAATTGGGATTTCCAATGTTTTGACTGCAATTCAAAAAACTTCATTGCTACTCCCATAACACCCACTGGGCAGTGTGCTCACATGGGTCTTCCTCTTCCTTCATTGCATCTTTTGTTAAGATCAGAGGGCTTCCCTTTAAAACTCAACAAAATCCTAAGCTTGATGGGCCTTTAAAAATGCTTATATGGTTTTTGTTTTATGGTTTGAATCCGTTAGACAATGATCACAAGCCTTTAATGTAAAATTAAACTACACATTCTCATCAATACATATGCATTCAATCAATTTCTATTCAATAGCAATATTGAATCATATACATATAGAAAAGAAAATACTAAATATCAATGAGTGGGGGAATTAGACAAACCTAAGTTCTCGTATATAATTCATTTTGAATCAAATCGATTATCGATCAGATAAAATTAATATTATTTTTCATATGGTCTCAACATAATGATATTTTGATGGAGAATTATTGTGTGAACATTGAGAAAGAGGACCTAACATCTTTTATAATAGTTTATTGAATCTCTTCATCAAAAGTCCAAGAAACTCAATAATATACACTTGTATTATAATAAATAACTTGGATTTTATTTATAAAGTGTATAGTGCATTCGATAAAATTGATTACAATATACCCACAAAACAAAATCCACTAAACTATACATTTATTTGGATTTTATTAAATTAAAATGATATCAACGTTTACCCACATTCGGGAAATTTTCTTAACATTTTATCCCATTACAATATTTGCGATGCTATAAAAATTCTTGGCATTATCTCCATCATACACAATCTTCCATCTCATTAAATCAGCCATTTATATCATTTGGTGCCTGGGTCTGCCTCGCCCCTTGCTACACCATTTCGTTCAACATATTTTATTCCAAAAAAAGGGAGAAAAGCAATGCAGTTGCAGACTTGCAGTTAACTCAGTTCAATTTATCAAACCAGCCATTCATTCATCAATGCGCATTGGGAATTTCTACGGAATCTGATCATATAAACAGCTAGATTTTGCATGCAAGGTAGTGTGAAGCTGTTTTTGACCTCAAAATCATGAAAAGCACATGCCGGGCAGAATTTTGGTAAGGCTAGTCAAGAATTCTCATGGAGGACTTCGTTTTTATAATGGTATTTACATTTTCAGCAACAGGGTATTGAATTATACTAATGTGGTATTCCAATATTGCTTCAATCTATTCATTTGTACATGGATGAGGCTTCAGGCCAGTTCAAAACTGTAGTGGCCACAGGAACCTGGGGTTAGATACACATATTGTTTTACTAAGGAGCTTATGGCACCAAAATTAATCGGCCATATCATAAAGCCAATAATGAAGAAAATAATTAAGTGAAAAAATATATGGAGAACCAAGCTAGGGACAGCTGAAATCCCGAGAATAATAATTCGGTTCAATACTTTCATAGAAGTAAAAAGCTGATGTAGATTGGTGTTCGTCTGAGCAAATCCCATTTCTGAATTGTGTTGTCTCCGGGCTCTAATGGCAATGGCCTACCACAGCCTGGGCTTTTGCAAACTGGGGCCCTAATTTAGGTAATGAAGCATTCACTAGAAAGCCCCGAAGCCCGTCTCATCATGTATGCGTACCAAAGTGTTGGCTGAAAAAGTGACACAAATCGAAAGGTGGAGAAATCTAGAATAATTAATTGTGGGTATTTGTCTGGTATTGGCGGTCCAATAAACTCTCTCAATGGCGAGTCCTTGTACAACTTTGCTTCACAGGGTGAGACCAGGAATAACAGACCTATATGCTTCATACTTCTCAGTCCTCTTGGAGGAATTAGATTGTAAGAAAAGGGAATTCAAACCTTTCTTTTCTATACTTTTCCTCTGCAATTTATAGTTTCTGATGCATCGTCCTCTTAATCCTGAAGAAAGAAAAGGAGCGTTATATGATTGCAACGTCATTCCTATGAAGTATTTAAGCTTTTTAATTTTCAAAAGGCCAAAAGACTATTTCCCACCTAAGGTTTGCTGAAACGACAGAGTCCCAACTGTTCCAATCATCCATGAAAGTAAGCACGAACTTGAAACTAAAAACTCCATTACTGAGTGTCAATGCAATGGCAAAGTATGTTCCTGAAAAAAATTATTAACATTCCCGTAAAATATTGGAGAAGGTGTTTCAGAATTCAAGAACCCCTCATCTAGGAAGAAACAGTCTTGAACTTGTCTCCAGTCTCCATTTTCTTAATTGGATACTCTATTCATTGTTCAGCTTCTTTATTTTCATTTGACTGAAATCTCAAAATAGTTGGAAAATATATTGTTAAAGACTCTTTATCTGAATCATACCCAAAAATGGTAACAACATCCAACGGCATTGTATTTCCATTCCTCTCCAAGGGTTTCATGAAATTTATTTGAGCATCAGAACCTTTAATGTGAATCTCGGCTACCCATCTCCCCCATGGCCTTTATTTAATTTTCTCACACCCCTGTATTTGTTCTAACTTTTAAGCTAAGATTTCGATTTCACCCAGACGATTTTCAGTTGCTGGAAATGTACAAAATATTATTATTCCAATAACAGAAAAACAACCTTTGAAACTAGTTACCGTAAATGTTCAAGGTATGAACCAGTCAAAAATGGCGTAATTGTAACCCAAATCAAACCGTGTGTTCCATTTTTTATACACAAATCCAGAATTAAAGAACATTTACTGTAACTAGTTTCAAAGAAGTTTTGAAGATGGATTCAATTGGTGAAAAGGTGCAATAGATCTGAACTAATGTTTGAAAATCATACTTGTAAAGGAGAGGAGAAATCAAGACATTGATAATGAAAATGATGAAAAATTCTTAGCGCGAATAAGAAGTGAGTTGATAGGAGAACTACTTTTGTTTGAAACCCAGATGGCTTCACAATCATCCGGTGTTCTAAATATTCAGTAGGTGATGAAATAGCTCGATTCATTGAATATTAAACAAAATAAGAAACACAGGAAATGGAGGAAAAAAGAGAGTTTGGAGAGAGAAAATGAAGATGATAAGTAAAAACAGCGCTTCAGTTGCGGGGGAGAGTCAAAAGGCCAGGAACAGTAAAAGACTATTTTGTCCTTACCTTTAATGGATTTTATTAACGGAAATATTTCACGGGTGGGGATTGGCTTTTCCAAACTTAAGCGATGGAAATTTGCCACTTTGGCAAATCTTGGGTCTTCGGGCTCTTTTCAAAATATTCTTAAATCCCACAGCTTATCCATTATACGGCTTTATTCAAAATTATAATAAAAATAATTTTTAATTAATATATATTAAATAATTTTAAATTAAAAATAAAATAATATTATAATAATATTAAATAACATTTCAATTGTTATCTAATAATTGCCTTTTGATAATTAAATAAATTGGATTAGACCAATCTATTATAAATAAACCTAAATATAATAATAATATTGTTTATTTTTCAATACTTAAAATAGGAACAACTAAATCATCTCTTATTAATCATATCATTATTAAAAATTATTGAATAATTTTATTATTTAGCAAAACATATGAGATAATATAAATTTATGTTAATATTTTATTTTAATTAAATAATAAACTTATAAATTTATCAAACTAATCAATATCAAACTCAAATTACATCTCTAGGTAAAATACTTTTCAAATCTAAAAATTAGACGGATAGAAATAAAATTTTGTCTTTTAATGGAAAACTGCGACAATTCATTAACTGCAGTCTTATCACAAGTTGTTCTTTCCGATTCGTGGCGCCTATGGATTCCCGTCAAATCGTACGTCGGCAAATCTGACCACATTATCAACGGACGAAGATCTCTCCACGTAATGAGCCACACAATTACTTTTCTGTACATCGCCACACGTCCCCCGAATATTCCATACCATTCAATGTGAATAATTCCTTTTCTCCCACAACCTCACCTGTGATTTCATATTTCTAACTTTAAGCCTCCCATTTTTTCTTCAGCCTTCCTTTCTTTAGTTCAGTAAATCCTTCAACATTTTAATGGCTGCATCGTCATTCAACTCACTTTTGTTGTGTTCTTTGATTTCAATTAATCTTGGTTCTGTCTTGTTTTGGAAAAATTTTCATTCTCAGTTTAGCAGTAGTCAACGTTGTAACTTTTTCTGCCAACAAAACTAGCTAGGAATAACCAGCCGCCACCATGGGAAAGCGTAGGTGTTTCTATTCTGTATCTTTTAAATTTTAAACTAGTTCGATAATTTTTAGGCGAAATTAGGGTTCTTTATAATAAAAAAATTTTAATTACTTGCTTAAGTTTTGTATAAATTTTAATTGATTGATTGATTGATTTCAAAACAATGGAGAAATATTTTTGAGTTATTTTTAGGGGAATTATGTTATTTGGGACAACATCGCAGGTAATACACGGCGTAAAAATGCAGCGATGTTAGATAGCGAAGACGATAATAGTAGTGTTAGTTCGACGTCAACGATGAGGTCTGATTATATGTCGGTGTCTGGTACTGAAGAAGTTCAGCTTGAGAAAGATAGTTTGTTAGATGAAGCTTTGGATGCTTTATACGAGAAAAGGTGTGTTTAATGTAATTCATTTTTTTATTATTTAGTAATTGATTTTATTAATGTTTTTCTTGTTAGCTATTTCTTTCATAAATCAAAATTAAGATAATCACCATGCTTTTTAGTTAGAGTATGATTTCAAGTTATTGCATCTTTTGATCTGTAAGATCGATCTTGTAATTTGCTGAATTTAATGTTGTTTTGTTAAAATTTCCTTTTATGGATAAAAGGGGCTCCACAAGAGAGAAAGCTTTGGCCTCCATTATTGAGGCTTTCAATAACAGCTTGCAGCATCAGTTTGTTGAAAAGAAGTAAGTAGACGGTGCCATTTATTAGAAGTAGAAAAATTCAGATTTATTATAAACTTGTTTATTAAAGATGTGAATAATGTGGTTTCTATTTCTTTCCAAGTTTATGAATTAATAAATTAGGATTTATCAGGCAATATATTTTGATGTAGACATCCATTTCCATTCTCTTATTTTGTTGTGGTTTGTGTAGATTCGCCACTTTACTTCATCAGTGCCTGGGTTCCATAAAACGGGGCTCCAGCAGGGAGATAGCTTTAGCATCTCAGGCCATTGGTTAGCTTTTGATCCCTCTTGTTGACTTTTATTTCATGTTTTCCCTGCATTAATTTAATGTTCAATGCTATGTTTGTTTAATTTGCAGGCTTGTTGGCTTTGACTGTTGGCTTTGGCGACAATGCGCGGGAAATATTGGATGAATCAGTCACTCCAATTTCACAGGCTCTAAAGGCAGGGTCTGAGTCCTTGAAGACAGTAGCGGTATGTATGATTTATATAACATTTCAGTTGGTTTGGAATTCAGTTACTAGCCAATCATTACTTTCACTTGTTTTATTCATGACGATTGTCAACCGTTGTTCTTATGCATAAGTGGTCTGTGATTGTAGCTGCTCGAGTGTTTGGCTATCATAACATTTGTTGGTGGAAATGATCTAGAGGAAACAGAAAGATCAATGGAAATTATGTGGCAACTTGTTCATCCAAAGCTGGGTTCTAATGTACTTATCATATGCTTGCTGTGTGTAGTTTGATCGCATAATTTACACATAAATTTCTAGTACCAGTCAGTATTAGTATTCACATTTTGCTATTGTTGCTTTGAGCTAGTAAATTTAAAACTATGATTCATTCTTTTGTTAATTTCATGGAGTTATTGACTATGCTGTTCCATTGAAAGGTTGTCTCAGTCAAACCTTCGGCAACTGTTATAACAGCAATGGTGTCTGCTTGGTCATTTCTTCTTGCAACATTGGATGACCGGAAACTTGATCCTAAACACTGGCAGCAGTAAGTAAACCGTTATTTTAAGTCATTCTTCCTTCTCTTCATTGGCGTATTAGTGTTAGTAGGTTGGGTAGATTGACCTTGCAGGATATGGAACATGAATGAATGCATAGATAACATAGCCCCAAAACTTGAATCTTTGTGGCCGAAAGTTTGTTTAAAAAGTGATGGAAGTATTCTTATGGTTTTTAGTAAATCATGCAGGTCTATTTCATATTTTTCTAGCCTGCTTGACAAAAATGACCGATCTGTACGCATTGCTGCTGGTGAAGCACTGGCATTAATTTTTGAGATTGGAAGCCTGGAGAAGTTCTCTGCTGAAGCTAATGGTTCTAATGGTGGCTCTCAAGAAGGATATACTCATGTACAAGGATTGAAAGGAAAGATACTCAATCAGGTCAGAAACCTGTCTATAGAAGCAGGCGGTAAAGGGTCTGCTAAGAAAGATCTTAACAACCAGCGGAACTTGTTCAAGGATATCTTAGAGTTTCTTGAGGTATCACCTTCTCTTCTTCCTATAATGATTCCTTTTCAATTATTTAGCTAGTATGGACTATATAAGTCTCATTCTTAGTGGGCTTAATTGGTGATCTTACTTTCATAATCTTAGGATGGATATTGTCCTGAAACCTCAATGAAGATTGGTGGCGAATCACTTAAGACATCAACCTGGTCTCAAATGATACAGGTTTTTCTTCTTTCTTATCCCTTTATCAGTATATTTAAATTTTGAGTGATTTTGTCATGGATGCTAGCAAATTTTGCAGTATCTCTAATTTCAGTTTTTCACCAGTTGAACTTCTTAAAGCACTTTCTCGGGGGTGGCTTCATTAAGCACATGCAGGTTGGTTGTCTTAACTAAGTATTGCCTTATTCAATTTCTGTGTGCTGTTGATATATCTCATTCTTTTGGTTATAGGATATTTTTGATAAAAAATTATATTGAACAAACAGGAAAATGAATTTCTTCATGACGTCCTTGGATTCACTCCTAAGCGAAAGTATCTTCCAAGCAATGAGCACGGAATATCTAGTAGTGAAAAGGTGCGTTGATTCTTCTTTTCTTATTTATTTTGTTGTCCTTTACTTGTTTTGTGTGAATTATG
Organism: Mangifera indica; assembly: GCF_011075055.1. Lineage (NCBI taxonomy): Eukaryota > Viridiplantae > Streptophyta > Magnoliopsida > Sapindales > Anacardiaceae > Mangifera > Mangifera indica. The sequence goes on from NC_058155.1 coordinate 10,718,612, forward strand.
TTATAGCTATGCAGTCTTTGGGTAATTCTTTTTTTCTTTATCTGATGCTTGCATTCCTGGACATTGTCTCAAATTTAAACATTTGACTTTCTTTTCCTTTTGATTTGATAACTCAGATTCATTAATTAGAAAATTAGTTGGCCTCTTCAGATAGTTAACCGTGATGAGTAGTTTAGAAATCTGATCAGATAAATGTGGGAACCATATTATATATTGATGATACACAGCTTCAAATGAGGATCATTGATTTGCCTCTTATTTGCAGAGGATGTATAGGTCACCAAATTCTGTAGTCAACAAAGCAAGGACACAATTACTGAACAAGCAGCGAATGCTTTCTGAGGTAGATTTATTTCCAATTAATTATTTTGCTTCCTCTCTTACTATGGATGCTTTTAAATGTGTAAATGTGTTGTTTTGTCATGATGGTGTTTAACTATGCGAACAAGAATATATTCCACCGGGTCCTTCTATTGCCTTGGTATGAAAGATAATGCTAGTTGTCTTATTCCATTGATTAGAGAAGTTGAGTGGTACTAAAACCACCCTTAACTTGTTACTTAAGTTGGTGATACGGAGTCCACCTGGCCGTTTAGGTAATGTTGTGAATGTAAACTGAGATTTTCTAATTCTGGATATGTGGAAGCTCAGAGGCAATTATGGCCTCAGACTGATAGTTGTGACATTAATGTAGACCCGTTAAAATTATGCTGTGTTATCTGCTGGTCGCTTTTGTGTTATCAAGAATTTGATGTTACTATTTTCAATTATGCTGAGTTTAATTACCCTTTTCCGTCTGGGTTTCAGGGTAGGAATGTAGGACACTATGCCATCACTTTGGGCAACGAAGAGATCTAGTGTCTCCACCTCCTGCAATCATATTGTGGGCTCATGTTATCAGATATTACATGAAAGTTTATTATCATTGCATGGATAAAATCTTTTTGGTTAAGTTGCTGGTGGCACTAAATACACTGGTTGATCGTACTTGTAATTCTTTACATTTGTGGTTTCTTCATTTTGTTAATTTAAGCCACCAATAATTAAACTTTATTATAAAAAAATATTAAAATATATTATTTTATTAAATTTTCTTTTTGAGTATTATTATAAAATATTCTTTATGAGGGTTTAAAAAAAAAATTAATAAATTGATAGAATTATAACAAAATAAGCAGGTAGAATTATAGCAAAATCAAGAGTATTTGCTCTTTATATTGTTTATCATATTATTATTAGTAATCTTATATTATTTACTGTATTATCAATGAAAATAGAAAATTATTAAAATTTTTTATTATTTATATAGATTATTAAATTAACTTTTTTATAACTTTATAAAGCTCGTTTGATTTTAAGGTAATACGAGTATTTTAATAATCTATTTTTTATTATTTATATTTATTTGTTTGATTTATCAGTAATAATTATAGTAATATTTTATTACTGATAAAAATATGATAGATAATAGAAGTGGTGTTTTAATTATTACTTTTACTATATTAAAAGATTTTTAAATTAATTTCGATTTTATTATAATTCTATTTTTATTTATTTATTTTAAAGATAAAAATAAAAAATATTTTAGAATAATTATATTAATAAATATTTAAATAATATAATTATTTAAATCTATTGAATATCAATCTTTTTAAGAATTTTTTTGAGATAATATTTTAATTTTAATAATAAAATATTATTTAAATGTGAGGTCACGTTTACAAGAGATACCATAACTTGGCATGTGGAATGTAAACACCATAATATTTTTAGGAAAACTCATCAACTACCTTGAATTAAACGTTCAAGAGGAAATTCAAAGGAAAAGTTACAGGAGTTTTAAGCAGCAGTTTTCAATTCAAAGTTGAGCAAGCACATGAGTAAGTGCTTCACGAGGTCGAAATATCATCTTCATTAATTTGTGTTTCGCCACATCTTGGCTCTTCTCATCAGTCTCAGCCTCTTCCCACTCAAAGCACTGTATCAAGGTCCCCAGCGACAATGCCACAAGTCTATTGGCTAATGTTGATCCAGGGCATATCCTTCTTCCAAAACCAAATGGGACAAATTTAAACCCTCCCTTTTCTTTTTCAATCTCTTGGAAACGCTCAGGCATGAATTTGTTGGGCTCTGTCCACAACTCGGGGTCCCTGTGCAGGCTATATATGTTCACCATCAACTGCGTGCCGTGCGGGATGTGGTACCCTCCGATCGAGCAGTCCTCCGATGACTCGCGTGGAGGTAAAGTCGATACCACATCAAGTCTGAGGGTCTCATTAATAATGCAATGAAGGAATGGAAGATTAGGAAGGTCCTCCTCATTCAACAGTCTGGATTGTCCAACCACTTTGTCAATCTCGTCCCTTGCTTTCCTCAGGTTCTCTGGATTTGACATGAGCTGTAAAATAGCTGCTTGCATTGTGAGCACCGTCGTGTGTGTGCCCGCTATCAGCATTGCCTGAAAAACCAGTCACCAGCGTCATCAAATGGCTGAAAGAATTCTATATTGAACAAAGCTGATAACGATTGTGTTTGATTTAAAGTTGTTTCGGGCATTACCGCCATATTTCCTTTCATCACTTCATCGATGTAGAATTGGGGTTCGAATTCCTTTAGCTTCAGCATGACATCGATGATGGATTGATCAGTCTGGCTACCGCCACTGCTAACTGAAGGAGTTTTATTTAGATTTTGATGCCCATCAAGCATGGCCTGCAAAAAAGCATCTCTCTTTTTATGTTTGTTGTGGATTTTCTTCTCGGCTCCATGACGTGTCAACCATCTCAGAAATGGAAAGTAGTCACCCAGGGCCAATGGCTCGAAAGGACTAAACCACTGCTTAAGCTCAGCTAATTTGTCTCTGCCTCTGTCTGTGTCGATTTCATTTTCTTCAAAGCACCTATTACCTGCAACCATCTTCATTATTACATTAAAATCCAGCATGTAAAGAAACGAACTCAGTTCCACTGTCACAACCCCTTGAGAAGATCTTTTGAAGAGATATTTTGTCATGTGTCTAATTTCTTCAGTGCGAATGTTTGAAGACATTTGCAGACGCTTTGGTGAGAATACTTCAACGGCAAAGAAGCGTCTGAGATTGCGCCAGTGATGGCCATACGGAGCTCCAAGGCCAGTGAAGTTGTACTCTAAACCCTTTCTTGAGGGCAACAGCGGACGATTGCTAAAGATTATATCATTTTTTGAGAAGCATTCTTCAATGTCTGCACGGGTGGAGAGTACGAGTACCTGTCTGGAACCCAAGTGCAGAAGAAACAAAGGACCATACTTGTTGCAGAGATCATTAAGAACTTCATGCAAGGGCAATTTGAAGAGCATTTTTATGTAGAGGAAATGACCTATTATAGGAAGACTAGGAGGCCTAGGCAATTTGTTTTTACGTTCAACTCTTTTAGGAACCGTGAGTTGGTAGAGAAGGAGAAGGACGGAGACCAACACAAGGATATAGTGCAGAGCTTCCATGGCGGGGTCAACTAAAACATGAGATATACAATGGAAACATGGCTTTTTATATACAATGGAAATCTTCAATACTATCGACATGAGAGAAATTTGATGTCACTTTCTCTTTATCGTTTTTATCATCATCACCCTTGGTCGTATGTTGTGCTTCCATTGGTCTTTTTTTAAGTTTACAGATATGATCGGCTCTTTCACTCTGACAAACGGCACAAGATACCACATATATAGAAACTGCCTTGGATCGGCTTCTAGAGAGTGAATCACTAGTAATCAACGCTGCCAAGTATGACATGCACTAGACTCTTTGGATTTGTAGAAATAAAAATCGTCTAAAGAAGATGCTTCCGGCATAAGTAAAATTGATTTTACCTTATTACTGTGACCTTAAAAAAAACCTCCTCTTGCTTTCCCTTTTGGAAAGAGGAATTGTGTACTGATCGGCTGTAACCAAGCTTAATTATCTCATATTACTGCTATGACTTTGTCCTCTGTAATTGCATACCATGGAGATGAAAGAGCACATTACAAGACATGATATGTAACATCCCTCCCTAGAAGTACTACCCATCAAAGGAGAAATGTTACGAATTAATATTCGTAGCGTCTATATTTTTTTTTTCTTTTTAAAAATACTTTAAAATAAACGCATCATTAAAAGTGTTTAGGAAGTATTCCAAGAAAACTAAAAATCTAGAAGCGAACAAAAGATGTATATACTCATATGAAGACTCATCTGAAAGTATCTGAAAATAGGGAGTAATCATATGTAACTGTACCATAATCTCAAAAGTCAAAAGTCCATAAGATCATGCTACTGTATGCATATAATAAAAACCAGAGATAACCTGCTCCAGCTGGATCTACCTACGCTGACCTGACCCTGCCTCGCAGCTACCTCGATCACCTGTACCTGCAGTCAGGAAAGAAAAGGGAGTGAGTGATAAGAACACTCAGTAAGGGGAAAAATTAAGTAAACTATCCTTTTTTCCTGTTCAAACTCACTTTTGGGACTCAACCCCACATCCTAACCTCTATAAGAGATTGAGGGGGTAATTTAGTTCACTCTTTACTATTTGGGTTATACTTTGTCCCATCTGGTGTCTATTTAATACTTTATAGAAGCTAACTATAGGGATTTGACACTTTTTTTTTTTTAAGCTCAAGCTCTTTTTCTTTCACTACACTATTTCTGACTCTGAATTAAGCTCTACTGCGAGCATGCTCTACTGCGAGCGGACCCTACTGGGGGTCTATGTCCTACTACGGACGTGTCCTACTGCGGACGTGCCCTACTGCGAGCGGTGTAGTGTAAAGTGCCCCCTCATAGTTTATAGCATACATACGGGTCTTATATTTTTACTACATTTGCTTCCATTTAATTTTATGGCCAAACGACTATTTCCCACCCAAGGTATGCTGTAATGACAAGTTTCCCCCCTTTAACTATGGAAATACCAAACACCCACCCATGGCCAGTTAAATTTAACAGAACCCTAACGCCTGAAAATTTTATCTCCTTTTGCCCCCCTAAAGTTTGAAAACAAAAATTTCCCCCCAGCCTAAGTTTAAGAAAATGGCAGTTTCACCCTAGGGTTTGGTTTTGAAATCTCCGGCGACCTCTCCGGCTCCGTTGCCGACGGCTTCTCCCTCCCGAAGAATCCTCTCCTTCCGGTGATCGGTTTCCTCCCATTTGGAGGCCCGATCGTCGCCGGAAAAGCGGTGGGAGACGAAGAACTTCGTCGGGGAAGACGAAGTTCTTCGTCTTCCCAGACGAAGACGAAGACGACGGCTTCGTCTTCGTCTGGGAAGACGAAGAACTTCGTCTTCCCCGACGAAGTTCTTCGTCTCCCACCGCTTTTCCGGCGACGATCGGGCCTCCAAATGGGAGGAAACCGATCACCGGAAGGAGAGGATTCTTCGGGAGGGAGAAGCCGTCGGCAACGGAGCCGGAGAGGTCGCCGGAGATTTCAAAACCAAACCCTAGGGTGAAACTGCCATTTTCTTAAACTTAGGCTGGGGGGAAATTTTTGTTTTCAAACTTTAGGGGGGCAAAAGGAAATTATATTTTAGTTTATTTTTTAATATTATAGAGAAAATGACAATTTTACCCTTAACCCCGTTACTTTTAACTGGCCATGGGTGGGTGTTTGGTATTTCCATAGTTAAAGGGGGGAAACTTGTCATTACAGCATACCTTGGGTGGGAAATAGTCGTTTGGCCTAATTTTATTCATAACTCACCAGACATTACTCTTGGGACGACCCCTAAATCTTGAGTCCTAAATTCTTTTTCTTATTTTTCTTTCTTTTTCTTTCCTTCTTTTCTTTTCTTTCCTTTCCTTTCCTTTCTTTCCTTTCTTCCTCCTTTTCTTTCTTTCTTTCTTTCTTTCCTTCTTTCCTTCTTTCTTTCCTGCCCAAAATTGCAAAACACTGTTCACAGAACAGTCATTTAACAGGGCAACCTTCTTTTTCATACAATTTAACATCCCAAACGGTTTCTAATTCATACAAGCTATATATCATTGGAAAGAGGATTCAAAGAGCTTTCCAACGACCTATAATAGCACTCATAATTCATTCCATCAGGCAGTCAAAACAGCAGATAAAGTCAGTGGCAAAAACTGCCTCCCCTGTTTTTCTTTAGTAAAACAGTCCTTTCGGTTTATACAATCTTTAACAGTCCAAATGATCTCTAATTCATACAAGCTATATATCATTGGAAAGAGGATTCAAAGAGCTTTCCAACGACCTATAATAGCACTCATAATTCATTCAATCAGGTAGTCAAAACAGCAGATAAAGTCAGTGGCAAAAACTGCCTCCCCTGTTTTTCTTTAGTAAAACAGTTCTTTCGGTTTATACAATCTTTAACAGTCCAAATGATATCTAATTCAACAAGCTATATATCATTGGAAAGAGGATTCAAAGAGCTTTCCAACATATAATAGCACTCATAATTCATTCAATAAGGCAGCCAAAACATGAGACGAACTCAGTGGCAAAAACTGTAAATATTCTGTAACTTTCTGCCATGAACAAAATCACATACATAGACATCCCAAATGGCAAAACAACATTCCTCAACATCAAAATCAACATATATAATATAGATCTAAGGAACCAAAAGCCTAAAACATGTCACATAACAAGGAGGAAACCCCTTACCTTGCTTTAAGCCAAATCTTTGAAAGTTGGCTTCCTCCTCTTTGTTTTGCTTCCTTTATCACCAAAATCACTTTTAATCAATACCAAAACACTCTAACATATTCACATAACATGCATATAAACATAGATAAAAGAAGAAGGAAGGAGATCTTTGGTTACCAAAGCTTCCAAGTGCTTCCTTTTCTTTTCTTATCTTCCAACTCCCTCAAATCCTTCCTTTTTCTTCAAGAAAACAAAGAAAAATATGAAGAATGTGGCTGCTGGAGAATGAACGAAAAATGATGGAAAAGTCTTGGTTTTGCCTTTTATTTTTCTCCCTTGATCTTATCTCCTCCTCTTTTTTCTTTTCCCCTTTTTGACTTTTTGTATTTATATATATATATATATATATAAATCACACCCATACTTATATATATTTAAAATAAGAAAAATCTCAAAACAGGGTCAAAAGACATAATTACCCCTGGAATATACCTGAGGGTATTACAACTCTTCCCTCCTCACAAAAATTCCGTCCTCGGAATTCACAAAAACAACTCTGGATGCTTCTCCTTCATGGTTTGCTCCATTTCCCAGGTAGCCTCCTCTAACTTCTGGCTTCTCCACAAGACTTTTACTAGAGGAATCTGTCGGTTCCTTAGTTGTTTAATTCTTCTGTCAAGTATCTGAATCGGTTTTTCTTCATAACTAAGGTCTTCTGATAACTTAATATCTTCTGTATTCACAACCTGGGAATGATCACCAAGACATTTTCTTAACGATGAGACATGAAATACATCATGAATCCGGTCCATACTCGCTGGTAAGGCTAATCTGTAAGCCACTTTACCAACTCTCTCAAGTATCTCATATGGACCAATAAATCTGGGAGCTAGCTTTCCCTTCTTTCCGAATCTCATCAAATGCTTGAATGGAGCAACCTTTACAAATACAAATTCACCTACATTGAATTCCAAGTCTCGACGTCGATGATCTGCATAGCTTTTCTGTCGATCTTGAGCCTGTTTTATTCTCTGCCTGATCAGTTGGACATCATCAATCATTTTCTGGGTCAATTCGGGCCCAAGGGATCGGGATAACACATCTCTCTCTCCTATCTCATCCCAGTGAAGAGGAGAACGACACCTCCTACCATATAATGCCTTATAAGGTGCCATCTGAATAGTCGTCTGGTAGCTATTATTGTAAGCAAACTCCACCAAGGGCAACATTTCTACCCACGTGGCTTTATGATCTAGGCAACAAGCTCTCAACATGTCTTCCAAAATCTGATTAACCTTCTCCGTCTGACCATCTGTCTGAGGATGATAAGCTGTACTAAATGCCAAATTAGTACCCAAGGATCTTTGGAGACTCTTCCAGAAAGCTGATACAAATCTTGTATCACGATCAGATACTATGGTCCTGGGTACACCATGTAATCTAATAATCTCCCTAACATATAATCTCCCCAACTGATCTGTGGTAGTAGTATCTTTGATGGACAGGAAATGAGCTGACTTGGTTAATCTATCAACAATCACCCAAATAGCATTACATCCATTCTGAGCTCTAGGGAGTCCACTAATGAAATCCATGGAGATATACTCCCATTTCCATTCTGGAATAGGTAGAGGCTGAAGTAACCCTGCAGGTCTCTGGTGTTCGGCCTTAATTTGCTGACAGGTGAGACATCTAGTAACAAACTCACCTATATCCTTTTTCATGCCTGACCACCAAAAATGTCTTTTTAAATCTTAATACATCTTTACACCCTCAGGGTGGGCAGTGTAAAGAGAACTATGAGCCTCTGTAAGAATTTTCTGTCTCAAATCAGTTATCTGGGGAACATATACTCGATCTCTGAATTTGAGAATTTTATTCGATACTTGAAAATCTATCTCAAGACCCTCTTGAACCTTTTGAAGTTTCTGTTGACACCATTCATCTTGTGTCTGAGCCTCTTGAATCTCATCTAGGAGAGTGGATTGAATCTCTAACCTGGTGAGGGCCCCAATCACAAGCTCAATCTGTTCTCGGTCCATCTCTCTCTGAATTTCTCTCTGGACCGTCAGTTGTGATATCATTACATTTCTACTGAGGGCATCTGCAACTACATTAGCCTTGCCTGGATGGTACTTAATATCACAGTCATAGTCTTTTACTAACTCGAGCCATCGCCTCTGTCTCATATTTAACTCCTTCTGAGTGAAGAAATATCTGAGACTCTTATGGTCAGTATAAATATTACATTTTACCCCATACAAATAGTGTCTCCAAATTTTCAAAGCAAAAACCACTGCTGCTAACTCCAAATCATGAGTGGGGTATCGTGTTTCAAATTCTTTCAATTGTCTTGAGGCATATGCTATCACCTTGCCTCGCTGCATCAACACTGCTCCTAAACCACCATGTGAGGCATCCGTGTATAAATCATACTCAACTCCTTCCTCTGGGAGTGATAACACTGGAGCAGTAGTCAATCTTCTTTTCAATTCTTGAAAGCTTGTCTCACAGGCATCCGACCACTGAAATGGTATTGTTTTCTTTGTGAGGGTTGTAAGAGGTCTAGCTAATCTGGCAAATCCTTCCACAAACCTCCGATAATACCCTGCCAAACCTAGGAAACTACGAACCTCTTTGACTGTCTTTAGTCTTTGCCATTCAACTATTGCCTCAATCTTACTAGGATCCACTGATATACCCTCTGCTGAAATCACATGCCCCAAAAAGGTAACTCTGTCTAGCCAAAATTCACATTTTGAGAATTTGGCATATAGTTGTTTCTCTCTCAATCTCTGAAGGGTAAACCTCAAGTGTTGTTCATGCTCCTCTCGACTGCAAGAATATACTAAGATATCATCAATGAATACCACAATAAATTTATCCAGGCAGTCATGAAATACCCTATTCATCAAATCCATAAATACTGCAGGGGCATTTGTCAATCCGAATGGCATCACTACAAACTCAAAGTGGCCATACCTCGTTCGAAAAGCTGTCTTGGGTATATCCTTCTCTGTCACTCTCACCTGGTGATAACCAGATCTCAAATCTATCTTGGAGAAGACCACGGATCCCTTCAACTGATCAAATAAATCATCAATCCTGGGTAACGGGTACTTGTTCTTAACTGTGGCCTTATTTAGCTCTCTGTAATCAATACACATTCTCATAGACCCGTCTTTCTTTTTCACAAATAGAATGGGAGCTCCCCAAGGAGAATGGCTCGGTCTGATAAAACCATGATCTAATAACTCTTGAAGCTGCTTTTTCAATTCTTGTAACTCGACAGGGGCCATTCGATAGGGTGCTCTTGAAATAGGTGCTGTGTCAGGTGCCAACTCTATGCTAAACTCAATCTCTCTCTCGGGAGCTAATCCCGGTAGCTCACTTGGAAACACATTTGGAAACTCACGTACCACTGGTGTTTCCTCAATAGTTGGGTCTGACTCAACCTTGCTCACTATATGAGCCAAATATCCTGTACACCATTTTTTCAACATTTTACTAGCTTTTAACATACTGATCATTAAACTCCGGATATGACCCTCACCGAACTCAAATTGATCTCCAGAGTCTAGGTTAAATCTCACTTTCTTCTTTTTACAATCAATTTCAGCTCCATATCTCCCCAAAAAGTCCATCTCTAAAATCATGTCAAAATCTGGCATTTCAAACACAATCAGGTCCACTAGTAACTTTCGACCCTGAATCATAATACTCTGTCCTAGTAGCATCATCTCACTAATGACTGACCCCCCATCAGACAACTCAATCATAATCCTCTAGGCTATTCTAACAGGTTGTAACTTTAACCTCTCAAGCAAACTTTTGGCTATAAAACAATGAGTAGCCCCACAATCAATTAAAACATAAATAGGAGTATCAAGATAGAGAATCTGACCCGTAACTGCTGATGGGTTAGCCTCTGCTGGTGTAACATCCCTCCCTAGAAGTACTACCCACCGAAGGAGGAATGTTACGAATTAATATTCGTAGCATCTATTTTTTTTCTTTTTAAAAATACTTTAAAATAAACGCATCATTAAAAGTGTTTAGGAAGTATACCACGAAAACTAAAAATCTGGAAGCGAACAAAAGATGTATATACTCATATGAAGACTCATCTGAAAGTATCTGAAAACAGGGAGTAATCATATGTAACTGTACCATAATCTCAAAAAGTCAAAAGTCCATAAGAACATGCTACTGTATGCATGTAATAAAAACCAGAGATAACCTGCTCCAGCCGGATCTACCTACGCTGACCTGACCCTGCCTCGCAGCTACCTCGATCACCTGTACCTGCAATCAGGAAAGAAAAGGGAGTGAGTGATAAGAACACTCAGTAAGGGGAAAAATTAAGTAAACTATCCTTTTTTTTTCCTGTTCTAACTCACTTTTGGGACTCAACCTCACATCCTAACCTCTATAAGAGATTGAGGGGATAATTTAGTTCACTCTTTACTATTTGGGTCATACTTTGTCCCATCTGGTGTCTATTTAATACTTTCTGGAAGCTAACTATAGGGATTTGACACTTTTCTAAGCTCAAGCTCTTTTTCTTTCACTACACTATTTCTGAATCTGAATTGAGCTCTACTGCGAGCATGCTCTACTGCGAGCGGACCCTACTGGGGGTCTATGTCCTACTACGGACGTGTCCTACTGCGGACGTGCCCTACTGCGGGCGGTGTAGTGTAAAGTGCCCCCTCATAGTTTATAGCATACATACGGGTCTTATATTTTACTAAATTTGCTTCCATTTAATTTTATTCATAACTCACCAGACATTACTCTTGGGACGACCCCTAAATCTTGCGTCCCAAATTCTTTTTCTTATTTTTCTTTCTTTTTCTTTCCTTCTTTTCTTTCCTTTCCTTTCCTTTCTTTCCTTTCTTCTTCCTTTTCTTTCTTTCTTTCTTTCTTTCTTTCTTTCCTTCTTTCTTTCCTGCCCAGAATTGCGAAACACTGTTCACAGAACAGTCATTTAACAGGGCAACCTTCTTTTTCATACAATTTAACATCCCAAACGGTTTCTAATTCATACAAGCTATATATCGTTGAAAAGAGGATTCAAAGATCTTTCCAACGACCTATAATAGCACTCATAATTCATTCAATCAGGCAGTCAAAACAGCAGATAAATTCAGTGGCAAAAACTGCCTCCCCTGTTTTTCTTTAGTAAAACAGTCCTTTCGGTTTATACAATCTTTAACAGTCAAAATGATCTCTAATTCATACAAGCTATATATCCTTGGAAAGAGGATTCAAAGATCTTTCCAACAAGATATAATAGCACTCATAATTCATTCAATCAGGCAGTCAAAACAGCAGATAAATTCAGTGGCAAAAACTGCCTCCCCTGTTTTTCTTTAGTAAAACAGTTCTTTCGGTTTATACAATCTTTAACAGTCCAAATGATCTCTAATTTATACAAGCTATATATCATTGGAAAGAGGATTCAAATATCTTTCCAACAAGATATAATAGCACTCATAATTCATTCAATCAGGCAGCCAAAACATGGGACGAACTCAGTGGCAAAAACTGTAAATATTCTGTAACTTTCTGCCATGAACCAAAATCACATACATAGACATCCCAAATGGCAAAACAACATTCCTCAACATCAAAATCAACATATATAATATAGATCTAAGGAACCAAAACCCTAAAACATATCACATATCAAGGAGGAAACCCCTTACCTTGCTTTAAGCCAAATCTTGGAAAGTTGGCTTCCTCCTCTTTGTTTTGCTTCCTTTATCACCAAGATCACTTTAAATCAATACCAAAACACTCTAACATATTCACATAACATGCATATAAACATAGATAAAAGAAGAAGGAAGGAGATCTTTGGTTACCAAAGCTTCCAAGTGCTTCCTTTTCTTTTCTTTTCTTTTCTTATCTTCCAACTCCCTCAAATCCTTCCTTTTTCTTCAAGAAAGCAAAGGAAAGTATGAAGAATGTGGCTGCTGGAGCTTTTTACGGAAGAAGATGCAAAATGGTGGAAAAGTCTTCTCTTTCTCTTTATCTAATAAGCCTTATCTCTTTCTCTTTTTCTCTTTTCCCTTTTTGCCCTTTTTTGCATTTATATATATATATATATTTATTTATTTATGCATATACATATATATATATATAAAGCACACCCCTACATATATATATTTAAAATAAGAAAAATCTCAAAACAGGGTCAAAAGACATAATTGCCCCTGGAATATACCTGAGGGTATTACAACTCTTCCCCCCTCACAAGAATTCTGTCCTCGGAATTCACAAAAACAACTCTGGATGCTTCTCCTTCATGGTTTGCTCCATTTCCCAGGTAGCCTCCTCTAACTTCTGGCTTCTCCATAAGACTTTTACTAGAGGAATCTGTCGGTTCCTTAGTTGTTTAATTCTTCTGTCAAGTATCCGAATCGGTTTTTCTTCATAACTAAGGTCTTCTGATAACTTAATATCTTCTGTATTCACAACCTGGGAATGATCACCAAGACATTTTCTTAACGATGAGACATGAAATACATTATGAATCCGGTCCATACTCGCTGGTAAGGCTAATCTGTAAGCCACTTTACCAACTCTATCAAGTATCTCATATGGACCAATAAATCTGGGAGCTAGCTTTCCCTTCTTTCCGAATCTCATCAAATGCTTGAATGGAGCAACCTTTACAAATACAAATTCACCTACATTGAATTCCAAGTCTCGACGTCGATGATCTGCATAGCTTTTCTGTCGATCTTGAGCCTGTTTTATTCTCTGCCTGATCAGTTGGACATCATCAATCATTTTCTGGGTCAATTCAGGCCCAAGGGATCGGGATAACACATCTCTCTCTCCTATCTCATCCCAGTGAAGAGGAGAACGACACCTCCTACCATATAATGCCTCATAAGGTGCCATCTGAATAGTCGTCTGATAGCTATTATTGTAAGCAAACTCCACCAAAGGTAACATTTCTACCCACGTAGCTTTATGATCCAAGCAACAAGCTCTTAACATGTCTTCCAAAATCTGATTAACCCTCTCCGTCTGACCATCTGTCTGAGGATGATAGGCTGTACTAAATGCCAAATTAGTACCCAAGGATCTTTGGAGACTCTTCCAGAAAGCTGATACAAATCTTGTATCACGATCAGATACTATGGTCCTGGGTACACCATGTAATCTAATAATCTCCCTAACATATAATCTCCCCAACTGATCTGTGGTAGAAGTATCTTTGATGGACAGGAAATGAGCTGACTTAGTCAATCTATCAACAATCACCCAAATAGCATTACATCCATTCTGAGCTCTAGGGAGTCCACTAATGAAGTCCATGGAGATATGCTCCCATTTCCATTCTGGAATAGGTAGAGGCTGAAGTAACCCTGCAGGTCTCTGGTGTTCGGCCTTAATTTGCTGACAAGTGAGACATCTGGTAACAAACTCACCTATATCCTTTTTCATGCCTGACCACCAAAAATATCTTTTTAAATCTTGATACATCTTTACACCCCCAGGGTGGGCAGTGTAAAGAGAACTATGAGCCTCTGTAAGAATTTTCTGTCTCAAATCAGTTATCTGGGGAACATATACTCGATCTCTGAATTTGAGAATTTCATTCGATACTTGAAAATCTGTCTCAAGACCCTCTTGAACCTTTTGAAGTTTCTGTTGACACCATTCATCTTGTGTCTGAGCCTCTCGAATCTCATCTAGGAGAGTGGGTTGAATCTCTAACTTGGCGAGGGCCCCAATCACAAGCTCAATCTGCTCTCGGTCAATCTCTCTCTGAATTTCTCTCTGGACCGTCAATTGTGATATCATCACGTTTCTACTAAGGGCGTCTGCAACCACATTAGCCTTACCTGGATGGTATTTAATATCACAATCATAGTCTTTTACTAGCTCGAGCCATCGCCTCTGCCTCATATTTAATTCCTTCTGAGTGAAGAAATATTTGAGGCTCTTATGATCAGTATAAATATTACATTTTACCCCATACAAATAGTGTCTCCAAATTTTCAAAGCAAAAACCACCGCTGCTAACTCCAAATCATGAGTGGGGTATCGTGTTTCAAATTCTTTCAATTGTCTTGAGGCATATGCTATCACCTTGCCTCGCTGCATCAACACTGCTCCTAAACCACCATGTGAGGCATCCGTGTATAAATCATACTCAACTCCTTCCTCTGGAAGTGATAACACTGGAGCAGTAGTCAATCTTCTTTTCAATTCTTGGAAGCTTGTCTCACAGGCATCTGACCACTGAAATGGTATTGTTTTCTTTGTGAGGGTTGTAAGAGGTCTAGCTAATCTGGCAAATCCTTCCACAAACCTCCGATAATACCCTGCCAAACCTAGGAAACTACGAACCTCTTTGACTGTCTTTGGTCTTTGCCATTCAACTATTGCCTCAATCTTACTGGGATCCACTGATATACCCTCTGCTGAAATCACATGCCCCAAAAAGGTAACTCTATCTAGCCAAAATTCACATTTTGAGAATTTGGCATATAGTTGTTTCTCTCTCAATCTCTGGAGGGTAAACCTCAAGTGTTGATCATGCTCCTCTCGACTGCAAGAATATACTAAGATATCATCAATGAATACCACAATAAATTTATCCAGGCAGTCATGAAATACCCTATTCATCAAATCCATAAATACTGCAGGGGCATTTGTCAATCCGAATGGCATCACTACAAACTCAAAGTGGCCATACCTCGTTCGGAAAGCTGTCTTGGGTACATCCTTCTCTGTCACTCTCACCTGGTGATAACCAGATCTCAAATCTATCTTGGAGAAGACCACGGATCCCTTCAACTGATCAAATAAATCATCAATCCTGGGTAACGGGTACTTGTTCTTAACTGTGGCCTTATTTAGCTCTCTGTAATCAATGCACATTCTCATAGACCCGTCTTTCTTTTTCACAAATAGGATAGGAGCTCCCCAAGGAGAATGGCTCGGTCTGATAAAACCATGTTCTAATAACTCTTGAAGCTGCTTTTTCAATTCTTGTAACTCGGCAGGGGCCATTCGATAGGGTGCTTTTGAAATAGGTGCTGTGCCAGGTGCCAACTCTATGCTAAACTCAACCTCTCGCTCAGGAGCTAATCCCGGTAGCTCACTTGGAAACACATCTGGAAACTCACGTACCACTGGTGTTTCCTCAATAGTTGGGCCTGACTCAACCTTGCTCACTACATGAGCCAAATACCCTGTACACCCCTTTTTCAACATTTTATTAGCTTTTAACATACTGATCATTAAACTCCGGATATGACCCTCACCGAACTCGAATTGATCTCCAGAGTCTAGGTTAAATCTCACTTTCTTCTTTTTACAATCAATCTCAGCTCCATATCTCCCCAAAAAGTCCATCCCTAAAATCATGTCAAAATCAGGCATTTCGAACACAATCAGGTCCACTAGTAATTGTCGACCCTGAATCATAATACTCTGTCCTAGTAGCATCATCTCACTAATGACTGACCCCCCATCAGGCAACTCAATCATAATCCTCTGGGCTATTCTAACAGGTTGCAACTTTAACCTCTCAAGCAAACTCTTGGCTATAAAACAATGAGTAGCCCCACAATCAATTAAAACATAAATAGGAGTATCAAGATAGAGAATCTGACCCGTGACTGCTGATGGGTTAGCCTCTGCTGGGCCCTGGGTGATCGTATAAACTCTAGCTGTGGCCCCTCCTATAGGCTGCTGCTGCTCTACTCTCACTGGGGCAGCTGTACAAAAACGAGCAATATGTCCAGACTGACGACATCTGAAACAAACTGCCTGACCTGTCAAACACTCTCCTCTATGGTGCTTCCCACATTTCTGGCAAGCTGGTATCTCAGGTCCTCTTTGTTTCTTTCCACTCTTCCAGTTCTTTTTCATGCCTCTGAACTGGAGAGGTCGTTTACCTTTCCTGTCTCGCTCTGGAGGAGGGTCTCTCTGTACTGAAGCTGAACCACTACTTACCGGGGGAGCTGGCATGGTAGAAGGAGGTGTAACTTTTTGCCCTGTAGTCTGACCAAACCTCCTCCTAACAAAAACCTCTGCCCTCAAAGCTCTATCAAGGGCCTCTGCATAAGTTCTGGGTGGCTGCGCCCCGGTCATAACGTCTCGAGCTATCTCTGGATCCAGCCCGTACACAAACTTCTGCATACGCCCCATTTCTGTGCTAGCTATCTCAGGGGCATACTGGGACAATTGATTAAACTTTGTGGAATATTCTTTTACAGAGTCTGTCCCTTGCACTAGACTGATAAACTCCTGGGCCCTGATACAAGTAACATCGGCGCCCCTGTACTCTGCCTCGAATCGGCGCCTAAACTCTGTCCATGTCATTTTTGAGACATTGACCGTCTCCCTGACTAAGTTCCACCATATTCTTGCCCCTGACTTGAAAAGATAAGTGGCATATCTCACTCTTTCTTGGTCAGTCATGTCAAACAAGGCCATGGCACTCTCTACTGATTCCAACCACTCTTCAGCTGCTAATGGGTCTCTTGCACCATCAAATTTTTGAGGTTGGTGCATACTAGAGAGGTTAAAAATAGGATGCAACCGAGTCCTCACTGGGGCTGTTGTAGATGTTGAAGTAACCTCTCTCATATCATGCCCCTGGATTGGCGGCGTATGAGCCGTCTCACTTCCCTGTGTAGGAGCACCTTTGTGCTCTCTCATCATCTCTCTGAAAATCTCTCGCACATCATGTGCACTGAGTGCCCCCTGGGGTACCTGAGGGGTTGCTCCTTCATTCTGGCCCCTCTGAGAGGGATCTACTGGTGTATGACTCATAGGTCCTGAAAATGAACACATTAGTTTCATAAAACTCAGCAGGTATAAATGAAAACTTAACTTACAGTGATCGGCTGCGAGGGTGGTCAGCGTGGCTGAAGGGTATTTCATCTCTGTGTTACTTTGATTACTCCATTTTGTTTTAGAAAACATCTTTTGGGTTCCAAAATCATGCTCTGATACCAACTGTAACATCCCTCCCTAGAAGTACTACCCACCGAAGGAGGAATGTTACGAATTAATATTCGTAGCATCTATTTTTTTTCTTTTTAAAAATACTTTAAAATAAACGCATCATTAAAAGTGTTTAGGAAGTATACCACGAAAACTAAAAATCTGGAAGCGAACAAAAGATGTATATACTCATATGAAGACTCATCTGAAAGTATCTGAAAACAGGGAGTAATCATATGTAACTGTACCATAATCTCAAAAAGTCAAAAGTCCATAAGAACATGCTACTGTATGCATGTAATAAAAACTAGAGATAACCTGCTCCAGCCGGATCTACCTACGCTGACCTGACCCTGCCTCGCAGCTACCTCGATCACCTGTACCTGCAATCAGGAAAGAAAAGGGAGTGAGTGATAAGAACACTCAGTAAGGGGAAAAATTAAGTAAACTATCCTTTTTTTTTCCTGTTCTAACTCACTTTTGGGACTCAACCTCACATCCTAACCTCTATAAGAGATTGAGGGGATAATTTAGTTCACTCTTTACTATTTGGGTCATACTTTGTCCCATCTGGTGTCTATTTAATACTTTCTGGAAGCTAACTATAGGGATTTGGCACTTTTCTAAGCTCAAGCTCTTTTTCTTTCACTACACTATTTCTGAATCTGAATTGAGCTCTACTGCGAGCATGCTCTACTGCGAGCGGACCCTACTGGGGGTCTATGTCCTACTACGGACGTGTCCTACTGCGGACGTGCCCTACTGCGGGCGGTGTAGTGTAAAGTGCCCCCTCATAGTTTATAGCATACATACGGGTCTTATATTTTACTAAATTTGCTTCCATTTAATTTTATTCATAACTCACCAGACATTACTCTTGGGACGACCCCTAAATCTTGCGTCCCAAATTCTTTTTCTTATTTTTCTTTCTTTTTCTTTCCTTCTTTTCTTTCCTTTCCTTTCCTTTCTTTCCTTTCTTCTTCCTTTTCTTTCTTTCTTTCTTTCTTTCTTTCTTTCCTTCTTTCTTTCCTGCCCAGAATTGCGAAACACTGTTCACAGAACAGTCATTTAACAGGGCAACCTTCTTTTTCATACAATTTAACATCCCAAACGGTTTCTAATTCATACAAGCTATATATCGTTGAAAAGAGGATTCAAAGATCTTTCCAACGACCTATAATAGCACTCATAATTCATTCAATCAGGCAGTCAAAACAGCAGATAAATTCAGTGGCAAAAACTGCCTCCCCTGTTTTTCTTTAGTAAAACAGTCCTTTCGGTTTATACAATCTTTAACAGTCAAAATGATCTCTAATTCATACAAGCTATATATCCTTGGAAAGAGGATTCAAAGATCTTTCCAACAAGATATAATAGCACTCATAATTCATTCAATCAGGCAGTCAAAACAGCAGATAAATTCAGTGGCAAAAACTGCCTCCCCTGTTTTTCTTTAGTAAAACAGTCCTTTCGGTTTATACAATCTTTAACAGTCCAAATGATCTCTAATTTATACAAGCTATATATCATTGGAAAGAGGATTCAAATATCTTTCCAACAAGATATAATAGCACTCATAATTCATTCAATCAGGCAGCCAAAACATGGGACGAACTCAGTGGCAAAAACTGTAAATATTCTGTAACTTTCTGCCATGAACCAAAATCACATACATAGACATCCCAAATGGCAAAACAACATTCCTCAACATCAAAATCAACATATATAATATAGATCTAAGGAACCAAAACCCTAAAACATATCACATATCAAGGAGGAAACCCCTTACCTTGCTTTAAGCCAAATCTTGGAAAGTTGGCTTCCTCCTCTTTGTTTTGCTTCCTTTATCACCAAGATCACTTTAAATCAATACCAAAACACTCTAACATATTCACATAACATGCATATAAACATAGATAAAAGAAGAAGGAAGGAGATCTTTGGTTACCAAAGCTTCCAAGTGCTTCCTTTTCTTTTCTTTTCTTTTCTTATCTTCCAACTCCCTCAAATCCTTCCTTTTTCTTCAAGAAAGCAAAGGAAAGTATGAAGAATGTGGCTGCTGGAGCTTTTTACGGAAGAAGATGCAAAATGGTGGAAAAGTCTTCTCTTTCTCTTTATCTAATAAGCCTTATCTCTTTCTCTTTTTCTCTTTTCCCTTTTTGCCCTTTTTTGCATTTATATATATATATATATTTATTTATTTATGCATATACATATATATATATATATAAAGCACACCCCTACATATATATATTTAAAATAAGAAAAATCTCAAAACAGGGTCAAAAGACATAATTGCCCCTGGAATATACCTGAGGGTATTACAGCTGGGCCCTGAGTGATCGTATAAACTCTGGCTGTGGCCTCTCCTATAGGTTGCTGCTGCTCTACTCTAACTGGGGCAGCTGTACAAAAACGAGCAATATGTCCAGGCTGACGACATCTGAAACAAACTGCCTGACCTGTCAAACACTCTCCTCTATGGTGTTTCCCACATTTCTGGCAAGCTGGTATCTCAGGTACTCTTTGTTTCTTTCCACTCTTCCAGTTCTTTTTTATGCCTCTGAACTGGAGAGGTCGTTTACCCTTCCTGTCTCGCTCTGGCGGAGGGCCTCTCTGTACTGAAGCTGAACCACTACTCACCGGGGGAGCTGGCATGGTAGAAGGAGGTGTAACTTTTTGCCCTGTAGTCTGACCAAACCTCCTCCTAACAAAAACCTCTGCCCTCAAAGCTCTATCAAGGGCCTCTGCATAAGTTCTAGGTGGCTGCACCCCGGTCATAACGTCTCGAGCTATCTCTGGATCCAGCCCGTACACAAACTTCTGCATACGCCCCATTTCTGTGCTAGCTATCTCAGGGGCATACTGGGACAATTGATTAAACTTTGTGGAATATTCTTTTACAGAGTCTGTCCCTTGCACTAGACTGATAAACTCCTGGGCCCTGATACAAGTAACATCGGCGCCCCTGTACTCTGCCTCGAATCGACGCCTAAACTCTGTCCATGTCATTTCTGAGACATTGACCGTCTCCCTAACTAAGTTCCACCATATTCTTGCCCCTGACTTGAAAAGATAAGTGGCATATCTCACTCTTTCTTGGTCAGTCATGTCAAACAAGGCCATGGCACTCTCTACTGATTCTAACCACTCTTCAGCTGCTATTGGGTCCCTTGCACCATCAAATTTTTGAGGTTGGTGCATACTAGGGAGGTTGAAAATAGGATGTAATTGAGTCCTCACTGGGGCTGCTGTAGATGTTGAAGTAACCTCCCTCATATCATGCCCCTGGATTGGCGGCGTATGAGCCGTCTCACTTCCCTGTGTAGGAGCACCTTTGTGCTCTCTCATCATCTCTCTAAAAATCTCTCGCACATCATGTGCACTGAGTGCCCCCTGGGGTACCTGAGGGGCTGCTCCTTCATTTTGGCCCCTTTGAGAGGGATCTACCGGTGTTTGACTCATAGGTCCTGAAAATGAACACATTAGTTTCATAAAACTCAGCAGGTATAAATGAAAACTTAACTTACAGTGATCGGCTGCGAGGGTGGTCAGCGTGGCTGAAGGGTATTTCATCTCTGTGTTACTTTGATTACTCCATTTTGTTTTAGAAAACATCTTTTGGGTTCCAAAATCATGCTCTGATACCAACTGTAACATCCCTCCCTAGAAGTACTACCCATCAAAGGAGAAATGTTACGAATTAATATTCGTAGCGTCTATATTTTTTTTTTCTTTTTAAAAATACTTTAAAATAAACGCATCATTAAAAGTGTTTAGGAAGTATTCCAAGAAAACTAAAAATCTAGAAGCGAACAAAAGATGTATATACTCATATGAAGACTCATCTGAAAGTATCTGAAAATAGGGAGTAATCATATGTAACTGTACCATAATCTCAAAAGTCAAAAGTCCATAAGATCATGCTACTGTATGCATATAATAAAAACCAGAGATAACCTGCTCCAGCTGGATCTACCTACACTGACCTGACCCTGCCTCGCAGCTACCTCGATCACCTGTACCTGCAGTCAGGAAAGAAAAGGGAGTGAGTGATAAGAACACTCAGTAAGGGGAAAAATTAAGTAAACTATCCTTTTTTCCTGTTCAAACTCACTTTTGGGACTCAACCCCACATCCTAACCTCTATAAGAGATTGAGGGGGTAATTTAGTTCACTCTTTACTATTTGGGTTATACTTTGTCCCATCTGGTGTCTATTTAATACTTTCTGGAAGCTAATTATAGGGATTTGATACTTTTTTTTTTTAAGCTCAAGCTCTTTTTCTTTCACTACACTATTTCTAACTCTGAATTAAGCTCTACTGCGAGCATGCTCTACTGCGAGCGGACCCTACTGGGGGTCTATGTCCTACTACGGACGTGTCTTACTGCGGACGTGCCCTATTGCGAGCGGTGTAGTGTAAAATGCCCCCTCATAGTTTATAGCATACATACGGGTCTTATATTTTTACTACATTTGCTTCCATTTAATTTTATTCATAACTCACCAGACATTACTCTTGGGACGACCCCTAAATCTTGAGTCCTAAATTCTTTTTCTTACTTTTCTTTCTTTTTCTTTCCTTCTTTTCTTTTCTTTCCTTTCCTTTCCTTTCTTTCCTTTCTTCCTCCTTTTCTTTCTTTCTTTCTTTCTTTCCTTCTTTCCTTCTTTCTTTCCTGCCCAAAATTGCAAAACACTGTTCACAAAACAGTCATTTAACAGGGCAACCTTCTTTTTCATACAATTTAACATCCCAAACGGTTTCTAATTCATACAAGCTATATATCATTGGAAAGAGGATTCAAAGAGCTTTCCAACGACCTATAATAGAACTCATAATTCATTCAATCAGGCAGTCAAAACAGCAGATAAAGTCAGTGGCAAAAACTGCCTCCCCTGTTTTTCTTTAGTAAAACAGTCCTTTCGGTTTATACAATCTTTAACAGTCCAAATGATCTCTAATTCATACAAGCTATATATCATTGGAAAGAGGATTCAAAGAGCTTTCCAACGACCTATAATAGCACTCATAATTCATTCAATCAGGCAGTCAAAACAGCAGATAAAGTCAGTGGCAAAAACTGTCTCCCCTGTTTTTCTTTAGTAAAACAGTCCTTTCGGTTTATACAATCTTTAACAGTCCAAATGATATCTAATTCATACAAGCTATATATCATTGGAAAGAGGATTCAAAGAGCTTTCCAACAAGATATAATAACACTCATAATTCATTCAATAAGGCAGCCAAAACATGGGACGAACTCAGTGGCAAAAACTGTAAATATTCTGTAACTTTCTGCCATGAACAAAATCACATACATAGACATCCCAAATGGCAAAACAACATTCCTCAACATCAAAATCAACATATATAATATAGATCTAAGGAACCAAAAGCCTAAAACATGTCACATAACAAGGAGGAAACCCCTTACCTTGCTTTAAGCCAAATCTTTGAAAGTTGGCTTCCTCCTCTTTGTTTTGCTTCCTTTATCACCAAAATCACTTTAAATCAATACCAAAACACTCTAACATATTCACATAACATGCATATAAACATAGATAAAAGAAGAAGGAAGGAGATCTTTGGTTACCAAAGCTTCCAAGTGCTTCCTTTTCTTTTCTTATCTTCCAACTCCCTCAAATCCTTCCTTTTTCTTCAAGAAAACAAAGAAAAATATGAAGAATGTGGCTGCTGGAGAATGAACGAAAAATGATGGAAAAGTCTTGGTTTTGCCTTTTATTTTTCTCCCTTGATCTTATCTCCTTCTCTTTTTTCTTTTCCCCTTTTTGACTTTTTGTTTTTTTTTGTATTTATATATATATATATATATATATATATATATATATATCACACCCATACTTATATATATTTAAAATAAGAAAAATCTCAAAACAGAGTCAAAAGACATAATTACCCCTGGAATATACCTGAGGGTATTACATGATAGAATTACAGTTAGAAAACCAGTCCAATGATATAATTGGCAGTGCCTCTAAAAGTAGCTTTGGTGACAATGGAGTTGGCTTCCAAAAATGAGAGCAAAGATTCAAATCATTTTTTATATTTCGTGATTAAACTCACTTACCTAAATAATATTTCACCTGCTTGTGTGGTAGTAAGGCCATTAATAGATGACAAAAGCCATGAACACATGGGTTTCAGTCATCTGCATGGTGCAGGAGATCAGCCTTAGCTAGCCTCTTTTTTGGCTTTTCAAGGGATTGTAGGTTCTAGCCCTAACGTTCAGGAAGTAATGCACTTTAAACGTTTGAAAATATACAGAAAACATGTAAAATCTATTATATGAAATGCAATAAGTTACATGTATGCCGCTCAAAAATTGTATAAACGCCAGGTCAACCAAGACTGGATGACTTAAAACGAAACAATAGAGAAGTTTTTGT
The DNA here is from genome assembly GCF_011075055.1 of Mangifera indica. Lineage (NCBI taxonomy): Eukaryota > Viridiplantae > Streptophyta > Magnoliopsida > Sapindales > Anacardiaceae > Mangifera > Mangifera indica. The sequence goes on from NC_058155.1 coordinate 10,742,632, forward strand.
TACCATCGACAAAACTTCTCTATTGTTTTGAATACATGAAAAAAAGAATAGCGTCTCTATTTTCTTTATATTTAAATGGTGTCTAATGACCGCTCAAACCAGTAAAGTGTTTATTCATGGCCCGGTCTTTTCTGTAATGACTTCTTCCCCCTCCCCTCCTTCCTCCGCCCCTATGATTTCCCATATTCCCTCTCCCTCTCATATCGGTACCATTAGATTTGTTATCTTGCTCCTCAATGGCATCTCTCAATCTTCCTCCCCTTCTACCCCGGCCCCAAGAATTTCTCATATTCTCTCTACCTTCCACCTCGGAAATATCAGACTGCTTATCCTGCTCATGCTCCATTAGCTTCTTAACAGCACCTAGAGGAAGATTGCCACCACGTCCAAGTCCATGTATTAATTCTTCCTGAGCTTGAGTGACTAATGATGCTTCATTAGCATTTGCAACCGCAACAGAGCCTGCAACCTTGTAACTGTAATTCTTACCATCTTTAACATAATATTGGGGCTTTTTCTTGGATCCACATTTTGAACTAGGAACTTCCTGAGTAGAGTTACCAGTCTGTGTACTCAAAGAGTTACCCAAACCGGAACTGATCCTGTCTCCCAGTATCTCATTTTCCTCAAATCCTGACTCCACAACACTCTGTCCCAGGTCATCAAAAGAATCGTCATACTCATCTTCATACATATACTGGGAAACCAAAGCACTAGTTCGTGCATTATCATTTTCATCTCTGGTATCAAGGGTAACATTATCAGGCAAGTCAGCTTTAGACTTCCTAATGTACCTCCCAACTGTAGATGATGATGAAACCGAGGACCTCTCAGTTTGTTGCTCACTAACAACAGCCACAGAAGTAGCAGAGTTTGGCATCGTAGGTTCAATTAATTTTCCCTTCCCTTTATCATTCCTGCTTATGGTCGAGGTAGACTTGGGAACTGGCATCATCTCTAAAGAAGTATCTAACAATTGTAGATCATCATGGAGAGTATTCTCAAGGATCCTTTGAATAACCTCTTCTGGATTGTGGTTGTAAACTTCAAGACATGCAGCAATAAACCCTTTACCATAACCAGGAAATAGGTCCTTGACTTGACTGATTTTAGACTCCATGATCACAGTATCTTCATCCATATGCATCTTGCTGCTCATCACAGAAGCAGCAGGGGCCTGCTTCTTAGCAAGACCTTTTGAAGAACACATGATCCCACATAAATATTGGAATTGTTCATCCTCCATGAATATCCATCCTGAATGAAAGAAATTATTAAAAAAATTGTTTTAAACATACTAGATAAGGACCGAAATGAAGATCAAGCACAAGTTGATTCAGGGTTTCAAGACAAATTTACAAATTAACTAAAGAACAAACTAAAAAACTAATAAATGAATATAGACTATTTTATACAAGATCTAATAGATATGTCAACAAGAAATTTGCCAATATGTTTAAGTCTTTTGCATGAAGCAGGTGCACTAGGGATGAATAAACCTCAAAGTAACCTTGGTGAAGAATTTCACTTAATATAAAGTTTGTGTTTAGAAGCAGGAAGGCTAGCAAAATAAAATATAAATGGCCAAGCATAGCCCCACATAAGAAACATAATTACGCCAGACTAGCAACATATAGGCACCCAAATAACCACCAAAGATACTATAAAAAGTCAAAATAACAATACTCTAATAGGATTAGAATGATAATGGAAAGAAGGGAATTGAATTCCTAATTAAAGATTATAATAATATTTGAATAAGGAGAGATTATGATAATATTTGAACAAATTGGTATCAGAGCATTGTAATTCTGAAGATGTGGAGACTTGATGTCATACAAGATGAGAGTGGAAGATGGAGGAAGGTCTGACGAATAACGAAATTGGAAGCTCGAGCAATTGGGGAAATGAAATTTGTCTCCATTGTGAAAGCAAAGAACTTAATCCTAACAGTAAACGCAAGCCATGAAATGTCCTATTGGTGGATAAAGATGGATCAAATGATGACGCCATAATGATTGTGTACGATGAGCGACAAGAGACGAAAGAAACTGATCCAATTGAGATGGTAGATTCCAGCGAAAAATCAGCTAGTACCAACGAAGTTATGAAGTTGACGATGAACCAAGAAAGGAAATCGGCAAAATTAGGGGCTCAATTGGTCTAATACGATAACTAAGAGAGAGAATTGATAGATTTGAGGGTTCAATCGATAGTTTCCGACGAGACTTGGGCTGGTTGGATAAAAATAAAGAAAAACAAAACATAAAAATATATATTCTTCCAATCAAATATATTCTTAAACAAATATATTCTTCTAATCAAATATATTCTTGATTATTGTTATCTAATCCTAACTTATTATAATAGCTTAATTATAGCCTTTTGATATATAACAAACATACCTACAAAGCAGAACAACAATTAATAACAAGAGTTCTGTATAGAAATGTAGTTTGTGATTGGAACTCACCAGTATTCTGTAGATTCTCAAGTCTTCTAAGTAAATTGTACTTCCTTTCAACTTCTGTAAGAAATGTTTCCCTGTTTTGGTCCTGAACTTGCAGTGAAACTCCATTGATCTCCCTTAAAGTTTGAACTACAATATCTGCCCGAATGAAGGGATCCTCCACTTTAGCAGGAAACATTTTTGTGACACCTGAAATGGAAAGACCATCTTCGAACACTTCACTGCTTAGATAGCAAACATCTAATAATTTCCAACCAAATTTGACTATTCTCATTGATAACATCTTCAAACTAATAGCAATGTTGGATATCATTTCATCTTCTCCAGCATTTAACAAAATTTGAAACCCATGCTGAAAAGATGGTAGCAATGAATCATGCAGCTGGGTGAGGGTGCTGAGCAATTCCTCATTTCCAAAACTGCATAGACAGTAATCTTGATTTTAGAATGGAAACAAAACTTCCTTAGAGAATCTGCAAGGAAAAGAAGACAGATTGACAGAACCGCAATTTCACCTTTCCATAAAACCAAAAAAGAATTAAAAGAACACATGTTGATGGTAGTACCAGTGTAAGAAAGATCAAGTTTCTGTCAGATAAAACATTCCTTCAACTTATTGACTCAATAGTAAGTCCAACACATCAAATAAAATAAACCCCCAAAGTCCACTTAAGAGAAACCAAGAGGTTCTGCTGAGAAAACAACAAAGAAGAATGGACCCTTTAATTTTAGAAGATACTCAGTAGTCAGAAAGGAACCTCATCTCGACAGGGCTCAAGAAGATCAGAGCTGCCGGTTTGTATGCAGTAACTAAAGCATCCATGGAAACAATTGCATCATTTATAAAGTCCATCACCTGAACAAGAATGACAATAGTTCATTTATAAAAGTAATCCATATCTTACTAACGAATTTGAACATATAAATTCAATGCATTACTTGTTGCACAGATAATCAATATAAAGTAAAAGGTTTTAATTTCACTAACAAAAATGGCAATCATTTATTTCACTCATTCACACAACAAAAATAAAAGATTAAAATTATAATCATTATACATATCTACAAGCAAATGATTAAAAGATTCCCATTCCAATGAAAAGAAAAAGTGGTGCAGTGTCAGGCAACAGAAAAAGAATCTTCAACCCATTATGTTCCTACGAGAATAAAGAAAGCCACTCACCTCTAAAAGATCAGCATGAAGCCGACCTAGATCTTTGTCTTCATGGCGCCCAGAGGAAAATAGAGCCTGCTCATCAAATCATTCATAAATATACAAGTAACCCTTTCTTCCAAAATCTTACTATCATGAAGTTAAAAAATAAAAGGAAAAATATAATCAATTATAAACACTAACAGTTTAATTTAAAAAAAAACAGAATTGTCATCAAGACACCCAAAAGATGAGCATCATCCATGTTTCCATTTCTATGTCCGATTTAAGTTCATAATGATTTATGAGAGTACACGAAGGTAGGACATTATGGACGCTAACAATTTTTTTGTACCATAGGGCACATTGTATATACTCTTACTCAGTAAATAACAGTAAATAAATCTCACATTAGCTCAAACTTTTCAGTAGAAACTTTCCGCAAGAAGAAATTGTACCTCTAAAGACGAGCTGCATCGTTGATGCATTGTGTGGACAACACCCAAGAAATGAGTCAATACTCCAACAAAATCATTATGAATCCCAGGCTGTACTTTCAGTGCATTACTGACCTATATAAAAAAGGTATAAAATAGAGAGAAGTAAGTAATTCAATAGATAAACATACAATATCACAATTAACCAAATCTCAATAAAAGCTAATTCCCCAAGAGATAAAGCAATCATTGTAGATATGAATCCTTACAAGCAATCTGGTCAAATCTTCATTTTCATGACCATATATAGCACAAATATCCAACAGCTTAGGCAAGTCAAGCAACTTCTTTTCCTCCAAAAGGACTACATGCAAAATTAGTGAACAAATGTGAATTTGAAATTTATAAGATCATTAACACAGCATTCCATCCTCTACATATACTGGAGGACTAAATAAGAGCTGTGAAACAAAGTAAAAAGACATTATTTGAAAGAATTTATATTTTATCAGTTGAGGTATGGATAAACTATTAAACAAAGCCAAACAAAAGCCCATGGAAAAAGAAATATACTACATGTAACAAGGTATATGCAAATGTATACATATAAAACAACTAAATCAAACAAAAGCCTGAGTAAATTCCTTTAACAACAAGGACCCACCTGCATGGTCTTTAGAACTAAGGCTATCAGCAGCACGGGCACCAGGATCCTTACTAGAAGATCTACGTTACGCACACAAAGAGGAAAAAAAGACAAATTAGTGAGCCGATAGTAAATAAATTGGAAACAAATAACAAGAGATGGCTCACATTCGATAAAATAGCATAAAAACACGGCGGCTTAATTCGAGCTCTCCTACAATGACCCCTGCAACTATTCCCTTGATTCCACGATAGGGAAAGTCATACCATCTGCTTCTGAACTTTAAGAAAGTATCCAAAAACTCATGCAATGACGAGTCACTAGCCACTGACCACAACAAAAGAAGTCAAAATTTCATCCTAGACAACTAAGAATTTCAGTAAAATTAAAAAATAAAACTAAAAACCTTCTCTCCAGAAATCTCTAGGCTTTAGTTTTAGCAACCTAGACAACTCCCTGTTCAACAGATCAACAACCCTCTGCGATTCGACCGGATCCAATCCTCCCTCATCAGCGCTAAGCCCAGCAGCGACAGCTTCGTCCTGAGGCAAGTAATTTACAAAATTACCAGAATGAGTATGGGCTGAAGCTCCTGCGTCACGGCTCGATGCTCTGCCTCCGGATGACGTGGCCCTACTAGATATCGCCACATCGGAATTTTGTCTAAGGGATTTTGATAGAGTAGTGGCGTTAAGGTTTTCTGGGAAAAAATTTTGTTTGTTCCTGGGAACATACTTCTTGTTACTGGTGTTATTGTTAAAGTCTTGTTTCTTATACCGGTTCGACATGATTAATGATGAATCGGTTATTAAAGAGAGCTGATTAGAGGAAATCTGGAGTAGAAGAATTTGTTCACTGGAAATTTCTTGCGCTGCCAGTGCCAAAGAAGATGTAGTGGCGGAGACGGTTTTAATTTGGGTCAATTTTTAGAACCTCCTTTGAACCTTGGAAAAAATCATGTAAGCCCAAATATTTTGAAAAATGCTGACCACCCCCCTCACATCACATCTTGGTTTGGTCTCATATGAACAAAACTGACAGAATCACCCTTCATAGTGTTTTTGAACCTTTTAATTCTCCCACTCCGCTTACTTTAATCAATATTTCTCCCTAAGGAACCTACAAATTTCGGACAGTAACAAAATAATGTCACTCGTTAGGAGTATAATGTTACCAAACAAGCAAATGAACTAAACTTATGCCAAATTATCAAATTAAATCCTCAATTCAAGTTCAATTTGTTAATACTGATTGTGGATTCAAGCCTGAACTGATTTGGCTTAAATTCACCCTTAAGAGTAGCTGTTAACATATGAAAATTTTGGGTTATCTATAATTTCAGGTTAAAGGATTTCATTCTTCCCTTCTTTGATAAATCATATATATATATATATATTAGAGCTTTAGTTAGTCTTTAACTACTCTGCTAGTTGAATTAAATTTATTCCCAATTACGGGGCTCCGTGGGCAAACTTTTTTTTCACCTACACACCATTAAATAAGTAGCCAGGCAGAATTTCAGAAGAGCACTTGGTACCCTCGGACTTGCGGATCATCAACCCAACGTCTTTTTTCCTAGTTAAGGCTGGACTCGATCTGAGCTGATTTGGGCTTGAAGATCGGCTTAAATTGATTTGATTCAAATTCATTTATTTTGAATATAAATCAAATTTGAGTTAAAAATTCGATTTATTTTAAAATCAAACCAAACTCGAACTATAGAAAATTCAATTCAATTTGACTCGTAAATTAAATAAATGACTTAATTCGATTCAAACTTGAACGGTGACTCAATTTGAATTATATTAAATAATTATTAAACAAAATCGTTTTGTCAATAAACTATGAATTTGAATCATATATCCAAACTATGAATTTGAACAATAAATTCAAATTGAACTATTTTTACTCAAACCAAACTCGAACCATTGTTATATTGACTTGACAAATTCGAACTAAACTTGAATCAAAAAATGTTTAAACTCGATTTGATTTGTATCCACCCCTATTCCTGTCAACTTACAAAGAAACTAAACATCATTGCACGGCACAAGCCTTCATTCCTATTTTCGTTCAGTCATATACTCGTATGGTTCAGAGAGGTCGAATTAGTGGAAATGACCAATTGTCACTTCACACTCTTTGCAAAAGTATATTAAAAATACTTAATACCATTATTATATGTTCAGAACTTTTTTATATAAAATTTGAAACAACATAAATAAAAGAAGCAAAACATAATAATTAACTAGATGAACAATGATAATTAGAGGAGTAAACTATAAATTTATTCTCTGGAATTTACATTCAAGTATTCAATAAAAGGAGGAGAAAACCGATTAAATGACTTCTAAATTTTTTATGGACCCTTGTTTTGATATTGTGTCAAAACATGAAAAGATTGCTTTCCAATGCTAAAAGTTTAGATGCAAAACAACAATTAAACACTATTTAAACCAGTACCAAGGATCTACAAGCATTGAATAAAAATTCCTGTAAGTCTACCAACAATAAGAGAAAAAAATGATTTTGTTTCTTCTAACATAGACATGTTCTCTACTAAAATTACGATGTATTGTAACCGAAGTGCTAAAATATATGTCACTGAGCAGAACAATCGTTGCCTACTCAATGAAGTTCATACCCATTCAAAATTTGTTTCTTTGGGCAAAACCAAAGCATAGAGACAGTCAGATGGATCAGGTGCAACTGAAAGCATGGAGCACAGTTCCTGCGAATAAGGAAGAATAAAGAGAAGCCTTGCCCAAATGGGTTTTAGAGCAGGAATCTTGATTACTCCGGCACATTCTCTCTGCTTCAGGTATGATATAAAATCCTGAAACTGCGGAACAAAGTTGAAAAACAATGAGTGCAGTGAATTTTAAGATATTAAGACAATGGTTCCACTTCCTACATACATTTCAGATGGTTGAACTTACATTCAATATAAACCCTCATGACACTCAGGTGTTAAAGGAGACGTCATGCTTAATCAACTGAAAATGAGATATCTATATATTCACACCAACTAGATTACAATTAAAACTTGATTAAAATTTTTCAGGCTTTGGCAGATAACATATCGTTTCCCTTCTACAGTGAGATCTTTTAGTGTTAGACAACAACTTTAAGCTTCAGTGATAAGTTTGCAAAGAAACCATCATTGTAAATGTTTTTCTAAGAAGTTTGGAAATATTGAGGCATTTTAGGAATTTTATTTAAAGACAAAAGTCTTAGTCACCTTAAGAAAGTAATAGTAAATCACATCATGACATATATGTTGCAGAATTAACTGTGAAACAAAAAATAAATGAATTAGAAACTTACGCCTTTGTGGTCACCGGAAGAAGATGGTATCAGCCGACATACCTCCCTCTGCAACACAAAAAAATTTCAAAGTTTGACTAAAGATATTTATACAAATACAGAATATGTCATAGATCAAATAAAGGAAGTTCATTAAATAGCTAATAATCAGTTTATGAATTAGGGAAAAAAGTTAACTGCACAACATCAAGCATCCAAACAAGAAAAAGGAGCAGATCAAAATCTGTGTCTTGCCTTCTATAGAATATCAGATTGAAGGTCCAACCAAACTACTCAGAATACATTTAAAAATTTGGTCCTAAGCATTTAAAAGGCAAAGTCCACAAGCATAAGGATTAGAAGCATCAAGCATCTCAAGTATTCATTGCAGCATAAACAAACGTTCAATATTTGAAAGCTAACTATATTCAGATACTGAAGAATTTAGGTAACATGTACACAAATTTGCATCTTGCAGAAGAAAAGGAAACATTATTCCATAGTTCCACATGCAACTGACTTATTAAGGCTTTAAGAAAGTTTAAAAACATTACTTTAAATTATAAATTGAGTAATACGTTGGCATATAAAACAATCTCCAGAAACTGATGTTCAAAAATCCCATATGTTGAAGCAATAAATTTCAGAAAACCTGATTAAAAGGTATATCAGAGAAAAGGAAGGTGGAAGTGAAAGACAGTTCAGCACGGGAATACTAGTGGACTCACTTTATGTGGTGGGGTACTAGTAAATGTTGACTTCACATGCCGAAAATCTGTTCTTTTGGTCATATCTAATCTAGCAGGCCATCTGCACCAAGTATTAACCATGGAAATCAATGCTAAAAATTAGTTTCAAGAAGTACAACCAGAACAGAAATAACAAAATGAGACAACGTTCTCACTCAGCAGGTTCAGCAATGTCATTCAAATATTTGCAAATATCTGAATCCTCTCGTTGAGCATAGATTGTGCAGTAGTGAACACCACTCTTGCATAGTGTTCCCTGCCACTGGAACTGGACTAATTGTCCAGAAATTTCCTTTTCAGTTGATTCTGCAGCAGGTAGAGGTGCAGGGGGAGGGGGAGAACTAGGTGGAGGTGGAACCAAAGGGGGCTGAGACTGAGGCAAAGGTGGTGGAGATGGAGGCAACAGTGGAGGATCTTCAGGCTGAGGTGGTGGTACAACAGGATGAGAAAACATCTGATCATAACTCTGCATTGATGCTCCCTGTATCTGCACAAGTGGAGTCACTGAAGGGGGTATGAAAGGAGGTGCAACTACATTTCCATGAAAGGTATTGGGCACAAGACTGGGCGATATCGGATTTAAAGGGAAGTGATGATTTGAACCTCTTGCATCCCAGGAACTGTTTGGAGGAGGGTAAGCAGGTCGCAAAAACGGTGATGGCTGGATTTGTTGTGGTGGTGGAATAGGTCCCTGTGTTGCGATAGGAAAACATGGCATATTACCTGAAAAAGAATGCAACTCAATTTAGATTTCTTATTCATCCACATTTCTTCTGGGGCCTTAGAATCAATGTGACCACTTAAAAAAGAATCAATCAGATATACAAACTACAAAGAAGGGGGAAAATGGAGAAGCAATATTAAATTTCAATAGATAAATTAGCACCTCCTTGTGAAGGATTAAGCATTATGTTATTGTCAAGACCATCATTTTTTCTAACCCCAACTTCAGGAATCTCTGCATGAGTAGAAACAGGCCAATTTGGCTGAAATGAGTGTCCACCTTGTACTCCAGTTCCATGATTCTCAGATATTACTCTGGGGGATACAAGCTCCATTGAGCTGCCCTCAGGTCTAACAGTGTATGGTGAAGCATGGTGTTTTGCTGCTTGACTGCTCAAAAAGAGGAAATAATTCATCTTCAGATAGAGATAGTAGGGATAAATGTATAATTACTCTAACAAGTTAACAAACCTTTGAACACTAGAACATCTACACCATCCAAACAATAACATAACAAAGTAAATGAACATGAACAAAATGAAAAATGCAGTTGTTTCAAACACCATGCAATGTAGGTTGTGCAACAATTTCAATAACCACATTCTTTGAGAACCAGAGTCAATATTTAAATATTTAATCAACCCTTTTTACTGTCATTGAGGTGGAGAACTCAATAAACAATTTCAAAAAGGATAAAATCCAAAAGAACTTAACAGACATTTATCATAGTTCATGGATTCAGAGATTAGGATTATAAAGACCTTGGACCGCGAAAAGGGGCACTGTAAGGTGATCCAAAAGCACTGGTAGACATGTTGCCCATATGACTGCTTCTCATGTCAGCATGGACAGGAACAGGGGCAGAAGGTGCAGACCTTGCAACATCCATATGGGATATTGCAAGATTAACAGGCCCTGCATTTAAAGGTGGCATATAGTTACTTCTGCCCTTACGAAGCTGTCTAAGATGAGCCATTGCAGTGGCAGCTTCTTCAGGAGTTTCAAATTCCATTAATAATGCACCTTCACAACTAAGATCAGTGACAAAGTAAGGACCCTTGTACACAACCTTACTTGATTCATGCAGAATTTCATCCCTTGCCCACTGGCTTGTAACATTTCCTACATAAACATGAGAACTAGAACCAACCACAGCACCATTTATGGCACCCCTAGTTCCCAATCCTATATCCATGAACTTTATGTGCCAAGGAAAACTGCCACGAATATAATCTCGAGTTCTTATGGCGTCAATTATGTTTCGGTATTCAACCAAAGCAAATCCTTTGATTGGGAAGAAAAAGAAATGGTCTAATGGACCAAACCTCTCAAGATGAAACCTTATATGACCTTCAGATACATCAGGTCCAAAAGAACCCAACCATAATTGCTTAGAAGCAGAAAAAATATCCATGGCAGCAGGATCCCCATCAAAATACCAAACAATTTGAGATGTTGTGGAAGCATATGGCACTGTTGACTGGCCATTAGGAGATACCAAAGCATCACTAGTGCCTCCATCCGAGGATCCCAAGGCAGGAAAATTATTTCTTCTCTCAAATGAATTACTCCGGAAGTCTAATGGTGTTTTAGCAACAGGTGAAAGCATTTGGTGGTTGGATAAGTCTCTGGGAATGGAAGGCCTGCCACATGAGTATTCTGCATGGTCACTAGTCTCAAAGTCCATTGACTTTGTGCCACCACTATCATGACTAGAACCTGCATTCGAGTGGAGATCAGTTTCAAGGGGGCTAACTGAAATGCGAGGTTTCGGATATTGTCCAGAAAACTTGTCAGTCAAACTATCATCACAGGATCCATCGTGCACTCTTGAATTACCATCTTTTCCTGATAGTTCCCTGGAGGTTTCATGTTGATTAGAGATCCTAGGCACAAAATATTTCCGATTAACACACTTTGATGCATCAGAATCACCCTCATCACTATCAGCTTCAGTAGCTTCCACTTTAGCCACTTCAGGAAATGCTTCAAAGATTGCTTTCAAAGAAGATGTAATATCTGATACAGCAATTGAAGAGGATGAGCTACATAACTTCTTATACCTTGAAAACATCCAACTTCTCAAAGATGGACTTTTGCCAAGCACCTGAATAGAACATGTTCCAGTATAAGACATCACTGAGGAGAAAGCAAAGAGTAAGGGGACAAGAAGACCACTAACTTTAGATGAACAGAAAATATCACTTCATATTATCTTCAAAACATAAGGACACATAGCCAGTGTTTGGCACAGGAAAGATCAGTATAATTGAGGAAAATGACACAGATACCGAGGGTGTTTAAAATTAATTAATGAAACAAAATGACATCAAAACACCATCTCATGATTTGTGCTAACAAAACTGCCACATAATATTGATAACAATCTACATAAAGAAAAGACAAATTATAGAGCAATCAAGCAACCACAAGTGAAGCAGGAAAAAAGTCCATCGTTATGAGCATGGAAAATGATCTAACATTGCTGCAATTACTAGGGTTTTCCACTAGATCGGAAAAATATCATACGTCTAGATACTCCTAATCAGTTTTGAACGGTGACAGCACAAGTTTAAATATATAAGGGAACATAAGAAGACTTCTTAGTTTTCACTTTAATCAAACCTATAAAAAGAGTTTCCAATAACTTGAATCAACCCAAAAAATCTATATCAGATATATTCACTTAGGAACCAAAATATTGCAAAACAGGTAACATGCATAATAGTTGGATCATTACCCATTCAAAGTACTGCAATTTTCTATGAAAATGATTAATAGTACCTAGGATGATAAAGATGACATTGAAGAAATCCTGAAGGCCTTTCTAATCATAAAATGTTCCATGTCCATACTCTTTGCTGGTATATTTTAAAGTAGAAGGAAGAACTGAGATTCTATTTGCGCAATATTTACCATTCTGAGAAAATTCAAATGTCCCATAGAGATGCCAAACTTTCAAACCATTAACCATTACTCCTACTTATTTATTACACATCAATTATTCAAATAATACACCCAAAAATTATAAAAACTTTTCCAGTGCAGTATAGAGAGCTATATTTTATATATATATATAGTTCAGCATCTATTTGAGATGCAGAGAATTATCAACTATTACCAGTCCCAACAAGCAACTCTCTGGAACAGGAGAGGTGTCGATTGAAGTTTTGTTTCCACCAGATACTAGCTGATCATTACAAGCCTCCATGCCTTCAGGGTTTTTTTCAGCAGATTTAGGTTCATCGCCTCTTATATCTAAAGGGTAGGCCACAGCATCACCATCAAGCCTGCTTGTTATTTGAGTTAAAAAATATTTTCCTCTATGAACTCCCTCTGATGCAGCAGGATTGAAGAGCTCAAAACATGCAGCAAGTAAATTCTTAGGACTAGAAAAGAAAATCTGAAGTAGACTTAGTGCACGAAACTTGGACAACTTAATCAATGAAGACTCATCCTCTTCAGAGTACTTTTTCTTTAGTTCCAGAAAGATCACATTGGAATTTTGCATCTTCAAGATCTCTTTATCAACATTATGAAAAATATCTTTTCCATCGAAGAAGGATAAGAAGAAGACCAGTACATTATGAAACACTGCAGAGCAGATGCCTCGGATGACAGATGATGTTGGTGCTTCTGAAGAAGCAGTAGAACAAATATCAACAAGACCAAAAATGCATGCTTTAGCAGTCTGAAATGCAACACCATCAGAATCATCTCCTCTACTTATCACTGCCAAACTACAATTATGCATGTTTATGACAACTTTAGCTGCAGCTTCCAGAGCAGTTGAACAGTATGATGCATATCGAGGAACAAGATCAGCTACAATACGTTGCACACTTGCACAGCCTGCATGGTTGGAAGCATTTACAAACATAAGAAATCTTCGCTTGTGAAGATATTAAAGAGAAAATATTTTTTATCATCTTTCTATCAACACCAGCACACCTTCCAAGTTATATGAAGACTAACGCAATACACACAATGGTTGACCATAAACTTTTATATTGAAGGAAGATATATCTTGAAAAAAAAAAAAACACAGACAAAAACTTTCCATTTGTCTTTATTTAACCATTATTATCAAACTACCAGTTTCATAGGAAGGCAAACAGTGAAATTCAGCAGATTAGCATTTATAGATATATAGGCTACCCAACACATCTCATTTACACAATTATCAAGCAAACTATATGATCCCGTGTGATGCGAACTAGTGCAAGCAAGAGTATTTAAGGTTTTTTTTCTTAAAGCAGCAAATTAGATGGCAACCATATCAGCTCAAAGTATTGTCTATAGCAGGTGAATCCACACACCCGTTCACTCTAGTAATATGCCACTTGGCTATATTGGCAAAATTGAATAGCCTACAAGAATGTCATTCCTCCTGAATCACAACACAACACTACGTTTGTTCTGAAGTATTTAGCCACATATATAGTAGTAACCATTCCAACTGAATTAATCTTATCCTATTGCTATACATTTGTGAATACAAACTCAATGAATAATTTCCACATTATTTGGGATTACAAGTCGTGTTTCTTTCCAATCATTTTAATCCGAGGTCCAAACTTGAGTTTGAGTAACTGTTAGAACTCAAGATAGAAGCAATGACATTAGCGTTTGAGATATATATAAGTTCATTGTACTTTGTTGTCCCAGTAAATAAAGAAGTGAAAATTGAAGGACCAAAAATCCTAGAAAGTCAAATACTTCACATAATTGAAAGGAAAATCGACAAAAACCTAAGCAATAGGGAATAGCAATATGAAAATTAACACAAAATTTAAACGCAAATGAGTTAAAAGGGAAAATTAAAAGAAACCTCGAGAAGCGCTGATGAGAGAGAGATAAGCTTGTTCAAGCTCAGGCAAGTGACGAGCATCCTGTTGAGCAATGCAAGCCTTAAGTCTTTTATAACAATCGTACACGCTTCGAATCTCGTCTTTGTTTCTTCGCCTTGCTTGAATTTCATCTTGAGAAAGCGGTGGCGGTGTTTGTGGAGGAACCACACAGCTTTCTGCCTCGGCGACAGTTTGAGGCGGTTCTGGTGGCAGCTCGTACAATTTTCGCTTCTTTAGAGGCTGCTCCGCCGCTGTCATGGCTAATAACTGTCTGGCATTTCGGTGTTTGAGAGACCAAATGAAATGTGTGTTGATTTTAACAAAATTACGCACATACCCCTACTGGAGTCAACTGGAGAGAAAGAATTAGGGGAGCATGCGTGGCTTCTTTACAAGCGTAGGATTAAATCGATCACAACAATCTCAGGTCAGGTCTATTTATCTCCTGTACCCATAACATGTCTTTTTACTACTCCTGAAGCTTTGCAGTTCGGAGCTCGACTTGGTGGCATTAGAGTAAGATCAGGCTTGCTCGATTGAAGAGTTTTGGGCTTTGATCGGATTCATAATAATAAAAACTTACTTAAGTTTGAATTTGAGATATAAATTATTAATCTAACTTATTTTAATTCTTTATCTTATACATTTATTAATTATTATTTGAGATTAAAATTTAAAAAATTTACTTGTAACGTAAAATTTTTAAAATTTATGGATATTTTATTCAAATTAAATTATAAATTTATTAACTCTCTAAATTAATCAACAACAATTATAAGCTTGACTTAGGTATATTTCTAATAATAGTTGTCATTATTGGTGAATGGTCATTCGTTTTCGAAACGATAAGAAAATAATTACACTTTGATTATAATTAGAAATGAATTCAAATCAAATCAAATCAAATTTAAACTTCTCACTATAACATCAAATTTGAGTTCGATCGAGTTTTCTTCTACATTTTAAGATTAGTATCTAAAGTAAAATCGTTATTTAATAAATAAACCTAAACAAACTAAAAATTTAATCATATTTTTTGTATAAGATTTAAAAACAAGCATCTCCACCACACACCCCCCCCCCCCCCCCCCCCCCCCTTACACACCAAAAATTTTGAAAAATCATTTATTTTCTTTTTTCACATGTTTACTGTATCATTTATCAGTAAATACTATCTCTAGGGTTCCCAAGGTACCAATTATTTATAATATATATTGGTCTGTTCGTAGATTTTCATTGGCACAATCGTTGAAGAACTTCCTCAAACTTCGAAGAAGACTATGAACAGCCCACCGCAAATGGTGTACAGTATTTACAAAATGCAACAAGCATATCAGACGCCATCATATAAATAAGGATAATTCTTCGTGATAAAAAATTTTATATATTTCATTCGGGGTGGCTTGATACAAGTTAGCAGATACATAAATAAGTATAAATATATATATTTATTATTTTTTAAAATTTGTTTGAATGAAATAATCTTGCAGAAGATTCAGCAGCTCCATCCAAATATCATTGTAGGGGAGTAATCCTCTGGTTGAGACAGATATCGAATCCGTTGTAAGCAAGGGGGGCATACATCCACAGATCATCAGAGCTTAGAAGCTACAATGGCCAAAACGGAACAAAAGTTAGAAATTAAGATTAAACAAGAATCTCAAAACATTTTTCTTTTTTTTAAGTCTGAAGTTTATTAATCCACTTGTTCTACTACCTTGATCTGGAGCTGCAGAAACTTAACATAATGGACTGCCTCTTCAAGCATTGTGCTAATATCAACCTTTGTCCCGTTAGGGACAAGATTCTGCAAAATCTTCAATCGCTCATTTATTCTCTCTCTTCTTTTCTGCAAAATTTCATGAAGAGGATTCGGTAAAGCTAATTTGATTATTATTCAAGCAAGTTGTTTATGTGGGAATTTGGAGGGGATAGTTACCCTTGCATAAAGGCTCTGGGGGTCAGTTGCTGTTCCTCTGCTAGCTCTTGCCTTTCCATTCAAGTTGAGAGCTAGAGATGCTTTGGACTCTGATGTTGCTCCTCCATTAGTCTCCTGAGAACCATTGTCATCCTCAGAGCTGGAGCTGGTGGAGCTTTGACCATCTGATCCACCGTTGCTCTCTTCTCCATCATTCCTCTTTGACGGTACATTCCTCTTAGTTCTTTGTACCTGCATTCATAAATAGCAACCAACAATTATTGTGAGCCTAGAAGCAAAAGGATCACCCACTTGAATATCCATAGTTTCAAATTAGTAATACTTACATCTCTTGATACACGGGGCCTTTTCTTCATGTTCTCAGATGCATTAACATTGATTTTTCCTTCTCCTCCTGTGTGGGAAGCTGGAACATCGAACTTCCTTTTAAGCTGCAATTCTGTGGGAAGAAGAACCCCAGCTGCGGGTTGGCCATTCTCTGAATTTCCAAATTTGTCGCCATTGATACCTTCATTGATAGAGCCACTTTCCAGGGCATTCCAGTCAACTTTCTTCTCATCTATGGAGATTGACACATCATTTGTCTTTAAAATATGGTTAGAATCACTAAAGATGTAAGCCGTTTCCAGAGTCGGCGTGGGGATGAACACACTACTACTACAATTGCTACCATAACTACTATCTTGAGAAAGATTGTTCACATTAGAATAGAGAGTATTTGGAGAATAAAATAAATTACTCTCATTGATCTCCACCATACTTGGATCAACTTCAGAAGTGTGGCAAAAGGCCGAAGAAGGGGTTCTAAAATGCAACCCCTCATCATGCTGGAGAGGATATGTAAGGAAATCAAACTCTTCACTGGAGAACATTTTGCCAAGGGATTCCCATTCGCCATCAGCAAAAACTCCAATAGGCTCCATCTTTCTTGTTAACTTGAAGAGTTAGAAGCCTGTGTCTTGCAACTGCTGATAGAAGCTTAATTGTGCTTGAGATAAGCAAAAACTGCAAGACATATATATACTCAAGTCCTCAAGAGAATGTTAGTAAGGATTGACTTACATTACTTAATTGAATTTTTTATAGCTAATGATTAACTGGTGCTGGTCCCAATTCTTTGTAACTAAACCTCAGGAGTCCAATGTGGGGACAATACCAGGCAAAGTACAACTCAGAAGGGGCCAAGTTCATGCACAGATATATTAAAATACATCAGTTTCTTTCAATGGCCTTCAAACAGGTGATTAGAGTGGCTAAAAGTACAATTAAAATGATAAAATGGGTCTAACAACAATAATTAAGAGGTAAGTAATGAATTAATTAAATCTCTAAGTAGAGAAAGAGAGGAGAATTAGAATGAGAGCAAGCGTACAGAAGGTACTTGTGTGTGCAGCTTTGAAATTGAAAGAACGTGGGAAGGGTTCTTGAATAAAATAAGCAGACGCTATTCTGTTGGCAAAATAAATAAATGAATAGCACAGGCAAAAGGACGGCCACATCGTGGGAGATGAGATGACTCTTGACATTGTTTCCGACACATTAACCGCCAAACTCGTTCCTTGTCAGTTGTCCTAGATGGAAGAAACCTAATAAGGTTTCTCTGCTACAAATCTAACTGTTTCACCTGCCTTCAACTCATATATGACTAATGACAGAACTAATCAATTGATTAGGAACAGTGGAACACTGTTCATTGTGCCTTCTTCCCATTGTACTGACTTGTTCTCAAACCATTGTCACATATTACTGTTGCACATTGGAGAAAGCCTGAAACTCACCATTAAATTCAAATTTTTATTTGTTTGATATGATTTATTTAATCTGAAAAATGGATAGATTTTCTAATTATATTAAAAAAAAATTATAGATGATGATTGAATCTTCTTCTGTGACTGATTCTTTTAATTTGACAGCTTCATCTCCTGTGGACATATGACATAATGTAAGTAGTGGCTAATCTCATTGACCTTTCTAAGCATCAGAATTCAGAAGGCATGTAAACATCTACCAGAAAAGAAAAAATGTAAAAAAATCTATGTTGACTCCAGCCTTAGTATTAGTATTCTGAGGAATGAAATAGGTACACGTATTGAAAGTACCTGATCTGTCTTATTTTATTCTGCAAATTTGAACTCCATTACTGGTTTCAGTACAAAGAATTTAAACACATTTAATTAGCAATATGCACATGCTTAAGTTCTTGGGATGATATTAAAGAGAAAGATCAATCTTTGTAACAGTTAACTTTGCCAGTAAACTGAAACTAAAATGGAACCAAAATTATTAAACAAACAAATCCAAGCTGTGATGTCTAATTTAAAGAATATTTAGTAACCCTAAATTCATAGTAATCCAGTAGATTACCTGAACAAAGCCATAAACACAGATATAAAGGTAACTGTGCTTCTGCTTTCTGGGCTAGACTCCTTAGATTCCGCCGATCCGCCCGCTTCAATTCCACGCATTTGATAGAGACAGTTTTATTTTTTTAATTTTTAAATGTGTCTTGTTAAGAGAAAGTTTGATGAGGTTTTTGTTGTAGTGTTCATCAGGAAACTGCACCGTCCATTGCACGACTTTGACAGCGAAGAGTGAAACACAAGAGATAAATAACTTTGCTGGAACAAAATCTTGAAAGAGTAAACATTGTGGAGGTTCAAATTCTCAAAATCTGATTTTATTCTTCTCTGGTTAATCCTCTCGCTGGCTCCTTTGCACGAACTTTGTGTAGGGTTTTGTCTCTGGCAACAAGCTGTACTTGATCTCTTTCCTTGCATCTTATCACCAAACACTCTAAAGAGCATTGATATATGTATACACTTTGAGTAAATAAAATAGATATATAGATAATATGTCATTATATAAGTTTATATTATCATGTGATTAAGTATTATTTTATTTTTAATTTAAAATTATCCAATCATATATTTGTCATATCATCATCACAGCATTTGTGTACCGATTTTGTATACTTCAATTGTATACTTATAGTTTTTTATTGAAACCTAAACTAAAATGGCAATTAGTTTTTGCCTAGTTAACTTAACACAGTTTTAAATACACAGATAATGCGTTTTTATATAACTGTGTATTATTTTATAATTAATTTAAAATCAATGATATAATAACACATATTAATGTATTTAATTGTTTACTTAAAAATATATAAACATAATTTTATTATTTTCTATCTCATCCACCAAGGTGTCAATCTCATGCATATTCATCCATAATAAAATTATGTGTACAAATAAATCTTATTAATTTATTTGTATAAACTGAGGTAATAATTTATAATTTAGTGATATGATTATTTTTTTCTTTTTAAAATCACTTAATCAGATATTATTATATTAAATATATACGTAAGTTTGTATGGTTTATTTGTACTTATTGTATTTTTCAATAATTAATTATAATTAGTCAAGAATTGAGTAGTTAGATGCATACATACATACATATATATAACTTCAATTAATTAATTTAATTATTTTTTATTTTCCACAAGACTTGGGCAAAGTAATTATTAATATTTAAATTTAATGGTTTTTCACGTTGGAAAATAATAATGCATGGGAATGGTTAAGCGCGTAGACTTGGCAATTGCTTGTTGTTGGCGACCGTTGAGCACGAGCAAAAGCTTAAGAGGAAGCTGGCCTGTCTTTATCAACTAATTCCTTCAACCAGAAATAGCCACGCGTCCAACCGTCATCTCTTTTTTCTTTTTTAATTACAATATTATAAATTATTTGCATGTGTTTATTTCTATCAATTGGGTTGCTGGGGAGAAAGTAGACCTGACGACGGGCCAGTTTGACCCGTGAATCGAATCGAAACTAGTCTAGAGAAAATTGGAATCAAAATCTGATTGAATCGGAACAGAAACCGGATTTTGATGGTTCAATTCTGGTTTATATAATTTTAAATCGTAAAACCATTAGTTCATATCCGATTTATGAACCGACGGTTTATATTCTTTTGAACAGGTATTTTTTTATTTTTTTAAATTTAAAAAAAAAAGAACCAACGGTTCCCTGCATGGGAACCGTTGGTTCCCCGCAAATATGCAAGGGATCGGGTCCCTGCAAATACGCAGGGGATATTTCAAAATCTTTTATAGGGGAGGTCCCTACATATTTTAAATTTTGTTTCAACCACACCCACATCCCCCCCTCCCCCCCCCCCCCCCCCCCCCCCCCCCGCCTCTTTTAAATTTTTTTAAAATTTTTCCTATATATATCCATTCAATCCTCAACTCTCCCACACTAAATCCTTTAAACTGTTTTATTTATTCTCATTCTCACCCTTTCAATTCTTAATACTCTCTCAATCTTTCAATCAAATTCTCTCAAATTTAATTAAATTCTTTCTTTATTTTTTATTAATTTCAATTTTAATTTTTATTATACAATTCATAATTAATTATAGAATTTATTCATATAATTAATTTGATTTATTATGTTTTTATTTATTCCTATAATTAATTTTATTTATTATTTTTTTATTATCTTTCATAATTAATCATATAATTTATTTATATAATTAAATTTATTTATTATATAAAAGTGGATAATTCAATAGCCGAATTACGCCAACAAGATATAAAAGTGGACTTCAATGAAGAATCACTTGATTTAACTACGAATAATTCGATGATGAGAAATAATAGTCAAGATAGCGGAGGTGAATGATAAGGTAAGAGGGTATTATCAACTATTGGATATGCAAAAGTAAGAGAACTACGTGGATTTTGATTCTTCTAAACCCCAAGAAGATACATAGGAAACTTAATTGAAAAATTAAGTTCAAGTCTTTTTTTTTAATTTTTAATTATTGTAATTAATAATTTTAAAATAAAATTAAGATCATGTATTAGAATTGAAGGTTCAATGTCAGTTTCGAATCGGAACCATCAGTTCTGAATCGAGGTCATGAACCGGAGCCGTCGATTCCGAACTGATTACAAACTGTCCTATTACGATTTTGATTCAATATCCTTATTTTTTTGAACCGTAAACCGGTAGTTTCAACTGAAACCGTCGGTTTATGAACCGTGGCAAGACTGGAGAAGGATCAAATAGGTATATGCTCACCTTAGTTAACTTGTGTTAGTAGAACAAATTATTCATATTGATGATTGAAAACGTTAATGGTACGTAAAATCCTGTGTAATTTTCCAGGGGAATTAAAGTCCGATCATACACGAGAACAAAAATATTTCATTGTGGACCCTTAAAATTTTTAAATCAAGAGATGGGATTAAAAATATATATACTAGTAGGTCAAAGATAATTAACCAATAAAATTCACCTAGTTTTGTTTAAGAGGATAAGGTTATATCAATTTCTTATTTCATGAGAGGTTATTAATTAATTTATCTTTGCATGTGACAGCCCAAGCTCCACCTTAATTTCTTAATACCTATAACTGTGTATGGGATATTGATAAATATTCATGAATTGTCAAAGCTCTTTTAAAATTGTTTATCAGTTTTAAGTATAATACTTTTTATTTTATTTTATGGTTTAAATGTAGACCACCCTTTATTTTTCAAGTTGACTCAGTACTGTGTGAGTTGTTCCAGTTTCATAAAAAAATTATGGTGGTTGCAGGAGATAAATATATAAATTTTATAATTTTCAACTTCAGGGTTTGTTTACGGAAAAATTGAACTATCGTATCATATTTCTCAGACGTAATATCCTGAGTCTAAAATCATATAAACTCTACATTAGAAACTTACATCTTCTAATATGGGATTCAAGTTTTATTCTTTGTATTTGAGATTTTAACAGATGATAACTTTAAATGTTATCTCTTTATTAATGGGGTGTTTTAAGAACGTAACTCATTTAAGCTATCATGTTGGCCTTGGTATCTTGGGGATTACACATTTATGAAGGTAGATGATATATTCTAGTGGCTTTGATTCAGTATTCCTATCCACAATTATACACACAATGCAGAATAGTAAAATGGCACAATAGGTAAACTTGTAAGGTAACCCCATCACCAAGAACATGAAAACCACAATCACAAGGTAGCTCAGAAGGATGACTTGCTAATCCAACTCAATTAGCAAATAGGCTCCAATGTTGGTATTACCACCTGGGCTGTTGTCTTTTGGGACAGTTTACTTAATTTGTAAATATGTTTCCCTGTAAAACAATATCATGTGTATTCAGTTTTAAATATTCAATTAAATTTTTAACGAATTGTCAGTGGTCCTGCTTAAAAGTTTTGAGGCATTATAAGATAGGTCAATATGGTTCAAGTTGCACCCCCTTGTTATCTAAACTCCCATATTGTATAAAGCGTTGCGTCGGTGTGATGTTTCAGGTCTAACTGACGAGTAGGGTCTCACCATTACACGACTTCCAATCAAATGTCAAGGGCTTTGCTTATTTTGTTTTTCTTCTAAAATTTCTGGAAATTCTTAACAGTGGACTATCATTAGTTTAGAATAAACATTTTGCTGGGTATTGCTAGTCAAAATTTGACTTTATATTAATTTTGTCAAACTTTGAGTATGCATTTCTTGTCAAACACTTACAAGTAAACTTGTAAAATAATGCCTTGATGGCATTATACCCATTACCACAATAATCATCATATCATCCACTTACATAATGCCTTAATCATATCCTCCCTGTATATATATCCATTCCAAATGTGCCAGCGAAAGCAAAGCGCTTATGTCTCTTCTATGAGACAGTTTGAATAGCAAAGAAAAAGAATTTCAAACATAAAAACAAAAATTCAAATCCACTTTGCTAATATTTTAAAATTAAATTTTTTATTTATTTAATATAATGATTGTAAAATCAATCCCAAAATGACTGTCCAACTCAAGGTACATAGCTCCATGAAATGATTTTGTGGCGATTAAAGAACATAATTCACTGTTCTTCTGGCTTTTTCTCATGTTTCTGACTACCAACTCTTTCACACTGTGTCTGGCAAAGATTCGAGAGATGATTTGATAAAGGAATCGGGCTAATATTTCACATACACCTTAAACTGATATAGACTCGCTACATCCACTGAAACTTGTAAGCAAATTTCCAGCTTCATATTGGGAATGATACAAGAAAGATTCTTCTCATACACACTAAAAATAAACGCATGGTGCATCAATTCAATGGCAAACCCAGTTTCCCTACAGTTATTGCCTCATCCTATTACCTAAAATACGAGAAAAATATAATGACAATGCTCTAATAGCAGTCTAATACACCCTTATTATCAAACAAAGCCTATTCCCTACTCAAACGTTCTTGAGGTCTGAGCAGTGCTCCATCAATTACAATCCATATGGCTGAAAATTGTGCACTTGAACCCAAAACTGACATCAAGTTGAGCTTACAAGAACAAATAGAGGCTTATCTCCTAGCCTTTTCCGACCCTATAACATAAACCAAAATAAACACCAGTGCAGCTGTCTTAGTTTTGAAAAAAGCCAATGAACGAATATCAGTAAAAAGTTATAACCACTATCTGTAGAACTTAAGGCACTATTAAATCAAACAGTATACCGAGAACAAATAGATAGCTATTAGACTCCTGTGTTTATATTTTTATTTGACCAAAGAATTTACTAGAGTTTATTATACCAATTATCACACAAGAAATTAAAATAAAAATTTTGCCAATAATATGTAAAAAGAATCATTTCAGTTTCACTTGCACGTTTGTGGTTTTTTTTTAAAATAAAATGAAACCACATCTAATAAACAAAATTTGACTAGCAGTTTCTCCAAAGACTATGAAGTAAAAGATGTATATGTCAATTGTTTCCGATTCTGTGACATTTATGGACATTGCTATTGCATCTACTAAATTTTAACTGAATACCTACCCAGATATTAGTACATGTTACTTAGCTGTGACAGAGTTATATCTCATCAACAAGTCTTCAATTTGGAATCAAACAGTTATCCTATGGGACTAACCAATTACACATTCTGAGCCATTTAGATAACCTCATGTAATAGTTTCTTGGTTCAAACTAAAGTAGCTTCACAGTAGATTAATTTAAAAAATGCTAAGCACCAAATCAAAACCAACTAGACTATAATAGAAAACAAATAAGCTTAATGGTAATTCGCAATTGGAATAACTAATGAGTATTTGGAGTACAAACATACCTGTAGCTCTGGCAATTCAATCACACAAGCACACTCAACCACGTGCACCCCAACTCGCTCTGCAAAAAATAATTGAAACAATGTGAGCAGGCATATTTTGATAACATAAAAAAGACGAGTGAAATTCCTGAAGCCAATAGAAAACAACACATCAACTACACACATTTCTTCAGGTGATCCACCTAGAGAGTATATTGTTTGACTAAAGGTCCGTTAAAATGTATTTTAAAAACAAAGCAGAAACCCCAAAAACAAGAGAAACTGTAGGTTTTCTCCTTAATCAGTCCCATTTTAGTCTAATTCTTGATTTGTAAATTCTTAGATGACATTTTATGCATGTTTTCGTCAGCATACACCCATTATTATTAATTTTATTTTTTGATATAAGGCATTTATCATCATACACATCATGAAGAATCTATTAAGCTGATTGGTGGTCTAATCAAGAACTTATGACATAAATTGCTTGGGGACACCACCTCTCCTCCCCTCTCACCAAAAGATCACAACGATTCAATAAAGCATTTGGATCCCAACTTCCCAGAAAATTAAATGTAATTGAGCAAAACCTTACTTAAGCATACAAGGAGAAGAATATGAAATATATGCAATCAGATGACATTTACACGTAAAGCAATTCAAAATTTAAGGTTAAGCACAATACCAAGAAGCCTGATTGCAGCACACAAGGTTCCACCAGTTGCAATGAGATCATCTACAACCAAAGCACGTTCACCTGCTTCTACAGCACCAACATGCATCTCCATTACATCTGTTCCATACTCCAAAGCATATTCCTCAGAAATAACCTCCCCTAACAGTCACAAAAATTCTAGCTTAGTGAAATGAAAATATTTCAATACTTAAGAAAATAAGATTTTGGGATAAATATTCGGTCATAACCAGAATAAAGCACTTAGCAAGAAATCAACTCATCAATAATATGGAAGAACTATACACTTCATGGTTAACTGATGTCAACAGAATTATTTCCAAGAAACTTCTCCCTGAATTAATAAAATCTTAGAAAGCACTATTTTCTGGCCAGAATTAACTTTGACTCCACATCAAAAAAAAAAAGAGTAACAAGAAGTTTTAAGATGATCTTACCGTTTGAATGTTAATACCCCAAAAAAATGTGAAGTGTGTATAACAGTCAGAATCTCATCATCATGTTAAAAGCCATTCAAGAAGCATTTAGTGATAACATGTGTGAATTAGTGAAATTGGGAACATTTTACACCAGTCCCACTAGATATATGGCTGAAGCAAAAACTAAAGTATGTCAATTCATGGTACTCCATAAATTAATACACAATTATTGTCCACCAAGAACTTTTCACAAAGCCAAAAGCCTATACATTTACTTAAAAGATTTAATTCAGATGCAAAAACATACCAGGAAGCTTATGGGGTTTCCTCATAGGAACAAATTTTGCCCCAATAGCCAATGCAATTGGAGGTCCAAATATAAAACCCCTTGCTTCAATACCTGCACAAAGAAATAGATATATGCAATGCCACAAATTTGATATTTAGGTTTCATCAATTACAAAGAAATCAAGTTGGTCAGGTCACAATGTATATAATTTGATTTAGAGTTAGCAAAGAACTTCTGTATAGTATTATCAATTCATAGACAACGTTCAAACACATTACTGCTAGACAAACATATTTATAATATTAGAGATCAGTCTGAAATCCCGTAAAATCACTGTTAAAGAAGAAAATTCTGATTTAGTTACCACAGTTTTGGCACAGGAAAAACGTATCAGATCGTTATAGCTATGAACAGAATGAAATTAACATTAAACAAAGAAATATTGCTCTGAAACCAAGTTTAAACAAGGGAGTAAACTAAGAAAGAAATCATGTCGTAATCAACTATAAATAAAACTAGAGATTTAAAGAGTATGCAAATGCAACAGCAACAGAAATAAAATGAGAAACTACCTGCAACGACGGATATGTTTTTGTCTTTATACCTCTCAACAAACAGATCAATAGTATCCCTGAAAGCCTTTGTATCAAGAAGTAACGTCGTTATGTCTTGAAACATGATCCCTGACGCCATAAAAACAAACATATCATTCATAAAATAATAAACCGACCAACTAGTTGACAAGGTGAATTACCCAGGTAGAAACACTTAGATCATTAGGCCAAAATATAAGTTGAGCCAACAATATTAAAGTGAAAGGCTGACAACATAGTTAAACAGTAATACCTGGTTTCGGGAAGTCTGGAATAACACGAATAACGGAAGAAATCCGACTGATTCTTGGGTCTTGTCCATCATCAGAAGCCATTTCTTGATGCTGCACTGAATCGCAATAACGAACCGTTAGATTTTTAGAGACCCAGAAAGGGAAGGAAAATATCCAGTTGTCTGCTGCTCTCTGTTGACTGTTGCCCAGTAGAGCTTTAGAATGCACCAATCTTAGAAAAATATTTTATTCCAAAATTGCCCTTTTTAATTTTATTGCCCTTTCATCTCCGTGATTCACACTATAGAAAGTACAATTTTTTATTAAAAAAATTTGAAAGTTTTGCAGAGATGTCTACTTAGGACAAAACCGAACCAGTACCACAACACCACGGAGGAGGAACCGAGACTCGGTAACTTTGCGAGAGATTCCGGAGTAAGTGAACGCTAACCGGAGCGGTGGCACCGGCGATCGAGGGACAGAGTCGTCTTTGCAATGAAGCTGCGAAGCGAGAGGAGGGTTTTAAAATGTTAAGAAGTGAAATCGCTTGCATCATTTGATGGTACTCGGCGGTAGGTGGACGCGTCGACTTCACTCGGGGGTTAATTTGCCAAATATGAATTAGTTGCTACGTAATAAGTCAAGTAGGGGCATTTTAGTGCAAAAAGAACAAGCAACCACTGCATATGGCCGTCAAGGTCTTACAATTAAACCTAAAGAGAAGAACCTTGCATAGATCACCCCGTTCACTCGTCACTGCCGCCATACTTTTGTCGTAATCAAGGGATATGCTGAAGATCTACACATTAGATCTTTTCAAAAAATAAAATATATAAAAATTCCCATATCATGCACACTTTTAAAAATAATTAAAATATAAACCCATACACTGAATTTACAACTAAAATTCTCAATAATCCACGCAATTTCCATTAATATATTCTTAAAAAATGTTAACTACCATTAATCTAACATTAATAATATTTTTTTGGTTTACATTCTGAAGATCAAACTCCCCATTAAAATTCCTAAAAATAGTACGTTGGAGTGACAGTCTTACCTAACAACCCACAAGAAAAAAAAACCACCCATGCAAGTGGTGACTGAAAGGATGTGTTTATGTATGGATGGGTATAAATTAAATTGAATTTGAATATTTTTTATTCGAATTTAATTTGAATAAAAAATAATTTAGTTCAAGTTTACTTTAAATTTATTGAATTGAAATTAAGAACAGTTTGAGTTCTGTTTGAATAAAAATTATTTGATTCGAATTTAATTCAAATATATGATGCGAATTCGTAGTTTAGATTTATTATTTGAATTTTTTAATAATTAACAAAATCACATTTTTTAACATTATTTTAATAATTTTTTAATATAATTTAAATCGAAATATGAGTCAAGTATAAATCGAATCAACCTATCCACCTATCTCATGAGTCGATCGAGTGAAACTCTCTTTACCTCAAATTTGATTCGGTTTATAAAATAAACTAAACCTTTTGATTCAAACTTAATTCAAATTTAAAATAAATAAATTTAAATAAAAGTAAATCGAATTAAACTAGCTTTTGAATTGAAATTAATTCGATTTGAACCCATCCCTATGTTTCAGTATAGCATAGTAACAAGTCATTATATTCACGCCTGGAAATGGGCCACGTCCAACAACTTGGTCTAATAAATACTCGAAAACATTGACACAATCGTCGACTTAAGCAAGTGCTTGCTTGAGTAGGCCTCGTTAATGGCCAACACCATAATAAGAATATCTTAACAAAATTTTGATCTACTAATCAAGTTGTGAAAAGTAGAAATTTTCACACAGAAGACTTGCGTTGCGTAAGGGATGACGGCCATTGGAGATGGGGACGCTATCTTTTATTTATCACTTCTTCTCCTCCACACTCAACTTCCATTTCCCAATTTCAGCATATAAAAAGGCAGCATCTGATGCTAAATTCCAACTTCCAAGCTATGACTCTGCCCCGTGAATTTGTACGTTCTTTCACATTACATAAAGGCAACTACAAGACATCAGGGGATTCGCAAAAGGCCAAAAGAGATTATTAATATTCGGCCAAAGGCTTCAAGGAGGAGTGGCGTATTTTCCTTTTAAGTTCCTTATGTGTGTTGCTTATCTCCTTCTAGTCTAGAAGTTTCACCTGCAATTTCCTAAGTATATATGCCAAGATGCCAAACCTAACTAAGATTTTCGTTTATGTAAGCAATGACTTCACTGCCCCAAGCCTTTCTCAACACTTGTTCCTTTTTCCTATTTAAGATTAAAAGTATAAATCTTCATGGGTTTTTAATAAGATTTTTACTTTGGCTCCAAGTTTAGTTTACGAAGGCATCTCATATTTTTTAGATCAGATTAGTGATCAAATTAGTTATTTTATTAGTTTATAATTAAATCAATTTCATTTATTATCAAATTATAATAAATTTATTAAATACTATCAAACATTTAATACATGTTTTAAACATAAATTATATAAAGTTTATTATAAACAAATTTGTATAATTATTTATAACAATAAAATATATTTGCTTCTTTTAAACATAAATTTTAATTTATTAAAACAAAAAAAAAAACCCAAAAAATAGAATAGAAATTAAACTTAGGGTTATAGCAATAAATTTGGTCAAATCCAACTCTATCGATTTTAACTGATTTATCTGATTCATCAATTTTGATTAAATTTGAATAAATCATATATCAAACTAGTTTTTAGTAAAAATTAGAATAGACCATAGACTAGTTTCCAATTTAACCAATTGGTTCAATTCGATTTTGAAAAAATTGGATTTTATTATGTAGGTGTGCAAAGTCTAACAAGTTGCAAACAAAGTCTAGAAGTTTGTCTAATGGCTTCTAATTGTGGAGTTAAAGTTTGAGCTTTATAAAACAGAGAAAAACGGCGTACATACTTTTGAGAGAAAACAAAAAAGTACATATAAAATATATTATTATATAATTAAATATTATTTTATTTTTAATTTAAAATTATTCAATTACATAATAATATATTATTTATATATTTATTTATATATTAAAATATATATATGTGTAGTTTTATGATTACAAAATTTAGGGCTAATCAAAGAATCACAATCACCAAAAGCTGTCCATTTTAGAACACTTAAGTTGTGAGAATAAAAAATAAGACACGCTGAGTGAGTCAATATGCTTAGCCCATAGAATCTGATGCTGATGATCTGAAGTAAGAAACCAATAACACCCACATAGCTTGTAAACTTAAACCCATGTAAATCTCGTACAAGTCCATACAAATCAGTAAATTTTGGGGAATAAGGACCAATGAGACCCGAAAAATATGAGTAGTATTATGTATATAAGTAATAATATATTATTATATAATTAAATAATTAAAATAAAATAATATTTAATTATATAATAATATATAATTATTTTTGTGTAAAATTGTGTCCCTAATTTTATTGAAAAGGTACTGTAATTGGTGGCAGCACGTGTGCATTCTAGATGCTTCCTGTATCTTCCTATGCCTTTCCAGATACCAAATCAGCGACGGGTAGATTATATAACTAAAAAGCCAGCCAGTGACGGGGAAATATTTGTAAAAATTATTTATTGAAATAAAAATATTTTGGTACAAAGTCAAATAATTGGAAATTTAGATGCTTTAAAAGTATAAATTCATATGATAAACGATGAAAATAAATATATGCAAAATTAATAAGTAAATGACGGTAATGTCCAAAGAGTTTTGGACATAAATTACATGTGCGCTTTGAATTTTGAATTTTAATCCCTATCATTAATAACCACGTGAGTTTAAGTTTTATACATGGCATCCTCGTGGTGATAGATACTGGCCTTTAATCAACAAGGCTAATTGCGGAAATTTATTAAAATTTATACCAAATTATGCAATTGAATCTGATTCTTTCATTATGAACAGTCTCCTCCACTAGTATTTTCTGTGGTAGGAAGCTTAGTAATTTCTATTGGCCTTAAGTACACCACCTTCACTGGCTAACACTTGTTTCTCTTTTATCCACTACACTGAGAAACCCACCCCCCATGTGATTAGGCAACTAATTAGTGATAAGTATTAATTATAGTAAATTTTGCATGTTGGCTGCCGGCTGCTGGAAGCTAATTTAAGAACACCGCGTTTGTTTAGAAAAGTTGTTCAAGTCTTCGAGTCTTCGCTGGAGACTTACGAAAAGGCCCACATATAGTAAAACTATTACAATTGCAACTATTTCTCTTTGTTTGACCGACTCGACTCGAGTCGAGTTGGCCAATTACAAAACGTGCTACACTTTATAACATCGTCGCTTACTTTCGCACCACTTGTCACGCAACTTCCGTCTCCTCGTTTCCTTTAAAAGCCTCTCTCACACTCTCTGCTCTACGCAACTTACATTCACATTCATTCTTCTAAATCTCAATACTCTGTCGTTTCAACTGCGCTATGGCACTACAAGCTCTCAACTCTCCAACAACACCGACGCCTCCTTTCCGCTTTGAAGAAGTGAATCTTCACTGTGTTGAGCCGTGGACTAAGCGCAAAAGGTCGAAGCGTCCCCATAACCCTCCGACCGAAGAGGAGTATTTGGCTCTTTGTCTTGTCATGCTTGCTCGTGGAACCACCTCCGTCCCCGTCATACCCACCGCTAGCACCTCCTCACAGCGGCAGAAGTCTCCGCAACCTCCATCAGCTGCTACGACATCCTTGGACCAGAAGCTTATCTTCAAGTGCAGCATCTGCAACAAGGCGTTTTCTTCTTACCAAGCGCTGGGTGGACACAAGGCCAGTCACCGTAAAGGATCCGGCGGCGACGAGCAGTCAACCTCCACCACAACCACCACCAACACAGCCGCCACCGCCACCGCACCCCACACCACTGGCAGGACCCATGAGTGTTCCATCTGCCACAAGTCCTTTCCTACAGGTCAAGCCTTGGGCGGACACAAACGCTGTCACTACGAAGGCGGCGAAAAAAGCGGAGTGACATCATCTGAAGGTGTCGGGTCCACTATTACACATAGCCAAGTCAGTCACCGTGACTTTGACCTTAACCTGCCGGTGTTACCGGAATTCTCGCCTGCCTTCTTCGTCTCTGGTGATGATGAAGTGGAAAGCCCCCATCCTGCTAAAAAGCCCCGTTTCTTATTGCCACCCAAAATTGAAGTCTAGATTATAATTAAGACATTTTATTTTCCATTTTTTAGCATAAAAATTTGGACTCTATTTTCATGTACTACTTTTTTGAAGCCGATTTCAGTGATAATTTTTTGTGTACATAGCAGTTGAGATTCCCTCACTTGCTTATGATTTATGATAGTGATTAATTCAATTTATTTTTTCCCCAAGAGAACTGTCCGATTATATCAATTTTCTTTTCTTTTTTTTTTTTCTCAATCATTTACTTCCGGCTCACGATTGTCGAATTTTCGTATATCCGTCTAAAAGCCGCCCCGTAGACTTACGTACGTGATTAACGACGTTTACCACATCTCAAATTGGATTGGCAGAAATGTCATTTTGATAATAAAAAAGATAAATCAAATAAACTAATAATAAAAAAAAAGATAAATTAATGAAAAAATAAAAAAAATATTTCAAACTAAAGGCCTTATTGCAGTTATTTGAGTAAGAGGCTGCACTCCACAGAAGGCACGCCCACGCGCATGTGACATGCCAATGTGTGCTGGATAGGTATTTTAAATGATTTAAATTGTTTAATTGGCAATTATTTTTTTATTAATGAGTGGGAAGGAAGGAAGGAGATGGTTGATTGATGAGAGGTGTTTGGTGGTGTGGATAAGAAGATAGCTCTGAGATTTGGCACACTGTTTTCTTATGGAAGTGATCAGGATGACAGATGAGGTGGCCTTTACACAAGCTACTTTTCCCCTTTCATTTCCTTTTATGGACGCTGGCTCTCTCGTGTCACATACCATTACTTGACGACGACGTGCCGTATATGCCGATTTACACGTGTCAAGATTAACACGAATATTTTAACTTAAAGAGTAAATTTTGTTCTAAGTTTTTACTGTAGTTGCTTTTGTGTGAGCTTTCACATTTGTCACAGTTGGACGCGTAATGGACAATAAGTCACTCTCTTTATGCTTTTATTATCCTGGTAATATATATCATTAATGCTTCCTTCTGTTTATGATCTGGCGCACGTTCGTCGTGTCTACAGCTAAGACCCTAACATGGCTGAACCACATAAGATGGATGACTCTTTTGTAGGACCTTATAAAGGAAGAGAGCTGTATTTGGTTGGCAAACTTGTATCCTAATAGCTATAGCAGGCAAGACCTTTTCTAAGCTCATTGTCACTGGTTAACTTTTTGATATGCCTGCATAGAATCCTCAATACTGTTTTTCAAGAATCAGTTTTGTATACATTCACATTATGATTTAAGATCTTTGTTTGGGTTTAAACTCATTAGAGAAACAGTTTTAACTGTCAATTAGTTTATACAGAGATGGTAATATTGCCCTTGGCTCCATTGCGTATAACCTGTTGATCAAGCATCCCCAACTATTAATAACACACCTATGAAATCAATAGTTACACACACTCACTAATTAATACACTGTTTTTATTCAAAATTTATTACACAAAAAAAAAAAGTCTTAATGAGAAAAAAAATTTTCGTTATTGGTACTTTTAACAGTTTAAACTCTAACAATAGTCGAAGATGAATTTTTTTTGCTGTTAAAATTTTTTAACAACTGTTTTTTCATCATTAAAATCATAATTTTTTTTATTTTAATACGAGTATAAATAATTAATTGTTAAAATTATAAAAACAATATTTATAATAATAGAATATGGCCTCTTTAATATTATTTCTCTTACTAAAACTAGTAATTTTTTTTAAAGTAATCCCGGCCAAACTCACCAACCGTGAGCGGTTAGATTAGTCTGTGACACTATACAAGGAAACATCTTCCATAAAAAAAACGATAATTTATATTTAAAAAAAGAAAAGTGCGTAGAAAATTATTACACCAAATGCGAAATAAAGTATAAGACTGGAAGTAAAAAAACAAAGTCAACTGGTTATTAAGTAATAATTTTCAAGCCGCGTTGAACTGGAAGGAAAGGGTCAGGCCAGGCCACCCAGTGATAAGTAATGTACAAGAAAAATATTTACCCAGATCACACCGTGCCAATTAAGCATATCGGCCCCTCGCTTTGATGGCAAGCTAGCTAGCTAGCTACCTGCCACTCCGGCTGCTTATTACTGTTTTCACATCCGTTGATCCATCCTAAAACAGAGGATTGTAGCACGTAGGATCAACAAATATGGCCCACATTCGCCTGTATAATTTAATTAGTTAACAATATTAATCACTGACAACCGACAAGTCGTAACTATGGCACTAACCAACAAAAAAACTATGCAATGCCCACCTAACCATGATAAACACTAAACACATTGTTATCCCCATTTATGCCTAAAATGTAATTCCGCTAAATAAACACAAAATGCATTGGCGCATTAACTTATTCTTTTATCCTAAACCATGACCAAATTTAACAACCTTTGATTGACTACATGACAATGCACGCACTAACTATGTGGGTCTTTGTTATATAATTATATATTTTATTATTATTCATGCAACATGATGTCCATAAAAAGATAAAAATAGTCTAATTATTTTGTAATTATTATTAAAGATAAATAAAACTTTATCCTCAAATTTTTTTTAAAATATATTTTTACTTATAAATTGTATTAACTTTAGATAATACAATTTATAAAACTAAATTAAAATAGTTCTATGATAGTATTTATTATAAGTGAACTGATCGAGTCTAATTTTAACCAAATCACATTGAAGTTATATGATTTGGTTAAAATAGTTTTCAAATAGTGTAATTTTAGTTAAATCGCACCATTTTGGTGTGAGTTTAAATAATTGTTAATCTTTTCTTTTTCCTATCAAGAAATCACTCACACACCATGAAAATCATATTTGATAAGTTACAAAAAAATCTCAAGCATCGGTTTGGCTTTGAATAAAGCCAAGTAATACCTTAATATATTATTTCACACGATACTTTGCATTTTCACGATCTAAAAGTTAAAAAGAAAAGGACGGAGAGAAAAAGAAAAAAAAAAAAGAAGGGAGAAGAGAAGAGAAGAAAATTATTGTAATATAGATAATTAATATTTAAAACAAAATTATTTTAATACTTTTTAACATCTAAAGATGAGGAATAATTTTAAACGGAAAGTGAAAAAAATTCATTTTTAATGTTTATGGATGAAAACTTGTTAGTCGTTCTAGATTCTCAATTTTCAACAGCTCTTTCAAAAAAACTGATGGCAAATAGTGTGATGTTACTTCAATTTTATTAGCCGAAAAAATAATTATTTGGTTATATATTTAATAGTTTCTCGTTAATGCTCGTAAAGGTATGTGTTGATTTTATATTTAGAGAAGAGAATTTTAATTTAAATTTAATATTTTTTACCATCTTAATTTTAATGAGACAAAATATTTTTAATAGAAATAGGAAAAAGAAAAAAAACAAAGATGAAAAATATCTCGTAACTGAGGATACTAATATATATATCTTTTTCTTAGCGTATCTCGTCCCTGTCTTGTCCCTTCCCTTTTCGGTTGAAGTAATTAATTAGTTTTATTTTAATTAATTTTATTGTTTCATATATTTATATCCTATTTAATTATAAAATACAAAGAATGGATTGGTTTTTTTAGATATTAGGATAAAAAGAGATTTTTTTTTTTTAAATAGAAGATGAAAAATCCGTCATCTATAACAAGGACAGACCAAATATAAAAATTGACTCTTACAGAGACGAAAATGGAAAAACGGGACAGGATAGGGCATTCGACATCCCCATTGCCATTGCTTATTATTATCTTAACGGACACGCTAGACAAGTTTGTATTCTTTTCGCAAGACCAGGTTCCAAGAGCTGAAATGGTAAAAGAAATGCGAATACGACTAGTCGAATTTCACATATTGGGTCAAATTTCTAGAGGAAATTAGTTGAATTTGATCAGTCACCAAACATGTGCTTATTTCTGTTGATCGGAAGCTTCTCTTATGTCCATTGACTGTACGGTCTGGCTTTATGGCG
Organism: Mangifera indica; assembly: GCF_011075055.1. Lineage (NCBI taxonomy): Eukaryota > Viridiplantae > Streptophyta > Magnoliopsida > Sapindales > Anacardiaceae > Mangifera > Mangifera indica. The sequence goes on from NC_058155.1 coordinate 10,778,398, forward strand.
AGGGGGGACGGCGTCAGAGCAATTGAAGAAAGAAAATAAAAAAAAAAGGGTCAAAACATTGAATTTGGTTTGCAATTTGTAGTTGAACAGTGTCTTTACTCTTACCAAGACAAAGTCATGAATTGTGGTAGATGCAAAGTTAGAAAAAAAAAAAGCCTCCTTTCATTCAACAGTGGTAGGAGAATTATGAAGGCGTTTGTTGAGTGGCCAAACCAGGTCAGGTTCAATGTAACAAACAAACCCTAGTAAATTACAAATCAGCAAACCAAAAAAGCTACACTTTATGGTAAAATATTATTCCCCCGATCCAATCCATAATCCATTCACTTAACTGAGAGGTGACCGATCTGACATATTTTAACTCAAGTTTAATTTAAATTTATAATTTAATTTGATTTATATTTATAATTTAAATTAATATTTTTACTTATCATTTAATTAAAATAGTATTATTCTATTAAATCACTAATCCAAACAATAAACAAATTCAAACTATTGAATCATAAATTTCTTTTTATTTAAATCAAACTTACATTGAAAGCTATTCAGACTCATTCTATTCATGCCCATCTCATCACCCAAATGCTTGTTTACTCTTTGTCTAAAAACGACACGCCACCTGCCCGTTTATTAAAACTTTTATATAGACTGGTTCTCGACCACTTGGTTGTGACCCGGGTTAAGTTCGTAATTTCATTCATATGTATTTGTTTGCCACTTAGGTTGGAGTCAGATCAGACCAAGTGGTTGACACCTGTGTTCTCTAGTCACCACACATTAACATCCAATGTTGTTCGAGGCTTGTGCAGCGTAATTGGCGCTTAATCATCCCCCTCCCTGATCAATTTTGTATTTTAATTTTAATTTTGGCCAGAGGGCTCATACTCGCCCAAAGTATCTTTCTTTTTTTTATTTTTTATTTTTTAACTTTAAAACCCTTATTTACCTATTTATCGGCAATTAACTTTATTAATTTTAAAAATAAAATTATTATTTTATATATAATATTAAAAATAAATTTAAATTTTATTTTTTCTCTTAAATCCTAAAAAATAATTATTTTTTAAACTAAGTTTTAAAAAATGATATTTCTCTTTTTAAGATTTAGTTTTCAAACTCTAATGTCATTATCGATAGTCTCTCCTTCTTAATGTTTTCTCTCCTCTTGATGATCTCTCTTTTTTTATCTGAACATCCGATCAACATTGAAAAAAATTAGAGAGACAATGACGAAGATCTTGTCTTTTTTTGGAAGACGATTATCTTTTTAATCTCATTCAATGTCAATCAAACATTCATGTGAGAGAAAAAAGATAGTCAAAGAGAGAAGAAGCGTCGAAAGGGAGATGAAATATTATTTTTTAAAATTTATCTTAGGAGAGAAAATAGTTATTTTTTAAGATTTAAAGAAAAAAATAAATAAAATTTAAAAAAATTTGAGTTTCATTAATTTTAACCACCTATCGATATAAATGAAAATTTTAAAATTAAGGGATAAAATCTTAAAAAAGAAGATACTTTGGGTAGGAATTTGACCTTTAATTTTTCCTTTAAATGACTTTTAAAGAGTCAACGAGGGCTTCATTTCCTTTCAATAGATTAGACGTGCGATTTATTTTTTCAATATTTTGACTCATCACAAGATTATGAATTATATATTAAAGTCAAATCAAGAAATATTGACATTTAGTTCCATCTTCAAGAAAGGGAGACTTTGTAGAATAGAATAATAAGAAGCCCGAAAAATGCAGAAATCCTGTAGTTCAAGGTCCAAACATGAGTAATTTTTTTTTTTTTTAAATATTGGGAGACCTGCCCATATTTGTTAAACGAGTAAATTTTATATCAAATAAATTAAGATTTTAAAAGTATAATAAAGATTCAAACTTAAATTCTATCTTAAAAATTTTAATATTCTACTAATTTTGTTACCCGTTAAGGTTAAACATAAGAAATTTAGAGGCGTAAGGAACACAATTGGACAAAGGTTGATTAGTTGAAAGAATTTCTGAGTCCATGTATGTATATAAACCATTTCTCTGTTTCACATATTTCCGAAGCTAAAGGAATTTCTACGGCCCAGATGCTAAAATTGTTGGATTTGGGACCGTATACAAAAGGCAATTGGTAAGTGATAGGGATCCACATTTGGCGGAAATAATTCTTGATTCTTTTGCCAATAACTTGAAAACTGATTTTCTTTTTTCATATTCAAGGCCTAATGTTGGGCCATGGCAGCCTGCTTGGCCTACGGAGACCTCTTGTGCACATTTTTTTTTTTTTATTTTTCCCATCAAATGAAGAAAAATTAATGTTATTAAACCATTTCCTTAACCAAACTCACTGGCCTAATATTTATAATGGGATAGTTCAATGACAAGTTACATGAATTATGATGAGACACTTTACCTATTCGTCAATCATTTAAAAACGCATGTAAAAATCCCAATCATTCATAAACGAAAATAAAAATCCTATTACTCGAAGACAACGATCGAGAAAACTCCACATGGTAAAAATTTTTCTTGTACATCAAGAGAAAAGGGTGATTTTGTGGTCGTCGGCTTGTAATCTTCGAACCCTAAATTTTTGCAACATTACACAATCCCTAAGCATATTTCTTTTACAAATCACTTGCTGTCAAGGCCCATCTATGCGTTCTGAAGCAGGCCCTTGATTCTTGTTTTATATGTAGTTCAGTCATTGTTTGGGACGAATCCAGTCGGCTCTAATGTTTTTCATGATTTTTAAATTCATTTTTTGAGATCTGCCAACTTAGCCCAAGGCAACATGTACGAAATAAACATAGCCGGGTTCAAAGGGAGCCGAGTTTTGAGCACAATTTTGTATTGTTCTGGCTTCTGCCAAGTGGCAGAATCAGCTTCTGCCATTTGGTAGAAGCAGCCGTGAAAAAAAAAATAAAAATTTTTATTTTTATCTTATAAACAATGCCGGATCGGACCGGGTCAATCTAGGGGTCTAATATTAAAGCTCTAAATCGGGCCGGACAAGCCCCATGGGCTCGGCCTAACACTCTACAGTGTTGAGCCGAGTTTTGTCGTGTCTAGATTTTTTTTCATGCTTCGAATTGAGCCTCAATTTGACCCGGCTTAATTAACATGTCTATCTATAATATTGGCTTAATAAATTCTAGTTAAACTTAAATCAAACTATTTTTTATTCAAATAAAACTTAAACCAAGAGCAGAGGTATTCAAACTCGACTCCATTTGTATCCATCCCAGCTGAGCAAGATGATAAAACTGACATCATGCATTAACTTGAGAGCACCATATATAGGGAATCTAGCACAGTGGAAAAGAGAGCGGGAGACGGTTTGTCGTTGCCGATTTAAAATCTTTTTAAGTTCTTCTCGAGATGATTATTCTTTTTCCTTATTTCGTCGTCACGTAAGAGCAAGGAAATTCAACTAAATTCCGAAACCAGTGCTAAAGCCTTAAACTGAATTGATTTGTCAAACTATGATGCTCATCAAACAGTAAAAAAAATAACTCACGAATAGAATTAAGAAAAAAAAAAAAATCATGTCACCGCCGACATGCCCTGCCATGGCATTTGTTGTGCCATACGGAAATGCTAGTATAAGAATAGCCATCAACGATCATATGTATCTTATTCTCAATGGAAGTTATTATATAATTGAACATGATTGTTATTATCGAATATTATAAAAAATGCTATCATAGTAGATAATAACTTTCCGTTATAATCAAATATAATTATTATTTTATTCTTACGTAACTTAACAGAAAATTAAATTCGAAATATAAAAGATAAAATTCTAATACTCTCCTCCTCTCCCCCTCCTTTTAAAATGGAAAATATCGTTTAAATAGAAAATAAAAAGAAAAACATTTTTGTAACACAAATAAGTAACATTTTATACTTATAATCAGATAAGTTTCATTCTAAAAATAAGTGAGATGATCATTTTCATTAAATAATTCTCCAAATTCTAGTATTAAAAAAAAAAACTCTCTTATAAATTTAGTTTACACTCTATTATAAACATTTTTTTTGAAATTATCGATAACATAAATCTAGACATAAAAATCCGAATAGTGACCAAAAAAACAAACTTTTTTGCTTTCAATCAATACACTTTCTATTACTTTCAAAATAATAATTAACAAAATTGATTAACCCGAATTACATATATTAGTTGATGGTAAGAGATCGCACCAACCTATATGGTTACATGCGTCCTTTCTTTTGTCCATTGTGATAACATTCCCATGACTTTAATTCTTTGCAATTTTGGGTTGTGGGGAACAAGGATGGAAAGGAAAGACTGAATGGACAAGAATAAGGTGTTACTTTGTGTACTTTAGTCTCTAATGCAATAATATTACTGCTCACATCACATGAGCTAGTCAATTCATAATCTTAAAAAAAAGATGACAGCGTTGATAGGGCTTGTAGGTTTTGGAATGAGCTTCAGAAAAGCTAGTTTTTCCTACTTAATTAACATTATTTATGCACTAACACACCTTAACCTATTAATTAATTACCAAATTATATTATGTGATGACGTGGCACTATCATGCGAGTGGAGGACTTTCTCTGCCACTTGGCCTTTTTTATTCATTGAATCATAATTAATTTTATCTTAGTGAGGTCATAAAATTAATTAAATGAAATTTATGATATCGTCTCAACAAGTTTTCATGCCGTACTGTAATGACCACGAAATGTACTACAGTGAGATTAAAAGGAGTGGAGCAAACAAATCTAACCGTCAACATCAATCAGAAACCAGAAATCCAACGGTGGAAGTTGAAGAACAAAGAGAAGCGGAAACACGGAGCCGCTCGTGCCCAGAGTTTGGAAGATAAATATTCCCTCGATCCACGCCCACAGAGTACACCAAAAACGGCACCGTCAAAATGAACTTAATTTAACCATGGTTACTTTAACTCAACCCCTAATTAACCATTTTAAATTTGCTTTCTACTCACGGAACTCACTCTAGCACCTACTCTCTCTTGCTTACTTCAAGTGTAGGTGTAGCGAATCTGAAACAAATTTTGGTCTACAAATCGGACGGTGGTGATTAAGGGTGGGAAATCATGAGCTGCAACGGGTGCAGAGTTCTACGAAAGGGGTGCAGTGAGACATGCATATTGAGATCATGCTTGCGGTGGATGGACTCACCGGAAGCCCAAGGCAACGCCACCTTGTTTCTCGCTAAGTTTTTTGGCCGCAGCGATCTATTATCCTTCATCGCAGCCGTTCCTGAAACTCAGAGACCTGGTTGAACATATTTACATAATAAGATGCTATGTTGTTGCTTATATATGTGTAACTCCTTTTAACTTTTTCTTTGTTTCTTTCTGTTTTTCAGCTTTGTTTCAGTCTTTATTGTTTGAAGCGTGTGGGAGAACAGTCAATCCGGTGGACGGAGCGGTAGGTTTACTGTCAAGTGGTAACTGGAACTTGTGCCAGGCGGCGGTGGAGACGGTGCTAGCTGGAGGAACTCTGAGACCGATATCGAGACATGTTGGAGTTTTGAAGCCAAACAGTGATAAATCTTCGGGGAGTTATTACGTCGATGGCTTCACAGTGAAGAGCCTCCACGCCCAATCCAGGCCGTTGATTATGAATAATGGAAGGGATCAGAACCGGAGGACTGATCTTGATCTGTCTCTGACACCAAAATTTGATAGCAGCGGGGCGAAACGCGGCAGAGGAGGGGGTTGGCAGAGAGCAGATGCGGTGTCGTTTTACTCCGAAGAATCAGAGATGACGAGTCTTCAGAGTGAGGTAACAGGAAAAGAAGAGAGGAAGCTACTGAATCTGTTTGTTTGAATTATACTAATAGAAATGATCAGACTGCAAGAGAGAATAAGAAACGACGGCTTTTGTAGAAGTATCAAGAGGAAATTAAATAAGATAATAAAACGAAAAACCTTGTAGTTTTGGTCGGTCACTCCGGCGAATGAATGAATTCTCCGGCGAGTTATGTTTCTGAAGTTAACGTGTACTGGGTATTTGGTGATAAAAAGTTAAGTTGTCGGTTTGTTTGCGAGAAGCGTTGTCAGCTTCCCTGGATTCTGTCCTGACCGAACAGTTCTAATGGAGTATTTTAGAAGCATCTGATAATAAAACGGACGTTCTCCATTGCTCGACACGTTCTAAATTAACATGGCGATTTCGCCAAAGAAGGATTACATACAGAAACAAGAAAATATCATATCCAATTGTCTTCTGCATATAATATAATACAGATAAATAACATCTGAACAAACCATGGATGAAGAGGAACACAACACAAGATAAATGAAATTCCAAAAGAAAGGTTGGATTTGAGCTGGGTTTCTTCAAATTTGAAAATAAACTCGACCTAATCGAGTGTGAAATGAATTTAGTTAGAATAAATTTAAATTCGAATCTAAGAGTAAAATATTTTTAAACTCAAAACTTTATAGGTGTTTGACTCACTAAAATAACTAATCTAAAAAATTTTAATAAAAATTGATTAAAACAATACTTTTTTAATCAATACGTATTAAAATAACATCCTTTTAATTATTTTTTTAAGTTATAAAATCAAATTAAATTTAAAACTTAATTTAAATTTAAATTAAAATTGAATTCAAATTTGACTTTTCCATAATACCTTAACTTTATTCAAACCAGATTGAATTTAACCAATGAGTTTAAATTCAGTTTGATTGGACGGTAATCTTAGATATAAGATGGGACTGGGAACCTTGTGATGGGAAGAGCACCCAAACAAGGCATGGAGATGGAATCAGAGGTGGAGGCTGGGGCCCATAATGGTGCGGTGCACGTCAGCCTCCTGCTTGGACCATGGTCCTCCTCCATTGGAAGTGGGTTCCACGGCATCAACACCTTATTTTTATCTTTAATTTTTAAAACAAAAGGCAAAGCCTTATTCCAATCCATTCGCTTCGCCTCGCCTCGCCGCGTCCACAAGCATATGCTATGGATCCCACTACACCTTCACTAAAATACCTTATTCCCCAGCAAACAAATCCCAAAAAACGTTCATTCTCTCTCCACGCTTCACCAAAGAGTCAGTGAAGTAAATAATCTCCTAGGTAAAATAAGAATTCAAGTTTGAAGATTTTGTTTGAAAAGGTCTTAAAGTCGGACAACAAATATATTACAAAAAATACCCACAAGCTGTTATTTGTTTTTTGGATTACCTTTTCAGACACAAACTGAGCAACCTTCAGGCTTCGCAGAGGGCCACGATTTTTCAGTTGGAATAATAAGATTTGTGAGAGACAGCTTCCTTTGTCCGCCTAAGATTAATATACAAAAGAACTTGATAGAGACACCATTGAATGATAGAAAATTGGTAGAAATCATTACACATATTTACAAATACTTTCCTCTGGCCTACAGAAAAAGTAAAATGTATACAATCTAAATATGCTTATGAGAAAACAAAGGCCGAATAAGCACTCTTCCGCTTTTTAAAAGTCATCACAATCACTTAATACCTTGTTAGCTCCAGCTCTGTAATTTTGAGGAGAAATGGGCTTTTTAAGTCACGTTAGTATTAGGGATAGACAGTGAATTGATGTAATGTAAGATTTACACTTTCGTTGTCAGGCTTGAAGGCACACGCTGTTCGAGTTGTAAGATATGTGTTCTCATAGTAAATTCCTTCACCTGGTAATTGAAACATTCATTTTTCAGATGAATAAAAGGTCCAAGGATTTCAAGACCTTTTAACTGGGAGACCTATCAACGAAAATTTTAATGCTTATCCACTCTTTGAAATAATAAAATCAAATAAAAAAGTTACCTGCATGGCTGCAATTGCAGACAAGAGATCATTGCAGTGACCAAGCAAAGCATGTTCTTTTGCACTTACATTGGAAAGTTCAGTCACTAAAGAATTAACTTCTGCAGCCTATCAGTGACAAATAAATTTGGCCGTCAGATATAATCCTGAAAGAATGAGAAAGCACGCAATAATTTTGAGATACACAATGATTGATTTAATACTTGTCTGCAATATTATACACCTAATCTAACATAATGATATGGTTAGCAGTGCTTGTTGACGGCACTTTTGATCACATTCAATGGTTTAAAATGGCCAAGAAACCTTACTGGGCTAGTATTAAATTCTCACGTGAGAATAAAAGAAGATTTAAACACAATATATTCATGCTCTCAGATATGAGAAGCATGTTACCATGACCAAAATTTTTGTTGCTCCCACATTTAATGGCACAAATCACCATATGTTAATGTCATATATCTCAAAAAATTTGATCACAGAAGAATAGCAAGTCTAGTTACAAGGCTGGTACTATTACCATCTTTAACTTAGCTAATCCTTGGAAAGATAGTGTAAGGAAGATCAATTATAGAAACGTGCCAAATTACATGAAGCCTGGATCAAATGCTACAACATGACACCAAAGAAATATAAAGCCAAATCCACTATAATTTGGACAGCGGAATGATTCTGAACCAGATAATTGAGTTCCACAATCAATAGTAGAAAACTTTAATTGCAATTCTTTAAAGCCTTAATAGTTCATTTACAGAAAAAAAAAAAAAAAAAAAACAGCAAAACGTTTTTCATAGTTCCTATTGAAAAGTAACAGCATGTGAAAATGGCTTTATAGTTGATGAAAACTGTTGATAAGGTAAAGAAAGAACAGAAGGAAAAGAACATGATTACCTTTGATAACAATAAGCATATTGAGGAAGCCATTGCCTGCATTACATTAACTGCTGACGAAATAGCATCCTTCACATTTTGGACATCTGCCTGTATATGTACAGTCAAATAATCTCTCAATTAAAAGTAAATATGCATGTGGGTGGGGTGATGAGAATTCAAACTTTTAAATAAGAAATTAAAATGAGGAGATGCATACCCTTGCCCCACCAACAATAGGAAGGCAAAGTGTACTGGCCCTCAAAGCTTCAATAACCGCCAACAATGAATTGGAGTAATCCCATTCCATATGCGATGATTCTTCCAAATACATCATCTGCAATTAGCAGCAGAATTAGATCAACATAGACAGTATGGAATAGAATAAAAAATGATCTCCATAAAGGTCATGAAACATTTCAATCATTCTGACAATGCTATACACTAATTTTTTTCCCTTCTTGAGAAGTAGTAATGCAATCAAATGCCAAAAGGTTTTGCAAATGTTGAACAAAAGGAGTTAGCAAATTCCAAACAGAAAATTCAAGTAGTCAAAAAGGAAGAAAAATAGAAAAATGTAAAAACATAGAAGAGCAGTAATCAAAGTTTAAAAGTTCAAGGCATCAATGAATTTCACGAACTGTAAAGAAGACAAACATTGCTGCATAGGACAAATAAACAATAAACAAGCATTATCCACTAAAAGTCCACGAGAGATATAAATTGAATGCAGTTACCTGCCCCTTGAGGATAGATGTTAACTTCAAATTTTGCCTCAGCAACTGTAATTTGGTTCTTTTAGCTTTAACAGATTCACACAGCTTTGACATAGTTATCCATGTGTTATATAGGCTTCTCTGATAAAAAAAAGACAAATTTAGGGAAAAAGAAACCTCTTAAGCACAGTAAAGATTATTATAAAGATTAAAAAAATATACATTAAATTTGGTTTTGTATGTGGTCGGACAAAAAAATATGTAAACTCTTTTCGTGCAAGTTTTGACTTAAGCAGGGGTGGTGCATGAAGATTTGCATTTGTTTGCAGAAAACAGTAACAGAAACACAGAATATCACCTCATATAGACAACACAGATAACGAGGGAGTGTATTGAACTGATAACAAAAGTGACAACGTGAGTGTGCCATAAAGATGTGTTGGTAGGAATGCTTGGCTCTAAAACCATGAAACAAGAATGAAGATTTGAAGAATTCTTACTTTTAAATAGACAAATATATGCATAGTCTGCAGTAAATTAGGTCCTAGAAATTTAAAAAAAAAAAAAGGCTGAACTAGGAAAGAATATATACAAGATATCTACAGTTTTTAATTTGAAATCGTATCTTAAACTTCGGATTCATTTCTACTTTGCAACACTTGGTATCAAATATGTAAGTCCCACATGGGAAAGAAAACAAAAAATTAGAGGATATATAATGTAATGAGTATTTAAGATAAATTGTCTTATGTCATTTTAACAACTAGAGACCAAAACATATTTAAGCTCAAAATTAATAATTCTAAAAGGACTTAAATTTCTAATATGGTATCAAAGCTCTTGCAAAAGATCTAACAGTCATTGATCTAAGACTCGTTTTAGCATAGTGGGCTAAGCTAAGAGAAGCTAAACCCTTGGTTAAAACTTAGGTGGACTCATGGGCTAGCCAAAGAGAGCTAGAACCTAATTCCAACTGAGCCATAAGAGCAAAACCAAAGTTTAGATAAGCCACCCATATAAGACAAGTGTCAATTGGGCTCATGAGTTACGGTCAGTGAGCCGATTTAATGTAATAGGTATTCAAGTTAAATTGGTTGAAAATGTAATAGGTATTCAAGTTAAATTGGTTGAAGTCATTTTAACAAATGGAACTCAAAACATGTTTAAGCCCAAATATATTAAAGCCCATAATTAATAATCCCAAAAGGATCTAGATTTCTAACACTACCCATTGAATTCATCACCGATGTAAACATGACCAATATTTGCAAATATAACATTTCCTAAAAACTTTCTAACTTGTTAACCCAGTACACTATTATAGAATTATCATCTTGATTAATTAAAAAATGAATATATATCTCCTTTTCTTCTCAACAATAGCAGAAACCATTTAGATCAATTACTCTTATTGACACTACTTTCAAATTAGCCATAAATTCACTCTCTGTTTATAGAGGCATAATCATTTGCACTATGTTTCTGTTGTGGTTCAACTCTCAGATTTCTCTCTTTCTACTCCCTTGTTGCTCCCACTTACTCATTAATAAAACCAGCTCCAAATGTCTACATTCAACAACGTACAATCAGTCCTCATATCTCCTGAAAAAAAGATGCTCACAGCAAGGTATTTATAGTGTCATTATTTTCCACAAAAAAATGCCAAACTTATCAGCAACTTTATAGCTCCATCAGGCCATATAACCAGGAAACATGGCTCAAGCTAATTTCATATATTCTACCCCTTGAATGAAATCCTCAATCCAGCCATTTTCTGCCAAAAACCAACATTAACCTTCTAGAAGCTCAGCTGTTTTGACAGTCAGCACAACACAATCCCATCTCCTCAGATACTCACCCATTTCTCTTCCAACCCAAAGTTCCCTTGGTTTGAACACTGGGTTCAAAATTTGGGAATAACGTATAGCACAAAAAACTTTTATAATCAGGAAGCTAATTAGATAAAAGGTTGTCAGAAAACCACTTTTTAATCCTATCACCAGTGCTAGCACAAACACAGACATAGCACAGTTGTTAGGTAAAGATAAGCCACTAAAAAGGAAAATAAGTAATAAAGATCAGAAATTACTATAAGAAGAAACAGAGTAAAGAAAAAAAAATCAAATGACAAAACAAAATAATAAAAAATGCATCAACTGACAACAGTTATCAAACAGTATACATAACAAATAATTCGATAGAAAACCCAAAACAAAAAGTTTATAGCGCAGGGTAAATACCTCTGCGTTGAACCTTTGAGCTGACAAAGCAGCATCAGCTCTGGCATTCACAAACCGCCATTGCAACAGCCGATTATAAAACAACCTCAGAAAATGTGCATCTACAACTCCATTTTCCCTAATCTTCCCCCTTCTCACATCAGCAGCAAAACTCAAAATCGACAGTGTGTTATTCACATTGTTCAAATTACTACTCACTCCAACCCCCACTAGATTCCTTATCCTGGAAGGGCTCACTCCCCGGACAGGAGAAGAAGTGGCAGAAGTTGCTAGATTACCTGGGGAGGCAGGCCTAATTGCACCTCTAATAGGCGATACCTGTCCTTTGGTATTTACAACTCCTTTTGGAGACGACACAGAACTATCAATACCAAACTTCTTGGTCACACCAAGCTTTGCTGTAGAAGCGTTTTTGAGTCCATTATTCTTAGATTCGTGAGAACCCGGGTCAGTTTGGCGCCGCAATCTATTATTAGTCTCATGCCAGAACCTGGCTGGCACTGCAATCCCACGAGGACCACGCTGCCATTGGTTAACGACGCCGTGACTTTCATGAGCTTCCGAATTGCTGCCAGAAGACACACTCTCGGTGTCAGAAACTGTAAGATCAAACCGAACATCAGATTCGTTAACGACGTTTTCCTTCTTCTTCTGCATTTGTATCCTCTCCAGCAAGGCATTTGCCGAATCAGTGCTCAATCTCGTTTCAAACAAGGCTCTGTTATTGTTATTATCAACCATCGAGTTCTGTATTACCCTAACTACATTACCTCTAGATCCACCACTCAATTTCTTTTTCTCGTCCGTATAATCCACGCTTCTACTCATGGAATTCAGCCGCCTTAATCTCCCAGGCCAAAGCTCCGGCTTCGAATTCTCCGTGTGGTCTACGGTTCCTCTCGCTGGCGTAATCGCTTTTCTTTTCTCTGGTGTGCCTTTCCTTACGGTAATAATTGGAGATGGAGACAGTGCTGGTTTAGTTAGACTTCCTTGAAGCGAAACCGACTCCCCTTGAAAAGAAACCGAAAAACTCCTCGTCGAAGTGAACAACATTTTTTTAGCCGCGGATATTTCTCCCTTTCTCAAATCTAAAGAAGAATTATTGCTATTTGGACGAGGAGTTACCGACCGCCTCTGCTCCACGGATTGCGAACGTTTGATTGTGGAGTGAGATGAGGGAACTGGAGGAGTCATCATGGCTGTTGATGAAATTGTTCTTGAAACTAACGGTGATGGGCAACGTTTCGATGTCATAGATGACGTGGAAGAGGACGAAGACGAGGAGGAGGAAAGAAAACGAGAAGTGACTTCACGTGATTTGGGGCGTCGATTTGCAGGAGCATTGTCGGGCTCCGAAGTTAAGAGACGTATCCTTGTACGATTTTGGCTTGTTGTTTTGGAGTTGTTAAATGTATTTGATACAGCGGTTACCATTGCTTACATAAAAATTTCAGTCGATAATATTTCATTCTTCAAAGTCACTTCAAGAACCCTAATTCTCATAATGTTCCACCATAAACCCGCGCTAAAACCTGAATATTATAGTTTATGAGAAGGTCAAGCGAGGCTGAGTTAGAGAGCAGGTTTATCAACCAGCAACTGAGACCAATTTTCCGGTTTTATTATGATTTTAGATGAGAGAAAGTGACCGGAAAAATGACCGTTACAAATTCCGGGAACACAGAGACCTCGTTTAGGCGAGACTTGAGGGCATAACTGAGGGGCGGACTCTTCGGTGTTTGGACTGGAAAACACTTGACGAAATCGTTTCTATATTTCAAATTTATAAATCTGTTTCCACTCGCGGTCTTCATGTATAAGTTGAAACTCGCGGGTAACGTGCTTCGGTAAGGAGGGTAGTTTCGGAATTTTAAGAGGAGAGACTAATGCTGAATTTCCAATTCTAATTTTATGCGAAGAAAATGACGTAAAAGGACGTTCTAATTAACATTCTTGACTGTTTTATTTATAAATGATAAACACAACACTAACACTAACACTAACACTAATCTCTACCCTACGTTCATCCACGTCAGCAAGTGAAACAGTCATTTCTTCCTCCCAATCAAATTCAACCACTTGCTAAGTGTTAACACGCTAAACACGTTTGGTTAGCATATTAATGCTTTAACCTGCTCTAGCTACCCCATTGTAACAGTAAAGCAATGTTTTCGAAATCCCATGAGAGGTTGATTCGGTGGAGAGGATGGTTCGGTTCAGTTGACAATCGAACCATTTAAACAGTACTTGAATTAATACATAGTCACGGTTGGTGCAAAAGGTTTTAGTTTCAAGTCATTATATTAAATTTTTTTAATAAAAACTCTAAGAAATAGTTTAAGTGAAAAATATATGCGATTTTAAATATGAAAATAAAAATTTAAATCTTTTTAAGTGATTTCAAAGTTAAAATTATTGATTTCGTTAGTGTAATGTTTACGTGATCAGTCATTAGATACTGAGTAATATGTCTGGACACAAAGTGATGTGTCTAGACCACATTATATACGTAGTGTGAAAAGTAAGAACAACTAACACATGCAATTCCCCTCCATTTGATTCAAGTGCGTCAGTTAAAAGGACCACTTCTCGAATGACATTCCTTTCCTTCTCTGGCACTCGATTTTCTGAAACACCTTTGTCTGTGTCATTAGGTGATGTTTCATTTATTTTACTATGTGAAAGGCATTCAATTATGTGGTACATTGTTCATCAATAAACATGAGTTACGTTTCTGAGGCCTGTGTTTTATTTTCTGGGCACCACTATTTATGGCAATTCTTGGCTCCAGGGGCCTAAATAGTAATCCACAAGACAGGATTGCCACTGTATTCCCGTGATGGTAGTAACTACTTTTTTCATTCATAATGGCTATTTAATCACTTTGATACTCTTGTTCCCAATCAATGCAAGATGTATCTCCTCTATATTATATCGACGTAGATATATCTCTCCGTTATTTTACTAATGTAAGATTTATTTTAGACACACAATATATCATACGTTTGTTTCTGGGTTTATAATCTAAAAATACGTTCTGATAACATAAATTCATAAACTATTAATCAGTTTAGTTTTTTCATCTTCAAACAATGTTAGATGCACAAATAAACTTAACATCTTTCATATATTTTATTGATAATGTATTTTATTGATAAGAAATTCAATTAAGGGTGTCACATGTAAATTTGTAAGAAGGGTGTTGTATAATTCTGCTAATCAAGCTTAACTCAGAAAATTAGTGATTAAAAGAGGGAGATTACAAAATAATTAGGATAGGTGGGTAGAATAGATTGCAAGGATTTTCATTATCTTATGTTAAGCAATCATTTTCTTCGCTTAAATTAGAGTTACATAATAATGAAGTATAATTACCAACATAAATTAATGGGTTATAACAAACCATATTTTACTTCAAAGTTAAGCCCAATTAGCATTGAGCCGCTGAACCTAATTCCTTTTTTAATGAATTTTCAAGAAGCTTAAGTCCCCACTCCTCACCTTAAAGGCATAAACAAATATAAAACCTACCTGCAATTACAAGCATTTTTTCGGTGATAAGGAAATCTTATATGAGTTTGATCGTTCTTTTAAAATTGAATAGATTATATTAAATAGTTAAAAATTTAAATTTATTAATTAATTTATAATTATAAATTAAAAATTTAACCTTAAAATATCTTGAGAAAAGAATTTTAACTTTTGTTCTCCCCCTGTCACTTTTTTCACTCAAATTAACTTTTGAAGATTATATGCAGCTCTTCTCAGAGCCCATACTCTGTCTACCTCTGTGACTCCGTCCTTGCCTGTTTCTTTCTATGTTTCAAGGGTCCCAGTTCTTATTTAGACATCCACTGCAGTAAGCTCACAGATGAAGAACTTTTTGTAACTTTTCTCTCTAAGTGCAAAAAGTAAATGGGTTATTGCTTGGACGGTGATGAAAATAGCTTACAGGATTCAAAAATCAGAAGTTGTCGATTGAATCATGCAGATTCTTTGAGCATTTTGGTACTTTCTCAAATTCAGACAAAATTATGTGACTTCAAACTTCATCCATCAATGAATAGTCTCAACATAATTTATAAAACCAATCTTCAACTAGAAACCATAATCTAGTCTTCTGATTCCCAACTGCACAATTTAGTATTGATACTAGACAACTTACCAGAAGCCATTAAAAGGACCACCCACTAAACTTAATGAAGGACCCAGTAAACAATTCTTCACTGTTTTTCTGGATCTGTATATGCATCTACCAACTTAAATCTAGGTTAAGCTTCAAATGTTAACATGGGTAAAATTTTTCTGTTTGAGATGCACGTTTCTTTCCTGAATTTTCCCAGCAACCAAACTGAAAAAGTTGACAAGGATATCATACGAGTCATAGCGACAATCGAACCGTTAAGAAATATGTAACTAGCTTAGCAAAGACGACAAACAATCGATTAATTAATGTCTTTGTTAACAAATGATGAATATTAGCAGATGGAAAGAGTCATATCTTGAAAAATACTTCATAATATAATTGATCTTGAAGTAACTAAATCTTGTTAATTAAAGTTTATTAACTTAGGCATGGTACCCACATTGAAAGTGATTCTAAGCCTAGGATAAATGATTTCTAATTTCTTGCGCGTCCCATGGCTTTTCTGGCTAATAACTTTTGGCAGTAGCAAAACCAGAAAGAAGACTATGATAGGAGGCTACTAAAAGAAGTCTTACACTGTTCCTAGTTGTATGGGTTTCATTAAGAGATTCTAAAAGAAGGAAATTTGTTAAAATAAATGTGCTTGGTTAGAAATTGATAGATGGGTCAACTACTTCCAGAAGTGTTATTGCTGATATTTGATAAAGCACCAAATTGAAATGGTTGGTAATGAAATTAGCTTGGAGAAGAAGAGAATTGTATTTTGGGTTGGTCTAGTCAACCACAAGTCCACAAGCAGAGTTGGTGCTGCAGAGAAATCGACTTTCTTTGGCTCTCTGTGTTTACATGTAATTTGCTGCCACCTAAAGATATTTTGACAGAAATCAACATCCTGAATTTGCACTCTATGCAATAGCATTTGTCTGAAATGGATGACATCATGATTATTAATCTCTTCTGTAATTTGCCTGTTTTCTGTTTTCTTGTCAAATATTGCAGAAAGAGCAAGCAAATAAATCGGATACATAGACATGTAGCACACGGGGATCAAGGAGAACAAACAAAAATTGGTGGCTACAATTTTATAGGACAAAAGGCAATTTGATTTGTAAGTTTCCCATCAAAAGCAGGAAAAACAGGAGGTAACTAATTTAAAGTTGCAATTTTTAGGAACTCCCGGTGGGCGAAAACCTGAAATATATTACTTTGAGCGAAAAAAGTGTTTGGGAATCCCATGCTGAATCACTAGGGTAGATAGAAGTTTCAGAACTACGCATTTCCTAGCATATATTCTGTAGTGTAAAATTTTAGTTATGGATGTTAATTCACCAGGCGAAGTCTTGGTAGCAGGAAAAATATCAGGCTAATTTACTGCCTAGTTTACAGAATTTCCTTTTTAAGACAGCAAAGCATCTGACCCAGTTCAGTCAGGCACGACCATACTGTTACTAATAGTTGAAATGGTCATTCTCTATCTAAATACATGGTTAAGATATTGAGAATCGGGGTTATCCTTGTTTAAATGATAAGATGTTTAGATGCAACCGTGCAGAGTTAATACTTTGAGAATAAGGTTAATCAAATATGCTCTTATAGGAACAAGATTAATCAAATATGTACAAAGAGAATGATATAGGTACATAGAATGGATTAGATATTCCTTAAAAGATGAAAGCTTCAAACATCACAATACAATACATAAAATATCCAACGGGCAATCAACAGATAAAAGCATAAGCAACACAAATAGTTAATTAAGTTGTCTACAACATCAGGCAGGTAAAACATCACACAAAATAAAAATTGTAACAATCAACAGTGGAAAAACAGGTTTCCAGTAGCCTAGGTTGATCCACCGGCCGTGGGATGATCAGGAGGAGAAGGCCTTGGAATGTTTGGATTTAAAGGACTGTAGTGATGAATAGGTGCAGGTTTTATAGTAGCCTTACTTGGTGCCGGATCTGCGGGAGAATAATCTTGCAAATTGATCATGCCTACATCAGGCTTCTTGTTGGTGCTCGGGGTATAGCCGTTCTCCTAAAATCTCAAAAAGAACAAACTCAGAAATGCTTGACTAATAGTAAAGATCTTTACTGATCAATTTATTCATTATTCTAAACTAAAAATTAGCTTATTTATAAATTCAGCGCAACTTGCCACAGTGATCAAAAGCCGAAAACTTCTCCCATGACAGTGTACATACCTTCAGCTTCCTCCTCATTGCCATCATCATCATACCATCACTGTGCTGGGTTATAACCATACCTATAATGAAATTTTACAAGAGAAATGTGTCATCCTATGAACAAGTGAATTCCAGCCAATGAAAATCTAAAGCAATAATTTGGACTCATATACCTACTTCCCTGTTCCCTCACCATGGATAGAAAATTCTCAAACTTAGGTGTTATTCAATACGATGCATTCGTTGCATAATACAATATCCATATCATCAACATTGCACAACAGAATTTCCCAATCTTCATACCATAAATGTGCTGTTGCTTCAAGCATAAGCACATAACTAAAGAGATGCAATCTACTACGTCTAAGGATCAACTTATATCCGAAGATTTGTATCCCATACCAGAAACTCACCAGAGTTCCCAATTGAAACCACATGCCAACAAAACATGGATCAAACTCTGACCATTTTCTCTTCGGCAACATCTAACCATCCCAGATGTACTAAGTACTTGCAAATCTCATTATATCATTCAAAAATGAACTACCATTCTCAAGAAGGGGGAAAATTAAGAAACCAAAAGAATCTCCGGTACTGTTTAGTATCATTTTTACATTTGTGTTATAATGTTATAAATCCTAAGAAACATAAAAGTAAAACACTCAATATTTACTCATGCAGAGATTAAAAAACACAAATTTAGTTTTACTTTCAATTACTTTATTAGAAAACGCAATCGAAGCTAAACATAGAACTTTTCCTTAATCGAATTTGTAGATGTTATATTTATTATTTAATCATTTTCATTGCACAAATAGTTTCCCTTGTTGTAGGATATAAAAAATAAGAACACTCATAAATGAAGACAGGCGCACCAAGTAAAATCAATTTCATATTGTCCATTAACGAAAAGGCCAAGAACCAGTAAAAAGTTACAATTTTTGCTCTAAATACTTGGATTTCAACCTAACATCTAGACAGTACTATTTCCGCTAAATCCCACTGGCATTGCCAAACTTTGTGTAAAGAAATATTTCACCAACATTGAAACAAAGAAATGCATGGTAGAAAACACATACCAGTAGGGAAGCTCAGGAACGTGACAGCTGTCCCAAGCACAAAGAACAGAACCCAGAACCCAGAAATCTTCATAGTGGGAAAATAGCAAAAACAACAACACGAAACTTTCCTTTTCCTCCAAAATGAGAAAAATTGTGCGTGCACTTTTCAGAAGTTTGTTTAAGACGCCTTTAAAACTAGTCAACCCATGAAAATAATCGCAAGAAATAAGCAGAAATATAAATGGCTGGCCTTTCGTCACCCGAAATTCAGTGAACAACAGAGTCCAGAAAATCCGTGAAGACAAGAAGTAGAGGTGTGGGTGCCTAAGAGTCCATGCTTTGAATAAGTAGTGTAGCGGTATCATCTTCATTTTATTTATGTATTCACTTATCTTGAAAAGAATCGCAATAAATGTAGACAAGTGAATAATAAAAGAAAGCATGTGATGTTCAGTTGTCTTGCTTGCATTACTGAAGGGTTCAGGACTGGGAAATGAAGAGTCTTTAATGCGTAATTTACTTGTGTGAGCTGGAATGCTAGCCGCTGGGTGCTTGGGCCTTTGCCTTTTGGCGCCGACTGCAAAGACCATTTTTTGTTTCTAATATTTTACCACCATGGCATTTTTTCTTGTATTTCATTCATTAATGAGCTAATGCTTTCAAAATCACGGGGGTGTAGCTCATATGGTAGAGCGCTCGCTTCGCATGCGAGAGGCACGGGGTTCGATTCCCCGCACCTCCAATTTCTCATTTTATTATTATCTGCTTATGAGAGACCAAGATGTCAGAACCGTATCTGGATAAGCTGACATTTAGCAATGTTCCTAGAAAAACACTATGTAACTAGAGTGTCCACGTGCTATTATCTGGTTGTGAGACAGCAATATGTCAGAACCTTATCTTCGTCAGCTAACCATTCCTCAATGTCCTTGAGGATAGTAGCTATGGGCAATGTACTCCAGTAACCCAATATAAGTTCAGTGCAAACGAGTATAAGTTTTGAAAGTTATATATTTTTTAATTTAAACTTAAGTTTTAAAATTACTTAATCCGTCAAATTCACAAATTTAAAATATTTTGATATATATAAATTAAAATAATATTATTGTACTCAATTTATATAAGAACAAAACTTGAAACTCAAATTGAGTTCGAATAGCTTTGAAATGAGCTCTAAAAACTCAATCTCAACTCCACCTAAATCAAATTGAGCTCAGACTTAGTTCAGTTTAAATCAAACCTTAATAAGATTAGATTTAAATCAAATTTATTTAAGTTCAAACTCGAAAGAACTTAAGTCTGAAGTTAAATATTTTTGAATTTAAGTTCATTTTTCAAACTCAAACTTGAAGATTTTAATTAATTGATGTCAAAACGACATAATTTTACTCTCAAATTGAGTTCGAAGCTTGAATTAAACTCAAATTCAAATCAAATTCAAACTCGACTCCTCTCAAACAAACCAAACTCAAAAACTTTGAAACAAGTTCAAGCTTCAGCCTGACTCAACTTGAATTCAGTCTTTGTGAACAATTTGAAAGAACAGTATACAAGGAGCTTGGCCATTACATGAGACATCTATGAATCATTCAATTTTGACAAGAGTAAATTATATTTTCCCATCTAAAACACATTTCCAACCGTGTGGCCATAAAAATAACATTTTTTAATTCAAAATCAAATTCGGCTTATAAAATCTAATTTGTAAGAGTAAAAATATAATTTTATCATCCATAAATTTTGATAAATTTTACACATGACAGTCTAGTGTTTAGCTCTATAACATGTTTAAAAACTTGTAATTACATTCTTTAGACCCTAGCACCACAATATGATTGTTACCAATGGTCGAGCCACAATGTCAAGACTATTGAGAAAAGCAAGTTCGTGTAATAGAGACCGAAGAGAGATAGATTCGCATCACAATGGAGATAACAGTGCCTGAAGTGCATTTAGAAGTCAAATCATCACCGAAGATGGTTCCTAGAAGTGAAAATGCCGACCAGGATTTGTTTTCTTCACCATTTAATGCATTTGACCAATGAGCCAAATAATAAGAATATTCAACTTTCTTTTGAACAACTTATCCAGAGGATTCAATTGTCTGAAAAAACCTCCTATATGATCGCTATATCCTAATCCAGACATCTAAGATGATAGAAGATAAAGAACCGCATCTAGTGTTAAAAATGTGGAAAAATATTCAAAATATTATTCAAGCCTTCATTGCAACAATTGATAAGATAGTAGACTTCTGCAATAGAAGCTTCAAAACCAGCACAGCACAGCACATTCAACTAATTGACTAGCTTCAATTCTACATGGAAAGGGCACAATCTCAGTTGATTACACAGACAAACCAATCAACCAATAGCCGTGTTGCATATGAAAAAAAGTACTAAGAAATTAAGAAAATTCTGTCCAACCATAACTTTATTTGTTCAATTGTCAGCCAACAGAAGAGGAAATTACAACTTTGAAATCAAGTAAACGACATCATTGAGGAATAAATTTAAGATAAAATTAAAAGAGCTCTACCCTATCCTTATGACAAAACCTTCATTGCAGTTGATAAGGAAGCTCTGAGCATTCACCGGTACTGAAGAAACAATAGAGACAAACAAAAGTTACAAGGTCCAAACATGAAAAATTTTGGTTGCAGGAACATAAATATGTGAACAAAAACCAAAGAACACAGCGTACGAATGGGAAGAAACATAGAGATCTCTTTCAGCAGGCAAGTAGAGGATGTAACAGGAAATTAACAACCATAGGGGCAATAGATTACTACATCTATAATACAAAATTAACAAAAATAATAGTAATACCTTGATGAAGCCAATTTCCTTGGCATTGCTGCGGAAGCACTGTCTACAACACATCAACCCATACTTCCGGATTAGCCCATGTGGGTTTCCACAAACACGGCTGCCAAAGGAACAAAGATCCCAATATTAGGAAATACTTAGGAGCATCTTAAACGCAATAGAAAATGCTATAATTAAAAAGCTTTAAGGGTGATTCAAACAGAATGAGGTCCACATAAGTCTTTGGCTACTGCATTAAGACTCCATACTATTAAATATTACACTCTTCAGAGAAAAATAAGCATACAAACCGAACAAAATCACAGACAAAGCAGCTTACAACACAACCACGCCAAGGTTCAAAAAACCATTAAAACTTCGAAAACCTAATATCTATTTCAAGATGTCCCAAATAAAATTAACCGATTTCCAGTGCAACAGAAGTCGCCGATCAGAGAATCTAGAGTCAATAAAATATATCTAGAAACAAAAATAACAACTTAAGCTCAAAATCAAAATCAAACAAGGAAAAACGCCACACAACAATCAACTCAACAGCAGCACAGATAAGGAGATGAGTTATCAGAATCAAGCACATACCAGGTACGAGAACCAGGCCCGTAGCTCTTCGGATGCGAATTCCATACATTCGAGTGACCCATATTTCTTCAGTTGTAAGTAGTTGTTGAAAGCCCTACCCCTCGACAAATAATTAAAACCCTAGTTTAGTGGCTGAACTCGACAAAAAATTGTTAATTTTTATATGTCTGAGGATGAGGAGTGGCACGTGACTCCTATTCTAAATGGACTGTAGTCAAACTGTACAGTTTCACACAGTATGGGGCCAAGGCCGTTAAAGTACAGTAACTTTTGACAAAATATAACGGAAAAAGTGGAAAATTAAGGACCGTTAAAGTGATACACATGTTAAGTTCGGTGTGGCACTGGTACCATATCATATCCAGTAAAATAATTGTCCATATCCTAAATCATTAATCAATCATAATCCGTCCAATAGTTGACCAGCCAATTTCAATAGAATGATTAGACTATCCACCTTCCATCTCATATCAACAAAAATAATTCCGATCAATTCGATAATTTTTAATCTTCTGGTACTTGCTTGCCACGTCAGCCATTGCACTCAGTTCGTTTTTAAACAACATCAACCAAACAATACACGTACTTCCAAGGCGATTTGTCTTATTTTAATTTCCCACAGAATTTTTACGAATAATTCACTCAGAACAAGAAGCCACAAAGAGTTCTCACTAATCCCTGCACATTCTTAACTAACAATCAAAGCACAGAAGCAAAGACATCCATGGTAAAATCTCACAGCAAGATTATCAACACAAATGGGAATTTACTTTATTCATAAGCAACAAAAGATGGAGTGAGGGAAAAGAAAGGATAAAACCAGCTTGGTAAGCAGCTGATATATACAAACTGCTTGATGGGGAGAAGCAGCAACCCCTTTCTGATAAAGTGAGAGTTTTACGAGCCAAGAGGTTTTAGAATTGAGATTGTGGATAACTGCGGCCAAGATATGGAGTACATCTAGCCTTGCCAAAGAAATTCCAATAGATTCTCTTTTTGCGCCTTCTAGGTGGTCGAGTTAGCTCTGCTTCATTTCTCTTTAAAATCTCCCACATCACTTGCACATCCCTGTACTCACAACTTCTCACATCGCGTCTTAACCGTAGTAGACCTACTTGTTTCCCAGACACAATTTTAGTCAATAAACTCGGCAAAACTTAAATCATGCATCAGAAGAAACAGAAATATGATTTTCATTTCACTTTATCTTCTATAAACTGCATACTTCAGGCAGAGCAGAGCACCTGATTTACAAAACTAAGATGCCAAAAAGACAAACTCGGGACAGTACAAGAAAGTGAATTAAGTTGATGCTTTAGATGAGTTTTGGATTGCATATGAACAGTAAACAAAAGCAATAATTTGCAGGGTATAGTAAGAATTCTAACAAGCTTCAACATGCACAATAGTGGGGATCAAATCAATCGAGATTATCCTAAATCATTATAGAACAATATATTTACGAAACATAAAAGCTGTTTATAGCCATTGCAATTCAAGATGGACAGAGGATGTAGCTAATGAGCAAACAATCATCGGACGGCAGGACACTGACCGCTTTTGCGAATCCCCAGACGCAAAGCTACTCTGTTCCAAACTCTTCTCACAGCGTTATACCACCACCCCATCTACCAAGTTTTCTTTTCTTCTCCGTTCAGAGGAGGGAAGGGTAGGAAAAAATGAACACTTGAATGTGGACTGAAGAAAATTTGCTGCATGCCAAAATAAATATAAAAATCGTAAGCAACAACTAAAACAATACAGGAAGGTATGTTCAAAACAGAATAATATCAACAGGATAAAACATTTTGCCAAAAAATAAAATCGAACTTGTCAAATCTTCTCTCTCTCGCCTCGCACTCTTTCTCTGCCCTGGAGAGCCAAGGCCTCACTATTCTCAGAATTAATCGGTGGCTAACGTACGCCGGGTGACGCGATCGTCCATTAAAACTAGACACGTGTCGGCACCAGCCGCTATGGCCGTCCGGATCCAATGAGTTCGCAATATGTTTCGGTTGATAGAGACTGACATTTATCGAAAAACGGGCGGGTTGATTTGCTTTATCAATCTACGTGGAGGGGGTTATATTGTAAGTTTAGATTTTGATTTCCTCCATTCCACGTGAAGATGTTATGATCTGTGGGTCCCATGTAAAATAGTTTTTTTAAGAGACTGAGGCCCAAGTGTTCAAGCACAGCATACTTTTGTTTTAGCGCGTGTGATCCATTCGTCTAATGGACGATAAACAAATAGGCGTGTGATTTGGACGCGCCACCCATGTAACGGACGGTAATGATAGAGAAGGATACAGTCGATGCGGCCATGTCATTTATTTTGTGTGGCCTAAGGCGAGCAACGTGGCTTTTGAAGATAGGTGGGTCAGACTAATTACATCACTGGCGTATAGAAAAAGTTTCTCCGACTAACAGGAAAGTGAAGTCTTTCTACGCACGTAGTTGCAGAGGCGGCCAAAGGACTATTTCCCACTCAAGTTTAGTTTGGTTCTCAAAGATACGCCAGTTGAGATTTTAAAATTTTAAAATTCATTTATAATATAATTATTATTAAAATTTGTTAATAAAACTAAAGATAAAATTATTATTTTATTTATAATATTAAAAAAATATAAAATTTATTATTTTTATTTTTAAATTTTAAAAGTTAATCCACTCAATCTACAAATTTTTAATTTTAAAAAATCATTTTGTTTTTTTTTTATTTTTTCTTCTTTTTTTTTTTTTGTCATCATCTCTAATACTGATGGTCGTCACTTTCCACCCTAAACTATTGACCGGTTTATTAAAAACAACCTAAAACGAATTTCTTCACCGTAGATCCAAGCAAACTTTGACACCTATTGCAATACAGGCCTAGCTGTAGTGCCTGTTTAATTGGTTGTATCTATGTTCAATGCCTCTCTTTTCAGGTTCTAGGAACTGATGAATTAAATGCACATTTGAACAAATATCATTGAGAACTTTGATCCTCAGCTTGAAGCTCCAGTTGGAAGGTACAAACACTCAATTACAGATCTCGTCTCCTTAAGTAAATCCAATTCTTGATAACCTAAACAAAGTATTAGAAGCTACGCAAGAGTCTGTCGCTATGGAACACCACTAAAGGCCATTTTAGCTTTCAAAGTTCAGATGCTATTTGACGATCCTAAAACAGGGGTTGGCCAGTCCCCAAAATTGCCAGTCAGAAACCTTGTTATCATGCTAATCCTGCCACCTCTCCCTCTTTTTTTCTTCAAACAACCCATGCATTTGCTTAATGAATGTTTCAAGGTCAATATTCTGCTGTAGGACACTTATGCTGTCTACCTAATTTATGTTGCAGGCACAGCAGGAAGCCATGGTCCAGATTTTTGAATGCAGATAATCAGCATCTAGTTTCTCCAGAGGCCATCTACATTTTTCTTCTTTAATATCTTACAATGATTTTGTCTTATTAATTTTGACAGAATTGTTAATTCAATTGGACATTTTTTGCGTGAAATCAGGCCATCGATTTTTTGGACAAGCTTCTTCGCTATGATCACCAGGACAGGCTTACAACCAAGGAGGCAATGGTAATTTTCTGGATGTAGAACCAGCGATGCATGCCCAGATTTTTTGTGATTGGAGTTTAATCTTTTTCTGGCAAGGAAAAAATGGAAATATTTTCAGTTTTTCATAATTAAAGCTGTGATCATGAAAATAGGTTTCTTTGGTTTTTCATTATAGAAGCCATGATCATGAATATGGTTCGAACTTCAAAATTTATTTTTCTATTTTCAAATATATAGCTTTACACCTTAAAATGGTTTGAGAAATTTAGAATGTTAGAAAAACCATCCCTCCTCCTTGGTCTTTTTAGCTGCTCCTATGGTTTTGAAAAGACAGTCCGTTTTGATTCTGATTTATCCTTTCTCTGATTTCATTTGAATCAGGCCCATCCTTACTTCTACCAAGTAAGAACTGCAGAAAATAATAGAATGCGCAGTCAGTAACTGTCTTTTGTGAAAGCCCCAACTTGGACCTCCCTTTATGTCTCGTTGCTTCATGATCAGTCGTAGTTTAGTCTCCTGATAACAAATGCCCCAATTGCTCTCCATTTATCTGGAGACAAAAGCTCATAATTCTGCTTTTTCTTCTTTAATTTTACCAGTTCTTATATTATTAAGCGAGTCTAAAATGTCAGTGTCCTAAGACCGCTGACATCAAAGTACTGGCAAAATATGCTCATGCCTAGCTAGCAAAAGGCTCAAAGTCTTACTATGGTTATCTTACGGCATCAAGCTTTCAAATCAAGATTTTTTTTTTCTCTTTATATTTTTCTGAAATCAGAAAATAAATGCCAACAAAAAATCACACAATCGAATTAATTTAGCCTGCTGACAAAGGTAACCAGTGCAAGGGAACGATTATATATAAACAGAGTCCATAGACCTTGATTAATTAACGATTATATATAAACAGAGTCCATAGACCTTGATTAATTAACGATTATATATAAACAGAGTCCATAGACCTTGATTAATTTAGCATGCTGACAAAGGTAACCAGTCTACAAGGATGACACCTAACCAGGATTAAGATAATAGAGGTGGGGATGTGCTTGGTTTGTTTATAGTTTCTTTTGTTTCATTTCTTAAGATGAGGGAAACATGTGAACAAATCAGATTTTGGGTGTTTGGCTTCAGCATGTTCCTTGCATTTCACCTCCGATGTGGTGCAAATGAACGTCTGCATGCACACTTTGCACTGCAATTAACATTAATAACATCAGTTAGAAAAATTACTAGAACTGAAATTCTAGGCAGCTATATAATCACTAGTTTTAACATTTTAATCAAAGACTAATGTTATATGCACCCAATTTCTGAGTGTTTAGACGATTTTTATCACAGATTAGGTGTTCCTTTATTTTTAATTCAAAATCGCCCAATCATGATACACCATTTTAATACTCAATCGGGTAATCAAAACTGTACACATATAGTTTTATTGTTGATCAAATATACATCTCCACAAATGTTTCATTTTGCCCTGTCTTCCTAAGTGAAGACAATTCCTAAATGAGTTGGAGAATCCACATCTGTTATTAATCACACAAGTAGCCAACAAAGATGAGCAACTTCTTTAAAAATGCTAGACTCCGATACTCATCCATTCAGATTCAGAGTATTAATCACACGTATAGCCAACAAAACAAACCCATAATATGTGCACTTGTTCACCTCATTGATTAACAAAATTGGTAAAATAATAAAACTTTTAGTCATAAAACGTGAGCTCGAGCTTCTACTAAGCTTGTGAAACCCTGACTTACCTTTGTGCAACAACTTTGGAGCACCAATAATCAATTTCACTGGTGTGTAGCCCACAGATTCTAACACATCTCTGATTGTTAAGGAGGACCATTGATCTCAACTGAAAATTCTTATTGCTTCAGCTGCCTTTATAACTACTTTATATTTTACATATCACAACTTAGAAACCTAATTTTTGTTAGACCAATCACAACGTATTTGAATGCAGAGTTCCCCCGTGTTTCATGCAGTTCACGGTTTCAAACCGTGGCAAACACCCCTTATTTTCTCAAAGTAACTCAATTTTCTTTTGACTTGACAATGGAACTCAGAAAATAAGTATAAGCCAAAGCAAAGCTAATACCTGGATTGTCATGGCTTTCTTATTCGACTCAAGCTGACTTCCTGTCCAAAGATCGATCCGATCATCAATCATTGAATCAAGATACAGAAGAAACCCATAGATCTCAGTTTTCAGAGGATTTAAAAGAAAAAAGACACTTCAAATCTTTACTTTCATTCTTTGGCCTGTTGAAACTCAAACTCTCAGTTAACTCGACGACTTGACTCGAACTTTTTATTATTTTTGAAAGAAAAACTACAAAGAAAACTAGATCGACAAGTGTATCTAGGGAACCAGAAGAGCAGAGAAGTTTACCTTTAGCGGCGGCCTTTTGCTTCTCCATGTTCCGTTCACGAGCCGTCTTTGACTTCTGGCCGTTGCCTCCTCCCATTTTCTTCTTCGTTATCTCAGCCTAGGAACCAGGCTCAACTCGGCTGCGAGAAACACGGAAACCCCGAAAGAAAGATCAAATACCGATGGCAAGAGCTCTGAAAGACAAAGACTTATATAGAAAATCTTATTTGTTCGGTACACTGCCCCTGTAATTATTTCTTTTTCTCCTTGATAAAAATAAATGGTTTTTTTTAGTACGAATATTTGGTGCCACTTTCCAGCTCTTTTCCAAGAGTACCCCTTCAGTTTTCGATAATTGTACTTGGATGACGACTCTGCATGTATTATTTTAAAAACTAACCCAGTCGTTAAATAACTTCCGTTAATTTTAACAGAGGAGGCCTATTATTGTAACTTTACCTGCTGGAAGTCATGACTGCTTGATTTTGCCTAATGGTTCTGAATGATATATATATATATTTTTAATTTTAAAGATAAAGCTTTTTGATAACTTTTTTTTCATTTACTTATAAAATAGAAAAGAAATCAGGAAAATAAGCACTACCTTTGAACATTTCAAGGCATATGTGCTTTAATTCTGGTTCCTTACCAAGCAAAAGGTACATAATGAGGGTAAATTTGTAATATAATACTTTTGTCTTTTTGCAAGATAACATGCAATGGACCATAAGTATAGTACCTAATAAATCAATCAAATTATATGTATATATTTTTAGTGTATATATGATGATTATTATATGATTGAATGATTTTAAATTAAAAATAAAATAATATTTAATTATATAATTGACACATTACTTATATACCTAAATTGTATATAAAACAATATATACATAATATCACTCTTTTACCATTCAAAATTTGTGAAAAGTTGAAAACAAACCTTTTACAAATCTCACATAAACACTTAAA
This sequence comes from Mangifera indica, assembly GCF_011075055.1. Classification (NCBI taxonomy): domain Eukaryota; kingdom Viridiplantae; phylum Streptophyta; class Magnoliopsida; order Sapindales; family Anacardiaceae; genus Mangifera; species Mangifera indica. The sequence continues at coordinate 10,807,727 of NC_058155.1, forward strand.
ATATAACAATTTAATTATTTTTTATATATAAAAACTTATAATTCAATCCTTACAACCCAGTGTTATTAAGTTGTAATTCTCACGATCTCATCATCTAAATCCTAAACCACTACTATGATCTTTTTTATCATGATATGAGATGATGGCAAGAAAGAGGGGAGAGAGGGTGATGGGAGGCTGATAAAGAGAGGAAAAGATAGTGGTATAAAGAGAGTACAAGATAGATTGTCGGAGAAAGAGAAAGTGAGAGTTGATAAAGAGACTGATGGAAGAAAATAAAAAGATGAATAGAAAAAAGGTAAAGAAATTTTTTATGTAAATTATAATTCAAAAGTTTTTTTTTATTTTTATTAATTTTTTATTTTTTCATAATGAAAAATTTTATTTATTAAGTAGGTAAATTTAATATACTGTTATTGGATATATTATTATTATATTAAAAAATATAATTTATTTTTTAATAATATTAATTGTTTTCCTTGATACGGACTGACGACGTACAGACAGGCACGTGGTAGATAATATCTTTGCTTTTAACAGGAAATTTCTTTCGATTCCGGCCCCTATGCCTTTCCAACCGAAAATCTGTTTTATAATTTTATATTTTAATATTATCAGAGTCAACGCATTGAAGATAAGATCAATTAATAAATTGGAAATAATACGTTGAATTTATTAAGGTGGAATTAGAGAAGAAGGAACAAGGGATTGTGAAATACAAGCATACAGCTGGATCTGACTAGACTCCTTCATAAATAAAGAGGTGGACGTGGACCCATTTTTCATATATGGTTGTTTGGGCAATTTAATTCATTCAATTCAACCTGTGTTGTTATTTGAAATTCCATTGACATGTCAAGGGTGTTGTGCCGGTCAGAAACAAAAATTTTGATTTTAATAAAAAAAAATTTCTCAATAAAAATAAAAATAAAAAATATTTTAATAATTAATGACAAAGATATACTTTTTTTTGTATAATTTTATTTATTTATATTAATATATTTATTTAAAATATTAATTTATCGTTATAATTTTATCTTATTTATATTATTTAAATTTATTTATATTTTTGTTAATTTATTCATCACAGCTTCAGCTTCTGTTTGCTTAATACAATTCCGAGATCAAAACATTCCATCAGCTCAACTCCACCCAATTTTTGGCACCAATTCAGATTCTGATTTCTCTTCAAATTGCAAGCAGCTTATTATTATAATAATATATTTTAAACCAAATAACTATTACCCACCCAAGGTTCTACAAAATAACAAGTTTCCACCCTTAAGTTTGGAAAAATCAAATTGAAATTTTAAAATATGTTATATTTTAAAATGTTGGACACAAGGAAAAGGACATTTATTTAAGTTAGTTATATTTAAGGATAGATTCAAATTGAATCAAATTTGAGTTTAAACAAGCTCAAGCTTCACTCGACAAAATGAAATTAAACAAAAAAAAAAACGAAGTCAAGCCCGAACATAAACTCAAGTTTAATGAGCTTTAAAAAAACATTAGTTTAAGCTTCAACTCTACTAAAAAAAATTATAATTGATAGTCTCTAATAAATAAATGATTGAAAGTGAATTATGGTTTTAGGTGTTATTTTTACCATACTGGATTCATGTTCAGACTTAAACCTCCCTCCCTGTACCCAAATCTACCTTGTGTTCCAGGGTGGGTGGTCCTGGTGGATATTGTGTTTCAAGTACTGGGCAATGAGTCTGGCCATAACCAGATCCACACTAACATGTAGGCTGCCCAAATTCGGGCCTTTGACCATACCCGAATCAAAATTCGGGTCTACGACTTTGAGGCCTTCGTTCATGACCTCTGTCACCCCAAAAAATAACAGTAAAAGTGAAAAAAAATAAGATATCAATGATAAAATAGATATGTAAATAATTATTTTAAAATTTATTAATTTAAAATGATACGAGGCTTTAGAAAAGTAAAATAGTTTTAAAGCCAAAAGATTTGTTTCCATATAAGGGATAGTGAAATCTTACGATCTTATTATTTAATTTTTAAAAATTTAAATATTCATTTCTAAGACAATTTTGATTAAAATTTTCAATTAAAATTAAAGATAAAACCATTATTTACAAAAAATTTAAAAAAGTTAAAGTTTTATCATATTTTTTTTACTCAAGTTTAAAACTCTTATAATTTTCTCTCATTCAAAGTTAGAAAAATAATAATTTCTCATAGGATTTTTTCCTTTTTTCGATGATAATCTACTTTTTTTAGCTATTAGTTGCCCTTCTTTTCACCTTGTCTCTCTCTCTTAGTCTTTCTCTCTTTCCTCTTCAATCACAAATTGACGAAAATTGTTTGGATTTTCTAACAAAAAAAATCCAAAAGATTTTCGTTGATCTGTGGTCGGAGAAGAAAGAGAGAGAGACTAGGAGAGAGGATAATTGATAGTTGGAAAAGATGGATCGTTGTCAAAGAAAAAAAATCTTAAAGAAAAATTATTACTTTTCAAATTTAAAAAAAAAATTATGAGATTTTTAAATTAAGGGAGAAAAGTATAATATAAATTTAATTTTTTAAATTTTTTATTAAATAATAATTTTATTTTTAATTTTTAATAAAATTTTTAGTAAAAATTATTTCATAAATAAATTTTTAAAAATTGAAAAATAACACTAAAGGGATTTCACTGTACCACAAGTCGGAGCAAGTCCTTTTGGCCCGGTTTTAAAACTAACGTTTTTTTTTTCCTTCTATTAATGTAATTAAATTTGAAAATTATGATTAATACACACTTGTGAAAATTGTTTTAAAGGTGGGGAATTGCCACGGCGACTTAGTCGTACAAAAATGATGAGAATAAGCTTCTAAACAGAAGCAAAGTGGGACCCGCAAACCCCAAAAATTCAGTAAAATTCATCCAAAGCTAAAGACGAATATGCCTTGCTCTGCTCTACAAAAGTACAAATATCCCTACCCTCTTGGCCGGCTTTGCCTTTTTCTTTTTTACCTCTCTTTCCTCTTTTGCAATTTCATGATCATAAGACTATTTGTATAATTTTCTAAACCTATCATCATCTCTTTTTTAGTCTTCTTCATCGTTTCTCTATTTATCTCCTTGTAGATTGTCAATTCTAATTTTATTTTATTTTTGTCGTCACCAAATGGAGCTTCTTCAGGAGTTGGTCTGTACTGCTTTTATTGCTGTGTTGTTTTCTTTTCTTGTTGCTAAGCTGGTTTCATTTGCCATATCTGGTGGTGTCGGTGGCGGTGGCGGTGGCGGTGGTCACTATTCTAACTCGGCCTTCGAGGTCAAAGACCTTGACGAAGGTGTTATTATGGAAGAATTGCAGTTTGGAGAGAAGTTGAATGTTGGAGTACTTGAAAGCTACGGCAGAGTTCGATTGGTTGAAGAAACTGTGGCAAAAGTGGAGAAATTTCGAGAAGGGGTTCAACGTGGAAAGGAGATCGCGGTGTCGGCGTCACACGACGAAGAAATTGAAACGGAACGCTACCAGTTACTGGAGAAATCAATTGAGGTTAGTGAACCGTGCGAAGAATCATCGGAGGAGAAAATTATGGAGAAAGAAGTGAAAAAGGGTGAGGACTTTGTTGAAGAAGCATTTGAAAATGAAGAATCGGCTGTGAATAATAATGTTATTATTGAAGAATTGGCTGTAAATAAAGCTGTTATTATTGAAGAATCGGGTGTCAATGATAATGTTATTATCAAAGAATCGGATGTAAATAACAATGTTATTGTCGTAGAATCGGATGTGAATAACAATGTTATAGGCGTAGGATCGGCTGTAATTTATAATGTTATTATTGAAGAATCGGGAGAGATTGGGGAGACAACGGGTGGTTTAGTAAGTGAGGAGGATGATGAGTGGGAGGGGATAGAAAGGAGTGAATTGGAGAAAGTATTTGGAAAGGCTGCCAAGTTTTTGGGGTCTGGAGAAAAAGATGATTTGTTTAGTGATGTGCAAATGGAGTTGTATGGCCTTCACAAGATTGCTACTGAGGGACCTTGCCATGAGCCACAGCCAATGGCTCTTATGATCTCTGCTCGTGCCAAGTGGTACCAGACTTTCCTACACTTTTTCTGTTTCTTTTTATATCTGTTTTTCTTTGTATTTTATGTGTGTGAGTGTCACAGTGTGACTGAATGATCAGGGTGGTAAACTAGAATTGAATAAAGACCAGAAAACTAGACAAATAAAATTAGGAACTTTGTAGAGGTCTTTAATTAACGGTTGTAGCATAATCATATGTTAGGGGAAATTAATCAGGTAATAAACTGCGCCCCAGATTAATTACTTAGAAATTTTTTGTCTTTAACAATTTTGCAATTGACAACTGAGATAGAAATATCTAATTATAATATGCTTATATTTATGATTAATGTGTAAGCCGGTGTAGTCAGAAAGAGGTAGTTCAGAATGTGCGTAGATCATCAATTGCTTAGCTTCAGATATAGTTGTTAAGTACACGTAGATCATTTGCAAGTGGTTAGACTTATGCTACATCTAGGTGAGATTTCGGGTTTGCTAAAACTTAGGAAGAACTAAAAATTCAAGACACCTTAGAGCCCACCCTTTAAGAAGTTGCACTGTATAGCTTGATTGCTAGTTATAATAACAGGGTTGACAGCTGCTATGTGTGAGTGATGGACGGCCCTGCTTACGTTGTGCAAGGAATGCTTGGCAAAGGCTGGGGAACATGAATCCGGAGGAGGCAATGGAGCAGTATGTCAAACTTCTTTCAGAGAGAGTTCCTGGGTGGATGGAGGAACATTGTAGTGTAAGTCTTTTTTTGATGCATTGCCAGATTATGTTTTCTTTGGTGAATTCCACTTCTAGTACTGTTTGGATAATTATTAGGATGCCCTTCTCTATGCAGGGAGACAATAAATTGGAATCTCACAAGGCAGGAATACCTGATGCCGCAGCTCCCGAATTAGTGTCATTTTCAGACCATCAAACAAATTTTACTCATAAAAGGTTGTTTGCTGAATTGGAATGATTTTTTTTTTTTTCAATTTAATCAACAACAGCTTCCAGTTTTATATCTGGTGCTGTGCTCTGATAATCATGTTTATGTTGTTCTTAACCACAATCCTATACCCTGCAGGAACCTGGAATTGAACTGTGATAGTGGGCAGGTGATCTAACTGGGGGCTCGTGCTTGGGGACCAAGGTATGGTCATAAACATATCCATCTTGCATTTCTACCTTCATGTGCTGATTCTTGTGCCCCTCCTAATATGAAAATCAGTGGAACAGTCTGACTAAAAAATGTTACGTTTGTCTAAACACTGTAAGTGCTTAACCCAATTGCATGCTTTCCTGGAACTCAAAACATCCTGCATATTTGTCTTGCTTTTGAGTCAACAGAAGTTAATATATCCTGCTATGGATTTAAAGTTCAGTTCTGTGCCTCCTCTGTCATGCTAACTTTAATATGTGACAAATGATGAATGTATCTTTTGTTTACTTTGCACAATGTTCAGTGAACATTGGTCTCAGACACTTAATTTCTGTTCTTTTTATTACTGTTTCATGTTTAGTCATTTTAATGGTCTGAGTTACATTAAGAGGCACTACATAACTCAGTTTGGTGTGAAAATTTTCAGGCTAAAGAGTGATAGTATGCTTGTCTGCTTGAGCTTCCCAACCACAGGGGCCATTCTCCTGGGTTTGCTTGACCTGAAACAGGACTATTATTTATATTGAAGCATACATATGCTTCCAGTGTGCAAGGTTCTTGTTCAAGTTATGCTAGCTATTGTGTCCTAATACCATAATGATGTTATGTGGATAAAATAACCATTGACATTGTGCATACATGTGTGTGTGTGTGTGTGTGTGTGTGTGTATATTATGAAAATAATGTCCTTCCAATAATTTATCGCCTGGGTGTCTGACCATTGAAGCATAATTGTGATGTCTGTTTTTACTTAACAAATTTGGTGCCCGATTTCCATCTTTGGTTTGCTCCTTTTACACGATTGATTCTTTTGGATTTTATGCATCTTTGACGCGTGAAGAGATAGACTTGCAATTAAAGTATGTAAATGCCCCTCACGTTTTTAAGTTGTTGAAAGCTGAAATTTTGGGGGAAATTTGGCCGGCAATTCACTGCAGTTTGGACCAAGTAAGCAACAGATATCGTCCTGAATTTAAATAGGGGTACAGCTTTTCCAATTTGTAATTAAAACTAAAATAAAACATGTAATAACTTCCGAGAAGAGGGCCAAAATGCCACGGTTTCTCTATGGGGCAAGTTATGCATATCTTGTGCTTGAAACAAGCCACGAGTAAGAGGGCCATCCACAACTACGCTCTGGAAAATGAAAGTTAGAAAATTGTCATTGCTATTGTTATTTTCAACGTGGCTTGTTTTGTCTGACTTTTGTTTGAATCCAATCCTTATCCATTGCCAGAACCATAACCTCCTCTGCCGCTTCTACCACCACCATGACTACCATTTTCACTGTTACTTCTCCAACCAGACCTGGAGCCCAATCCTCTGCTACCTCCACCACTCCAACTGAAACCACCACGTTCACCTCCAGAGAGAAACCCCCTACCAGGACCATAGCCCTTACCTACTCCACCCCCAATACCAAAACTACCACCAACACCAGCACCAGAGCCATGGCAGCCTCCTCCATAATCACTAGTAGTAGGATGCACTTGATGACCAAGACCAGCCACTATGGTATGGCTAGTTTCCATTCCAAATCCCAAATCATTTGGAAACCTGCCTTGGTAGCTTCTACTAGCACATCACTAATGAGCCCCAAACACAAGAAAGTTAAGCTCCATAAGACCACACAATTCCTTTCCATCACTTCACAAAACAAAATATACCATTACACTCACAACGATCACCTATACGCCACCTGCATGTTAAAGAAAAATTGAAAACCTCAGGTTCAAGAGAAGGGGGTGTGCATTAAATGAAATATAACGCATTTTGGGGGAAGAGATCAGACCCCTGCCCAACTTTCTTGTGCTCGAGTAAGTACAAGAAGCTGAGAATTGAGAGCCTATGAACAAACAATAAAAGAGGCTGGTATGGTGGTCATTGAAAGAATATTATATATGGATAAATATCCTAAAAACTGTCACCTGCTTGGGTCGGTGAGCCCAATATTGGCCCAAAACCAACTCATACGGCCTGTGAGTTTAATGGGCTCGGCATATAAGCCCCTCTTTTATCCCCATAAACAAATCAAAAGAAAGGCTAAAAGCCTTTCGATACGCTTGAAGAAACTTAAAAAAAAAAAAAAGCAAACAAAAAATCATGGTAGACTCCGAAGTCGAGGTGAAAGGCTATATTCTATATCAATTAAGCCCCATTGATCAGCCATCGTTTTCAATGGGAAAATGTCATGTGACACGAAAGTCGTTAACATTTCGTATTATAAGCTGATTTTATCAAATATGTCTGGCAATTTTCACTGTCGAAAGGGAGACCTAGAAGCCCGCGCCACACCTGAATCACCTAGAAATTGCTACGTAAATAAAAAGTGTAATATTATATAGGTTATTATATAAATAAATATCATTTTATTTTAAATTTAAAATCATTTCATTATATTATGGTATATAGGAATATGTTTATATTAATATATTTAAAATAAATAAATATTTATATATCTAAAATAAATACATATAAATTTATAGTATATAAAATGTTATCCATATTAATTCAATTTGTATGTTAGCATTACGTATAATCAGAACAAATGCCTCAATAATTCAGGATGTTAGCTTGTGCCTATAATTTCAATACTTGTCAATTTCAACTTGAATAGGCCACTGGGAAGCAAAGCTTTCAAATGGGAAACCATTTTTTTGGACTTCCGTTTTCAATTGTTTACACCAACTTTGCCGGGGAAAGTGACATTTTAGCAACCCCGGATGGATTTTTGTCCTAAATTATGCTGTGATATTTATTGTTCTGGTTCCAACCGAGGTACTCCAAGAGTCAAATCTAGTGGTAACAAATACATACCATATCAAATTATTAACTAATATTTCAGCATACAATAATTGACCCGTTAAGCATCATCTGCATCTGGCAACATAGATAAATTCTACAAGTTTTCTTCAGTTGGAATGATGCCACGAATCTGGACAGACAAGCTCATAAGGTTATCTGTTCAATGTAATTGATTCGATGTCAAAAAAATAATTTCATTCATATGAGATACCTCTAATAACCGAAAACCCAAAAAAGAAAAAATCATGTAATGTACCATTTTTATTCTTTGCTTTCATTTTACGCCTGTCCTAGTTGATTGATGATGTCGATGATAATAACTGAAGTGACAGACACCATCTTCTTAAAGAAGATATCTTCAACTGCACTGCATCTGTTTCTTCGGCTAATTATTTTAGTCACCATCATTTTATCAAGTAACTGACATCCTAAATATACTTTAATTTCGTTTTAAGACTATGATTAATGTGAATCTTCCTTTCGTTCATGAAAGAAGCACATGGAGACATACATCTGTAATTTCTTTTCCAAGTTGTTATCTCCAGTTGTCATATTCCATTTCGTAGGTAAAAATTAAGGATTCCAAGAAACAGTTTGAGTCTGATTCTTAAGAATAAACAACTAAGTAAGAAACAATATGGATTAATCAAAAAGGGGCAATCATATGGCCAATTGCACACACAGAAACAAGAGTTCTAATGACCAAGAAACAGACAAGTGTTAAAACAGCTATAAATGATATGTGTATTTATTTTTTATATACATAAATAATATATCATCTTATGATTGAATGATTTTAAATTAAAAATAAAATAACATCTAATAATATAATGACACATCATCTATATATATAAATCATATATCTAAAATATGTGTACGAATTATATATTTAAAATAAATATATATAATTTTATTAGTGTTAAAATATTGATGATGGGTAGGGAAACCAAACAAGCGTCCTTTTTTATAAAATTTACAATAAAGTTAATAAAGTGTAACTAAGAGCCGAAATGCTGCCAGGAAATTTGGACGGTGTCATTGAGACTTATTTAATTAATTGAAATTTCAAATTTAATAACTTTTCAGGTAAATTAAAAATTTAATTAAAAAAATATCTATAAATTTTTAACTTATATTCTTTTATTTAAAAACTTGTGTCTTTGTCATTCAAAAAACCATTTGGAGTCATGGTTGATTGCAATCTTTTTCCATGATTCCATCGGGTTCTTTGAGGTACTCAATTGTCAAAAGAGAATGTGAACATTGATCATGAAAACAGAGAGCACTTTAAAGTGGGAGATAAAAGCTATAAGTTGATTGGATAGGAGGGTGCAGAATTTCCGTGAGAAATGACACCAACTAGAGGCCTAAAGGCATTTGCTCAAATGGATGTTGATCTGTAAAGTTTTTATCCGTGGCACACACGGGAATGGGCAAAGTTTCTTTGCTCGCCAGACTCCACTAACCGACTAACCGGGGCTTGTAAAATGATTCGACGACCCTTTATGTGGGCGTCAACTGCCTAGAGACGTGAATGATTTTGCTTTTGCCTACAATTTCTTTGCATTCTCATGGATTAAAAGACAAAAGCCTGCCACTGTAAGCCACTCAAATTTGAACACAATTGACCCATTTTAATATTTCAGGGTAGGTGCAGTGATAATGGAGGGGGATTTAACTTTAATGATATTTTAAAATTAAAATTCTAATTAAAATTTTAATTTTTCTAATAATATATGATAATGTCATCATATAATTAGATAATATTATTATTAATTTAAAATTATTTAATTATATAATGATATATTTATATATGTATATATTTATGTATAAAAAATATATATAAATAATTTTATTGTAATTATATCTTCCTTTGTCAGCGTGGTCCTGAAGCCAAAACAGCTATAAAACTCACCCAAGTTATTGAAACCTATCAGGCTTCCAATAATAGATTGAGGAGATGAAGATATTAAAGTTCAAGCTTCTACAAATGATTCTGTTTCTGATTTTCTGCTACATGTATGTGGTAGCAGAAGCAGAAGAGAAGAACCAGAAACTCAGAACGACTTATGTGATTCACATGGATAAGTCCAACATGCCAGCAAGTTTCGATGATCATTTTCAATGGTACACTTCATCTTTACAATCAGTATCAGATTCTGCAGACATGCTCTACACCTACGACAACGTAATTCATGGCTTCTCCACAAGGCTAACTGCCCAGGAAGCTGAATCGCTTGAGAAACAACCAGGAATTATCTCAGTCCTGCCAGAAGTAAGATATGAGCTACACACAACTCGAACACCGGAATTCCTCGGATTGGAAAAGAGTGAAGCTCTGTTTTCTACATTTGAAGCAGAGAGTGATGTTATTGTTGGAGTTTTAGACACTGGAGTTTGGCCAGAGCTGAAAAGCTTCAACGACACAGGGCTTGGACCAGTTCCAGGCGGCTGGAAAGGAGAGTGCGAGCTTGGCAAGAACTTTAACTCATCAAGCTGCAACAGGAAACTAATCGGTGCAAGGTATTTCTCAAAAGGGTATGAAGCAGAGTTTGGGCCCATTAATGAAACAAGTGAATCAAAATCACCGAGAGATGACAAAGGCCATGGAACTCACACATCAACTACAGCAGCTGGCTCAGCTGTCTCCGGAGCTAGCCTACTCGGTTTTGCTTCTGGTACAGCACGCGGTATGGCCACAAAAGCCCGGGTTGCTACATACAAGGTTTGTTGGCTTGGTGGGTGTTTTGGCAGCGATATCATTGCAGGCATGGATAAGGCTGTGGCAGATGGAGTAAATATTTTGTCCATGTCTATTGGAGGAGGAGATTCAGAATACTATAGAGATACTGTTGCAATTGGAGCTTTCACAGCTATGGCACAGGGGATTCTTGTATCTTGTTCAGCTGGAAATGGTGGACCAGATTCAGGAAGCTTGTCCAACGTTGCACCTTGGATAACCACTGTAGGTGCTGGAACTTTGGATCGCGATTTTCCAGCTTATATTACCCTTGGAAGTGGAAAGAATTTGTCTGGCGTATCTCTGTATAGTGGAAAATCATTATCTAGTTCCTTGGTGCCACTAGTTAACGGAGCTAACGCAAGTGAATCATCAAGCGGCAGTCTTTGCTTGACTGGAAGTTTAATTCCTGCAAAAGTTGCAGGGAAAATTGTGATATGTGATCGAGGAGGCAATGCCATGGCGCAAAAGGGTGTGGTGGTGAAAGATGCTGGCGGTGTTGGGATGATTTTAGCTAACACCGAACCCTATGGGGAAGAGCTAATTGCGGAAGCACAGCTTTTGCCTTCAGTAACGGTGGGTGAAAAAGCTGGTGATGTGATTAAGAAATATGTCTCTTCGGATCCCAATCCAGTGGCCACCATCAATTCTGGGGGTACACAGCTGGGTGTTGAGCCATCACCAGTTGTGGCAGCGTTCAGCTCCAGAGGTCCAAATCCAGTCACTCCGGAAATACTCAAACCAGACCTTATAGCACCAGGGGTCAATATCCTGGCTGGTTGGACCGGTGCCGTTGGTCCGACTAGGTTGCAAAGTGACACCCGGCGGGTGAGCTTCAACATCGATTCAGGTACATCGATGGCATGTCCCCATGTGAGCGGATTGGCTGCACTCCTCAAGGGTGCGCACCCAGAATGGAGCCCTGCAGCCATTAAGTCTGCTCTAATGACCACAGCCTACTCAACATACAAAAACGGAGAAGCCATTTTAGATATTGCCACCGGGGAACCCTCAACACCGTTTGATTACGGTGCCGGACACGTGGATCCTGTAGCAGCCCTTGATCCTGGCCTTGTCTATGATGCCAACGTCGAGGACTACCTAGGCTTCCTCTGTGCCTTAAACTATAGCACAACCAAGATTAAGCAAGCTACAAACAAAGACTTCACCTGCGAGTCCGGAAAAATTTACAGCCTGAGAGACTTTAACTACCCATCTTTCTCTGTTCCTTTGCGAACTTCAACAGAGAAAGGAGGTGGCTCTGACTCAACCAGCACTCTGAAATACTCTAGGACTGTAACAAATGTGGGCACGCCTGGAACGTACAATGTATCAGTATCTTCACAGATTTCATCAGTGAAGATTGTGGTTGAGCCAGAATCATTAAGTTTCAGTGAACAAAACCAGAAACAGAGCTACACAGTTACTTTTACTTCTAGTTCTATGCCATCTGGTACAAACAAGTTTGCTAGCCTCCAGTGGTCGGATGGGAAACATGTTGTTAAAAGTCCAATAGCCTTCAGCTGGACATAAACAACCACATTGAGAAATGGGCTAACTACTAAATCATGGTCAAAGACGTGCATCCAAGCACAGTGAAGCCTCACTCTGTGTACTTACAGTGGATTAAGAAGAGAGGGAAGACAATTGTCCATAAAAACCTGTAAAATTGTTGTTGAACTCCATTTCATTTTAATTATATATCATCTTTATAAGGCAGTCCATTAAGGACAATATAAGAATCGTTTGCTCTATAGCATCCTGCCCATCCTTACTCGAGTGAAGAGGAAGAGGGGTGAAAACATTGAAAGACACAACTTATATGTTTCAGAGCAAATTCTAACATTATTCAGAATTTTGTATATGTTGATAAATCGGCAGATAATATGTGTTTGGCTAAAAAACCAGTAGATTCCTCCAGGTTTTCAACAATAAGCATGACAGAGACTTGGATCCAAACATTCTCTCTAAAAATTCTAATGCTCCACCAATTTCACTAATCTTTGGCCTTGGGGTCTAACTCAAACTCAAATTGCTGGCTATGGGGTAAGTCAAGGTTTAAACTCTTATTTTAGCTTGAACAAATTCCCTTGTTTTTCACAAGTGGCAAGACAAAAACTGAAACAATTTGTGGATCAAAATTTCAAACTTACACATTCTCCTCCGCAATTGACAGATCAAAAAAGGAAATTGGTTACATTGTTTGATATTTTCCACTGGTTCCTGACACCATCAGACACAAATCAACTTCCTTAATCACAGCATTAAAAAGAAAATAACTTCTGCCCATAAAGAAAATCAATTTTAAAATTGTAAGGATACATAGATAAGCTGACATAGATATTAATATTCATCATTTTAAAAAATATGGAGTTGGATGTTCCATCTCCAGTTCTTCAAGTACTTGAGTTGTGTCAGTACTCAATGTAGTGAAAGGTTAAAGACCAAGCAACTAATTCCTATATAAGATTTGATGGAACGGTAGATTCTCATCTGTTAAATTTGAAAAACCCAGTCCTTCACCCTTGAATTTTATAAAATGATTGAAAAAATAAAAAAACTCTCAATCTAAAAAACACTTTATTTCAATAGTTTTATTAAATAATTTTACACCTTAATTTATATTAAATTCAATTAAAATTAATAAAAAATATTATTGATACAAATATAGGTAGCGATATCAATGACGTAAAATTATATATTTGGGGTTTTAATTTTTAAAAATATTAGGGGTGTTAAAAAATTTTAAGGTTTTTCTTTAATTTGAAAAAATTTTGGGTTATTTTTTTAAATTTTTAAAATTTCAATATATCCCTTAACAGTTTCAAAATTAACAATTATACCTCTAAAATACACAATAAATAAAATATGTAAATGTTACATTACAAATAATTTCCTAAGTAAGATAAAGAAAATATTCATTAACTTTTAATAAGTTTTTAAAAAATAACATTGATATGTTACGATCCTAAATGTAAGGTATGAGACTTGGATCCCACGTTGGAAAGTATGGGCAACTAATGTGGGGTATATATGGCCTTGGGCTCTCCCATCTCAATAGCTAGCTTTTGAGGTGTGGTTCTCCTAAGGTTCGTACCATTTGGTATCAGAGTCATCACCATGTCTCTCACTTGCAATCGTGCGGCACGGGTGGTGATACCGACATTGCAGTGTTCGCCCGGGGCTAGCAGGGAGCTAGCGCACAGCCAGCCCGTGTGGCCGCCGGGGCTGCGGAGCGTGGTGGTATGTTACGATCCTAAATGCAAGGTATGAGACTTGGATCCCACATTGGAAAGTATGGGCAACTAATGTGGGGTATATATGGCCTTGGGCTCTCCCATCTCAATAGCTAGCTTTTGAGGTGTGGTTCTCCTAAGGTTCGTATCATGATACCTCATAATATATATTTATTATAATATTTGAATAAAATGACATAAATACATTTTGTTGGTTACCTTTGATAGATGGATGGCAAATTGACTTTTTCAAACTTAATGTGGTGGGAATATGCTAGTTCATCAAACCTTGGGTGGGACATGGTCATTCGGCCAAGGTTAAAATGTAAAGCTTGGAAATTAGGTGGAGGATGAGTGATTTGGTTATTTTCCTGGAAAAATTATGGGATTAACTTCGAAAAATATTTGGACGTATATCAAGTGTACCTGGCAGTCATAATCTAGTGTATGATTTAAAATCTGCTGAAATTGTATGAGCAGGAAATTTATACATATTCCTCAGAATGTAGAATTATTATTACTTTAGAATTTGGCACCCAAGTTTATGCATATTCCTCTGGTTGTTGATTTCTTTTTCCTCTGCTATCCACAAGTCGGGCATCTTAGTTTCAATTATCTATTCTTTTAAACTGGATTTCATTCTTGGCATATGTTGTTTATTCATTGTTCTGCAGTTCTGTTCGTATTCTGTGTTTGAAAAGAAGTAGAATCTTCATCCAGCATTCCATGTCCGGCAGCACTGACTCGGACTTTAATGTTTGAATGAATTCAATTTGGCTCGTTTATAATAGTTTAATCTTTGGTTTGAACTTTGTTTGTTTGATGTGAGTTTGAATTTGAGTTCGACTTGCTCGGATTGAACCCCAATCCTGAAGCTTTGAGTGATCTAGATTTACATGACTTTAACGAGTGTAAATCATCGATATTATTTCACGAGGAAAAATACAAACAAACACATAATGGAGGAAAATGATAATTGGTCTAATAGACGATGTCATCAGATCCGGCAAAGGAATCTGTAAGCAAAGTAGGAAACAGCAACCAAAAGCGGCACAAAGAACTCAAAGAGAGCAGCGTATTTAAGTTTGCCTTGGTTCTTGATGACATATGCTTCCATTTCTTTCTTTTTAGTTTCCTGGGGCTGGACGGAAGAAGTGTGTTTAATGGTGTAACCTTGGAGAACACCCACCTGATATTTGGGGAGCATATTCTGAGCGGCCTTGCTGTGCCCTATATCCTCGAAGTGCTTTGTTGCGTCTTTCCCTGCTGCCTCTATCAGCACATCTTCTCCACCTGGGTGCTCCGCCAGGAAATTTGTCACGTTCAGTACTCTGCCATCGATCACCAGCCAGCAATCTTTCTTTGAATTGTGCTGGGCAATCTGTGAAAGCGTGAAAATTCTGTTTTCTGCCATGCTTTCTTGAGAGTTCGTGCTCGTGCTTGTGCTGCGAGCCAGCGGGCAAATTTAATCTATCAAGTTGGCGTGCTGAAGAGATGGTTGTGATGTCACGTTTCAGCAGGGCAACAACCACCGTTCATGAGGAAGAGGAAGATGAGCACGTTCGTCCTCTTTCCTTGAGTTTGACTATTGGTTGAAGTGAAGGATGACCACAGAATAGGAATTGGCCTCCATAGCTGTACCATTACTCTTGGACGGTTACATATCTATTAACATTAAAAGATTCAGAATTTAATTATATTCTTAATTTAAAAGCAGAGATTATGAGATGAGTGATACGTTTATTTTCTTAAATTAGTAACTACTTATTATCGTATAAATCAGGTTTTCTCTTTTCATTATATGTCTAATGCAGTATCAAAACTGAAGATTTAAGATCATATCTCCATTGCTAGATGAATTCGCTTTGAAGGAAGAAATTCCAATCCAACAGATTTTTTCCTTTAAAACAAGAGTAGCTTAGCCTTGACAGTTTCTCCTGCGGAGAGATAGATAAATTTTTTAAGCTTACAACCAACATTGTGAGCAAGCCAGCCGGCCTGACAAACAATTTTTTATAACTTTGTTGCTTCCATAATTCGCAGGTCATAAAACTTTTTAAAAATACATTTGATGTCAACATTGTTGAAGTGGCTGGCTAATCACAACTGCTAGACACGTTTTGTTTTTTTATGTTTTAGTGAATAAATAAATACAGATTACTATGGATAGACTGCTAGATAGCAACATGGGGTAGTTTTTTTTAAAAAAAAAAGTATGAGCTTTAGCGGAGAATTTATATAATTTTGAATTCTTCAATAAGTAACTCTTGGAAAGCGTCATAATCATGTCTTTGACTAGCAACGCTAAGGTATGATTGATAACGTTAGAACTATTTAAGTCTAAAAAATTTGAAGTCATTCATACCTTGTGGTAGAACCAATGAGGAGGGAAATAAAAAGGATCAAGGAAGGCCATTTCAGAAGTTGGTTGGTTGGAATGAGATTATGCAAGGAAAGGAAAGGGTGAAGAAAATGTTAAAAACCTTCAAACAACCAAAGCGATTCCTTCCTTCTATAAAGTGTACCAGTATATAGCCATTAAATTACCATATAATCACTTCCCTTCTCTCCTTAAAAAATACCAAAGCGATAATCATCTTCTTTTGCCCTTCCTACCAAGTTCCAGTCAATTGACCTCTGGGATGGAGAAATGATAATCATCATGCTTCCCTCTTCCTTCCATGTGATCAAATAAAAAATAAAGGAAGACCGAGTCCCTTTTGCTTGTTTCCGTTCTTCTTCCCCTTAAACATCCAGATACTCAAACGCATACAATATACATAATATTGCAAAACACAGGAGAATACAACAAATTGCAAATCGAAATATGAAGAAACCTTAACAAAATCAGGAACTAATTGTTAGATTGATATAAAACAGACCTCCAAAACCCCAGCCCACACCGAACCCACGACCCAAGCCGAAACCTGAAAAATAAGCACAGTCCATAGATTATTTCTACATAGTTTTACGATTAATGTTTACAATAAACCCTAATTAGCATACCGAATCCAACACCGGCTCCATCGAAATTTGTAAGCACCATTATTTTTACTTCCGGTTACTATAAGCTAACAATTTCCGGAAACAGAAGAACAACTTGGGAGGGTTTTGAATTGTAAAAACAAAAGAAAAGATAGCATCCAATAGTGATTCTCACAAGTCTGAAAGCGACGTGACAGAAACGTGATCACAAATAATACAAATGTGGCCGTTGGTTTTTTCGTTATAATTATTTCAAATTATGGTAAACACATCATTTCAGTTAACAGAAGACTTGGGATTCCGTTATCTAAAGGATAATATTCAACATAAAGACAAAAACACCCTCACAGGCCAAATAAGTTTAAATAGGTGCGATACATCATTATATAATTATATGAGTTTTAATTAAATATAAAATTATATATAATAATATAATAACATATTATCTAAATATTTAATTATACATTTAAAATTATGTATATATAATATTATTTATTATCAATAAGATGTAATCAATTACAAAAATATCATATAATGATTGTCATCTAATAACCAAAAACTAAATTTTATATAGTTATATGGTAAAATTCCTTTCAAACTGAACTTATAGAGTTTGATATTAAGATACGATAGCGTAGTGATAAACTATTAAAACAATGACCAAACACATCACATTTTCTTCGATCTTATTGAAATGAGAATATAAAGTCGTATCATTCATGGACAAAGGAAAAAACTTCACATGACTTGTATCTACAAAATTTATTTCCTATTTTGTCTCGTGTTTATTGGAAAAAGTAATTGTTTTTCGTCAAATTAAGGTTACGATATCAATATAATTATTATGTTATTAACACAATTAGAATTGAAATAAATATCTAGAATCATATTTGGATTAAGGATGCTAAGATATATTATTTGAATGTAACTTTGTCTCTACATCTTATAAATATGAAAGATTTATACAAAGTTAAGTATGAGAGATTGAAAGGAAAACATATACGAATTAGATAGTCTAAAGTGAATTCGACCTTTCGATTAGATATACATACAATATTCCTCTTTCGTATTTACAACATAAACTATGATAGAATGTTTTTCTCAAAAATTCATAGCATAACTATGGATGTAGATTTTCGATCAACGAGACAAATCACATTAAAAACTTGACATAGCAATCACGCCTTGTTCATTTCAAATTAGCCATTTATATGTGAGCTTCAAAGACGTAGGGATATTCTCATGCCCCTGAGTAATGAAAGGGAATCGCTCTAAATGAGATTGTTGAAGAGTTTGCCTTTACCACAATTATGTTAAGCATGAGACCAGCCACTGCTTTGATCTCTTGAATGCAATCAAAGACATAATGAAATGAGAATACTTAAAGAGAATTTGTGGACAAGACTAAAATGACCAACCTGCAACATTTAGTAGTAAGAAAACTCTCATTCAAAAACACTCCTCTCTTTGCTCAAATCAATTGTAATGGCGATCAAATGCTCTCTTCTCAACAATGAAACCTTAGCCAAAAAATAAAAAAAACAATGAAACCTTCATAAGTTAGTTTATGTCTTGGGACATTCAAGTCTTTCTTTAATCGTTATTTGTTATTTTGTAAAATATATAGTGTTAAACTTGAACAAAAACAAATAAAAATTTAGTTATTACTAATTTTGTTAATGAAAACTAATATATAAGAAGATAAAAAATTCATTTTATATAATCAAGGTTGGATTTGAATCAAACTCGTTTGAGTTCAAATTTGAGTTCAAGCTTGACTCAAACGAGCTCAAAACGAACCCTATAGTAATGAGCTCAAACCCGAGCTTGAGTTTTGTTTGATATGAAAATCGAGCTGGAGCTCGAGCCCAAATAATCACCCAAGTAGCTTGGTGGAGCTCGCGAGCCAATTAAGCTCGCCCAAGATTCTGAAGAGCAATTTCTATTGAAAGAATTAGCTTTAATTTTAATTTCTTTTTTATTATATATATCCAGCTTGACGACTGGGTTTTATGCCTGATTTTCAAGAAAAACAACACGCAGAGACCAATGGAGAAAGATCAAGATTGTATGGAGAGATGTACACGTCACACTTACAAGTCATCAAAATCAAAAACTCCCCGCTAAAAATGGCATAGGTGGCTATGGAAATTCACTGTTTGAACATGATAATCATAATTTCTTTGAAGGGTTGTTATTAGAAGAAGGCATGCAACAAAACGGTTCCGTTTCTCAATTCGCTTCTTCAAATATTCCCAAGCCCAACATCTCCAACATTGTCTCCCTTTCTACCACAAACACTTTCCTTGTTAAATGCTCGATGTCCACGCCGTATTAGAATAATGAAGTTACCAGTGGTGTTAACACGATAGCAGCCTCTTCTTCCAGGAAGAGATTTCACGATGATCTTTAATAGTGACAGCACGACCACTGATGAAAATCATGATATTTCCTTTGTTTCATTGTTGAATCAACTCCCACAGAGTGTGTTGTTTCTAGTCCCCAACTCTCTTCTTGGGTCTCTGGGTGCTGGAAGTTTGCAGCAACAGTTTCAACCTCCCAGCATGAACTGGAATCCTAATCCTACTCAACTTCTTCTGCCGACTCGTCCTCTGGTAAATATAAATTGATACGGTGGGCTTTAGCTGACCTTATCTCTTCTTCTTTTTCACCGATTTGGCTGATAAATCAGCCATATCTGAATGCTCTGGAATTTGGAGTTTGGTCAATGACCTTTTAGAGAGGGTGAAAGGGTTTACTGGAGAGGCGCAGGCTGTGTTTAGTAAAGAATAGTTGTATCTCATAATCCTTCCCCAATACATTTTTAAAGTTTTTTAATTTTATTAGGGATGATGAGGAAGCCCGTGAGCTTGGCTCGTGATAGGGCTCAGTAAGCCTGGATGAGCCAAGCTCGCGAGTGGCTCACGAATAGTTTGGCTCGTGAACGGGCTTAAACTGAACAATAATTTTTTAAGTTAGTTTTATATTAGTCAAACTGAGTTCGAACTCGATCGAGATTGAGCTTAGCTCAGTTCAAATCCATATAATCTTAGAAAAAGAAGATGAGAAAAATCATATGCCATTTTAAGGTTTTTCTTTTTAAACTCGCATTGGATCTCCTTCTTCTCTTCCTCTTGAAATACATATCAAAATTAAATCCACAATCAAAGTCAATTCTTGGGTTTACATTCACCAATTTTGTCCTTCCATTTTTTCCCTTTTGTTTCTATATGTTGATCTCTCTTTGTTTCTGCAAAAAATATATTAATAATTAGATATTTATATTAAATGTTAATAATAATTTTAATAAAAAATAAAATTATTATTTTAAAAAGATAAAATAATTTCTTAAAATTTAAAGAATCCATAAAATATTACCGTTTCACCATCACGGCAACACCTGCCAGTCCGTTCTCTGTTGAAGATAACACTACAAGTGACCTCTAAAAAGACCATAAACACCCTGGATATTTCAGATGAATCATCAACCATCTCGTGTTTCTGAGGATCCCATCCGGGACTCTGCTTCTCACTTGGTTTGTGGAAAAACCAGTAACCGACTTTGTCGTTTGTAATCAACACAGACTGTTAGTTCCCATCCGCCATACAGATTTTTCATTTAACCGGTTGTTACCATCTAATTCTGCCCATTCTCTCTTCTGATAATCATGAGCTGGTGGTGGGCTGGTGCTATTGGCGCTGCTAAGGCAACTTTAATCAATCCTCACTCTTTTCATATACCAACTTAATCAAATTTTACTAGTTTGTTTATGATTAACATTTAACATTCTTTGTTTTCAATCTTGCAGAAGAAATTCGATGAAGATGAACCGCCAAGCAGCTTCCAGAGCGTGGGCCTCATAGTGGGCGTGACCGGAATCGTCGGCAACAGTCTCGCTGAGATCTTGCCGCTATCTGATACGCCTGGTGGTCCATGGAAGGTCTATGGAGTAGCCCGACGGCCCAGGCCAAACTGGAACGCTGATCACTTGGTGGAATACATTCAATGCGACATATCCGACCCAGAAGAGACCCGAACCAAGCTCTCTCAACTCACTGATGTCACCCATGTCTTCTATGTCTCGTGGATCAACCGATCATCGGAAGCTGAGAATTGCGCTGTCAACGGCGCCATGTTCCGTAACGTTCTGGACGCTGTAATCTCAAGCTCCCCTAATCTCCGTCACATCTGTCTCCAAACGGGCGGAAAGCACTATAGGGGCCCTTTCGAGGCGTTCGGAAAGGTGGAGACTCATGATCCGCCGTTCACGGAGGATTTGCCTAGGTTAGATGTACCGAATTTTTACTACACTCAGGAAGATATATTGTTGGCAGCAGTGGAGAAAAAAGAGGACTTGACTTGGTCTGTTCATCGACCTAGTGTAATATTTGGATTTTCCCCTTTTAGCTTGATGAATATTGTAGGCAGTCTATGTGTATACGCAGCCATATGTAAACACGAAGGGATTCCATTAAGATTTCCTGGGACTAAAGCGGCTTGGGAGTGTTACTCGTTTGCATCGGATGCTGATCTGATTGCAGAGCATCAAATTTGGGCTGCAGTGGATCCATATGCAAGAAACGAAGCATTTAATTGTAACAATGGAGATGTTTTTAAGTGGAAGCATTTATGGAAGGTGTTGGCGGAGCAGTTTGGGATTGAGGAATATGGGTTTGAAGAGGGCGAGAGAGTGAAGTTGGAGGAAATTATGAAAGGTAAAGAAGCTGTGTGGGAGGAAATAGTGAATCAAAATCAACTGCAGGAGACAAAATTGGATATGGTTGGTGGGTGGTGGTTTGTGGATCTTATGCTAAGTGGGGAGGCTAAATTAACTTGCATGAATAAGAGTAAAGAGCATGGTTTCTTGGGTTTCAGGAATTCCAAGAATTCCTTCATCACTTGGATTGATAAGGCCAAGGCTTACAAGATTGTGCCTTAGTATGTGTTGACCTGGTATTTGTAATGAAACTTAGCATTTGTTTCTTCTGTTTATGCAGTGGTTGTAATGAATAAGTATGAACAATTTGTTTCCGAGATGTTGTTGTGGAATTTGTTCTTTTGAAACATATTGAATTTTGATTATTTGCAATCAGTAGATTCAAGATCAATTGTTTGTGCTTTTGTCATGATGATTAACTGCTTCGAAACTTACTTTTCTGGATGAGTTCTTTTAAATCCCAATGGCCGTCCAGAAAGATTGAACTTAATTCTCTTGGTGCTGTCAGAGAGATTGGACTTCATTCTCTTGGTGCTATTTATAAGCCTTGGATTATTTTGGGTTAGGCCTGAAGGTCCTGGTGGTGTTTCTGGAGACCAGAAATTGAGTAATATATATGATTAACTCACGTCCAGTTTTTACTGGGCATAAACTTGACCCGAATTCACTGCACTGTAAACAACATCAAAGAAGAGACAGATTGTTCACTTTACCTAACAAAAAATGAAAAATCTTTCTTCTGTATAAGATGCTTGTCTAAGATATTTTTTCATGTGAACAATATTTGTTTTGCAATAACTAGAAATTGACCCATTGTATAACCTATTCCATCATTCAGTCAAATGCCTCACCTACTGGCATTGTTTTTACATAATGTTTTGAAACCCGGCCAGGGCCTTGACCCGGTCAGATATGCGTTAAATTAAGGAAGAGCGGGTACGAAAATGTTTTAGTCTGTGCTGAATATATAAATATGGTGGACTGATTGGAAACGTTTACATGCTCTATAGTCATTGTACTATATAGGCACAATTTCTGGTCCTATTGAATAAGGATAGAGGGAAACAAATGGGTTTTCAGTGGCCAGAATAAGGATGATTGAAATGAATTCAGTGAACATCCATACAATGATATTATATTACAGAAGTTGCTGCTTTAATATATGAAAGTTTCAGGAAAATAATTATGACTTAAAGATGAAACAAGTACTTTTCAGGGGCTTCTGAGAATACTGATGTTCATACACATCTAATATCGTCCCCTAGCTATCTTGACAACCAAAATTATTTGCCTTAAGTAGAAACGAACAAAGAAAAAAGGAAAATAGTATGGAATTTCAATCAATAGACGACTAGATAGACCAGAGAAAAAAGAAAATTGCTCTTTGAAATCAGAAAGCTACAGTCATCATGTAAGTTACACTATTTTTATTTTCTTTACTTTTACTCTTCTTTTCTACTCCAATAATAGTTTCAATAGTGGACTAGATTTGATCTTTGTTGTTCCAGTTCAAATCAAAAGAGTTAGATTTAAATCAAGTGCTGAGCTTGTTTTGCCTAAAACATATCAAGTTCAAACCAAATCAAGTGTTCAAATTTTTGTCATATCAGATGAAATATAAAATTAAAATATTTTTTAGTCAAATTCAAGTGTGTGTTCATCAATTCCGACTGACTACTATTTAGGTTCAAAATGATATTAAGCTAGGTCTTGTTCCACTCATTGAATTCAACCCTAATATAATGGTCATCCATTAATGGCTGCTCAAAGTTAACCCCTTTGCAATAATTTATATCCATGAATTTACGCCACTTCTACCCTCTAAAGAAGAAGCACTACTGTTGAGCAATCAAAATCATGGCATAATGTTATAAAATCCATTTATATAATTTCTACATTAGCATTGTCTAAAATCCAAAAAACTTCTTCATCAGATTCAGACCCACTGCATGAGAATCTGAAACATATACTGTTTCTCTGGTTTAGCATGAAGTAAATCCCTTTACTTACTTCACATTCATCGAGCTACAAACATCTTTCTTTCTTCTTCTTGCCCTTCCTGGCTCTCTCCTACTTCCTCCTTTTACGTGAATAGGTTCTTCAAAAATTGTGGACAGACCTGAAAATGTTATAAGCCAAATGAACTGACAACATTTGCATAGATATATAATAATGAAAAGGAAAAAGTTGGATCAATTTGTATAGATATATACCATTCATCATACTTACCAGATAAGTAGCTTTTTTTCTCCATTACCATCTTCATCATTTCATCATACCGTTGCTCGTCATTGCTAGCATTATTCACTTGACTGGTTGATATCTTTAACCGGGAATTAGCAAAAAGCCATGTGGCATCCATATGCTTGCTGACCATACGTGCTGCATAGTATGGAATCTTCACATGTTTGCTCCTCTCTGATTTGATACAGCCATGGATGAACATTATACAGTCCATCAAACTTTCTTTAGCCAGACCTTTCATGTCGTAAGCCTGTGATCTTCTCCAAAGGCTTTTACTGTGAGAGTTTGGTGGAGTGGAGAGGCAAAGAGCTCGAGTTGAGTCCCTGATGGCACCGTCTGCGTCTCTAAGAAGCAAATGACACTGAGCTCTATTGCTGTAGAGAACCATTCTCTCATTTTTAAGCCTTAATGGGCACGCCTCCAGTGCTTCACTATACTTCAAAGCAGCTTCTTCTACCTCTCCTAACCTAAACAAGTGTTTTGCTTCTTGTTTTATCAGACCCACAAAAACCCTTTTTTCTTCCATTTTTTCTTTAGACATCGCTATCTCTCCTTTTCTTTTCTCTACTTTAAGTTCCCATATTTCTTCTAGTGCTGTTTGAAATTTTTTGTTCTTAAATTTCAGTTTTGTTTCTTTATAATCTAAAAGGAGAGTTCTTGTGAGTGCTTCGCCCAAATTTTTCCTGTCTAGAAGGCTGCATAATTCAACCAAATCAACAAGGAACAAGGTGGCCGTTTCGATAACTTTGTACCTCGTATCAGGGTCTTTGAGAAGGAATAGAAGGCAATCAATGCCCATATACTGCCAATCATCTGAAGATCTCGAGAGATTACAGAGATTCTCTATAACTTCTTTGGATTCAGCAATATTCTTTCTTCCAGTATTACTGTAGCACAAAATTCTGATGAGTCCAACCCCCGCTGGTGAAGTTTCATTTACCAGTCCTCCCCAAATATAACACAAATCGATTAAGAAATTTTTTTGACAAATGAGATCCAAAGACCTCTCTTTGCAAGCAAAGCAATTCAGTAGGTAGAGGGACCAGCATTGAAGTTGGCTAGCCCACTCCTCAGCCTTCCGGTTCTCCGTTTCTGATCCTCCTACACCCCTTGTAAGCAAGTCACAGTGATATTTCAGCCTTTTCTTCTTATCAACAAAATTAACGTACACAACATCAAGGCAAGTAGAAGCTAATTTCATAGCCAATTTCACTACTTGCTCTTCGTAAACTGCTACTGCATCAAAGGTTTTCTCATAGCTTGCCAGGTGGCCGATTGCTCGAACTGCAACACGTTGCTCCACCCAACTAATCTTTCCTCTTAAGAGCTCCATTAAGGGAGGTATCACTCCTGACTGCACAGCTTTCTCTGCAAACTCAACCTTGTTCATAGTGTAAGATCCAATAACATGAGCTGCATAATAAGGTATATAAATATTTTGGTCTCTATTAAGCCAATCTCTGTCGTTGACACCTTTGTTAATCAGCCTTGCCATGCAATCAAAGATACCGAGGGATGGGAACACCGGATCATTGGGTTGACTCATAGCAATATTCCACAGACTGCTCAGGACCAAAACATCTCTTTGGTCATCTCTAACAGGCATTTCCCTGAAAAAATTCGCTATCCCGACTGTCCTGAGTGATGAGTCCGGCTCCTTCAGGGTGCAGAAGAAACACAATGAGTTGTTGCAAGTGGGAATGATCTTCTCCTTTCTCCTCATGGAATCCATGGTTTACTGACAAAGGTTTGAGTTTTAGGGTTTTGGAATGTGACTAGTTTGAGGCCATGGTTAGATGATGAAGGTTCAACTATTCAATTGCGGTGAAAAGATTTTGAAGAATGTAAGTGGTACTGCAGTGATCCAAGCGGCGCAATAAAAAAATTTTACAATATAAAATTGTAGAAGCATTTTCCATATCTGAATGGAGTGATGTATGACTTTCTTTGGAGAAAGTTCAAGCTAGGTCTCCATAGTTAACTAGGGTAAATCATACTGTTTCTGACAAAAATTGTACTTCGCCACATCTGTTGACGAACTTTACTAAATTACAATAGAGGCTCCAACATCAGTTTCGAGGGCAATAGAGAAAGAAAGTTTCAGTCCAGGCAAAAGATAACTGATCATTACTCATGCGGGAAACCTTGATGAACGTGGTACCTATAAGAGGATGAAGGTGGATGCAGGCAGCACATTAGAAATTAGAAATAATAATCTGAGAAGGGACTTTTCATTCTATGATACAGACAAGGAAATGCTGGAACATTTTTTTTCAAAATTATAAGAAACTATAACGCAAAGAAACATACAAATATGAAAAAGAAGGGATTTTTTTTTATAAAATACAAATTCTATAAGGTGTGTATTAAGATTAAAACATGAAATCGATTTTTAATTGATTAAAAAATAAGAAAAAAAACGTATTTTAAATTTTTTTATATTTC
The DNA here is from genome assembly GCF_011075055.1 of Mangifera indica. NCBI lineage: Eukaryota > Viridiplantae > Streptophyta > Magnoliopsida > Sapindales > Anacardiaceae > Mangifera > Mangifera indica. The sequence continues at coordinate 10,834,081 of NC_058155.1, forward strand.
TAAAACGCTATCAAATGTTTTATATTAGTTTTTAAGTATTTTCAGATAGAAATATTTCAAAAACGCATGAACGTGCTTTCGCACCTAGATTGATTAGATTATGCGGCCAATAAAAAGAAATTAGGTGGCTGTCATCTTCATTTACCCTATTCTAGTTATATCAGTAAAAGTGTTTTTCCACAGAACCTTTTTCCATGGAAAAGATTATTAGTTCATTCGTGTGTCTGTGGTCCTTGAAATCTATTTATTTAACTTCATTTAATCTCTTATGTGCTTGGCAGGTGCAACCCACATCAGAAAGCAAGTGGAGTGGTCCTCACCACTCCTCAGGTTAGGGTTTAGCCTCCTTTTACAACTCCTCTTCCTGGAAATGCTTTTCCAGAATGCTTCCTTTTCTTCAAATCTATATATATATATTTTCTTCCTTGTACAAAAAGCATTTTTGTCTTATACGATAAAGGACCGCGTAAGCAGCATACAGTATCTTCCAAATCTCCTAAATACCACCACCGAACGCAGGACTGAACAAATTTCCAGAATTTTTTAGCACATTTTGTCATCATGCTGTCCATTTCCAAATTTTCGTTTCTCTCAATTTGTCAACAACTCTGATTCTACGCCTATTGATAAAAAACTAACCTCAGAAGAGCCTATCATACATGGCCAAGTAAAAAGACTATGAGATTACCCTCTATCGGACTGGATTTACTTCACTGAGGAAAAAAAATTCATGGGAAGTTGTGCTGATAGTCTTATTCCTGCAGAAACATCTGGTATAAGAATGGTGTATAATAATATTCTTCCACTTAGATGATGAGGAGGTGGAGGGACCACAGCTTGAATATTGGGCTCTGTCTCTCCTTGCAGAAGGCTTAATGTGGTCCTTCACGTTCCTCAACCTCAACCTTCAAATAAATATTAACTCCATAACTGGCCAAACTCAGGATACAAGTTAGAAATAGATTTAAAAACTTTGAATTAGTACATTTGTTGAAGGTCTCAAGAATATGCGGTACTGTATGAACATGCATACTACATATATATGGTTGGAAAGCATTAAAAGCTGGTTTAAAGGTTTGATTCTGCCTCTAGTAACATCAATTCTCATCAAAATTTGCAAATAATTTTAGATGAATGTCATACTTAGATTTAAGTGGTGTAATTTCTGTTGAATAACCTAATTAGGCCATAGGTTTGGCCCCAAGATATATATATTTCCAGGGAAGAATGAGCATATATGAGGCATTTTTTAAACCAACACACTGTTCTTCCTAATGAAAAAAACATTACCCAAATTAAACAAGAGATGATGAAAGAGCTATTTTCTACTCCAACTTAAAGTTCTAGTAAGAAAATCCATTACGAGTTGCTCGAGAACAATCATGTCAGGCGCTAAATATCTTAGTCCTATTAATACTTTATTTAATGGTTATAATTCTGCCTCCACTGAGCTGCCAAAATTCTTGACCTGCACCGTTTGTCTTGATCAACGGCAGTCTTTTGAAGCCATTCGCCTAAAGGCCTCTTTTAAGAGGTGGATCCCCTGGCTATTAGTTAATTTGTAACTATGAAACTGTAGACTCAATTTAGTTTATATCATAGCAGGCTAAAATCAGAGTTCAAATGTATGGAAGTTTTGCCTTCCCTACATCATTAGAATTTCCATAATACATATGGAGCAAATGTAACAAGAAAGCTCAAAAGGAAGTTCTTTCGATAGGAAGGATTTTATACTCAATTTCAGACTGTCAGCAGACTCAATACTGATTCTCAATTTTTTTTATTTTTCAGTAGGCTCTCGAGTTTATTTCTTGCTTAAAACTGTGCTTGGCTGTTTCTTTGTCATTTTATGCAGGCTAGCTTCCGCAGTCATAAAGCTTTACCATATGATCCCACTCCAGAGTGAAAATCCTAGACTCTATGGGTTCCAAATAGTGGCGCGATCAATGGGTCTAGACTCCTCACCCGAAGCCAGCAGGGTCAGAATAAAAAGCCCATTAGCAAGTACGCAAAGCTCGTGGCATTGCTCTCAATAAAATTTCGCAGTGACACCGTTTCGTCAGATTGATTGTATCAAAATTACTTGTTCGGTACTTTCCTACAAAACCAGAATGATTTAAACAAATTCAATTTTCTTCCTTATTTGATAGTCTTGTACTTTTTTATGAGATGAGAAAGATCGGAAGAAGCTCAATTTTCTTCTAATTTATAGGAAAAAGAACTAAAAGGCTGAGGAGAGGGCAAGTTGAAAGAATAATACAACTATTATAAATTTTATATATAAAGGCTAAAGTGACGTCGTTCATCACAATTGGGAAAGCAAAACTCTAAAATCATTTCATCTAATAAAAGTTAAAAGATAAAAAAATTAAGAAAAAATAAATATTATAAATGGGCATTTTTTGTGGATTATTGGATGCAAGAATCCATGAAAATAGCCCATTTCTAAGATTGCGACTGCAGCCTGAATCCGCCATTTGCCTAGACTCCCTTGGTTCATCGTACTTCATACTTCAATTAAACTTCTACAGGAGTGTGAGCTTCTCCTCGCCATTTTCTGCTTACAAAAATGCTAACCTACCAAGCACCCTTTCTCCGTAACTTAAAAAGTTTTGAGCTGTACAAGGTCACACTCACAGTTTGTGTTTGACAAAGAGATTGACGTCCCAAAAATACGAAATGACAACATAACCTGTCAGCGATAAGGACTCAAGTCTCTTCATTGAAAAGATTTTACAGAACACATACATTTCAAGTTACTACGTCACAAGAGTCCAACTAAGAAGTTAATCAATTGTTACCTTTACAAGATTCCAAGGCAAGGAAACTAAAACTAAAAAACATACTTCCTTCAGCTAGCTGGGTTTGTCTTTTCTTGATCTATTATATCAAATAAACTCAAGCACTGGAATCACCAAATTAATTTTGATCTATTTACAAATTCAGAGTGACATTGATCCAATGCCAAAACTTGCAAACAACTAAGCACCTAACTTACAGTTGACATTCTAATCACGTCAGTACAGGAAAACATGAAAACTACCCTATTTGTGCCATAGTTTACCACAAACATTTATTCCCTAACATTTGGCCTCCAAGAGATGTTCAAACTGCTATCACGAGACTTCTCTAGTGCGGCAACTTTAGCCCTGTATGCTGCTGCTGCCATTGCATTTTTAACTCTTTGACCTTGAGTTAGCTCGCAAGTTTCACTGACAGAACTAAATCTTAATTCGGCAGGGGGAATGAAACAATCCATCGATAGGCCTGGAACATTGAAAGCCACTTCTTCGATTGCCCATGCTTCTTCCATCCTAGTCCTTGTATGGCTCATTGCTGTATCCCCAAACCTAAAAAGAGTCACTATAGAACGACCTGAGTGAGCAACCACAATTCCCTCAACAGGCCTATAATCATCAAGGTATGAGTTGATTGTGGTCTCCCAGTAGACTGCATCACCTCCATTATTCTGGATGCGGGTCAAATGAGAGTCTTCCAAGTGAACAAGCAGCCCTGTTTTCTGGCTGAAGTAACCAAACAAAACATGCCTAATGATCTCAGCCGGTCCTTCACTCCTGGCTTTCAGTGTGACAGGATCTGCACATAACTTTAGGATGAAGCAATCCTCTCCATTGATCTTCTTCTCCCCAATGCATCTTGCATCAATAAACATACTGGTCGTGGTTCTTGGGTCAAGACCCTATTAAAAGAATAAAAAAATTGGATGATTAGGTAATAGATTATACCAGGAGAAACAATCAGTTAATCTGTAACAAAAAACAGAAAATTAAAAGTTACGAAAAGCTCAACCTGAAGGGCACGACGCAAAGGTCTGACAGGACCTTTGGCAGCATGTGCTCCAAGCCAAGGTGTATGCCTCCATACAAGCTTCCCATTGCATCCGGCATGCACCTTGCTGCCACCAAGTGCTAGCTCCACATACCACATATCTGGATTCATCTGCCACAGCACAAATCCACCCGACTCTGCACCTTTGGACGAATTCCGATTCCGTGTAACCTTGTTACCCTTCTCAAACTCGGAAGCTATCATTGTTACCCTTCCCATAGCATAAGCATTGTGGATAGATTGAAGCTTCTGCCCACCTGATGCTGCTGTATACTGCTGTAATATGTACTGAGCGGATGATGTTTCCTGCAAGCATAACCAATTTGTTCAGATGAAATAAAGAGGAAGTTTAACCGCTATCCAAAGATAACTCCAATTATTATTATTATTTTTTTCTGTTTCCCAAAAACAGAACAATTTATCAAACATATACAAGTAAAGCAAAGAAGCTCAGGTTTACATTATGCCAGTTCCAGCCAAGAAGTAAGCTATAAAACATGTTCCTCCCACAAACATCCATTTTCCGACCTCAGCATACATAACCATAAGCACAAAGTCAATATAGCATGTTTAAAAAAGAGTATATGGGAGCTCAATTTCATCAAATTTACTACATCTGTTTTCCTTTTTCTTTTTAATCAATGAATAAGAGCTAGAAATTAAACAAAAAAACTGATTTTCATGAAAAGATTTGTTAGATGATGTAAGCATCTACATACATTAAGAACAAAATTACTTGGGATTTCACTATCTTAAAAGTTGGCAGAAAAACATCTCATGGAGGTACATACAATTGGAGTGTCTTTGATGCTAAGATGCGGCAGGGGCTCAGCAGTGCTAACGTGCACTGGTGCAAGTGGCGCACCCAAGACTCCGAGCAGCAACCTCAGATCCGACCGTTTACATGCAGAACCTGACACTGACGGAGGTCTAACAAGCTGTCCTTTCATCCAGTGCGCCCACCTCCCTTCCATCCTCGAATGTCCACCCTCTGTTCCATCCGGATCAGGTCCTTCCTTCAATGGCGATAAAGCCTCCACCGGTCTCAGGCTTGCCGATCTCATGATCACCGAATCTGGTAGCGCCACGCGGTGGTGATTGTTCCTACCTCTTCTTCGCCTGATTAAACTCGACATAGGAGACGCACTCCTTGCCGGGCTTTTCCCTCTTGTCCTCGCTGGTGATAACCCTCTAACCACCTCCTCTTTTAACGCTGAAAAGAAGCCTTGTTTTCTCTCCATTTCACAAATCTAACCCCAACAGAGAAAAAAAAAAAATCAAGCACAGCAACCGAAGAAGAACCAGAGAGTGAAAAAAGTGGTGAATCAAGAATGCCGTTTAGGAGAATGAAAATGGGTTTCTCAGAAATGGTAATAATGATAAGTAATTAAAACAAAGAAAGAGAGAAATACAGGGAAGGAGTGGATTATTGCGCTCTGTTTTTTGTGGCTGCCACTCGAGGTGTGTGAGAGAGATACTGATTCTGAGAGGCGAGCTACTCACTTCTAAACGTGGTTGGTGCCAGTTACTTATACGGCTAGCGCCGTTACCAACGGTCAACTGTTGGTGGAACAGTCAAAGACCGATAAATAAGTAAGTTATTTATGAATCTAATACCAACTTTATTAATTGTAATAATATCATCCTATCAGCACGCTAAGCATGTCATGTGCGTGGGAAAGAGAGTGACAAACAATGGTCAGATTCATAAATCATAAATTATTTTATTTTTTTTTTGGACACAAATATTACATATTTTAATTTTTTTTTTGGACGCAAATATTATATTGGTGGCACAAAATCACCTGGTGACAAAATAATAGGTTAACCATAAGAGTAAGCGGGTAAGTTCAACTTTTTATTGGTTAATTAGTAAAAATTTAAATATATTTCACTTATTTTAATTTATTTAATATAATAATTATATGTCAACGATTAATTGACCCAATGTATCACCTATTTAGACTAATTGATTCTTCTATTAAAATAGAATCAAGTCAAAAATATTTTAAAATTATAATTATCATCTCTAGTTAAGGGTATGTATGTAAGATGTTCAACATTAATTCTCTCTTTATCCAGTTTGCCATGATTAAGCTATCTGAAAGGAAACATTGCTTTATAAAATGAGACAATATTACTTTAGTTGCACATACATAAATAACTAAGCAAATAGTGAGTGACTCTTGTCTCCAAAATATTTGTTGAGAGAGACAGACAGACAGACAATTCAGCAAATCAGTAGCCTAACTTTTTTCCTTTTTCTAATTCTATGATTCCCCGCCACTTTGATCGCCAATCACGGCATTTATATTTACTGCAATTGGGAATTGGAATTCATGAGACTGAGATGTCTGTCCCATGTTACCATTGATTTAAAGATCATTCACTTACAAAGCGTGAGTCTGGGTAGATTAGATTAGTTTAGATTAGATTAGATTAGATTAGATTAGATTAGTAGGAGGCAATAAATTAATTAATTAATTAATTAATTATATATGCGTTGCGTGTTTCAAGATATCATTCATCCCACGGCCATATCCTATAATGCGTAAGAAGACAAATAATTGCTTTGGGCAGTGGGTATGTTTGGTTAGGGTGGCAGGCACAAACCCATTACGTCCGCAGGTTGATTTTTAGATTTAGAATCACCAAACTCCTAGTATTTTATTGATATTATGGGCACAAAATGGCAGCTTATTAACCTGTCGATTCAAATTGTGAAATGTAATTAATATTGCAAAGGCCAAAGGACTTTTTCTCACTCAAATTACGGGTGTTTTTTCAATTTTTTTTTTTTGGAAAATTTTAAACAGCCACCATAAATAGTTAAAATTAAAAGTTTTTAGGATAAAATTATTATTTTATCTATAATATTAAAAATAAACTAAAATATAATTTTACTTTTTTCTTCAAACTTTAAAAATTAAAATTTTTTTCTAAGTCAAGTTTTAAAAAATGATATTTTTCTCTTAAGATTTGATTTTCAAATCTTTAATACCATCATCGATCACAAATATCTCCTAATATCTCTTCTTGTTTCAACGGTTAAATCTCTCTTATTTGAAAGCTTGAATGACATCAATTAATATCGAAAAATAATCTTAGCTTTATCAAGAAAACGAAGTTATTTCTCTTTCCCTATGAATCATCATCCTTTTATTAAGTTTATGATTGTCAACTAAGGGGTAGATAGTGAGGGACTGATAATCAGAGGAAGAGAAAGGAGATACAATTGGAAAAGTATCAACCCTAGAAAGAAAATAACTAATTTTCAAAACTTGGTCTAAAAAGAGAAATTGTTATTTTTTAGAATTTAAAAAAATAAAAAAAGATAAAATTTTAAGAAGTTAAAAATTTATTAACTTTAATAGTGGATGAATAAGTGTTTAGAATTTTACAAAATAAGAGAGAAAAACTTGAAAATATATCATTCTTTGTGTGAGAATATATCCTTTGGTCTATTGTAAACTAGGGTATATTCGAACTGAATCTATTTGAGTAAGCCTAAAATGAGTCAATTTTATAAAAACTATTCGAGCTCGAGCTATTCACCAATTTTATCAATTAAAAATTTTAATACTAAACAATATTATTTCAATTGATATATATTAAAATAATATTATTTTAATAATAAAATAGTAAAAAATTTAAACTTAAAATAAATCAAATCAAATTCAAATTAAATTTAAACTTATCTCCAACGAATTCGATGAGTGCGAACTTAAACCCCAGCTCTCATATATATCAATTGAACCCAACATGAGCTCTCGACTCCAGCGCTGATGTAAACGATAAAGAATGGTGTAATGTCTATATCTGTAATGATTATCTTGGAAATGTGCGATTTCCCCATCATTTCAAGGCCCACGCCTTGCTATCATTCAGCATCTCACCTTCACATGTTAAGAATATATTTTTTATTTCTCTTTCGATTTTACTTAAGTAAATAAATCAAAATTTTATTTAAAAAAAAAAACTATTTTATTTGAACTAGGCAATAACTAAAATTTTGAATTCAACAGTCTATCTATAATTATTATATTTAATAAATTAAAAATCTAATATTAAAATATAAAAAAGATTTAAATATGAAAAAATTTAAACATTTATTTTCATATTTTAAATCACAAGTCTTTGATATTTAAACTATTTACGAGAAGATCATAAAGGTTAACAAAATTAATAAAATTTTAAAATTTTAAAAATAAAAATATATATTTAAATTTTTGTCATATTCATAAAACTTTAATTTACCTAATTATAGATTTAATTATTATATTTTAAATTTATCTGTCAAATAAATATATATAAATACTCCATTATAAAAAAAAAATAAAAAACTACTCGTCGGAGACATGCCACATTCTATTTTTGTTTCTTCTCAAGCGTATCCAAGCATGTGATTTGTGGATGAAGCTCTCTGGGCTTTGCTCATCATGGTTAAAAATGTAAAAAGGTCTGGACTGAGGCCCAATTCATCTTTTTGTCTTAAACATATTCTCACGCCCATATTCTTTTCTTTTCCATGGCATCGGAGTTAAAAATCTATTTGAGCATTTCAGTTATTACTGGCGTAATCATCAGAGTCACAGCATTTGCTTGAAATAAGCCCAACAACAGGACCAACTGCAAGGTGATATTGAAAGTTGTGTAGTTTAAGGTGTGCGCTGCGGCTTATCTTGGTTGAATGGTCTACACTTTCCAATACACAGAGATATATTATTGCTATATATAGGACCACAAATGATTTTGTTTTGGCTGGGTGTAGGAGGACATTCAGCTTTTAATATGGTTGGGAATACCCATGTTTAATTTACAGCTAGCTTCAATTATTTTTTTAGGTCTATCTGGGTGTTCATGTGCCCATTTCATGTCTATTTCTTTCAACTTACTATAATACCCACTTGCTACCATGCAAGAGTTTCATCCATTCAACTTCTTTACCCTTTGGGAAAGTCCATTCATACTTTGATCTATCATCTACTGAACCTTTTACAGCTGATCAAATCAGATGTTCAAACTTATTATAAGTTCACCTGATCGGATTTTAATGTCTCAGTTTGTATAAATAAGATAATAAAATTTGTTTATATATATATAATTTTATTTATAATTGATAATGATAATTAGTTGTTTCTAAAAATATGTCATTAAGCATAAGGTTATATTTTACAAGCAAAGCTAACTCTATGAGGATTCATATTATTTTTGTTTCTTTTTTGCGTGGAAGTAAAATAAATATTTTAAGTTGGAAGTCTCTCTCTTTGTTTGTCCACACGCTATAGCTTAACCCATATTATATGGAGACTTTTTTTTTTTTTTTTAAATAAAAAAATTTATTTGATTAGATTATTTTTTCAGGAGTATACTAATGACCCACTAAACTGTATTATATTGAGACTTGACAGGCCAAATGACATGCAACTCTTTTGGTACCAAAAGGGCAATTCCCACCTGCGACTTTGGTGGCTTGCACCACTTTCATGCAAGATTTTCATAAACCCTTCTCTGGTTCTGCAATCCGGAGAGTTCTTTTTATGTGAAAAAACAAAAAATAATAAGAGAGGTCATAAAAGCACCCTAAGCTTGTACATGTCAATTGCCACATAAAGGAACCCAATCCCAAATTCCTAGAGGATTTATGCCCCTGTATTATTGCCAAATGTTTCGACCGTATTAAAGCTTTTACAGTTGGGCTATGGATACCTTCTTTATTAGAGCAATATTTCAGTGGAACCCATGGCGTTTGCGCTTGTATCAAAGTGGACCAAAGGTGGCCTAGCTAGATACTCAAATTTAGCTCATGAGAAACTAAATTATACGGAACACTCAGCAGATTGTTTAAATGACAAAAAATTTGGAATACCCAAAAGAGAACATTTGGATTCGAGGCTTGTCAATAATATATGAAAATCAAATATTTAATTAACTTGATATAATGATTATAAGGATTAGTTGGATCCCAATTTTCATCTATTTGATAAGGTAGATAGTCAAGTAAGGTTTTCTCATACGAAACCATAAATACTAGTAACGATGGCTTAGTGCTTGATGATGTTGACAGAGTGCTAGCGTGTTTGGGGTTTGAGTTACTTGAGGGCCATGGCCATCTAGTCATTCCATCCCAAATTATTATTCTACCAATATGTACCTGATGACAGTCTGTAATCTTTTGTTGGTATTTTATTAATTTCAGAGTGAACACTTTCCTAAGATTTCACCTACTTCCTTTCTTTTTCTCACTATAAATAACCCCCACGAATGCCCATTTAATTTGCGACTTTCTAGCTTTTAGCTCTCTCAAGCTTATAAACTTTCTGCTGAGAAAATGAAGCCTGTGTTCGTTCTATTCCTTGTTCTTTCTCTTGTTCTCACTTCTTTCTTCGAGGTTTCCATGGCGGGTTCAGGTGAGAAACTAGTAGCTATACATTAATCTTTCTTTGAGGTCTCAAGCTTATATTCATCTTCTTCTTCTTGTGTACATATGATGTGGATGTTAATTTATGAACAGCTTTCTGTGACTCAAAGTGCGCGGTGAGATGCTCAAAAGCAGGAAGGAAGGATAGATGCTTGAAGTACTGTGGAATATGCTGTGAAAAATGTAAGTGTGTTCCGTCGGGGACTTACGATCACAAGGACGAATGCCCATGTTACAGAGACATGAAGAACTCGAAGGGAAAACCAAAATGCCCTTGACAGAGATTATGATTAATGCCACCTTATGATATACGAAGAATCCTAGTTGTAATACAAACGAGAATAATTGCAGGTTATGCGTTTATTATCGTACATCCCATCCCATGTGTTATGGTTCGGTTAATTATATTATCATACAATTTAAGCATATTTGCCATGAGCACATACAGAATTAACAGAGTATTAATTCTCGCCCCCAACTTTGAGAAAACTAATTTTTATCTATTAAGTTTAAAAAATCAATTTTTTACCCATGAATCAAAATCATATCTTTATTTTAACAGTTAAATAAATCGAAGCCATATATTTATTTTAACAGTTAAATAATATTTTTTATGACCTTATACAATACACATAGAGGTAATGTCAGTTTGAAATAAATATAGAAAAATGAAATTATAAAGATATTAAACATATTTAACTAATGAATAAAATTATATACATAAACAAATCTGATTAATTTATTTATATAAACTAAAATATTAATATATAATTCAATAATGTGGTTGTTTTATTTTTTTATTTTAAAATTACCTAATCATATTTTATCATATAAAGTTATATGAATTAAATAAGGAAAATTTATTTATGCATATAATATTAGTAAAATATATGGAAGTGTGTTGTTATTATTATTATTATTATTTGGTTGAATTTATCATAAAATCTTACAGATTTCATTAACAGAATTGATATATGGATGAAAAACATATTTTCAAATTTAAAGAGTGAACCTGTCATTTCACCAAAGTTGGAGTGGGAAATAGTTAGTTGGCGATGCTATTGATAGTTAAGTTACTTATTTTATGCAGAATGCCACTCGGAATGTACGATTGAACAAACACTTCATTTTATCAACAATGTTATATATATTTATTTTGAATATATATATTTATATATAATTATATAATTAAATAATTTTAAATTAAAAATAAAATAAATTTAATTATATAATAATATATATAAATATATACATAATATTATTTTTATATTATTTTGGTGAACCGGATCTTATATTTAGAAGAGCCTGCTTATGTTAGCCATGTGACACTTTAATATTAATTAATTAATTAATTATGATAGCAAATGTCAAATGGTGCTCATCCGTTATCTTTGTAAAAGGATTGAGAGACAGAATATTGTCACTGGATATGATCTGTAATTATAGAATCAATTATTGAATTCAAAATTTGTTTTATTTGATATAATTAATTTTGATTAATATAATAATCTAGTTTACACACTATCTTTTTATTAGAGTTTTTTTTATCAACTATTGAAAGGTTTTTATATCGATATCACTATTTTAATATCAAATTATACACAATTTAGAAGTGTTAAACTTTAATTAAGTTATGATTCTGATTTAAATCACATGATTAGGAATCGAATTATGTTTTTGGAGTTTGTAAATTTATTGTGGCAATAACGGAAGATGGCAGTTAAAACTTTCAAATATTATTGTCCAGCTAACAATAGACACGTCAATCAAAATATAATGCTTCTACTTGTCATCTTTTCGTTTTCCACATCCATCTTCCACCCAACCTTAGCTTCTTTAACTTAGGTTCACACAGACCATGTATGTTTATAATTTAGGATTCAATTATTCATGCTCATCGAGTTATCATGTTTGAGATTGAACAAAGGTTATTTATACTCAAAGTATGATACGTTTAAAAAATTATTATGGATAGGGGTGTATATTTTAGGTTTTCAAACTTGTAGGAGATTATAGAGTGTTTTGTAAGTTTTATAAATTACAAAATAGACTCAAAATATATTCGAAATAGGCTTAAAATCCAAAAAATTATAATGAATCAAACTTGAACAAAAAATTTGAGACCTAAATGAATAAGTCTAAAGTTATTAATATACTAGACTCGATTCAAAAAACCTGATTGACAGTCCTACTCTTAAGTTATTTTTGGTATGGCCAACACTAGAGCATTAAGTAAAGCCTCTTTAAGCCTTGTAAATCCCTTCTGAGCTGAATGGGTTCATTGGAATGAGTTTTTTTTTTTTAACTCAATCAAGGCTTCGACAATTTATCCATTTGCATTGATAAGTTTCCTATAAAAGCCAGTAAGGCCAAAGAATCCTCTAGATTGCTTGTTGGTTTTTAGAGTTGGCCAATTCTTGCACTACCAACCTTTTGAGGATTTGTTATAAACCAGTGTAATAAATCAGACCTGAACAAAGAGGACCGAATGGGTGAGCCTTAAACTCGGATCCCAAATTTATTTGCAAAACAAAGCTTGAACAAATCAAACTCAGTTGAGTAGACCCAACTGATAGCCCTACTCAATCATTCGGTATAACTGACACTGGAGTATTCACTAAGGCCTCCTTAAGCCTTGTAAAAACCTTCTAAGCTGATTCAATCCATCGGAATGAGTTCTTTTAAGTAATTCAATCAAGGGCTTGGCGATTTACTCATATCCATTGATAAATCTCCTATAAAACCAAATAATCCTCTAAGTTGCTTGTTGGTGATTAGTTTCGGCCATTCTCGTACTACTACAACCTTTTAGGGATCTGTTTTATGCCCCTCTGAAGAGATGATGTAGCTCAGATATTTGATCTAATTCCAGCCAAAGAAACACTTGCTTTCTTAGCAAACAAGTCATTCGTCCTTAGGGTCTCCAAAACAACTCAAGTGTTGAAGTTATTCCTCTTTACTGCTGCCATACACCAAAATATCATTAAAAAAAACATTCACAAATTTCCTCAAATGGGATCGGAAAATTGAGTTAATTAAACCTTTGAATGTAGATAGAGCATTTACATTGGTAAGGGTAAAAGGCATAACCATGAACTAATGCGATTAACCAAATTCGGTATGATTATCCAATATTTTCAGTTTGGTAAAAAACCTGTTAACATCAAAACCAGTTCATTTTCTGTTATGATTTTCCCCTAACTGACAATCCAATTTGGATAGAAAAACTAACTAAACCGGTTTAGTTAACTTGTTTTGAATACTTCTACTGCAAGGGATGGGCAGAGAAACAAGAATTCCCACTCTACATTACAGAAAAAAAATTTCAATCAAAGCGCTCTGACCACTTTATTTGCTTGAGTTATGTGACCTGTTGGACATAACATGAAATGCAGGGTAACAGGAAAAAAAACATGAAATGCCCTTTCCAGGAAAGAGTCCATGATTTCTCATTATGCAGAAAGCCGCAACAAATGGAGAAACAAAATTTTCAGGAATAAGTAAACAAACTACATAAAACGAGAGCTTAAATAAAAACCTCAAAGGATATCAAAGCCTTGTATTCTCAACTTAAGTATAACCAAAAAAAATCCTTTCAAGTGAATTGTACATAAATTACAGTTGGTTTGCTCATCCAATTGGCCAATTATTCCCCCTTCTTTCCAGGTTTTCTTGTGCCAGAGCAACGTTCCACTGAATATAAACTTACAACAAGGGTTACAACTACAAATCCTACACACTCACAAACAAAAGGGCTTTTATAATAACAATAACAATCCTACACATAAGGACATCTTTTACTCAAAACACAGACACCTGATTCCATATGTTGGAGCTAAAATCAGAAAGACAGTGCCTGTGACCTATAAACTTATTTGCATGTCTATACATTTATAAACTTCTTGCGGTCAAACCAAGCAAGTACCTTTTTTCCATACATATTGCTGCGCATCATCGGAATATTTGACTTAACCAGATTCCATAAAGCATCATGGAGTAAACCCTGCCCTTGCCACAAATGATAAACACAATACAACTAAACATGTCAGAATTTGATCAGAAGGCAGGCATTTCACTTATACTTAAACATGAGAAAGATTCGAGCAGTCTCAATATGCACAAGTCCAAATTGCCTAAGCAAGAATCAACTAGTTTTAAGAATGAATAAGCTTAACAAAGTGAATGATCTAACCTTAGACACGGACAAAGCCTTTTGGATAACAAAATTTCCAAAAGGATCGGTAAGCAGCATAGAAACATTTGGACTTCCAAGCAGCTCCATAATGATTCTCATGGACTGCTGTTCACCTGATTCTATCAAGCACCTCTCCACAACATTACTGCCATACTTATTGCAGGAGAGATGCATGTAATGCCCTTCAAATTGTCTAAGAAGATCTGCAGTTATTTGTGGTACCCTCAATCCCAGAACATGTTGCACCACGTAATTACTAGATATAAACAAAATTTTAGAAACATGTTAATTTCTAACCACAAATAAGATATATAAAGCTATATGATTATGAAATTAAAACATCATAAAGGTCTTGCAAACAAACCCAAAACGGTCTTCTGCTAGGTGATGTGCATAGGCAATGATCTCGGCAATTAGACGCTCTCTTTGCAGCCCTTTAGATTTTTCAACACATTGCTGTAGCACACAACAACCACTTTTGTCTGTTGCAATTCCAAAACAATTATCGACCACCTTGTTCAGAAGATACTGCCAAAAATAATCTGTCAGAAATTTCAAAAAGCCAGAACCATGCCTTTTTCCTGGTGGCCCTTTGCATTGTTTTAGGAAGGTCATGCACAATAATAAATAAGCATTAGGGGAGACCAAAGCTTAATGTCTACTCCCTCCAACACTGAAAATTCATTTCCATTCTTTCTATACAAAATTTCTTGAAGAAATTCTACATACACAGAAAACATACTTCAATTATTAAATCTCAAACCATGATTATGTGCTCTACTAGTAAAAAATTATTGACATACAAGCAAAAGGCGGATCTATCGTTCATACTTGTTTGATTGTCAAGGATTTTCCAACACTATATTAGAACCATGCAGTTTTATCCAAAATTTCATCATAGACAGAAGACCATATTTTTTCACAGGGAAAAATCAAACCATGGCAACTCTTATATATATAAAAGACCACACTGTCTCCAAATACACCTTAGTTAAAGCTCCCAATAAAAAAATCTGCAGAGATCAATGGGATAGTACCTCTACAACCAAGGCTAATAATTTTAGTTTTGAGCTCGAATAACTTCTCTAGCTAGGATTTGCTTAACAAATTAGTAACAATAGGAAAATTTGGTTTCAACAACCAGTACCATTATGATTTTAACTTTCAATT
Organism: Mangifera indica; assembly: GCF_011075055.1. Classification (NCBI taxonomy): domain Eukaryota; kingdom Viridiplantae; phylum Streptophyta; class Magnoliopsida; order Sapindales; family Anacardiaceae; genus Mangifera; species Mangifera indica. The sequence goes on from NC_058155.1 coordinate 10,849,716, forward strand.
GGGATTATTTCTTGAAATGTATAATCAAAGAGAAAAATGAAAATTTCCAACAGAAAGAACATAAAGACGCCTGTCATGAACCCAACCAATTAAACATTACCTTCTTGTCTTGATCAGGAAAACATTTCAAGCAATACTGAATTACATGATGACCATTCGTGTCCTTAATTAATGTGACAATACCAGGCACTAGAGCAGCTGCGACCATTGAGATTTGCTGCGGGGTGGTAAGATGTTCCAATAATTTCTGTACAGCACGAGTCCTGTAAAATAAAAGATAACCCTTTACTATTGAGCCATTCAAATAAAATATAAAAACATTTAAATAAATAAAAACATACCCGTGCATACTTAGGCATATCCTAACAAGTTGAAAATCAATATTGGTCAGCATTTGAACGATCTGAGTCCTCTGTTCATCACTGCATATCTCCACAAACTTTTGTACAACATAATTACCAAAAGGGTCAATAATCAAGTCACACACATGATCTATAATCTCCACGAAAATCATATCAGTTCCTTCTTTTGTCATATGAAGAATATTGTTTTGCAAGAGACGACAACCGTATTGATCCTTGGCCAAAGTCACGATATTACCCCTCAAATCTCCCAAAGATGGGGAATCAAATGGTTCCTGCAACCATTGGCGACTCTTCAAATTCGGGTTTCTCGGCACCATAGCATTGAACAAGAAGTCCTGCTTTGAAGATGATACAGCTGATAAATCATTGTGAAAAGCTCCATTTCCATAATCACGCAAAAACCCATTTTGGTATCTTGGCACCATAACATTCAACAGTAAATTTTGCTTTGAAGATGACAAAGACGATAAATCATTGTGAGAAGCTCCATCTCCAAAATCACGGAAAAATCCATTTTGGTCAGCACTGCGTTGGCTAAGATTATTCGATGTTGAACAAAAACCAGGTTTGAAACCGTCCCAGTTTTGGCCTTGCAAGCCCATAAACCCAGAAGAACTTAAACTCCTAACAAAGTTTCCGAGTTCCATTTCTTGGGCAGCAAGTGATGGAAAGCCATCCCTATTTAACGCAGAACCGTTTGTGACGTTATCAAAATCAGAGGACCTATCAAAAAACTCAGCATTAGAACCTGGACTAAGAGTGAGATTAGCAAAGGAAGATTCAAGGGTTTCTTGTAAAGGGTTTAGTAAGTAAGTTTGAGCGTTTTGTTGATGCTGACTTTGGCGACGCAGAGGGGCATCCGATGAACCGTAGATGGGATAGTGAAAAGGCATTGTTGTAGCCATAAAAGAACGGTTACTGCGGGTGTTGGCCATCAATGAATGTGAGAGAGGTGAAGGGTTTTGGGTGTTTCAAAAGAATTTATATGGCATTTGGAGGCGTGGAGATATAATTTTTGAGTTCAAATAAGAAAGAGGATAATAATGAAAAGATATGGCATGTACTTACAATTTGGGTTGAAATTTGGTAAGGTTTTTGAATAAAAATGGAAAAGGCTTTAACACACAGAGAGTTATAGCTGGAGAGACACGATAAGACTAGTCCAGTTTTTGCATGCAATTTATGAAACGCAATGAAATAGAAAGAGAAAAGACCTGGCGTATGTTCGTCAGCTAGAAAAAAAGTGTTTCTTCTGAACAACCAATAGTTTTTTAGATGGAATTGGAATGTGTTTCAATTTGTCTTTTTTGCATTCAACTCTCTGTAAAATTATAAAATATTAATTTCATTCAAAATAATTAAATTTCAAGATAAATTCATTTCAAATTAATTTCAAACTTCTCACTGTTTGTTTATCTGGATAGGAGTTTCAAATGGATGGTTTTACTTTGAAACTTATCAGATTAACATCTGCTAAATGGGATTTAGGGATTTAAGAGGGAAGTTCTGAAAATTTTAAATTAAATTTAATTGCATTGGAATTCACTTCTGTAGATAAAATACTAGTGCCTCTCAAGTTTTCAACTTGCTAAACTAAAGGTTTGCAAGTCAATGTTTTTCCTCTTATAATAAGTAAACCCATTTGGAAGGAGAACGCGCATTTGTATTTTTCAACACCCAGCTCCAGCTTTAGTAACAGAGAGGAAAATTTTGAACAAGTTTCCACCCATATATAAACTATCCCAAATATGCCTATAATCTTCAAACTTCCTTCAATATATGAATCATTTTGTTTATTCCGTTTCTAAGAAAATAGTCACCACTGATTCACAATTTCAAACATCTGAACCAAAACACAGAGGCTACAGGAGAAGGGAAAGAAAAAGAATACAGCAATGACTGTAAATGCAAAGGCAGCTTGTCAAACTTCTTTTCTTTCATGGAATAGTACCTGGTAACTGGAGGTCTATGTTGAGTTTACATTGAAGTACAATTCAACACTCAAATTCAAATTTTACTTTAGCACAAAAATTTATCATCTATTGAAGTGATTTATTTTGAAGGTTGGAAGGAAGCTTTGTTCACCAGCCAAAATGGACAATTGAGTATCATCACGCAATTGTTGGAAACTTGACTTCATGTAGCTTCACTGTGGCATTGTGTAAAATGGTGTAGTTACAGCTGACTGCTTTGAATTTTTTAAATCTGTGTACTCATTTTAGGGATGCTGTAGGTTAGCAATACTCAAGAGCTTCTTGAATGGTTAATACACAATCTTCGTGCTATCTATGGCAGACTTTAATCAACAGCAGCAAGTTTCTGCAATTTCATTGTTCCTCTTGAAGAGTCAATTTCCTGAACATGTGACTCTCTTGGACATTTCTAAACTGCGCCATGTTGGAGAAAGCTCACCACTACGAGTGACTAGATAAATGATGAATGCTACATAAGCAGCAGTGGCAGCACAGACTAGAGATCCAAACAACAGTCCCTTAACTTCAGAAAAAAAGAAATCTAGCAACAAGTAACCATTAATGACAATCACCAGAGCAGCCACAGTCCATGCAAGTCTCTGCAAAATAATGAAAAAAATTGGTTCAAAAAACTTAGAAGGCATCAAATAATTTATTGCCCGTCCTGTTTACAGACCCAACAAAAAATGATGACAGAATAATCAGGAGAGACATTTTCCAATCAATCAGTTATGTGTCAGTATGAAGCAAAAGCATGAGCACATGATTCTGTAAATCTCTGAACCATAGGAAACACTGCTTTCATAAAACTATTCAAAGATTCCGAGTAAACTTTACATGAAAACCTTCACAAAATCAAATTCTCATAATAAGAATCGATACCACACCCTTAAGCTAAAAAGATGAACTGTAACAGAATGAGAGAAAGCTACAAAATGGATCAAGCAAGAGGCTGAGCAATTTAACAAAAAGAAAACAAATATTCTATGGTTGAATATGTTGACATGGTAGTCAACTTCTGCGATATTTATTCCATTTTTCTCTTCAATCACACAAAATTTTCAAACATTCAACTTACGTTTTAACAGTATCGAATTATCCAAAAAAAACCACTGCTTGACCTCATAATTACTCATTAGATCATATGGCTACAAATGGCTTCTCAAATAAAGTTGAAATAAAAAGGGGTGGATTAAAATGGCAGATAAAAAAAAAACTAACAATATACCTCCAAGAAAGGCCCAATCTTGAAGACTCCCATGATCTGCTCCTTGGACACCAAGGTAAGAAGGGGAATAAGAGCAAAGGGAATTTGTATTGACTGAAGCACATTAAGCCATTCATTTAGAATATCTAATGAAGACTCAGAAGTGTTAAATATGAGAGCTACAATTATAGTCGGCACAATTGCACAGCTTCTTGTAATTAGAGCCCTCAGCCATTTCTTTACGCGAAGGTTGAGAAAGCCTCCCATGATAAACTGACCAGCATAAGTTCCAGTTATTGTACTACTTTGTCCAGCTGCCAGTAACCCAACACCCCAGATGTAAAGAATTGGAAGATATCCTCCGCCATACTTCTCCTGAAGATATTGCCCTGCATTAACTAATCCTATACCATCAGCTTGCTGAGTACCATAAAATCCTTTGGCAAAAACAGTTGTTACAAATAAGTTGATCACGAAGGAAACTAAAAGGGCAATGGATGACTCAATTGAGTAATAGTTTAGTGCTTCTTGAACACGGCCTTTCTTGTTGGGATCAATATTTCTTGATTGTACCAAAGCAGAATGCAAAAATACATTATGAGGCATAATGACACAACCCACAACACCCACAGCTTGCCTAATAGTTCTTGTGCTCAGTCTTGGAACCAAAATACCTGTAAACAGTATAGAAAAACTGATCATTATGCCACCAAAAAACAGAACAAAATTGTCCTTCCATGTCAAATAAATTACTTACCCAATAAAAGTTCCTTTCCACTGGGTTGTGTGTCCCCAAACATCCAGGCAAATGACAGAGCCATCGTCGCAATTAGTACAGCAAAAACAGCTTCTAATTTTCTTACTCCATATTGCTCTAGAAATAAAAATAGGAAACTGTTGACAAGAGCGAATAAAATAGTACTAGTTAAACATGATGTACGATTGTTTTGCATACAAACAGGTGCAACAGATGACAATAATGAATTATTATAAATTTTTTAGCTTAAACATGATAACCTTTCGCAGAACAAATCCAAAAAATGCAGAAAAAAAAAATCACATGCAAGTTTCTGTCGAAACAAATCGCAATAATTCGATATAAAAAGGAAATATCTAAATAAAAAATTCAGCAGCAAACAGCTCGAATTCTAGGGAAGGAAAAAACACTTACCAATCGGACGCAGTAATTAAAACACCAGCCCAAAGCGGCAACACCCCATTACTCAAAATCTGAATAGCAATAGCACTCCCAATAACCTCTTGAATATCCGCTCCGATTAACGCCACTTCAGCCATGAACCACAACAGGTAGCGGGCCCAATTCGGGTACTCATCTCTACACAGCTCCGCCAAGTGCCGGCCTGTTGCCACCCCAACCCGAGCCGACAGTAATTGAATCAACAATCCCATGATCGTTGCCCACATCAACAGCCAAAGAAGCGAGTACCCTGCTATAGCCCCCGATTGGAGATCTCCCTCTAAATTCCCCGGATCCAGAAAAGCGATGCTCATTAAAAAACCAGGCCCCGTGAACAGCCACAGTTTTTTCCACGAGAAAGGCGGCACATGGTTAACGTCTAAGGATTCCACATCCGCGATCAGGATTTTTTCCCGCGAGTCGAACGCCGCTTCCTCATCGTCCGATGAGGCTGAGGATTGTAAGAGACGATTGGCCTCCTCGTCACTAGGTTTAGGCGACAACTCATTATCGTCTTTGGGTCGTGATGAGTTCATGAAATATTCCGTCGTCGGTGGATTTGTAGTATCTGGCAGAACGATGGACAGACTCCTATCAAGCCAAGTGAGCCTGCCTAAGGGTCTAGACTTTAGATGGTGAATTTATAATTTTTTTTTTTCATTTTTCTCCGTTTTGGAAAAGGAGGTTCCCAACCAATGGCACATGGACACGTCACATACGGTCATTTAATAATTTCATAAGTCTATCAACACGAACACGGCCTTATCTATTAAATTGAGACTTGTTTCTTCCATTAATCATTAATGCAATCCTTAGTATTAGTAAAAAGAATCGCATCAAAGCTAAAGTTTTCCTCTTTTGACAAGTCTCCAAATCAGTGCTTTGATTTGATGCCGGCAAATAAACAGAGGAACGTAAAATCAGAATAAGAAAATACATAAAAAATGGTGTGGTATGGTGTGGCAGAGCCCTGGTGGTTGGAAGCCATAGAAACAGGGAGAGTAAGCAGCACCATTTCTTTCATTACGAATATGAACAACAAGCATAAATAAAAGAATAGAACATCTTTCTGCTTTCTTTTGTGATAAAGGAATGGCATCATCATCTATATATGTTTTAATACGGAACCATTCTTATCTCATCTCCAAATTTAACAAGCTTTGATGATTTGAACTTTGAAATGACTGTTTTCCAATTGCGACAGATGGATTGGATGCTTAAGTTCATTAGGACTAGAATGAGAACCATTCTTTTAATTACGGGCTATGAGGCCTTCCATATGTCACTATGCTCCAAAAAGCACAAATTCTGACTAAATATTCACAGGGCAACTCCTAAACAAAGCCACTGCTAATTTGATTATGAAATATATCTGTAAGTTTTTCTTCTTGTATCGTTTTGGGAGTGAAAATAAGCTCACCATCGTTCATGCCAAACATGTAAAAACAATGATGGTCGGGTATTCTGAAGTATGGTGCCGATGAAGTAAATTGTTTTTCTGCTTTGCAACTGGGTTTATTGGTTTCACCGTCTTCGCTAAATCATGGCATCTGAAATCTGGACTACTGCATTGGCAAAGTTTGCATAGGTGGGACACTTTGCTTGATCTCTTCTTGCTATCTGATTCCCCAAACGAAGAGTAGTTTGCTTGTATTGTGTTATCCGTACTAATTTTTTTGAAACCTAAACCATCACTAGCCCTCTCAAAAGGTATCGCCAGCTGAAAATGGTTTTTCATTTATTGCTTTAATCGTGATTGTACTCAAACTATGCCTACGATTTCAAACTTGAAGGTTCAGAACTTTCAGGATCCCACTTCGTAAATCCTGGTCATTTAACATTTAAGGGTTTTGGCCGACCTTGAGAGAATAATTTGAAAGAACAGAGCAGAACAGGACAGAGGAGAAGAGAGAATGTTATTTATTTTCATTTTCAGTAAAAGCAATGTTTTCACATTATTTCCACGTGTCCAATTTAAAGGTGGAAAATCTTTCACTAGTGTAAAGAATATTAAATACTAGATAACATCTGTGGAAGTGAGTCAAACCCTTTCAGAAATGGAGTAAACATTGGAGAAATTACAATCTTCTTTGGAGACAAATTGGTGATAATGTTACAAAGATGCGTTACAAGACCATAAAAACGCTTTTTCCAACTTCAGCACCTTCATTCAGTCATCCATGACCTTGTAGCTTGATCCAAAGAAGCAAATAACCAACTGACAATTTAAGAAACTAAGCTAGGGACTCTATGTGCAAAAAACTAAAAGCCCTTGATCTTTCCAGGAAAAAAAATCAAATCTCTTCTCAGACACAATCACACAATTTTCCTAGCTTTTTTTAGCTCTATGGGTTAAATAATCTTCTAACTTTGTGAATAAGTCTGCGACATATTGGACACATTTTACTATCCTCCTCCACGATCCTGCAAAATCACATATTATTAAAATCTCTGAAAAGTTTGCTGCAAAGAAAAACCTACTAGAAGGTCCTTTTATGCATTCATACCTCTGAGCACAGTCGTAGCAGGTTGCACAGTGCCCACATGGAACAAAGAAACAGTTGCGCTGGTCGTCATAACATATAACACATAATTTTGCATCATACAAATCCTCTGAAGAGCTAGTAGATGATCCTGAATCATCATCTTCTTGATTTGTTCCATATGTGTATTGAACTGGCTTCACAGGTATTATAGGGTCAGTCCCAGATATTTCTCTTGTAGCTACCAAGTCATTCTCACCATCACATGCTTGAACAAACTTCAGTAGCAGAAAAATAATAATTATGATAAATCCTACAAACAAACATAGAGAATTTCAGGCTATAGACTCAGTCTCAGTCATTGTAAAGAGAGTTGAAACTTCAAATGATACTTGCATCTTATGTTGTACCTAAAGCTGCTATGTAGGTTATGACACGAGCAACAAAAGATAGTTCAATGTACCATTCATCTAGATCCCCCTACAATAAGTTCTGTTGATTAAGATTAAAGTTTCAGGGAAGTTGAGCAAATTACAAGGGTGGGAAAAAAATGAGGCCTTACATTGTTTGGTGTTGTCAATATGACATAATGAGTGTTCGGAAACAAGAGTTGGAGCCGGCACAATCCCTTTAACGTCGAGCACACATTCTTTGCTTTGGTTAGATCATACATTTTGGATGTAACATTTACAGTCATTGTCATTATAACGCTTTTGGGATTCACATTAATGACACCAATGTAGTACCTGTCATCTTCTTCAATAGTGTATTCAGCAACATGAACTGAAAAATATGCAGCAGATAAAGTAAAAATATTAATAGATACTTTCAACCATCTTACATATGTAGCATTCTTCTCATTTCAATTTGGCCTTTCCTCTTCTATTACTGGTGTGCTTTCCAGCAATGGCTCACAAATTTTAGAGACAGGAAATAGCGATAGTGATCATGAAGGCCAAATCTAAGCGGAACCTTTTCTTCACTAACAATTATATTATGGGTAAAACGTAAGTTGAAAATCTGAGGAAAAGCAGAATCATACCGGCTACTATGTCGGTGAGGGCAAGGGATTCTGAGGAACTAGTGAGTTTCGGCAGCAATGTTTGGAATTTCCGTTCTCCTGGAGATTCATGTATACATTTGTTATACTGTAAAATTCGTTAGAGAAAATTATTACTAAAATATGCAAAAAGTATACTAACTTACCCTTAATCATAACCAGTTGGAGTTGATTTAGGCTTCTACTCTGAGTTTCAAATCTCATACGGATCCTGGAGCCTTCGTTCAACCACAAAGAAAATCCCTAATAATACAGATCCAACTTTATTAATCTTTTCAATTATTGGGGAAATGCTTAATAATAAATAAATTTCAAGGGACAAAAATTTCACCTTGCGCCTGTAAGATCCAACAATCAAAACTTTCGAAACACTCCAATTGGTTTCAAAACTCAATTCAGGCTTCTCACAAAACCCGTAAAGAAGAACCCCTTTCTTGTCATCATCTCTTACTTCAACCTGCTTAACGAATACAGAACTTGCTTTCATCAACCTTGAAGCGCTGGGACCAAGCACCATGCGACAATCCCCATAGTACCCATATCTTAGACTCACAGTAACTGCAAAAGAAAAAGGGTAAAAATGCATTGAATGGTGATTTAACGAGAAATTGAAAGAGAATGTCACAAATTATACATGCCACATATCCATAAGGTCAAAGGGGGTATTAAGCGCGCCCAGCTCTCTTGCCACCGCTGACGGTGCCTCATAGGAGGAGCAAGAACTGCCCTGAACATGGCTGATTAAGTGAGTTTGCGTGTTTATTTGGGTAGAAAGAGATGTAACTACGAGAGTTTAAGTGTTTGAGGTGAAGACGAGGGATTGAGAGAGAAGACTAGTAGGTTTATTAGCGGTAAATGCCAGAAGTTGAACAAGTAGTTACTATTTTGAGTAGCGGGGAATTGAATGGCTACTTTTTGAATGTTAGGTGTAACTTGAAAATAACAGATTACGTGCATAGGCAAATCACCCTGATGGAAGCATTAAAGTTAAGCATTACAAGTCACGTCTTGTCGCCAAAGGCAGGCTACACTTAGGTTGAAGACGTTGCTTTCCACAAGACCTTGGCTCTAGTCACCAAACTAATACCTTTTTATTAGCATTGGCGGCTTAGTGACTTGGAGAAGGAAGTCTACATGATGTTACAACAAACAGGGGGAGCAACACCTTTGCTAGTTAAAAATGAAAAAAAAAATTATATGGGTTTCATCAAACACCTAGAAATTGGTAACATAAACTTATTGTGCCATTGGATTTCAACAATTAGATGTGTGGACCGCTCATTTTTTTCATTTTCTCTCCCTAAGGATCTTCTGTTAAAGTTCACGTACGTGTTGATGATATTATTGTCGCAGGAAGAAAACCTGCCTCGGCTGGGTATACCTGTTTTTAAATTGAACCATTATTATTATTATTATTTTTTGGGTCTTATCCCATTTTATGATGATCCAAGAAACAACCAGTGGCTTCTCATTCTTCTGCTGAGATTGAATATTGAGCCGTAGACACCACTACTAGTGAAATAATTTGATTAACAGACTCTTTTGTGGGATTTTTTTAATTATATTTTGGTATGTACATGTACAGTCAGAAAAAGCCCAAAAGAAGGGTCCACAGAACAACCAAATCTCACCCCCAAGGGAACAGCCCATAACCACAAACACAAACAAAGCCCACACAGAGAACAACACACTAGAAGGCCAACTCAACAAGAAGGCCCACCAAACCCAAAGAAAGGGCTAAGACAACACCCACAAGCCTGGCAACCAAGGCCGACCAGACAAGCAAAAAACACAGGAACTGAAAAACTACAGACCTTAAAGTCCCGAACACCTACAGTCAAACTAACTCAACAGAGAGGTCCACCGCCCAAGGGAAACCTCAAGCTAAACAAGAAACAAGGAGCCCAGAAAAAAGAGCTAGCAAAATTAGACCGGGAAAATCTTCAAAAAAGCCAGGGCATGCAAAAGATGGAACCATAACAAACAAAACTGAAATATGGCAGCAGGCCAATAATCTGCAGCACCCAGCAGAAAGAACCCAGCCAGAGAACGCAAGGTTAGGATAAATCAACAGAGGGCTAAGGAGCAGTTCTGTTGGGACAGCAGATATGCAAACCAGAATGCTAATTCATCAGGCATCAAATGAGGTTGTCATTCACATTGTTGCTAATCTAGTCTTCCACAAGCATGCAAAGCACACCAAGATAAATTGTCATTTCATTTAACAACAAATTCAGTAGTAAACTATTGTCATTTGACCCATCTCTTTAAACAACCAATTGGCTAACATTTTCATTAAAAATGCTATATACCCAACTTTGTACATATATAATGATATGTTTTAATAGTTTTAAATTGAAGATAAAGTAACATTTAATCACATTATGATATGTTATTATTTATGTATATAATTTTATTGTTAATTAAAATCTTAAGAGTGATTGGTTTCACATTTGTTGGTCAATTTAGGCAATTACCCTCTTCACGTTCCAATTTGAGGGAAATATTGAAGCATCATTTTGGATGTGACATATTATCTTTTCTTTTGTTTCCACAAGAGCATATTATTAATTTATTTTCTCAAATATAATTATAGGAAATAATCGTCTAGTTATTCATTTCCTTAAACACAACCATTTAAAGAAAAAAAAACTAGTAGTAGCCAATTTTGTTATGAGTGTAATTAATTGATTAAGGCTTAAACTGATATCTAAAATGTATATATTGAAATATCTATTTGAGTAATATTATGCATATTCACTTTTTGATACACAAATACATACATACATAATGTGTCATCATATGATTAAGTGTTATTTTATTTTTAATTTAAAATTATTTAATTACTTAATAATACATATCAAATATATTATTTGTGTATATAAAATAGGTACACATAATTTTATTGTATTTACTATTCATTAGAACATTTTCACTAATCGATGCATGTACATGTCTATACCTCTGGCGCCAAAGCAAAGACCAGCAACAGAAACATTTATCCTGCTATACTTCACAAGCTTACACACAAGATTACAAGTGAAAAGGGGAAGGGGAACCTGAATGCAAATGGTGGAGCCCTTTTTGCAGTAATCAGTGATACATCTACCACGAGAAAGCAGCATTGGAGGGCCGAACGTGCGAGGCCTGCTGGGGAGACCCGCGGGAGTGAGAGGAAGCAATATAGAATCAGATACAGCATGGAGAAACCATTGACACGTTGCAAGCGGCGGGCAATCGTCTTCGTCAACCTCGGCTAAAGTCACAACCGAAAGTAAAATACCATGTGCTACCTGGGACCCTCACAGACACACTGCCGCGGCTTATACCTCGAACGCATCAAATAATGAAAGATGCTTTGTCTATTTTCCCATGGTTTTCAGTTTTTCCACAGCTTACGTTTCATGATATATTTACTACAGGTTCCTGTTCACATTTGGATGTCTTTTTCATCGCTGGACTAACAATGGATTTTGCTTGAGCAGGTTGATGCTTGTGGACGCTTAGTAAAAGAGATAAGTAACACCATACATCTACTATCCTGGCTAGTTTTCACATTTCCTTCTGAAACTTTCTTCTTTTTTTTTTTTTTCCTTTGTAACTGTTTACTCTCTTCAACATCTTTTGTATATCTATGCTTCAGGGTTTAGTGTGAAAGAAGCCGCAAATTCTTCTGGTACATATACTTCCTTAATTTATCACAAGTAGTCCGCATTATTGTTTGCATCATCGATTTGTCTGTCATTGAACTTAAAATATAAATAAATGTTACATAAATCTTCACCGACTTGAAGGTAATTATTGATAGCACCCATTTGCCCTAATGATTCAACTTACAAATCTTGTCAAAAGAAGAAACCAGAAAATCTAATGATAAAAGCAAATTAAGGATATGATTCCCTGTCCTCACTCATCATGTCACCTTCTTTGAATGGCCTAACAATGACAAAATTATAACATGTGTATTTCCTCTTCCTTCTTGCGTTCATGCTGATCTTCTTTATTTTCAATTATATATAAGGAGAGTGATAGATATATATATGATCCTTTTCCTAAAGACAGATCAAACTATTATAATTTCCTAACTAGCAATCAATCGGCTCAGACGATAAAAGGGTGTAGAGTTTTCTCTTGAAATTAGAAGGACATGGGAAGAGTGAAGCTCCAGATCAGGAGGATTGAAAATACAACTACCAGGCAGGTCACTTTCTCAAAAAGGAGAAACGGTCTTATCAAGAAGGCTTATGAACTGTCTGTTCTCTGTGATGTTGATGTAGCTCTCATCATGTTCTCCCCATCTGGACGAGTCAGCCTCTTTTCTGGAAACAAAAGGTCTGCTAAATATATACCCTACATATCCACTTTCATTGTTAGTATAATTTTATAGCTCGATGAAAAAAACCAGATTGAATTCAACGTAAAATACTATATCTCCTTATCTAGTGTAACTAAAATTGATTTCTTTTTGTGTTTGTTCAAGCATTGAGGAAATTTTAATACGGTATGTCAATCTTCCAGAGCATGAGCGAGGAAGGTAAACATCTTATAATCAGAAATTAAGCATATATTTTTCTTAATTTTTTGATATGGGTTATGTTGCTTTGGTATGTTTACCATGATGAAACCTTACGAAGACTGCATAATCAAGAGGTAACAAGCACACTCCAAATATATTCATAAATAGACTTCTCACCACCCTAGTGTTTAAGGCCGGATTTGAATTTTTTGGGTTTTCAGTTTCTACAAAGTGCTCTTTGTAAGTTGAGGGATGAGGCAAATCAAATCTATCAAGAAGCCAGGTTTTTAATTGTTCTTGATTTCTTATTTTTACCTACCCAGCACCTTTTTCTCCAGTTGGATATTGCACTTGCCTACTTTCCTGCTTATGAAATTAGATATCAATATAATTTCAAGTTCCGTTCATTTACGAAATTTTCTTTTCTAATTAACGAGACCCTCAATCTTCTTTTTTGTTACTTTATGCAAAATACCCCAATGACGGTTGATTCTAACATCGAGGTATTTTCATGCATGAATTCTATTTTCATCCTGCCAACTTATTATCAGGTTATCGTTTGGTTGTTATGGTGAACCACTTCCGATGGCTGAATTACAGGAAATTCAACTAGAAATTCTTAAGTGTAGGTCTCAGATACAGAGCATGGAGAAACGACTAAGGTACCAAAAAACCCTGAACTTTCTCATCAGTTCTGTATTTCTTCACTAATCAGCCAAAATTTTCAAGGATGTTTGAAAGTGATCCGTCTGAAATAACAACCTCGAATGAAATAGAGTACCAAGCTCAAATCCTTGAGGAAACTTTAAAACAAGTCCGCCTGCGCAAGGTAATTGTTATTCCTTAACGATATGTATAATTCTGAATGGCTGGCTCCACCAGATATATACTGGACTTACAAAATTTATGATAACAGCGGCAACTTTTGGAAGAGAAGCTTTCTCCGAACACACCATCAGCTTCACATGTACGTAAATTTGGCTGGACTTTACGATTAATACCATTATATAAATTGTTTTTCCAACCAAACTATTGCAGGCACATCTTCCTCCAGAAACGCAAGATTTGAATGGTGTAGTTGCGGAAAGTCCAAATAACATTTTACAGTGGCTTCCAGAAAGAGACCCACAAGTTGAGATCCTAAATGTTTTGGATTCAAACGGCCTTCTTCCAGTGAGGTGATCATTGAATATTCTATAATTGGCTCGTTTAGTAACATGCTGCAGCTCTTGTATTCAAATTCAATTGTCATATTCTTTAATATTTTCAGTGATCAACCTGAAATCTTGCCGCGGCCTTCAAATCCCTTTCATGTGGAAAACGTCAACACTTATGAGCAGATAAGGCCAGGAGGTGGGTCGCAGGAGGACAGTAATCCGCAACGTCCTGAGATTGGACAAGGGAATGCTTTGAACTTGTCCGCATGGACTAAATTTTATCCCTCAGGTATTTGAAGGAATTATGTGAGACTCATGATCGGTGATCCCAGTATAGATTATATGCAGGACAGGGGGGATTGTACTGTACAGATAGCCAGTGGAACTGGAATTAATGTTTTTATATTTGTTTGGATGAGAAAATTTCAAACGAAAAATCAATATAACAATTGACATCATTATAGTTATAAAAGATTATATATATATATATATATATATATATATATATATATATATATATATATATATATATAAAGAAAGGGTTAGCCACCTTACTTGTCGGTTTGGTTGGTATTACAAGCCTAGTGTTATGAATATAATTTTTATATATAAATAATATGTTATTATATAATTAAAAATTAAAAATAAAATAATAAATAATTATATATTATTATTTATATATAAAATTAATTTATTCAATAATTTATTAAAGTGGACCATTGCCATAAGAAGTTGAGGCCAAAAGAATTGTTGATACTGTTGATCCAACAAATTGTTAGAGTTTTAATGGTGAATTTATATGAAAACTCTTATCAACCACCCCATTATCATGCGCCCTAACCCTAGGAGACGTGATTTACTCATAACTGTTGTGTATGAACGGTCGTACACTACTAATACACAATTATTTACCATGTTTAATTTACAATTTTATCCTTTTTACGATTGTCCGTATTACATGAAAAATTCTAGTATATGAACAAACATAACCAACATTCTCCACTTTTCATCCTTACAAATTTTCAAAAATAAATAATCCAAATAAAATAAAATGATTAGAATACTCTTAAGACGTATTTATAAGTATTATAATTTAACTATAAACCATAAATAATATAACGTAATCGTAAACCCTATATCTTAATATTAAACTCTAAACCTTATACATTAACTCTAAATCATAGACCTTAACCGTAATCTATAAATTTTAACATTAAACCTTAAACCATAAACTTAACTATAAATTTTAAATTGTAAACCTTCATTGTAAACTCTAAACTTTAACTTTTATTATAGACTTTGAACCTTAATGAACATTTTTGCAAAAGATATCATACGAAAAAAGCCTTTGCATAAGAATTCACACTTATTCACAATTATCTTACACTACAAACCTTGAATTAAGCTCTCAACACCGTTTCTTCTATATGTGAAAGATCAATATTCAATTCGATTTGTATTATGGGGGACTTAAGGGTGTCGCCTTTTCTTATTAATCTTTACTTTGTGAGCAATTTATTTAGTTGTTGCTTTTGCTAGTTTTTATGTCTAACATAGATTTGTTGATTGCTTGCAAATTATATAAACTATACTTTGGCTCCTTCTGTTTTTAAAATTTATGCACACGCCCCCAAATTTATCTTTTTTCCTACCAATAGAAATTATAATAAAACTCTCTAACTTCTATTTATATCAATTACCTCCTCATCTTCAAAGTTTGGTTTATACGTTAAAAAGTTTAGCATATTGCTAAACTTTATCCAAGTCGAAAATTGGAAGATGAATAAACAAATTAAAGAAACGGTGGAAATAATTATAATTTCGTGGGTTTGACATAAATTGAGAGTGGGAAGATGATGATATTTGTACAACTGATAATGTGGCGGCTAGCAGAGGAACTAGAGGGGTTGCAAGTGCTTGTCGATTGACTATTGTTTCAATTCTAAGGCAATTGATGGCGGTGGTAGCTGATGGAGGAGCCAAAAGGGGTCCCGAAAAATAAGTCCTGAGTGAGAGATGTAGAAATGTCAAGCGGTGGTGGTGGTTGTTTCCAATGAATTGATTGTGTAACTAAATTTCCAAAAATTCAATCAATTTTATATGAAAAAAATATTTTACTCAACCTTTTTCACTATCTCAAATGATAATTTGAGTCACAAAAAAGAAAAATTTATATATAAGAAAATATTAATTCAAATCTCCTTTAACAATATAGTTCGATGATTATGAGGTTAGTCGTTAAATCTTAAATTTATCTTATTCAATATAATTGATTTAATTACAGAGTTTTTTTACTCAATATTGTTGGTTTGATTAAAGAAAATAATACTCTAACTCAAACAAAATTTCTCATTACTGAAAAAAAAAAACTTTTTCAATTATATTTGATTGGATTTTTCGTGATTTTTTTGTTGTGCTAAGCAAAGTTAAAAACATGAAAAAAATATATTTTTTTGGGCCAAAATTCTATTTATATATAAGAATGCATTCGCCAGTTTATAATTTGTTGGCTTATGGTGCGGTCCCTCTTAGTTTATTATCTTGTTAATGGTAACTCAAAATCTGATTTTTTGATTAATAACATTGTTTTTATGATTAAAATAATTATAAATGTATTTAATCAAGGCGTATGTTACCGTTTGCTTTGTTTCCGATCACAGAGCGGATGGCAATGATGGTGCGCCTCTGGGCCACAACAAGTAACTGAGGTTAAAGCATAGATGAGCGGGCAAGATTTGATTTGATTTTGAGTTCAAAATTTAAAATATAAAATTGCTGTGACGAAAGAGCGCTCCAAAACGAGAGAAGCGGGTAACCCAGTGTTGTGAAATAGAGGGCAGTGACGGCAGCGCCCCCATTTCTTCCCCTCCCAACCCCGTACTCAAACTTTTTGACAAATAATAAAGGCCAAATAACTCTTTCCCACTCACGATTTGGTGCAAATTTCATTTTTTATTAATTAATTATTAAAAATTTATACATTAATTTACCTATCAAATTTTGTTATTATTATTAATAGTAAAATTATTATTTATTAATATATTTAAAAAAATTAAAAATTGATTATATTTTTTTAAATTTAAAAATTTAACAAAATTTTCATCACTTAAAGTTTAAAAAATTAACATTTTCCCTTTAAAGTTTTCTTACCATCACTACCAATAGTCAGAGACTAGGACGATCGAGTTCTCTACCCCTCTCAGCTTCTCTCTCTATCCCAATCTATCAATGACCATCACTGATCGACGAAATAGATCGAAGACGATAGTTCTCTTCATCTTAATGAAGACTAATCGTTGGGTTAAAGAGAACCACTATCTTCGATTGGTGATAGTTGTGGATAGACTACAATATAGAGAGAAATCAAGAGGGACAGAGAACTCAGCCCTTGATAGTGGTAGCTAGAAAACCCTAATAAATAAAATATTTATTTTTCAAATTTTAGATAAAAAGAATTTATCAAAAAACTAATCCAGAGGGAGGGGGGATATGTGATAAACTTTAATTTTTTTAAATATTTTCATTAAATAATAATTTTACTCGTAATAATAATAACAAAATTTAACAAATTTATGTATATTTAAATTTTTAATAATTAATAAATATGAAGCTAAGTTCATATCTAACCTTCGGTAAAAAAAATAAGCCATTTGGCCAATAATAAATGAATGTTTTTCTATTACCATAGTCAACGCTTTACATTAATAATTATAAAATTCCATTTATCATAAATATTTACAAAATTAATATTTTTTTGGAAGAATGGTTATGGTTTGATTTTCGTCCACCAGCCCGCCAAATCTTGCCAGTAAAGCCGGACGGTGTCAATTTTTTAAGGGAATATTAATTAAAATCAACAAAATTTTTTTTACTTAAATCTCTTTAGATAAATGTACATCAGTTTTATTTTTATAGGTAAATTTTCTTTTAATTTCAAAAATACTCTCTCTCAACTTACTACATCATTTCCAATGATTTACGTCATACTCAATTGCCTAAAATTTTTTTAACAGATTTGATAATTTTTTATTTAAACTATCACTAATACACGTTTTAAGAATTAAATACATACTTAAAAATTGATAAATTTTTGTTTAGATTTTAAATACAGATACTAACAAAAAAATATCATAGATGAAGAGAATGATAAGTACTAACTGATGTTGTAAGCGTAGGGTGTGTACAAGGTACTTGGGCGCGTGTAGAATACGTACAAGATATGTGGGTACGTGTATAGTGCGTATATGATGCGTGAATGTGTGCAAGGTGCATACAGAATATATGTAAGGTGTATACAAAATACGTGCAGAGTATATGAGTACGTACAAGGTGCAAAGTGTAGAGTGCATAAATAAATAAATAAATATATATATAATATTTAAAAATTATTATTATTATTATTTATATATATTATAATATAATATTTAATATATATTAAAAATATATATTATTATTATTTATATATATTTTTTAAATATATATTATAAAATATATATAATATAAATTTAAAAATTATTATTATTATTATTATTATTATTTATATATATTATGTTAAATATTATAATATAATAATAATAATAATAATAATTTTTAAATGTATATTATATTTTTTAAATATTATATTATATTATTATATAAAAATATATTTATATATATTTATATTTTTTATGCACCCATGCACGCACTTTGCATTCAATGATACA
This sequence comes from Mangifera indica, assembly GCF_011075055.1. Taxonomy (NCBI): domain Eukaryota; kingdom Viridiplantae; phylum Streptophyta; class Magnoliopsida; order Sapindales; family Anacardiaceae; genus Mangifera; species Mangifera indica. The sequence continues at coordinate 10,868,378 of NC_058155.1, forward strand.
TCTTCTACGCATTTATTTACCCTGTACAACTCTTTATATCTTGCACACGAAAGTTATTAAAAGTGATGTAATAAGTCAAAAAAGATATTTTTAAAATTAAAAATAACTTTACTTATAAAAATAAAATAATTACCCCAAAGATTAAAGGGCAAAACAAAATTACTCATAAATTTTAACATTAAACAAAAATGCCCCAAAATTGCGAAGAGACGAAAATGCCCCTCCACTCAAAATCGTCCATAACCACGCGCACAACAACCAAACACACGAAAACAGAAAATTTTGAACACACGTTTCGCGCACTCAGCAACTCCGATTTCATCCGACGATTTTTCCGACATTTCTGGCAACAACGATGGACAAAAAGGTTAGTAAAACAACTCTTGTCATCTCTTTATGCATTTCATTTCACGATTTGATGTAAAATTTGGGTGTTTTGCGTTAGGGTTCGGATTTGAAATTTTCGAAGAAAATACTTGATTGTTTGCTGATTTTGATGACTTATGTTAGGACTTTTATGTAAGATTAGGTGTAGAGTTGATTATTGTTGAAATGAAGTTTGAAAAATGAAGTTTGGAAGGTGAAATGTGGCCACACGAATTCGACAGTCACCGTGCGAATGGCGCAGTGACCACAAGAATTCGTGTAGACGGGGAGGTGTTTTAAACTTTTCAAACTTCGTGGACTACACGAAATCGTGTTGTTGGGGGTGAAAATGCGCGTTTTCATCGTGTGGTGGGGCGTAGTAGAAATTGGAAAACTTTGTGGGGTGGCAAAATCACGGTCAAACCCCCGAATTCGTGCGGTTGACTCACGAATTTACGCGGTTGAAGCGTGAATTCGCGTGGTGGACGCGCGAATTCGCGTGGTGGGGCAAATTGCGGTTTTCCAGAGTTATCCAGCATGCGTTTCCTCTGGTTGGAATCAGGGGGCAGAAGCAATTCTATTAAATTTTAAGGCTTTTTTGATATTTTTCATATGAGATCAAATTGAAATTTAACCATCTTAAGGTTTTTTGACGTGTAGAATTCGAATTTAATATCTGTTTTTTCGAATAAGGCCTCTATGTATAGAATTAAATAATTTATTCCCTAAAATTTATATAAATTTAATATAATTGTAATTTAATTTTCATACAGGGAGTTGTACAAAAGAGAAAAAAAGACGAAAGCAGAGATGAACTGCGATTTCCTCTCGAAAAACACTTCAAGGCTCAAGTTACTACATGTGGATATAGAGATGTTGGAGTCGTGATCAAAAAATTATTAACAGAGAGACAATTATAAATGTTTCGACGTACATTTTTCGGACACTTCCTAGAGTTGAAGGATAGTCGATTTAGTGGGGTCCTAATACATTCCTTCATCCTTCGAGCGGTAAATAAGGTGACTTTGGGAGAGGAGTTATGGTTTCGGGTTAATGACGTGGATGTCAGATTCAGTGCATATGAGTTTGCTATTATGACAGGCCAATGGATTGACTACGTCTACATAAACTGTTCGATAAAAAGTTGTGTTATAGTATGAATGCACCCATTGAAGGCAGGTTGTAAGCTTCATATATCTAGCTACAGCAATAACGTGCATGCAGAGAATATTTGATAATTGAAATTTTCGACAAGTACAAGTATGCTCCGTCAGGTCTACCAGGGCATCATATTGGCCACTACCAAGAACCTAGTATCACTCAGTTGTTATAGGACGCACCTCTAAGTTCGAAGACTTCCGTACACGTTTTGCGATCTTATCTTCAACCTAAGGTGTGACTGGACTGGTACAAGCATCTGTAAATCATATAAATATAAATGCATCTGGTTAGTAACCAAGTATAAATTTAGTAACACACATTTATAACATAGTATAACAGTGAATATGAACTTACTGGCATGATTTCTTCTTTCATAAAACCATCATTGTAATGTACCTCTAATGAACTCGATCAGCATAGTAATAGGTAAACCTCGAGCGTGTCTGACCAAGGCATTAAATGAGTCAGCAATATTGGTAGTCATTACATTGTACCTATGCCCTGGAAAATATGTTCATGCCCATCGATCAAAACCCACTTCACACAAGTATGCAGTTGCCTCAGGGTGCAAATGGGACAGTGACTTCATGACCTGTTGAAATTCAAATTCAGTGTACGCCTTGGCTATTTTTCAGTACATCTATGCGATTTTAGCATTCTTTTTGTACTTGGACCGTATGTTACAATGGAGATGGTGACAACAATAACCGTGATACACACCAGGGAAAACTTCAGCCAATGCAGAAAATATGCTGACATGTCGATCTAAAATGATGGCCAAATGAGGTACCTCACCAATATAATCTCTCAGCTTTGTTAAAAACCAACACCATGCGTCATGATCTTCCCTGGGACCAATCCCAAAAGCAAGTGGATATATTTGATTATTCTCATCTAATGCGACAGCAATAAATAATTGACCCAGATATCGACCCTTTAAGAAAGCAACATCAATACAAATAATCTGTCGAATATGATGTTGAAATGCACGGATACTACAACCGAATGACATGTAAAAGTATTTAAATCGATCCTCCTCATCTGTTAGTATATGTGTCCCCATCCTCGGATTACAACACTCTAAGTTGAGGCAATACTCTGGCAGCAACATAAACGACTCTTCTGATGTCCCCCTCAATGATTGAAGCGCCTAATTTCTCGCCAGCCATGCTTGTGCGTATGATATATCAATTTTATATCGGTCGGCGATATCAGCAATGATCTCCTTCGGTCGATAAACACGATCAACTAAAATGAATTTGGTCCTCAAAATCTGTCCCAAAGCTCGAGCACCTACTTGCCTATGATGAGGTAATATCTGATTTCTGTAATATGTGTGACAACTATCCAAACGACGTAATTCAAAGCTATCAGTTTCTCCCACCCTAGCTGCACGTGCACGCCATTTACATTCTTTGTTACGACATTTAAGAACCCATCTAAGCGTGTCTGATTTTTTCACAAAAAATTGATATCCCCTACGAAGCGCGTCTTGAGTTATCGCATCAATGACATGTTGTTCACTAGGAAATAATGTACCAACTTTTGGAGAATCAGTATCGGTCGATGCTTTAGAGTTTCTAGATGTAGATGGTTGATCAGGAAACGGTGATAACCAATGAAATGCATCAGTAAGAACATTCCCACTAGCAGGATTTTTTTCTGGAAAATAACTCGTACCTTCAATATCGTTATTACCATAGGTCTTCTCTTCAATCTCTGGTTCTTCGATTGGAATATCATATTCAACCTTTCCATTAAATTCACTCCAGTCTGGAAAAGTTGCTTCATCCCCATTAAGGAATTCTTCTGCGCGATACAATGCATCAACGTTAACTTCATTTATATATGCAAAATCTTCCTCTAAGAATTCTTGTTTCAGATTGATCTCGATATTTTGAATCTCTTCTACACCAATAGTTTGATTTTCTGGATAACTGCTCGACTCACCACCTTGAAAATCTTCATTTGCTTGTTGAGTCTCATAACTATCATCAGTAACTATAGTCATAACAAATACTAGAACACATTCTTTGAAGAGGTTAGATAGACTGTTAAGAACCTCAACATCTTCATCATTAGAAATTTCAATCGGAACACCGTCGTCGAGATGCTTGGTTTCATGCTTAACTGAATGTTAAATATTCGTCGATCTATATTACACTTGTCGCTCACTATTTCGATTAATTCTTCAAATGATGTGTGTTCTGGAATTTTAATCAATTTCCTATTACCTCCAACATATTTTATAACATTATCACCCTTTTCTATCTAATTTCTCTCATATCTAATTGAAGCATATCCAATCATTTAGATTAATCCTACAATAAAATATATAATCAACATAAATAATACGATTGAAAATAATATTTACAGATGTCTATTATATAATTATACCTAATTTATAATTCAATTATATATTGAGACTACTTAAATATATCATGTTTTGGTATTACCCTTTAAAAAATAATAATTTAATTTAAAATGGTAGTTTTGGTATTTAAGAGGATATTTGGGGTATTTTTGTTTAAATACTTTAATATAAGAGTATTTTTGCTTAACTCCTAAAATTTGCGGGTAAATTGTACATTGCCTAAATCAAATATATAATCAACATAAATAATACGACTGAAAATAGTATTTATAGATGTCTATTACACAATTATACCTATTTCATACTTCAATTTGACAAAATAATATTATTAAATATAGCCTACTAATTTTTATTATTTTACTTATTACACACAACTATAATTTATTATATAAAATATCACATATAATTACATTATTAATAAAATGATAACGATTGAAGTAATATCATGTTATCCTATACTACTATAATATTTAAAACATAACCTATCTAGTTTTTATTATGTTACATATTACATACAATTATAATTTATTATATAAAATATCACATATAATTGTATTATTAATAAAATAATAACGATTAAAGTAATGACAGGGATAAATACTTCGTAATGACGAACTTTTCTCTTTGCGCCCGAAATCTTGAACACAAACTTATTTTCTCTCTTCAGAAATCTCTCTCAGATATGTTAAAAATGAAGGAAGATATGTGGTTTATATAAAAATAGAGGAAGAGTAGTTTTAGTATTATTTTGGGGTATTTTTGTTTAAATATTTTAGATTAAAGGTATTTTTGTTTAAACCCCAATATTAGGGGTAAATTTGTTTATTACCCTTAAATAAAATAGTAATTTAAATTAGAAGGACAGTTTTGGTATGTAAGGAGATATTTAGAGTATTTTCATTTAAATACTTTAATTTAAGGGTATTTATGTTTTAACTCTAAAATTTATGATAAATTTGATTATTATCCCACTAAAAAGGATATTTATTTTAATTTCCGTAAAATGGTACTGTAAATTTACCTAAAAATATTTAAACAAAATTTTTTTTACTGATTTTAATTAATACTCTTTTTTCACGTCATTTGGGTTGGAAATTACCCGAATTCGAAGTTTAAATAAAAACTGAGACAGGAGCGCCCCCAATGTCATTTCAAATTCAAACGCTGCCCGCTCTTTCTTTCACTGCATATAATCATCTCTCTTTGCCCCTCTCACAATCCCTCCATCTCTTTCTCTCTCAGCTGAGCAGCGAGTCTGAGTATTCATTTCTTTACTGCAATGGCTGCTCAGGAGAACTGTGTGAGCCTCACCCGCGCTGCGAAGAGAAGGGCGGCATTGCGTAATGCTGAAGACCAGCCGCCTACTGAGAAACGAGTGGCGTTGCGGGAGCTACCGAACTTGCCAAAAGTCGTCGTTTCGAAGAATCCGAGTTTGAAAAGCGAGCTGCAGAAGCCCAAAGGTAAAGCTAAGACGAAAGTTGAGAAGCCCCTACTGCCTACATCCGCCAAGAACGACGATGTCGAAGGAAAGGTTGATGTTGATGCCAAGTCAGATGATCCGCAGATGTGTGGGCCAAATGTATCGGACATTTACAAGTATCTCCATAACATGGAGGTAATTCAAGACTTTGGATCTTTTTACTTTAGATTTTAATTGAACTGTAACAATTAAGACTGTCACTCTTGGATCTAATTCCTAATTGCTTTGCAGAGATAGTTTAACAATAGTGGTTCATTTGATGTTGATATTTGTAGCTTAGACGGGGAACCTAAAGTGTATCCGTATAAGATTTGGTTCTATTTAGGAATTAAGGATCCGCAAATGATTAATGTTGGGTTTTAATTTGGGTGATTTGGTAATGTGCAATAGCTTTCGACTGTATTTTAGTCATTTGTAATATAAGCGTGGTTATGCTTTAATATTCAGGTGGATCCAAAGAGAAGACCTTTACCTGATTATATGGAGAAGGTTCAGAAGGATATCGATGCAAATATGCGGGGAATATTGGTGAATTGGTTGGTTGAAGTTGCTGAGGAATACAAGCTTGTACCAGATACTTTGTATCTCACAATCTCATATATTGATAGATTTCTTTCCTTGAATGTTCTTAATAAGCAAAGGCTTCAACTGCTCGGTGTTTCTTCTATGCTTATAGCCTCGTAAGCACCTGGATTCCTTTAACATATTTTTTTTTTTGTTTTTCTCATTCGTGCTTTTACCATTACACCTTTTTGTTTTAATTATTTTGCTTGAATGCTTATATTTTGTTATCTTTATTGTATCAAGTAGAAAGTATGAGCAAATCAGCCCTCGTAACGTGGCAGATTTTTGCTCCATTAGAGATATTACGTACACTAAAGATGAGGTAGCTTTTAGCACCATTTTCTTTATCATCTATTTAATTACATTCTACATCCATCCTAGTTGTTGAAACGAATTTTACCCTCATGTGAAGGTGGTTAAGATGGAAGCTGATGTACTCAAGGCTCTGAAATTTGAACTTGGCAATCCCACAATAAAAACATTTTTAAGGCAAGAACGCTTGTACTTTTTCTTGTAGGACATCCTTGGTAACAATTTAATACTTCTTTGTACTAACTGTTGCTGCCATTAACATTGTTGGAATGCAGGAGGTTCACCAGGGTTGCACAAGAAGATTATAAAGTAAGTAAAACTTCTTCTCTTTTGTTATTCTGTGGATGTGCAAAAGCTAAGAATGTTCTTTATTGATCGCTCAATTTTTTTGTGCTTTATACAGGCTTCCAATTTGCAGCTAGAGTTCGTTATATACTACCTTGCTGAGTTGAGTTTATTAGATTATGCTTGTGTGAAGTTTTTACCTTCTTTGGTAGCTGCATCTGTTGTCTTTCTTGCACTATTCATAATTCGTCCAAAAAGGCACCCCTGGGTAAGCGGATTAGTTAATTATCTGATTGCTATTTTTATTTGCAAAGGACTTTTATTGAGCCAAAATCATTTGTGCTCTGTAGAGTTCTACTTTGCAACAATCTACCGGCTACAAACCACCTGATATAAAAGAGTGTGTTCTTCTCATACATGACTTGTATTTGAGTAGAAGGGGGGGTAGTTTACAAGCTGTAAGAGAAAAATACAAGCAGCATAAGGTACATATTTCATCAAGTTTATAAATGGTTGTGTTGCCAGTTGTCACATGATGGAAATTGTAGTCTTATTTGTGCTTTCACTTTCTTGAAACAGTTCAAATGTGTTACAACCATGCCCTCTTCTCCAGAGATACCTGTTTCTTACTTTGAAGATACTTAAGGTTGAAGTTGAATTGCGGATATGGTTTTATACTTACCATTGGAAGAGGCTTGGCATGGTTGAAGAGGATTGAAATTGAGCTGCATATAAGTACTCTAACTCCCAGAAGATTCACTATCCCAAGAGATGATTTGAATGACAAAAGAAAAAAATTTGTATATAAAAGAATATTAATTCAAATATTCTTTAACGATATAGTTTAGTAGCTATAAGATTAGTTATTAGATTTAAAATTTATCTTATTTAATATTATTGGTTTGATTGTAGAGTTTGTTTATTCAATGTTATTGGTTGGATAAAAAAATAATAATAATTTAACTTAAATAAAATTTCTTATTACTAAAAGAAAAATATTTTTTCCCTTATATTTGATTGAATTTTTCTTTATTTTTTTGTTGTGATAAGTAAAGTTAAAAACATGGAAAAAATATATTCTTTTGGGCCAAAATTCTACTTATATTTAAGAATACATGCGCCAGTTTATAATTTGTTGGCCTCACGGTGCGGTCCCTCTTAGTTTATTATCTTGTTAATGGTAACTCAAAATCTTATTTTTTGATTAATAACATTGTTTTTATGATTAAAATAATTATAAATGTATTTAATCAAGGCGTATTTAACCGTTTGATTTGTTTCTGATCACAGAGCGGACGGCAATGATGGTGCGCCTCTGGGCCACAAGAAGCAACTGAGGTTAAAGCATAGATGAGCGGGCAAGATTTGATTTGATTTTGAGATCAAAATTTAAAACATAAAATTGCTGTGACAAAAGAGCCTTCCAAAACGAGAGGAGCGGGTAACCCAATGTTGTGAAATAGAGGGCAGTGGCGGCAGCGCTCCCATTTCTCCCCCTCCCAAACCCAAACTTAAACTTTTTGACAAATAAGAAAGGCCAAATAACTATTTCCCACTCACGATTTGGTGTAAATTTAATTTTTTATTAATTAATTATTAAAAATTTATACATTTATTTTTCTATTAAATTTTATTATTATTATTATTAGTAAAATGATTATTTATTAATATATTTAAAATACTAAAAATTTATTATATTTTTCTCTTAAATTTAAAAATTTAATAAATTTTTTATCATCTAAAGTTTGAAAAATAAATATTTTCTCCTTGAAGTTTTCTTACCATCACTACCAACAGTTGAAGACTAGGACGATTGAGTTCTCTCCCCTTTTCAGCTTCTCTCCCTATACTGGTTTATCAATGACCATCACTGATCGACGAAATCAATCGAAGATGATAGTTTTCTTCATCTCAACAAAGACAAATCGTTGGGTTGAAGAAAACCTCTGTCTTTGATTGGTGATGATTATAGATAGACTACGATAGAGGGAGAACTCATGAGGGGGAGAGAATTTAGCCCCTAATAGCGGTGGCTGAAAAACCCTAAGAAGAAAATGTTTATTTTTCAAACTTTAGGTAAAAACAATTTATCAAAAAACTAATCCTTGGGGAGGGGGGATATGTGATAAAATTTAGTTTTTTTAAATATTTTTGTTAAATAATAATTTTACTCCTAATAATAATAACAAAATTTGACAGATTGATGGGTATTTAAATTTTGAAAAATTATATTAAATGCGCATTTTACCTTTTTATTAAGCAAAAATGCTCATTTCTCCTATTCTTAAACAAAAATACCCATTTTTCCTATTCTTAAGCAAAAATGCCTTAATTTTTTTAAAATACCAAAATTACCCTTCACCACATCTATATAAATCCTCTCACTCTTACTCTCACTCTCGTTATATACATTTCTTATATCACTTAAACACTCACTCTCACTCTCATTTTTACTTAATATTAATTACTACAGGTTCATTCGGAAGAAAGAAGTTCGTATTTATGAATTCGAATAAAAAAAATCAATTCGTGAAAAAAAGTATTTATATGAATCTTAACTCAAAACTTAATTTTATTTATTAAATCTAGTTTGTATGTCATATAAAGGGGGCATTTGGATATTGGATAATAATTTAGGGGTTAAATAAAATGTTAAAAAAATGGAGGACATTTTGATATTACATAATATATAAAAGATTTAACTAACATATTAAGAATAAATAGATATATTGAAATATTCTAGAATGTCAACAATAAAAAAATCACTCAAAATTTGAAAAAATAGATCTGAATTTAAAAAACTACACGTTTGAATAGCTTAGAAACGAGAAAACCAAAAAATCGACCTATAATTTCTTAATTACATCGTAAAACGTGTCTCAAAAAGCATAAAATTAAAGAGATAGATGTCAAATTTGAAAACTACATATTAAAAAAGTCTAGCTCAGTCACAAGCAAGCTCAAAATCATAAAAATTGAAAATCCCAAATTTGGTAAAACAAAAAAATTGCATAATACACATTGAAACAATTTTATTTGGGCCTTCAAATTGGGAGTAACTAGCAAAACTAGTTGTCGTTATAGAGCTCGAAACGAGCTTCGCGTTGATATATTACAAGCCCTGTAACTTCTCCCAGATAAAAAAATATGGTCGTTCAAAGTCTATCTTATACAGACTCTATAGTTTTAAAAAAGTCAATTTTCACTCGATCTAAGGTTTTCACGGTTTAGTGTAAAATTTCCCACGGACCCCCGTGAATCTCCTCCTCTTCCCCTTCCCCCTAAAATTTTGAAAACGCTAAATTTTCCCCTACCCCATGGGTGCCTGTGTGAGATTAACATAGCGCTGACAGATCTAACCCATTTTTCAATCAAAACTTGTCATTTCAGCTTCTAATTTTAACACAAATCAAATATACACATCCAATAACACAAAATACCTTGAGAAATTTAATCAAAATATTTTATACATTATTCAAAATCGAAACCCTAAATATTTAAACCTCAAAATCTCTCTTAAATCTCAATAATCATAATAATAAATTAATTCGAATAAGAAGTGAGATGATGTACTATCCTTATTTGTCATTTTCAGTTATCAAAAAATACGAAAAAGATCAAAACCTGTTATATTTATGGGAGACCCAAATTTTTCTTTGAATTTAATAGTAAATCCGTGGAAAATGTGAAGTTTATATATAAAGACAGTTTAGTCATTTTTCAAATCGAAGGTATTTTTATTTAATCTTTAAAGTTTTGAGCGATTTTGTTTAATATCTTTTAGTTTTAAATATTTATTATAATTTTCTCTAAAATTTTGATAATTAATAAATAAGAAATTAGGTTTATATCTGACCTCCCGTAAAAAAAAAAAAAGGCATTTAGCCAATAATAAATAAATGTTTCTGTCTTAGATTCTATTACCATAGTCAACACTTTACCTTAATAATTATAAAATTCTATTTATCGTAAATATTTACAAAAATTAATATTATTTTGGAAGAATAGTTATGATTTGATTTTCGTCCACCAGCCCGCCAAATCTTGCCAGTAAAGCCCGGCAGCGTCAATTTTTTTAAGTCATTTGGGTTGGAAATTACCCAAATTCGAAATTTAAATAAAAACTGAGATAACAGCGCCTTCAATCTCATTTCAAAATGCAAACGCTGCCCGCTCTTTCTTTCACTACATATAATCATCTCTCTTTCCCCCTCTCACAATCCCTCCATCTCTTTCTCTCTCAGCTGAGCAGCGAGTCTGAGTATTCATTTCTTCACTGCAATGGCTGATCAGGAGAACTGTGTGAGGGTCACCCGCGCTTCGAAGAGAAGAGCGGCACTGTGTAATGCTGAGGGCCAGTCGCCAAATAAGAAACGGGTGGCGTTGGGGGAGCTACCGAACTTGTCAAACGTCGTCGTTTCGAAGAATCCGAGTTTGAAAAGCGAGCTGCAGAAGCCCAGAGGTAAAGCTAAGATGAAAGTAAAGAAGCCCCTACTGCCTACATCCGCCAAGAACGACGATGTCGACGGAAAGGTTGATGTTGATGCCAAGTCAGATGATCCACAGATGTGTGGGCCATATGTATCGGACATTTACGAGTATCTCCATAACATGGAGGTAATTCAAGACTTTGGATCTTTTTAGTTTAGATTTTAATTGAACTGTAACAATTAAGACTGTCACTCTTGGATCGAATTCCTAATTGCTCGGCAGAGATAGTTTAACAATAGTGGTTCATTTGATGTTGATATTTGTAGCTTAGACGGGAACCTAAAGTGTATCCGTATAAGATTTGGTTCTTTTTAGGAATTAAGGATCCGCAAATGATTAATGTTAGGTTTTTATTTGGGTGATTTGGTAATGTGCAATAGCTTTCGACTGTATTTTAGTCATTTGTAATATAAGCGTGATTATGCTTTAATATTCAGGTGGATCCAAAGAGAAGACCTTTACCTGATTATATAGAGAAGGTTCAGAAGGATGTCAGTGCAAATATGCGGGGAATATTGGTGGATTGGTTGGTTGAAGTTGCTGAGGAATACAAGCTTGTACCAGATACTTTGTATCTCACAATTTCATATATTGATAGATTTCTTTCCTTGAATGTTCTTAATCGGCAAAGGCTTCAACTGCTTGGTGTTTCTTCTATGCTCATAGCCTCGTAAGCACCTGGATTCCTTTTATATATATATATATATATATATATATATATATATATATATATATATATATATATATATATATATTTGTTTTTTTCATTCGTGCTTTTACCATTAAACCTTTTTGTTTTAATTATTTTGCTTGAATGCTTATATTTTGTTATCTTTATTGTATCAAGTAGAAAGTACGAGGAAATCAGCCCTCCTAATGTGGAAGATTTTTGCTACATTACAGATAATACATACACTAAAGATGAGGTAGCTTTTAGTACTCTTTTCTTTATCATCTATTTAATTACATTCTACATCCATCCTAGTTGTTGAAACGAATTTTACTCTCATGTGAAGGTGGTTAAGATGGAAGCTGATACACTCAAGGCTCTGAACTTTGAACTTGGCAATCCCACAATAAAAACATTTTTAAGGCAAGAATGCTTGTACTTTTTCTTGTAGGACATCCTTGGTAACAATTTAATGCTTCTTTGTACTAACTGTTGCTGCCATTAACATTGTTGGAATGCAGGAGGTTCACCAGGGTTGCACAAGAAGATTATAAAGTTAGTAAAACTTCTTCTCTTTTGTTATTCTGTGGATGTACAAAAGCTAAGAATGTTCTTTATTGATCGCTCAATTTTTTTGTGCTTTATACAGGCTTCCAATTTGCAGCTAGAGTTCCTTGGATACTACCTTGCTGAGTTGAGCTTATTAGATTATGCTTGTGTGAAGTTTTTACCTTCTTTGGTAGCTGCATCTGTTGTCTTTCTTGCACTATTCATAATTCGTCCAACAAGGCACCCTTGGGTAAGCGGATTAGTTAATTATCTGATTGCTACTTTTATTTGCAAAGGACTTTTATTGAGTCAAAATCATTTTTGCTTTGTAGAGTTCTACTTTGCAACAATCTACTGGCTACAAACCATCTGATATAAAAGAGTGTGTTCTTCTCATACATGACTTGTATTTGAGTAGAAGGGGGGGTAGTTTACAAGCTGTAAGAGAAAAATACAAGCAGCATAAGGTACATATTTCATCAAGTTTATAAATGGTTGTGTTGCCAGTTGTCACATTGTGGAAATTGTAGTCTTATTTGTGCTTTCACTTTCTTGAAACAGTTCAAATGTGTTACAACTATGCCCTCTTCTCCAGAGATACCTGTTTCTTACTTTGAAGATATTTAAGGTTGAAGTTGAATTGCGGTTATGGTTTTATACTTATCATTGGAAGAGGCTTGGCATGGTTGAAGAGGATTGAAAATGAGTTGCATATAAGTACTCTAACTCCCGGAAGATTGACTTTTGGTTGGCTTTTTGCTAATATTAATTGATGGATAGATTCTTTGACCTGAATTGCTTGCCATGAAATGCTGTAGTGCAAATCATGTCAGGGCTACTGATTTTTGAAGATTTTTGCGAAATATCTGTGGTGCTTCTAGCCAAAGAAACTACTAATAGTGATCATGGAAGATAGTTTCACTTGGGTAAATGCTCGCGGTTTGCATTTGAACGTTGGTGGGTTTGGGCAACTGATGCATTTCTGATTGGTTTTAGTAGCTTTTTATTTTTACTGTTGATCATTCTTGGAGGAGATGAATTCTTAATCCATTTTTGAATGATGTAAATTCTATGCTTATAAATGAATATCTCTGAGGGAACATTTGGTATTATCTTTTTGTTTTTCCAGGAAGAGGATGATTGCAGATAAATTTCCATTTCCCAGCATTATAGATTGGCTTAAATTGAGACATGCTGCCTGGATTTTTTTGAGGGCAAAAGACTGAAAAAATGTGTGCTAGATTTGAGAAACCTTCTAATATGTTAATAGTGACATTACTTAGATCAAGTGATTGGTTCACATGAATGGTGATATTCTTAGATTGGAAATGTTTGTAGAAATTGACCACTTGCCTGTTTGATTATATCGAGCAAGTTTGCAGCCTCAGTTGAGCTATTAGATCTAGTATATCTTCCAGCAGAGGCTTTGCCTCTGGAATCTAACAGTTGTAACAGTTTGCTCATATTTGGTTGCTTAGAGGTACTAGCCAAGAAAAAAGTTAACAAGGCAGGAAAAAGTGTTGGCAAGTTCAAATATGTTAACATTTTGCTCATGCTTGCCGACATGAATCATAGTATTGGCTAATTTCTTTCTAATCTTTAGTTCATCTCATTTTATATGAGCTGCTGCAATTAATTAATGGTCTCCCTGTTTGTAGTATAACTTTTTTGCTCTGAAGACTAATGGATCTCTCCAGTAGCAGTGAGATTTTATTTCTTAAGGCTGCTTTAAAAAATTGGCATTTCTGTATCTTTTTTGCTCCCTTTTGTTTTGTGAGCATTCTGGTGGCCAACAAGCGCTTGTGAAGTATACAACTTTCTCATGCAGAATTGACATGATAAGATTTTGTTGGGAGTAGAGTTTGCTAGAAAATCCTGGCCTGGCGCCCTAAGATCTTTCTTCACTCCAACTCTCGAATTCACCCACTCTTTTGAAGTAACCTCATGATTTCTGTTGCAGTTATCATCAAATAAATCACTCTTTCGTTGCCCCGCAACATTTCTGCTGCTTCTGTGCAGTGGAATTTCCTTCCCACAACCCGCAAATTTAGTAAGATAGAATGAATGTAGTTGAAGTTGACGGCCTTAAAGGCTCTCTTCTTTGATTCTTGGTGTCCCTAACGTTGCTTGTCATGTCGACCTTTTCCTGTTTCAAAATTTAACATCCACAATTGTATCCTTATTTTGTTTCTTCTGAATAAGCTCATAAGTGGAAGTTCCAATAACAACAATCCATCACAGTCAAATCATAATCTTCGAATTATGAGGAGTTGTCTACGATGAATAACAGAATTTGGTTATGGAGTAGAAGATGAGGCTTTGGGCCTAATTTAAGCTTTCAATAACCAGACAACTTGGCCTTGATTGTATTTTATTGGGTGAGAACTGAGAAGGAACTCACAGTTGAGATCCATTCAATGTAAGCCCAGGTTAGTCCTGGGACCCGGGTTTGCCCAATATGGCCCCGTCTGAAATTGAATAACATAATTAATAACAATAGCATGCCTAGCCAAGCATTTAGGGAGCCAATGATTTCCTTAAATGTGATGAAAAATGTGGGGTGAGACCGTATTGAAGCGTGGTCTTGTATAATATACTAATACTTCTTTTATCTTTCCCAAGACATGAGTGTCTGCAAAATCATCAGATGTTTTTCTTTTTGCCTTCATTCAAAATTTATTTTTACAGCTACAGAGGAATTCATAAGTAGAATGGTAGGGAATGCATTCAAGGGCAGGATCAAAGTTATGTGAGACATAACTACATCATCAGCATGCTAATTGTTTTCTTTTCTAGATTCATATATTATTAGATTTTTTTTTTTTTTATCGATGAATCACATTTTAAATGGATTATCCTTTTAAGGCCAAATCAATGTTATTGAATAAGTAAAACTCTAAATCTAATAACTAATTTTACAATTACTATATCAAGTAAATCAAAAATTTAATATTGAAATATAACATGGAAGAATTTGAAATCATACTTTTCTATACATAAAACCTTCTCCCACTCAAGTTATTAGTTTTTATTTTATTCACATAGTTTACTTTCTGTAAGCCATTTGAAAGGACAAAGCCACGGGCTGCCTACTTTTCGGTCGAATCGCTGCCAAATTGTGATAGCAATTCAGAAAGAAAGAAAGCTATAATCACGGAATGGAATAAGATAATGTGTTCACAGAGCCAGCTAGACTTGGTTGAATGTTGAATAGAGAGTTGCCATTTAAACAAAGAGTATTGAAGAAACCAGAAGTTAGCAAGGCTGCGCATGATTTGACCACTCAAAACTTGTACTTAAAGGCAAAGATTGTTTACCAGGAAAGAAAGATGTTTATGTCTCTTACAGGATTCTTTGAGCGATAAATTAAGCTTTATGAAAAGTCCTCGGAAGAAGACTTTTTGATTGAAAACAGTTTTTACTTGTTATTTCTGGGGTGGTCGAAGTAACTATAAAGAGAAGATTGACTACTTTCCCTAACCGACAAGCAATACCCAGACAAAGAAAAAGCACAAGAGCCAAGTTCTGTATACAAAGTGCACTAAATTATGTGTAGAGCCAGCCTTATTTTAAGGATGAACAGAGAGCAAAATGGCTAGAAAAGTTTCATCTTGAGTTGCTCCCTTGTTTGCTGGGTGTAGTGTACTCAACACACTGCATTGCCTGTTTATCTTTTCTCTCATTTCTTTCGGAACCACACAAAGCTAGGTAGCTTTCTCTGCAAATAACTTTTTCTCCAACTTCTCTCATTCTACTGTGCATTTCACTTTTGTTTGAAGAGCTAGATAAAGAGCTTTCTTTCTCTTTGAAGAAGAATTGCAAACAACATGCATTATCAACAGTTTTTCCAGTTGGGGTTGTTTCACAAGTTAATTGTCATAATTTTTCTCTCTTTGTTGGTCTCTGGAGAGAAGGAAGAGACGCTGGTTGTTGGTATAAACAATAAACCACCATTAATGAAAGCTAAACAGCCCCAGAAGCAGAAGCAGGAACGTATGAGGCGCCCATCTGATGCAATTTTTTGGAGCAAGAGGAAAGTTCCTAATGCCTCGGACCCTCTCCACAATCGTTGAAGCTTCATCGCATAATCAAATCTCTAGACAAGGAGACTCGGAGCTCCATATACTCAATACCATATAAGCGTTATTGCCTTACTGGTTTGTCCATTTTGTCATTGAAAGTGGGTTTTTGGGGTTGCATTTTTTCCTCTCCGTGAATTGCATACGTCGTTTTTCCAAAATTTTGCTGGTCGTTGAGGACATTTTAGCCATATTTTGTACTAGTTTGTAGACCATATATGTGTAAATCGATAAATATATGAAGTGATTAAGAAACTTTGCTGTTTATTTTATTTGTAGTTGCTCCAAATTTCAGCCAAACTGTGTGGTTTCTTCGGTTTCAAACTCACATTCAAATCTCACAAAAACGAATATTGTATTTGTGCATCGAGAAGCAAACTCTGCGGCTGCTTGACCGTAGATATCCGTACGGACATCGATTAGATAATTGCCCGACTGCCAAAGCCCAAAGAGCCCGTGAGATTCCATTTCCTTATGGGCCTAATCATTGCAGAAGAAAAGCAAAAGCTCTCTCCTCTTCACCCTAAATATAATAAAGAAGAAAAGGCTAATTTAATATTATCTCTTGCAATTCTTATCGATTTGGCTATTTTATCATTGTGTCAATTACAGATTGCCCTAAAATTCTTATTTAAAGTCTCGGGAACAAATTCAATTGTAAGAATTTTGACGGGTTTCGTTTTGTTGTTCTGCCAAAATGGCAAATGCTGTGCTGGGACAGCGACAGCATCGTAGCTTTCTTTCCAACGTGAAGTCACTTTGATAACGACAGGAATAATAAATTCGGAAACTTGGAAAGGGTTTTAACATCCATACCTGGACTGGATCTTCATCTCAGGTTTGTTCTTGAACATAATTTTCTTTCTTATTTTCCCATGGAAATTTTGTTCTGTACCCTTGCTCTCATAGTTTCCATTTTCCTGATAATCAAACTCGTATTGAATTACAAACAAAATTTACCACCAAGCCCATTTACTCTTCCAATCATTGGTCACCTCTACCTCATCAAGAAGCCGCTCCACCAAGCTCTACAGGATCTTTTATCGCAGTATGATCCAATCATATATCTCCGATTTGGTTGTAAGTCTATAGTTGTTGTATCTTCTCCATCAGCTGTTGAAGAATGCTTCACAAAGAACGATAAAATACTTGCAGACCGCCCTCGAACTTTGGCTGGGGATCATTTTTCCTACAATTACAATATGTTTACGATGGTTTCTTACGATGATCTCTGGCGAAGCCTCCGCCGCTTCTCTGTTGTTGAAATTTTCTCGACTGCCAGTCTCCAAAAGTCTTCTACCTTACTGCAACATGAAGTCCACAGCCTGCTTCGCCTAGTTTATATGCATTCAATAAGAGATGACAAGAAAGTAGATTTGAAGATTTTGTTATCACTTCTAAACATTAATTTCATAATGAGAATTGTTGCTGGAAGGCCTGGTGTTGAAGTGAAGAAAGCAGAGATGGAAGTTCTGAAGAAATTCTTGCTGGAATTTAAGGAGCGATTTTTTCCTGTTTTGTCCATGAATATGTGTGATTTTTCCCAATTTTGAGGTCGATTGGTTACAAAGGTATAGAGAAGAGTTTCGTATGACTTCAAAAGAAGAGAGACGAATATATACAGAATTTGATAGATGAAATTCGTTTAAAGAAAACAGTTACTTCTACAATCAGGAATGGGGAAAATAACAAGTCATTGATCGAAACTCTCGTCCCTCCAAGAATCAGACCCAGAATTTTATTCAGACCAAGTCATCAAAAGCTACATACTGGTAAGCACCCAAACAATGATATTTCTTATTCCCCTGTACATTAGACTAGTAATTTGTTCAATGTTTCGAAATTTTCAGATGATGTTTGTTGCGGGAGTAGAAATAACAGCGCTTACCTTAGAATGGGCAATGTCGCTACTGTTGAATCATCCTGAGGCACTGCAAAAGGTAAGCGCAGAGATTGACAAGAATGTTGGAGATGGATGCCTGCCAAGTGAGTTGGATCTTGTTAAGCTTCCATACCTTCGTTGTGTCATAAATGAGACACTTAGATTATATCCTACGGCACCACTTTTGTTGCCCCATTCAGCATCTGAGAACTGCAGAGTGGGAGGATATAACATACCGCGAGGCACAATCGTATTGGTGAATGCTTTTGCGATGCATCGGGATGCCAAGGTTTGGGAGGAGCCCACGAAGTTCAAGCCTGAAAGATTTGAAGCAAGTTTTGTTGATCGAGAGGGATTCAAATTCGTTCCCTTTGGAATGGGGAGGAGAATTTGTCCGGGTGCTGGCATGGCTATTCGTACAGCTTCTGTGGCATTAGCTGCACTCATAAGATGCTTTGATTGGAGAAAGGTTGGGAAGGAGAAGGTGGACATGAGTCAACATTATGGAGTCTCTCTTTCCAAGGTTCGGCCTTTGGTGGCTATTTGCACCCCCCACCAAAATATGATTGAATTCCTCTCTCAGTTGTAGAAGCCAAAATTTCCAGCAGAGCAGTTTGCTTTTAGAATTTTACTAGTTACAGAGTCGCACTGTAATATCGTCCATGGTCAAAATATTCTTCACTTTGTATAGACTGTAAACCATGAGACCATCAATAAGTTCATGTAAAAAATTTATCAAAACAAGACAAAACCTCTTCTTCAGGCGTCACAATCTTCTTCAATTGAGTGGGAAGCAGTCGCTTTTAAGTAAACAACACCACATTCACTGTCTTTGCAAGCAAAGCAAGTTTGTCAATGGCCACAGACTTAGTCAAATAAACCATTTTTAATTCCTCACTTAATAATGAATGATTGGCCTTACTAGACTAAACAATCAATCTCACTGGAATTAAGAGTGAATGAATACTTCCATTCTCATGGAGAAATCATGGTTCTTCATCTTTTCTGCATCCTTTTTTCTCTTTCTCTTTCTCTTTCTAATTTTGAAGCAATTTCTAGTAAAACCAACACCATATAAGAATCTCCCACCAAGTCCTCCTTCATTTCCGATAATTGGGCATCTTCATCTCCTGAAACAACCCATCCACAGAACACTACACAGTCTGTCAAACAAATATGGTCCAATTTTGAATCTTTCATTCGGTAATCGCAGAGTGCTGCTCGTATCTTCCCCATCGGCAGCAGAGGAATGCTTTACTAATTCTGATATCGTCTTTGCCAATAGACCCCGTCTTCTTGCCGGCAAGTACCTAACCTATGACTACACCACCATGGTGGCCGCCCCTCATGGTGATCATTGGCGCAATCTCCGCCGCCTTGCTTCACTTGAATTCTTCTCAACCAGTCGCCTTAACATGTTTTTGGGTCTTAGGCAGGATGAGATCTTGTTTTTAATTAAAATGCTATATCAAAGTTGCCGGCAAAATTTCACGAAAGTGGAGATGAAGTCAAAGTTATTCGCGTTGTCTTTTAACATCATCATGAGGATGGTTTCCGGGAAAAGGTATTTTGGTTTGGAAATTGGTGAGTCTGAGGAGGCTAAGCGTTTCCGAGAAATTATAAGGGAGATTTTTGAAGTTAGTGGAGCATCAAATCCAGGGGATTTCTTGCCCTTTTTACGATGGCTAGATTTCCAGAGCCATGAAAAAAGAATAATAACAGTACATAGTAAGTCTGATAGATTTATGCAGAACTTGATTGATGGGCATCGAAACAAAAGAAATTGTTCAGCTGGAGAAAGAAGAATCGACACAATAATCGATTCAATGCTGTCTTTACAAGATTCTCAGCCTGAGTACTACTCTGATGAAATTATCAAAGGCATGGTGACGGTATGTCTTTCCTTCAACTATTATATTGACTTGCAAACTTACAGTTAAACTGAATTTTTCCAGGAAAAATTCGGTGGGATATTTTCAATTTGATAACTGGTAGATCTTTCTTCAAATAAAAATTCATGTTTAGATTAAATGTCCCATGCTAGCTTTTAGCGTGGGATTTATATGACTTTGAATTTTCCAATTTCAATAGTTTCATCCTTGTAATCCTACTTTTCTCTTCAACAGACACTGTTACTTGCAGGCACAGACACATCCGCAGTGACTATGGAATGGGCAATGTCACTTCTCCTGAACCATCCTGAAGTGCTAAAGAAAGCCAGAGCTGAGCTTGATAATCTTGTTGGTCATGATCGTTTAGCAGAAGAACCTGATTTGGCCAAGTTGCCTTATCTCCAATGCATAATCAATGAGACTCTGCGACTGTTTCCAGCAGCACCACTTCTAGTGCCGCATGAATCATCCGATTACTGCAGAATCGGTGGGTACGATGTACCCCCATCAACAATGCTGTTTGTTAATGCATGGGCTATACATAGAGATCCCAAAGTCTGGGAGGATCCCACAAGTTTCAAGCCAGAAAGATTTGAAAGATTAGATGGTGTGGGTGAGGCTTATAACTTTATACCATTTGGGCAAGGAAGAAGAGCGTGCCCTGGGGCTGGCCTTGCAAATAGGGTAATGGGGTTAGCATTAGCCAGTTTGATTCAGTGCTTTGAGTGGGAGAGAATTAGCGAAGAGGAAGTGGACCTGACAGAAGGAACCGGTATTACTATGCCCAAAGCCAAGCCACTTCAAGCTATGTTCAAAGCTCGCGAGTCTATGTTCAATGTCCTTTCAAAGCTATGATAGTCGCTTTGATTGCTTTTGTATCTTATTAATAATATTGCAGTCTTCCTTTGTAATGAAATCTATAGGATTTAAAAGTTGTTTATGGCTTCCCTATCTTCTTGTATAGAGGTTGATTTGATGTTTATATCGGATTTCAAAGTTGTTTATGTTTGATCTATAAATAGGATCAAAAATACTTGAATCAAACTTAACTTTCGAACATAATTCATAAATTTGACTCGTTTTAATAAAATGAGTCAAGTTTATGCTTTGATAAAGAACATTCTTTTGGTTTAGTTTGCTAGTTCAAACAACATTTAAAATTAGTCCAAACGACATCTTTCATAAATCATACAAACAAACCAAATCTAGATGATTTTTATTCAAGTAGGGTGGACTTTGGTATCTGCAATAGTGACAACAATACATTACAAGTGATGATTTCTAGAACTGCCTAAAGGCATGCATATAATTCTAAAGCTGTGCGACTCTGTAACTTGTAAAATTCCAGAAACAATTTATGTCTACAACTGAGAGAGGAATTCAATCATATTTTGGCGTGGGGTGCACATAGCCACCAAAGGCTTGGCCTTGGAAAGAGAGAGTCCATAATGTTGACTCATA
Source organism: Mangifera indica (assembly GCF_011075055.1). Taxonomy (NCBI): domain Eukaryota; kingdom Viridiplantae; phylum Streptophyta; class Magnoliopsida; order Sapindales; family Anacardiaceae; genus Mangifera; species Mangifera indica. The sequence goes on from NC_058155.1 coordinate 10,889,944, forward strand.
TCCACCTCCTCCCCAACCTTTTCCCAATCAAAGCATCTTATGAGAGCGGCCAATGCCAAAGAAGCTGTACGAATAGCCATGCCAGCACCTGGACAAGTTCTCCTCCCCATTCCGAAAGGAATGTATTTGAATCCCTCTCGTTCAACAAAACTGTCTTCAAATCTTTCAGGCTTGAACTTCGTGGGCTCCTCCCAAACCTTGGCATCCCGATGCATCGCAAAAGCATTCACCAATAGGATCGTGCCTCGCGGTATGTTATATCTTCCCACAATACAGTCTTCAGATGATGAATGGGGTAACAAAAGCGGTGCCGGAGGATATAATCTAAGTGCCTCATTTATGACACAACGAAGGTATGGAAGCTTAACAAGATCCAACTCACTTGGCAGGCATCCATCTCCAACATTCTTGTCAATCTCTGCGCTTACCTTTTGCAAAGCCTCAGGATGATTCAACAGTAGCGACATTGCCCATTCTAAGGTAAGCGCTGCTGTTTCTACTCCCGCAATAAACATCATCTGACAATTTCAAAACATTGAACAAATTACTAGTCTATATACAGGGGAATAGAGAGAATCAATGTACGGGTGCTTAGTGCTTACCACTATGTTGCTTTTGATGACTTGGTCTGAATAAAATTCGGGGTCTGATTCTTGGAGGTACAAGAGAGTTTCGATCAATGACCTGTTATTTTCCCCATTCCTGATTGTAGAAGTAACTGTTTTCTTTAAACGAATTTCATCTAGCAAATTCTGCAGATATTCGTCTCTCTTCTTTTGAAGTCTTACGAAACTCTTCTCTATACCTTTGTAACCAATCGACCGCAAAATTGGGAAAAAATCACATATATTCATGGACAAACTAGGAAAAAATCTTTCCTTGAAGTCCAGCAAGAATTTCTCCAGAACTTCCATCTCTGCTTCCTTCACTTCAATACCAGGCCTTCCAGCAACAATTCTCATAATGAAATTAATGTTTAGAAGTGAGAACAAATTCTTCAAATCCACCTTCTTGTCATCTCTGACTGAATGCATATAAACTAGGCGAAGCAGGTTGCGAACTTCATCCTGAAGTGGGGTTAAAGACTTTTGAAGACTGGTAGTCGAGAAAATTTCAACAACAGAGAAGCGGCGGCGGCTTCGCCAGAGATGACCGTAAGAAGCCATCGCAAACGAGTTGTAATTGTAGGTAAAATGATCCCCAGCCAAAGTTCGAGGGCGGTCTGCAAATATCTTGTCGTTCTTTGTGAAGCATTCTTCAACAGCTGATGGAGAAGATACAACAAGTATAGACTTACAACCAAATCGGAGATATATGATTGGACCATACTGCGATAACAGATCCTGCAGAGCTTGGTGGAGCGGCTTCTTGATAAGGTAGAGGTGACCAATGATTGGAAGTGTCGGTGGGCTCGGTGGTAAATTTTGCTTGTAATTCAATATAAGTTTGATTATCATGAAAATGGAGACTATGAGAGCAAGGGTACAGTACAAATTTTCCATGGGAAAATAAGAAAGAAAATTATGTTCAAGAACAAACCTGAGATGAAGATCCAGTCCAGATATGGATGTTAAATTCTTTCCAAGTTGCAGAATGAATTATTGTTGCTATCGCCTATTGGCAATTTTTTTTCCACTTTGTCGTGATGTGCTGCAGGTTTTGGCAGACCAATCAAATGGTCCATGAAAACTACATCTCACTGCCCTGAATTTTCTCATTCTAGTAGCCTTTCTCACATCAGCATTACCAAACCAACCCTACCGTAAAATATATCTTTTTAAAAATAAAATTATATCTACTTAAGATAATTATCAAATTAGTAGATTTAGAATTTGAGATTTTGTCATAATTATAGAGTATTTTAATTAATTATTTAAAAGGAGAGAAAGAAAATATAAAAAAAGTCAAGGATAAAAATTTATGATAAAAATGGGATAAAGTTGGTTATGGGAAAACTATTTTTTTATATTTATTCACAATTATAACTAGTATTTAATATTTAATAATAAAATTACTTTATTGCCCTTAAGTAAAGGGGAAAATTTTCGATGAAACGTGAGGTTCTCACGTAATTCTGGTGGGAAATAGCTGTCCTCCCCCTCAAAATAAATTAATAAAACCGGGCTCCATAGAGGAGCCACTCTTCTTCGACATGGTGAGAGCCTTAGTGGCGACTGAATCTTCCATTCTTATCGTTTGGCGAATGATCGTAGAAGACAAAACTTCCCCTATACATATTATTATCAAGCAGAGCTCAGTCAATGGCAAGCAGACAACCAGCCATACTACGTAATAGCCGTCTGGGGAAGCAGGGTAAACTCATCCATCTCTCTGCAAAACGACAAAATTTTCCGGCCTGAGTCCTTTTGTCGAAAGATGACAGAAAGAGAAGCCCAAAATCAAATAATACAACAACAATATATGGGCACGCCTGTTCTCCTCCATTATCATTATTCCGTCATAGATTAGAGGAATGGCAAATTCAAGCTGATGGAAAAAAAATATGGTTATTCATTGTGTCCTCGTCATGCTTGCTCTTCTTTCTTCTCATTCTGAGGAATTTTCTACTGAAACAAACACGATAAAAGAATCGACCTCCAACCCCAACTTCACTTCCTATAATTAGCCATTGTCATCTACTGAAACAACCCATTCATAGAACATTACAGCTCCTTTCAAACAAATATGGTCCAATCGTGAATCTTTCATTTGGAAACCGCTGTGTGCTACTCATGTCCTCTCCATCAGCCGCCGAAGAATGCCTTTCTAAAAATGATATTCTCTTTGCCAATAGGCCTCGGCTTTTTGCTGGCAAGTACTTGAACTATAACCATACGACAATGGCCGCTGCTTCTTATGGTCCTCATTGGCGCAATCTTCGCCGTCTTGCTGCGCTTGATATCTTCTCAACGAATCGCCTCAACATGCCTTTGGGAGTTAGAAAGGATGAGGTTATATTTTTACTGAAAAATCTTTATCACAGTTCATGCCAAAATTTCGCAAAGTGGAGATGAGGTCAAAGCTATCCGAACTTTCTTTTAATATCATCATGAGGATGGTTTCTGGGAAAAGATATTTTGGGGAAGAAGTCGACCACCCAGAGGAGTCTAAATGGGTTTTAGAAATCGTAAGGGAGATTTTTTGTGTGTGGAGCTTCAAATCCAGGAGTTTATTTACCCTTTTTACGATGGGTGGATTACAATGGCTACAAAAATAGGGTAATAAGACTGCATCAGAAGTCTGATAGATTCATGCAGAGTTTGATTGATGAGCATCGAAAGACAAGGAATTCTTCAGATGAAGGAGGAAGAATCAAGACGATAATCGATTCTATGATGTCTCTACAAGTGTCCGACCCAGAATCCTGCTCTGATGAAATTATCAAAGGTATGATAATGGTATGTCTAAAAAGCTCTGTTTTATTGTTAATCCTACATTTTATATGGACTTCCATGGATTTGTAATTTTAACAGGCGCTGCTAGTTGCGGGAACAGACACATCATCTGTAACTGTAGAATGGGCAATGTCACTTGTGCTGAACCATCCTGATGTGCTAAAGAAAGCCAGAGTTGAGCTTGACCGTCATGTTGGCCATGGCCGTTCAGCAGAAGAATCTGATTTGGCCAAGTTGTCGGACCTCCAATGCATAATCAATGAGACCCTTCGGCTGTTCCCAGCAGCACCACTTCTAGTGCCACATGAATCATCCGATTACTGCACAATCGGAGGGTACGATGTACCACCGTCAGCAATGTTAATTGTCAATGCAATGGCCATTCATACAGATCCCAAGGTGTGGGCGGACCCTGAAAGTTTCAGGCCAGAGAGATTTGCAGGACTGGAAGGTGAAATTGAGGCGTATAAGTTAATACCACTTGGGCAAGGATGAAGATCCTGCCCTGGGGCTGGCCTTGCCAATAGAGTAATGGGGCTAGCATTAGCCAGTTTAATTCAGTGCTTTGAGTGGGAGAGAATTGGTGAAGAGGAAGTGGACTTGACAGAAGGAACTGATCTTACAATGCCTAAGGTGAAGCCATTAGAGGCTCTGTGCAAAGCTCGCGAGTGCATGTTAAATGTCCTTTCAAAACTCATGGGCTTAATTTTAAACTGTTTGCCAATTCTATGCTGTAACTTTAGTAATATTTGTATTATGAAATTTTCTTTCTTAACTAGCAACTGAAAGAAAATTGTCCGCTGTCAAAATAAATTACTTAGATTTATAAAATATTAAAGTAAATGTTAGAATTACACCATTAAATGAGAGGCCAAATGACTATATTACATCCAATCCAAGGTTTGATGAAAGAATATGTTTCCATCCTTAAAGTTTAAAAAAAATCAATTTTCCACCTATATATTAAAATCAACCATTAATTTTAATAGTAAAAAGTATTTATATTTTTTTATTCAAATATTATATGGTAAAGTGTAAATGAGGGAGTAAGTGTTATTTTTTAAAACCTATTAGAGGCAAATAAAATTTCTCTTATCTTATTTAAAAAATTATCATATTCCCTACATATTTTTAAAAAATATATAGTTCTAATAATTTTAATATAATAATATTTACGTTTATAATTTATTACTTTATTCATTTCTTTGGCAGTTTAATTGGGACTTTTGAAATTTAAAATTTTCAAAAAAAATCACTTTAAACTATTTTAAAATTCCTAAAAACCTTTTAAAATTGGTGAAATTATTCTTAAAATTTTTAAAATTATAATTTACCTCAAATATATATATGATTATATATTATTAATATATTTATTTATATTTATATTTGTAACTTTTTAATTTTAAATAAAATTAATATAAATTAGAGATATAAAAACTATTTAATAAACTTTTAGGAACACAACATTATTTTGTTATAAGGCCTTTTGCCTTTTTAATATTTTCATAAAAAAATTTAATAGATATTTTAATAAATTTAATAAATAAAAGAAAAATTAATTTTTTTTTATTTAAAAAGTAAAAATCCATCATTATATAAAAACTTGGGTGAAAAATAATCATTTAACCATAGATGAGATGATATCATATTAAATGTGTAAATAGTCTATATTAATTAATTTGTAAATATTCTATATTTAATACTTAAAAAAATTTAAATATCGTTCACACATTAAAATAGACTGATTGAAATATTAGGTGGATTCTAATATTCGGATAAATTATCAGATTTGAAGGAAGATTTGGACAGAATGCAAAATCCGAACCATCAATAAATATAGCGTTATGTGATTTTATTTTCTTTCGTATGAATTTACGAAGGAGATAGCAAGTAATTTTTAAGTAAAGTAGAAACCATAAAAGGAAAAGGTAGGTCGTCAGTTCGTCGCACATCAAAATCAGATTAACTTGTAAGCTAACCCTGCACCCCTGTCTATGTTTCTTTCTTTACATTTCCCAATAATCTTCTGCCTAAATTAAAAATATAAGAAAATTTCCAAATCGAATATTATATAATTAATCATAGGGACAACAGGCGGACGCTCCGATCCGATGGAAACAGAAGCTGAAAGACCTCAAGATCCCCAAAGCGACTCTCAACAGGATTCAAAGAAGCCCAATTCCAGCAGTCTCGCGTTCCGCATATGGCCGCCGACCCAACGCACGCGTGACGCGGTGATTGCGCGCCTCGTCGAGACGCTCACTACTCCCTCGGTGCTCTCCAAGCGGTACGGCTCCATGCCGGCAGACGAGGCTGACTCTACAGCTCGTTCCATTGAGAACGAGGCGTTTTCTGTTGCTGATCTCGAGGCCGGCGCTGCTGCTGAGGTTGATGGAATCGAGGTTCTCCAGGTCTATTCCAAGGAGATCAGCAAACGCATACTGGAATCCGTGAAGTCGCGCGCTAGTGCTGTCGGTACTGGTTCGACTACTGGTTTGGAGGACAGTAAAAATGGTGCGGAAGCCGCGGGAGAGGCGAGTGAGGATGCTGTCTCTTCTGCTGAGATGCAGACTTGATTTCTCTCCGGAGGTTTCAATTATAGTTATGGTATGTTAGGGTTTCCGTTATCATTTATGTTTTTGGAGGTTCGGATCTGCTTTTGTACTTATAATACTGATTTATTACCCAATATTATAGTTATATTATTTTGTGATCATCCTAGGGTTTTGAATATCTTTTCTTGATTAATTTTATCTATTTCAGCTACAGTTGTCGCAATTTTGTGCATTTTTGATTTTCTATGAAATAATGATGCGCGACATCTTTTTTTATTTTATTTTAATTCCAATTTCAATTTCTTTCTCTGCCTAATGTTGTGTGCATTAAGTGTTCGTGTGTGCTCGCTCTTCCGAAATTAGGATGCGGTGTTGTTCATTGTGGATTACTTGGCTGATGTATTAGTTAAGAATTGCAGTTGCTGAAAGAGAATGTATTTTATTATGAAGGGAAACCATGGGAGACACAAATCCTTGAAGAAAACTACCATAACCCTTTGCAGCTTGAGTTTGATGTAATGAAATTGAAATTTTGAGTTTTATTTCCTAGAACTTTTGTTCTTAGTTTGAAAACTTAATTTTAACTTGTATAAATTAGCAGAATATTTATTCTTAGAAGTATGTCATGTGGACATTAATAATGTCTAGATAGTAGATACCTAGTTTGGCTGGGTATGGGTAATATATATGTGTTAGACCATGAAGATTTTATTGATTCTGCATTTTTTATGTGCTTTCAGCATAGAAAAGGCATTCATCAAGGAATTTCATACAACTTGACCTTTTTATGCCTAGTTTGATAGTCCTTTCAAAATTGGATGACCTTTTTCTATTGATTTACTGTCCTTCTTTGGGCCATGACATCACTGTTCTTTTATTTGCAGCATTTATGAAATGTGATCTGTTTTAATTTTATTATTCTACTTATTTCCTCCTATAGACCATTAACCAATAACTATGTATATACAAAAATTCTTTGTACCTAATTTTAATTTCATGTCAAGCATTTTAATGGTATTTCCAAAATAATAGCTTCAAAGGTTGTTGTTGGCCAATTGTTAGATTGTGTTGAATCAAGAGCCAATGCTATGGAAGGGAAATGTGTTTAATCATTTCATTATAATAGTGGGGTGTATGATTTATCAAGCTTAGATGTGATTAAGAATTACAAGTTCTGCCACAATTAAGACTGAATTCCTACTTTATTACTGAGCTCATACCTGTATTCATATTGTGATTCAATATTTGGTATTTTCCACTGAGTTGATATTATTGGAATCATAAATGTTATGGAAATGTTGTTTGCTGAGCTTTAGGTTGATGTTTTGGAAATCTTAATTTTTTAAGTTTAAAACCATAATCTCTGTGTTAATTTTTTTTTTTTTGGTCCTCTCCATCTGTTTAGTTTCACTATTAGTAATACACTTCGGCTCATTTTCAGGCCTCATCTTTCATGCCAGGGCAACATTTTGACTTTGATGACCAGGTTGCCCATTTTGTGAGATTATTTCTTTTAAGATTTTCAGTTTATATTCTTAGATCTTAAATTTTTTTTCTTAAAGAAACAGTTGGAATAGTTACATATTAATAGCCGATTGATTTGAAATTCAGCTCATGTTTTAGCCTAAAGGACCTGGTCAGGGTTGATTTTGGAAGCTTAGGGTTCTGTTTACTTTTGTTCTTCCATCATTTGTTATTGCAACCACCTTTAATCTGAATATATATATCTTCTCTTGAAATCATGCTCTCTTGCTAGTGCAGTGTCTAAATCCCATCAGACATCTTGCTGCGTTTTGTTGTTGATCCTGGTGTACTATTTAGGATTATATGGAAGACAAATTTTGTTAGATTTAGCTTCATACTTCATATGTTCAAATAATATGGCATCTCCTTTTCAACTTAATTATGGTTGCTTTTCCTTTATTCCTTGCATTTTAGAACTATATTTATGTGATTGACTGTATCCATCTTTTAGGAAACAGCAACCTGTTGGTTGTATCTCAATGTATTGAAGATTGAATTATAATGTCACTGTTCCGATTTGTAATGTTCCTCTTATTGATTGATTTGAAATTAATTTGTATGCATAAAATTGATTTGGCTTGACGGTGCTTAGATTTTCTCTGCAATGGTTCAGAAGTGTAAAGCTGACTTTCCCCTGGAAGTCCTGAACTTAATTGTTAGTCTGTAGCATGATAACATCTTCTCTTTCTGGTTTCCCAGAATCTGTATTGCCATTTTTGTATTGAAGTTTTGACCTCATATTCCGATTGTCATATTTTATGAATAGACCTAAATTTTTAAAATGAAAGCCCTTAATTTTTTGGAGTTAAGTTTCTTATTTTTGTGATAGTACTTAACGCAAAAGTAAAGTTTCAGCTTTTGTTTGCTTTGATTATGCCCGGGGAATAATGTAGATTTGTATTGTCAATTTTATTTCTAATCATCTATTAAAAATCTCTTCTGTGCAAAATCTCCCAAGTTGGTACATCATGTAGAGATGACAATTTTGGCTAGGTCTTAGGGATTTGATCTTCTTCAATCCTAACAGGGAAGAAATTTTTCAATAAAAATGGGAAAAGAGACGAGAACGGGGATGAAAAAAATCTGTAATTGTGGATAGGGATACATGTATCCCCTCCCCGTCTTGCATTGCCCCTTCCCCACCCTAGTCTCATCTTACTTCTCGTCTTCGTTTCTTTATATTAATATATTTATTTAAAATATTAATATATCTTTATAGTTTTAAATTATTTATATTTTTTAAATTTATTTAGGTTTTTGTTATATATACTAAAGTGGTTATATATTATATTAGTGACATTTGAAATAATTGATCGGTTTTAATTTTACTTAATTTGGTTATTTAATATTTTATATTGTGTTTAAAAGGTATAAGAAAAAAAAAAATTCTTATAGGTATGGGGAAATGATTTTTTTCCATAAAAATGGGGAGAAGATTTTTTTTTTGTGGGGAGAGAATAGAGAATAATTTTTATCCCTATAAAAGGGATAAGGATTAATATCCCCTACAAAGACATAAACAGAGATGGGGATGGAGATCCCCTCTTTGCCCCTCCTATTGCAATCCCTAATACCATGTTTGAATATAAATAATAGGTGGATGCCTATTGACAATTTCACCTTGAGAAAATTAGGTTTCAGCCTCTAGTTCAAATCCACATTTAGTTTTAGCGTGCAAAACTTGAGATAGAGTTACAACTTGGTAATTGGATTTGAATTTGGATTGTTCGTCTCTTTGATGACGCTGTTGTCTTCTCAAATAATATTATTTATATAGTCTACTATATTATTATCCTATTTACAATCCTCTGATGATACTACTGTACATCATCTTGGACGAATTCAACAAGGTGTTATAAGCTCAGGCAGTCAGGCTGGCTCTTGTCGGGTTTTGAAACCATTGTTTTATTTGGCACGAATGTTGATGGTGTAAAGGAAATTAATTATTGATTGAGTAGTCAGTAAAATTGACCAGAGACTTGTTTGTTCCCCGTAGTCGTTTATTTAGCCTATTATTTTATATTGATTCTGTTTTGAACATCTTTTGTCTTATAAGATTTTTGAGGGCCTCGGCGTTGAGGAAAGTTGATGCTACAGCTGACGGCTGTTTTGATGAACCACTGAGCTTGCAGACTAGGCATGGATTATGGTGGATGTAGCAGGTGGCAAAGAAATATTTATTATTTGGAATATTTGAAAAATTGACCATTGATTTGTTCGTTTTTCATTATCTTGTTGTGAATGCTTTTAATTGGGAGCCTACTGGTTGAACAACCAGCCTCCTCCTATTCACATGGAGGTTTTCTCCTCCTTTCATTTTGATTAAAAAATTGGAAAATTATTTGATAGAAAATAAATATAAACATTCATTATGGATTGGGATCGTGCTGTGGAATGTCGGACTGACAGCCTATGACATAAATTAGTACCGCCCAATCCCATAGAGCCTCAAAATGGTGTTGGGTTATTAAATGGGTTTTAATTCGGAATAAATCAACAAACTAAATTTATTAACTCATTCATATAAATTGAAATGATAAATTATTATTTGATGATAATTATTTTTTAATCTCAAAATTATTTAATTATATTATAACATTAAATTATATATATAAATTAGTAAGATTAATTTATAAATTTAGGAGTACTCTTTAGTTCCACAGTTTACTGGGCAACAAACACAAGTAATAATCATTGAGAATTATGTCAGCATGAAACAGGGAGCCCTTGAATTTGATATGGATCTGTCATTCTTTTTGACGATTAGAGTATGGTGGGAATTTTATTTAATTTAAAGATTAAAAAAAAACTTGTGCATTTCTTGAAATAGTTAGGGCTTAGGGGGTTGATCAAAGTAGGATAGGACTACTAATGCGTATGCTTTGAAATGAGCCTCTGAGAAAAAGGATAATTGCTACTTGGGAATTCAACTTTGAGGAATACCAACAACATTTGACATTTGCCTTTTTTCCCTGATCTCGTGCATAATCTTAGACCAAGATTGTACTCTATCCCCTAAATTCAAAGCTAGCATCATATCATATGGGCATTTTAGAATTGGCAAATTGAAGAAAAGGACATGAGGAGAAAAACATGGCGACATTTGGAAAATGTTGGCACGAATTGAAACATGCACAGCTTGGGAAAGTAGAACAAGTTTACCTCGACTTATGAGCTGTGGAAATTTATCCGTCGGCCTTTGAATAATTCAACTTTCAGTTGTTATGTAAAGTCCAAGCCACATTTTTTTCGAGCCTATATAACGATACCATCTATTCTATCGACACATGTGACACACTTACGTTATCGAAAGAACATGGGCTCTTGACCAGCTCACAGACTTCGTGCAAGTATCTCTGATTAATTATAGGGAGCGATGCATTGAAATTTTCTAAAACCAGAGCAATATGCAACATGCTCTTTACTAGGTTAAAAAATGTTCTTGGAGTACAGTAGATGAGCCGTCTATAAGATCTTCAAGTATATATACTGTATATTTGCACAAGGGTATGTAGAAATTCATACTACACAAATTGGTTTACTATTTTTTTTTAATTTGAACAGGATTTTGGTTAGATTTCTAAATTCCTTGAAACTTCTTTTTCAGATTGGTTGAGATCATTGTTAAATAAAATATTTATTCTTATTCTGGGTAATGATTCTTATTCAAATTGTCCTGTAATATTAAAAATTGTACAATATTTAATCAATAATATTCATTTAGTTACATCCCAATTCAGAACTCTTTCAATCATGAATCACACTGCAGCTTGGCAATGAGATGAGAAATTAAAGATGCAAAGAGAGAGAAATTATGGGTGATCTCGAGGGTGCATTAAAAGATTTTCTATACTTTATGCACTAATTAACTGATTACATCGTAAAATTAATACATAGAATGAATCGAAACAGAAATTAAGATTACAACAGATGAATGAACCAGAACAAAAATTCCCAGTTAACAGTATTTTTCTGAGAAAACAAAAGGCTAAAATTTGAACTTTGTGTAAAGAAGAATATGCAAAACCAAAAGAATATATTAGCTTCTGAAGGTGCAACTTCTAATGACCAGAACCCCGATCGCTTGGGCCGGAAGACAATCTAAAGGCCAAGCTTTTTACTGATTGATGAATGCTCGAGTTTTTGGAAGGAAGAGAAAATGAAACGGTGGCAACGTGCTCGCTTCCAGTCCCAGAAATAGTACTGGTGTCCGTCAATGACCGGAGGATTCTACAATGGGTAACGCTAAACTGTGTTGATAATACCACTAGGATTATCAGAACCAACGCAAACAATGATGGCTTCATTGATGCTGCCATGCTACCTTTGTTTTGAAATCTTCTCTCTAAAGATAGATACTATAAAGTTGCTGATTAATGCCTACATGCTGCTAGACATGTGTCTATATATATATTTGAGTTGTCTGGAGAAGACGGTGAAACGCTGCGTAGTGGGACCTTTACAGGATTATTTGACCGGTTTTTTTTTTTCTATTTTTCTTTTTGGAGATTCAAATGGTGAACCAATGGGTGTACAGATTGAGAAGCCGTGAAGGGTGAGCTTGAGGATAGAGAATAGCTTTTACTTTGACAATTTTGATGGCATTGGGAGTTGACTCTTTCTGATAGTACTTGGCTTTGGCCTTTGGATTGGCATAATAAGTAAAACTTTTAAAGCTGATTACGTGACTCATATAGATTTAGGTTAAATTTTTGTGGTTTTTGCATGATCACGTTCAAATAATAAGCCTGGTTTCACACGGTTTTCTTCATCCAAAGGGTGTATTCCTATAACTTAACTGCTACGCGATGACCTTTTTCTCTGCTACTCTTAATTTATGTCATGAAAACAGCAGCTAGCTAGCTCATAGTTTACTCATCTGCGTGTACATTTCATGCCACGTGTTGTGTTGAAAATCCAGGTAGATGAATGATGATAAACAATGGAATCGAACTGAATGCGTCATTTTTTTCTTTCTTGGGTATTTTTCCAGGAAAAAGGGTGCCTAATGCCTATTATTATATATATCAAAGGCGGTGCATAGCTGGGTTTGAATTAATGGTTTCCTTATATATATATATAATTGTCGGTCTAATTCTCTTGCTTTAGTTTCTGAAACCGAAGGAACAGAGTCAACTGGAGGACCCTTAATTTTGTTTTAAATTTAACTGGGCAACACAACACGGATTACCATTTTCCGTGTTGGCTAGCTCACAGTCACAAGACGGTAGATGGATCGTGAAGTTGAAAAGGCCGTGTCTCACTCAGCTTAGCTGCTAGCTGTTTGTGTCAGGAGCTTTTCGAATATATAAAATGAGTTCTTTTCCTACACTCTTTATTAGCTTACGAATTAATTCAAAGTAAGAGGCAATTTTCAAAGGGAGACTCGACAACTTTTACAATTTTCAACATTCCTGACGGAGAATGTGATGGACCACTTGCTAGCTTCTGGCAAGAGGAGCGATTTACACATAAAAATGATACCATGTAGGTGTGAAAATGTGAAACCAAGACCAGGTCTAGCTTTCGATTTTTGAATATTGCCAACAAACAAGTTACCAGTTAGAAGAAATCAACCACCGTATACTATTCATTATATGCATTCTTGCTGCTTCTATGGAGTTGAATCATCTGTCCGAGCCAGGCATATATAAGCCAAAGGATGAATCATTTCTGCCTGGTGACAAATACATCATTTTTATCATCGAAAGAAATGATGATTCATCTCCAAACATTTTCGTCCAATGACAAAAATAAGAAGTTATCGGAAAAGGGAAAAAATGGGGAGAGAGAGAGATTGCGTTGGAAAAAGGAAGAACGAATAAAAATCTTTAGAGAAAAATATAATATTTTAAAATTTAATTTATGAGAAAATCATTATTTTTATAAATTTAAGGAGGAAATAAATAATATTAATTAGTTCAATTAGTTTTAATCGTTTACAGATAAATGATTAGATTTTCAATATTTAACAGAATATTGATTTATAAATACAACAAACTTTAAGTGGAAATAAGTCATTTGGCCGCACATATATCATCACGTTATTAGGTTTATATTTCATAATCTTGTTAAGAATATTAATTATGGTAAGCATGTGATCGACACAATCCATATACATAAGAATTTCATTTATTCCCTTGTCATCCTCGTGAGCCATGAGGAGTATGTGGTGGTTAAATGTAAACCCCACTCCTTATTGTGTTGCAAGTTGCAACTGTGCTACTATTCTCGAATCGGCAATGTTATATTCACCTAGATTTGTCTATATAATTAAATATTTAAATGATATATCTCTGATAGTCAATACATTGCCATAAATGTTTTATGGGACTCAGGATTACTATTTATGGGTCTTCATAATTGATTTTTGAATATAAGCTCTCAGGACTTCATCTTCGGTTATAAATATAATCTCCATATAGGCCAAAGGATTTTTTCCAACCCCCACCCCCAAGTATGCTGTTTTTTCAAATTTATGTCCCTTAACTTTAAAACTCTTATTTACCCACCCATCGACGATTAAAATTAACTGAGTTTATTAATTATATCATTCCTCCCTCCTAAATTTTAAAAACTAACAATTTTCTCTGTTGTTTGGAGATCGTCAGAGAAGTCTCTTTATTATCAAAAAATTAAGATCTAAAAATTTGAAAATCTTAAAAGAAAATATTGTTTTTGAAAACTTAGGTTAAAAATAAATGATTAATTTTTATAATTTATAAGAGAAAATTTAAATCAAATTTAAATTTATTTTTAATATTAAATATAAAATAACGATTTTACCCTTAAAATTAATATATTTAAACGTCTATGAATGATAAACAAGATTTTTAAAATTAATTAAAGCACTTCATGTATAATTGTTTCATTTCTTCTTATAAAGATCTTAGCAGAATGAAGGAGCCTGACCAAACGGCAAGAGCCGCCTGTGCCGGCACTTGTCAGTTTGACAATTTCACCGTCTGAAAACAAACTCGCGCTAATGATATTCATGCCGTGACATATCTTGTTTCCCTCCATCTGTCAATCACGAGCTAAATTAAATCTAAAATTTGGTAGATACGCCTCAGCCTTTCTCACATTCCATATTCTTATTTGAAAATCCCAAAAACATATTAAAATTATACTTAATTATTCCAAACTAGAATTTATTTCCTTCTTAACGTTTGTCCTATTCTGAAACAGAGATCTCTTGAATCACATAAAATAAAATTTAAAGTACAACTGTTGAAGTCTCGAAATTCTTTATTCCCCTGCGGCCCTACATGAAGAAGAAGAGCCTCTTCTTGCTTGCCTCTTCTCTTATATATACCCCTAAAGAAATGTTCATTGATTCCAATCAACTAAGGACATAAAAAAATGAAGCCACCTCATCGGATCATCTCTTTGGCTGTGTCCATCTCTGTCATTTTCATCGTTATCTTGATTTCCTGTTCTGTTCATGTAAATGCTACGAGGCCTGTCAACCACCGGCTTTCCCCTGTTTCATTCAACAAGTTGAACATGGCTCAGGCTTATTCTGGTCCCAGTAGAAGAGGGATTGGTCACAAATGATGTGCTGAGGACGCCTTGATGAAATCACATCAAGAGCTTGTTGGGCAGTCATATCCCGCATTCTTATGCTAGTTTATATCTGCATTTAATTTAATTTTTTTTTTTGTTTCATAACAATGTCAGGCAATTACAAGATTCTGTAAGAAACGACTAAACATAGAATTGTTGAGTTACTGTATAAGCGTCTTCTTTGTATGAATGTTTAATAGTTAATACATGCATTGGATTGGCAACCATTTGCTATTTTAATGTAAGTATGTGATAACAATGTGAATTAAACATGTCAGTTAGCCATGACAGGGCAGTTCCGGCTATAGTTTGATTCAAAGCAAGCTTGAACAAGCACGAGTTAAAACCTAAAAGTTTAATATTTTTAAACTCGAATTCGAGTTTTAAGAGTGTTTGACTTATAAAGATCGTGAGTTTTAAAAATTTAATACGAATTAATTAAAACAATATTGTTTTAGTATCGAATCAAACTCAAAACTCAATTAGAGCTCGAACGCTTTTAAAACAAGCTTGATGAGCTTAAGCTTCACTTCATTAAAACAAACTTAAACTTGATTCAGTTTGAATTTAATCCTAGTTTTGGCACAACCCTCACTGTGTTTAGAAGCTAGGTCATGCTTTGGTTGTCCGCCAAATTGGCAGTCCTAATTGGCAAGGCCGATTCACTAACGTGTTAAGGCTGGCAATGGAGGGCCTGAATTGGGCTGCAAGTTGGGTCATTCCCCTACCTTATCTAATGTGAATACAATTGGAATGGACACAAAAGTTAGGACAAGATGTTCGGTAAATTAGGCACATAACACAACAACGTGCCCAATTCTTACTTGCTCTAAGTAGCTAATACACCCAACTTGGATTTGGTCCATCAGCCAAATTTGGCAAATATTCAGTCGAAAAGCTGGTACGTAACGGGCTTCTTCCTCTGTTTAAGAAAGGCCTAATGGATTACATACTTCCCCCTTTTTGGACGATGGTGACCCGATTAAGTAGTCCATTCCTCAAATGAAATGGACATACTTTAAGCAGCCCCACCTTATTGAAAGTCCTAACTTTTCCTTAGTTCCAAAAATAAAATTATGTCGATCAATTGAATTGTTTTGATTAAGATATGTTAAATTTAATGATTATAATTTTAAAAAAGATTATTTTAGAATTTTAATTACTTTTGCCTATAGTTGGATCGAAGATTTAGCTTTGATTTGCAGGTAAAAATAAAAATTATCTTGAATAATATATGTTAAGATTATATAATCTAATTAGACATTACTATATTATATAACATAAATATTGTATCTTGAATGAAAAAAAAAAAAAAGGTATTATATATTTTAGTAAGTTTAAAGGTTCACATGCAAGGAAGACTTTTAAGTTTTGTAGTTTACCCAGATTCAAGAACGTCATAATCATGTGTTGTGAATAAATGGACCTTAATTGTCCGTTAACCATCCCAACATGATTGAAGTTTCTATCTCTTTGTCCTCTCTAGGCACCGTTCAGTCCCTTTTCCGTTTAAAGTACTGTTATTTGAATCTAATTTTAAATATTTAAATTAAAATTAAATTTAAATCGAATTAAATTTAAATAAGATAAAACTTTTTTTCAAGTGAGTTCAACTAGGGTTGGACCTAAATTGAGCTGATTCAGCTTGATCTGAATTTGTTTATTTCTAATATGAATCGAGTTTTGATTAAAAGACTCAACTTATTTTAAAGTCAAACCAAACTTGAGCTATAAAAAGTTTGGTTCTATTTGACTCGTGAGTTGAATAGATAACTCGATCTGATTCAAACTTGACTCATAGTTCAATTTAATTTATGTTAAATAATTATTAAACGACATTATTTTATTAATAAGTGACAAATTCAAACCACGAATTCGAGTCAAACTCGAATTGAACTATTTTCATTTGAACCAAACTCGAACCATCCTTAATATTGACTCAATAAATTCAAGCTAAACTCTAATCAAATTATTTTTCATTATAACAGAACTCGAACCAAGGGATGTTTAGGCTTGACTCGGTTTGTATCCACCCCTAAGTTCAGTTCATTTTCAAGTGAGTTCAACTCGTTTTCAGTATGGGCTAGTTGAGTATAAATAAACATTAATTCTAATTTGACTCGTTTTATAATTTAAGAGTTCATATTTAACTCAAGGTCATATAAACAGGTTAAACTCAGTTTAAGTTCACATAAGATATTTGATTAGATTCTCTAATCGATGTTATTTTTTTATTTTTTTAAGTAATGCATCAATTTGCAAGCCGAACACAATTTTTGTATAGATTTGTTTTTTCTACTACTTTATTTCTTGTATTTAGATTTATATTTATTTATTTTATATTTATATTTAAACTCGTTTGGATTGGAAATAAACTTTGCTCGAAGTTTTTGATGAAGAAATGACCGGAGGAACCTGTCAAAGATCCGGTTGCAGATAACAGGGCGTTGAGAAAAAGCCAAATCTGTCACTTTCAGGACCGGATTCTAAACAAAACAATATCTGGTAAGATTAAAAATAATTCAAAGAAGAAAACAAGAATTTAGATGGTTATAAGAAAAAGAAAATAACACGTGGTTTATTCCCAACCACTCATCCTTCAATCAACTTTTAACGCATCTTTGTTTGTTCCCTTGTGTGGAGACTTGTAAATATCTTAATGATGCTGTCTTATTTTATGTTTATTTCTTCCAACCCATCCAGCAGCGTTTACACTATGCTTTGGTGCGCCATGACTCCTGCCACAGTCAAGCCTATTATTATTATTTTTTTCTATTGCTTCAAGTTGCCTGCCTCGTCACTAATTTCATTTTTATTACCATTAATTAACAACTAATCTCTGTCCGATGTTGCTTGGGCCTTTTAATACCTTGTCTCTTATGGTTAAAACCAAACTATCTTGGTTAAAATCAAATTATCTTGATTGACACTAAAATCGATGCGATTAAGTGAGTGGGGTTGATTTCAAAGTTGAACTGTTAAAAGATATTTAAATATTTATTTTCATATTTAAAATTCTATTTTATTTTCATTTAAACTATTATTAAAAGTTTTATTAAAGTAATGATATATATATATATATATATTTAATATAAAAATATATATTTAGATAATATATTATTATATAATTAAATTTTATTATATTTATATGATTACACTGTATATTTATTTATGCATTTAAAAATTTTTATAAATAGTTTTATTGATTTAGAATTATTCTGCAAAAAAGCTAATACCACCCATTAAAATGGGAAATATAAAAAAAGACAGGAGGGCAAAATGGTAAATTAACAAGGAGTAAAAAAGACAACAAAAAAAGTAAGAGAATTGAAGTGCATTGATTTCTCTTCTTGTCGTCTTCGATACCCTCCAAGGTGAGCTCTCTAACCCATACCCCCGACCCAACCCACTACCAAACCCCTCGTCATTTCTGTTTTCTCAAAGCACTCCTTCATCATCATGAAGCGTACGGTTTTTGATTCTGCGGATTCCGGAGATGACCCAAAGATGAAGAAAGTTAAACACATAGAAGACGAAGAAGAAGAAGAGGAAGTTAAAGAAACGGGACTCATGAACTTGGACGAAAACCTTCTTTTCGAGGTTTTGAAACATGTCGATGCAAAGACTCTAGCCACGGCGGCCTGCGTCAACAAGCAGTGGTACAAAACCTGCCAAGACGAGCGTCTTTGGGAGCTGATCTGCACGCGCCACTTGGCTAATGTTGGCTGCGGTACCCAACAACTGAGATCCGTGGTCCTTGCTCTTGGTGGCTTCCGTCGCCTTCACTCTCTCTATCTTTGCCACCGGGTCGTCGGCTCCAAGCAGCCGCAGCGGTGGGGAAAAGACGAGGTTCATCTCTCCTTGTCCCTGCTTTCGATTCGCTACTATGAAAAGATGAATTCTAGTAATCGGGGTAGTTGATTTATCAATCATTATTATCATTATAATTATGTATATTTTTTGTATGAGTTTCCACTTTTATTGTTTTCTTAATATGGGTTGTGCCTGTGTTTTCCAAATTTTTGTATGTAAACTGGGTTTTGGTAACTTGATCTGTACCCTTATGATATGAAATTGTGAACTAATTGTTTCCTTGTTTGCGAGATTTGTGTATAATTAATTATTTAAAATTGTTTCGGTTAATCGGGAATGAGGCTATGAGGTTGCGATTTGGAGGATAAACAAAAGCAGACAGAACCAAAAGGGTCCAGTTGTGTTTAATGTCCGTTTTTGGCTGTGTTTTCTGGTTCATTTCATGGCCTAATTGTAAGAGACAGAGAGATGGGTCTTGTATTGATTTAGATCTGTAAATGCCCAAGTCTCCTGTGAAAACGATAACGATGTTGTCGTATTATTAGTTCTCTTCTGACTCTCTCAGCTCTATGAGAAGCCAAGGGGTAAATCAGATTCACACCCTACACCTCTGTCTTGACTTTTTTGTATCCATCCTAAATTTTTTTCCTTCTTCTTTAACTATCATTTACAGGTTTAATTTTTTTAGATTTCTTCCATTTTCGGAACTATATGTAACTTTTTATTCTGCGAAACTGCCGAATATTTCTATGGTAATTTTTTTTTGTACTGAATGTAAATGGCTAATGCCCTGTTCTTAAGTTTCCCACCATGTTCCCTAGTTTGGCATTTTTAAGGCATAGTTTAAGTTTTGATGACCCAACTGAAGTTCTAGCTAGGAAGTAGAATGAAGTTGCTGAATTTTGGCTTAGATGCTTAAATTTGTAACTCAAAATACAAACTTTGAGACCCTTAAATTGGAAAACCAGAAGGGAAAAGGAAAAATTTAGACCTTTAATGTCTACCGCCCGGATTAACCTGAGCTTCTTTATTGGTGTTTAAATTCGTTTATAAACAGTGGTATCATATTCTTGTGACAATTTCTCTCACTCTCAAGAAGTAATTTAAATAACCAAAGAAAGAATTCGAAATATAAGAGGATAAAAATTCAAATTTTATCCAACTTAGCTGTAATGGTGGAATCTGTCTATGAAAAACAGTAACAGTCAGAACCAGGGAGGTTTAAAAGCCGATGTAATTACATACATTTATCATTGGCAGGAGCACGAACAGGAACAGGACATTCTGTGGAATTTCAAGAACTCTAAGATAAACTGGTATTTAGATTCAGATGTTGAAGTTGAGTGCAGGAGATTGATTTTGACGTTTTCCAATCCGAATTGATGCTGATGACTGATGTCAACTGAACTTACATTTTTGTACTATCCAAAACCCTTTATAAAAGTATTGGTCAATTGTAATACGTTTTTCCAAGCAACAAAATCAAATCCTACTTGCAGAATTATAATGGGAATAGACATTTATTTAAAAAGACTAACTACGTGGAGATATTTATATGGAATATGTTAAGGTGCCCCCATTTGAGTAGTTCCTTCAAATTAAATGAGAAAAATTAGAATATGACATAACAATGCATTCATACTATTTGATTAAATAAATTTAAATCAAAAATTAAATTAAATTAAAGTTAAATGGTAATAAACTGTCTTATGAGTAGTTAAAGAACAAAAATCCCTTATTGTTAATAGGCAAAAGATTTATTCCCGTCTAAGGTTTATTAAAACCCTAAATTAATATATATCAAGTATTAAAAATTTAAATTTTCATCTATGGGTAATTAAAATTATCAAAATAAGTTAATTTTAAAAGAAAAATTATTATTTAATTAATACTATATTAAAAATAATAAAACTTTATCTGTTTCCTTTTCAGATTTATAAAACTAATAATTTTTTTCATAATTAAATTTTAAAATTGTATATTTTCCCTTTTGCTAGGTTTTTATTTATCCCTCTGGCAACCTTTTTCCTCAAGTGAACTTCTCTTCTGACAAACCCTTCTCTCATGGCAACCCATGAGCTAATGTTTTCATCATTGACGAAACATCTTTGTATCTCTTATTGTTAATATTTTTTGGGTGTTAAAATGAAAATCAAATGGGCAATTATGTAATTATTTATACACCTATTTATTAGAAACTCTAATTGGATATGAACAACTAACTAATGATAGAAAAAATTTTATTAATAATAAAATATTAGAGAGGTTTTTTGGTTATTTGATTAAAACTTAGAGTTGAGAACTACCTTTTAACGACTAAATAATATTACGCGTCTAAATATGTGATGGGAATTGGCCTATCTTCAAACTCAAGCCACGCAACCAATTATAATTCCGTTTGGTTAAGTAGAGGGCATGGTTTTCATATCCGGACCACCTATTGATTGGGTAAAAAGGTTGGCTTGGGCCATTTCACATTTGGACTAGTGAGAAAGTATCACAGTTGAATAAAATTATGTATATAATTTTATATATAAATAATAATATATTATTATATAATTAAATATTATTTTATTTTTAATTTTTAATTATCTAATTATATAATAATATGTCATTATTTATATATGTAATATTACCGATCACAGTCTTACAAAGGCGTTGAAAACTTATTAATTACAAAGACGCATACATTTTTTTTACAGTGAATGACATTTTTCCACCCAAGTTTTGGGTTTAAAACACTTTTCTAGCTCTTGATGACATGTATAATACTTTCCCACCTAAAATCAAGTATAAATGATATATTTACATCTAAAATTAAATTTTGTTATTAAAAAGTATAATTACCATTTTATTCTTATTATTTTATTTTTTAAAAATTATTATATAAACATAAATTAATATAAATAAAAATACGGACAGGGCTTTTGTTATAAAAAAAATAAAAATAAAAATAACCATTTAAATATTCAAATTATAGAAAAAGTCTCATATTTTCCTTTAATTTCACCCTCACCTCCTATTCCTCTCTTCTTATAAAAATAGGTGTATTTGTCATATAATCACACATATTAGGAAGTAAATTATAATTTTTGAAAATATCAAGAGTCTTCTTAAAAATTTTTACATGGTTATCATAAATTTAAAAAAAGTTCAAAGGTCTCTTGGTAAATTTTTAAAATATCAATCTGCCCACCAATAGGTTAAAAAATGACAATTACACTATCAAAGAATTGAACAAAATACAACAATCTTTTGAAGGAATTAAATCATTATGTTTAAAATGTTGTAGTTTGATAAAAAGATAATTTTTTTAAATTAATAGATGATAAAATTACTATTATACCTTTATGATGCTATTTTTTAATAAAGTTTAATTTTACATTTGAAAATATTATTTATACTAAGTAAAAGGGGAAAAGTGCTTTTAACTCAAACCTTAGGTTAGAAAATGTTTTTTCTTTTTGGGTAAAACGTACCCTTAACCTATTACGTTAAAAAAAAATAATACTATACGTATCTATTTTGAATACATAAATAAATATATATTTATGTGTATTATCATATGAGTAAATATTATTTTATTCTTAATTCAAAATCATTTATCATATAATAATATATATTATACATTTATTTGTGTATTTAAAATAAATAAGAATATTTTTACTAAAAAAAAAAACCCAAAAAAGGAATTATGTTGTTGCGCTCTTCTATAAATACCATGCCAAGCTCCACTCTTTTTGCATATCAAGCAACGCAGGTTTCTCTGAAGAAGATCCACTGAGCCCAAAACAATTCATTCATCTTCCAAATGGCTTCAATTGCCAGGTCTCTTTGCTTATTCCTCCTTATTTTATTAAGCTCTTGTCTAATTGTTTCAGAAGGTCGTCCTCTGAATGATGCGTCGTCCCTCAATATAAATTAATAAAAATTAGTACATATAAATCATTATCATATTTGATTAAATGTAGTAACAAAATACTATGATATTATTTCAGTTAAATTTATTATTAAAAATAAAATATTACCATAAAAATTTATTATTTATAAGATTATTGTTATAAATTTATTACTATATTTGGTAATTTTATTTGTATAAATAATTATTGTCTTATGTTAAAATATTTAAGTAAAAATAAATTATTATTACATTTGATAAAATTTTGTACATTTAAAAAATTTGTGTATTTAGTTGGATGTAATTAAAAAAATATTAAAATATTATTTTACTTAAATTTATTACTATAAATGAAATACTACGGTAACAATAGATTACCTAAAGGATTCTTTGTATAAATTTATTATTATATTTTATAAAATTTATGTATATAAATAATTATTATGCTTAGTTAAAATTAATATGAAAATATTAATATATTATTTTACTTAAATATCAATATCAAATTATTCCTTATAAATTATTATATATAAATCAATATATTTTAAAAATATATATTGTTTCCATATTACTTTATGTTAATTGAAAATTGAAGGCATTTTTTTCTTAAAAAATTCATAAAGATACTCATATTACCTATTATATTTATTACCTGTCATATCACTATTTATAATAAAAAATTATTAACATTTTTATTATTTTATAAACTAAACAATATAATGATAGAAATAAAATATTAATAACCAATTTATAAAAGGTTACAACAAAACAAAAATATTATTTATATTACTTGTTATATTAATTAAAAATAAGAGAATTTTTGTTTAAAAAAATAATAAGTAAAAATAAAATTATAATAAAATTAAAATTATCTTAATAATTTGTTAATACTTAATGAAGTAATATGATAATTTTTATATTAACTGTCACATCAATATAGGTAATAAAATACTATCAAAATATATTTATTATTTAATAAATCAAATAAAATAATGTCAATAATAAAAAAATAATTTATTAGAATAATAATTTATTAACTTAAACCAAATGCATGGACCTCAAGATCTAGCAAGATTAATGGAGTATTAGAATCTTTATGGAAAAAATTTAAATTTGAGCCTAGTTTATAGATTCAATCACTGTATTCTAAATTTGCCCGTTCAACCAATATGGGTGGAAAGTATGCAAAGTAATAGTCTAAAGTGGGTTAATGCTATATCCATTTACCCCTTGTCTTATCATGCATGTTTCAGAAGAGGTTGAAACCAGTGCTTGTGCAAAGGAAGATGACTAAGCTTAGGACACGTGGATGTCTTCTTGAAGAAAAGTTTCATCGGCTTCTTGAAGAGTCAAATTGTTTGCTTGCCTCTGGTGCATGGCTGTCTCAGAAAGAAGAGTATCGGTTGATGAATGAAAATTTCCATTTGCCAGTGTTTGATGGCTCAAGATTTACCTGGGAAGTTGAATCGATTTTCTGAGTTCAAATAGGAATTCTAGCTGTATCAGTTAACAAAAGATATTTTCCAAGGTATATTCCGTCAATTTTGCTTAGGGTGATTGGTGAAGGACATAGTTTCAACGCATAAGGAAACTTTGATACGAAGTGATGATGGCTTCAACTAGTTAAACCAAGTGTGTTATGTCACGGCTTAAGATGTATGGACATGCAAAAGGGTGAGTGTGCATGGTTGTTGGTTTTCTGGGTGTGTTAATTTTTTTTTTAAATTTTTTAGTAAAATTTTCAAATTAAGGTTTCATAAGTGGGTGTGTTGTTGTTTGTTGAAATGCTTCAACTATAGGGCTTGTGCAATGGAGGGGGAAGAGATATTAAAAGGGATTAGACTATCTTTGTATAAACTAGTCGAAAGTTAGAATCACTCTCCTGATGACTCTATGATAGAACAAAATTAATTACTTTAAATTACAACGTAGATGCATATAAAAGTGAACCTCGAAAATGTAATATCAAAGATGTCAAACAGACAAGTCAGAAAGTTAACACATGCTTATTTATTTTGAATTTGTGCAATTGTTTTGAAAGTGTATGTTTCATGTATTTTAGTTTTCAATATGGGCTAACAGATATCCTAGTTTACATTAATTTCTTTGAAAATTTGATGTCAATTATCCTACTTGTTTTGTACAATTAATGTATGTTGAAGTGGCAAATAAATCAGGTTTTGCTAAGTCCACTGTGAATCTAGAAAAGAGCTGTCGGCAATAGCTCCAATTGAATGCATTTTTACGCTAACGAATAGTAGCTGCTATTCTATTTCTGTTCCTAAAAGTGGATGATCCTTCTTCTCATATATTTCCCTTTAACATTAGCTCTGTATAGCCGCTGTCTATAACATGAACTACCCAATTGGCATTGCACCGTCATAGTGGCTGGTATACTTGTGCAAGCAAATAGGCTGTTTGGTATCTTAATGCGAGATTGTTGTAAGTCCATAACCATATTCTAAAAGTAGAACCCGACTTCGCTTGCAGTTTAGGCAACTATATGAACATTAACATATGAGATTGGTGAAGGCTGAAGCAAAGTTGATTCTAGGATTGGAGCATCAAACCCCTACTTTGGTGCCCAATTCAAATTATAATTTTAGTTCACCAATAACTTTTGACAACATCTTTAACTAATTTAAATAAATTCAAGTTTAAACTTTAATTGATAATTTAGATTTCCAACCAAATTCAAGCCAACATGTGTTAATGCAAAAGGCCTCATTAGTTTATATGAATTAATGATCAAGTCAATCTTTTTTTCATCTCCTCAAATCTCCAATCAACTTCACTTTGAGTCTCCTACACCCATACCAATATGCATTTTGTCTTCTCACAAGCATTACTATATTTCTTAGATATTTATTAATGCCTATACTTATCTTGTGCTTATACACCTAATTCTTAGATATTTTGTGATACCTAAATAAAACTGTTGCTCACCAACACTGGACAAAGTTTGTTTTTTTCTGCCTAATCAAATGGGAAAACTAATTTAAATATTCCAACAAGATCATCCTTCACTTGGGCATTTCTCAATTTCCTGATCTTTCTTTCTGACAATAATTTTTCTAAAAATAATTTGAACAATAAATGATGAGATTCCCCGTATATGAAATTAAAATTTCAAAATTAATTAATAATATATCAAAATCAAACTATACACTTGCAATAATGGTTAAGCTGCGCACTTACTAAACCCTTTCACATGATCCACTGAACCAAGGCAAATTCATGCAAACCAACTGTGAATGATCATTCCTTGTTGGATTAAATTTAGCTAATAGATAAACAGTGACTGGCAAAATAAATCTTTGTTCTTTTAATATGTTCAAAAGGAATTGTTATCTTCATTTTGCCTCATTCATCAACAAAACCTCTTTCTTCATTCCCAATTTATCCCCTCTGTACACTACCAAAATTATTACTTTCTGTGACAATGGAACCATAGAGCGACTAATTAAAACAAAAAACAAAGGTAGGTTTTTTTTTCTTCACATTTTGTCATCCCCCTGATGAACTGTTCTAGTTCGATGATCAATTAATTGACTAATGTGTTTCTCTCTAATCGATCTTGCTAACACCCATACACTTCACCACAGCATTCCTAATAGCTTCAGTCTGCATACACAGCCCATTGTGTTCAATTCCAGACATATAATTCCTCACTTCTTTTCTTATCATCTCTTGCATCACTGCCAAAAGCTCTGCGCTAAAGAACTGCTTTTCATAACCTGAACTATGATTCTGTACCAAAGGTGGTTGAGCTACCTGGGGCTGGGGCTGAACTATATTATTAGAATTCAAAACGGGTCCGAATCCTGATGCGGATGCAGATCCATGATTTGTGAACTCACACGAGTCGGATCCCGATCCGGGAAGCGAGAGGCTGAGTAAGGTGGGTGGATCGGTGGATGATGAAGAGGCTTCAACTGGAGCAAGCGACCCGGTTCGCAACAATGGTCGGCAAACTGGAGATTGAATACCTTGCAAACTGGAATCACTCAACTCGGATCCCGATGGGCTACTCGGGTTCAAGTTCAGTCCTGAAAAATTGTTACCCGGCCCAACACTAGCCGATCTTTTCAATGGTTGGAGATTGTTAGCATCTTCATTCAAATCATCGCTGAGCGAAGAGCATTTCCTCTTCAAAGTGGAGTTCCAGTGATTTTTAATAGCGTTATCGGTTCGGCCGTTCAAAAGGCGGGCAATGGTAGCCCACTTGTTACCAAACCGAGCATGGGCACGTATTATAGTATCGTCCTCTTCAGGAGTGAACGGCCGATGTTCTACCTCCGGTGACAGCTGGTTGCACCAACGTAGACGGCAGGACTTCCCCGATCGTCCAGGAATCGATTTGCTGATCAAAGACCAGTTTCGTGGGCCGTAGTTTTGAACCAGCCTTTGCAAAGCTTCGTCTTCTTCAGGGCTCCATGGACCCTTGATCCGATCCACATCCTTTCTTGTCGAAGCCATGGTATAATATTTTGAAATTAGAAAAGGGTAAAAATTTTGAAATTTGAAATTTGAAATTCTAAATTTTGAATGCTAAAAAGAGAATGACGATTAGGTTTTTAAAGTGGGAGGCTGAGCCTCACCTTGGGTCTCTGAGAGAGAGACGAAAGGGAAGTGAAGAGGTGTATATATACGAAAGAGATAAGGATAACTGGATGAACCGGTTATGGTAACCGGTCATTGCTGTTGAGGGTGGAGGATTCTTCCGGGCAATGCAGTTACTAGCATACAGCTGTAAAACGGACACGCGTCATCACATCGTGCACCCGATCACACGTATAATCTCACTCCATCAAAACTGTTACGCGCAGCTGGCACAAATATAGAGTTGCTCAAGTTCACCCCTCAGAATCACGCCACGTCAACAAGAAACCAAACTGAAATTCAGTTTTATAATTTTAATTTTTAAAAATTCAGATTAATTGACAGTTTTTGGAAGTTGTAAGAGAGAAATTAAATGAGAAAAACAAGTGAGAGTGAGTGATCGTTATCTTATCGTAAAAAAAAAAAAAATATATATATATATATATTAAAAAGAAGAGCGGGGATGACTTTGACCGAAGCCAGGCTGGAGACCAATTTCTTGAACGGTTATTTTTAATTTTATGAAAGAAAATGACGCATGGATATGCTGAGTTGGCTTGGAAAACGACAAAGTTAAGTGGCAGAAACGGAGGACTACAATCCTGTCAGTCCAGCCTGTCTATCAAGGCCCACTCAAAAATACTCTACCTCTACCTCTAACGGCCTACTCCCTACCTACCGCCACGTGTCGGTCATAACATCCCTTTCATTTCTGAACTGCCAAAACCGACTCCACCGTCTTACCAGCTTTATTTATTACTATCCGTTTCTATCATTATTGTTCTCTAACCGTAGACATTTCCAAATAAAAATTACCACCTTTTAAATCTTAATTTAAATTCCATTCAATAAATATAACTTAAATACAAATTGGGTTTAAAATAATTATAAATAAGCAGGTGAAGCAAGCAATCAAGTGGCACAGAAATACGCAGGGCTGCGTTCGGGAAGAGAAAACGGAAAAAACGGAAAAAGAAGACGAAAAAGCAGATAAAAACGGAAGAAGAAAAAGAGGTTGTGGGTTTCCCAATATTCAACGTGCAGTCGTTACGCGGGGAGACAGCTGTCTCAGACTCTTAAGGAACCCACTCTCACGTGCCACGCGCATACGTCTTTTACCTAATTCTGTCCTGTCCTTAAACCGTACGTCTACGTTTCTTGAAACCCCCTTCACGTGACAAACTCCTCCACACGTGTGCTCCCCACGTGAGTTCCACCCCACTGATCATGTTCATCCCTTTAATTGGCCCGATTCATGCATGTGACTAATTGTGAAGAAAACATTGGTCCCATGGCTGGGTGAGGGGGCAGCCAAAATGGTGCATTGGATTCTCAGAATTATGCCGTGGGTGGCTCATCTTTTACCGGACAACAAGTGGGAAGTGTCAGTCTTTACACATAAGTACACGCATATACGGATTAGTCCCATAATTTAAAAATGATTAAGGGATTTGAGTGGCTTCCCTTGAAGCACATGGGATAGATATAGAAAGAGGAAGGACGTTTCCTCCTCCCAATTGCTCGCATTTTTTTTTGGAGTCCCGATAAACCCAAATGGTAGCAGACTACTTTTCCTCCACATTTATTAAATTAAAATATCATTAATTTACATAAAAGAAAAATATAAGCAGAATATCATACACTGACTTTCTTAAATTGGAATTTCATTTTGGGATTTAAGATTAAGATATCTTCTTTTAATTTATAAAAATAATAACATCTAAATAATTATATTTATTACTTTAATAATTAATTTTATTACAAATTTAATTCGAAGGTAAATGATGCTAATACAATGCTGTTGGGGCATTGAATCATTTGTTTAGTTTAGAGCTTTCATAAGTTTCAGAAATTAAATGTATGCATAATAAAAAAAATCTAATAATTTTGAGATCGATAATTTAACTAATAGTTTGTTATGTTTGGTGTGATGGGTTTACTGTTAAAAGAGGTGATTTGACTTAATACGATTTCCGGTAGGAAAAAGAAAAAGGTGAGGGAGTGCTTGTTGACTAGCGGTGATTACGACATTGACGTTGAATACACCAAGCGCTCGCTGCCCTATTTAATCCACTCTTTACAGTGTTGCTTAAACAAATAATCGGCTTATCAAATAATAATGCTCATTATTTTAATTGCTAGGTTTGAATATATATATATATATATATATATATATATATATATATATATATATATATATATATATATTGTCAATTATTTTCTTTAAAGAAATAAAAAAATAAATCACTTACTCTACTTCGACTAAGAGTTTACTTAGGCATGAAGCTTCGAGCTGGAAGGGTTAGAGTATAATACAGGCCAAAGAAGTTACTCCCACGCCAAAGTTTATTATACTTCCATGTTGGTATCTTTTAATTATTAAAAGTTTAAATATTTATACGTAAATAATTAAAATTAATAGTATAAGTTAAATTTTAGGAATAAAGCTATTATTTAATATTAAAAATAATAAAATGTTATTTTTTTTCTAAGTTTAAATTTAAAAAACTAATAATTTATCTATAAAATTAAACTTTAAAATATTAGATTTTTCTTTTAAGATTTTTTTCTTTTTTTAAAATCATTTTTTCAACTTTTGTTATTAATTGGTTTTCTCTCTTTTTCTGTTTTATTCTTTTTTTTAGTGCATTCTTCTCATATTCATTATTGGACGAATCTTTGACAAAGATGAATAGAAGACATCAAAAAAGGAGTAAAAAAGGAAGGGAGAGAGAACCGACTAATCATGACATTGGAAAAAGAGGAGGGAAAATGGAAAAAAAAATTCAAGAGAAAAATATAATATTTTAAAATTTAATTTATAAAAAAATTGTTAATTTTTAAGTTTATAGAAAAAATAAATAATGTTAATTGGTTTAATTAATTTTAATTATCTATTAATAAGTGTATAAATTTTTAATATTTAACAAATATTAATTTAAAAATACAATAAATTTCGTGTGGGAAATGACCTATAATATATAAATTTCTATAAACAATTTCACAACCACTAACTATTATCAAGTGGATTATTAGATTAATTATATTTTGCAAATAAAAAAAGAATAAAATTTCAATCGAACATGACTACTACTTAAAAAAAAAAAAAAATCTTATAAAGAAATTGTAAAATGAGAAAGAGTCTGAAATTTACAGATAGCCTAGTTCAAACTATAATGATAATAATAATAATAATAAAAAACTATTTATCTGATAATAAAAAACGTGCGTTTTGACCAAAGTATGAATAAAGTGGGCCCCACGGAAAGCCCAAACCCAACAACTTATCTTGTTTGTACTGGTGGTTAAATTACGAATGTGCCACACCACATTAAGTAACGTAGACCAACCCAAAAATATCTCGTTCAATGTGTCCTAATCTGGCCCCTTTGTTTTGAATGGACCCATACTGTAGCCACATGGACAAATCAATGATGACTAACATCCGACAGTACTGATGAGCCACGTAAGGTTTAATAATAGTTTGTCCGTTAGTGGGTGAGCTGGCAAGTGTGGTTCGGAAACTTTAACGACCAAAGCGTAGAATTTGAAAATGTATAATCACGTCAATTGTTGCCAGCTATAAGTCACAAAGAGAATCATACCCTTGCAAAGGAAAAATAAAGTGGGCCCTTCATGATTTTCTGCTAACTCTATCCACCGTACGATGTGATCGCCGTGTGTTGTGTCGTATTGCGTGTTTTTATACGTCTCAAACATCTATGCGTTTTTTATTGCCCCAAACTTTTATCGTATTTCACAAACCTACCAAACTGAAATTTTAAGTGGTGGATGTCAACCTTGTTGATCGAGTTCAAATACAGTTTAGTTCCAGTTTCATTTAAAAAAAAATATTTAATTCAAATTTATTGAATTAAAATTAAAAATAATTTAAATAAAAAAATTTAACTCTTATTTAATTTAAATTTATTATTTATTAATAAAATAATATTATTTTATCTAATAATAAATAATAATAATAATCATTTTATCAATAAACTTAAACTATACATTTAAATCGAATCAAATTAAACTTCTTTTTGATTAAAATTTAACTCAATTTAAAAAATAAATTATTCTATTTTTTCAAAACCCTTCTAAAATTAAATTAAATCAAATCAAATTGGTTTTTGAAACCTTGGTGGCTTCATTCAAGTTCAATTCTATCAGAAATTCCAGTTTAACTGCCCAGGTTCCAACTGCCCTGATAAATTAAGGAAGTTCAAATTTTACAACCATTTAGACGGGACTAGAAGTGGATGGTCCCATTTGAGAAACTAAACTGGCCGAGGATGGTCCCACAGTGTTGTTTTATATATAATTCGGCCCCACTAATTATTATTATTATAATTATTATTTTATTTATTTCGAAAACAACATCCTTGTCAATGCAATTATATACTAATCAAAATTTTAAGGTGGATTACAACTAACATAATTTTTCTGTTGGATATAAAACAAGTGAATGAGTGGGCAAATCCGATAAAAAGTCTAAACGTCTCCATCCAATTTCTAGAAGTTGGTTGCGTTGCGTCTTTGGGTTTGTGAAGCGATCAAATTTGGAGTCTTGTCAAAAGGGATCCAGTTCCACTGTTTTATCGGTGCTTTTAATTTGAGAGCGATTTAACTTTCCCCTTCTGATCTATCAGCCGTTGATTAATTAGAAAAAAAAAAAAAGTCAAAAGACCTATGGGGAAATCAAATTTAAATATTTAAATATACATCTATTAAAATTTATTATTAGGCTTAAAAGTAAAAATATTAAAAAATAAAAAAATTATTATCTTTTTTTAGCTTAAAAATTAAATAATTTTTTTCTAAAATTTGAAAAATTATTATTTTTCTTTTAGAAGATGTTTGATTTTGAGAATGTTTTATTTTCAAAATAAAAATATTATCTTGAATAAAATAAAATTCGGTAAAAATGAATAAATATAAATAATTATTATTTTGATTAGAGGTAATAAAAGAATATTAATATATTATTTTATTTAAATATTTTAGATTTAATTATTCTAAAATATTTTTATGTTATTTGTTATATTTATTAAAAATGAGATTAATTTTATTCAAAAAATTAATAAATAAAGATATAGTTATAATAAAATCAATATTATATTATAATATTTTAATGTCTAAAATAGATACAGTAATATAAGTAATAAAAGCTTAATTATCAAAATAATTTTTATAAAACTTTAATGGAACGCTACTTTAAAATTTTGAAATCATCATTAAAAATGACAAGGTTTTACTATTTTTGATTGCATCACCCTTCCTCACTATCTAAAACCCTATAAATTGGCCGTCTCCACAATGAATCATCTTTCTCTATTGGTCTCAAACCCATATCACAAATCGTGGGCGGCTGCTAGATCAACCAATGTTTTCTCAACGTCATTTGATTAATAAACTAGCTGGAATATTAACATCATAAGCATTGTACTCATGATTAGGCCTTAATTAAATATGTGGACAAGAGCAAACATAAACCTCGCATGGACAACTTTTGGGCTCAGAATTTGGGGCCTAGATTAGGTGCAGGGCAGACGTGACGGTCGAGTTTATTTCATCAATGGTCAACTTAGGCTTGCCATCTCAAAGATTTTAGTTCATATGAATTAACGGTTTACCAACCGATTGGATTATTATTATTATTGTGGATAAATTGTGGAGAAATTAAAGATCCCATTGGCTCAAATGCATTCAAAAAAATATGTCAACTATAATAGAAGCAACCATATGGGATTGGCAAAGTCGTAGGTAGAGTTTTTGAAGAATGCTTTCCATCTTCTTCTTCATCCTTCTCTCCCATGCCTGCTCGGTAAAATCCCAGCTACCACAGAACATATTTATCCTAGCTGGCCAAAGCAACATGGCCGGACGAGGTGGTGTTATTAACGACACTAAAACCAACACCCTTATCTGGGACGGCGTCGTTCCGGCCCAGTGCCAGCCAAACCCATCGATCCTCCGTCTTAATGCCAAACTCACTTGGGTTCAAGCCCATGAACCACTTCATGCCGACTTTGATGTTGCCAAAACCAATGGAGTTGGACCAGGGATGCCCTTTGCCAATGCGATTTTGACCAAGCGCCAGAGCTTTGGAGTGATTGGTCTGGTTCCTTGCGCCATTGGTGGAACTAATATTTCTGAGTGGAGAAAAGGGAGCTTTCATTACGAGCAGATGGTAAGGAGAACTCGGGTGGCTTTACAGAGTGGTGGAATTATCAGAGCACTTCTTTGGTATCAGGGAGAGTCTGATACGATCACTCTTGAAGATGCAGAATCGTACAAAGGGAGACTGGAGAAATTCTTCATGGATTTACGTTCAGATCTGCAGGATCCTATGCTACCAATAATCCAGGTATTCTTTTTTCCTTCGGGTCCACTCGACATCTCATTTTAAGTAGGTTCAATGGCCAATCTCATTCTATGATTAGACCAAGTCTTTTTTATTATTAGGTCAAGTCATTTCCTTTCTGGTTTCTTCTTCATGGCCACTTCTTGAAGTGTCAACAGTTGCCCATGAAAATACAAAAATAAAATAACGGCAGTTGAAATGTTACATCAAGATGATGTTAGTGCTTTAGCTCCCATTGGATAAATTGTTTTTTAGTATAAATAATAAAATATTATTATATAATTATATATTATTCTATCATTAATTTTTAATTATTTAATCAAATAATGAAAAATTATATATATAATATTACTCAATTATTTAAAAAAAAATACTGGGGGAGTAAAGATCACTGATTTAAAATGGAATCTGGTGTGGCAGCTCATAAATTATTATATGAAATATTACCACCAACCCAGCAGTTGGCCCGTGGCCCGACTCAGACTCCCTATTTTTAACATGGTTCGCCCAAACTCCCCATTTTTGATACGATTTGTAAAGGTGCAATCCGTAAAATCGTGCATCATATCAAGGCCGTAAGGCAAGACTGAGGCCTTGCCTCAGTGCAAAGCAAGACCTGTTAAATAATTAAAAATAATGAAAGTATTAAAATTTTGAAAAAATATATAATTTTACGAATCCATCCGTTAAAAACCTGCAAAAACACAACACTATGATGTTCTGGCTGTGTTGTACGACTTGACTGGTTCGTAGATGGGTTTGCCCCACTAATTATCTGCCCTTGACACGGATTTCAACTTCTAGGTACGTTGGGTATGTCAGAGTTCATCTAATACAACTTACCGTCATGTCTAATTAGATCAGTAAAATAAATTAATGGGGTTAGTTGTGGTTTTGTTTTGTCAGGTGGCACTTGCTTCTGGAGAAGGAACTTTCGTAGACATAGTAAGAGAAGCCCAATTAGGAAGCGATCTCCCAAACGTGGAATGCGTAGACGCCAAGGGACTACCGCTGGAGCCTGATGGACTTCACCTCTCTACTCCTTCCCAGGTCCGTCTTGGTGAAATGTTGGCTGATGCCTTCCCAGAGTCAATTCTGAGCCCCACCAAAGCCAGTGGTATCACCGGTAATGCTCCAACAATGTTTGCTAGTTACATTTCTTACTTTCTTTTGATTCAATTGCTCATTTCTCTATCAATTATTTTAACCTTAACGATTAATTTTCCATAGCAAAGTATCATTGTGGTAAAAGTAAGAGACAAATATTTTATAATTTTATTTTTTGGTCATGTTTTGCTAGTTGAATTTTGTCATCTTCTATTGCTTCTCTTATGAAGTGATACTTGATTGTCAACATCTTCAAAATTTATTCAAAGCCAAATTACTTGAGAAGCTCTCACTTTTCCTTTTTATTTCACGTGGGGTTTGGGTTGTTGAGACAGTTGCCACGATAGGTTGTAGAGTTTCAGGAGGGTGGATTGGAAGGGATTTGGTTAGACGACGGTGGCAACAAATAGTGGAAATGGTGTGGGTTGTTGAATGCCCTGATTAACAATTTGGATTTTGTATCGTGGAGGCTTTAGTTTTGGGTTATTAAATGCTTCGATGAGCAATCAACTGGTGTGATTTACCATCACTAGCTCCACCACAATGAAGATTGTGACAAGATTTGTCCAAAAAATATGATAGGATAATCTCGTATAAATAAAAGAAAGGTAAAATGGAAGAATTAGAAAAGCAGAGTGACGAAGTCATCGTAATATCACAGTTTAGTCATTCAGATTTTGCTTTTATTGTGATTTCATTTAGTGCAACTTTGATTTAAGGTCAATGAAAAAAAAAAAACACTTACCAGTTTCATTAAATAATTAGGTTTTCATTAAATTCAATAAGTGAAAACATGTTTTTCTGGCCTCAGATGTAATAATGTAATTTACTTTTTCGAAAAATTTTTAATCTAACCCTAAGAGATAGCAAAATTAGTTGAGTATTTGAATTTTTAGAATTTAAATTCAAATCTTTATCATATTTATAAACTTTTGATTTATAGATTTACGAAACTTTGGCTTAAACGGAAAAAGCCAAATTTTCATCAAAACTGAAAGGAAGAAAATTAAGACTGTACATAATAAATAGTCCATTTTAATAGCGAAAGTCTTGTGAAATATAAATGACAAATGCTATTAACTTATAAACTACCATATATCAACCTCCATGAATCCATCCTCGGTTGCACAGCCCCTGAACATTCCATTTGTGTTAAACCCACATGCAACTTCACCTTTCTTAGAAACCGCAATCAGCCCAGCTTGTCCTTCATCAAGCCTTTCTTTTATCACAAAATCCACCGCCTCTTGCAGCTCCAGACCCTTGTATTCCATCACTGCCGACACGTCACGAGCCAGAGTTCCACGTATGATGGCCTCCCCTTCTCCAGTGCACGACACTGCACACAATTCACAGGCATACGTTCCAGCACCGATAAGCGGGGAGTCGCCAATTCTCCCACTCATTTTATTCATCAGTCCCCCTGTTGAAGTGGCTGCAGCGCATCGTCCCTCACTGTCCACAACCACGCAGCCAACTGTTTCCGGTGCGTATACGCTTATTGGGAGCCCGTTCATTTGCAAGGGGCTGTCCATGGCACCTGCACCCACACTGCAGCTTTCCAGTCCGACTTTTGGGATTCTATAATCAAACTAGTTAAATGACAAAAATTTAATGCTAGTGAGTGGAGCCCATTTGTTTTACAAGATTCAAATGAAATGACAGACGGTGACGGATTATTCAATGTACCAGGATGGAGTTTGCTTCCTTGGCCAATTTTAGCATTCCAACGTTTTCGGCCGTCACGAAGTACTGATTCTCCACCAACTCAACGCCCTACACGAGTTACTTACGCGGGTTAATATTCAAGAAGTGACATGTGTTGTTCAGAAATTTAGTCTGTACACGTGGCTTAAAAGGGGAATATTAACCTGTTCTCTTGCGAATTCCTCTGCACCGTCGAAGGCAATATACGAGTGAGGAGATTTGTCCATGACGAGACGAGCAAGAGAGATAGGGTTCTTTACCGTTGTTAATCCAGATACGGCACCGCATCTTCTCTTAGGTCCATCCATAATGCTTGCCTCCATCTCCACCGTTCCTTTTGCCGTGAGAGCCGATCCCCGCCCAGAATTGAACAGGGGATCAGTTTCCAACTCTCTCACCTAAGTCATTAAAATTTAAAAACATTAACAATAAAA
This sequence comes from Mangifera indica, assembly GCF_011075055.1. Lineage (NCBI taxonomy): Eukaryota > Viridiplantae > Streptophyta > Magnoliopsida > Sapindales > Anacardiaceae > Mangifera > Mangifera indica. The sequence goes on from NC_058155.1 coordinate 10,926,909, forward strand.
ACGAATAACAAAGGAAAAATGATCTCCAATTACACTATTCATGATCCGCTTGTTTATCAAAGAATAACAAATACAAAAGGAATCAGGGAGTGGGAGAGAATATCCATACCACAAGTTCAACGACATCAATGGCTGAGAAATTGGAGCGAAGAGCAGATATGCCGAGATTCAGGCAGCGATTGAGGAGTTGTTTGGCTTGTTCTTGCCGCTCAGCGGGAAGATTCGGATCCACACCAGCGCCTCCATGCACAGCTATAGCCCACCCTACCATTATTTTCTGTTCTTTTCTCTTTTTCTCACCCTCTGGCTCTGGCTCTGGCTCTTGCTCTCGCGTTTTTGCCGTATGGATTTGAATTTGGAAGTTACATCGTTCACCTTATATAGGCGATTTGCGGAATCCCAAAACATTTATATTGTAAATTAAAATTAAAGCCTATGTGGTCTCATTTTCAGATTTACAATACGCAATTTGGGATGTTTGGTGAAGGGGAATCTTTAAATGTTTTATTATTATTTTTACTTTAGTTGTTATTTATTAAATTTTTATGTTAAAATAATTAAAATATCAACTTAAATGAATAAATTTTAATAAATAATTTAATTAATTAATTTTATAATTTGATAATATGAAAAAAATAATTTAATATATGATTAAAAATACATAAAGCAAATACTTCAACATAATATATGTTAATACTATTTTTCACAAATAATTTTTTAATATTATTTTATTAAATTAAACACAATTATTATTTGTACATACAAATTTTACAAAATATAATAATAATTTTTATCCATTTATAATCTATTTTTATAATAATTTTTTATTATTAATAATAAAAAGACCATTTTAACAAAGAACACCCTATGAGATTTAATATCTTTGAAGAATCACAAAACTAATAAAAGATTTTAAAATTAAATTAAAAAATATATTTTTTCTCTTTAAAAGAGAAATTAAATTAATCAATTCAACACTGCTAATTAATTTAGTAATATTTATCAAGTTATTGCAATTTTTTAACTCTCATGCAAACTGCAGGGTTCTTGGAGGAGAAATCTAGAATTTGAGAGACTGATTGATTAACCCACATGGCTGTACCAAGGGGCGAAGAAAAACTTGGAAAGGAAGACGGATGGAGATCCCAGTGGGACATCGTCATAATCTGATAACAAATGATAAGAATGGTGATTGGCTGGGTTTGCATAAGGTTGATGGATGACTAAGGTATGAGGAAGCTGTCCATCAATGGATGGATATTAATCAATTAAACTGATTCAACGTTCAAACGATGCATGCACAATCACAACGCAACCCTAGAAACGGAGGGAACCAGATGGCGATGGCACCCCACCAAACATGATAATACTGTTGAATGTACATTGTTCATCTTCCACTTGTTCTCGTGCTCTTCCCATTAACTTCCTCTCCTTCTAGAGCCGTAGACATTTACGACCGTCTTTGGATACTAAACTATAACCAGTCATTTCTAATTTCCGGAACAAGTGATTATATAATATGAGTTTTAATTTTTATACTTATTGGTTTAATATATTTTTGATATGATATCAGAGTACAAGTCAAACAGTTTTAAAGCGTTTCTAGATACAAGTCACAATATACCTATTAAAAGCGAACTGAGTCAAACGACGAGTCTAACAGTTTAGATGATTGTATTTAAACGAGAGTATTGGAGACTAAAGTCTCACATCTAATAAATGCAATATAACTGAGTGGTATATAAATATATAGATTGAATTTTAATATAAATCAACTGGTTTTGTATAATATAGGTTTTAATCTTTACACTTATAGATTTAATATGTTTCCAACGATCATTGTCAAAGCATCACATTATATATATAACTTTCATTTTTGTTCAAACGTAATGGTGGAGTTCTACTTGGATGGCATTTCCATCACGTATAACTATTCCAACTTCACGCTAGGAGTGGTGGCCATGGAGTAGGAAAGGAAAGCTAAGTGGTGAAGCAATATATATTGATGATACTGACGCAACTTCCATTCCCAAACTATGTGGAGGTAATGCTTGCAAGACTAATTTCACTTCCCACTACAAAGACATGTATATTGTCTGAGCTCCAAGAGATTTTTGTCACATTCATCTTCGATCTTACGGTGTCTCCACTCACCCTGCTTCTTTCCTTCAGTGGAATCTTGCTATTGCTATGTTTGTTTTGCGGCCGACCCTTTTCACATATGGAATAGTTGGAATCCAGAATGAAAGACGCCATTGTTATTTGAGAAATGTTATACGTACTCACTTTTCAATATATAAATACATATACATATGATATGATGTCATATAATTGGATGTTGTTTTTATTTTAGTACATAATTTTCTCCTTTCACTCTCCTTCAGTTTCCATCTTCAATAGTAGGATGTAAAAATTGAAGTAAATGCGAGAGATCCTCAGTTGAACGGATTTGAAAGATACAAATAATACGTATCACTTAGAAGACTTACTTAATATCCAAAGGTGGTTCCAATAGTTTATGTAACAAATTCATTTTCGAATTTACGGATAAAAATTTGATGGGGTTTAAAATAAGTGAGACATTAGTCTTATTCTGGGAACTTTAAAGGGGCCAAACTCTTCTAGAAATAATGGGCAAATTTCAGGACACGGGTAGAGAAAAGGGCCAAGACATGAAAACATACTTCTATGGACAAAATATTAACTTGGGCCAAGATTTCAAACTCCATAGAAAATTGTACATTTTAACTAGGAGGCCGATGGATTATTTTCAATCAGATTTTAGTTTAATTTTAAAAATATATTTGTAATAAATAAAAATTTTAATATTTATTGATAGATTAATTTTTATTAAAATTTAATGTTAGAGAAAAAGGTAAAATTTTTATTTTACCACTAAACCCTAAAAATTTATATTATTTTTCCTCTTTAATTTAAAAAACTAATAATTTACTTGATAATTTAAATTTAAAAAATTATATTTCTCCCCTAGAGTTTCAATTTTTTAGGCAGCCTCTCTCTCTTCTGCAATTGATGGCCTTTGGTAGTCTCTGTGCCTTTTTCTAGTCTTTACCTCGCTAGAGAAGACAAAAATTTGTTTGGATGAAGACAAGAAATAGTCTTTGTCAAGCGACAATGTGGTTGAATCTTAAAGCTACGATGAGACTAAAGTAATGATGGAAATAAATTGACAATAAAACCTAATTTTCGAATGACAAAAACAAGTTTGTTTAGATGAAATTTCATTTTCTATGATGAGGATGAAATTAGAAAAAAGGAGAGAGACGATTGCAGCTTGCCAGAGAGGGAGAAGTTGTCTAAAAAATTGATACCCTTTGGGGGGGGGGGGGGGGATGAGAATGCAGATTTTTAAATCTTGAATAGAATTTTTGTCATGTCATTTTAATTGTATATACTTAAAGGTATTTTTTTTTTATTTCACTTTGTAAAAGTAAATATGTTATTTTAATCTTATCCTAATAGATATCATCCACATTATCAGCTTATGGGTTAGACTTTGAGATTTTGAAATTATACTAAAACTTGGTGAGAAATAGTTCGTTGGCCTTTCAACTAACCCTCCAATTTTCTTCATACAGTCGTAATCTCTGACAAATTATACACCTTGGTAATGCCGTAGCACATGGTTAGTTGCAGCCAATTTTAATGATATATATTTGGTATGGCGCTCTTTACAGCCAACACACCTAAAATCTACCCGATCCTTCCTTCTGGTCCATCAAAAGGGACACTTGAGTTGAGGCCTAATTGTCATATGCAGGACTTGACTTATCTCACAGCATAATAATACCAGAATACCCCACAGGAATCAAAATCAGTGTATATTTCACAGGGATATAAATCGAAAACCCATTTAGCTTCCCCACTTTTGGACCACTCTGCCATTGATTCTGTCAACATTAACTGTCTCTCGGCTTTTCCTTTGATGTTTTCCTCTTAAAACATATATACGATGCAGGCCAAGAGGGCTTGAGAAGAAGCTTAAAGCATATTCATTCTTAATTATATACCTATTGTCTCCATGCACGCAGCAGCACTGTTATAATTAATATGTAAAAAGTAATGTGAATATGCCTTTACTTGGCTGGCAGTTGCAGGAGGACTGAATGGTTTGCTTGGCATTTGCAGAAGATGGTGACAAGTAAGATGGGACAATAATAACAGCCCAGCTTGCCTAGTCCATTGGATACTCATCTTGTGGTGCCCTTTATCAGCCAGTCTGCAAAACAGAATATATTTCAATCTTTTTCGGTCAGTAAGAATTGAAATATCCAGTGCTTCACAATTATACCATTCACGCATGGAATGTGCATCCATGGAAGCTTGATGGATTACATTTTGTCCCATCTTCTAAACTCTGCTTTCCAGAGAATTACAGTCTCTGTAAAGTGGACCTGCTTCAATAATAACGGTAGACCCAATTACACCAGAGGGATTATTTACTAGAATATTATTAGGACTGCTTCAACATGGCCTCAAATTTTAGCTCTAGAGTGATAGAGTTGCCGGTTGGCAATAGTTACTGATTTGCAGGAAATTAAATTGCCGTCCATTGTGAGACAAATTCTTGTATAAAAGGGTGAGCTTTGGGGAGTTTAAATAAATGACAGTGGCAAGAAAAGATGAAAAGATATTCAATGGAACCAATTACTATCTTATGAACATGATCCTCAATTCATAATTTAACATTCTCTCTTTTTCTTTTGAAGTTGAAAATATGCTACAGGCCACAATACTACCAAAAGCAAAGAGCAAAAGACCAACAAAGAACAAAATAAAAAGATATTGTCTCCCAAATTCAACATTCCATCACCTTTCAACTTTTTCCCCTTTTAGTGGGTGTGTTTTTAGTGGATCTAATTGCATCCAAGATCCCTTTTAATCTTCTCTTATATGCCTACTTTATGTGGTTAATCCGGCTTAGTCCTGTACTTTCTTTTTGGCCCTTTTTTCTCATCAACTCCACAACATTCACATCTTCCATATTCTGATCTATGAATTCTGACACGAATCTCAACAAAAGGATGAGTGATCTTCAAAACCAAAACGTTAAAAAAAAAATAAACAAGAAGAAGTTTAATGCGTGGCATACTTTAATGCAATATTAACGTGCCCATTTACAAATGCACTCACAAGAGCAAGGGCTACGTGGGATTCTTCTTCTTCATATAAACTACTCCGACATTCAAGGTGCAGATAATTTTTATATATCAGCTTGCAAGTGATTAAGCAGATTTAATAATAAAGTCTAGAGATGTGTGTATTTAAGATGGAGAATAAAGCCAAGTCATGATTCCCTTTAGTTTAAAGTGATGGAAAGCACAGGCAAACCTTCTTGCGCGTGTCTTTTCTGGTATCATCAACTATTCTTAAGCAAGAGCGAGACTGACTAAGTCTGTATGTTAGGAAAATTTTGACCAAGAAAACTATGCCTTTTCTTTGCAGCAAGTGTTTATACTTTATATTCTATCCAAATTAACTCTCTTCTAGCATAATCCTGGTAAAAATAAAATAGAGAAATAACTACACTGTCCTTTTTCTTGTTGACAAATGCTGTGAAAACCCTTCTTTTTCTTCTTCTTTCTTTTGCTCTTTCTGGGTGTATATTTATATGATTTCCATTAGACTCTTTTCTCTCTCTCTTTCACTTTCAAGAAGCAAGAGATCAGCGAACACTAAGCAAATATATGCTCTTCAATAAACTGTGAATGCCTTTCCTTAAGAATATGAATGGTGGCTCTCACTGAATTTGCCTCATTAGGCTGGAGTTGGAGGAGCTACATCTGCCTTTCTTTTTTCTTGTTAATCGGGGAGCTACATCTGCCTTTCATTCAACTGTAATATTTGAAAAACAGTGCTTTGTCAAGAACCATAAATCTAATTAGTTCAAAATCCTTATCTATGTATACTGCACATTATATATACTTCATAGTACAATTATGTACATGCTTCTTCAGTCATAATAGGTAATAAATTAGGGAGCCTAATGCCTCCGGTGTGTACAATTAGTACAAGCAGGAAGGTTTCTTCTTGAACTATGAACTGTGTGTACAGCCAGCAAAGCTGGAAAAAGATAAATTTTTTGAGATATCGAAGAAGTATTCTATAAAATTTCAAAGCGGACGGTGTTTACAGCTGTGTAGCTCTTTCTGTTTACAGTCATTTCAAAATCATACAAAAGATACAGGCTCTTCAAACGAGGTCAAAACTCAAACAATTAACAGAAAGTTTAGCTCAAAATTGCCAGTGGCCGACAGCATGTTCTTCCCTTCACATGCAAGCAAAAAAATTCTGTATTTTCATCTCCGCCATTACTACTTCATTAGAAATGAGTGATAAAAGAAAAATGACCCATACATTATTAACATACACTGCCATGTTCTTGTCTATGAAGATCATGAAAGATTTAATTTTATGTTTCTTATTGCCATTAATATATTTTGAGCTCTCTACTGACATAAAAAGATGAAGGGCTTAACAGAGAGGAGATGAAAATGGAAGTACTCTTCATTGCTATGTTCATATTCTTTGAACTTTCGTCTGAATAAAATGCTAACGATCTCTACTTCCAAATTTCCATACCCACCACCCAAGAAGAAGAGATGCAAGTGAAACCAGAATTGGGCTTAGGCTAGGGAAATGCAGAGATGGCAAGCAATTTAACTTGCAGATGATATAAAAGAGCAGTATCTATTATTACAAAGACTATGAAAAGATAACTAATGAAGGAGCTGGCTAGCGAGGGACGGTGAGAAAATCTGGAGACACATTGGCATGGTTCTGCCTCTGCATGAGTAGATCTTCAGCCCTGCTCTTCTTGGATAGTGGTTCAGGCGAAGAAGACACAGACAATGCCACCGGCCATGAATCGTTGGAAGTATCAGAGCTAAACGACACATCCATTACGCCGTTTGGACTTCCTGGAACTGAACCAAACTTGCGCTTATTGGATTTGTTGCCATATCCTTCCATTGCCAACTTCAATTTCAGCTTCTCTACCTGGTCCTGTTTATACATAATCAACATTTCTAGAATAAAATCAAATTTGAAGATAAAATGTAGAATATATGACAAGTAAAAGATTTCAACCTTGTCGACTGCTAGAATATCGAATAGCTGGTTTTCAAAATCTACTCCAAGACAGGGTTCTATACTTTCAACAACGTGAAGCATAGCAGCAGTGGCCATCACAGACGGTAGATAATGCATAAACCTAGAATCTGGAAATGGGCAAACAAATTAAAACAAAATTCTAATTTTCTTGGTTGAATTGATAGCAGATTTCGGAGGATAAGCAATGATAAGGGAAATGAAAGATTTAAATGATTTACCTGAAATGAGAGAGAGAATGATACGCTCGCATCTCTTGCGAAATTCCCCAAAGACATAGTCCTTTAGCCCAAATCTCCTTGCGAAGAAATCGAGAAAAGCAAGTGGCGTCACCGGATTCATCTTCCATTTAAGCGTGGAGAGAACCAAAATCTCCATTCTCTGTATAGTTTTGGCCTCAAATACATATTTACTTCCCTCTACCTAAACAAACCAAATAACCCCAGATTGACAAACATTATCAGAAACATATAATCTCAATATATAGGAAAATACACCTAGCACAAGATTCGGTAAAAGGAAAATACTTGTAGGTCCAATAAGAGGGGCACTTGGGTCTCCTCCACCTTGGCCGCAAGAAAAAGACAAGCCACGGCAACCAGTTGTGTCATCCATGGCTTATCTCTCTGGAAGTGGAAACTGAACAGGAGCCTGTCTAGGTAGTTGACAGCAAGAATTGCAGTGAGAGCAGAGAAAGAGTGGTGAGCATTGACTTTGAGCATCCACTCCACAGCATCACGGCGAGCCCTTATCAAAGCTGGGTCAGTTTCCGGGTTTTTACAAAAAAGGTTTGGTTCTTCCTTGGATAACAATGTGGAAGCCTCATCATCTTCCCAAAATAAGTCTTGCTCTAGCAAGATTGGCAATTGATTAGACTCGTTGTTACCAAAACAGTAGTTATCTTCTTGGAAGTAGTCATCACTGACTTCTTCCTCCCAATTCTCTTCTGAACAGTAGAGAGCATCAAGAAGGAAAGCAGGGTTTTGTTGAGCATTTGACTTGGCCATCTTCTTCCTAGAAGAAGAGGTTTAGATCTCGATCATTTCATCATACATTAGAGATAGTGAGAAAGGAAGCGAGGCCTGAAGACCCTGCTTGATTCATCTCTCTCTTCTCTTTCTCTCTGTGAAAAAAGAGAAAGGCAAGGGAGGGGAACAGATGAGTTTCCAAAAGGGTGTGATTTATTTGGGAGGTTGTCAGTGTATCTGATTTTTATTTTGTAACGAGAGAAAGTGTTGTGTGTTTGTAGTCCAGGGGCTGATCATGGGCCATGCAACACAATAACTCGACACGTGACGCATGTACCTTGTAAAATTTAAAGACCCCACAAAATTGGACCCTACTAAAATGGATTTCATTTTCCTCATTTCAGATCTTCAAACATATTGTCTATATTATTAATGATTGAAGAATCTAGTACTAGTTTCAGTGATCATTTTCCCCCTTATCTTAAAATACATTTAAAAAATAAAATAAAATACATAAATAAAATAAAATTTTCTTCCCCAAATTTTAACTTGATACATTACATTAATGATATTGACATAGGCCAAAAGACTATTCCCACCAAAGGTATAATCAATTTTTAAATTCTTATATATTAAATTTTAAAAATTTTTTAAATTTAAAAATAAAATTGATATTTAATTAAAAATATTAAAATAATATTTTTTATTTTTTATTTTAATTTTAAAAATTTATGATTTTCTCTTAGTGTAAGTTTCGAAAATTATATTTTTCTTTTTTAAGGTATATAGTTTTTTTTTTTTGGATGGGCTATTGGAATCGTTTCTCTGGCCCCATCTTCAATCCAATCTCTGTCCCTTCTATCAATACTCTCTCTCACCTTCAATTCTATGCCGATTTCATCCATTGCCTTTTGAACAAGTCTTTTGGCCTAATAAGATATGACATACATTTTAATCTCCTAAAATTAATAGTAAGGGAAAGAGAATTCATTTTCTTTCATTCTTTCCCATTGCCACCCAAGCTTCAAACTCTTTTCTTATCCTTCTTCCCTCCACTCATCATCCAACACCCTGCCTTCTTTTCTTCTTCATCTTCTTTTTCTTTTTTCCTCCTTTCCTTTATTTTTCTCTATCTCGCTCTTCTTCTTCCTTTCCACCACCCAATACCACGGCGGTCAAGTACTACTTTTGATCCTACGTCGTAAAATGCCATCTACAACTTCTACTCCTTGTACTACCTTTCAACAACATTTGAATTGGGATGAATCATTTACTCCGATGGTATTTAATAAGAGGATTAGAGTGATTTGAAGAGTCAAGGATGTGAAGGCTATTTTTATGACATCTGCAACTGTTAGTGATTTGTTTGATTTAGCGGCCATTAGGGATGATTAGAAGAGAAAATGTGGAAGGAGATTAGACTTGAGTGTGAAGAGATTGGAGCGGGAACTGTAAATGTTGGCATGTGTAAGTGAGAGTAAAACTGTTTTAAGGCCAACCTTAGAGGTGAAAATGTTATCACATTTTAAGAGGAAATGCATGTGTTGGCACTGTCATGAAGGTCTGAGGGAGCTGGGCCATAAAATAAATATGTAAATTGAAATTTCTATTTATGAGCGGTGAAGTTAATTGGCGCGGGCGGGAGAGAGAGCTGTACTACATACACACACCCCGAGCCCGACACCTTGAAAGTAACCTCTGTATCTGATGCACTGACTGACCTTCATACACAGACAGACAGCAAAAGAATTGAGCTTTTTCCCACCATAAAATTACATAGAAAAGAGTAAAAAAATCCCAATTAATTTATCTTGTACTTTCAAAAAAAGATAATTGCATTTAATTAATATTGATGTTTGTATTTCAAGGCAACCCTCTACTTCAAGAAATTTGCAATGCAACGGAGCAACTGAGTCTTGGCCAAAAGCAACAGACGGCCATTGAAGTCTAATCCTCCTGTTTTCTGATTCTAAATGTGAAGTCTCATGGAAAAAGTCTCAGGAAACAGAGACATAAAAAATATTTATTTTTATTTCAAAATTTTTTGAGTTTATTCTTGGTGATTTATTGGAAATTTATTTATTGAAAAGAGAAATTTCCGTTTAGTGATTAGTAGGACAACTCAATTCTTCTTTTCTGCAAAAAGACGACTCCCCTGACCAGCTCATCTTGTATTTGTAATGCAGCATTGACCACGAGTAAATATATAAGACAGAGAGATGGTGCGTTTAACCAATAAAATTATATATATAAATAATAATATATTATTATATAATTAAATATTATTTTATTTTAAATTTAAAACTATTTAATTATATAATAACATATTATTTATATACCAAATTATATGCATAATAATATATAAATCTCTAAATATTAGTTTAAATGATAAAGATAAGAGTCTTTAATTATAAAACTATATATCAAAATTAAATATTAAATTATTTAATCTAATAATTATAAAACTAATTTCTAAATATAAAGTTTTATTAATTTCGTGTGATCGGTTTAACCCATTTGTTTTCTTCTACTTTCAATCACAAAGCAAAAACCTCCATTGGCGCTCATCAAGGTCAAGCCATGTCTTAGCTACACCGTCTACCTGATGGGGTAGGACCAAGCTATGAAATATGAATCCGGGAAGATTTTATCATCTTTCTCGAGCTCTCAACAGTTCACAGACTAAATAGCCCCATGGCCATCTCTAGTGCACTAAGTAAGAAACTCATTATGTTAATTGGAGTTTTAGAGTGAGGGTCCATATGGCCAGCCAGCTGTGTGGATGTCCCCAAAGTTTAGGGGGCCCACCTACAAATAGTCTAATGTTGAATCATCATGCTAGCCCCGTAATTACAGCGTAAACTTAGAGATCTTTTTCATGAATGATGATTGACCACAAGAGATTGAAAGCTTATATGGTGTACCATGATGATAAGCAGTTGACCTCTTATTACCCATTGCGCCTGTACCTTTTTATCGTCTCTTCTTTACCCCTTCATTTTACCTTTCAAATGCAAACACTTACTGTTGGAGTCCAAAGCTATAACCTCTCAACTCTATACTTCATCTATTGACTGGCGAGTTAGGTGTTGGCATCTTTTCAAATTTTCCGGCCGGAACCACCCTGGCCCTGCCTGGTCCAGTCCCTTTGACATCTCTATGCCCAAATATGCCTCAACTCAAACCACAATTAAGAACTACTACTGAAGTGGGGGACCAGATTACTGTAGGTATGCAGCTATTTAGTTTCCATAAATTGTATGTGGAATTACAATTACGAGTACTAAAATAATGGAAATTTGAAGCAAAACCATCACACATCTGACATCGGTCTCTGAATCACTCAGTGAATAATGTAGGTTAAAATCTGATATGGTCCAGCAGATGAAACCCAGATTATTCGATTTCGAATGTCATCACAATTCTGCCTCAAGAGATGTCACAGTAGCAGAAAACAGTATCATCATCATATTTCAGCTTGCAGGAAAGGAATATATAATAAAAGTATGACTATCAAATAGTTTATATAACTGGGGGCAATAGTGTGTATGCAATGTGTGAAATACCATCAAATTCTAATCCAGAACTGAGATTGAATGGTAATGCGGGCTAAAAAGGTTTGACAAATAAATTAAGTAATCTGAAAATCCCGACAAGACTATAAATACTGGACTCTAAGGACCAAATGAGTAACATACATGCGATGATGCGAACCCAAAAACAACGAAGCTCCAAGTCAACAAAAGTGACTTTCTTTGTCCAGAGCTTCAAGTGCCAGTCAACAATTATCTGCTGCATTGACAATCTGTGGATCTAGGCTATAGTTATTATCTGTAGGTCACCCATTCTATGGACCCATCCCTAATCGCCAGAAAATTTCAAATCTTTTGGTACACGACAATTTACTCTGGCACCAAAATCAGTGTTTAAGACCAATATCAGTAAAACAAGATTAACAAACATCAACCACTACCACGCTTAAGATGTTCTTGTATAAATCCTTCTGCATAGGATGGATACTTATCTTGAATGTATGCTCGAAGACACTTCCGGTAGGAGAAATCTGTCCATCCACCATCGGTTCTAACAACAAACAGGCACCTTGTATTCCTGTATTGAGGATGTCGATCAACCTTCAGAAAGGTTAAACAGATTTATACATTTGGTCAGATAGATAACACAAAGTTAAGCTAAGTGAGATAATATAGCCATCTAGGACAGCCATCCACATCCAAGGACATATATACTTTAATAAATTGCCTAAAATAAGACAATAATCAGTTAAGCAAATAACTGATTATTAAGAAATCCTAGTAGTAATAGAGAAAATTTTATTTATATATATGTGTGTGTGTGTGTGCAAAAGATTATTCTAAATGACAAATAATGTAAGCGAGACAGACAACAGGCAAAAATTTCTGTCTACAGATCTACATGCAGATCAAATGTGAGACAAACACCCACCAAATCTAACAAGCTTTGTGAAGAAAACCGATCAAAGGTAATGATCAATTCTATCCATGAATTAAAGTCCTAATTTATCTTGAAAGTGAAAATTTTCTACCCTACATAAAGAGGTGACAGATTAAAGTTCCCAGGTATATTCTGAAATTGTGGGGTGAAACTAGAGAAGAAAAATAGCCAGCTAAAAGAAAAAGTATACGAACATAAGGATGGCCAACCATTTTTAACCAGCATACATTAGAAACACAACAAATGATTACAGAAAGAAAGTTATTCAAGATAATTTAAGTTGTAACCTCGTGGTCACAGACTCTATCATGAAAGAGACAAAAGATCTTTAGTGGCACAAGAAAATTCCGTTCTAAAAGATTTAAAAAAAAAAAAAATGTAATTAACTCCCAAAATTTCTTTTCTGTGTTAGCTACTTCTTCAGCGGTCTAATCGCAGCTGGAAAACAATAAATGGATCCAGCATCAACTGTATCAGTGTTTGGAACAAAAATAGCTGAGGATTCAACTTGTGATGGGAGGAACAATTTTAACCTACAGTACATTATGCCATATCAAGAATTTAACCATGCTAAAAAAAAAGAAAAAACACTTGATCACCAACTCACTAGGAAACTAAAAGTATCAGTATCCATGACGATTACCACACAAGATGCTTTCTGATTAATCTGATATAGGTGAAGCAATCACATGGTTCATCAGAAAATTTTCTATAGAGAATTCACTTAAGGAAAAGTAATTTTGAAAATTAGATTGACGGATGATCTGGTCCTAAACATGACAGTATAAAGGGATCAAATTTCATATATTTACTTTTCATAAGACATGCGGTTATATTGCATTGCTATTATGATTCAATGAGTAGAATAAAAACGTTTTCTTATCTTCCTGAACTTATTGAGGATGAGCAGAAACAACAAACAAACTAATGGACAAAGAGCAATAACTGCCCCTTTCCTTGGAGCTTGGATAACAAAATCGAATATGCAAAAATGAGAAAGGTTCAAAAAGAACAAGGTCTTTAATTGCAAGAAATAGGCAAGGTGACCAAAACTTGACATAGGATCTGCTAGAAATCTTGGACTCTCTAAACTTGGAATGTAAATCAACATCTTTATTAATTATGAGTTTTAACAAGTTTTAGATTCCAATTGTTAAAATGACTTAAGCAAACTTAATATCTATTACATTAAATACCTTTCCATAATTTTATTTTATTGTTCTTCCCAATATGGGACTTATATATTCCAAAACTACCCCTCAAATGCAACTGGGCTACCAATTGACACTTGCCATACATAGGGTGGCCCATCCACGCTTGGGTCTGACCATTCTTAGCTCAATGTGAAACAAAGTCTAGCTCTTCTTGGCTAACTCATCTAAATTTTGGTCCAGCTCTTCTAGGCTAGCCAAGGAATCCACTTGGGTTTTAAGCTCGTATTGGCTAGCCCAAGGGTCTGCTTGGGTTTTAACCCAAGGTTCTGACTTCTTTCAACTTAGTCCACCATGTTCACATAGGTCTTGGATCAATGACTTTTGGTACCGTGTTAAAAATATTAGACCTTTAAACTTAAAGTGTGGATCAACATCTTAATTAATTATGGACTTTAGCATATTTTGGGTTCCAATTGTTAAAATGACTTAAGCTGATCTAACTTGGATACCCATTACATTATACACCATTTCATTTTTATTTTTCTTCCCATTTGAGACTTATATTATATTCTAATAGGATTTACCTGATAAATAGTAGATCAGGTTCACACAGAAGAATGCAGAGAGTTTGAAGATGACTTCATTTGAATTTATATAGTCTTCTTTATGCAATTCCCACATTGACCAAAGTGGAGATTGAAGGTAAAATAATTTGTTAAACGACAAGCATGAAAGATTCATTGCAGTAGGTCAACCAAAATATTCAAAAATTATATAATAGGTTATGCAAACTATGACTCACCATTATGGAATCAAGACCACATCCAATTTTATCTTCAGAATGTGGATGATAAGCAAGAAGCTTTTCTACCACAAATCCCTCATCTTCTGCTGTTAGACGTTCTCCATCCATATACCTAAAACAAGAAATATAGTCATATATAGCATTATAACTTAAGACAAAGACATATGTTTCATAAAGAGTTGTTGGTCTCCATATGACAAAGATCATGAGATCCAATTTCAACCTTCAATAAATATTGCTCAACAGTCTCTGAGATAACTGCCAAATAAATCTGAAAAAAAAAAAAGCTTATGACACTTTCTGCTAACAGGGATGATTGTGATGAACCTCCCAACAAAATTTCGGCAGCAAGGCAAATTTATAAGATTATTTATATTTTAGGACATGAAGTTGCTTGGTTCCTCTATAGTTGTCAATCCAGTGAGTATGAAGCTGCACATCAATCTTCGTCAAAATCTAATATAAGTTATAAAACTACCGTGGATGCAAGGAGGGCTTGGTTCAAAGGAACTGAACCCCATTGTTATTAAATTTGCGCCAATTAAATAATGACAACAGAAAAAAATTAAACTGGAAAAGGGCACAGCCTGGTCTTCAGCTTAATCTGTTTCCCTTTGAAGTTATCATCCTCTTAACAAGATATTTCGAGCAATTAGCAGAATGTAACCACTGATAAGCAGAAACAAAGTAGTCACTGCAACAGTATTCTTTACTAAACTCACACCAAACCACAAATGTTTAACTATCATCTCTTCTTTGACAAGACCAGGAGTAATATATATATATATAAAACCTTATTAACTCAACAACTTTCAAAACCATTAAGTTTGACATAAGAAGATAAATGACAGGGGAAAGAGTTTGGTTTAAGTCAAATTTCAAGTGACTGTATCCTAACCTAATAAAGAAAGCACATTGTATTGTATTTCAATTGTCCTTAGAATTTATGTTGTAATGGATCTAAGTGGGATTGTAGAACGCTTTAACAAGGATGATCCCTAGCGAATAACATATTAAAAGCATTCAATAAAAATACTCACACAAATGAATAAACAGTACAAACATGCAATTAGGCAGGCTCCTCTAAAAATGGAATCAGTTAAAATCAGTTAAAATAATAATAATAATAACGACTAGAGGCTAACCTGTCGGAGTGAATAATCTCTTTGGTGAGAAACATTATAGGCTGAATATCTCTAAGAATCTCCTTCTCTTTGTCTTTCCATTTCCTGTAATCAGGATCGTTCCACCTGTTGTACACGGGAGGGTCCTTCATGCTCGAGACCGTTGAGCCGGTTTTGTCCTCAGAAATTACATTCTCGTCTGGTTGAGTCGGCTCGTAAGTTGTGGTCGAGCATATAGATTGTCGCTGCGGGGCGAGTAGCCTGGTGCCCAGCCGAAGGCGCAGAAGCGGGATGCCCCTGAGTAGCAGGGAAGCCATGGGAAGTTTCGAGTGGAGCCATTGAGAATCCCCTCTAGGTTTAGTAATCCATGCTACGTCGTCGTATCAGTTATTTGGCACATGGATCCACTTTACTCGTGGGTTGACGGATATGGACCAATTGGACTTTAAGTGGAGCTATAAACCCACGAGCAATATCCCATTAATTGGTTATTAGCGATTCCACCACTGATTTTACCAAAAGGTATATTAACTGGAAGAATCCATAATCGCAGAAATAGTTGAAAAAGGAAGACGACCATTCGCCAGGACATGAACAAGTACTACCAGAATTTGGATGGCTTGAGAATTTTAGACAGCCACAGGCGAAACCTGAACGGCTATAGATTGTACACAGATTACTATGGGAAGATTGCGAGGTCTTCATCTCAGTGTTCTACTTTGATGCTTTTTCTTTTCTCTCTTATGTCTGTTCCAACTTTTATTTTTGCTTTCCGGCGTTGAATAGTCTTCTGCAGACTAAAATGATACTTCAAATTCCATTACAAATACGCCTAGGCCTTTTTCCATGAAAATATTCAAAGTTGTTGCACATGCAGAAAGCAGGAAACTTTTTTTTTTTTTTCTCTATTCATTTCAAACTATGATTAAAAACGTATAAAATTATGACCATCGTTGTAACCTTGTGAAATACTCCTTAGATTTTACACTCGGATTCAGAATAAATATTTGTTTACAGTGGAAGGAAGCATAATGGCAGAAGATTTATAATCCAAAATGCACGCCCTCATCTGCTTACTGTAAGCCCTCATCTCATATTGCACATGATCATCATGACTGTTTGCCTTCCAAAATCATGTGACAAAAGCAAATTCAAAATCGAAACATGGGCGGGTTTCAGTGAGAAGGAGAGTACATGATAAACCCATGCGATACTAACTTTATAAATTTCGGAGTGGAGAAGCTATTTTATTCATTCAAAAAGATAAATAAAAAAAAGGAAACTGCACCTCCACAAAAAGCCAAATTGAAATCCGATTTCGTGTCCGTGCTGGTGCATTTCGAAGCAACGGGCCAGTCCTAGAGGCTCCTCAGCTCTAAGCTGCACTAAGGGGTTGTCCAGGTCCAGGATAACAAAACTAAGGCCGAAAAAATCTTTAGCCGTTGATTCTTCAGCTCTCCCTGGATGGGCCAGTCAGCTTCGACGTCTGCAATTTCCAGCCGCCGTGAAGCCAACCACAGCCAAAGATACAAGTACAAACCAACGGCTTCGATTTCCCCTATGCAAGTTGAGGACAATAATAGTGAATTTGTCAATGAAGCGTCTGATTTCATCTCAAATCTGCCTGACGAGTGCTTGGCTTTCATTTTCCAGTCGCTCGGCTCTGCTGACCGCAAAAGATGCTCTCTGGTTTGTCGTCGCTGGCTCAGAATCGAGGGACAGAGTCGTCATCGTCTCTCTCTCAACGCTAAATCAGATCTCCTCCCTGTGATTCCCTCTCTTTTTGCCCGATTCGACGTCGTCTCGAAGCTCGCTCTCAAATGTGACCGTAGATCTGTCAGTATCGGGGACGACGCACTTGTTTTAATATCTCTCAAGTGCCGAAACCTCACGCGCTTGAAACTCCGAGCTTGCCGAGAGCTCACCGACGCTGGAATGTCAGCGTTTGCTAAAAACTGCAAGCGTTTGAAGAAGCTCTCATGTGGATCTTGCACTTTTGGAGCCAAAGGTATGAACGCAGTGCTTGATAACTGCTCA
Organism: Mangifera indica; assembly: GCF_011075055.1. Lineage (NCBI taxonomy): Eukaryota > Viridiplantae > Streptophyta > Magnoliopsida > Sapindales > Anacardiaceae > Mangifera > Mangifera indica. Next base: position 10,944,601 of record NC_058155.1, read on the forward strand.
ACTTTAGAAGAATTATCGATCAAACGGCTTCGAGGAATTACAGACGGAGCCGCGGCTGAGCCGATTGGACCCGGTGTGGCTTCTTCCTCACTTAAAACAATTTGTTTAAAGGAACTTTACAATGGACAGTGTTTTGGTCCCCTGATAATTGGGGCAAAGAATCTAAGAACGTTAAAGCTTTTTAGGTGTTCTGGTGATTGGGACAAGCTTCTCCAACTCGTAACGGATCGGCTCGCTAGTTTGGTGGAGATCCATTTGGAGAGAATCCAAGTCACTGATGTTGGACTTGCTGCAATATCTAACTGTTTGGATCTGGAAATTCTACATTTGGTTAAAACTCCGGAATGCACAAATCTTGGACTGGCAGCGCTATCTGAACGTTGTAAGCTATTGAGAAAACTTCATATTGATGGATGGAAAGCCAATCGAATCGGAGATGAAGGACTAATAAGTATTGCAAAATATTGCCCTAATTTACAAGAGTTAGTTCTGATTGGTGTAAACCCAACGATATTGAGTTTAGAAATTTTAGCATCAAATTGTCAGAATCTAGAGCGATTAGCCTTGTGCGGTAGTGACACAGTGGGTGACATTGAAATATCCTGCATAGCTGCGAAATGCTTAGCATTGAAAAAGCTTTGTATTAAGAGTTGTCCAGTGTCGGACCATGGAATTGAAGCTTTGGCTAATGGTTGTCCAAAATTAATCAAAGTGAAGTTGAAGAAGTGCAGAGGAGTAACTTCGGATGGCGCTGATTGGTTGAGAGCAAGGAGAGAATGCGTTGTTGTAAATTTAGATGGCGGGGAGCCTGAACATCATGACGCCAGTGACGGCGGACCTCTGGATAATGGTCCTGAATTTCCTCCACAGACGGTGGCTACTAGTGGTGCATCGAGTAGTAATAGTCGATCAACTTTTTTCAAGTCAAGATTAGGGCTTTGGAGTGGAAGGAGTTTGGTGGCATGCACTTTCAGGAGGTGGTCAAATGGTAATAGCAGTTCAAGGAATAGTTAGTCAAAAAACTCAACTCAACTTGTTTCTTCAAATCTTCTACGTTATTCTGTTGGATTGTCTTATTCTGTCCTCAGGTGTATGTAATTCTATGCTGTGTGCTTGTTTATTGTCTTCTGAATTGAAACTTCACTTGCAAAAAGTGATGATTTTGGTTTTCTTTGCTTACTTTTCTTGCTTCATTTTAATATCTGGGCTAAGCTTCTGTCCACATAAATTTGTATTTCTATGCTCAGTAACATAACCATTGACAACAATTTCCATACTTCTTGTCTATCTTAGTGATAATGTTGGTAAAAAGATGTTATACATGCTAAGAAGGTAAACTTATGCCACATCGAGGAAATAAGCATGATGTTTTTGTGTATCTAACTGCATTCTGTAAAGTTTGTCACACTGATACTGGGCAAACTTTCTGGATGTTGTTGCATTGGAAACACTTTTCAGTAATATGAGAAATATGAAACATCTTTTCTTTTTTACTTCACAGTTATTTCATGTAAGTTAAACATATCCATTAGCTGCAGTTCAGTAGGTACAGAGAGATTGTGTTAATGGCTACAGGTCCAGCGATCTTTTGTGTGAGCCAGTTGAGTCTGGATTTTGAGATATCTGAGGTGGAATTTATGTTTTGAGGTTCTTTGGGTGACAGAAAAAATTTGATGTGCTCAGGTTTTTAAGAAAGTGCAGTTCCATTTCTGCTATGGTGGGATAACGAAGTAGGATATATATCATATGCAAATGCTAGGAAATATGTATTGTTGAATTCAATTTTAGAAATTGAGTTAGTGGATTTTACAGTGGACTCCTAAAACTAATTTTTGTTAGAGTGCAGGATGAACTAGAGCGGGACATAGTGGTTTACACTTGAGCTGTAATTTAATGAATTTTTTTATCTGTAAATTGATTAGTACTTAGTTGATTTTGATAATTGCACTCTCTTTTAATTTGTGGGTTGCATGTTGTGAACCATTTTACCTTTTATCAAACGACCTTGGTCCAACCAAATATAGGATTTGTTTTGCTTTATGGTTTTGTTGTCAATGGAAACTATAGCTTAGAGTCATTGGTTTTATGGCAAATTATAGTATTGTTAATTCGAGTACTTTGCAGAGGTCACAACTATCCGTACTTTTTCTCTTGCCTTTTGCTGATACCTCCTGGAAAAGCAAGGTTGTTTTGTAATAGATATGGTTAAGTTTAGTAAACCAACATAATGTAGCATAGCATTGGAATATGCCCTAGTTTGTTTCTTGAAGTTACTTTTACTATTGTCCTTGAATAAGTGAAAGAAAAGTTTAAGTTATCCCAAATTTTGTCTAGAATCAAGGCAATTCTAAAATTGTATTGTGGCGTGTTGTGGATGTGAATACTCTTGAGTTTGGTATGGCTAAGAAAGGTTTTGGACATACAATTTGACTAAAACTCAAGGAATGAATAATTGTATTTGATGGATGTGAAATGAAGTCAATATTATTTAGGAGTTGTCGAACCCATGGCCCGGGTTAGAAATGCCCCTTGTAAATAATGGCTAACAATTGGTGGTGCTATGACTAGACCGACTTCAGGACTGGTGAGGAGGGTGGATGGACTTTCTTTAATGGACAAATTGTTATCGCGTGGAGTGTGATCATTGACCTTATCAATTGCTAAACTGTTCAGGGATTTTTAAAGAAAATTGAAGGCCATTTAATTAGATTTTTTGAACTAGTGGACGGATGTGGACTGAATGATGGTGACGGTAGAGAAATTTAAACCATTGGAGCTTGCAGATTTTTTTTTTTTTTTTGGATGGAATTCAAATGTGGAATCCGTCTTTTTTCAGAAAAAGTTTAGCTAGCGTGGTTGATCATCTATCGCGACTTGCGTAGGGCCTTGGCCTGATGGTCAAGAACACAAGCACAAGAAAATATGGGGGAACTGAATAGTTGACCTGCTCTAGTAACTTCATTTACTGGTTTGATACAAAGTTGGGTGGAAACTTTTGTTTCACAAGTATTACTGTTTGTGGTATTTCACGACTTTCTTGCTTTCTAGTCCCTGCCTTTCCTATTCCGTTTTCACGCATTCAACGGCATTGAAGCTGTACTTTTGAGTTCTCTTTGGTTTCTTGATTGATTGTCCGTGAGAATTGTATGATTAAAGGGTTTATAAAATTTTTTATTACTTATATTATTATTTTTATTTATAAATAATAAAAAAATTTGATAATATTTTATTGTCAATAATAATGTGATAAATAATATAAAAAATACTTTAATTCCCATCTCTATTTTATGTATTAAAAAATTTTCAAAATAATCTTAATTTTATTACAATTATATTTTTATTTATTAATTTTTTTAAAATAAAAAATAATCTCATTTTCAATTAATATAACAAATAAAATAAAAAAATATTCTAAAATAATTAAATTCAAAGACACTTAAATAAAATAATATATGAATTTTTTTTATTACTTCTAACCTAACATGATAATTATTTATACCTATTTATTTTTATCCAATTTTATCGTAATAATTTATATCTAATCATCCTTAAAATAATTTTCTCATTTTGATAATAAAACATTTTTCAAACCAAATGCCCTCTAAATATATCCTAAAAATAAAATAAAATTCATATAATAAAGCTTTTTCAATTAATGTTTCGGAATTTATGAAGCATATTGAAGACCATCAACTATACCATGTCGCCATTAGCTTATGAACTACACATTGGCAGACTAACCAACCACCAAAACCCTTATTGGAAGTTGCATTGGTTTTAAATGACAATACAATGAATGAACAAATTTCATCACATCTTGCAAAGTTGGCTCATTTGCCATACCTGTTGAAACTCTTTTGGAAGGGGAGCAAACCTGCAGATAACTTAGTCTTCTTTCAGTTGATCTTTTTCTCTTCCTTCAGCTGAGGCTTTTGGTATAAGATAAACTGATTCAGGATAGTACCATTTGTCACGATACCAAGCAAAGAGCCCATGATAACTGCAAGAGGGTTAAGGACAGCAAATGCTTGGAATATGCACTTCTGCAACTTAAATGAAAGTGAAAAATAGATGCTGATACACTTTGTTCAAACAACCGGTAGAATGTGTAACTCTATAAATTTTCAGCATACTCAACTACCCCTGTTTTAGTTGTATTTACAGAAAAATAACTTTTTTCATGTCATACTGTTGGACTTTTCTCATAAACTCAACCCACAGCTCCATACCTTCCTCTATTCAAACACATTTTATACCATATCATAAATTTTCCAATGGACAAGAGCTTCAGTATTATTAATATTAAGAAAACATTTCTAATATTAGAAGATAAGAACAAATAGAGGAAATAATAAGAGAAACAAACTATACTATCGCAGGTCTAACTTAACCATTCTCTCTCGTGTGTGAAAAATGTGATATTTTGTATGATATTTTTGATGTTTTCAATAATACTACCACTATCATCAATGTCTTAATTTGTCTACCCAAAAACATTATTCAGAAATGCAACTTTACCATAAATTAACTTGTTGTAGGAACTGTTTCAATGAATCTTAAATACAACTAAGAAAACTAAACAAGGATACCACTTGTTGGTGCTTTTTCTTGGATGCTGGTGAAAACTCTCACTGCACGACCAAGAAAAATAAAATAAAATAAATTCATCACTTCATCAGAAAATAAAATATTTATCATGTCACCACTACTTTGATAAAGAATAAAAACTCACCCATGGTACCACCAAAATTCATGAAACATGTTAAGAAGCTAAGCTCTCCCGTACTTTTGTTCTGCTCAACAAATAGATATTAACACTAACATTGGAAAATTTTCTTTCTAAACTTATATCCGGAATTCAACAACAGAATGAATATTCATTTCAACTTAGTTTGAAGTTCTCCCATATTTGCGGGACCCTTGCACAGAAAAATATTGCATGCTGGGATGCCTGTAATAGATCATTCCACAATGAATCAGCCATTAGAGAATCATAACCTCCAAAAAATAAAAAATCGAATGTTTGCATATTTATCAGTGTGCATACTATTACTACTTACATAGAGCGCTTCAAAAAGAACAGGATTAATTTGACCAGCTAAAATGGTTGGTGCTACAGCACAATATCTAAAATATCACCAGGTCAAGGGAAATGCCATGAAGTCTGTATGTGATTCTCGCATAACAAAATTTCAATATAAAAATGCCTTAGAACAAACAAGCAGGATACAGTAGAGCCTTGATCCATGTTGTGGTACCAACTGATGGTGAATAATAGTAGATTGTAGCAATTAAAATTATTGCTGCAATAAATAAGCAGAATACAAATCACATTAGATTCTTCTAAAATTTACACTAACTTTCAGAATACACCATGGTTCATGACTTAAGAACAACATTTTTATGGGTTAAAAATCTAACGACCTCGAAGAAATGGATTAAGTGATTTGACAATGCAATCAGTCTAACCCAGTCAGGGCAAACTGTCAATATACATGATATATCTTTTACACATTGTTAGGACTAATGTTTATGTCTCTCTTAGGAAAAGAAAAAAATAAAGAGGGGAGGGCAGTTGGCAGCAAACAGGAAGAGAGGAGGGTCTCAACTATACTAACAAATCAGCAACAGGAGAAAGAGATGCGTGACATATCATTAGAGGAAGAGAAGAAGAGATTAGTTGAGGAAAGGAAGAAAAAGGGAGCAGGTGGAAATGCAGAGGCAGAAGGAAAAATTTCAGGAATGTGGGTGGGAGAGAGCCAGCCTCTCAGAAGCTGGTGCACTGCATTTTGTGTTTTTGTGGATTTTGGGGAATCAAGTCTGTTTGTTCTAAGCTGGTGTTATTGAGGGTAATCTATTCTGGTGCTGTACTTTGATAACTATCTATGTATTAGCTGGAAAATAGTTTTTGTATTGATGAGAGAATATTGTAACTAAATTAAAAAAATCAATCAATACAATTAGTATTTTCTGCATCTATTTACAAATACATGTTCTGTTTCTGGCTGTAAGTGTTTGCTTCTGCATTACTTCCATATTGGTGATTGAGTTGTGAGGTGTGGTTCTGCCTGGAATTACTCTGGTTCTGAAGCATTGCTCAGGTATGCATTACACATAAACCGTACAAATTGGAGAAAATAAACTTATTAATTTTTCAAATGCATCCAGTCCGCACTTGATGTGTGATTTGTATAAATACAGAGGATCAAGCAAAATTCTAAACGGAGAGAAACTAAAGAAAAGGTGTTGAAATAACGTTTTACCCCAGAATACCATTGATGTGGCTTAACTGGTACAGATATAGGCTCGTAAATGTAAAAGACATAATCACATAACACTCAAATCACTACTTTGTATCCCGTTACTATCCATCCTTACATCAGGACTATGATTTGTTTATTCCTCTTCACATCACTTGAAACTATAACCTACAAAAACAGTAAATATGGAAACCAATACAAATACAGGAAGAGTTAAAACATACCTTGGACCAAAAGAAATGCCAACTCGCCATAAGCAGAAAAAGGAAGCCCTTTGTGAAGACAATATGCCAAAGCAATTGTATACCCAACTACTTCGAGCTCAAAGGCCACAACACTAAGCCCTCTCACACTACTATGTTTCAAAATTTTCAGTATCTACAGACAACAAGCATCACAGGATAACAAAATTAGAGTTATGAAAATCGGTATGTACATGTCTAAACCACGAAGAAAAAATCCGTTAACTTGATACAGATCAATATTGAGACATAGAAACTTCAGTTCAACTAAGATTTAGGTTTTAAGACAAAATAACTCGCATTTCTAATAGAATTAAATAATTGAAATAAGCAACTGTTCTTCAAACAAACGAGACACTTAAGGAATACAATATAGAAATATGATGAATTGCTGAACCAAAACCTTAATAAAAAGGAAAATATTAGACCTGAGGGAGTTTAACGGTGGTGGAAGCGGCAACGATGCAGTAGCCGAGGAGTTTGGAAATGAGGGGGAGCAAACAATCTTTCTCAGGAAATTGGCTTTTCTGAAGAGATCCGAGAGCGCAGCTTACATCAATCCCTAAATAATCCATCTCTCTCTCTCTCTCTCTCTCTCTCTCTCTCTCTCTCTCTCTCTAGAGCAAATTCAACAAGCAGAGATGAACACTCGGATCATCGAATATGGCGATCTACCGCATGTCTTGGTTTCCTAGAGTGGTTCATGTACGAATCCCGCCGGATAATTAAATACACCGTATTTCTATTTTATTCCAAAATTATCCCTGCACTTTTTTTGGTTAAATTGGTTAAAATGACTCAAAAGGAGTGTATTAAAATTGGTAAGGATATTAGGATTAAACAAAATTACCCTCTTTACAATCATTTTTTAACATTTGAAAACTTATTTATTGGACTTGCATATATCTAGCTTTGCTGTTTATACTAGATTTTCGTTGATATTTTCCATCTTTTTCGTCGACTAATTTTATCAAAAATAAAAAAAGATTAATAAATTATTTATCTTCACGATTTATTTATTAGAATATTGAAATTTACTTGTTTGTATAAATAAATTTGAGATTTAATAAATATTGAGTAAATTAATTTTCATTTTTTTTTTATGCACGCACACGGGTTATATATGATGGGGTATTATTAATATTTTTTAATTCAAGGTTTTTTTTTTTTAATTTCATTGAGGGTAATAAATGGTTTTTAAATAAGTATATTTGGAAAAATCAAACCTTCTTTCTTCTACTAGATATGTAAGTAACTAAGAACAAGGTGCAAAGAATTAATGAAATAATTAAGTAACATATAGTTATAATAGAAAGAGTTAAAAATTAATTAAGGAAGATGAATGTAATGGAAATAAATTAATAAGAAATACTTGGCCAATATTATTATTTACCTTAATTAGTTATGATGATTAGTTGCTTTTCTTTATTTAGAAGCAAATATATGTTAGCAAAGCTATTTTAATTATAATTTCAAGAAACATTCAAAACACATTAATAATTATTTATTTAAAGTTTTTTAAATATTTACCATAAACATAGGATTTAATGATTTTATGCTTAGTGTATTCATTTTGTATTAGCCAAAGGACTATTTTTCATCCAAATTTAGATGCGTTTTCAAAGTTATACTTATAGAGTTTGCAAAGTTCAAAGTTTCACTTATCCGTTTAAAATTTTAGTTAAGATTAGAGATAAAATTGTTATTTAACAAAAAATTTAAAAAACTAAAGTTTTATTACATTTACCCTTCTTAGTTTAAAAATCTCATAATTTCCCTCATCCAAAGTTTAAAAAATTAACATATCTCCCTAGGTTTGCAAATTGTTGTTGGAGATGGCAAAAGTCACTATCTTTGGTCGTATTGGTTCTCCCTCCCATCTTATCTCTCTCTGTCGGTCAAATCCCAATTATCTACGAAATTGATTTCCTCCAATAAAGATGAAATCATTTTCATCCAAGATAAAAACACTTTGACGAAGAAGATTTTATCTTCGTTGAAGAAAATCGATTTCGTCGGTGGTTGAGATTTGATTGGCAGAGATAGATAAGTCAGGTGAGAGACCCAGTTCAATAAAAAATTGTTGTCTCAAATAACAATTTGTAAATCGTAGGGAAAAAATGTTGATTTTTTAAACTTTAGTGAAAAAAATTATAAGATTTTCAAATTTAGGGGGGCAAACGTAATAAAATTTTAGTTTTTAAATTTTTTTATTAAATAATAGTTTTACTTTTAATTTTAATTGAAAATTTTTTAATCTGTATATAAACTTTGCGAAGAATAACCCTTTGGTAGACCTGGCCACAGGCCGGTTTGACCCGTGAACCAGACCGAAACCTATCCGGATGAAACCGAAACCGATAAATCTGGAACCAGAACTGAAATCGAATTTTAACGGTTTGATTCTGGTTTATGAACCGAAAATTGGTTTATGAACCAACATGTAAATTGGCGGTTTACTGTGTTGAACCAAAAAATTTTGAATTTTTTTTGAATTTTTTTTAAATTTATTTAAACAGCCAACGGTTCCTATGTAGGGAATAGGAACCGTTGGCTTGCAGAAGAAGAAATTGCAGGGGACGCAATTTTAAGAGAAATTGCCCTTGCAATTTTCAAAGGGTCCCCTGCAATTTTTTAAATCATAATTCACCCCCCAATTATTTATTATTATTTTTTAAATTCCTATGTATATACCCATTCAAATTTCATTCTCTCAAATTTCAATCTCTTCATTCTCTTACTCAATCCTTTAAACTCTCATTCACATTCTTTCAACTCTTAATACTCTCTCAATCTTTCAATTCAATCAAATTCTCTTAAATTTAATTAAATTATTTCTTAATTTTTTATTAATTCCAATTTCTATTTTTATTATACAATTCATAATTAATTGTATAATTTATTTCTATAATTAAATTTATTTATTATCTTTTATAATTAATCATATAATTTATTTATATAATCAATTTTATTTATTTATTTATTATCTTTTATAATTAATCATATAATTTATTTATATAATTATATGATAATTCTCTATAATTAAATTGATTTTTATTCACATTTGATATATATGAATATTGACCAAATCTCCTATTATCAGAAGAATTTTCACTACTTGCTATTTTTTGATAATAAATAAAATTAATTATATAAATAAATTATATGATTAATTATGAAAGATAATAATAAATAATAAATAATAAATAAAATTAATTATAAAAATAAATTATATAATTAATTATTAATTGTATAATAGAAATATAAATTGGAATTAATAAAAAATAAAGAAAGAATTTAATTAAATTTGAGAAAATTTGATTGAAAGATTGAGAGAGTATTAAAAATTGAAAGAATGAGAATGAGAGTTGAAAGGATTGAGTGAGAGAGTTGAGAGATTGAAATTTGAATAGATATATAGATAGGAAAAATTAAACAAAAATTTAAAAAATGGGGGGTGAAAAGGAAATTAATCCCCTGCAAAAGTTCTGCATAATGCAGGGGACCACCCCTGCATAAATTTTGAAATATGCGGGCGACACAAGTCCCCTGCCCCCGCATATTTGCAGTGAACCAACGGCTCCCTGCATCTTTGCAGGGAACCGTTGGTCCCTTTTTTAAATTTAAAAAAATAAAAAAAATTCATAAAAAAATTAAAATAAGCGTGACAATTTCTTTGGTTCGAATTATCTGCATTTCGTCAAAATTTAGTGAGAAAGTCGACCATCCGTTGTAAGATTCAACGTAGTTGCTGAAATAAAAAGATTAAGTAATTAAATCGAAGATTAAGTCATTCATAATTTACTAAATTATGGTTAGACTCTGTTCATTGGTAATTTAGGAGTAGGTTGGCCATCTGCACTGATAAATGATTTACACATTACCGTTGTTAATTTGATGCAGGAGGCCATGTCACTCTCGCTTCTTCAGATTTATTCAAAGATAAGAACAAGAATTATATTATTAATTTATTTGTGTGCTAATTATAATTATATTCAGGAAACTTAAAGGTAAAGTCAAGATCCGTAAATAAGGGAATGCAGAAACACATACGCAGTAAGACTTAAAGCAGAAAATAATAAAATTGGTTTTACATTGTCATTATGATCTCTCTAAAAATGGCTTCTTCCAGTAGATCAGTATGGTCGGGGTGGATAGATTCCGCTTGGAGGACCTGTAATCAATCAGAGAGAGCATCAAGCACTGAGGTGGAAGGAGTTGAAATAATTAATATATATATATATAAAATACCTGGAGGATAGTAAGATGAGGCCTGAGGCTGAGGGGGTGGTGGGTACGGTTGTGGAGGATAGACGGAGGGTGACTGAGGGTAAGTGTATTGAGGGTAGATTGACGGCGGCGGAGGAGGAGGAGGGCATGTCTGTGGAGGATAGCCTGGTGGAGGGCTGGGATTGAAAGAATATGTTGTTGTCTGAGCAGGGTATGGAGTGTAAGGAGATGGGGATGAGTAAGCGTACACCGTGGTTGGTGGGTAAGGAGGAGCTAGGCCTTGGCAAATGACGCTGGATGGTGCTGTATACTGGGGAGCTTCTGAAGCCAATTTTGTCTTGGCTTTCTCACTTAGCTGCGATGGCCCAAACATGGAAACCAATCAATGCTTTGTTACTAACCCAATCATTCTCTAAACATAGTGAAGGTGAAAATTACCAGAGCAGTTGAGTAGTGCATTATGAGTCGGACTTCTCCAGAGTGTCTGCATGAAGAAGATCTATCAGATACACGAAGAAATAACGAAAATTGTCGTACCGATTAAAATCTTGGGATATTTATTTATAACCTGCCAGTTCTACTCACAAGCGGCCATGTAGAATCATCAAAACCCTGGGATAGGACTCTATGAAGTTGAATCCTGAAAGAGCAACATCAGGCTATTGTCAGTTCATAGTTTTGAGAACAAATTCAGTTTTTCCTGGGATTCTTGAAGACTGACATTTACCTTCCAGAGCCAATGAATTCATCCGCCATAAGGGTGTTGCTGTTCCAGACCACAGTATTCAGTTCTCGTAGGCCTTCAATAAGTGGGAAAACGAACTTCTCTTGGAAAGTTGGATTCTTGCCTCCATCTAACAAATCATCATGAGAAATAAGATGGCAGAATCCAAAAGTAAAATAGCATTGAAGAATGTTTGAACTGTAGAGAAAGGAATACATACCAGTGCAAGTTTTTGTTCGGTACTTGGTGCTTCCATATTCAAGACAGACATAAGGATCTTGTCTTGATATCCATTCTTTATCCTTCAAGTTATAACATCCAACAACTGCAGAAAAAATTAAAAATCTTCACATTAACTGCAGAATTTTAGTTATTCAAATAAGAGTTAAGTTTAATCTAAATAGTATGTATCATACCAGTGACCTCAAGAGGCAGGCCTTGGATTCCAGAGGTGGACATAATGGATGATCTTTCTCTGAATCAAACTGGGTTCTGTGCGTTGAATATGCATAAGAACTACCTATTTATACAAGGGTTGGAGGGAATTGGTCTATCTTCGGGAGGGTTGACTAAAACTTTTTAGAATTTTTGCTCCAATCTCCATTCGAAGGACCTGCAATAAATAAAGACCAGATCCCATCAACTTGCCAGAGAAAATGTCTTGGGACAGACTATAAAGATTAGAATTACGAAGTCTATGAAAGGTTTGCTTATAAAATAATCAGAACTATTTGGTAGAACGAAAATCAGTGGAAGTAGAGGAAGAAGAATTGCCAACGAAAATCGATGGAACGAAAATCACCATTTGGGAATTACCCCATTCCCAAAATGGTGATTAAAGATTAACCTCATGAAAGCAAAAACATAATTAACTATGATTAATATTTACATAGTAATTTTAAATTTTTAAATATTGGTGTTGGAAATGGGGGGATCGGGCCCTCAGGGTATGAATTTGTTGTGATAATCAGAGTGATATCTTCAAGATGTTACGAAAGAACAAAACATATTAATATTCGATAAATTAAAAGTTTGATCTTAATATATTATTAATCAGATCTAAACCTAAACTCTTTTTTTATTTTATCACTCAAACTAATCATTTGGAAGTCCTTCCAAGCCCCTGTGACAATGCACATAAGATTAAAACCATCCCAAACAGGGAAGTCAGTGCTCAAATTATTATGCTACAAGCTAATTTTCATAGGAAACTACAATTTATCAGTTGACTTCACAAATTGAATCAGTTATCTGTACCAATCCTCATAACTGTTTCAATCCGAACGGTGCGTGCCACATGGTACGTACAATGGAAAATCAATAGCCATTTATTATTTTTAATTGACGATACTCTAAATTCTAATAATCTTCTTCCAGCAGCAGAATGCAATTGAGAGGCCGCCACCATGACTGAGAAGGCAAACTTATCAACTTTAAGTTGATGGGCCGGGTTTGAGCCACCTTAAATTGTTAAACTCAGTTGGGCTATACCAGCGTCCACCTACTCAGACTGGGACGCAATTCGAAGTCCAAAATATAATCCACATATTTGCATCATCCTTCCCAAGTTAATTTGTCAAGACACATTGGTTAACTTTACAAGACCCCTATACTAAAGGACAGCCAAAATTTGAAAGAGGGTAAAAGAAGGATCTTTTAAAACAGCTTACTATTGTTCTAAAGAAACTCAGACTTCACACTAAAACAAGAATTATGGGGTCTGAGGAAACTAGATTTGTGATACCTGAAAGGTCAATCTTGATTTCTTTTTCCCCATGAATATTTAGTCTGAATAATTTAAACAAAATCATGTGTAACTCAATTCATTACTGACTTGAATAAAAGTAGTACGCTCAATGGAGCAATAATTTCTTTATCATCTTTTGAACGTTCATGCAGAATTAATTTTGTTATATTGACAGCTGACACCAAAAAATATATTAACTTTTGGTGTCATCTAATATATCAGGTACTCAGTGGCATGGTATCCTATATATAGGATTCCTGATGACAATTTTCGTGCAGCATTTTTGACTTACCATTCACTTGTTATATGATTTGTAGAAGTACAAAAGTCAATTAAGCTACTGTAGATAGTATTGTCTCTCCAATGGTCGGTCGCCAAAGTTATAACAATCAGGTAACCTAACCATCGTTATTTTAACTACTTGTCCTTTGAAAATTTGACTTATTTATGCCTACTTTGCTAGTGATTTAAAATAATTTTTTGAGCCAAGCTCAAATAAATCATTTTTGTATTGAGCTTTAGCTTAAGCTGAGAATTTACTAGCTTGCCGAGCTTAAACTTAGCCTTAATGCCATTGAGTATTGGTCTTGGCTTGGCTCAGTTTGATTACATCCTTAATCATGGCAAGTTGTGAAGTGATTGAAATTTTCTTTGAGGTTTGAAGGCATAAATTTATCACCGTAAATGAGCTCATTGCAGATATAGCAGTCACTGCATGCCAGTAACTGCTTGCATGTTCAAGCTTTGGCTGTCTACTGGTGAACAGTGGAATTGCGAAGTCATTGTGCATACATCATGTTCTTATTATTCATTGATCATAAACTGCATGTTCGCATGAGCAGAGTGAATGCTGGTTCCAGCAGAAGCACCCTGCAATGAACCAGACAGCAGAAAGCTCTGGCTTAAACCCTTCCAGGATTCTGAAGGAGCGGCTGAGGACACTTGAGGAGACAGCATGTCATATGTCAAGAGCTGTTGTCAATAAAGGAAATCAAACGTGTGTAAATAGACATCCTGACTGTGAGTTCTTCCACACAAAACAGCATCGTTAGATTTCCTTTATTTCTACAGTCAGTTGATGATGTAACAAGGATGTTACTGAAATATATTCAGACAGAAACTAGCTAACCTCTTGTTCCTTCCATGGTTTTTTTTTCCCCTTACAACTCTGGAGCTTTGGCACCATTTGTGAATAGTCGTGTATGATTTTGCCTATAAAATCTGTGAAGGGTGCGTAGCTCTTTTTGATGCAGTAAATTTCTATATGTTCAAATTCAACTTTGTGCATATAGATATATATATATATATAATATATAATATATAATGGCTCTTCTACAAAATGTAATCTTTTCGGATTCGGATCAAATATTAATCCATTGAGAAAATCAATGGGGTCAGTCAATGGTGAGATTGGTATACTATTGAAGTAAATAATAAAAATAATGTCCAAAATAATTTTATTTTTTTAATTATTAAATATTTTATCCTATTTTTATTAAATTGAATTTTTGTTAAAGTGCACGCCGCCCACGGGCACTACCATTTGACAATATTAACAAAGAAAATATTTGGCCAGGTAAAAGATATGTTGCTTTGCATCCGTTGATTGATGTCACCTACGTGGCAAATCAAATGGTTCACTACTTTTTTTAATTTAAAAATAACGAAAAAAGGACCGTTTAAAATCCCTAGCCTCTCGCTTATAAATTTAGTTCAATGACGTACAATTTGTTCAATCTTTTTTCCTCTTCTTTTTTTTAATAATCTTGAGTTTGTATTCCTTTTAACGGTTTTCTTTTTCGTAATGAAAAATTAATTTTTTCTTGCAGGGAACAAGAAGACCGGATTTTTATGGAGAGTGCGGCAAGAACTGGGTTACATGGAGGTTGGTCTATCTTCCTTCCTTTTTCTTTTTTTATTCTTTTCAATAATCTTGAATTTAAGGTTGTTTTACGAGGCCCCTGATAATGTAAAAGAAAAGGCTTTCAGTGTTTTTTTAATCTAATATTCAATGTAATTGTTCTTGATGTCTACTCACAAACCGAACGGTTCTTTTTATTTTCTATGAGTTTTGTTCAATCGAATAACAGTGATATTTTTAACTTTTCCCTCTTAATACACTTCTTTTTCAATTAAATTTCTCTAAGAAATCTTGGCGTTCATAGACTACAGATTTCTAGAACATTACTGTATATCCCGAAATTATAAATAAAGAGCAAATTTCATTTTAATTTCTTTCTTCAAGTTGCCTCTACTCCATCTTTCATAGTTTCTAGCATCTTATAGCGTTGGAAAATGGGTAAATTCACGCTTTTTTCTTGTTTTAGATGTTATAAAAACAGTTTGGCTACAAAGAGAGTTGGGGATCCATTTTTATATCTTCCAAAAAGTTCAAATCCTTGACGTTCAAGTCAAACTGGGTTATGTATTCAATGATGCATAATTGGATAATTGGATCCACAACTATGTAAAGTAGTAACCAAAAATGGTAAAAATACGAAAGGAGCCCCGGATGGTCCTCCATGTTACAGGCTGGAATCTTCCCCGTAACGGCACATTGATTATGGTCGGTGATCACTGCTACCTGCAAAGGTTGAATGATTCATGTTATTGATCCGACTCATACAATCAGGTAATATCCTTGGAAGGAATCGATTTAAAGTCTGTTTCTGGAAATGGGTTTTTTCTGTTTTCCAATTCTACGTAGATTGCTGACTTAATTCTATGTTTTAATTGGAAGTGATCACTGCTACCTGCAAAGGTTGAATGATTCATGTTATTGATCCGACTCATAAAATCAGGTACTATCCTTGTAGATTGCTGACTTAATTCTATGTTTTAATTGGAAGAATCGATTTAAAGTCTGTTTCTGGAAATGGGTTTTTTCTGTTTTCCAATTCAATGATGTTTTTTTGTTTTTTAATATTTTTTTTAATCTTTATAGTCAGTGAGTACAAGTTGTTTCTGTTATTGATATGTTGGTAATTTTTTATTTTATTACTATGAAATTAATGAAGCCAGTCTTATTTAGTCATTTGAATGTTATTTTTGTCCCTGGAATTCACTTATGCTAATTGATAATTAAAATTCTGTGTAGTATCTATGGTGCTTTCCCTGAATCCCTGACTTGTAGCATTCTTTGCATTATGTTTGTCAACAGTAAAAATGGCCATATGTTATTGTTTCAAGGATGCAGGGATTTAATAAATTTTTCATATTCCTGCATAAAGGAAAACCATTTTCATATGTGTTTCTTTTTTTAAACCTTGCTTAATTAGGTGTCTTATTGAATCACATTAACAAGTTAGAATCTGTTGTTCATTGCTTGAAACTTTGATGATTAATGAATCATGGTGGGTGGGCTTGTTTTTTCTTAGTGTTTCTGTACTGTGAATTTCTCTAGCACCTGTATCGAGATCCGTTGAACTTTTATAGTCGACTTAGTGAACGACAATATTGTTTTCTTCTTTTTCAGCCAATTTTTTTAATTATCTATCAATCATTGTTTTTTGCATTTTGTAACTTAATTAATGGTGATATTATGCTATTAAAATATATTTTAACAGTTTTATTTATTACAATATAATTTAAATTTATAACAATGAATAAAATTCGTAAAACCATATTGTAAATTATTAATAATTTAGAAATTAAAAAAAAGAAAACCATACAGAGATATTAAATTGTTTAATAGAGAGAAAACCATATTGTAAATTGTTCAGGGACCTAGTAAACAACCTTAATCCTTTTTCAATTTCAGGTTTTTTTCCATTTTTCAGTTTGACTCTTTATTTCGGTGTTTGTATCTGGATTTTCAGCAATGAAGCAGAAAAAATGTTCATTCATTTTGTGTTGATTTTGCAGGTTAAAAGCAGTTGCATAGCTTGAAAGCTTAGTTGGGTGTTTGGGCATGTCAAGGCAACCGTTAGGGAGAGCGTTCATTTCTTGCTTGAGAAATGGTCTCATTCTTTGCAATGCCATTAACAAGATCAATCCAAACGCTGTAGCCAAGGTGCATTATTTACTTCTTAAGAAAGTGTTTTCTTTTGTTTTTTTTCTATGTTGATATGATCAAAACGTTAACCATGATAAATTATGTTTGTACCTTACTTTCCGTAGTATTTTGTTACAATTACTCTTAATTGTGAAAATTTTGAGTTATATGTTATTTGTAGAATCAGGACACAAAATAATAACATTCATATATACTAGGGTAGTTGAATATTTTTTTAATAGGTTGAGATTAATGAAAGGTTTTGGCAAGCAAATGGAAATGTTAAAAGAGTTTCCATTTTCTTGCCTATTTTGAGCAAATGCAGTGTGCAAGTATTGGTTTTTACTGCTATTAATGTTAATTGTTTTGCTTATGGTAAATATTACAAGGTTGTGGAGAATATTTTGTATATACCATCAATTGGCAGGGAAGCTCAACCACCACCTGTGGATCAGTTGTTTGAGAATGTGAGGAACTTTTTGGTGGCAGTCAAAGAGTTGAAGCTGCTAGCTTAAGCTTCTGATCTTGAAAAGGTAATTCAAATTCTACTGTACATATGTATGTGGAGATGAACATATATTTGGTATGTGAGTATTGATATACATACGAGTGTATTAATTGGTTTTGCCTTTTTAAATATACTTTGAAGTTTGGTTCAACAGCGAAGGTTGTAGATTGCATTTTAGCCCTGCAATCATATCATGAATGGAAGCAAATGAATAGTGGGAGTTATCGGCAATCACATCAGACTTTTGTAGGCGCTTGGACATGTTTATACTTGGACATTTCTGTGGTATACCTTTTTTTGCTTTGTGTTAATTAATACAAACAACTTTATTTAATATTTTTGTACTTAATTTAGTAACAATATCATTTAGTTTTTCAAAGAAATTTTAGCTTGTACATAACTTTTTTTTTTTATAGGTTGTCTGGTGATGCTGATTCATTCGTCAAGGTATTTGCTGAAAGTATGGTTGGCATATACGTATGCATACACGTACATACACATACATATGCGTATACATATACATACACATACATATGCGTATACGTATATACATATATACATACATACACACACACATACATACATACATACTTATACATACATATGCATATATGTATACACATAAATATGCACATACATACATATATACATAAACACATACATACATATGCACATAGATCCATATATATACATACACATACATATACATATACATATAAACATATACATACGCATACGCATACTCATATGCATACACGTACATACACATACATATGCATATACGTATATGCATATATACATACACATACATATGCATACATACATACATATACATACACATACACATACACATACATATGCATACATATACACATATATTCATATGTACATATACATATACATGCATACAATACACATACACACACATATATATATATACACATATGCATCCACAAACATATGCATACATATACATTTATACATATATACATGCTCATACATATTTGTGCATTACTTTTAGTGGTATTTTGTTACAATTACTCTAAGTTGTGGAAATTTTGAGTTATCTATTATTTGTAGAATTAGGACACAAAATAATAACACTCATGCATAATAGGGTAGTTGAATATTTTTTTATTAGGCTGAAATTAATGAACAATTTTGGCAAGCAAATGGAAATGTTAAAAGAGTTTCCATTTTCTTGTTGTATTTTGAACAAATGCACTATACAGGTATTGGTTTTTACTGCTATTAATGTTAATCACTTTGCTTATGGTAAATATTACAAGGTTGTGGAGAATATTTCATATATATAATCAATCGACGGGGAAGCTCAATCACCATCTGCGGATCAGTTCTTTGAGAATGTAAGGAGCTTTTTGGTGGCAGTCAAAGAGTTGAAGCTGCCAGCTTAAGCTTCTGATCTTGAAAAGGTAATTCAATTTCTAATGTATATATGAATGTGGAGATGAACATATATTTGGTATGTGAGTATTGAACTACAAACAAGTGTATTAATGGTTTTGGCAAGCAAATGGAAATGTTCAAAGAGTTTCCATTTTCTCGTCGTATTTTGAGCAATGCGGTGTACAGATATTGGTTTTTATTGCTATTAATGTTAATCGTTTTTCTTATGGTAAATATTACAAGGTTGTGGAGAATATTTCATATACACAATTAATTGGCGGGGAAGCTCAACCACCACCTGCAGATCAGTTCTTTGAGAATGTAAGGAACTTTGTGGTGGCAGTCAAAGAGTTGAAGCTGCCAACTTAAGCTTCTGATCTTGAAAAGGTAATTCAATTTCTAATGTATATATGTATGTGGGGATGAACATATATTTGGTGTTGATATACAAACGAGTGTTTTAATGGTTTTGCCTTCTTAAATATACTTTGAAGTTTGGTTCAACAGCGAAGGTTTTTGATTGCATTTTAGCCCTGAAAGCATATCATGAATGGAAGCAAATGAACAATGGAAACGGTTATCAACAATCACATCAGACTCTTGTAGGCACCTGGACATTATGGTATATCTTTTACTGTTCTATGTTAATTAATACAATAACTTTATTTAATATTTTTATACTTAATTTATTAGCAATATCATCTAATTTTTCAAAGAGATTTTAGCTTGTACATAGCCTTTTTCTTTTTATAGGTTGTCTAGCAATGTTGATTCACTCATCAAGGTACTTGCTGAAAATATAGTTAATGTAATGGAAAACATTGACAAGAATCATTTTTCTTCCTTTTGTAAAAAAAGACAGGTAATATTCAGATTTCTTTTATCTTGTTTGTAATCGATTGTTATAGATGAATTGTAGAGCTAGATTTGTAGAAGCTAATTTTATTTAATTTTTTTCACTTATATTTTTGTCCTATAGGATTCATTCAAGTTCATTAGTATGATCCTTTCAAGTTGTTCAAAAGTTCTCTGAGGTGAGCCAAATTTCACTCAACAATAACTTTAATTTTTTTATTGCATGCTCGGATACCCGTAAGATTTTCTTCCTTGTTGATGCATTTTAAAAAGCAAGAAGATGGTTGGTTTATGCATACATGTGTGTATATATATATGTATTTTTTTTCTTCGTTGATGCCTTGACAGTTGCATATCAAGTGTTCATTTCTTGCTTGAGAAATTGTCTCATTCTCTACAATGCCATTAACAAGATCAATCCAGGCAGTGTAGCCAAGGTGCATTATTCGCTGTTTTTTTAAAAGAATTTTGAGGAAAGGGGAAGTAGTTTAAGAAAGTGTTTTCTTTTATTTATTTTTTTCTGTGCTGATATGATCAAAACCCTAACCATGATAAATTATGTTTGTGCCTTACTTTCTGCAGTATTTTGTTACAATTACTCTAAAGTGTGAAAATTTTGAGTTATATGTTATTTGTAGAATCAGAGCACAAAATAAAAACATTCATGTATGCTAGGGTAGTTGAACTTTTTTTTTATTAGGCTGAGATTAATGAAGGGTTTTGGGAAGCAAACGGAAATGTTAAAAGAGTTTCAATGTTCTTGCCGTATGTTGAGCAAATGCAGTGTATAGACATTGGTTTTTATTGCTATTAATGTTAGTCGTTTTGTTTGTGGTAAATCTAACAAGGTTGTGGAGAATATTTCATTTGTACAATCAATCAGCAGGGAAGCTCAACCACCACTTGCGGATCAATTCTTTGAGAATGTAAGAAAGTTTGTGGCGGCAGTGAAAGCATTGAAGCTGACAGCGTAAGCTTCTGATATTCAAAAGGTAATTCAATTTCTAATGTGTATATATATGTGGTGATGAACATATATTTGGTATGAGATTATTGATATACGATGTTGCGGAGAATATTTCATATGTACAATCAATCAGTAGGGAAGCTCAACCCCCACTTGCGGATCAGTTCTTTGAGAATGTAATGAATTTTTTGGCAATAGTCAAACCGTATAAGCCAATAGCTTAAGCTTCTTATCTTCAAAAGGTAATTCAATTTCTAATATACATATGGATATGGTGATAAACATATATTTGGTATGGGAATATTGATATACAAACTAGTGTATTAATTGGTTAACAGTGAAGGTTGTAGATTCCATTTTAGCCCGAAATTATATCATGAATGGAAGCAAACGAACAACGGGAACGGTTATCAACAATCACATCAGACTCTTGTAAACACTTGGAAATGTCTGTGATAAGTCTTTTACTGTGTAGTGTTAATTAATTCAATAACTTTATTTAATATTTGTATACTTAATTTATTAGCAATATCATTTAATTTTTCAAAGAGATTTTAGCTTGTACATAGCCTTTTTTTTATAGGTTGTCTAGCAATGTTGATTCACTCATCAAGGTACTTGCTGAAAATATAGTTAATATAATGGAAAACATTGACAAAAATCTTTTATCTTCCTTTTGTAAAAAAATACAGGTAATATTCAGATTTCTTTTATCTTGTATGAAATCTATTGTTATAGATGAATTACAAAGCTAGATTTGTAGAAGCTAATTTTATTTAATTTTTTTCACTTATGTCTTTGTTATATAGGATTCATTCAAGTTAAGCAGTATGATCTTTTTAAGTTGTTCAGAAGTTCTCTGAGGTGAGCCGAATTTCACTCAACAATAACTTTAATTTTTTTATTGCGTGCTTTGATACCCATAAGATTTTCTTCCTTGCTGATGCATTTTAAAAAGCAAGAAGATGGTTGGTTTATATGTACGTGTGTGTGTGTATATATATATATATATATATATATATATATATATATATATATATATATTCTTCCTTGATGCCTTGACAGGTGCATATCAAGGCAACTGTCAGAGCAAGTGTTCATTTCTAGCTTGAGAAATTGTCTCATTCTCTACAATGCCATTAACAAGATCAATCCAGGCACCATAGCCAGGGCGCATTGTTCACTGTTTTTTTTTTAAAATTTTGAGGAAAGGGGAAGTAGTTTAAGAAAGTGTTTTCTTTTATTTTGTTTTTTCTGTGTTGATATGATCAAAACCCTAACCATGATAAATTATGTTTGTGCCTTACTTTCTGTAGTATTTTGTTATAATTACTCTAAAGTGTGAAAATTTTGAGTTATATGTTATTTGTAGAATCAGAACACAAAATAAAAACATTCATGTATGCTAGGGTAGTTGAATATTTTTTTTTATTAGGCTGAGATTAATGAAGGGTTTTGGGAAGCAAAGGAAATGTTAAAAGAGTTTACATTAGATATTGGTTTTTATTGCTATTAATGTTAATCGTTTTGTTTATGGTAAGGCTAACAAAGTTGTGGAAAATATTTCATATGTACAATCAATCAACAGGGAAGCTCAACCACCACTTGCGGATCAGTTTTTTGAGAATGTAAGGAAGTTTTTGGCGGTAGTCAAAGCGTTGAAGCTAACAGCTTAAGCTTCTGATCTTCAAAAGGTAATTCAATTTCTAATGTATATATGTATGTGGTGATGAAAATATATTTGGTATGTGAGTATTGATATACAAACGAGTGTATTAATTGGTTTTGGCTTCTTAATTATACTTTGAAGTTTGGGTCAACAGCGAAGGTTGTCGATTTCATTTTAGCCCCGAGATTATGTCATGAATGGAAGCAAACGAACAATGGGAACGGTTATCAACAATCACATCAGGCTTTTGTAGACACTTGGACATATCTGTGGTATATCTTTTGCTGTTCTGTGTTAATTAATACAATAGCTTTATTTAATATTTTTTTACTTAATTTATTAGTAATATCATTTAATTTTTCAAAGAGATTTTTGCTTGTACATAACCTTTTTTTTTTTATAGGTTGTCTAGCAATGTTGATTCACTCATCAAGGTACTTGTTGAAAATATAGTTAATGTAATGGAAAACATTGACAAGAATCTTTTATCTTCCTTTTGTAAAAAAAAGATAGGTAATATTCAAATTTCTTTTATCTTATATGAAATCTATTGTTATAGACGAATTGCAGAGCTAGATTTGTGGAAGCTAAATTTATTTAATTTTTTTCACTTATATCTTTGTCATATAGGATTCATTCAAGTTAATCAGTATGATCCTTTCAAGTTGTTCAGAAGTTCTCTGAGGTGCGCCAAATTTCACTTAACAATAACTTTAATATTTTTATTGCATGCTTTGACACCCGTAAGATTTTCTTCCTTGCTGATGCATTTTAAAAAGCAAGAGGATGGTTGGTTTATATGTACGTGTGCATATATATATATATATATATATATATATATATATATATATATATATATATATATATATCCTTGATGCCTTGACTGGTGCATATCAAGGCAACTGTCAGAGCAAGTGTTCATTTATGGCTAGAGAAATTGTCTCATTCTCTACAATGCCATTAACAAGATCAATCCAGGCAGTGTAGCCAAGGTGCATTGTTCACTATTTTTTTTTAAAGAATTTTGAGGAAAGGAGAAGTAGTTTAAGAAAGTGTTTTCTTTTATTTTTTTTTCTGTGTTGATAAGATCAAAACCCTTACCCTGATAAATTATGTTTGTGCCTTACTTTCTGCAGTATTTTGTTACAATTACTCTAAAGTGTGAAAATTTTGAGTTATATTTTATTTGTAGAATTAGGACACAAAATAAAAACATTCATATATGCTAGGGTAGTTGAATATTTTTTTTTATTAGACTGAGATTAATGAAGGGTTTTGGGAAGCAAACGGAAATGTTAAAAGAGTTTCTATTATATATTGGTTTTTATTGCTATTAATGTTAATCGTTTTGTTTATGGTAAAGCTAACAAGGTTGTGGAGAATATTTCATATGCACAATCAATCAACAGGGAAACTCAACCACCACTTGTGGATCAGTTCTTTGAGAATGCAAGGAAGTTTTTGGAGGCAGTCAAAGCATTGAAGCTAACAACTAAAGCCTCTGATCTTCAAAAGGTAATTCAATTTCTAATGCATATATGTATGTGGTGATGAAAATATATTTGGTATGTGAGTATTGATATACAAACGGGTGTATTAATTGGTTTTGGCTTCTTAAATATACTTTGAAGTTTGGGTCAACAGTGAAGGTTGTAGATTGCATTTTATCCCCGAGATTATGTCATGAATGGAAGCAAACGAAAAATGGGATCGGTTATCAACAATCACATCAGGCTCTTGTAGACACTTGGACATGTCTATGGTATATCTTTTGCTGTTTTGTGTTAATTAATACAATAACTTTATTTAATATTTTTATACTTAATTTATTAGCAATATCATTTAATTTTTCAAATAGGTTTTAGCTTGTACATAGCCTCTTTTTTTTTTTTTTATAGGTTGTCTAACAATTTTGATTCACTCATCAAGTACTTGCTAAAAATATAGTTAATGTAATGGAAAACATTGACAAGAATCTTTTATCTTCCTTTTGTAAAAAAAAGACTGGCAATATTCAGATTTCTTTTATCTTATATGAAATCTATTGTTATAGATGAATTGCAGAGTTAGATTTGTAGAAGCTAATTTTATTTAATTTTTTTCACTTATGTCTTTGTCATATAGGATTCCTTCAAGTTTTTTAGTATGATCTTTTCAAGTTGTTCAGACGAACTTATAACTAAGTTCCTTGAGGTGAGTTTGATTTCTCTTAACAATAACTCTAATTTTTTGTTTGCATACTTTGGTACCTATAAGGAGTTTTGCTTACTTCCATGTTGATGCCTTTTAAATTAAATTACAACTAGATAATTCTCAAGTAATCTTTTTAGATTGCAACTGATAAGACTTTACAAATGTGTGCCTCTTAAAATTTTTATAAAGCAAAAAGATGATTTATATGTATGTCCAATGATGTTGAATCATACAAATAACTCTTTTTAATATTTTTATGCTCAATTTAGTAACAATATCATTTAATTTTCCAAAAGGTTTTTAACTTGTACGTATCATTTTATTTTTATAGGTTGTCTAGTGATGTTGATTTACTCATCAAGGTATTTGCTGAATATATGGGTGGCATAAAGGGAAACATTGACAAAAATCTTTTATCTTCCATTCATAAAGAAAATATTCAGATTTTTTTAATTTTGTATGAAATCAATTGTTATAGATGAATATAGGATTGCAAAACTAGATTTGTAGAAACTAATTTTTTTTTTAATTATTTTTATTTATGTCTTTGTCATATTAGATTCTTTCAAGTTAATTAGTATGATCCTTTCAAGTTGTTCAAAAGTTCTCTGAGGTGAGTTTGATTTCGCTCAACAATAACTCTAATTTCCAATTGCATATTTTGATACCCATATGTTTTTCTTCCATGCTGATACTTTTTAAAAAGCAAGAAGATGGTTGGTTTATTTGTATATATATGCATATGGATATACATGCGTGTAAACCATCTTCGTATACATATGCATATACATACCTACCTACATAAACATACACATCAGGGATGACAATTTGAGTTCGACTTTAGGGGCCTCAACATTAACGGGAAAGGGGGATAAAAAAAATTACCGCAATCGGGGACGGGCAGGGGATGGGGATACATGTGTCCCCTCCCCGCCCTTATCCTTGTCATTTTATTTTAATATGTTTATTTAAAATATTAATATATTTTTATAGTTTTAAATTATTTATGTTTTTTAAATTTATTTAGGTTTTTGTTGTGCATATTAAAATAGTTAATATATTATATTTATGATATTTGAAATAATGGATTGATTTTAATTTTACTTAATTTTGTTATTTAATATATTTATATTGTGTTTATAAATTTTGTTATTTAATATATTTATACTGTGTTTATAAAATATAAAAAAAAAGATTTTTTTGGTATGGGGGGTTGGGATTTTTCTCCTAGGGGACGGAGAATCGTTTTCATCCTCGTAGTGGGGATGAGGATTGAGATCCCCTCCCTGTTGTCATCCCTAATACACATACACGTATATATGCCTACGTTTCTACATACATATACGTACCTACATATACATACACATATATATACATGCATACATATACATACCTCCACTTATACATACGTATGCATACCTGCATACCTACATACACATATATATACAGATACATATACATATAATATACATATACGCACACATACGCATGCAAACATTCACATACATATTCGTACTCATACATATGCTACACATATATACATACACATGCATAGGCTTGCATATACATATGCATACATACATATACACATACATATGCATGTGTATGTGTGTATGTATGTATACTTGTGAAGAATCATTAGTAAACCACAACAAGAAATCAGAGAGAAACAAAAAACATAGATGCGCCTACCACTCTGAACATGGCCACTAAGAAGGAGGAGCTCCTGTCCACTGCCCTTAAGAGAACCAGTGACCAACCCTTTGTTTTTTCCTCATTCACTTCAAGTTTAAACTCATGTTTATATGATTTATTCAAGTCCTTATTTTTCCTTACTCTGTTTCAGGATGTTCTTCCAGGAGATTCCTAGTGATGTAACTTTTCATGTTAGAGGAACTTCCTTTTCATTACATAAGGTGTGATTCCTCTCAACTCTTGCTTTTCAGTTTCAAGTCAATAAGTGATATGTTTACTATTTTATCTCCTACAATAATGGCAGTTTCCATTAGTCTCAAAATGTGGATACATAAGGAAGCTGGTATCTGATTCTGGTGAAGCTGAGCTTCTGTTATTGAAGTCTCTGATGCTTTGGGCAGGGCAGGGGCAGAGGCATTTGAACTTGCAGCAAAATTCTGCTGTGGAATTAATTTTGAGATCAACACAGAAAACATTTCCCTGCTTAGATGTGCGGCAGAGTATCTTGAGATGACTGAGGGCTATGCAGTTGGAAATTTGGTTGGAAGAGCTGACGCTTACTTGAACGAAGTAGCACTCAAGAGCCTTGCAGTAGCAGTTACCATTTTACATATGTCAGAGAGCCTACTTCCAATTGCAGAGAAAGTAAAATTGGTGGTCGTGGCATAAATGCAATAACATACATAGCTTGTAAAGAAAACCAGTTTTCCATGTCTGGTAGAGCTGAGAATGGTACTGAGGAAGCAATTTCAACCATGGCATCTCATCCAAGGGCCATTATTGATTGGTGGGCAGAAGATTTAACTATTTTTCGAATCGATATCTTCCAACGGGGTTTGATACCAATGATGGGAAGGGGATTTAAACAATATGTTCTTGGTCCTGTACTTGTGCTGTATGCACAGAGATCTCTTCGAGGTTTGTTGAGATCTCAACCCAGAAATTGAGTTGCTTTAACCTATTGTTGGAGAATTGAACCTGAAATTCTTTTCTGATGCAGGAAATATTTGTAGAAGGGAGGAAGAAAATTGAGCCTCAACAAGAACATGAAAAGAGGGTTGTCTTAGAAACAAAAGTGAGTCTTCTGCCAAGGGAAAAGAATGCATTATCGGCTAGCATTGTACTAATGCTGCTTCGATCTGCAGTATATCTTGAAACAACAGTTGTTTGCCGACTTGATTTGGAGAAGAGAATGGCCTTGCAATTGGGACATGCTGTATTGGATGATCTATTGATTCCTGTGTATTCTTTT
Organism: Mangifera indica; assembly: GCF_011075055.1. Lineage (NCBI taxonomy): Eukaryota > Viridiplantae > Streptophyta > Magnoliopsida > Sapindales > Anacardiaceae > Mangifera > Mangifera indica. Next base: position 10,972,344 of record NC_058155.1, read on the forward strand.
ACCAGGGATACATTGTTTGATGTAGACAGTTCAACGGATCGTGTTTCTCCCACAATAAGTGATATGGAATAGGTTGGGAAGCTAATGGAGAACTGCCTTGCTGAGATAGCCTCCGATTGTAACTTATCTGTCGCGAAATTCATTAGTCTTGCTGAACTTATTCCAGAGCAATCAAGGGTAATAGAGGATGGGATATATAGAGAGCCATAGGCATCTACCTCAAGGTGCATTATGTTCAATTTGATCAATCTTTTGCTTCAATATTCACAGGCTCATCCTACTCAAAGTGACCTGGAGAGGGAGAAAGTTTGCAGCTTGATGGACTGTAAGAAGCTTTCTCGAGAGGCCTGTGTTCATGCCGCACAAAATGACCAGCTCCCCTTTCAAACAGTAGTTCTAGTGCTTTACTATGACCAACAGCACCTTCACGATGGTATTAATGGGCTACCTACTTATACACATACACATACACATATACGTATATATACATGTACATATGCATATACATTACATACATACATACATACACATACATACATACATACATACATACATATGCATACATATCCATATATATACATATGCATACATATCCATATACATACACATACGCATATGCATACACGTACATACACATACACGCATATATGTATATACATTTATACATACACATACATATACATAGACATACATATGCATACATATACACATATATTCATATGTACATATACATACACATACATACATACAATACACATATACATACACATACACATATATATATACATATGCATCCACAAACATATGCATACATATACATTTATACTTATATACATGCTCATACATATTTGTGCCTTACTTTCTGTGGTATTTTGTTACATTACTCTAAGTTGTGAAAATTTTGAGTTATATGTTTTTTGTATATTCAGGACACAAAATAATAACAATCATGCATAATAGGGTAGTTGAATATTTTTTTATTAGGCTGAAATTAATGAACAGTTTTGACAAGCAAATGGAAATGTTAAAAGAGTTTACACTTTCTTGCCGTATTTTGAGCAAATGCACTGTACAGATATTGGTTTTTACTGCTATTAATGTTAATTGCTTTGCTTATGGTAAATATTACAAGGTTGTGGAGAATATTTCATATATATGATCAATCAGCGGGGAAGCTCAACCACCATCTGCGGATCAATTTTTTGAGAATGTAAGGAACTTTTTGGTGGCAATCAAAGTGTTGAAGCTGCCAGCTTAAGCTTCTGATCTTGAAAAGGTAATTCAATTCTAATATATATATATGTATGTGGGGATGAATATATATTTGGTGTCAATATACAAACGAGTGTTTTAATGGTTTTGCCTTCTTAAATATACTTTGAAGTTTGGTTTAACAGCGAAGGTTTTTGACTGCATTTTAGCCCTGAAAGCATATCATGAATGGAAGCAAATAAACAATGGGAACGGTTATCAGCAATCACATCAGGCTCTTGTAGGCACCTGGACATTATGGTATATCTTTTACCGTTCTGTGTTAATTAATACAATAACTTTATTTAATATTTTTATACTTAATTTATTAGCAATATCATTTAATTTTTAAATAGATTTTAGCTTGTACATAGCCTTTTTCTTTTTATAGATTGTCTAGCAATGTTGAGTCACTCATCAAGGTACTTGATAAAAATATAGTTAATATAATGGAAAACATTGACAAGAATACTTTATCTTCTTTTTGTAAAAAAAGACAGGTAATATTTAGATTTCTTCTATCTTGTATGAAATTTATTGTTATAAATGAATTGCAGAGCTAGATTTGTAGAAGCTAATTTTATTTAATTTTTTTCAATTTTGTCTTTGTCATATAGGATTCATTCAAGTTAATCAGTATAATCCTTTTAAGTTGTTCAGAAGTTCTCTGAGGTGAGTCAAATTTCACTCAAAAATAACTTTAATTTTTTTATTGCATGCTCTGATACCCGTAAGATTTTCTTCCTTGTTGATGCAGTTTAAAAAGCAAGAAGATGGTTAGTTTCTACGTACGTGTGTGTATGTATATATATGCATTTTTTTTCTTCCTTGATGCCTTGACAGCTGCATATCAAGGCAACTGTAAGAGCAAGTGTTCATTTCTTGCTTGAGAAATTGTCTCATTCTCTACAATGCCATTAATAAGATCAATCCAGGCACTGTAGCCAAGGCGCATTGTTCACTGTTTTTTTTAAAGAATTTTGAGGAAAGGGGAAGTAGTTTAAGAAAGTGTTTTCTTTTATTTATTTATTTTTTCTGTGCTGATATGATCAAAAACCTAACCATGATAAATTATGTTTGTGCCTTACTTTCTGCAGTATTTTGTTACAATTACTCTAAAGTGTGAAAATATTGAGTTATATGTTATTTGTAGAATCAGGACACAAAATAAAAACATTCATGTATTTTAGGGTAGTTGAATATTTTTTTTTATTAGGCTGAGATTAATGAAGGGTTTTGGGAAGCAAACGAAAATTTTAAAAGAGTTTCCATTAGATATTGGTTTTTATTGCTATTAATGTTAATCGTTTTTGTTTATGGTAAATCTAACAAGGTTGTGGAGAATAGTTCAAATGTACAATCAATCAGCAGGGAAGCTCAACCACACTTGCGGGTCAATTCTTTGAGAATGTTTGGAAGTTTTCGACGGCAGTCAAAGCATTGAAGCTGACAGCTTAAGCTTCTGATCTTCAAAAGGTAATTCAATTTCTAATGTATGTATGTATGTGGTGATGAACATATATTTGATATGTGAGTATTGATATACAAACGAGTGTGTTAATTGGTTTTGGCTTCTTAAATATACTTTGAAGTTTGGGTCAACAGTGAAGGTTGTAGATTACATTTTAGCCCTGAGATTATGGGAATGGTTATCAACAATCACATCAGGCTCTTGTAGACACTTGGACATGTCTATGGTATATCTTTTATTGTTTTGTGTTAATTAATACAATAACTTTATTTAATATTTTTATACTTAATTTATTTGCAATATCATTTAATTTTTCAAAGAGATTTTTGCTTGTACATAGCCTTTTTTTTTTATAAGTTGTCTAGCAATGTTGATTCACTCATCAAGTATTTACTGAAAATATAGTTAATGTAATGGAAAACATTGACAAGAATCTTTTATCTTCCTTTTATATAAAGACAGGTAATATTCAGATTTCTTTTATCTTGTATGAAATCTATTGTTATAGATGAATTGTAGAGCTAGATTTTTAGAAGTTAATTTTATTTAATTTTTTTCACTTATGTCTTTATCATATAAGATTCATTCAAGTTAATCAGTATGATCTTTTCAAGTTGTTCAGAAATTCTTTGAGGTGAGCCAAATTTCACTCAACAATAACTTCAATTTTTTTATTGCATGCTTTGATACCCGTAAGATTTTCTTTCTTGTTGATTCATTTTAAGAAGCAAGAGGATGGTTGGTTTATACGTACGTGTGCTTATATATTTGTATATTTTTTTTTTCTTCCTTGATGCCTTGACAGGTGTATATCGAGGCAACTGTCAGAGCAAGTGTTCATTTCTAGCTTGAGAAATTGTCTCATTCTCTACAATGCCATTAACAAGACAATCCAGGCACTGTAGCCAGGGTGCATTGTTCACTGTTTTTTTAAAAGAATTCTGGGGAAAGGAAAAGTAGTTTAAGAAAGTGCTTTCTTTTATTTTTTTTCTGTGTTGATATGATCAAAACCCTAACCATGATAAATTATGTTTGCGTCTTACTTTCTACAGTATTTTGTTACAATTACTTTAAAGTATGAAAATTTTGAGTTATATGTTATTTGTGGAATCAGGACACAAAATAAAAACATTCATGTATGTTAGGGTAGTTGAATATTTTTTTTTATTAGGTTGAGATTAATGAAGGGTTTTAGGAAGCAAACGGAAATGTTAAAAGAGTTTCCATTAGATATTGGTTTTTATTGTTATTAATGTTAATCGTTTTGTTTATAATAAATTTAACAAGGTTGTGGAGAATATTTCATATGTATAATCAATCAGTAGGGAAGCTCAACCACCACTTGCAGATCAGTTCTTTGACAAAAAGGAAAACATTGACAAAAATCTTTTATCTTCCATTCATAAAGAAAATATTCAGTTTTTTTAATTTTGTATAAAATCAATTGTTATAGATGAATATAGGATAGATTTGTAAAAGCTAATTTTCTTTTAATTATTTTCATTTATGTCTTTGTCATATTAGATTCTTTCAAGTTAATTAGTATGATCCTTTCAAGTTGTTCAGAAGTTCTCTGAGATGAGTTTGATTTCGCTCAACAATAACTCTAATTTTCCAATTGTATATTTTGTCCATATGTTTTTCTTCCATGTTGATACTTTTTAAAAAGCAAGAAGATGGTTAGTTTATATGTATATATATGCATATGCAAGCATATAGATGCGTGTAAACCATCTTCGTATACATATGTATATATGTGTACGTACGTATGTATGTATCTATATACGTACATATGCATACCTACCTACCTACATACACATACACATTAGGGATGACAATTTGAGCTCAATTTTAAAGGTCCCAACCTTAACGGGGAGGGAAATTCCCCAATAGAAACGGGGAAAGGAAAGGGGACGAGGACGAGGACGAGGACAAGGACAGGGGCAGTAATAAAAAAAATCACTGCAATCGGAGACTGACAGGGGATGGGGATACATGTGTCCCCTTCCCGCCCTCATCCTCGTCCCTTTATATTAATATATTTATTTAAAATACTAATATATTTTTATAGTTTTAAATTATTTATGTTTTTTAAATTTATTTAGGTTTTTGTTGTGCATATTAAAATGGTTAATATATTATATTTGTGATATTTGAAATAGTGGGTTAATTTTAATTTTATTTAATTTTGTTATTTAATATATTTTATATTGTGTTTATAAAATTTAAAAAAAAGATTTTTTTTGCGGGTATGGGGGGTTGGGATTTTTCTCCAAAGGGACGAGGAGGGGATGGGGAATCATTTTCATCACCATAGCGGAGACGGGGATTGAGATCCCGTCCCCGCCTCTCCCCGTCGTCATCCCTAATACACATACACGTATATATGCCTACATTTCTACATATATGTACACATACAGATACGTACCTGCATACCTACATATACATACACATATCTATACATGCATGCATATACATACCTCCATTTATACATATGTATACATACCTACATGCACATACGCATACATACACATACATATACATATATACAGATACATAAACATATAATGTACACATACATGCACATACACATGCATACATACACATACATATACATATTCGTACACATACATATGCTACACATATATACATACACATGCATATCCTTGCATATACATATGCATACATATCATATACACATACATATGCATGTGTATGTGTGTATGTATGTATACTTGTGAAGAATCATTAGTAAACCACAGCAAGAAATCAGAGAGAAACAAAAACATAGATGCGCCTACCACTCTGAACATGGCCACTAAGAAGAAGGAGCTCCTGTCCACTGCCCTTAAGAGAACCAGTGACCAATCCTTTGTTTTTCCTCATTCACTTCAAGTTTAAACTCATGTTTATATGATTTATTCAAGTCTTTATTTTTCCTTACTCTGTTTCAGGATGTTCTTCCAGGGGATTCCTAGTGATGTAACTTTTCATGTTGGAGGAACTTCCTTTTCATTACATAAGGTGTGATTCCTCTCAACTCTTGCTTTTCATTTTCGAGTCAATAAGTGATATGTTTACTATTTTATCTCCTACGGTAATGGCAGTTTCCATTAGTCTCAAAATGTGGATACATAAGGAAGCTGGTATCCGAATCTGGTGAAGCTGATCTTCTGTTATTGAAGTCTCTGATGCTCTGGGCGGGACAGGGGCAGAGGCATTTGAACTTACAGCAAAATTCTGCCGTGGAATTAATTTTGAATCAACACAGAAAACATTGCCCTGCTTCGATGTGCAGCAGAGTCTCTTGAGATGACTGAGGACTATGCAGTTGAAAATTTGGTTGGAAGAGCTGACGCTTACTTGAATGAAGTAGCACTCAAGAGCCTTGCAGTAGCAATTACCGTTTTGCATATGTCAGAGAGCCTACTTCCAATTGCAGAGAAAGTAAAATTGGTGGTCGTCATATAGATGCAGTAGCACACATAGCTTCTAAAGAAAACCAGTTTTCTGTATCTGGTAGAGTTGAGAGTGGTACTGAGGGAGCAATTTCAACCATGGCATCTCATCCAAAGGCCATTGATTGGTGGGCTCAAGATTTAACTGTTTTTCAAATCGATATCTTCCCACGGGTTTTGATAGCATATTGCTCTTGGTCTTGTACTTATGCTGTATGCACAGAGATCTCTTCGAGGTTTGTTGAGATCTGAACCGAAAAATTGAGTTGCTTGTTTGAGTATATTGTTTGAGTATATGCTATTGTTTGAGTATTGAACCTGAAATTCTTTTCTGATGCAGGAAATATTTGTAGAAGGGAGGAAGAAAATTGAGCCTCAACAAGAACATGAAAAGAGGGTTGTCTTAGAAACAATAGTGAGTCTTCTGCCAAGGGAAAAGAAGGCATTGTCCGCTAGCATTCTACCAATGCTGCTTAGATCTGCAGTATATCTCGAAACAACAGTTGCTTGCCGGCTTGATTTGGTGAAGAGAATGGCCTTGCAATTGGATGATCTATTGATTCCTGTGTATTCTTTTACCGGGGATACAATGTTTGATGTGGACAGTTCAGCAGATTGTGTTTTTCCCACATTAAGTGATATGGAATGGGTTGGGAAGCTAATGGAGAATTGCCTTGTTGAGATAGCCTCGATTGTAACTTATCTGTCGCGAAATTCATTAGTCTTGCTGAACTTATTCCAGAGCAATCAAGGGTAACAGAGGATGGGATATATAGAGAGCCATAGGCATCTACCTCAAGGTGCATTATGTTCAATTTGATCAATCTTTTGCTTTAATATTCACAGGCTCATCCTACTCAAAGTGACCTGGAGAGGGAGAAAGTTTGCAGCTTGATGGACTGTAAGAAGCTCTCGAGTGGCCTGTGCTCATGCCACACAAATGACCGGCTCCCCTTTCAAACGGTAGTTCTAGTGCTTTACTATGACCAACAGCACCTTCACGATGGTATTAATGGGCTACCTACTTATACACATACACATACACATACACATACACATAAATATTCATACGCATACATACACATACATATGCATATACATATATACATACACATACACATACATACCTACAGACCCTACATACACATACATGCATACCTACATATATACATATACATACACAGACATACACATACATACATACATACACATACACAAACATACATATACTTGCCTACATACACATACACAAACATATGCATATATATACATATAGACATACATGTACATACATGCATATATACATACATTTACATACCTACTTATACACATACACATACACATACATACCTACAAAACCTACATGCGCATATACATATATACCCTACATATATACATATACATACACATACTACATACATACATGCATACATATACATACACAGACATACACATACACATGCATACATATACATATCTGCATATATATATGTATATATATATATATATACATATATATATATACATATACATATATATATATACATATACATATATATATACACACACACACACACACACACACACATATGCATACATATACATATACACATACATATATACATATATGTATGTATGTGAAGAATCATTAGTAAACCACAACAAGAAATCAGAGTGAAACAAAAACATAGATGCGCCCACCAGTCTAAGCATGGCCACTAAGAAGAAGGAGCTCCTGTCCACTGCCATGAAGAGAGACAGTGAATGGTTCGCTTCCAATCCTTTGTTTTTCCTCATTCACTTCAAGTTTAAACTCATGTTTATGTGATTTATTCAAGTCCTAATTTTTCCTTATTCTGTTTCAGGATTTTCTTCCAGGAGATTCCTAGTGATGTAACTTTTCATGTTGGAGGAACTTCCTTTTCATTACATATAAGGTGTGATTCCTCTCAACTCTTGCTCTTCAGTTTCAAATATATTTTTGCTCCACTACATACTAAATAAGAAGTCAGAGAATCAAGTCAATAAGTGATACGTTTGCTATTTTATCTCCTACGCTAATGGTAGTTTCCATTGGTCTCAAAATGTGGATACATAAGGAAGCTGGTATCTGAATCCAGTGAAGTCGATCTTGCTGTTATTGAAGTATCTGATGCTCCGGGTGGGGCAGAGGCAAAGGCAGAGGCATTTGAACTCGGAGCAAAATTCTGCTATGGAATTCATTTTGGGATCAACACAGAAAACATTGCCCTGTTTAGATGTGTGACACAGTGTCTTGAGATGACCAAGGACGATGCAGTTGGAAATTTGGTTGGAAGAGTTGACGCTTACTTGAATGAAGTAGCACTCAAGAGCCTTGCAGGAGCAGTTACTGTTTTACATATGTCAGAGAGCCTACTTCCAATTGCAGAGAAAGTAAAATTGGTGGTCGTCGCATAGATGCAGTAGCATACATAGCTTGTAAAGAAAACCAGTTTTCTGTATCTGGTAGAGTTGAGAGTGGTACTGAGGGAGCAATTTCAACCATGGCATCTCATCCAAAGGCCATTGTTGATTGGTGGGCCGAAGATTTAACTGTTTTTCGAATCAATATCTTCCCACGGGTTTTGATTGCAATGATGGCAAGGGGATTTAAACAATATGCTCTTGGTCCTGTACTTATGCTGTATGCACAGAGATCTCTTCGAGGTTTGTTGAGATCTCAACCCAGAAATTGAGTTGCTTTAACCTATTGTTTGAGTATTGAACCTGAAATTCTTTTCTGATGCAGGAAATATTTGTAGAAGGGAGGAAGAAAATTGAGCCTCAACAAGAACATAAAAAGAGGGTTGTCTTCTGCCAAGGGAAAAGAATGCACTGTCCGCTAGCTTTCTAGCAATGTTCCTTCGATCTGCCATATATCTTGAAACAACAATTACCACGGCTTAAGTAACATTATCTCTCATGTGAAAAATTTGAATTTATTAACTTGAGATGGAATAGTGAGATATTAATCATGCTATAAAAAACAAAACTCTGACATAACTGATATAGTGGTTGTATATTCAATCATTTTGTTGCATTTAATATTATTCATGTTTGATAATATGATATTGTATGTTATTTTATTTTTAATATTAAATCAATTGTATATTATTTAAATATCCAATTAGTTAATAAAAATTGGGTGCATATAATATTATTATTGATTCTAAAAACATTTATTTAAAATCAATAAAAAATTATACATATAATTGGATGATTTTGAATTGAGAATAAAACTTAATAACTTTATGAAAGTATGTGTGTATAGTTTTATTATTATTGTTAATATAATTTAAAATTATATAATTATATGATGATATGTTATTATTTATATTTATATTTGTATCCATCTATTTTAGTAGACATAATGGGCTTTGTACATGGGCTTACTTTGCTCTGCTTGTCGAGCATGACATGGGATGATCCCTAAGTATGACAAATTGCATTTGCATCGGATTTAAGTGAACATAGCCATTGTCCTGTCTATTTATCAAATTAATTGTTCTTTAAAATATCTTTATACATAAATTAAAGTACTTTTATAAAATTGATTAAGGGAGTGAACTTGTGAAAATTTCTGTTCGAACTTAGCCGAAGACCCCTGACGTGATAAAAGGTGACAATAATCTCCATCTTGCTTTCCTACTGACTCCGAGTCCAAGTGTCCAACTAACTTCTCTATTCCCTATAAAATCGTCATCTTGAATCTTCAAAGATTCGTATTTTTACATCTTCATTGATTCCCATCTCCAATATGCATATTTATTTCTTTTTCTCATCTGGAAAACCATTACAAAAATGCATATTAATCAACAACATAAGACGAGGGACGAACAAGAAGAGTTGAGGACATTGTCAACTCAGAAGATGATTATGAACATACCAAGAAGGAGAAAGAAGAGGGGTCTTCAGTGGAGAAGGTTTTTGAGAACAAGCCGGTTCCTTAATGGAGGAGACAGTTGACAATGAGAGCCTTTGTTGTGAGCTTCGTGTTGGGTATACTTTTCAGCTTCATAGCAATGAAGTTGAATCTCACTACTGGTTTTGTTCTTTTTCTTAATGTCTCTGCTGGCCTTGTGGGGTTCTTCTTCGTCAAAACTGGGATTAAATTTCTTGTAAAATTCAGCATTTTAAAGCAACCCTTTACCGGGCAAGAGAACAGTCATTCAAACCTGTGTTGTGGCCTCTTCAGGCATAGCCGACAGTGGCAATGTTAATTTTCAGCCTCTTTCTTTCTACTTTACTTAAAGTTTCAATTTTTACACGTTTGTTTAAATAATTTAAGGCTAGTTTGATTTTACTGGAAGATTTGGTTGCAAAAGACTTAATTGTGTGTAAGTTAACTCCAAATTATGCCAGTTTCTCCAAGTCAATTTATGGGTTCAAAGCTTATAGATTAGCTGGACTACCAATTTGAATGGGGACTTAAAAATAGTCTAAGAAGGCAACTATGGGAGCCACTCCACCAAATTTTATAGTGGAGCTACGGTGGATCGGATCCAGGCTGGTTCAGTTCAAAATTGATTCATTTGTCAATCCAATGATATTATTTATCCTTTAGGGGGCGTTTGGTTTGGGTAATGTTTGATTACTAAAATATAAAGATTACCTTGAAGATAGATTACTTAGAAGATTACTGGATATAAATGATTACTATGTTTGATAAAATTTGATAGATATAAATAATTATTGTGTTTGGTTAAAGGTAATAAAAGATTACTAGTAAATTATTTTACTCAAATGCCCTTGAATATAATAATTTTTAAATATTTTTTATATTATTTGTTATATTAATTAAAAATAAATTTATTTTTATCTCAAAAAATTAATAAATAATAATTTTTCTATAATAAACTAAAGATTACCCCAGTAATCTTTAAATACCTAAGGTGAATGTGGTAATCAGATTACCACCTATATTACCTACCACGTTAGCATTGGTAATAGAATATTACTATGATCTTTTATTACTGACAAACCAAACAAAGGAATAAAAGATAGATTACCAAGGTAATCTTAAAATCCTTTAACCAAACGCACCCTTAGCGATATTGTTCACTTCCCCACACTTCACTCTACTGGTGGCCCTTCAATGATACCAATTTGAGTTTGAACTTGAGCTGGATATTATGGATTCGATTTGAGTTTAGCTTGAAACGAATCCATCTTTACTTTGAGTACATTGGCATTACAAATTTTCCTTCATGAGTTCTTCAATTGTGAGTAAGCACTTTGTAGATAGGTTTCTTATATCATACTTTTGTAGTCAAAAGGTCATCACCTTGTTGCTTTTTATCTTAGTAGCAATATAGTGGGGGTAATAATGCTCCCAAGAATGAAGGAAAATCTATGAACTAACAATCGTATATCATTTTAAACCTATTAAGTTCCCAGGTCAATGATCAAGTTGAGTCCAGTTGAGTATTCACTCAAACTCATCTCAATTGCATTTAGGCAAAGCTCTGAGCTAGGAAAATGTTTATCAACACCTGAAAATTGTTATGGTTTTGTTACCTGATTCCATTCTTATTCATAAAAATATAAAACGGTATGTAACTGAGCTGCAATTTTACATTGCAAATTATATCGAAATTGGCGATCACATTGTTCATAAGACGTTATGTTGATTTCTCTATTAAATAGGAAACTTATTAGGATTTGGTCTAGTAATAACAGGTTTGATTTAGGAATGATAATCATGGTATAAATAAACATATCATTTGAGTGTGATTGCAGTTGGTGAGAAAATATTGAATATTATTGACCCAACTCAACGTAGTCTGGTTTTGGGTAATCTAGGATAAATAGCATAAATTGTGCATTTTCTTTTTCTTTCTGAGCCCTTTTCTACTAATGGTATTGAAAGTTCTGATCCCTTTGTCTTCTGTGAATGAACAGGAGATTTCAGAAGTTACCTCTTTGGAATGAGTGAGCAAGTTGCAGTGAAATCTGAAGACAGCGGCCATGGTTTTAAAAAACCCTTCTCTGGGATGGATTATTGGCTTCCTCTTCATTGCCAGCTTTGTTGGCCCCTTCTCTGTGGCACCTCTCCGAAAGGTACACTCTTCATAGACATTTGAATGGGACCAGAAAGAAGATTGAATAAATCCATTTTTTAACTTGATCTTGACTATCAATTCTTGATTGGTTTTATTGAATGTTTGGTTTCAGATAATGATCATAGACTTTATGTTGACATATCCAAGTGGTACAGCAACTGCTTATTTGATCAATAGCTTCCTACTGCTGAAGGAGCCAAGCTAGCAAAGTATAGTGCTATCCTCATTGAAATTCACTTAGATATGATGTGATCGTATAAAGACTAAGACAATTTAGCCTGAGATGTTCTTGGACAGGAAACAAAAGAGAACACTTGGCAAATTCTTCTCCTTCAGCTTCTTGTGGAGCTTCTTCCAATGGTTCTTCACAGCAGGAGATGGTTGTGGATTTGCTAGCTTCCCTACATTTGGGCTCCAAGCATATGAGAACCAGTACATACACTGCCTTCACATTTTTGCAAAGACTTAATGTAACATTCTAGTTTGATAGTTTTGTCCGCTTTGGATATATAATCTATTATGGTTTTGTTTTTGTACTTTGCAACCTAATATGAGATGTTTATATGTAGGATTTGCTTAAGGGTGTTACATTCACCCCCCTAATGTGGGATATCTTTACATACTTAATATCTCTCCCTTGTACTATTTCAATGTGGGATTTATCTAGGAGTGTTGCATTCACCCCCTCAAGGGCTTTGCATCTAAATGTTGGATGTTTATCTCCTCTATGCTTTGCCAACGTGGGATTTTGCCTCACAATTGCTTAAGAAGACACGCGAAGTAAGTCTGAAACCATCTATAATATTTTGATCTCAATAGTCTGATTCATTTTCAAGATTTTGTACATTTTAAACTCGTAGTCATATTTTTTGGATTTGCAACCCAAAATATGTCTTATGAGTTTTAGAGCTCATAGATAATTTGACTAGTCTTGTCTTAGTATCTATAAGTGATTTGAAATGGCTATATATACCCAATATCTCATTTAGTTTTTATCGATATGAGATTTGTCTAAAAATGTTACATATATGCTAATTTTACTTATCAGCATCGAATCCTACATGGTAAGTCTTTGTTAAGGCCCAATGAGCTTCAAAATGTGCAGGTTTTACTTCAACTTCTCAGCAACATTTGTTGGAATTGGGATGATCTGCCCCTACCTTATAAGTTGGAGGAATTCTTTCTTGGGGTTTAATGTGGCCTCTCATAAAAAATAGGGAAGGTGGCCGGTATCCTGCAGGTCTTGGCCAAGGTAGCCTCCATGACATCCAAGCTTACAGGGTCTGTTCAAATAAGGCAACAGTTTTTACCGATGGCATAATATATGCTTCTTCATGAAGGCTTTTCCTATTTTTTACTGATTGTTTTGTTTCCTGAATTCAGGTATTTATTGCCATCGCCATGATCCTAGGTGATGGGATGCATGATTTGCCCTTGTGTCTTTTGGCTTTCTACAATGCATTTGATGACCTTGGCCTTCTAGGAACTGAATATCCTGCTCCCTTTGCTATCGTCTATCGGAACATGGCTAAATTGGGCGTCGAAGGGTTCTCAGCGCTGCTGAAAGATTGCCTTTTGCTTTGTTGTGTTTCCTTTGGAGCAGCCGTAGTGATCAACCTGGTAAGGGATTCCACGGGTGAGATTGCATTGTACATTCCTGTTCCAATGGCTATGGCTATACCGTTTTACTTGGGACCATACTTTGGCACTGGCATGTGTATTGGAAGCTTGATTTTATTTGTATGGTCGAAGACAGAAAAGGTGAAAGTGGATAATTTTGGTCCAGCAGTGGCTTCTGGTTTGATGAGTGGGGATGGGATAGGGACTTTGCCAAGTTCACTTCTTGCTGTAGCAGGCTCGACGCCACCTATTTGCATGAAGTTCTTGTCAAGGAAAACTATTTCCAGGATTGACAAGTTCTTAGGGTTGTCTTAAAGTTCAACTTTTGATGTAATTTCATGAATGTCTATGGCTGTGCTTGTTGGAGCATCATGAATTTGAATAAATTGGTAGTATTAAAGCATATTCTTGCCTATATTTTAGATAAGTTCATTTCTATTTTGATGATGTAATTTTAACAGATGAAAAGAATTGTTATAGCTGCCTCTAAAGAGCAAATCTTTTCTGGTGAAATTTCAAGCAGGGATCCTCCTTATCAAAAAAAAAAAATTGTTATACTTGTATGCAAGTCTATGAAATCTATAAGAATATGAATTTTAAGGAAATTACCTCCCGGAAACTATAAACACATAATATTAATATGTGATTGAGTGATTCTGAATTAACGATAATTAATATTTAATCACATGATAACACATCATATAGTACTCTTGTTATTTTTAATTTAAAATTATATAATTATATAATAACATATCATCGTTAATATAAAAATTAATACTCATTGTTGATGTACATAGTTTATTATTTGTGAATAAAATAATATGGAAGATACATATGATTAAAATATATATGTAAGATTGGATTTAATCACATCGGTTAGAACTCGAATTTAGTTAGAATAAAATGTGTCAAATTTAAGCAAAAGATTCTACTGTTTTTTATAAATGAGTAGAGTTTGAACCGATTTAACCATTCATGTTTAAATTAATTTCAACAAAATATAAAATTAAATTATTTTCAAATTGAGTTTGAACATTAACTGATTGATTTTAAATTAACTTTTTTGGATGTAAATGATTATTAAATTTTGACTTGTTTCAAATGCGACTGAGATTGAATTACCCTGATTAGGGGTGGATCCGATCTAGGCTGGTTCGATGCAAAATTGATTCACGAATTGGTCTATTGCATCCACCTATGGAAAGCTTGCCATCTTTACAATTGGGGCTTTGGAAGATTCTGAGCATGTTGGTGTTTTGCTGGCTTAGCAGCCAGTGGAGGCATGATCAACATTGTTTCAACTGCCTCTGATCTTTCACAAGATTTCAGAAAGTACTTCTCAGGAGGATGAAAACTATGCTCCAAAATTGAAGAATACTAGTGCCTACACATTCGAGGGAAAAAATAGCAAGCATGTTGCAGTCAATCGCTTGACAATTGAACCTAAAGATCAAAACTTTTCTGCAGTTGAAACTGATTTGGTCAAGATTCTGCTGGCAGTGAATCATGTCTGTTGGATGCAATTGGCATCTGAAGCTGTTCAGATGGCCACTGGTTCTCCAATTACTGAGTTTGAAAGACTTCTCCACTTTTCCTCTTCAGTCATTTGTCATTATTCAAATGTAATAAGCTGTAATAGGTGCTTACAGGACCAGGTTGTTGGGGCATCTTTGTGCAGACATGAGATACCTAATATCTCATTGGAATGCATGTGGCAGTGGTATGAAAAGCATGGAAGCTATAGTTTAGAAATAAAGGCAGATGATTTTGCAGAGTAAAATAGATTGGGAGTTTATCAGTTCTCATTTCGTGCCTATTTTGTTCCCTTTTTGTCAGCAGTTCAGTTGTTCGGGAGTGGTAAAAGTCATCCCATGAATGATGGCAACGGTCTTCCTACTTCTGGGAATTTGAAGGCGGATGAGATCGGTGGAACATCACAAAGCTCCTCTTACATTGGTCATCTACCAACATATTCAATGCTAGTTCCTCAGCCTCACACTTCTGACATGAGTGCTTTTCCACCTGAGAAAGAGTTGTGTAAATCAGTGCTGTCTGCAGTTTCTTCCAAAGAGGACTTATCTGTTCAGTCAGCTGACATGACATGCTCCAATGTTCCGGAGCTACTTTTTGAATATTTTGAATCTGAACAACCTCGACAAAGACAACCATTCTATGAAAAGTAAATATCATTTATCTTAAACAAAATTGCAGTCTTGTAGGATATATTGATAGTTAAAAACCATGATAGTTGGCATTGAGCTTGAAATCTGGAATTGCCTGTTCTGTCCAGCTTGTTTGTTGGTCGAGCAACAAACTTAGTTGTTTCTCTTCTACGGTAACTTTGACTAGCTGGGGGATAAATTCATAGCTTACTGCGACTAGCTATTTGACATCCTTTCATTTTTTATCTCTAATTCTGCTTTTATCCATGCCAGAATTCAGGAGCTGGCTAGTGGTGATGGGTCTTCACAGTGGAAAGCATATGGAGATCCAACTAGTTTGACCTCAGTAAATCTTCATGATCTGCGTCCTACATCCTGGTGAGTAATTTCCCATGTTGTGAAACACAATGCGTATTAATTGTTTCAGTCTGTTATGAAACACACATTTGCAGAGAAATGCTTATACTGCAATAGGTATTAACAATAATGGGGCAGGACATTTGCCCTCCTGAAAGGTAACTTGGATGACAAAGAAATAAAATCTCTAAGTGTGAGAACATGATTTTGAGACCCACGGACACTTAATAAAATCAAATTCTTGTTTTGATTTACTTAATATAATGATTGTGGTTTCACCTATTTAATGTAATCAATTATTCAATAAATAAGTAGGATTATAAATACAAAGTGTGGATGAAAGAATGAGATGAGATGGGATATAGGTATGAAGTTGCACCAATAGGGATTTGTTGTTAAAATCATCTATCCAAAGCGATAAGGGGAGGCAGGGGGCAGGGCCATGCCAATGCATGTCCTTTAGAATGAGTGCTTGTTTTTCCTAGTAATTGTAGCTGTCAATCATTTTCCACCCCACACTGTGGGGTGTGCCCTTCACATCTTTTTTTTTTTTATACTGGACCAGTATGAGTTCCTTTCGCTTTGCTTAATTCAAATACTCTTAATTCACAGCAATTCAACATCATGTTTGACTGCTATTTGTTTTGCAGCTATGAGGCATTTCATGACTCATTATCGTTCCCTTGGTTTCTGAATGGGAATTGACAGGAAATTTTGTAGGGTTCATATGGGATCATTAGTTATCTCAAGTCAAGTTCTTAAATCTTGTCGCTTAGCTAGTTTTCAATGAGATTATCTTTCGACAGACTGATAATTTTAGTTAAATGTAAGGATAAATGGAGGCAAGTTGTTGGTGCCATAAAGAGATACTCAATATAGGAAATGAGCACTTCATAGGTCTTACAATAAAAGAGTGGAAAACTGGAGTAAATCAAACTAAACAACAATTGCACAATATAGTGAACATTAAAGGTGAAGGTCTGACTTGTGAAACCTAACTTATCCGATAAAGTAATTGTGAGTATAATTACTATGTTTCAAAATTTATTTGTTCAATCAAACCAGGCGTTTCAGTTTAAAAAAGAGAAAAGATTGGCCAACCCATATATGATGAACAAGCTCCTACCCTCTCCTATCAAAGAGTGGATAGGAATCTAGCTAACAAGCTAGTGCATTTGTAAAAGGTGAGTGGCTTCATGATGACCTCTGTTTCTTCCATTCACCAATATTAGCCAGAATTTTCAATTAGCAGATCAATTCATCAGACCCCCATTTGTCAAATAAGAGATGTGAATACTGTAATTAATGCTAAGATCTTTCTTTGGAATATTCTCCAATACTCGAGTCAAGTCTAGATCAAACCTCTCACAGGAATATATGGCTTCATATTAACTTGAGCTTTGACCAATTATGACACTTGGAATGGGTCATTAAGTATTTACTTATTCACCTTCATTTCCTTTGTTAAACGAGTTAAGCTTTCTGGGTAAAGGTAAAAACTTTTCACTGAATTGTTGCCATTTATGGGAAGCTGATAACTGCTGAACTTATATTATGATCATTTAAATTGTAACTTTGTCCACAAAAGGAAAAAATGAGGCAGCATCAGCCAGCTATGAGGTCTCACATCTGTATAAGAATGATGTGATTTAAGAGAGTATTAATGTAAACACCACGTTTGGTGAACTATGATTGAACCCATATAATGCTAGTTCCTTTGAGGACCAGAGCCACTGCAACTACAGAAAAATTGATACGGTGACGTCGAATGCTAGTGAATGCTACATTCAAATATGCTAGT
Source organism: Mangifera indica (assembly GCF_011075055.1). Lineage (NCBI taxonomy): Eukaryota > Viridiplantae > Streptophyta > Magnoliopsida > Sapindales > Anacardiaceae > Mangifera > Mangifera indica. Next base: position 10,990,547 of record NC_058155.1, read on the forward strand.
TATCTTACAATGATATTTGGAGAAATTTACAGAACTTTGCTGTAATTTCTGAAAGAGACAATTCAAGGTTAAATATGCACTCTGACTGGGAGTCTTTGCATTCGTATTGTTCACCTGCATTCATCAGATATTTTTCTGAAGTGTACAGCTCTTCTTTTATGTCTATCATAAAGTTCACTCTTTATTATGACATTGACAAATTACATACCTATAAAAGACATTGTAGCAATAAAGTTAAATGATAAATTAAAATTTTAATCTTAAAATGTAGTAAAAAATGATTCGAACTCTTATTCCTATAATTGAAAGGAATTTCACCTCTTTACGACTCAACTACCCTTTAACGCGTGCTTTGAATGGGCAATTAGCAATTGCTCTGTTTGCTCTTTTTCTTTTTAATAGTGATTTGAAGTAGGGCTCTTTGTCTAGTGGAGGCTCATTCTCATTCTCTCTCTTATTCTATTTCTTTGTTTGACAATGGAAGGTGGACTTCACATGCTTAACTGCCTCTTGCAGCACACACTGAGAAGCCTATGTTCAATTTCTGATTCGTCTGAATCCTCAAAGTGGGTGTATGCTGTCTTTTGGAGAATATTGCCTCGTAATTACCCACCTCCCAAGTAAGAATAATGAAATGCTAGTAATTTTCAACAGCTAAATCCAAAAAAGTGTACTCATTGTCTGTAGATCACATTGCTATGATGCAGGTGGGATTATGGAGGAAGTGCTCTTGATCGTTCCAAAGGAAATAAAAGGAATTGGTAATTCATAAAAACTATAAGAAACCCAATTCCTATTTGTTCTTTGTTTGAGTTTTTAAGTTGAATTTTGTTTCAGGATTCTTGTCTGGGAAGATGGGTTCTGTGATTTCTATGAATGTGAGAGTGCAGGATGTGGATACACTAAGGGACGGTTTGGGGCGGATGTCTTCTTCAAAATGTCTCATGAGGTTTATAACTATGGAGAAGGGTGAGATTATTTTATTTTCTAACTGTTTACACTAAAACTAATGGAAAATAAAAATATGAAGAGTATTGGAGAAATTAAATGCTCAACATGTGTGCTGCATTGTGGCAGTTTAGTGGGAAAAGTTGCAGCAGATAACAGTCACAAATGGGTTTACAGAGAAGACATAAAAGAAAATGATCCTAGCTGCGTCTCCTCCTTGAATGCATCTATTGAGCCTGTAAGAGACAAAATACAATATTTCTGTTGAAGGAAATTGAATGCATGTATGAAATGTAAATCTTTTCCACCTATCCTGACTTTATCATGGTTTTAACTTGCAATTCAGCAACCAAAAGCTTGGGAAATTCAGTTTAATTCCGGCATTCAGGTTTGCTTTACTGCAGCCTCAATATAGAACTATAGAATAGACATTTGTGTAGAATTACTCAATTTGAGTACACCAGGTCATATGATACTTTTCTTTTTATATGCAGACAATTGCCCTTATTTCTGTGAGGGAAGGCATTATTCAACTAGGTTCATTTGATAAGGTTGTTCTCTTCACTGCATATTTTGTGCCTTTACTCTTTTTTTTTTGGGCATAAAATCGGATGATGGTTCTTATGTTCTGTAGATTTTGGAAGATCTCAGTCTGGTTATCAACGTACAGAGGAAATTCAGCTATCTACAGAGCATTCCAGGAGTCTTCCCCATTCAAAGGCCGTACCTGCCTATCCATTTGCCATGCATCATCAAACCCAATACTCAGATGAGTGAAAGCCAGGAAACTGCTCTATTAGCTGATGAAAAGCAGCAGTTATCCGGAGCAAAAAGATTGTTCAATGAATTTCCTCACGATTTTCCAATTAAGTCAATTAACTTTGGGTGGAACAGCCCTCAAAACGGAATTGCAGGAGCTTCTATTTGGCCAATACCTCCTCTTTTGCCCAGCATGTCTTACAGCCTTGGAGCTCTGCTATCCAAGTTACCGTCTGTGGCTCCATCCATTAACATCAATGAATCTCCTGCTACAGCCCTCATCAACAACGGCAACAGCATTAACACTATGTGTCAGAAAGTGAAGGCTGATAATGGTGCTGATAGAAAAGTAGAGTCCTCGTGTCAATTAGATGATCAAGAACAGAAGCCGGTATTCATAAATACTCATTTAGACGGGAAGGAGGAGGTGGAATTAGGATTAGAAGCTCTGAGGGAGGGAGGAAGTGCTTTAAATATAAATTAATTAAGAGAAGCATGGTGATTTGCATTATTTATGGACATGAAGAGAAGAATCGACTACTTCCAGCCACAATCCATTTCTTCTAGACCATTGTGCTTTTCTTCTTGACATGTAGTTTAAGAAGACATTATTACGCTATCATCTAATAATTTAATCTAAGAAATATGTGACTTGTTCTTCCTTTTGTTTAATGCTGAAAGATAATAAAGATGAATAGGAGTAGATTCATGTGACATTGTCCATGAAAACACAGCAAGGCAGTGGTAAAGAAACAAAATTTGTACTGAAATTATAGATAAAGCTGTGCTTATTGAGCCAACTTTCATGATCAAGATTGATTTTATAGTTATGAAAAAGGTTGGTATGGCATTGTCCAATTTTTTCTCTCTATCCCTTGGGGCACTGGACTCCTCACAATCAATGGTCCCCAAAACCCATAAGAGTATGATATACGACAGAAAGATAACTAAGAATCAAGTTGTTGCATGTGACATTTGGTTCCAGCCTCACACAAATTGCATGGCCCCAACTTCAACTTTTAACCTTAAAGATAGTTTGAGTAACAAAGAAAGGGAAACACCAAAAGTGAGAGAATAGGTCTAAAATCCGACAACATATCAAGATTAAACTTTGAGTTACTTAGTATAATAGTTCTCAGCTTTTAATATAAGTGGGGACTTAGCTAATTACACTTTATTTCCCTTCTGATGGGAATGTGTACTAAGACCTTACTTTTCTATTGTTATTTCATGGTAATAAGAATCCAAGCAAATACGGTATGTGCTATGAGATATTTTTCTTAATAGAAGAGACTAATCAATGAGAGATCGGGATATCAAGAAATCCATGGACAACATTTAGATAAGCATAAAGCTACTGCTGAATGATCACTGAATTCACAGTTACTGCAAATGGTTTTCAATGCAATTCAGATAAGTTATGTACACAATCAGCATTGATAATAGTCTTTCATAGACCTTTCACTTCTTCAGGTATACTAATTAAAGTTGAAATAACTGTATGCATTCAAGAAGCCAAATTCAAGCACTGATATGACTGTTCGGCCACCCTTTTGTCATCGAAGGCTTAACAGTACATCCTCTGCTTATGCGCTGTCCTTTGTGCCTTCACTTCCATGAGCCCAATTAGGTATGGCAGGACTTCGGGTCATTGCCTTCACTCCCAGTGGGTTGTCCTTGCTCTGCTGCGGAGAGATTTAAATAAGTTAACAATGGTTGAAAATGTAAGAAGACGGCCAAAGTTTGTCAATGCTCAACATAAAGTATACTATGAATATAGTTGGTCTTACCGTCAAACAAGTCCCTGAACGAACATTACAGACAGGATAGTCATGAGGGCAGCAGCTGTAGTGGTCATCACAGCAAGTCGCAGCCTCGAGTGGGCAGCATCCCCATGCAAAGCAATAGTTGCCATACTCATAGACACAGCAGCAGGTGCTGCTCTGTGGGCAGCTGTAATAACTGTCACAAACAGTTGGTGGTTTAATGGGAGATGGAGGAGATGGTCCAGGGTTTGGGGGATTTTGGCCTTTCTTGATTGGATAAGAGGCCTCCATCGCAATTCCACATTTTCCACTGGCCGTGCCAACCAAATTTCGCTGCATCTTAATGTAGCCTGATTCTCCCCAGCTTTTGCCCCATGAATTTCTCACAAGCCAGTAATCAACTCCATTTTCTGTGCCATATCCAACAATGGCAACACCATGGTCAAGGGCTGTACCACATCTTCCACTAAATACACCCTGCCAGTTTGAGGACGAAAGAAGACAACATGGTTAAACTTTTAGTATAATCTTCAAAAGATCTTGACAGACTTATTAATATTTTTAAAAATTGTAATACTGTCATTATCCTATAAGGCTATATCTAAACTTTGTGCTAAGATGAATAAAAGATAATTATCACAAACAGATAAAACTTACTGAGTCATAGAACTGGAATTCCCTGCCACCTGCTTCAATGGCAACACTCACTGGTTGATTTGCAACAGCCGTTTGCAAAGCTGCTTCGTTATTTTCAGGAACATCTTCGTAACCATCAATGGAAACAACCCTGGCATTTTTCTGCAAAATCCCAAATATTAAAAGTTGAGAAGTAGTTTCCTAAATATTAGTATTTCCTTCTTGAAAGCAAGAAAAAAAAATCCCTTACCCTTAAACTGTCACATTTCCCATCAACAGCGGTGTAGGGATAATCTTCTTCGGTGTCAATGCCCCCATTGTTAATAATGAACTCGAAGGCATAGTCCATCAGACCCCCATTACATCCTTCATTATATGATGAATCACAGTCCACTAATTCCTGCTCAGATAGAGAAATAAGGTCACCTGTAACTATCTTGTTTATACCTTCCACAGCTGCAATTGTTGAAAATGCCCAGCAACTCCCTGCATCCCCACTAGGTATAATCAATAGTCCCTTCTAGTCAACTGATAATCTGATAACCGTAATCTATTATTTCATCAACAATTTCTATGTTATTCAATTGGGTATTTAAATAATGGCAGCATTAATCCAACTCTTCCCGTAAAAAGCAAAGGAAACCGTTCCGTGACAGCTGATAGGGACAAAGTTGTCATAGCAAATCAAATAAAGATCCAATTTCTAGACAATTAAGAGGATAAAAAAGTAAACTTAATTAGATACTTCCCTTGCATAGCCATTGAATTCCAAAAATACCCCTTCATCATCTTTCCCCTTGATCTTTCCCATCTTTTAACTCATAAACTAAAACTTACTCAAAATAATCAGTTAAAACTTAATCAAAATACTAACTCACCACAGCTTCCTTGATCCTTAACATCAACGACGGCGCCCTCCTTCCTCCAATCAACGAAATCCGGCAGCTTGTCACCAACAGGGGGCTGATAACGATCACTAACCTTTGACTTCAACGACTTCTTCCTAAAACCAGTTCTTGCTCCCAGTCCCAGGAACTTGGACCGGTACTCCTCGTTCGTCAGGTCAGCAAATCGGGTCAAGCCAAGCTTGTAGGTCCGTTTCTCCGAATTTTGTTCATCAATAAACCTCAGGTTATCCTTAAAAATCTGAAACCTCTTTTCTTTTTCACCTAGAGCATTGTATGTTTTCCCGTGCTTTACAAGCCATGCCTCATATATAGCCATAACTTCATCATCGGTCCTCCAGCTAGATTTCGAGGCATGGCTTTCGTCGTAGGAGATGATCGACATGTCCAAGGCCGATGATAAAGTAAATAAAAAGAACAAGAAGGTGGGCATAGCTATTAACGATCTATGCAAAGCCATCTCGCTTGTTTTGAGAGAAGATGGATGGTTTATACAAAGAAGGTGGACTGGAGGTAGATTTTATAAAGGAAAATGCGGGAGGTATTTGAATAAATTAAAATTAATGACAGAAGAGAAAATGGATTTTTATCAATCAATGAAGGAGTGGAAATAAATTAGAGACAACGAATAGCCATGCCATGGACAACAGAGAACCCATGTGGATGAGACATGATAGGCTAGACACTGGAGTGAAAAGCAAAGAGAAGTGTGGTACTCACGCGCGGCTTGGTTCGGTAAAAGACGTTTCTTTTTTGTAAAATGGGACCCACAGGGACTTTGGTTTTTGCATCAATTATTTCTCACCCGTCACCACCGACCATCCGATTAGATGCGATTTTTTTTTTTAAATCTTAATTGGAATTGATATTTTACTTCATTTAACGTAGAGCACATTAATACAATTGTTACGTGATTATATAAAATTATGTCTGTCAAATTTTAACTATCTGATAAATATTTACATAATATATTATTATATAATTTAAATTAAATAATATTTAATTATATAATAATATATTATTTAATTATTTAATTATAATCCTAATTATTAGAAAATGATCATTAACTCTCCCTAATATTCTAAATTTAGGATCCTCTATTCAACAACTTTCATTTTCCTCTCACATTTGTTTTAATGAGTTTTAGTAGATGAAATGTAAGATGTTAGTACTTTGTTCTTACACGTACACTTTATTTTTAGTAATTTTGAATTAAAAATAAAAATTATTTAATTATATAATAATAAATAATTTGTATATCATTTATATACATAATATATATATATATATATATATATATATATATATATATATATATAACAATTTTTTTATATGGATAATATATATTCTAAAATGAATGATTGTGATTGTCTCACGTAGCGTGAACCTTGTTGATGTTGCAATTAAATTACTTGAAAATTTGAATGTCTTCAATTGGGATAGGGTTATTTGCTCCCATGTGATGTGAACTTCGTGCATACGTGTTCAGAGTTTGATGAGTGTTATCTTCTTCATAAGAAGCAAGCCTCCAAAGTCATCGTTTTGTGCCTTTCTTCTTGCACATGGAACCGTCTTCCCATTACCATCTCTTTTAAAAGAAAAAGGCTCCAAGATTCTTTATTGTTCTCTACTGACTTGGGGACGGTAGGAAAGTGAAATGAAGGAAGGACCATCTTTTCACAACTTGTTAATCAAATTACTTTATTTGTTGTTGCTTGGGGGCCATTGGTGACATTATGACCCACTTGTGATGGACAGTTCTTGATCATCCACTAGGCTGCCTACCAGGCATGTGAAATTAGGCAAATATTTAAGGGCGCCAATCTTGGGGAGTTGGGATAGTCTACAACCCAAACATGCATGCATGTCCTATGGAATAGTTTGGATAGTAAAGAATATGAAAAAGTTTGTACTCGAGATTCATTAATAATATACAAAGATTAAACCCTTGACTTTAACCAAAGTCAATCATTAGATACAAAATTTATTTGATCGGTGTGATTTGTTCGCCTTGAAAGATTAGTGTCCCTGACAGGAAGAAAAAAAAAAAGAAAGAAAGAAAGAAAACAATGCATGCACACTGCCTTGTATATGCAGCAGAGATTGGAACTCAGTTAGAATATTTATTTCTTATCAATTTTCTGAAGAAGAGAAAGGGATCTGTCTCACACTGGCCTTGGAGTTTACTGCTCGGTGTAGCTGGATTGGTCCCAAAGGGCAGTCCGACTCAGATGGGTTCCTTCAAAAACAACACTTTGTTCAGAAAATATATGCTTGTAAATCAGAAGACAAGAACTAAGTTGTTCCCAAAAATGACTAATCTAATTAAAAATAAAGAAATTAATTAATATTACTTTCTCATATTATACATTGGAAGAATATATTTTTTGATCCTAGCCTGAAAACTTAAAATAAAATTTAGTTATGTAAGCTCGAAAAGATTAAACATTGATAGAAACATTTTTCACGAAAGTAAGATATTCGATGTCGTTGAGTATTAAGTTTATTGTAAAAAAATAATTTCAACCACTGGCTCGCCCCTCTAAAAAGACACGACCAATATTTTCATGGGCCGTCTTGAGGCTATAAGGCCTGATCCGTAGATTGGTTTGGTATAGTCTTAAAAAAAAAAAAAAAAATTTAAAGTTAATTTAAAACTAAAAATATATATATATTTTTTATAGCGAGTCATATCAAATTCAATTCAATATAATATATAACTACGGTTAGATTTGAATCGAATCAAATTCGAATTAAGCTCGATTTGCATAGAATTAAACTTGAACTCAAGTTTGATCTCGTTTCAAAAGAGTTAAGCTCAAGTTCGATTGAAGTTTGAGTTCAAATCGAGCTTTTGACTAGCTCGTTATTAAGATAATATTGTTTTAATATATATTAACAAAACGATATTGTTTTGTATCAAAATTTTTAGTGTGCAAGCTTAATAAACTAAACACTTCATAACTCGAACTCAAATTCGAGTTCAAAAATATTGAACTTTTATAGTTGAATTTAAGCTACAGTTCATTTGAATTTAGCTCGTTTCAAACTTATTCAAATTAAACTCAAATTTGATTCAAATCTACTTTATATATGACCTTGTTTAGAAGATTATAAAGCGTTATATTTGTTATTGAAAAGGACATTATAACAATTTATATAAATTGACTTCTAGTATTAAAATACATTAATTTATATTAATAAGTTATTAAGAAAAATTAGTAATACTTGTCCATAATTAATTATGGATAACGTTAATAAAAAAAGTAGTAAATAATGAATTTTAAGGATTTGTTTGGTTAATAATAAATAAATATTATTTTAATAATTTATCTTTTTATTATTTATATTATTATAGATAATTATTTTAAAAAATTATTAATATAATTATTTTAAATAATTTATTTAATTGTTTAATTTTGATAATAAAATATTTTTTAAATTAATTGAAAAGCAAGACTGACTCTACGGTCACGCCTGCACTGTGATCAATAATCGATCGGTTTTTTTTTAAAGTAGCTTTACCTCTTTTAGAATATGAAACCAAATAAAATATATAAGCTCATATAGCCGCCTTACATAAACAAAAATATTAACAATCAGATCTGATTCTGTAACTCTTTTTATGGACTGTGTTGTTTGAATTTTCTAAAGCTTAAACGAAACACGTCAACCTTCCATAAACAAGCTTATACTTGTCGTGGGTAGCAAGAAAGAACCAAGTTCATACCATTAGTCCAGGCATTGATTCAAGTCTTGGGCTTAACTATTTCTACTTATACTAAGTTAGGTAAATTAAAAATATTTTTATATTATTAAAAATAAAATTTAATCTGAATATATTATTAAAATAAATTAAATTTATAACATCTTATATACGAGGTTTCCTTTTTTATTATTTAAATTAAATTATTTTAAATTAATATTTTTATATTAATCAAATCAAATTCAATTTTCCTTTTTTCCGATTCCACCGTTCGAAAAGTCTGACCCCATCAGCTTGAAATCTAGAGATGGGTCACGGGCGGTCCTTTCAACATGTCACAACTTGACAATCAACGCGGTAGGTAGAAAAGTTGAGGAAAACATTTGACGTGCGAGCAGGATTGGAAACTCCACCACGAAACTGCATGGGCTTCATTCTTTTGTTTGAATATCATATTAGCTTTACATTCCCATCAAACATATAATTGGTCAAGACTTCCATCAATCTGAAAATGTGAATTTTTTTATTTTTTTAATTATAGACTTTGGTTGTTTCCATGTAATAGGGGTCAGTATTGAATTACAATATAATATTCTCCAGGAAATTGTTCAGTGTAGAAACATTCATAATTTTTTAAACCTCCTATTTCTCTAAAAATAAAAATCCTTTGACCCCAGAAAAAAAAAAAAAAAAGAGAATATAAATTGATTAGCTTTGGACATCTTTTCTTTTAAAATTCTTCTAATCCGTTTGCGCATTTCTCTTTCGTGTTTGACTGACTTAAATCTTAATTCCCTTTGTTGCCTTATTTACAAGTCTTACTTATAGTGTCATAAATTTATTCTACATGGGAAAGTTACGAATTTCAGCGTTCGGTGGCTTCTTTTTTGAGCAAAGAAGAAAGAGAAACCCTTATTTAAAAGGGAAAAAATGTGAGTAGTCAACAAATAGATAAGGAAACACGTTCACAGCCATGGAATTTAATCATCTGGTTTTGAGGCTCGGCCTAGATTCATGCATGCAGGTTGAATAAGTGTTCTAGTTGAACTTCTCTGTTTAATTACCTACCATAAGGGCAAAGGGCTAGTTTTCACCCAAATTCAAATATTCACATATTTTTAAATTACTATTAAATTTTTTATTAAATAGTAAAACTATAATTTAACAATAATATTAAAAAATATATAATTTTATCTCACTTTCTCTCTCAGATTTTAAATATTAACATTTAACTCTCATACCTGAATTTTAAAAAGTGACTCCCCTTCTCCCAAATGTCTAATTTTTTCTTCACTCTTTTATCCGGCCATTGACAACCGATATAACTGAAGGTTAAACAACAAATGTTGTCTAATTATCCTTCACTGGACGACGCTCGTTGTTCATTTTGGAAGACTGTCATTGTCTAGTGAGGACGACATTTATCGTCTAGATCTGGATGACAATTGTCATATTTGGATGAAGATTTTTCCATCGTTAGTTGGTTGTCGTCGGAGAAAATGGCTGATTTTAGGGGGGAAAAGTAAATTTTTTATAACTTAATTCGGAAGAAAAATGTTAGTTTTCTAAATTAAAGGAGAAAATAAGATAAAATTTTAATTATTTTAATATTACTAATAAAATAACAAATTTATCCCTTAACTTTAATAAAAAATATGTGATTATGTCATAACAGAGTAAACTTTGAGTAAATATTTAGACTTTTTATTTATTATAAGTATATATTTATCATTTTAATAAAACATGGATGAAAAATTATCCTTTTCCCTTACCATAATTAATATCTTTTTTTTAAATTAAAAAACACCACAAATCAAGGGATTTTAATTATAAAATTTTGTAGACAAAATGCATCAGAGAAATAATTGTGCCTTGATTTTAGGAATTTAAGTCTCCCTTGTTGAAATAATTCCACTTTAGAGCACAGTAATTCAATTATAAGATGTAATTGTGCACATATATTGGTATTATAATGGTAAAAAATAAAATTTATATTATATAAAATTAATTTGTTTATTTTAAAATTTAATTTATTATATTTATATAATATTTACTTATTTTTTTATTTAATATAAAATTCTTTAATCTTCAACATCATTTATTAAATATAATTATTATTGGTTATTAAATCCGTTATTTAGTTGATGCATTACCTCCTTATATTTAAGATTATTTTAAGTTGTTAGGCTATCTATTCAATTTTAGACTTTTATATAAAATTTTATTAAATTAATAAATATAAAAGTCAAAATTTATATGGTATAAAATTAATTAATTTATGTTGAACTTCAACGACTCACACTTATTCACTTCTTCAAGTAGGGCCAGTTCAAAATTTGACTATAAACGGAAGCAAAATCCACCTGTTAACTTGCCGTTGAGTTCTCAGTTTAAAATGCGACTGCCTTTCTCACTAACGTATCATGGAATCTACTGTTGACATTTCTGAATAGTTATGATTCTCCAAAACGTTGACCTTTCTTGCGTTTTTTAATTTTCTGGAACATAAATGAGAGTGAAAATGTTTCCATTTTCAGTCATCTATCTATATATTAAACAACAATCTAACCTTCAAGTTGGGAGTGTTTCCTTTGCAACTTGAAATTTTTGTTGCTTTTGAAGAAATAAAATTTGGTCTAAGTTTTTAGTTTGTTCTCTTTTTGTTACTCACCTGTTCAACTCTACCTTTGTTAGAATCAAATCATCCTTTCCTCACCACCATTGCATTGAAACTCTGCTTCCTACCAATGCCGCCCTCACCGCAACACTATAATGGTTTTGTTAGGGTTGGATTTTACTGATTTGGTCTAATATGAGTTACAGGGCAACTACACCACCCTCTAATCTTTACCATCCAACAATTGTTGCATTTGCAATTGCCAAGCAATCACCCTTCTCTATTATCCTCTCCTCAATCTTATACTTGCTACACGCACCCTCACCCTCACCCTCACCCATCTCGCTTGTCTATCTTAATTGAATTTTTGTTATTGTATTTTTGTTTGTGTGTCTAGTACCGTCAGTTAACTACGCACATAGCAATATACTTAGTCACATATTGTTGTGCCACCACTTGTGTGCACACAATATTGCACCACCACGACACTTTCTAACCTCTACATTGTTTTTTTTTTTTTTGATACGATACCTCTACATTGTTGTTAAACTTTTATCACATAATCCTAAAAATAAACTTTTATCAAATAGAGTTTGTGTTTACTAGAATAGTGTAAAATTAAGTTAAACTTGTTTTGTTATCAACTCATCATCACCTTTAATTCAAGATCGTTCGAATTGTTAGAATATTGTCACTACTTTTTATGAATTGTTTCGTTTTAAAACATTAACTATTTCTTGCGAATTGTTTCTCTTTGGAGTGTTAATGCTTTGCGAAATAACCTTTTTATTGTCTTACTTGTCATTAACAAAAGAATATAACAAATAAACAAGTGAACTTTCAAAACTCACAGGATCAGAAATCTGGTTGGATCAAAGTTCTGTAAAAAATAATTGGACCAACGAAATATTCCGGCTCTTCACTCCATGGAAGTGTTTGATGTGGGACTGGACAGTTCTCATCAATTTAATTATATAAACAAAGACCTTAAAAATACAAATAAATCGCCACAAAACAAAGTATAGGGTTTTTGAGCGTAAGCAAACTATAAATAGTAGACAGGCACTGATTACAGTGACCGCCTTCTGCATTCATACTGCACGCATCATTTTAACCTACCCACATGCTCTTCTCTAGAAAAAATACAACTAAAATTCCTATAAACAAACATTTGACTTATAATTAAAAAAATAATGAAGTAGGGCATTTGAATTAGCATCAATAGACTCTATTTTATTTATCAGTATTTGGAACGATGTGGATTTCCAGCTGTTATGCGTCTTTTTCAAGGTCCAATTGGAAGCACCCAGCCACACCTCTGCATATAGCGTGGACTATCTGCTAATGCCGGATTCAGCATTTTCATGTAAGTAAATATCATTTTCCCACTCAAAGTATGACCTAAAATATTCTTTGATCCATTATCGGCATAAATAACTTTTTTTTTTTTTTCGCCTAAACTCAAACTCTAATTAAAAAAGAAAGGTTAAAAGACTTACTCTCCCCCAAAGTTTATTGTATTTCTAAATCAATCTATCAAGTATTAAAAAACTCAAATACCCGTTCGTAGATGATTGAAACTAACAAAACCAATTAATATTATTTATTTTCCCTCAAAGTTTAGAAAACTAACATTTTTCTATTAGATTAAACTTTAAAACACTACATTTTTTTTCTATATTTTTTTTCTCCCTCTCATTTTTTGACACTATTATCGGTCAACTTCCCTCTTGCTCCTCTTGCCAATGTTTGAAACCCTAATAAAGTGGTCTTCGTCACTAGATGAAGATGAATCATTTTTGTCTAGAGAAGAATACCACTTTGTTATAGTTTCTAGCGCTAGCAAAGGAAGGGAGAGGAAAGTCGACTAGTGATAGTGCCGAAAAAAGGAGAGGGAGAAAAACAAAGAAACAAAGGGGAGAGAGAAAATGAAAGAGACTATAGAGGAAAAAATGTAATATTTTAGAGTTTAATCTAAGAGAAAATTCTTAGTTTTTTAAACTTAGAGGAGAAATGAATAATACTTTTATTATTTTAATATATTTACATCTAAAAGATAATTTTACCCTTCAAATTTAACTTGTTCCTTTAGTTTTAACTCCTACGGATAGGTGTTTGAGTTTTCAATATTAAATAGGTATTGATTTGAGAATACAATAAACTTTGGGTGAGAATAAATCATTTGATAAAAAACAAATGATATAAAAACAAAATAGTAATTTTACCATCAATTCATTTTGAAAATAAAAAACAATAGTTTTCCATCACTTTTAAACATTTTAAATATGATAACTTAACCCTCAAAAAATTTAACTATAATTTTTCAATTTTTTAAGGTATAATTATCATTTTTTAAACTAATAAGAGGCAAAATAATATTTCAACAATTTTTAAAAACCCCTCAATATTGACAAAAATTACAATATCCCCAAATGTATGGGTATATGACAAAGATATACTATTTATAAAAATAGAGGAAGAATAAGTACTAATAAAAGGAAAACAAATAAGAGATTTCTTATTAATTTGAATATTTAAAAGGTTAATTTTAATTTTAAAAATAAATATTAGCCATAAAATATAAATTTAAAATCATAATATTATTGTTTTATTAATAAAGTTTGATTTTAGATATGATAATGTTATTTATGTTTGATTTTTGGCGAGAAATTGCTATTTATTCGAATTAGGGTTGAAAATTTCTTACACTAAACCTTGGGTGGGACAATGTCATTCACCCTTTTTAACCATAAAAACGAAAAAGTAATATCAACGGCAGGAGATTGATCAACGTTTTAGTGGTGTGGGGTCGATTGAAAATAAAGAAAATAAAAGAAAGAATCCCATGTGACTTGTGGGGTGAGAGTTTGACGCAGCTTCCGGTGTCCGGTAAAAGAGGAACTCCTGGACCCACAACCCACCTCTTCACTCAATGACTTTTGCATTAAAAGCTGCTAAAGGTCAACTCTTCCTCACTGTCCCCAACTAACCCCTTTATTTCTCTCTCCCCATTTTACCCCGTATTCAACCCAACGGGTCTTCAGAACCTTTTGACCCTTTATCTCATATCATATTACTCTCTCTCCAACCGGTTTATTCCGTATACTGGACCCCACATCACGGATTTAGTCAACACCTTGACCAAAATGCGCCATGTGGATAGTTATTACTGGGAAGTAAGTTTGACGGCAGATGCCAACAAACGACAGGTCAGCCATTTTGATTTCTTGAAATTGCTAGAGAGCATCGGTTTGACCCGAATCCAATAACTTCCCTCTTTTTTCTCATCGTCATTCAGCATTCTTTCTTTTTACTCTTTTTTCCCCCCCTTCTTTTGCTTTCTTTCATCATCATTTTTTCTTCACCTTGTTAAACAAGCCCTGCGTACAACTATAAAGATTCAAACTTACCCTTTTGCTATTGCTAGTGCATGGTGTTAAAAGAAATGGCTGTGGAGCTTATGACGGGTTATGGTTGCGTTGACAGTTTTGCAGCAGCAACCCAGATGGAAGAGAGTGCTGTACGAGAAGCTGCGTCTGCTGGTATGCAAAGTATCGGTGAGTTCATAAGATTATTGTCTCGAAATCAAGTCTCTGAACAACATTTCCCAGAAACCTCATCTTCTTCGAAACTTGAACCTGACAAAGAAATCAAGGTTGCTGCCGAAATGGCTGTAAACAATTTTAAGAGAGTCATTTCTTTACTGGATCGACCGAGAACTGGCCACGCTAGATTCAGAAGAGCACCTGTGACTCCTCCTCCCCCGGTTGTTCCTCAGAAAGAACACAAACATGTTCTAGAACCAGGGCCATCTGTTGTATCTACTAATCATCAAGCAAACGAGCAAATTTCTGCCTTTAAGGTCTATTGTCCTACACCGATTCATCGTTTGCCACCTTTGCCTCATAATCACCACCCCCACCAGGTTCATAAGAATCCTTCTGTAGCGATGACCAAGCCTTTGCATACAGAAAGAAGTGATGTGCCAACTACCATCAATTTTTCATCTTCAACTTCTTTCAGATCCTCGCTCACTGGTAATACTGATAGCATACAGCCTTCGTTTTCTTCTGGATTTCAATTCACTACTCCTTCATCAGTGGGTAAGCCACCTTTATCTTCGTCTTCACTCAAAAGGAAGTGCAATTCCATGGATGATGCTGCTCTAAAGTGTGGTTTATCTTCTGGCCGCTGCCATTGCTCCAAGAAAAGGTCAGTCATCTTTAATCATTCATTTGTTTCATTTCGTGTTCTGTTTTTCCCCTGAAATCTTGATTAACCTGATTTGATGTTACGCTTTATGTGAATTAATTAAGCAGAAAATCAAGGGTTAAGAGAGTTGTTAGAGTCCCTGCAATCAGCTCTAAGATGGCCGATATTCCGCCTGATGATTTCTCCTGGAGAAAGTATGGCCAGAAACCCATCAAAGGCTCCCCTCATCCAAGGTATGTGTGTATTTTCAACCCTTCAATGATGTCCTCTGCTTCAAAATCTCATATTTAATCCTTGTTCTACTAAAAGTCCCATTCAATGAATCATGCCATTCAGCATTAATTGTTTTTGTCCAGATTCATTTGCACCTGGCCTTCGGGGGCTGAAAAATTTTGACTTTCTGTTCCAGCTGAGTTAACTCACAAATCTTTTTACAGGGGATATTACAAGTGCAGTAGTGTTAGAGGATGCCCAGCGCGTAAACATGTAGAACGCGCACTTGACGATCCAATGATGCTGATTGTGACATACGAAGGCGATCACAATCACTCTGTTTCAATCCACGATACCCCTGCTGCCATGGTTCTGGAGTCATCTTAGTCAACTCATCAAACGCTCTGGAAACGACGTTTGAATATTAAATCACACCCGTCCAAAAGTGGGAAAGTGGGGGTAGATGAAGCAATCAGAACCGTGTTCAGAAAGTCAACGAAGATGCTGGGCTCTGTCTTCAAGAAAAGAGATTGATAGATTATTGCGACAACTGGCGCTTTTTAAAACAAAATTGTGTATTTTGTGGGAGTGGAATCTCGCAAATACAATTAATGTCTTTTTTTTTTTTTTTTTTTCTCCTTTTATACAGTTATTTTATTTCTTAATGTGCTTATACTCAACTTAGATCAGATGGAATTTTGTTTATGGTGGTGAATCTTGCTTTTATTTTATTCCAATTTCCACTTCAATTATTGACATTATTTTTATGGCAATATGGGTTGGGGTCAATGGCCTCAGGGGAATTTCATTGTTCATGTCGTACGTGGGACGGTTGACCCTTGATGCTTATCTTTGTTAATTATGGTTAGAGAGAAATTAGTGGAGGTGGGGTCTCGGTTATTGATTTTAATCATTATTTAATATGAATTATAGATTGAAATTGTAATAATGGAATCATAGTCAGATTTGTGACCTTCTGTCACTGTGACCCACCATGAATTTGGAACAAATGGGCTAAGTCAAAGTGGCTGGTTTGGATTATGATAATCTGTCCCCACTTTTTCTTTGAATTTTAATTTTATATTTGGTAGAGAACCACTCATTTTTGTCCAATCAGCCGTTTTATAGATGCCCTGTAATGGTAGTTATCTTTAGGAAATTGATTAATCTAAATTTTTTAATTATGTTTAATAATTTCATTTTGTTTTTTTTTTTATGCATAATGTGAATATATTCAAGACTCCATTTTAATATCTATTTTATCCTATCTCTTAAACTTATTTTCATCAACACTCTTCGTTTACTTGGATTAAGATGATATTGATGCATGATTTTTTTTTAAAATTTTAAATTGATTTTAGATTAAAAAAAACCATGCATTAAGTTGGTGTATTATAAATCATAAAATTTGAATTAAAATTATTTAATATGGTTTAAAAAAAAGGTTAAATTTATCCATTTCTCCTCGTCCTATTGCTCTGTTGAAATTTTAGAGTTGAAAAATTGTCATTCCTAAATTCAAATATTTGAAGAGGTCAAATTCAAATTGACCCATGGCCTTGAGACTACTTTGTCTTCTCGAATTTGTACAACATACTTGGCTTTGTACCGCTGATCCCTCCAGTTTGAAATTGAACCGTGTCAAAACTTTGGGTTTTGGCATGCAATTGTGAGGTTTGTTGGTTGATAAATGACAGACCAATCACCATACTGCACCTCAATCATTACCCAGAGGTTCCTAGTTGATAAATTTCAAATTATATGTGATTTTACTTTGAATTTTGGAATATTCTTCTTAGGCTAGTGTTTTAAAGTGACATTACGATTGGTTCAATGTTTAAGCCCCATAATTAGAGACATGTAAACTTACCTACCGTTAACCAGACAAGCGACCTTGAAGGCTAGCTTCGATAGTTAATGTTGAAATTTCCAATTAATCCCAAAGGTTTGGATTCGAGATTCATAAGCCTTATATTAATATCAGATTTTTAAATTATTTAATATAATAATTTTGAAGACAGTCATTAGACTAAACTTAAACAAACATTTAAAACTTTTATCTAGACTTTTATTGGACAAACACAAAATTATCATGAAATCAAAAACACATAAAATAAAACTAAAATGATCATATTGGTAAAATATAAAGTATATCCTTTTGGGTATATAATTGAATATATAAATGATTTATCATTATGCAATATAATATAATTTTATACTTAATTCAAAATCATTTAATCATATGATGATACATCATCTGTATATTTAAATATGTACTTACACAAAGTCTTATTATAAAATATATGATATTTTCAATTCTCAAACGATTTTTATACTTCATTTTGATATTTGATGCCACTTTTTTTTTAAAATAAAATCTTTCGTAGAAACAATTTGAAAATTATTTTAAAAAATTAAAATTTCTCTCAAAATTTAACACATTTGCCTAAAGACACGTCTAAGATTGAATTTGAGTCGAGCTAATTTAAAATTGTTTATTAGCTCAATTGAATGAGCTTGAAATAAGCTTGACTTTACTAAGTTCAAACTTGGGAGGTATTTGGCTTACGAGTATGAAAAAAATTGATTTAAATTCATTAAAACGATATGATTTTAATTAATATAGATCAAAATAATATCGTTTTAATTAATTTTGGGACTTTATTATAACATTAAGTCAAACTCAATCCGAACTCAATTTAATACTTAACCGAACTCAAACTTGACTGTTTTCAAACCAAGCTGAATTTAAATTGGTTTGATGGAACTAGTTGAGATGGAATCTAGGTTAGAGTTCAACATTTTCAAGCCGAACCAAATTTAAGTTACCCTAAACTTGAGCTCAATTATGCTTAGAATCCGCAGGCCTTCTTCCAAACTCCGAAAAACCAAAAAAAAAACAAAAGGGCCTGGCCGTACTTTAGCCAGTGCACTTGCCTCCTGTTTTGCCTGTTGTAGATAATTAAAATTCATTTAATAGTGATTAGCAAATTATTACCACTTTACAAAAGAATCAGAAAGATTGAAAACGACTGCACTACGTCACTCTGAAGTTTGCTGGAAACAACGGTTGATTGCAGCTGCCATCATAAGGAAATGTCATTTTGGTAAACTGTTATGAGAAACATAGCTTTACAGCTTTGTTGTAGTAAAGTGTTGGGAATGAAGCTCAATTCTTATGAATATGATTGGAAACAGGAAAACAACACTGTTAAATTGGAAAAGGAAAGTTTTTGTGATCGACTCCTTGTGATACTGAAAAGTAAGTGGAGCTAAAAGAAGCGATGTGCAGAAGATATATAGAAATAGATACAGAAAGCAATTCTAGATGGTTCAGAATATGGCACTCCCTTTTTATTTAATCTTGCTTTAATACAAGTTGCTCCTGGCAGTAGCCCTTGCTTGGCCACTTCTTTTTACCTACAAGAAAGCAACAAACTACAGAGACAGATACAATGAGAGCAAGTGTTATTGTAGTTTTATCTCTCCACTGCGTTCTCTTAGCTTTTCTGCTTGTCCACTCTGTAGCTCATCAGACGACCAACAGAGAAACCTTAGAATTTGTTATTCATGGCAAAGGTAAAGCTCCAAGAAATGGCTGCAGTTATAAAGAACTGCAATGTCTACAGCAAGATGTTTTACAATTTGCTGATCAAAGACTCGCCGTGGTGTACCCTGTGATCCAGAAATTCAAGTCCATAATCACATCTGATCCTCTTGGCATCACCAAAACTTGGGTAGGCCCAGATATATGCAGTTATAAAGGGTTCTTCTGCGAGAGTCCCCCTGACAACAAAAGTGCTAAAGCTCTTGCGTCCATTGACTTCAATGGATTCCAACTTGGCGCCCCTTCTCTTGACGGTTTTCTTGACCAGCTACCAGATATTGCGCTCTTCCACGCAAATTCAAATCACTTTGCTGGTACCATCTCACCCAAAATTGCCAATCTTCCCTATCTCTACGAGCTTGATATAAGCAACAACCAATTTTCAGGCCCATTTCCTACTGCCGTTCTTCGCATGACTGGTCTAGAATTCTTGGATATTCGGTTCAATTTCTTTACTGGGTCAGTCCCTCCTCAGATATTCACTCTAAATCTCGACTGTCTATTCATTAACAACAACAATTTTATGCAGAAGTTGCCTGATAATATAGGTAGTACCCACATTCTTTTTCTCACCTTGGCCAATAACAAATTCAGTGGTCCACTTCCAGGAAGCATTTTCAAATCTTTCTCCGATTTAACTGAGGTTGCATTCTTAAACAACCAGCTAACGGGTTGTTTACCTTATGAGATAGGATTCCTTAAAGAGGCTACAGTGGTTGATCTTGGCAACAATCAGTTAACAGGCCTGCTGCCACTCTCATTGGCTTGTATAGAGAAGGTGGAGCAACTCAACTTTGCCCGCAATCTTTTATTTGGGATGGTGCCAGAGTTGGTGTGCGGGCTGGGTAATCTGGTGAATTTCTCTTTGTCAGATAATTATTTTACAAATGTGGGTCCTTTATGTAGAATTTTGATTGAAAGAGGAGTGCTGGATGTTAGGAACAACTGTATTCCTGATCTTCCTTTTCAAAGATCCATTGTTGAATGTGCCCAGTTCTTTGCTCACCCAAAATTCTGTCCCAATATGTGGTCTTATGCTTCCATTCCTTGTATGCCCTACATTCCGGAAATGGCTCCTTCACCTTGACCTTCAATTTACTCTGGCAATATGCATTGGTCTGGGTTATTTCTTTTTTCAAACTGTAATTAAAGTTTTCAAGGTATTGTATGGACTGTATGAAATAATATGTTCTTGTATGATGATAGTCATCTCATTCTGTTTAACAATCCGGGTTTGAAAATAGCATGCTTAACCTCAGATGAAGTTATAATATTACTTGTCCAGTTACTCTGGTTTTCAATATTGTGCATCACATTATTGTTCCTTGGATTCTTCTCAGTTATTATTACAATGTCATTGATTTTGTTTCCCATTGAAGCAGCAACACCGTTGAGTGGTTGAACAGGTGCAGTAATGGCAGGATGGCCTAATGGGAAATAATAATAATAATACATCTGTCAATGTAATGTATTTGCTTTCTTGCAGCCACCGACTATCCCATCATCTCTCATATTATTTAGTTCCACTAGATACAATGTTTAGAAGCCAAAATAAAAAATTTGGTTTAGTCATTACTGCTTTCTCAAAGACTAAGATCCCTGACAGACAGTGATGATTTGGAGATTGTTTCTTTCTGCCATGGATTGAGAATCTGCAGGCCACTTTCTCAGGGCAGTGCCGCCAGTGTCACCCCTATCTTTTGTATTTAGTGTTAGTCGTGAAATGCGATAAAGGTCCCAACTTTGGGTTTAGATGAAGGCAGAATACTGGCTCAACTAACCCACTCAAATTGCAGCTGTTGCCGTAACCATGTGGTCCAGCGAAGAAAGTTGCCATCTTATAATACATTATCAATTTGTTCAAGTGTAATTTATATATAATAGCTTTGTCACTGCTCACTGTTTCTTGCTTTAGTTGTGTGAGTTTTAACTTTTAAATGCTAATGGAGAGTGGATGGTGCGAAGTGGAAGTTTTTTTTCCCTATTTTTCATGATAACAACCAAGAATACTTGATTGAATTTGTGCTTGTTTTTAGTGCAACAAGGTCAAGTAACGATTTGCACATAATAAACTATTGAATTGAAATGTATTATTTACTTTAGTTTTCGTTAACCTTTCAATAATAAAAAACCTTCGACTCTTATTTGATATATGATTTTTGATATTAACACAGTTTATAGGTTTTAGAAAAAGCACTTGACATATTTTCTACATTTATTTACGAGACATAATTGTTTTGATGGATGGTTTGGTGATTAGACTATATGCAAGGTCTTTTGATCAATTGGAATTATAAACCCATTCCCATGTGCAAAAATTAACATAGTTCTCACACACCAGACTTTCTAATTTTCTCATTACGCTAAAGTTAAATTCTTTGAGCCTTCAAATTTAATGCTTAAAATCACTTATTATAATGGTGATTATTTCTAAAATTGAAAAAACAAAAAAAAAGATGCATACCAACTTGACAAAAATCAATCAAAATAATTATATAACGATATAAAAATTATTACTTCAGACTGCTTCTGGGCTATTTTCTGTGGGCTAAATTTTTTGGGGATATTGAAATTTTTACCATTTTTTTATTCCGTGTATACAAAAATGCCACCTATCCTAAAGCTTTAACAAATATACCACAACAGTACTCATCTTTCCCAAAATACCCCTCTTTGATCTTTCATGCACAAATTCTCTCTCTTCTTCTCTGCAACTTTTTTCTCTCTTCTTCCTCTTCTTTCAAAGTGATAAAGGAATACTCTCTCTTTTTCCTCATCTTCATAAACAAAAACAGGAAGGAAAAAACTGAAAAAAAATTAGCATTTAAGGATTTGAACTGAAAAAAAAAAAAATTTACGTTTAACTGAAAAAAAACGTAAAAAAAAAAAAACTTAAAACTGAGAACAGTGGGGGTTGGCGTTGACGCCAACCCTTGGCATTAACGCCAAGGGTTGGCGTACACCAACCCTTATTGCCCTTTTATATATATATATATATATTATAATATAATACTGTAGCTTTTTTACTGATATGGGTCCCATCTCTTTAAAATAAATATAATGCAAAGATTGACATGCGTACTCTTTTATGAAATAAAATAAAATAAATGGTTGGCACCTTTTTATTAATATATTATAATATTATATATTACAATATATATATTATATTATTATATATATTATATTATATTATATTATAATATTATATATCATAATATATAAAATATATTATATATACAATATTAATATTATATATTATAATATTAAAATTAAAAAAAAAAAAAAGGCAGTCAGGGTTGGCGTTGGTATATTTTTTTGAAGGGTTGGCGTTGAGACGCCAACCCTTTTTTAATTTTTTTAATAATATAATAATATATTATATTATAATATAATAATATAATATTATATAAAATATATTATATTATAATAATATAATAATATATTATATATTATATAATATTTTATATTATAATATTATATATAATATAATACATAATTATATATATTATATTATATATAATATATATTACCAAGGGTTGGCGCCGCCAACCCTTGGCGTTAACGCCAACGGTTGGCGACGCCAACCCTTGGTTATTATATATATATATATTATATATATATATTAATATATATATAAAATATATATTATATATATTAATATATATATTATATAATATATATAATTAAAATATTAAAATTATATATTATATATAATATTATAATATATATTAATACATATTATAATATATAATATAATATAATATTATAATATATTAATATTATATTATAATATTATAATATATTTATATATATATATATTATAATAATATAAAAAAAAGAGTGTTGGCGTTGACCTTGTTTTTTTTAATTAATTATTTTTATTCTCAACGTCAATCCTCTTTTTTTTAATTAAATTTTTTTTTAGAAGGCAACCCTTTTTTTTAATTAAATTTTTTTGTTTAAAAAATATGAACACCTACCCTTTTTAATTTTTAGAATTAAATTTTAATTTAATTTAAATTTAAATTAATTTGATTTGATTAGATTAATTTGAAATTTGATCCAAATTTAAATTAATGTAATAAAAAAAGAAGAAAATGATACTAAAAATTATATATTTTTGAAAGAGTATCATTTTCTTATGGAAGAGCTACTTAAAAATTTGAATTTAATTAAAAAAATTAATAAGGGTGGGCATTCATATTTTTTAAACAAAAAAAATTTAATTAAAAAAATAAAAAGGGTTGCCTTCTAAACAAAAAAAAATTTAATTAAAATTTGGTGCCAGCCAACCCACTTTTTTATATTATTATAATATATATTATATATTATATTATATAATATATATAAATATATTATAATATAAAATTATAATATTTTAATTATATATATATATATATATATATATATATATTATATAATATATATTATATAATTATATATATATTATATATATAATTATAATATATAATTATATATATATATATATATTATATATATAATATATATATATATAATAACCAAGGGTTGGCGTCGCCAACCCTTGGTAATATTATATATAATATTATAATATAAAATATTATAATAATATTATAATTTAATTATATAAATTATAATATATTATATTATTATATTAATATTATATATTATATTATAATATATTTTATATATTAATATATATAATATATTATTATATTATTATAATATAATATATATTATTATATTATTATATTATTATATAATATATTATTATATTATATATTATTAAAAAAAATTAAAAAAGGACGCCAACCCTTTTGACGCCAACCCTTCAAAAAAATATACCAAGGGTTGGCGTCACGCCAACCCTGACTGCCTTTTTTTTTTTTTTTTAAATTTTAATATTATAATATATAATATTAATATTATATATATAATATATTTTATATATTATGATATATAATATTATAATATTATATATATAATATATTTTATATATTATGATATATAATATTATAATATTATATATTATATATAATAATATAATATATTAATATAATATATATATTGTAATATATAATATTATAATATATTAATAAAAGGGTGCCAACCATTTATTTTATTTTATTTCATAAAAGAGTACGCATGTCAATCTTTGCATTATATCTTTTTTAAAGAGATGGGACCCATATCAATAAAAAAGCTACAGTATTATATTATAATATATATATATATATATATATATAAGGGCAATAAGGGTTGGCGTACCCCCTTATAATACTGTAGCTTTTTTACTTACCCCCACTGTTCCCAGTTTTAAGTTTTTTTTTTTTCTTTTTTTTCAGTTAAACGTAAATTTTTTTTTTTCAGTTCAAATCCTTAAATGCTAATTTTTTTTCAGTTTTTTCTTTCCTGTTTTTGTTTATGAAGATGAGGAAAAAGAGAGAGTATTCCTTTATCACTTTGAAAGAAGAGGAAGAAGAGAGAAAAAAGTTGCAGAGAAGAAGAGAGAGAATTTGTGTATGAAAGATCAAAGAGGGGTATTTTGGGAAAGGTGAGTACTGTTGTGGTATATTTGTTAAAGCTTTAGGATAGGTGGCATTTTTGTATACACGGAATAAAAAAGTGTTAAAAATTTCAATTTCCCAATTTTTTGAGACTCACTGGTGGGTGGGCTTAGCAAGAAGTTTGAGCCCCCTAATTGAGCCAATCTCCTCAGGGCTCTTTAGAAATCATGCCATGAGTTTAAAACTACCCTAGCTGCGTCCAGTCCCAATTAAGGGTTAGATTCGAATAGAGTTGGCTCGGTAAACGTATTTATATATTGAGGCGAACTTAATCCCTGAGTGTGAGTGAGCAGAATAAGAACCCGAATTTATGATTTTTTTGTAATTTTGGAACAACCGTGAATGTTTGTGATAACTAATCAATTTAAAGTGATTTGTATATCTGGTTATTTTTTAATTAGAAGTTAATCACATTTTCCCACCTCATGTTTGACCTAAAAATACTTTTGCATCCCGTGATGGAAGAATAAGAACCCGAATTGATGAATTTTTTTTGTAATTTTTGAACTAGTGTTGATGTTTACGATGGTTAATTAATTTGAAATATTGTGCATATAATGTTTGCCCTAAAGAGATTTCTATATCTTTTGATGATATAAATCACACTTTAAAATAAGATAATTGATTGATCCGGATTTAATAAAAGGTTATTGATTTTTTTATGTAAATACAAAATAAAAATAAAAGGTGATCTGAATATTAAAATATCGTCACGTTTAGGTGAGGGAATCTACCCCGTATATCAAACTACTAGTCTTTATTCTTATAGCTTATCATTTTATTGGACCCAATAAAGTACCATATTAGTTGTCAATTAATTTGAGGTTGTAGCCATCACCCATGTCACAACCTGCTTGCTCAACCGACCTGTAGCAACAAAAGGACTATAAATACCACCTCCATTTCTGCGGTTCTTCAGCCCTTTTCCTTGAGACCCCTTCATAGTACTTAACCTTCAATTTGCAACAACTGTAAAGGCAAGAAGCATCATGTAGTCAAATTCCTCATAGCTCTTCGTGATAAATGTAATTGTAAAAGTTCCTTTCTTCATTGTACTCCGAACCCTCGTTTGAAGACAGAGCCCAAACTGGATTAGATAGGCTCCATTTGTTTGGTTCAACAGGAAACGAAATTCGAAATTTAAAATTTGGCCTCTTTTCTTTCACGTGATTCTACAGCGCCGACAGCTGCTCGCAAGCCCTTACTGTTAAATGCTTTGTCATCTTCCCAATATTGAAGCTTTCTGTTGCTTTACCCTCTTAATGTTTCCCTTCCTTCCGAGTCATTGCCTTATAGGGGAATGAAAATGGTCCAATCACATTCACAGTACTCGTGCCCCAAAAAAATAAACTGAGAAGGAGGAGAGAGCCAACCAGCCAGTTGAGGGTACTCTGTTTTTCATCATTTCTCCAACAACCATGTTTATGAGAAGTAAACAATCTGTACAAAAGTTGTTGCTTTTCTTATCAAATGTTCTTCTGTTACTGTCATTTTGTTTTGCTTCTCATTCTCGAGAGGCAGCCAATTTGTCACAACCGTCTGATGCAAAATCGCTTTTAGCATTCAAATCCAAAGCCGATTTGAGGAACAACCTTCTATTTTCTCAAAACGCAACCTTCCATTTCTGTCGGTGGCAAGGAGTCATCTGTTATCAACAAAAGGTTGTGCGGCTACTCCTCGAAAACTTAGATCTTGGTGGCATTTTCCCTCCGGACTCGTTGTCTAAACTTGACCAGCTCCGAGTTCTGAGTCTAAAGAACAACTCACTCACCGGACCCATTCCTGATCTTTCCCGGCTTGTCAATCTAAAATCTCTCTTTCTTGATAATAATTTCTTCTCTGGTTCATTCCCTTCTTCAATCTTGTTCCTTCATCGCCTAAAAGCCTTGGACTTATCCAGCAACAACCTCACTGGACAAATACCAAAAAATTTAACTTCCCTTGACCGGTTATACTCTCTGCGTCTTGATTCGAATCAGCTAAACGGTTCGATTCCTCCTCTGAACCAGTCGTCTCTTCAAACATTCAATGTTTCAGGAAACAACCTGACTGGTGCCATACCTGTAACACCAGCATTATCACGTTTTGATATCTCCTCTTTTTTGTTTAACCCTGGGTTATGTGGCGAAATCATACATAAAGAATGCCACCCCATCCCACCCTTTTTTGGGCCATCAACGGCTGTAACGGCGGCACCCCCACCAGCTATTGTTCTTGGGCAAAGTGCACAAGTACGGGGAGTTGAGTTGACTCAACCCAGTCCAAAGAAGCACAAGAGAACCGCAGTGATTATTGGTTTTTCATCCGGGGTCTTTTTTTTAATAGCTTCACTCCTCTGTTTTGTAATGGCCGTGAAAAAACAGAATCAGAGAAACAATAGCAAATCAAAGGCTTTGATAACGTCTGATGATGCGGCGGCGACTGCTCAAGCAGCAGCTGTGATTCAACTTGAACAAGAGAACGAATTAGAAGAGAAAGTGAAGAGAGTTCAAGAAATGCAAGTGGCTAAGAGTGGAAATTTAGTATTCTGTGCGGGTGAGGCACACTTGTATACGCTGGACCAGCTGATGAGAGGCTCTGCTGAGTTGCTTGGTAGAGGAACCATGGGAACCACTTACAAAGCAGTGCTTGATAACCGTCTGGTTGTTTGTGTGAAGAGGCTTGACAGTAGTAAATTAGCAAGCACAAGCAAAGAAATGTATGAGCAGCACATGGAATCAGTGGGAGGACTCAGGCATCCGAATCTTGTTCCACTGAGGGCATACTTTCAGGCCAAGGAAGAGAGGCTTCTTATATATGATTATCAGCCCAATGGTAGTCTCTTCTCCCTCATACACGGTAAGCTTCTCTTCCTGCTCAGTGAGTCAACCCATTAGGAATCTCAATCTCCCCTCTGTGTTGACTCAGTTTGACTGTCTCGGCACCTGAAAATCTAAGAAAATCCTGTAGGATTCTAATTATTATTATTTAATTAGGGTGTGGTGTGGAGTTCCTAGATTCGGTGATTGATTTTTCAATCAACGGCGAGAATCTTGCTGCTGACTCGCGTTGGGAAATGATTTGATTGCGTATTTTGTTTGATGTGATTGGCGTTGTCGGCTTCCTATTTTAGTTGTCCGTATTGATCTTATTAAATCTGTAAAGAAGCGTACGATACGATCTGATCACTAGTGGGTCCTTCTTGTCCAATGCTTAATCACCGTTCATCTTTAGGTCAGTAAGAATTCAACACCAACCCACCACCGTTCATCTCCGAATTGTCGATGTGTGCTAAATTTACGCGCGGATACGCGCATGTCCACGCTCTTCTTTATGTTTAGATTCAAATCAAATTAAATTTAAACTTGTTGAAAAAATTATTTGAATTTAAATTCAATCCAAATTTAAAGTTTGGCTCGTAACTATAATCTAAAAAAATGATTAAAATAATATCATTTTGATATATATTAATCAAAATGGTATAATTTTAATCAATTTATATTGAAATTTTTAAGCTCACAATTTTAGGGAGTTGAACACCTTAAAATTTGATTTCAAACTTGAAAGTATTTGACTTTTAGATTCAAATTTGAATTCATTTAGGTTAAATCAGTTTTAAATTTATTCGGATCAAACTTGTTTTCAAATTTAAATAAATTTTATTTCAATTCAATTTTTTAAACTCTAAGCTCTAAACTATGACTCACAATGTTTGTTCCAATATAATTGGATGTGCAGGGTCAAGATCAACAAGAGCAAAGCCACTTCACTGGACTTCATGTTTAAAAATAGCAGAAGATATAGCACAAGGACTCTCTTATATCCACCAAGCGTGGAGGCTAGTCCACGGCAATCTCAAGTCCTCTAATGTCCTGCTTGGTCCTGATTTCGAGGCCTGTCTTGCTGACTATTGCCTGGCTGCTCTGTCCAATTCACCTCCGGAATATGACCCAGCTAACCTAGCGTATAAAGCCCCAGAAACCCGCAATGCAAGTCATCACCAAGCGACCGCAAAATCAGATGTTTATTCATTTGGGGTTTTGTTGGTTGAGCTTTTAACAGGAAAACCACCATCGCAGCACCCGTACTTGTTGCCTGATGAAATGATGAAATGGGTTAGGTCGCATAGGGAAGACGATAGCGGAGAAGATGATAGGTTAGGTATGCTAATGGAGGTGGCCATTGGTTGTATATTGACATCGCCTGAGCAAAGGCCCACTATGTGGCAAGTGTTGAAGATGTTACAGGAGATTAAAGAGGCTGTATTAATGGATGATGGGGAATCGGATCCACACATTGGCATGTCATAGTTATTATTTTCGTAGAACTCCATGACCATGTCCACGGCTGATGCATTATCCGTGCATTTAGGAAAAAAGATACAGTAGATGAAAAACCATGTGCAGGCCTATTTTTAGTTGCTTTAATTACGACATTATTTTGCCTGCTACTTTGATTATCTTAGTGTGGTTTCTAAGATTATTATTGGTGGGTGTCCATCCTTTTCGATTTATTTTTGGTCATAATCTCTCTCTACAAGAATCAGTACTGAATTAACTATGGAAACTTTTTTTTTTTGTGAGAAGCAGAAGTTGCTGATCTACAAGGACCAGTTATGTCAGCTGTAGTCAACTGAATTTTGAAGAGCTATCATGTACATTAAACAACATAAGTTGTTGAAGATTCTTTCAAGCTATCAAAAAAAAAAAAAAAAAAAACAAGAGAGGTGGCCAAAAGACTTATTCCCACCCAAGGTTTAACACATACCCCAATTTATACTTACAGAGTTTTAAAAACTTAAATACTTATTTATAAGCGGTTAAACTTAACAAAAAACTGTTATTTACTAGAGATAAAATTGTTATTTTACTACTAAATTTTAAAATTTTATCTTATTTTTTTCATTTGGTTTAGAAAACTAACAATTTTCTTTTATCAAAAAATTTAAAAATTTTATTTTTCCCCCTGTTAGGTTTTATTTTTTTCCAACGTTAGCTCGACTTTTGTGCATGTCCCTCCTTGATGGTTTCCTAGCATGGAAACCACCCAAAATCCAATCAAAATGGTTGGATGATGAATAGACAATAACACACGTCTGTGCATTGTCTTGTCAACGTATAGATCCATTGCATAGAGTTGTCTGGGCATCTTGGCCAGATTTTGTGTGGTTTTCACGTTAGAAAACCACCGAAGAGGGAGACACACAAAAGATCGATTGACGTCAGAACTGATTGATCGTTGAAAAGTATGAAGGGAAAAATTCAAACCTTAGTAAGGTGAAAATATAATTTTTCAAACTTTTAGGTAAAAGGAAATTGATGGTTTTTTAAATTAAAGGGAGAAAATAAAGTATAATTTTATTTATTTTAATATTAATGATAAAATGATAATTTCACTCTCTATAATTAGTAGTTTTTGTTGAGTTTAATAACCTATAGGTGAGCGTTTAAATTTTTAAAATTTCATGGATATGTGTTTAGGAATGGGAAAAACCTTGGATGGGAATAAGTCTTTTAGCCGAAAAAAATTCATAGACAACATGTATAATGTCTAACTTTTCTTTAGATTTCTTCCTTCAATGGCATAATAAATCCCCTTCTAACTTCCCATTAATTTTTGTCTGAAAATTTTATAACAAAAGTTTTATTAATTTGATTGGTTTTGGAAAGAGGGCAATGCAAGATCCTAGTTAATATGGAACGAGAGTTCACAATGTCACCTTAAGGTATTAAAAACCTATAGTTCAGTAATAATCCTCTCCCTTCTCCCCCTTACCCCTGCCTCCCCTTTCCCTTACCCCCACCCCCACCCCCACCCCCACCCCCACCCTCACCCTCACCCTCACTACCATCAAAAGTATGTTGTTTTCTCAAGTTTTTTCATTCTTTTAACTTTAAAAATTCTATTTACCCATCCATAGATAGTTATAATTAATTGAATCCGTTAGTTATATCATTTCTCTTCCTAAACCCTAAAAACTAATAATTTTTCCTTAACTCAAGTTTTCAAAAATAACATTTTCCCTTTAGGGTTTTCAATTTTTCATATTCAATTTTTTTAGTGCCCCTCTCCAGTGTATCCTCCCTTCGACGTTGTGTGGAATCATTGTCAGAGAATGAAAATGATTCATCTTTGTCTCTGACGAAAATGAACTGTCTTTGTTTCTGATGAAGATGAAGATTCTTTATCGACCAAGAGTCTTCATCAATGATGACGATGTCATATAGTGTCAAAAGAAGGATGGGTCGGAGAAGAAAAGACGTTGTCTGGAGATTATCAAAGAACTCTCTTCGTTGTTAGAAAAATTGAATCTGAAAAATTAAAAATCCTTAAAGGAAAATGTTGTTTTTGAAAACTTGGATTGAGAAAAAATTGTTAGTTTTTAGCGTTTAAGAGGGAGAAATAAAATGAAATTTAGGTTTATTTTTAATATTAAATATAAAATGATGATTTTGCTTTTAAAACTAATAGACTTAACCATCTATGAGTGAGTAAGTGAGATTTTGAAAATTAAGGGGAGAGGGGACTTGGAAAAACAATATACTTTGGGTGGGAATAAGTCCTCTGGCCTAATAATTTTGTGGTGAGTAAACTAGTGGTGGAGATGGACGAGGCTGAGGTTTTTGGGTACAAAAATGCAATTTTCATCTTTAACGGGTGGAAAATTATTCGACGGAACTTTTGGTGTAATGTATTTCGCTCTATTAAATATTAAAGAATTTTAAGAAGAGTGTATAAATAGAAATGGGTAGAGTGTATTTAGTAACGCCCACCCTTTAATTCTTGGAGATCAAAATGAGCCCAATCAGCTATACGGCCGAAGTAAAGTTGAAGCCCAAAATCAACACTGCATGTCATTAGAGGGACAGTCAGAAAAGGAGGGGTGATGCCTGACTTGTACAGAATTTGCTGGAATCCTCTAGCAAGTGCAAATCGATTTTCTTAAAAAATTATAATAATAAAAAAATAAAAAAAAGAAAGGTAAGCCAAATCTCAGGGGCATCTGCAGATATTTCCTAACCGAGCAGAAATATATAAATTAAATCTGGGAGATAAAAGAAAAAAAAAAAAAAACCTAGATGGCAATGACAGATGACGTGGGTCATCGTACGGACGTCGAGATGATTGAAATGGAGACCGTCACGGCAACTCAGCCGCATCAGAACCAAAACGACGTTGCAAGAGAGCTACTCACATTGGCTCGCCAGCTCATTAATCAAGGCAAGCCTTCTCAGGCGCTGCAGGCGGTAAGTAATTAACATTTTCTTCGAATTTATGTTCATAATTTTTTGTTTCAGCTTGATGAATAATATCTGATGAATTTTCCTTTTTTCCTAATTCAAAGAGAAAATATTTGTCATCAAAATTTGCTGACGATCATCGATTTAGTTTTCTTTGGCATTGGTTAGATACATAGAGCTAGGTCATGAAGTTGTTAAATTGCTTAATCGATAAATTTCCTTTCTTTTTGGCTGTTCAAAAGGAGTGATATGATGACGCTGATTTTATTTATGATATCAATTCCTGCACTAATTTGTATTCTAGACTTATGTTTATCTTTAGAAATGGGCAAAGAACGTCGACATTTTGTAGCAATCTATGGATATTATGGTTGATTTGGCATAACTTGATGAGAAAAATTGAAGGTGCAATGTTCAAGCACACAATTTTCTATTTTACTTGAGGATTCTGTATATATAATGAATGTTTGGAGCAGGTGGTGATGGCCATGAGAACCAAAGGAGGGGAGGAAGCTGTATTTCAGTCTCTTCACCGAGCTCGTGAATTGTACATAAGAAGAATGCAAGAAAACACAGCTGTAGATCAGCTGGCAGCCATATTTGCCGAGTGTGTGATTGCTGAAGCACAGCCTTTAAATGTTGAACCAACACCACCATGTACTGTTGTTTCTCCATCAGTTGCTGCTGATGCTGATGGAACTTCGATACTTGCTGAAACTGGTCGAATGCAAATTGTGTTGGATGCATTTTCAGATGGAAGTAGCTTTATCTGTTTGCAATGTGGAGGTCTTGTTAGTAACCATCGCAAAGATGAGCACTATGCTTACTGGTGTTGCAAACTCTGATGCAGAGGTATGTGGAATGGATAATTGCTTCAAATTGATGTAGTGCCTCTCTTGAATATTATTACCATACCTGTTGTTCTACCTGTATTGCCATTGACTGATATACTTCCATTGCACACTATTGTCAAATATGCTGTATCTGGTTACCCTAAGATG
The DNA here is from genome assembly GCF_011075055.1 of Mangifera indica. Classification (NCBI taxonomy): domain Eukaryota; kingdom Viridiplantae; phylum Streptophyta; class Magnoliopsida; order Sapindales; family Anacardiaceae; genus Mangifera; species Mangifera indica. The sequence continues at coordinate 11,023,683 of NC_058155.1, forward strand.
ATACTTAGAAATTAGAGGCTGCACAAGCCCAAAGGGAAGAGGATAGTAAAAACTTATGCCCGTCCCGTATTAGAGTATTTCAGAGTCTTGTATTCTTGCAGTAACTATCATTATAATAAAACTATGTATACACAATTGAGTATATAACTAATGATGACACATTGAATCACATGAAGACTTATTAGCTATGTACTCAAAAGTGTGTATGCATAACATTGGTCTTGTTATTATACAAGAATGCAAGTAATATTTTATCAGGTTATGTCTCATAATAATGTATTTCATAAAGTTTGTACTAAATGGTTTGATACTAGGGCTTTAGTATCAGGGGTGTTCTTTTCTTTCATTTTTCTAGGATGAACTCACTCATACTGCAATCATCTTGTAAATGAATTACTTACAGAATGGGAGTTGGTGATTCAGTTATATTCCTCTTTTTTGTCAAGTCCTTCCATTTGTCTCTGTAGAGATGAGCCATTAAGTCAAGCTCATCTGTTTCTGAAACCGAAAAGAGAAGATGCAAGAAAAATCAATCTCTTGCCTAAGCAGTTTTGATAGAGTTGTCAGTAGATTTGGACAAGCAGTGCAGCTGTAGTGGTGAAGTTTCATGTTTTTCCGATTGGAATGGCTTGGAGCTGCCTGTCATTCAAATTTGTCTCGGATGGGAGGAGGGTATACAGATAGGAAACTGAGAGCAGACAATTTTTAATATGACCCATTAACCATAATTAGATACATTGGCCTGAACTTATGTAGATAGGAAATAATAATGCTTATACAACAAATGATAATTATAAATTCACCAGAAGGACTTAATGTTGTTGTAATGTAAATATTGACAAGCTACTTCAAACCTTATAACAATATCAATATTGTGCTTACACACAATAACATTCAAAAACAAATTACACAGAAACCTATTACGGTAAAAAAAAAAAAAGAAGAACAAAAAATATATATATCAGACTAGACCTTTGATACATATTTATGTGACTTTGTGGGAAGAATTACACCCACAAAGTTGTTATTGACAAAATGAACCAAACCAATAGAAACCAAGTGTAATATAATCTTTCACTGAACATTATCACTCACGCCATCACAGATCCTGGGCGTTTCCTTTATAAGTGGTGATTCATCAGCTGCCACCACACTTCTATATATACAATTTGCTCCAATTTTGGTAAATCACAGCAAAAATTTCCAAGATTACACACTTAACCTTTTCCAGAATCAACTCATCCAGCAATAACCATTAGCAGAGCCCCTAACCAGCAATATAAACTGCACAAAAAAAAAAACTTAATGTTCTACTGCATGTGGTGAGCTATATTCCTTTTACATAAAGCTAGCCAGTGATTCAACCAGAAATCAGTCTTGCTGCCCAAGCAGGACCAGTGTCTATTGTCCAACTTGAAGACAATTACACCTGACTTTGTTGGCTGGTTGTTCTTTAAAGAAATTTTGTGACTAATTTTAAATAAGTGAAGAAATTTGCTGTGCAAACTATCAGGAAAATGAATACTCTATGATGGCAATGCTGCATACGCCAAATATTATGTAAGACTGAGGATAATATTGCACCAAAAATTACCTGCTCTACCATTCTCTGCGCTTCCATGCGCCATGGGATGGGATCAGGCTTATTAGTCAGAGGTTAGTATAGCGCAATAATAAGCTTGTGACCATAACCACAGCACATCAACCCGCACGTATCAGGGCCTGTGGACGAGGCCTTGCCCTCACCATTGTTTCATCACTATGCCGGATCAACTCAGACAGTCTCCAAGGCTTCTGCCACTTCCATTTAAATTGCAGAAGCCACTGCTGGTGGCTTCTCTTCCACCTCCATAGCTTCCCACCTTGTCCTACAGCTGCTAATTTTTTCATTGACAACTGCCCAAGTGGTACCATCTGCATTAACGGCAAAGCTCACCATCTTAGACAAAGTAGGACAACATATCCCAATCCAATAATAACGGATGAAAAAGGAGATGAACCTTTCGCTTATGATCTATGAAAGCTGCTGACTTTCTCATTGGACCATTAGCAATGCCTGGTGTATATTTCAGCTGTTTCTGTGCCGGCACAGACATTGGAGATGGAGGACCACTCACATCTTCCGCAGAGTGTTTTAGTGAGTTGTGTGTGTTCCCCTGTTCATAGCGAGCCCGAAGAATTAGACATAGTAGAATAATGATTACAACATCCAAAAAAAATGCATTTCCGTCCAACATTACGAAAACCACAATGACACTCAGCAATAGCGTAAACCCATATATAGAAAAAATTAAAGTCTGAAAATTTAAATAGAAAAATCACATTACTAAACTCTCCTACGGAGTTAAAGTCTTTCAGTTAGAGCTCTAAGTTGGTTCTCAAATTATGATGCAGAAGAATAGAAGTCACAAGTAAGACATAATCTCACCGAAGCTGATGAAGCCAGTGCAATTGCAACAGCTTGCTCCCTCAATTTTAGTTCCTTTTCTACTTCCTTTCTCTTTACCTCGCTCTGTTGCAAAAGACCTACAAGTTCTTTAAGCTGCTCCTTCATTTCTTTGATTTCTACGTCTTTCTCCCACAGTTGGCACCTGTTGTAAACATACAAAAAAAGTAAAAATAAAAATTTTTTACTCTGCAAATGAATTCTATTAACCATAAAATTTAATATATATGGAACAAACAAATAAACAGAAATAACTAGCCGAATTAGATTAAGATTTGTTGTGCTTTTGCAAATTTAATACCAGCTGATCTTGCAATACAATATGTTTGTAGCTAGAATTTGCCATCTTTATTTAGTAGACTAATTTTTAGGCCAGGAGCATATTATTGAAAACTTGAATTTTCAGATCTCTAACAAGTATAAAATAGGACTTGTGGCAGGAATCAACAAAGTGGAAATGAGTGGGTAGTGACCAAAAGTATGATGATTAGATAACAATTCAGCAACAGAACAAAGTCTTCTGTATACAAGCAACATTACTTCCAGGTCCTGCTCCAGAATACATATTAACTGGATTCTCTGATATTAAAGAGAAGCGTTGCTTATGTCAAAGGAATTGCTTTCAGCATTTTTATCCACACACCTAAAGCCCACCCCATTTTGTTTACGTTAGCTCTTTGTTGTCTAGTTTTCTTTTGTTTATATTGCTATAGGTGGTACCCCCTGCCGCTTCCCCCTCTTTATTTTTCATTTTTCCACCAAACATCTTTTTTGCTGTTAATGTTGGAAAATTTTCTGAATTTTTCATCTATTTGAGCAAAATTGGCTGAGGAGATTTGCATTCAACTCAGAATTCTATGTATTGCTAAGACAAGTAAATTAAATTTCAACAAAAACAAAGATGAAGTAGTTTAGATCATCACTAAATAGTAAAGGCACCTTGTATCAGCAAGGGAATTGAACATATATTGAAGCAAATTCTTTGCATCTCCCATTGAACGCAACTGATTCCAACGTCCACGGTTAGTGAAAGCACGCTCACGCTCTTCTGCCTCTGAAAGTTGTGAAGCCATTGCTACTAGTGAATTAGATGATATACTCAGCATGTTCTCAAGTGAAGATATCCTGGCCATTCTTGCATTTAGCGACATGGAGGATGCTCTGAACAAGCAGTAAAAACACATTAACTTCAAACTTTCTTCATCAACTTCACACAAGAAGATAGGTGGTAAGACGGAATTGACTCGAATAAGTTACACCACAACTTATACCTAGCAAACCCATTCTTCCCCCTTGGAGGACTAAGACCCTTTGAAGCAAACTCATCCACTTGCTTCAGCACAGACAACTCTTCTCCCAGAGCAGCTCGCCTGGAGATTAAGCAGAGATTGATTTAAGAACAGGGACAATGGTTTATTTGCACTGCAAATATTACATATACATAAATTAAGCACATACACCTGGCTTTGCTTCTCATATTCATAACGAACTTCATGCACATTCACCATGACTTCTAGCTCATGATCGAGCCAACGTTGTAAGGATTTCTCATGGCTCTATTAACACAAATTAAGTCAAAATTAAGGTAAAATTTACATTGAGCAAAAATATAACTTATCCTGAGAAGAGTAAGGAAAGAGTTTTACCAGCCCATTTGTTCCATGTCCATTGGTGATAGCTGGAATAAGGCATAAAATTAGAAGGGCCTGTAATACAAAAATCCCAAATTTCTGGTAAACGCATAGCTTCTCCAGTATGGTAACATACCTGAGTTGTCCCTGGCAGAAGATTTACGGGATTCAAGCAACTCTTTTAGCCTCTTGGTGGCCATTGCAGCCTCTTCTGTTTTTCTTTGAAGAACCTAGAGGAAAGAAGTTTTTCCTAATAAACTGCTGCATATTATATTAGATAAATATAACTGGGTGAGAATAGAAGTGTGCTCACCAATTTCTGGCGTTGATTCAAAGCTTGCAATTTATGCCTTTCATACTCGTTTCTTCTTCCCTCCTTTCGCAACTGTTTTACCAAGCGAATTCTTAGTTAGCATATGTAAATAAAATATAAATAAAGCAAAATGTCAACAAAAAAATAATAATAATAAGGTAAACATTGTCATATACAAGTTCTATGTCTATTTGTCTATCACTATATTCAAAATTGAAAGCCATAAATTTCCTTATTCAACCTCTGTAACTATATTTTTCCTCACAGATCAATAAAAGGAGCAATAGTAAGTTTTCCTGGTTAATACATAAATGATCAGGTTAATAAGTTAATGCAAGGGTAAATCCGAGTTTGTATGACATATATTGTCAAATTGTTGATTTTCCGAATTTAATCGGACTTGTAATCATCCAGTAGCTTGCCAACCAAAAAAAGAAGGTTAGACAGAAATTATTTATCTTCTCCATCTGCCAAATTCTATTGATTATCTTCTCTCGATATGCAACATGAAAGGTCAGAAGTGCCACTGTATAACTTTTGTCAAATTATTCATATCCCAAACTGAAGATTAAAGCACCTGCAAGAGTTCCTTCTCTCGAGAGGCTTTCCACTGACGAAATTGTTCTGCCTCTTGTTTTATCTTTTGCTGCAGTTGAACCTACACAGAGAGGAAAAAGAAGATATATAAAGTCGAAAATTAGTGGCACATAGAGTAGAGGTCATAGATGATGACCTTAGAAAGTAGGAGACTTAGAAGGCAAATGTGATTTAACCTTTTGAGCTTTTATAGATTGAATTTCATCTTGCAACCGCTTTGCTGCTTCATCACTCTTTTGTTTCTGCTTTAAAAGTTGAACCTGGTTCTCTTGTTTTTTCTTAAGATCCAAAATCTGGTATATAGTCATAAGGATTGTTTAATATTTGAATATGTCGTGTTCTTTAATCCAAAAGTACACAGAAATTAGGCTAAAGCCTACTTCACCTGTGCTTCAAGCGATTTTAATTTCTGGGCATGGACATCATGCATTTTTTGTGTTTGCCCATCGGAACTGGCAGCAAGATTTTCAATTTCAGCTAACAAACGATCTCTTTCTTGCTGCAGTAATAAAACAGGTGCACAGATGAAACAACAATAATGAAATTTCAAGGGGGTAAAATAATGAACTTCCAAGTAACTTATTTCTAACCTGCACAGCCCATTTCTCATCTTCTAATTCCGCTACTTTCTTCCCGAAATGTTGCTTGAGTGCCACAGTATTGATTCCACCAAAACATTTCATCTCTGACTGTTCAGAGACCAAAGGTGATGTGAGGTTAAAAATAAAGAATATGTACTTCAAATTATCAAGGATGCTGATAGTAATAAGAATGTAACGTAAAAGATATACAAATTCAACTTCAAAATAAACTATAAAAAAAAAAATTATGTATGTAAAAAGTACCCTGCACCTTTTCTGATTTGTCTTTTAACAGGTTTGAAATCCTTAAAAAAATGAAAAAAACATTAACTGTGTTTTCAGTAGAACTTTTGGGGTAAGAAATGCAATCCTCCACAAATTACGATAAGAACCCACATATATACAGTGATGAAGTAAAGTTATTCTTGTGGATGCATAGACGGATAGATTGGACAGGAGAAAAATACCTCTTTCTCCTCTAACTGTCTATTCAATTCATGGAGCTCTTTGTCCATAGAATTCTGAAAAAGTGTGTGCTCCCACTCCTTTGCAACTTCTTCATCAATTTCCCTGGAATCACCTGCCAAATTTGGAAATGGTATTATATCTAATGTTGCAACAGAAGAAAAGTCAAGTTTGTGTAACATAAAATATTGAAGCGAGAGGGACTCTAACAAAAACAAAATGGAACATATGCCACAACCAGAATTAAAACTTTTATGCAGTATTACAAATGAGAAAGACATGTTTTTCACACAGAAAATGTGAGGAGTGCAGTACCTGTCATAGTTTCACCCATTTGATGATCAGTTTGCTCAATACTATTCAAGCTTCTTTTAAGCCCCTCACTTTTCATAAGACACAGACTATCATCCTGAAGAGGACAAAACATAAATTTGTGTATCACACATAAATCAATCCTATAACGAGGTTAAGGACATTGATGTTCCAAGAAAATGTAATAAACAAAACGAAAAAACGTAATTAAATTATCCATTGCTTTGAAAAATGAAAGGAAGATAAACAGAGAAGTTCCAAAAGAAGCAGCTACTATTACATACTTGAGCATCTGTTTCACGCTGGTCTACAAAAGTGCATCTACTGCGGTATTCATGGAGTTCTCGGCAAAGATCTTCATTAGCAGCTTCAAGCCAAGCAATCCTTTCCTTCAGAACCTAGACAAATGGTTTAATAAGGTATATGTAACTAGTGAACAATACCAAACTCTCTCCAGAATGAAATTCGTTCATCTAATTCAAGCAATTTGTTAATTGCGAACAAGATTAATTGTACTAAATAACATGTGTACTTGATCCTATAAAATTGGTCTTTACAAAATAATGGAGGATGAAATTATTAATATTTGTCTAATGGTTAAAGGAAAACTGGAAATAGCAGCTGACAAAACCGAATACCTGTATTTCATCCGATGAAGATCCTCCTCCACGTGCACAAAGTTCAGCTTGTAAATACTCCAGTTGTTGACGCATTTTTATCATCTCACTAGACATGGGATCTCTATTAACCTATTAAAGACAAATTTCCATGATAGACATGAATGGATTGTACTATCATAAAACAAGCATACTTACCAAAAATTGAAAAAATAAAAATTAGAATAATTCTCTAAAAAGTCTTACAACAGGCTTATTTTGGATATTTCGAGCACGATTTGCATATTTAAGTGTGTTAAGGGTTTCCTCAGCATTAATATCAGCCGGACTAATGCAGGCTGTAGAAGGCAAATTTTTGGTTATGTTAGGAATAACATGATAAAATGACAAACTTGTGAATCAATAGAGAGGAGATTATAATAAACAATGGAAGGTATAGGATAGACAACTATGAAAAGTATCAAAACCACAAAAGAAAAAAATACCAATCATAACAGTTCTGCTGTTTCCACCCAGCGAATCCTGCCAAAGTTCATGAATCAAATCGATATATAAAATTATAAAAAATAATAATTGAGAATGAAGGGCAAATATATGAAGTGAAAAAGAACTATTTTGAGCCTAGTCCATATTTTTAAATATAATACTAGAGATGTCAAATAAGTTACTTAGGTTAAAATCATTGAAAATCTTGACAATCAAGTTTCAAATATCAGTCCTCAGACGAACAGATTATTAAAGAGTCGGATAAATCACATCCTTGGATGCAATTTTGTTTGTTAATGGTTACTAGATTCTATATACATATCCTTTCAACTCCTATTAATACCGCAATCTATTGGCAGGGAGATTCCAAAGTTAGTTTGAGTACTTGGGACAGAAATCACTTTTCAACAATTCAGCAGTTCTTGTCCTTGCCACTTTTCTATGTTATAATAAAGAAGAGAACTGATTCATGGAATAATCTTTCAAATATGTCATACCTGCAAAAGCCTTGTAAGTTTGCTATCACGATAAGGAACATGTACACCTTCTTTGCGCTTTTTTTCATCACCAAGTGCACTGATAACATTACCAAGTGCAAGAAGGCCCTTGTTGATGTGAACTCCTGTTTGAGAACTTAAATGTTACTATGTTGGATAAAAGAACTTCAAGTTCACAAGTGATCAAAATCTTCACCAACCTTCCTTGAAACGCAAACCATCAGAACCAGTTCTTTTGGCTCTCTCTGATCCAGCAAGATCTACTAAATGCAATTTGGCACATAGATATTCTTCATTCATGCTCTCATTAGCACTGATTTCATCCGGTAGAATTGAATTGAGCTTACGCATTTGCTCTAAGGTAATGGTAAATATTGCATGTGAACGACTATATAAAGACATACCAGAAAACATAATATGTTAATAAAACCGGTGATAACTGCACCGAACTTAATAGTAACTATGCATTTAAAGGTAATGTTTCCAAAACCATCATGGTACACAAACATAAGGTTGAAAAGTTTCTAGTTAGGAAAAATAGAAATATAAGCATGATTCATAAAACTTATTGAAGTTTGTAGTAGATATATTTCTTAAATTTTATAAATGATAGAGTTTTCTCAGATATGTTATTTATGTAGTGTTATTTATTTCTAAAAATCCAAATCCTTGTTATGAAGAGTAACAGATTTAATGCATAATTTGAATGTTCCTGGATATTTGTTAAAACCATGTGAGTGTCTCTCCAAGCAATTATTTTCTGCAAGTAAGAGTTATAGGTACAGTGCATAAATTATGTGTCATATTTACCATGTTAAATGAATGGAATTTGAAAGATAATTACGGGAAAAAAATAAATTAAAATAAAACATTATCAAACAGCAATTGCAACCATCTTCAAATTGAAGTAGAAGTGAGAAGTGTAATTAACCTTGACTGATTGTTCATGTTTGTACTCCCTGTTGCCCTGCTCAATGATCCTTGCTCTAGACATGCAGCCATTTCTTTTAGTGAACTAACACTAACTTCAGTAGATCCAGCCAGTGTAATAACACCATTTGATGTTTCACGGATTTGTATTGGTGGTTTCCCAGGGACAGCTACTTTTCCTGCATGCCCATTTGTGGTTTCTGGTTTGCTCGAGCAAGTGGGGTCCAGCAAATCTCTTACTTCTTCTTTTAAAATCTTTCACATTGCAGGTTTTTAGTTAGACATATACCACAAAAAGGATTTTATAATATAGCATCAAATAGTATTGCTGAAAATAACAAATATAGAGATATAAAACAGAGTAGCTTTATTGGGGACACCTTACACACCCAAATAAGTAAGGAAAGATGATACACAAAGCTGATGCCATATGCATTTTTATAACTAACAAATATAACTTGCATTCAATTTCTAAAATTTTTCTAATTATGTTCTGTGACAGAATGGACACTAAATCATAGTTCTCGCTGTAACATGTTGGCTGCTAGGCACACACAAGCTTAGACATCTCAATAAGATCCATAATTCTGCAAACTGACTGACATTTGTACTGAACTCTATATTGTGATAGAACAATCCATATATTAAATTATAAAGTGAAATTGTAAAATAGACGCTGATGACATTAAATAACTCTTAAAGAAAGAATACCAACCTCAATGAAGGAAACGTGCAATTGGAATTCAGTCTGATGCTTTAAAGTTTCAATTTTGTTAAACAGAACATGCATAACTTGAGGAATTATCCCAGTTTGGCATCCATCTTTGAAGCCGGTACCCATTGTATATGTTTTCCCAGATCCTGTCTGAAATATTAAAAAAGTCAACTAGAAGAAAATTATTGACCAAGCATACATAATAACTGCTCCACTTGAGCATTTTCCCATTAGGGGTTAAGTTACCTGACCATAAGCAAGTACCGTAGCATTATACCCTTGGAACAAACCGTCAACAAGAGGTGCAATACATTCTTCAAACATTGCAGATGAAGGAGAACCAGTGCTCCCATATACATGATCAAACGTAAAGGAATGTGTCCCAATTTGTACCTGCAGCATAGTCAAATCAGGCATGCAATTCTGGAGAATTGTACATATAGTAAAGTTCAGAGGCATTGGCAAAACATGAACACGCATTGAAAAAAATACACCAAACATATACAGATATACTTAATAAATCACATCAAATGGCATAACATACTTGTGTGAACAAAGACCTTTCTCTGCTTTTCACTGCTAATGTCAATTGAAAATACATATACAGAAATATTTAATATATCACTCTGAAAGTACGAAATGCCATATAAAGATTGCAGCAAGCAACATTAGAAAAAATTCTATAAACAGATACATCAGTAATGTGGTATATTGTGTCTGCTCTTTACTGGAGAAAGTACAATTGATGTTACCCTCCATCACCATCTTCAAAAAGAGAAAAACAGAGTCATTCCAGAAAGGCACATAAGATTTTACATAATCTTGCAATAGAATTTAAAATTTCATATTAAAACTAAAATGAAACACAATTTACTTATAATAGAAAAGATAACCAACAAGTAAGAAGGCTACAATTCAGATGGAAACAAAACTTCACATTATAGTTCCTTTTTCATTTGCTTTGTATAACTTTTAACAAGGACCACTTTGGCACTAAACTGAGCCAATGCCTTATCTCTCATACATCTATACCAGTAAATTCAACGTAAGGCTCTGCATAATGGAATGAAGACACCTGTACGATTATTGAATTGTTGCATAAACAAAGACAAAGACTAACGAATTCCTAGATCGGAATTATAAAAGAAATAAACTAACAAAAACACCAAATGGAATATTCCGAAAACTAGCCAAGTTCACCTGATTCTGTGTAAATTTTGACCTCTGTAATCGTAAACTCGATTATGAAACCAATCCAGTAATGAAAATAATGAGTAATGATTATAGAAAACCATCTTCAAAGCAAACATGCAAAATGAAGCGTTTAGCATCCTAAGATCTAGATCTCCATAGATTTATGAATCAACAATTTTAAATAGGCATCCACAACAAGAACTATCCACTGAAATATATAGTAGACTGAACCAGCCCCGATGACATTAAATTCAGAGTCCACTCAGAGCTTTTACATTCTCACAACTAAGTGCATACCTGAGGCTTCCCAGCAATGACAGTGACACAATCTTTACAACCTTGTGCACGCTCATCACCGATGAGTGGCCGCACGTGAACTGCAACCTTCACACAACAATCCTCTCCTCCGCCGCCCGTTTCCATGGGAAGCAGCCAAAGATAACAACAAATAAACCCGCGATTTTGTCGGCAGTAATAGCAACAAGAATGAGCTTTATCTATATGTTTATGAATTCAATATTTGCCATTAACCGTTCTCATTGTCTGATAATTTGGAGAATTTCAGACAAAGAAAGTGATACAGTAACAACAAAAAACAACAGAACAGGACCAAGATGGAAACTATAAGTCAAGTTTCAGAAAATGTATTGTAGAGAGAGAGAGTCTCACAAAAAAATGTTAGAGATTTCAGAGAGAGAGAGAGAGGGAAGGGTAGTTGGGGAATTAACAAAATGGAGAGCGAAGGCAGGGAAGTAGCAACAGTTAACTGTAAAGACAACAACCACTATCATTTTCCTTAGGCTTCACTACTGAAAACATAAACTTTCATGACACTCTTTCCTATTTTACCCTTGTCCTAAGACAACGGCTCTCACCCGCCTTACTTCATGGTCTTGTCCTCCTTTTCTGGAATTGTAATTACGTTTTCACCCTCGTAAGTCCGTCCAAATATACGCTGTTTCATATTTTTTTTTAGGCCAAACGACTATTTCCCACCCAAGGTTTAGCGTTTTCTCAAAAGTCTCTCCTTTAACTATGGAAACACCAAACACCCACCCATGGCCGGTTAGATTTAACCAAACCCTAACGCCTGAAAATTTTATCTCCTTTTGCCCCCCTAAACTTTAAAAACTGAAATTTTCCCCCCGCCTAAGTTTTAAAAAATTGTAGTTTCACCCTAGGGTTTGGTTTTGAAATCTCCGACGACCTCTCCGGCTCCGTTGCCGACGGCCGCTCCCTCCCGAAGCAACCTCTCCTTCCGGCGATCTCTTTCCTCCCATTTGGAGGTTCGATCAGCGCCCGGAGACGCCGTAGGAGACGAAGAACTTCGTCGGGAAGACGAAGTTCTTCGTCTTCCCAGAGGTCTTCTTCTGGGAAGACGAAGAACTTCGTCTTCCCGACGAAGTTCTTCGTCTCCCACGGCGTCTCCGGGCGTCGATCGGACCTCCAAATGGGAGGAAAGAGATCGCCGGAAGGAGAGGTTGCTTCGGGAGAGAGCGGTTGTCGGCAACGGAGCCGGAGAGGTCGCCGGAGATTTCAAAACCAAACCCTAGGGTGAAACTGCAATTTTTTAAAACTTAGGCGGGGGAAAATTTCAGTTTTTAAAGTTTAAGGGGACAAAATTATATTCTATTTTAGTTTATTTTTAATATTATAACTAAAATAACGATTTTACCCCTACCACTGTTAGGGTTTGGTTAAATCTAACCGGTCATGGGTGGGTGTTTGGTGTTTCCATAGTTAAAGGGGGGACTTTTGAGAAACGCTAAACTTTGGGTGGGAAATAGTCGTTTGGCCTTTTTTTTAAAGGTTTGTGGAGTGCTATAAGTGCTACGCCCCGTATCATGATGTTTACGAGTCATGATTGTCGCCAGAATATAGTAGAAAAAAGAGATGCCACAGCACACAAGCCACGTGATTTGGAATCATATACGATTTCCGGAGGAAATTTGGGCACGGGGAAGATTCATACTTACATGTTAAAGACGATTTAATTTTATAAAATTAGAAATAAATAAAAGAATTTATTATCTGACAAACTTGAAAATATCTGTGTGTGTATATATAGTCAAAGAAAAGACCCGCAAATGCAATAAATTAATGCAAATATAAAGATAAAAAAAAAAAGAACATTAAATTTCATTACCTACCCTTTGTATTAAAATAAATTAGTAAATTGGGAGACAAATTAAAATTGGGGAAAATAAGAAAGGTGATGCGGGAAAGAGAGAGGAGGTAAAAGGAGACCCACACATTAGACATAGCCAGCTGGTGGTCTCCCATCCTCACATGGTCTTTTAGTGTCAACATCAAAATGGTCCCTTTAAAAAAAAAAAAAAAAAAAAAATTGAATTTGGTATTTTCCAACTTTAACGATCATCCTATACTCACTCAGATCTCATGCCGACCCACCTGCCATCCGTCTATCTCATTATCTGCTGGGTGATCTCAACCTAACCTAACATTTTGATTTTACTCTTCGGATTTTAATGATCATTAAGGCCTTTTAGGACCACTTTTTCTTTAATTTGTGGTTAATTTGTCACTCTTAGTTTGACACATTTTAACCAAATTAAGATAAAGCGGAACATCATTTAAGCAGGGTTGATTAGTTGCATAGAGCATGATTTAAGTGTCAAATCGTTTCATTAGTAAAAGTTGATTAGATTTCCCTACCATATTATGGACTTTCCTTTGTGGGTCTTAGCTAAAACATATTTTCAATGCTTCCATTCCTGTGGGATAGCAGATAAAAAGTAAAAAAAAAAAAAATCTTGACCATTTAATGTTTCCCATTGTTAGATACAAATGTGACATATTTCCTAATTACAAGTGAAAACGCCATTTGGCAGATGGGGAAAGAACTTAGAGACTCTTTTATTTCCTTTTCCTGATGCGGTAGACTGCAAGTTAAGCAAAACAACATTCTCATTCTGCAGTAACTTAACTGCTTCATTTACAAGAAAGAATGAGGAAAACAGAGAGAAAGCATATCATCTGACGCAAAAATCCTAACTCAACGGTTCCTTTTCACAACCTAACTCTTCGTTCATTGGATTTTTCCATTTCCGACCGTTAGTTTGGAAGAAAACCAAGCAACCATATAGACCCCGCTGCATGTTGTTCTGGATGATGAATCTTTTGTCGTCACATTGTATTTGTAGCTTTATTTTCCAAATTCAAACTTAGCTGTATGCCTTACCAACCACAAAATTAATTCCAAACAATCTGTCCAATCAGGAACTTAACCACAAGGTCCACAAAGAAACTTTACTACATGTTTAAGCCAAAGCAGTAGTAGCCTTTTCATTAGTCCGCTAATTAAATCTCATAAAGCAGTAGCTATTTCTGCATAAGTGCTTTATTAATTCCTATCCGAAATTCTCCTACCCTAACCAGCTTTTTCATAGTGCTTTGCGTCACCTGCTGCCACCTCCTTTACATAATAAATATGCATAAAAGAAATTAACTTAAATGTCCAAAGATAATGTGTTTCAAGCAAAAATGTCTAATTTTGGAGGATTAAAGCAAAAATGCCCAACTATTTTTCCATGACGTGGTAGAAAATTTTCCCGCAAGGTGAAGTACCAGCCCTCAAGATCCATATTTTCTAAAAAAAATATCATTTCTTGAGTACCATTTCAAAAAAACGAATCTACATCTATTCAAACATAATAACATTCAATCAACTTATTTAAAATAAGCAAGAATCAACCCATAAAATCAAATATTCAAAATCAAAAATCTTAGTTAAAAACATTCAAAATCTTTATCCAATCAATAAAATCTTAATACTAAAATGAGTAAAACATAACAAGAAACAATGTAATAATAGTTTTTTATCATTTTCATCACCGAAAAGCTAAAAAAATCGCTAGAAAATTATCGATCTCATGGAAGCCTTAGGGGAGAATGAATCTACCATCAAAATATAAGGGTATTTAGTTCAATTCACATAACTTGGGTATTTTAGCTTTATGTTAACAAAAGATAGAAATTTTTGTTTTGTGTGGATATATTTTAAGTATTTAATTTAATTTCTTTATATATAATAATTTTTAGTCAAGATCAATATCGTTAAATTCTACAGTCAAATAATGATAAGCAACTCTTGTGTATTGACTAGAATGATTAGTACCATTATTTGACTATTTAGTGTCCAATCCCATAAGGTTCATAGGCCAGGGGATATGATTCCAAAGGGAAAAATTGAATATGAGTGTGGCCTTCTTGTCAACCAAAGCGAATTTATGCAAGTTGTCTTGGATATAAACTGCAATGGTGCTAATTGCTACAACTGTCTCTTTCTCTCGTTGAAAGTTACAACGTTGGGGCTTTAAAACAGAGGAGACACAACATGTGCTGCATTGCTGGTATTCATCACGCGCATGCATCACTGGTAGAGCTATAACGAGAAGTGGGGTACCTAAAATATACTTTTTCTCTCGCTATTTTATCTACGCATCCGTCATATCATGCTTCTATATGACTTCTATATATGATTGGTAATGTGTTGGAGATGGACTGTTCCACTGGATTATCTATTGGGCTCGACAAACAGGCCTAGTGAATTTTGTTGTACTTAAGGAATGAAACTAGCCACAAGTCTACCTGGTTTATTTGTAGAAACTAACATATTAATATGAGATGAGACGAAGGCCAATTCCGAGCACCATTTAGTTCAAATTCGGTTTGAATAGAAAATGCTCTGATTCAAATTCGTCAAACTAAAATTAATTCAGTTAGGATGAAAATTGATTTAACTCAGCTCGGTTCTAGTTTGACTCGATTTCATAGCTCCAATAAATGGTTTAAATTTATCGCTCGATCGGTTTAAATTAATAGTTCAAATATATAATTCAAATTTATGACTTGAGTTTGTGATTCATTAACAAAATAATATTATTTTACCT
The DNA here is from genome assembly GCF_011075055.1 of Mangifera indica. NCBI lineage: Eukaryota > Viridiplantae > Streptophyta > Magnoliopsida > Sapindales > Anacardiaceae > Mangifera > Mangifera indica. The sequence goes on from NC_058155.1 coordinate 11,039,380, forward strand.
AAATAATATTCAAAATTTTTTATTCAAATCAAACCGAGTCACGAATTCAAACCACCAATTCAAACTATAAATTCGAATTAAATTAAGTCACTATTCAAATTAAACTCGAATCAAATACCTCCTAGTTCAAGTGTAGCTTGGTTTAAAAAATAAGTGAAATTTTCTTGTTTGAGTTTGACTCGAATTTAAATCAAACTAATTTGAGCTAAAATAGATCAAATTGAATCAGCTTTTGAAACTAAACTGACTTGAATCACATGTTATATAATAATATATTTAATTAATTAGTTTCTTATTGTTGGGAAATTAATATTCAAGTTATAATAATATATATTTTGGTATAACAATCACCACACCAGCTTGTTAAAATTGTTCATTATAATTAATTATTTAGTTTATGATTTCTGGGGAAACATTGATCAGAGGTTAATTCATTATTTAGTTCATTATAATTCATTCAGCTCGGAATTGGAAGTCAATAATTTAGGGTTCAATCATGGCTGTCATTTGATGGTTGTTTCTATTGTTGCAAGCTAGAAAGTAGAGAAATATAAACAAAGGCAAACCCTTCAACGTCATGTTGATGGAGAAGTGGTATTGTATGCACATATGTTGAAAAGAATGTAGATGTCGAAGCATGTTCTAAAGTTTTTCGTGATATTAGATATTAAATCGTAAGAGCATTAGATGATAGTGCAATGAAAAATAAGGAAAAGACGAATTTCGTATGCATGTAACACCTCATGATGTTAATGTACATCAAATTGTAAAATATATTAATCGTGCATAAATATAATAATTTTATTAGAAAACAAAGTAAAATGTCAAATGATCGAAAAAGAAAGAGATTATTGATTTTTTTTCTCAAAACTATTCTTAGATGTTAACCCATGTTTTCGTTGGTAAATAAACCACATGGAAAGTCGATATTACTATTGTTAGGTTCTTTCATAACGTTTATATCCTTGTGAAAATTGTAAATTCCATATGTTTTAGATGTCATAATTGTAATTGCTCCTAAATATAAATAACCAACTTATCATCTCGTGCACGTGAATTTGTTGAGAGATACTACAATGTAAGTCTAATCACTTGTCGATAGTTTCAAAAATAACAATGAATTCTTTTAAAGGGTTTAAATGATAAATTTTTAAGTTGATAAATAAATTAATAATAATTTGAAATTCATTACAGTTTCATAATTTTGATAGTTGTTTAAACTAACGCTTATCAGAATTTGATAAAGAAAATGGTGCGAATAAAAATTTAATTTATAAATTTAAAGGGTGAAAAGTCATCTCATCAAACCGGGGGGGGGGGGGGGGGGGGGGGGGGGGGGGGGGGGGGGGGGTTTGGATTTGGCCAATATAAAACTTTAAAAGGCCAAAGAACTATTCCCAACCAAGGATTGTTGTTTATCCAAGCATCTCCCCTTTAATTTTGAAAATCTCAAATACTTACCCATGAGTAGTTAAATTTAACGAAACTTTAACCTCTTAAAATTGTATCTCTTTTTCCCTCTTAAACTTTAAAAACTAAAAGTTTTCTCTCAACCTAAGTGTTAAATATTAATAGTTTCTCCTTAAGGCTTGATTTTTAGATCTCTAACGCCAAATCAGACGTCATTGCTGACCATTTATCCCTCCCGAAGCTTCCACTCCCTTCAACAGTTTCTCTCCACTTATTTGGACAACTGATCGATGTTGAATGAGGTTGGAAGACGACAGGAGATGAAGAGTTTCGTCTTCCCTAATGAAACTCTTAGTTTTTCAGAAGAATATCGATGTCGAACGGATATCTAAATGGATAGAGAGAGATTGACGGAGGGAGAAGAAGTTTCAGGAGGGATAGACGGTTGGCAATGTTGCAGGATTTAGCGTCGGAGATCTGGAAACCAAACCCTAGGGAGAAACTGTCATTTTTTAAAACTTTGGTTGAAGATAAATTTTTAGTTTTTAAAGCTAAAGAGAGAAAAAAAAGATTGTATTTTAGTTTATTTTTAATATTATAGATAAAATAATGATTTTACTTTTATTATCACTAAATTTAACTGTTTATAAGTTGATATTTGAGATTTTCAAAGTTAAATAGGAGATAGTTAAGAAAACAGCAACGCTTGCGTGGGAAATGGTCGTTTGACCAACTTAAAAACCCCAAAAATCCCAAAATTGCTTTGCCTTTGTAGAACAGGACACAATAAATAAATGAAAGAAATAGACGGAGCGTATCTTCGAGTCATCGTCTCACAGTGAAGCTTCCAAGTCGCGTAAGCCTCAACTCGACCTTGGCAATTGGCATATTACAAGTCAATATTTTTTCAAGTTCACAAACAAAATTTTTTTTTTTCTGCAGAGAAAGAAGCGATTGATATCCTGAGATCAAGTGATCAAGCATCATCATCAACATGTCTGGTGGCATCGCACGTGGCCGTCTTACTGAGGAGCGAAAAGCATGGCGCAAAAATCATCCTCATGTAAATTTTCTTCAATTCCTGCTCTCACACACCGCTTTTTTGACGTCTATAGTTATATTTTTTATCCGTTGAGTTTGGTTATTAATTATCTGTTTGATTTCCTCTTTTAGGGTTTTGTGGCCAAACCTGAAACTGCTAAAGATGGCTCCGTGAATTTGATGGTCTGGGAGTGTATTATTCCTGGCAAGGCGGGGGTTAGTGTGTTTATTTATTTTTCTGTAAAAGCTTGCTTTTGATTTTTGATTTCTTAGTAAGATATGATATCCTAGTTTAAACCTTTGAATTGCTGGACTAGAAAACAAATTCTTAGAAGAAATCTGTTGTGCATTTTTGGGCTCTTGGATGGTTATATGTGTGAAATTGAGGCTAAAATATTCTATAGTTCAATTTATTAATATATGCCCTATGGGTTTATGGAGCTATAATTCCTTTTTATTTGATACTTTTGTTTGTTGTGGCTTTCACATTTTGTGTTACGGTTGTGCTTAAGGGAATACAATGTGTAATGTGTGCACATTGCTTCCATATATATCATCGTAATTTGTCAGAGATCATCATCAGGTGTCATCCTTTGGGATGTTAGCATTATCAGATGGTTTGTTGAAGAAACACTAGATTGAGAAGGACATAGTAGTGACTTCTATAGCTATTTCTTCAGGGTTTATGCCATGGTGATTTACATGTGTAGGTGGAGAGAGATAATGAAGCAGACTTTGGTATTCAACTTTTAGGGGGCGTTTGGTTTGGGTAATGTTTTATTATCAAAATAGAAAGATTACTTTGAAGTTAGATTACTTAGATGGGTATAAATGATTACTATGTTTGATAAAATTTTGTAGGTATAAATAATTATTGTGTTTGGTTAAAGGTAATAAAAGATTACTAGTAAATTATTTTATTTAAATGTCATTGAATATAATTATTTTTAATTATTTTTAAATATTTTTTATATTATTTGTCATATTAATTAAAAATAAATTTATTTTTGTTTCAAAAAAATAATAAATAATAATATAATTATAATAAAATCAAAATTACTTCGGTAATCTTTAAATACCTAAGGTGAAGATGGTAATCAGATTACCACCTATATTACCTACCACGTCAGTATTGGTAATAGAAGATTACTATAATATTTTATTACTGACAAACCAAACATGGAAATAAAAGATAGATTACCAAAGTAATCTTAAAAAACCTAAACCAAACGCCCCTTAGGGATATGTAAATTACTTATTATTTAGTGCCAATAGATATTTTACTGCACTGTTTGAACATTATTGACCTTCCTGATTCTGCAGACTGACTGGGAAGGTGGCTTTTTCCCACTTACTCTTTACTTCAGTGAAGATTACCCAAGCAAACCCCCAAAATGCAAGTTTCCCCAAGGTTTCTTCCACCCTAATGTCTACCCTTCTGGAACTGTCTGCCTGTCAATCCTCAACGAGGACTATGTATGTTCTTCTCTGCTTTTTTCCTGTACTCTTGCAAATCATGTCAAATATTGGATCAGCTGTATTATCAGCTTTACTAACATGTAGTTTTCTGTAGGGATGGAGACCGGCCATTAATGTGAAGCAAATTTTGGTGGGCATTCAGGATTTGCTGGACCAGCCCAATCCTGCTGATCCTGCACAGACTGATGGGTATCAGCTTTTCATCCAGGTCTTTTTCTATCCCTACAAGATCACAATTCTTAGTTTACCTGAAGTGTTTAGCTTTTTTTTTTTTTTTTTTTCTAAGAAACAAAAACTTTTCCTAATAAATGTGGCTTTGACATTGGCAGGATCCTACTGAGTACAAGAGAAGGGTGCGACAACAGGCCAAGCAGTATCCACCAGCAATATAATTTATGTTTGCTTTTCTGGATATGAGTAACTTGTTTGTATATCTTGCATTGTTTAAGTCTGACTCTCTGTGCAAGAGTGAAGCAGCTGAATTATTGGTGGCAGATGAATGTTTTATGTGGGTATAACTATTGCCTATTTCAGTTATGAAGGGTATTTTTATAAGATGTCTTGAATTTCTTTTATATGACTATGTATACTCTCGGAGATGATATGAAATTTGCTTAGAGTCTATAAAGATAAGAGTCGCTTTTATAATTAAGTGCATGAAGCATAAATAATTTTACCATAAGAAAAATCAAAAGCAATTTGATGCTTTATGTAATTGTACTGAGATTGTCTGATGCTCATTTAAGGTTTTATATCTTCATGATAGACTTAATGTATAACTGTAGAAAAAAGAGTTTAGGTTCACGAAGTTTATTTGCTTTAAAATCTGATGGACTCTCTTAGAGGAGGGTTGTGTTACAGGGTAACACCCTTCAGAGAAGGTGTAAAAAAGAGAAAAGAGCTTGTGGTCCATGCATGTACCATAGTTGGTTGCAATCATTTTTCATTGGCAAAATAAAAAATTGAGATGAATCTTAAAGCATTTAGACATGAAAGCGTAGGATTGTATGTTATGCAATTTCTATCTTATTTAATTTAATTTAATTTTGTTTTAACAAAAAATTGATTAGAGTCAATAGGGTTTAGTGACTATTATAAATTTACATTTACTTTTCAGTTCTCAAGCTGTTTTGTATATTTTAATATCCTCAGAGCCTTCATGTCATTGTAAGGTGACGATTTGCCATCTTCAAGAGCTTTCGTTGCTAACTCTCTGTGATGGTCGACTCTTTTCCTCATCAGTACCGCAACATCTTTATTATCTGTGTCACACAAAATGCGTAGCTGTCAATAAATTCAAGGTGATATGCTTGTTGGCCATACCTTCCAAATTTTATTACCTGTCAAGACTCCAAATTTCTTCTCTTGAGTTGACGGCCTTTTGTTTTAAAATTGCTCCACAAAATTGGCAAGGTGACCATGGGTATGGCAGTGTGCACCCTTTTGGGTGTAGAGTTTTAGTAAGCAGTTTAAGAATGCTCCCATCGCGGATACTCAGGTATTAAACTCTGCTGTACGCATTTCATTGTGCTCAAAAGTATTAGCAACCCTCAAACCATGAAATGTCTGGTTAATCTGGTTTTTGTCTGTGTTTCTTGTCGACATTGTGTGTGTAAGAATGTTTCTGACTACCCAAATCAAGGAGCATCCTGATTCTTTCATTGCCCGAAGTATTGCGTTTTGAAAAGCCACGTTGGTGGTTATTGTTGTGCTGACCCTTATTCCATTTGGAGGCCTGGTGCCATGTAGGAAGGCACATTACTTCAAGTTGTTAATCTTTTAAAACAATGGTGGAATCTCAAGGAAAGGGATAGTTTGTGTGTCAATGTATGGATAGGTCATAGGTGGAAGGAAAATGCAGTTTCATGATTAATTAACGGATGATTATTGTGATCATGCTGGAATCAGAAATGAATACCCTTCTCCACAACTACTTTCAAATGATGACTGAATTCCAAGTTGGCCCAAATTAAATCTTAATATTCTGCTATCTTCTGATTTATTTGTACCGTAATTTGGATGAGATCCTCTTTAGTAACTCAGAACTACTTCCATATCATACAATGTTTTTAGTTCTACCAGCCTGCTGAATTTGACCAAGAAAACAGCCTTTTTCTTCTGTTCAATCATATAAATGCACAACATGCATACTATTCTTAGCTTAGACTTCCACCCATTCCAACTTCCCCTGGGTTTATTATTTTTTAATTACTTTTCTCGTTCTTGTTGTCAACTGTCAACCAAGTTTAAGCATCCATTAATTAAAAAACTAAATTCCAACCCATTAAATACTTTTCTTAGTAAGGTGAGCATCTTGTCTTCATGTCATTGGTCCATCCAGTTCCAGGGGAAGTCTTTCTACCTCTATGCTCGAATCACACACTCCGCTAAAATTATTTATTATAAATTTTATCAAATAGAGATAAAGAAAATCACAACTGACCTTCAGTTATTGAGTGAAAAGGGATGTTAAAGATCAATGAAACATTGGCATTGAATATGTACAAAGAAATGAATGCTTGAGAAGGCAAAAGTATAAAAGACACAAGTTAGAGAAGTAAAAATATATGCATGTATAGTCCTCTAAATCTCGTTGTAAAACTCTGATTCTCTGTCTTTGTACTTCGAAGATGCCACTCGCACAAGAACCACATGATTCAAACCAAAAACAAGACAAGCTGGATGGCACCAAAGCCAAAATCTGTTGATCATCCTCCTATCTTGTGGCTACAACACTGTGTTTGGGGATCTACCAGAACTGTCCAAAGCAATTTCAAATAAATCAGCCTCAGACTCTTCATCAAAATCTGATGTTCTATTATGATTCCCTGGATTGTTTCCGCCTTTCATTGTCGGTCGGTTAAGCCACTGAGAGTCAATTCTTCCCATGGAGAATAGCTCTTTGCTGTCTTCATATCCAAGAGCAGCAGCTGGGGAATTCACAAGAGGGCCAATGAAGCATGGATTTGATGTCCGTTGAGCATTTGCTGGTGCATATGTGAATGCGCTTTGCCCAAAGTTGACAAGAACTATAACATCATCATTTGCTGCAATTGTTGGGTATAGTGGAGACCCAAATTCCTCAGACTTGCAATGGATTACATGCACTAGCTCTGAGTCCACTGTAAAAAACACCTTCTTTTGCCTTGGGTCAAACCCACAACCAATTACCTTGTCTGTTCTTCCCCATTCTGTTTTTTCGGATTCAAAAGCTAGTTTAATCCCTGAAAAAGATAAAAAACTCTTATGGTCAGCATAAAGAATCATCTGAGCACTAAGAAGGCTGGAATCAACTATTAAAATTTTAGTTGTACAGATCATAGAGCATTAGTTTTTATGAATTTGGATCTAACAGCTTTATACCTACTTCATATCCATTGAACACTATTGAAGGAGAGCTCAATAGAAGGATCTTGGCTTAAACTAATGAAATATTATTAAGCTATTATAATTCATGACCATGTCATCTAGGTGGCCTTTTCTCATCATCTTTCACCAATTTTGGGACCTTTTAGGTGAGGGATTCATTCAGTAATGGGTTGCCACTTTGTCTCTGCTAATACTGAGAATAATTTTGTTACAGCTGCATTACTTATGACTTGATTCTACTGAGTTGCAGATACCCACAAAAAAAAAAAAAAAAAATTAAAGAAGAACAGAAAAATGACTTTACCATCAAGATACACAGAACCATTAGAGTTGAATCCGATTGATCCTGGATAGCTTCCTGGGAGTCTTAAAGGAAGAGAACCACCAGCAGTGAGTCCCAAAGATAACATCACTGCTTCACCTCTGCTATCATCTTTACCAGCAAGCTTCAAATCTTCAATCTTGTTAATATTATGAGTGCTGGTAACATGGACTAAAGACTCTGAATTGGCCATTTCATTAGAATTTTCTTGGATGAGTTTAATCTTCTCACCTTCCCTGACTTTTCCGTTTAGTTCACGATCGTCACGTGAATGTAGAATTGTGATTTCGAAAAAAGCCTCTTGGGGAAAAGCAGAGTTTCCCAGGGGTGGCCCTGGCAAAGGCAAAGAAGTTCTAATAACAGAAGCAGCGGCCATAGAAGGATTGTTTAGGCTGACTTTCTTTAACCCTGAATTTAGCGTAATCTTTTGCATAAAATCAGCTGACCCCGGAGAAACTTCCCAAGTTATATCCGTTTGTGTTTCTCTTCCATAATCACCAACTGCACATAATCCTAACAGGCTTGACCGAGATGATGGAGATGACGACATGTAGTTTGTGAAACCAAATCTAGACCATCCATTTTCAACAGCGTCTGTAACAAGCGCTGGATGATCAGCCCAGTTGAACAACGGCATCGTCGGAACCCCTCGACGGAAAACATAATAACTTCCTCTTCTCTTGCTATCCAAATCAAGATGATTATGCAAAGCCGCCCGGTGAAGTTGTGCAATCCCGGCTTGCAAATTCTCAGGCCTAGTTTGATTGGGATCAATAAATTGCTTTGGTTGCTTATAACAACACCATCGCCAAATGAACATGATAAAAAGGATTGACAGAGCTCCTATGGAAACTGCCACCAGTACAACGTGTGTCGATTGAAGCATCTCTCTTCTTCTTAAACTGACTTTTTGTTGTTATTCGGTTAATTTAAGAGGGTTTAGATGGTGGGTTTTGAAGAAATATTTTGTAAAGAAAGAGAGGTTCAAGAAGGAGAGAGATATAATAAGGAGAAGAAAAACAGACAAATGGCAGGCGTGCGGGGACCAAGACTGGTTCAAGAAAGGCAAGAGCATTGACCATTGAGTAAGCTGAAACAGTAAAGTGGCCAAGCAGTTACATTACAAATCCTCAGAGATTTGCCATTAACATCTTTACCATAAAAAAAAAAAAAACGCGTTGGTTGTTTCACTTTCCATTTTCATTTTTCAAAGGAGAGAAACAGAGACGCATATTGATGTTGTGTTTTGAACCAACCAAAACTCTTCTAGAAGGACAAAAGCAGAGATTTCCAATGGTGGACTAATGAAAATTATTTATTGGAAATTGGATTGTGGAAGGAAACAGTGAAGCATCACGGGTTTCCTCCCGTACAGGCAATCCGGAGACTGGTAAAAAAATAAAACAGCGACATGGTTCAAATAAAGGAACATAAATTTTATTGTAAAATGAGTTGGTAGTTTTTTGTCTGTCCGAGAGTTAAGTTAATCCCATGTTGTTGACATATGTTACAAAAAAAATACCGTCAGGATTCTGGAAGGAATATATGTGTATACCCCATATCGAAAGCTTGTCTCATTTGGGTTCAACTCTGGCCTTTGAGTTTGACAGAAGAGCTAAAGGCTAAGCACAGCAAGATACATTTTAAGGATGGGCAGCCTAAGCCATTTTGGGGCGCATGTGGGACTTCAATTTTCTTTCATTTTCTTTTCTTTTTTATTGGTATTCATTTTGTTCAAGTTGGGGGCATCTTGACTTATCCGGACAAGTAATAAAATCTGAAATTTCATTTATTTGATATAATTAGTCCAACCTCAACAGAATAATTCGATTCAAGTAAGGTTTCTCAAGAGAAAAAAGAAAAACAAAAAAAGAAGTTGGAGTAAGACTAGCCTCTATGATGGAAAATTTCTACTCATTGCTGAATGAAAAATTAGTGAAGGGGAGCCCCAGCGGACCGTAAACAAAAGTTTACAGGGGAAAGATACTTTTATTGTATATAATTTTGGCAATGGCTCGAGCTCAAATATTATAAGCAACAACTCAACTAAGCAAGCCCCCACCAAACTTGGTTGCTTACGTCGTTATCATTCGTCCGCTGAATCAATTCGAAAATATGAAAGCGATTATGGAATTAATTTATGGGTTATCCTATTTGGTTGTAGTTGATTTAAGGTGTCTACCATAATTCTGAGGATAATTCAAGGGAACATCATTAAAATGAAAGGGAAAATGGTTAAAAAATCTGTTTATCTTCCTTAATCACTGAAAATTATTTTCATTAAGAAGAGAGATTACAATGTCATTAATGCCTAAGATAAGATTGTTAGCCATATGAATGGTATGTAAATATGATATTAGCCATATAAATGGTATGGTGATATGTTACCAGGTTTATGCCCTTACCAAACTAATAGCTCAAATCAAGGATTTGGATTTTTTTTTTATTAATAGTTTAATGCTTTTAGCCAATTATATATATTCAGTTTTGAATACCCAATTAAATATTTAGATAATATGTTTATCATGTGATTAGATGAATTTGAATTAAAAATAAAATAATACTCAATTATATAACATTGCTTTGTAGCCATATTAGTTTACACACTTTTGTATAATAATAAAACTATAACTATGTATACAGTTTTGAATACTGATTGGATATCCAGAGAATATGTTATCATGTCATTTAGTGATTTTATATTAAAAAAATAACATTCAATTTTATGATAACATATCATTTGAATATCTAATTAAGTAATAAAACTAATGCAGAGAGCGTTGCTTTTGGTATAAATAAGGTTGTATATGTATACACAATACACACAAAAGATTGCATAAACTATTTTGCATTTCTCTCCAAAGTTCCAACACTGAAGTTCATGTTATAATGTATGATGATCACTTTTAAATATAATGCTTCAGTAGAAGAAAACAGTTGGACTTATGAAGTTAACCAGTGTTAAGTAATAGTATTATAAATGCATCAGAAAACAAGATTAGTTAGACAGATGATATAGAAAATTGTATAAGCAACAGAAAGATGACAACAGACTGTATAAAAAATGGTGATGCCTTCTCTCTCTCTCATCTGGCACTGACACGGGTCATTTTTTATAAAGGAAAAGAGAAAGTGAAAGAAGATAAGCCAGCATGAGGATTATCACAGCAAATATAACTTTTTTCTGGGTGTGGCAAAAATTAGTACTAGACAAATGCATTTAAGTAAGAGCTCATTCATCACATTTGTCTCTTCACTTGCAGACAGGAGTTGGCACAAGAAATGATTGGTTATGGAGTTGCTTTCTGAATCCCTCATTGGCAGGGCAGGATATTATGGGACTTGGGAAATCAAAATTTCAATATAATCAAGAATAAGCCTATCTTTGGAAACAAAAGGTCCTTGGTTCTGTATAAATTATAAGTCTTAAGTACTAGAATATGTACAACAGTTGAACAGCAGCACATCTTTTTCAGTGAACCAACAGTGAAATCTGCCTTGTTCATCATCCTTCAGTTGCAGCTCTACAGAAATGAGAAAAGAACATTTAATCATAGACTTGAAAAAAAAAGTTGCATGGACTCATTATGGTTTTACATCATTTCCTGACCCTTACCAGAATTTGATACCTCGAATAAGGATGGATTTGAACTAAATTAACTTAACTTAAATTAGTGTTCAATTCGAAATTAGAGTTTTAGTTCAACAATTCTGTTCAAATCCTCTCGGGTAATATTGTTCATCTCTGATGATATTATTTATCTCATTAATAATATTATTTATCATATCAATAATATTATTTATCCTATTGGTGAACTCATGCAAGATCTTTCAGCAATTCGAATGAATGATGTAATTGATAAACACTCCCAACGATGAAAGTTCTCTGTATAAAGTAAATGGGCTTTGATGTTTTTTCACGATTCCATTGATAAAAAGGCCCATTAGAGAATCAGGCTCTACAAAAGCCCAACTCATCCATCTTGATGGATCCATCCCGTGGTATAATACAAGATCCGACCCGGATATTGTCCACTCTCCTTCCTTATCTGAATCTCATTCATGTTCGCTCTTAGTCACGGAGATCGGTGGCACACTGCGCAACAAATGAAAAATGAATTCCCTATCCCTTTGCAACTCTCTCGACCCTCACACTCTGAAACCCATTTTTCAAAAAAAGGACCTCCATTTCTCTCAATCTCTTCTGTTTCACAATTTTCCCTCTAATTTCAAAACCAAACTCAAACCACTCTCATCCTCATCACGATGTTGCATCAAAGCCACCTCAGCCAATCACGCCGCAACTTTCGAAATCGATATGGTCAGAAACAAGCAAGGAGTCTACACACAAAAAACTAACAACAAGGTCGTTGTTTTGTGGGACCTCGATAACAAGCCACCACGTGGCCGTCCGTACGATGCGGCCATGTCGTTAAGAAGGGTAGCTGAGAAGTTTGGGGAGGTAACTGACATATCTGCTTACGCTAACCGTCACGCTTTTATTCACCTCCCTCAGTGGGTCATCGAGGAACGCCGTGACCGCAAGTCGTTGGACATTTTTGAACGCAGAGGAGTTGTGATCCCCAGTGATCCGTACATCTGCGGAGTGTGTGGTCGTAAATGTAAGACCAATCTTGATTTGAAGAAACATTTTAAACAGTTACATGAACGGGAGCGGCAAAAAAAGTTGAATCGAATGAGATCGTTGAAGGGAAAAAAGAGACAAAAATATAAAGAGAGGCATATAAGTGGGAATGAGAAATACAATGAAGCGGCGAGGAATATTTTGAAGCCCAAAGTTGGTTATGGGTTGGGTTCGGAGTTGAAGAGAGCTGGTGTGTTTGTTAAGACGGTTGAGGATAAACCACAAGCTGCAGATTGGGCGTTGAAGAGACAGATGCAGCATTCTATGAGTAGAGGGATTGACTGGCTGTTTTTGGTGTCAGATGATAAGGATTTTAAGGAGATGTTGAGGAAAGCGAGAGAGGCGAATTTGGGTACCGTTGTGGTGGGAGATTCAAATAGAGGATTGGGGCAGCTAGCAGATTTGTGGGTGCCATGGATAGGGGTGGAGAATGGGGAGTTGACAGAGAAGGATTTGGTGCCTAGGAGAAGGAGTAACGAGGGTTTTGAGAGGAATGAAGATGAATTGTTTTCTGTTAGGCAGTTTGATGGAGGATTTGGTTTTGAGGGTGAAAGGGATTTGGATGACGTGGTTAATGTGCTTGTTGGTGAAAGAAACGAGTTTCGTGGTGTGAGGATATCGATGTTTTCAGAAGGAGAAGAGGAAGATGAAGATTGGGTGACTGACGAAATGGATGGAGACTATTTCTTAATGGAAGAGGGAATTGAAGACGTAGATGGATACTATTGAGATAACAAATGCAGTTGTTTATACGAGACACGTCGTTGGAGCACATTGATCTTTAATGGAACGAAAAGAGCTTGCACTCTTCAGTTGAGAGCAGAATCAGCCTATTGAATGCTTTGTCGACATATGGTGTCCTGGTTTTTCCTCTCAAGTAAAAGTGGATATTTTATAATGCATTTAGTCATTTGATTTTCTGAGAATGCTTGTGCGATCATCAAACACTCCTATTTGTTCTCAGATACCGAAAGTAGATGCTTGTGGTCTTCAGATATGAAATGGGTGTATGTCTGACCTAAAGTCTTAGCATGCTTCTTAAGTTAGATTATAGTCAGAGTGATATACTGTATTAACTTCGCTAGTATTACATAATGAGAACTGTGGACATTGCCATTCATCGCAATCATTTTTTGTTTCAAGTATCATTTTAGTATACATATGATTATGATGCTCACTCATTAAAGTGCCTCTTGTGATGCTTGATTAGAGCTTTATATAATTTTATGAGGCATAAAGTACTCGGTGGTTATTGTCAACACATCTGTCTTACAAACTCTTGGTCATCCAAAATTATGCATTTGCAAATTCATCATTCTGGTTTCACTTTTAATCTGTGCACGTCAAGGCTGATGGGGTGGAATATATGTTTGTTTGTTGAAAAGCTGCTCATTTGTTATTGACTACATGGTGTTATTCATTTTTTCTGCTTTGAATGTTGTGGCTTGTTTTCTCGCTGGCTATGTGAAAATGATGATAAAAGGATCCTATTGACCAGCATCTGCAGTGATTTTTTGTGTGTCAAGAGGAGCATTGCTTTTTGGTGTATCAGGATGAGCAAGAAATGAATAAGTAAATTTAATGAAAATAGTAGGGCGTGGAAAGCAATGGCAAAATTAGTTCCTACTTCCTAGAGGATTTGCTTATAAAAAATCTATTCCTATAGGATTGCCATCGAGTTTCAACCACTGGTTCACTCCAGTACTTGCCTGGAGAACTCAGTGTAAGCTGGACTTGCCCATGCAATTTCATTTCATCATTATACTTGATGAACAGTGTAGCATGAACCTTATTTTGGTTACACTTCGTTTATGCATTAATTTTGCTTTTGTTGAAATTAATATTGCCTGTATTATTAATGGTTGGTTGTTGGCTTTTATTGGAAATGGCTAAACAGTATTTACTGCTCCCATTTGTCTGTCCTCTAAACTAATTGTGCTAGAGAGCTCATGAGCATTTCACTAAAGAAAGATTCATGGCACCTAATGATATGATCGCAATTGTTAGAAGAATGGTCTTGGCCAAATTAGCATACTAGATATCTTTTATAATGTGAAGTCACTGGTCTCAACTCTCAAGTTTCATTTATCTTGATTGCTCTGTTTGTTAAAAAAGAAATGAACGGAAAACTTTCTGGGGTTAGAAAAGGTTGCAAATTTCTTCTAGATTGTTCTTTGATCAACTTATCTATCTTATGTCAATTCAATGTAATGAAAAATATTTGGTCTTTGAAAAAGTGATGGTCGATATTGATTTTTGAATTTGGAGTGGCATATTTCTTCTCATGAAGCATTAGTATCCTGGAATTCATGACCCCTGACCAGCAGAGGTCCTTTTCATTGTAGTGGTGATGAGTTATTTAAAAGCATTGTGATTGTGAATTTGGTGGTCAGGTTCAATGGTTTGGTGAATCCACTCAGAACAGATTGTAAGAGCGCTTAATGTTTACTACTTACTCTATAGGAAGGTGGAGACAGATTAGACCTTGGATTAGTGATGTTAACAGTTATAATTTGCATAATCATCTGATGTTACAGGTAGCAGTGGATGCCCTGATTGAACTATTTTGATATTAATCAATGAGATAGGAAATTGAAGATTAACATGGGCAGTTATTTGCTTGATGGCATTGATTTGGGTGGAAAATATCTGGGCTCTTCCCATTCTAAGTTAAAATCAAGCATTGTTTTCAAAAATACCACAGGCAGAGCAATAGAACTTGCTGTCATTCTAGGGAAAAGTTAATGGAGAGTGTCGGAGTAGAAGTTTGTAATGGAACAGGAGTGAGTTGAGAGCAGCTCCTGGGCAGAGGTAGCCTTGTCTCTAGCAGTCATTTTTCAAGCAACAAGTAGCGTAAGAGACGAGAACTCAAACTCTAAAATGGAATAATATTATAATTGGAAATGTAGAATTATTTGTTGATATGTTTGCCGACTGAATCTTCCAGTTGCCGACTGGGCACACTCTCCCGTCCTCGTGCTGCAACTCTCTATATAATAACAATTTATATCACTTTTGTCTCGGTGGGGAGGGAGAGAGGCAGGCTGTCCAAACTCCAAATTCCGATTGCGCTTAATGTCCACACAATACTAATTTGATATAGTAGCTACGGAGGAACTGATTTATCTTTGGAAAGAAAATTCAACTTAAATAAAAGTTGTTAAAAAAGAAATTGTGATGTAATGTGATTGATTGAGACTATTAAATTAAAAGTAATATTATGTATATAATTTTATATATAAATAATTACGTATTATTATATAATTTGATAGTTTTAAATTAATTATAAAATAATATTTAATCATATAATAATATATCATTATTTATATAAAAAAAATACCTGTAATTTTATTGATGAATAAACTTATTCATACAACTTAATTTAATAATATTTGATTAGATAATTTTAAAGTAAGAAAAAAAATAACTAATTACATCACATAATGGTAAATTGTCACATCAATTTGTAATTTATCATAAACTATTATTTTAATTTATATAAAATAATTAATAAAATTTGTTTGAACAAATAATTTTTACATGTTTCATGTTTCGTCAATTGTAAACAATATTTGAAAAAAGAAGGGTGATGGTGATAAAGATGATGACGATGGTAATTTTAAAATGACAGAAAACCTATATATAAAGACAATAAAATTATATGTATAATTTTTATATAAATTTTATATACAAATAGCGATATATTATTATACGATTATATATTATTTGATTTTTAATTATTAATTATTTATTTATATATTAATATATTATTATTTATATATAAAATTATGTATAAAAGTTATACATATAATACTACTCACAGAAATATGGTCAATATTCAAAGTAATTATTTTGCATTATAATGAGGTATATTTTATGGTTTTGTTTATATAGGCGGTGGAGGATAAGTCATTAATTAAAGTCAGTAATCAATAATACTTGTAGGTAGCCCAACCATTAGAGATCAGACACGTATTCAAAGTCATTTGCCATTGTTGAATTGACTGAACACTAAGCCACAATTAAGCGGATGATTAAGAAAGAGAAGGAATTAATTATTCAATAATAAGGATTAAAGTAAACAAGATACTAATTCTAGGTTTTACTGTTTCCATCATAGAAAATTACAAATCCATCCTTATTGCCTGGACGGAAAGTCGTCCTCAACCCCATCCGTCCATTTTCCACCGACTCTATTCTCTCTCTCTCTCTCTCTCTCTCTCTCTCTCTCTCTCTCTCTCTCTCCCCTCATTTCCGCTTATAAACTAACTATTTTCCGGCGTGTTTAGTTAGGTAATATTTTAGGTCAAACAACTATTTTCCACCTAAGTTTTTGTGTAAATATTTTTTCATCTGTTACATATCAAAAATATAAATGTCCACCCATATATTAAATTTCACTATTATTATCAGGGATAAAATTCTCATTTAAAGATTTTATTTTTAAAAAGATTATGTTTTCACCTTAATTTTAAAAATTAATAATTTTTCCCCTAATCTTAAAATTCTTAGGTGTAAAAACTTACTCCCCCCTTCCAAGTCTAGAGTTTTACACAACTTTCATATTTTTTTCATTGATAGCCATCTTCTCAACCTTGTAAAACCTTTGAGTTTCACCCCCACTTCACCTTTAGTTTCCAAATCGTCGCCAGTGACTTTCTGCCTTCATCTCTGACATCTCCACCACTGAGCACGAGCCGTTGGTGTCCACTTCCCTACTATATCTCTATCGTTGGAAGCAAGACGCACCAAGGAGGCCGAAATCGAGCAAGATCTCTTACTCGATTTTCATTTGTTTTTTCTTCCAACGACAGAGATATGGTAAGGAGATGGACACCAGTGGCTCATGCTTGATGGTGGAGATGTTGGAGACGACAGGAGAAAGTCGTCAATGGTGATCTAAAGGTGAAACTCAAATGTTTTGGAAGGCTTGGGGGCGGTTGCAATAGAAAAAGATATGGAGGTTGTGCAAACCCTAAACTTGAGAGTAAAAGTTAGTTTTTAAACTTGAGAAATTTGAGGCTAGGGGAAAAATTGTTAATTTTTAAATTAAGGTGGGAAAATTATATTTTTCTTTAAATAAAATCTTTAAATGATGATTTTACCTATGACAGTAATAGAAAATTTTAACAAATATGTGAGTATTTAAATTTTTGATAGTTAACAAGTAAAAAGTTGGGTTTGCATCAAACCTTGGGTGGAAAATATTCATTCGACCAATATTTAGAAAGATTCCCTTTAAAATAAATTACTTAGAAGATTTTTAAGTATAAATGATCACTATGTTTGATAAAATTTAATAGGTATAAATAATTATTGTGTTTAGTTAAAGATAATAAAAAAATATTAATAAACTATTTTACTTAAATATCTTTTGGTATAATTATTCTAAAATATTTTTGATATTATTTGTTATATACTTAAAAATGGGGTTATTTTTGTTTTAAAAAATTAATAAATAAAAATATAATTATAATAAAATCAAGATTATCTTGATAATATTTTAATACTCAAAATAAAGTTAGTAATTAGAATATTGTTTATATTATCTATCACATTATTATTGATAATAAAAAATTATTATAATATTTTATTATTAATAAACTAAATAAAATAATAATAATAAAAGATAAATTATCAAATAATATTTATTAATTAAAATCCAAACCAGCATTCCAGTTATTTCTGTTTGCTCATTAATTAATTACAATTTTACTCAAATCCAGATCTTGATCACCTTAATTAATTAACTTTAAAAGGTTATTATCGTCAAACAAATAAATAATTAAAATGAATGCACTTGGAAGAGCAAACATCCACCTCGGCTTTCAAATAGGCGCTTACGTGGGTGGAATGATAAAAGTACGAAACGGCCCTTCGAATGGACGCATACTTAGTACTTTACATCGGTTTAGTTTAACTATAAATAGACAGAAGAAAGCGGGGCTGATCCCTGGTGGATTGTGTCGGCCAAATTTGTATTTATCTTTAAGGGAGATCTACGTGGCGGCCGTCCCCATACGACAGACTAGCAGCCAAGTGGGAAACTTAGGCTTCTTGCCTCTGCAGATTTCTCCATATATAAATATAACATCTTTTATATATACAATTATATGTATATAAGCGTGGTTTTCTGAGGCAAATAATTTGTTGGATCGAATCTGTTTTCGGCATGAGCCTCAATCTATAGTTTCAGAAACAGCAGGAGTTTTTGTTCTTATATAAAGATTCCGTACGTTTATGATGAAAGAAGAATTTTGTTCATCGACTTCTACAAGAAACATGAACACAGAGAAGCAGAAGCAAGAGCAAGAGAAAAAACCATACAAAGGGATAAGGATGAGAAAGTGGGGAAAGTGGGTAGCTGAAATCAGAGAACCCAACAAGAGATCTAGAATATGGCTTGGCTCTTACACCACTCCGATAGCTGCAGCACGTGCCTACGACACAGCCGTCTTCTATCTTAGAGGCCCGTCTGCTCGACTAAATTTCCCTGAATTGATTTTCCAAGATGACGATCTTCGAGACATGTCCGCCGCTTCTATACGCAAGAAAGCTACAGAAGTTGGAGCTAGGGTTGATGCCTTGCAAACTGCCCTCCATTCATCATCACAACAACGCTCAGAATCAAATTCTACCGCCCGCTTATCTGAGAAGCCCGATTTAAACAAGTACCCAAACCCAGAAAGTTCTGATGAAGATTGAAAGAGATAATAAATACATGGAACCAAAAAGGGTTCTGTTTTATTAGGTTAAAAAGCTGGGTAGCTGCTTTAATCATGATCTACAATTAATCTCTCAGTTGTAACTTTATAGAAGCTAAACGAGAATATAGGAAGTTATGTACTGAATCTCTTAATTAAATTTAATGTTTCCTCTTTTTTCCCCCCGATGTTGCGTACTTTCATTGAAGGCGTGGGAATAGTGATGGCCTATCTATTGTCGTACTTCATGTTTGAATTGTTGCCAAACAGAGACAAAGTAGATAATATTTATTAGAAGATGAGGAAGAAAGTGGGGATGTAGTTGCATTTGTTATGAGTTATGAGGTGGTTGTCACTGTGGACACCACAAAATTAAACAACTTCTGAGTGTGGAAGAAGAAACTGAAGAGAGAAGAGAATTAAGTGGTCCTAAATCAGCCGGGTCTGGGTCTGGGTCTGGGAGGTTGTCACCGTCATGGAACTGGTGGAAGCTTACGTAAAGGTCGTTTATTGGAGGTTGATGGGCGATCTAATGTGGGCGGTGAGTGGCTTTTCTGTTCCTTTAAAGAGCTTGCTTAATTATTCCCCTATTATCTTTTAATTTTCTTGTCGAATGCTTTAACATGAAGCCTCCCCTTGTGATCTGTGATATCTTTTTTTTCTTTTTTTCAATCCGCTGCAGCCCAACTGTAATCCAATCAATGTGAATTCAGCTGCATCTTTCATCCAGCCAATTGATGCTACCTATTTTCCCCTGTGGACGGTTAATTATTTGATTAATTAATGTTAATTGTATTTAGACACATTAAGATTATTTAAAGTCTGATTATTCCAAGGGAGTTGTGATTTTCAACGCTGAGATGCGGCTACGTATTAACAAGCTGAAACTTCTCTTTGTTATTAAATAAATAGATTTAAACAAGGTCACCTTACGACTCGCATTTAACCTGCTACAGAATAAAGTATTTTTTTAAAGAATGAGTAATTTGAATTCAGATAGTTTCTTATTATCTAATTAATTATTATTTTATTTTTAATTTAAAATTATTTATTTATATGGTGATATATAATTTATATATTTAAATTATATACTAAAAATATATAAAATTTTATTATTTAAAAATTAGATGATAAGGGACCTAAAATAAATTTAATGTCTCCCTCAATTAAATGAATTATTGGCAGCATATTTCCAAAACAAATAATTTACTCACGTGCATATTTAAATCATTTTCCCTTAAAGCAATAAAGTACAAATCAGTTAATTATACAATATAATTAGCAATAAAATTATGTGTTGATGTGTTAGGTACATATTTTTATTTATTAATTGTGCTCGAATGATTTTAAATTAATAATAAAATAATATTTAATTATATAATAATATATATAAATAATTATATATTTATATATTTAAAATATATACGTATAATATTGTTCTATAATTAGTAGCCAAATTGTCTTATAGTTTAGATACACCCAATGTTTTTATATAATTTTATACGATAAAAGTATGTGTTATTAAATGATTGAATATTTAAAACTTAATACTAATAATATTACTCTAGAGTTAAAGCAATAAAGCACTTAGATAGGTTGTTCCATAGCTCGGATACGTCCAATTATAGTTATCAGTATCTTATGATATATGATAAGTATTATATAATATGATACGTATTATAAAATATATCAAATTAATACGATACAGTGAAAGGATTATACGATATGATATGTATTATCGATACGATTCAATATACTTTTTAAAGAAAATAAAGATACATATAAAAGATCTTAAATTTTGAAGGATGTTTGCGATATTTTTTAAAATAATAACGTATCAATTAGATTTTTTTCATTATTATTATTTTTAAATTGTATAATATAATTCGATACATAATACGAAAAATAATATTTTTGATATACGATTTGACTACCATACATGTAATATTTATACATTAACAAAAATAATAAAAGTGTGTATTATCATATGGATTAATGATATCATTTAAATATTCAATTAAATATTTAAAACTAAATACCGAGAATATAATTTTAGAGGTAAAGTCTCGTATATTTATTGGTGAATATCTGAGATGTATAATATGTTTGCATCTACTTTTATCAATTCAATGCTCAAAATGTTTGTTTCTATTGCAACGTAACACCCGATCAACATCTTCCTATTCATGGTGCACAATAAAATTAGTCAACAAAAATGAAACCCATAGTCTAAAATTTGGCTATTTGTTGGAATTTTCCTGGATCGGGGTTTGGACTGAAGCTATCGGTCGGCAGAAACAGCCACATAAATTTCATTATTTCAATGCAAAGACGTATCAATGACCTTTTTTAACTAAGCTAAGACTCCTCTATGCGCAGCTTGTTAATTTTCAAACCATATATTTCATTATAATCTTTTTTTGTTCTAACAAAGATCAGCCAAGTGTTTGGAAAGGATAATATACATTTACCAGTTGCAACCCATCATATATCACTTACTCGAATCCAATTTATGCGTGGTCTGTTAAAAATTAGTTTCGTTTAATTAAATTAGATAATTAAATAATTCAATGATAATTTACTGATGACTTAAATAATATATAAAAATAAGGTTAATACACTTAAAAGTTATTATCTAATAACCTATCATATGTTTACTAGGTCTCGTTTTTTAAATCCATTCAGTATAACTTTATCAATTAAAATATATTATTTTAGGAAGGTTTTAGGAATAGAAGATCGGTTACTCTGATGTTACTAATTTTGACAATATTATAAATTCAGAATAAATGACGTCGAAGGTATTCATTGAAGTCTAAAGTTTTTAATTCAATATTTTATAATTTGTATGGAGACTGCAAACTTAGGATTGAATAGTTTCATTTTAGTTTGTGTAAATTAACTCTTCCATGACTTGAAAATTTCTAAATAATTAGTTTAATACTGCTGAAAATTAAACAATAATCAACCGGCTAATTATATAATTAAGCAGGCTGTCGATTACTGTGACCAGGCTGTCATCACCCTCAGACAAAGCCAACTCAATTTAATTGCTTTACTCTCGCCTATCTCCATCTTCCTTAATCATAAAGAAAAAGGTTTACGTATTTTTTCAATAATTCCTCATTTATATATACATAGAGTGAAAGGTAGTGCATCCCCACCTACAAGAGAATCCATCGAAGATTGCTTGATACACATTAGTTTCCTATATATATATAAAGCTAGACATAATATAAATTCTGTCGCTTATATAGGTTATGGTTTTATATAGGTCAAAAGACTTATTTCCATACAAGGTTTAGTGTAAATTCAAACTTACATTTGTTAACTTTTAAAAATTTAAATATTTATTCGTCTTTTAAATTTTATTATTATTATTTAACTAAAAATATTTAAAAATAAAATTAAAATTTTATAAAATTTTTAAATGACAATTTTATCTTTGATAATAATAATAAAATTTAACAGATAAGTGAATATTTAAATTTTTAAAAATTAAAGAACATTAATTTGGGTGGGAATAAGTCTTTTAGCCTTTTATATATTCTCTAGTCCTCTACTTAGCCTGTTGCTTCTTGTGTTAATATTCATATTGATATCTTCAGTCATTCATTTACGACAAAATATTTTGCTAGATAAGTCGTATCTTCCCATTTCCACACTTCGTTTGAGTTCTTCGTCTGGTAATGGACTTTGACAAATGATTAAATGAGCTTGGATATGATCGGATAGGATTTGGAAATTGAAGTGGGGTGGTGGCTTGCTCTCTCTCCATTACTTTCAAATAATTGGTTCCATATGATTATGCAATGATCGGCATTCCACTATTATTCTATCCATATAAGGGTGGTGAAGGGACAAGTGTCAAATTTTGGTGTGGAAAGTAAATGTCAAAGGGTCTACGTTTGACCATTTCTCTTCTGCTCACGTTTCTTTATTTTAGATTTTACGGAGAAACCAACTATACCAGAAAGAAGGTAGGACTCCAATTACAAAACGACATTTGCATGTGAACAAAAAATAGTTAATTACGACAAGTCGCTGTTGCATGAACGACCAGTCGTACGATTGGAAAAAAGATCTTCGATTATGGGCTACACAATCATTTGGGTTCAAGAAAAGGCCTGTATTATCATAAGCTTAAGCCCAAAAGATTTGAGGATGACTGAGACTAAGTTAAGCAGTCCAAAGGAAAAGAAGCAAGCCATTTTTATTGTCATGGAGTTGGACTATTTGGATTCTGTAATTATTAATTCATTTGTTTTCTGAAGATGGAAATGAAATTTAAACAGAATAATGCTTAATGAGTTAAGAAGAACCTAGATAGTAACGCTTAGGCATTATTAAGTGGTGAACAGTTTTGTGTACTCTAAATTTTTGGAGATTTTGAAACTTATTGTTATAAATTAAGCGGCGAAACCTCGAGATACTTTTCACTTGTTTCTTATAAGTTTGAGACCTTACCTTATTTCTTTGACTAATGAGTTGAGTTACATAATGCAGCCAGTTTTGGAACCCACTCTTTAAAAGTTCATACATCTCATGGCCAAAAATTAACGATTTTTTAAATCCCTGTAAGTAGTAGAATCAAGGACTATGGAAATATGTATATAAAAACAAGCATAAAACCATAACGACGTTTGGAGGCACCACCAATGATGAAATTTGACTTGGTTGCTTCGATAACTCCTCACAAGGCAATAAGGCTCCTATTTGTCAATACGGAGGTATCAAGAAAGTCACATGATATTGGTTAAATTGTTAGGGAGACACATGAATGCTAGTTCATGTTATAATGAGTGATATTTGTGAATGAATGTGCAGGAGAAGAAGATAAGCACTTTTTTTTTTTTTTTTCTAGTTATATGAAACACTAACCCATGATAAATTATAGGTATACTAAACACTTAACCCTAATCACTCCTCACAAATGTCACTTCAACTCTTTGACTTTAGGGTTATTATTGTTGGACCCCTTAAGATTTAAAATCTTATACTTAGATCCAATAAATGAGTGTTAAATTCATCTAAGATAGATTGGGCAAAGATGACATTAATGAAGATTGAAATCATTAAATCGGGATAAACCCTACATGATTTACTCTTTATGTAATATGCCTAAAACATATTAATTTTGACAATCAACCCTCTATCGTGGATAGAGGATAAGAAGCTACGTCATAGTGGAGGAGATGGCGAGTCATGTTTATCAGGAAAAATGATAGTTTAAAAATAAAAGAGTATCTGATGGAGATTGTTGTAGCAATAGGGATGAGATGGGGATAGAGATGGAATAAGTTGGGACAATGATTTTGGAAAAGAATCGTAAAGTTTTTGATAAAATGCCTATTCTACTTTTCTACTTGAAGATTTTATTAAGGGATTTGAGTGACAGTGAACTAAGGGTTAGGGGAAAAAATCATGGTATAATCCATGATAGTTGAATTATGTATCATATCATATATCAAAAATTTAATTTTACATATCGTATATTAAATATCATATTATATCTTATGATACAATTTTTAAAAAATTAAATAATTAAATAATTAAAAAATATAATTAATATGTTATCATTTTAAAAAATATCACAAATACTTTTAAAAATTTAAAATTTCGTATATATATTCATACTATATCATTATTTTCTTTAAAAAATGTATCAACCTATATCAATAATACATATTATATCGTATGATATTTTTACAATATTATATTAATTATGATATATCTTATAATAAATATATTATATTTTCTTTATATCATATTATATACCATAAAATTCTGGTAATCATTATCCCAATAAAGCTCAAATGTATCGCAAAAAGTGGTGAGCTAAGTATAGATAAACAAGGCCCATCTAAATCTAGCTGGGAATATATTTCAGAGTCAGTAGCAAAAGTGGTTGAAGGTGACCCCCCCGCCTGTAATATAAAATATGTAAAATCAATTAATAATTTAATTTAAACCGAAATAAAATTCAATATTAAAATTAATTTCACGGACAGGGGATTGATCCAGCACTGATCATTATAGATTTAAATTAATTAGTTTAAGGTTTGAAAATTGTAAAATAAAAAATATAATAAATAAATGATGGTAGTGTGTGTGGTCCATGGACACGTGCAAATGATACCATTGTCTTCCTTAATCATGATTCCCACCGCTAATCTTCCACTGTCTGGGTCCCACTCCTTTCGTCCCAAAACTCCACCGCCTGTGACTGACATACTCTCTCTCCCTCCGAATTCATCGTCATCGTTAAGAGTCAGACATTCAACAGTGTTGCCTTTTCCCACAAACCAAGCTAAGCAGACGTGTCACTTTATCATGGGCTTGTCATCAGTCAATTACGTTCACTCACTCTTGAGTGGCTGTGATTCAATGTAAAATTCTACACTGCCACCTGAATTGCAGCTACTTCTGTTGAATAAGATCATGTATTTCAGGACCCACTTACATTTACAAGATAGTAATATTCGTCCAGTTAATCTTAGAGCTATTCATAACTGTTTTTATCAGCATGATTATGGTAATTCTTTGGACAAGTCACAATTTAATTAATTATAGATTAGATTAGGTACTTAATCATTAGTCTCTAATCTAATAGGGAAAGATCGGTAGTTAATTTAATTGTATTTTTTGTCGTGATTGAAGGGATGGTGAAATCTGCCCTGGGATCTGCTTAGTTGAGGCCAAAACACATGGTTTCAAGCAAAAAAAATCTAATATTTCAACATGAATATCATTATCCCACCATTGTCGTCAAGCTAGCTCACTTTTTGAAGCTATCTTTCTCTTGTTTCCACTGTTCAGCCATTTTAACCTCACAAATAGCTAGAATAAAAGCAAAGGATATGTTATTGCTAACTAGCAGGCACTTGCATCCTGTGAAGGGAAACCATGTTAAATTTACGTTGATTAAGGAGTTTTGCAGTTCTCGAAGGTTAATTTGTTGAAAGAGTTTCAGCCCACAGACAACGTCTTTTTTTAATGAATAATGATTGTGGATTCAAGGAATGAGACAATTCTCGTAGAAGAATAAAGTTTTTAAAATAAGGTGAAGAATGAGTCCAAGTGAGAAAAGGCAAGCCTATCAAGAGTTGAGTTCAGAATGAGCTGTTGAGCAGATAGAGATCATAATCTCAGTATCCAAATATCACGCAATTTTGTCACCAAATGTCAAGATCCTCATTCTACTGCATGCATTATCAGTCTATGGTCGGGAAATTAAGCAGAAGGGTCACATCACCCCAGCAACCAAATCTTTTAAGCCTTGAAATATTACCATCTCAGAAGAATTATAGGGCAAATTACATCTATATAATGTTTCTCATACTGCATTTCTGTCCAAGGAAAAAAAAGTTTTCATTTTCTTACTTATAGAAAATAGCCTGGTGGCATAAAATTCTTTGGTTCATACTTTCACCAAACCCTAACCCTATTTTGAGATTTGATTATATGTGATAACTTGCATCCAAGATCACAAAGAAGAAATGGGAAAAATGAAAAGACAAGTGGGATTTGGTGATATATAATACATATTTTAGAGTTTAGGAAATTGGGGCAATAATTTATGAGAAAAGTTGCCAAAAAAGAGGATTGCAGTGTAGATATGGCATGCACTGAAAGTAGAATTCTCTACCACGCAAAGACAACGGCAGTCACTTGTTTCTCTCACTCAGTCTTAATTAATATCCGTATCTTGAAAAGTAAAGAGTTCCATTTTCAAGCTCTGGGATTGGAGGAATCATTTTTCATCCCTTTCCCTCTCTCACTTTATAGAAAGTAAAGTTTGAGAGAGAGCACCGAAAAGCATTGACACCTTATCATGAAAGCAAGAAAAAAACGACCGATTAGACCGGCCAACCCACACGCATATATTCATACACACACTCACGTTAACCCACGTATATGATTGGATCGTACTAAATTTAGTATAAATATTTTTTAATTTGAATTCAATTTATATAAAAAATTATTTGATTCGAGTTTAAATTAAATTTATTAGTTCAAAAGAGTGATTCAAATTTAGAATAAAAAATAATATAGCTCAAGTTCAAATTTATATTTATAGTTCAAATAAATTATTCAAATTCATGATTTGATTCAATTATAATTTATAATTTGAATCGATAATTTAAATTTATGATTTAAATTTACGATTCATTAATAAAATAACGTCATTTTACCTAAATAATATATATAATTACTTATTCAAATTGAACTAAATCATAAATTTAAATCACCCATTTGAGTTATGAATACGAGTTAATTTAAACTAAATTGATTTAAGAATCTGAATTATTAATTTAAGTTATAAATTCAAGCAAAATTTAAAATGAATTAAGCCGAACATCTCCTAATTTGAGTTTAGTTCAGTTTCAAAAATAGTTAAATCTTTTAATTTAAATAGACTCAAATTGAAATCAAATAAATTTGAACTAAACTAACCATACGTTCATTTACAACTACGAAATTACTTGTCTTTGTTTGTTCCCTCTGTGGCATATTTCTACTGCTTCCTTTATCACTCTGTCCCTCTGTTTTATGTTAAGCTGGAAACCCAAGTCAACCTCACCTCATAATTTGGTCTCGGTTCTTACAAGCTCCACCTCATTTCCACTTTCGTTGCTCTAACTCCTATTCATTTTCCTATATAACCACTCTATCATTCAGTCCTTCAACGTGGGAACCATGAAGGTGCATCAGTTGGCACTTGGATTCTGGGTACACGAGCCATCTCTTACGCTTGGCTGCAAGCGCTTACGTCCGCTTGCTCCCAAGCTAGCAAACACAGATACTACTATCACTGCTTTCGATCTCAAGACCTTCGTTCGACCAGAAAGTGGTCCTAGAAAACTTGGATCTTCCGACGACAAGAGAAATTCTCCTCAGGTGATCATGTCATCCCAGCTCTGCCGTATTTCGTACTCATCCTTTCATTATTTCATGTTGTCATTTTAATTAACCACTGAAACTTGCAACATTATAAGACATTCATATATTATGGATAACTGAATGAACGAGCGATACAGCAGGTGGAAACGCACACTGGAGGAACACGGTGGAATCCAACACAAGAACAAATAGGAATTTTAGAGATGCTGTATAAGGGAGGAATGCGAACTCCGAATGCACAACAAATAGAACATATCACAGCACAGCTAGGCAAGTACGGGAAGATAGAAGGAAAGAATGTGTTCTACTGGTTTCAAAACCACAAAGCTCGAGAGAGACAAAAGCAGAAGCGCAATAGTCTTGGTTTTAGCCATTGTCCGAGAACCCCAGCTGCCAGTTTCAGCACTATATCTTTTGACTCTAGGGTATTTAGATCCGCTCCCGTTTGCACTAGCTACTTCATGGCATTTATATACTAAAAGGTCTAAATTTTTTATTTATGTATTTGTACAACAGGGAAATCAAGTAATAGCAGAGAGTTATGGAGATAGTCCATACAAAAGGAAATGTAGGAGTTGGACATTTGAATGTTTGGAAGAGGAAGGAGATAGAACTCTAGAGCTTTTCCCATTGCACCCAGAAGGCAGATAAAGGGGTACGAAGAAAATTTCATTGAACTTCGTTCCATTTTGTGATCTACTTTGATGTGCTAGCTTTTTCTTTCTTTCTTTCTTTCTTTCTTTCTTTCTTCCTGAAAAAAAGAAAGATCAGTTGTCTCTCTGTACTCTACTGATGTATTGTTCCTGACTTAATTAGAACCAAAGCGGTTTGTCACTCTTTATTCCATCTCATCGAGCTCACTCTGGTGGTGGGTGTGAAACATGTGATCCTATTGACTACAGGAAAACTTGGTGAAATGAAGCTTTTAGGTTAAAAGTAGAGACCCTATGGACACTGAAGTCCACGCACCATGCTTTATCCTTCTTCTCCTTACGCTGTCTACCTTTGATATTTTAAGTTTCAAATCGGAAAAGAGACGTCCTCTTCTTTCAAAGTATAATATGTTGCACCACTTGGAAGACTTTCATAAAGTAGCATATCAACTTCAACTGTTAGGAGGAGACATGGAATTTCTTTTTCTTCTCTTTGGGATTGACGTGCAATGTTTTTTTTTATGTGGGGGGCCATTCATCATCAGGTGCTAAATAACTTTAGGAGGGAAACATAGATCAACGAATTTGAAATTATTAATCATATGCTAGTGGCTTCTATATATATTAATTAAAATATGATTTTATTTTATGCATCAATTCATACTGAAATTAAATATATACCAGAGTTCATAATTGGGTTTTAAAGATATTATTTAAATTTTTCATAAGGTAAAACTTTCTACTTGATCAAGCTCGTAAAATTAAATTCGAAAACTTGACAAGCCAAATAACTAAAAGGGTAGTGACCAAATATTTCATCTTATATACATTTTCGAAAACTTAACATATAATCATTTTCGAAAATATCATAAATACCTTTAAAAAAAATAAAATTTCTTATATACATATTTACTATATTATCATTTTTTTAAAAATATATTGATTCATATCGATAATATGTATCATATCATATTTTACAATATATCTACTATATTGTATTAATTTAATATATTTTATAATGTATGTAATTTTTTATTTATATTATATTATATTATAGAATACCAACCATATATCATAAAATAATACATATAATTCGATTATAAAAGCTAATTTGTAACATTTACGTGGATTTGTAAGCCCATTAACAAACTGTAAAAGTCAGCACCGAACAAAGTTTGAGAAACATGATATTATAAAATGGGCTACGATGTGACTTCAAGAGTTCGGCTGTGTGTATGGAATTGTTGGGCCTTTTTTAAGACTTTCTTACCTTTAGGCCCATTCCATGAATGATTGTTATCTTGGACTAGGATTATCTTTAATTGACCGGTTCTCTTTCTGCTGTTCCATTGATCAAGTCAAAACAAACCCTGTGGGTGGCCCCTTAAGACAATCTTTCCATATTTACAGTATAAATTTAAAGTATTTTATCCTATTTACACCTGTATTTTTTAAATCACTTTGAATAATCTAATTTGATTTGTTAAATCGTAAATTAATTTATAATTCATTTCAGTTTCATAATTCAATTCACTCTAATATAAATATTAATTTATTTAAAATTTAATAAATTTATTAAACCGAAAAAATGATTTAAAACAAATAATTTGTAATTACTTAAAATTATATTTTATATATTTTAAATTTAAAAAATAAAAATAATTAATTTATTTAATTAAAAATATATAGTAATTTGATAATAAATTATTTAATAATTTAAACTAATAAAATAATCCATTCCATTTGATTATCTAGCCAATTTTAAAAACACTTACCTGCACAGAAATTTAAAAATGGGGGTTCTGTATTAATTTAATATTATTAATTCCTATTATTTAATTAATACTGGTGATTTATAATTTTACAAATTTTAAGCATGGTAAAAATAAAACAACGGCAGATAAATTAGGCTGGCAGGCAGCAATTTTGAGACGTGTCGTTAGTCGGTCACTTGTTCGTACGTAATACTCGATTATCTCTTAATTTGAACCGCTTTTCAGAACTGACGGGTGTCGATCAGCAGTAGATCAGACGGTCTACGTTTGTTTTGAAATCAAACTAGGGTTTCTTCCATTTACTTCGCAATATAAGCTAAACAGTTACCCTTAGAGATTGCGGTGCAGTTTGTCCTGCCCTCCCACACTCAAAAACCTTAAAAAAAATATATTTTGGTTTCTTCCTCTGTCGAAATCCGTCCGATTCCGTTCGGATCTCCGACGATCTATCCCAACTTACCCTTCCCTCTCCTCTCTTATCTTCTAAAATCTCGAAAAAAAAAAATAAAAAAAGTAGGCTACAAAAATCTTCAGTTTGTTCTCTTGAATTTGGCTGTTAGAGTCAGAATTATTATCTTGTTATCTCTCTTGGTTTTTGTTTGAAGAAGTTACACGAGGAGAGGGAAACAGAAAAACAGAAAAAGTTGAAAAAGAAAAAAAAAAAAGAGAGAGAAGAGTCTACGATGGCGCAGATTCAGCTTCAGCATCAGGTGCCAATAGCGGGGCCAAACGGAGTGGCGGCTGGGAGCCAGTTCCTTACGACGTCGCTTTATGTTGGTGATCTCGATTTGAATGTGACCGATTCGCAACTCTACGATCTGTTTAACCAGATCGGCCAAGTCCTCTCGGTCAGGGTTTGTCGGGACCTCAGCACTAGGAGATCACTTGGCTATGGTTATGTTAACTATAGCAATCCCACAGATGGTTAGTATCGTAATTCTTAGTATTTTTACCATTGAACCGATTTATTGTATTGTAGCAGTCAGTTATTAATTAGAGTTTGTTGCTTGCTTGGTTTTACATTTATACAATTCAATAATAGGTGGCGAATTTCTTAGTTATTATTTTTGGATTAGTATATTAGGTAAATATGCTTTAGATTGGAAAGCTATTTGCAAACGGTTTGTAGCACTGACTTTTATAGGGATATATACTTAAACTAATTATTACTGAATCTATGTTAACATATATGAATTCACTTGAAGTCAGTATAGTGTCACATAAAATTGAAACAGTAATGTCTACTCTTTGTTTGTAAGAAAAATTACTGGTTAATTGCTTTAATGGCAGCTAAGCTGCATAATGTTTCATTTCCCAATGAAAAATGCTGTTTGATTTTGGCTGGCTACAGCTGCAAGGGCATTGGAAGTTCTGAACTTCACTCCTCTGAATAACAAGCCCATTAGGATCATGTATTCTCATAGGGATCCTAGTATTCGCAAGAGCGGTACTGGAAACATATTTATCAAGGTATGTTTTAATTCTTATTGTGATCTATTTCTAGTTTTGCTGTCTTTTTGTTTATCTCAGTAGTTTGTTTATTTCAAGTGCAGAACCTGGATAAGACTATTGACCAAAAGGCATTACATGATACGTTTTCTTCATTTGGAAACATTCTTTCTTGCAAGATAGCCACTGATGCTTCTGGGCAATCAAAAGGCTATGGTTTTGTTCAATTTGACACTGAAGCAGCTGCTCAAAGTGCTATTGATAAGCTTAATGGCATGCTTATTAATGATAAACAAGTGTATGTTGGGCACTTTCTTCGTAAGCATGAAAGGGATGGTACGTCTAGTAAAACAAAATTCAACAATGTCTATGTGAAAAATCTTTCTGAAACAACAACGGATGAAGATTTGAATGAGGTTTTTGGTGAATATGGAACAATTACCAGTGCTGTAGTGATGAGGGATGGAGATGGAAAATCCAAGTGTTTTGGATTTGTCAATTTTGAGAATGCAGATGATGCTGCTAATGCTGTTGATGCACTTAATGGTAAGAAATTTGATGATAAAGAGTGGTACGTTGGAAAAGCTCAGAAAAAATCTGAAAGAGAACTTGAATTGAAAGGACGATTTGAGCAAAGCATAAAGGAAAATGTAGACAAATTTCAAGGTTCGAATTTGTATATAAAGAACTTGGATGATAGCATTGATGATGAAAAATTGAAGGAATTATTCACAGAGTTTGGCCAGATTACTTCCTGCAAGGTTTGTGATTATGTTCTTTGACTTTTAAAAATCAGTGGTCCTTATTCAATATTGCCTTTTTTGTTGGTATATAAAATATCATTTTTATCTTTTCATCTTTTATAGGTTATGCGTGATCCAAATGGAATCAGTAAAGGCTCTGGATTTGTGGCATTTACGACTCCTGAAGAAGCATCTCGAGCTGTAAGTGTGATTTATTTATACATAGTTACTGTGCCTGAGCAAAAGCTTTACCTATCGTCATTATTTTCCTGCAGCTGGCAGAGATGAATGGTAGAATGGTTGTTAGCAAGCCACTTTATGTTGCGCTTGCCCAGAGGAAAGAAGAGAGAAGAGCAAGGCTTCAGGTATCTTTAGTATTCTCTGTTTTTTTTTTTTTTCTGTTTATCTCTGAGAAATTTTTAGGACCTAATATGCATTCTGCTTTGTGATAAGGTTTTTTTTACAATTAATTCCGGCGTGGAAGCAATTTGTTTGTGTTGTTCAATACTATGGCAAGAGTTGAGCTGACTTGCAGCCCATTTAATTTTAGGAATTATTCCTTGTATTTTGGTTCTTATTCTGGTTTGTAGTTGTCAGATATGATTCTTGATTCATTTGAGTGTGTTTTTGAACTCGGCACTTGGTTGAATAAATTGAATGTATGGTTATTGATGTATTTTATGATGTTGTTAATGTGAAAGTGTAGCTATAGTAGTTTCTTTATGACTTTATTATGTGGTGTATTTGTCATATAGATTGATTGCTTGTGCTCTAAATTGCAGAGTAATAGCAATCCTGAGTTTTGGGTGAATCTTATGCCATAATTGTTCCCTTGCATCATGCTTTTGCAGGCTCAGTTTTCTCAAATGAGACCAGTTGCTATGGCCCCTTCTGTGCCACCTCGTATGCCAATGTACCCTCCTGGTGCACCAGGCCTTGGCCAACAATTTTTATATGGCCAAGGACCACCAGCAATGATTCCTCCACAGGTATTCTACCTACCTAGTATTTAGCAAATCTTACTACCACATTCATAACTAACTTGACTTTTTTATCCTTTTACGTCTTAAATTTTAAGGTTCACTGTAGGACACATACTGATTGAGGGAAATTAGTTGTATGATATAGGAATCTTTATTATTCATACTTTTCTGATACCACATTAGTGGCTCACCTCGTTTCTGTTATTGGTATGATCTGTGTGGCCCAACCATAAATGTTTGTAAGAGGATTCTTTTCCATTTTCTCGTCTTCTTTATTCCAGTTGTGCCTTACAATGTATTATCTGTTATCCCTTCGGTTATTCCTTTCAAAACATTTCCTCTTTGACATTCTGTTTGTTAACTTTCCAAAACATTATTCTACACATATGGATTTTATCTGATGGCCTTTTCCAAAACATTTCCTCAGGAAGACTGTTTGAAAGAGAAATGAACCGGTTAGACTTTCCTTTGTAGTTCAGCTATTTTTAATGCTAAATTGGCTTGCTGATTAAATGTATTTGATGATTTTGAGGGTGTAAGAGACACTTTATGAAGTTTGATGGAATAAATTTAAATGATTATTGGTGCAATTTATTTATTGGATTTTATCCTAAATGTTTCATTTTAGGCTGGATTTGGTTATCAGCAGCAACTCGTTCCTGGAATGAGGCCTGGTGGGGGTCCAATACCAAATTTCTTTGTTCCAGTTGTTCAGCAAGGTCAGCAAGGACAGCGACCTGGTGGGCGACGTGGGGCAGGTCCTGTGCAACAGCCCCAGCAGCCTCTACCTGTGATGCAGCAGCAGGTCTGTTCAAATAATTTTTGTGAACTTTGATTTTTAATGTTTGTGTTTTTAATGAGTTTTCAAATATAATTTGCTTGTTCCAGATGCTTCCCAGAGGACGAATGTATCGCTACCCACCAGGCCGCAACATGCCAGAAGTTCCAATTCCTGGTGTTGCCGGAGGTATGCTTCCTGTTTCATATGACATTGGTGGGGGCATGGCCATGCGAGATGCAGCTCTTGGACAACCTATGCCAGTTACAACATTGTCTACTGCCCTTGCAAATGCATCACCAGATCAGCAAAGAATGGTAAGTTGATACACACACGCGCACACATCTGCTTGTCTTTAATTACTTTTACTTGGGGATGAAGATTTTTTAACATTATTGTTGTGTGGACAGCTGCTGGGTGAAAGCTTATACCCGCTAGTGGAACGGCTGGAAAGAGATGCGGCAGCTAAGGTTACAGGCATGCTTCTGGAGATGGACCAGACTGAGGTCCTGCATCTTCTTGATACACCGGAGGCATTAAAGGCGAAAGTTGCTGAGGCTATGGAGGTACTGAGGAGTGTTGCGGCTCAGCAGGCTAATAGCCCAACGGATCAGCTGGCCTCTTTATCATTGACTGACAATCTTGTTTAAGTCATCTTGTTGGTTTTTTATGTAGGCTTGTGACTTCCTAACTTGGCCATGTTTCGTTTTTGTTATGCGGGTTTTGTAGTTTGCTAGAACATGTTATGGTTCTGCTATACTGTCTGGTTTGCTTATTTAATCGTTCTTGGTACTTTGAATTTCTGTATTTCCTTAGCTGTATTGTGTGTTTAGGGTCTAGGTACTGGGTTTGCCATGTTAGACTGCCCTGCTACTTGTGGGCTGTTACAACCCACTTTTGTTTTGGCAAGGCTTGTTAAGACATTCAATATTTGGCGGTGGCCTGTCATGGTGGCATAACTCGTGGAATGGTGAGCTGTGCCATTTTTAGTCTGCCGACCCTAGCTGGGATCGAGTTGAAGCCAATGAATAAAAATATTGTTTTGAGTCAATGGGTTCTTGGCTCGGTTTTGGGAACTGAGTTGAAGCCACTGACCAGGATAGTATTAACCGTCAAAATAATGAGAATAATAAAAGGAATGTTAGAAAATTTAAAGAAAATTCTTCTTGCGGTTACATTTATGTGTAATAACTATTGATGAATTTCACTCGCTTCTTTCCTAACGCATAAAATAATATTTTAAAGTAATCTTAATATCTTTTAGGGCATTTTTGTTAATGATAATTTTTAAATATTTTTTAGAACAAAACCCTTAATTATTAAATCAACGGAAACACTGCTCCCAAAAGGAATAAAACTGTTAGGTAAGTCAACTGACAAACCGAGAAAGATCAAAAGGCAAAAGAAAGAAGAAGAAAACTGTTGTGGGCTTTCACGTAGGTGTTTGGTTTAGTTAATATTTTATTATTAAAATAAAAAAATTATTTAATATAAATGATTACTATGTTTGATAAAATTTGATAAATATAAATAATTATTATATTTGATTAAAGGTAATAAACGATTATTAATAAATTATTTTACGTAAATATTATTGAATATAATTATTTTTAAATATTTTTTATATTATTTTTTATATTAATTAAAAATAAATTTATTTTTGTCTCAAAAAATTAATAAATAATAATATAATTATAATAAAATCAAGATTATCTTGATAATCTTTAAATACTTAAAGTGAATGTAATAATCAGATTACCACTTATATTACCTGTCACGTCAGTATTGATAAGAAAGAAGAAGAAAACTGTTGTGGTCCTTCACGTAGGCGTTTGGTTTAGTTAATGTTTTATTATTAAAATAGAAAGATTATTTGGGTATAAATGATTACTATGTTTGATAAAATTTGATAAGTATAAATAATTATTGTATTTGATTAAAAATAATAAACGATTATTAATAAATTATTTTACGTAAATATCATTGAATATAATTATTTTTAAATATTTTATATATTATTTGTTATATTAATTAAAAATAAATTTATTTTTGTTTCAAAAAATTAATAAATAATAATATAATTATAATAAAATTAATATTATCTTGATAATCTTTAAATACTTAAAGTGAAGGTGATAATCAGATTACCACTTATATTACCTGTCACGTCAGTATTGATAATAGAAGATTATTATAATATTTTATTACTAACAAACCAAACAAAAAAATAAAAAATATATTACCAAAGTAATCTTAACAAATTGAAACCAAATGTCCCTTTATGCTTTAACTTGGAACTACTCGACAGGTTTTGTGGCCTTCTCTTCTGGTCCATTTAACTTGGCAAACCAGCTGTGGGAGATATGTCTGAACCTAACAGAGATCCCGCTGTTAAGTTTTTCGATGCTAAGATTCCGGTTCTCGATACTCAGATTCTAGCGGTATCCGATTTCCATGGTTTAATTTTGTTTACTTTTACGGTCATGTAAATGCAGGCCCTGCTTTTCTTCTTTTAGGTTTTTGTTGCTTGCAGTGTTGGTACCGAAACCAAGCGCTTCGATAAGTTGTGACTAGAAATATATCGGTTCGATTCTTAAACTTTGGAGAAAAGCAAGTTATTTCTTTCTACAAATAAAAAAAAAAAAAAAACAGAAAGATTTCAAATTTCAATTAAACTTGACATATTAGTTTCTTTGAAAATTGACATCTACACCAAGCTGCCGTAATTTTTCTAGCAGATAATTGATTTGGAAAATCGAATGAATAAGACCAGGAAATGTAGGCAATTATGCAGTATGTCTTATTACCTAACTATATCTTTCTTTCCATCTCAGCGGACCTAAACGGAATGATTCGCACGTCGCTTTCCATTTGAAAAGGGATGGGCAAAAATATTTAATAGGACGAAAACGTTTCGCCCTTCATCTTTCCCTGATATAATTTGAAAGAGGATTTCTGTCGTCTTTCTTTATCAAGACTTTTGAATTTTATTAATAACCAGAGAAGAGCTGGGTCAGCTATGGATTAGATTAATTGGTCTTGAATTGCCGGCCAACAACTCAATTTTGACCGTTTAACCAGTTTGGTAGTTGGCGTTCTTATTATTAATTTTGGAATGAATATTATAAACAATATTTGATGGTTGAACTTTTTATTTGAATGGTATATTGGGTAGTAATATTTTATTATTAAAATTAAAAAATTATTTTAAAAATTATTGAATATAAATAATTATTATATTTAATAAAATTTGATAAATATAAATAATTATTATATTTTGTTAGAAATAATAAAAAATTATTCTAAAATATTTTTTATATTAATTGAAAATAAGATTATTTTATTCTCAAAATTTAATAAATAAAATTATAAGAGTAATACTATATGTATCCATTTTGGGTACATAAATGTATACACACTCATATGTATCATCATATGATTGGTTATTGTTTTATTTTTAATTCAAAATCATCTAATCACATGATGACACATATAAATGTGTACATATTTGTGTATCCAAAGTAGGTACACATAGTTTTATTCAAATTATAATTATAATAAATTTGAGATTACTTTAATAATATTTTAATATTTAAGGTGAATATGGTAATCAAATTATTATTTATATTATTTATTATACTATTATTAATATTAAAAAATTATTATAATTTTTATAAATCAAATAAAATAATATAAATAATAAAAAATAAAGTACCAAAATTACATTTTCTAATTATAAACCAAACCGCCGGCTAAAATGTTTGTCAATATAAATTACTGATGCATCATAGAGTACCTTCACAGATCAAGTCTACTATGACCCACAAGCTGAGAAAGTCAAAGTAGCTACCAACATCACCATTCACAGCAAGACAATAAAATATAGCAAATAAAATTACATAAGCAAAATAAATACGCACAACAAGGCAATAGAAAACAAAAAAAGGAAGCTTGAGTCTTGAGTGGGTCGTGTTAGGTGAAACCGTGAAGGGGAAGATTGAAAAACCTGAAATAGCATTAACAAATTCCCCCAAAATTGAAGCTTAGCTGAAAAAAATAAGAGAGATTGAGTAGGTTGTGTTAGGTTAGGTGCAAAAACGTCAAAGAGAAGATTGAGTGGATTCTGCTGCCACGATTTTGGAAACAACTGTTACTTAAGTTACCCTGGTTAGGGACTTGGGGCATTCACTTGGCAAATCTAGTTTCCTTGGTTTGTCGGTTTTAATTAGATTTGATCAATTTAATATATAAAAAATATTTTGATATAAATTAGATTAAATTTAAAATTGATTTTTAATTCAATTAATTAAATTAATTGATCTGATCTGATTTTAAAAAATTTGAATATAAATCGAGGAAGCTTAATAAACAAGAAACTGATAATTAAATCCCTTTGATTATTTCAAGCCCTAGTTTTACTTGGAGATGACATATGGTAGGCGATAAGTTATAGACCTCCAGTTGAGCAATAATATATATTGAAACAAATTTTATTACTGTATTTATACAATTTGATATAATAAATAATTGGGTAATTTTAAAATAAAAAAAAGAAAACAATTATATTACGTGGTCACATGCTTTTGTTTTTTCGGATCTTGAAAGAGGGAAGGATAAAAACTCTTGCATTTGAGGATTTCAACAAGCAAGATTTTTGGTTGGTAATAAAGACGGCTACTACTCTTGTCAAATTCCAAGTATCAAAAAATGAACGAGGAATAGTATTAAATAACGAAGACTTGACTTGGTCTACCAAAGACTTTGTATTATATATATACTGTCATCAAGCCCACAAAAGCAATAGAAACACTTACGTGCTTAGCAGCAGCAATGGATCTCCTTACTGTTAAGCACATTTCAGAATGCTTTGTTAAACCACAGTTTGTTACAGAATCTATGAAGGAGCCTTGTCATTTGATACCATGGGATCTTGCCATGCTCTCTGTTCAGTATATTCAGAAAGGTCTTCTCTTCACCAAACCCCCAGAAGCATATGATCAAGAAGACTTCATCAAGACTCTTCTTGATAATCTGAAGCACTCCCTTTCTCTAACCCTGGTTCATTTCTACCCTCTTGCTGGCAGAATGAAGACGTTGACCACCCAAAACCCACCTTCTTGTGTGGTCTTTGTCGACTGCAATGACAGCCCTGGTGCTAAATTTATTCACGCAGCTTTAGACTTGTCAATAGCTGACATCCTTTCACCTACTTATGTGCCATTGGTGGTTCAGTCTTTCTTTGACCATGATAGAGCAATTAACCATGATGGGCACACCAGGTCTCTGCTCTCAATTCAAGTGACAGAGTTGGTGGATGGAATCTTTATAGGTTGTTCAATCAACCATAGCTTGGGTGATGGCACCTCTTTCTGGAATTTTTTCAACGCATGGTCTGAGATTTTTCAAGGACAAGGCAAGATTGATAAATATCCCTCAAATTTGCCCATAATCAAGCGCTGGATTCCAGAGGGTTATGATCCAATCATCAGCCTTCCTTATTCTCATCCTGATGAATTCATCAGCAGATTCGAAGCACCACAGCTTCTAGAGAGAGTGTTCCATTTCTCATCCGAATCAATAGCTAAAATCAAAGCCAGGGCCAATTCAGAGGCAAAAACCCAGAAAATTTCCTCCTTTCAATCCTTATCAGCACTTCTGTGGAGGACCATAACCCGGACACGAAATCTGCCACATGATCAATCAACCAGCTGCAGATTAGCCACCAATAACAGATCAAGACTGGATCCGCCATTGTCGCAGTATTATTTTGGAAATTGTATTCAAACAGTGAGAGGTTTTACCACGGCTGGTGAGCTGCTTGAACATGACCTGGGATGGGCAGCTTGGAAGTTGCACGAGGCGGTGGTTAGCCACAGTGATAAAGCGATACGCGAGTGGCTTGAGGCATGGAAGCAGAGTCCGTTTATATACCAGGTTGACAGGTTCTTCGATCCATGCAGCATAATGATGGGAAGTTCGCCGAGGTTCAACAAGTATGGCTGTGAGTTTGGGATGGGTAAAGCGGTGGCACTTCGCAGTGGCTATGCGCATAAGTTTGATGGCAAAGTTTCGGCATATCCGGGGCGTGAGGGCGGCGGAAGCATTGATTTGGAGGTGTGCCTTCCGCCAAATTCAATGAAAGCTCTTGAAGCTGATCGTGAATTCATGGAAGCTACTTCTTGATCCATTTAGTTAAAAGTACTTTCCGTTTCGTATGCTGTGATCGTTTCATTTTACCTTTGTTTGAATAAGAGATACATGCAATAATATTGTTGAATGTTGAGTGCTACAAATAGACATTGAAATGAAATCTTTAGTTTTCAACGGTCGATGTTCTTATATTATTCAAATTAAATGGAGAGCACATCCTAGTTAGAGATGACACTAGGCCGGCCGGACTAACTTTGCCACAGTTTATCATGCCTAGGAACTAATTTGGGCCTAAGTCTGTGAATGGAAGGACCTGACAATCCAGGCAAGTATGTTACAATTGAAGAGCCATGGATACATTATCCAAGGGATATTAACGGCCGAAAGATCATTCTCACTTAAGGTAGGGTGTTCTTTTTAAAGTTTCACAAATCTTATTTATTCACCCATAAACAATTAAGTCAATTAGTTTTAAGAGTAAACAAATTATTTTATATATAATATTAAAAATAAACTTAGATTTTATCTTTTTTCTTCTTCTAAACCTTAAAAATTAATAATTAGTTCCTAGATCAAGTTATAAAAAATAACATTTTTCCTTCTAGGGTTTAGTTTTCAAACTTCAATACTATTATCGAAGACCTCTCCGTTCTCAACATTTCCTCTCCCTCTAGTGATCTATTTCATCTCACTTAGACCTCAAATCGACAACATTTGAAGTCGAGAAGATGACTCTTCGTCTTCCCAAAGGAAAACAAAAATCTCATCTTCATCTAGGAAGACGATTGTGACAAAAAAGAATTCTCGTCTTCTTTGTTAGTCTCTTCTTCTTTATGTTTTCTTTCCCTCCAGCGATCTCTCTCCTCTCACCTGGACTTCTAACTGACATCAATTGAAGTTTCTCCAAAATAACCTTCCCTCCTTTGTTATTACTCTTCACTACTTCTCTAACTCTCCCTTCCTTTCTCCAGTATCCATTCTTTACCTTCCAACTTTCCCTTCCATTTGGGGGATTCGACAGAAACTGCCGCGAGGACTGAGCACCATGTCAAGGTATTTAAATGTGATTGTTAAAATTTGTGAATTCTAGTTATGTATCAGAGTTTCTTTTTTTATGTTCGGATGAAATTCTTTATGATTTGGGTGGACTACTTGATTGTTGCTGCACTGAATGTGGAACTTATGTTAATGTGCGAAGTCAAATGTTTGTGATTTTGTTTAGCATACTTGTTTGAGGTGAAATTCATTCACCAAATGCTTGAAAAAAGGTTTATGTTGTGATTAAGGTAATTATGAAGAACTAGTTGTAATTAGTTCATTCTTGTCGGGAATCTGATTTATCTGGGATTTCTGCTGCTCAATTTAGTTTTTACTTTTGAATTCTTGAATTTTTCTTTCAGCCAATCTCAGCAAAGTGTTGTATGTGTATGTAATTCGGAAAGTTTTCATGTCAGATGTTGTGTATGTAGTCCTTGTAAAGCACATTGAATTATTAGTTAACTAAAAAAGAGTGCCACATACTATCTTTACTTTAGGTTCAGCACTATATTCGACCTAAAAATAGTAAAAATCATTGAGTCCAAATCTTTCCCTTCTCTTCTAGTCTTATTGCATTACTACTTTGTAACCTCTAGAAAGTTGGCAATGGTTGGAAACTGGAAAAGTAATCATACTTGCTTGACACAGCATCTGGCCATGTGATTATTTATCCCCCCATTTATTAGGAACTTGTGCTGGGTTTACATTTTTAATTTATCTTTATTCAGGACATAACGACCAACCTGACTTTGCATGTTCTATGCCAATCCAGTC
The DNA here is from genome assembly GCF_011075055.1 of Mangifera indica. Lineage (NCBI taxonomy): Eukaryota > Viridiplantae > Streptophyta > Magnoliopsida > Sapindales > Anacardiaceae > Mangifera > Mangifera indica. The sequence continues at coordinate 11,081,597 of NC_058155.1, forward strand.
TGATTTTGCGTTACCTTTTAGTTGATTTTCTTTTGTTGCTGCTGGAACCTAATATTTCTCCCTTTTTGCAGAACTCTTCTGTACTGTGCAGAGTATTTGTTAAACCTCATGGTGGAAACAGCTTATCAGAGATTGGTTTAAGTTCGGTTGCAGAAGAAAGTGTTTCTGCTGTACGTCACATCGGTGTTCAGCATGATGGCTTTCTTACGCCTAACATTGTTGAAGCTAAAGAGAATAATGAAAAACATGTTGACAGGAAAAATGATGGATCAGAAATTGAAATAAAATTGGTTAGTCAGCTAGATAATCATGCCAGCTCTAGGCTTGTTTCTCTACCCTGCTTTCAATTTCCGGCTGGCAACCCACCCAACAAGCAGGTATCCCAGAAAAACCTTAAAAATTAATAGTTTATTCCTTGATCAAGTTTTAAAAAATGATATTTCTTCCTTACGATTTAATTTTCAAACTCAAGTGTCATCGTCGATGACCTCTCCCTTCCCAATGCTTCCTCTTCCTCCAGTGATCTCTCTCATCTCACCTAAACCTCCGATCAACCACGATTAAAGTCAAGAAGACGACTCTTCGTCTTCCCAGAGTAAAACGAAAATCTCATCTTCATCTAGGAATATGATTGTCTTCCCAAAAGAAGACAAAGAATAATTCTTGTCTTCTTTTGGGAAAATAATCATTTTCTCAAACAAAGACGAGATCTTTGTTTTCGTTTTCTAAACTTTAATCGATATCGGTAAGAGGTTCAGGTGAAAAAAGAGAAATCGTTGGAGGGAAAGAAAACTTCAAGAGGGAGAGACTACTGGTGATGGTGCCAAAAATGGTGTTGGAGTTTAAAAACTAAACCTTAGAAAAGAAATATTATTTTTTAAAACTTGATATACAGGGAAAATGATTAGTTTTTATGATTTATAGGGGAAAAGAAATAAAATTTTAAAAAGTTAGAGTTTCATTAATTTTAACAGTTCATTGGTGGATACTATAATTTTTAAAATTAAAAGATAAAAACTTGATAATATAACATACTTTGGATGGAAATAAGTCCTTTGGCCAATATTAAATTATAAAAATTTAATATTTTTTTAATGAACCAACGAATCTTATCTAAAGCCTCAAGTATGATCCATATAGTTCATAAGTTTGATGGAATCATAATTTTATGAATTGTACCCTATAAATCATATTGAAAAAAGGCCAAAAGACTTGTTACCATTTAAGGTATAGCAAAATTTCAAATTTTCGTCTTTTAACTTTCAAAAACCCAAACATTCATTAATAAATCAAATTATATTAAAAATCTCAATTAGGGTTAGGTGTAAAATCATTATTTAACAAAAAAATTTTAAAAACTAAATTTTTATTACATTCCCCCCCTCCCCAATTTTAAAATCTAATTTTTCCCCCCCAAATTTTTTTTCAAATGTTGAAAAGCGGTAATTTTGCCTCTAAAGTTTTCTCTTCTTCTCTCTAGCAGCCAGCCTTCCCTCTTTTTCTCCATCGCTGCTCCTGCTTCTTCCCTTCTTCTTTGTCAAAGATGGAAATCGTAGTCTCTATCTCAGATAAAAACAAAACATCTTCGTTTGAAATGAAGATGAAGAGTTTTCGTTTAAAGTGGAGACAATGGTCTCCGTCTTTGATAAAGAAGAAGGGAAGAAGCAGGAGTATCGACAGAGAAAAAGAGGGAAGGTCGGGTGACAGTCGTGAAGAAATAGATCATTAGAGAAAATGAGAGAAAACTTTAGGGAGAAATTGTTATTTTTTAAACTTTAAAAGAAAATTTGGAAGGAGGAAATGTGAGATTTTAAAATTGAAGGGGAAATATGTAATGAAAGTTTTTTAAATTTTTTATTAAATTATGATTTTATTTTTATTTTTAATCAAAATTTTTAATAAAATTTAATTTAGGAGTGGGTATCTAAATTTAAAAAAAATCAGCCAATAGAAATTTGTGGTTTTACTATTCCTGCAATGGCAACAAGCTTTTTGGTACCGTGGTTCCTGTATCTATTCCGGGCTTATAGTGTACTGGGCGGCTGGGCCACAAAAGTCAAACCTGCGATCAGTTTTCCAAACGCGAAGTCTCTTTTCACATTACCTTTCCCGCGCCCGTCAGGATAAGAGTCAGATTCTTGACACGTGTAGGAAAAGATGTTTCACTCTCCAAGTGGACCAATGACAAGTAAAGAAAACTTACACCTCTGTTATACAGTATCACATCTATTGCAAAAAGAAACTTAATGAGCACGCACCTTGGACACGCAGCTTAAAACCTGAAGAAAATTTCCCATTCTAGCTCTCCTTGTTAGATTTTTGCCATAACTGTGCAAAACGTATCTAATGGGAGACACCAGCAACAACGGCAACGACGATACCAGAGCTAAAACGATGCCATTTTCACTTCCTCCAGGTTGCCGATTCTACCCTTCCGATGAACAGCTTCTCTGTTATTACCTCACTAACAAAAACTTAAACGCTGATGAAACCGGTAATCCGTCCGGTTATGATATGATAAAAGAACTAGACTTGTATGAGTGTCAACCTTACGAGTTACCGGAGAAGGCGTGTTATACGTACGGTCGCGGAGGAAGGAAGAGGCATTGGTACTTTTACTGCAAAGTTGGTGCTAGAAATGGAAGAAAAAGTTGGGAGGTGAGGAATGGGTACTGGAGAAAGGAAGGGAGAGTTAGAGAAGTAGTGAAGAGTAATAACAAAGGAAGGAAGGTTATTTTGGGGAGGAAAACGAGTTTTGTGTTTTATTTGAGGGATTCGACTGAAACTACCGTGAGGACTGATTGGATCATGTATGAGTATGCACTTGTTCACCATGTCAAGGTATTTAAATGTGATTGTTAAAATTTGTGAATTCTAGTTATGTATCAGAGTTTCTTTTTTTATGTTCAGATGAAATTGTCTATGATTTGGGTTGACTACTTGATTGCTATTGCACTGAATCATTAGGTATTTAAAATCATTCTATCTTCACTTTAGGTATTTAAAATCATTAAATCCAAATCTTTCCCTTCTCACATATTCTTATTGCTTTACTACTTTGTAACCTCTAGAAAGTTGGCAACGGTTGGAAACTGGCAAAGTAATCATACTTGATTGACTCAGCATCTGGCCGAGTGATTATTTGTCCCCCCATTTATTGGGGAACTTGTGCTGGGTTTACATTTTAAATTTATCTTTATTCAGGACATAATGACCAACCTAATTTTGCATGTTCTATACCATTCCAGTCTGATTTGTGTTACTTTTTAGTTTATTTTCTTTTGTTGCTGCTGGAACCTAATATTTCCACCTTTTTGCAGAACTCTTTTGTACTCTGCAGAGTATTTGTTAAATCTCATGGTGGAAACAACTTATCAGAGATTGGTTTAAGTTCGGTTGCAGAAGAAAGTGTTTCTGCTGTACGTCACATTGGTGTTCAGAATGATGGCTTTCTTATGCATAACATTGTTGAAGCTAAAGAGAATGATGAAAAACATGATGACAGGAATAATGATATATCAGAAATGCAAATAAAATTGGTTAGTAAGCTAGATAATCATGCCAGCTCTAGGCCTATTTCTCTTCCCTGCTTTCAATTTCCGGCTGGCACCCCACCCAACAAGCAGGTAACTTCAAAAATTTTCCTTATTTGTTTAAAATAATAGCTTTTTTTTCTGTCTGTGTCTGTTTTTAGTTTTTTTACCCGGAATGATTGCTGACACAATTTCACGTCTTCTTTCACAATGTAAAGTTACAGTTTTGTAATTTAGGTGCTTTATGTTGGATATCTGTGTGAAGCATTTGAACCATACTGCATGCAGAAGTGTTATATCATCTGTTAACAGTTTCAGTGTGTTGTTTGCAGAAAGAGTAAATTTTGGATCAAATTCTAGACAATTAAACACTATTATTTTGGTTGTTATGGGTTACATGTGTCTGGTATTGCTGACAGCTGATAGCATTTTGCAATTGCAAGTGAATTAGTGTGCAAGAAGTTTATGAAATTTATTAAATGCACTGGTATAATTATGCCATACTACAAATCTTGCCACTGAGGTTTAGTATTTGCTGTCCATTGGAAGCTTTTTTACCCCATTGGTTTCTCATGTTATTCTACTTAAAAGAAAAAGTTTAAACTCTAGTGACTTTTAGCTGCTATCTTAAAAGGAGGCACACACATATTTTAGTGGTTAATCTGGGTAATCGACCCACATTTCTGTCAAATATAACAGTGCATTCCTGAATTTTAACCAATATCTAACCATTTATTACATTAAATCATTCACATTCTTTAAAAGAATTTATGTGCTATGCTGCCATGCAGGTTGGTTCATCTGGGTTTGCTAGTGGTGCCATGTTTGCTGCAGCCTCACAATTACTATCAATTCTGGAGGAAGATTTCATAGAGTTGGATGATCTTGTGCATTGATTGTCCATGATAACTTTGAAGTATGTTTGGATACACATCAAGATACTTGAATCAATTTACTGTTGATACAATGCTAAATGTGATGAATTAAGTTACTGTTGAAACAATGGAAATGAGGTGATCTATGTTATTGTTGATAAAATAAAAATGAGGTGAATTATGTTACTATTGATACAATGGAAATGAGGTGAATTATGCTACTGTGTATACATTGGAAATGAGGTGATTTAAGCTATTGTTGATATAATGGATCCGATATAGGATTTAACTTCCAGCAAAAGAAAGAGGGTTTTCATGACCCACCTAAAGAATTACACGCAGTTTATTTATTGAAGAAAACATGTCAAACTTTAGATGAGGAAATGTACTGTCATTCTTGAAGTTGAGAGAGATTTTTCAGCGGGACTGCTTTGCTTGTCAAGGTCATTCTCATGTTGCAATATCTCTCTTGCAATTAATTTTTTCTTGTAACTATGAATTTAACTAAGCAAGTTGCACTTTTTGATGTGGTTTGGCTTGCAGATTCATCTTAAAGTCGTGGGCATTTTGCCCTAATAAAAATGATCAAGATCTTGATTGATTGGATGATGGCAAGTCGAAATCAATTTTAGTATCAGCTGCTTCACCTGGCTTGTTCATCTTAAATTTTATCTGTTGATGGTGGAGTTCTGTATCACTTTCATTGTTGGAAAATCAACTTTTCCCGCGCATTACTCTGAAGCCTTGCTTTGACAAGGTCTCTATTCCTTTAAAATATTCTGTTTTTTTTTTTATGAACTTTCTTTGTGCAGAAGTAGTTAAAGTTATCTCAATTATGGATTTTTCTAGAAGGCCAACTTACTGCTTTGGCAGATGAATTATCGTAAGTTATGGATTCTAAAAACTTTCTGCCATGGGGTTATATTCAGATTCTTAATTATGGTTCATTACTTTGTACTCTCTTCCTAACAGCAGACCTGTATATGGGAAGTGCTTATGTTATGGCATTAAATAAGATGGTGACAAATTATTTATGATTACCTGAACTGATAACAAATGACTTGTCATGTTTCTCTCTTTATATTTGATAGGAGATATGTTTTTCTGCTTGTTTTTCTTAATTGTTCAGTGTTAATGTCCATATTTATGTGTCATAATTGTTAGCTTGTACATTGCCATTCCATTTGTTCATATGTGTTGTTTTGTTAGATGCACCAAAATTAGTAATTTAATTAATTTTTTATTTATTTTAATTTGTCGTGTCAGACTGACTAGTACACCTTACCTTAAGGCCCCCGATACGGCCTGCATGACCTGCGGGCTTAACATGGCCCGTAATTTTGCAGACTATCCCTGCAGGCCGTGCAAAAACAGGGAGCTTAGCCATACATAGGCCGTCCAACATCCTAAACATGTGTATTCCGGGTTCATAGTGTACTGGGTGTTTGGGCCATTAAAGTCAAGCCTGCTCTCCATTTTCCAAGTAACAAGTCTCTTTTCACTAGTTTTTTCTTGGCTGTCAGGATAAGAGTCAGATACCTGACACGTGTAGGACAATGATATTTGACAGTCCTATTGGACCAATGACAAGTAAAGAAAACATGCACCGTTGTTACACAGTATCAAATCTATTGCAGAAAGAAACTTCATGAGCACGCTTCTTGGTCACTCTGTTTAAAACCTGAAGAAAATTTCCCATTCTGACTCTTCTTGTTAGATTTTTACCATAACTGTGCAAAAGGCATCCAATGGGAGACACCAACGACAACAGCAACAACGATAACAGAGCTAAAGCAATGTCATTTTCACTTCCTCCAGGTTGCCGATTCTACCCTTCTGATGAACAGATTCTCAGTTATTACCTCACTAACAAAAACTCAAATGCTGATAAACCCGGTAATCCGTTCAGTTATGATTTGATAAAAGAACTAGATTTGTTTGAGTATCAACCTTTTGAGTTACCGGAGAGGGTGTGTTATACGTACGGTCGCGGAGGAAGGAAGAGGCATTGGTACTGTTACTGCAAAGTTGAGGCTAGAAAGGGAAGAAAAAGTTGTGAGGTTAAGAATGGGTATTGGAGAAAGAAAGGGACAGTTAGGGAAGTAGTGAAGAGTAATAATGAAGGAGGGAATGTTATTTTGGGGAGGAAAACAAGTTTTGTGTTTTATTTGGGGGATTCAATGGAAACTGCTGTGAGGACTGATTGGATCATGTATGAGTATGCACTTGTTCACCATATCAAGGTATTTAAATGTGATTGTTAAAATTTGTGAATTCTAGTTATGTATCAGAGTTTCCTTTCTAATGTTCAGATGAAATTCTCTATAATTTGGGTGGCTCACTTGATTGTTATTGCACTGAATGTGGAACTTTTGTTAATGTGTGAAGTCAAATGTTTCTGATTTTGTTTAGCGTATTTGTTTGAGTTGAAATTCATTCTCCAAATGCTTGAAAAAAGGTTTATGTTGTGATTAAGGTAATTATGAAGAACCAGTTGTAATTAGTTCATTCTTGTCAGGAATCTGATTTATCTGGGATTTCTGCTGCTTAATTTAGTTTTTACTTTTGAATTATTGAAAAGTGTTGTACGTGTATGTGATTCAGAAAGTTTTCATGTCAGATATTGCGTATGTAGTCCTTGTAAAGCACATTGAAGTATTAGTTAACTTAAAAAGAGTCTGCCGCAGACTATCTTCTCTTTAGGTTTAGCACTATATTCGACCTCAAAATAGTAAAATCATTAAATCCAAGTCTTTCCCTTCTTTCATATTCTTATTGCATTACTATGTAACCTCTAGATAGTTGGCCATGGTTGGAAACTGGCAAAGTAATCATACTTGCTTGACACAGCATCTGGCCGTGTGATTATTTATCCCCTCTTCTAGTGGGGAACTTGTGCTGGGTTTACATTTTTAATTTATCTTTATTCAGGACATAATGACCAACCTAATTTTGCATATTTTTTACCAATCCAGTCTGATTTGTGTTAGCTTTTAGTTGATTTTCTTTTGTTTCTGCTGGAACCTAATATTTCTGCCTTTTTGCAGAACTCTTTTGTACTCTGCAGAGTATTTGTTAAATCTCCTGGCGGAAACAGGTTATCAGAGATTGGTTTAAGTTTGGTTGCAGAAGAAAGTGTTCCTGCTGTACGTCACATTGGTGTTCAGCATGATGGATTTGTTACGCCTAACATTGTTGAAGCTAAAGAGAATGATGAAAAATATGTTGACAGGAAAAATGATAGTCAGCTAGATAATTATGCCAGCTCTAGGCCTGTTTCTCATCCCTGTTTTCAATTTCCGGCTGGCACCCCACCCGACAAGCAGGTAACTTCAAAAGTTTTCCCTGTTTGTTTAAAATAATAGCTTTTTTTGTGTCTGTGTGTTTGTTTAGTTTTTACACCTTCTTTCACTAGGTATTGTTACAGTTTTGTAATTTAGGTGTTTTATGTTGGATATCTGTGTGACGCATTTGAACCATACTGCATGCAGAAGTGTTATATCATCTGTTACAGTTTCAGTATGTAGATTGCAGAAAGAGTAAATTTTGGAACAAATTCTAGTCAATTAAACACAATTATTTTGGCTGCTATGGGTTACATGTATCTGGCTTTGCTGACAGCTAATAGCATCTTGCAATTGCAAGCAAATTAGTGTGCAAGAAGTTCATGAAATTTATTAAATGCACTGGTATAATTGTGCCATACTACAAATCTTGCCACTGAGGTTCAGTATTTGCTGTCCATTAGAAGCTTTTTTACCCCATTGGTTTTTCATGTTATTTTACTTAAAAGGAAAAGTTTAAACTCTAGTGACTTTTAGCTGCTATCTTAAAAGGAGGCACACACATGTTAGTGGTTAATCTGTGTAATCCACTCACATTACCGTCAAATATTACAGTGCATTCATAAATTTAACCAATTTCTAACCATTTATTACATTGAATCATGCACATTCTTTAAAAAAATTTATGTGCTATGCTGCCATGCAGGTCGGTTCTTCTGGTTTTGCTAGTGGTGCCATGTTTGCTGCAGCCCCACAATTTCTATCAATTCTTGAGGAAGATTTCATGGAATTGGATGATCTTGTGCATTGATTGTCCATGATGACTTTGAAGTACATTCAGATTCTTAATTATGGTTCCTTACTATATACTCTCTTCCTAACACAGACCTGTGAATTGGAAGTGCTTATTATGTTATGGTATTAAATGAGATGGTGATAAATTATTTATGATGACCTGAACTTGATAATAAATGACTTGTCATGATTCTCTATTTTATTTGATTGGTGATATGTTTTTCTGCCTGTTTTTCTTAGTGGCTGAGTGTTAATGTCCATATATTTATGTCATAACTGTTAGCTTGTACATTGCCATTACATTTGTTCATACGTGTTGTATTGTTAGGTGCACCAAAGTTTGTAATTTAATTAATTTTTACTTCCAAGTATTTTTTTTAATGAGTCTTGTCATGCTGATCCCGTTACTTCAAAGCCCCTGATACAGTCCGCATGACCTGTGAGTTTAACATGGCCTGTAATTTTGTGGATCGTCCCTGCAAGCCGTGCAAAAATAAGGAGCCTAGCCATACCTTAGGCCTTCCGATGCCCTTAACATGTCTATTCCAAGTTCATTGTGTACCAGGCATCTAGGCCATAAAAGTCAAACCTGCTCTCCATTTTCCAAATACCAAGTCTCTTATCACTCTAGTTTTTCCTGCCTGTCAGAAAATGAGTCAGATACTTGACACGTGTAGGACAAAGACATTTCACATCCAAGTGGACAAATGACAATTAAAGAAAGCATACATATTTGTTATACAGTGTCACATCTGTTACAGAAAGAAACTTTCATGAACACGCATCTTGGTAATGCAGCTTAAAGCAATTTTCCCATTCTGGCTCTTCTTGTTAGATTGTTACCATAACTGTCCAAAATGTATCCAATGGGAGACACCAACAATGGGAACAATGATAACAGAGCTAAAACGTTGTCATTTTCACTTATTCCAGGTTGCCAATTCTACCCTTCCGATGAATAGCTTCTTTGTTATTACCTCACCAACAAAAACTCAGACGCTGTTGAGACCAGTAATCCGTTTGGTAATGATTTGATAAAAGAATTGGATTTGTGTGAGTGTCAACCTTATGAGTTACCTGATAAGGCATGTTATACGTACGGTCATGGAGGAAGGAAGAGGCACTAGTACTGTTATTGCAAAGTTAGGGCTAGAAATGGAAGAGAAAGTTGACGGGTAAAGAATGGGTATTGGAGAAAGAAAGAGAAAGTTAGAGAAGTATTGAAGAGCAATAACAAAGGAGAGAAGGTTATTTTGGGCAGGAAAATGAGTTTTGTATTTTATTTGGGGGATTCGACAGAAACTGCCGTAGGGACTGATTGGGTCATGTATGAGTATGCACTTGTTCACCATGTCAAGGTATTTAAATATGATTGCTGAAATTTGTGAATTCTAGTTACGTTTCAGAGTTACTATTTTTATGTGCAGATGAAATTCTCCATGTTTTGGGTAGACTACCTGATTATTATTGCACTGAATGTGGAACTCATTTAATATATGTGCAAGTCAAATGTTTGTGATTTTGTTTAGCATATTTGTTTGAGCTAAAATTCATTTATCAAATGCTTGAAAAAAAGGTCTGTGTTGTGATTAAGGTAATTATGAAGAACTTAGTTGCAATTACTTCAGTGTTGTCAGGATTTTAGATGCATACATCTGCTTTTTTCTGGGATTTCTGCTTCTTAATTTAGTTTTACATTTGAATTATTGGATTTTCCAGTCAGCCAATCTCAACAAAGTGTTGTATGTTTCAGTAATTTGGAAAGTTTTCATGATAGATATTGTGTATGTACTCCTTGTCAAGCTAATAGACCTCCTATCAACAGGGTATACAAAAGAAGGAACAATTCTGGAAACTCTCCGACAGCTCAAGTCTCAGCCATGACAGTTGGAATTCCAAATCAGCCTTACCTGGATAATGGAAGCAAATTATCAGTGTCTGTCTTGGATAAGCATTTGGGATAAGACAGACAGCTCATTCTCATCTATGCTACCAAATAAGCAGGATTGGTTACAGACAGCTCATTCTCATCTATATTACCAAATAAGCAAGATTGCATTACCAAATAAGCCAGATTTGAGCGAAGGAATTCAGCTATAAAAGTGGCAGCAAGCAATGTAAGCAGGCATCAAGGAAATACAAACTAAAAAGGCTTTAGGGGTGCTTAGGCCTAGGGAGGAAGCTGGCAGGATATAGCCAGATTCCTTGGGTGTTTAGGGTGTTTATCTTTTGGTGTTTCAGTAATAATCTTTTGGTGATTCAGTTGTGTATTCAGAATAAAACACAAACCATTTGAGTTGTAATCCTTTTATTATCAATAAAGCCAATCTCATTACATTGTGTCCTTGAATTCATTACAATTGCCAATACCATTACAAAAATATACACTCTGCTCTCTTAGTCTTGGCAGGACAGCTTGGTGGCTACCAAGGACTGAAGCAGCTTCTGCAGAATTTCAGAGCAGGTACGCATCACAAGCACATTGAACTACTAGTTATGAAACCAAAAGTCTGTCTCTTACTATCCTCACTTTAGGCTTACCAAAAGTCTGTCCCTTAGTTGATTTTGTTTTGTTGCTGCCGGTAACCTAATATTTCCACCTTTCTGCAGAGCTCTTTTGTCCTCTACAGAGTATTTGTTAAATCGCATGATGGAAACAGCTTATCAGAGATTGGCTTAAGTTCAGTTGCAAATGAAAGTGTTTCTGCTGTACGTCACATTGGTGTTCAGCATGATGGACTTCTTACGCCTAACATTTTTCAAGCTGAAGAGCATGATGAAAGATCTGTTGAAATGATACAATTTTATTTGTTTTTCTGATGTATCATTTCCTGTGTTTTGGTAAGTAAAAAAAAAAAAAAGAAATGATACATCAGATTAACGAATAAAATTGGTTAGTCAGCTAGAGAATCATGCCAGCTCTAGGTTTGTTTCTCTTACCTGCTTTCAATTTCCATCAGGCATCCCACCCAATGAGCAGGTAACTTCAAAACTCTTTCCCTATTTTTTTAAATAATAGCTTTTTTCTGTGTTTAGTTTTTACCGAGAATAATTGCTATCACAGTTGCACATTTTCTTTCACAAGGTATGGTCACATTTTTGTAATATGGGTGCTTTGTGTTGGATATCTGTGTGAAGCATATGAACCACACTGCATGCAGTGGTGTTGTATCGCCTGTTACAGTTTCCATACGTTGACGGCAGATAGAATAATTTTTCAATCAATTTCTAGACAATCAAACACCATTATTTTGGCTGCTATGGGTTACATGTATCTGGTTTTGCTGACAGCTAATAGCATCTTGCAATAGCAAGCAAATTCATGTGAAAGAAGTTTATGTAATTTATTAAATTCACTGGTATAATTATGCCATGCTACAAATCTTGCCACTGAGGTTCAGTATTAGCTGTCCTTTGGAAACTTTTTTTACCCCATTGGTTTCTCATGTTATTCTACTTTCAAACCCTGGTGATTTTTAGCTATCTTAAAAGTAGGCACACACATATTTAGTTATTAATCTGGGTAATCCACTCTATTTTCCATCAAATATACACGGTGCATTCATGAAATTTAACCAATTTCTAACCATGTGTTGCGTTGAATCATGCACATTCTTTAAGAAATTCTATGTGCTGTGCTGTCATGCTGGTTGGTACATCTTGGTATGCTAGAGGTGGTTTGTTTGTTGATGCTGATGCGACCCACCGATTACTATCAATCCTGGAGGAAGAATTTATAGAGTTCGATGTTCTTGTGCATTGATTGTCCATGATAACTTTGAAGTGCATGTGGATACTCATCAAGATACTTGAATTAAGTTACTGCTGATACAATGCGAAGTGTGATGAACTATGTTATTGTTGATACAATGGAAATGAGCTGAACTATGTTATTATTGATACAATGGAAATGAGGTGAACTATGTTACTGTTGAGGTCATTCTCATGTTGCAATAATTCTATCGCTATTAATTTTTTCTTATAACTATGAATTCAACTAGATAGGTGGCGCTTTTTTTATGTTGTTTGGCTTGCAGATTCTTCGCAAAGCCTTGGACATTTTGCCCCAATAAAAAGGATCAAGAGCCTGATTGATTGGATGATGGCAAATCGAAAGCAATTTTATGTATCAGCTGCTTCACCTGGCTTGTTCAACTTAAATTTTGTCTGTTGTTAGTAGAGTTCTTTATCACTTTCTGTGGTGGAAAAATCAACTTTTCACCCTCATTACTCTGAAGCCTTGCTTTGACAAGGCCTCTATTCCTTTATAATTACTCGGGCTTTTGAAGTGAAGACAGAAATAGGAAGTAGCGAGGTAAGGCAACAGCTAAGAGGCAATCTTGACCCTTCCCTTTAGTAGTTGCTGTTAACTTTCTTCACACTTTCTTTTCCCATCTCGTTAGTATTGAAATTGCGTGGAAAGAAAGAGGTGGCATGTGCATAATCATAATCACAAATTGATTCAATCTCCAGTCCCCCTCTTGATATGCACACACGCTCTTGTCTCGTGTGCGCTAGTGTCATCTTAGTCAGCGTTGGTGTTCCTGTAATTGCAGACCCAATTTGGGTCATAAACATTTCTACCATACAAATTGATTGACTCAGTCGGACTTTCACATAATTGCAAACAACTAATACCCTTTGCTTTCTCTGACTTTGCTCTAATTTTTATCCCTTCTATGCTATGGAATGGTATCAAGTATTTGAGTAAATTACATTTTTTACATCGGTTTAAAACACCTTTTTACCTTTAAACGATGTAAAATATTTTTTTATTCAAAATTAGATTTGGTTAAAATAAGAAAAAACTATTGCTATAAGGGTATAATATTAATTTCATCATCGAGGTATTTTATATGAAAATAAAAAATAACATTTATAAATCTCCTCTACGTATTTAAAAGATGATCGGTTGATCATTTTTAAATGTTTAAAATCTTATAGTTTAATCTCCGTAATCATTGAAAACTTTAGTAATTAATAACCTCTTTTACCACTAACACAATCTATTATTATCACGAGTTTGACTCTCGAAATCTTTTCTCTCATCATCGTTGGAGTTGTTAACAACTCAATCAAAAGAAGTCATAGATGACAACTCCAATGGAAATGAGAGGGAGAGTTTTGAGGGCAAAAAGTTGTTACGAAAGACATGAAGAAGATAATGGTATGGGAAAGAGGGTAGATTAACGAGTTGAGAGTCTTGAGATTCTGGGGTGGGTTGCTGGAGAAAGGGAGGTGATGGGGGGCCAATCAAAGATTCAATGAAGAAGGGAATAAGAGTAAAGGAAAGAGAAATAACAATGTTCTTTTGCAATTCAAAGATTTAAAGGTTTTTTTTCCCTTGAATTTTTGTATCAATTAGTGATTATATTATTATTTTATAAAATTAAATTATAGGGATAAAATAGTAAATTCACTTTAATAGAATTTGATTTTAGATTAAAAAATATTATTTAAAATATATAATTATTTTTACGGTAAACCTTGGATGCCCTTATTATTTTCTTTTTGTAACGAGAATTTCAATGACCGATTTTGATTTTAATAAGTCGTTAAATAAATTTAAATTTATATTTTTTTATATACGAAGTTTTATTTTTTATCACTTAAACTATTCTTCAAGAGTTTCCTTTTATATTTTTCTTGGCAAAGAAAAGTCAAATTAATACTAATCTCAAATTTATATTATTCTTTTATTATTTTTGCCTCAAACTACAAACACGCGATGAGACAAAGATAGGTTTAGTTGTCTTGTAATGGCTAGTTAGGTGGTTCAATTAATTTAATTTCATTGTCAAAAGCATAGCAAGTTTCTAATATTCCCTTTGGTGGAGGAATCGTCATTCTTTTTTATCTTATCATTAAAATTTTCAAAAGAGTGTTACGCAATGGCTTATACAAGCAAAGCAAAGCAAAGCAAGCAATTCCCATATGGACATATTAGAGTGTGCTTTCGTGGCCTAAAATAAACCTCCAAAGGCACAAATAGGACCAAAAGACAGCGAGAGAGAATAAGAGGCCCCCACGATTGAGATACCAACAATTAGCAAAGCAAAAAAATTAAAAGGTTAAGTTGGGGTAGAAGAATAGAACCAATCTAGACTTTTAGTGTTTTTTTGTATCCACACAACACCTTTCAAGCAACGTTTTTTATTATTTGTGTTGTGTGCCCACATATCACCGCCAACAAGCATTCCTATTTGGAATAAAATTTACCTAACAATCAAAATATATGCGTATATTTTTTTAATATAGTTTAAGTACATAGATAATATATTATTATATGATTAAATTATTTTAAATTAAAAATAAAGTAACATCTAATCATATAATAATATATTATTTATTTATATATATAAATTATGTCAAAAAAAAAAAGTTTTTGTAAAATTTACCATTACCTAAATATGTACCCACAGAATACTTATAAAATTGGCCAAATGACTGTTTCCCACCCAAAGTTTAATGAAATGAAAATTGGTACCCAATAAGTTTCAAAGCCAAATTCCCACTTATAATGGTTTTGTTACATGTTTTCAAGAAGTAGTTGCTTTATTCTTTTTTTTTTTAAAATTAAAATTATAAAATTGCTATTTATATTAAATGTAAATGTCAGATCATTATTTTTTTTTTGTTAAAAAAATTATCACTTACATATTTAAAATTTTTTTGATAAATTCTTTAAAGGTGTAAATATTATTTTAAAACTATTAAAGAATATATTAAAATTTTAAAAAACCTTTGAAAATTTTCAACACATAATATTTTTACAAATTACAGTTTATCTTATAAAATTTTAGAAAATAAAAAAAAAAAATGTATGTAAAATAACTTTCAAACTTTTCACTCAATAAAATTCATAAATGAAAGTTGGATGATAGGTGAGAATTTAATTTTTGAAAGTCAAAGTATGAAAACAATGCTTTCAACAATACTCGGGTGGGAAACGGATATAGATAAAACCAATGCCTGGTGTATATTAATTTTGACATCATCACTGCCTTACCTAGACGGTTTAAATGCAAATAAATAAATAAAACCAATGCCACGTGTATATTAATTAGAACCAGAAGCAATTTATTGTTTAAGGCATGGAGGGTTCACACAAAACAACTCAAACACAGCTCAACTCACACGAGAAGAAGAAAGGAAAGGAAAGCGAAGGGCAGAGGGAGAGAAGAAAGAAATGCATGTGAAGGTTAAAAAGAGAGGGCAGAGGGGCAGGTGCTTGGCGTGAAGAAGGAGGAGAAGAAGAAGATGGCAACTAAACGAGAGTGGGGCTGCGCGCATTGAAATTTGGGTCTTTTGGCTTTTGAGTGTGTGAGATTAAGACGATTATCATTTTTTAATTAATAATTATTATTAATTAAACAAGGACAAGAGAGAGACACACACCTTTGGTAAGCGGCCAAACACGAGTAATTTCTTTACTTGGATTACGAAAATCCTTTTTTGTTTTTTGTTTTTAAATTAATGAATAATTAAATATTAAATTTGGATTAGGAGGATTACTGTCCTCTTCTATTATAATCTCGCTTCTCTTTCTACATTTCTCATCTTGTTTCAAGGCCTCTCTCTCTTTCTCTTTCATTCTTTTATTGTTTGTTGTTTCTTTGGTGCTTTCTTTCTTATTTTTTCTCTTTCAAGGCAAAAGGAACACATACAAAGCTGCAGGAAGAGAATAGAGGCCTCTTCTTTTCTACAACTCTGCTTTTTCCGTTTTCTCTACCTTTTTAGATCGATCCTTCTCTTCCGCTTTGGTAAATCTCTACGATTTTTTTTTATTTTTTTTGTTTGATCGGCGGGCGGTTTAGTGTAGGGTATGAACGCTTCTTTGTGTTTTTTTCTTTCTAAGTTCTGGTGCTTGTTTGGTTTTGAGCTGTGAAGAATACTAATAGATTTTTTCTTTGGTGGGTATCTGTGTTTTTTCGCGAAAAAAATAAGCTTTTTCTTGGGTATTGCGTTTTTGTATTTTGACTTTTGATTTTAACAGTGTTTTGATGCATGCTGATATGAATATGTGAGTGGCTCTGGCGAGCTAGAAAAATAATTATCTGATAATTGATCAACGGTTACATATTGCTGATGTTTATATATGTATATTTTTTTGAGTAAAAAAGTACGTCAAAGAGAAATATTCAGATATCCGCCCAGCGTAATGTTTTTAACTCTGTAAACTTAAAAATTATTCTAAAGATATATATTTTACATTCCAATGTTAAAAAGCTCATAACTTGCTACTGTTTGGATTAATTTCGTTTACAAGTAGATCTCCTGCCCATAATGATGCTTTATTTTATGTCATTTGAATGGCTAAAATTATTTCTTTGATTTGATACAATCGCGTTTAGCATATGTTTATGATATTTTGCTTTGCAAGGCAGAGTTTGGTGTTACAGGGATAATGGTGTTTGGATTTTAGTAGGGGCTTTGATGTTAGAATATATTTTTACGTCTTTATATACGGAGTTTAAGGAGTTAAGCCTGTTGCAATGAAAGACTAATTGGAGTAATAGCTTGTTTTCTACAGAGATCTTGTAGCACTTATTAGATTATGATAACTCTTTGCTATGGAGGCTATTAATTTTATTTGCTTTCCTGTAATCAGCTACTAATTATTTCACTCTGGCTTGTGAATTATGTTACATCCTTTCTAGTGAAATTGTTGTAGAGTAACAAATTTATTAATGCATGCGATGTTTTGCATTTGGTTTTAGTTTTAGTACATTGCTGCATTCTCGATATCTAAGAAACTTGATGAGCTATTGGATCTATCTCGGTGTTGGAACATATATGACTCTAGAAAGGGGGTGTACAAGTTATTTTGCTGCTAATAAACAGCAGTAATTTAACAACAGAAACTAATAATTGATTCTTAGCTCCTAGGTTGATTGTTTCCTCCAATCTCTAAAAAACAGCTAATAGTTTGGAAAATTTTGCTTCTTGAGCAGCACAAGTCATTTGTAAGATGGCATTGAGGTTTAAAATTAATTAGACATAGGATTGTTGAATCTCAAGTAAATTAAGCAATATAGATTGTGGAGATTAGAATATATCTTAGTTTGCTCAAGTAAAATAAGTGAAATACTTTGTGGTGGATAGAATATATCTTAGTTTCCATTGAATGAGAATAACCATAATCAACTAATACTTGTGTAGAGACTAAAAGTGACAATTGGGGGGTTGGAACTTGTTCAACTCCATAACCTGCATATACAATTTAGTCATATGCCGTATAAACTAATCAACTAGTTGTTTGAAGTTATTCATAATTACTTAGGCATGAATTTTTTTTTAAGTTGGCTTTTGTTCCATGAGGATAATAGTACAGTGTTTTCATTTTTAATTTCTTTTGACCGCTTTACTAAGTTCTTTCAGTGTTTTCATGGTGCCAGGTTTAACCTAGCATAAGCAGACTGTTTGTGTTGGTAGTTTCTTTGGGCCCTATATCTACAAATTATAAGGAAAACTGATATTTTCCCTAATGCAAGGGCAAAGGGGTACTATTGGTTCCTTCCCTGAAACCTTAAGCTTTGATCATGGATCTGCTTCAAGTTCTTCTGTAGATCAGCAAATTTGCTGGAATAATATGGGGAATCCAACTGACAATCGATTGCCAGACTATATGCTATCTCCCACAGCTACAAACATGACATATGTGAATCCTATCGATCATGAACTGCAAACCTTGAATGGTTGGAATTTAGGTGAACCCAGCTCTAGTGCTCCCCAAAATGAGGTTTATCATGATGAGCGGAAAACAGAACTTGGATGGCCTCAATTGGGTTCTTGTGCAGGAAGCGGTCCAAGGTTGGAAGAACAACAGTGTGAACCAACTGATGGTATTATGCGGAATGGCACTAATATTAACCCTAACCCTCTTTTTGCACAAATTTCCAATTCTAACATGATGCCACAAAACCTAAACTTAAATACTGGTTTTGTGAGTCATGATGGTGAAAATCATCGAGTCATGGGATCTCCTAATTTATTGAAGTCAGGTGCTTCTGAAAATGAGCGAATTCCACTTGCAAGTGGTTCTGAATCTTTTCTTCTTCCTTCAGGAAGTAGTGGTTATCAAACTGAAGAAACTGATGCTAGACCTGGTTGTTCAGTTGAGGGTCGTCGTGCCTCCTGCAAAAGGAAGGCTCTTGAAGGACATGTTGAACAGTCCTCTGTGAGTGGAAGTTGTAGCTATTTTCAGCGTTCAGAAAGTAATGCTTGGCCTGCTGTTTCTGCTCACTATGATGGAGGCAGCAGTTTGTCTGTTCCATCAGAACAGTTGAACTCAGGACTTGTGCTAGGTGTGAGGGCACCAACATCTGATTGTGTTCCTGATGCATCTGTGGCAGGAAGTGCAGAAAGCTCCAGAAGAAATTTTCGCGTGAGGATTAATCCTTCAGGCAACCAAGAATCTCTCACTCCTCTTCTATTTTCAACAGGCAGTCCTGTCAGGCATTCAAGTGTTTCATCTATGCACCAGTCGTCAAGATTTCTTCCAAATGATCAATCTTTGGACTCACGGTCAGCACCAGTGGTGGATAGTGCAAGTCCTCAAAGCCAGCCCATTCTTATGCATGGTCCAACTTTGCCTCAAAATTTACAACCCTGTCGGTGGAATAGAGGTTCTACCTCAAGAACTGGCAGTCCATCAAATTCTAATGTTTCTAGATATAGAGATGCTTTTCCACGTGATGAAGCTCGGACTAGAAGCATGGGGAGAAATATATTGGAACATCCTATGCTATTACCTGTGCCTGATTTGAGAAATTTGGTTCGAAATCAAGCAAATAGAACTTTAGCTGGTGGAAATTTAAATATACCTGGAAATGTTGCATCATCGTCTCAGATGGGTTCAAGTTCAGGTGTCCATCCATCTTCTGGTCCTTCGTGGGTTTCGCATCCAAATCCTCTTCCCCTTCATTATCCACGAAGATTTTCTGAATTGGTTCGCCGGTCTTTGATTTCTTCCCTTGGTCCAGAGACTGGGGGCCACAGCAGTAATCAAACTCCATTGCGTTCTGGTCCTCCCCCTTCCCCAGATGATATGGTGATTTCATCTGGAGCTGTTAATCAGGGTTATCATCAGTCATACCTAAGAGCAGCATCATTGCTGGAGAGACAAAATGCCAGTGTAATTGGATTTCCACAGCCACTGCGAAGTTTGACTCCTTCCTTTGAAGGAAGAAGCAGACTTGTTGTATCTGAGGTATGTTCTTGAATACTGCTTATTCTGATGATGATGCTTTTTTCCTTGAAATTCATATTGATCATGATTTCTTCTACTTTTGTTCTAGTGTATGGGCTCATTGGATTGTAGTCTGGTTCTAGCAATTATGATAGCATCTTTTTTAAAATTAGAGTTTGTGATGGTGAGCATGCTTCTTTTTAACTAATAAACTTGTTGGCTTTACTAAGATTGTATTTCCTCTTCCTCTGACCTAATAGTATCTGCATCATGTGTTGATGAAGCCTGTTGTGCCATCATTTTGGGAGAACAAGCATACATGTTTTCTAGTTCTTAGTTGCTTCTATCTAGTTGTGTTTATTTGTATAATTCAATTTTATACGTTGCATGCATGTTTTCTAGTTATTAGTTGCTTCTATCTACTTGTGTTTATTTGTATAATTCAATTTTATACATTTTTTTTCTGAACTTATAACCCCTTTCAATATCAGTGAGCTAGTTTTGATCCCTAGAGTTTTTGTCCTATATAACTTGTTAGACTGTTTAGTTCATATTGCTACAGTATGAAACTTCATTTTTGTTGAATTTAAAACCTCCATTATTGTTTCTGAACTTTTGATTTATTGATGGATTTTTTTCTTTTGCTTTTGCCTGAAACTGCTCAATTTTCTACTTTCAGAACAAGAATTGTTGGTAATGCCAGGGTATATGAATCTAGTAATTAGTTGTAAGTTTCCAGTTGTGTTACTCTGCAGGCAAGATTGTTGACTGGGAATTTGGTCTATCCTTTATTTTAAGCATTGAGACAAACTTGTTCTCTGTTGGATTTGGTGATCATATTATGTGTACTAGGTTTTGTCATGTGTATTAACAATATCCATCAGTCAACTGGAGCTTACATTGTTATTTTGTGTACAGCAGATTCGCAATGTGCTGGATCTCATGCGTAGGGGAGAAAGCTTGCGATTTGAGGTTCGATTTTACTTTTACTGTTTATGTTATTAGAGCCTGTGTAGAATTCAACTTTGGTTAATGTAAACATGGGAATAGTCATAATTTGTTTTCTCGTTATCGTTCATGGTATCACACAGCTGGTAAGTTTTTGTTTAGAATCCATTAATATGGCTTTTTAAGAGTTGTCTCTAGAGGTGAACCCGAAGACGCAGAATATTGCTTAAAGATTGATGATTTGATTAATGACATTTGATGATTAATGATGAGTTGGTTTCCATCCAAGCTGGATGGTGAGATTAAAATTTGTCTGCTATCAAATGATCCATTTGGTCACTGCATTCAGTTTTGTCTTGTTTCTTTTTCTTCTTTAGGGATATCCATAGTTCACTCAACCTTTGCCTTGTTCGCTGAACATTTATATTTCTGTTGTATATCTTGTAGAGTATGCTTTTATTTCAGATTGCAAAATTCTCGGTTTCTAAATATATCAAAGTATGGTAAATGCCTTTCTAACAATAAAAGAAGAGATGGTAGGATTGGGTACCATGAAAGAAGTTGGGATATGACGTTCTTATAATTTAATTTCAGAGAGTAAGGTTTATTTCTGGGAGTTAGCTACATGTATAAATTATTATTGTGTTAATATAAGAGTGTGGTTTTGTGACAGGATGTTATGATCCTTGACCAGTCGGTCTTTTTTGGTGCGGCTGATATACATGATCGGCATAGGGATATGCGGCTTGATGTTGATAACATGTCCTATGAGGTAAAATAGACAGAATTTCTAAATCTGAAGTTTTTTGTGCTTTTCTTACAAAGATTTTTGTTAAAATACGAGTATTGGGATTATAGGAATTATTGGCTCTGGAGGAGCGAATTGGTAACGTGAGCACAGGTTTAAGTGAAGAAACCATATCGAACCGATTGAAACAGAAGAAATATTCTATCGCAACGGGACCCCAGCAGGAGACAGAACCATGTTGTATTTGTCAGGTAATTTTTTATCATCTGAATTGTTTGTCAGGAAATGATCTTTATCTTCTGTAAACAGATTTTACCTACTTGTTTGCTTAATCATTGTTGCTTCTATGCACAGGAGGAATACAATGAAAGTGAAGATATTGGAACACTAGAATGTGGGCATGATTTTCACACCATTTGTATAAAACAATGGCTCATGCACAAAAATTTGTGCCCCATCTGTAAAACTACAGCCCTGTCTACATCTTAGGCAGAGAGAACCATTGTTGGGTTCAGAGTTTGGATTTAAGAGGTTTGGAGGAAAATTTGTTTCTTCTTTGTCATTCATTGGATACAGTACTGGTAGGTAATGCAATGTGTAACCTGCCTATATCCCATTTTGAAGCTAAGTCTCTGGTTCTCCTTGTTGGGAGCCCATTATTATAATTAATTTTTACTTCATATTCTTTTTGGCGAATTTATTGAAACAATCATGTTCTAACTTGAAAAACGAGTTCAATCTAAGTATACTCAAGTTTAAGTATGATAAATAATTAAAATGATATTATTTTAATAATTTTTTATTTTATTATATTATCAAGTCAAATTAAATCTCAATTTGAGCTCCATGATGATTGAAATTTTGTTCGAGGTCATCCAAGTTTGTGTTTTTCAAATACCGAGTGCTTTGGATATGGTTTCGGGTGTGATAATAATACGTTATCTACAATTTCCTGGAAGCGGCAAAATTTGTCTGTTTGAGCGTACGTGTGTACTGAGAAGCGTATTAATATTTTAAGTCATTTTTTTAATATTAATGTCATTTAAAATTATATTATCATGTGAAAAGAAAAAAATATGGAATAGGATCTGAGACGAATGACGTTTCGCACTTTAAAATCATAACCAACAAATTTGAAGCCTAAAATCTCAAATTTGTAACATGGAATGGAATTTGATGGGAAACATAAAAAGATTAATTTAAATATCTTTTCAATTAATTTTTTGTTTTACTGCTACATAAATTAGCACAATCTAGATTCCCAAAGGACATGTTTTAGATTCCAGTTGATCTGGTTCAAATTCGATTAGTAGCTTGAGTATCAAAGGGTTTGATTTAAATCCAAATGTAGAAAAAGGGTGTTGATGTATGTAATAGTTTTACAATTTTTCTTGTTAATTTTGAACTGATACATACTTGAAGGGGAGATTGCAACTAGCAAGAAAGATTTTGTTGAGGAAAATTGAAGACAGTAGGGCCGTTGATTTTTGATAAACAAAGATTACTTTTATAATATGTTTTTTATTATTTTATTTATTAATAATAAAAAATTATAATAATATTTTATTATCAACAATAATACGTAAATATTAAAATATTTTTATTTTTAATTAATATAATAAATATCATAAATATATTTTAAAAATAATTATATATAAAGATATTTAAATAAAATAATAAAATAATATTTTTTATTATTTTTAGTTAAATATAATAATTTTTTAAATTTATCTATTTTTATTAAATAAAATAATTATTTATATTTATAATAAATTATCTAAACAAACAAATGGACACTTGCGCATGAATGGTAGGGGGAATGGGTGATAGGCATAGAGCTACAGGCTAAAGCTAACCGTGTTTCTTTATGGGAAAAAAAAATGGGGAATTGGACCCTTACCTAAGGCTCCATCTAGGGCGGATACCGACGTATGCTTAGATTAGATAAGACACTCCACTTTGAAATCTGTCTCTTTGACTTTCCATCCTCCAGCATCTTTACTCTTTAGCATCAGCATCACCATTCTGTTTACCTTACAAATGGAAATTATGGACTTATAGGGGTTAGATTGATTAATATAAAAAGTATTAGGGCTAAAATAAGAAAAATAAAAATCTAGTATGTGTAATTAAGGCGGGAGATTAATCAAATTTGTTCAGTCTATAAACCGTAAACCAGCTTAAAAGAAGAAAAACAAAAAGTTAAAAGAGCGCATAAAAAGAAGAAGAGAAGAGAACCCGATAAAGAGAGAAACAATACAAAGAGGAACGGTTTTGTACGTAATCAATCAATTTTCTCTCTCCTGCTGATTATTATTCTTTTCTTTTTCACACTGGTTTTTCTAAGATTAATTTTATCAGTGAATTCATGGCGGATCTGTACGGAACTACACCACCGAGTTCGGGCCACGAGCCAGAAGAAATCACTTCATTTCTCAATCAACTTATCCATAATTCTTCAGCGTCGTCTTCTTATTTATTGCCTAAACCGGAGGATCGAAATAGATTTGGCCGATCGGCTGACCCGCTGCTTCTTGACTCCTCTTCACCAGCTGTTGTCAATTTCTCTAACTTCATGGTTTCTGCTTTGGATTCTGATACCAATGACAGCGAGGTAACCGTTGCTTACTTTTTTACTTTATTTTATTATATTTTTTGTTTTGACTTTGAGTCTTAACTTTTTTTATTTTGTTGAATTTAGAAAGGTCTCGAGGCACCGGAGTTACCGTCAGATACCGGAGGTCGAAATAAAACGTCGTCCTCCAAAAGGAGCAGGGCCGCAGAGGTTCACAATTTGTCCGAAAAGGTATTTCTGGCCTCTTATTTTGAGCAAATTTAATTTTAATATTATATGGAATTTATATTTGGTTATGGTTTGATGAAATGAAATATATTGCTGATTTATGAACAGAGAAGAAGGAGTAGGATTAATGAGAAAATGAGAGCTTTGCAAAATCTAATCCCGAATTCTAACAAGGTACTTTTGTTTTCAACTTTTCGAAACTGGATCTTGAATTTTCGTTCAACTGCACGTTTCTACGTTAGTTTTTTTTTTTTTTTATGCATGGAGATGAATGACATCCGGATTTTTTTTGATGATGCATAGACTGATAAAGCTTCAATGTTGGATGAGGCGATAGAGTATCTAAAGCAACTTCAGCTTCAAGTACAGGTCAGTGTACTCCTGTTTAGGTGCCCTGGACTAATGTAATTACTTCACCACGACCATACCAAAAGAATATTATGTCGACTTATCAAAATCAACATTTTACTGTGAACTTATCAGTGAACCTCAATAATGCAATCCAAATAAGCCGTTTCCACTCTGCTACGGTTGTTCATGCTCTAAAATAATCATGTAACTGTATGTTTTGTGATTAATTGGCTTCATGGTGAAATTAGTTTATATCAAACTGAGGTTAGTTATTGAAGGAAAGGTGTAAGCAAGAGAATAGAAACCCTGTTTTGTGCTTGGAAAGGTTATGCTCCTACTTTGATTACAGTCAGTCTGGCATTCCCTCTTCATGCCGAAAGCTGCTTATCTAATGCTCTTACAAAATACAAATAAATTAGTGTTGTACCTCAAGTTTGTATTTATTTTCTCCAATACCTGTTGCATAGTATATGAAGGATATATGCTAGTTTTATCTTCCTTGTTTAATAGAATCAAATTTGTTGTCATCAATGAATAAGTCTCTCTCTGTGACCAATTACATTTCATAATATATGGAAGGGGAGTGACAAATTGACTATACCAAAATTCTGTGCATGGTATCATATATGGTTATTATCATCTAGATCCAGTCAAATATGGCGATCAACCTTATTGACATTTGTTTGTGAAATTCTTTCTTAGAATGTGGTTTATAACTTTACCCTTAATTTAGTTTTGTTTGAGCTTCACATTATTTATATTAGTTAGACTTCACCAAGAATTATTTCTCGGTGTGGTGGGGAAAGAACTGTCCCTCTGATTTTTGTAAAATTTTTTAGCTATGTAGGAGTTCTCACAAAGGTTAACAAATTGTTTTTAGCAGATTATTTATTATTTTGTAATATCTAACTTGCCACCAGTTGTTTGCCTTTCAAGTTCTATTGGGAATTCTTGGTTCCTAAATTGGTTTCTACCTTGTTTTAAGTTTGTTAATTTACTCTTTTTACTTTTGGATTTTTTATGTTTTCTGATCATGTCTATATTGGTATGCCTTGATGGACGTCAAAATGATTTTAACCTGACTGATTGTGGATGCTATACAAGTTGTTTAATACAGATTTTAGGACAGTGCCATGATTCTTTAGATTTGAATGCCTCACTTCCTCACTTCCTCCCAAAAATCAGGCCCTCTCTTTTTCCTCACTTCCTAAATAGTTGCAACACATTCATCTTTTTGTTATTGGCACATTCAACCAGAAACATGATTTTAAACAAGATTAATTGGCTTTTGTTGACTGACTGATACAACTTCAATTTGTCTTGTTAACAACCTTTATCATTCATGATATCAAAGGGAAAAAGTTAAAGGTTTAGTATATTGATATTTTTGAACATGATTCCATGAATCTATACTCTTCATTGTCTGAGAGACTTGTGTAATTGACCTGTCTGTACTGCACATTGTGTCAGGGGGATAAGATTTAAATGAAGCTAAGGCATTATTTGTATGGTCCTTGTTTCTCCACCAAGTTTCTGCTATATATCGTTGTAGGCTTTATTTATACCAGTAAAACTAAACTATGCTGGACTTTTATTACCTGCGTAGTCACTGCTTTACTTGTTATGGTAATTTATTCTTCTTTACCCCACTCGCTGGAACACAGTGGGAAATGAATGATCTTTGACAAAATATCAATTATGTGTTTTTATTGTGATTGGTTTCACAGATGTTAACAGTGAGAAATGGATTGAGTTTGCACCCAATGTGGTTGCCTGGAGTACTAGAGCCAATGCAATTGCCTCAAACAGGAATAGTCTTCGATGAGGGCAATGAGTTGCTGCATACCAACAGGGGAACTAACAATATTTCTGCAAATGAAGAAACTACAGTTCAGACTGCCTTTAATCTTTCCAACCAATGTAATATCTCAAATCAGCCAATTGCCATACCTTCAGTGGCAGATACTAACATGCCAGAAACTCCATTCGGACTTGAACCATTGATTCAGTCTCACTATGAGCCCTTCAATCTCCAATCTTCCAAGGTAACTTTAGTTTGAGCAACTAATTATTCATCTTTACACCTGGAACTAACAGCAGCCATATTGTTGCAATATGAAGGAAATCTGCGGGGAAGTTGTACCACAAGTGCTTTTAGACATGAATTTCACTGGGAAGAGCTCTTCGTCGGGCGTGTCTTAGGCTCAGAATTGGGTGTATGACAATTGTGATGACCATATGAACAGCAGGTTTTGGTTAAACACCATAGATCAGCAATCGATCTCTTAAACAACTGAAAATCTTACACTCTGATCGGTTTATTTATGTAGCAAGGCATATTAGGTTGAACTGATGACATCCGTTTAACCATATATAAATCTTATTCATAAAGTTGTGTTGTTTTATTAAAGTCAAGATGTTTCTATATTTTGGATGGATGCTGCTATTACAGCTACTGAACTGGAATCTTGTTTGATGGATGTTCAAGAGAAAAGAAATGGAAATTTCCCAATTTGCATTCAGATAAACAGATCACAAGCATGAGTGCTTTCTTGATCATCACCTTCATGCACACTATTGTTTCTATGGCAAAATGAAAATGAAAACCTGGGCAGGTGCTCAGCCTCTACAAATTTTGTTCTTGAGGATAAAAAGGTACTCGGCTACATGGCGAAACAATAAACTATCCAAAAATGGTATGGCTACAGTGGTGGTGACAGATGTGCACCATAAGGATAACAACAGGTTAGGTCAGAGATGAATATTCTAATTCTCGTTTTTGTAGCTCTGTTCCTGTAATCTCTCCCGTCCCTATCTCGTCTCTGGTGGACTGCACCACAACATTCCAAGCAAATCAGTAGCTTCCGGCTTGAAAATAGTGCAACTGATCATCCTAAGAGGCGAGGACGGAGCACATCTACATGCCATGTGCTATAGATATGGTGTGAATGGAAATAATTTCAACATTTTCTCACGAATTACCAGCAAACCATAAATATTGCAGTGGCCCATGTTGATAGCTAGTTTTATTCAAAGTGTAATAACTTTAATATTGGACTTATTTACTGCATTGTATATTTTTTAATTACTAATTATAGTTTTTTCTAAATGAGAAGAACTCTTATTTGAATCGAATTACCTTTTAAAATTAATTATGGTTAGATTTTGACCCTATACTCTAATATTTGTCACTTAAATTACCCCTTCGCAATTTAATTACCAAGTAGTTACCCTACCTCACACTATGTGAGTCAATCAGCGAATGTATCTAGCCCGGATAATTAATGTGTAAAATCATTAAAGTAAATTCCTGGAGGGACAGTGACCCCGGATGAAATGGTACTTTGAAATGAAGTGGTTCCAGGAGGCGGCTTGCCTCACCAAATGGATTCTTGTAAATATTATATAATGAGACGTCGGTGTAGAATAAATGGCGATGCCAGGTTATACATAAATCCATTCTTTCCAGAATCTTGAAAAAAGTTTTAGAGAGTTACACTGAATAACAATCGCATCTGCAAGAAGAAAAAGATTCTGAAACTGAAACTTGTGTGTTTTATGAAATATTAGTGACACGCGCCCAACCAAATATCAATTATAGTTTTGATTATATTTAATTGGAGATGAAAGAGGGCGAAAATTCAAGGTCCCCTAGTCCCATAGCAAAACCACAAGTACAGGGCAATACGAGAAGAAGAATTAATAATGGAAAGGCAAATAGTTTTCACCGGTGGTGAATCTGAGATTTGAGATCATGCATATATTGACTGAAAGAGACAGGAGGAAAAAGATGAGAAACTTGTTTTCAAATCTTCATGCGTTGCTTCCCCAACTTCCTGCTAAGGTACTAGTTTTCAGTATTCAAATTCTTCTGCCAAAGCTTTTTAGTCTACTTGCTTTGTTCAAATTTTTTACTTTTACTTTTCACTTTCTCCTGTTTTCAACAAAGTTCATAAATAAGAGAATCATCTTTCGGAATCAGGACAAAGTTTCTCCAGCTTGCT
Organism: Mangifera indica; assembly: GCF_011075055.1. Lineage (NCBI taxonomy): Eukaryota > Viridiplantae > Streptophyta > Magnoliopsida > Sapindales > Anacardiaceae > Mangifera > Mangifera indica. The sequence continues at coordinate 11,110,129 of NC_058155.1, forward strand.
TTCAGGTATAGTTTTCACCAGAAGTAATGATGAATATGAAATATTAAAATTTTTAAAGTAAAAAATTTGAATTCAAATCTGTATCATATTTATAAAATTTTGATTTATCTAATACAATAGTTATAAGTCTGGTTATTATATTCAAATTTATCTATTATAAATTTGATCATTATATTTTAAATTTATATCTTTAAAATTAAAAAAAAAATGTAGTGGTGAATATGTGCGGGGATGATGCACAAATAAGCGTGTGCTCACCAAGGAAGCCAGGGCCATTGGCCACCATCCTCTACGAAATATTCAAACAAGCAAAAGGGAAGATCCAGTAAATTCGGCTAAAATCTAACCTTAGATGGTGTTAGAAACCCCTATTTGCCATGACATCTGTAGGAAAACAGTGCCAATCTGCACACAAAAGTGCTTCTCATTTACAGCCAAACCGTGACAAATCCTAATAAATCACATTTGATTGTGACACCATAATAGCAAATTTAACCCCACCACAGAATTGTCGTGACGACTGTGCAAAAGTAAGTTAGAAGCCTTTGTAGCCTAAATTTGGTAGCTGCCGGGTCAAACCTTTCTGAATTTGTCCCTTCAATAGCCTTTATTAATTATATACCAGACACTTCAGCCAATCTTTAATGCAGTATTTTACACATGTACTGATATCTTTTATCTGACCTTCCAGTCTATATTCACCATTAGAAGTTCCAAGATTTTAAGTGTGACACATTACAAATGAGAATTAGAGATTAACTAGGATAAGGGTTTGGTTTAGAGTTTAATTAAAAATTTAAAGAATGAAAATTTATATTTAATTAAATTAATTGATTCAATTACTGTTAGATTCTTTTTTTTTTATAAATCCTCGCCAATTTTATAATTGGAATCTAATTATTTAATTCTTGACTTATTAGCAAGCCACTTTATTAAAAAGCCAAAGGATAATTTCCCACCCAAGGTATGCTGTTTTTCCAAGACTTCTCTCATTAATTTTAAAAATTATATTTATCCACCCGTAAACTGTTAAAATTAATAGTTTTAAGAGTAAAATCATTATTTTATTTGTATTATAAAAATAAACTTAAATTTAATTTAATTTTTTCTCATAAACCTTAAAAACTAATAATTTTTTCAATCCAAGTTTTAAAAAGTAGCATTTTTTCCTCTAGGGTTTTTAATTTTTTAAATTCAATTTCTCGACGTTGTTTCTTCCTCTCCGACGTGATCTCCTTTTGACGGCTCTCCTGAGAGTGGTTGTCGATGAAAACGAGTTGTCTTCATTTGATGATGACTCTCAAGAGAGTCATCGGAAGGAGACCACACCAAAAAGAAAGAGACGTCGCTTGGAGGTTACCAGAGAGAAAGAAATAACATCGAAAAATTGAATCTAAAAAATTGAAAATTTTAAGGGGGAAAATATTATTTTTTAAAACTTAAGTTAAAAAAAATTATTAGTTTTTAGGGTTTAAATAGAGAAAATGATATAACTAACGGATTCAGTTAATTTTAATAACCTATGGGTGGGTAAAAAAATTTTCAAAGTTAACGGGGTTGGGTTTCTGGGGGAAGGGGGGTTACTTTGGGTGGACCATAGCCCTTTGGCCTTATTGCAAGCAAACAAAGTCAAAGCCTCGAGTTAAAGAAATAATACTGAAAGCTCCCTTCGTCGCCACTACTTTTCTTTTATTAAAATATTATTAATTATATAGATATTAATTCAACCAATAACCAGATAACTCTGTTCTTGGTATTATCATGAAGGTCAAAACACCAGTTCCTACCCAAGGTTTTTTGGATAGTATTTTCTACGTTTTAAGTTTTCAAAGTCTAAATTTTCACCTATTATTGTTAATAAATTTTATCAACTGGAAGGATAGAATGATTATTTCACGTAAATATTTATATTTATATTTATTCTTTCGATTTTCTCTTTCTTTTTTATTTTTTTTATTTTTTGCTTCCAAAAGTTTAAGAGATAATTAATTTTAAAAAAATAATATTTGGAATGTTAATAAAAACTTTGGAAAAATGCAAAATTTCTTTTTTGAAAATTTAAAAATTTAATATACCTTTAATAATTTTAAAATAATTTTTATATCCTTAAAAAATTGACCAAAATAAAAAAAAAAATTAAAATAAGTTAAAGTTTTGATTTTTTTTTTAGTAGTCTAAATAATAAAATTTTAAACTTATAATAGAGATGATAATTTCAGTTCGAATTTATGGTCTCTGATTTTCCTTAACCCTAACAAGAGAGGGGATTTTTTTATAGAAAAGATAAAAAATGAAAATGAATAAAATCTTTGTAATCGAAGATAGAGATACATGTGTCTCTGTCTCCATCCCCGTTTGCACTCCTTTATATAATATATTTGTTTAAAATATTAATATGTTTTTATAGTTTTAGATTATTTATGTTTTTCAAATTTATTTATATTTTTATTATATATATTAAGTTAGTTAATATATGATATTTGTAATATTTAAAATAATGAGTTTGTTTTAATTTTATTGAAAATTGTTAAATATATTTATATTGTATTTAAATGATACAAAAAAAAATTTTCTTAGGGGGATGGGGAAGAGATGGGGAAAGAATGAGAAAAGGATAAATAATCATTGTCATTCCTGTATTAAGGGGGAGGAGATTGATATACCCCCTTTTCTCTCTCTGTTGTTATCTCTAACTCATAAAGATATATTAATAATTTGATATTTATATGAAATGTTATTAATAATTTTATAATTTGAATGGAAATGATAAAATCAGTTTTTTATTAATTAACTTTTTGACTGTTAAAAGTGAATGAGGGATGAAATTTAGTTTCTTTAAAACTCAATGGAATTGTCCATTCATCGTACGTTGGGTGGGAAACTGTCATTTGGTCTGATATGAATTACACAACAAACAGGAACTCCGCTTCACTGCACTGAGCAGTGCGCATACATGGTGTGTGTGTATGTATATATATATATTTTTATTTATAGATTTTAACATAAAAGGTGTTTTGGGCACCAAATCGTTAATGGAGTTTCCCTCAATTTTAGAAGTCCCATCATGCCAGCTGTTCACTCTTCTCTTCTTCCTGCTACACATAGCTTAGCACTCTGTTTGTCTTACTATTTCTTTCACCTCCCTCGTGAAAATATTTTTCAATTTCACAGACATAATTTTTAGTTTTTAGAACAACCCAGTAGCCATAATGTCTGATTATTCGTTCTTGAACAATCAGCTCTCCAAGAGAACCTCCATTTTCGGGTTACGTTTGTGGGTTGTTCTTGGCATATGCGTTGGAGCTGCTATTGTTCTTATACTCTTTCTCATATCTCTCTGGTTCACTTCAAAACGGAACAACAATAATTCTAAACGACATAACAAAACATTATCTCTTAACAACAGCAACCCAACCATTCCAAACATTTCTAGAGAAATCCAAGAAATCCAAATCGAGGTTGATCCCAAACCGCCAAACCCTGACTCGCCGGAGCCCGACCCAATTTTGCTTGAAGACAGCCCTGTCAATGGCCGTAACAGAATTCACATTGAAATCGGGAAAGATCACCTGATTTCGTACCCGGAACATGGCGCCGGGTCCTATCACGGGTCGGGCGAGGTCCGGTCTGGTGATCAGGCGCTGGCGGTAATTGCGCCGGAGGTCTCGCATTTGGGATGGGGCCATTGGTACACTTTGAGAGAGCTTGAGGTGTCAACTAATTGTTTCGCTGATGAGAACGTGATTGGTGAAGGTGGCTATGGAATTGTTTACCGTGGCGTGTTAGAGGATAAAACCAAAGTTGCTGTTAAAAATTTGCTTAACAACAGGTGTTCATTGCATTGATGGTTTCTAAAGTTAGTTGTGTTAAATGTTTTAGTGTTGCATGTAGTTCTCATAAAGGTTGAAGAGGCTTTCTTTTTTTTATTGCAGGGGGCAGGCTGAGAAGGAGTTTAAGGTTGAAGTGGAAGCAATTGGCCGTGTGCGGCATAAGAATTTGGTGAGACTGTTAGGATATTGTGCCGAAGGAGCTCATAGGTATTTTACATTCTGAATTTTGCATCTTTCACATTGATACTGAGCTTTGCACGATTGAATTTTCGGGTTGTTTTAAATTTGATCATTTGTAATTTCTATGCCATGATCTCGCTTGTATTTAATATACTTGGTTGCGATAGGATGCTTGTATATGAATACGTTGAGAATGGGAACTTAGAACAATGGCTTCATGGAGATGTTGGGCCTTACAGTTCTCTAACATGGGAGATTCGGATGAATATAATACTTGGAACAGCTAAAGGGTAGGCTTTGATTTGATATAATCTTGTGAGCTTCTGTCTTTGGTTCTTAGTTGATTGCTATGTCTGAATTTTAATGAAAATGTACAGGCTAACGTACCTCCATGAGGGCCTTGAACCAAAAGTTGTTCATCGTGATATTAAGTCAAGCAACATTTTGCTTGATAAGCAGTGGAATCCGAAAGTTTCTGACTTTGGTCTAGCAAAGCTTTTAGGCTCAGAGAGGAGTTATGTGACAACTCGTGTGATGGGAACATTTGGGTTAGTTGAGCTATAACAGTTCATTTATTTCTTAACATATGAGATAAATGATCCTGGCCAATCATTAGGAATGACAACTATCTGGTTCTGTTTTGCAGGTATGTGGCTCCAGAATATGCTAGCACTGGAATGTTGAATGAAAGAAGTGATGTATACAGTTTTGGAATTCTCATAATGGAAATAATTTCCGGGAGAACTCCGGTGGATTACAGCCGTCCTCCTGGAGAGGTTTGTATATGCCTATTTGATTACCTGATACCATTGTCTTATTCTTCCTTTTTCTTCTTTTTGGATATTCTCTGTCAAGTTCACATTTCAGGTGAATCTAGTTGAGTGGCTTAAGACAATGGTAACAAACCGAAATGCAGAGGGCATTTTGGATCCTAGGTTGAAGGAGAAGCCTTCTTCAAGGGCACTGAAGCGCGTGCTTTTAGTAGCTTTACGCTGTGTGGATCCAAATTCTCAGAAGAGGCCAAAGATGGGGCATGTAATACATATGCTCGAAGCTGATGAGTTTCCCTTCCGCGATGTAAGTTCATGATCTTGTCTGCAGTAAATTATTCTTACTACTTTCTTAAATTCCTTTCTCACATATCTATGTTTTTGCCGTGAACTCGTTCAGCATACATCTAGGGCTTGTTACTGTTGGATGTTTAAGCAAGAATCAATATCCTAAAATTAGATTGGAACAGAAGTTCCAATAGGATTTTTGGTTGCACTTATTTTACCTGGATCTGGTGTTTTATAGAATGCAACATAAATTTATGTTGACTGATTGGATATCGTTAAAATGTCAACCAATGATGTGTCAGATATGAGCTGTGTTTCCTCTTAATTGTTTTGGTTTATTTGAAGGTCACAAAACTTAAGATAGCTTGGGCATTATTTAGAAAAAAAAAAACTTATGATGCATCAGTTTTATGGTTAAAAGAAATCTGGGATTCTGGCTCCTGGATATGTTGTATATATGTCAGTGTAATTTGGGTAGTTAAATTCAGATCCTTAGCACATAGAAAAGCTCTTAGCAGAAATTCCATTTTATGTTTGTTCCATGCATGCTTTCTCAGCTCTCACCCATGATTGCTTACATGATTTCAGGATTGTAGAGCGGCTAGGGAACATGGGTGTCTACAGCGTGATGGTGTGAGGGCTAGACTGAAGGAGAAGGGTGTAAGTGAATCAGGTGACAGTAGTGGATATGAAAGTAATGCCCAAACCAATAGGTCATCGTGGAGAAAGCAAGAACCTGAAGAGCAGTAGGCAATTGCCTTGCCACATCTTTTGTAAGGTGAATTGACACTCATTTGTTTGCCTTGTTCTCCATATTACTCATTTCACTTGTATGTGTAAATTATATCATTATGATATTGTGCTGTTTTCAGATTTTGTAGCATTCTGTCTTAATCTGTATACCATTCACTTTGTATTTGATGCTAAGTACTCCTTCTTGATAATTTATCATCTAACTACCATAGAGGATTAAGTGTTACAAAATTCCATTGGTTTGCACAAATCTTCAGAATGAAAAAGATGAACTTGAAATTTGCTACTTTTTTGCCCTATATGCGTATTGATGTCAGGTTCTGTCAAGCTCTCTAAACCATTGGAACTTAATAATTTGAAAAACTATGAATAGAGATTACCTTGTAGAGCCATTTTCACATGGGTCTCAAGTTTCATAAATTAATGCAACACAATTTGAGTTTCAAAATGTCACTTTTCTTCATTTCTTTTGATGAATGCAATTCTTTTCTCTATTCATTATTTCTCTGATAACTAGATTGCCTTTGAACAACTAGGATGAAATTCAAAGTGATTATCTTTTGGGGAAGCAACTTATTTCCTTTGAATTATTTTCTATATGAATCTTTGAGTACAGATAAATCAACTTCTTTGACTGTATGGTTCAAGCATACATACACTGACACATATCAACACTAAAGTTACATGTGCCACTCTTTGTATATATCAAAATCTGACTATGATATCTGTCACCGACAAGAATGACAAAAGAGACTGTCACATCATATTTTGCCTCTCAACGGCAAAAAAATCTCGGTTAGATTACATCCAGTTATATACTGATCCATGGAGGCAGCACCATTGCGCTTCAAAAGACTAAACAGTTTGGTGCCTTGTTAGGTGGGGATACAACTTGAAATTTGGGTCGCACTAGTCACATATCTTTATAAGGTTGTGGGGCTTGTTTGTTATTAGGCAAATCTTGGCAGCTAGAGCCTTTGGAATCTTTGGACCCCTCCATCCATGTCTGTGTTGGCCAGTTTACGAATTGCAGAGTTAAGGGTCGTGGTACTTACCTCACTCTATTTGGCCTGCTCCGTCTCCTTTGTTGGAGTCCATAGATTTTGTATCGTTTACTTTTTGACCTTCCATTTATCAAGAGTTTTATCCAAGGTTTTTACTCTATACCCGTATGTTGGATCTCATACTACCAATCAGTGACCTTGAAAATAAGCCTAAAAACTTTTTTTTTTTTTTTTGTCATAAATTAGAAACATAATTGCTGGTCAAAAATGTTTTCGGCTGGCGACTATCAAGTGTACTTGATGAATTAGCACTGCCGACTTGAATGATGTGGTTGAGTCGGTGGATCCCAGTCTCTGTACTCGAGTAATTTTGGTAAGCCCACGACATATCTCTGCTTTTGACTGTTAATTATCATACCTTTTGGGTGCCAATGCCATCTCTTACCATGAAAAAAATTCAGCCTTCTTTACAATTAATGTATACATTCTTTTCATAAAATCGAAAGGCCAAAGGACTTGTTTCCATCCAAATTTTACTCTTTTTTTTTCAAATAATCTTTCGTTATTCTTTAAAAATCTAAATATTTATCAATGATTAAAATTAATAAAATCTAGTAGTTTTAAAATTTTATTCTTTTAAATCTTAAAAATTAATAATTTTTCCCAATTCAAAAGTTATAGTTTCCTACTAATAGAGTTTGTAATTTCTTCCCTTCCTTCTCTAATAACTAGAGTTGGTCAGGACTTTCAATTGCCTATCCTTTTTACTTGTTGTCAACAACCTTAACTGAAGAAATACAAAAACGATAACAAATCGATGGATGACTGAACACAAATTTTAAGGCTATTAACAAACGAATCGGCCACAATTCGGTTGGATTAAGAGGTGGGAACACAAAGGCATTTAGCAGTGCTTCCATTATGTGAAATAAAATGTAGGGAATGACTTTTGAATGCAATATAATCCTGCACCTTCTATTTATACCCAAAATAAAATTGTAAATTATTGGTGAAGTTGTAAATTTACAGGTGACAAAGAATTAGAGATAGATATTTAATTGAATGGAATTATTAAATATGAAAACAGGTCATAAAGAGGTAGTCATTGAACACAATGGTCATAAAGGGAAAGGGAAAGTTGTTAGCTTTAGTGGCTAAGAAGACCTATTTTAACAGTTGTCTTTGAGTTTCATATTACAATTTTCTTAAGTTCTTGATTACATATTTGTCTTTTTCTTTTGTTAGGATTCTAAGTGCAAGGTATGAGACTTAGATTCCACATTGGAAAGTTTGAACAACTAGTGTGGGGTTTACATGACCTTAGACTCTCTCATCTCAATAGCTAACTTTTGAGGTGTGGTTCTCCTAAGGTTTATATCAACTTTGTACTTTGGTTGCTTTGGAAAAAAAAAAAAAGAAGGATTATCCTTGAGTTTCATATTAAAATTTTTTAAAATAATTAAAGCTATGATTTCTCTTTTTATTTTCTCCATTTTTCAATAATAAACTTTGATTTTTTTTCGTTTTTTGGCAGAGTGGCAAATGAATCTAAGTGAGTTGTTGGATGACAGGGAGCTTAGCTATAGCATGAATATCTCAACTAGACAATGAGTGAATTTTCAGGAAACTTCACAACAACAAGACTCAGAGCCAAAGAAACCTGTGGCGATTATGGTCCAAGGATTATTGGTCTATGACCGATGAAGAAGAAGGCAATAATGGTTAAAGAAAGTCTTGCACGTTTTTAAGGATGATGTTTTAGGTTCAAATCAAGAGAGACAGTATATAAATAGACAATGTTGTGATAATGGGCTGACTTGTTATATCGAATGTTCCAAACTAAGCTAAAAGATTGTAGACCGAGTAATTTTGACTTTTGCAAAGGTATGGAAAAGCTTGTTGCATTAGAAAGTTATTCTAATCTAGCTTTATCTTTGAAGAAAAGGGCCTGGTTTCGTTTGGCCTGAAATGCTTCTTGTTTACCCACAACTTCCTCTTGAAATAACTAATCAATCCCTCCTTGAGTTGAAATAAAGTTTTGAATGTAAGGCAGTTAAGTTCTTGGAAGAGTACGACATTTGAGAATTTTAGTATTGCTCAAGGCTCTATCTCATCTCTGTTCCGTGTGACCCCTAAAAGCCCAACACGTTCGACCAATTGAAAAAATTCCCTTCCATTTCCAAATGGGCAAGATTGCATATTTCAGTTAGTTCTAAAAATCCAAATAATTGTAAGGTGCTAGATGGGATCCTTCCTCCGATTCTCTCGTGAGTACCGATAGAAGCTTTAAAGTCTTCTGTCACAAGCAAAGCTCTTAAGAGGGGAAGAAACTATGTGCAAGGATGATTTCAAGTGCGATGATGATCATAAAGACGTCGAGCTTATGATCTGTTGAAATCAAAATAAAGATGTCTTATTTAAATGATTTTGTCACAAACCTTGAACCATTGACTTATTGATGGCGATGATGATCATATAAATATTTATTCAAAAAATCGCAATATTCTGAGATTGACTGTGATTTAGCTAAATTTCAATGGACCATGATACGGCTTGATACTGTGTGGTTATGTTGATCAACCCAGATGAGAGAACCGTGTATCATTCTTGGAGCTTCACTGTCACTCTCCACGCTTAGAACAATGCCCTGCTTCTGATTTTTTTGAGTGAATGTTAAACTGCTGGGCTCTACAATGATACTCATTCCAGTTGGAAACTCCAAACTTGCACGGTAAACTGATCCTTCTTGCCCCACATTCGTAACAACCCTGCTAAATTTTTTTGCGGTTTCGTATGACAATAAAAGAAGGGTAATTTAGGTCATCAGATGGCTCTTGGCTACAATTCCATTGGCTTATTCGAAGGACAGTTTTCATCTGCCTGTCAGTGTAAAAAGCACGGAAACGCACAGGTGCGTTTCCACGAATCCGAAGCGTTTCGGTTTCCGAAACGGCCCGAAACTGGTATGAAACGTTTCGGGGCCGTTTCGGTAATTTTAGATAAAAAGGAAACACATTTCTTTAATCGAAAGAGTTTCCTATGCATACCAGGATTCTGAAAGTGTATCATAAATGGATTCTTGAAAGGATTTTGAAAGTAAATAACAAAAATAGTTTTCTGTGCGTAATATTTTTCTGGGCGTCTTCTTCTTTGCTGTCAATCTCCTTTACCGTCAATCTGCTGGGCGTCTTCTTCTCTTCTTTGCTGCCTGGGCATCTTCTTCTTCTGCTGGGTGTCTTAATAAATTAATTTGTTCCAGCAAAAAAATGTAAATTTTGGCAGCATATATAATACTGGATATTAGCAGAGAAACTCACCAAGAAAGCATAAAAAAGCTAATTATAGAACAATGTATGTTTTTCAAAGAGAATGAATGTTATAGGAATTAGTAAAAATGAAAGAATATAAAAAAAATCTTTGAAACAGAATTTTCTTTCTGCTTGTCCTCGAGATTATCGCTGGAAACATTCATTCTCTATTAAAATATGATAACATTCAATATATTTTAAAAATATATTGATTTATATATATGTTTATTTTTCATTTTAAAAGATGAATATATAAATATTAATTTAATTTATACATACATGTTTTAAGAACTTGAATTTATAATTTATTTTTGGCATAAAATTATTTTGTTATATGTTATTTTAAATTGGTTAGAAAAAATCAATTGTTATATTTTTTTAATTAAAATATAAGTTATTGTATTTTTTATAAAAATTTCATATTTATAAAAAAAATCTTATATTTTTTATATTTACACGTTTCTCTATGTTTCAGTTTTTTACTTTTTTAAGAAAATACGTTTTCACATTTTCGTTTCCACATTTCCGTTTCCGTGCTACCTGCACAGGAATTCAACATAATCTTGAAAGCTTAAATCATATATAAGTCCAGGTTCCATGGCTTTATTTGGGTTTACATGACCTGCCCAAAATCTATTGGTGTGGCAGGAAGGGCAGCCATTTCATTTTTCAAAGTGGTACCAGTGTTGTCAATGGTGTAAGCTGTGGTCATTATAGCTGATCGAATGGCTGCCGGGGTCCACTCTGGATGGACGGCTTTTAGTAAAGCTCCAACTTCAGCAACATGGGGAGCAGCCATTGATGTGCCTGAAAGTAATGCGTAATCTGTCACCAAGTCGTAGTTGCCAATTTCATTGAAAGGGATAATAGGTGAAAACGCTGCCAGCACATGAACTCCCGGAGCCAGAATGTCGGGTTTTAGAATACCCGGGTTGATCGGGTCTGGACCTCTGGAAGAAAAGGAGGCCACCTGAGGAGCTGGTTTTACACCAACCTCTGTCAAAATGAACTGCATATTTTTCACCTTTGGTTGACTCTCCTCCATCGCAGACTGTCGAAGCAAAGCCCCGGAAGATGTTGGCAGTGTCATGCTGGGAATGTTGTATTCACTTGAATCTAAATCTTAAAAATCTGTAAAGAAGATTGCCGCATATCCCCCTGCCCTCTGAACCTCCTCCAGTTGGCTGTAAAAGTCAGTTTCGGTGGTGTTATCAACAGAGGACAATCTTTTCAGTCACCTCTATTGGATCCAATGCTCTCCTGCTGCATATTGCTTTGTTTTTCTCTTTGCCATGGTACAAAGGTTTATCAGCAATGTAAATGCTCTGTGGGAAATATGATATTCCTCTAAATGTTAAGCCATTTTGTAGGGTGACTGACGCATGGAAACTCCGATCAAGCGTGCCAGCTCCAACAGTCGTGATCCACGGTGCTCCGTTATGTGTCGTCCGATGAAATCCATCATTTCCTGTAGCACAGACAATTAAAATTCCTTTCTCAATTGCTGAAATAGAAGCAATTGCAATAAAATCCTGGAAATAAGGTGTTTGCTCAAAGCCCAGAGACAATGACACTATCAAATCCATCTGCAATTGCTTGGTCCATGCCAGCAAGTACATCGCTTTTTGCACTCAGATACGTGTCTGTTGCCCAGAGGACCTTGTACATGGCAACGTGTGCCCGTGGGGGCTACTCCTCTTGCTGTGCCTTTTGCATATCCAAAGTGACTTTCACCGTCTAGAAAGTTACCAGCTGCTGTGGATGACGTGTGAATCCCATGACCATAGAAGTCTCTTGGTGAGTCAAAGTCATCCTTGGAGAAGGGCTATGTTGTTTTAATCCTTTGCTAAAAGATCGAGCAGACTCAAATAAATAAGAGTCTCATATCTAATAAATTTAAGTAAAATAAATAGTATATAAGTGTTATGGATTGAACCTTAACTAAGCCAATTAGTTTTGTGTAATATGGGTTTTAATCTTCACATTTATAAACTCAATTTATATTTCCGATATGGTATCAGAACACGAGCCAAACGGCAGGTTTAACAGCCTAAGTGTTCTTGAATACTAGTGACAATGTACTCAGCCAAAAATCAATTGAGCCGAAAGGCAGATCTAACAGCCTAGGTACTTACACATAAGTGGGGGTGTCTCACATCTAATAAACTTAAGTAAAATGAGTGGTATATAAGTGTTGTGTTAGGATCCCAAATGCACGGTATGAGACTTGGATCTCACATTGGAAAGTATGAGCAACTAGTGTGGGGTTTATATGACCTTGGGCTCTCCCATCTCAATAGCTAGCTTTTGAGGTGTGGTTCTCCTAAGGTTTGTATCATTTGGTATCAGAGCCATCACCATGTCTTCCAGTTGCAATCGTGCGGCGCGGGTGGTGACGCCGGCATTGCAGTGTTCGCCTGAGGCTAGCAGGGCGCTAGCGCACAGCCAGCCCGCGTGGGCGTCGGGGCTGCGGAGCGTGGTGGTATGTTAGGATCCCAAATACAAGGTATGAGACTTGGATCCCACATTAGAAAGTATGGGCAACTAATGTGAGGTTTATATGGTCTTAGCTCTCCCATCTCAATAGCTAGCTTTTGAGGTGTGATTCTCCTAAGGTTCGTATCATTTGTTGAGACTCAAATAAAAAAGAGTCTCACATCTAATAAACTTAAGTAAAAAAAAAGAGTTTCACATCTAATAAACTTAAGTAAAATGAGTGGTATATAAGTGTTGTGGATTGAATCTTAACTAAGCCAATTAATTTTGTATAATATGAGTTTCAATCTTCATATTTATAACCCAATTTATATTTCCGACAAGCACCAATGAGCTTCCTGTTGCGGGCAGAAGGGCTAAATGCTGTGCCATTTTCACACTTGCCCTTCCATTTTTGAGGCAGTGGCGGCATTCCGTTGTCATTGAAACTGTCGCTCTCTGGCCAGATTCCAGTGTCAATAATTCCTATGATGACACCTGCTCCACATGATGCAGCCGGCCATAAGCCAGAGTTGCGATTTAGTCCAAGAAACTTTGGGGAGCGAGTGGTGAGTAGCCTGCCGAAGGCCTGTGGGTACGTAGCAAGGTGAGCTGAAGATTTCTCAATTTCAGATAATTGGGAAGGGGTCAGCCTAGCACTGAAACCATGGATGACATGATTGTACTAGTATAATAGCATTTCTTTAGCGTCAGCAGAATTTGACAATGATTTCAAGATTGACAGGTGCCATGCCTCGTGGATTATGGAAGATGCAGGCTTTTGAGAATGGTCCATGTGAATGATGTACGTGTGGTAGTCATCACTTTTTGACGCCGCATTGCTGATTCCCAGTTACAGCAGTAGACAAAGCAATACATGAAGCAAAAGATGACAGGAAAACATCTTTTTACCCATGGATGAGGTGCCTAGGAGATTGATGAGAAGATACGAAAAATTCGGAAAGTTATAATGCAATATAAAGAAACCATTTAACCTTGTTAATTACAAAACATTAACATAATTCAATGTTTTTTGCCGTCGACCGATTCGACAGTAAGTTCATGAATGGATGCATTTGTACTCTGCGAAATGGTTTGAATATGTTTGGTTGTTCTAGTTAGCATCGCAAATATTAGCCTCATTTTTTCATACAGATATGGACCAGTCCTTTGTGGACAGTACTCAGCAGACAGTAAAGTTGTTTCTCTATTTACCTCTTTCTTTCCTGTAGATCCCAACAGTCAAAGCCAACTTTCCGAAAGGAAGCATAAATGTAAACCATCCAATTTTAATTGACAAAACAATAACCATGTCGCTTTGATGCCGAAGGTCGTCCAATGGTGACCGCAAGAGTTATTAACATTAGAATCAGCATTATTTGTGAAGTTATCTGTAACATTTTCCCTGCCAATTTTGTAATATTTTGATTTAATACACTTTCCACAGAGTAAAAATTTATCTAAGAGAGTTATATTTACCCTTTTACATAACTTAATGTAGAGTTATTTTCATATGTATCATTTGTAACATTCTGATTAATAATGATTTAATCTGTTGTAATTTTATTTTTATATTTACAATCCAAAATATATTATTAACAAAAAGGTTACAGGTATTTATTATGTGAGATGTTCATCCATACCCAGTATTTTTTTCTCATGCTAATTGACGTATGATTTGACTATAAAATTATGCATGTAAACGATGACTTCCTTTTGAGCCAGCGAACAAAATAGGGGTATTGGCCGTATTGCCATTACCAAAGTCATGTCAATATTCGCATATTTCTCTGTGCATTAATTCTGCCTCAAGCCTGAAACATCCTCTCTTTATAACCAGTACCCAATGAGTTTAAGAAATTCTTTTAGATTGCAGTGACTGGCCCAAGTGTCCATAATGCTCTCTTTACTTAGAATTATAGCCTTTTAAATTAAGATGAATATGCAAATTATTTCTCAGAAAAAAGTCCCCAGTCTTCTATAAAAGCATGGCAGGTCTCTTGTAATGTGAAACTATCTATTGGGTACATTGATATCAATATTAAAATTTAAGCTTTATTTTTCTTCCTCAGGGAAAAATTAGCTTTTTTTTTTTTTTAAAATTTAAATAGCATTATGAGATTGGGATCATGTCTTTGAATTGAAGATGCTATGACCTGGATAATAAAATAATCAGTTCTTGTTGGGATTATCTAGATGCTTTCTTCTTGCTGTCCCCTAACTTGATAAACATCGAAGGAAACAAATCAGTCTGAATTAAAAATGGAGATTCAGCCACAACTTTACTGGCAGTTCTGAAGATCACTCATGATTTGGAATCATTTATATTAAATAATCTCTGGAGGTCGATTTGCCACTAAATTTTTTGGATCAAATTCATTTAGGCAGAGAATAAGACAGCATAAAGCTTAACCCAATTGTTTGTAAGTTGTTAAGAGGGGATGCTGGATAAATTATCCGAAATATCCTCTCAAGATATTAACCGCTTTGAATATATATTTCGTCCAATTGATTTTCTTAGAGATACAGCTTATAAAATTACTTTGGTTAGTACAGAATAATGAGCTGATATGGTGAACTAAAGATTAAAGAACTGTAGAGGGAGAAAATTGTTGCAGTGCATGCAGGTTCTGTTTTGAGGGAGCAGTGTGGGTATATATAATGAGGCATTGGCGGCCTTAAGATGGCCAGAAGCAGACATTAATGTTGTTTTCATTATGACTTATCCACTGCTTTGTTTTGTTTTGTTTTTTTCCCATCTTGCGGGTTTCTTCAGGCTGATATTTGTCAAACAACAAGACATAAAAAGAAAGGCAAAAACCCCTATTCAAATCATCAAATTGCTTATCCAGTTTACATATTGACTGCTGTCAACAATCAATATATACATACATATATTCATATTCATTCACATAAGATAGCGGAACATCCAAATTCTGCTTTGTGGAAACATTTTTTATTCTGATTTCATTTCACAAAATCATGATATTGTGAGTATTATGTAAGATATAACTATATTTTAATTGTATGATGAACCCTGTTAATGGGTGCATATGTTGATCAATCCATCATCCCAACGACATTTTAGTGTTAAAATAAAGACCCCACCAAATATATTAGAGTATCGTTAATCTTTGACATAATATTATTTTAATATCTTTTAAAAGATAAACAGAGCTTATAACTTGTTAATCCTAGATAGAACATCCTTTCCAGGACTTCTTGCAAAATGATAGTAAAGAAGACCTCAAAGGATGGTGTCCTCATAGGCATACTAACACGGCCTACAAACAACTCATGCCAATAAGAGACTGAAACTCAACGCATGTATCTCTCCATGTGTATAATATAACCCATCAAGGGCAGACAACTTACGTTGTAGAATTGTCCACTTGCAATGCGAATCTGATTGTAGAATGGAAAAAACCAAAAACACATTACAAAGTTCTGAAACATTTGATACAAAGTTAAAGAACATCATATAGTTAATCGTAGAATGGAAAACTGGAGGAGAGATTAATGCTAACCTTTCTTTAAACAGTTATGCTCTTAAATAAATTAACTGCAACCGTCTGCAGTCAAGCTGCATATGTAACTTCTCTTACTAAATCACTTGGGCTTCAACATTTATGGTAGCTGCATGATGTTACTTCCATTATAATTATATTTTAGGCTTCTTTTCTTAAATATTGATTGATAATTTCTATCTTTCTTGGTTTATCCATTTTAAGCCGATGCGGCGGTATTCTTTCTTCTATGTAACATTGGAGGCACCAGTGTATTATTCATATATATGGAGCATTGTCATTTGGCAGCATAAAACAGACTAGGAGCGGACACTGATATCGTTTAAAATTATGAATTCACTGATATGGATTGGATTTAGTCCCTTAATCCAATAAGTTACAGCCGTAGGGCGGCATTGATATATTATAATCTTTGGGAATCACACCTTCTGTCGAACCATGTGTTCTTTCTTGCTATTTTCTAACATTGTAATCTTCAGACTCGGAGCATTCAAGAAAGAACAGACAAAAACGAGTCTGTGGAGTTACATCATTTAGACATTTAATCGCTTAGATGAAAAGTTATTTTCGACTTCATATATATTTAGAGGTTTTTTTATTTTCAGAATTCTATGCCAGTTTCGCGGTTTTTATTTAAAATGCAGCCAATGAAAGAAAGCTGCCTGTACAGTGCCTTAAAAATTAAGCCCTAAAAGACACGGTGGATTGGGAGATATTAGCCATTAGGTCCTCTTAAATGAAAGCCTCCATCCTCTTCTGTTGTCCGAAATTAGAAAAAGATGCAGTCCTAGTTTTCCATCTCACTCACATGGCGCAGCTAGAACATTTAATGATGCTGCATGATGAAAGTTCAATAAAATTGACTTCATTTTTTACCTAACAGTCTTTTTAGGGTATTGAAGGAAGGAAACCATATACCAAAAGTTGATTCTAGATGTTAAAATTTGACGTTATAGGCTCCCAAAGTTTTCATTGTTGATCCGTTGATAACAAAGAAAAGCGTACATGCTTGACAGTAAATGATTGTTCATCAGGAATTTCCTATGAAACTTGCTGCGAATCTGCATGGATGATTAAATTCATCTTGTAGGCCGCTTTTATTTTGTCTTACATTTTTAACATTAACTCACGTTCACTTCATTATATAAGCATGTCATAGACTCCATTTATTCAAACCCAAAGCCAGTTCTTGTTGTAAAAGAAGCAATGGGTGGGTTTTCTTATCTTTTTCATCTGGTGCTGGCTTTGCTTCTGTTGCTTCTCCATGCTAACTCAATTTCAGTTGGAAGATCAACTTATATAGTCCATATGGACAAGTCTCATATTCCCAAAACTTTCTCTAATCACCATGATTGGTACTCCTCCATCGTGGATTCCCTCAAGTCTGTAAACGATGTTTCATCTTCACCATCTCTTGTGTACTCTTATGACAATGTTGCTCATGGTTTCAGTGCTGTTTTATCTCAAAAGGAACTTGAAACTTTAAAGAAAACTCCAGGTTTCGTCTCAGCTTACGCTGATAAGACTGTAACACTTGACACCACCCACACCACTGAATTCCTCTCCCTAAATTCCGCCTTCGGCCTTTGGCCTGCTTCGGATTATGGTGAAGATGTCATTGTTGGTGTCATCGACACTGGTGTCTGGCCGGAGAGTGATAGCTATAAAGATGATGGAATGAGCGCAGTTCCGACCAGGTGGAAGGGAGAATGTGAAGTTGGACAAGACTTCAACGCCTCCCTGTGTAATTCAAAGCTTATAGGAGCTAGATACTTCAACAAGGGTATTTTAGCAGCAAATCCGGGGGTTAATATCAGCATGAATTCTACTCGAGACACCTTGGGACATGGGACACACACGTCCTCCACAGTTGCTGGGAATTATGTGAATGATGCTTCATTCTTCGGCTATGCTAAAGGCACAGCGCAAGGGGTGGCGCCACGTGCCAGGGTGGCCATGTATAAGGTCATCTTTAATGAAGGACGCTTTGCCTCTGATGTTCTTGCAGGCATGGACCAGGCCGTTGCTGATGGTGTTGATGTAATTTCAATATCAATGGGATTCGATGGAGTGCCATTGTATGAAGATCCTATTGCAATAGCCTCTTTTGCTGCCATGGAGGAAGGTGTGGTGGTCTCATCTTCAGCAGGAAATTACGGGCCATCTCTAGGAACCCTGCACAATGGAATCCCTTGGGTCTTGACTGTTGCAGCTGGCACAATTGATCGGTCATTTGCCGGAACTTTAACTCTTGGCAATGGACAAACCATCATTGGATGGACCCTCTTCCCAGCTAATGCTTTAGTTGAAAATTTGCCGTTGGTTTACAACAAGACTTTCTCAGCCTGCAACTCAGCTCGAATGTTAGCTACAGCCCCAGTTGATGCCATCATCTTATGCGACAAAGCGGACTTTGTCTTCGGACAAATAGAAGCTATCAGTGATTCAAAGGTCCGAGGAGCTATATTCATATCAGAAGATCCTGAATTATTAGAAATTGGTGGTATGAGTTGTCCTGCTGTTATGATCAGTCCCAAGGATGCACCAATGGTAATCAACTACGTTTCAGCTTATGAAAAACCTTTCGCAAGCATTAAATTCCAGCAAACCCTTCTGGGCACAAAGCCTGCGCCAGCTGCAGCTTTCTATACTTCCAGAGGACCTTCACCCAGCTATCCAGGCATCTTAAAGCCTGATGTAATGGCACCAGGGTCATTGGTTTTGGCTTCTTGGATACCAAATGACTACACAGCACAAATTGGTTCAAACTTATATCTGACTAGCGATTTAAATATGATTTCCGGGACATCAATGGCCTGCCCTCATGCTGCTGGTGTGGCTGCTCTCCTTAAGGGCGCACACCCTGAATGGAGTGCCGCTGCTATCAGGTCCGCCATGGTCACCACAGCCAACCCATTGGATAACACTCAAAATCCAATCCGAGACCACGGTGCAGGGAACTTCACATCTGCTTCACCTTTAGCCATGGGAGCTGGCCAAATTGATCCTAATCGAGCACTTGACCCAGGTTTGATTTATGACGCTACCCCACAAGACTATGTGGATCTCCTATGTTCTCTGAACTACACACAAAAGCAACTTTTGGCGATAACGAGATCAAACAGTTACAGCTGCTCAAATCCCAATTCTGATCTTAACTATCCGTCTTTTATTGCATTATACGATAATAAAACTACATCATATATGAAAATCTTTCAGAGGACTGTAACCAACGTGGGAGGTGGTGTTGCAACTTATACGGCCAGGGTCAGTGCTCCGCTGGGTTCTGTAGTTACAGTCTCACCAGAAACGTTAGTCTTTGACAGGAAATATGAGCAGCGGAGCTACAATCTCACTATAAAGTACACCAGTGATGCTGAAGAAAAGGTGTCATTTGGTGAACTCCTTTGGGTTGAAGATAATGAAATGCACACTGTCAGAAGCCCAATCGCAATTTCACCCTTTCCAGATTTTTCCTTTTGAGTGATTAAATCTGTCAGCTTGTGAGATGTTTCTTAGGGAATTGTCAACGATCCCTGGAGATGTTATAATTAAATAAGACTGAAAATGTCTTCGAATCGTCGGTTTGGAATAAAAGACATCACAAGTTTTTTAGAAAAATCTAAATTAATAAACTATGTAAATGAATGAAGATATTGTCGGCTAAAATTATACATGCTGGAAGTCAAATACTCGGTAAAATGGGCATTTATCATAGGGGATCCCATATGGAAAAAGTAAATAACAAGTTGAGAAATTAAATGGAGAAATCAGGATTTCACGAGGTTCCCATACTTCTCAACTCTATATAAGCCAACCAATTTCAAGATAGTTTTCAGAAATCACATACCTTTCTAGCTATTTCTCCTCCATGGATATTCATAAACTTGCTTTTTATGTGTGGCTTTCCTTTATCTCCACCAGCCACTCTTCAATCTGTCTGCACAACTGTTAGAGCTGAAGCCAATACTTGCAGCAATATTTTCCCTTCTTCCAAACTACTCTACAGTTATAATCATGTTATCAATGGTTTTAGTGCAATTCTCAATCCTGCTGAGCTTGAGCTTTTGAAAACCTCTCCAGGCTATATTTCGTCCATTAGAGACTTACCTGTTGAGCTAGACACAACACACTCATCTCTGTTTCTTGGCCTTAAATGGGAATCAGGGCTATGGCCAGTATCAAAATATGGCCAAGATGTTATAGTCGGGGTGGTGGACACAGGGGTTTGGCCAGAAAGCGAAAGCTTTAATGACAGAAATTCCATCAAGATGGAAAGGAGAATGGGAGACTGGCACCCAGTTCAAACTCCTCAATGTGCAACAAGAAGCTCATTGGAGCTCTATTTTTTAACAAAGGCCTGATTGTCAAAAAATCCCAATATCACCATATCCATGAATTCTACTCGCGATACCGGTGAACATGGAACTCACACTTCATCCACAGCAGCTGGAAGCGTTGTTAAAGGTGCATCATACATACTTTGATTATGCCACAGGAACTGTAAGAGGTATGCCTCTACAGGCATGAGTGGCCATGTACAAAGCCCTTTGGAATGAAGGTTCTTTCACTTCTGACATTATTGCAGCTGTTGATGAAGCAATTTTTATGGCGTCGATGGTTGTCCATGTCATTAGGCTTGGATGGGGTTGCTCTCTATGAAGACCCCCCTGCCGAGCCAGATTTGCAGCCATTGAGAAGAATATTTTCGTCTCTACTTCTGCTGGAAACCGAGGAACATTCTTCGGGACCCTAAACAATGGCATGTACGTTGCTGCTGGCACAATGGATCGTGAATTTGGAGCCATTTTAACTCTAGGAAATGGAGTTCAAATCAAGGGCTCCATTTTATACCCGAGGAATGTGTCTTTAAGCCAATTCCCAATTTACGATGCAACATCAGGAGATTATGTTAGTCTTCTTTGTGCATTAAACTTCACCATGAAGCAAATTCAAACAATAACAAGATCATCTTCTATCAATTGTTGACCGCCATCTTTGGATCTTATCAACTTTTGTGAGCTTGAACTCATATATAAGCATTTGAGACGAGCTTGACCCAAATACTATTCGGTTCAGTTTGGCCCAACTTGTTAGCATTTGCACCCCCATGTGTGGATTAGCCTATCATCACGGCTTCACAATCCCCTATTGTCTCGAAGTTGGCCCAACTCAGATCAACCAACACATGGATTAGGCTCACAGCGTTTTACCAAATATGCCTTCGCTGGTTTCTTGATGGACCCCAAAAACAATAAAATTTCCTGGGTGATTCGTTTTGTTTGGTATCTGAGAAGTCCCGTATACCAGCACCTGTTCTTTCGGTTTCATTGCTTGCCATTACCTAGTCAGACAGAAGTCAAAGAAGTAAAGAATTTTAGCACTATAAATATGTTCACCTATTTTGGTCATAGTTATGCTAATGCAACTGGCTTTCATGGTTTAATATGCAATACAACATGAACATGTGCGTTTGAAAGTAAAATATTTTTATACTTGCCCACAGAAGCAGCAAGGAAAATAAAGAATACAGTGAGACAAGAAACTGTATTCCATGTCCATGACAATTCACATTCGCTGAACAAAGTATTTTCGCACATGGGCTCTCGTGGTTGTTTATAGTGTCACAAATTCTATCATAATATTATTACCTTACCACACAAGAAAGAAGAAAGGCCAAATGACTATTTCAACCACGAGAACCCATGTGTGAAAATACCATCATAAGTTGTGACAAGAAAAAAGAAATGGGCAGTGATTCAATTGATCATCTACATCTAATAACATTTTTGACAAAGAAAAATAAGTCCACATTGTTCAGCTGCCATCTAATAATATCAATAAGGCCAAATCACTATTTTCCACGCAATATTTGATGAACTAATTCTCATCCTTAAGTTTGAAAAGACATCACAATAATTTTAAAAATTATAAAATATCCTTAAAAATAATAAATATATCTTTAAAAATAAATAAAATTCAACAAATTGAGAGTGTAGATGTCATATTAAAACTATTAAGATTATAAATATATTTTAAAATTATATAAAATATATATATTAATTTTTTTAACAAAATAGGGGAAATATCATTCACTTCCTAGAAAATTTTTGAAAAATGACATTTATACCCTTATTTATATTCTATATTATGATATTTGAACAAAATTATATAAATACACTTTGATAATTAAAATTATCAGTTGACTTTATCAGATAGGTGAGAAATTAGCTTCATCAAACTCAAAGGGTATCATTTCATTTGATAAAACCTTAGGTGGGTAAAATGATAATAAAAAAAAATTGTGGAGCGTGTCTAGTTTATCACGTCAAAACTCATCTCTGGATGATCCAGACCGTCGGATGGAGACACTCTTTGGCCCTAACTCACTTAGCGGTGCAGACAATTACGACTGATTAGTAAATTAAAAGTGCGGTGACAACTGTAACTTGGCTGTCGGGTTCTTCTTGGTTGTTTCGTTTCTCCTCCAACTAAGCACAACGTAGTACGCACACAGACATCCTATACTTTTGTCTTCCTCTCTCTTTAATGTATAAAATTTTCCTCGTGGAGTAAGCCAATAATATTCCATTTTACAACCTCTCCATTAAAGTACGCCTTTGCGTTCAAGTTCAGCCATTCAGCTTCAACAACTGAAAAAAATGCACGCAAAGACTGACTCAGAGGTAACAAGCAGCGCCCCCTCATCTCCCACTAGATCACCACGCCGTCCTGTCTATTACGTCCAAAGTCCATCACGGGACTCCCACGATGGAGAGAAAACCACAACCTCGTTTCACTCGACGCCAGTGCTCAGCCCCGCCGGTTCACCCCCACATTCACACTCCTCCGTGGGCCGCCACTCGCGTGAGTCCTCATCCAGCCGGTTTTCAGGGTCGTTGAAGCCGGGATCGCGCAAGATCTCTCCCAGTGATGGCTCTAGAGGCGGGCAAAGGAAGGGACAGAAACAGTGGAAGGAGTGTGATGTGATTGAAGAAGAAGGACTTCTTGAAGATGAAGAGCGCGAAAAGGGTCTTCCTCGTCGATGCTATTTTCTTGCCTTTGTTCTTGGCTTCTTTGTTTTGTTTTCTTTCTTCTCTTTGATTCTATGGGGAGCTAGTAAGCCACAGAAACCCAAGATCACAATGAAGGTTTGTTTGTCATCTCATGATACCTCTTTGACAATTCATTATAATTGCTTCCGTATATGAATCTGGGTTTTAATTGATTTACATTTTGATGTTGCAGAGCATAACATTTGAACAATTCACAGTTCAAGCAGGTTCAGATTTCACTGGAGTGGCAACTGACATGATCACCGTGAATTCTACAGTTAAATTAATCTATCGTAATACTGGCACGTTCTTTGGAGTTCATGTAACATCAACTCCTCTAGATCTAATCTATTCTCAAATCTCTGTAGCTTCCGGATCTGTAAGTCGCAAAAATCCTTTTCCCATTTGTATTTTTCAATAAAAACCTATTTCAGTTTATTATGTGATTAATCTGGTGAGAGGGCATTGCAGATTAACGCGTTCTATCAATCAAGGAAAAGTCAGAGAACAGTCACAGTTGTGGTAGCGGGTAATATGATTCCACTGTATGGAACTGGAGCTGGTTTGAGCAGTTCATCAGGCACCACCACCGTGCCGGCGGCTCTTAATCTGAATTTGGCGGTTAGATCAAGGGCAAACGTTTTGGGGAAATTGGTGAAGACAAAATTTTACAGGAAAATACACTGCTCTGTCACCTACGACCCTAAGAAGATCAACGTTCCCATTTCCCTCAAGAATTCTTGCACATACGATTGATTACTGCCCCACAAAACGATAGATTTTTCTTTTTATTTTATTTTTTTGTGGCATTCTTTATTTTTAGTTCCTTTTGTTGAGAGTGAAGATGAGTTACAGCTAAGCGGGCAGCATTTGAGTTGTTTGGGCAGGAAATGAGGGAACTTGTTCGTAGACTTTTTGGCTGCCCCGAAAGTACCCGGAGAATGTGAAAAATGCATTGTGAGTGACGAACTTTCTTTCTTTTTGTTTATTTATTTTTTAATGTATAATTAAGAAATTATTTATTTCTTGTGGATCTTAAGGATGTAATGCTATTCATAATTTTGTCATTGAAAGCAGTACAAATTTATAATTTTTGTCTATATTTTATAAGAAAGCAATATTATGTGTACTCACTTTGGGTATATAAATGTATACACACTCATATGTGTCATCATATGATTAGTTATTGTTTTATTTTTAATTCAAAATCATCTAATCACATGATGAAATATATAAATGTGTATATATTTGTATACCCAAAGTGGGTACACCTAATTTTATTGTTTATAAGATCTGTTATGTTTTAAATTTTCAGTGGGTGTTTGGCAAGTTTAGAGCTAGAATGGTCAACTTAAGTGGTTAATATTACTAAAAAAATTTAATAAACAAATTTCATGATTTTGTTGATTATTAAAGATGTGGTCAGCAAATTTGATGTGTTACCGTGAATTAGAGTCTTAGCAATGAATTGGAGTCTTAATAAAATAGTCACTGCCTTAATTTACACGTTTACAAGCAGCAGGATTTTTGTTAAGGGGAGGCATCTATGTGGGGATAGTTTTGAGTCAAATTAATTTAAGTTTGATTTTATATTTGATTCAAGTGGGTTAAACTTAAATTGAAATTTTAATTTGATTCAAATTTGACTCTTTTTTTTCTTCAACAATTTTATTTATTTTGCAATAATACTATTCATTTTAAATCGACATTTTTCATCCCTTAAGTGATTTTGATCACTCTATTGGGTATATTATTTATCTTATTAAATCATTTAATGATTTTTTATATTAATTCGAACAAGTTTGTAGGTGAAGACGAGGCGAGATCTTGTTTTTATTTTAAAAATTTGGACAATTAACTGAAGAGAGAGATAAAAAGAGAGAGACTGAGAGAAAAAAATGTCAAGACAGGACGACCTTTAAAAAAGGTGTCAAAGAAAACGGTTAATAATAAAAAATAAATTTTATAAAAAGATTATTAATTTTTAAAATTTAGAAAAATAAGTAAAAATTTTAAAATTAATAAATTTTATTAACTTTCACCGTTATTATTAATTTTTAAGTTTTTAAAAATAAATTATTTTAAAAGTGAGTCTAGACCTGTCCTTAATGGTGCTCGTTCCGCGGAATCGATCTCAATAGGCGCAACTGGGACTACCAATAGTTTGTATACTAAATCTCTCTGTTTAGCAATTACTCGAAGCACAACTTCCATATTAGTCAATCATAGAATTGTCTTGTTTCTTGTTTGTTCCCTACCGACTTGACCTACGCACATGCACGGACATTATATGACTGATTATTATTGAAGGCTAGCGATAAAATGATCTCAATAATAAAATCAATAAAGAAACAAATTTATTTTATTAATTATAACATCCCGATTAAACTTTTGTGACTCCAATTTGGCACAAATAACATCTGTGATTGACGATCTGAACCCAAATCCAATGAAACAAAATGAATGAAAAACGAAGACTAAAAAGATTCAACACATGTTGAAACTCCATGAGAAAATGTCGAGCTAGCTAAATCCTGCAATGGGTGATTGCAGAGCATCCTCTGGCATATGGGTTAGCTGGGCCTCTGGCTTTGTGACAATTATTGGTGTAATATGACCTCCCTGAGCGAGGTGGGCATGGAATCCTGTTTGCTGAGAGAGCCCCATATGATATGTAATAGTGCTTTCTATACAGAGACCTCCTGGCAATCTCACCATCGGATTCATGCTCTTGATACTCGCCCAACTCATCGTACATAGTCACGGCCGTCCACGGCCATTCAAGCGAGTCAGTGGTAATGAGATGGAAGCTTGCTTGATCGACTTGAGCTTTGACAGTGAGAATCAAAAAGATGACAAGGAGCGGCAGTTTTATAGCTGAGTTAGCCATTGCAAGCTAAATCGTAAATGGGAGAGAAATGAGTATTGGGGAAGAAAATGCAAGTGGAGATATGGAAATACAGTAGGAAGGATTTAGCATTATTAGATGTGAAGGTTGGAGACAGAAATCACGAGAAAATTGAAAGTATTTGCCGACTACAGCAGAGAGCATCATCTCCCTTGCCTGTTTGCCTGCCTTAATTTAATATCATTGCCTCCACCGGCACTGAGGTCTGTGCCCCTTCAATTTCTTTTACTTGCTGCGATTGTTTCTCTCAGATTCGTGTGATTCCACCTGTTATTGCTTTATAAAGCATCAAGTACCACATGCCAGTGCACATATGGCTAATTGTATGTTAACCAGAGAGTTGCTATCCGCGGTGAACGCGGAAGTAAAATTTAGATAGGTCACAATTGGAATAATAAAATAAATTTTATATTAAAATAAAAAATTATTTGTATTAATAGAATATTCATTAACCAATATTTTTATAATTGTTATCAATGTAATTTCATTGCTTGAAAATATTGTAAAATGGTTTCTTTATCAAATACTATTAAATGCATCATTCTCTGTATAAATGATTAGAACTGAATTCAAATCAAATTAGTTTAGTCTAAAAAATCAGTTTAATTCAAATTTATTTATTTTGAATTTAAATTAAATTCAAATAAAAAGATTTGATTTTTTTTTTAAATCGAGTCAAACTCGAGTTTTGATATTTAACTCAAGTTTGACTAGAATTCATAGTTCACATATATAGTTTTGATTTGTGGCTTAAGTTCGATATGAATTCATGATTCGAATCATTGACTGAAATTTACGGGTCGGATTCATAATTTAAGTTTATGGTTCGTTGACAAAATGATATTATTTTATCGAAATAATAGATAAAACGATATTGTTTTGTAAATGAGTTACAAACTCAAACCATGAATACAATTCATAATTCAAGCTATCGATTCAAATTATAAATTTAAGTTAATCTCAAGTTACCTTAAATTTTGGTTTGACGAACTCAAACCAAATTGAAGTTAGAATATTTTTTATTTAAATTAAACTCAAATAAAAAAGTATTGAAATTCGGTATGATTTATATCCACCATTATAAACAATTGAGTTCTCACTCGTCTAATGATAAATTTATTAAACCACACATAAAATTTGGATTTTTTAAAAAATTTAAGGATGGTCACATTTAAATTTTTCTAAATTTGTGGAATTTTTGGGAAGTCATGGAGCGTCACCCTCCTTGACCCTACCTAAGTCCGCCACTGGCTGTTACGTTTTTGTTGTTATTGGGCTCTTCCACGTGGCTAAGTTTGATAGAAATTTCAATGACAACGGTGAAGCAAACTCTAACTGGGGACTTAAATCTCCCGATCCATGTGCTCCCAGAACAAGGTCGAATGTGCTAGGATGAATTGACTTTATTTCTTTCATCAGATGGAGGCTACGCATAAAGCGGAAGAAATGAAAACCATTGTGTGAG
Organism: Mangifera indica; assembly: GCF_011075055.1. Classification (NCBI taxonomy): domain Eukaryota; kingdom Viridiplantae; phylum Streptophyta; class Magnoliopsida; order Sapindales; family Anacardiaceae; genus Mangifera; species Mangifera indica. The sequence goes on from NC_058155.1 coordinate 11,137,692, forward strand.
TGTTGAATTCGTGCTTTGATCTTTACTATGGCTATTCTTTCAAACCGATTCATTGATGACAGAGTAGACTTTCTGTATATATCTTACAGTTCAAGTTTCAAGCTCTCCAAACCATTGTTATGCAATACTAGTTATACCCAATTTTGGGTATGTAATTAGATACCTATTTTCGTCCATGTTTGCATTACTCAAGCCAATATTCTTACTTCCACTTCGTCCACCACTAGGGATGGCAATGGGGAGGGGCGGGGAGGGGATCTCAATCCCCGTCCCCGTCCCCGTAGGGGATATCAATCTCTGTCCCCACTATGGGGATGAAAATGAATCCCTATTCCCATTACAGGGATGAAAATGAATCTCCGTCCCCTCCCCGCGGGAAAAAATCTCCTCCTTGTACCTGCAAAAAGAAAATTTTTTTTTTATACCTTCTAAATACAATATAAATATATTAAATAACAAAATTAAAATTAATCTACTATTTTAAATATCATAAATATAATATATTAACTACTTTAATATGCACAAAAAAAATCTAAACAAATTTTAAAAATATAAATAATTTAAAACTATAAAAATATATTAATATTTTAAATAAATATATTAATATAAAGGGACGGAGAGGGAACACATACATCCCCATCCCCGGCCCGTCCCCGTCCCCGTCCCCGTCCCCGTCCCTTTTCCCATTTCTATCGGAGAATTCCCTCTCCGTTAGGGTCAGAGAGGGTCGTGACCCCTAAAATCGGACCCAAATTGTCATCCCTATCCACCACTGCTTGCATGGGTACATCCCACGACTTCAACAAATTGCTTAGCCTTATTCATCTTCGATGCAAGAGTGTTCAATTAGAAAGCTATTATGCACTCTTTCAAATATGATTGTTTCAAGGCAAACCTTTTGATTGACTGTTTTTACACTCTTACCTCTTTTATCACAAAACGATGTGTTATCATGTAATTGAGTATTATTTTATTAATTTAAAATTATCTAATTATATGATAATATATTATTTGTATATCTTTTTGGGTATTTAAAATTGAGCATATATGGTTTTACTGATTCAATATATTTTAATGATAATTTACTAGATGTATATTATTACCAAATTACATTATAACACTTTATCAATATATTTAATTAGATATTTAAAATTAGATGTACATGATTTTTAACTTTTATTGACTTAACATATTTTATAGTTCAAGTATAGTCACGATTGTACGATGTCAAAAAATCAATATAATATGAATAAAATTATATATATTAATTTTAAATATAAAAATATGTATATATTTAATATGTGTTATTATATGATTAGATAATTTTAAATTAAAAATAAAATAATATTTAATTATATAATAATATATATGAATATTTATTTATTTATATATCAAATATAAATACATATATATGTAATATTATAATTTACTTACCGAATTGAGGGGCTGGGTACGAGATTGGGCTAGGCAGGACCCAGGCCTCAATTCACTCCTCACAATAAAAGCCTGGTCCAAGTTTCAAGAAGCTCCTTTTGGGTTAAATAAGCGAAATTAACTGGTCGAAATTAATTTAGGAAAAATATCGGTGGCTAATGGGGATAAAAGAATATCACCATCGGCCAACTCGCCTTTCTCATAAATGCAAGAACTCATTTCTCTAGCTTCTTCTTCCTTCTCTCTCTAGACTTGTTTCTGAATTCGCACAATCTTCATGGCTCTCCATCAAAACCATTTTCAACAACGCTGCCAACAAACACAACCACAACAGCATTCCAAAAATTTCAGGTAACTTTATTTTGAATTTTGGAACTTTTTTCTGCTGTTTTTTTTTTTATTTCATGATTTTTATTTTCATTTTCAGGAAATTCAACTCAATCGACGGTCAAATTTCGCCACCAGTAGCTTATTACAAAACAGAAAATAATTTACAGGATCAGTCTCAGCATCCTCCATATATTCCCCTCTGTAAGCTTTCTTCATCTCTCTATAATCGGTTCGATGGTTGAGAAATAATTAGGGAACTATAATAGAAAAAATGAAGTTATAATTCATATATTTAGTTTCCAAGAATCTTAAACAAAAGAAAGAAAAAACAACTTAGCTACTTTTTGAAATTTGCTTCTGGTTAAATCGAGCTAAATAATTTATCATTTATTATCTTACTTTTCCATTAGTAAGAACAGAAGCAAACATTTCAGCCGAATATTTCAACTTGAAGTTGTAAATAGTAGGGAAAGATTTTTTTTTCTTTCGTCATTTTTTCCAAGATATTTATGGCAAAGAAGCATATGGAATTTTTTTTTTTTAAAACACTTCTTGATACAGTTTAAAATCTGTTTAATCTCACAGACTTTGGTATGATGTTTTTGTTTTTATTCTAGTTCATGTTGTTGGGTTTGCTCCTGGTCCTGTTAATGCAACGGATGGCAGTGATGGGGGAGTAGATTTGCAATGGAACTATAGTTTGGAACCAAAGCGGAAAAGATTAAAGGAACAGGAGATTTTGGAGAACGATTCACAGATATCATTTGTTGATTTCTTGCAGGCACGACCTGTGTCAACAGGATTAGGTTTGTCACTTGACAATACACGAGCGACTTCTTCTGCAGACTCTTCTTTGTTGTCATTCATCAGTGATGACATTGATAGGGAACTAAGGCAGCAGGATGCTGAAATTGATAGATTCCTTAAAATTCAGGTTTGTTCTTGTTTAAAGATTCAGTAAGTTATCAATTTCCATATTATTTGGAAGAGTTATCAATTTCCAGTTTGGAGCAATTAATTTGTGGCACAATTTATGGATTTTGAGGATAACAGCTGGTGTTGTATTTCTAGAATGTTTTATTTTTTATGCTCTTATCAAGTTCTTATGTCGATATTTTGGTGCTTTAATCTCATTTGCCAGGATTTCTCATAATAAGTACTTGATCGTTGACAATTCTGATGCATTCTTGATAGAACAGTTCTTTAATTTAGTAATTAATAGTTTTTTATTATATGTGCGTGTATTATGTTTATAAGTTTGGCTCTTGTTCCAGTTTGAGTTGGCCAAGTGTTACAAAATCAAATTTGGTGTTTGCATGGTTGTTGGTAAATAATATTTCTGTTATGTGTCGCAAGAATTTCATTCAGGACTTTTAACGCTGTTGACATATCCCAAAAAGAACTCTTGCAGCTTTTCCAAAACAATGGTTTAGAAAGATACTTGTGAACAATATGTTGCTTACTTAAGTTGCAGGAAATGTGTTGGTTTGCACATTGTGAATTTTAGTAAACAAATGAAACTACTGTTGCGTTTAGTAACTTGGTTAAATTAGTTAGACATTCCAGCCATTATGATAATTAATTACTAAATATTCTGGCAGAAGGATTTATGATTCAGGATTCCCTAATTTGGACAGTTGCTCTGTTCATTGGTGATACCAGTGTGAAAAGTGTGTGATTTGGTCTTGCAAGGAAAATGCCAAATGTAGGTATTTTCACACTAGATAGATGGACTTGTGGCCCTGTTTTATATTCAGAATTATCTGATGATGAAACGAATGTAGGTAAAGTTAATAAAGAGTTATTTAGAGGCTGAGAATTCTTATGATATTGACCTCATATGTTTGATGATTCAAGTATTGTGGGCGCTTTCTTCGTCTCTTATAGAGTTTATTTGATGTGATTATTTATTAAAAAGAATCCAGCATTGAAAGCTAGTTACTTTTTTATGTTGGTTTGATGTTTTATTAAATGATGATCCCTCCAAATGTTGTCTTGTATAATGTAAATATTTGTAATTTTTGTTTTGTTTTTTTTTTCCCCATTCTTGTTCAATTGTAACTTGATTTAGCTAAGAAGAAATTTTATATTTGATTGTGTTCATTATCATAATAGGGTGACCGATTAAGGCAAGCTATCTTAGAGAAGGTTCAAGGCAGCCAACTCCAAACCACTGCATTTGTGGAAGATAAAGTCTTCCAGAAACTCCGTGAGAAAGAAGCTGAGGTTGATAATATTAATAAGAGAAATATGGAACTTGAAGAACGAATGGAGCAATTGGCTGGAGAAGTAGGTGCTTGGCAACAAAGGGCTAGGTACAATGAAAATATAGTCAATGCCCTGAAGTTCAATCTTCAGCATGTGTATGCTCAAAGTAGAGACAGTAAAGAAGGATGTGGTGACAGTGAGGTGGATGATACAGCTTCATGTTGCAATGGTCGTGTCATTGATTTCCATCTTCTCAGTAAGGAAAACAATGATATGAAACAGTTGATGACTTGTAAGGTTTGTAGAGTTAACGAGGTATGCATGCTTTTGTTCCCCTGTAAGCATCTTTGTCTGTGTAAAGATTGTGAAAGTAAGCTTAGTTTTTGTCCCCTGTGTCAGTCCTTTAAGTTTATTGGCATGGAGGTATATGTGTAATTTGGTAATGTGAAAGCCTTAATGTTGTTTCAATGCTATATTTATTATTCTTGTCGATGCCTCTTCCTTCATTGGCATTCCATATTTTATTTATTTTGTTGCCATCTCTTGTGTATGAAGGATTCAGCGCTGTGTTGAACTTTCTCTATTTCTAGTTTTATATTATTGTACTCTAGTTTCAGCATATTGTTGAGATTTAGGCTCCAAACCAATTCTTAGTATATGGAGTCCGGAGAACTTCATTAGGTTGTTGCAGTTCATGGATTAGCAACAATATTTTTGAAATTCTAGATCCTTACCTAATAACTATATATGCAGGATTTTGGTAATGTATCAAAATAGGTAAATAGAGTAGAAAATAGTAACAATTGTGATTGTAAAATTGGGGTTGGACTCGAACTAAGTTGGTTTGATTTTGAAAGCTTGTTTGGTTTGAATTTTTTTAGTTCAAATTCGAGTTAAATTTCTGTCAAGAGGGTTGGCATGTTTTTATAACCGAGCCAAATTTGAGTTAAAAAGAGTTTGACTCAATTTAGCTGGTGATTTGAGAATGGTTCAATTCAATTCGAATTTTGTTTATAGCTCGATTTAAATTATATCAAATAATTATCAAAAAGATATTATTTTATCCCTTAATGGATAAAATAACATCATTTGTTAATAACTCCAAACTCAAATCATGAATTTGAGTTGAGAATTCAAAAATTAAATTTGAGTTATATTTAATTTTGACTTATCCAATTCAAGTCAAATTAATTTTCATTCAAGTCACGTTCGAACTTGGAGATATTTGGGTTCGGTTCAGTTTGTATTGACCTGTATTTTAAACTATTTGATCGGTACTGTGTGATGGGGGAATTCAGGTGAAAGTAAAATAGTGTATGTCTGTTTTGTACATTCATATCTGTGTTGGATAGTAATAATATTATATATATTTTAACTGTATTTATAGATTAAATATTTGGTGGTTTCTTGTTTAACAAAACGGACCAACTTCTGGTTGTAGTTGATGTAATAGCGGATTGAAAGAGTTTTGGTCATTGGTTTAGATTTGAGCGGTTGATGTAATGATTTAAGTTTGTTTGTGTATATCATTTATGATATGCAAATAGGAGGATAAAGGGAGCCCACGATGCTTGTTTGTGGATTGTTAGGCCCTATTTTATATGTAATTCAAAATCTCTTATCATTACAAACATGTTAGACGTGATTAATGAGTTGTCTGCCTATTGGTTTAGAGATTCGGCGATGGAATTAAACTGGGCTTACTGTTTTAGGCAGAACGTAGAAAATCAACTTGTATCTCACACTAAAATCTTTGTTAGGACGTCAACTATTTATGAAAATAAAATGTATTTAAATTCTTGGATCTTAGTTCTGTGTCTACACACAGAAATCTGGTGATATAAAAGTAATCACTTCTTTCTTTTATAGAGGTCTATATAAGCAAGGATCTTGAAAAAAAATTTTGATGTAGATTAATCTCGTCGCTCTCATTATTAAACAATTGTTTGACTGCATCCTGAAACTAGGCAAAAGAAATTTTTACCCCCAGAGATATCCACACTGTAACTTTTATAATTTCATCATGAATAGAACTTAATTGTTCAATTATTGGTCAGATCTAGTACCTTGGAACGAAATGGATTCGTTAGGATCAAGTTGTTGATCAACCATGTTGGCAGTTGAACAACCGTTGTGATCAGTTTGTCATATCTTCTTAATTATTAGCTACTGTTAAAAGCCCGTGAGCCTGTTGCAGAAATTGACTCTAGAAGCAAGCTGCATGAAGATAGGCTGATTGAGATTAACAGCGTATTATCATTGTTAATGATGAAGATATGTAGTGTAGTAGAAAGCTTGGGAAGCAAGTTGTGTTTTAGGGGTAGGAGAAAAGAGAAGTGGAAGGAAGAGATTGCTTTTCTTTGAGTAGGAGAGAAGATTGATAAACTTTTTTCTAATCATGCCTTAGAAAGTGATGACAAAGAGGAAAGTGAATATGCTTCTTCCATGATTGTAACTATCTGCCATCTATTATTATTTTTATTGTTTTTATTCATTATTCCACCTCTACTTCCACTTCCACCGCTAACCCCAGCCGATCTCAGTCCTGTCATGTCCCTTTACTTTTCCTTTTCCTTTTTATCTTATATAAAACCAATCATCCCTCACATACATACATACATACATACATATACATATATATATATGTATTTATGAAATTGTTAATTATAGGGCTCAAATAATCCTCCATATTCCCTATAAAGCTGTATTTCTTCTTTTCTCTTTGTGGGGTATATTTGTTATGAATCTCTATTGGCTTATCTCCACTTTGTATCTCTTTTGCCTTCTTCATTATCAGTTGTACATCTGTGAATCATTTTTATGGTACTCCTTCTCAGTGTTCTTGCATCAGTATACTATCAAAGTTATTCCATTTTAAACTGAACATGTATCTTTTGCTGCACACATCTTATTTACTCAGTTGTGAGGGGACCCCAAAGCTAATATTTGTATTGCATAGCTTAAGGGATTGTCTTTACCATATTTTCTATGATAAAATGCTCATATGTCTGTGTGTATGTTTGCATAAATATTTCTGGCATGTGCAGTCTTAGAATTAGTTCCCTTTAGATATTTTATTTTGCTTTAACAGCATGTATATATAGTTTAATATTTGGTTATACTGTGAGATGCTCCTTTGAATGAAACTAGGGTTGAAAAAGAAAGATTGATTTGTGGGTAAGGTTAAGTATATGATTAAGTTGTTGAATTTAATAGTGCCTTTTTTTTAGCATGTTCCCTAAAGAAATTATATTGATGGCAATCTCTGCGCTGAATCCTTTATGTCATTGATATTTTTGATAAATGCATGACAACCTGTTGCTCAGTACATAATGCTTTAGTTTCCAGGAATTTATTTTCCAGGAAAAAGTTCCCCAAGTCTTTCTTACTAATGAACAGCCCATGCTACTGTATATATCCTGTAACATTTAAAATAAAAATTTTTAGTACCCCTTTTTTGTGTAAAAAATTTAGAAAAAAAAAAACTATTTCAGAGTTTTGCATATGTGCAGCTTTCAATAACTGTGGAAATCTCATAGCTTGGTACTGTTGAGAGTAATTTAATCATAAAAGCATCTGCTTTCAAACTTCGGCCAAACAGCAACTGTGTTGCCCAGAATGGTAGAGCTTTGGTTCGATAAAATGGCAAATTTATACCTTTAAAATTCTTTTTTTATCATTAATATTTAATATAAATATTATAAATATATATTTGCCGATTTAAAAAACTATCACTTAGATGATAAATAAGATAATATAAATAAAGAACAATTATCAATTTAAAAATCTTTTCGTATTGTTAAGATAGATAGATTTTTAATTTATTTAAAAATATAAAATAATATTTAATTATATATTAATATATTTAAAATATATATTTATTTATATATTCAAAATAATTATAAATAACATTGTTAGATCTCAGTCAATTTTATATATTGTATTAGATATCTATTCTTGTCATATTTTACACATAACTGTTCCACCGGCTTCACTTTTGGCAACAGTTGCGGTCCTAGGATGAACTGTACATCCTTGATTACTTCTCTGTTCATGTCCGACCTTCCTTCTTTATATGTGTATATGTTAAGTACACAGCAGGGTCCATTTTAAAAAAAAAAAGAAAAACCATGGACCGATCATCGCAATTCACCAAACAAAACAAGCGCGTGTAAAAATCAAATAGTGCACCAAGAGATAACATCATTTTCATCAATGGAGAGTCAGTTATGATCGTTGATTTAATGATCTGTACATAAAGCTTTTTGCTTGACATGATTGGCCGCGCGAAAGGGTGGTTTTCTTAGTGGATAACTAGGTGGCAATTATATTTCCATGATTATTCAAGGAAAATATATAAATATATATTTTATGTATATATGAAAACATTGAAACTGGACAGTCCGGATCGACCCAACACTGGAAATGATTTGAAGATATAGAGCTGCAGTTCCCCAGAATGGATCGATGACCGAGAGCATCCGGTGGATTATCAATAACAAATAATTTATGACGAATTTCGATGAACAATTTTAAAGGATGAATTATTGGAATGGTTACTTTAAGAATACTTTGCTTTGATAGTAATGGACGTAAGAGCTAGGTGGGTCTTGGTATATCTGCATGAAATGATGAAGAAGATGATGGAGGGACCCAAATGGAGGTGATCATCACAAGGGAATCCCTTGGATTGAGGAGTAGTAGTATTAACAGCAGCCTTGAATTGTGGCCCCTTTTATTTTTTTTTCTTTCAAAAATAACTTTTCTTTAACGTTCATCAGCCACAGTATGAAAAGAAGAGAAGAGGAAGAAGAAAAAGATTGTGATGTGCATGTGATTCTACAGCCTTTTTGTTCCCCTCTTCTAGCCTAATACACAAATCCACCATTGCTTCTTCTTTTTTCCTTGACATTCTGGCTTTGTTTCCATTACTTTTTCCTGCTAATTATATATGTAAAAAAATACTTCATTTAAGTGAAAAAAAAACTATTTTTATACATGATAAAGTTTCACACGTTTATATAGTAGATTCTTTTCCTTTCAGAAGTTGAATTTATATCTTTAAGAAAGAATGAAAGAAAGAAAGAGGGAAAGTAGAAAAGAAAAGAAGCAAGAAAGGAAGAAAGATAACGTAGGAAAGATATCTATTGTTGCTCTCTCCTTTTTATGTATCTCTCCAAAGTGAGTTAAAATGAGCTTTTTTTTTTATCCTTTGTTAATTTTTATATTTATTATAAGTAGCAATAGGCCATGAAAGTCCATTTCTTCTGATATATATGGAATACCCTTTTGGACCCATGTTGAGGAGATTAGCCAGTCTTAGTAGAAGCCGCTTTTTATCTTCTTTTATGAAGGAATGGAACTTTTCTGCATGGAAAATTAACAAACCCCTCCATTATTAATTGATTCCTTTCTGTTTAATCAATCACCCAATTATCTATACTTACTTTGACGAAGAGGAAATAAAGGAATACATAATACTTGTTAGTTAAGTCATTTTCTTGCTATTGGAAAACATGATTGATGGATGGACCATACTTTTAATACTTGAACATTCTTGGATTTTGTGAAGAATAATTAAAAACAATTGATAATTGCATTTAAGTAATCAACACAAGTAATTTTCTTCAATGGGAAGAAAAAGTGAGTTAAAAATATGGAAGATTCATTCTTCATAAACTAAATTAAATTGTGTAATCTTAATTCAAAGGTTTTATGGATAAATTATAAAATATTGAATTTAAATTTTGTTAGTTTATAAGAATATTTAGAACATTATATATTTTGATATTGTAATACTTTTAAAATTATTTATATTAAAATAATTTATCGTTCTATTTTTAAATCTGTCAGAATGATAACTTTTAATGATTAGAACTATACTATATTATTTTTAGAATAGAGCCCTAAATAATATATAGTAAATTGTTATATCTCATAAAAAATTTAATAAACTTTAACATTCACATTTATATTATTTATCTTAATTATAATCTTTAAATATATTAAATTTATCTTCATTAATCACTAAAGTTTATATTTAAATTATTATTGGACTACTTAATTCTGCAATTTTATTAATATAAAATCATAATTAATGAATGTACACTTTCACAAATTTTCTAACAAATCATGGTTGAGTTATATGATGGGCGAAAAGAACAGGGTGCTCCTAAAATTTAAAATCCACTATCAAGTAGGATGGGTTAGTACCAGTACCTCATTGAAGGGCGAAGGATTGTGATCTAGAAGGACATGGATGTCAGTCGGACAGAACACAAAGGACAAAGCTTCTGGGAACAAAACATAGGTGCACTAGAAAGACAAACGAGCATCTTGTCTTTTCCATTTATATCAGTGTGCCATTTTCCCGTGGGATCCATCTCCCCTCGTGACCCCCTTACCGATTTTCTTATATATAATTTTTTCAGCATCTCTCTCAGTCACAAACATAGCCTTCTGCCCTAGTAGTTCCATTTGAACTAATATATAAAGAATTCATTAAAGATTTTAAAACTTACAAGATATGGTTGCATTGCTCGCCATGGTGGGGGAAGAGGCAGTGAAACAGACAAAAGAGAGTGCAAGAAGAGACAGAAGAAAGAACCTTGCAGCTTGTCATGTATTATACAGATTTTGATTCTTTTTCACTTTATAAATATATATTACAGAGATAAAGAGAAGTTCTCACAATATAATATATTGAGCTTATTACCAGTCATCAACTTTTTAATGTAAGGTTTTATCCGTATTTGCTCTGTGTTTTAAGCTGTCTTTCATTGAAATTCTCATTCTGTAAACATAATATAATTTTAGGTATTGATTAATGGAAAATTTTCTAGGAAATACAATATTTGAAAGGAATCGGCGGTGGTCATGTGAGGTGAAGAGGGTTGTGGGGTTCACTTTCACTGCGTTTTAGAAATTAGAATAGAATCTTCTTGGCTCCTCAACTCAACGTGTGAGGGGTAATAGTTTAGTAAGAGATTGTTCCTGTGTGTGAGTTGAGGTGATTTTGGTGGTGGGCTCGGGAGGATCTGTCATCTGTCTAAGTTGCTGACAACTTGTAAAATGAAAATATCACTTTTTATTTTGTTTTTATTTTTCGGTTTTATATATAGTTTGTGAAGAGGAACTATTTTCCCTTCTCTCTCTTTTTTTTTTTTCGAAAGACATGTCTCCCACCTTAGACTTTAAAAATGGTATTTCCCACATTTTAAAAAGATTTATTTGAAAATTTAGCTAAATTTTAAGGTAAAAAAAAAAAAAAAGAGGAATATTGCTAGAAATTGACTCTTTTTCTAGGACATAATGATCGAATCTATTACTACTGAATTAAATATATCAAGATTTTATTTTATATGGTCTCGTTATTCGATCATAAATTAATTAGTTTTAAATTTTTTCAATTTAAGTAAATAAGTTAGTTGAACTTTAACTTTAACTTTTTATAAGGAGTTTTTTCTTTTAACCATTCAAATTAACCCTTGGGTTTAGCTTTATCATTACATTTCTTGTCACTTTCCTCTCATTGCAGTTTTAAGGTATAGATTTGTGAAGTTTGGAGATGACTCAAACATCTTTGATCAAAGCTATAAAAGCTTGCCAGGAAAAATCTTTTTACTAGTTTTTAATGTTGATTTTGTTAAAAAAGATAATGGGTTTTATGGGTTCACTTATTAGTACACCTCTGGTGTTAATAAAGTTGAGATTGTAGTTGTTCAACCTAGTTGCCGATCGATAAGATCTATTAGATTGACCATTTAACTTGGGAGTAAGATGTGGAAATGTTCGTAAAAAATGGGAGTAAGATGGGCAAGAAAGGAAAATGGAGGAGAGAGAGAAAAATCAAAAGATTAAATTTTAGGTGTGTAATTAATATTAATTATAATATAATTTTGTCTAGTAATGAAAATACCTTTTAACCCAGTAAAATTAATGTATAAAATAAAAAGGATGGAAAATGTCATTTTTAGAAGAAAAAAAAAAGTGTGGAAAATAGCTATGCTCTCTTATATATTTCCAAACTTTGAAATGGCCCCATCTTTCATGAATGTCTGATGCAAACAAAAATGATACATAAAAATTACCAACTATTCAAATTATATAGGCTTCTTTTTACTTGCACATAAATGAAATCTTCATCAATGAGATAGGTCCCATATCCATCTGCCACACAGACCCACCATTTATGTACTAATTATGACTGCATAGACTGTAAGGTTAATCTAATTAAGCTGCCATTATTTTTTCTAGATATATACAAATCAAGAATGACCCAGTACTTCATATGTGTTGTGTTTGTGTTTGTGTTTGATTCTCCATTGATGAGCTTATGATCTGTAAATAATTATATGACAGTGAAAGTTATATGTATGATATATATATAACCTGTGGGCCGGGGAACACCTATATGTTTTGGAATTCGGAAGCATCAAGCTAGATTGATGTTTAGAGTAGAGAGAGTTACAGATGGGAAACCTTCCACAGATATGCATGTAACATGAATAAAAACCTGAAGGAATAGAGAGGTGTTAATAAAGATAATGTCAAGGAAATAGCCTGAAGAAGATTCACGAGAAGGTTATACACAGAACCATCAAAGATAAAAAAACTGTTTCCATGTCAGACGCTGCAACTGTACAGAGTGCAGGAATATGCATGGTGGAGGGGAATTAATATTAAGAAATTAATAAGAGAAAAGGGTATATTAAGTTTTAAAAGGTCTTATTCTCACTCACACTATGGCTAGTTAGCATTTCCTTATTCTCTTCTGTTTATAAACTAAAAAGAAAATACTCGATATCACATGCTAACACTCTTCTTAATTATTTCTTTTTCAGGCTGTATAATTATCAATGTGGGTACTTGTTAAGTTTTGGCTTATTGAATATTTAAGAATCACTTTGGAATCTGGAACAATTAATTATCAGAACAATGTCTACAACGGATTGATGTAGCATTGGAATGAAGAATCACATGAAAACATTTAAATTTTTATATAAAAAGGATGGATGTAGCATAAATTAGAGATTTTAATTTTTTTTTCCCACATAATGAGTATTTTTCAAATGCAATAGGAGATGTGATGATACTCTCATATCAAATTATATAAACTTTGGAAAAAGCCTATTTCAAAATCTAGGTTGTTGAGTAGGGATAGCAACGGTGAGGGGATATCAATCCTCTTCTCTGTCCCCTTACATAGATATATCTTCCCATCCCTTATGGGGATGATAAAGATTCTTTGACATCTCCTTCATGTCCCTATAAGAAAAAATCTTTTTTTCGTACCTACAAAAAAAATCTTCTTCTTATATCTTCTAAACACAATATAAAATATATTAAATAATAAAATTAAAATTAATTCAATATTTCAAATGTCACAAATATCATTGATTAACTATTTTTAAATGACAACAAATATATAAATAAATTTAAAAAACATAAATAATCTAAAACTATAAAAATATATTAATATTTTAAACAGATATATAATATAAAGAAGGAAGATAGAGATGGGGATGGGGATGGGGATGGGGATGGGGATGGGCACAGGGACGGGGACAGGGTAAGGAAGAGATATATGTATCCTCGTCCCTGGCGCATCCCCAATTATGAGAATTTTTTTTGTCCCAGTTCCCTTTTCTATCAAAGAATTCTCTCCTTGTTATCATTAAGGAGGGTCAAAGATTCTAAATTCAGATCGAAATTACACTAGAAGTTTATATTTTTTAATGTGAGATCTAAATTTTATACGTTATACTTGAGATCAAAATCTTATATCTTGTATATAAAATCCAAGCCTCATATCAAATACTTAAAATTCTAACACACTTATGGGGTCAAATCTGAATTATGAATAATGAAATGAATTTAGTGTAGATTTTATGTATCCCTTCTTTCTAATCTCTCTTTTTTATTCTCTTTTACTTTTTGGATGTTATCCATGAGGGGTTCGACCCATTTCGGTGGGGAAATAATTGCCAAATGAAACAAGATTTAAGATAGCTTTTTAAATATTTAAAGAATCAGGAAAAAAAATTAGAGGAAGTATAGAGGTGGGGACAATTGGTTGAGTTTTAACCAATAATGAGAATCATAGACATGATTCAAAATAATCAGTTGAGTATCTAAGTGAAATAATTAGTCATCATTTTCCTATTGTTTCACTTTGAAGCTGTTAATGTCCCTACACTTACTGTTCCTTACTCACCACAAAAATGATACATTTCTCACTTTTATAGGATCCCCCAGAACCCACTAAAACTCCCAGTGTTTTTCAGCAGTCTTGTTGAAATTGAGACACTTGTTGCCTCAAAACCAGGGAGAGATCGGGCTGATTATTGTAGATGTCATTGTTTGATCTTATAGACATGGAAAATTCATTTGGAAAAGAGAGAGATAATAAAATAATATAAACAAATTTCTTTTCTTGGGGTATTACAAGGAAGAAAGAAAAAGGTGAAATATTAGTATCAGTTATTCATGGAAACTTTTGGAGTCTAATAATTCAATCACCTGAGACAAGTAGGCAAAAGATATGAGCCGAGCCAAAGTTAGAGGCTCAAAGCTATATAGCAGGCGGGCCAAAGGGTCTTCAGAGTCTATATACAATTGTAAGTCAGTCAGAAAAGGTAGTGTTAGTGGGCAGGACAGGGCAGAAGGAAGAGAGATTTATGATGATGTTGAAGTTTGGAATATTATGTGAGGAAAGGTGGAAGGAACCTGTGGAAATAGAAGAGAAGCAGTAGAAGAAGAAGAAATGTCGTCACCAAACAACAGCTTTAAAATCCCATCACATAGTTCGATGTATCCTTTACCTTATATCTGCTGCCATAGTAGAAAATGATGGGGATTCGGAATTGGATAGCGTGATGATGGGTTGGTGTTGTTAAACAACAAACGGAAACATACAAAATGGAAAAGATTGCACTCGTTTTACGTGAAGGCAAGTAGTGAAATGAAACCATCTCACCCCTCTTTATTTATTTATTTATTTATTTTTGGCTTGTTCTTTCTGTCTAACAAATTTATGAATGATTAATTGCTCATAACATTTTCACTCGGATTGATGATGGAAAAACCAAACTTGAATCATCAAAATAAACCATAAACCGTACGTGTAAAATGATAAGACAGGATACATACATATATATATATATATTTGACAAGAATCAATCAAAGTGTTGAGTTGACTGAGAAGTAGAAACAGATGAGAGAGGGGGTGGCATTATAAATTTAAAAAGAGTGAATCACATGTTCCCACCCAAGGTTTAGCCTTGAAACGCTTTGACACTCTAAATGCATAAATCAACTTTTTTTAAGCCCAAATATAATTTCATTAATAAAACTAATTTTACAAAGGTAAAAAAAAAAAAAAAAAAACTATGCACACCTGGATTGCCACCCAAGTGGAAATAAACCAAAACCATCGCTAAAGTAAAATGATAATTTGATTTTTTTACAAATTTAAAAACTTGTAATTCAACTAATTTATATTTGAAAACCTTAGTTGTCATAATCGTTATCTATTCAAACCTGAACCCATTAGAATTGCTACTCACCTGAACCAAACCCACTAAAACAATCAATAACTATTAGAGACTCAAATAAAAAAAAAAGAGTCTTGTATCTAATAAAATTGAGTAAAGTAATTGATATATAAGTGTGTGAATTGAACTTTCATATAAACTAATTGATTTTGTGTAATATAAGTTTAGATCTTCACATTTATATGTCCAATATATATTTCTGATATGAAATTAGAGCACAAACCAAATAACAAGTTTAACACTCTTAAATATTTATGGATACAAATAATAATGTACCTAGTCAAAAATCGATTAAGCCAAGCGACAGGTCTAATAACCTATGGTGGTTACATTTGAGCGAAGGTATTGAAGACTTAAATAAAAAGATTGAGAATCTCATATCTAATAAAATTAAGTAAAGTGAGTGATCTATAAGTGTATGAATTGAACCTTAACATAAACTAATTAGTTTTGTGTAATATGAATTTTGATATAAATACTTATAGACCTAATATATATTTCTGACAATAAAAAACAAGAAAGTGAAAGTGATAAGAGAAAAAAATAATGTTAATAAAAGATTTAATATGCAAAAAACTATTTTAAAATTTAGTTAATTAGAGGTAATATAATAACTTTGAAAAGTAAAATAGTTAAAGTTATACTTTCGACACAATGTTAGAATTCTTTTGTCTTGAGAGAGAGGTTCTGGGTGAGAAATTATAATTCATACATTTAATAGGTGGAGAAGTTCTAAAACAAAACCTTGGGTGGGACAAGGAAATTGAATCAGTCCTTAAGGAAAGCCAGCTACACCGTCCTTCTTTGCCTGACTTTTAAGTGGGTGTGAGCGGGATCCGTTGTCAGAGAGAGAAAGAGAAGTCACGGGTTTGTCTTGAAGGCCCCTTATTTCACACTCCTAGACACACAGACACTTATTCTCTCTCGCTACATAACCGAGGAGCCAAAACATTTTTTATATACATCACACCGCATAAATAATTTATTTCAAAAAAAAAAAGTTAACCCTCTACACAGTACTTCACCTCTCTATCCAACATTTTTATCCACTGGGAGACTGCAAGAAACCCCACTATTTCTTTCACAAAGCCTCTCTCTCTTTATTCTCTCTGAATTTTTCTCTCTGAAACACCCAAAGTTACTATCTTTTATCCTTCAATGGCGATTTTGTTAGATAATTGTGAAGGAATTTTACTGTCACTTGACTCACATAAATCAGTACCAGCGCCATTTCTCACCAAAACGTACCAACTTGTTGATGATCCCACTACTGACCACATAGTCTCTTGGGGTGAAGATGACACTACCTTCGTCGTTTGGCGTCCGCCTGAGTTCGCTCGTGATCTTCTACCTAACTACTTCAAGCACAACAATTTCTCTAGTTTTGTCAGACAGCTTAACACTTATGTATGTTACCAGCAGTTAATTCTTCTCTTTAAAGATCTCCTTTTTAGGTGATGTTCTTAACAAAAATTACTGATTTTGATTTTGTTCGTGTTTTGGGTTTTTGTTGAAAGTAGGGTTTTAGAAAGATTGTGCCGGACAGATGGGAGTTTGCGAATGAGTTCTTCAAGAAAGGAGAAAAGCACTTACTGTGTGAGATCCATAGAAGAAAAACTGCTCAGCCGCAAGTTGCTATAAATCATCACCAGCAAACACATTCTCCACTGATGAATGCTCCGAGTCTCTTTCCTTTCCCAAGCCGAGTCAGTATCTCACCATCTGACTCAGATGAGCAAGCCAACTGGTGTGACTCACCACCGCTTGCTTCGCCAAGTGGAGGCACTGGAGTTTCAATAATTGGCGGGGGTAGTGGCTATAGTAGCTCAGTTATAGCCTTGTCTGAGGATAATGAAAGACTGAGAAGAAGTAATAATATGCTAATGTCTGAGCTCGCACACATGAGAAAGCTTTACAATGACATTATCTACTTTGTGCAAAACCATGTGAAGCCAGTTACTCCTAGTAATATTTACCCTTCTTCTTTACTTGTTTGCAACACACCATCAGCTACTCCTATTGCTACTAATGCTACACTAGTGCAAAAGCCATTAAACCAACTTCTTGGGTATTATCCTACTAACCCTAAACAAGGTCCTCAGTCTCATGTTTTGAACTCTCTTAGTACTACATCACAAAGTTCTTTGACCTTTCTTGAAGAACCCAACAACCACAGCTGTAAAATGAAGCTGTTTGGTGTACATCTACAATCCAGGAAAAGATTGCACACTGAGTGTGCTTCTAATCCAGGAAATATGGAGACCAACAAGGCTCGTCTGGTTTTAGAAAAGGATGATTTAGGGTTGAATCTCATGCCTCCTTCCACATGTTAGTTTCTTTAAATCCATTAAAGAATATTGTTAGTAGCTGCTTCTTCTTCTTCTTTTTTGGGTTCATTTTGCTAGTATGAGTTGTCTTTGTTCTCCTCTTCTTGAGTCTGAATATCTGATGATAGTGTTGATGAAACATGTGTGTGCGTGCGCGTGGGTGTTTGTGACTATGTATATAACTTTATGTCGGTATTATCTTTGTTCCCCGCAGCCATGAATGCAAGTGGGTTTTGGTTAGAGTGAAGATCAAAAGCAAATTTATAGATTAATTCACCAACACCATCTTACTCTTTCTGATGAGCTATATATTTCATTGGTGCAATTTATTGCTATTGTTCAGATTTGTTCTACATCTGCATCTACTTTTCCTTTCTTCATGATTTTGATGTCGATATGTTTCAGTTACATTAATGCAGGAGAGAGAGTTTGTGTTAATTTTCTTCATGGCTTATCTCTTTCAGTTCCATTAACATAAGAAAATCTGAGAAGGGTTTCAGGCTTTAGCAGGTTCCTGGACAATGTCTCTAGGGCATTCTCTGATTACTCCCATTAATGAATAATACATTGATACGTACAACTGTAACAAATTTACGAACGGTCTTTTCAAGATGAAACATAATTCTTTTGAAAAATAAAAAAGCAAATACAAACCTTCAGATTTTAGAAAAATAAAGCCAAGAAAATGCCATAAAAAAAGGTGGGCAATTCGATGAAGGCGAAATAATAGAGAAGAGACGAAAAATGTGGGTTGAAATGTATCTATCAAGGCTTCTATACTTCTTCTTCTGAGAGAAGCAGAAACCTTGACTTTTCCTACTTTAAGTATCTGATCAACATTTTTCAAAACTCTCTTTGGATCCCTCTCCCTTCTTTTTATTTTTTCCCTAATTCCAAGTTTTCTTTCCTTCTTCCAGACGATAACCAGAAAGAGAGAGAAAGGGCCTTGACTGGTAGATAAATAATGTCCTCAAAACCCCATCTCTTTTGCTGCTCACTTTGTCCAACATCCCTACACAAGTAAAGTTTCCCATAAAGTTAATTTGACTAGCCATTTTTACTGGGTTTCTTTGTTTTTACCTTTCTGGACTCCTGTTGTTTATATCATTAACTCCTCCGGTGTGCGCAACAGAGGCCAAAGCAAGCTTGGAAATGTCTATTTAAGTCTGTCTAGAGTGGCAACTAAGACTCCATAGACCATACAGATATTCAAAGCTGGAATATTTTATATACTAGAATATCTTTGTCGTGTGAAATGACGAAAGAAATAGTTTTATTATTAAAGGATTAAAAAAAACCCTAGGGTTTGTCTTTTTGAGGCTGTCACGTGAGTCCATAGTGCACGTGTGGCGTAGTAGAAGGATACGTCTCCAAAGCAGATGAGAGAAAGTGGATGATTTTTGGTGTTAAAAGTGGATACGGATCATCGGGGAAAGATGCTTTAAGGGAGGCGATTTTGCTTAACAGCCGTATTGGACCACAAAAGTGAAAGGGTCTATTTTTATTGCCAAAAACATGTTTACTTGCTTCGTTTAGTAGCTTCTTGAATACCACTTTATTGACGATCCCCCTCTTGTCTTTCCACTTTATCTACCATTAGTCATAACATGTCACTGGGCCTTTCTTGGGCCTCGAACTTACACATGCATCGTTCTTTGAATTATTATTGAGAAAAATTCGACATAAAGATTTGTTATAATAATCATGTCTAAGAAATTAGCAGCCTAGTTTGGAGCATGATACATTTAATAAATGTGTAAAAGCTGAGTTCGAAGTGCACTTATAACAAGTCTATTTATGGGCTGTTTAATTGGGCCAGGAAGCCTTTCTTCATGCATTGCCTCTGTCTATTTTAGACCTATAAACTTGTCATTGGCTATTGATTTGGTAGTATATGAATTATTTGTTATCAAATCATATAATGATATATTACATAAATATTCAAAATTAAATATATATAATATTATTCAATAAATATAGCAAATCACCATATATAAATATGTTGAACGCTCTATTGTTGTAGATACTATACGTGCGAGGGAGCGTCAATTATTCTCATAAATTTTATGATGTCAAAATGCTGAAGAGCTCTTTTTTCTAGTCAAGTTAGGATAAACTTCACATTAACATAAGTTATAAATATAATGTTGATGTTCAGTGACAGACTTAGAGATACAATATAAAATGGCTAAATGTGTAAAATTAAAAATATAAGAAGTTAATTAAGAAATGATGAAATCTAAGAAAGATTAATGTAAAAATTTTAGAGATTATTTTGATATTTTTAATATGTTAAACTAATAATTTTTTAAATCTAAAAGAGTAGTAAAATCTCATCTTTCATACTTAAAAGGGATAATTACAAATGTTTAAAAATCAAGGGGTCAGGTGACCCTCCATTACCCTCTTGGATCTGCCATTGTTGATGTTGAAACAAAGAGATATAATCATATTTGGAAAGTCATTTACAAGGTACTCATTGAATATTATCTTGACATCATTCCATTTTGGTGTGTTTTTTTATCTTCCATTTGCATATTCCGGATATAGTTGATAATGATCTCAATTCTTCTAGATTACACGATCATCTCATATATCTAGACCTGTAATGTCAAAATCAACTTTGTTAGTCACCATAATAGGGAAGTTGAGATGATTTTATATTAATGATGTTTACGATAATGTAACTTGAAAGGAGGTTGTAGGATTTCATTGGGGGATCTTTCCTTTTCTTTACATGGGTGCGTAAAATTTTCTCATACTACGTATTTGTTTGTCACCAAAGATTTGTTGCTGTGGGCCGTGAACAATATTCTTCTTGTTAGACGACCTCACTATGTTAGTTTAGAAACATTCTCAAGTGCAAATGCTTCCTCAAGAAGGGATGGGTCACTATAATCGCCTCCCTTGGAAGATCTGAACAATAAGACTGTAATTTGTCTCCCCACTGCTTGCAATATTCCTCGAGATGGCTTATACAAGAGTCCTGGAATAATTGATGAGCATATAGAGGAATTACAGGTTTTCCATTGCCTATATTTTAAGGATGTGCTTTATCCTCTTTTATTATCCTGGATTTGATCTTGGTTAAATTATTGTTTACTTTTATATTATTCTGTGCTTAGCTTCCCATAGTAATAGTAAATTTTCCATCTCTCATGTTAGTCCTGCAGATGAATATATGGCATTACTCATGTTACTATGTTAGTCCTGCAGATGAATTGCTTTTATTCTGTGTCTTTTCTCCAGAGACAAGGTTCTTCTGCCGCAGCGAAAATGGAGGTGGAGAGGCTGAAGCATGAATGTGGAAGGTCCTTGCTAACGGTTCAGCAGTGGAAGAAAATGTATGACAACCTGAATGAATTCTGTGTTAATGAACTTTTAGATGGAGATGAAGTGGGAGGCACCAAATGAAATCTTGCCTTAGACACGGTTCTCTTTGTACAGCAGCCTCCTGTATAGTATCTGGTCTAGACATGGCAGGAGGGTCCGACCAGGTCCCCAAATTACAGGTTGTCTTGGAGGCTTTGGGGCAAGGTATGCAGACTACATCCCATTAAAAATAATTAAAATTTTTTTAGAAATATATATAAAATGCGATCCAACTTGTTAAGGGTCTACAAAAACATGATCCAAAGGGTTTTCGGTTGTATTATAGGTCTTGTCATGCTAATGGGTCACCTTGCTCCATTAGATGATAGGTTAAGCATAATTTGACTCCTAAGCAAAATAGATTACACTAGAATCAACCTAACACTGTCTACTGTTGTGTCTTATATGATATGATGCACCTCTAACCTTTGACTCTTTTTTTTTCTTATTGTAAAAATGTTCTACCTATTGGGCAAAGAGAATATGTTAAGTTCTTAAAGTAATTATCTTAAGTCCCTTTGGAATTATGAAGGATTTCCATTGTTTTAGAAACTACGATTAACTTGTCCTATATCGCCTTTGTATTTTGTTGTCTGAGGGGGTGCAAAAATGTAATTTAAATATGGTGGCGTAATTGTATAATGAAGGATTTTGTTGACGGCCTATGTGTGAAATACTTGACAAAATGGCGACTAAATTTTCCAAAATATCACTAAAATCATTCTGTGATATTAAGGGTGCCTTCTAGAATGAGTTTCTTTTGTCGGTGGCTGCCTGCATCAAATAATGGGGTGGGTAGGAATTAAACTAGTTGAGTGGGAATACTCTTTAGATTGAATCTGATTTAAATAAAAATAATTCATCTTAAATTTATTAAGCTAAAATTAAGGATAATCTTCATTTGGTTTAAATGAAAATAGTTTAATTTAAATTTGTGATTCAGATTTATAATTTGAATTCAAAATTTTAATTTACAGTTTATTGATGAAATAATATTTCAGATTATATGATTAATTGAATGGTAAGAAAAACAATTGCATGAATTCCAATTAGGAATTGTTTTTTCTCATACCAGGACGGTGGGTGGGTGGTGTTTGAATTTGAGATCCTATTGATCTGCATACACTGCACAAACCACCACCTAATAAATATAATTGAATTTGTAATAGCATGTTCTACAGTGACGTTAATTTTCGAATACAGCTTCATTGATTACAGTAAGGGACAGCAACGTCAATGGCGAACATGTTGCTAAAAAAGTAGGGCGTAGAGCCCAATATATTTTCCCTCTAAGCAATAAAACCAGTCACGATGACGATGATTATGAGACGAGATGACGCCAACAGGAACTCATCAAAGCCAAAATAACAAAAAATATTAGTCAGCTCAATCAAATTCTACTCCTACACGCCTTTCCTTCCTTCCTAGAGTGTCATCTTCTCTCGGCGTGTGCTTTGTCTTGCAGTTCCCAATGAGGAAGGGACGGTGAGAAGGAAAGGAGGAGAAGCAAGAATTAATCTAAAATAGACACGTTTGTTTGATAGGAATAATTATAATAATATAGATAAACATTATAAATTAATTAATGGGATGTGGGGAAGAGAAGATAAGGTGGTGCAACTGTGATAATACCAAGTAAAAAGCTCAATCCAACACCAAGATCTCTACCTTTGGATTCTTTTTATCTAATTCAATCTCTTCTGCAGAGATTCCAGAGAACATCGTCCCTTTATTCATGTCTTCTTACTTGATTAAAATATTCTCATCATCTGTAATATTTTAATGTGGGTGTGAGAGAGAGAAGTACTTTCTCGTGATCAATCTGGAAAGTTGGTTTGAAATCAGGGTGGTAAGGAGTTTTCAGTGATTTGGATTAGTGTTGAAGAGTAGAGAGAGCCAGCAACACCTACAATATAACACTTGTTTCCTTCTTTGTTTATTTCAATCATCAATCATTTCAGCAAAAAGAAGAAAAACATTGTAAAAACTAAGCTGGTTTACTGCATCATATGATCCTGAATTTCTGAACTTCATTATCAGTTTTTTTTTTCGTAATCGTCTCTAATAACTTATCCTCTTGGTCTGTGCTTGGCGCGAATAAAAAAATTGAATTGCTGGACTCCAGCCTCCAGGGCAATTAATAACCGTTGTCTGGAACCAAAATGGCAAAATTATAATAACTTTGTCCTCTTCAAATGGCGTCGTCGACCTTTAACACCCTTGAGAAGAACCCTAGATGTCTCCTTACTAATGTCTGCATCTTATCATTATGAGCTGAGTTGGTGTGGGCCAGAACGAATGACCACAATTTCCCATCAAAATCTTAAGATAATAGAAATATATACCAGTTAATAACTATAATATTTAAATCAATAAATCAAGTTCGTTAGGAAAGCAATTCCAATTCCATCTCGAAAAGCGTTCCTGTTACTGTTGTTATGAGAGAGATGTGGATTAGGCTGTAGCTGCATGCAGCAGCAAATCAAGATAAAGCAACTTGTAATATTATATACACAGTGCTGCCTAGGCCCCTTTCCATGGACCATTGCATGCCACCTGTGTTTCTCCGGTGGATCCAATGGCATCGGATTGCAGCCGATACTAACTGGGAAAGCAAGTCATTTAAAAGGGTCTGGTGAAATTTCTGACACCTGTCATGTGATTGTGGGGTTTTTATTTCTTAAAAGACTCTGAATTTTAAGGCAAATTTAGACCCCAACAACAACATTTCCACTCAATGCTGTATTAGATAATGATTCATGCACCAATAGAACCACTTATTGCAGTCCCTGAAAGTACAGTTGGTAGATCTGAGCCCTTTCTCTGCTAGCTCATGGACCTACATGTCAATATCTAATATCTATTATCTGCTAAGTAATTACCAGCGCTTATGCCTAATTAAAATCATTTGGGCATGATTTAGGTCTTAACGAGGCAGCCCTTAATATCTATATTACAGATGAAAATGAGCATCCAAGCTGCATTAATGTTGTAATATATATATATATATAAAATATTTTATATATATATATAAAATAATCTTTTCAGTATATGTGTCTGTTCCCGATATCACTATTATATTGCTTTTTTTTTCCTTTACTTCTTCTCCTTACCCTTGAATGTATCTATGACTCTTTCCTTCGCTGCAAATTTCTGATAAAACTCCTAGTCCACGCTCCTCCCTTGTATCTTCCCCATCCCTCTGTCCATCAGGTTCTCTCTCCTTTTTAAACTCAATTTCTTTCTAGATTGTCTTTTAAACAAAGAGTGCAAAGCCATGGAAATTGACCAATTAAAGCCTGCAACAGAAGATCAGATGGAGATGATGATGATGATGCAGATGGACAAGCTCCCCGAGCTTTGCGGCGCCTACAACGACGTGGCTGAATTTCCTGCTACTGAAACTGACGCAAGTAGTGGCACCACTATTGGTTCCATGTCTCATTTCATTGATAACCCACAAGTTGCTTCACCTTCTCTTATGAACCAACCTTCCACCGTCTCATTTACTGGCACCAATCTAGTTCAAGAGCCATCTTTGATATATTATTCAACAAATGAAAGATTTTGGAGAGGTGGAGCGGATTTATCAGGTGAAGATTCTTGTTCTACACTATCACAGAAGCGGAACGTGTCGATGGCAGAGATGAGGGAAACCATCTTTCGAATTGCGGCAATGCAGCCAATCAATATTGACCCAGAATCAGTGAAGCCACCAAAGAGAAGGAACGTTAAGATATCGAAGGATCCCCAAAGCGTTGCAGCAAGACACAGAAGAGAGAGGATAAGTGAGAGAATAAGAATACTTCAAAGACTTGTTCCTGGAGGAACAAAAATGGATACTGCCTCTATGTTAGACGAAGCAATTCACTATGTCAAGTTTTTAAAGACTCAAGTGCAATCACTGGAGAGAGCTGCAGCTAATAGACCAACCGGAATAGGGTTCCCTGCACCACTGTCATCTAACTGCTGTTATCTTTCCATGGGAAAATCATACAACGGTCATCATTTTGGAGATGCTTAACTTAAGAAAATAGTTAGCTGGCCAACATGCTACAATATTGTTCTAGTAATGATCCATGTTGTTTCAAAAGGGATTATAATTTATAAAGAAAATCCATGGCTTTTTATTCAACAATTTTGTAATCCCTGCTGTATTGTTATAAAATAATCACAGTAGCTTGATTGACAGGTAGCAGAATTCATGTTTAAAGAATCTCTCTCTGTCCTATCACCCATGTCATGTCTGTGTAAAAGTATTTAGTGGCCACCTTCCAGCATCAGAAGAAATGAAGAGCCTGGCCAGAGATGCCGTATTATAAACAGATAACCATGGCAGACAGTACACAGCAGCACATTTTTGTTTTGAAAAACCAAAAATTGATTACCTTCTTCTTTTGATTGAAGAACAGATACAATCTCATTTGGTTATCAGAAATGTAGAGAGATATGATTCTTTGTTGATAGGCTTGTGTGTGAACTGGGGACCATACGGCCATGCCCTTTAGGTCGATTGGCGACACACGCTTCATCTTCGCAGGGAAAACGAATACTTAATTGCGGCTTCTTCTGCTCCCAAAAGAAAGATGATGAAATTGACATCTGTCTGGATATTGTTGCAGAACGTGAACATTTATAATATAATCCACCATAGATTATATAATATTAATCAATAATTAAGATTTATTTTTAGAGCATATACAGGTGTCGATTTTGAAGATAGATTGTACAGAATTGATAGGGGAACTTTAGGGAAAGATATCGTCGTGATTTCCATGTCATGTTCAACGATGCAAGGATTAGGAGAAATGCATGGGAAGTCCACGTGAAGAACTGACAAAATGCGGTGATGGGCCTTTTCCAATGTGGGCAAGTTTATCATGTCTTTGTCCGTTAACACGTGAAACTCTTATCTTACTTGGTCAAGGTCAACCCAACGCGGTAATTAAAGTATAGTTTTTTAAATGTTATATATTCACAATTTTTTTAAAGATATAATTACACATATAAATAATATATAATTAAATATTATTTTAATTTAAAATTATTTAATTAAAATAATATATTATTTATATATTAAAATATATATAATTTTATTATTTAATTGATTAAGCCTAATAATACCCCAAATCAACACCACAACTTTTTTAGGTTGTTGACAAAAGAAAGGTAATGCAGTGCATTATAATTATGATAAAATTGTGTATATTTAATTTTAAATACTTAATTAAAATTTTGAATTATATATTATTATATAATAAAATATGTTTATATTAATAATAAAATAATATTTAATTATATAATAATACATTAATATCTATATATCTAATTATATATAAAAAAAAAAATAGTATGTTCAAAGTATTATTCATATAAAACAATTAATTGTCCTTTAAGTCATGTATACCCAATTTCTAATCAATAAAAATTAATCTTAACACTGATTTCTTTATGCCTATGTATGTGTCTGTGGAAAGACACCACTTTTTAAATTGAATTACAGGAGAAAACATAATTTTCATGCACAAATTTGCTTGGTTATAAAGTTTCTTGGTACAGATCATTGTTTGCCAAAACTTAGCAATAGAGGTATGCGTAATTTGGTTCAAATTGTAAATTAAATCGAACCACTTTAAAATTATGCTTTGGGTTGGGTTGAAATTTTTCAAACTGTTTTTTCAATTCAGGTTGCTATTTGAGTGATTTTTAAACTGAATTAAACTATATATATATATAACTAAGTTTGGCAAAATTTTCCAATAAGTAATTAGGTGTACAATTTGCTTTTTTATATTTATTTTATCATTTTCTTTACATATATTATATATATATTATATTTATTTTACATGTGTATATTATATTCTATAAAATTATAATTCAGTTAATTTAATTAAATGATCTTTTATATATATATATATAAATTATTTTAAAATATTTAAACTATAATAGTCAAATTGTATATCGTATCGTATATAAAAAACCCAATTTATCATATCGTGTTTTATATTGTATTATATCCCTTTTAAAAATTAAAAAATAAATTATTAATAAAACATTATAATTGAAACATCATCATTTTGAAAAATATCACAAACACTTTTAACATTTTAAAAATTTTCACATACACTCCTAATACATTATTATTTTCTCAAAAAAATTATATCAACTCTTATAGATAATATGTATCATATCATAAGATACGTATTTTATTGTATTTTATTAATTTGATACACCTTATAATACGTATCATTTTTTTATCTATATTATATTGTATCATATTGTATGATACAATATGTATTATGTATCATAAGATATTGATAATTATGGTTCAAACTATAATCCAAATCGAATTAAACAGTATTTTTTTAATTTAATTTTGTTTGGTTTGAAAATTTTCTAAACTTTTTTTTTTCAATTTGATTTAAAAAATCTCTCAAATTTTATTAAACTAGGCCATGCACACCTCTTCTTAGCAAACTCTTGAAAACTTATTTGATTATGTATGAGAGTTTTAATTGAACTTCTGCTTTCAAGTTAATTAGTGCCTAATCATTGAAAACCTAGTTTGGCAGCTCTTTGAGACCCCAATTCTACATGCTTTTGCTGCCTTTTCACACATACATTTCTTCCATCCCTTTTTCCGATAAAAATAAATAATAAAACTATTTATATATTTTTTTAATATATAATTTAAATATAGAAAAGATAAATTATTATGTGAATAAATAATTTTTAATTAAAAATAAAATAATATTTAATTATATAATAACATATTATTTATAAATCTAAATTATTAAAAAAAATATATCTACATGTAATATATTCTATATCTTGCATTAAATGCTTCAACTGTTTTCTGGACCCATATCATAGTTTTTTGCTTTCTCGCTGGAGTAAATTCATCCAATCCAGCACCCAAAAAAAAAAAATAGGGGAGAGCAATACTATGACTTAATTATGTTGTCGTTTAGAATGAGCAAAGGAAGGAGTAATTAGTGAAGGTTGCATCCTGTTGCAGTATCCAATGGTGAAGTGTTTATGTCTAAAGAATCATGCCTCACCTAAAGCTGTTTATTCCTTCCCACTCCCCTCGATTCCATATCTCCATACATAGAACTTAAAAAATAGAAAAGATTTTAATCAGAATGAATATATAAATTTAATTTATGAGAAATAAAAGACTAAACAAGCATGTAGAGAATAAGACATGGTCAAAGATATCATCAGAAAAGCCATGTGAGAGTTTCCAGTAATCTCCCAATCCGTTTGTCTGAGGCTTCCTCATATTTGAATAAGGGGAGCCCCCTTGTCCTCTGAATATAGGGCATACTACCTCACACCCCATAACTCATCTGTATTTCCTTAGACATTGCTTTTAATCTCCACAAATATTTCTTTTGCTATTAATTTGGGAGTTGGGAATGAGTTTTCAAATTCAGGGTGAAAAGAAAAAAAATGATAGTTGCCATTTACTTGACAAATTGCATATTATTAGATGTGAAACTCTCTTTCTTTTTATTTGACTCTCCAATACCTTCGTTCAAGTACATCCATCATAAACTGTTAAATCCGTTAATTGGTTGAATATATTTTTGAATCAGTGTATTATTATTTGTATCTATAAATATTTTAGATAATTAGACCCGTTATTTGACTTATGCTCTGATACTATATTAAAAATATATTAAAGCTAAAAGTGTAAAAATCTAAACTTATATTACACAAAACTAATTAACTTATTTAATAATAGGTCAATTTATTTGTATCTCCATATGTTTTGCTATGCTCTTTATTTTGCATAGTAAAGATCTAGGGAAGAAGAAAACCACGAAAGTAATGAGAAATGATAATAAATATATGCATACATACTAGGAGAACACAGCATTAAAATATGTCTGTGGGTTGGTTTGGATTTTTTTGGTGATGGCTAAGGGGCGCTGGAGGAGGACAAATAATCTCATATATCGAGATAATATTGGCCAATATTCTTCCTCATTTTGCCTCTTTTTGATGGGTGGGATGCATTTCATCCCTATCAATCGTAGTAGCTTTGTCCCAATTCAGTCTCTGAAATAATAAATATGTACATACATGAGACAAAGAATTTGATAACTTGACCAATTAGATAAGGTGGAGGAAACAAACACATCATATGTAGAATCACAGGGTTTACACTGATAAATTTAAATAAATTTATCAAAGTAGTCTGTCCAATTTTTTATCGACTTTCATTGTAAACATAATGGGTGTTTAATTTTTTATTTAAAATTATTTAATTACATAATAATATATCATTTAAATATATAATTAAATATTTAAAATTGGATATATTTTAATTTCGATATAGCAAAATGGAACCTATATGAAGTGGGCTATCAAGAGGCGTGAACATTTATTTTACTTTATTTTGACAGAAGCGAAAAGACACTCTCACTGCATAAAGCTTTGGCTACTAACATATACAAATTAGCAAATTTTTCTCTCAGCCGTAAGTGGGTTTATATAAATAAGCTTTCATAGAATTACCGGAGTCGGTAAGTGGCCAATAATGATCCTCAAGGATTATTCACCTGATCCTAGAAGAATTATTGTGTCTTGGAAAGAGTCCATAATATGAAGGGGGCTGGTGTCTTATAGTGTTGAGAATTATTGGGTTGGCAATTCCTGGATTATCAGCTCATGGGCTTCAAGATTACCAGCTCACGTCCTAGGTAAATAGACAATATTTCACCTTAAGCTTACGTGAGTCAGAGTTGTCAAATTGCCCAATATGCTCCAATGCCAAAATCTATGCTGATACGAAACCACCATTATTGGTAGCTTATAGAATAACTTATTTTGCTGAATTAGTCTCGTGACTTAGTTAGATCATCAGCTTAATGCATATGGCAAGGATATGTATTCCTTGTTTAAATAATTAAAATCATTGGAAGAAATATTAAGAATTGAGGAAGAAAGTAACCCAGTTATAATAATAAAATACGTTTTCAAATAGCCTTCAAAATCAAGGAACAAAGTTCCTTTCTCGTTGAAGGTCAATGATATGCCATTATATATTTCTCAATCATCCACGGCAGAATACATACATACATGCTTTATTCGTCAATTCTTTTCTTCTAACACTTTGAATCCATAGCATGTGCAGCTAAGAAGAGATCAAGTACCTGTTGCATCCATGCCAAATTGGCGTCAACGTAGTAGTTGGCCACTTGTCATCTCTTTTACACTATTAATCCTATACCTGGTTTAAAATATCATAAACCTTGCATAAGCATCAAAACACATATTACCAAATAGAATAAAGAGCATTTGGATTGGATGTTATATACCCAAAAAAATAAGGCAAATTGGCAGGGCATGCCCTGCTTGGCATTCGTGCAGTCAACCATTGGAATTGATTCTAAATATATCAAATAATAAAAGTTGCAATCCTGATTAACAAACAAGTAGAAGTAAACATTACCTCGCAACTATCATAGTGAAAGCGGAGAGCCGCATGGATTGATGATATTAGAAAGCGTGACAGGCAAAGCAACCACTCAAGGAACCCATCTGGCTGTTTCTACGGAATGTTATGGCCTTACGGGTACTCCTAGTAATTTGATGGTCCTGGTTGGCTAAGACTGAGTCCCTCATTTCTTGAGCTCTCTTTTGAGCTGATTTCAGCTTGTTCATGATCTTTTCCATGGATGAAGACCGCTTTTTTTCCAGCTTCATCTGAAATATATTTCCAGTCAAAAATAGCAACCGCCAAATTCTCATCCCCCAGTTTTATGGAACTTTGGTCCAAAAAGGCAAACAATATGAGGTTATGTAAACTCAGAGTATCATTACAGATCTGGCACTTTAGGGGATAAACTTCTTTATTTCAATATGTTAAATTTAGATATCACAAAAAGCAATCAATTCAATAAACAAATTATGCAAAAAGAAATAAAGGCATCAAAGAACACTGAGTAAACCATGAAGATGGGTGATTGTTTTCTTTCTTATTACTTCCATTTTTTTTTTTTTACATGTTATTCATTTTATTTTCCAAATAAGCCCTCGATAATTTGGTCATTTGAAATATCATATTCCAGACATGTATAGGTTAAAACCCAAAGAAAGAAACATTCAGGTCAGCAAAATATTGTTATTGTACTATTAATCATTCCCTGCTATAATTTGAAAGATATTCACTCTCACATCCAACAAGTAGATTATACTTCAAATGATACTCTAAAAAATCTGCCCCATTATAGCATATTTTAGAACGTGACTCACAAACTCCAACTAAAAGGACTCATACTAGAGTCCGACATAAACAAAAGCAACAAATAAACAGACAACATTAACATTATTTGTGAGATATCATTGTACTGGCGTAAAAGTTAATCAGTCTTAAAAACAAATTAAAAGCATGTCTATGTGGAAACAAGAAAGAAGAAGCAAACCTCTAATTTCCTAATTGCTGCCTCAGCTTTTGCCAGCTGCAGATTCTCCCACGCTGTGATTCTAAGCTCCTCTCTTTTTGTCCTGCCAAAAGCCAAAAAGGGTCATCTGATGATCTTCCTGGGCAATATGAATGAGCTTGAAATAAAAAACATAGGATTTTATTAAATAGTCAAAGAACTTGTATGTTTGTACTTGTTGTTTCACATACACAAGTGCATATGTATAATATATACATGTGTGTGTATGTAAGTGTCTGTCTATATCTATATCTACATATATATAAGATGACAAGTCCCACTTTTTTTTCTTCAGTGTTTTTATAATTATAGTTCCAATGGCCTTAATCACTTCCTAAGTTTGCCCACATCATATTCTAACAAATGACCTAAAAAACAGAGGGACCAGAAGTCATTTTCAGCAGATCTAACATACTTTGAAATGCTCTTTGCAGACTCTGTAATACCCCAAGCTGATATTTGAGCATCCACAGATTTCTTTCTCCAGTCATCAACAATTTCCGAGGTCTTCCCAGGGATCTGAGCTCGATTTTTCTTGGACCACCTTGTCACCGTGACCCTTTCGTCTACCTGCACATCCCTTACTGCTGATTTTGAGGAATGAACACTCTGGATTTCCAACATTGGTAAGGCAGTTGTAGCAGAGGTGAAAGGCTGACTTTCAGGAGATGAGTGAGTGCTACCATCAGGGCTCATCTGAGTTGCCATGTCCCTTCTGGAAATAGT
Source organism: Mangifera indica (assembly GCF_011075055.1). Lineage (NCBI taxonomy): Eukaryota > Viridiplantae > Streptophyta > Magnoliopsida > Sapindales > Anacardiaceae > Mangifera > Mangifera indica. The sequence goes on from NC_058155.1 coordinate 11,170,098, forward strand.
ACTAGATATATCTGTGGCAGCATCCTTGATCTCATCAATATTTTCCTCTGTATGTTTAAAATAAACATCAACACTCCAAGATCAGATGAGTGTGCCCAGCAAGTCTAAAGGTTGAACATCATATGATCAGTTACATTTCAAGGAAAAAACATTTTTTTTAGAGTTCAGATCCAGTGCATTGTTCCTATTAATATGGACAAATTATTCATTGTTAATAGACTCTGTAACAAATTATTTCAAATTCGTTATCAAGCAACATAAAAAACATATGATAGGAAATATCTGTTGCTAAATGTCTGTTTGCCTGTGTACAAAGATTCTTCACAATTTATTTCTAGGAGAAGGAATTCGATATCACTTAAGTAGTTAACACATCAAGTTATGACAAATGATGTAAAAAAGATTTTTATTGTTGTCCGATTACTATCTTGTGAACTACCACATCAGTATCAATTGACATCATATCTTTATTGGTTTCTCTGGAGACCTTGTGGACTATTTTTTATATCAAGCAAATAGTGCAAACTGAAGCTCTATACCTTGTGAGCGCAAGGATGGTGGGTTCAGCACCTCAGAGCACCCATGCACACTAGCTGAGCGAGCCATGCAAGGCTCCATCCTTACAGGAAATACTCCACCATGTCCACCAGAATGGACCGCTAAGCGATCAGCAGCTAATACAGCAGCTGAAAATGGGGAACCCACCATTATGTTCCCTAAAGGCGCCCCATCAAACATCAGAATTGCAGGTGAATGCAATGAGTAATATGCACTCCCAGCAGGGCCAAGGGGCCCACTCTTCGATTTAGGCTGTCTCTGAGGATGTACATATGATTGTCTAGCAACACCATCACTGGCAACAGGACTAAGTATCCACCTCTCAGCATCTTCCCATTTTGAAGGCAATGCCCTTCCATTATTGAAAGGAAACAATGCAGCATTCACTTGCCTTCTATTCCCACTTGGATGCAGTGGCACCCGCTCTGAGTTCCAACCTTTCTGCATTCCAACACTAGTGTGCCTATAATTTGGAGTTCCTGGGCTAGGAAATGTACCAGATTTGCCTGACAAATTAGAACTTTTTCTCATGGTCCCCATGCGTGGAGAAGAAATGTTAGCATTATTTAGATCTAATGAAGCAGGTCTTCTCTTGTCCACTTTTTTCGGTATAGCTTCAGCTCTGGATCTCCTCTCCTGACAATCTATGGAAAGAACAGAATCTTGCAGTGATCAGCAGATAACAAATATATAATTTTGATTTAAATTGGATTATTAGTTATATGGTACCTTTGAGAGATTGAGAGAAGGAATTTCTGGCTGAATCTAAGGGTCTGTTATCGTCTTCTACAGTAGCATAGCTGTGGTCTTTTTGAACTGCTTATAATTGAAGGAAACAGAGAGTGAGACAGCGAATTTGAAATTTGTAAAGGTGCTCGTGGTGTTTAATTTGTTTTGTTTAGAGGTGTCTTCTTTAACTTTAACTTTTTCCCACAAGGTGATAAATGAATATCAATAGCTGTACCTTTCACTTTTTCAGCTTTTCTACTGAGACGACGAGTCTGCTTATTGTTTGGTGTCGCTGTTTTGTTTGGATCTGGATGTGGATCTGGACCACCACTTGAACTCTCCTGCTCACGATCTTGTCCTACCAAATGCTGCAATTCGATTGATTTTAATTCTTATGATTCAGAAAAAATTATCACCGTCAAACAAACAGATCCCTTCTCATCATTTTAATTTTCAAAATTGTTTCCTTTTGCTCTAAGAGGCACCAGTTCATACAGCCACTGAAGCTTTGCAAGCAAACAAATTTAATAAAATCAAAATGCATGGACATTAAATTTTAAAATTTTGATCAGCTGAAAAAAAAAAAATCAAGATGAGTCCATCTTAATATTATTTACAGAACAAAAACGGTGAAATGTTAGACAATGCAAGTAGTACCAGGGAGATTTCAGAGGCGAGAGAGTCGTGATCGTGAGCATCAGATCCAAAAGAGCAGCGGTCAACACTAGCTGAAGCAGAAGAAAATAAACTAAAATTGGACTCAGGAGTAAAGGTAACGGAGTCAGGACTTGCCTCTCGTGCTCTGTAACCCGATCTCATCGATCTCCGATCCTGAAACCCTAGCTCCGGCATTGTGAAGCTCACATTCGAATCTGAAGTGAGCAGAGTGAAAAAGAGTTAGATTCTGATTACCTCGTAAACAAATTGCTTTTGACTAAACGATTTTATCAACAAACAAGTGGAATTGTGAGGAGGACAAGATGATTCGGCATTTGCCTTAAATTTGGACTGCCTTTTAAGGTTTTAAGTTGCAATGATGGGATGACAATCCAGAGTTTGATTGCAATGAAAATGACAATGTGCCAGATATTATAATCTTATTTGTCTTCATTTCAAAAGGCAGAGCTACGCCATCAAAGCAAGTATTACTGGTGACCATATTATATCTAAATGTGTCCCCATAAAATTTGTTACAACCTCTGCATGGATTTCAATGCTTCTGACACTCTCTGCATGCCATCAGAGGCAGCAAAAGTCCTCCAGAAGGGAGCAGAGCTGATACTTTCTGAATGTAGCCAGCTGGAGAGCCTCGCAGGCTAATTAATTCGAAGACCACAAAAGTCACAAATCAGATTAATTTGAAGAAGACGCATAAATGAGACGCTTTGGGGAGAGTGACCTTGTTGAATTGAGGGCTTCAAAAATGAGTCAGAACAGATTTTGTCTTTTACACATGTGAATTCAAAACACTGTGGAACAGATTCAGAGCATTTATTTTCTTTAAAACTTTTTCTAACTCATTAAACTGGAAACATGGAAAATGAATTTCTTGTTAGTTCTCCCACTTCAGTCGCACATTTAATTGATTTTTAACCATTCAAGGAGAACCATTATTTCCCATATGTTTTTCTTTTGTGAATGACATTTTTTAATTGCTCTAAAGTATTTCCCCACTTGAAAATTTTCTGTGTATTCAAATGAAATGAACAAGATAATCAACCGCTTAAGTTTCTGCTTGATGCTCAGACTGTGCTGCATACATCATTGAGGAGATGAGCAACACAAATGAACATGTAAGCTTGATGGACAAGCATGGAGTTAGTTGAAGTAGTTGGCCAAGCACAACTTACAGTAGCTCTGCAGGCACATCCCAGTTCCAACCAATTCTCAACAAATGCAGTACTCTTTAGAAGATTGTGCAGATAAGCAAAATTATTAAAGTAAGCAGTTATTGGCATTCAAATAGTTCTTCTCAACCTGACATGAACATTGGTCCATAGGAATAAGAAAAGCCATATCTGAAATTTATTCTGTTCTTCACTTTAGAGAATATACACTTAAACCAAATCAAACAACAAAAAGTAATTCCCGGCTGAAATTTTGCTATATATGTCAGAGTCGGGGTCAGGGCTCCCAACATGTTTAAGGGCAAACGCCTAGTCTTAACTCTGAGGAGACCAGAAAAAGTATCATCCTTCCAACAGCTAAAAAAGGTTCCAAAGGGAAGAATAATATGCAGATTATGCCAAGTTTCTTCATTTAAGTAAGGCTCAACCTCTACGTACAGGTAGATTCAAGCTGTCAGCTCGGCTTGAAAGACCCTAACTTTAAGTCCAAAAAACTCTTTTTAAATTAGGTCAAATTTAGTCTTGATTGAAAGTGTTAAGTTTGAGTTCGATTATTTTATTAAATTAAAATTTTATAAAATAATATTATTTTAATATATATTAATTAAAATAATATTATTTTAATATATTTAAATTATATTTTTTTAAACTTATAAATATAAAGTAAAACCCTTTCAATGTAAATCCTATTTTTTATAATATAAAACCTGTCCACTCAAATTTATTTTAATGGAACTTATTTTAAACCCATTAAACTGGAATTAATAATCAAATCCGAGCGAATTTGACTCTAATACACCCCTAACTCAATCTCAATGCACTCCGGTTTAGGGTTGAACATCCGTTGCATTGCCTTTTATTTGTACTATTTTTATAAAACGATGCCGTTTAATGGTTTTAACAAATACGACACTGGTTCTTTCGGTTGCGGGCATCAAGTTAACAAGCAGGGGGCAGTCAGCCGGTGAGACAGGGGAGCAAGCGAGATAGAGTGGAGACAATGGAGGACGGCGAAATAGAGGAGGAAGGGATGATGATAGACGGTAACGGAGAAGATGCACAGTTAACATCCTCACGCAAGTTAGAGAAATCGGCTTACGAAATGCTGAGAGAAAGCAAATCCTCGATTGAAGAAATCGTCGCCGAGATGGTTGCCATTAAAAGAGAGAAGCAACCAAAAGCACAACTGAGGGAACTCGTAACTCAAATGTTTATCCATTTCGTAACTCTTCGTCAGGTTATATCTAAGTCTCTCTTTCACACTCAGGGTTTCGCTTTTAATAATTTCTGAAATAATTATTTTAACTTTATTTAGGGTTTCTTATAGGCGAACCGTACTATATTGGTAGAAGAAGACCGTGTGAAAGCAGAGACTGAACGCGCCAAGGCGCCGGTGGATTTCAGGACTCTACAGCTGCACAATTTGATGTATGAGAAGAGTCACTATGTTAAAGCAATTAAGGCTTGTAAGGATTTTAAGTCTAAATATCCTGATATTGAGCTCGTGCCTGAGGAAGAGTTTTATCGTGATGCCCCGGAGAAGATTAAAAGCTCTAAACTGTCTAATGACAGCTCACACGATCTTATGCTGAAGAGGCTTAATTACGAGTTGCATCAGGTAATTTTAAAGTTTGAAACTTGACAAAAATAATGCATTTACTTGAAGAAAATTAGTTCTTGGTGTTTACATGATAAAGATTTTTAGTACTAATAAGTATCATATTAACTGTATCAGCGGAAGGAACTGTGCAAACTTCATGAGAAATTAGAGCAGCATAAGAAAAGTTTGCTTGAGACTATTGCAAACAGGAAGAAATTCTTGTCGAGCCTACCTTCACATCTCAAGTCTCTTAAGAAAGCATCCTTACCAGTGCAAAACCAATTAGGGGTTTTGCATACGAAGAAAATAAAGCAGCACCAATCAGCTGAGTTACTTCCACCGCCTCTCTATGTGATTTACTCTCAGCTTATAGCTCAAAAGGAAGCATTTGCTGAAAATATTGATTTAGAGATAGTAGGAAGTTTGAAAGATGCTCAAACATTTGCCCGCCAGCAAGCTGTTAAGGACACTGGTATTGAGAATTAATTATTAATTTTCAGCTATTTGAATAAGTTGAATGAGGTTTCAAATGGCTTGATGCTGCTGAACACATTAGAAATGGGTATAATTGTGCTGGTTTATGCAGTTCTTCTGAGCTCAACAATCAATTTACAGAAGTCTAATTTAATTGATTAAACTGAACTATATTTCAATCTTGTTATCAGTTACATAAAGATAGTGCAAAAAAATTCAAGTTGCTACTAATTGTTTGAAGCCTGGAGGAAACCCATGTCGTGGCTGATCTAATTAAGTCCTTTGACTTGCTTTGATTCTAGATAGTCTAATTAAGTCCTTTGACTTGCTCTGTGTCTAGATAGTTTTACATATGTCCCATGCTTTTAGAATTGACTTGTGTGATTCTGTTCTTAAAAAAAAAGATTAATAGTGTTAGACGGACTGGCACAGGCATAACCACGAATGTTGAAAACTCCAAGTTGGAGGATGATGTACCCGATGATGACGATGACGGACAGAGAAGGAGAAAGCGACCAAGGAGGGTTCCAAGTAAAGAGAATGTTGACCAGGCAGGACTATATCAAGTTCATCCACTCAAAATCTTCCTTCATATAAATGATGATGAGATTTCCAATCCCAAGTGTGCAAAACTTATTTCTCTGAAGTTTGAATACTTGTTGAAATTAAATCTTGTATGTGTTGGCATAGAAGGGTCACATGAAGGACCTGCGAAAGATATCTTGTGCAATCTATTTCCTGATGATACTGGTCTTGAACTTCCTCACCAGGTATGGATGTTCAATTTATGTGCCTTATAGGTCTTATTCATCTATATGAGCTGAATTTCCATGTTGTTTCATATTTTTTATTGTTGATTTTCCCATAATATATTATAATTGTTATGCTAATGGTGATGCAGTCTGCCAAACTCCTTGTGGGTGACACTCTGGTGTTTGATGAAAGAAGGACTTCACGTCCATATAAATGGGCCCAGCATTTGGCTGGAATTGATTTCTTACCGGAATTCTCACCATTGCTTGCTAGATGTGAAACTCCAAGTAGTGAGACTGCTAAAAGTGACGCTGTTATATCTGGCCTAGCACTGTATCGCCAGCAGAATAGAGTACAGACAGTTTTGCAAAGAATTCGCTCTCGAAAAAAGGCTCAGCTGGCTCTTGTGTGAGTCACTGTTCTGCATAATTGAAGTTTGTTTGATGAAGGCTAGAAATCAGTAGGAGGCAAATATTGCCATCCATTTGAATCTGAATGTTGGCTCTAAAGATTATTCTCTTGTCTAGGACTGTGTTTGGATCCTTAATAATGTGAAGTGTCCATTGCTTAGACTTTCTCCTTTTTTTTTCATATACAGTTTTCTGTGTGTGTCTGTGGTTACATGGTCTTGTCATCCTTTCAGTAGAGTAAACTTTATGTTGAAATCTTGGATTTCTTTTATTGGCTTACAGGGAACACCTTGATTCACTTATGAAGCTTAAATGGCCTGCTTTGGATTTTGAAAGTGTTCCATGGGCTTTGCATACCCCACTATGCAGTTTGCATGGTTGGTCACCTGTAGGGCCTGCTTCTAATTCGGCCTCATCTTTGCCTTCCATGGATATAGAGCAAATTCAGGAACATATAGATGTTAATTTGGATGGAAGACCTGCTTCAAAAGAAGAGCTAGAGACTGCTCGGGAAGATGGAGAGCTCCCATCTTTAGTTCCAGTTACATCTGTTGAAAACGATGTCAAACTTATACCATCAGGGCAATCTAGTTTAATCCATTCCAGGCAGCTGGCTCTAATATCGAAGAGCATCATTTCTCCTATTAGTAAGGCAAGAGCACAGAGTTTCAAAAAATATGATGATGATTCAGAGTTGTTGCTTGATATCGATAGTGATGTGGAAGACTCTGCACAAATTGATGCTGATGCAGAAAATGCTGCTTCTAGTCACAGCTATGAGTTGACCAAAAAGTCATGGGTGGATTGCGGGGTCAAGGAATTTTGTCTGATTTTAACCCGAAAAATGAGTGGAAATGAGAAGATTTTGAAGTTAGAAGCCAAGGTTCGTAAATTTGTGTTTTTTTCTTGTGTATTGTGCGTTAGTTGAGTTGTGAACTTAAAATCAGGTTCTTCTATTCGGCAGATCAAGGTCAGCATGGAGTATCCTCTAAGACCTCCCCTTTTTGCTCTGAGTCTTGCAGAAGATCAACATGACGGTAATGGTTATGAGTGGTATAATGAACTTCGTGCCATGGAAGGCGAGGTAAGTCGTTCATCTCTTAGGAAAAGCTATCAGTAGTGAATTCGGTACATATTGGAGTGTTGGAATGATGAATTACAAGTTATATCAATATATTACTGACCCCGGTATCAATGATTACACTACCATTTCCTAAAGTGTCTTCAGTAAGGCATTTATATCCAATGGTTTATATCGAGGTTTTTGATGCTTTCTTGCATTCAAAGCTGGTATTCACTGACTTCAGAGCGTTTATTAACAATATTCTCAACCTGAAAGTTGTCAATCTCAATGGTCTCTTCTCATCAGTATATCTTGGTCTATTTTTGTGCTTGCACCACTTAGTTATTGCATCTATCTTTTTTATTAACCGAGTGAAAGATAGCTAAAATCTCACTTTCTCCTTTTGCATGGTTCAGGTTAATCTCCATACTGTAAAGATGTTACCACCAGATCAAGAAAACCATATCTTAGCTCACCAAGTTCGTTGTCTTGCTATGTTGTTTGACTATTGCTTGGATGAGGCATCTCCTTCTGAGAAGAGAAAGACTACTTCTGTTGTTGATGTTGGTCTGTGTAAACCTGTTGATGGTAGTCTTCTTGCCAGGTCTTTTAGGGGAAGGGACAGGAGGAGAATGATATCCTGGAAGGACATGGAATGCACTCTTGGTTATCCATACTAGCGTTAGTGTTTGAGAGCTGCAGTTAATGATACTAGTCCACCTTCAGGATGAGTTACCATCAGATATTAAACTGATAAAAATCGATACTACACTTGATCTTAGCCAAAAGGCCGTGAAAGGTACATACAAAGTTATCTTTTGTCTTTTTGTCTGCCATGGCTGGGATGAGAAATATCCCCTGTTGAACATAAATTTGAGCTTCTTGACCCTTTTTAAGTAGTGGATATACACTTTAATGCCTATCACCGCATATGATTATTGAAGGTTTTGTTTTGGTTTCAGGCTGATTACGTGAAATTGCATGGTAAACTATTTGTATGATGTTCACTGTGTTAAAACATGGAGGTGCATGCACTGTAGTCACTTAGGGCCACTAATTTGGTAATTTTGCACTGTATTATGATCTCCTTGATAAAATAATGTCAATCATCCAGGTAAGAAAGATATAATTATATATTTGCATTTGCACATGCTGCTGATTTCTATATTTTCAAATTGCTGGGGTCAATTTTTTTTTTGGATTATTGTTGGTTGTAGTTAATTGCTTGCCATAAAGAGTCTGCCCATAATATTTGCATTTGCACATGCTGCTGATTTCTATGGTTTCACATTGCAAGTCAATGGAGCAATTTCGCCCTGTCTCCAATTGATCATGACTAATACACTGACGAAATTGCATAGGTAGAGAAATCATTGGCAGTAAAATTTAAAACATTGAGGGCCTGTTGCTGTTTCTGTTTCTGTTTGTGTTTCAGTTTCAACACCAACAAAATATGGTGTCGGTACCGAAAACTGCTACAGAGTAAAATATTATAGGAAGCCCAACATACTATGAACATATATATCGCATGGTAACTAACAAGTTGCACATATTTTGCTCTTTTTCCCCTGCCTAATCAGGATATTCAGATAGAAACAGATAAAATATATATTAGATATTAGATGACCTAATCTACGGCACAAAGAAATTTTCATCTCTTTAATCTACAGCTGAACACGTTTTTGCCTCAAATATGTACAGCTACTACCATACAAAAGTTCCAGCACCATAATCCCGCCCCTCACTTCACCATGGACCAGTCTGTGTCCGTCTCAAGCACCGTTTCTTTGCTCCCTGTTGTGCATTCATCATCTCCAACGCCTGTCAGCCCATCAAAATGCATTTTAATTTCAACAAAGACTTGTTGAGAGAGAGACAAGAGGCAAACTTTTTATGTTTGTGTGCAAGTCTGCTTCTCATGCATAAATAATAACCCTCTTGCATAGATTATCCCAGCATTCACCTCATACTTTTATGAACTCAAACTCTAATTCTAAAAGTAACAAAAGAAAATTAATGGAATACTACTGTTGAATAGCAGAAAATGTGTGTATGAGGAGATTAAACCTTTAAAATTTGTTCCAAAGGTAAAAATATTATAACAAATGAATTGCACTAAACAGAAATACGGTCAAGATTGATTAAGGTAACTAGAAAACCTAAATTTTAAAGGCATTGATGACATTCTTTGTTGGCAAAACTTCCCTCTAACCTGTTTGTTGTGTATATGTTTGATCGAACCACAGAGTGAAAGACAAGCCGATCAATTTGTTCTAGATTTCTAACCTACACCATGATTGTGTGCTCTCTCCTAGCCCAAAGAAAACACACCCGCATATACCAAAACATAAACTCAAAATATTCAGGTAGTGCGAATGGTATATGACTCATAAAAATTACCATGCATAGGATGAAGAAAATAGGCTAAAGTTCCTAGTAGACTAATGTTGTTTTCTTTGAGGTGAAACAGATAAAATTGTACATATCCAAGAGCCTTAGACTAATCTGTTTTCAGCCATCCTGAACTTCTAAACTGGTGAAATCATTTACCTGGTTTTTCTGAATTTCCATGATTTCTGCCTGCAGCAACCAAATAATGTTGAGTGAGAATTAGAACACCAATATCAATTAACAACAGTCATTACTTTTTGTGTGCGCACTTGCACACACGTGAAACAAGAAGACATACGTGTTTCCTCTGCAGTTCTTGGTTCTCCTCTTTTAACTTTGCAACTTCTGCTTCTAATTCCATTGTATATGCCTGGCACAATTCCAACAGAGATAATAAGAAAAGTATATTGCACTTATTAACATCATAACAGAACAAATAATGTTCACATGGTAGAACTATTTCCATGCACACTTTATTATGTTCTATTCAGAATAGTATTAAGGTCAGAGGTACTGATGTCTATTATCATTCTATTGGTGTTAGCATTATACAACTACTAATGGATGTTAGGTCCTTAAAACAATTTTTCATTACCTTGTAACAAACTGGATCCTTATTAACTTCCAAGACCTTGACTTCTCAAAATCTTTCATCTGTTATCATGTCAGGTCGCTATCACATTACCATTCTACCGCATAATCTTTCATGAAGTTTAGGATGCAGCATGAACATAAATGATAAAAACAGATGCATAATGGCTACCAATATTGATTAATCGACAATAACTTTTATCTCCCTCTTAAGATTTTGGCATCACTATTTATCTGTGTTTCTCTCCTGATAAGAATATTAGATAATAGATTGTTTCACTTCATAGATATACAACCGGAAACAAACTCAAATATCACGAGTTTTGTTATCTGAATATTTTGGTACCGAGATTGAAACTATAAACATAGAGAAAAGCTTCTCATTCAACTTAATAATCTAAGATGGTAGTGCTATCAAAAATTTAATTTCACCTGAAACTAGTTATCCTCTTTGGCAGCAATTCAATGCATACTCTAGGGAGGATATGTCAGCATTTTCGTAAACAGAAGAATTTTAAGCATGGTGAAATTTTTCAGATTGATCGTGTGACAGCAAAAAACAATGCTTTCACTTTTTAAATGCCTGAGAAATTGAATTACACATGCTACTTAGACTATACAAGACCTAAATGAGCAGGCAACTGATACTAGCATAGAAAGAACAGAAGCAAACACTGAATCAATAAAATCAGAAGCAATAGACGACAAATTTAGCAAACAAATATTCACCTGCTTGCGAGCCCGAGACCTTGCAGCTGACTCTCTATTTTTTATCATTCTCCTCTGCCTCCTCTCAACAACCTTCTCCACATTCCCATTGAATTTCCTACCCCGTAAACCTCCATTAAACATGTAAGGAACAGGAGAAACTGAAGATGTATCTCCATTACTCTTCCCAATCCCATTTGAAGTCAACTGATTTGCAGGTGACCCTGTTGCAACAACTGGCCCAGCTCCCAAGCCAATCATTCCCATCCCTGCATTCTGAACTGCACTACCCTGAATCAAAGAGCTAGTCATCGTCTGATCACCTACACCCACAATCCCACTCTTAATTCCGGGACTACTTTGTAAAGGCATCTGATATGCCACTGTTGGCTGCTTGGGAAATATTTGAGGGTGTTGTGGCTGTTGTTGCTGTTGCTGTTGTTGAGCTAGTGGGTGTTGACTCAATCTAGCCCCGTTAACATTCAAAGGCAAATTTGACGACTGAATGGAAATCTGATTACCTTTGTCCAAATTTTCATTGCCCATCAAATTTGCACCCTTAACCATCTGCTGAAACCCAAATCCAGTATTATTACTTGACCGTGGTAAATCACCAAAAAACCCAGCATTATTATCAATTTTTCCAAAGCCAGAACCCAAATGCATATCTTCCCTAACAACCCCAGCTCTAACTAAAAATTCCTCCAGTGTCATCTCCCCTAAAGTCTGTTGTCTTTTTGGCATATTATTAGATCCTTGATTACCACCTCCGCCACTTCCATCCTTCACAACATACTCTTTAGAAATATCTTTCCACACCTCATCAACAGTCTTTTGACTTAAAGTTCTGGGCAACGTTAAAGATCCTTGTCTTTGCAAACCATTAGTTCCATCTTGGTTGCCACTAGAAGAGGCTACTATGCTTTGTGTCTCTTCTGCAGTCCATATATTCTTCAACAACTCATCCATGTTCAATGATCCAAAATCTTTACCCAAACTACCGCCCACAGTGCTTTGGAACTCATCAAACGTTAATGAATAGATCGACGGTTGCCGAGTTAACGGAAAATTCCCAGCTAGTGGCTTACTGGGGTCATACGGTGGTTCATTACCCAAACTCTTGAAGTTTATGTTACTCCCCATTTTGGTAAATATCTGAATCAAACAGTGTCAGAAACTGATTTAAGCTAAGAATCTGATACTTCAACCAAAGCGAATCTGATAAACTTCACACTCTTTATCTTTCTTAACTTCAAATTTATAATGAAAAGCAATAATCAACCATGAAATTGAGCTTCCAAACCCTAATTCCAGCAACATTTAATCCAAAATTAAAATCACAAAACAAAATCAAAAGTTCAAGAAACATTTACAAACCACCATAAGTTTAAGTTCAGAAAAAGCAAAGGTGATCAAAGCATGAACACTAAAAGCTAATTATTCCATCAAAACGACTAATAATATTATATCTTCGAAGAAAGAAGAAATTAAGAATAAGAACAGAGAAACGAGCTGGTCTGGTTTATTACCTTTTATGCTATGGCTATTTGTATTACAGTTTTTTAATTCTATTTCAACGACTTTTTTTCACAATCGGGTACCTCCTTTGGCTGCGTTTGTAATTGCTTGCCTGCTTCCCTCAACTCAGCGTCTTAGGGCTTGGCGGATGCGCCAAGTGTCTGATGTCTCTTCTCTTTCGTTTCTCTTTCAATTGAAGTCGTGGAGAGATCGGATTTGTATTCAATTAATAAAATGCTTAGCTTTGAGACGTGGACCAATCAGGATGATGTACGACTCTGCGATGTGACGACCACCCACGCAACCTTTGGTCCATGCTGAATTATAGCCGTCCACGTTGCGTGCATGAAGCGGTTGGTTGGGCCTGTTGGTTTGGACCGTAGAGTTGTAGTGGTTGGTCACTTGGTTGGGTGAGATTAAAGAAGCGCATAGAGGCGTGATAGGGGTAATTTCGTCAAAGCGAAGAATAATTTTTAAGTTTGTGGTGTCTATCCGTTCCCATCTTTGTTCGTGCACGTGAAAACAATAATTCAACCGGACAAAAGTTGAGATATTATCCTTGCTGTCCGGTTGGAAACAAGAATAAAAGCCGGTTTTTTGGTCGAAAATACCCCTACTTTGTTGGCCTTTTAAAATTTACCTTGTCGGCCATCGTTTAAATGAGTTAACAGTGGAATCCCCAAATATTCCCACGAGGGTTTCTGTTTTAGATTGTATATGACATATTATTAAAGTTGAAAAATTAGTTATTATTTAAAATTTTACATCATTAATATAATTAATTCAATTTTTAAAAAGTTAATCAGACTCAAATAAAAATTTTTATCTTCATATTTAAAAAAAAAAAAAAACACAATTCACTTATTTGTTGGTTTGTTTGCTACATAGGAATGGGATCCTATTGAAATTTTGATTCAAATCATTTTAAGTTCGAATTATATATTAATCTCAAATTTAATATTAATTAATTTGATGGGTACGTATTAATAAATTTTAAAAAATTTTAAATTTTAAATTAATATTCTTAAAGTTTTACTTTTTTAATTTTAAATATTATAAATATTCAAAAATATATTAATTATAAAGGTTTAGAATATTTTTTTAAACACTAAGGATTAAAATATAATTTGTTGATGTTCAATTAGATATATAATCCACTAATTTCCACAACCCAATTATGAAAGTAATTAAGATAAAAGTCGTACTGCAATTGATCCCAGAGGCGTGACAAGACTGGCAACCGCACCAAAATATATATTTAATTTCCCGTTGTGTGCGGATAGGATATTTGGATGCCGCCAGTCCCAGTTGCGTGCAATTCTACAATAAACATATATTTAATCCACGTGGACGGCAATTTTTTTTCTTGGGTTGAAGGGGATGAATCAGAGCTCATGAATGAGGCAAGGCTGGATGGGATGCTTTTGAAAAAGTCGACATACATGCATACATCATGTCTCACCTATTTTTGAAACTTTTAGGGCAAAGAACTATTTCCCACCCAAACTATGTTGAATTCTTAAAATTCTCTCAATTAATTTTTAAAATACTATTTACACACCTATAGCTGGTTAAATTTATGAAACTCTAACCCCTAAAAATTTAATCTCATTTCCCCCCTAAAAGTTTAAAAACTAATATTTTATTCTCTAAGCCAAGTTTGAAAAGATCACATTCCCCCTTTAGGGTTTAGTTTCAAAACCTATTCACTTTCTCTGGCGCCATCGCCGACCGTCTCTCCCTCCTGACGGTTTCTCTTCCACTGACGACCCTCCTCAACTCCACCCTAACCCATCCGACGTTGAAAGACATCATTTGAGAAGAGAAATCGTCTTCCCAGACAACGAAGACGAGACAACTCATCTTCCTCTAGGAAGACGATTTCTCTTCCCAAACGACGTCTCTCGACACCGAATGGGTTGGGGTGGAGTTGAGGTGGGTTGTCGGTGGAAGAGAAATCATCGGGAGGGAAAGATGGCCGACGATGGCGTCGAAGAAAGTGAACGGGTTTTGAAATTAAACCCTTAGGGGGGGGAATATGATCTTTTCAAACTTGACTTAGGGGAGAAAAGTTAGTTTTTTTAAATTTAGAGGGAAAAATGAAATCATATTTAAGTTTATTTTTAATATTAAATAAAAAATGACAATTTTACCTTTAAAATTAATAGATTTAAATGATTATAGGTAGGTAAATGAGATTTTCAAAATTAACAAGGGAATGTGAGTTCTGCATAGTTTGGGTGGGACATAGTGCTTTGGCCGAAACTTTTAGTCATACCTTCACCAATCACAATGCCCTTCTCTTCACTCATAATTTCGTTATCCATTTTGATTACGTACACGTGAGAGCTATATTGTACTAGATAGGCCTAAAGTCTTACTTCCACCTAAGATGTAGTGCAATTTTAAAGGCCAATCGACTATTTTCCACGCAAGGTTTGATGTTTTTTTTAAATATCCATCATTTAACTATGAAAATACCAAATATTCATCCATGACTGATTAAATTTAACAAAACCCTCACGCTTGAAAATTTTATCTCTTTTTGCCCCTCTAAACTTTAAAAACTAGATTTTTCCCCAGCTTAAGTTTTAAAAAATGTCTGTTTCACCCTAGAGTTTCATTTTAAAATCTTCGGTGACATCTCTGACTCCATTGTCGATGACCTCTCCCTCTCGAAGCATCATCTCCTTCCGATAATCTCTTTCCTCCCATTTGGATGTCCGATCGGTGTCAGAGTAGCCTTGAGAGACGAGATGAAGTTCTTCGTCTTCCCAGACGAAGACAAAGCTGTTGTCTTCGCCTGAGAAGACGATTGTCTTCCCAGAGGTCTTCTTCTGGGAAGATGACCGTCTTCCCAGACGAAGACGACAGCTTCGTCTTCCCCGACGAAGTTCTTCATCTCCCAAGGTTTCTCCGACGTTGATCGAGGGTCCAAATGGGAGGAAAGAGATCACTGAAAAGAGAGGATGCTTTGGGAGGGAGAGGTCATCGGCAATGGAGCCGGAGATGTCGTCAGAGATTTCAAAACGAAACCTTAGGGTGAAACTATCATTTTTTAAAACTTAGGCTGGGGGAAAATTTTAGTTTTCAAAGTTTAGGAGAGCGAAAATATATTATATTTTAGTTTATTTTTTAATATTATAGAGAAAATAATGATTTTACCCTTACCACCGCTAATTTTAACTACTCATGAATGTGTGTTTGGTGTTTCCATAGTTAAAAGGGTGATATTTGAGAAAACATCAAACCTTGGGTGGAAATAGTCGTTTGGCCAATTTTAAACTAATAACTACATATTTTTGTAAGTTTATAGTCACATTTATAAGTTAAATTTTATTAAAAATTTTAATTATAATTAAAATTTTAAAATTTTTAAAATAAAAAAATTTAATCAAAAATAAAATTTTTAATTTTTAAAATAAGAAATTATATTTTTTTACTATTATTATCAAAATAATAATTTCACTTTTAACTCTAATTTAAAAATTTAACAGAAATTAAATTATATTATAATTTATAATAAAACTATGTATATCTACTTTGGGTATACAAATGTATACACATTTATATGTGTCATCATGTGATTGGATGATTTTGAATTACGAATAAAACAATAATCAATCATATGATGACACATATGAGTGTGTATATATTTATGTATCTAAAATAGGTACACATAGTACTACTCTATAATTTAAGTGGGAATAAGTCTTTTAGCCTCCTTGATAAGCCTTTTATGAATATTTTAAAAGATAAAAAAGAAAGATTTTATATATAACAAAAATGAGTCAATTCTTTTTCCATAATATTTTAAAATTAAACCTTTAATTTAGTATTATAAAATAATTTATTAAATTCAAAATTTGATATATTTAGTGTGATGATTGGCTGCTTACAAACCTTACACTATTTCCATTCTCCCCCATCAGCCCATCAAACAGCAGCGCACTTGGCTTTTTATGGAAGCAAGACAACAATTGTTAATTACTCGGGCACATGGTGTGCAGTCTTAGTCATCATAAGAGGTTTTTTTTTTTTAAAAAAAATTTATTTTATATAATGAATCCAGCACTTACAGATTAAAAGCAAAGAAAGTGCACAAGTGTTGCTGTTCATCGCCCGCATCTGCTAGCAACTTTATCTTGCTCTGCTTCATCGCCCCATTAAATAGATTAATTGACTCTTTACCTAAATTGCGCCATCCGAATTTCTGTGTTTTTTTTTTTTCATGTAGAAACGAGCTCATTGAAATGAGTGTGAATATGAATATATTGTTTGCAAACTATACATACCGCCCAAGCACTAAGCCAATTCTATTCTATTTTAAAGTAAAACTACCTTTAACTTCAATATATTAACAATTTGTATCTTCTGATAAATTATGTATGCCAAACAAGAAAAGTTTGAGGCAGCCCAATTTAACCAAACATAAGAGTAAGAAAGGAGCAAGTATGCAACAATGGACTTCGGAAATTGGCTTGAATGGTTAAGCAAAAGAGTTTTGTTGTGAAAGACGAGCGTTTGACTAACTTATTCACTTATATTGAAAAAATTTGAACTAATTTGTGGATATGGTTACCGTATCTCAAGGTTTACTTGTCCTACAAAATTGAACTGGGTTTCTTAATTATTAAAAAAAAAAAAGATATGTGACAAAGCTCATTCTTATCCAGGACACAGAAAATAAAATATACCTATTTGACAAAGTTGGGCAAGGTTCTCCAGTATACCAAAAAGCTCATTCCCACCCAAAATACAGAAATAAAATGTGCCAATATAAACCATTATGAATTAAGGCTGTATAAGTCTAGTCATTTGCAGTGTTCACTTCCAGCTTTTGGAAATAAAATTGCTACAGACTTCTCATTGATTCAGGCTTAAACATGTTGAACTTTGCTCCTACTTTCTACAATACAATTTCAATTCATACAGATGATATACTTCGAACAAAAAATAACTATACTAACAGCACAAAGTTGAGTGAGATGACAGTTATACCCTCATCTGCTTCGCCTTGGTCGCCGGAAATGTCTGAGAATAAAACCATCTGCATGTAGAGGGTAGTTTTTCTGATCAGGCCTTTTATGCATTTCCAATATGAAAAATCAACAAATTCTCCATCGTTTCGAACAATGAATAAACATCGTGAACCCTCAAAGTCAGGGTGATATCCAATCTGTCAACAAGGAAAAAAAAAAAAATCAAAGATCCAATACAATTGGTGGATAAGGATCAGCATACCCACTCATTGGTGACATTATGACAAAGAAGCCATCATATAATGCAGAAGAAACTGTTTATATTTGAAAACAAGTGTAATGTTGCCCTTAAGACTCGGCAATAATTGCAAGTTGCATGTTGCAATACTCTATAAGTAGAGACAGCGAGAACAATCTTGCATCCTCAAGATTAGTTTCCTAGTCATTTTTCTTTTATAATACTGATACAGAGAGAGACAGAAATCCAACAATTCTTTGATGATATTGTTATTCATGTTTCACACAACAGTCGACTGAAGAATAACAGAGGACAAACAACTCAAAAAAATTTTCAACCACCTACTGGACATCAGCAATACTAATTAGATAATTTGCTACATGTTACGGGACACAACAAATTAGCAAGTACTAACACAATAATAACTAGGAATAATTCCATGGTGTATTATTAGCAATAAAGAATTTGGAAGCCACTAGCATAGGCATAATTGCTGGTGCATGTAAAATAAAAAATCTCCTGAAGTAGCCAATTAAATACAATCTGGCTGGTAAGCAATCAAAATCCTCAATCTTATTAGCTGGCGGCAAACAGTTCACCTAAAGAGCCCACTTTTATCAACACCAGATATCTCTATAGACCCTTTGATTACAAAGATCATCACCACTAGATATAAACTTGAATATATAGTTCAAAGTAAGGAAATTCCACAACATCCAGATCACGCTAAGGGGAAAACAAAGCAACTCACGAAGTGATTAGTAGGTTCATATACCACAACAATATTCAGAAAATGTGGTGTATATAAAATACAACAATGCTGAAATGTGCAATAAAAGAGAAGCATATCACGTACTGTAATGTAGTCAATTCCAGAACCGATCTTCTTCTGAAATACGGGATGATATGGAAGCAATTTTTCAAGAATCGTCTTCTCGTGCTCTGGGCTTAATCTACTTCCACTTTCGTATCTGCAAAAAAAATCCCATTTTGCAATGAAAATTTATTACCAAAACAATTACACTCTATAAACAAATGGAAACTACAAATTTTAGCCTTACTACTTACTTTCCAGAGTGAAGAATCATCCTGACGAAGCCAACAAGTGGGACCGTCTCCTGCAAAATCTTGTCCCCCCAATCAACCCGTTCTTCCTCCTCGTCACTCTCCTAGTCGCTTACCTTATCTTCCTCTGAATTTCCACCCAAGTCCTCCCTCGATGGAGAAATTACCGGTTTCCCCAGCAAATTAGAACTGAACGATTCTCGGCTCCCGATTTCATCTCCATCCGACTTGATGGCGGATACAAGTGGGTGAAGCGACGTCGTTCCTTGAAAAGGAAAAGATAAGACGAAGGGAGATGAATTTAGCGATGTAGGATTTGAATGAGGATGCAGAAACGGCCGTGGTCTAGAAATGGAAGCCACGGTTGTGCTGTAACTGTAAGTAGTCTTGAGCAGCGTTAGTTTTCGCGCATTGTTTTTGGCTTCTTTTCGAGAAGCTTTTGGTGTAGCAGTTAACGGTCGCAAGAGTAAAGCGGCATGGCAATCTTGCCATATAATACTGCGCAACATTAAGTGAGCCACGGTCGTCCACCTAGGGCTGGTTACTTTGCCAGGTGGGCCTTAGATATTCCTGACCCGGCCGCATTATTGATTTAAGATATCCTAGTTAATCTGATTGATTCAATTTTGAGTAATCACCAATAAAGTTTTAACTCAAACTTTTGTAATATTAAAAGTATCCATGTCCTGAAAAATTTCTATATAATTTGGAACACAAAACCTAATTGATGGAATAAAAACAGTTACATGTATTTCCTCAGCAATTTCGTCTTGGACTAATAGGATTAAAGTCACCAATTCTAGAGTCTGATTCAACCATGACCAAGTAAGGATCCAATTAAAGCGTAATAGACCTAAGTTAGTGATGATTGACAATGTTATATTCAAATTCAAAGTTGAGGGTGGGTTCAGTTGTTGGAGGAGGAACCATGGACATTTTCAATATGGTATTAGAACACATCTAATAAATAGAACATAAGAGAATGATATATAAATGTATAGATTAAACTTTAATATAAGTTAATTAATTTTATGTAATATGAGTTTTAATCTTCACATTTGTAACTTTAATATATATTTTTGATATGGTATCAGAATACAAGTCATATGACAGGTCTAACAGTCTAAAGTATTTATGGATACAAGTAACAATGCATCCAATTAAAAAAATCGACTAAATGAAACAACGAGTATAACAGTCTAGATGGTTACACTTGAGCAAGGATGTTAGAGACTAAAAGTTAAGAAAGTGGTATATAAGTGTTGTGGATTAGACCTTAACATAAGTTAATTGGTTTTGTGTAATATAGGTTTCAATCTTCACATTTGTAAGCTCAATATATATTTTCGATAATAGATTAGATCTGAATACAACTCAATTGATTTTGTATAATATGAGTTTTAATCTCACACTTATAAGCCTAATATATAATTCTAATATGATATTAGAGCACGAGCCAAACGACGAGTTTAATAGTTTAAAGTGTTCTTAAATACAAATGATAATACAACCAATCAAAAACTGATTTAATAGCTTAAAGTGTTCTTAGATGTAAATGACAACACTTTGTATACAAATGACAATACACCTAATAAAAAATTGACTGAGTCAAATGACAGATCTAACAATTTAAGTGGTTACATTTAAGTGAGGCTGTTAGAGATTAAAAATCTCATATCTAATAAATAAAATTGAATTGAAACTTAATAAAAATCAATTAATTTTATATAATACAGATTTGAATCTTTATACTTATAACTCTAATATATATTTACGATAAGAGATGAGACTATTATTTTATAACAAGGTCACAACCACCTTTCCTTTGACAAAAATCACATTTCCGAAGTGGTGGCTTGGATTTGCCTTCATGGTGTCCCCGTTCCCTAATGGACACTTTCAAAAGGATTGCGAATTCGAAGAAAGAATAAGGTGGCAGAGGAATTAAGCTATTCTAAAGCCAGAACACAAATAGTTTATCTACATATAATGTATTCATAATTGTGGATTAAAAACAAGAGTAAGGATGTCAACTTAGAGAAAATTCGTCCACATGCAAAATGGTCTCTGGCTGTCGTCGTACTCGTCTTCGTGGCTTTGTTTCACATAAATATTCTGTGTCTTATCAAGATATTTTTTGGGTTTGTGTAACATATTAATCCAATGAGAGATTCAGAGCGGCGTATATGACTGACCGACTGCACCGCCACCACGTAATCTTAACGCTCAACTAAATTACAAGAGATATTTTGGACCTCCAACAAATATCTAGTGACTATCCAGGTCTAATCAGCTTCGGCATGACGTCGTATGACACGTGTAAATTAAAAGAGATGACAACTGTATCGTTCCTTCTTAGACGCCTAAGCACTGCTTACAAATCATATTACATTTCTTCCGCCTCCACCCTCCATCTCTCAATTCTGTTGTCCTTTAAATTTATCTTCTTAAATCTGAGCAGGTTTTAAATTATACATGCATGGATAATTTCAGGAAAACTAAAACCCCCGCGAGTTCACGGACATCTGAGTCAACTTGTCACCAGTCTGCCGGCCAGTTTGATCAGGGGATAAAAAGTTGGAATTTGCAGGTATCATCTCTCTTCTTTTGATTTTTCTTTCTTTTTTTTTTTTCACTCTTTCTGGGACCTGTTTGTTATAGGATGCATTTTTGGCCTTGTTTATTATTCTTACTTCTTGAGCGAAAATCTGTTTTGATTGTTTGTAAATACTAATGGAAAAATTAGGAGTCTTGGAATGAATATCGATGCTAACCTTTGTGTTTCTCTATATGGTTACCTGTCTGGCTGTATTGATTTTAGTTTTTGTTTCTGCAAATCCCTTAAAAATCTCTCTGTCATTCCCCCAGTAGAAATTTGCTGAGCTTGTTTCGGGTTTCTGATTAAATTGTTGGTCCATCTCAGGATTCACCTGTGGCAGAATCTGTGTCTACAGAATGGACAGATGAGAAGCACAGTTTGTACCTTAAATCCATGGAAGCATCATTTGTTAACCAATTATATAACTCCACAGATTTTCTTCGTTGGCGCTTCGATCAAAATAACGTATCAGATATTGCATCAAGTAGGCAAATACAACGCCCATCTTCTGGCCAGGTTTGAAAATGATGAAATCTCTGTAATTTTAAACGCGTTTTTGTTGTTATCTACTAGCTTCTTTCTGTCTTCATTCCAATTTAAGGTTCTTCGACGTGGTGGCTGGCTGAGGATCAATTTTCAAAGACCTGATTTGAAACTACATAAAGCATATGAATCTGCAGGCAAATCCCAAACTGTTTTATCCATGGGTGCTGTAGCTCTTGCAGGACCTGAAAATCGAGCAACCAATTCTAGTGGGAACAAAGCTGTGTCCTGTTATTTGTGCCATCATGATATGCTTGGCAGTTGCACAGGTTCTTGCAGCTACTTTCAAATCTTTAGGCAGTGACTTACTGATATGATTCATTTGGTTCTTTAGAGGTCATGATCTTTGCCACAACTTATGCGTTGAACATGCTTTGGGATCTTTTTGCAGAGGCGTCAGATCAGAACTTCATTGATGATGAAATTGAAGGTGAAAAAGCAAGCCGAATGCGCAGCTCAAAGAAGATGAAAACAACATAATTACCCCTTCAAAGTCATGATCCGGTGACATGACAAGAAAATGGTACTGAGCAGTATGCTTTTTCTGTAATCAACAGCCAGTTAATAAACTTGCACCAGTGGCTCCCACTTAAGATTGCAATGGTTTGTTCATTTTCTGACCTAATGGGTGATTGCAGGCAATACTGCATTATAATTTTTTTTTAAATTTCTATGTATTGTACCAATTTTGTTAATATGCTTTAAGGGCAGTGCATGTATTGACTTAAGAACAGGGAAAGAGGTTCCCACTCTCAGGCATTTTCTTTTAACACAAAATCAATCAATACAGAACCGTACCCAAGCAAAAGACCATTTAGAATAAGAGATTTTAAGTAAAGTTTGATGAAATATATATCTATTTAATTATTATTAATGCATGTACTACATGTTTAATATGAGAATTAGTTTTAAACTAACACAATCTTTAGGTGAAAATATCATTTTATCTATCCTATTTTATTTTTTAAAATTATTATATACATTTAAATTAACAAAAATAAAAATAAGCCTTTTAAACATCCACTGATTTCACTTTTTTTTCACCTTCATCAATTCTTTCCCTCTTTTCAGTTTTACGGCGAGAACGATAACAAGTAATATTAGTAATTATATTAGTAGAAGTAGGGTTGGCCTTGAACTGAGTCCGTTCAAGCTTGAGTTTAAGTTTGGTTCGAACGAGTCTAAAACGAGTTAATCCTATAAAAGCTCGGTTGAGTTTGAGTTACTCATCAAATTTTTTAATTAAAAAATTTAATACAAAATGACGTTATTTTAATCAATATGTATTAAGACGACATCGTTTTAATAATAAAATAGTTAAAAACTTGAATTCGAAATGAGTCAAATCGAATCAAATTTGAATCGAGTTTGAACTTAGTTTTTATGAGCTCGAACTCGAGCTCTGCTATATATAAATTCAGTTGAGCTTGAGTTCAAGCTTGGCTCGGTTTGAATCCAACCCTAAGTAGAAGTATGAATGAGAGCATTAATAATATGTAATTGTATATTTGGAGAGTCAACTATAATTTTTTAAAATGTTAAGAGATGTTTAATGAAAACTTTTAGGGGTTTTGAAAATTTCAAAAAAGTTTTTAAAATTTAAATATATCTTTCAATAGTTCAAAAATGACAATTATACCATTTAAAAACATAATATAATAAGACAAATTAAGAGTTTGAATGTCATATTATAAACTATTAGGGCTATAATTTATTTTAAAAATATATAGGATAAATATAATACTTTCCAAAGGTGCAACTAAGGTTTCTAAAAGAGTTTAGAAATTAATTTATGAGTTTTTGAACATTTTCAAGGGTTAAATTGTTATATTTACAATATTAAAGTTGGATATGTAAAATTACATTTTTATATATTTTGCCAAAACTAAGGGATGGTAAAATTATTGTTTTAGATGTAAGATGTAGAGATAATAATTTCAACCTAAATTTAGAGGCTCTGATTTTTTCAGACCTTGACGAAAAGGGGATAGAGAATGAGATAAAAAAAATTTCTGTAATCAAGGACATGGATATATGTGTCCCTTACCCACCCCGCGTCGCCCACCCCCATCTTTGTCTCTTTATATTAATATATTTATTTAAAATACTAAGATATCTTTATAGTTTTAAATTATTAATTTTTTTCAATTTTACTTAGTTTTTTGTAGTATATATTAACGTGATTAATATATGATATTTATGACATTTAAAATAGTGAATTGATTTTAATTTTACTTAATTTTATTATTTAATATATTTATATTGTATTTAGAAAGTGTAAGAAGGAGATTTTTTCATGTGGGTACAAAGAGAAGATTTTTTTAATGAAAACTAAGAAAGAATTTTTTTCCCTGAGGAGGGAACAAATCATTGTTATCCTAATAACAAGGATAGGTTAGGGGAGGAGATTGATATCCCTTACAAGAATAGAGACAAAAACAAAGATAGGAATGGGGAAGAAAAAAGGGATTGAGATTCTGTCCAACCCCTTGTTGTTGTCATCTCTAGTAGAACATGAGTTTTTTAAAACAATGTTTGATTTTGGGTATAAAAGTATTATTTATCTTATTTAGGGGTAGAAAGTTTTAGGCCAAAAGTTGGGTGGGTATGGTAATTTACTCTTAGGGGGCGTTTGGTTTATGTATTTAAATATTACCTTGATAATCTATTTTTTATTTCCTTGTTTGGTTTATTAGTAATAAAAAATTACAGTAATATTCTATTATCAATGCTGACGTGACAGATAATATAGGTGGTAATCTAATTACTACTTTTATTTTAGGTATTTAAAGATTACCAAGATAATCATGAGTTTATTATAATTATATTATTATTTATTAATTTTTTGAGACAAAAATAAATTTATTTTTAATAAATATAAAAAATATTTAAAAATAATTATATTCAAGAGCATTTAAGTAAAATAATTTACTAGTAATATTTTATTATCTTTAACAAAACATAATAATTATTTATACCTATCAAATTTTATCAAACATAGTAATTATTTATATCCACTAATTTTTTAAATAATTTATATTCAAAGTAATCTTTTTATTTTGATAATAAAATATTATCCAAATCAAATGTCTCCATACTAATTTAGATTAGAAAGGTAGACGGCAACAACAATAAAACTTATTGTCACGTGCTCCATTCCTAGACGACACGTGAGTCTTTTCCTTTCCCGAGTTAATTTTTCCTCCTATTTCCTGATTAAAGACGCCGATGCATCTCCTCCCTTCTCGGTTCCTTGTCTTGTGTTAATATTATTTCGCTATTGTAAGGTAGTTTCGTCTTTCTTTCTTACTATTAATTTCTAGGTTTTCCTTTTTTTCCTCTTTCATTCTTTCCCTCTTTTTCCTTTTGGTTTTAATCTTTGAATTTCAAATCATTATCATTTTGAGATTGATTACCACCAACTCTAATTTCTTTTGTAGCAGATCGGTATGTATTGAGCCTCGTCGATTGAAATAGTGTTTGAAGTTGTACGAATTCACAATGCCGCCATATATGCCTGCCTCGAAAGCTTTCGGTGCCTTAGTTTCGCGTAAAATCGGCGTTAGACATTTGATTTCTCATCCAAAAAATAATGGGCAATTGCGGAAAATTGATCAAATTCGACGGTTTAGTAGCATAGCTGGGGTCCAGATCCCGGCCGTCCACAAATTGATTGGGATTACTCAGTGTAATATTAATTCTTTGATAGTTGATTTGTCTCATACTAATATTCTTCAAAGGAGGCAGTTTCTTGGATGTGGAGATGGGGAAGAGGGTGATGTCTTGTCCAAAGTTTACGAAGAGCGCGTAGTATTAGGGTAAATTTTGTCTAAACCTTTTCTCTTATGTTTGGAATTGTGCTTCTTAATTTTTATTCATATCCATTTGATTTGTAGGGTTTTTTTTTTATGAATGCTTTTGATTTTGTGGAAACTGGCAGCTACTTCATTGGTAGATTTCATAGCTATATATATTGAAAAGTAATGTATTTTGCATGCTTGTGTTACATCTAATGCAACGGTTGTGCCTCTTATGGTTAATGAGATTTTGATTAGCTGATACAAAATTGGCTACCAGCTATTCTCCAGAGCAGTTATTTAATGTGGTTGCTGCTGTTGACCTGTATCATGGGTTTGTCCCCTGGTGTCAGCGGTCAGAGATACTGAAATACTACCCAGATGGATCTTTTGATGCTGAACTTGAGATTGGTTTCAAATTTCTTGTTGAAAGTTATATTTCCCATGTGGAATTAAAAAGACCAAAGTATATAAAGGTAATAATCTTTTGCTGAAACTTAGATTCGCAGTTTTTTAGAAGTTATTGTGTAGAAGTATGTTTATTTTCTCCATTTTTGTGAACACAAGATTGAGTATGGTATGACCCATGTTTCATGCAAACTCAAACCACCTTTGTACAACACAAAGGATATGGGTACTGGTGGGAAATATTTTTTCAAGATGACTAGCTTGAGACATGTAGTAGGTGTTTCAAATGATTGAATAGAGAAATATGTAACCTTGCTTCCTCCTTTGAATTCAGAATAATTGTTTATGGTTTTTTTTTTTTTTTTATGAATTAGCTTTTTCTGTTCATTCAATATTACACAATGAGTACAATTAGAGAAATTGGAGAAACTTGAACATTTATTGGCACACGGAGATAGAAAATTTGAATATGCAATTTAAATGATATGTCATGTCATTATATCTTAAGTTTTCCTACCGGAGAATTAGTTATCTCTGTGTCACTTTTCATATATATAATTATTGTGCAAGTAGGTTGAACTTCCCTGAAGATGGACTTTCTGTTGCTGTTTTCTTTTTTAGGCCGATGAGTTTGTATTGATATATATTTTTTTTGTTCTGATTTAATTTCAGACAACTGTGTCGGACAGTGCCCTCTTTGACCATCTGATAAATATTTGGGAATTCAATCCTGGTCCAGTACCAGGAACTTGCAGCCTTTATTTTTTGGTGGATTTTAAGTTCCAGTCACCACTTTATAGACAGGTAAAGTGTTTTTTTTTTTTCCCCATAGTTGCATTTATCATCTCTATGGCTTCATTAAGTCTATTAGTAATACTATATTGGGTTTTTTTGTTTATTTATATGTGTGTATTTTTATGTACATCAATTTAATTGTTATACTAAGAATTTAGGTAATGATACTGATATCTAAATCCGGCATTTAATGTAATTGAAACTTTTAATTTCATGGGGGAAAATATTACCAATTGTGTACTTCTTTCAAAAATTGATATTTATTTTTGGCAAATATTGACATGTAATTAAATCTGACATTAGGCATCATTAGACATCAATCCTGTTGCCTCTTGCATTATTTTGGAACCAATTTTTCCTCATACGATTGTAGCTATATGATGATATTTATTTTTATTGTTTATGGGATTTTCTCTGTCAATGTTGTAGGGTCTGGTCTAGTTAGCAATTTCAGTTTATACAATGGTGGACTTATAAGAAGGTTGGATCTTTGGTATTATAAATCACTTGAATAGTTGTAGCTTGTGGTTGCTTGAAAGGATATTAGCAATATGCTTTAAGACTGAATTTTCTCTCTCTTTGATGTAGAATGACTTGAAGCCTCCTTACTTTTTTGAGTGTTTTGTTTTACAGGCAGCATCCATGTTCTTCAAGGAGGTAGTCTCTCGATTAGTAAGCTCTTTCAGTGAACGCTGTCGATTGGTCTATGGACCAGGAGTCCCAGTCCTCGAAAACTCTTATGAACAAAGGGCATGAAAGTTTGCTTTCCAATTTAATCTGGTGTGGCACTGAATGAACTCCTTTGAAAGGCGTTCTAAATATGGGGAGCTCAAGTAGAAATGGTCTTACCTTGCCCACTGGGTGGTTTTTTTATTTTATACTGCTCAGGCACTGGTCTTTTCAGAGTCATAAAAAAGTTCAAAGATCCATATTGGGTATTTTATTCTTCTCTCACCCTTTTCATTAGTCTTACTCACATATTATTTGATTAGGCCACTGTAGTCTTTCTGTAATTGAATTTTCTTTTTTCAACCACATCATCTCTGATTGGTTGACAGGTTACAACGGTAAATTATTGTCGCTAAATTCTCTGTCATAATAAATTTGATTAAATACCTTGAATTTATGATTAAACTTGCCTTGGTTTACCTTGATACGCGTTGCTAAATAGGTCTCTGTCTTGATGTGTGAATATTAAATAATTTATTGAATGAATTTTGTCCAAACATTGACGGGTGCTTTCCTTCTGTTTTTGGCCCCTTCAAAGGAGAGAGACGAACAGTTCTCAGAGGGGAACTTATATTTACCATTCATATGTTGTTGACTGTTGCAGTGTCGTTGCCCAGATAGTTCCTAGAGCTGTGCTAAGCCCTTGATTTGCATGATTAGAAACCTCTTTTAATCGAAGTGATGATAAAGTCGTAAAAGGTAGACAGATGAACTGGTGATGGGAGCTCCGCTGTGTTACCATCAGATTAGAAATCAGAGTGTATTGCTAATAACTGTCAATGGCTAACAAGCCATATGCTGTCCTGGCAAAAAACCATTGCTTTATAAAGAAACCATAGATTGTTATAGCCGGTTTTCTAGTGTTTGACATCTCAATTGAATATATAATCAGGTATTTAATTAAATACTCAAAATGAATAATATTATTTATATATAATTTAGATATATAGATAATATCATCATATGATTAAGTATTGTATTATCTTTAATTCAAAATTATTTAATCATATGATGACATATTATTTATATATTTAAATTATATATTAAAAATGTGTACATATAATTTTATTGATTTTGATATCATAAATATTAGTCAAATTGCAAATACGTGGCATATTCGGAACATCGCCATGAATTGGCGTAAGCAGTCAGTTGTTGTGAATTGGCATGATTGCTAAATCATTCAAACCAGAAAAAAGTTTTTTCATTCTTGCTTTGCGCATTGAAAGATCGTATAATATATGCCTTCTTTAGCTTTGAAGCAATGTTTGTGCATATGATATCACTTCTAAGAACAAAGATTATGTACAATGTATTAAATAGACACTTGTCCTGCTGCATGGTATATCTATAACAAAACAAGAATAATTTTATAATAATAATGATGATATATGTTGATGGTAATAATTCTACCAACGAACTACGGATCCCTAGGTCTTCTAAGTGTACGAAGAAAATTTGACAGTAATGATATGTGATACATATCTTTGTTTCTGTATAACTTTGTATTTATATGACAAGATCAAGGATAAGTATATAACAAAACAAGGTACACTTGGATGGATTCAAGGGCACAAAAGAGAAAAGCATCTTCACAGGACAATTTAACAGAATTTCCTTGCAGAAAAACAGGTCCTAACATCCCTTCTTCTGCACAAAGCAACGCGGCAACAGAGCCCAGATTACTTTCTGCAATTCTGGGGAAGAATTTGGAGTTGACTGGCAGCAGGATCAGACATTTAAAGAACTCTGGCAGCAGGGAAAGCAGAACCGGACATAGTGAGGATTATACTTCAAAAAAACCTGCAGAATCTGCTGCATAACTTCCAGCAGTTCTGAATTTGTGAGCAGATAAAATGCCAGAGGTGAAGAGCAACTTCCAGAATCCAGATATAGAGGAGGCAGAGATGCAAAGATCCGGAGCATGTTGAACAGGCAGGACAGAGCAAATTCCAGCATCCAGGTGGGAAGGCAGGGGGCAGAGTCCAAGAGCAGGTTGCATAAAGTGCTTTTAATCACAGTAGTAAGTTCATATTGTTTTGGCATAGATTAAGTTGAGTTCTTTTAATCACAAAAGAACAAATAAAAATTAAGGCAATAACAACAGCAAACTATTGAAACAATCAAACGAAAAAAAATCACCCTACCTCCATATCCATTCTTATTCTACACAAAATAATATATATATATATATATCCATGCCTATGTTCATCTTTCACAGCCATATTCTTTCCTTCCTGATACAATCAAGTTGACAATCGAATCTCTTGTGCTTCAAGTTGGTATTGTTCACTTAAGCCAAAATGAGCCATAAGATGGCATAAGTGGGTGAGAAACTCTTCCCCTTCCATAAGATGTTATCCATGTTCTTTCCATCCACAACGACTCACAACATATATCAATTTCTCCATCCAAACTTTACTTATTATCTGTCATTTGCGTTCATTGTAATCTTGGAATTGCTTGGCAAGCAGACATCCACAAATAAACACTGACTGACTTTTATCTCTCTCAGTTATTTCTATACCATTATCAATGTCAATGTGAAGCGATGCTTGGCATGCAAACCTTTTGTCAGTGAATTTATTTTTAAAAATACTCATAGCTACGACACAAGTATTTTCATACCTATCTTTATACCTTATCTCCCCAATCCTTTAAGCAACATAGTTAGGCATACAACTAAAAGGTATAACATATAATCTAACAAATATTTGCTAGTTTAAATTTTGTAGAAAGTTTACAAGCATTTACATCATGTTCATCTAAATCAACATGATAACAAATTTTGATAGCAATATGCCAAAAAAGAAGACTGTAGCCAAAATCTACCTCAGTTGTGCTCCAACCAATGTCATCAAAACAATTCATTTACCTAAGCACGCTATCATCTTTCTGAGCTAAAATCTCTTTATAACGGTCGACAATAAAAACACTTCTTTCTATAGTTTCTTTGTTGTAAAAAAGGAGTACCCCTAAGATCATTTTATGCAAATCATCATTCACATCTTTCCACGTCAAGTACCAGTACTTATGTAACACATCCTTGATGAGATGAAACTTCTAAAACTAATACATGGGATTGATATGTCTTTGAGGCAAAAGCTTAATAGGTTGTATTGACCCATGGATCTTGCCATCTCTTGCTATTGTGTTGTGAACCATTAGATATATAATTGTGATTGATCATCCCAAGTTTTGTTTAATCGGAAATGACAAGTATGATGAATGCATACGCCTCTAGAGCTATAACCCCTAATATCAGTGCATAAGATATAGAGACGTCGATTGGTAGATAGACAAATTTATCAATCATGGTTTGGAAGACAACTAATATAGAAATATGGGAGAAGAGGCAGATGTAACGAAGAATGATACCCAATCTGGTATAAATAATGGATGCCTTGGAGTAGAGCATGTTGCACATGAATCCAAGCTCAATTTCTACCAATTTGGAGGACTCTTCTGCGGACTTCTCGTGAATAATGGAGTATGATACTATTCTTTCACGATGGCTAAGAATAAAGTTTACAAAGAGATACTTAAATAGTCATTTGGCCTTTGTTTTTTTGACCCTGCACATTTTTGTATTAATTGGACAAGAGTAAAGGATAAGTGTGTAATTACATAGTTGATCATCCAAATCCTAGTAAAAAAATGAATCTAAATGTTTAAGGAAAGTTGTGATTATGTTATCCCAATAAAATATATAAGAGATAATTGTGTAAGAGATGATTGCTTGCAATGATAGAAAATAAAGATGAAAGGTTATCCCACAAAAACAATAAACAGAAAAGAAAAGACATGTTGAGAAAATCTTGAAAACAAAAAGAAATTTTAAGATCGACTCTTCTTACTATTATTGGATAAAAAAAATTTTAGTCACACTTTAAGCAAACTTGTATATAGATGACATATCTAGTCGCTACAAATTGATTGCATAGTTAGTCACTCACTTAGGTCATAGCTAGACGTTTCTTTGGTATAACTCGTTTATTTTTTCAACAATAAAATTATATGTGTAACTTTCATGCATAATTTTGAGTACAGATAATAATATATTATTATGTGATTAAATTTTTTTATCTTTAATTTTTAACTGTTTAATCACATTATAACATATCATTATTTGTGCATAAAAACTCTGATTGCATAATAATATGCAAAATATATATAATTTGTCATGTTATAATAAAAAAGGTTTTAATACAATTTAGTTGAATTATTTGGTGGGGGACTTTCTTTTGCAAAGTTGTCTTCTAACCTAACCCTTATTTTCATACTTAAAATATCCCTATTTTACCATTTAAAGTACCCCTTGTGGCCACAATAAATTGTTAATAAAAGAGATTTTGTTGTATACTGTTAGCATTTTGTGAAAGTTGCTCAATTTCTAAGTTTATGAAGACTTCCTATATTTTTTTTTTTCTCATAGAAATATTCAGAAAGTTGACACGTTTCAGGTGGCCTGTTTGTTGCAGTACATGTACATGTAACCTCTCCTCTCATGCATGATTGTTGGGCAAACCAAAACATACGATAAGGTCAGCTTGTGAGGGTCTACAATCGCTGACTGATATATAATATTAATGCAGATATGCAAGTTTCTCCAGCACAATGGGCGATGTTGCTCGGACCTGCCTTGTCTCCACAGGAAATTAATTCAGTGATATTCATTTCCTGAGGTGATTCAGGTTGGTGTAGCAAGTTAATGCTTTTGCACCGGGTTACATTTTTCAACAGGTGGGAGAAGAGAAGACTATTGATCTTCGAGCTGGATAGATGGCGACCATGAATGTGATTTCAACTTTACATCAGTCCTTTCCCAGCCAGATTTTGTTTCGGAGTAAATGAAATGCTATTACATTGGAAAATGAAAGAAAAAAAGAGTGAGGGCCTTGGCAGGCAGGCAGGCAGGCAGCTTCATATATATTTGCTGTAACATAAGGCCACAAACAAGGCATCAGCTATATATATATATATTGGCCTATTGAATCTTAATAAATAGTACTATAACACGAACTGCTTCATGTACTTGTGGGGTTGAATGGTCTTCAATAACTCTGAGTCTTTTTCTAACTTTGTTCACATGGATTAGCTTCTCGTGCCTCATATCTATAGGTTTGTGAATCTTGCGGGGCTCTTCTTATAACTTGGTGGTTGCTATTAACTGCCACATCACTGCTATTTGGCCATTGCTGTCCTCCACATATGCTCAGATTATTAAAATTTGTCTGCTTTCTAATTTCAAAATATTTTTAAAAATTAACAATTACAAATTTGGCAATTTTTTTTTTCTTATTTGGGAGACTTTCATATTTCTTCACTAAATTAAAACTAGGAAATATATGGGAATTTTCTTTTTCTTGAAAATTTTATTTAAGAATAGATATTAATTTAATCATATAACAAATAAATAAGACATCTTAAATAGATTGAAAAATCATGTTGGGCCAGTTGTGTTGTGGGTCTCCCGTATCCGAAGGCTCTAGAAACGGACCATGAGGATTGAGACAAGTGTCAAATCCAGCTATCCAAGATGTTGACGAGTCCCTTGGATGGAATTAATAAGGTAACAACACGTATAAAGTCGTGGCGAGTGCACCGAAAATATTGGGACCCATGCATGATCGGAAGAGTTCCACGTCTGCACAAAAATAATAAGGATTGCCCGTACACACCGACAAACATGGGTCGCACACCAACACAGTGACAGTGAGGACCAAAGCAGAAATGACCAGTCATCCTACCTGGGAGATCCTAAGAATTTTGTCGTTAATGAGCTGTACTCCATAGACGTTCTATAGTTTCTGGTGTTAGTAAATACCCAAAAAAAAAAAATTGTAAATTATATAGATATAATATTATAAATAATAAAAAATATTTTTATAAAAAAATTTTTTTTAAATTTTTATACAAAAAAAATATTGAATATGTATATATAAGTTTGATACGATATATTATTAGTAATATATTTTTAAAAATATAATAATATAATAATAATTTTAATATTTTTTATTAATCTTTATAATAATTAAAATATAAAATATTTAATTAATTATTAATCTTAATATAATATATAATTAAAATTTTTTATATAATAAATAATATATTAATCAATTAAAAAAAAAAATTAATTAATTAACTTACATTTCAGACTTCAAATCTGGTTTCTTCCCATTCTCCATTTGCCTCTCTGACAGGCTGATAAGGTCGGTTCAGCATCATTAATAAACGGCCAGTGGCTTTGGCAGCACCTGTGTAAACTAAACAGCTCATTAAATTATGATTACAGTTTGCCTTCAAAATCATACGTTATAAGGCCCATAATTTCAAACTGATTTGACTTGTAGATGCAGAAACGAATAGTTTGGAGTACCTTTCACAATCCATGAGCAGAGCCTTGTCTTGTCATTCACATTACTTCTAGTGAAATCAAGAAACCAAAACAAAAATTTGTTTTATCTTTCGGGATGGCTTTTGTTTTTAAGTCGGGTCTGATACTGTTTTTTCATGAATATCTAACTTTATATTGGGTAAATCTAAGTGGGAACGATCGAAGATGTTGGACTCATATTTACGAGTAAATTTCATTTTTCCATTAGAGATAAAAAGTTTAATTTAAATTTAAGAATTTTGATTCTTTTTAACTCTAACAAAAAAAAAATTCTCTAATAAAAACTAAGAACAGAACAAAAATGAACAAAATTCTTATAATTGAAGATAAACTGAAGAGGGAGATATATGTATCCCATCCCCATGTCGTTCCATCCTATCTCCATCTTTATCCTTATCATTTTATATAAATATATTTATTTAAAATATTAATATATATTTATAGTTTTTAATTATTTATGTTTTTTAAATTTATTCAAATTTTTATTGTATATATTAAATCGGTTAATATATAATATTTATAACATTTAGTGTAAATTATACTTAATTTTGTTATTTAATATATTTATGTTATGTTCAAAAAATATA
This sequence comes from Mangifera indica, assembly GCF_011075055.1. Classification (NCBI taxonomy): domain Eukaryota; kingdom Viridiplantae; phylum Streptophyta; class Magnoliopsida; order Sapindales; family Anacardiaceae; genus Mangifera; species Mangifera indica. The sequence continues at coordinate 11,204,880 of NC_058155.1, forward strand.
AAGAGAAAATTTTTTCTTACAAATATAGAATTTTTTTTTTTTTCAAAAAATAGAAAGAAGAAGGAGAGAAAATTTTTCTTTATAAGAAATGGGACGCAGAATCCTTGTTATCTCTATAACAGAGAAGGCGATCTCTTTCCTATTGTTGTCCCTATTTTCCACTAAAAAACTTCTCTCAATATAAAACATACTTTTTTTCATTGAAGCTCACTCTTTTATTCAAGAGAGCTTAATCATCTCCCTGTTATAATTATTAACATCTCATTTTCTTGACAAGTCAACTCACATTCTCATCCTTGTAAGCCACAGTCCTGATAAACTCAATCATCCTCAAAATCACCCACCAATTGTTTCAGCTCATCAACACACCACTGCATTGAAGAATTTTCATAGGTTCTGCAACACGTTGCCTGAAATCTTGAGGTCAAATTGACGTGTTCAAAAGGCTATTACTGCACACATAGTGATTGGACTTTGCCCTCACAACAACGGGGTTTGTCAAAGTGGCTTTCGTCTAGTGAAATTTTTAAGAGAGAGAACCGGTCGTGTCGTCAGAGGAACGCGAGAGGGCGCCACGAAATACAGAGCTTGCACTACTTTGGGCAAGACGGTTAATAGGAGAGGAGTCTATGGTGGTTAGAATTTCTAAAGAACTGTAAGGTACCGAATTATAAGCATTTAAACGATTAAAATTTTATAAACGTGACATCTGTAAAAATATTAATTTTTTTCTAAATTGTTGAAAGATAAAATCATTTTATCTTTGTACGGTTAAAATTTTTATAAACAAAATAGAAAAATGTGATTTACCGTGGAAAATTGTGCTTTTCTTTTTCACCCCGTGGCTGGAAAATGTAATTTACTCCGAACTTTGATCATTAGATGGAGAAAATTGCATGTGCATGAATTTTACTGTATGTTTTCAAAATCAATAATATTATATATAAATAACAATATATTATTATATAATTAAATATTATTTTATTTTTTATTTTTAATTATTTAATTATATAATAATATATTATTATTTATGAAATTAGATTCATAACCCCACTCATTCAAAATTTTGAAGTGAAGTAAACATTTGTTGTTTTATCTCTATCCTTACCGTGCTTTAGCTCTATATAAAGCATATACTTCTCCCTCCAATGACTTGAGACACCACAAAGAAAACATTCCATTTAAACTCAACTCAAGTTGACTCACTCACCTTTTACAAAGAGAAAGCTGGAAGGCAGAGAGATGGTTGGAATTTTGGTTTGTTTTTTCATAATTCTCTTTTCTTTATCATATATTTTCCCCTTAAGAAGGGATAAGAGAGAACCCCAAAAAAGGGTTAAGCTTCTTCCTGGTTCAATGGGATGGCCTTTCATAGGAGAGACTCTTCAACTCTATTCTCAAGACCCGAATATCTTCTTTGCTTCCAAACAAAAAAGGTTTCAGCTATTTCTTCATCTGCTAACTGCTGCCTTGTTTTTTTTTTTTATATTTTCTTCAGTGCATGTATATACTGAAACATGGTGGAAATGGTTTATTAGGTACGGAGAAATTTTCAAGACTCATATTCTTGGATGCCCATGTGTTATGCTGGCTAGCCCTGAGGCTGCGCGCTTTGTATTGGTGACACAAGCTCATCTGTTTAAACCCACTTATCCAAAGAGCAAAGAACGTTTGATTGGTCCCTCGGCTCTCTTTTTTCACCAGGGAGACTACCATCTTCGTCTGAGGAAGCTGGTTCAAGGATCCTTGAGCCTCGATGCAACTCGTAGCTTGGTTTCACGTATTGAAACGGCGGCAGTTTCCTCTCTAGAATCGTGGGCAGGCGGCCGTGTCATTAACACCTTCCAAGAAATGAAAAAGGTTTATTTAATTTAGTGCTGCATTTTGTTGGTTGCTGAGAGGTTGCTTTATTTGTACAAAGCTCAATATTCCTATTTTTGTCCCTTGCAGTTTTCATTTGAATTAGGTATACTAGCCATTTTTGGGCATTTGAAGGACCATTACAGAGAAGAGCTGAAGAAAAACTACAGCATACTTGATAAAGGCTACAATTCCCTTCCTACAAACATCCCTGGAACTCCTTACAGAAAGGCCTTACAGGTAAGCTTGAAAATAATAGTCTTGTTTTTCCCATTTCTAGGCTTTAAAATAGCATCTCTTTAACTGAGCTTTTTACTGTAGGCAAGAAAGAGACTGAGTCAAATACTGAGTGATATTATTCGTGAGAGGAAGGAGAAAGGATTACTTGAAAAGGATCTCCTGGGTTGTTTGTTGAACTCCAAAGATGACAAGGGAGAAGCGCTTACTGATGACCAAATCGCGGATAACATAATCGGTGTGCTTTTTGCTGCTCAAGATACTACAGCTAGTGTAATGACATGGATTGTCAAGTACCTCCATGACAACCTGAAACTTCTGGAGGCTGTAAAGGTATTGTCCATAAGAAGACAAATCATATGCGGGCTCTAGAAGAAGAAGTTTTTCTCACCCTGTTCTAATTTGTCTTTTCATCTTTGAAAAATATCGATATGTGATGCTGTCTTTGTAGGCTGAACAGAAGGCCATCCACAGAGCAAATGAAGAAGGTAATCAACAGTTGAGCTGGTCTCAAACTAGAAAAATGCCAGCCACTAGCAAGGTAAGTGCCTGGGAAACAAACACATGGCTTCTTTTTTAGAGTAATGCTAGCTGCACACACTTTTGAGAATACAGTTGAATTCACGGATGATGTATTATCCTATGAATAGATATTAATATATCTTAAATTTAAAATTATTCAATCTCATAATGACACATAATCTATACACTTAATTGGATATTTAAAAGTGTATACTAATAACAGTGAAACGTGACTTATTCAGGTCATATTAGAGAGTTTGAGGATGGCAAGCATTATATCCTTCGCCTTCAGAGAAGCAGTGGCCGATGTAGAATACAAGGGTAAGATTAGAAATTGTTGAATAAAAATTTACTTCTTCATGAAGGAATAAAAAGTTATGGATTCTGAACACACAAAAAAAAAAAAAAAATGGCCATATATGTTGACATTAATGATTGCAGCCAATAGTTTTGAGTGATTATTAACAAGAAAATGACATTTCTAAGGAGATTTCTTAATGTGGGATTGGCCACAGGCTACTTGATTCCAAAAGGATGGAAAGTGATGCCTTTGTTCAGGAGCATTCATCACAATCCAGAATTTTTTGCTGATCCTCAAAAATTTGATCCTTGGAGATTTGAGGTATGAGTTGGCTAAGATATTTGTGTTTGCGTTTCATTTTTTCTTTCTTCTTTTTTGGCATTGCTATGTTGCCTAATTTTGAGGACTCAATTGGATAATCAGATAATCTGTTATCATATAATTGAATGTTACTTTATTTTTCTTCATATGACAACATAACATATGAAGTACTTAATTAATTATTCAAAATTAAGTATACATAGTTTTATTGTTCTTTTTATAAAAGTGCACACGTGCAAGGCTAAAGCCCTGCCAAGATTTTTGCATGGTGTTTATGGTTACAATAAAATTATGAGTATAAATAATGAATATAAATTCGAATATAAACGATGATTTGTCATCATATAATTGAGTGATTTTGAATAAAAAAATAAAACAATACTCAATATATTATCATATATATTTAAGTTTGTACACATTATTTATGTATATAGTTTTGACGGGTAAGTTATGCCTTCTCCTGAAATTTCGCTTGTTTTTACGTGTATGAAGGTTGCGCCAAAACCCAACACATTTATACCATTTGGTAGTGGAGTACATTCCTGTCCTGGAAATGAGCTTGCCAAGCTGGAGATGCTTGTCATGATCCACCATTTGGTCTCCAAGTTCAGGTAGTCTTGAAAATCACTCTTCTTTATAAGATGTGACAAAATTCAGATACAATTTTAAAGCATAAAAGATCTTCCTGGTAGAGTGTTCATGGTGAATGTTTTTTGTAGGTGGGAAGTGATAGGATCCGAGAATGGGATTCAGTATGGTCCATTCCCAATTCCTCAACAAGGACTACCTGCCAGATTTTGGAAACAATCTACAAGCTGAAAGGAAACACGACGCATGGTAATAGAATAGGTGACCTACAATACACACTAGACTACTTTTTTTGTCGGGTAATTTTTATTGTATTAAATAGACTAGATCATCCCCTTCAAGCATCTGGGGATCGAGGATAATTCCTTTTTCTTCCCCTTCTCTTTTACGTGCAACATTCATTTTCTAAACTTTTAATCAATAATATGCAATGTAAACTAGTTAATTGTACAAAAAGCGAGTAAAACTATGTGTATTAACAATTAATACTATTTTGTGGACTAATGAGAAAAGGTTTTATCAAACCAAGCTAATAATATACCCATGTGTTTCTCAGCCAAAGAATCTAAGGAAAAAGGAAATATTACTCAACTAATGACAAACAGCTTTGCATTAAACTATAATATTTTTTTTAAAAAATTTTGGTCTGATCATGTTAGTTCAAATTGCCCCATATTTGAATTAACTACAAATATTGTTTTTAAACCATCACCACACCTTTGTCCCCAGAGAGCAACCAATCATACGCTCAGCAGTTTATAAGAGGCTACAAAAGAGTAATGTGTTATCATATGATTGGCCAAGTTGAAAGAAAGTGCCTCTGGCTTGAGAGCACTCTATAAATCAAACACTTGCATACTATATTACATGGACCCTACTAGATGTGGCTGCAAGAGCTTGGTAGTAATGAATCTACTGGTTTTTCCACAATGGCACTGGCTGTAATACTTTGAAGTAACTCCAGTCTGTAGGCCCCTAACTACATGTAATGGAGTTTGCTTCCCCAAATACATGTTTAGATGCATGAGATTGACATTTGATATTAAATGCGTAGCTCAATGCACAAGCAAATGATTAACAAGCACTGATATTATTCATAACAGAAAATAAAAGCAGTTAGATGCAGTGTTCACCCATAAACACAATATGGTTTTTTTTGTGTACACTACATATAACTTTTAGAGATGTATAACTTTCTACGGCAGTTTGATCTTATCTTTGACCAGTCCAAAATACCTTAAAATTTTACTTCAGAAGAGAAGCCGTGAATACCTAATAGGCTTAATCATTTGGATGATGAGAATTTCATAATGGCTGCAACAATCCTCTCTTTGTCTCTCGTTGGGAATGCTTCCAGTAGAACTCCATTTTTGTAGAAGTGGAAGAGGGGAACCGTCTGGTTCAGTTAAGGGTCATCTTAGTTACAGCTAATGAATCATGATGCAGGAAAAAGAAATTTAAGAATGCTTCATGGATTATGTTGCATATAAAGATGCTATCTGAATTCAATTTTTAGCATGGTTTAAGAAAGAAACAGACCACATGATTTTTATGAGAAAATTATTTTTCCAATTATTTTTTCATGTTTATCAACTTTGCTAGAAAACTATATATCTAAAAAGAAACAAGATCAATCTTTCTTATCCATCCAAATTCAAAATTTTAATTATCTTAGCTAGTGTGATTTGATGTGAAACAAAGCCAGCAGTGCAAACCATCTTGAATATCGAAGAATCGTAGTCAGATAAAAATATAAATTTCCAGCAGCAACAGAGTGATTAAAAAATAGTATCCTTCCAAGAATTTGAGATCTGTAATGTATATAAGCCATGTTAAAAAGAAACACCAGGCACAAAAATTACCTTTATTCTTAACCGTTCAGCGACCTCAGATTGTTCATCGTACTCATCAATCACCTGCAGTAGACAGCATATAAACCAAATCAAATGTTTGGTATAAATTTCTGAATAGCAATATTACAAAGCATTCATCAGAAAAAGAAAAGGATGAAGTGAACCCAAATTCTTTTAGCTATTTGTAAAAGAACACCAAGGTCAGCTAATTAACAACTGACAAGGGCAGTGCAAGACACTGTGGAGGGTTCCTCAACAGGACCTATTCTGTAAAACCATAAATGAACACTTTAGATCAAAATCCTCAGGCATGAGCGGTTCTTATTCACTGTCAACGATGAAATTGACATACATGGTTCAAATAAAAGCACTTGGATCAGAAATTTTATACTTTATGTATCAGTAGCTTGCCGGAAAGTAGCCAATCTATTACTTTTGATCATTCATCCATTCTTAAGTAGTCCTGTTTTGCAATAGCCTCTTGGCAATTTTAAATCTAAGCAAACATAAGTTGTATGCAATTTAGAAAAAGTTGAAGCTTATAAAAATACCCACATTATGTTTTAAGAAGATTACTGGAGCTTCCTCATCACCAGACCCCCTGCATAATTTTGCAAACCCTTGCTCTATATACTTGCAGCTTCCACAAGAAGTTCGATAAAAATCAACGACAACCAAAGAATCTGTTTCTTTCGCCCTTTCAAGAATTTTGAAGAACTCTTCATCAGTCCTAAATTCTCTAACACATTCAACAGGACAGAGATCCTCATCTTCATCGGATAATTCCCCTAGATTGCCATCAATGACACTTCTGATTTTCGGAGGTTGTTGTGTGTGGTTAATTTTTAAATAGCCCAAACTTGTATTGTTACTGACAGATAGAATTTCAGCCCTCATGCAAAAAAATGATTTAGCAAAAGTCCCATCAGTATACAAGCCAGGTACCATACAGGAAATTCTAGAATCAAGATCTCTACCTAGATTGTTTCCCAACTTGAAAGAGGCCTTTTTATAAAGAGTATATTGACTTTGCATGACAGCATACGGCAAGCCTTCACAACAACTACCTATATAAGACTTAAAACTAAGAATCTACGCAAAACCATTGGCATTTCATATAATACTTTGTGAATGGAGCAATAGATCCCAGATCGTTCATCATTCCTCTATCTCATTCTGTTGGCAGAGTGACATATAACCTGACAGCCATTAAAGGAAAAAGAAAACAGAGATATTAGAGTCTCCACATGGTTGGCCAAATATATATGAATTTTAAAATCCAAAATCAACAAATTCAGAATAGTCCAAAACATTCCATCTATGAAAAGTTTCAACAAAAATAATACCAAAATACACAGAACTATTTTCTCTTAGTAACTTTCCTCCATCATATAATAACTACACATATCACAAACAGCATAATCCTTGTAAGCACATTGTAACTATGCTAGTCAAAATTGCAAGCAAATACTGAGACAGGAGACAAGATCTGACAATTAATCCTAATAAGTCAGAATGAATAGTTTATCAACTTAAAGTCGTATCAAGATAGATAGTTTTATGATCATAACTATGCATTCCTCCAGAATAAGAAACTAGTTGGCGCCTAACGATATAAACAGGAGAAACTGAAAGAAATTCCATACAAATGAAATCGAACAAGTGAATAGCGCTTACCAGAGGCAGTTATAGAACCACCTGCTTTGCAAAATCGGAACTGAAGAAGCTTCGAATGAGAAATGACACGCCATTTACCATATCCGCTTTGTTGTCCTTGCTCCATCCAGATAATCCTACATATCATCATCAACTTGGTTCAGTAATACGGGTCATACTTGGGTCTGTACAAGTTTGTTCTAAAGGCCTAGCCCAATCAAAACTAAATTTGTACCATTATTAAATTATGTATTGTATTATATATTAAAATTTTAATTTTTTGTATTATATATTTTGTATTGTATTAAATTACAAAATATGTATTTTTAAAAGTATTATTAATAGTAAAAAATTCTAAATATCATATTATCATATTAAAAAATATTATAAATTATCTTCTAAAGTTATAAAATTTCTCATATATAATCTTACCAAATCATCACTTTTTTAAAAAGATGTATCAATAATATATATTATCATATCATATAATATATATATTATTTTGTATTAATTTGATATATTTTAAAATACAAATTGTTTTTTTATTTATATTATATGAAAAAAAAAAATCTTACTCGAATTAGAAACTAATCGGACACACCACAGAGCTGAAATCCCAACCCAAAAAGAGTAAGCTCATTCAAATGGTATAACAAAAAAGGCCGAACCCATTAAGGGAGACGTTAGGCCCATGTCTATCCTTATCAAAACGAGAGTGCAGTTAATGATTCGAATGCGTGTCGGTTCCTCATCTAATCCCTGCCAACCGCAATCAACAATGTCAGCGCGGCACCCATCGTCCCCTATTTCTCCCCCTCCCTTGGCTTTTCAACGCTCTTATTTTCATCGCCATTGTCATAAATATTCTCTCAACGGTCCGCAATTTTAGCCCAATTCAATGGCTAACTCAACTCAGCTCAAGTCTGATGCTTTGTTGGAGCAAATGAAACAACATCTGAGCACTGATGTCGGTAAAGAACTCACAAAGAAAATCGGCCTTGTCTATCAGATCAATATTGCTCCCAAAGTATGTCCTTTTTCATTTTTTATGATTTTTTTGTCCTAATTAAGTAGTAACCCACTTTTTGCCATGTTTATGAATTGCAGAAAATTGGGTTTGAAGAGGTTACCTATATTGTTGATCTTAAAAAAGGAGAGGTCACTAAAGGTTAGAGATTTTGATATTGATCTGATATTTGTTTTCTGTTTCGCAATAGAATTGACTACTTTCTGATCCAGTTTTTCATGGTAAAGCTAAACGCTGAACTGTTTGATTGTTTTCCTAATACATTAGCGAATTTTCGAAAATTTTAGGTACATACGAAGGAGGAAAGCCGGATGCCACATTTTCTTTCAAGGATGAAGATTTTATCAAGGTTGCCACTGGAAAGATGAATCCCCAGATTGCTTTCATGAGGTGCAGACTGTCAAGTTTTCTGATGTTACTTGTTGACTATCTCTTTTTGTTGATGGTAATTGCTTTGTGATATTTGATTTATGCAGAGGTGCAATGAAAATTAAGGGAAGCCTTAGTGCCGCACAAAAATTCACTCCAGACATTTTCCCCAAGCCTTCAAAGATGTGAGCAGAGCAGATACCTTTAAGAGGGGTATTTCCATTACTGTTCTTTCATCTGGGTTAAATGTGTTAAATTTAGGCAGAAATTATAAATGTGTTACAACTGTAGCAGGTATAATTGACAATAATATATATATATATATATATATATATATATATATAATGTCAGTGCTTAATCATATGTTACTGGTTTGGAGACTTTTTTTTGTTTCAAACTGCCCGTTGTTTATCATTGATATCTTCCATTTCTGTTTTTTTCCTATTGCATATTTCATAGAAGCATACAAGGATTGGATTTGAGACAAAGAGAGTTTGAGATCGATTGGCTTGAAATCGACGAATCACGAATCGTGACTTAAACTTGATTTGAAAACAATCTAACATAGGATTCAAATTCATTTGAATTCAATTTGTTTATGAAAAATCCAATCCGGAGCTTAAGCTCGAGTTGAATCTACCATGAGCTAATACTGTAACTTTGCTGGGAATCTCATTGACGGGCTGAAATTATGAAATACTGATAGTGCTACTTCTAGTTGGCACGTAATCACAAATATTATTCAATATTTTTTTTATTATCAATAAAATATTAACAATTTATAATCATATTACACAATTTTAATATTTTTTATGACCTCTGTTTTATCCTGTGTGTTCCATGCAGAAAATTGAATATTAACTTCAATTAATTCCCTGTTTAATTAAAAAAAAAAAATGATAACGTATGAATAAATAAATACATGCTTACCGGTTGAGACCGTTGGAAAAAAAGCCAACAAGCGCAACGATCCAAATTCAAATTTCGAACTTCGAGGCATTGACATACCCAAATCTTCTCTCATTTTCTAAGCTTTTTATCAAAAGCAAACACAGAATCAACCAGGAAGTCACGAATGGGTGGGTCTCACAGTCGCGAAGATCTTGAAATGTCGGACTCAGATGAATATGAAAGCGAAGAAGAAGACAATTACGAGGACTGCAAAGAAGAATCCCCGGATAGGTCATCATCTTCTTCAAGACGCAGACCCAAAACGCCCTCATCTCATGATGAAGTGGAAACCAGGCTCAAAGCCTTGAAAATTAAGTACACGTCAGCTGCTCAAAATCCTAATGCCGTTAAGCTTTATCTTCACGTCGGTGGCAACACGCCAAAAGCCAAATGGGTCACCTCCGAGAAACTTACTTATTATGTTTTCATCAAAACTTCAGGAATCAATGGCCACGATGAAGAGGAGGATGATGATGAAAGTGAAAACGAAAATGAAGAATCATGCTGGGCTTTGAAAGTGGGCTCCAAGATTCGAGTTAAAGTGTCCCTGGAAATGCAATTAAAGACTTGTAAAGATCAACTTCGTGTTGATTTTGTGGCGCAAGGTGTATGGGCTATGAAGTTTTTTAGCGATGAGGATTACAAGGTTTTTGTTACCAAGTTTCAAGACTGTTTGTTTGAGAACACATGTGGGTTTGAGCCAAATGAAGCAAACAAGATGAAGGTTTATGGGAAGGATTTTATTGGGTGGGCTAAGCCTGAAGCGGCTGATGATTCATTGTGGGAAGATGCAGATGATAGTTTCTTGAAAAGCCCTCAGTCAGCAACTCCAATTGGGGCTCATCAAAATTTGACAGAGGAGTTTGAGGAGGCACCAAATACAGGGATACAGAGTTTGGTATTGGGTGCACTGGATAATAGTTTCTTGGTGAGTGATTCTGGTGTTCGGGTTGTTAAGAATTTTTGTGACGGAATTCATGGGAAAGGTTTATTTGTGAATTTCGATGACAGGAATTACAGGAGTGGTTCTAATTTGGTGCATTCCATGCCGAAAAAGGCACTTCTTATGAGGGCCGAGAGTAGTATGTTACTCATGAGTCCAGCGAGTGAGATAAAGCCTCATCATGCTACTGGGTTACATCAGCTTGATATTGAAACTGGAAAAGTAGTTACACAATGGAAGTTTGAGAAAGATGGTACGGATTTTACAATGAAAGATATTGTTAACGATAGTAAAGGAGCACAACTGGATCCTTCAGGTTCTACCTTTTTAGGATTGGATGATAACAGGCTTTGTAGGTGGGATATGCGTGATAAAAAGGGGATTGTTCAGAATCTTGTGAATTCTAATGCCCCTGTGTTGAATTGGACCCAGGGGCATCAATTCTCCAGAGGAACTAACTTTCAGTGCTTTGCTAGTACTGGTGATGGCTCAATTGTTGTTGGCTCTCTTGATGGAAAGATTCGATTGTACTCGAGCAGTTCAATGAGACAGGCAAAAACAGCTTTCCCTGGTCTTGGGTTACCCATTACTCATGTGGATGTTACCTTTGATGGGAAGTGGATACTGGGAACTACTGATAACTATTTGATCCTTATCTGCTCACTCTTTACTGATAAGAATGGTATGACCAAGACTGGTTTTAATGGTCGTATGGGAAACAGGATTGCGGCTCCCAGATTGCTGAAGCTTACTCCTCTGGATTCACATTTGGCTGGAGTTAATAACAAGTTTCGCAATGCTCAGTTTTCTTGGGTAAGCATATTAATTTTCCTCGTACAAAGCCTGCTTGCTTTTGGTTTCTACAGCAGATGAAATTCTGTATTCTCTGTCTTCTATCATATCTATTGGCTAGTGGATTTGGAATGAAGAGCTTAGTTGGTATATATTTAAATTGATAATTTGTGGAGCTTGGTTTTGAAGTGATATATATTTGTATGTTTTACTTTCAGTGCCAAGGAAGTTTATGCATTTTTTATCCTGTGGTCTTTCTAGACTTTTAAGAGTTTTCTATTTGTGTCTTTGCAGTGTGAGAACTTCTGAACTGCTTTTGAGAATGATCAGAACTATAACACATGTTACTAGTATAATTACAGCAGCATAAATGTTATGTCTAAATCTGCCGTTGTTTCATTAAAGTTTTGTATCTAAACTGAGACTTTGTTGATTGCTCAACAACTAAGTAATATTATATGCTGTTTAAATTTTTTGCAAAACTGATAATATTGGTTTGCCCATTTTTGTACATTAAAGTGGTGGGAAGGTCCCTCCACTGACAATAGACTTTCCATTACCATCACACTGAATATTATTTTGTTAACTCACATCAGCATTGCTTGGTGTTTTCTCACGCTCCTTAGTGACATTGTTATTTTGTGTTTTAAAATTACATAGGTAATGGAGGATGGCAAACAAGAGCGTCATCTGGTTGCAACTGTAGGCAAGTTTAGTGTGATATGGAACTTTCAACAGGTGAAGAATGGCTCTCATGAGTGCTACCGAAATCAGGAGGGCCCAAAGAGCTGCTACTGCTATAAAATTGTTCTCAAAGATGATTCCATTGTTGATAGTCGTTTTATGCATGACAAATTTGCAGTCAGTGATCTGCCTGAGGCCCCTCTGGTAATTGCCACGCACATGAAAGTCAGCTCCTTCAGCATATCCAGCAGACCCTGATATTTGTTACCTTGTCCTCTGTTTTCTAATATACTCTATTAGCTTTCTACTTCTTAGCTTTGTTAATGAAGCCTCTGGTTCATGCTAAACTTCGTAGATGTATATATATATATATACACATTAGGTCATCTTTGTAAATCGTTTTGGGGACCAATGAATTCTAATAGTATTCTCTTTCTGCAGTTCTCTAGATCATGTTGGATCTTGAAAATGATGAGACTCAGTTGATATTATTGTTGTATAATTTGTCAAAAAAGCATAAATTTCTTCCCTTATGTTCAAAATGGGATTCTGGGTGGAGGGTTATTTGTCAACTGCTGATGTGGGTAGCTAAATTTTGGTTATTTGTTAACAGATTGTCCCTGTTTCAGTTAGAAATTGTGGTTAGAGGAACTAAAAGGCCAAACAATTGGGTAGAGATTGATGCTTATTCCTGAAAATTCGTTTATAATTGGACATGCAAGATTAACTTCTAATGAGAAAAGAAACTTCCGTGTGTTTACCGATACAAGATCGGTGACAGCAAACTGGAAGAGCCAGAGTTTGCAGGTATGCCGTAATTAAAGACAAGTCTACGATGTGTGGTTAAAAATTAACATCTTAAGATAAGTGGACCCTCTCTATCATGTTTTTCAGTTTAAATATATATGCCTCCAAATAAATTTAGTTGATAGAGAAGTAAAAGAAAAATGGCGGTCGCAGTTGGAAGAGGGTTCCTTATTCGGCCTTGCTCTTCATCATCCCTCCTTTGCAATGACTTACCTAAAACTTCACCGAGCATCACAGCCACATTTTCTCCTTCTAAGCCGGCAACCATTCGACGTTATTCAGCATCTGTGGTTCAAGCCCAGCAGCGGCCTACATGGCTTCCTGGGCTCGACCCTCCTCCGTATCTCGATGGAACGTGAGCCTCTCTGTATTATTGTACATTTTCAACTTCATTAGTTTCACTGTAATTTTATTGAATTTGACCTGTGTTTGGGTTACTGAAGATTAGCCGGAGATTTTGGATTTGATCCACTTGGGCTTGGAGAGAACCCAGAGAGCTTAAAATGGTACGTCCAAGCAGAGCTGGTGCATGCTCGTTTTGCCATGGCCGGAGTAGCTGGAATTCTTTTTACAGATGTGAGCGAAACCAAGCACTCCTCTTATCCACATAAAGCTTTATTTTTTACTTTTTTTTTCTCTGCTGGGCTGCGCAACTGAAGTACGAATCTGAGCAAGAGGAAGCTGACTCATTGAAAGGATAAAGAAAGAAAATTAGCTTTAGAGTTCAACTGTTTTTTCTTTGCATTTTGGTAACCAGAAAATGTTTTTGCAGTTACTCCGCGTAACAGGTATAAACAAATTACCGGTTTGGTATGAGGCGGGTGCAGTAAAATTCGAGTTTGCCAGCACAACAACTTTGTTCATCGTTCAACTTCTCTTGATGGGGTATGATGTCTATCCATGTTTGACAATAAGGAAATGTTAATACAGAAAAAATAGGCTTGCACATACGAAATCGTTTCACTTTTAAACATAACTTTCCAAATTGAAATCGGTTGGTATTTGTTGTTTCAATTTTAGTTTCGTTGAAACCAAAAGATACATGGATTTCGTTAGTCCTGGATCGCAAGCGAAGGAGGGATCCTTCTTTGGATTGGAAGCTGCTTTAGAAGGTTTAGAGCCTGGGTAATTCTCTTGACTCAAGGAAAGATAATGTCAATTGAGTTATAACTAAACCTGGAAAATTATTTGTACTCTGGGGAATAGAGATTTGAGTCTTGAGTTTTAATGTTTTTCTCCTCTGATGAGCAGTTACCCTGGAGGTCCTTTGCTTAACCCTCTTGGCCTGGCTAAAGATATAAAAAATGCCCATGAATGGAAGCTCAAAGAGATTAAGAATGGTTTATTTTCAGAGCTTTTTGTGATTACTTTCTGAATGGTTTTTTTTTTAGGTTTTTTGATATTAGTCTCCTTGGCAGGACGGCTTGCTATGGTGGCTATGCTGGGCTTTTTTGTGCAAGCTTCAGTGACTCATGTAGGACCAATCGAAAACCTCCTGGAGCACCTTTCAAATCCATGGCATAAAACTATTATCCAGACCCTTGCTAATTCTGGTTCCTGATGTTAATCGAAGTTGATGCGTTACAACTCTCAGTCTATATGGTGATTTGTAAATTAAATTCGTACGTCATTGGATTTTAATTTGATTTCAATGATGATTCCGGCTTGCCGGATTCGAACCAGCTATCTAAGGATGAGAGCTTGTGCATACTGGAGTCCTCCGATCTACCAACTGAGCTAAAGCCGGTAACACCTTCTTGTGTCTTTCAACTTGTGTTTTAATTGAAACTGAAACCAAGTATCATGTTATTGCTTAAGAGGAGTATCTGGCAAAGATCCCAAATTCTTTCATTAATATAAGATAAACTTTTACACTAATTACATATCAGAAGTCTCCTTCATACAATCCTTTCTCTGAGCAAAAGGTATAATAATCCAATCAATTTTATCATACACACAAATTACAACAGACTCCAGTATTTACATTGGAGTAAAATTTTCACGTATATCTAGTTTACATGCTCACTGTGTAGGGTAAAAAAAAAAAAACCCAGAAAACAGGAAAAATCACAACTGGAAAATATTTAACATACTGCTCAGGGAGCATTTGATGACTTGGATGCATGTGACCTTCTTCTGCCAAAAAACATAAAAATACGTGGAAACAGTGACCTTTTCTTTTTCTTATGATGCTTTTTTTCTGGAGTTGAATCATTTTCAGTGTTACTTTTTGATATATGATCAACAGAAGCATCTTCCATTTCGTCATAATTCTTTGATTCTTTCCTCTCATTAAAACTAGGCTTTGGGCTGTTATCGGGGTTAATTTCTTGACCAAATTCACCGGCTTTTCTTCGTTGCTCATTTTCAGCCCTCCGCTTTCTCAACTCCTGTTCAGTACCCAGCTTCCCTTCTACGGCCTTCTCAGCCTTATCCATTGCAGATTTCAGAGCTTCTTTTCTTGCAGCCATCTCCTTATTTACTTCTTCCAACTTCTCCAAGCTTCTCAACTCAGACTCTTTTGCTACCTCAATTTGAGAGATGGCAGTTGCCACCCTCATGTTGGCTTGCTCCTCTGCCTCATGGGCACACTTGCTGAGCTCAAAATACTCCTCTACAGAAAGTGTAACACCAGTAGTGGGTGACTCCACATCATTGGTGCTCTTAGCCGCTTCACTCTCTTGCAATGCTTTGACAGCTGCTAAAGCTAATTTTTCTGAAGCCTTGGCAGCCTCTATCTCCTTCTGAGTAGCCAGTAACCTACTCTCCGTGGTACTTGCTCCAGCCTTTGCCTGCTCAGCTTCTTCCTTCACCTTGTGCAACTCTTCACGAGCCATCTGAGCAACTGACTTTGCCTGGTCTGCCTCTTGTGCTGCTTGCTGTAGTTGCTTGGGAAGTTCCACCATCTTCTGCTGAGCTTCTTTCTCCTTCATCTGAACAAGTGCTATCTCTGACCTGGTCCTGTCCAGCTCAGCTTCCAAAGAATCAACAGCTACTGATGCCATTCCTTCTCTCTGCCTAATGTTGGCAAGAGCTGATTTCTCTTTTTCAAGCTCTGATTTTAATGATATGACTGCCACCTTCAAGCAATTCACTTCAGCAGTGGCTTTCTCAATGTTTAGTTTCACTTCTTTAAGTTCCTTCTTTGCTGATGCAACTGCTGCCTGTATCTCAGTATGAGATTTCATCTCTGTTTCCTCTAATTCACCATTTGAATGTCTGTCTTCATTAGTTTCCTCTTTCAATTTTGATTCCATATAAGCTGCTAGTTCAGCTTTCAAATCAAGTAGCAAGGCTGAAGCAGTGTCTAGTTTTGATTTGAGATCCTTTGTTAAAAGAATTTGCTGGGTAAGTTTTTGGAGCTCCTCTTCTGCCTGCTTCAATTCCTTCTCCCAAAAGTGAGAATCTTGATCCCTGGCCATAGCTGCTCCTATTCTTTGCTCTTCAGCCTCCAGATGGGCAGCATGTGCAGACTCTAAGGACTCCTTTGCTGCAAGTAGCTCAATAGTCAGCTCCTCCACTGTTTTTTCAACTTCCTTGGAAGCCAAAACGGCTGCTTCTGCATTCTTTATGGCTAGGTCTTTGTCAGACACCAAAGCAGCATAATCCTTTTGAAGTGATTCCAACTCTTCTTTTACAGATTTCAGCTCTTCAACTGCAGCTGTATGCCTGGCTTGAGCAACCTCAAATTGTGCCTTGGCTGCTACACTAGCATCATCAGCGATCCCTTGTTCCATTTCTTCCACCCTGAGTTTGGCGAGTTCAGAGTCTTGTTTTGCTTGCTGTTCTTCAGTTTGTGCCCTCTCTAGACTAAGTTTCAATTCTTCTATTAGTCTCTTCGTGTGGTCAAGCTCCTTGAGTACTTCGCTCTTTTCCTCTTCAGCAGCCTCTGACCTTTTTCTATACTCAGGTATCTCTTCTTCTGCCTTATCCAGTTCCAGCTCTACAAACTTGCGTCTCTACATGGCCAAAGAAATTGAAGTCAGTTTTAGCGATCAGACAAATCTATCAGTGAAGCACAGTGACAAATATATTGGAACCAAGCATAGAAGAAATCTGATTAGTATCCTTTAAGCATTCATGCAAAAGACTGAGAAGATGCAAGCACAAACACATGTACCTCCATAGTTTGCATTCTATGGGCTTTCCAATCAACAATTCCTCCAAATTTGGAAACAGCCTCTTTAACAGACTCGAAAGGTGCAGTTGTATCAATAAGACCTCCCTTCAAGTCAACCTGATTAACTAGCTTAGGAGAACTGATACCATATCTAGGAGAATTGACATAGATTCTAGGAGAACCGAAACCATATCTAGGAGAATTGACATATATTCTAGGAGAACTATAAATATGCTTAGGAGAATTGACAGTTGTTGAGGCTCTCACAGCCATTCTGGCAAGCTTTGCATGGGGTAGGTCTAGATCATCGGATGGCTCTACTCGTTGGTCACTTCTAGAATCTAGTATCCGAGGAGAGGAAGAAGAGGGTGTATCACTGTCATCAGTATGATCATAGGAACCACCAACAGAGCCAAGATCTTGGGATTTGCTTTCATCAGAGTTGTCACGCATGACTTCAATCTTTGATTGATTAGATGAAACTGTTGAAGTTGACGTGGTATTGTCGGTTGAAAGATATTGTTCTTGTTCCAAAACTGGCTTATCAGCAGCATCACATACTGGTTCTGATTTGGAACTCTCCATAGTTGACAATTCAGATACTTTTCCATTGGTAACTGGAGCTGTTGGAGCTTTGGTTGGAGCATCATTATCAACCATGCGGGATAAAGAAGACTCTGGAGGAGACATTTGGTCCGCAATTTTAATGCCCTCCTTGCCAATAAAATATAAAGTAGGAGGGAACTGAAATCCAAAAAATTGCCGATCAAATATATAAAAAAATTATTAAAAAAATATGATAAACTAAATGAAACAAAAATGTAGCATAAAATCACTGCCCAAGACATGTTAGTTTCCCAGAAGGCAGCTAAGCTGAAAATTCAGGACAAGTTTTTGAATAAATAAGTAAAAGTAATTAGCTAAAGCACATCAGTGACCTAGTCTATAAATTCCAATAAGTAATCCACAATTATCAGCAGCATCACGTACTGGTTCTGATTTGGAACTCTCCATATTTGACAATTCAGACACTTTTTCCTTGGTAATTGGAGCTGTTGGAGCTTTGGTTGGAGCATCATTATCAACCATGGGGGATAAAGAAGACTCTGGAGGTGGCATTTGGTCAGCAATTTTATTGTCCTCCATGCCAACAAAGTCTAAAGTTGAAGGAGGGAACTGAAATCCAAAGAATTGCAGATCAGATAAATAAAAAAAATTATTAAAAAAAATATGATAAACTAAATGACACAAAAATGTAACATGAATTCACGACCCAAATCATGTTAGTTTCCCAAAAGTCAGCTAAGTTGGAAATTCAGGACAAGTTTTTAAATAAAGAAGCAAAAGCAATTAGCTAAACTGCTTCAGTGACCAAGTCCATAAATTCCAATAAGAAATCCACAATTATCAGTAGCATCACATACTGGTTCTGATTTTAAATTCTCCATATTTGATAATTCAGATACTTTTTCATTGTTAACTGGAGCTATTGGAGCTTTGGTTGGAGCATCATTATCAACCATGGGGGATAAAGACTCTGGAGGTGGCCCTTGGGCAGCAAGTTTATTGTCCTCCACGCCAACAAAGTCTAAAGTAGGAGGAGGAGGGAACTGAAATCCAAAGAATTGCAGATCAGATAAATTAAAAAAATTATTAAAAAAAATGATAAACTAAATGACACAAAAATTTAACATGAAATCACAACCCAAATCATATTAGTTTCCCTAAAGTCAGCTAAGTTGGAAATTCAGGACAAGTTTTTGAATAAAGAAGTAAAAGCAATTAGCTAAAGCACTTCAATGACCAAATCCATAAATTCCGATAAGTAATCCGCAATTATCAGCAGCATCACGTACAAGTTCTGATTTGGAACTCTCCATATTTGACAATTCAGATACTTTTTCATTGGTAACTGGAGCTGATGGAGCTTTGGTTGGAGCATCATTATCAACCATGGGGGATAAAGACGACTTTGGAGGTGGCATTTGGTCAGCAATTTTATTGTCCTCCATGCCAACAAAGTCTAAAGTAGGAGGAGGAGGGAACTGAAATCCAAAGAGTTGCTGATCAGATAATAAAAAAATTATTAAAAGAAATACCATAAACTAAATGACACAAAAATGTAGCATGAAATCACTGCCCAAATCATGTTAGTTTCCCCGAAGGCAGCCAAGTTGGAAATTCAGGACAAGTTTTTGAATATAGAAGTAAAAGCAATTCGCTAAAGCACTTCAGTGACCAAGACTATAAATTCCAATAAGTAATCCACAATTGGCAGCAGCATCACGTACAGGTTCTGATTTGGAACTCTCCATATTTGATAATTCAGATACTTTTTCATTGGTAAGTGGAGCTGTTGGAGCTTTAGTTGCAGCTTCATTATCAACCATGGTGGATAAAGAAGACTCTGGGGGTGGCATTTGGTCAGCAATTTTAATGTCCTCCATGCAAATAAGGTCTAAAGTAGAAGAAGGAAGGAACTGAAATCCAAAGAATTGCGGATCAGATAAATAAAAATGTAGCATGAAATCACAGCCCAAATCATGTTAGTTTCCCAGAAGGCAAATAAGTTGGAAATTTAGGACAAGTTTCTGAATAAAGAAGTAAAAACAATTAGCTAAAGCACTTCAGCGACCAAGTCTATAAATTCCCAATAAGTAATCCACAATTAAATTCCCATTGATACTTGCAACCATCAGAATTGATTGATACATTCATTATTCAATAAAGAAACCAAAAAACTTAATTTATATATTTTTTGCAAACTGAGATTCACCCTAAAATTAAACATCATCCATAAATTTCCAAAAATTAAAAAGGCCATCCTACTCTGTCTCCAACAACTCCACTCGTTTAGGCTGCTCACATATTGCTTGCCTCTTATCTTTCCATGCATATATGAAACAACAATAAAGCTAGACTCCGTAAAGATACATATCTAAGCCTTTCAGCAACTCCATTAGATACCAAAGAAGGAATATTAACAAATTCAAAATTCATGCATCATATCGAAATCCAATCAGTTAACTAAGATTCCATTCATTATGTCCCAGTCGGAATCAAGCCAAGCATAAATTGAAAGCAAATCCAGTAATACACAATTCACATGCTCACTTGCAGCATCAGTCAACGCAAAATTCTATTAACTTGAAGTCAGGAATCAATCAATAAAGATACACATATTTAACTGAAAACTAAGAATTTTTAATAGCTTTAATCAAGAAGTTAAGCAAAGATTACACAAACACAAGGTGATTAAATAACAAACAAACAGGATACGGTAATTAGAAGGAAAAAAGAAGAACTTACCCAGACTATCCAGAAACCAGCAGAGATATGATTCAAACTTCAAAGGGAAAAGATGATAGATAATGATTTCCAGAAATTCGCTCAAACAGAAAAGGCACGAAGAAATCGAAAAAATAGTAAATTCAAAAAAAGTGAAGGTGTAAATTTTGATGTTAAATTTAGAACTGAGGAATTAACGGAGAGAAAACTTGGACACGTGCGTGGAGTGGAGCCAGTCCCCTCTTCGCATGCAGTCACAAATTAGATCCAATCACTCTCTTTCTCTATTTCAAGATGAAATTTTATTTTATTTTTAATATGAATAAAACTAATTTATAAATAATTTGTGGTTTTCACGTAAAATGATTATTTTTGTAAAAGAATTGGTAAAGAATAGAAAATTTTTGACCATAATGTTTGAGGCGGGAAGGGGGGGTGGCTGCTTAGGCTCCCCGAGGAATTGGCCCACCAGTTCATTTATTTCAGGGGAAAGAAATTAATTAACCAAATTCATTAATGGAGGGCATGTGGTTCTGAATCGATCTTTATTACAGTTTAATTTAGAAGGTAATAAAAGAATTTGGCAATTTATATTATTAAAATAATATTAATTTATATTTATTAATCTTAAAATAAAAAGAAACTTTGATAATAAATAATTACACTATAGCATCATTTATTTCTACTTTTTTCTTAAAATAAGCAAAAAAAAGACCAATCCCACCGCCCACCTTACTCTACCTGTGGAGCGTGGAGGAACTTCTCTTTTCAAAGACTATTATACCCTTCAAAGTAGGTTTTATTCTACACATTAATGTATTATTTATTGCAAGGTTTTTAAAATCGGACCAGAGTAAAAACTATTTTAAATATTAGTTTTAGTTGGATCGGTTAGACCGTTTGAACTGATCAATTTGATCAGAATTCTTAAGCACAACTAAGATTATTATCTATAGGACTAATCAACTTAAGATTTATAAGTTTGTCACTAATATCAGTGAGTTTCTAAAAAAAATTAGTGGACCTGTCTCAGCTCTGTTGCTCTCAGAAGGTATATGATTTAAATGGCTTCCACCCAAGACACTGCAAAAATGGAATTAGATCCTCGAACTCTTCAGTTGTAAATTGTATTACCTAATCAAGATATATTTTTACAAGACAGTTATGTAGGAGAAACAAGTGAAGCATCTCACAGATACCCTTGAGAATCACTGTACACTCAACTAATTCATTCACATTAGTTTCACAGCCAATCAAATCTTACAGACTCTTATTTAAGCTCTGCTCATCAAATAAATCACAATTGGAGGAACTAAAAGCCCTGATTCTACCTTACTTAGAATTTTATCTACCCAATATTCAGCATCTAAAGGCTTCCACTCATCATTCTCAATAAACATAATCAATTTAATAGGAATCTAAAACTCCAATTCCACCCTATCAAGATTCCTCTAATGAAACTCTGGAATGCTTTTTATACAACCCCAAATCTCCAAACTTCGGGCGACAATCACAACACTCCTAGCACATCCAAGTTTTATGTTATTTAGCAAAATCAATGGCTTCCTTGTCTGCCAAATGAACATTTATTAATTTCTGTCTTTAAAGCTCTTCCAAAACTTACTTTAAAGAAATCCCTTCTCAGCATTTAATGCATGTGCAGGGTTTAATAAAAAATATAGATATATAAATTTTATGCTGGCCAGACTGGAATTGTGAACCGGACTAGACCGCAAACTAGCAATGAACTACTGGTCTAATCACGGTCTAGTCTAAAAAATTTTAAAAGGAAATTTTTCTTAATTATAAAACTACTACAGTATCCTGTTTACAGTCCAATCGATTGAACCGGTGGGTTCGGTCTGATTTTTCAAACCTTGATTTATTGTATGATTATGTCAAGGAGATGATAAGGGTAATTTTGTGAAAAAAAAATTGTCAAAGCATCTTGAAGTATGCTTCGACAGCGACAGCGCAAACGGCCAAAAACAACATAAAGACGAAAATTAACAGCAGCGTTGATGAGTAAGCATGAGAAAATGTTCAGGGGTTGACTTTGGTTGGGAGAGTTCAGCTAGTATATGGGGGCCTGGATCGAATCCGGCCTGGTCCATTGAAGGGCCCAGGTCCTCAAGGATCGACTCCTTAAAGACAGAGACCGGTTCAGGCTTTGTCTCCAAGTGTGGGATTAAAATCTGTCTCAATATTGGGCTCATATTGTTTTAATATAAAATTTTAAATTTTATAATTATAATTTTATTTTATTTACGTTTACTTTATACGTCTGGATATTTTAATTTTAATTTTTAATAATTCAAATTTTGAAAATAATTATAAATAGTAAATATGATTGATATAAGTTGTAACGCAATAATACATATGTATTATTGGTTTAGAGTTGGATGATTGAAAGTACAATGTACAAATTACAAATTTTAAATTGCAAGTAGATAAAATAATAATTAAAATTATTAGAAATTAAGTATAATCATTTTCATCATTGTCTTCTAAATTTGTGTCTTTGAAGAGATTGAGTAGTTGACTCTAAGGATTAGAAAAACTGATTAAACATTAAAACTTTAAAAAAAAAGGTTTAAGTTCAAGTCTCTGTCACGTTTATGAAATTTTGACTTATTTAATACAGTAATTATGGGTCTGATCATTGTACCCCACATTTACCAGTCTAAAAAATACGAATGAGATCTCTAATAATAAAAAAAAAAAAAGACTAAGTCATTCAAAATTTTTAAGCATGTACTGTAGTATTCTCTCTATATATCAAATTATGCAAATAATAATGACTTCAACCATCTCAATAGTTAAAGAGCGCATTCTATTCTCAACAATTCAGTTACTAACTAAGAATGTTAACTCAAACGCAATCGTAAAAAACAAACACTAATAGTGTCTCATTTTCAGATATGTTATTTAATACTCTTTAAGAATGAAGTTTTAATTTCCGTTGAGTATGCATGATTTTGAGTTAAGTAAGCTTTTGCTATCTCTTCTAACATGTATTCTCTTCGGAGTGCAGTTTAGCCTAAATTTCATTGTCTTGAGTATAATTCCAACTAAATTACACATTGTGCATCAAGCTAATTTGGTTGGGTTACACCATCCTATATAGGTGCAATTTTGATAAGATGGCACCACCTTAGGCCCAATATCAGCTATATTAGACCATCCCAAGTGTTGTATGGTAGAGATTACACTTGATAATACTATTTAGATCATTTAGAATAACATCGATTAGGGTTTTGTATTTTTAATTGAAGATAAAGATCTAAGCGATGTATTTTCCAAATTGGTGAAAGAAATGGGTTTTGATTGTAATTTTGGGGTGTAATGATATTAATCATATAATATATATTCTACAAATTGACAAAAATAATCTTTAATTGTTAAAGTTAATATGTAATTTTAATGATGGATGAAAATTTTGACTGTTTAAACTTAGGGTAGAGAAATTTTATTACGACAAACCTCATCTCATGAAGAAAGTGAATTACAATCTTGCACTTAAAACTCAATATTAATATGGGCACTTTGTATAGTATTCAATTATTGGATCATATCAAATGCAAAAATCACTAATATTAACAATTTGACTTTTAGATCATATAATATTTATATCTATAATTGTACAATTAGAGTAGCATTAATTCTAAACTAATCTAACCAAACCCACTACTTAGAAAATAATGATTTCTTAGGAGTAATGTTAGTTGAATAATTTAACTTTATATTGACTCTACAATTAATCAATTTAATTTTAAGGGCCCTAATAATTTCATTTAAATACAAAGACATGGGTGTGGTTGGTGCACCAAGATCAGACTATTGCTTTCACCATTCCAATCTAATTGCTACACTGCCCCATCATCATTCTATTTTATCTTCTTATGAGATATTGTTGGTATACTTTATGGGATGATGGAGACCCTTAAACAAATCCCATGATTTTCTTCTGCAAATTCTTAACAACTTAACCAATCTTCTTTTATCTTTATTAATTTAACAATCTTAGCTATAATATATCCATATATAAATCCTCTTCTAATTATATTGAGTAACCATAACTGGATTCTGATGTGCCTCTTCTACCATATCTCTGTCCACAAATATATAACAAACGCAACCACCCCAATAATTTTATAGATGAGAGAAGAATAAACATGATATTAAACTGACAAGAACAGATGCTACACTTGATCTTAGCCAAAAGGTCGGGAAAGACATGTGCACTCAAGTTTTGAGGTTTTTTTTTTTAATAAAATTATATATACTTATTTTAAGTATCTAATTTATACTTGTGTGATATATTATTTTATAATTAGATAATTTTGAATTACGAATAAAATAACTCTAATCACATAATTACACGTATAATATGATTATCCAGATGAATATTCAAAACTAGATGTGATACTTTTTTTCTTCCCAGCGTGTCACCACTAAAACAATAAATAGTTGTAAATATGTTGAAGTACACAATAAATAGTAAAAATAGGTTTTATGCAATAAATAATTGTAAACAAAAGTTATAGCTCTTGATGCAATTTCTATTCACACAAATTATACGGAAGAAATCATCCAGTATCATATATTGTTCTTCAAATGGAACAAAAATATACAAGGGAAAAAAATAATGGTATATTAATTCTAATCAATCAAATGAGACCGTCTAGGATCTGTAACATTGATTTTCCAATGCTTGTTAGGTAGCTTTGCCTTTTTAGCTTTCATTTTGTCCCAATCTAACTCAATTCTCCTTCGCTCCGTTAGCCCACAAAACTTCTGCAGCTTCTCATCCATGGCGTCGTGTACTTTCCACCACCTCTGATGTGCCACATCACTGGCATAAACATGTTGATTCTCAATGTCCCAGTTACAGTCATAATCTCTGTAACATAACCAAGGCTTCAAACCTAAATAATGAATGGAATAAAGTTCTGGAGGATCTGCCCCAAACAAACGGTTTTTAACACTAGCCTCCAGGGTAGTATTAGCCCAGAAATTCTTCAGATAGTTCACTCTTCTGGGTAATCGATGCCACCACACGTAAACTTGGTTAAGGAAGCCTTGGTCACCGCCATTGTAGGAGACAATTTCTTTTCGTCGGTTCATTAATATTCGAAATGTGCAATTTGATGGCTCAATGACCATGATACCAGAGTTAAAGAGCCATACATCATTACCAGTAGCTGACATTTGAGGAAAATGGAAAAGGAGATCAAGATTGCGTAAAACAATAATATCAGCGTCTATGAATATGATTTTGTCATAGTCTGTGAGTTGCCATAGCCTGAACTTGCTATAATTATACTCGTTGTATGTACCCTTTGCAGCCATGGGATTACGGATTCTTTTGATGATTCGGATCTTCCAACCGGCTGCGGCCAGGGCTTCACGTTTGGGGACAGAGATGGACTTGTCAATGAGAAGAACAAGGTCGCGTTTGGTGCCGGTTTTCAGGAGACTTTGGGCTAGGGTTATTGCACCACAAACGTAAGTTTCCTTTGAATGAAGAACCGTGGCATAGGCTTCACGTTTGACTTTCGTTGTGGCACTTTTTATCTTAGAAAGATCGTACACTTGATCGTTCCCTGAGATGAATACATAGAAAGCTTTTTTCTGTGAAAAAAACACATATACGTCTTTCAAAAAGAGTAGATTTGAAGGCATACCTTGACCCCATAAAGGCAATGACAATTTACAGGACCCAACAGGCAATGAAACCTTCTGTTGCAACCTGGCTAACTCAGGCACATAGTACCACCAATCGCCTTCCCTTTTTACCAAGTCATCGCATCGAAATAGCTCCAACATTGGCCTGCATTTGCTCCAAAGCACCACTTTTGTCCTCCAATTCCGATCTCTCTTCCCTTTCTTTACAGCCAAATTCGCCACTATTAGATGAACTTGAAGCCTAAACACCTCTCTCTCCCAGCCTCCTTCCGGAAACTTGCATGGCAATTTAGCCACTATTATGTCCATTTTATCGTATATTCTGTAATCTGGCATTGCTATCTCAGGACATGTTGGTGTATCATTCTCTTCCTCCTCATCTATCCATTCAGGAAACAAATCTGGCCATTTGAAATATTTTGATACCCTTTCAAAACCCACTGATACTGTTTCTCCATTCATTTTCCATTCACTAATATCATATTCATCCATATTCACCATTCCAATCTTCATTCCTCTCCCTATTTCAATCATGAAGTTTGGAACCTCTATCTTTGTCAGATTTCTTTTTGGCTTCGGCTCATTGGCTTGAGTCTCTTCAAAGATCGCCTCCATCTTCATACTTTTTTCTAACTACAGAGAATTGAGGTTTCAAGTAAACAAAAATAGTATCATACAAATTCTAGAATTATAACTATGAAGTTACTAACTTGGGTGGCTCACCTTACCTTGTGATGGCACTCGCGCAAAGAGCACCTAACAAGTGATGCAGCATTGTCAAAGTAGACAGTAGAAGATGGCTGGAAAAAAAGACCGACATATATAATGAGAAAGAAAGCAAGGAACAACAAGTTGATTCTGATAATCAAAGCCTTTGAAGCAGTGGCCTTCATCATCTTCTGAAGACCAAGCTTCTCCCCCATCTCAACCAACACCAAAGTAGGCTTTATCCCACTTTGTGTAGGCTTAAATTTATGGTATTTGACCATTTAAAATGAGAATTAATCACCAATTTTTAATGAGGATTTGGACGTAGTAGTTGGAGACTTCCACAGTGTAATTACTTGAGTAAATATTAATGGATGAAAGACCATTTAAAGAGCTCCATCTGTCACCTCCTCGTTTATATAGATTTTGGATTTCCTCCCTTCTAAGACAAAAAGGTGGCGGCAAACGAAGCTTCACTTCTTTCCCAATCCCTCGGTGATGCCATTTTTCATAAAATTTTAACGAAATTCCCATTTTAACCCTCCATTTTTAGGCACCAAACCTATTTTCTATTGTTAAAGTAACTTCAAAATGGATTTCTTCCCACAAGCAAAAGTTGGGTTTTAAACTTATTAAACTCAAATTTAATAATCAAAAAAGGTTTTTCTTCAATAAAATTATATATATTCAATTTTAAGTATCTAATTAAAAATTTAAATAATATAATAATATTATTTAATTATATATTATTATTTTTTTTTTATTATTCGTTTTAATTGGAAACTGAAGGGGTATAATGGTAAAAGAAAAATAAGAAAAGGGCACTTTGGTAATTACACTAGGAATCTAGAAGTGGGCAAGCCCATCAACAAACATTACATTCGGTTGCCCCATCAACTTCTGCATGCAACAGAAGAATGTCGCTTTTAATCGTTACAAAATGTGGAGGCTCCATCCACCAATCTTCTACTACTTTTTCTAATAAACCAGTTGTCATTAAATTTCATTTGTTGGGAAATATAATACAATTAGGTTTTTTTATGTCACATAACTCAACAAAAAACTTATTTCAGGCTGTGTTTTCCATGATTAAGATATAGAAAGGATATGGTAAACCATCATAATTTCACCCAAATGTCAACTTCCTTGATAATTAGACCAACTCCCAGCACTTACCAAAAATTTCTCAAATATTATTATTATTTTATAATAAATTAGAAGAAGAAGAATAATAATAAAATAATTATTATTATTTTAATATCATGTGTTCTTTCAATTCAACAAACAAAATATTGAAATCAGATTAATAGACTTGCCCCTTGCTTTGTGTTTATAAAAAGGAAGCGAGACAGCGAGTCAATTGTATTAGGTGGTTTTTATTTTTCTCCATACAGATTATTTGCAATCAGAAGGTAACTTCTGATCTCTCTAATGAATTGCATATTTCCTAATGATAGTAGATGGGAAAGATATTCAATAAATAAAATATAAGATTTTAGACACATCTTATTAATATTATGTTTTTTATAGGTTTTCTATTTCATAAATCTCAATTCTATTATATTTTATAATTTTTAAGCTAATTTAAAATATAATAAATAAAATATAAATAGTTTGAAGTTTTTTATCTCAACCTAATTTTTTTTTTATTACTAGGAGTATGCAAGTAAACAAATTATATAAATTTATATATATAAATTAAGATGATAATTTATAATTAAGTGATATGATTATTTAATTTTTTTATTATTTAAAAATCACTCAATCAGATATTATTACTCCAAGTAAAAAAGTGAGCATAGATTTTAAGTGAAAAATGAATACAAGCCCAAATCCAAACATTAGTTGAGCGAATTGAGCTTGGCTTGTGAGCTACTCACTCAAATAAAAAAAAAAAAATTAATTTGGAACAAATGACACTGTTTGTTCTCTAAAATACGAGCTTGAAATGGAGCTGTCGAGCTTGAAATGTGAGCCCAAAGCTAATCAAAGTGAACCTGAGCTTGAACACACGAATTAGAGCTAAGTGCGAGTCGATCCCAAACATTAAAATTATAAAATGAGCCAAACACAAACATATGTTTAGTGAGCTCGGTGAGCCAGAGTTTGGGCTCACTGAAAATGAGCCAGACCATGTTCAGGCTCGGCTTGGCTTGGCTTGTATCCAGCCCTACTCACCACTGGATAATACTTGAGAGTTTTTCCCCAGCAAATGAGTTTTAGACGTGGAAGCCGATCATCCTTAACTTTGCTATGAATTCATGTACGCTTCTGTAAATATATTTTCAAATGCTTTCACCCTGGAATGCACAAATCGCTTTGCTCTGTCTCTTTTCCATCCTTTCATATGGTCAATTGAATTAAACAATAACTCATACTTTTGGTACCTCTTGTATGTGTTGTGAATGGTTTTTACCATGTGGAATGAAAATCAGATCTTCCTAGCCAGATTTCTCCTCACTCATCTGCAACAGACAGAAGGAAATAATCTACAGTCCAAGTTTAATATCATTACTCATGAATATCAGGCTCATACCTCCATTTTCTTCAGAACATCTTCCAAACTTCCGACCAGTTTGAAAAGAATCAAATATTGAGCATAATAATTGGTACAAAAACAAAAGCATCGACTAGATAGACTTCCATGGCCAGACCCAGGTAGGCATTACAAGTACAGAACTAAGAAAATTTCACCTTTTATTTGGGGCATCAAATTTCATGGTTTGCTATTATTTCTCACACTACAAAACTGACGATTGCGAGTGAAAATAAATCACGTGGGCATTATAAACATTATTTGCACGATTTTAACGATTAATTATTTATATTTTCATAAAAAATAAATAAATTTATATGTTAATAAGAAGAAAATAATTTTTAAAAATTTATTTTTTATTATTAAAAAGTTTTAATAATAAAAAAAATTTTATCGTCATCAATTACAATAACTTCTTTTATTAAAAATAGTCTCATTATTAATACTTATAATGAATGAAGCTTTAACAGCAGATAACAATTGTAGTTTTTATGTCATTAAAATTTTTTAATAATAAAAAATAAATTTTTAATAATTATTTTTTTCTAATTAAAGTCATAAATTTATTTAATTTTAACAAAAGTATAAATAACTTACTGGTAAAATCATTAAATTAATACTTATAATAATTAAATATTTATTTCTTTACTATTTTTATCTCCCTATTGCCATTTTTTTCGTAGTATCAGCTGCAAAATTGTTTCAACATTTTGTATCCCCTTAGTTTGCAGAGGTTAGGTTGGAATAGATCTGATTTTAATAGGTTAGCATTAAAACAGGTCTTGCAAAAGCCAATCCTTTGGTGGAAGCATGGCAATGAAGCTTTAATTATCACTCATTGATTAAGCGGAAAGATAATTTATTGACAAAAACATCAGCTGAACCAAAACACATAAAGAGCAGAAAACACAACTTTGGAAGATTAACATGAGCAAGAAATGCCTCGGCATCTTCCCGTCGAAAGCGAAGTAAGCCAATGGACTTGGGTTTGTGCCTTGGGCCTTCTGGAGTGATGTTCTTCTCACGACTCATCATCACTTCAACCTAGATGCTTTAGGTCTTAGTGGGTAACCAAGCTTCGGGGATGCTATTGATATATTTTAAGTGTCAACATTCCAAGTTCTTAACATGAAACGTGATGTAACAGAAAGAATATTTGAATGCATTATGATAAGCCATGGATATAGACAATTACGCAAGTAAAGGTGGAAAGAATATTAACTTTAGAAGATGTAATAATAAACTAATTTCGACTGAATCATGTTGTTAGATGATGGAATCTCACTGCATTTGCATTGGATGCCCTTATTGAGCGGATAAAATTAGAAACGTCTTCAATAAGATGCCTTTCTAAATGGCAATGCTTGATTCTGCAATTCAACTGTTATATTGCTTTTTTAATTCCTTTCATTAATAGAAAACGTGACCCTTAATTACTACGTTATCTAGTATAGAAGGAAGTGTTTACTTGGTTTTCCTCATTAAGCAAAATTAATTAAATTAACCTGTAGCCAACACAGTAGACCGATGCTGGTGAAACCGAGCAAAAGTGCAAATTTTCCTCTCTCAGAAGAGCAGCTAAAGGGTCTTCTTAAGAGATATGATACTAACGGGGATGGCCGGCTAAGTAAGAAAGAACTTCAGGTAGCCTTTCGGGGTTTGGGTTTAGGTTTTAGTGGGATTAGAGCCAGACTAGCTTTGCGACACGCTGATGCTGATGCTGATGGATTCATTACTGATGAAGAGATGAAGGACCTTGTCAAATATGCGGCCAAATGGGGGTTCACCATAAACTAGACTAGCTATATTACACATTTATCATGTTTTTAGAAGGGGCTAGGCTAGATCACTTCATTTTCATCTGTGGTGCTACTTCTTTTCTCCTTACATATGAACTTATTTTCGGCTGTGTTTATAACAGATTTATGTAAAAGTAATGTTACAAATTTACTTCCTCCACCACAAAGTTGTGAGGACTCAAGTTAAAGGAGCAAGCGGATTTCAGATCTTCAGAGAAAATTAACGAATTGAAAGAAAATATTCCTTAGTACAATGACAAGCCATTTTGCGAAATATTCTCCATATATATGGATCTTAATCATCATCTAAACTCAATTTGAGTTAAACCAGCCCAATTAGAGGGAAAAGATAAGAATTAACCACCTTTATTCTTACCCCAAAGGCGCTGGAAACGGGTCTATCAACAGATAATGAGAAATGATATTTAAAATCTATATGATCCATTGATTCTTGTACCACTTGAATTAGTTTTCTTTGGTTTTGGTCTTCAAAGGCCTCACATAGGACCAACACATGATAATTATATATGGATAAAGTTTCTCCAGCTTAGAAATGACTTGAAAAAAATAGTAGAATAAAACTCACCTTCTTTACATGTATGTAGCCTTCTAAATGGATTGTGATTCAATGCTTGGAGATAAATTAATTGTGCTTAAGTGAAGGTTCAAGTTGGAGGGATGAATTCCTATTTTGAATTACTTTTTGAAGCAATGAGAGAATATATGAAATAGATTTTTGAACCAAGCAACAACATGAATAATTAATTATAAAAATTCTCAAAAACACATGTCAAGATATTTTTTTAATATAGGCGAAGCTTCTTGGGCTCTCATTGGGAAAGATATTAATTAGGGTTATTCCATGATTATTAGGTGATCAATTTTGATTTTAATTTGTCTCCCTCTTTGTACAGCCATTTCAATCATTCCTTTAACAATAAAACTATGTATATTTATTTTAAATATCCAAAAATATATATATTTGATATATGTCATCATATGATTAAGTAATTTTAAATTCAAGATAAAATAATATTTAATCACGTGATGATACATATAAGTATGTATTCATAATAAGTACGCATAATATTATTCTTTCTTTAATTGGATCATTAATAAGGCGCGGTTTTGTAACACCTTAGGGCATCCTAGTAATAAGGTGACCCTGTTTGATTATTTAAATTTTGATATTATTAACCTGGTAATAAAAATGATTCAATCCAATCAAATAAGATGATTGGTAATACAACATCTATACATTGATTTTATTCCTACACCTGTGGATCAAATTAAACAACTGGTTTGGCCTCTAATGTATTCAAACTTTTATATCAATTCCGTAGCAATTTTTTGTATGAAAGAATTGAAAAAGAGTTATTCGTTTGACAAAGGCATCATACATAGTAAATTTTGGTCAATCACCCATTAGATGATAAAACACTTCATTCACTTTGAAAAAAATGTATTCAAACTTTCATATCAATTCCATAGCAAATTTTTGTATGAAGAACCTGAGAAGGAGTTATTTGTTTGACAAAGGCACCTTCAATTTAAACCTTATCTGAGAATCAATACTTTCGGTAAGTGGGAAACTTTAGTCTTATCATTTGTGGGTGTTCTCAGTTTACCCTTCATCCAAGTATAAGGCCAACTTTGAAATATGCTTCCAAAAACCCCTCAAACGATTCCACATACATTTTAATTAAATTGTCATTTAATCCACAGGTGTAGGATTAAAGTTGATATACAAATGTTGTATTAACAATTATGCTATTTGACTGGATTGAATATTTTTGGTACCATGTTTCAACATCACTAGATATAGAGGAATAAAGTTATATATGGAATATAAGATAGTGGATGTTATTTCTTGACTATAAAAATACTAGCAAAAAAGAATAAAATTAATTCCCTCAAACTCAAATATCTTAGTTTCAAAAAAGTTAAAAAAGAATTCCAATTACTATGCATAATTGAGGTTCCCTAGATTGAAAATTTAATTTATATTTTTTAGGAAGTTTGTTTATTAAGGTCTAGGATCAATGTACTACTCTTGAAAAGAGGGAGATAAAAATCATAGTCATGGAATTGTCCCATCTTTCTCAATGAGAGCCCAAGAAGCTTTGCTTATATAAAAAATATCTTGACATGACTTTGAACAAGATGCTATTATTTTCTAAGTTTGAACGAGATGGTTTATGGATGAATGAGAAAGTATCCTTTCATTGAACTCCAAAAATATTTGAGGGGATAAACGGAGATGAAGACATGGAATCAAATTCCAGCCGAAAGTATAGACAAACGAATTAAACAATTATGTAGATATTGGTAAAGGAGTAAGACCTCGACAACTTTCGTTACTCTGAACCATTAAATTTGGCATGAGAATGTTGGAGTCTCAATTTAAATATGAATGATCAAAGTATATAATAGTTGATTAGTGCAATTCTAATGCATTATGTATATCTTTACTCAAATGAAGTTAAGTTTTTGTGAGTTATGTAATCATAGATATAAGTATTTTATAATACACGATATGTATCTTATGATATGATACAATACAAGTGAAAAAATATACATATTATGAAATGTATCGAATTAATATGATACAGTAAACGTATCATATAATATAATATGTAACAAATGATACAATACGTATTATCGATATATTTTTTAAAGACAATGATGATATAATAAAAATGTAATAAGAAATATTAAATTTCAAAGGTATTTGTGATATATTCTAAAATGATGACGTGTTATTTAAAATTTTTTATTATTTTATATTTTAAAAACTATATCATAAAATATAATACAATATTTGATATTCGATTCAATTACCATATATGTGGCCAATCCAAGAAATTCCAAATTGTTTCAATAACTTTAACCACCTAATGCATACCGTATGAGATATCATAGGGATAGAAAAAGCCAAGGAATAAATTCAATGGTAATCGGATCATCTCATTTCTTAATGTATGTGTAGATTGTAAAAGCAAAATACATAATTTTATTTATTAGATTACTTTGACTACATAAACCAGTACTGACTGCAACATGGTTTGGCCTCTAATGTCAAGAGGACATGACTTTCTTCTCAAACACTAGATAGACTACTACAACTGGTTAAGATATTGGAACTTGGAAAAAAAAAAAAAGCAGCAAGAAAGAAAGTACGTCTGTAGATGTTTGTGGAATATTATTAAATTAATTAACTTTATAACCGATTTGTAAAGTATATTTGACGAGCTTATCAACTTCTTCATCGCTTATGTATCCATCTCCATTATCATCAGCATGGTGGAGTCCTCTATATGCTCTGAAGCCAGGGAAAATAGCACCGAGTTCTTTGAAGGCAGCCTTGAGCTCTTCCTTGTTAAGGCGGCCGTCCCGGTTCTTGTCAAATCGCCAAAACAAGCCTTTGAGTTGTTCCTCGGTGCCTTTTTGATCGTGACCTAACTTCTTGCAATCTTTACCTAAAGGACAACGCACCTCCATGGTGTTTAGAAAGAATGAAGGAGAAAGAACAGGGCTTAATGACTATAGTTATCTTTGTAGGGTACAAATATATATATATACAGAGAAAGATCCCCACGGTCTTCTTTTATGAATTCGTAACACAAGGGAATCTAATTATATTCAATGATTCATAAATCATGAAATATAAAGTTAAAAATTGAAGGTAAGATAAGATAAGATGCTCATTTATTCCCCATGTGTGACATGACCTATACAAAATTGAAGGAAACATATTTAATGGCTGTAGGAGTCTTTTTATTGAAACATTTAAAATTCTCCATGCTCTATCTATTAAATTACAATCTCCATTATTTAAGAAACTTTAGGAGTAACCATATTATAAAAAGTGGCACCTTACATAGTAAATTTTTGTTAATCACCCTTTTTCAAATGATTAGATAATAAAATACTGCATTTACTAAGAAAAAATATAAACGTATCTATTCAAGCTTTTATATCAATTACATAGTAAATATTTGCATGAAGAAATTGAAAATTAGATATTTGTTTGATAAAGGCATTAGACATTCAATTTATCCCTCTTCCAAGAATCAATACTTCTGGTAAGTGGGAAACTTTAGTCTTGTCATTGGTGGCTACTCTAAATTTGTTCCTCTTCGAAATATGTTTCTCGGAGACACTTTCATTAAGTTGGAATCTATCCATGGGTGAAGGATTAAAATCGATATACAGATGTTGTATTAAGTATTAACAATTATGTTGGATTAAATATTTTTTGGTGCCATGTTTCAACATCACTAGATAAAGAGGAATAAAGTTATATATAGAATATAAGATTGTGGATCATACTTTTTGACTATAATATTACTAGCGAAAAAACATAAAACTAATTTGTTCAAACTCAAATATATTAGTTTCAAAAATGTTTAAAAGAAAAAAAAAATCCTATTACTAATAAGCATAATTGAGGTTCCCTAGATTGGAACTTTTGTTTTTATATCTTGGGAAGTTTGTTTATTAAGGTATATGATAAATATACAGTTCTTGAAAAGAGGGAGATAAAAATCATTGTCATGGAATAGTCCCATCTTTCCCAATGAGAGCTCAAGAAACTTTGCATATGAAAAAAATATCTTGACTTGAGCTTTCAAGAATTTTTATAAATAATTATTGATGTTGTTGCTATAAAAAATTATAAGTTTCCCAGAAATGCAATAGAAAGAATACATTTGTTGTACATGCTAATATTTTCTAACTTTGAACAAGATGGTTTACCGATGAATGAGAAAGTATGATCATTTCATTGAACTCCAAAATTGCTTGAAGGGATAAAAGGAAATGAAGACTTGGAATCGAATTCCAACCGAAAGTATAGACAAACTAGTCATTTTATATATTTTTTTATTTTTTAGATATTGGTAACAATAAAATTATGTATACATATTTTTGATACACAATAAAGTAACAATCAATTACATAATGTTTGTATATCCAAATGGTGTACGAAAAATATATACATATAACATTGTTCTATTGGTAAAAGGGTAACACTTGGGCAACTTTCTAGATTCTAAACTATCAAGTTTGGTATAAAAATGGAGAGGCCTTAATTTAAATAAAAATGATTAAAATATATAACAGTAGATTAATACAATTCTAATGCATTCTGTATATCTTTACTCAAAGGAAGCTAGGTTTTTGTGATTTATGTAGCCAGTCCAAAAAATTCCATCTCATTTCAATAACTTTAACCACCGAATACATACAGTATGAGATATCAAAATGGATAGAAAGAGCAAAGGAATAAATTCAATAGTAAACAAATCATAAATGGGCAGGCAATTAAAAGCCATCCTAATTCATTGAAAGGGGCATGCAGATTATTAGAAATTAATTAGTTTAAAGCCATCATATCAACATCATTTAAGGTTCAAAGCTGTCTGTAAAAAGTTAGAAATTGAAATTAATTAGTTACTTTTGTATGTTAACTAGTGAGAGAAGGTGAAGATTCACACTGTAAAAGCAACACACATGATTTTATTTATTAGATTACTTTGATTACATAAACCAGCACTGCAACTTGGACATGGCTTTCTTCTCAGACACTAGATAGACGACTACAGCTGATTAAGATAGCAAGAACCTTGGAGAAAAAAGCAACAAGAAAGAAAGTACATAAATAGATATTTGTGGGATACAAACTAATTTATTTAACTTTATAACCCCATTTAATGGCATATTTAACGAGCTCATCGACTTCTCCATCACTTATGTATCCATCTCCATTATTATCAGCATGCTTGAGTCCTCTATTTGCTCTGTACCCAGGGATAATACCACCTAGTTCTTTGAGGGCAGCCTCGATCTCTTGCTTGCTAAGGCGGCCGTCCTTGTTCTTGTCAAATCGCCAAAACAGGGCTTTGAGTTGTTCCTCAATTGGATTCGGAGGGGGAATCGACGGATGAGGCATGGTGTATAGAAAGGATGAAAAAGAAAGTACAGGCTATGATTAGCTTTGTAGGGTGTGAACATATATTTATAGAGAGAGAGCGAGAGATTCCCGCACTCTTCTTCTATAAACTGTCTTTTATCTAGTTCTAATTTATCTTGTTTTAACTCATTAAGAGATATTTGATTTGAATAATATTTTTTTACCAAAATAAAAAGATTAGTTTAAAGATAGATTACTTAGAAGATTGGGTATAAATGATTACTATATTTGATAAAATTTGATATATATAAATAATTATTATGTTTGGTTAAAGATAATAAAAGATTACTAGTAAATTATTTTACTTGAATATTTTTTAATATAATTATTTTTAAATATTTTTTATATTATTTGTTATATTAATTAAAAATAAATTTATTTTTATTTTAAAAAATTAATAAATAATAATATAATTATAATAAAATCAAGATTATCTTGGTAATCTTTAAATACTTAAGGTAAATATGGTAATCAGATTACCATCTATATTACCTGTCATATTAATATTGGTAATATAAGTTTACTGTAATATTTTATTACTGATAAAACAAATAAAAGAATAAAAAATTAATTACCAAAATAATCTTAAAAAATCGGAACAAACGGCCCTTAGTATTTTATTCCTTCACCCTCCGGTTATCAGGAATATTAAAATAGGATGCCGAAAGCTAGCACGACATGCATGCTTACGTCAAATAGAAAGGGAAATTCTCATCCTTGAAGCACGCCACCGCATCAACTCATGAATATTTTAGCACAAAATGATTTACCAACACGATGGGCTGAGCCAAAGCCGACATAACACCACCCAACACAGCTTGTTAACATGTCCAAATTCTAATCGTGTATAATGTTTTACACTGAGTTCACTCAGAGTAACCAAATTTGATAGTGCACATATTTACAAATATTTGTTATTGATTTTTTTTTTTAACTTTGATATAGATGGTTTATTGAGGGAGGAGAAAGTATCATTTCATTCTTTTGTCTACACGAAAAATAAAAAATAAATAAAGTAAAATGGCTGAATTGTTTAATTCAATTTTCTACACTTTCGGTTGGAATTTGATTCCCTGCCTTCATTTCCCTTTATCCCTTGAAACATTTTTGGACTTCATTAAAATGATTCTTTCTCATTCATCATTAAAGCTTCATGGGCTCTCATTGATAAAGATGGGACTATTCCATTACTATGATTTTTGTCACCCTCTTTGCTCAAGAATTGTATATTGATCCTAAACGTTAATTGACAAACTCCCAAAAAAATATAAATAAAAGTACAAATTTAGGAAACCTCAATTATGCAGAGTAATTAAAGTTTTTTTTTCTTTTTTTTTTAAACTAAGATATTTGAGTTAGAATGAATAAATTTTATTATTTTTATTTTTTGGTAGTATAATTATAGTCAAGAAGTAAGATCGACTTTCTTATATTCCATATATAATTTTATTCTCCTTTATTTAATGATGTTGGAATATGGTATAAAAAAATATTCAATTCAATCAAATAGTATAATTGTTAGGCCAAAAGATTTATTTCCACCAAAAGTTTATTCTATTATCAAAGTAATACTCACTAATTTTTTAAAATTTAAATATTTATCCATCATCCAATTTTGTTAAAATTTTTTTGTTAGTTATAATAGTAAAAATGTCATTCAAAAAATAAAATTTTATCACTTTTTTCTGCCTTAATTTTGAAATTTGATAATTTGCCCCTGTCTTAATATTAAAAACTTACTATTGAAATTTAAAATTTTATTATTTTACCAACAACAACTTCTTCCCTCAACGATTCTTTCTTTTTGGCAATCATTCCTTCCAACGAGATGGTTAACGATATGTCGAAGTAAATGATATAGAAAAATGGTTATCGAAAAGAGAGAATACATTTTGTGGGGTGTAATGTAATGTTCTAAAATTTGAGGGGGGTGGTTGTTATTTGTAAAATAATAAAACATTAGAAGGAGGTGGAAAAAGTAATTTTTTAAAACTAAGTTAGGAAACTAAAATAGGAAAAGAGAATAAATTTTCATTTTTTTTAATATTATAAGTTAAAATGACGTTTTTATATTTATAATTAACAAAAAATTTTAACAAAATTGAATGACAGGTGAAAACCCAGATTTTCAAATATTAGTAGTTATCATTTTGACAATGAAACCTTGGGTGGGAATAAATCTTTTGGGCTAATTGTTAATACAACATCTCTACGTCAATTTTAATTGTACACCATGGATTAAATTATAATTTAATTCAAGTGTATGTGGGATCTTCCGAGGGATTTTTGGAAGCATATTACAAAGTTCACTTAATACTTGGATTAGGGACATATCACTTACCAAAAGTATTGATTCTTGGATGAGGGATGAATTGAACGTATGATGCCTTTATCAAGATAAATACTCTTTCAATTTCTTCATAAAAATATAATTATATTTTCGGTTGGAATTTGAATCGATGTCCTCGTCTCCCTTTATCCCTTCACACATTTTTGGAGTTAAATGAAATGATACTTTCTAATTCATCAATAAACCATCATTTGCAAAGTTAGAAAATAATAGCATATATGACAGATGTGTTCTTTCTGTTGAATTTCTGGGAAACTTGTAATTATTTTTGTAGCAACAACATCTATAGTTAATTAAACAATCCTTGAGAACTCAAGTTAAGATATTTTTCTATATATGCAAAGCTTCTTGGACCCTCGTTGAGAAAGGTGGGACTATTCCACGACTATGATTTTCATCTCCCTCTTTTCAAGAATAGTATATTGATCCTAGACCTCACTAAACAAACTTCCTAAAAAATATAAACTAAAGTTTCAATCTAAGGAACCTCAACTATGCATAGTAATTGGATTTTTTTTTTTTTTTTTACTTGTTTGAAACTAAGATATTTGAGTTTGAATGAATTAATTTTATTCTTTTTTACTAATAGTTTTATAGTAGTAAGATTCACCATCTTATATTCTATCTATAACTTTATTCCTCTTTATCCAGTGATGTTGAAACATGGTATCAAAAATATTCAATCCAATCAAATAGCATGATTGGTAATATGATCATCCATACTTTGATTTTAATCCTACACTTGCGGTTTAGATTACAACTTAAAAGTATATATCAAGTCAATTGAGAGGCACAATTTTAAAAATTGGATCAAACCAACCGATCAGATCAATTCGACCATCAATCCATAGGAAAAACAAATATGATTTGCTAAAAAATCATTTTTTGAATCAGACTATTCAAATAATAAGATCGAGTAAAAATATGGGTTTAACTAATTAGCATGTAAAAAATAATTTTAAAAAAAAATTATTAAGACTCAAAATCAAAACAAGCACTTCATCCATCAATTTAAAATATGTTTATCATCAAATTAATTTCATTTTTATATTATAATAATTCATATTATATGTTTAATAATTAATTATACAAAATTATATTAAATATTATCGATTAGACCATTAGTCAAATGGTTTGACTGTTGATTGAATCAGACCGCCCTCTTCATCAAGTAAGAAAATATTGTTGAGGGTTTTTCATAAACATATTTCAAAGTTGGCTTTATACTTGGGTGAGGGATAAACTGAGAGTACCCACCGATGGCAAGAATAAATTTTAGTGCTATGTTTGTTTTAGGGTTTGTAGGTTATGATGATTTATTTTATAAATAGTCATATATATATTTTGGTCAGATTTTTTATTGTGTTATCATTGACAAAGAAGAAAGCTAGATTATAGTCACACTCGCACTCACTCACACTCTCTCGCACTCATACTATTCATATAATGGTTTTTTTTTCGTTTAAATGGATTAATATTACAAATGTTTGTTTTTCCATAGAATTCCAATTAATCATCAACCTAGGGAAAGACAGTATAGTGATGCTGATAGCTTCATGGCTACTTTAAATGTTTGAAGTCGCATAGAAATAGTCAAGCATATAACGACTAATATTAATCTTTGCTAGAAAGAAATGTTCAGGAAAAGTTGTTTTGGACAATTTTTAAATATTGAAATTCATAAACATAACTCAACTTTGATACATTGTTTACTCTTTCGGAAAGTTAATAAGGGAGTCCTGGGAGAGGTATTTTGGTTTCAACTGAATAGGGTGGACTGTAGATTTGACCTTGTTGAGTTTGCTATGATAATGGGGTTGAAATTTAGTAGAGAGGTGGGTACGAGTGATTATGTTACGTTGGGGAAGCACAATTGAGAGAGAGGTAATTTCCAGGTGCTAAACATGTGTTGTACGGTGATTTGCGCAAAGTTTTTAAAGAGATGGCATGAAGGAACAATGATGAAAATAGTTGTCCTATATTTGCTCTATTATGGACTAATGAGATCAGATAATAAAAAAGTCATATCGAAAAGCATTCTTTATCTAGTTAATGATTGAGATGTATTTAATAAATATCTATAGGCATAATCATTAGGAGGATGACGACAAAGTATATGAGTCAGGCGATCGAGAAGAAGTATGATGAAGTTTCAAAAGTATATCGACCGTATAAAAAAGATATTACAGTATTATCTTATGGGATGATGAGATATGCAGTGACATTTCAAGTAACCTAAAAATTAAGATGATGTTTATTTTACTTTTACATTTTATGACTGATCATATAAAACTAATAACGTATTTTCAATATCGCAATTGTGGATATATGAAACTCTGAATAATCTGGGGAGTTTTGCGGTTTCCAAGTCCAAAGACAGTGTCCCCGAATATTCAAATGAAAGAGTTTGGAAGGCCTAGGGTGGGAGAATGCTGACCACATCTTTCAAGATCTCAGGTACATTATTACGATTTATAACATTACAGGTGAAAACAATTATTAATTTTTTTAGATTAAAATTTGTCACATTTGACAAGAAGTCGTGACTCCTATTTTGATTTTGTCTATGGTTGAGAGAGAATCATTATAGTACATAGATGTCATGGATTACATTGGTGACAGAGAAGAACCTGATAATGATCATTCTCCTTTAAGATCTCTCAAAAAATTCAATCTCCTCATTCACAATACCAAAGTACACTTGTATGCAGGCATCAGAGAAATGCACCTATACGCAGTCTTGTCACGTCATGTCCATCTGTACGTAGTCTTGTCACATCATCTCTTTGGCCAACCAAAGAAGCACACCCTCATGTAGCTCCCACCGTATCTGTATCAACAGTTGAAGACAAATGAGATGAAGACATAGAATCAAATTTCTAACCAAAAGTTTAGAGAGTAGACATAAACAAATCAGCTATTTTATCTATATATATGTATATATCTTTTTATGGAATCTTAATTATGCATAGTAATTGATTTTTTAAAATCTTTTTTGAAACTAAGATATTTGAAATTGAATGAATTAATTTTATTCTTTTTTTGCTAGTTAGTATTATTATACTTAAGATACAAGATCCACTTTCTTATATTTCATATATAACTTTATTTCTCTTTATCTAGTGATGTTGGAACATGTTACCAAAACATAATCAATCCAATCAACTAACATGATTGGTAATAGACCATCTATACATTGATTTTAATTCTACACTTGTGGATAAGATTACAACTTAAAAAGTGTATGTAGGGTCATATGAAAGGCATAGTTTTACATATAGGATCGGCCAATCTATTTGATCAATTCGACTGTCACCCGTTAGGAAAAACTATTGCAATTTGCTAAAAAATTGTTTTTAGATTTAGACTAAATTGTACCAAATTGAATGGTTTAAACAATTGGACCAAATAAAAATCTGGGTTTGATCTAGTTTGTAGGAAAAAAAATCTATTTTCAAAAAAAATCATTATTGAAACTTGAATTCAAATCTCACTAATCAATTTTGATATTGTATATCATCAAACTAATTTTATTTTTATATGAAAATTATCCAATATACATATATTTATTGATAAATTATACAAAATTATTTTAAATATTATTTTTAAATAATTAATTGGTTCGACTACTAGTTAAATAGTCTGACTATCGATTGGGTTAGACTGTCTCCTTTATTAAGTCGATGTCCTATCCAATTCCGAAAATATTGCTGAGAGGGTTTTAGAAGCATATTTCAAAGTTGACTTAATACTTTGATGAAGGGTAAAGTGAGAGTACCCACTGTTGATAAGACTAAAGTTTGCCATGTATCAATTCTTGGATGAGGGTGAATTGAATGCATGATGCCTTTATCAAACTAAAAAACTCTTTTTCAATTTCTTCGTAAAAATATTTAGTATGTGATTGATAGAAAAGTTTGAGTACATTTTTTTTCTAGTAAATGCAGTATTTTATTATCTAACTGATAATTTCAAATAGGGTGATTAACAAAAATTTACTATGTAAATACAATGCATAGTAAATGCAATATTTACTATGTATGATGCCACTTTTTATAAATGCGTTACTCCTAAAGTTTCTTAAATTAATGGAGATTGTAATTTAATAGATAGAGCATATTGAATGTTAAATGTTTCAATAAAAATACTCC
Source organism: Mangifera indica (assembly GCF_011075055.1). Classification (NCBI taxonomy): domain Eukaryota; kingdom Viridiplantae; phylum Streptophyta; class Magnoliopsida; order Sapindales; family Anacardiaceae; genus Mangifera; species Mangifera indica. Next base: position 11,248,405 of record NC_058155.1, read on the forward strand.
TATGGCCATGAATATGCTTCCTTCAACTTTCCATAGGTCATGTCACACACCATAGAGCAATGGAAATAAATGAGCATCTAATCTTATCTTCAATTTTTTATAGGCCAAACGACTATTTCCCACCCAAGGTATGCTGTAATGACAAGTTTCCCCCCTTTAACTATGGAAATACCAAACACCCACCCATGACCAGTTAAATTTAACGGGGTTAAGGGTAAAATTGTCATTTTCTCTATAATATTAAAAAATAAACTAAAATATAATTTCCTTTTGCCCCCTAAAGTTTGAAAACAAAAATTTTCCCCAGCCTAAGTTTAAGAAAATGGCAGTTTCACCCTAGGGTTTGGTTTTGAAATCTCGGCGACCTCTCCGGCTCCGTTGCCGACGGCTTCTCCCTCCCGAAGAATCCTCTCCTTCCGGTGATCGGTTTCCTCCCATTTGGAGGTCCGATCGTCGCCGGAAAAGCGGTGGGAGACGAAGAACTTCGTCGGGGAAGACGAAGTTCTTCGTCTTCCCAGACGAAGACGAAGCCGTCGTCTTCGTCTGGGAAGACGATCGTCTTCCCAGAAGAAGACGGTTGTCTTCCCTGGGAAGCCGATCGTCTTCCCAGACGAAGACGACGGCTTCGTCTTCGTCTGGGAAGACGAAGAACTTCGTCTTCCCCGACGAAGTTCTTCGTCTCCCACCGCTTTTCCGGCGACGATCGGACCTCCAAATGGGAGGAAACCGATCACCGAAAGGAGAGGATTCTTCGGGAGGGAGAAACCGTCGGCAACGGAGCCGGAGAGGTCGCCGGAGATTTCAAAACCAAACCCTAGGGTGAAACTGCCATTTTCTTAAACTTAGGCTGGGGGGAAATTTTTTTTTTCAAACTTTAGGGGGGCAAAAGGAGATAAAATTTTCAGGCGTTAGGGTTCTGTTAAATTTAACTGGCCATGGGTGGGTGTTTGGTATTTCCATAGTTAAAGGGGGGAAACTTGTCATTACAGCATACCTTGGGTGGGAAATAGTCGTTTGGCCTTTTTTATATCACATTTCATGATTTATGTATCATAGAAAATAATTAGATTCCCTTGTGTTACAAATTTATTTTGATGTAAGCATGCATGACGTGCTAGGCTCTGGTATCCTATTTTAATATAAGAAATATTATATGTGTATAACTTTGGTACATAATTTAAATACATAAATAATATGTTATTATGTAATTGAGTATTACTTTATTTTTAATTCAAAATCATCTAATCATATAATAATACATCATTTACATACCCAATTTATATATAAAAAATATGTTCGTATAGTTTTAATATTTTAATATTGATATTATCTAGACAGAGAAGGAATAGAATACCACTACGTTAAAACAAGATAAGTTAGAATTTGATAAAGGTAGGTTATTGAAGAAGACTTCGGGAATCTTTCTCTATATACATATTCACAACTACAAAGCTAATTACAGTCATATTAAGCCTTATCCTTTCTTCTTCATCCTTTCTAAACACCATGCATCAATTTTATGTCAAGTCTAACGATCCCAAATACACTGAGGAACAACTGAAAGGCATGTTTTGGCGATTTGACAAGAACCAGGACGGCCACCTTAGCAAGCAAGAGCTCAAGGCCGCCTTCAAAAATCTCGGTGCTATTTTCCCTGGCTTTAGAGCAGATAGAGGACTCCGCCATGCTGATCACAATGGCGATGGATACATAAGTGATGATGAAGTCGATGAGCTCGTCAAATATGCTATTAAACAGGGTTATAAAGTTAATTAAAATAATTAATATCTCACCAACGTATATATATTTGTACTTTCTGTCTTGCTTCTTTTTTTTTTTTTTTCCAAGTTCCAACTATCTTAATCCACTGTCGTCTTTTATCTAGTGTTTGAGAAGAAAGTCATGTCTTAGAGCAAGTCTCTCGACATTAGAGGACAAAGTAAGTTGCACTCCTGGCTTATGTAATCTAATAAATAAAATAAAATTATGTATGTCGCATTTACAACTTAAAAGTGTTCAGCTTTTAAGCCTAAATGATGTTGATGTTGATGTGATGGCTTTAAATTAATCTTTAATAATCTGCATGCATGTCCCATGCAATGAGTTAGGATGACTTTTAATTACCTGGCCATTTATCATTTAATTTACTATTGAATTTTTTTCTTACCTCCTTCTTTCAATTATGATTTTTATATTTTATTAAACAATAAAATTATTTTTGTATATTTGGCACGTAAACATGTACATATGTAGATACATCATGATTAGACGTATTTAAAATCGGTTAATCAAACCAATTTACCAATTTTATAAATCAAATCAAATTTTGATTTGAAAAAATTATAAACGAAAATTAAACCGATTTAAAGATTAACTGATTTTGAATTGAGTCAAAAATACCAATTAACAAAACCAAATTTTCAGTTAATCGATTTTTAAACCTAATTTTTAAAAATTATCATATTTTATTTTTTTTCAATTTTTTTGAAAATATTTTCAATATTTTATTAATTTTGTATTCAATTTTTTAAAAACCGGTTTGGTTCAATCAACCAGTTTTGAAAATTAAACAAATTGTTAACAAAACCAAAAAATTGATTTTTCTATATTTTAAACCGGTATCCAAAGTAGTTTTTCAAATAATTTATTTTTTGATTTGATTTTCGGTTCAAAATTTTGTTTGATTCGATTACCAAACAATTTTGAACACCCATAATCATGATGTGATTAAATAATTTTAAATTAATCACATAATGATATATTCTTATTTGTATATATACATATGATATTATTATTATTTATATAATATGATACACCCTGTTAATTGAGAGAGTTCAAATATATGTTTTTATAATTTTAGCAACCATTTTTATGGGATGTCCAATTAAAGTTATCATTTAAATCTAATTTAATACCTTGTCATTCTTGTACATAACTTAATTGTTCAGAGCCAAGAAAGTTGTCCAGGTGTTATCCCTTCGCCAGTATCAAGTGTATTAATAAATGAGAGAATGTCATTTCAATGAAATCCAAATATGTTTGAAGGGATAAAGGGAGATGAAGACATGGAATCAAATTTCTAACCGAAAGCAGAGAACAGAAATAAAAAAATCAGCCATTTTGTGTGTTGATTTTTATTTATTCATTTATTATTATTATTTTTTAGAAAATAAGATATTTGAGTTTGAATGAATGGATTTTATTCTTTTTTGCTAGTACTATTATGGCGACGGGGGAAAGATGCACCTTCTTATATTCTATATATAACTTTATTCCTCTTTATCTTAGTGATATTGAAACTAGAATTGGATTTGGATTGAGCTATACTCAACCTCAAAAGGCGACCATTCTTTGATTCATCTGACACTCAAAAAGCGACAGATCTCAACCACAAGTCGAAGATTTATCACACAATTAGTCTCCCCAATGTCATCTGAGAGTCTCTTGTTGTCATCGTGGCTAAAATCGATGAATCCTACGACATCCCCCTTGAGTGTTGGATGAATCAAAAAATGATCACCCTTTCTTCTACTTCGGCCACCGACAAAAGATAGGTGAGAAAGACCAACTCTAACCCTAGGAAAGAAAATGTAATAAATTTTTAGTTTTTTTAAATATTTTTATTAATTAACAATTTTACTTTTGACAATAACTACAAAAATTAATAGATGGATAAATGTTTGAGTTTTTTAATGTTGATGAATAAAAACTTGGGAAAATACTAATCTTTAAGTGGGTATAAGTCCTTTGGCTGTCTAAATTCCATAATAAATCAGATAACACGGGAGGATTAGCAACCTTGTAGAGAGTAACCATGGAGAATCACTTGAGTGTAATAAATTTTGATTTGTCTCTAAAGAAAAATATTCTGCACTGTACATTAATGTTTTTCCAAGATTCTTTAAACACTCAAAACTGTTACGAAGGCTGAGAAGATAATAGAACACAGCCTACACCTGTAAATGTAACTGATTTTGAAGCATGACCTTCGGCCTATAAATCAGCCAGTGCAGCAGAGCCAAGAATTGCTGTGGAGCTCCTGCCATCATCTCGGCCACAATTTTAGCCCTGTAATTTCCCACAGAAAAATAATTATACAAAAAAAATTAACAAAGTACAAGCTTTAGTTTTGTAGCAGAAGGTTTATAGGCTGAAGACAAAATGCCTAATGAAAGCCTCTACTACAATTGAATTCCCAAACTGGTCCTGGAACTGAAAAACATGACTAGGTTTGGACACTATTTCCCATTTTATTCATGAGAAAGTTCTTCACAAAATTATCTATTTTAAATTTTAATCTTCTAGGGAAGAGCTATGTTAGTAGCTTCAAGCATGGAAATGTCGATAAACTGATTGACCTTCACATGACAACCTAAAATTTCCGTCTTCAGTTTTGGATGAAGATGGCTTTGCTAAAAGAAGATACCTGAAAAGTTCAAGAACCAGCACGGGGGACAACTATACATCCTGGTTTCCAGAGTCCAGCAACACCTTACTAGCTGACATCTTCAAGCATTGATTTGTGGTGGAGATAGTTTCCAGAAATTCCATGAATTAAAATCCTCCTGCAACCGATAAAAATAGGAAGAAGAGCACAAAAATTAAGCATTCCACAAATAATCAACTAGACCTGACATGACACTCGAGTTCAGATAAGTTGTATGAGAATGGGATGTGAAAAAGTGTCTCAAGCTGACATTAGATCAGGAATGAGTACAACCATACGTGAAGGATATATGATTTAGCATGTATAGCCAAAAAATGTGATTACCTTCTCACAATACATATATAAAGAATAGTCAGCTCAGTTTTTCTTGCTCACCAATCTTTAGGTTGTCCAACAAAAATTTCTAGAAGCTTTAAGGAACTAAAACAGCATCCAGTGAACTAAAATAGATCTCTGACTTGGGCATAAACCTTAAGTTCTTTAAAGACAATACCTGAGTTATTACAAGCTTAGAATTGAGAATCGGAAACAAACCCGCTCAGATGTAGTAGTAGTAGTAGTAGTAGTATCAGGAAAAATGTCATCAACAATAGCATGAAGCGAACTATATGATTTTGTGCGAACATGCCGGCTTACAGCAACCTCGCCCTGCAAAATGTGAACCATCAGAAAGAAAGTTTGGAATGACAACATGTAGGTATCTAAGGGCCGCAGTGTATAATACTTTGCTGTCTTTTAAGCATGGAAGCTTTGAATTACCTTTGGGTTAATAATAAAGATTTTTCCTTTAGGGATTCCAACCTTAAGGTAGCTGATTTCATCGGTATCTCTGTTCCCAAAACCAGCATAGAATGGATTGTGATCAGAAGGAAACAATGCTCTGATATCCTGGAAAGCACAGAAAAAAATTGAAAGACGCATCATTTAGAAACTACTCAATTACATACAAGATTGTAGTAGTAAGCCGTCACTTAAACTTGCCTAGACACAGGGAAGGACAGCTAATAGTGACATTAATTTCTCCTTCTGCAAATATCTAAATCAAAATATAGGCAAGACGTCACAAAATATATGGTACTTACAAGGACAATGTCAAGATCAGACTCAGGATACGTATCAGTTAATACTACTTGAAACATGTTATGACATATATGATTTAACAATAGACTGGGTTTATATTGTAAAATGGAAAGGAACCAACACAGCACAGTGAATTTATTTCAAATCTCAAACAGAATACAAGGGATTTAGTTGGTTTAGATTGTGTCTTGCAATTAACCAAAGAAATCTACTGTAAGCAGAAACTTGGTCGAATGAACACTCTCATAACAGCATATATAAGAGTGGCGACTTTTTACACAATGAATATGAACAAACTGATGTAAGACCAAGGGAACTAACCTCTAAGCATGCGATCTTGAATTCATGAGGAGCCCGTCTTATAACTGAAAAGAAAATATGACACTTCAGTCCTCATGTTATGATTTAACAAGGAATTTTGAGAATAAAAATCAAATTAATGAGTTTAGCCATGAATTTAAGCCAACCATCCTTCTGTATTAACTTAAACATCAAATGATTCTTGAGATTTCAAATCATGCACCAATAAAATCAGATATGTTAAAAGAATCGGATTTTAAGTTTTTTTTAACACAAGAGTAACTTCCTCAGTTCATTCAACAACAAATAAATGAAAATATTTGTGTGAATAAATCAACCAAAAGGATGAATGAAATACAAGAAAATTAAATAGAAATTGTTCTAATTATCGAGGAAGTTCTGCAGAATCCAACATAGAAGAAATTTAAAAAAAAAAAGCACAAAATGTCAGTTACCCTCTCGAAATAGAGATGGAAAAACCCCATCAGGTGATATAACAACGGGCCCATCAGGTAAACCCTTCCCATCCTGGATATATAATGAAAATAAATTTGTTATATTAGAAAAAAATAAATATATAAAAATAACTTCAAATCCTTGATTTCTTCTTTCATAAAATCGAATATGAGAACTACGCAACAATTGTGTATATTTTACCTGCTTCAGGCTGAATAAGAACTGTCTAGTAATATGGGATTGCGAGATTGCACGCGCACTAAGGAAAAGTAGTTGATACCCATTTTCCTGCTAAACATGTAGTCCATTTAAGATATCCTGATGTTGTCCCTAAGCATGATTCACAGTGCAAGGATGTGGAACTTGTGGTGCTCTAAAAACCCCAACAAGAGAATGAGACATAAGGCATTTCCTAGCTGATAAAATGAATTGAATGAATGCAAATGGCTAAAACTAAGGCTTGAGATATTGCAACCATTAATTTTGGTGATTCGCAACTACCAGTTTTCTTCATGTGCAGTGAAGAGTGACTAACTACAGAGTGCTAATAATCATTGAGAAGCTGAATATATAACATACCTTAATAGCTGAAAATAAATGTGTAACGCCTGTTTGTGACCAATCGATCCCGACCATAGGCATGAACTGACCTAGAACATCTGATCTGCAATGAAAATATGAACAGATATCTAGATCAATCAGGAGAATGAATAAGCCTTAGCTAAGCAAGTCTTAAAGAAAAGAATAGGTCACAATGAAAACCAATTGCAATAATCACTGGAAGCAAAAAGGAGTTATGTGATGCAAGATGACTCCAGTACCTACTGAAATCTGCAAGTTTGCAATTCAGGTCTGAATAAGTTCAAATAGTACTGGATCTATGGACTAGCTAATGCTAAAACCAGGTACACTATGAGCAAAAAAGTTATAAGAAGCTGTGGAAAAAAATCACCTATATGAAACTTCTAAACAACATCAATGTCCAACACATTGATAGTTAGAAATCCAAATCAGGATAATTTTTTCATGGGCTATGAAATTACTTCCGGTTTTAGATCAGTCAAGAGTTTTACTTGTCTGGTTTTAAGAACATCATAGCATGCAACCAAAACATGCCATCATTATTCACCACTTCATCTCACCCAGTAGACTGAATTCATTTACATTTTTTCCTATAAGGGAGTAATGCTAGAGCTTGACCAATAACACTCCTCTTCAACTCCCTAAAAATGGAAGCCTGTCTCAAACCAAGACTTGCTGTACTGCCATCAGGCATTAAAATTTGAGCTCGGTAGCATATTCGGGTTTTCTTGGGATATATTTCATATCTATTGCTTTTACAGTAGAATAATTAAGGTTTTCCCAGGATATATTTCATATATATTTCTTTTAGAGTGGAGTAATTACTTGTGGATATATGCAGCATACATATTTTAAAGAAATTAGTTTCTGCCATTTTCTCCTCGCCTGACAACTGGCTGGACCTTTAATGGTGTATTATCCACCCCACCAGATGATTCACATCTCAAGTGAAGTAAATCTGTTGCTCATCTTTTGAAAGGGGAACAGGTAGCACTCAGCAACAAAGGCCATGATAATTAGTTTCCGATTTTTTTAGGTTACTAATCTGTACAACTATAAATTTAGCTGTAAATACTGCTAAGCAATCTCCTATTGGTTAAAATAATAACAACATGAAGTAAAATATGAACCTAAGTTGTAGTCCTTTTCATTAAGTGAGAAACAAAACTATTTTGCTTTGTGAAAAATAAAAATAATTACTTTGTAATCGTTCCATCCACATCTGAAATTACTATACGAGCGTTCCATTTCCACAAATAAATTCTGGCATCAACCTGTAGAGTAATGCATTTTAAGGTAGGCACCAAATTAAAGAATGAAAAAAAGAAAACAATAAGTAGAGAAAAAATTCAGCTCAAAATTGTTATGCACCAGTAAACAAGGAAAATGAAAAAAGGACCTGTTGCTTCCCTAGCATTGCTGTGGAGAATGTAAAAGTGACAGTGTTCTTCCCTTCCTTCAGATTCAGAGATGCTAGCTGCTTGGAAGTTGGAGTGATTGCCCTAACCATCTTCTTTTCCATCTTAGGTTTGCACACATCATTAGTTTCATTCATGCCATTAATGCTCTCTGAAGTGACTGCAGCATCAGAACTTTTAGAAACCGCAGCATCAGAACCTTTAGTAACGGCAGCATCAGAACTTTTAGCATCAGTTTGAGCTGGTTGTGTAGCCTTCCTGGTTTTTGATCCTCTACGAGAAAAAGGCCAAAGGCTCCAGCTTCTACGAGGGGAAACAATGGTTTCTGAACGATCCCCTGCAAGAGATTTCTCAATTTTGTCAACTGGTATCATGCCTGTTGGCTCAAAAATTTCTTTAATTCCAAATGCAACCATCCCCAAGACAAATGGAGCAGCCACATCCCACGGGAAGTAATGGCCACCAATCCTGATAACAAATCTATCATTCTGTAAAACAGCAGGACCTAGAGAAGTAAATTTCTCTATATCCAGTTTTCAGCATCAAATGCATGAAAAACTGCGTTAGCACTCATTCCTTCATAACAAGTGTTTGAAAAGACATACTCAGCATAAAGCACAATGCATTTGACTTTCTAGATATTTTCAGAAAAAAACTTGCAAACCAGAAACAAATGAAATTATTTCATTTTGTTGTAAGGAGCAACTACAGGAACTCTACACACCTATAGCAAAGACTCACTATCATAGGGAGGCAATAAAAAGAACTTAACTATACTCTGGTGAATATTATAATTGAAATTTAAAAGTAAATGGAACAATTTCATCTCAGTGCACAAGCCAAATGCAAAGAAAATTACAATATGAGAATGGAAAAAAATTGAATGCATCTTGAAGTTCTCTTACCAACTGTAGGACTGGAAAGAACTCTTTTGAGCTCTTGACTATTGTCAACATTAGGCTGTTCTTTGTCAGCATCTGACTCTGTGCAGCTAGAATCAATCTCATTGAGTAATGTCCAGTTCAAGGGTTCGGAATCTAAATCCAATGAATGCCTAACAGGAAAATGAGAATCATCTGCACTTAAGTCAATAGTAGGAGACCACATATTTGGCAATGATTCTGCCAGAAACCCAACTTCTTCAACAGCCTTATGACCTCCAGGAACACTAATGGGACTTGACATTACTCTTGGAGATTTATCCAATGAGCTTTCAAGGTCATTCAATGGGTTGTATTGAGCAAACACGTCTGAAGAACAACAAGAGTAACCATTTGCATTAACTAACCCATTGACTGCTTGAATTCCTTCACCACAATAGGCTAGATGATTATCTTTCTTTAAAGAAGCCACAGAACTTGAATCAATGCACTGAACCTCACTGACTTTGAATTCATCAAAATCACTGAATAGGAATTGTTCTTCCTCCAAACTCTCAACATCACTTCCTGCTTTATCCATGACAATGCCACTATAATTTCTTTTGGAATCACCAATACATAATGACTGATGAACATCATCTTTAATATTTAGCCCATCTTGAACCTCAGAACTGACATTTAGAGTGGTGCAAATGTTCTGTGAGTCCACTTCTATGGTTGAACGAAGGGCTGGTTCAACACAGACCACGCTGGGATAAGATTCTGGCATTACTATCGGGTTTGCAGTATCCATGTCAGAAACCTCTGCCAATTCTTTCTCCTGATCAATATGCTTTCCTTGCTGGACATCAGTATCCTGATAAGAGCTGCTAACAACTCAGTCACAAAAAAAGTGAGAAGGATTGGACTACCTATTTTTCACCCCTTCCCCCCACCTACAATTATATGCATCATCTCAAGAATTATTGAGTTACTGAATAAGTATAAAATCACTATACTTTCACATACATTAAATTGTAATTTTCTTTTGGAACTAATAGTAAAGATCATGGTATAGAATTTACCTTCGATAGTATCTCAGTTGTCACATGTACAGTATCAATATGAACACAGACTTCCCCACATCCTCCACTGGTAAGGTAGAGTGTTTCTTGAGCCTGATTATTTGAATTATCCAATCCAATTATTGATCTCTCTGATGCTTCACAGTATTCAGAGGATTGAACTCTGTCTGATTCACTCCCCTCAGAAATTCTACAACCTGGATTAATAGTATCCTCTACATCACAAGCATGTTCTTCATCAGACAGTTCTCGATGACATTCTTCAAGCTTATATTCAATTAGTGAATCAGGGAAAACATGGTCAGCATTTCCTATGCCAAAATTGTCGGTTGTTTTTGATATTTCAGATACTATTAAACAGTTTGCTTCCACAGTATTTTCACCCACTAAGGAAGTTTCAACAACTTGTTCCACGGTGTCTATACATGATATTTCTATGCCAGTTTTAACAGTAGAAGTCTCCAGGTTCTCAGAGCTAGATAACGGACATCCATCTATTTGCCCAATTAAGGAAGCTGATTCCCTCTCTGAGACAGAATCATCAGTCCTATTCTTCCCATCATCATACACAGATGATTCCACCAGGATTTCATCATCTTTTAAACAATTTGCTTCCACAGTATCTTCACCCAATAAGGAAGCTTCAACAACTTGTTCCACGGTGTCTATACATGACATTTCTTTGCTAGTTTTAACAGTAAAAGTCTCCAGGTTCTCAGAGCTAGAGAAAGGACATCCATCCATTTGCTCAATTAAGGAAACTGTTTCTCTGTCTGATACAAAATCGACAGTCGTATTCTTCCGGTCATCATTCACAGATGATTCCACCAGGATTTTATCATCTTTTACCTCTAAATGTTCAAGCACCTTATCATCCAAAACGGCAGCAGAAAACTGGGTAGAATTATCTTTCCTCGAGTCATCAGAGGCCAGATTGCTAGACCACTTCACCTCCAACAGATCAGCCGCAATTTCAGCACATTCCAATGAACTTAACCTTGACATGTTAGCATCACCTTCTCCCTCCTTGTGACCATTATCCTTCATTGACTTTCGTTCATAAACAAACCCGAGCAACTCTGCCCGGTGAGAACCAGAACTCACCACAACCTTCTTATTACTAGCATCACTCTGGTTAATGAAGTCGATGCTATTACTATTAGATTGCCCATCTGTCACATCACTAGAAGATGAAGCATATAGTACAGATTCTCCTTCTTCAACATCTCCCTCCTTGAGAAAGTAAGCTTCTCCTCTATGATCAAGATACATGTGGAAATCAGCTTCAATTCCATTAACGTTAATACTAACAATCTTCTCTTTTGTCTTCAAAACCCCCTGAAATTTTCCAAACCTGACATACCATGGCGATGATTTGGAGCTCCCATCTGGTTGTTCCACCACTATTATATCCACAGCTCCACCAAATGGATGAAAGGACCCAGACACCGTGTACACGCCCCGCGTGATATAGCTTCCTATTCTTCCCACCGCATACATCCTCTTATTTACCAATTTCTCAACCACGCCTTTTAAAACAATCTCAATAATTAATTATTCGATCATAATCTAAATTGAACAACCTGAGCGACCCATCAGTTCGATGACGCTTTATTATTTCCACTAATATCATCCAGATCATAAAAAACACAAAATCAGAGCATTATCAACGAACCCAGTTGATCACAGCTCACAATAATAACACCAAAAAAAAAATGGTGACAAAATTCCCTCACAGTATGAACAAAATTAATGACTGTTGGATTTGTTAAGCTGTTAGATATTCAGAAGGTTAATCAAAGACCAAACCCAGCTCAAAAGACACACTCTTTTATCCAAGGACAACCCAAACGAGGAAACAAACTCAATTAAAAATCAATCGCTAACTGCTACGAACGTGCCAAAATAACATCATTAAATTCCAGGAGATAAAAAACATCGCATTTTAATTTTCTTTTACTATAGAACAAATAAAACAACAAAAACTACTGTCAAGATATGTAAAACAAAAAAGAGGCAATAACTAAAATTTAAAAAAAAAAAAATGTCATGATGAAAGAAAGAATAAACTTCAGCGGAGATGGAGGCAATGGCGACAACAGTTAAGCTTAGCCAGGCGATCTCGATCTCGAAAGAGAAAATTTTGGTGGTTTCTTGGAAATGAATAATAATAGATTTTGCATGACGAAGAGGTGACGCGTCAGCAGAGGAGAGAACGTAAATAACTAAATATAAGACGTTACGTGAAGAAGGTGAGCCAGAGCCCAGAAGAGGTCCTTGGTAGTGCCAGGTTTCAAGCCAGACTTTATTATCTGGTTGTGGCTGGGACCAAGCCAAACTGCTAGTAAGGTCTGCGTGAAAAATGGCCAAAGGAGTTACTTCCACCAAGTTTTGATGCATTCTTAATCACACCTACAAGATTTAAAAACTAAAAATCCTACCCATAAGTGATTCCTATTAAAAATTTCTATTAGAAATAAAGGTAAAATCATCATTTTATTATTTTTAATCATATTAAAAAACATAAATTTATTATTTTTTTCTAAGTTTTAATAACTAACAATTTTATTTCGTCTCAAATTTTTTAACTTTTAGAAGTCGTAATTTTTTCTTAAATCTAAGGTTTTTTTTTTCATCTTTTCAACTATCATCTGTGATACTAATGATAATGATCTCTCCTCTTTATCCTAAAACATGGTCAGTGCAACAAAACACAATGATCTCTTTTCTTCAAATTTTTTCGTCTTGACAAAGAGACGAAAAGATCTAAAGAAGGGAGGTCATCGTACATCAACTAATATTTTAAAATAAAGAGATAAGGTTGTTAACTCCAAAAACTGTAGTCAAAGGAGGAAAAAAAAAACCTTCAATTTTAGAGGAAGAGGAATATAACTTTTTGAAGTTAGAAAATTTTAGAATAATTTTTAAAACTTTAAGGAAAAATATAACGAATTTTATATTTTTTTAATATTATTAATAAAATTATAATTTTATTTATATTTTTAATAAAAAAATTTAAAATTTTAATTTTTTAAGTTCTATGGATATTACTACATCTACACTTACATAAAATTTCTTTTGGCCTGTTGAAAATCTATAACAGCAGGTTTCAGCTTCTCCAGGCCAGGCCCAAGCCCGCCCTTCACTGCAGCTTTATTACACCAATGTTAATTAGTTTCAATATTTAATTTCAACTTTAAAAGGTAGATTTCAGATGTACGGACAAAACTGAAGTCAAATTGGGTTTAAACTTGTCTAAACTCGAGTTTGACATAGCTTAAGAATTGAGTTTGTTTTATAGATGTTCAAATTTAATTTGTTTGAATTTAATTTGATATTAAAATAATATTATTTTGATATATATTTATCTAAATAATATTATTTTAATTAATTTATATCAAATTTTTTAAAATCACAAATTTTATAAGTTGAATATATTTAAAATTTGAACTCAGTTTAAAAATGTTGAACTTTCAAACTTAATCTATAACTCAAATAAATTTAGTTTGAATTCAACTGTTTTTTATATTTTTTGGGCATGAAACCAGTCCAGCGGAGCAAAGGCCCACTAGTCTTGTTGGCTTCATAGTTTAGGCACAGTGGATCTTCACCAAGCCCAAACAGCATGTGGCAGCAGGAATTGGAAGGCCAACAACAAAGAGAGTTTCACTTTCACAAATCACAATGGCGTTCTTCTTGCATCCAAATGATGGAAGGGTTAAAGAACTCGAAACTCGTTGAAGAAGCGGCCATTGGATATTTGGGATTGGGATCTTCTCAGCGAAAAATAAAAAGATATTGAGGTTTTAGACATAAAAGTCCATTCTTTTGCGCTCATGCTGCTGTTTGCCGCTTCTGATTAACCTCTCTAATCAACAGGAAAGCAGTTAGTTCTCCAAATTGCATGGAGCAGAACAGACTTCTAATTTAATGTGGGAGCACGATATACTGTCTACACTTTCAAGTTTCAGATAATCATGAGACTTCTTCCTTGAGCCCAGCAGCCATCTTCCTTTTTGTGGGGCTTCATGGCTTGATGGAAAAAAAAAGGCCTGTTACTCTTGATTGGTAGGCAGTCCCAATACTGCTGCATCACTTAAATTTATAATTAACTCTGCGCACGCATATATTGGCACAAAACAAAATCCTGTTGGTCTTCTTGTTCTCATTGGAGAGCTTTTAGTCATGGTGCCCTTTTTCCCTTTTTAATTTATAGCTTTTGTATGGTGGTTCATGTGGGTGGGGCTGTAAATTGACAACGGATGGTGGATTCAATTATCATATAATAAATATGTCCTCAAAAAGCACAAAAGTTGTTCAGTCTATTGCCCAAATCATTCCAGTTTATCATCATGATCCTCATCATTTTCCTAATTTTAACAGAAACATATGATATGAAATACAACAGGAGTAGCCCTTTGCATTATTGTTATCATCCTTCTAATTGTTTTACTTCATACATTTCCATTTTTCAGCGTCACCCACCATCATGAACAATCATATAAATTTTTTTTTTCTTCTGGGGATTGTAAACTATGGTAGTTGCTCCTTTAGGATTACTCTATAATTGGTTTGTGATGTTTCTGAAATTGCAGGCTTAATTATAGATAGTTTACATGGATAGATATGTTAATCTATAGTTGTCTGGGAGGTATTGATACCTGGTACAAAGTACCTGAATCCCGTGAGGGAGGACTTGCTGGCATATTAATTTTTTAAGCTGTGTAGGCCATCAACAAGAAGCAGAAAAGACATTTGAACCATAATTAGGTCGATGAACAAGCTGGATTGTTGCTAATTGGATTATGTTAAATCAATAAGCTTGCTGTGTTTGCGCATTCTGCATGGCTTTCTGAGCTAGAATGATTAGGGAGACATCATAGCAACATAATCAAATTACTTGTACCTTTTGCTAGAAACCCTTTTATATGTAATATCTCTAAACAAATTTTATATCACTAAAACGCAAAAAAAAAAATTATAAATAGTTTTGCAGTCATTTTGTGTATCCTTTTAAGAAATAGTGAGACAAATTCTAATAAATTGAGTCTTATAAAATGATTAATATAACATCTTTAATCAAATCTCAAATAAATAAAATACGAGAAATAAGATTAACTAAAAAGCTTGTGAACTTACGAAATACTAAAACGTTTTTCAGCCAACAAAACTTTAATGATAAAATCATACATTTTCGTAAAGGGTTGATCTATCAAACAAAAAATGTTAGGCAAGGTAGAGATTTGAATTTTGAAAGGCAGCAAACAAATTGACTCGTTAACCAAAAACAAATGTGAATTTCCTCTAAAGCACAAGTAATTGTTTTTTATGGGGAGTATCAAGGATTCCATCAGAAAAATGTACAGAAATTGAATATTTTATATTTCAAAAATCAAAGTTTTAATTGAGCATGCACCAAGCCCATCACGGTATGCCCTGCACTCGTGAATGCCAAGAAAGCACAAGTACTATCATCTCTTGTCGATTGGAAACTAATTAATTAATTTAGTTACGTTCTCATATACACCATGATATACAAAAGTATAATATGGAAATTGAAAAATCCAAACTTAACATTTGAGTTTGTCTTCCACAGCAATGGAGTTTTTGCAATGAGCAATTGCAGCTTGAATTGCAGCTTGTAACTCTTCCATGGTGCTGTCACTTGTTGAAGAAGGTAGAGTAGTTGTTGCAACAAGTAGGCCACTGTTTGTAGGAGAAGTTCTGATAGATGCTGGTGCCGAAAATTCTCTTCTTCCTCTCAACTCTTGTTTATTTCTGAAACTTAAATTACCTGAAAAGGAACAAGGCTGGCTGTGGAAATGGAGATTTTCTCTCCTTCCTTTGAAAAATAACAGTGGCCTAACCATCCTCGCATACCTCTTTAGCACATTACTCACGTCAAATCTCATCTTCTTCTTCTGCTTCTCCTTATCTTCTCCTTCTCTATAAATACCCTTTCGCCATTTGGCGAAACCGAATAATGAGAATGGCTTACTGGACTTGGTTCTGCCTTTGCTCTCTTTATCACTGGATTGATGACTACAGTTGATGCTGTTATTGCAGTTTCTATTGCTGTTGTTTGTGCTGCAACTTTTATCATTTTTTTGATCATCTATCAAGTCTCTGATGGGGAGGGTGAAGCTGTCCAATGAGTTGGTGGAAGAGCGAGGAGAAACAGGAAGATGAGACAGGAGATGAAGAGGAAGCAAATGCCCATGAAAGAAAATGTCATCTGCAGGTGACAAGTCTATTGCAATTGAAGGTGGGGTTTTTGTTTTATCAGGGATTGGTGCAGAAGAAGAGTGAAGAGAAATTGTGAAGGAGAATTCATGAGAAGGAGATGAAGAAGCTGAAGGTGGGGAAGCAGATGGTTTTGTTGCCAAGCCTTCTTGTATTAGCTGCTTGGCTTCTTCATGTTTGTTGTCAAAAGCTTTCTCCTTGATGGATTGATGCTGATTGGTGTCCATAGTTGAAAAGATTTTGCAGAAAGGAAAGGAAAGAAAGACCAACTAATAAGATCTGATTCAGTATCTAGACGTCTCTCACTCACTTTTGTGTTTGCAAAATTTTGGCTTTGCTTTTGGAGAGACAGAAAGAGAGGGGATAAGATTAGGAAGCAGTGGAGAAAGAAAGAGAGAGAGAGAAGAAAGAACAGAGGCCCTTGTCAATCAGCTCTTGGACTTGAAATGTCTTCTGCAGAGACATATTTTTGCTTTTTTTTTTTTTTAAACAAAAAGTTTTATTCAAATCGATTTATCCCAAAAGTTGAATCAATTATATATTAAATAAATAAAATTTTAAATTTAATAATCGATTTTGTAATTATTATATTAAATAAATTAAAATTTTAATAATGAAATATCTTCAAAGAAATTTGTCACTCAAGATACTCTAGGTATTTTTTGCATTACTCTTATGCAGAGAAGGGGTGAGGTGGGCATGGCACTGTAAGGTGGATAATGTATTTAGCCGTATGTGTGTCAAAAGATTGGTGGGTCCTTGTCAAATCCAACAGCAATTAAAGTGGTGATTAGGGAAATGAAATGAGATCACAAAGATCCAAGTTTTGCCCACAAAAGGTTGCCCTTGCTGGATGGCCAAAGGAAATTTTATTTTGGGTAGCTGTCTTTACATGCGAGCTGTTTTGGCAAATTTTTTAATCTGAGTTTAATTCGATTTTAAAATAATCTAAATCTTTTTACTCAAACTTGATTCGAATTCAAATAAATGAATTAAAACCAATTGTCAAACTTAGACTAGGTGAGTCCGGATGCAACTTACCTTTAGCAAGGCAGACTACATCAATGGCTAAAAGAATTGAAATGACTCTGTGTCGCCATACGTCAATGAAATAAGACATAAACAAGCCAAAATTTTTTATGAACCTAAAATGACCACGACTTACAAGGAAGTAGAAAACCACCAAATTACGAGTCGTTTTCTGTTTCATTTTCATATTATCTTTAAATGTTTTTTAAGGCAAATGCAGGTTTAGTACTGTGTTTTCGACGTTAATGGGACGCTCGAGGAACAAAAGAAAGCAAAAAATGAACGAAAACAGGCATAATTTTGAATGACCAATCATTTTCTTGTGATGAAACGAGTGGAAATATATGCATACATTGGCAATTCACAGTGACTCAGAGAAAGAAGCAAAATCTAATAAATGAATATGCGGTTCCACAAGAGTACAGTCGAGTAATACAGACACTTTACCATCAAAAGGGACCACAGTGGCGTGTTATGAGGAAGGCAGCATGGGTGCCTTGAATTGAGCTGAGCCAAATGAACGTAAGAAAAGAAAACTAATAAAACAATAAGCACCTGTATCTAATTAAATACTCATACAATGTTAAGAGTAGATTTGAACCGAATTTGTTCAAGTTTGAGTTTAAGTTTGACTCGAATAAATCTGAAAAGAGTTAAACTAAAACGAGCTCGAGCTTCAAAATTTAACATTTTCAAGCTCAAGCTTTAAGGTGTTTAACTAGTCAAGCTCTCACGAGCTAAAAATTTGAATATAAAACAACATTATTTGGATCAAAATAAATTAAAGTGATATCATTTTAATAACGAGCTAGTTAAAAGCTCAATTCAAGCTAAAACTCGATTCAAGCATAAACACGAGCTCATTTGAAGTAAGCTCAAGCCCGCCGTAGCTCGAATCCAACCTCATAAAATGTATTATCATAAGAATGAATTATTTTAAATTAAGATAAGGTAATATTCAATCATATGATAAAATATTACTATTTGGAGGATTTGATTAGAGACAAAAAAAAATTTTAATAATCTATTTTTTATCACTTACATTATTTTGTTTAATTTATAAATAATAAAATATTTCAATAATCTTATATTATCAATAGTGATGTGAAAAGTAATATAAATGATAATTTTATTACCACTTCCGCTATTTAAAAATTACCTACATAACCTTCATTTTATTATAATAATATATTTATTTATTAATTTTTTAAAATAAAAATACTTTCATTTTCAATTAATATAACAAATAATATAAAAATATTTTAGAATAATTATATTTAAACGTATCTAAATAAAACACATGTACTTGTATTTATTTATTAACTCTAATTAAATATAATAATTATATATATTTATTAATTTTTTATTAAATTTTATTAAATATAATAATAATAATTTATATTTAAATAATTTATTTTTATGATAATTTTTAATTTTAATAATAAAATATTATTTAAACTAAACACCACCTTCATAAGCATATGGCATGGCTCCAAAAGAACTGTGAATGTGGTGTAAAGAAAATGGAGGGAGTGATTGAGAAAGGAAGACAAAACAATATTCACAGGTAGGTTAGACAGTAGACCCATACACACGTGCACCAAGTGGTCCATGTTGATGTATAGAGAGAATTTTGTCTGTAGATTGATTTAGTCAAGGTCAACATCTCAATCATGGATGCATTATTTAGGTGGACCGACTCATCTTTACCACTAAATAATTCTAATTTTCCTTCTCTGAAGTCTGAAGATAAGAAAAAATAAAATAAAACAAAAATCTCTCACTCAAGCCCATATGGGTACCTTCCTCTTTTCTACTTTTCCCCACGGCCACTCAATTTCTTATTCCTTTCTACTAAAGTCACCACACAATTTGAAGAAAACACCAACAATATAAAACGTGGTATCGAACAAAATCTATTCAGTCTCTTTATACTCCCAATTAGACACAGCCGTAGGCCATGCCAAGCCGACCCATTCCCTTGACATGTCTACTTCCAATGCAGTCTTATATTACTCAATTAAATTACAGTTGGGTTGTCTATCCCTTAATGATTTGCTTATGCAGTGGCTAGCAAGGAAAAAAGTTAAATAGCCTCACCTGCATTCTGCCAAAAGAGGTAGGCTTCTCATAATCATAATGTTTAATTCAAACTTACCAGGTTTAGATGCCTCCTGATCCTGAAGAAGAAGAACAGAACATAGAAAGGTGAGATAACACTTCAAAAGAGTTGCTTGAGAATCAATCAAGCGGTTCACATGAATTAGTCAACAAATCACCAACTAAGCAGTGTCTCCTTCATGCACCCACCACTGATGGTCCCAATCATCAACATGTGATTCATGAACAACACCACATCCGTGCTCTACGACTCAACCACTGGACCACGCCAACTCAAAACTAAGACAGATTCGGATCACAAGGAATCAATTCAGAAAGGAGAGAAACACATCATGAGCTGCATCTACTCATCTGCCTTGGCAAAGTCAGATCACTTGAAAGCTGGTCAAATGATTCAAACAAATATTTTTTAACAAAAACCAGAATTACAACACCTGTAAATTTTTCATATACAAATTTATGGAGAACCATAGTTGTCCACAGCTTCGCTTAAATGAAAATTTTATTAACAGAATGTGACATAACTTTTAATAATATTTGAAGAGTTAAATTGACCCACTTACAAATTATACAACAGACTGATTAACAAAGAATAAAGACAGATTTCTAGAAAGGAAAGCAAAAAATTGTAATTTCTGACTATCCATTTTGAAGGTTCAGCTTCTATCGTGTTAAAGGACAGATCCAATTAAACTAATGCGACATGAACAAATTCATTCAGCAAGCTGAACTCACAGGTTTTCCCTGATTTTGAACAAATTTGTAAGTACTCATCAAACTCCCTACATCATAAGATCAAACTTAAGGCCGCTATAATTCACTGTTAGTTTTATGGGCCAGTGACCAGTGTACAATTGATCCAGACAGAAAACTGAATAACCTCCAATGTGTCACTACACATTCACAAGTTTATGGGACAGGAAGCACAATTTTCCTGAAGTCAGAAAACAGATATCCGAAGCGCACTCTTTATCTGAATCTTACCACTTGAATCATGGAAGCATTACAAGGAGATGTGCATTGGTCCTGAAATTAATGCTGGATCAGATAGCCAAAACCCCAAGAGAAACTACAGGGATTTAGTGCTGTAAGAAAGCTCCATATTCCCATTATTAACAACTTTTAAACAATTGTTAGAGCTCACAAAATGCAAACATAACCGAGGAGGCCAGGCTAGTCACTGTCACTGCCATATCTTGCTGAAATTGAGGAAAAAAATGATAAAATATATTAATTAAGATGCTTTAGTAACAAAAGTACTCAATGCAGGGAGATAGAGAGAGAAAGAAAGAGAGACGATATACCTCCTGATGGTCTTTTTCCTTCCATAGCTTCTCTCTTCTCTTGGCAGCTTAAACAAAGAAAAGGGCCATCCCAGGGACGCAGCTTCCCTAAATTAGATGAACCAGCATGTATTGAAACACCCTCTTCAGGTTTCATCACCACTTGACAGACTGCACACCTAAACAACTTAAACATGTGGCATAGAGGGTATTTTGTATCCAACCTGCACCGACAAAACATGCTTTTTGTTACAAGCTACAAGCTAATACGTCCACTCCTAAAGCAGAGGCAGTTGTGCCAAATGTAATCATACAATTTCACTGACAAAACAGCAAATTACATTTAAGCAAAGAAGAGAAAAGTTAGTCATATGATACCTATTATGGAAATCTAAGAAACAATTTTAGCTAATTTTGATGATCTCCACAGCACAAACCTTTCTGAAAGCATAGCAGATCCCTCCTCAAATAATTCCTCCACCACATCTGGCTCAACATATTCTTTTTCTGCAGTAGAAGCTGATTCAGGGTATTTTCTGCGAAACATTGACTTAAGCACTCCTTTTACCTGCTTCTTTGGTTGGGCCGCAGGAGCTGCTGGCTTCTCCTGCGGTAATATATCAACCACAATGCAGGTTGTATCATCTCGAAGTCCCTTTGCATGTACAGCTTCCTGCACAAGGAAATGATAGTTGGATAAACCAAAAAAGTATGTGAAAACACAAGAGTCTGCAGAATGTCAAAGCTAAAATGCCAGAGAAGTCTGGTTTTCTCATTATTGCCAAACAGACCGAAGAGATAATTTTCAGAAAATGTTTAGTATTCGCATACTTTGACAATTTGTGCAGCTGCAGCTTCTGCTGGCATCCCACGACAACAATCAAGAGCCATTTCTGCTGATAAATTATCCCAAACACCATCACTTGATATTACAAGTCTACCGCCAGCAGTAGACAACTGCAAAAAGAATATAAAAAATTGTTAAGGAAAAGAGAAAACTGGAAAAAGGCAATTCCACCAACCTCCAGATATTTCCTGAAATACATTTCACAGGTCTAACACTGTTACACCTACACCAAGCTTTATAATTTATCCTCTAATTTTTTATGCTAGAAATCCACATTCAAATATTTCCATCTCTTTATATGAATAATAGTCTTAGTTTACACATCCAGGAAAAAAATTTAACCAGCAGTTCACAAAGATAAGTTGTTCAAGCAACATGACATCAGTAAATGATGATGACTACAAAAAGAAATACACTGGTTTACACTCACTGTTGTTTTAATCTAGATTCGTACTTAACCTTCTTTTTTTCCTGACCATTACCTACAAGCCCTAGTCGGCAAAAGCATATCTTATTTGCAAGCAATAGGGGAACCAAAACCCATACAACTGGATCCAAAGTGGCAAAAAGATTGAAACCTCAAAACTGTAAGTTTCATTCTTAGATCCCTTTCAATATCTATCTTGGAAACAGACCCTGAAATTGCAACAAACATCAAGGAAATCCATCATTTGAAGTAGTTTATACTACAAAGTCCTATCAAATACATTAGGAAAAAAAAAAAACAATTTCATTATTATATCCATTCCTTAGGCCCCCGTTCCACAGGTAGAACCAAAAGTTACAACAAAAATGCTCAGAACATGGATGTACCCAAAATTCTTCATAGAAAATAATCAGCATAAAAATAATCCTGAAAGGCAGGTGCTAAATACCTCCAATAACAAATAAGAAGGTAAGAAGAAGCTCAAGGGATCCTCTAACCATATTCAAGGCTACAAGGGAAGCAAAAAAAATGCAACCAAGATTGCTGCAATCCATCAATTATAGTGAACAAAAGACAACATGAAGAACAAACCTTCACTTGCTTTACATAAGGAACAGGAACAATGAACTCGCCAACATCCATATCTCCAATAGATCGTGAAAGACATAAACCTCCAGGCCAACATCTCAAAGGACCAATCTACAAATATATTAGCACTTTAGTTTAAAAAATACTTTATAACTATATAATTTTATCAGAAAACATTCAGCTTATGAACATTTGAATGCTTCAGGAAAGGGGAAACTGATCTATAAATATATGAGCAGGACTTTTCTCCAAAAATATGATTATTTAAGGGTCTATTGACAAAAATGAGCAAGCCAGCATGTGGTTAAAATCTTATATTCAAGCCTGGTAGCTACATAAATTTAAGGAATGTCCATAGTATTATGCTTGAGAGCATAATTCTAATGTGAAGAACAGATACCTCAGCACCACCACCAGCATTGAGCCGACCCACTTCACCCCCACTAGCAGTGACACGGTCCCTCCTAAAAATACACATGAAATTAAGAACTTAAAGCCTTAATTGTCAAGGGTAACTGATATGTGTGTCATGAACCATTATATAAACAGCTTACTCCTCTTCATTGAATTCAAGCCTATGATCTGCTGAGAGGTAATAGATGCCACCTTCAGCAGATTCAAGAACACAACGGGAATCACCAACAGATGCAACAGTTATAACCCATCCTTCTATTATTACAAGGGTGACAGTTGTTCCCGACCTCCGTGCTGAGAAGGTAAACCATAAATAGTATAAATATCATGTAGCAAAAGACTATGAGGGGAAATGAAAAAAGAACAGCATTTTACACAAATGAAAAACAATATATAAAAAAAGTGCTCAACACATGACCAAAGCCCTCTAACCAGACACCAAAATACATGCAACTATATCATGTAAAGATCAAAGAAGTATGAACCTAGCAGATTTTAATGAAAAAGTGGATTTCCAAAACTGCAAGTCCAAGTACATAGCTCCAAATAAATAGTGAATTCCAAAGTATAAACCATCACAACCACAAGTTGTTTATAGAGTAACCTCATGGGCTATACTAATCTTATTACATCCACATCAGATTTGGGATGATCTAATGCAATTCCAACTAATGTACCAAAATAGACCAATAAATTTGCAAACATTCAGTAAATAAGTAATATGTGAAATCTGCATAATCATCTAAACAAGGCCATGTTCAAATGACAGCTGCCAAAATTTCTGCTATCATGATGTCATATGGACAATTGCCCCTGACAACATCTTTTAGATAGATGTAGATAGTGCTTCATGTTAAATGGTTATTACAAGAAAGCCATTAATAATCCCCCTGTAGTTGAGTGCATATTAACACCTAGGTATTGAAAACATGTCCCACACGTCTAATTGCAATAATATTTATTGGATTTGCACTGTTAAAAGTTAAAAATAATTCAAATCCACAATTATAACAATAGCAAAGACATTTGTTAATCAAGGGTGATGTGATAGAGGCTAAAATGTGACTCACAAATATATCAGCATATGCAAATGAGCATGTGAATGCACTATTGTGCACAAGTGCATAAGCATTATCCTGATTAATGGTTAAAAAGGCAGCACCCAACCTTAAGATACAAGCCCTATATAGACCAAACTTTGTGAGTAAAGCTAAAATGAGAAGTACAAATATATGTACCTTGTTTGACCAAAAGTTTACCATGCAACACATGCTATGATCAACTATACTACTCTTACCTTGCACTTGAAAATCTTTATCTGTTTTAACAAAGCCTGCAACCATGGCTCGTGGAAGTGCCGCTGTCCATTCATCTCGATTAAGCTGTGAAGGAATAGCACTTAAAACATTTTTCAATAGATTCTCCTTTGTGTAAATAGCAGCTGCAGTTCCGTTATGCCCATCAAATAGCTGCAAAACATGTTATATAGATAACTATCTATAATACGTTAAAGGCAAGAAGAAAATAATGATTAATAAAAGCTACAGATAGATTTGGCAGACCAAAGAAAAAGATCCCAAAAACTATATTGACCATAGCTAAGAAGCGGTATCACTTGCAGTTAACTTGATTAACTTTCACAAGATCCAGAAAATCCTCATCCAAGAAAAAATGGAAAAGGTAACTAGACCTACATAAGCATGACTAATGATCCCTATCATTCATGTATTCAAGGCTTGTGTTTCCCATCAAACAACAGAAATCTGGAATATTCAATAACTCCAATGTATCTCGTCTAACACGTATCAAAGATGAATTGATTCAATTCCAATGCATCAGGTCAGGTTTAAACATGTGAAATGTAAACTTTTAAGTCAGGTAATCAAAGAATTTTCAAATTTCACATTAGCACAAATTCTTCTAATTAAACAATTTCGAAAACATTACCCCATATACAGAAAATGTGGTGACTCCATCACCCATTGCTCTTTGGCACTCGTTTTTAAGCAGCGTAAAGTCCTCTTCTTTCTTGCTTTGATAAGCCTGACCATGTACAATATCTGGCTTCTCTATCTTCTCATTGGCCAGTTCACGCTTTAGCAGCACCGAAAGAGTGACGGTCTGATGATCGTTCCTACCCGACATTGCTGAACTTTTCAATTTTTAACAATCACAGCTTCGTCTGAGAGAATGTATTCACTTCTTCACTCGTCCATACCTAATCATCAATCCAAACATTTCCAGAAACAGATCATCAGATTCACCGATGAGACAAACTTGGTTAAGGCATGAACACGGACAGTTAAACGAATGATTCCAAATCAACAGAGAAAATAACTAAAAAGAACAATCAAAATCAATGGTGATCATTAAAGAATTTAAAAAAAAAGTTCGAATGCTCCAGAAATGACACAAATCTCAATGAATGGATCCAGAACATAGAAGGAGAATTTACAAGAGGAGAAACAATCGCAGGAAAAGGCGACGGCGATTACGCGCGAAGAGAAAGATAAGAGAGTTGCTGTGATCCGGCCTTTTGCAGAAATCCCATTGTTGACTCGAGACAAAACTGAACAAATTTTTAGCGCAATTCAAGCTGGTATTCCCAAATTTTTTCCTTTTTTTATTTTCCGTTTTTGAATTTCACTGACCTGATAAAAAAGCACCGTTCTTTTCGTTCGGCGCCCAAAAGCCGTTTTTAAGCCGCTTTCACACAGCTTGTAGGCGCTCTTTTAACCGTTGGATTGAAGGACGGGTTTTCCATAGCCAAATTATAAATGAAAGGGATTGGTTGGATGGAATTGAGAGAAAGATACAAAATATTTTATTTCTTTTTTGGGTTGGCGCGGGTTAAGGATTAGCAAAATCCAGAAGGGACAATACAATAGAAATCAATGGTGACCCGGTCAGTCAAACATTATTAATCCTTACGATTCGGAGAGACATCAGACATTGCACCCGTTTTAGCCGGTTATTAATGTTAATAAAATTTAGGAGAGTTTGGTTTCTGTATTTAAAGATTAACTTAGTAATCTATTTTTTATTTCTTTATTTAGTTTATTAGTAATAAAATATTATAATAATTTTTTATTATCAATACTAACATGACAGGTAATATAGGTAGTAATTTGATTATCACATTTACCTTAGGTATTTAAAAATTACTAAGGTAATTTTGATTTTATTATAATTATATTATTATTTATTAATTTTTTGAGATAAAAATAAATTTATTTTTAATTAATATGATAAATAATATAAAAAATATTTAAAAATAATTATATTCAAAGGTATTTAAGTAAAATAATTTACTAGTAATATTTTATTATCTTTAACCAAACATAATAATTATTTATACCTATCAAATTTTATCAAACATAGTAATTATTTATACCCAATAATCTTCTAAGTAATCTATCTTTAAGATAATCTTTCTATTTTGATAATAAAATGTTATTTAAACCAAACGCTCTCTTAAGTTTTTCTTCTCAAATCCCGTTTAAATGGCGGGGTCCTATGGTCCCCCAGCCCAATGGACCCATTCAGAATCACATTCCTGTTATTATTCACAAAGACCATATTGCCCTCACAAAGACCAATTCATCAAGGATTGAGCCGACCTAAGCTTGAAAGTTGGCTTGACTTGTTTAATAAATTTAAATTAGAGAAAATTTGATTCAATCTAACTTATAAGTTAGGTGAATGACTCATAAATTGATTTGATTTATATTAAATAATTATCATAATATCATTATTTTGCCTTATTGAATAGTATTATGTCGTATCTATAGGTTACAAATTTGAATCATGAATCCAAAATAGAAATATGAGTCAAACTTTAAATTTTAAATTTAGTGAGTGAGCAAGCCAAACCCGAAATACCTTTAACTTTTACTCAGTGAATTTGAGTCAAACTCTAATATTCTATTTTTTAATTTAAATCAAACTCAAACTAAAAAATATTCAAATTCAATTTAGTTCATATCAAGATCTACTTATAATCCATTTTGTTCTCATTGTAAAATAAGGAGGAAAAAGTCAATTGATATTTCACTTTAATTCTCCATTAATTAAATTGTGAAGACTTAAACCCAACCTCTAAAATGGGACCCCACATTTGACTACTTTTTACTAATACTTTAAACTAAAAATAATTATGAAAAGATATTTAATCGAAATTGTTTCCACCTTATTTTATTCTATTATAGGCTTATAATCACAACATTAAATAAGTCATAATTTTATAAATATAAAATTTTTTTTAATATTTTATCAGATTGAGTCTCCAAACAATATTATCAAGGTAAATGGTCAAACTATAATTAAATCATGGGTAAAATTGCAATTCCAATAGTATAACTTTATCTTCTAGCGGTAAAAATAGAAGACAGGGGATGTAAACAAGTATTTTCGAACTTTCTGGGATCAAAACGGTTATTTATTTATTTATTTATTTGCCATGTCTTTTTGTAACCAAACACTCTGACCTTCTACTGGGTAGATCGCGGAATTCTCGGCGCCAGTTATTCTTCAGGAAAGAACTGATAATCCCAGATGCAAATAATATGTGTGGACAAGTGTTATCGAATCATAGAGTACTAAGGTTGAAGCGTGCTGGAAAAGCGCGTGTAGAATGAAACATATCTTCAAATGAATTAAGGCAATGAGCATCAGCTTGAGCTAGCTAGCTAAGCTAAGCTACGGTAGCCTAAAAACGAGCCTACAAGGCAAAAAAAAAATCAGGAGTTTCAGATTTCTGGGGATGTAGTGGAATGGGTCGAACTTGGCTTACATAATATTTAGGTGTAAAGTTATATGATTAAATATTATTTTATTTTTATTTTAAAATTATTTAATCATATAATAAATATCTATAATCATAATAAACACATTATTTAAATTTTAATTTGACAATCAAAACTGCATTCATGTAATTTTGTTGTATGCAATAAGTAATAACACCCCACTAAAAGTTTATATTGACAAGATGGGCCACTGAGGAAAACAGGTGGAACCGCTGGGGGTTGCGGGCATTGAGTGCAGACTTTTGACAATAACAACAGCTGTCGGTATCACCAATAATTATCACATTTTCACATCAACATTGCATGTGGTTTTCATTATGGATAGATACATACACATGGTTAACGAAGACTTGCTCCATCCTACCAGCCTTTTGGGCTAAAAGGCTTATTCAGCTTTCGCTACTGCAATTTCAACTGGTAAACATCATCAATTTAGCTGTCCCCATTAAAGAAACAAAACATATATACAAGATGGAAATAAAAAAGAAATAATATTGGCAGCAGCAGCAGCAGACATTAGACTGTTGGGCTCATTCTATTGGGTTTCCATTAGTCAATGACTGTGAACACAGGGGCGAGTACTTTTCTGACTCTAAGATTAATACTGGACAAAACTCAAGGCAAGATGGATTCATTACTGCAGTCTGTTTACTTGCAATAAAGATTGTATAAATAAACAAAAGCAATTCAGTGCTGGGGAGGGGGAAACAAATAATTAAGATGAAGAGAGTCATACCATACAAAGGAAGCATTCATGATAGTGTGATGAACACGAAACAAATAATCTATAGATAATCCCATTGAAGAATATTGATGTAAAAGCAATATGCATAAAGAAAGTCGGACAAGGAAAGCACTGATGCAGTGGGTTTAGGCAGGAAATTTTACCGTTTGCAATCATCACAGTCACACCACAACCCAGCCTTGGACCCTTAGTGAGGGTTTCTTTAATCAATAAAGGCATATTTATGGAGTAACTGATGAACTAAGATCCTCCTTTCTTGAATACGAGAAAGTATAGTTGCCATTACACATTTCAAACAAATATCACATTAATCATACATAAAATAACATAAATGACCTATATATGATTTGAATAAGGAAAAGTATCATTAAGTAAAAGCAACTTATCAATTATCACAAGCTCCTTAAAAACAGACAATGAAAGTTTTGAAACCTTACGGTGGGTTTATAAGTCCCTGCCCGTTCTTTCGATTATTTCAAACTAATGGAGACGGGACAGAATGAGTCAAACATATATAGTTATAAATAATTTCAAAGTTGTCACCTGAATTGATTGGATAGACTCCATCATCTAAACTCCCTAAGACTGAAAGCTTGACAAATTCTCCCTCTGTTCAAAAATATCCACCCTTAATAATGTACACCTGAAAATGTAGTTATGACCTGTAGGTGCACTCGCCAAGCTCCCTGAACTGGTCGATTCTGTCGGCCATTGCAAGTTCAACCCTCACGAGTCTTGCGTTAATGTCAGCAATCGTATCCTTGTACTTCTTCCGTCATCGTCTTCTGCCCTCTGGAGCCTTCTGCTCTCACTCCCTTTCTTCATGCAAGATAATTTCACTAGAACTCGTCATCTCGCTACTACCAATGGTTAAGACATGAACTTAACCTCTGCTAGCAAAATTTAACCATCAAGGAATGCCTTAACCTCCCTGAACGAGCACATATACGAACTCGGTGTTTATCCCGAAAACCTAGGCACAACACGAACTTGACTCTCGAATCCGCTCTGATAACAACTCGGTATCACACTCAGAAACCTAGTAACAACATGAACATCGCTGCTTGCGAGCTGACTCTAATACTAACTATCATAGGCCGATCGCTCGTATGTTACACTTAGCAAAAACCCCTGCTAAGTCAGCTTTCCCCGACCTAGGTACACTACTTAAATTATATATGATGACGGTAGGAGAAAAATAAGGGAGGAAATTAGCATAGAAAGAAAACACGAGTCTGAAATGCTGGATATAAGAATTGTATTACTTGTACTCTAAATATGTTGTACATTATTTGGTTATTTATAGACACAGGACTAGAAAAATATCTAGATACACACCATAAAGTCACCCACCCTAAATAACTTCAGACAATTGTCCCATAAAAATCTATTGGCATATTCTAGAACTTGGGCTAGCTTTGTTGTTGGACATGTTGGATTGAGGCTAGCCTTGAAAACATGTTGTTGCACTTGGGCTGCTTATATGCGAGCTAAATTGTGTAGGGACAGTGCACTATCACGCTTGCAATTAGCGACACGTGACAATGATGTCGTGTTGCACCAAATAACGCTCCTCGAGTTGGGAAAATCAGGAAAAGATATGAGGAATGTGTTGGATAAAGGGTGCATCCAACCTTCACCACAAGGAGAGGCGATACCGTTTAAGGGAAAGCGTCAAAGTCACATAGGCAGCATACAGGGACAGAATGCAGACTTCAAATGCGGTGAAGGCATCGTGAAATAGGTGGGGGAGAATGTCACAACATTCGAGTTATGAGCAGCGCACATGGGCTGTCTAATGCGCACAACCCACACAATAGTTCAAGCAAAGCCACAATCCAACCATGTCTAACCCACATGAAGGTTGTAGAAAGCAGCCCAAGTTCCGATCCAAGTGTTAGAGACAGCAGGGAAGCATCCAAAATTTGTTGGCTAGCTAGTTATTATCCTGCACAATGCATTTTCTAGAGTGCGCCAACAAATTTTTATGGGAATAATGTAAAGAATATTTTTGGGTGTGTAGGATATTTGTTTGTACAGTATCTATCCAGAAAATTCCCAGACAATTAGGGGACAAAATCTAGATATTTTAGGGGTCTTGAGTCTACAAATACTTAAGTGTACAACTAATTTGTTGTGCACTTTGTGTGTGCTCATTTCCCTCGCTCTTTTACCCCAACCATCATCATATACTATTTCCGTTGCGTACCTAAGACTGGAAAGATCGACTTAGCTCGGGTTTTAACTAAGTGTCATATAGAAGCAACGTAAGAGTGATCAACATAGTGTTCTTATCGTCCTACAAAAACACCAAAGTTAGAATCACCGCCACAGTTCCGAAGCTGATGTCTTCATTTATATTCTATATAAATTCATGTTGTTGGGGCTTAGATCATTGAGCACTGCTGCTAAATGACTCGTACAAGAGTTGGATTCTGCATATTCATCTCACCATAACATATCAGTGAAACATTATAACCTAGAGTGAATGATACATTTGATAGGATTGACCAGTGAATGCCTCCTTGTCGAAGTATATAGGCGTCCATTCAATGAATCCGATGACCTTCTATTCCAACTTTCAACATTTTTTTAAAACACAAACATCAAAAAGAATTTGACCAAGAACTCTGTGAACATTAATGCTTGGTAGATTAGGCAGATTAAGTGATCCCTCCTTGTGTTCATCTCGCATGGGCCCAAAATCTAAATCTCTACCGTCTTAAAACTCCATTGACTTGGGCATGAGGACAAGGCCAGTTGTCACAAGAGAAGATCCACCAAAACTTTGGGTCAGGCTGAATGTCGTTCTCCTCATATGGGATTTGACATCTCAGTGTGTGTTCCCTCCAGGCCCATTCTTTCTTTTTCAAGTCTTTGAACGCGTTCGGAATAAACTGCAGTTGCCTTGCTAAGGAGCTCAGTCACAGCAGCCTTGTAGTCAATTGGGTAATGCAGAGAATGGCCTGTTACAAATAGTGGTACTAATATAAAAGAACAAGACTGAAATATATAAATGACAAGTCTGTATAACTATTTATCTAGGCAGACATAAGACAATGACTATCATTAAGCCTATCAATAAGTCAAGACTGCATATATATGTCATAGCCATTTCATACACGCTCGATACAAAATCCCAAACTAAATAAAATGTTCTTTTCAGGTTTTCTATACTCAAAACATGCATCCCGTCATTGAAATTTTTTAGTCAGGCACTAAAACAAATAAAGAAAAACTTTTGCCCCACTAATGTATTGTCCAGGAACTGCTAATGTATCAATGGCCTAGTAAAGGTGTATTCACAAAATTTTTTCTCTGAGATGTGAACAACAACCACAGCACATAATATACCTGAAAACTTCATTTGGTTTCAATTATATAACTTCATAATTAGAACACGTCAAAGAAGTTTCAGCAGAAGATCTCACACATGCCATGATAATGGCTAAACATGACAGAAACGCACCTACATGAGAAGAGTCATTCCATTTCACAAGTTTTACATCTCCTCCAAGTTCTCATATTCATTGACCAAAGTTATGGATAACTTGGTAAGGAGCAAGATCATCATTTTCTAAACACAAAATGAGATATCAAGTGCCCATTCTCTGCATAAGAATTACAATGATAAATTAGAAGATAGGGACGAGAACACTTCGATAACAAATAATCTGTTCTCTACTCACAACAGAGGAGTATAGAGTCTGCCAATATTCAGCTTGATGTGATTCAAACCTATTAAGGAAGAGAGCATCAAGCCCAGAAGCAATCCCATTTGCTATCCACGGTACTAATCTTGGCGGATAAGACAACATTGAGAACAGTTGGGTGAACAATAAATCGAGCACCCAAATCACTAGTAAAATCCACTGGACTAGAATCATAGATATAGCCCGATAAACAGTCCCTAACCAGTTGATGGTCGTCCTTCACCACAGAAATAAAGAAGGAAAGAAAATAAATTAAATAAATAGTTATTATTGTTTGCCCCCAATGTTTTAAGCGTTACTAAAAAACATAGGGGAAATGAGAACATAATGAAGACTTTAACCTTTTCATACCAGTTTGTTATTTTAAGAAATACTTTAGTCTTCTCAAAAAACACAACAATAGGCACAGATATGTAAATCCACCAATGAAGGTTATAAAAACGGATTTAAGAGGAAAAAAAATTAATAACATACTGGATTCACTTTTGCTTCACATATATCCTTGATTATCTGCAAAACAGGAAAAAAGGGTTAACTTCATAGCTACACAAAAGAAGTTTAAAGCATAATTGACCGATTTTCCCCATGCAAAGATAAGAAATAAAATCAATGTAATCTCAAAACTTCGGAAATGATTACCTGGAGAACTTTATACATACAGGATTTTGGACCACCAGAAAAAGATGCAAAGACAACAGCGCAAGGTCCAACCTTTAGCTCCAAGTTGCCACAAAATAAAACAAACAGAGATTAGAAAGCTCATTCAATGTATGAACCTCTCGAAGAAATTTCAAGCTAGATAAGTACTAAAAGATTACATTCTACAAAGTTTCAACCAGAATGAAATTTACAGATTAAGTTAATCAATTATTTATATTTCTCCATATCACAGTTCAGAGAAAAATAATAGCACTGACCTCAACAAGTTCATTGAGAAGGTCAAATGCTAGTACTTTACCCTTCTCACGAAAGAACCTGCATATAATTCACTCATTAAACTCCATTTACAATATTTTTTTTCATATGTGCACAAAAGAGCAAATGTCACGCACGCTGTAGTTCAAGATTCATTTTCCAAACCAGTAAAAGATAATATCTAGAAAATGACCGGATAAAATTACCCAATAAAGACAGATATCAATACAGACATAAAAAAAAAAAAAAAAAATCATCATCTTAGCAATCTATCATTATCACGAAGAATTGAGCAATCAAAATCACAAATAAATAAATAAAAACCATAAACACATAAGTCGGATATGTTATCTTAAAGCAATCATACACTCATGACGAACTTGAAGTTATATGTAGAGATATTGAGAATGGAAAACAGTGAATTCCATCCCAAAGATGAATAGAGCTGGACATAGGGATTCAAGTGTCTCTCTTCACTCGACATCCAAGCAAACACCACCACTATGCCTTCTCTTTCCCCTCTACTTTCTTTCCTAACCCCGGTAATCCCTACCTCCAAATCTCCACGTTTTTCTTCCTCCCTCCAAACAATTTCGATTCCTCCTCTTCACACCTACAGTGCTGTATGCTTTAAGATGTTTGATTTTCTCCAAATATACAATTCGATTTAATCTGTTCTATGGACGAAATTTTAAAAATATTTAAGTTCAATTTTTTTATTGGGCATCATTTTCTGTATGACGAATTTTTTCTGTTTTCCAGTTTTTTTATCTGAGTGAAGATAGAACTATACAAGTGAATCTTCCGTCAGACAAAAGGTTAAATGACGAATCTTTAATCTTTACAACCGCCGTTTCAATGTATGCCACGTCTCATGTTCAGGAGCAAAACAAACATCAAGGACAAAAATACCCTCATATTATGTCTGGTAATAATCTTATTGCTTCAACCGGCGATTGCAGGATAATTTTCACAGTTGTACTTTTACTTTTTCCTAGTTTCGTAATTTTATGTTAAATTCTTCAATGAACCAAAAAAAGTATCGTCAAAATTAATTAATATATAAGTAGAAAAAACATTAATAGCGGAGAAATTGATGTGCCAAAACGAAATTTCCTTTTGTCAAATTTCTTATCATTTGTAGTTCTTCTAGAAAATTGATATTTTAAATTTTCAAATTTTTTAAACATATATTTTTACTTAAAATATTTAATAAAATTTTGGAATTTATCTATTAATTAAAGTTGAATTTGAACAAAATTAGTTCAATTTTAAAAGTTAATTTAGTTTAGTTTAATTTAACTTGAATTTACTTAATTTAAATTTGAATCAAGAGATTTAATTTATTTTTTAAATCAATCTAAATTTGAAATAAAAAAATATTCAACTTGGTTTAGCTTAAATTATATAATTTAAATTGATAATTCAAATTAATAATTTAAATTAATAATTTAATTTAACTCAAGTTTATACTTTTTTCTGTTTTGAAATCATTTTTATAAAGAGTAATGTTATATGTACCTATTTTTGGTATATAATTCATGTACACAATGATATATCATTATGTAATTAGGTGATTTTAAAATATATATCAGCATATGATAAAGAAATATCTAATCACATGATAATACCTCATCTGTATAAATAAATTATATATAAAAAATAAGTACACATAATTTTATTGTTTTATAAAAAAATAAATTAAAATAAGTCAATATTTAAAATATTATTATATATTAAAAAATAATCAAAAATTTGAAAAGTATTATTGAAAAAAAAAATTCAATTTGCCCTTGACTAGAAAACGTCAGAAAACCCCCAAACTAGAAAGTGTCAGAGAAACCCCACGTCCACGCGTGGTGGAAACCTGCCCAGAAAATCCCCAATGCGGGGCCCCGCGTCTTCGGTGTTGAAAAATCCCCTCGCATACTGAAATGTCACACTAGCGTACCAGCAAGGTTTGAAAAACCGCAAAATCAACCCATCTGCAACTCTTCTCACCCAGGCGCATGTTAGTATAAACTGGATGAGAGCAAGACTTGATTAATTTATTTAGTTAGCCGTTGATAGAGAAAAATTATTTAAAAAAAAAAAAAACACCAATATTCACGGAAATTACTCAAAATTCCTGAAAAGGCAGGAGGACCTAAAATTGCCTTCACCATTGTTAAACTGCATCGTCATTGCTCGACGTTACTTAACCTGGAAACAGACACTTCAACTCGTGCGGCGTGTTTTAAAAATAATCGATTAAATCTATCTAGCAAATGATTTGGTAGATCTGTTGCGGAGACGAAAGATTTTTGAATCGAAAGAGAGAGAGAGAGGGGGGATATGGTGTGATGAAGTTTAAGGAAGCGGAAGGAGATGGCGAGAGGAGAGTGGGGAAATCAAGGGAGGGGGAAGTCGTATTCTTATAAGAAAATTACTCTTATTGTTTGTTCTATCAACATTGTTATTGCTCTCTACGTTCTTCGCTCAATCTATGGTTCTATTTATGTTTTTTCCACCAATGATTTAAACGGTATGTCGGTTTATTCCTTAGTTGCATTTTGCTTCCTTGTTTAAAAGCCGAATGCTCGTTTGACGAAGGTTTTTTTTTTTTTTTGGCTCTATTTTTGTGTTGCGTTCAGTTGTAAAGTATACCCCATTTCAGATTAGGAAAATGGAAGAATCAATACGGATTCGGAGAGCTAATGAACCCATAGAGCTTGTTAAATGGGTAAAATCTTATCTATTAGATTTAGATAAATTATTGTTTCTTATTATATATATATATTTTTGTTTATTTTTATATTTCCTATTATTCCATGTTCTGGGATTACTTAATAGAAATGCTATTGATGTGGGCATTAGTTAAAGGAATCAAAGCGAGAGCTTTCAGAAGAATCAATGGTTGAATTGCCACGATCTGTGAAGCAGAGGATGACTGTTGAGATCCTGCAGAGGTTGCGAAGCTTGAATGTAACGGGAGATGGAGATGCACAAAGAGGTGGGTCCAGCAAAATCTACTCTTTTTATTTTATTTTTTATTTATTTATTTTTTTGGTGCTGAGTTGTTTGCGACGGTCACATTGTTATTATCTGTAATATATTAAATTCTTGTTGGTTGTATTTCAATGAGCATGTTTCATGTCTTTTTGGGAGTGAGTGCTCTGTAAAAGTAGGCACTGTGGTGCAAGGTTTACCAACATTACGTTTTGCATTTATTTATGTGGAAGGTGGAAATTACTGGACTAGGATCTGCAAAGTATTTAAATATTTTGTTTATGAATAGTAATGTTATCTTAGAGGATTCAAATCATGGTGATTGGGTGAGGTAGTATGGTACCAACAGTCTATGTTGGGGCAAGCATGAGATTTCATTTTGTGATCATGTAAAACAGATAACAAGAGGGCTCCTACCACGATAATAATTTGTTTCTTATAAGTTAATGGATTTATATATTTTTTCTGGTGGAAATTGAGCTTCGTTGGAAACTCATTGTTATTGTTATTATTATTGTTATTATCATTTTGAAGAAGCTGGAATTACAAAATATGTGAAACTGTACGTTGAGTATTCGTAAAGTGTTTTGGCCATAGTGTCTTCACAAGCATTGTAAACATTGGTGGGGAGAGCAGGTGATGTGTCTGCCAGCCCAAAAACCTATGTGAGCTTGATAATGTGGATGATTGAACTTTTTGAGAATATATGATTGGTTCAAGGTTATGTTTTCCAAATTTGAAATTGTCAGGATACTTATGACTGTATTTATGTGTTGCAGCCTGCTTGTTACTCATCTTGTTGGCATTTTTCTTTTAATTAGCAGAAGCAGTTGAAAGCTGGCGTAAGGAAAAACTAGAGGAAGCCAAACAATTGATTGTTGGAAGACAGGGAGTGAATTCAACTATTTTGCAAGAAGATGCTAGTATGATCTATTCTCTAGAGTCTTATATCAGCTTTTTGTTGATTTTAAAATTACTTTTTGTGAGAATTTTCAAAGATAAACCGGTAATATGTAAAAGGAGCATTTTCTGAAGAACGTTGTTTTTACCTTTCCGACTAACTGTTTTGTAGGAATGCTAGTAAGAGTCTTGGAGTCTAATTGGGATGCACTCTCAGGAGAAATTGGCCTTTGGATACCCTCTGAAATCACACAGAGGGAACATGATGATAAACCTGAGGGCATAGAAGAAGAAGAGCTGCTCGGTAAGTAATTGATATCTCTGTTTGTTAAATTCCCCTCTAGTGAGTCTTGTCCATTCTAAGAACATGAGCAAGTTTTAGGATTTAAATTTTTTTCATCTAACTAGCTGCCCCTGTATGCCACCTCATGTTCCATTTTTATGGAAAGCAAAAAAACATGGTGAGATTTGTCTTCTACCTATTAAGGTATACTTATTTCTCTGCAGAGGAAGATATTTTGCCTGGCAGACCTGTTCCACCTGAGTGTAATGCTGAACTTCATACGGATTATGCTGGTGCAGCTGTCAGATGGGGTCTCACTCACCACAAAGAAAGTGCTGCTGATTGCTGTCAAGCTTGCCTAGAACAGGCAAAGCGTGCTAAGCCAGGTCAAATGAAATGCAATATATGGGTTTATTGCCCAGCTGAGACAGGTTGCTTTTCCCCAGATATCTATGAACATAAAAATCAGGAGTGCTGGCTGAAATACGTAAGCATCATTTTACACTTATTTGCCCTCTATTATTTATGTCAGCTTTTGTGAAGTTATACTATAATGCTATTTATTGAATGTAGTCTAATGTTCCTATTCTCTGATCATGATGCAGGCAGAGAAGCCCAAATTAAATTTCAAGCACAAGTATTCTGAATCATACCGAAATTCCCACCCAACTGCACCTTTGTTTGTTCCATGGGTGTCTGGGGTCGTTAGTGTGTGATCGGATTTTGCGAAAAGAGTGAGCGGTCAATCAAGAAGTTTGTTGACTGGCAACCTTATTCTATCTTGTGACATTGTACGGATAGCTATCAAGTTACTTACTCCTTGATATCCTACGAAAACTTACTGTTTAACAAACATTCAACTGAAATTCATGTCTCATATACTCTGAAATTCATGACTATATGTAATACTCATTATTTTTGTAGTACGGAATGTAATTTAATGTTCTTGGCAAAGATATAATGCCAGAGCAAGATGACATTCTATAGAAACATTCTTGCAACTATATATTATTTTATTTTATTGGTGTTGGCTTGTATTCATTCAGTGTGCAATGGTATTTAGATTCGAGGAATATTATATGTATAAACAATATTTATTAACTTATTTATATAAATTGATATAATAACATGTAATTGAATAATTTTGAAGTTAGTAAGATTTGTTTTTACATGCAATTTTGTTTTTCAAATTTACATTAACATTATTAAAAATTCTTTTAGTGATTGAAACAAGTCGCAGACAAATTTGTACCCAACGAATCATGCCTATTGTTGAACTGATTTCTTTTGATATCATGTATACTCTACCCTCTTGGAAGAAAATGTTAATTAGACATTTGAATTTGGAATGACCAAACTACACATGGGAAGGCTATGCCAATTGTTGTCAAGGAGAATTTATGCTAATCAAACTCAATGGTAACAAGGATAAATTCTGCTGAGTGATCACACAATTTTCTAAACACTTTAACCTTAGTCCTTCGCATGGTTGTCAAAGCCCGTCTTAGAGAGGCTCTACTCAAAGCAACGTGGGCAGTCAATGGTTCTAAAGTGATTGCTTTTGGTGTTTTTTTCGACATATTTAGACTCGAGAAAGCATGCGTTATTATCACATAGGACTCTAGTGGGGTTTGAGATAATTTTGAAGGTTATCAGCAATTTATGTAATCATCGATGAGTTATAAATCATTAGAAATATTGAAAAAAAAAGTTAAAAATCATCGAAAAGGTCATCAACTAATTTTGAGACAAACTGAGAAATTGTTGGAAAGGTCTAAGTTTGTCAGAGAAGTTATTAGTCACTGATTCATTATAAATGATTGTCAAAAAAGGTCGATGACAAGTTATAAGATCAATGAGTTATGACATTGTGGTAGATATCAAAGCCTTGGCTTCAAACACTTTGTAGGATCCTCCTAGGATTGCATAACTTTGGAATTTCTGGATTGGATGAACTAGCTCTGGGGTCAATTTTGTTCAATTCAATGGGCCACTCGTTTTTTAATCTTTAGTTTATTGAACACTGGATAATCAGATTCCTGAGTCCATACCGTGAAAAATCTTCCTTTCAAGTCTACATTAGCATCAGAAGTCTCCTCACTGAATAAGCTGTCACCTTTTCATTCTTGAATTTTAGAAGATGGTGAAGTTTATGGTATTTTTCTAATTTGGTATTAGCTTGATGTTTTAGTTGTATGTTTGTGTAAACTGGTTCTGATTTTATGAACAGTTGATTTCTGATTTCTCGCTTCATTTTTTGAAAACCCATTGCGTTGATGCTTGTTTGTGCGTAACAGCCTGATCATTTCTACCAAATTAAAGTCACTTCTTGAATGTGGGGAAGACATCATTTTCATACTTCAGAAAATACAACCAGACTCTCCTAGAAAATTCATCAATGAAATTTAGTTTCTCCTGCCACGTGTACATTTCTGGGTGAAGAAAATTCTTCTGACAATTATTAGAACCCCACTGTATGATTCAATTTAGGTTCATTATCTAAATTATAAAACCTTAAGGATATACTATAGCAGAACAAGATCATTTTGCTGTTAGTGAAGTCTTTTTGATAGAAGAAAGGGGAGATCATTTGGTTTTGCAAATACTTCATGTAAGGACTTGGTAGGTTGGCTAGAAGTGTCTTCCTTTTTGGTCTCCAGTTAAGTCCTGAGGCCTTTGTTGGAATAGAGATGGTGTTTCTATTGGTGTCATTGATCAGGGAGGCAAATCGATGGAGAGCCAAAATTGATATATGAATTTTTATATTCCCTTCATGTTTTCTCTGCTTTTGACTGTAAAACTTGTCCGCTATTGTTTCTGTATAATCTTTTGTGGAACCTTTTTCATCCATCAAGGTTTACTACGGTCAGACTGAATTACTTCTGTCTCTTTTTTAACTTGATATATGCACATTTGGTGCCCAGTCGTTTTTCAACATCATTCAATTGATAGGAGATTTTCTGTGATGATTTATGTATGGAAGTAGGAAGAGAGAGGAAGATGTAGCCAATCAAAGTTGACATGAGAACCACTACACCGTATGGCAGTATCTGCTTTTGCTTGCATTTAACACTTCGCTTTAGTCTTCAGAAGTGGGTGCCTGTCATGCTCCTGGTTGCACTGTTGAATATGTGACAGGTTGAATCTGGCAAAAGACTTATGTGATGTATGATTCTGGTTATAATCATGATGTTTATTGTCCTAGATTCTTCACTTACACTGTGAGTAATCTTCTTTTCTGAATATAATCATGTTTAATTTGGAGTTTGAATCTTGAAAGAGATGGATTAGGTTGACAGATACATGCCCAGAACCATATTTTCCTTGGCTCGTAACAAATTGATGAGTTTGCACTGTATTTTATCTTTTTTTCTTGTTTAGAAGTCAATTCAATTCTTTTGTTGGTGTTGCTCTGTTTTCACACATTTATTATACACATTTAATTCCGGTAGGTTGCTTCTCTTAACCTACTTTGATTAAATTAGGTTGTTTTATCCAATCATAATTATAATAGAATTTTCTTTTTTACAATTTAACAAATGAAACTCTGAATTTAATGATTTGTCTTACAATTACTATATCATGTAAGTAAAAGTTTAATCGTTATATATTGACAACAGTTTTAAACTTATATCCTTTTTGTTGTTTAGATACCTGTTTTTCCCATCCAAAGTACTTCTTACAAGCAAAAGTTCTTTAATATTTTTAAAGGTCGGTGCTACTGTGTTCCTGTGAGGTTTTAATTAACAGTTTAAAGCGGTTCCAAAAGTGCTGCACTGCACTATCTCATTATGATTCTTGGAAAATCATCTCCATTCCACTTGCACTTGAATGCCACCATGTCAACTTTACTGGGAAAAGTTACAATGGGTGGGTTGTTGATGCGAGGAATAGAGACAAAGGAGATAAAAACAGTTGCTTCCTCATCATATTACTAGAGTCTTGGAATAACTAGGGTAAGTAGAATGATCTTTTCAATTTATCTGCACAAAAATGTTTTCAGAATTGAATTCGATTGCTAGTGTTTTAATGGAGTTCATCAAATTTTGTCCCACCTAGTATTGTTAGGTACCATGTCTTAGTTCTTCATGACTTCAACTTCAAGTGTAAACTATCAATCCATTATAAATACCGCTCTAGAGTCCATTTGAATTGCATATGTGAACTGCAATGAGTGCCTTTTACCATGAAGAGCCACCAGAGGACTCCAAGAGATGCAAACTCCTTGCCATGGTTTTGAAGAATGTGTGTTCAAATTGCCAGTGCCACAGTGACAGTGGACGCCTCTCACTTTCGAGCCCAGTGGAGGAGTTTCAAACAACCGACTTCAATCAAGAACAGGAAGTACTCACCATTTTCACTAGCAAACTTGATTTCTAGCTTCTGTTTTTCAGTGCAAAATTATGAGTGTTTCTTTGGGTTTACAACAGGTGGTGGTTTCAGAAATCCGAAGTCGGGCGATGGAGAAGTTGAGACGCAAGTCTAGTCCCGTGACTGATAGCTTAGCCTGGGTCGTTTCACCAAGAAGCAGAGAATTGTACTTAAAGGCACATCAACAAAAAGATGATGAAGATGAAGAAGATGAAGAAGATGGAAGAGATGAATTCTTTTCTGTTGGGAGTAGCTTCCCTTGCTATTCAAGTGCTGTTAGCAGAGAAGCATATTACCCAGTTAAGACAAACTTCTCTTGCTGCAGTCCAGGCTTGAAAGGGTTTGATTTTCAAGAGTTTCAAAAGCTTGATTTTCAGGATCTCCAGAGGTCTATAATACAAGAACTGTGT
Source organism: Mangifera indica (assembly GCF_011075055.1). Lineage (NCBI taxonomy): Eukaryota > Viridiplantae > Streptophyta > Magnoliopsida > Sapindales > Anacardiaceae > Mangifera > Mangifera indica. The sequence goes on from NC_058155.1 coordinate 11,290,715, forward strand.
TTATGTGAAGGATGGCCGTTCGGCCTCTGCAGGAGAGCTGTGTTACTACCACCTCTACCCAAATCGCCATCTGAATCTTGGTCATGGCATAAAGGCACTAAAATTGCTAAATTTCCTTGACTTTAGAATATCTATTTTCCTTTTCTTTTGGTTTCTTGTGTTCATCAATGGATGCAGACCCACTTGCTTAAGAATAATGAAGAGCCTAAATAGGGAATTCAGGCAGCCAGATGTCTCATTCTTTAGTCATCATTATAACCGAAAAAAAAAACACACAAATTAGCCATTTTATTCAGATTTGCTAACTGTTGTCAAAAATAAAATAAATTTAGGGGTATGCTAAAAAACGTGCAAACAAAATGTTTCCAAGCCAAATAAAAACATGAAAAAGCACAATTTTATTACTTGCAGCTAAAAGAGGCTCCAAGAGAAAATGACCTGTCTCTCACTATCCAAAACCATGTTGCAGACACAAGAACGTCACAATTACAATTAACCTTTCAACTCTGGGCTAAGCTCTTTGCTCCACATATGACCCAGAAAGACCAGATGTCCCAAGTACAGTAACCTGAAATAAGAAGTTTGATAAAGGTTAGAAGGGTTTACAAAGCAATTTGCGTTGCAGCCAGAGTTCACTAACACATGCGCATGAACCATATAGACTTCCATGAATTCTCATAGTTTAACAGCATTGTATGATCAATGCCAAACCCAAAAACACATTTGCAGAAATGAAACTTTAAAATGGGAACTCTCTTCTAAGTTTCCTCTCATTTTTATGGAACAGGAAAAAAGGGAGGGATGTAACTTGTGCAAATTGTTCTAAGTTGATATAAGCAAAGAGCAAACGCCAAGTATACTTTGACCTAAAAGACCTTTAGTTGGTTTCTCAGAAATAATCATGGGTTTATTTAAATTAATAAATGGGTTGTTATGACATGAAGCCTCTTGTGGGACATAGAAAATGACATAAGTGCTATGAAACACAAAAATTGCCTAAATTCATGTGCAGATGTTGCAGACCTGTAGAATAGCAAATTCAGACTTGTAGAGCAGAAGATTCAGACCTGTAGAACAGAGAATTCCAGCTGAAGAATGCCTCCAGATCACTCAAGACAACAGATCTCTCACAAGAAAAGTGTCAAAATAAGATCCACAACTTTCAGAATATAAATTCAACAAACAAATTGTAATTCAATACTTAATGAAAAGGGAAATAACATCATCAATTCCAGTAGCAATTACAACATCTAATTACAGAAATTAAAACAATCAATGCAATAACAATCTGATTAATCAAAGCAACAGAACAGCAACAAATAAAAGGACACAGCAACAAAACACTAAAACAATTGAGCTAACAAAGAGCTCCTAAGAATTTAATCAAAACTGGAAAGTCTTCTTCGCACCGTCTCTTCTCTTCATACTCGTATTTATAGGCAGCCTTTCCCTTCCACTTTCCTCATGGCTGCCTAATTTCTTGCTCAATCTTCTGCACACGTTGGCCTCATTCCCACTAACCCATTTCCTTCCAAATGACCAAGGCCACTTCCAGCCACTTGTTGCACTTTCTCCACTTCCAGCATTTCATCTGAATTTTCCAGAATACCCTCATCAGCCTTGCATCTCATGACACTTCCAGCTGGATCATCTTGTGGGCTGCTCTTCTGGGTTTTTCTTTTGGGCCTGCAAATATAAACTCTGGAAATGAGGCTTCCATCAGCAGAAATCTTATGTCAGAATAACACCATGATCATGATAATACCTTTCCCCACTCAGAACCAAGACCACTGCATCTCATCTTTAAGAAAATCATCTTAGACCCCAAGTCCGTCCCCACCATCTTCTGCAAATAGGATTCTTCGGGACCAAATGCATCCAGATAGGTAGAGTAGCTTTGATAAACTGTACTGACTGAATTGGACAAATCATCTGGCAAGGGTTTTACATCCTACATGAAGTTCAAATCATTAAACCAAACAGAATATTGAGGCAGAAAAAGAAAACCAGTCAATAATCCCATACAAACCATATTACCGCACCACTCATCCCAATACTATTGTCAATTTCCATTTTAATATTCATAATAATCCCAGTGAACTCCTCAACTGCTTCAGCTGCACAGAGAGCAGTTTTCAAGACCTCCTGGCCAGCCTTGTCATCTGTGTCTTTTAACAAAGCCTTCTTCACATCATAGAGGACACTCTCAGGAATCTCATCCCAGCCTTCAGCCATCAAGTCCTTCAAAAAACGCTCAATTTCAGGATCTTTTATGTCAGGCATGTGTGCAACATCTTCACTGAAAGAGCAGGTGCATCCTAAGCGCATCATAAGAGGAAAGCAGCAGTCCGTGAATTTTACACCACTAGAACACGTTGATCATTTGACAACTATCACTCAACTACATAACTGTCAAAGGATAACTCTAGGACAAAAAACACAGGTAAATTAAGTTGCACCAATAGATCAAAAGCAACTATAGACAAATGTGCTCATGTACATAGTCATTAAACTACCATAATAGATATAACTCACAGATATTTATACATTCTTCCACAATATTTACAGTTCTATCAATCCAGCGAAAATCTCCTTAAAGGAAGGTCCAGCCCCTTGCGTAATACTCGCTATCCATTGAGGTATATTATATATTTAATCGATAAATAGCTTGATTGAGAAATCATAGAACACTGAAATAAAATCCCTCCAACAAATGCAACATAGCCAGCTCTTGCAAAAGACATAAGAAAAAAAATAAACTTACTCATCAATTTTTATAAGAAGAGAGAAAATTATAGTCATAGAGAGAACTGAGACTGCTTATAAGGATGGCCTAAATTGATGCGCTGACTAGACTAAAACTGATCAGTAATAAGGCCATAATTATTAAATGACATTGGTATCAGCTCTATCAATTATATTGCTCTACCATAAACGCAAAGACCGACCAAGCACACAAGTTTTTACTCTAGAAAGCCCATGGAAAAGCAAAAAAACACTATGCAAAGTACAAAACATAACAACTGATAATACCCAAACAAGAAGTCCGCCAGCAATATATATGAACAATGACATTTTAAACTTTATGTAAGATTTTGTCATGGTACTTAGATTGTGAGTTAAAGACGTACCTGAAGGAAGAGATTTGGAAGGAATTGAAACAGAAGGTGAGGATAAACCGAAAAGCGTTCGAGAAGATAACGACTGACGAACATGATGGTTATTGGCGGTGGCAATGATTGAAGATCTGAAAGAGGCTGCTCTGCATATAGATCTGACTGCACTCATCTTCTCCATTTATCACCTCCTTTATGATTGGGCTTTGAGCCTAAGATAACAATATTTGAAGCAGTGCGGCTACGGAGGCTGACTGCTTTTGCGATTTTTCAAACAGTGCAGGACAGGCGGGATCGCATGGTGGGGGCTGCTGTGAGTTTTCAGTACACGGGGAATTTTCAAAATACATGACGCCCATGTGGGAGTTCTTAAACTTGTCACCGCACGTGGTGGGGCTTTCTAATTTTTTCCAACTGTGGAGTTTTCTAACATTTTCTAATTTATAGGGGCTAATTAAAAAGATTTTCACTTTATTTATTTATTTTTTGGTAACTACGGCCGTTTGTATTGGTTAGACGGATAAACCTAAGATTATAATTAAATTCACAACTACTGTATCAAGTGGATAAGGTTTTACAAGCATTATAAAAACTTGAAGTGGTCAAAGTTTCATAAGTATTATAAAAACTTGAATTCAAGTTTTTTCTTTAGAAGTTCTAATACTTTATTAGTTTTATTAACTTTTGGGATTCATTATATTTTTACGTGTAATTTTCAATTTTTTTATCTGTTTTTCCGAATAAAGCATATGTTATGAAAATTAATCTATTTTTTTTTTTATGGAAAATGACCTCATGATACAAAATAAAATGCTATGAATTTGAACAGAATCGGACCATAAATTTGAATTATAAATTCAAACTATAAATTTTAGTAGAATTACGTCGTAAATTCAAACAACCAATTCGAGCTATAAATTCAAGCTAAATCAAATTGAATATCTCTTAACTTAAGTTCAGCTTAGTTTAAAAAACAAACTGAATCTTTTAACTTGAATTCAAAAATCAAGTAAAATCAACTTTTGATACTAAGTAGGTTCAGTTCAATCTAACCTTAATTGACAGATAAATTCCAAAATTTTATTAAATATCATAAGTAAAACTATACTCTAAAAAATTATAAAAAATTTGAAAAATACCAATTTATGCAAATAACTAAAAAAGATACAAAATTTAACAAATATTAATTTATCAAATAAAATAAAATATCAATTTACCCTCTGTATAATTAAATATCAAATAACATTATATTATATTATATAATATATATTTAATTCTCACATAGTCAAATATCTGATAACTTTTACGATATGCAATATCACTTCACCTCAGTCTGATCAAATTTTTAAGAACACCTCAAATTAACAAATATCAGTTGTAATATGTAGGATTAGAGTTGGCATAAACAAGATAGAGGACAATTTTATTATTAAGATGGGAATTTGGTCATATTTGTTTAATTACGTATCGATCCATGACACGTAAACACAATTAATTTTTATGTATCCTTAAAATATTTAATTTAATTAATATTTTATTATTAAATTTAAAAATAAAATATCTTAAAAATTATTAGATATAAATTATTATATATTTAATAAAATTTGATAAAATTAAACACGATAATTATTTAAGTCAAACCAGACGGCGGATGGAGAAGAATGCATGTACGAAGGATTGACATGTGCGGCCGCCACACACACAAGGACGAGCTCATCGAGAAATACAAACGAGAGGATGAGAAACAGGCTCCTCTAATAATCTCAAATACTTCTCTCATGGAGTCGTCTACCAAACCACAAATTCAATACGAATTTCTTCCATTGATTCGTGTTTACAAAAATGGTCATGTCGAAAGACTCCTCGGCACTGACTTTGTCCCTGCCGCAACATCAAACGGTTCTCTCACCGGAGTTTTATCTAAGGACATAATTATCAAGACTGAACCCAATATCTCTGCTCGTCTCTACCTCCCCAAAAGCATCAACACGAATCAAAAGCTCCCCCTTTTGGTGTACTTTCACGGCGGTGGCTTTTTCATCTCTTCACCTTTCACTTCCAAGTACAACAACTACCTCAACACTCTCGTCGCTGAAGCTAGTCTTATTGCTGTTTCTGTGAACTACCGGAAAGCTCCTGAGCATCCTATTCCTGCAGCATATGAAGACTCTTGGGAGGCTCTTACGTGGGTTGTTTCCCACTGTAATGGTGATGGACCCGAATCTTGGTTGAACGACCATGCTGACTTTGGAAGAGTGTTTTTATCTGGAGAAAGTGCTGGTGCGAATATTGCTCATAACATGGCTATATTTGCTGGACACCCTGAGTTTGGGCTCAGTGTACCGCTTTTAGGGGTTGCTTTAGTCCACCCGTATTTTTGGGGTTCGGATCCCATCGGAACAGAGACTGCAAATATGGAATCAAAGGCCGCCACAGATCGTTTGTGGCCACTTATCTGTCCGTTGAACCCGGATAATGATGACCCACGAGTCAACCCACTGTCTGCTGATGCTCCAAGTTTGGTGGCGCTGGGGTGTAAAAGGGTTTTAATTTGTGTGGCTGAGAATGATGTGTTGAAAGACAGAGGGTGGGCTTATTATCAAGAATTGAGCAGGTGTGGGTGGATGGGTGTTGCAGAGATTATGGAGACTGATGGAGAAGGCCATGGCTTTCATTTGTCTGACTTGCAAAATGAGAAAGCCAAAGACTTGATCCAGCGGTTGGCTGCTTTCTTCAACAGGGAAATGCCTCCTTTACTTTGATTATGGAATTTTCAGTGTAAAATTTTCTACTTACCTCCTCCACCGCAATCTTTCTAATGATTGTTCTATTATGAATAGAAAATACATCAAGAGCTATATCTAAAACGACATCTTAACAATCATTTACAAGTTTGGAAATCCTTTATTTGTTGCCCATTAATTGGAATAATTGGAGGGTAAATACAATTTCTTATTTCATGTAGGGATGTCGCCAAAGTTGACCATGAGAGTTGATATTTGGTCTATATTGGAGATCATTTAGATTATTCAGAAAATTTAGAATAATGTTGTTAGGTGATGACTTCACTTGCTTATTGAGATGAATTTAAAGCTATTGAATGTGAATATTTGAATAAACAACATCTGAGGTCTGGTTGATAGAATTTTAAAATTCAATAGAAAAATAGTGAAACAATGATCACCACCAACACTATAAGAAACAGCCAACTCTGTTTTTATGATCTCCACAGAGTCCACTTCGAAAGCTCCCTAATTTATCATAAAAGAAAATCATTTATTTCTTCTCCTTTCCCGAGTCAGAAAATGGCTGCTGCAGACAATCCTGTAGAGGTTTCAATTGATGTTTTTCCTTATCTTCGAGTTCTCAAAGATGGAGCCGTCCAGAGACTTGCAGCAACTGAAGTGGCTCCTGCAGGCTTGGATCCTGAAACTAACGTTTTATCCAGAGACATCATCATCATACCGGAAACCGGCGTCTCAGCCAGGATTTACCATCCCAACTCTGCAAAACCTGAAGAAAAGCTTCCCCTTGTGGTATACTTTCATGGAGGAGCTTTTATCACATCTTCAGTTGCCGATCCCAAATACCACGCAAGTCTCAACAATCTGGTTGCGGAGGCTGGTGTAGTTCTAGTCTCTGTCAACTACAGATTAGCTCCAGAATATCCTCTTCCTACTGCGTATGAGGACTCATGGGCTGCACTCGAGTGGGTGGCTTTACATGGTAAACATGAAGCTTGGCTTAAGGAATTTGCAGACTTTGGGCGTCTGTTTTTGGTGGGTGACAGTGCTGGTTCAAACATTTCACATCATTTGGCCTTGAGGCTCAAGAAATCAATGGTGGGTCGAGAGTTGAAGGTGCTTGGTATCGGCATGATCAATCCTTATTTCTGGGGACTGGATCTGATCGGAGTGGAGAAAACAGATCAGTTCAGGAGAAAAATGGTGGACAATTGGTGGTTGTTTGTTTGTCCGTCCGATAAAGGGTGTGATGATCCGTTCATTAACCCGTTTGCAGATGGAGCTCCGGATGTTGCAGGCTTGGCTTGTGAGAAACTACTTGTTATTGTTGCAGAGAAGGACATACTGAGAGATAGAGGGAAGCTTTATTATGAAAGATTGGTGAACAGTGATTGGCCAGGGAAAGCGGAGATTATGGAAGTAGAAGGAGAGGATCATGTTTTTCACATCTTTGACCCTACCACCCAGAAGGCTAGAAGTTTGATGAAATGTCTGGCTTCTTTCATCAATGCTCCTGTTGTGTGAAAACGCCACGGACGCTGGTAAAGGTAATTAGTGTGGAAAATAAGAGAAGTTGAAAGAAAGCTACCTTTTACAGGTAGACCGTTTAAGTAATATTTTCTAAACAATCCTGGATGATGTACTTTGTGAGAAGATTGTTAATGGATTTCTGTTTAATATGATCTGTGTTGTACCCGCACATAATAATTTATCTCACTCAATCATGTGATGACACATATACCTTGTATATAAAAAGCTAAGGGTGGGCATTAAATTTAAGATTGTTGGCTCATTGAACATCCATACAAGCGGTTGAAAACACCAAAAATCTATTTAAATCCATAAAGAAGACCAAAAGTTAAACAATTAAATTGTTTTTGCAGAGAAATTACATGCAAGAGAAAAACCATAACAAAATGTTCAGTTTAAGCATTGAATAAAAACTACATTTGGAGATATAGAACCAAGCAGCAAGTATCAAAATACAACCGTATCAAGCATGGTTCCCAAAGTCTGAACCATGTTAGAAGACATCAAGTTGGAGACATGTTCTTCAAGGTGCTTCTTGGCGTCTTGCCTTCCTACATTAGCAATTGCGAGCTTTTCTGGTGGCAACTCATCTTCCTCTTGAACTGCCTTGTTATATTTGATAGCCAAGTTAAGCATCTCCTGCACATACCAGTATAAAATAAATAAATAAAGATCACTTTAGTTTGATTATAACATATACAGTGTATTACCTATCCGCCAATTAAGATAGAACCTTCACATTTCAAATCCTGCTAAAAACTTTTAATGCTCACTCAACTACTTGGAAGTAATGGACCACATAGATAATGTCTATTACCTAATCATGCTTTAAAATATCACTAAACTAAATTATAAATAATGGAATTAATTATAATAATAGCAAAAATAACCATGACAATCCTTGTGGAGACCTATATAAGTAGTAGAATGGTACTTGTTAACCAATGACCAATAAATTGTTTTCTTTATAGTTCTTTGACAGGACTTGTGATTAGGCCAGCCCCATCAATTTTAATTTTTAACATTTAAAAACCCCTTTGCACTTTATACTACAACAAATAATTTAAACCAGTAAGTCAATAGTGTGTTCTGAGAAAATTCAATCTAACAAGAAGTTGGGGATGTCTGGCACCACATATTCAAGTAAAAATAAATTAATAATATGTACCACCAAGCTTATGGGGAAGAAACGACAAACAACCCTAGTACACTGTTAATGCTAGAAACAAGCTTTACTGACCTGAACAGTCTGTTCATTAGTTTTTGAATGTGTATCAAAACGACGAAGTGTCAACCCATCAGTCCATTTCTTCTTGTGGAGGTTAAGTAGCATCTTTTCCTCCAATTCATTCTTCCTGTAATTGATGGCTATTGAGTAGTAATGTCTGTTCAACCCATGAATCAATGCCTGACAACGAAAAGAAAAAACATAATAACTATTACATAAACATATAGTTATACAGAACCACTGATTAAGAACTCACTTGAATGGATGGCTTATTAAGATGTCCCAGGTTAGATGTTGTCTGTCGTGGTTCTTGGCCAAGCATCATTGTTTGTGGGTTAATCAAACGAAATGCATCTATTACAACCTTTCCTTTAACACTTTGAATTGGATCCACAACCACTGCAACAGCCCTTTGATTCAGAGCTTCAAAACTCTGTCCAAAATATTAGATGTCAGTAAACCATGTGACAGAACCAAACAAAAAAACAGAAAAAGAATAACAAAAAAATAGGCTTGATGCAAAAATTCCCAGAGAGAACTGCAAGCATCAGATTCATATAACTGAAACCCATCCAGAAGTGAATGAAGCAACAACCCTTCAAGTTATTTACAGAATTCTTCTATTACAAATTAAGATCCTTAATCACCATTCAGCACTAAAAGCAGTGGATACATTATCAATGCAAAGGATTCAACATTCAAATCATAAGTGCAAGAGAGTGCTTTTAGGAACAGTTTCCCTTTCTAGTCATCACTTAAAATCCCTAGTGAAACAACAATTCAATTTTTTTGCACTTGACTCATTCAGACAACATCCTCTTACAAAATGGACTTCATGGCCATCACTGCAGTAGAAAATATCTCCAATTATAAGTTTTCCAAGGAGAAGTTGTCATCCTTACTAAAATTAAAATAGTAAATAGGGTATTTTTGCATAAGTTTGTCTGGGCATGTTAAGAATCCAACTCTCCCTTTTGGTTTAAAATACAAAGCCCTAACATAAATTTCTTGCACCCCTTGATTGCATGGAAACTATTGTGGAAGTAAAATTGTGTCACCAGAAAACATGAAATGCAGTAGAATACACAAACCCATACAATAATATCTGTTTTTGTCTTGCCCACAGATCAGTTCCATTATGGCTATAAAACAACACAAAATATCATGCAAGAAAAAAAATATATAGCAAGAAGGAAACAAAACTTCTGGAGATTAAAGTGGAACATTAGGTCCAAGAAATACCTGTTGTGTGTTTATGTCTACACCAGAGAGCCAACAACCAAATCCAGGATGTGAATGATACCACCCTACCACCATCTCTGGCCTGCATTAACAATTGAATAGGCAATCCAACCGAAGTACATGAATAACAACACAAGGTAATGAACCAAGTTGTCATTTGTAGAAATACTATTCAGAAAACATGCCAATTCTAAACATCAAAATGCTTGATCAGCAGGATCCTAGCTCTCCACTTCAAATTTCACACCCAGAACATTGACATTCACCTTAAGGGAAAAATACTAACTGAAATGACGAGTGAACATATTATAGAAACATTTTGTGTACTCCAATAAAAAATTTAAATAAAAAAAAAAAACTACTTCCTTGATTTCTTTCACTATCACTTTCCTTAAAGAAAAATGTATAAACAAAAACAATGCCCAAAAACATTCCAGCAGGACATAAAACCGCAAAAAGCAGAACCAACCCCCATGACTAATAATTTAATCATATAGTTAGTCTGATTGAGTTTCTTGGTAAGTTTCAGCACCTACAGAAAACATCAAGATATATGCAGCATAATAAAGAACAATCACATATATCCAAGAAGCACATTCACTAAAATTAGAAACTCAACACAGTGAAATTGAATCAACAGATTGATACCTTCCAGTCTGCTTGAGCATATCAAGCATGTTAGTCTGAAACACATGGTCAACAGCTTCAACACTGACACCAGTACCACTTTGCGGCATTGCAAAGACATCAACAACACGAACTGTGTAGTCATCCACAAACTCCCCCAGCATCAAACCCATCACTTCCATGGGAACACCAGCTCTTCCTATATTCACACTCCGAAAATCAGAAAATAAAAAATCCTATATAGCCTCAATTAAAGTTTATAATCCATCATGAAACTCTTAATGGATTGAAGTAGAAAGATATGAAAACCATACATAACATCTCAATTACACATTAATCTAAGATATATCAACACAACCCGAAAACCTGTCCCAAAAATCCTAAATTTTACACATACAACTTATGATATCCATAAATTCCTTGAAAGAAAGACAAAGTATGAGTTGACCTTCAAAAACAATAACCGGAAGAATAAACATTAATCGTATAACCCTAATCCAGGCTCCATTTCAGCAACACAACAAAAAATTACAAGGAGACCTAAAATTAAAGAACTGGAACGCTCAAGTTTAAAAAGAAAGAAGAAAAGCAAATGTTAATTCAAATCTCACCGTGCTTGAGCATTTTGAGGAGTGCGAGTGAGGAGATGTAAACTTGCTCAGACGAATCGAGCGTTGGAGAGTCTGGCGGCGGATGACCCAACGCACCACCGGCACCAGCAAACATCCTCTGCAATCTTTCCATACCTGACATTTCGCAGCCACTTCTCTCGCCGGCCAAACAGAACTTTGGTTTTCTTTCGTAGCAAGACGACGGCCGATCCGATATTTAAACTCTTCGATGAGATTTTACAAATATACCCTTGTAGTTTTAAATAACTACAAACCGTGTAATGATTCGAAGTTTTGATAAACACGCAATACTTTAAGCCCAATTTCGAAGACCAACTTTTCTTATTTCTTTTCTGGGCCACGTGGTACTTTTGGGCTTAGTTCAGCCCAACTTGGTAAAAATAGGAAACCACCTTCACCCAAATTTGAGTAATAATAAATACTAGATTAATTTATTAATAAGTTAAAAATAGTTTTTATTCAAATCAAGTCATCAATTTGATGGAATCAAGAAAATGCGATCTTAATCTTCGCTCAAGTAATTTGTAATGTAATATATAGATACAATACAATTAAGGTTACATTTGAAATGAGTATTAATTTGAGAACGACCTCAATTGGAGGTCATCCCAAAATTGAATTTGAATTTAAATATTTAACTTGTCTCTTTTAGTCTCAAATTCAATCTATTTAATAAGTGGGTCAAATCCCATATGGGTTGATGTAGGAGGTAAAAAATGCCCTTGAAGCCTACTCAACTGCTCTTATTGGGCCGTAAGAGCCCAATAAAAGTTTCCGTTATATTTAAAATCATTTTTAAAAAATTCCTCATGCAGGGATTGCATCTTCCTCCGAGAAAATTCTATTTCGTGAACGGTCCATAACGGTCTGTCAAAATTCATACTTCCCGTACAAATGGCGAAATTTCCTCCCGCCATACTCTCCTTGCAATCCAGCACCGAAACTAACTTCCAACAATCTTTTTGGTTTCAGCAACTTCCACCGACGTGAAAACAAGAAAAAGATGCTCCGTCTCTGTTTGTTACACCGCCGTTACTATCGGTTGCCTCTTCGTCGCCACATCTCTTCTTCCTTTAAAAACATCCAACCTCCTAATGATCTAAAAATTACCCAACATACCCATCAACTACCGCCACCACGCTCACTTCAAATTATTCAGAATTATCTTTCTCCTCTTTCCACCGCCAATGCTTCCTCACTCTCTCGAAGTTCTATTTTTGCCCTCTCCGCTACCGTCCTTGCCGCATCGATCGCCTCCGTCGCATTTTTCCCCGACGACAACCCTAATGATAACGGTAAGAGAGATACTAATCCAATTCACGAGTCATTTAGAAGAATTATTGACCATGTAAAGCACACGGGCGTCGCGGCTTCGATTTTGTGGCAATCTTTGAGCTCGGTTTTGTCGAGTGCGAATCACGAGGTGAGGGCGGGATTCGAGTTGAGGGTGGCGGCGCTGTTAGCGGATATATCTGCAGCTAACTCGACGAGGAGGGCTGCGATTGTGGGTGCAGGTGGAGGGAAAGTGGTTGATTGGTTGTTAGAGACGGTGGCGGTTGGTACGGACGAGTGTGGGACTCAGGCGGAGGCGGCAAGGGCACTTGCTTACTTGATTTCTGATCCGAATGTGTCTAAGGATGTGTTAGGGCGGCCTCATGCTGTGCTGTATTTGCTGAGGTTTATTTTTTCGTGTCAACCGAGGTCCAAGAAGGTCAGTTTGTATTTATTTTTGTTTGGTTTGAGTTCAGAGACTTTTAAAGCGTTTTTTTTTTTTTTCCATTTTTAAGTTTGGTGAATTTTAAACTGGACTGATGGATGGGATATTTGAAATTATTGACCTAAAATACCATGTTGTTGGTACTTCAATGCATTGCTAACAGCTTTGTAAATTATCAACCTTTTGTGAATGCCATTTACGTTTTTCATGAAGGAGCACAGGCTAGCCAATACAAAAGGCAAAGCATGATTAATCCGCATCTCATATGTTTTTTTTCTAGAAAAGACAATTCATGCTTATTTGAATTTTTTGAGACATAGTAATGGTACAATTTAGGTGTGCAAATGTATATGTACCTGCGAATTCACCTATTTCAGTTGAGGATCAGAGTAGAAATATAAACCTGTTGATATGTTTTGTCCAGTCCAAATTATTTCTGCAGTTAAATTTTGGTGGTAATACTTAAATATGGCGGACAGAAAACCATTCAGGGTTTCTTAAGTGATATTTTATCAGTATTATTGGTATCCTGGGCATTGTCATCAAATGCTTTCTCGTGATAATGCTGATGCTTCTGAATTGTGTTTTACCATTGATATATAGCTTTTCTGTGGGAGCAGCATTCATGGTGTAGTTCATTCGATATTTCTGATTCCCTGAAAGGTAGGAGCATGCTTGTGGCTGCCATCATGGATGTTGTCACATCCAACTGTGATAGTTTAGAAAAGTTATTGTTTGAGCCATCACTGCCAGGAAATGCTGAAACAAGGGATATAGCAGCGGCTATAGAAGTTATTGAGGAAGGTGGACTGCATTTTGATGAGCCACAAAGAAATGATGATGATGATGGTGATGGTGGTGGTGGAAAAGGAATGAAGGGGATAGGGATTAAAATTCTCGAAGGTACAACAGTTTTGGGGCTTTCAAGAACTAGTGAGCTTATGGAATTGGGAGATTCTGATGATGTTGAAATAGAATCAGTTTGAAATCCTCCTAAAACCCTTGCCTTGCTAAATAAGCATGATAGTTTATTAGCACAAGCCAATTTGTCTTCTGCTGTTGTTCCTGGTCTGTGGGATGACTTGCATTGTCAGCATGTTGCTGTGCCTTTTGCTGCTTGGGCATTAGCCAATTGGGCAATGGCATCAGGGGCCAACAGATATCGTATTCAAGAATTGGATCAAGATGGGTATGCTGTCATGAGTGCCTTAACAGCACCTGAGAGATCTGTGAAATGGCATGGGAGTCTCATTGCTCAGTTGCTCTTGGAGGATCGCAATCTGCCATTAAATGATTCTGTGTCTGATTGGAGTTCCAGTCTTCTTTCAACTGTTTCTCAGGCAAGTAAGAATGAAGACATTCCTTTGTCTCTGATGGCTTTGTCTGCTTTTTTGGTTTCTATAGAGAGAAGCCTTGTTGCACAAAAGGTGGTGATGGAAAAAGGTCTTCAGCTGATGAGAGACACGGCTAAGTGTACAATAAATCATAAGGAGGTGCAAGAAGCTTTGGCAAAGGCTTTGAAATTGCTTTCCTCTGTGGACATGCATTTATCTCTTGAAGAAAGTGAGAAATGGTCTGGCATATTGATTCCTTGGGTTTTTGGCAACTCTTCTTGTGACACTACCCGGTCTTCAGCCACAAGAATCCTATCATGCATTCTTGAAGAGTATGGATCATCGTCTATACCAATTTCTCAGTGATGGTTAGCTATTTTGCTAAATGAAATTCTGGGTTACAGCAAGATATCCTCTGTTAAATATGGCACACCACCTAAAAGTGATAAAGTGAAGGTACAGATATGCCTTGTCATTGATAAATTTTCACCATTTAAGTTATGCTTTGTGCTGAATCTGTTTCTAATCTTTCTGTTTTTTTTCCCCCACTCTCAAAGTTGACTTAACTACTTGATTCCCTACCGCTGATTAAGGTGTTTAATTGACTTCTGCAGACTCAGATTGATCAGTCAAATGTCCTTTTTGCCACGCAGACTGTTAATCAATTAGCAGGGACTGTTGTTAATCTGGCTGGAAAGCAATTGGGAACAACCACTGAATCTGTTGAAACATTTCCACTATCAGATCTTCTTTCTTTGGAACCTTTTGCAGGACCTCTTAAAGATTTAAAGAAAGATAGTTTGCCTAAAGTTGATGCCATAGATTCTGCTCTAGCAACACTTAAGGGTATCAAAGCACTAACAGAACTTTGTGATGAGGATTCTGTCTGTCTGAAGAAATTAGCCAATTTTGGGATCTTGTGCTTGCTGAAACGCTTTTTGTTACATGATGATTATGAGAAACTTGCTGCTATGGAAGATTATGATGCTTCAAGAGCCCTAGAAGCAGATAAGAGGGTTTTAGATGTTCCTGGTGAAGCATCTATTTTAGATGCAAATAATCCATCGAGTGTTCGAGTTCCACCAACTGCTCACATTCGAAGGCATGCAGCTCGACTTTTAATTGTCCTTTCAGTACTTCCTGATGTCCAGAAAGCTGTTATAGCAGATGAAACTTTGTGTAAGTGGCTTGTGGATTGTGCTAATGGAAAGATACAAGGTTGCAGTGACCTTAAGACGCAAAGTTATGCTAGGGCCACTCTGTTAAATATATTTTGCAACCACCAAGTTGGCAGAGATTCTGCCAATGCTAATGCTCTTGGAACAGATGTTGCAAATAAAAATAGAAATTGTCCACATTACAGTGACAAGCTATTCTTAATAAACCCTGAGCTGCCCCACTGGAAGTGTCCTGAACATAAAGATCAAGATGTTGCTCAGAGAGATAAGCCTCCTGGTCAGTCTGATTCTCTTAACAGTGAGGGTACACTTGTTACCGGACCTTTAAATGATGGTGACTTGTCTAGTTCTGTAAATGCATCACAGAAAAGCTCAAAATCAGAGGTTCCCCAACTAGATATTGTCTTTGTCCATGGCTTGCGTGGTGGACCTTATAAGACTTGGCGCATTTCCAAGGACAAATCCTCTACAAAGTCTGGCATGGTTGAGAAGATTGACCAAGAAGCTGGGAAGCTAGGCAGTTTTTGGCCAGGTGATTGGCTTTCAGATGACTTTCCTCACGCTCGCCTGTTTACTCTCAAATACAAGGTTTGCTTTAAGTATGATTGAAATCTCTTGTCCACCAAGCATATTGTGATTGTTTGGGTCTCGAGAGGTCGCATTCCCATGATTAGGATATCCACTCTATTTGATTTGATTTGATTTTTTTGCTTTTCTTTGGTTACAGGCTTGCATTATTAATCTTCTGACTCTTGATTAAAATTTGATGCAGACTAATCTTACACAATGGTCTGGAGCTAGCCTGCCACTTCAGGTTTGTACTGTTTGGTTTATAGTAAGGATCTACCTTATACAACGTAGACATTAACAATCTGAGTTTTCTAGCAATATGCATGTGTCTGTTTGGATGAATTTTGTAGACTTTCGTAAGCTTGTAATGCTAAGTAGTATTTAACCAATTATGCCTGTCTACTTCAAGGCCCTGGTTGGCTTCAGTGTAACTGTTTCAGGAACTTGTTAAGGAGGGACTTTTTGAGGTTAATAATGACTCCGTTTTTCAAATCCAGTTCTTCTCCTAGCTAGGTTGATCACAGCAGTAGCCATTAGTGTTTCTCAGACATACCTTGGAAATTTTATTTAATTTTTATCTGCATTACTAAATGTTGCAGAGTTTCTTCAATAAGAAATTTCCTTTGTATATTAGCAGTTTCAACTAAGTTTGCAAACATGTAAATATCACTCTTTACTCAATACATGCTTGAAATGTACAGGAAGTCAGCACCACGCTACTGGAGAAGCTTGTCACTGCAGGTATAGGGAACCATCCAGTTGTATTTGTGACACACAGGTTCACCACATGTATTTAGTTGATATTTATTATGATCAAAATTCTCCTTTGTAACAAGTCCATAAGGCAGTTCATATATGTTTTTGAGAAATTTATTTTCTGCCGTTTCTATATTGGGCAATCTTTTTAGAGTTTTGTCTGTACCAAAACCAAAATATGGGTGCTGTGAAGCTATATTGTGTAAAATATTTTGATTCTTTGTCATAGAATTTAGTTGTTCTATCCATTCGTAGCTTCCTTGTATTACATAATTACTTGTGCTATCTTGCAGCATGGGTGGTCTGGTTGTCAAGCAGATGATGCATAAAGCAAAAACAGAAAATATTGACAATCTTATGAAAAACACAGTTGGAATTGTATACTTCTTCACTGAATAATTAGATATTTATATTGATCTCTTCGAAAATTCTTCATTTAATTTATTCTTTTGGTGTTCACTGTGATTTCAGGTGTTTTACAGCTGCCCACATTTTGGAAGCAAACTTGCAGATATGCCTGGGCGAATGGGCCTTGTGCTTCGCCCAGCTCCAACTGTGAGTTCATAATCTCTATAAAGAAGGCTAATCTTTTTCATTAATTCTGAGTTGGCAGTGCTAAAATAATTCATATACATATATTGATGTTGATTGCATTGGATGGTTGTTTTTTCTTAGATAGGGGAATTAAGAAGCGGTTCTCCAAGATTAATAGAGCTTAATGACTATATTCGGCAGTTGCATAAGAAAGGAATGCTTGAAGCCCTTAGTTTTAGTGAGGTAATAGATCAGCACTCTTTTATACCTACTCTTTAATACCTGAAACTTCTCTCCCTGCATACAGAAGCCAGTGTCTTTCTGTTTTTCTTTGCAAGCTTCACAGGCTTGTACTTACTACTTTGCAGACCAAGTTAACTTCAATTGTTGAAGGTTATGGAGGATGGGCCTTCCAGTTGGAAATTGTCCCGATTGAATCAGCATATCCTGGATTT
Source organism: Mangifera indica (assembly GCF_011075055.1). Lineage (NCBI taxonomy): Eukaryota > Viridiplantae > Streptophyta > Magnoliopsida > Sapindales > Anacardiaceae > Mangifera > Mangifera indica. The sequence continues at coordinate 11,308,378 of NC_058155.1, forward strand.
GGAGAACTTGCTGTAAGTGTTAAGAATATATACATTAATAGTATTAATATTGAGCTCACTTTGATAAATCAGTATTCTCAAAGTCTCTGCGGCTAGGTCTCGAGTAAAATGCGAGTTTTGAACAGCCCGTAGACAGGGGATGCCTGCCAACATCTCATTGGCTTTAATTTTGCATTGCAAAAGAGAGAGAGAGAGAGAAGGGGAGAGTGCTATTCCCTTCTCATGTATACATATGCTTAATGCTTGTGACACAATTAATTTGTTCTGACTTTTATCTATAGCCACATACTTTTAACAGAGTGACCCTATTTTTCGAGTTATAAAGGTCAGTTAATGAGTGACATCTTGCTCTGAGAAAAATAAATTGCCCAGAGTTTATTAGATGGTTAAATTTAAGGTAGTTTTGTAGAAAATTTTCTAAACAACTGTCAGATCCAATTTTTTTCAGTAGGTTTCTTGTTGTCTTAAGGGATGCTAAAAGGACCCTGAAATCAGTAGTAGTAATAATTTCCTCATGAATTCAGTTTCCATGTGTTTAATTGAATAACTTGGATTCAAACCTTGACAATTATGAGAATTACATGGATTTTGATTGAAAGTGTAAAAACAACTTGGTCAGAGCTATTTCTAATTTTGTTCCTTGTTTTGTTGAAACAGGTATTAGAATCCACAGATCATATAAATTCATGCAAACCATTCGGTCGGACAGATCCTTCTTATGTAAAAGTACTAGAATTCTTGCGTAAGATAAAATGCCACCATACATAAAGCTGCTTCTCAGCTCTCTTGTTGAGTATTATTTGTGATAATCAAACTAGAGTACAGTTTTGGAGGTGCGCTTTGACTCTACTGGTCATTGGGAACAAATTTTGTTGCTCTGGAGTCCACCTGTTGACGAACCAGTTTAGGTAGCTTGCCTGTAAATTTTATTCTTCAAGACTTCACCATAACTCGTACATCATTCCTTATTCTTTTAACCTCTAACTGCACATCTGACATTGAACCCTTTTTTCATTCAGCTCTGTATATAACACCTGTAAATCAGGTTTTGGAAATCTGGATTGGAACGATCAAAATGTCTTGCTAAAGATGTTGAATGGTCAAGGGGAAAGGAAATTGTTATTCCATATGCTAGCACTTCATATGCCAAGTACTTGGAGGAATTCGCTGACAGAAGTTCCCCAATTATTCTTGTCCCATTTCTGCAATATATACTTTTCGCATATAGCTGGTGGTCAAGTGATTTCAAGACAGGTATGCCTTAACCATTGAAGCTGGAATTTTTTAAATTCGTGAAATCTTAAGAATAGATAGGTCAAAAGGAAGGTCAATCATAAGCTCGTGCATTCTAATTGGTCATATGAATAGAAGGCAGAATATTTAGGGACCAAAATAAGTAGCTAAAATACACTCATTATGTGATTGACTTACCAAAAAAACTAAGAGGGATATATGTTTGTGCGTGTGGGAAAGAGGCCGTGTGTTGCAATGCCAGAAAGTTCTTACTTAAGGGAATGGAAGATGAGGGTACAGAGAAAGAATCGATGTTTAAGCTGGCGAACTTTTGTCCGTTGTCTCTTTTTATCTTCTTCATTTCATCTTAGAAGTACAATATGAAACAATGTTGCATTGTTACCCAAGTCCCTGTTAACTAAGAAACAAGGCAAAGAGACTATTCCCCACCGGAACTAAATAACATCATTCAAGCAATTTCTGCATTCAGATTATTAGAGCCCAGACAACTCAGTAATTGGTGATAGATCGGAGAGAAACTGAGCTGCATTCACTGCTTGACGGCATCATATGGAAGCTATAGGGAATTTTTTTCCCTTTTTCTTTTCATTAAAAAAATTTAATAACTACAATAATGTTACAAAGTTTGAGTAGATCAGCAACTAACCAATCCTTTACTGACTGTGAAATCAGCTTTTTTCTGTTTGTCGAATAACAAACTGATCTATAATCCTTACAGTATTAATCGGGTCCTGGTGCGGCGTGGCTGCACTCCATTTGCTAGGAAATTGTCGAAGGTGGCTCGGTTGCTGTGGATTTGTCTCCCGATCCCAATCAGGATCCAGCTTCCATTCCTTCGGAACCTGCACACTATACCATGTTAATAATCTGTCGACACATGTACCCCAGGCTTCAACACTCCTACCATTTAGGCATCCATATTTTGAACAAATTAAAGATAGAAACTAATAACATAAAAGAGAGAGAGAGAGAGAGGAGCTAATAGCATCTTAAATGATCCAAGAAAAAACCCATTGTATTCAAATTGCTAAATAGTTGATAGCTCTGATTACCTTATCAACTGCAAGAGTGAAAACTTCAAGATCTCCATCACGATTGATGTGAAATCGAGTGAATGCCTTGTAATTAGCAATTCGGAGAGAAGAGAAAGCTTCATCAAAGTGTATGTTAAGCCAGTTAATGCAGATGTACAAGTAGCTTCCAAACACTAATGAAACCACAGGTGTTGAGAAGACCCAGAAATAGAGAAAGACAGAAGAATAATATATGGCAGCACCCCCTCGAGAGAGTGACTCCATCCCCTTCTTGCAAATATTGCTCCGGGTTACAGCCATAACCTAACAATATTTATCCCATTAATATGCTGAGACAAATGAAGAAAAATTCATCATGTCTGGCACAAAGAGAGATTCCTAACCTCTGGAATGTCAAATGCAGACATAAGATACTTGATACATGCTGGATAAAGGCCAAAGGTCCATTGTTCTATACGAGCTCGAAGGCCAGTAGGATCTGGAAAGTGCTCTTTTTCTACTGATTGGTACCACTGGTATAAAGTGTGGTAACCTGAATTAAAAAAACATCAGTAAATAGCCCATTCTCAAACAAATCAGTCAATCAAAATTTGGATGAAGCATACTCGTCCCAGGATAACAAGAACCACGGAAGAGAATGAACTTCACAACCTAGTGGCAGCAAGCACCTCAAATATTTACGACCATTACCATTCACAATAAATAACAAGACTCCCACTTTGTTAGAGAGTTAACCTTCCAGGTAAGAAATAACAATTAAAGCTTAAGTACTTGAATATGACTAGCTGTCCTTTTCTCAGAAGCTTCATTTTCTATTGTCAAGCACAATAGTGTTATTAATCCTGATTAGAACATGAGATACTTCATTCCATCCAAAAGCAGACAATTTTATGATTTCGGTAATATTAGCAATACAAATAGGAAATGCTAAATGGAATTAAAAAAAAGAGACAAAAAATTACTGTCCACTTCTTAATAGAAAATATAAATTATAGGAGAAAACTCAAACATAAAGTAATGCAAAAGAACTACTACATTGCAGCTTCTAAATTCTCATGAATAATAAACTACCAGAAACATCCAAAGAATACAGAAATATACAAGGACCAAAAATAAAAACTCACCTGAAGTAGCAAGCAGGTTATGACGGATGCATGTCTCCACACCCAATTCCAATAGCAGCATCAAAATTATAGCTGCTGTCAGATGTGCAGAAACATGTAGCATTCCAATTATTACCCGCTTCTTCCGAGATGCTTTGGACGGGACAAATGAAATTGCTACAATTAGCAGCAGCAAAGTACCTGCCAAGGATACATAAGAGTGTTCCAGCACGTACACAAAAGAATTCCAAACCGAGCCAAAGAAATTCCTCAAGTGACCAGAAAATGAATCGTTTCGCAAGATGTGATCGAGCTTACACTAGAAATGGAGGAAAAAAATTTCAGTCATGTCTCAGCAACAAAATATGTCTATTCCTAGGAAAGCAAATGTGTTGTTGACCTATGAAGGTATATCAATGGTAAAGTGCAAACTATAAAAAAAAGAATGCAAGCGGCAAAAGATAAATGAGATCCTCATCATCTGGTTATCATAGTCCAAAAATACCTAATGCATGAGTAGCAATAATCAGAATCATTAGAACTAAACAGAATCTTACTTGTGGAAACATAGAAAAAGCTAACACAAAGTATATAATGCCACCAATGAAATCAAACTGCCAGTTCTTCTTTCGGAACTTCAAAATATTCCCCAATGCTATCTGCATCAAGTTAAAAAAAATTCATCTAAAAAGAAAAGGGAAATAATAAAATGATGTACACTGATAATGAATACCAATTTAGGTACTACTCATTGTGTGTTATTATATGATTTGGTGATTTTGAATTGAAAAATAAGGTAACATCGAATTACATGATGACACATCATTACTGGTATTCATTATACGTACACATAACATCATTAGAAGGAAAAACAGAGAGTTGAGATGCAGAGTTTAAAATTTTGAAGTTTACTCTGTTTGAATCTTCAAAAGAAGGATAAGCAGCCTTGCTTTCATATTTAGTCCCATAATATTCACTAAACTTACTGAAGGCGTGGGTGGGATGCAAAAACGCCCCACCACAACCATTCACAAGTAAATGTTGCACGTGAATAGGCCCATCAGATGGAACATATGAATGACGCATATAATGATGCAAGTCCCCAGCCATCCAGAGCTTACACCTTCCTTTCAAATAATCACATATCAGGTGCTTGACATTATTCCCAGAAACATCATTATAGTACCAATCAAGAAGCCAATTCGGTTCATGTGTCATGATAATGACAGAATCATGCTCTCCAACCTAAAAAAATATAAATAATTATAAAAGATTATTATAAGAAAGAAAATGGGACAAGCACATAAAGGCTAGGAATGGCTTCAATTGTATAAACAATAAGAAAGATAAAACAAGATTCCTGCTAATCAGCGCCTATAAATTTGACTGGGTAACTAAACATAATGGTTTGACAGGCTACATACCCGTAAGAGTAATATGGAGCACCTTATAAATTTGAATTTAACATTTCAGTTTGACTAAGAAAATCATAAGAATTATGTAATTTTGTAGATAAAGCTTCACTGACTCAGAAAAACAAAAATAATAATAATTTTGTCATGCCCAAAATGTCAATCAACCAACCATTTAATGGAAAATGCAAAAAGTTCAAGGTTTTATTAAAGACAGTAAAAAGGATGATATAAATAGGACCAAATTAAGAAACAGCATAATGACCTCCAAGTGGATCATAACTGAACTAATGCAATGGACATATACATGCAAATAATGATTCTGCAGAAATAAACACACTGGCACATAGAAGACATGCATCAACTCCCTAGAAATAGAATAACACTTAAGTTTCTCAGCCTAAATTAAATTATATGTAGAAGCTTGGTGTAAGCACATTGAAACTGAGAACAAGTGTTTTCATAACAGACTTCAAAGTATAATACCAAGCCATCAATTACAAGCACCCCAACTAAAGAAATATAATGTTAATAATGGCATATATCTCGGATAGATTTCCACCTGATAACATACTATTCAACACAAGTACGCTTGCAGGCTTTAAATCTGTTTATACACATCCAAGGAAAGAAAATATATACAACAGCAAAGACAAGAATAAATCCATAAATTTGCTGCATCCACCAAAATATATTTGCACAATGGCGAGCCAGTCCAACATCAGTCACCATCAAACACCATATACCTAACATTAATGATATGCACTATATTATAGCATGGCACAGAGTTTGGTCCTACGAATGTAATCTCCTCTACAAAGTTAAACACAAAACAACTAAGAAGAGACAAGCAAATCAAATTCTCCCTAGAATTTAAAAAAAAAAAAACAACGGATCAACTATCATACAGTAAATATAGCAACCAACCTCCTTCACTCATGCAACATTAGCCAAAGAGCATATCATAACAATGAAAATGTGAAAGAAGAAGGTACCTTTTCCATTATTAGTTCAGCAAATAACTTGAACTGGTACACATCAATATCATTGTGAAGAGCTAGATCAAGACCAAAAACCCACCATCTTCTTGGGAGTTGCAAAGCAAAATAACTCTTCTTCTGAGGCATAAACCAGCCACCCAACCAACTCTTATGGCATATATACCTCATAAAAGTATGCAGCCCATCGAACCAATCTAGAAAATAAAACCATTTCAAAGGCATTAAATTATGAATAGCAACAAACTCAAGATACAATGCCAAATTAAGGATCTACCAAATAAAGTAAACATATTCACAAGTTAACCATGCAAAGACAAGATAGCTTCTCTCAAACACAGAAAATAAATCTTTCAGAGATAACTCAGGCTGAAACTTGGAACCAACCATGATTTCCAGGAATGATGAAACACTGAGGCCCTTTATATTGCTTCAGTTCTGAAACCTCACCGGGTAGCTCAGGCTTGCTTACAGCAATATGTTCTTTTTTATACCATGGTGGAGGCTGAAGAGCATATTCAAAGGGCTGGAAAAGGCGCCTCTCATATGTGAATGCTGATGGATTAGGGTACCTGTAATGAATCCACAAATACAGATATATTCAAATAAGCAAATCAATGATACATAACTATACACTATTTGGGAGGATAATTATCCAAATGGTAGATACATTCCAATATTCTCAAACATATGCAACTGAACTTCAAACATTATAATTGACTTGAATGCTCCAGCAACCAGAGCCTAAATTAAAATCAGAGGCTCAAATATGTAGAAATATAAATTTTGAGCCATATCCAATAAATATCAGCTAACCAGTCAGATCATAGTAGCAAATCTTCAATATGCTCATTAACGAATTTGAACGCTAAGGTGCCAACACTCTCTTAACAGGGTACACATGAGTTCATTTTGACAGAATAGCTATTTGGGAATCACTCCATAGAAGGTCAATGACCTAAACCCAACAGCCCCTATCAGAAAAGCTGATGAATGTCAACAGAAGGGAGCCAATTGTGTGTTAAGGTAACAGCAGCAAGGAGGTAGGAAGCACAAGTTGGCAGAAAATATATAGGTTTATACAGTGGAGGCAGTAATGATAGCACTACAGCAGTCATTAGCAGAAATTGAGACAATTATTAATTCCAGCAGTGACTTAAATTCATTGCTTCGAAAATCAAACCCTGCTGTAGAACTGTTGCCATGGTTTCCACTTCAAATTATACAAATTCCAAATTAAATGAATGACTTTTTTCTTCTAAATAACACACCATAAATCAAACGAACTACAAAACCCAAAATATATAATTGAAATTTAATGTTTAGCTTTGAACAATGTCAATCTTTTTAAGTATGTCATCAACAGTTTTTTTTCACGGATTCAACTTACAGCATTTTACCGTTTCTTAATATTTACCACATCTAGCATAATCAATGATCTAGGTAGAGCCAATAACTACTGAGCCATTCCAAGGACTATCAAGACTGTCTTGAAGCAATGAGAGTACAATATTGATAAATAGTGGAAGTTGATCACAGGTTATAAAAAATCTCTAGTAAATATGCTCAACTTACGCAAGATCCCCTCCAATAAGTAACACATCTGCACGTGGTAAGGTGGAATCGGAATCACCTTTAATGACCCGAATAGAAGGCTGAGCAAGTAGCCGAGCCACAGAGTACGATGAGTTTCCACCATCACCAGTATCAGCCATGACGTCAAACCACAGTTCTTCCTTTTCACTAAAATGATCATAAAAAAAATCTCCTTGCTGAGCACCCTCTTGAACCTTGTTCATTGCTGCCTGATGATGGCAACAATTCACAAATTTGAGTTGAACAATTTTTTCTTTAGATTAATATTCAAAAAAATTAAAAGAAATAGGTGAATGCCAAGTTAATGAGAAGGTGAAGATCACCCAAGGGCTTTCCATTCACAAAATCTAATACACCAGTGATATGGGATTATACCTGCATCATGCGCATGTCAAAGCGGCCAACAAACAGAGTTACTGAAACCAGGAGGTCGAAAGCTGTTTTGAACAAATCAGCTGATGTTCTGTAAAATAAAGCCACTAATATAGCTACTTAAATAGTCTTCTTAAGAAGCATCCCCACAGAAAAAAAGAAATAAAAAAAAAGTGGTAGAGAAACAATAGACATATACCCTGAATACCAAGGAACCATGTCCAAGAACTCAGGCTTCATTTGCTTCTTCTTCATCTTTTCATATTCTTCAACTGATAAGGGGTGAGTAAGAGCCCACCTGATGACAGTTAGAAATCAATAAAACAGGACACAAACCAGAAACACATTAGAGTCAGAAATTGAAAAAAAAAAAAAAAAAGGCATAACTCATATAGCAGAAAACTTTCAATAGATTATAATATCATTCAAACCAAAACCTGTGCCATGAAAGGTATTCTTACTCACCCTGTTGACCTTTCCACTACATAGTTGGCAATGTAAAGGCCGATAAAGGTGGCCCACAATGAGTATATAGGAGAAATTTCATCTGATGAACCTTCATTGTCACTACCCAACTGCAAATTTGGAAGAAGAATGTTACAGTAGAAATTATTAACATGGTACAATCATTTCTAAGATGAAACCAGATGAAGTAAAATCAATGGCTTCTCATCATACCTTCCCATATAGAACCCACTTGGACAAAAGTGGATAATCACTTGCAGACCCAACTGGAGCAAACCAAGACAAGCACACCTGGTTTTTCAACTCATTCATGCGGAGGAATTTGGCAAGCAATGTGTTCCTCTCTTCTTTTTTCCAGAAAGAAAACCAATATCTTCGCTCAAGTGGTCTCTGTCTCAACATGGCGCGATTGCCACAATGACTATAGAATACACAGCAGAATATACTAATGACCTATAGGAAAGAAGACCAAAGAAACAAAGTAAGATAACACACATGCAAGGTACTATAAAAGACCAAGTATGCCTTCAGCACTTACAGCACAATTTTGAAGAATCGTCAAGATCTCTGGCCTTTTTCCAGCCACACGAGAAACAAGACCAAGGTACCAAAGGCCAAGAAATATAATGTGAAAGACAAGAAGAAACAGAATAGAAGAGAGGAATATTGTCAAAAACATTGATAAATTCATCCTCAGATCTACTCCCATTGACAGAAAACTAGGAAGGTGATACAGAGCTGCAACTAAAATCCAAGCTATATACCTGCACAAGTAAATGTAAGCTATCAACAACATCTGCCACTACTATGTTAACAAATATTTGAACCACAAAATAAAGAAAAAGTTTCTGATTAAAACACTTACCAGCGACTAAAATTTGAGTAGCTTGGTTTAATAGTCTTCCCTATAAATGGAGATGAAAAGAAATAGAAAAAACCAAGCAAACAGGCATACATAGACCACCATTTAATATTATTATCCAATTTTTCTATGAGGGTATGCATGTTATCCGATGAGATAAAAAACAGACAACCCACAGCCACAGCAATTATGGCATGACGTGAATGCTCATGTGGGTAAGGATGCGCATCAGTTAGAATTGTCCTAACCCTCTCCATTCTGAAGTTATCTAATAAACCAACAAATCGGTTATCAGAACACATTGATGTGTTTGCATTAACACAGGTTAACTGCACACAATTCAAGTTATTGTGGATCAACCACACTTCTTGAGACTAAAATAACTGTACTGGCTGGCTCCAGAACCCTGATTACATATCCAATAGAACAAAAGTCATTCAAAGGACTTGATAATATTTCTAGTTGATTAATAGCATTACAATTTAAGGAAAAGAAAAAAGTAAAAAACAATGGAAAAAAAAAAAGCAAAGACGTTTAATTTAATAGTCCATGAATAAATAGGATTGAACAAATTGGTGAAATATGATCATATCTTTTCATAATTAATGATATCCAACTTCAACATTTGTTTCAAGTAACATAGTGCATCATTGTAGTATAACAGCTGATCATTGTTTTTCACTGCAATCAACTATTACGCATTATTTTTAAGAAATACCGCGAACCACACAATCATAATAGCTCAAGTAAGAAAAATAAAAGTAACCCTGTATATTTTGCTGTCTATATCAGTTCAGGAAAATCAAAATTTCAGGTTATTTCAATGAAGTATAAAAGACTTTAACAAATTTTTAATCATTCACCCTCCCAACCTTTCCTCGATAACCAAACAGAGCATTAGGGCTTTTCTTAAAAAAAAAAAAAAAAAAAAAACCTCTACCACTGCAAACCGCAACCTACCAAAACTCATTTCCGACCAACAACATCCAAATCAAAGGAAATATGAAAGATAAAAATAAAAATAAAAGAATAAGCTTCTTTAACAATCTTTGCAAAGTTAATCGAAGTGAAATGAATCAAATAAACAAATTAAGAAGTGATGAATAGGATTGAAAATCATAGCAATAGAAAGTACCTGGGAGAAAATGAAAGAAAAAGGAAGCGTGCATGTGATGATGTGAGTAGAAAAATTAAAAAGAAAAAGGAAAATGTTGCGTTTATTTATCTTAAAACGACATCATATTAATGGCATCTGAGAATGTCTGTGGGTGGATTCTGTGGAACATTACAAGTCAATGGCATATTCCCTTCTCAGCCCGCCCATGATTACTTGCTTGCTATGCAGAGATAACGTGCTCTATAATTGATCAACAAAATTACGGGAAATTTCTATATAATTTTAATCCTATTTTTTATTATATAATTTTAGTAAAGAAAATAAAAACAAAAATTATTGAAATTGATATCTAATATATCTCTTCGTTTTCGTTGAGTTTCTCGGTTGTAATCATCTCTACAGAAAATAATTAAAAAATATATAAATATATAAAATAAATAATTTTTTTTTGTAAATCAACATGCAAAAACACTGGACCGGTTCAGCCAACCCGGCCTGCCACGTTTTAAGTCAGAACGTAAAAAAACAAAAACAAAAACGTGTCGTATTTAGCAACATAACCAGAACATTGACTTTTCATTTTCAGAAAAGAAAAACCATGACTGGTCTGTCACTGTTTCCGTTTCATTTTCCAAACGTGATATATATGTAAAAATACATTTTTAAGTGATGAACTCAGCGAAACGATGATTGGTCTGTCACTGTTTCTGGTTTGCATTCGGAGCTAAACCTGCTTGTGATTGATGTTAGGCTTATGGGCTGCGGCCTTCGGGCCGCCTCCCGATCAGAGAATGTAGCCTTATTGCGGACAAAGGATGCTTGCTTATACTAAACTCAATCTTATTTAGTTTGATAATTATGAGTTGAATTATTAAATTTGAAATTTGTTTTATTTAATAAGATTGATTTTTATTTAATATAATAATTTGATTTAAATAAAATTTTTTATTATAAAAAATAAAAATTTAAAATTATATATGTATATATATATGTGTGTGTATGTGTCAAAAGACTTATTCTTATCCAATGTTAATTTATTTTCAAATTTATATCTATTAAGTTTTAAAAATTCAAATATTCTTTTATCATCTAACTTTTGTTAAAAAAATTTGTTAGTAATAAGTGTAAAATAATCATTTATTAATAACATTAAAATAAATAAAATTTTATCTCTTTTTTTTTTAATTTAAAAAACTTATAATTTTCTTTCATCTTAAATTCTAAAAAGTTTGATCTTAAATTCTAAAAAATTATATTTTCTATTTTAAGATTTATTTTTTAAAACCCAACTTTTCTGGCCATCGAAACCATTTCCAGCCACCCTTTTCAACCCACTGGACTCTTTCTCCCAATAAGCTCTCTTTCCAACCGAAATCCTCTGGGTGTGGCTTCGTAGTGCACAAAGACAAAAGTTCGATTCATCTTTGTGCATGAAGACTCTTCATCATCAATTCTGTTGGCTCTTCATCTGTCGTCGATGAGGGTGAGGTACTTAAATGTAGCCTGATTGTAGACATCAGATACGTGCTTCCTCAAATATTATAATTTACAAACATCTAAACTTAAGTATATATTATTCCATATTATTGATTCTTTGGATTCAGTTTCAGATAATTGGACAGATGAAGATGAGATGAGGTATAGTTGTTGAATCTAATTGTCAAACAGATCAAATGATATTATCCCAGTTTTATGGCGTGTTAAATGGGAATATGATCAAATGAAGTCTCACTCCAAGTGTTCTTTAATTAAGTATCATTTGTTACTATTCACAGCCAACATTATACGGTCCTGGTTGCTTTCTTCTCTTATGCCTTTATGGGAGTTCAATCCTCATGCTACAATTTGTAAACAGAAAGAGAAGACATGGAATTATATATTATACTGAGAGGATTGATTATATAGTAATCCCAACTGCTATATAATATGAAATTTATATCTCAATATTACTGAAACTAATAAAATATTAAAACTTTTAAGGTAAATATTTAAGTTTGAGTCTTTATCATACTCATAAAATTTTGATTTATCTGATATAATATTTATAGGCCCGGTCATTATATTTCAGATTTATCCGTCCAATAAACACGGACGATTATATCTATATATATATATATGGAATGCCGACGGCCAACTATTAAGTGAGTGCAATTTGTATAATGCGACGAAACACATTTTCGCTGATGCAATGTGCGGTGCAGGAAGCCTTTCGTCTACTCTTCCTGCGTGAAAAGACTCTTCTATATTACCTTGAACTTTACGTCTAAGGGTGTGTTTGGGGGGCCATCCACTGCATGAAAACAGGATGATATTGAAGAGTGAGTGAGGAAGTGGGCATTAATCTACTTCATAATTTCTTATTGCACTTTAGTAGATCTGATCACAGAACATATCAGTCTGATGGTGCAGGTCACTAGGGTTCAACTGTGCTTATTAGTGGTAGAGGCAACTTCCCCAACTCCAGGAGCCAATACCTACTCCAGCCACCATTTCCTAATTTCAAGATTCTTCTTATTCTTTGACAATATCAATATTATGTGAAATGACACAGTAATGGGACCTCAAGGGTTTGTGTGGGGTTAGAAAGGGTGTAGACCTTTTACCAGTACACTTGGTCAAGATCACCAGGCACTTTTAGTAATGCACAGCATCTTTAAATATAACTCTTCAAAAAATCTTCACTTTTGTTTAGGGCTGGATTCGAGCCGAGCCAGCTCGAGTTTGAGCTCGGCTCGGCTCGGTTCGAGCCCGAAACTAGTCAGACTCTGCTCAGCTCGATCAAGCTCGAGCTGGCTCGGTAATTTTTTTTTTAAGTTTTTTATACAAAACGGCGTCGTTTTGATCCATATATATATACAAAACGGTGCCGTTTTAATATGAAAAGCGAGTCAAGCCGAGCCATAAACAAGCCGAGCCATAAACAAGCCGAGCCAAAAACGAGCCGAGCCGAGTTCAGCTCGAGTCGAGCTCGAGCCGAACTCGAGCCGGCCATAAAAAAACCGAGCCGAGCCCGAGCTGGCTGCGAGCCGAGCTCGGCTCGGCTCGAATCCAGCCCTACTTTTGTTTACTAAAGATGATTTGATCATGACTACCATGTTTTCTAGGTAGTCGGTTGATCAGATTACACCACCCTTATACTAGAAAATTAATGGAAAGTGCTATAACAATGTTAGCTTATCAAACACGTAAGTGTGGTTGGCTACAAAAGGACTGACAAATTGACATACATTTTTTAAACTTTAAATTAAGCTGAATATTGAATTAATTAGGATTACATATATATTACTAGAAAGTAAGTAAAGTATGGGGGTCCTCCAGTGCTCCTTTTTGAGCTTCTTCAGCTTGTAGATATATAGTTTAATTGCGCAACAACAACAGTAATAATAATCATAAAAAATGCAGTTAAGTCAAAGAAAATTTGCATAATTCTTTGGAAAATAACACATGATAGGCGCAAAGAATATCAAAGATCAAAAGCTTAAAAGTTCGAAGAAATTATTAGCAGATTCAAGGGATTCTGCCCATTTTTCAATTTCCACAACTTGCCAATGCCATATCAAACTTTTCATCTTGCCTCTTCAAAACGACAATGACAAAGATTAAATGCACATGAAAGGCATTTCTCATATGCTCTTTAAATGGAAATACAGCATTTAGAAAATATTTATTATATCTTACAATCGATGCGTATATACAAGTCCACCCCACCCTTATCATCAGAGACAGAGAGATTCAGGAAATTTACGTTAACTGTGATTAGGATTTCCATGTTTCAGCAAGTTTCTTATTGAACCTGCTAATTTATTTTCAGTCCACTCTCAGAGTTCAATGTTGAAACAAAAAAAGAGAAGAAAGAGTAAAGGTAATCCATGATAGGATACTTCGAAAGAGATTGATTGATCTTTTAAGTAGGTGTAGATTCATGAATTATATGATGTGTAAACAGTGGTCGCCTGCAACTTTTCAAATAGTTTTTACGGCAGATGATCAACCTTTGAGGGCCTAACATTAAGTCAAATTAATGTGTAATTGAATTTGCACCAGAAAGGTATTGTTCAAGAAATCAAATATTACAGCGTGTAAGTTTATATTAAGTGTAAAGATAGAGAGATAAAAAGAACTAGATAGAAAAGTTGCATGGGGGGCATGCAAAATTTGAAGATAACAGATACCTCACGCTTTGAAAGAATATACTACTGAGCAGACATTTGAGTTGAGTCATATACAAAAGAGAATATAAGACGAAATGTCATCATTCTTTATGTAACCCATTTGCATTTCAGGCATTGTAATTTGAATTACTATCTCTAAAAAGTTTCGCCATTACTGACTGCTATAACTCTATAAAAACCTAAGCTCACAAATGAGTTCACCCATACCTAGCCTTAGCCTTCTCTTCTTCCCTTGCTAGCTAGCTCCTTCTGGTTAGTTTCAGAATCTCTAGTGATCAAGTTTTAACATGATTTTCACCAGAGATTTTCTCTTTGTACTGATCATTTGTTCCCATGGAATCATGTTCATCGAGGGGAGGGCGCTTTTAAATAAATTAGAGAGAAATATTAAGAATCAGGCTGTGAATGATACTATTATCAACTCAAGCCGCTACATTTTAGAACTTGAAGCTGAAGCAAAGAGCTCAGTTGGTGACAGTCCTCCTACTCCCTTGGCGGCTGCAGTCCACCGTGTTTCAGCCGACGACTACCGTCCCACGGAGCCCGGCCACAGCCCTGGCGTTGGTCACTCTTATGGGCCTGGCGCTGAAGGTCCAAACTAAATTAAAGTCCGAAGGCATACATTATAAATGCATAATTAATTCTTAATTATCGCTAAATTTTTATCATCAAATAATCGATATAAATGTTAAATATTTAGTGTCCTTTCAGTTTCTATAGTCCAAGCATCGTCTCTGTCGTCTCCTTCAATGTATTTGTAAAGCATTTTATGTCATAAATAAAGATATAGAGCTTAACTTGTGTATACATTGAACTCAGTGCTGAGAATTCCAAGCTTTTTCCTGCAATGTAATTCATGATCTGTGAGCCTGAGACTTCTCCTATGGAATATATGTCTATGACAATCTTTTGAATCATTTGTTTCAAATTATAAGAAAATTATTCATCAGCAGATTCTGACAACTGGAATCAAAAGGAGTTAATAATAGAACAGTGTTGAAACTATAGCCAGCCATTACCATCAAACGCGTCTCCTGCCTAAAAAAGCAACACTTGAATAAATAAAATCTGGTAATTAACTGATATGAATTACGAAATATGAACCTTGGGAAAACCATGGAGCTAGTGCTAATGATAGTCTCGAGCAAACACTGTAATGTATCAAAAAATATAAACTTTAAGACATCTCAAAAACTAACTATTCAAATTAGAGAATCAAAACTATATAAACTTTACATTAGAAACTCGTATTTTTTAATATGAGATATAAATTTCATATTTTATATTTAGAATTCTAACATTAACAAATATAATAGTAGGATAGGAGTGAAGATATGTTCGAGATTTCTATGATCATAGTCTAGAGCTTGCATACGGAGGCACCTACAATTGTCGAATAACACAAGTATGTGGCAATTTAATTATCACTACATATACCTAGAATCTTTAGTTTCCGAATTCAAATAACCTTTATCAAAATTCAAATCACCATTGATTATGCGAATATGTATAATATAAAATTAGGAGAATAATACGATAATGTCAATTTTTCTATATATTTTTGAATATGTTTCATGTAGCTTCATTCAATTAAAAAATAGAGGATTCTTAATTATTAAACCTATAGGCAATTCATTTGTACATAAATGGTAATGGCAACTGAGCTGCACTGACTAATCCTCTCAGAGGTTTGATTAAATGATATATTCTTATTTTTTAAGTTTAAAAAATCTTTTAACTCTTCCATTGCGAACCGACCCAAGTCGAGAGCCCACTTCGAATCCCCAATCCAGCCCTATTGCGTTGTATGACTTTCCATTTTGACATTCTGAACAAAGGACTTCAGCCCTCATACAATTTCAGTTGTCAACTGGCGTTGATATTGGATTTTGTAGCTTTCATATCATATCTTGTCTTCGGTCCAATTTGGCTAAACTGCTAAAGTTTGATTACAGTGTCAGCCTTAAAAGTAAGTTGTTCTTGTTTTGGGCCGAACATTTATCAACTTAGCTTGAATAGGAATAGGTTTTCTCCGGCACTTTAACACAACCCCATGGTGAACACAAACTCTAAGAGTCCATTTGATTCTAGAATTTAAAGATTACCTCAATAATTTATTTTTTATTATTTTATTTAATTTATCAGTAATAAAATATTATAGTAATTATTTATTATTAATACTAACGTGACAGATAATATATGTGGTAATCTGATTACCACCTTCATTTTAGCTATTAAAATATCACTAATGTGATATTGATTTTATTATAATTATATTATTATTTATTAATTTTTTGAAACAAAAATAAATTTATTTTTAATTAATATAACAAATAATATAAAAAATATTTAAAAATAATTATATTCAATGGCATTTAAGTAAAATAATTTGCTAGTGTTCTTTTATTACCTTTAACCAAACATAATAATTATTTATACTTAATATAGTAATCATTTATACCTAATAATTTTTTGAGTAATCTATCTTCAAAGTAATCTTTCTATTTTGGTAGTAAAACATTACTCAAATCAAACGTCTCCTAAGATCATAAACTCATAAATACTGATATATGTTTCATTATTTAAATATTATTATATAATTTAATAATTTTAAATTAAATATAAAATAATATTTAATTGTATAATAATATATTATTTAAAATGATTAAATGACTATTTTCTTTCCAACTTTTGTTAAAAAAACAAATATATATTTGGGGTAGTTGAAAAACTCGAATACTCACCTAAAGTTTAGTTCATCACCATACACCTGAGAATAAAATTATTATTTTACCAATAATATTAAAATAATTAAAATTATATCTTATATTTTTATTTTTGTTTGAAAAACTAATAATTTTTTCTCATCAATAAGGTTTGAAAATTTCACTTTTTCTCCCTAGAATTTGATATCCCAAAATTTAGTCACCTCCTCCAATGAATGACAACTCTCCTCTCCAACAACGCCCTCCCAAAGGACAAAACCTTCTTTTGGATGATGATTCATCTCATTTGGAAGACAATGATAGAAATATGATTGAGTTTAGGTTGAAAATTGATAATGGTTTTGTAGTAAAAGAGGTGAAATAAAAAATTGAAGCATTTAGGGGGAGAAAAGTTTTTTTTTTTTTTAAATTGAGATTTTAAGTAAAATGTAAATTTAAATTATGTAAAGAAAATAAAATAAAATAATAAAGTTTTTTTAATATTATTATAAAAATAAGTGCTTAAATTTTATATTTAATAAGAATTGTAATAAAAATTTAAAATTGAATAAATATTTGAATTTTTACCCTAGCATAAATGTAATTTTAAAAATTGAGCTAACAATTTGATGTAAAATAACCCTTTGGCCTATTTAAATATAATCAAAATTGGGTGTACATCTTTTCCTAATAAATCTACAACAAATATGGAGAAAAATAACAAAAAAATATCTATAATTTGCTTTGCTGCGAGGGTAGCTGGCGGCGGATCAAGAAGAGAGAGACCTCAACACTCAACACCGTCACATGCATATCCTTAGTTTCTCTTAAATCCAACGGTTAAGATTAATCTACACTCCATATCCATTGGCTCTTACTCAACCTCGTTTACAAACCCGCCACACGTATCCGCCATCCTCAACATAAATCTTCTCCTTGTACCCTAACTTCCCTTCTCTCTCTCTTGATCTCAGATTCAACTGTTTCTCTCTCCAAAACCTCTGATTCATTCTATTATTATTTTCTTAATTTAATTGAATCTATAACAAATAAATTAAAATCTTTTGCGAAAGAGAGGAAGATATAGATATATATTTATATTTATATTATAAATGAATAAGACGCAACCAAATGGCTCTGAATCATCGCAGGCAGAGCAACAGCAGAATCAACGGCAGCAACAGCAGTGGGTGACGGTGCAGTATGCGGCTGCACCCATGGTAATGCAGCCGCAAATGATACCACCTCAACATTATCCTATGCCTCCACCGCCGTATATGCCATACCATTATCAACATCCTCATCATCATCAACCGCACGTGCAGCACCTCCAGCAACAACAGCATCAAGGAGGATCCAGTGGCGAAAACAAGACTGTTTGGGTCGGTGATTTGCATCATTGGATGGATGAGAATTACCTCCACACCTGTTTTGGTTCCACTGGAGAGGTCCAAACTCTCTGTTTCTCTCTAGCTCTACGTAGTTTTAATGGTTGTTGATGTTCTTATTAACTCTTCATAAGTTTGTGATGTTGCTATTTATGGAAAGTTATATGGTATGATTAGTTTATTTTATTATACTTGAAAGTGAAAGAAAAGTTGTTGCTTTAGTGAAAATTGTTATAGGATTGGAACCGTTTATCAATTCGGGGCGTAAGGTCATTGAATAGTTGAAAATGCCGAAAAAATTATTTCACGTTTAAGAGTTAATGATGTAATTTGATCCTAAAAATGGAATGACTTCGTTCGTGTATTGGGCATGGCTACGCAAAATGTGAAGTAAGGACTTTAAAAAGGATTAAATATAACTATCTGTGGGGATGTTTTCTGGGATAACTTTTTGTTATAAAGCTTTAATACTCTCAGGAGATGTTATATGTTAGAAGTTTGTATCATTTAGCTGAAATCTCATTACGCCTGGATAATGGAGGTGTTCTGCTTCATTTTTTTTCTTCTGTCTATTCATTTTGTTGCCTTGCCTTCTCATTTCTAACATGTCGTGTTCTATATCTTGTAGATTGCCTCCATTAAGGTTATTCGCAATAAGCAGACAGGACTGTCAGAGGGTTATGGATTTGTGGAATTTTTTACCCATGCAACAGCTGAGAAAATTCTACAAACCTATTCGACAACCCTGATGCCTAATACAGACCAGGCTTTCCGCCTGAACTGGGCAACATTTAGCATGGGTGACAAGCGCCCAGATAATGGTCCTGGTCTTTCTATTTTTGTCGGTGATTTAGCTGCTGATGTTACTGATGGCTTATTGCATGAAACTTTTGCTAGTAAATATCCATCTGTTAAAGCTGCAAAAGTTGTCTTTGATGCCAATACTGGTCGCTCAAAAGGTTATGGTTTTGTGAGGTTTGGAGATGATAATGAGAGATCACAGGCCATGATTGAAATGAATGGTGTCTATTGTTCAAGCAGACCCATGCGAATTGGTGCTGCTACTCCCAGGAAATCGTCAGGATATCAACAACAATATTCATCACAAGGTAGTTAATAACCTTCTTGCATTGCTTGTCCCTCTTCTTCTCTCTACTGAATGAGTTCTCCAGGATTCTTCATAGATTACCCTTCAATGCCACCTCCTCTTTATTGACATAACTAGTTTTTAGACTTCAGTTTCTGTATGAATCAATAAGTAGTTCTAGATTTTACATTTTGAAGTGGCATTCTTTTGGTGGGAATAGTGAGTTTTCTGTCTTTATGCTTTATTTGTCTCTGCTTCTTTGTTGACTTACTTTGGTTCAGCTTGCTCTTATGTTTATTTTTTCTATTGCCTTATGTTTCTAAGGATGATGCAGGACTGGAAAGAGAAAAGAGAAAGACGGAAAATAGTTTTGTAAAAGTTGTCTTCATATTGTCAAGAAAAATGATTCTTTTTCTGCTTTGCTTTTATTTTGGTAGGTGGATATGCATCAAATGCTGCCTCAGGCCAAGGCTTTCAATCTGATGGGGATTCTTCAAATACAACTGTCGGTTTCTTGCTTCCTTCATCTAGTTTTTTTGTTAAGGACCAGCGATTTTGGCTAATACTTGTTTTGTTTTAGATATTTGTTGGAGGGCTTGACCATAATGTGAATGATGAAGATCTTAGACAACCTTTTTCTCAGTATGGTGAAATACTCTCTGTTAAAATACCAGCTGGAAAAGGATGTGGGTTTGTACAATTTGCCAACAGGTGAAATTTCTTCTTGTATTTACCTCTGGCATCCTAGTAAACAAACTAATAATCTAGTTTTACTCTAGTTCTTGCTTCAATCACTTAGTTACATGCGATCTCTCTTAACAGAGATAATGCTGAGGAAGCTTTACAGAAGTTGAATGGGACAGTAATTGGCAAGCAAACAGTGCGTCTTTCTTGGGGTCGCAATCCAGCTAATAAGCAGGCATATCTCTCCCCCATTTTACTACCAAGCATTTTCTTAAAATTGAATAAGCATTATGCTAAATAGTGTACCTGTGAATACTATTTGCATATATGATATTTTTTGATAAATACTGAATTGAGTGTCTAAAAACAATTTAGCTATCAGATTGAGTTGTTATGATGCTATATTCTGTTGTGAGTTCTTCAATAACTAGTTAATTTGTGGTTTAGCAGTTTAGAGCAGATTATGGGAACCAATGGGGTGGTGCATATTATGGAGGGCTGGTCTATGATGGTTATGGCTATGCTCTGCCTCCACATGATCCAAGCATGTACGCTGTAGCAGCCCCAGCCTACAGAGCCTACCCTGTTTATGGCAGTCATCAGCAACAAGTAAGCTGAAAGGGACCGAATGAGAGCATGTAGCTGCTGTAATTAAATGTTATCACGTTAGAAAAGGCAAATCTGCCTGATTTCTCCGTAGTCTGTTTGGTTATGTAGAATTATTATAAAATCCCTTCTGTTATGGAGCGGAGCTGAATTTTGACAACCTGAGCTAGTTTTCTAGGGATTGGATTTATTATTTGCTTAGAACTAAGGGAGTTAATGAGAAACTTATCGTTGGAATACATGATCTTGCAATGTGTGCTGCATTCTACTTTCTGGATGGAGAGTGTCATTGGGTTTGATCTAGAGTAGTGGCTTCATTGCGTGCTTGCTCTGTTTGGTATGTGTTGGAATGATTCGTTAGCATTCTCGTGATCCGCATTTTAGAGAGTTTAAATTTTTGTCATATAAATTATCAGTCTCCTAACTTGAATTACGTTAAGTCCGGAAATTAGTCTCTTCTTGATGTTACATGATTTGCACGAATCCTGGGTAGGATGGCTTGAAGTAATCCCCTCAACATTGTATATAAACAGATTGAGTGATATTATATGGACAAACAAATTATATAAACTGAGATAATAGTATTTGATTAGATGAGTTTGAAGTAAGAGTAAAAATGGATAATCGTATCATTTAATTATAAGTTATCTCTTGCTTTGTATAGATAAGTTTGGACAATTCCAATATAACAAATGGTTATATGAGCGCTCTTAGCTATCTCTCTCTGTGTCAGAAGGTTTTTGGATGGAAACTAGAGGAAGAACTCAAAGGCATCTCACAACTTTTAGGTGCTTGTTGCTGTTACAAGAATTGCATGAATCTGGGGTAGGATGGCTTGAAGTAATCCCCTCAACATTGTATATAAACCGACACAAATTATACAAATTATATAAATTGAGATAATAATATTTGATTAGATGATTTTAAAGTGAAAAAAAAAAATGAATAATCACATTATTTAATTATAAATTATTATTTAGTTTATATAGATAAGTTTGAACAATGTGAATATAACAAATAGTTACATGGGCGCTCTTAACACCTCTCCCTTTGTTATAAGGTTATTGGATTGGAACTAGAGAAAAAATTCAAAGTCTCTCATAATTTTTATGCATTAGTTGTCGTTACATGATTTACATGAATCCTAGATAGGATGGCTCGAAATAATCTCTCTAATATTGTATATAAATAGATTGAATAGTATTATATAAATAAATAAATTACATAAATTGAGATAATAATATTTAATAAATAATTGCGGGAGTTGATTTCAAATTTCAAATTATCTCTTAATTTATGTAAATGAATTTAAATAATTTAAAGAAAAATTAATTAAAATAGAAATAAAATTTACCACGTAAACCTTTTTTGGTAAAATTTCTGTAGTTTTATTTTTTTAAGCAAACCTTACTTTCTATTCCAACAATACTCTTTAACCTATTTCTTCCAATTTAGATTAGTTTTTACTAGAAAATCTTTTATTTTTGAGAGTATATAAATTAAATTTAATTTTTCTATAATTATTAAGATTTACATATAAAAAACAAATTAATTTGTGATGTAATAGTTAATATTTACATACCTTTAGAAAAATGATGAATATAACTACACAAAGAGTGCATGTGGGTTGTGCACAAGTGTTAAAGGTGTGAGTTCTTTTGAAAGGATGCAAAAATTAGGGAAAATTTGAGCGTTTTTGAAAAGGGTGCGAAAATGTGCAAAAGGGTGCGTGTTTTTTCGAAAGGATGCGAAAATGTGCAAAATTGTGTGAAAACATACGAAAGTGTAAAAGGGTGCATGAAAATGTGAAGAGATGCGTGAAACTGTGAAGAGGTGCATAAAACTATGAAAGGGTATGTAAAATTGTGAAGGGATACATAAAAATATAAAGGGGTGTGTAAAACTGTGAAATGGTACATAAAAATATGAAAGGGTGCGTGAAAATGTGAAGAAGTGCGTGAAAATACAAACGAGTGCATGAAAATGTGAAAAAGTACGTGAAAATACAAACGAGTGCATGAAAATACAAAACAAGTGTGGTAAAATGCAAACGAGTGGGTAAAAATATAAACGGATGTGTGAAAATATAAAACGGGTGTGTGAAAATACAAACGGGTGCGTAAAAATACAAACGGTTATGCATAGGTGCTAAAGGTGTGAGTTCTTTTGAAAAGATGCGAAAATTAGGGAAAAGGTGCGCGTTTTTTTGAAAGAGTGCGAAAATGTGCAAAAAGGTGTGTCTTTTCGAAAGGATGCGAAAATGTGCAAAATGGTGCGAAAATATACAAAAGTGTAAAAGAGTGTGTGAAAATGTGAAAAAGTGTGTGAAACTGTGAAGGGATGCGTGAAACTGTGAAAGAGTACATAAAAATGTGAAGAGGTGTGTGAAAAAATGAAAAGGTGTGTGAAAATACAAACAAGTGTATGAAAATATAAAACGAGTGCGTGAAAATACAAAATGGTGTTTGAAAATACAAAACAGATGCGTAAAAAAAAAAACAAATGTGTGAAAATATAAAGAGGTGTGTGAAAATATAAACAGATACATGAAAATAAAAACAGATGCATAGAATATAAAAGGGTGCGTGAGTGCGTAAAATATATTATATATTATATATAATATATAGGGAGAAGGACTATTTCACCCCCAACTTTTGATGCGTTTTCAAAATGTCACCCACGATAGATGAAAATCCACTTTTCCCACTTATGAGCCGTTAATATGGATGATATTTGTTTGCATAAAGGTAAAATATCCATTTTACCCTTATTAGATGAAATGAAAAAAATACCCCTAAATTTAATCTGCCAAATACGTCACAAAATTATTGTGAGAGTTTTTATTCACCCCCCTTAAGTTTTAGAAACTAACATTTCACCTTTTTTAAAGTTTTAAACTTTGAAAACTAACATTTTCACCCCCAAACTTAGGGTTTCTATATTTTTTAAAATGCAGCCGCCCCCTATAACTTTCAAAACTAGCAGTTTCACCGTCATTCTTCAACTTCATCTCTCGATGTCTTCTCCGGCGTCGTCACCAGCCTCTTCCTTCTCTTGGTGCGACGAGGTGATAAGACGAAAAGATCTTCATCTCGCCGTCGCACGGTGCAACGAAGAGACGGAGATCTCTTCGTCACACAATGCGACGAAGAGACGGAAATCTCTTCGTCACTCCACCCAGACGACAAAGGACGACGCTTCGTCATCCTTCGTCGCTCGTTGCGTCAAAGCGTCGTCCTTCGTCTATTCTTCCAGATTGGACGACGCTTCGTCATCCAAATCTGGGCTACGAAGGGTCATCCTTTGTCATCCTTTATAGTCGGAGATAGGAGATCGGTCGAATGAGTAGGCCGTCAGTGGTGGTCAGAGAAGGAAGCAAACCCTATGGGTTAAATCTAAACTTTTCAAACTTTGAGGATGTGTTAGTTATTAATTTTTAAAACCTGGAGAGGGGAAACGGTACAATTTTAAAGTTTTAAGTTTTTAAAAGTAAAATGACGATTTTGCCCCCGTCCCTAACTGAAAAATTGGACGACGGTTTGGTCATGGGTGAAAAAGTGGATTTTTATCTGCCGTGGATGACATTTTGAAAGCATCAAAAGTTAGGTGGGAAATAGTCCTTCTCCCAAATATATATTATATTCTGTATATATTATAATATAATATTATAATATAATATATATATATTAATACTATATATTATATTATATATTAATATAATATAATATATATTATTTTTACACACCTCCTTATATTTTCACACACCCTTTTATAGTTTCACATACCCCTTCATATTTTTACACACCTTCATATTTTCCCACACCTCTTCACAGTTTTACGCACCCTTTCATAGTTTCACATATCTTTTTACATTTTCCCGCATTTTTTCACAGTTTTCACATCCTTTTATAGTTTCACACATCCTTTTATATTTTTATGCACCGTTTCACATTTTCTCGCACTCCTTCATAGTTTCACGCACCCTTTTACATTTTTATGTATCTCTTTACATTTTTCTATACCCCTTCACAATTTCAAGCACTATTTTATATTTTTACGCACTCTTTTACATTTTCTCGCACCTTTTTACAGTTTTATGCATCCCTTTACATTTTTACACATTTCTTCACATTTTTCTCCACCCTTTCACAGTTTCACGCACTTTTTTATATTTTTACGCATCATTTTACATTTTCCCACACTCATTCATAGTTTCACCCACCTTTTTACATTTTCGTATATTTTTACATTATTTCGCATATTTTCGCACCCTTTCGAAAAAACACGCATCATTTTGCACATTTTTGCACCCTTTTGAAAAAACGCGTACCATTTCCTAATTTTCACACCCTTTCAAAAGAATGCACACCTTTAGCACCCCGTGCACAACCCACACACATTTTTTGTGTAGTTATGATCATCATTTTTTTAAAGGTATGTAAATATCAACTATTATATCAGAAATTAATCTATTTTGTGATATGTAAATTTTAACAATCACGAAAAAATTAAACTTAATCTATATACTCTAAAAAATAAAATATTTTCTAATAAAAACTAATTTGAATAAAAAGAAATAAGATAAATAGTATTATTAGAATAAAAAATAAGATTTACTTAAAAAGATAAAATTACAAAAATTTTATCAATAAAAGTTTACACGATAAATTATGTGCTAATTTTAATTAATTTTCCTAATTTAAATATAACAAACGGTTATATAAGCACTCTCAACTTACTCTCTAGTCTTGACCATAGTTCATGAACTGACAGTTTCAGTTCAAACTGTCAGTTCACAGTTCGAAAAAATAAGAATCCTAAACCGAAACCGTAATAGGGTGATTTGTAATTGATTCAGAACCGACGGTTCTAGTTCATGACCCCCGTTTAGAATCGACAGTTTCAGTTCATGACCCTAGTTTGAAACCGATGATTTCGATTTATGACCCAGTTCGAAACCGACATTAAATTGTCAATTCTAATACATGATCTTAATTTAATTTTTAAATTATTAATTACAATAATTGAAAATTAAAAGAAAGGCTTGAATTTAATTTTTCAATTAAACTTCCTACGTATCTTCTTGAGGTTTAGAAGAATTAAAGCTTATGTAGTTTTTTTACTTTTGCATAATAAAAAATAAATTATATGATTAATTATGAAAGATAATAAAAAAATAAAATTGATTATAGGAATAAATTCTATAATTAATTATAAATTGTATAATAAAAATTGAAATTGAAATTAATAAAAAATAAAGAAAGAATTTAATTAAATTTGAGAGAATTTGATTGAAAGATTGAGAAAATATTAAAAATTGAAAGAATGAGAATGAGAGTAAATGAAGGAGTTTGAAGGATTTAGTGTGAAAGAGTTAAGAGATTGAATAGATATATATAAGAAATTTTTTTATAAAAAATTAAAAAAAAGAGGGGGTGAAACAAAATTTACAAAAAATTTAAATCTTTTGCAAGACCAACCCCTTGCGAAAGATTTTGAAATATGCAAGGCCCCGTCCCCTGCATATTTGTAGGGAACCATTCCCTCCATGCAGGGAACGTTAGTTCCTTTTTTTGTTTAATTTAAAAAAATAAAAAAATTCAAAAAAGTAAAATAAAATTATCGATTCAAAAACCCAAACTGTCGATTCATAAATCGAATGTAAACCCACGGTTTACGATTTCAAATTATATAAACTAAAATCGAATCATCAAAATCCGATTTCAATTTTAGTTCAATCCGATTTCGGTTATTTCCAGATTAATTTTGATCTGATTCACATGCCAAACTGATCTGCGCCCAGGCCTATTACTCTCCGTTTGTCATGAGGATTGGTACGGCGGTGTCGGATCTGCTGGACCACAAGGGGGCACAGCACCCTATAGTTGGGTTCGCTAGATGGGAAGCAAAGAATAATAATCATAACAAGTCTTATCCAGTCCTTAATCATCATTGGCTTGTCTGCAAAATTTACATACTTCATAGTTTTTATGCATTAGTTATCATTGCATGATTTATCTAAATCTTAGATAAGATCACTCGAAATAATCTCTCTACTATTGTATATAAATAGGTTGAATAATATTATATAAAAAAATAAATAAATTATATAAATTGAGATAATAATATTTAATAAATGATTACGGGATTTAATTTTAAATTATCTTTTAATTTATGTAAATAAATTTAAATATAACAAACGGCTATATGGGCACTCTCAACTTACTCTCCGTTTGTCATGGCGGTGTCGGATCTGCTTGACCATAAGGGGGCACAGCACCCTAGAGTTGGGTTCGCTAGATGGGAAGCAAAGAATAATAATCATAACAAGCCTTACCCAGTCCTTAATCATCATTGGCTTGTCTGCAAAATTTACGTATTTGATAATCAAACACAAATCTAATGTAATTTCGAGACAGTGGTCCATTGTAGCATTGAGTACAGCTCATGCAGGCAATATTTAAATAAAAGCAATTAATTAAACTAACCATTTTTAAATAAAAAAATTATAAAAAAATAAAAAATAAAATGTCATTTACCCATTTGCCCTTTGTAGTTACACCCATCAAACAAAAAAAATCAATGAAAGTAGACTATTTTAATTAATCACCTTTATTTTTTATAATGTTTAAAAAAATATTTTAATTAATTATCCTCAAAATAAACCGGATGTAGCGGTGGTCCGGTGGATGCACATTAGTGATGAGCGATAGTAGATGATAATTGATGAGGTCATACAAACGCAGCCACGTGTCTTCCAGCAACTTCTACAGGTGTAACTACTGTTAGCTTTTGGCCGTTTCATTCAATCTAACCATTATTATAATTATTTTATCCAGAGCTAGACATTTTATGAATAGAAAATTAATAAATGATTTAATTTAAGGGCCACTTCATTTGATAACAACTGGCCCGGCGTCTTGTTGATTCCTCTTGGGGCAACACGTTTCAATGGCACAATTCTCTCTCTTCTCTCTCTCTCCTTCTTCACCTCCTCCCGCTGCTGCGTTTCGTCTGCGACTTCACAATCGCAGCCGACTTTTTTTTCAGTTAAACAGAATTCAAGCTTCTTCTGATTCTACTTCTACTTCCGCTCGTGATTTGAATCCGAAAGTCGTGGTAACCAGAGAACGTGGCAAAAACGGAAAGCTCATCGAGGCTCTGGTATACATTTTGTTGTCTCTTATGTTTTTTCTTGTTTATTTATTACTTTAATGTCATACATTGTTTTCTTTTCACTTTGGTGAACGCTACTGCTGCGGCTTTGTTTCACTTTTGTTTTTCTAGCCTTAGATTTAAACTTCGATTATCATCCAGTTTCTGTTAATTTTGTATATCTTCGGGAATTGTTTGCTTTTTTTATTGCTCATTTTGTACTATAATTTTACTTGTTAAGTGTTTGATCAAATGCTCAATGGATCGTTGACTATTTCCGTAATATTTTCTTTCAATACTTTTTTCTTTGTATTTCTCCGACTGTGTTTTGT
Source organism: Mangifera indica (assembly GCF_011075055.1). NCBI lineage: Eukaryota > Viridiplantae > Streptophyta > Magnoliopsida > Sapindales > Anacardiaceae > Mangifera > Mangifera indica. The sequence continues at coordinate 11,336,720 of NC_058155.1, forward strand.
TTTTCTTTCAATGTAGAATGAATTTTATCTGTTAGTATAAGGCTGCCTCTTTTGGAAAAAATATAGTAAATTTGTGTAGATTAACGTGAGCTAGAATTTTTTAATTTAAAAAATGTACTAGTAATTAATATAAAGCGTCATGTTGATATCAAAATGGAAAAAAAGATAAATAAATCTTATGACTCTTTAGCTGAATTTAAGTTTTTTGACCTGGTGTCTTCTTTCGATTGACTAACAATTTGTAAATTATTTTCTGGTGAATTTATTTGAGTAAGTTTGAAGGCATGCATTTATTATCGTGAAACAATTGACGAAAAATAAGATAAAAATGATTCATCACTAAGTGTTCATGGCATGTTATCACATGAAACCTGTGCTGGTAGAATCTGTTGGTGTGTAATGAATAGCATTTCAGAAATGGCCTCATTTTTTTTTCTGTTATTTAATTTATTTATTTTTGAAACTTGCCTACATAAACTAAATTTCTCCAAAGCCTACAGTGAGCAGGATTTGATTTTAAGATCTTTAGACTTCCCCAAGAATCCAACTGGTTGAACTAGATGGTTCCTAGTGTATCGTCTTTTAAATATAAATGACTAAAATCCTTTGCAATTAAGGGACATGTTAACTAGAGTCTTTTTCTTTACTCAGTGTGCATATAAATTTATTTTATAATGCGTGAAGTTGGCTTTTTTAACCTTCATCTGATAACTTCTTTAGAACATAATCTATGTTCTATCAAACCTCCCGTGGTTGTTTCTACTATGTGCTGTGCTTACTGCCCCAGTTGTTTCTACTATGCTATATAATTACTGCCATGGTTTTTTCTATTATGCTACATAATTTTGGTAATAGTTTCCTTCCCTCTGAGAATTTTGTGTTTTCAATGCTGATTTGTTGCTTTTTCTATGCATTGTCAATTTTTTGTCACGCTCCACCATCTTCCCAGACAAGCATCAAATGTTTGTAATCCTTCTTTCCTTTGGGTGTAAAAAATTTATATTTTCAGTTGTTCCTTATCTTTTTTTTTACTTGGTGGCTGTGACCTGATGAGCACATGAAGTAATGTAGAGCATTTGAAAGTACATATTTTATTATTCTAATGTTTGTAGTGCATGTCGTGGTTTTACAAATTTATATGAGAATTTATTTGTTAGTAAAATCTTGTATGGTTGATTTTTGTTGTCTTGGGGCCGCTTTCACTTTCACTAATGCAAATACATATAATGAAACTGTATCATACGGCCAAGGCACCAGGCAGAGTTGATTTATCTGAGACAAAAGAATTTGCTGGACGGTATTTTCCTCTGGCTGTGCACTTTCAATAGAGGATAGTTCTGAGATGGAATTTTGTTTGTGGATACAGGCAAAGCATGGGATTGGTTGTTTGGAGCTTCCACTTATCCAGCATGCCCAGGGACCTGATTTGGGTAGACTATCTTCTTTACTAAGTGGTTAGTTCTCTACTTAGCTTCCAATGGAAATTCTAAAATTTTCATTTAGCTTGATAGTAGTATGGAATGATTCTTTCGTGCATGTGCCAGCTATTCCTATACTTGGGCCATTTGTAGTTTGAGAGAGTCTAACTAACCCTTGTACTATGAGGGGATATGTTTTGTGTGTCCATTTTAGTGTTTTGTGAGACCACCGAGTATTGTTCTCGTGTACCATATGCTCCTTACCAGCCTAATTTCACTGAAGATGTTCTGCAGGGTAGAATTACTTTTTTCATTTGAACAATGGAAATTCTCATGTGATGTTTATTATCTTATGGTCCAAGATGATAAGCATATGAATAAATTTCTTTGTCCTTCTTATTGTATCTTTCTGATGGACAGCAGATGCTGCATTCGACTGGATCATCATAACTTCACCTGAAGCAGGTTCTGTCTTTCTAGAGGCATGGAAGTAAGGTTTAAAACTCATTAGTTTTGTGCAATTTGCTAAGATGTTTCGATGTGTTCTATTGTTTATTTTTTCTAAAGATAGTCAATGCTCAGATGTGACATAAATGTGAGCGTGCTTTAATTTCTGCTGACCTAGGTGTTTTCAGATTAACATGCTTGTGTACTCGTTCATTTTAGGATGTTTCTAATTATCTGCATGCTTCAACCACTCTTGTAGTTGTGCGTGAGGTGAACTTATATTACTGGATCATAGATTTATCTTTTTTCCGAAGTGTCAATATATATTATCATCTAAAAGCTGTTTAACTTTATTGTCTGGATTGACTACAGAAGGATTGAATAAGTGGAACTGATTATGTTGTTCCATAAGCTGTTTTGAGTAGTGATTCTTCTTTTGTTCATTTGGTTTGTTTTGATTATCTACAAGTAAGAATCTATACTTGAATTTGAATTATAGGGAAGCTGGTACCCCTAATGTTAAGGTTGGTGTTGTGGGAGCTGGCACAGCTAGTATTTTTGAAGAAGTAAGGCAATTGTCAAAGCATTCCCTTGATGTGGCCTTTACACCATCAAAAGGTATTCATGGATGTGGATATGTGCAGGAATTCTTAAATTTTATATTGCACTATTTTTGTCTGTTTTGCATCATTTAGTATTCAAGGAGACTAGAGAAAAAGAAAACACATTCCAAAACCTTGTAGCTGCTTAGGAGTGAAGTTTTTGGCAAGCGTTTTTAATACGCGAACATAATAATAAATGAAAGTGTGGAATAGTTGCATCCATAAACTGTTAAGTTTCCAGTGAAAAGGTCTTGTTGCTTTGCAGATTTCTTTACTTTAAATTTATGGGTACGTAGATTTTAAATCTAGATACCAAAACTTTTGTTTGGAATATCAGCTGATGGTTTTGAACTTTCATCTGGTTGGATATACATTAATGTCCAAAGCAATGGAAAATTCACTTTAAATTATTATTTTTCATTGTTTTACTCCTCAAATTATTGTAGTAAATAGCATTGTTTCTATATAAAGAAAGGAAACTTTCACAATATGTGTATAGACATGTAATTTTTTTCCCTGTTTCTTCTTTTTACCCTCTTTGAAAGTATTATGTTGAATTACTTGTGATTCGATCATCATTAACATGATAGTGGCATTTTACTATATCATGTCATTGGTTGGACTTATAATCTGATTGGTTTTATGATAATTATGCAAAAATAGACATCAGTTACTACATGATATCCAACTAATGATTCTGGGGTTTAAATGCTTCTAGATTGCTTTTTTGGTGTCGCTGTTTGGTTTCTAATAGCATCTGATTATGATTCTAACCGTTTGGGTAAATTGTTCTTCCTTGCAGCTACAGGAAAAGTTTTGGCTTCAGAGCTTCCAAAGAACGGGAATAAAAGATGCACTGTTTTGTATCCTGCTTCTGCAAAAGCTAGCAATGAGATTGGTATGTGAAAAGTTCTGGTTGTATGCTTTACTTTTGGAGGATGTTCTTTATTTTTTCTCCTGCTCTGATACTTATTAATTTTAGTATTGCTACATCTTGAATTATTACTTATCCCTATGAGGTACATAATTTGGTTGGTTCATGCTACAGTGAATTCCTTTATCTTTTTTAGGACCAGTTGTAATCCTGATTTTGTTCAGTCTTTTAACTGCTAATAACTGGATTTTAATTAATTATAGGATTCATTCTTGCTTTGTTATATGGAGAATTTAAGGCTCATTTTAACTTGTGGGATAAGTTTTGATAACACGTCAATAAATTGTAAACAATATCATGGTTCTGATGCCAGTATTTTGTCGATATATATTAAGAGAAATTTTTTAGTATATGTGGTAATTCATAAGTTTATATTACAGGTGAGCTTCCATAATTTCTAATGTTACAAAAGAAAATATGTTTGATAAAATGTTTTATAATTTGACTCCTTAGGTATCATACTAATACTGTTATTTTCGTTATTGAGGTTTAATTGTTTTGAACATCTATTTTTCCTGTATATTTCAGAAGAAGGATTATCCAATCGCGGATTTGAGGTTGTGAGGCTGAATACATACACAACGGTTAGTATTTCAATGTTGGCACATTACTTTTGTTTCCTCCTATGGGTGGTATAATTGCTTTTTGCTTCGATAATTTTCTTCTTGTCTTTACAGTGGTTGTTCATCACTTAACAAGTTATTGTTATGTTGTGTTCCTCTATAAATCAAAGAGTTAATGCATGTAGGGTGGCCTAATGATGATTATTGTTGAGAAGCTAATTTTATCTGTTGCAGACTGTTGTTCATACCTACCTTAATAATTCCTTGGTGTCTTGTTTGAAATGGTTGTTTGACAACCTTGATGACTTATTACTGGTTGAAGGTCTCCTTAGTAGGCAGTGGAGTTTTATAATTACTAAGAGTTTTGATGTGCTTGAGTTGATTATCAATATAATCCTAGAACTCTTAACTTAGCAACCACCTTGTAATTTTTTCCAGGTACCTGTTGATGATGTTGACCAGACTATTCTGAAGCGGGCACTTTGTACCCCAGTTGTTGCAGTTGCTTCACCTTCTGCAGTTCGGTAAGTAGTTGGTGGTAGTAACATCTAATATATTTTTTCATCCTGGACTAAAGTTCTATTAAAAGCCTTTGTATCCATCAATGAGGAAATTATGACTTGAATATACCAAGCAAATCTGGTTTTTACCGTGATCAACTTGATGATTTTTGATAGACAAAGGTTCATGGAAACTCTTGCATTCTTATTACTTCTCATTTTGTGATCCCAAAATGACTAGCAGGTTTTTCAATGTGATAGTTCTATTCCAAATACTTAATTCTTCTTGGTAATATATCTGCATTTGTCGAAAACCTGTGTTGCAACAGTTCCTGGGTCAATCTTATTTCAGAATCTGAACAGTGGAGCAATTCAGTTGCATGTATTGGTGAGACTACTGCTTCTGCTGCAAAAAGATTAGGCCTGAAAAATGTTTACTACCCAACACATCCTGGACTTGAAGGGTAATCTTCTTTCTCATTTAATTTTTTTTTTAACGTTCTGCCATTATGTGGTGCCTCCGTAATATATATATTATTTGAATGATCATCTATAATATTGTGTTTTGCCCTTGAGCTTTAGTATATTGTAATATACTAACTGCAGGTGCTGACATCTTATATGTTTTGTGGCAGATGGGTTGATAGTATTCTTGAAGCCTTGAGAGCACATGAACACATCTAGAAATTTTGAGTTATTCAGGTGATAATTATAGTGATCTTTTGCCCAGCAATGTGTTTTAAAAAAATTGTCATTATGTCCTTTCTCAGTGGACTATTGAGCCTTTCATTTCTAGTTTTCCTCCAGCTGGCTGACAAGGAATAATCAGGCAAGCTCATCAACAAACAAGCCATAATTATGACAGGAAAACTTGCAAGCGGCAGAACAAAAAGGTGCTGAGATGTTTGACATTGTGGAGACATTGTATCTCATTGGCTGAGCTTTCCTTTGAGGTCACTAAAGAAGCTTTCTCTATATGTATGTGTTCTCCTTTATCGTATCTATATATATGATTTTACATAATTATACTATTACTGACTGGATTAGGACTATGCAATATTCTTGAATTGCTGAGAACCAGCAAAGTTTTTTTAGGACTAAGCTGTGTGATTACTCTCTGTGGATTCTGTTGTTGTATGATCCTTCTGTACGTCTTGAGTTTATAATGGAAAGTCCCTTCTTTCTGACACCTTTATGCTCTTCATGTCCAAGATTGTTAGCTGTCCTACCATAAAGGCGTATTTTCAGGTTTTAATAGGATTTTATACCTGATTGTCAGTGTTGCACCTCACAGTTGCACAAAGTCGTGCTATATTAGGACAAAACTAGCTATAAAGGTTAATTGTTATTATGAGGTTCTCTCTGCGTTCACTTGTGTGTGGTTTTCCTCTCTCTCTCTCAATAATGTTGGAACTAATATAAAGTTAATTCTGTAACTGCTGGAAGTATAGACGACGTTTTTTAACTACTGAGAAGTGGGCCCTGCTTGATTTGATCTCAACATAAGAATTTTGACATCTTTTGGCGTCAAGAACAACAGGCTTGGATGACATCGAACTGTTTCATTGATATTTTATGTTTCCTGTTTGCCATTCTAATTGTAAGATTCAAGTGCTCTTCGGATTTGTGAGGAAGGTGGAAATTCGCCTGAAGGAAAGAAAAGATCATGGTTGTGCTGGTTATGGTCGGTTACTAGGAACCGTATGCCCAGCTCCCCCACAGATCCTCCAACCTGCAAGTGCTACATACATTTTAAGATAAAAAATATATACATAAACTAAGTACAGCTTTGGATTTTTTTCAGGTGCGTGGATGATGAAAACACTAACAGATACCGGGCACATGCATTACATGCAGTGTTATAAAGCCCAAGCTGGTCGGTTTAACTAGGAACCCCTGTTAAATCTAGTTTGATTGATAAATTAAATTCATTTTATTTATTAGATTAGATTGATCTGGGATTGAGTGATATGAATCATGTGTTCAATTAGTGGGTCAATCAGACAATCATTTTGATGTTATATTTGTATCCTATAAAATGAACACTTTAAAATTTTAGTTATGTTATGCTAAAACTGATTGGACAACCCTTTAACCAAATTAAAACCGCATTATGTCCAAGAACATAAATTATTTAAAAGATAACCCGTAACAAGGTTGCAGTATTTGTGTCCAGAAATAAATGGTTCTGCATTGGGGAAATCTCTCCGGCCAGTTTACAAGGAAAGCAGTAAGCACGTTAAATATAATGGCTTAAAATTTTCCATTACGTAGAAGAATTGATTTGGATTGAACACTTCATCAACTCTTGTTTCAGGCGTACTGTACTTATGTGAACCTTGGAAACAGAGCAAGCCAAGTACTAATTGATAATACATTTTCCTGCAAAAGCTTTAATCAATCAATCTCCCAAAGAGAAGAAAAAATGTTGTCAGTTGTGTTTTCCTTTCAGTTTTCAGATTACACTTCCAAACTATCTAAGCTGGAGGTGGAAGCACCCCATTTATGAATGAGGAGAAGACCACTAGCGCCCGAGCCGGCTGGTAACTTGGAACAAAATGTCCAGCCCCTCTTACAGTTACAAAAGTGAGATTTTCGAATCCAACAGCATATCCTCCAACCTTCAAACACAAACACCCCAGTCAGTTTTGACACCGTTTGTAGCATTTCAGTAGTGAAATTATTCTTCTAATTATTAAGATACCGTGTGAAATACTTGCCTCATCTTGGGTGTACCAGGGGTACCAGACTGTCTTCACCGGCGTCCCTAGTTTGTTAATGGCATACCTACTGCAGGTTACAGGTAAAGCGCCATCTGTATCGCCGCTGCATACATTTTGAATGGTTAAGTGCATGAATTTGTCAGAAGATGAGTTTTTATTTTGTTGCCTTAATTACCTGTATATCCATATGCGAATTCCTCTTGCCATGAGCTGCTGAATGATTGGCAATACTGTTAGCTGCTTATCTTTCCAATTTCGATTGATTTCTCTACTGTTCTCGAGCATGACCCAGAAGACATGACAGAACTAATGTTAATGGATTATTAGAGTGGAATATATAATGGCTGAAGTAAAAATTATTAATGTATATAAAACTGTGCCTGCAGGATTCCCATGGATGAGGAAGACTAGTAACATTTGCATGAAGAGCTCTTTGAACTTGAGGAATGTTCAAGTATCTTTTGATATAATTTTCTGAGCATGGGTCGAAAGCTGAAACCTGCGGTTTTGCATTTTCTATTAGCAAGAGAGATTAATATAATACAACTGTACATATTGTACAGACATTCAAAATATTCTTACAGAATGAAACTTCAAGGAAGAATTGCACGAGGGAGCATAGATATCGTAAGAGTAGATGTTTCCAGCCGCATCCAGTGCTTCATTTATAAGTTTCAAGCATACTTTGTCCGAAGAATTCAGCAAAGTAAAATCACAGTTTGAGGTAAGTCCATGGTAAATTTCATCAGACATGAGAGCATGTGTCCAGTAAAAATCCACTGCCCCTTGTATAGTTGTTTCAAAGTCGATATACGCGTTACCCATCTAATCCATCAAAACTCAGTTAAAGCTCAAATAAAAGCATTGAATTCTGAAATGTTAATTCTTTTATGAAACTTACAGCAATTCCTCTTAGATTGATTCTGGTTTGGTTGGTGTTCTTGCTGTTTTGAAGGATTGCATGAGCAAGCTGTGGTATGTAATGTCCTGCATAACTCTCTCCAGCTATGAAAAATTCCCTGCTTTTGTACTCTGGGAACCTTTCCAGCCAGTTAACTAGAAATGTATAGGAATCTTGAGCACTTCTGTAGTCTCCACTTAATTTATAGTCTGAGGTTGTGTTTGAGTAGGAAAATCCAACACCAGCAGGAGATTCCAAAAAGATTATGTTGGCATCTGGGATTTTTAGAAACCAACCAACTTATATTAGTTACTTTCTATGGGCAGTGTTGAGCATGACTAAGAATTTACTTGGAAACTCACCCTTGTTCCATGCATATTCATTGTGGCATAGAGTTTTACCATCTTTATTAACTCTAAATGGCCCAAGTTCCATTAACGCTCCAGCCCCAAATGAAGAACAACCAGGCCCTAGCCATGAGAACATGTATTAAACATGAGCTTTTGCAATCTAGATGACAATAAACTTCATATCTTCTAGTGGGAAATAAGTTTCTATGTCTATATTTTTCTTCTTTTGTTTCAGTTTACAATTACATTTCTCGGCCAGATGAGCAGAGGCTTACCTCCATTTAGCCACAAGACAAGAGGCTTGGAAGAAGAATTCACAGCCGCCTGAACAAAATAGTAGAACAATGCTCTGCCTGCTTCATGGTCCACCGTTACATAGCCTGAATACTGATCAAACTCCACTTCCGGAGGTTGCCCAGGCAAGCTTTCGATCTTGTCCTTTTCCTTCTGCCCCTCCTGGGGGCTTATATTTACTGCTGAATATTCTGCAGTGGAATATTTATCAAAATCATAGCTTGCAAATGCATGGGATGGTCTCTCCCTTGACAGTTCCTCCTTAACAAATTTGAAAGGATTGATATCAATCCATCCATAAAGTTGAGTTGAGCTGGCCAAGGACAAGAGAAACATCCAAATGAAAAATGCAGAAGTTGCCATTTTTAATAGCCTGGAATGAATTACAGTATATATGTGTCTTCCATTTTTCAAAATGAGTTTGGTGGTGAAGAGGTTGATCAACCAAAATTGACCCTACTTTGAAAAAAAGAGAAATGCTGTAAATTATGTATTGGTCGACTGTCGTATGTTTGAATTTTGACTTTAAGCACTAATTAATCGGTGAAAATGGACCGAGATATTGCCTTGGTCATATGCAGGTATTACATAAATTAAGGCCAGGCCAGCTGTTGAGCAGAATTACAGTCGATACAAAATTAACAATAATATGTGACCACCGAATTATTAATGCTTGTAATAAAATAGTTGTCGAGTGACTGTAAATTAAATGGTAGCTGTCGCTTTCATTATGAGTTGTTCACTGTTATTTTTGCCAAAAAACATTTGCAGAGTTACCTCAGTTGGGAGAGCTTCAGAGTTCAGACTGAAGTTCTGCAGGCGTGTTCTGTCCGGGCTCACCTCGATCAATTATCCTTCTGGCCAAAATTCTTCTCATATGGACCTGAAAAATGGGACAAGCTGTCTCATTTGAGAAGATCAGGGATGATTCGATCCAAATCCAATTGATGGGGGTTGAATTGAGTTTGAATCAAGATATGTAGACTGGGCTTTTTTATCTATCATAGGTTGGGTCTTAAAGATGGGCCTATGATCTGTCAAAATAGGAGCCAAATCGAGTTTGGATCAAATCTTATAATGCTCAATTTCAATTTGAATTTGTTCAAATTGATATACAATATCATTAAAAGACTGTTGGTAGGTGGACAATGTTGTTAGAGAAATAAATAGTATTATAAATAAACAAGTTGAGTTGAAGTTTCAGTTAAAGATCGATTTATTCGAATCAAACAGAGTTAGCTCAAATCAGATCACTCCTCTGGAGAAGATACATAGACTGGGCATTTTTATCGGTTACAGGTTGGGTCTGAAAGATGGACTTATGATCTATCAAAATCGGGGCTTCAAATACCTCAGATGCCATATTATGGCCTCTTGATTCTTATCTTGTTTGTGTTGATGAAATATGGGGAGGTTCAGAACTTTATTTGTTGCATATTTACCAGATAGAGCATGGTTAGGCTGGAACTTCACTCACTGAATTTCATTTATAAAGACTTCCAAGCTTGCAATAGATCCTACTCCCTGATATATACAGCCATTGAAATTGAGTTCAATCAGTGCTGTACTCTTTCCAGGAAATGTCATAGAGGTCCTTTTTGAGCCGGTGCCCATACTCACCTCTTTGTCCGTATCCAAAAATTAAAGCGGCACACACATTTCAACATCTGCTTCTGCCCATATATATGCCGCAACTCATTGTAAGATGAAGCTTGTTTTCAGAACACCATTGCAAAATTGTCAAGGTAGCTTGAATGATAAAAATTAGAAGGGTCGAAATATGTTAGGGTTATTGTTTTTTCCTTTGTTGACAGAAAGAAAGACTCATAGATGAACATTTTAACCGCTCTGTATAATGGGTACCATCAATGCCGAATTGAAAGGGGAATGGCCTTCTTTTTTGTCAACTTCAGTGACTAAAATGGAATTATAGTGGGAACTGTGAAACGTAAAAGGGAGCAGTAGTTAAAGAAGGACGTATATGTCAACTGGATAGGGGGACCAATTCATATGGAAGAGCTGGCAAAACTAAAATTTAAATTGACAATGACCATTCAATTACAAAGTATTCTACTTGCAGTTGAATATAATTGTGAGCTGAAACCTGATTCAAATTACTTAATCAAGATAAATTAAAAATTTAATCTTGATATATCATGGGTCTCGAACCCATATTTTTATACTTGTACACCCTACCTTTACTATTTAAGTTACCCTGGCCAATGTTACATGCATATTATCTTAGTCACAGACAAATCCAACAAGGAAAAGGTAACATGGCATGGATTCCAGTTGGGAGCTTACTTGGCAAGTCTGCCTGGTGAGCTAGGAAATGAGCTCACGCTACTGACTTCCTTTAATCCTTTCTCAATGAAAAAATTTATTCAAATCGGATTATTTCTTTGTAACCAAATTAATCATTTCAAATAAATAAAACTCCAGATTAGTTTTATAATTATTAAATTAAGTAAATACAAGATTTAATTTTAAAATATTACTAAAAATTTGGTTGCGAGCACTCACATTATGAACTTTGATTCGCAGATTGAACATCTCTTACTTTTGCGAAGCACTGTATATGACTTATTCACCTTTATTATAAAATAATGGAGATTTGTGAGAGCGTCTCTTCAAATAATTATATATTGGGAATGGAGGCAAAGATAAGACAGTGACACAGAGATGAACTTTACAAACTTAATGGACCCCAACCTGAAGTTGTATTGATGCTTGCCACCACGAACCTTTTAGCATGAGAGCTGCTTTTGGCCTTTTATCAAAAAAGAAAGAAGAAACTGCACAAAATTTTGCAAAGTTGTTTCTATTTTCTATTTAGGCCTGATGCAAACAGAAAGCGGAGACTCAAAAACCTATGGATGCAGTCACAAGCTTCCAATGATAACGGGACCAGCTGAAGCCTCTGCCAGCTTTTGACCTTGCATTGATATTGTTCATGGTCTTGAAAATATTTCTCGAAAAATCATACCCTGGAGACAGTAACAAACTTGACATTGTTTTTCAGCAATTCGTAATTGATTTCCTTTCAGTGCAATATATTTTCATGGTTGAACATTGGCATAAGGGAAAAGTAGAAAAGGAAAGATGTGGGTAATAATCGATAAGCTTTAGTGAAAGGGAAGAGCTGGTACAATCATTTGAGTGGCATGAAGATACGAGTAATTTTTATCATCAAAAGTCCCCACACTGAAAAGCATTAAAAACCATGTAAAGCATAAACTTTACAGAGAAGACGTGTAATCTTTGGTCAAGAAACGAAGAAAAGAAGCCAGCTTTGAGTGGTGAAGGTGGAGTGTCCAAACATGCAAACATGGGTTCAAAACTTTCGATAACAAATCAAAATTAAGCTTTTAACTTATTTAGTATAATAATTATAAAGTTGGTCAATATAACTTCGATTCAACCTTGAAATGACTGTCTAATTCAAATAAGAATTCTTTAAAAAAAAAAAAACAGGGATAAAAACATTGATGAATCAACCAATTGCATCATGGAAAAAGCTTCTGCTGCTAAATAATTTCGACCAAGGAATAAGCTAGGTAAAAGTAGATTCACTTTCATCTCTAACAACTGGCTCTCATTTTTCTGGTGAAGGGTCATATTCTCTTTACCTTCAAATCAGGATCAGAGATTCTTTTGGTCTCTTGACATATCATAAAATTATATGAGCAACGTACCTCAACCTCCTTGCTTCTAATGTACTATTTCTTAAGTGGTATGTATAATGAATGCTTAGATAATCAGGTTGTTAACAGTGGCTCTACCTGCTTGTCTTGTCTGTCGAACAACAGAAGAGACATTGACATCTCATACACGTCTGGTAGATTGTTAGTAGATGATAATATTGAAAGAAAAGGAGATTTTGGTGGGACCAAATGTCTTGTTTTCTTCAGGAAATAATGGCCATGTCCCCCAGAAATCTCCTTAAGTTTCACCTAGGGTAAAAATGAAATCCGAATTTGATGGTCAATCTTATAAATATTACACCAGGTAATTAGTTGTCAATAATTTTCAAACTCATACTCTACGCTTCCAATTTTACTATTCAAACTAACATTTGAAAAATATGCAGATATAGTATTTAACTTAAATTTCGCTTCTCCTTGAGATGGACACTTCTTCAACCAAGAGAATGGAACAAGAAGTAAACTTGTCCTTGCGTGACCTGATGCATCCATCAATTTCGTTCTGTTTTTAAATGAAATCGTGCACTATTGGTTGTTGTACTACTGGTCAAACTCAAACTTATGAAAAGACAAAGAGGGAGCAAGAGAATCTTATATACCCTCAATTAAGACTGATGCATGTATAGAAAACTTGCAGCCTCGGTTCTTAATTTGCCTGTACTTTAACAATCAATACAAAACCAGGTATTTGTCCAGTACATTAGGTAACCTCCATATTCTAAAATGAACATTTGGTTGGTGGGTGCTATGATAATAATTAGGCCAAGGGACTATTTCCCACCCAAGGTATACTGATTTCTCAAAGTTCTTTTGTTAACTTTAAAAATATCATTTATCCACCCATAGCTGGTTAAAATTAACGGAACTCTAACTCTTGAAAATTTTATCTCATTTTCCCCTTTAAAAGTTTAAAAACTAACATTTTCTTTCTCAACCCAAGTTTGAAAAAATCATATTTCCCCCTTAGGGTTTAGTTTCGAAATCCGATCACCTTTTTTGGTGCCATCATCAGCCGTCTCTCCCTCTCGACGGCTCCCCATCCTCCAACAAGCTGCCTCACCTCCACCCTAACTCCTCCAGCATCCAAAAAAGTCGTCTAGGACGATAATCGTCTTTCTGAACGAAGACAAGACGTCTTCCCAGAAGAAGACGAGTCATTTCGTCTTCATCTGGAAAGACGATTTTTCTTCTCATACGATGTTTTTGGACGCCGGAGGGGTTGGAGTGGAGGTGAGGTAGCAAATCGAAGGATGGGGAGCCGTTGGGAAAGAGAGACGACCGACAATGGTGTCGGAGAAGGTGATCGGACTTTGAAACTAAACCCTGTGGGGGAAATGTGATTTTTTCAAACTTGATTTAGGGAAAAAAAGTTAATTTTTAAACTTTTAAGGGGTAAAATGAAATCATATTTAAGTTTATTTTTAATATTAAATATAAAATAATGATTTTGTCCTTAAAATTAACAGATTTAAACGATCATAGGTGGGTAAATAGTATTTTTAAAATCAATGAGGGAAACTTTGGAAAATCAACATACCTTGGAAGGGAAATAGTCCTTTGGCCTAAACATTACCCGAAAACAAGTGGGTATTAAAGATGTAAACAACGGAACCTAAATTCAAGCTCTCCACCATAGAAATCCACCCATTTACCACCAAAACCATCCATTTGGGATGAGAAGATGATATGTTGGTGTGTGGTGAAACTGATCCCTCAACCCAAAAAGTAATTTAGAAGAAAATTAGAAAAAGCCAACGGACTGACCAATTTCGGATGTTAAATGATTCGCACATAATTATAGTTTCCCATCCAAACCAAACCCCTTTAGAAATATGATTTAACATTTTCACACTGAAACTTTAGCACTCAACATAGAATCGTCAAACCTTACCGACCACACAAATGATTATATGTTTTGGACGTAATTCACCATCTTATTACAATCATAATATGATGACATTGCATTGCATTGCATTGCATAATTTGTCTTAATTTCAGATAAATTTTGGGTTATACATGCAGGGATGGGTAATCATAGACATTAATGCGTTACTAATACAAAAGCAAAGCCACCCCAACTTTGATGAAACGACATTTATCACCCTTTTTAAATTAAGAAAGTTCTGTTTCCCCTCACTTGTTAAAGTGATATGTTAATTTTAATAATTGAAAAATATTTTTTATTAGCTTATATGCCAATAGGTAAATAGGGGGGAAAAGAAAATCGTTCAAATATTATAAAGGTATGAGATATTGAACGGTGAAGAATTTATTTGTAAAAATACAATACATATATTTACTAACTAATTTTTTGTAAAACCACCAAAACAATATTGTTTTGTGATTGCTTAAAGAAAAAAAATCAAAAAATGACAAATGTATAATATCGTTGTTAAATATACATTTCTTATGTCTAAACATAAATATATATTTTATACGTTTTTTATCTAAGAATACAATCACACACGTTTAAAATAGTAGACGTGTATAATACATATTTTATACGTGCATTTGTTAACTAGCGTTTATACAACATATAAGATCCTAATATTATTTACTTATATACTAGTATAAACAAATTATATTTTTATCTAAATCACTTCATATTTTTTCCCCCATATCTTTTTTTTTTTCTCCTTCCTCATTCGTTGGTCATAGACAAACACTCATGCAATAGCAATTTTTAGATCCAAGTTGTGAGTTGCAGGTTAGAAAAGTGAGGCGATGGACTCCAAACAATTGGCGGTGATAGTGTCCCCAAACCTTTTGATTTTAAGGGTGAATTGCTACTTGAAGGAGTTGATGGAGGTGAAGAAGATGTAGAAGTAAATGATGGAGGTGTGGATGTGTGGGGGTAGTTGAGAAGGGCAGTGGAGGTGACAATGTGACAAGTAAATCAACGATGGGAAAGGTTGGTAGTGGTGGAGAAATAAGAGTGGCGGGTGGTGGAGTGACGAGAATGGTTATTAACAGATTTAGACAAAAAACAATAAATCTTAATGAGATCTAATGAATTTAGATCAAAATAACATAAGCAAAAATATTGGTGTTGGAAATTTTTTAAGAAGTGGATAAGGTAGATAGATTTTTTATGAGATAACATGATATTTAACTTAATTCAAAAGACATTTTTGGCCTTTTACCAACCTGCAAAATAGTAGTTTCATTCATCAAAACTTAAGTGTGGAAACGATTCGCCTTACAAATTAGAAGATCATTGTCACATGAGTCACGGTGATGTGCCCATTACAATTACACTCTACATTATCTTCAAGGCCAACGATCATGATAGATCAATACCCATTTTGTGTCTTCTCATTTTCTCAAATTAAATAAAAATTAAGATCTGATAATAATAATAATTAAAGCCAAGGAAGATAAATACACACGACAGAGGAAAGCTTAAGAAGAACGCCAGGCAAAGCACACCGACTGGGGTTCACAGTTATCGATGTCCATATTCCTTTGTTGCCTACCTTTTAAGCTATAAAAAATTAGCTACATTTATTAAGACTTAAGAGACGTTACATGAATCATCCCAAATTTCAATTTGCATCAAATTTTTGGACTAAAAATATTGCAAATAGTATTAGTCACCTAATGGAAGGATTCTCTGTGAGCACGTGTCCTCTGAACATGAGCTAAATCAAAGCAAAGTTACTATCGATCTAGTAAGCTTTTAAGTTATTAAGGATAATATCTTGTCCGTGGGTCCGTTTATTGGCCTAGCTATGTTACATGAAACCCTTCTGCCTGCTTGTCAACCTGTAAAAAAATACATGGGGTAAGAACAGAGGGTATCTCCAGAATATAATCATTGAGAAGAGAAGAAATGGCTTGAGTGAAATTAGAAGCAGACTGTAAAAAAGAAGTTGCACGTTTACTCAATGATGATGAAGAGGAAAGCTCAGAATAGATCTCATTTTGATAGTGGGGTGCATGGAGTTGCGTACGGTGCCATCTTGTACCAAAATCTCTTTCTTTTTTCTAAGTTACAAAGACAGCCGCTTTAAATTTTCACCACTCACCTTTAAAAAATCAACAAATACAGCAGTAAACTCTGAACACTCTGTCCAATGGTCACTCAATTAACTCAATAGAATTTTCTTCAATAACGTTTTCTTCTTTGACATACTTCTAGCTATTTCTCTGGGTGGTATTTGCTTTGTGCTTCACAATGATCTAACAATGCAGATATCGGAGTTCGAGACTTCATTGAAGTAGTTTCTTTGTCTTGGAATGAGCTTCATAAAAAGGTGTTTTCTTGTTATAAATGCAATTCAATATGATGCATTTGAAAAAGCTTGTCGATGATGTGTTGGGATTATCATTTACTTGCAGGTTTTGCAGCGATTGGTAGAAGATGAATACCAGAGTGAAGAGTAATAAACTGCAATCTATGAAGGCTACACTGAAGCAAGATAAAGTAATCACAATTAAATAATCTTTCGTCAATATCTAGAATTTATTGCTCTCTTTGGAAGAAAAGTTTTGAATTGTAAGGGGTCAAGAGCCATGAAATGTGTAGTAATTATTCTCATATGGGTAAATTTAGATTTCACTTTAAGGGAAATGGCTTCAATTTCGATGAGGAGGCTCCAGAAAGTGAAACGCTCCTGGAGATTTTGGAAGACATGAGTTTTCAAATTAAATCTTCGAGAACATAATGATTTATTTTCTTAAACTTTGAAGATGATCTGTTTATAAATTTCAATTTCTGCTGGTTTGAAGCAGAAGGCCAATATGCGGGGGAGCAAAGTAGTTGCTGCCGTGAAAGCAACCACAAGTCGACGAGTCTCTAGCAGAGAGAGAAAAATGGCTCTGCAACAAGATGTGAGTGCATTTTTTTAATTTCCTTTTGAGATTCTTACACAATAGATTGGATTTCCTTTTATTTTTGAGTTTCGAATTTGGAATTGTTCAGGTTGATAAGTTGAAGAAGAAGCTTAGGCATGAAGAGAATATTCACAGAGCTTTAGAGAGGGCTTTCAATAGACCTTTGGGAGCTCTGCCTCGTCTACCTCCTTATCTTCCTCCTCCTGTTAGTAATTCACCATCCCCTTGTCAGTCTTTTAAATTGACATTTCAATTACAAGATTACTTATTTATTGAAAGTTCTCATGAAAGGTTTCTTATTTTTTACAGACAAAGAAGCTTCTTGCAGAAGTGGCCGTATTGGAAGAGGAGATTGTTCGGCTTGAAGAACAGGTAGTGCATTTCAGACAAGATTTATATCAAGAAGCTATCTACATTTCATCCTCCAAAAAGAACATGGAAAATTCAGCTGATTCATGCATGAACAAGAATTCAGAACAAGCGCAGTTAAAGTGTTCAAATGGGAATGCGGGTGAATCCACAACATCCACACTAACCCAATTGGCTTCTCTTTCCAGTAAGCACCGCATCAGTATATAATTAACTGTTTGTGATTTGTAATCAAGTCCTCAGTATTATTCTTCCTTTGTGATTTATTAGAAGATGGAAGGGGCAAAGAAAACCAATCATGTGCTAATTCTGTGAAGAAGAAGGGATCCTTTGGGCAAAAATTGCAGCCACCCAGAACTCCAGTGAAGAGGCCTCTCATTGACAGTAAACTGGCAGACAAGCATTTAGATCCTCAGAAATTACAGGTTCAGCTAGAATGTCATGTAAGAGACCCCGAAAATGCAGAGGCAAAAATTGTAAGAGTCTCCAAGGAGAGCTCATCTGGAGATGATGGCCCAAACAAAATTTCTGAGGATATTGTGAACTGCCTGTCTGGCATTTTGTTAAGAATGAGCACAGTTAAAAGCAGAGAGGAAGCAGAATTTGGGGATCCTTATGGTATCTGTTCACAGTTTGGAAGAAGAGATATTGGCCCATATAAGCATCTATTTGCTATTGAAGTGCACTCGATCAATCCAAACCGAACATCCAGTTCTATGTTTCTTCTCCGTAGATTAAAGTAATGTTTCTGACATAAATGTAGCTTGGCTTCTGACTTTATTCATTATATTTAGTAAAACGCTAGGACTTATGACCATTTGGTTTTGTGAATTCTCAGAATCCTACTTGGGAAACTTGCCTCTGTCAATTTACAGAACCTCACCCATCAGGAGAAGCTTGCATTCTGGATAAACATTTACAATTCCTGCATGATGAATGTACATAAGCCCTTCTTAACTATCAAATTTTAGAAATATTTTACTACATTAGTTTATCTAATCCCTAGTTCCAGTTTTGTGGCCATTCTGATCTGTGTCTTTACATTTTCTATGTCTTTGTTATATCAAGAAAAAAAGCCAAATACTAATACTGCATGTCTCCAGGCATTTCTTGAGCATGGAATACCAGAGAGTCCCAAAATGGTTGTCGAATTGATGCGAAAGGTACGGGCTATTTAAGAATCAAGTGTGTTCTTGTTACAGATGTTCTGCATTTCCTGATCTGTCACTTGGACCCAACAGTGTACTACATGCTTAACCTTGAGAATGTATTTTCTGAGAGTTCAATTCTTATTACTCAGGGAACAATAAATGTTGGAGGCCATTTACTTAATGCAATTACCATTGAACACTTTATCCTCAGATTGCCCTATCACTCAAAATATGTAAGCGCCCTCAAATCCTTTGCTAGCACTTAAGCTTTTTCATTAATAAATGTCCTGAAAATTTAAGCACTCAGCTTCTCTGAAAGCTTTTACAGCTTGTTAATTAATTCTTTTCCTGCAACTTACCTCTAAGTACTCAACAGACCTTTACAAAGGGAGCAAAAAACGATGAAATGGCAGCAAGGTGCATATTTGGATTGGAGTTATCTGAACCGTTAGTAACATTTGCCCTCTCCTGTGGAAGCTGGTCCTCTCCTGCTGTAAGTCCATGCATAAAATTTTATAGGTTTGACTTATCTACTTCTTTATTTTACTTACATTCTCAGATAAATGGCATTGATAGCTTCAGTGGTCCTAGGTTTACTGAAACTTTATGATCAACTAACCAGTTTCACTGAAATTTATTAATTATTTTTCTTTGAAGATCCCTTCTTTTCATTTTTTTTCTGGGTATTTATGCAAGAATCTTTTATGGTTTGATATTACTGATTAACGAATCTGCTTGCTTCACATGTGAAGGTGAGAATTTACACTGCTTCTCAAGTTGAAAACGAACTAGAAGTTGCCAAAAGAGAATACCTGCAAGCTGCAGTTGGTATTTCTGCAGAGAAATTTGCAGTTCCAAAGCTATTGGATTGGTACTTACTTGACTTTGCAAAGGACTTTGAGTCTTTGCTGGATTGGATCTGCCTACAGTTGCCAAGTGAATTAGGGAAAAAAGCAATTCAATGTCTTGAAAGGGGAAAACATGAGCCTTCTTCAAAATTTATCCAAGTTGTCCCATATGAATTCAGCTTTAGGTATCTTCTATACACATGAATGATTCTTGTTAGTTGGAATTTATTTTGACCTGGCTGAAAGAAGAGTGTTGAGTTACAGTTTTGTACACCAATAAAACTATGTGCACCTAGTTTTGAGTACCTAATTAGGTATTTAGATGATGTGTCATCTTATGATCGAGTCTGGATACATTATTGGGTACTCAAAACTGGTTACACAACCAGAGAATAGATGTTGTAACTAAATGTATAATCTAGTCTTTCTTGTAAGTAGTTGCCAGAGAAATGTTCTCTTATTGGGATCCTGCATGTAACTATGAAATGGGAAGATTTCTATACAAAAAGGTGGCTTTACTTGGGGGAATGCAATTTCTTTGACTCTATTAAAGATGACCAACAACACTGTAATTAAGACAAAGAGACAAAGTTTCATCAAAGAAAATTAGCTCCAAACAGTGACAGTTCTTGACTGTGTCTGGCATGTCAATGCATAGCTCATTGGGAAACAGCTTTCTTAAACAACCAAGATAAGCATTCAAAGAAAGCTACTGATGCCCAACACCCAACTAATTGTACTTGTGGTCCAATAGAAAGGTGGCCATTTTCCCTACTGCATGAGCCATCTAATTGACGCTGAGCAGAGTTTGGTAACATTTCCAGGCTGCTCTTAGACCACCTTTCATAATTACAAATTATGCAATATAAAATTCTGGAATAGCCTTGGAATTTTTGTACCATGTCCTTTTTTTCTCTTTGATCATTAAAGAGAATGCAAGAAAATTCTTTCCATAGTTTTGCTTTGCCTACTTGGTAGGAGGTCACACAATGGAAAAACAAACTTTCAAGTTGAATAACATGAGAATATAAAACACCAATTTACATTTAAATAATAAAGGTAATTTTCAATTTGAACTCTTATTCTTCTGTTTGGAGCTTTATTAGTTACTCCTAATTGAAACCATCTTCCCTACAGAGTAAATTCAGAGTAAATTGGTCCAAGGTTTTTTAAATTACAAGTCTATAATATTATACATTGTTTTCCAAAACAATAGATTGAAGAGAGTTATGAGTTTATGATATTATGAGCAAGTTCAAATAAATCTAGTCTCCTTCTTTTTCAAAAACTTTTTATTTTTTTCTTTATCTTTAGTGATTTTTTAATAGCACATTCAACAATTCATCATTAGTTTGAGCTAAATTTTTTTAAAATTGAATCAAATTTGAACTAGTCTTATCCGGGCATGAATCCACCCTTAACAGTGTCCAAGTTGTGAGAAAAGAAGCATGACATTTAAGAGCATAAGGGAAGACAAACAGAGAAGAGCAATGCCTAAGGGCACAAGAGCAATCGATTTGCAAGTTCCCCAAGGAACATGGCACCACGTAAAGACATTCGAGATAGGTAGCCCAAAAAAGCTGCTCTTTCTGGTTATTGATCCTGAGACAAGGCCAGCCGACCGGCCGGCAGTACACATTTATAATTTTCTTAATTGGCGTGCCTGTGTAATATTTTTCACATTTGAATACCGTGCATCGCATTCGTATTGAGATATATATAAAATCAAGGTAACCATCAAAATATCTATACAATTTAAAATAAAATAATAAGAGGGGTGGATTGTGACACAAACTGGATAATTTGACAAATAATTTGGATGCCTAAAAAGTCTACAGATCTAGAAGTCATGAATTAGTCATATTATGATTTTATGCACGTTATGTTACTGCTTCTACTTATAATAATAATAAGATAAATTTATTATTCACCAACTACTAGCACATTTATTCTTCACATAATTGTTGCCAACTTGCCACTTTTGGACCAATCTGACAAACTTGGTGTAAGAGGTTGGAATTAAATCACTATCATACCTTAAAGCTTTCAAGTTGGTTGCCAAACTAAACTTAAAAAAAAAATTAAGCTATTAAGATTTGATTAATTAAATAATATGTATATATTTTGGGTTTTTTTTTATTACATGTTTTCCTGTCTCTTTCAAGGCCTCTTTGAGTTTTGTTACAATTAAGGGTTAATTTGAATTGAATTTAAATAAAAGTAAATTTAAACTCGATTTGAATCTATAATACTTAGATTTTAGTCTAAATAAAAATAAATTTAAATATAATTTGAAATTTGAACTCATTTAAGTTGATGAAAATGGTCACTTTGAAATCTACAAATGGATAATCTCAAAAAAATAATGAATAATATTATTGATAAAACAAAAAAATATTAGCAATAATGCAAATAAATTAAACTCAAACTGATTTATCATACAAATTCAACTCTTTTGAGTTGATCGTGAAGACGACATGGCTCAAATCCACCGGTTAATTGGGCAATTAAGGTTCATAGGAGGTAAGGCACCATCTAGATTCACTTGACTGATAGTTGTTCCCTTATTCTAGTCAAGGTGGTGATAGGTGATGCGACTGATGCCACAAGTAGGGTTGAACTCGAATCAAGCCTGTTCGAGTTTGAGTTATTTGTCAAATTTTTTAATTAAAAATTTTGATACAAAACGACGTCGTTTTGATTAATATATAGTAAAACGACGTCATTTTAATAATGAAAAACGAGTCAAACTGAATTCAAACTAAGTTCGAACTTGACTTTCACGAATTCGAACTCAATTATATGTAAACTGAACTGAATTTGAGCTCAATCTTAATTCGATTTGAATATAATCCTACCCACAACAAACGATGAAATTATTGGTGAAATTTATATATTTAATTTATTTGTCACATCTACTCTAAAGTTTAAAAGAAAATTCACACAAAACTAGTTTTACCATGACACTCTAATCCCCTCCCCCAAACCAGAATTTACCAAAACAATTCCATTCCATATGAAAAAACATTAAATAAAGTCGTCTTCTGTGAATCAGAGTTGAAAAGACACCCCCTGTAGTATTAACGGGCGGCTGCAAATTATGACTCCGTGGTCAACAATCTCCACCTCTGCTTCTCAGCTCCTTCCTTCAATATACATCATCATAACTACTTCTCTAATATATATATATATATATATGAAGCCAACTTTGTCTCTCTGCTCCTAAATGACCTATTTTCTTCTATTAGAGAAATGGAAATAGTGATACCTGCGGTTCCAACAATGGAGTTCGAGTTTACCAGTGCAAGATCATCTCCATATTTGAGTGCTCCAGCATCACCAAAGAGATTTGGTGAATATTTCTTTACAAGTGCACCTACAAGTCCCTCGGGCATCTCTCAGTTTGACAGGGAATTTGATAGCTTGTATATGATGAACGATGAGCATTCTTCTGTTGTTCCTTTTGACTGGGAAGAGAAGCCTGGTACACCAAAATCACAATCTCCCAGCAGGGCAATAGCCGCTACTGATAATGAAGATGATTTTGCTTTTAATTTCAGTAAGGAAATGGAGAAAGAGTCCCTCACTGCTGAAGAGCTCTTTGATGGTGGCAAAATCCGTCCACTAGAGCCTCCACCAAGATTACAGCTTGACGACCATACAACTCTGAAGAGCCCACTTTTGTCTTCGAGGTCACCGAGATCGCCCATATCTTTAGGGAAAAAGGTCATCCGTGAAGTATTTTCACCTAGAGGCAAAAAGGAAACAGACCCATTTGCGGCTGCAGTTGAAAATACTCGAAAGCAAACGCAAAATGACAGAGGAAGAGAAAGAAGAGCTCCAGATTTGTCGAAAAGTTCAAGCCGTAGAGCGACAAGATCACTATCTCCATTTAGAGTATCTGAGTATCCATGGGAAGAAGAAGAAACGCAACATCAACAACCTATAAAACAGTCATCGTTCAGCTCAAAGCCATCTTCCACTTCAAAGAGTTCATCAAGAAAATGGAGATTGAGGGATTTTCTTCTGTTTCGAAGCGCATCTGAGGGACATTCAAGGGATAAGGAACCGAAGTATCAGGCTTTGTTCAAGAAACATGAAGACACAAAGAACTCTAGTTTTCGGTCAGCCGACAGTTCTGGAGAGCCAATGTCTGGCTCAAGAAGAAGAGGACAGGTATCGGCACATGAATTGCATTATACACAGAATAAAGCTGCATCAGAGAATTTGAAGAAGAGAACTTTCTTGCCATACAAACAAGGGATTTTGGGGAGGCTGGCCGTTAATCCTCTTGCAAATGGATTTCGATCATGAAACTTAGAGACCTAGTTAATATTACATGTTGCTGTAATTAAAGATAGTTTTATTCTTTCTTCTGTTCCTATGTTAAGTGTAGAGTTTACATCAAGGAACAAACTGTTACGACTTACGAGCCATGGAAATATGGATTCCACGCTTGTACCAATCTTTCATATATAATTTTATGTATAAATAATAATATATCTTTATATAATTAAAATCATATAATGACATTAAATAAAAAAGAAAGAAAAATCATTATATATATATTTTTCTTTTTTTATTTTTATTTTTTTTCATTTTTTTTTTCATTTTTTAAAAAGATGAAGAGAAGAATTATCATTTTTGAAAATATTAGGTTGTTAATAAATTTTTATAAAGTTTTAAAAATTCAATAAGTTTGAGATTTTTTAAAAATTTTAATATATCTATTAATAATTAAAAAAAATGACAGTAATATCTTTAAAAAATAATCTAAATGTACTATTTTAAAATTGGTATACTTTTAAAAAACTAATTAATAAAATTTTAAATTGATAAAAATATATTAATAATTTTATATTAAATAAAATTATACAAACTTATTTTAAATATATAAATTATTAAATAATTTTAAATTAAAAATAAAATAAATCATATAATAATACATCATATATTTTAAAAAAAGGATACACATAACATTATTTTCTGATATTTATATTAAGTGGTAATATTAGTTTTGTAAATTCAATATAACAAAATAATCATTTACAAAAAAACCGAATAAATTCACTGGCAAAAGTTAACATCAAATGTTTTAATTTGAATTTTTAGAACGTAGAAAGTGAAAACTTATGGTTTCTCGAAATCTTTAGATGGGAAAAACGTTTGGCTATGAAATTCTTACCCAAAAAAATTACGCGCACGTGTATTTCCTGAGCTACCCTGGAGGGAAGAAGAAAATCAGGCACCAGTCACCTACCCTCCATCTGAAATCAAAGATATCCCAGTCAGTCAGTAACATATCATGATCAAATAACGAAGCCAAATCCTCAGGACAGAGAAAAAAAAAAACAGAAAATAAAACAAGAAAAGGATTACAGTGACATGCTTTGGGCTTTTCAACGACGTACCTGCTCATACTTCTGTAAATGATTACCAAGTCATATAATTTACGCCATAACATCTGCCACAAATTGTTGACTCTACTGGATGAAGTCTTCTATATTCTATTATAATTGCATTTCATGCTCTGCCATTGCTTTGCAACAAGGATTTTAGAAAATAAAACTACTAGAATGTCAACTTCTAGAAGTGGGAGGGCATTCATCATCATCTAAAACATTAAACAATAGGCAGCGGTCAACAGTAACATAAAGAGTTTGAGTGGGAAGGAAAAGAGGACTATGGCAACTTCAAAAGCATGTGTTGTAGTTGGCAATTAGCCCCATACACGGTTAAAGTAAAACAGAGTGAAGGATTATTCATTACATGATGTACAAGTAAATGCTTGGCTAAAATAAATTCATTGCAACCAGATTCCATTATTCTAGCTGTCAAAGTTGTCGATTTTGATTGGAGAAATATCATCTGCAACATTGAAGTGTCCAACCAACCGTGCAAAAAACACCATTTGTTGTTCCAGTGTGAACTTAATGTTCTCAGCCTGTGTAAAATATTAGATCAGCTGTAATGTTTCCCAGACAAGCAAAGTTTGTGATTGGAAATTCTGAAAAGAAGCATAAACCTTGCGGAAACCATGTTGTTCTCCTTCGTACTCCACGAGAGCAACAGGCAAACCCTTTTCCTTCAGTGCCCGGTAGATTGCTCGGGCTTGATCAGGGGGTACAACCTGCAAAATAATGAAAATGTTTCATTTTTCCACAATTAGGAATAACTTTTCCCAAATTCAAACTGAATTTGTAAAACATCAGAATTTTCTTTTTCAACTAAATCAAACTTAAAGCAAGATCTTGTCTAAATATAAAATTTTCAGGTCAATTGCATATACAATAAATCTTGTCTAAGGAGGCAAATCAAAATTTACCTTGTCTTCCAATCCCTGGAATAAAATTATGGGGCAAGAAAATTTATCAACAAAATTGATCGGTGACCTTTCAAAGAAATCCTTTTCACTACCTGAAACGAGATATTTAACTCATAGAATAAAGAGTAAACTGATACATTAAGTGTTTTTCATTTTTTATTTACCAACAAGATTGTCCATGTAACGAGATTCAAATTTGTGAGTTTCTGCTTTCAACATGCTTAAGTCAGCAACCTGCCATATTGCAATATACATAAAAACATGTTAATTTTCTACTTACAGGAGAGCATTGCCCTTCATGACACCATAAGTAGTATGTGAACAACATTAGAGGTATATAAACTTCAAGGGGAAACACTAGTTTAAAAAGTCAAAGATTTGCACATATCACCAAAAAAAAAAAAAACAACCTAGAAATCCCAAACAGATTCTGAATGCCACTGCCAAAATTTTTAGCCAATATGTGCCACCATGCATCTGAACATCAAACTTCACATACTCAAAACATGAAAAGCAGGAAGACATGTACTGTTCAACTAAAAATTTCTATTAGAACATAAATTATGCTTAACCCCTCAATATATCTAAATAAACTGAAAACCATGGTAATATTCAAATCAGGACAACATATGAAAATTCAAAAAAAATGCTGCTGGCCTGAGAGGCTCAAATAAAGTAGTAATAAGGGAATCCAACCCTAAACCCTAAAACAGAAAGAAAATAGAGTCCAATCAATGGGTCAATAGTACATGTTATTTTAGCAGAAAATTTACACACAGAATAGAAGCAGAAGACATCAGGGAAAGAATTGTTATTTAGACACCACAACACAACAAATTCATGTAATGCTTCCAAATGTAAAAATGCCAGCACTCACACCGTACAAGGAAGCTCCAGCCTTAAATGTGTCTCTAAAAGCTAGAGCAGCCAAGGTTGTGTAGCCACCAGCAGAACCGCCAGTTATACAAAGTCGTTCTCCATCTGCCTTACCACTGTCCACCTAGATGATGAAATGAACAGTATCATAATTTAAAGGTCATAGCAACTCATCCTCTAAAAAAACTTGGATAGAAACGACAGAATGAATATGATTACCAAAAATGTAGCACAACTGCAACAGTCATTAACATCAACAATTCCCCAGCGTCCCAAAAGCCTTTCCCGAAATTCCCGACCATAGCCTTCAAAATTAATTTCAGGTCCACCAACTTTGAGGAATGATGTAATTATATATAGACAGAAATGAACTTGTTCAAGATGTCAAATATATGCAGAAAAGAACACCCTGAAAAACTCTGAAGGATCTTGCACAATCTTGGCTTAGAGACTAAGGCATTTTCAAAAACAATTGCTAAATTATGAGTTTCCATATGGATTTCAAAGGAAAGAAAAAATAAAATATAACAGATGAGGGTGCAGACAAACCAGTGCTTCCACCATAATTTACATCCGCAAATGCCCAACCTCTACTAGTCCAATACTGGATATTCAAATTTAAAATCCCACGTGTTTCACTTGTAGGCCCCCCTGCCACAATTCATACACCATATGATTCATTACAAATTCAACATATAAAAGGAATCTCTTAATTCATTGAAAATAATGCAAATTGAGCCAATAAAAAAGGGGAAACAGACAGAAAACTCCTCACGTGAATTATGAACCCTGACTGAACAAGTTCAGTAATTGTTGTAGTCCACTGAAGCCAGGCAACTAAGTGTTTCAATTCTCTCAATAACTCCCAAGTGAAATTATAATTCCATAATTCATATTTATCAAAATTTTCTTGCAATCTAAATGCCAGAATAATTTCCTATAGCCCAAGCTTTTGGTTGCTATTTCAGTTAATGCATCAAATTATCCACACTCCCAATATATGCTTGCTTTTGTTGTACAAACTTCAAATGAAAGCAACTTAAGATGGCCACATGCATAAAAGGCACAATCACAAGAAAAATAACCACAATATACTGCTACCATTTTTTTCTTTAAAAAAAAAAGAACATTAATTGACTGAAATTTTTAGGTTTTTGAAAAGCAAACCATGACTCTTCAATAGTAATGGAGGATTTTCTCCTTGAATAGCCTGGTAATTGGGATTAGATGGTGGATAATAGTATGCATATGCCTTTTGACCAGAAATTTCTGTTGGGAATTCAATTAACTCTGGCAAGCTGAAGTAGGGCTTGTACTTCAAACTATTTGGGGATGAAGACCAGAGAATCTCGAAATCAATAGCTTTCAATTTATGGCCATCTAAAGTCACCTGCAAAAGACCACAAATAAAAGCACAGATAAGTGTTGCTAGTATCACAGCTTAGACTTTTATAACATTATTATTTGCCAGTATTGTAGTAAAAAAAATGTTACTCAGAAAACATGGAGAAAAAAGAAACAGATAAACCTTAGCCACTGATGATGGTTGAACAGCAGATCCTCCCTCAATGTAAAGGCAATGATTCCCTGGAGTCTGCATAAGTAATGATGCAACATTTTATTAAATTATCATTATGGTTTGTACTTGAAAATTTTCTGATGCCAAATTATGGAAAGTAAGGTCTTTGAAGATACAATGTTGTCTATATCAGTGAAAGGAATATCAAGCAGCGATATTGAGCCCTCAGCATCATCCAAAACTCCAAGATATGACCTTCCATTTTGCCTGAATTAAAACATAAAAATTTAATGACATGAAAATGTATAAATGGGCCCACCACATCTTACAAGTGAAATATGTGTGAGTTCATGCATAAGCCTCAGCATGCATTTACACAAAGGAAAAAAAAATTAAGAACCTAAGAGCAATAACTCCCCAGGGTTACCTATAGTTGCAAGCGATCAAGTTCTTTTGTCCTTTACTTTCAATAATTTCATAAGAATTCGTACCAAAAACCCATAATGGTCTTGAAAACTCAGCCTCCAAGGAATAAAGTGAGAGAACCTCATTGTTTGATTCAATCTGTTGCAGGGAGACAAAAAAGAATCATCGGATAGGTACTGCATAATGATATCTGACCTAACAACCAAGCAAAAGCTATGATAGTGCTAAGAATCAGAAGGCTTATAAGTGACAGTTGAATGAAACAACAAGAGAGCTACAGAATAGTTGAAGCCAGATTACACGCTAACTCAGAGAATATAGCTTCCTGAACATTTATCAAGTCCAGAGCTGAATGAAGAAAGAGTTGCATAACAAAACATTTTAGTAAATAAATGCAACTTCACAAATATTCATGGATGAATCACAATGTCAAACAAATGAATCATTTGGTTAAGTACATACAGCCAACTGATATATTACAGTGCTTCATGTGTTGAAAAGGATACAACCACAAACTCTCAAAAAAAAATTGGAGCTCACCCATTTATAAAGATTCCAGTATCCATTATTTCTATCAGTAACAAAAAAGAGTTCCCCTGCATAAAACCAAACATAAACATTGATACATGCAACAAATTGAAAGAACAGAATTTTGATACTTGTAATTAGATAATATACTGATATGCCTTTATTAGGTGCTCATAGAAATTGTTTATACATGCAAAAAATTACTCATTTGTAGACAATAAAGCCAAAAAAATAAAAAATAAAAACCTTTAAAAAGAGAGAAAGAAAGGAAAATTTGGCATCTGACCATATCCAAATAACTAGGTTCAAGGATTTCCCTTATCTCATGGATTTGACAAGTTCAGAAGTGGAAAAAAGTTACTTCCAGACCCTAAAAACTTTAGTCAAGAAACTTGTGAGACATGATATCTCAAGTGGCAGTGAAAGTTCTCCTGGAATACAGGTTCAGGGCATTCCCAACTAGAATAGGATATAGTTTATTAGAATTAACAAAGACTTGGGCATTGATATCAAGGTCATCTATTAAAATGCATTCTTGAAGTACGTGACAATCTTGTCCTCATTAGGTAATCTTCACAATTTATTTTTAAGTACTATACTATAGATACAGCAGTGTTGCTTTAGCATTATAAACTATATCTATAGACCAGAAACAAAGTACCCTTAGAAGACCACTTGGGTTCAGTTGGAGACTCCACGATAGTAGGATCACAACCGGCAACACATACGCGCTTGTAGACATCTCTGCATAACAGAATCAAAGGAATTAATCCAATCCAATTTATCATCAATAAATAAGATTATTTTGAAGACTCAGAAAAGATAAGTGGGCGCTTGGAAAAGAGCTTGTAATTCAGATGTCATAAGATTCCAGAGTGCCTAATGAGCATAGACACAAATAAATGTATGAGATTTATGCCATATAATCAGCAATTCTTATGGAGGCCCATATAATCAGCAAATAATGCTCAACGGTTGCAGGTTTCAGATAAGTTCTATGAATCCTTATTCCCATCCCGAACAATAGTAGGCATATGCTATTGGTTTTTCTGACACATTTAGACAATAGGAAAAAAAGCTCAGTATCTAATACAAGGTTAGTTCTTGGATAAGTAGAGCTATGAAAGCATAAACAGAATTTGGCTTACCCATTGTCAGAAATATAGCCAACCCAGAGTTCAGCTTTATCCCATGGCATGTTAGGGTGATGCCACTCAATCCATGCTATCCGTTCACCTTTTGAGTCCATACGCGGGAAGGCATAGAAGTCACTGCCACTAACTAATATTTTTGGTTCTGAATGCCATAGGATCAAAAACGAAAGTAACCGAGGTGGGGTGAGGACAAGAGAGAGAGAGGAGGCAAAAAAACATGATTCTCCATCAGATGATTAAACACAACAAAAATATAACATAAATGCATATGCGCAAATTTAATTGTAGAAAATTCCTGGAGGAACCTAATCACAGTAAATTGAAAGCAACCCATATGCCTTGAAATGTCCTCTTTTACTCCTAAAGTAATAGTTTCGTGATCCTGACCAACAAATTGATGGAAGTAGAGGCACCCCACAGGTGCAACTTTTAAGATGCTCTTTAATCACAATGAAAGTGCAATAACTTTAAGCTTATAATCCTATCTTTAAATTATAATGATGTTTAAGAAATTTCACCTTGGATATTCTGATCATTGAGGCCTATGCTTGCAATTGCTGTGGTTGGGTTTAAATTATCTTCACGATGATCTATAAAGATGGGAAATATATGTTAATGGATGGTTTTGGTATAGCCCAGGAAAAATTTAGATAAATTAGCCTTGGGTATGAACGACATCTGGATAATCTACCCTCTATAATGGTAACAAAACGGTTAAGGCGTGAATCAAAAACTCCATCTGCATAACGTACTACTGGTGCACCATAATCCGGGGTAATTGGCACAGGAGAGGAATCTGCTTGCATGCAATAAATAAATCAGCTAAAAGTGAATATTTCCCCTGTAACGTTCCAATTTGTTATAAGACTATGACACTAGAACAATGGTTACAACATTCCAAGTTCGGTTATCTTTCCAAAAATTTCCCAGCCAGAAGAAAATACACACACAGTGAATTAAAAAAAAAAAATTTAAAGGAGATTGTCAATTAGTATTTGCACGTCAATCAATTCTATATGAAACAAATCAGCACTTTAAACAGTAAATTTGAAAATTTATGATAGTAACCCACTTTTTTCTTACACAACTTTACCTTTAGAAGCTATAGACT
This sequence comes from Mangifera indica, assembly GCF_011075055.1. Lineage (NCBI taxonomy): Eukaryota > Viridiplantae > Streptophyta > Magnoliopsida > Sapindales > Anacardiaceae > Mangifera > Mangifera indica. Next base: position 11,368,299 of record NC_058155.1, read on the forward strand.
GCTTGTACAGCCTTTGATCCTTGTAATTAGAGAAAATGGCAGTGTCACCAAAAATGCTGAAAGCACCACCTCCGTATTCCTGAGCAGTCGTGCGCACCGCAAACTCTTTTGGAGTAATATCAATCGGTTCGCCTCCCTCTTTCTCTGGCTCCCTAACAAGAACCGCTCGCCTGAACGCATTAAAATAACTAAAATGTAACTAACGAGAATCATAAAAATCAAAAGAAAACAGAATTAATTATAGAGAGAACGCAAACAAGGACAAAAATGAATTAATAGTAATAACATAGTGCACCCTGATTCGGTGGGACGAGATTCGAGCCAGATGAGGTGGCCGTGACCATCAACAGCGGTTCCACCAAGTCGCTTGGAGGACCCTGAAACGACGTCGGTTGTGATTGGCGACTTCCAAGAGCCATATGGAGCCGTGATTTTGTCTTGCAAAGGTGATGATACTTCTAGAACCGAAGTTGTTGAAGAAGCCATTATTTTGCAGCTTTGATGTATCTGCGTTATAGCCGATACTGTATATGCGATTCTTCCACTTAATATATACTTCAAGCTAAGACTAGAAGAGCAAGACGACGGACAAGCAGATAAGCGAGTGACAGAAGCTCTGGCTGAGAGGGACATTTTATAATGAATCACTTTTTTTTTTTTTTAAATCATGTATTTGACTACGGGGTCTACAATTCAAGAGCGGCATGCTAATTTAGAACAATCATCACCGTCTGATTTGAGGAAACCAAGAATCCTGAAATTTCATGGTGTCAGGTTTGATGGAAATAGATGCTTTCACCCTCATCAGAAAAAAAATAAATATATTATTTAAATAATACTATAATACCTTTTTAAACCATCTATATTTATATATATTATTATATAATTAAATATAATTTTTTTTAATTTAAAATTATTTAATAATATAATATATTTATATTTATATATCAAAAATAAATATATAATTTTATTAATATTATTGTTTTAATAAGGGGCAATGAACATTTTTACTCTTTGGGTATAAAATTTATTATATTTATCTTATATATTTTAAAAATATATTTATAGTTTTAATGATTTTGTTATGATATTTTAATTTTTTGTATTTTATTTATTTATTTATTTTTAATATAATTATAATTTTTAAATTTATTAAAGAATATATTAAAATTTTAAATTTTAAAATACTCTTAAACTTTTCTGAAAATTCTAAAAAATCTATATAAGTTTAAATAATTATAATATATCTTAAATATATAATTATATGTCATATAAATTTCCATTTATACTTGTTTTTTAAACAAATTTTTAAAGAATTTTGACAGTAAATAATATTTTTAAATTTAAGAGGTGGCAACTGGCCTTTCTTAAACCTTCAGTGGGACCTTGTCATTTGGCCTAATTTTTATTTTGAAACTGCCTCTCGTTCACCGGTCGGCACGGCACTCAATAAATAAATAATAAGTCAGAAAATCAATAAAATAAACCTTCAGTTCTGAAAATTATGCAGGACAGCGGGAGAATCACAGTTGCATTACATCAGTGGAAATGCATGCATATATTAATATGCTCAATTCCATAGCCAGCCATAGCCCGACTCCAACGAACTAACCAGAAGTCTTATCGCCGCCAAAGGCAGTCTCCAGGTAGCCTGTTTTACTAACATGGCTAGTGTCACCCCAAGTGTTTATCATCCACTCCTCTCCAGCTAAGCGGAAAATGTTCAGTGATACATTCTGTATCTTCCCTGGCAAATTTTCCGTCGGAGCAGAACGCTTGTGAAATGCTCTTATGACTCCGCCGTGAGTGACCACCACCACTCTCTCTCCTGTAAAACAAGCAGCTACCAAACTGAAAGACGTCGGAAGCAAAAAGAGATAATCATGAATCTTATAAAAAATTCCAGGCAAGCATTGAGCCTACCTGTATGCTTGTTCCCAATTTTCTGCAATGAAGATGTGCAGCGGCCATAGAGTTGATCAAAACTTTCTCCTCCTCCCTACATTAGGTTATGGTTGATTATCAAAACTAGCAGCTTCAACTAATGAGCAAACTATGTAATGACGTACTGGGATTTCTTGATCTGTCCTTGGAGACAAAGATGCTAAATAAGCATCTGGCTTTAATTCCGCTGCTTCCCGTAAAACCAACCCTTGAAGATCTCCGAGATGTCTTTCCCTCAACTCTGGATCTGTTATGACCTGAAACATATTAAAAAACTTCTAAAGCAAATGTAAGGCAGGAGACAATAAATTAGAACTGTCACAGAAGTTCTGTGAAGAGCAAACCTCGGGGACACCACATGTGCTTGCAATAATATGAGCAGTCTCCGTGGCTCGTTTCAGGTCCGAAGAGTACACAGCTGAGATTGGCATCTCCTTTGAGATTCGATCAGCAACCTTGAAATGAGATAAAAGCGGGCAATTTAGCAAACATAGCAGAAAAAACCAGATAGAAGCAAAATTTAACTTACTGCAGCTGCTTGCTGTCTCCCAATATCATTCAACTCCACATCCAGATGTCCCTGTAAAATAATTATAATGGAAAATATGAAATTCATCTCGACCATAGTATACCCTTTTTCTGGATTTCTCGGATTTTTAACTATCATCGAATTAAGAAGTGATGATAAAGTAAAGTACCTGAATTCTTCCATCAGCATTCCAGGATGTTTCTCCGTGACGCACCGCTAAAATCTCCGCATAATCAGCAATTGCACAGCCACTTTGAAATCAGATTCAAAGCAAGCCACATGAATGAACAAATCACAGTTAGAGCTAAAATCAAAGTGAAAGAAATAGGGATAAAGAAACCTTGAATCAGGGTTGACAGTAGTTGAGTCCGTCATGGAGATGCAAGACTCTGTAGACCTTGATGCCATTGTGGAAGTTGATAAAGAGGCGGGAATAATTTATGTTGCGTGTGATGCGTGAAGCATTACGGTCAAAATTATTCGTGCTGCACTGCCGCCTCTTTACGCGACTTTGTTTGGGCTGAGTATTAGCCCTTATTTTTTGTAATAAAACTATACACACTATTATTTATATATAAAAACTAAGGCATCATCATATAATTAAAAATTAAAAATAAATTAATATTTAATTATACAATAATATATAATATTTTTATATAAAATTATATATATAATAACATTTTTATTTTTTATATAGATTTTTGCTTAAAATATCATTGGAAAGTACACCATTTAAGACATTTCTACAAAGTAAGTATCTTTAAAAACATCATGCATTCCTGAAAAGAGTAATATTATGTATACAGTTTTATTACATAAATAATGACGTATCATCATGTAATTATACAGTTAAGAATTAAATATAAAATAATATTCAATTATATAGTAAAATATCATTATTTGTACATAAAATTATACATAAAAATTGTGTATATAGTTTTATTATGCCGAAAGCACTTAAAAAAAGCTACCCTCTACATATGTAGGTTTATCAAATAAATGTACGACTATCATTGATGTATCAAATCCCAATAAAACTCCAAAATTAATTATATTAGGACGAGAAAATTGTGATCGGTGATCCTCTGGAAAGTCCTTGTGTTGAAACTGTTTGATATATAGAGAAATATCAAATAAATCTTATTGTTTCTAATGGTAGTTTGAATGGCAAAGATAATAATATTTCACATAAGAGAGTATGGGTTCAAAACTTGATATTGACATATTAGGTTTAAACTCAACTTAAACGTGATGGTTGTTATTACCTTTGCCACTCAAGCTACCTTTTATCAAATATAAATTGTCCATTAATATGATTTATCGTCGGCTTTATCACCATTTTAAATTATGATATCATGAATTTTTATTTAGTTTTATTTTGCTCTAGATTAAATAATTTTAAATTAAAAAATATATCATATATATTTATATACATATTAAAAAATTGAATACCCATAATGATAATAATATTATTATTATTATTTTTGTCTTTTCAGTATTTTAATAAAAATTTTAACGGAGAGATATTAACAGTAACACTCACTTCTTATTTCAACCTTCTAAAATGGATATATGAAACTGAAGCTGGACCTTATAATAGGAAAAGCTTCAGCAAGAATAAGCCCAAACCATGTAAGTGATTAGATTTTATCAAAACACAATAGCCCGATACAATATCTGCTTGATGTGGGTTCGGTCTTTCATGGTCGTGGCTTCGTTTGAACTTTCAAGTCAATAGTGCTTCAAACAGCTCAGTGTTTGCTGGCTCTGCCCATGTCTCTGTATATATTTTAACAAATACAGATGGATGAAACAGTGCTTGTTCCTTTCTAAGCAACTCCCTGAGTTGTTGTCTGTTTCAGAAGTAATAATTCTCTTATAAATGTTTGACCCAATTGTCTTGGTCGAATTGAATCGCCCAAAACACATAAAACGTTTGGAGATATTATTATTCTATGCAGATTTCTACACAACTTAAGTATTCTAGGTAGACCTTTACACAATGAGAAATGACAAAGGGAAGAGATAAGGAGAAAATTTCAATCCTGATCTCTATTCTAGTTTCTGTCTCTATCTTTACAAGAAATATTAATTTTCGTTTTCGTTATAGAAATAAAAATGATTTTCTATCTCTTTCCTACGAAGAAAAATCATTTCTTGTCTCTGCAAAAAATTTTTTTTCCCTATGTCTGTAAAGAAAAATCTTCTCTTCATATTCTATAAACACCATATAAATATATTAAATAATAAAATTAAAATCAATCTACTATTTCAAATATCACAAATATAATATATTAATTATTTTAATATGTATAACAAAAACTTAAATAAATTTAAAAAATATAAATAATCTAAAACTATAAAAATATAATAATATTTTAAGTAAATATATTAATATAAATAAATAAAAAATAGGGGCAACACAGAACAGACAATGACGGACCTAGAAATAAAATTTAGAAGGTCAATATTATAATAGTACAAATAAATTTTAAATAAAAATAAATACAAATATTTGTTTTAATAAAAATTCATTAACTAATATATTTATAATTGTCATAAATATGATTTCATTTTTTAAAAGTATTATAAAATGACTTTATTATCAATACTATATAATACATCATTATCTATATAAGTAACTAGGGTTGGACTCGAATAAACTTGATTCGATCTTAAAAGTTGGCTTGGTTCAAATTTATTTAGAAATGAATGATTTTAATATGTACAAATCTTAATCAAAATCAAACTAAAATATATTTTTTTAGTTTGATTTAAAATTTTTGAAACTGTTTTTTTCAATTTGATTTGAAAAAACTCTTAAACTTTATCAAACTTGATCGTGCACACCTAATAAATAACCTCAATATGATTTTATTTTTATAGTGTATTGTAAAAATTATTCTATTGAAATATTTTACAGAGGCATGTTAAAATTTTTAACACTTTCATTTTGAACGGAGAAAGTGAAAATAGAACACTTTTAAAAAAAATGAAAAGAGAATATGTTATATCATACAATTAAAAATTGAAACTAATATAAGAGGTAAATTTTAATTTTATAAACTTGGAACTAATACAATTATAATTAATATTACACCATGGAAATTTTCAACATAATTTTGAATTTATTTAAAAGTTAATAAGAGTGAAGTGATTTATTTGATTTCTCTCATTTTTGTTAATAAAAATAAAATAAGATAATTTTTTTTTAAATTTTTATTATTGAGATTTTCTTTGTTTTTATCCTTATTATTTTCTTTGTTTTTATTAAAAAAACCTCTTTTTAATTTGAATCAGAGAGGATCAAAACTTTTAAAAATCAGACCGAAATTTCTATCTCAATGCACAACTTACGTTAGAATAAAAGGAAATGCAAAGAAAAGACCAACCAATTGTTGACTTTGTAAAGAAGAGGACAAACTACTTGTTCCCACGCGGTTCTTGCATTGGCCTTGGTCTCATCCAAACCAAACCCACCGGCTAATGGGTTGAAAGGGAACAGTCTGGTCCCACCTGATCGAGCGGCTGAAATTAAATTTAGGGAAATTTTAAAAAATAGCCAAAATACCCTCCCATTAAGCAAAAATGCCCAAAATCACTATTTCCAAGCAAAAATACCCAAATTTACTGTTCCTAAACAAAAAATACCAAAATTACCCTTCTCCTCATTTATTTAACTCTCTCACTCACTATGGGGGTTAAATGGAAATTTAGATAAATATGGGGGGTTTTTGGATATTTTATATTGTAAACAAGTATGCTGTTATATGACAAATCTCTTGAAAAACCCACTGTGTTCTAAAAAATTTTTGTTGGCTCCCTAATATTTTAAAAAATCCATTTTACCCCTCTAACCCACGGTCAATGTCTGTTGACCGTGGGAGAAATTGTTTGACCGTGGGAAACATTGTTCCCACGGTCAAACTGCAGCTCCTTTGCAGCCATTTTCAGCCAAAAATTTGGTTGTTTTAGCCTCCAATTTCTACATAAATCAAATCTACACGTTGTATAACACAAAACCCCTCAATCAATTCAATAAAAACAACCAAGAATCAAAACATTTTAAACATTGTTCAAGTCGAAACCCTAAAATTTTAAACCTCAAAATCTCAATCAAATCTTAATCATATGTGAAATAACTTGATTCAAACAAGATTACGGGAGATATACTAACCTTCTTTGTCATTTTCGGTTGCCGAAAAGCAAGAAAATCGGCGAAAATTTGGTTGACCGTGGGATGACCGTGGGAAAGTGGGAAATTTTGAATTTGCACAGTGAACTGACCGTGGGAAGTAAGGAAATTTACTATGTTTATATATGGGGCAGTTTCATCATTTCACAAAACATGGGCATTTTTGCTTAAACCTAAATATTTTGGGTAATTTTTTAGACCCCCTAAATTTTGGCTATTTTTTATAATTTCCCTTAAATTTAATTTCATCACAGCTAAGCTAAATATTATATATCTTTATATATATATATATGGGGCCCACTATTCATCAAACCGTGGATAATTCTATGTCAAAGGAATTCAAAGTTGAATCACGTGAGACTCTTACAGGCTGGGAGTGGGGCCATCCTACGTGGAAGAACTTGAAACTGGTTGAGTTTTAAGTAACAGGGTTATGTTTGAGACAGATTTGAACCACTTGCAGAGACAGCTGCACATCTGAGGAACGGAAAATAGTCAAAAAGAAGATGGTCCCAATTTCCGTTTAAAAACGTCAGTTTCGTGTTGAACTTCAACAGCCCTTCCTTTTCGGTCATGTTTTACACATTGTGTTAATACAAGAATTATTTTATTAATTTTTCTTTTTCTCCAGGAAAATTCCATTCTTACCCCTCTCTTCAATTTCTCATATAATCAAACATTGATCTAAACTATTTGTGATACAGACCCAAAATGGTGAATAGACAATTTCTGATCGAGGAAAGAAAATCCCCGTAATAATATAAACGGGGTCCACTTCTAAGCCACCCCGTTCTAGTTGGAAGGTTCCCCTTCCCGACTTTGCAAAAGCTAACTTCCAGGAAATATCCCCGTCTCCTTTTTACTCCATGTATAAGCCCAAATGCTTCCTTTGCTTATGCTTGCTTCATATTGAAACCCCTTCAATTCTGTCAATCCTCTACTATTGCTTTAATGGAAGCAATCAATAGGTGTTCTTCTTCAACTTCATCCTTAGGTTCTTCTTCTTCATCAGAATCATCTTTTGCTGGTAATGATAGAACGCCAAGAGCAGTCCACAAAGCTGAGAGAGTTAAGGGTCCATGGAGTGCAGAAGAAGACCGCATTTTAATAACTCTTGTTGAAAGATGTGGGCCAAAAAACTGGTCCCTTATAAGCCGATACATAAAGGGAAGGTCAGGGAAATCATGCAGGCTTAGATGGTGTAACCAGTTAAGCCCGCATGTTGAGCACAGGCCGTTCTCACCGGCAGAGGACGAGACCATCTTGGCCGCTCATTCTCGGCTCGGTAACCGCTGGGCCACCATTGCACGATTACTCCCTGGTCGAACAGATAATGCAGTCAAGAATCACTGGAACTCCACGTTGAAGAGAAGATTAACAGAACAACAATTACAACAGCAGCAACAACAAATGGACTATTTTGATAATGGAAGAATTAACCGAGAGTCTGTGGCTTCAGGATCTGTGCAGCAGTACTTGGGATTGGAAGATGATGCGTCGACAACATTAACATTGGGGCCACCAGGGAGTGGTGTGCGATGACCACGGAGAGGAAAAGGGAGAGTTTACCGGCTGGGTTTTCGGATGCGATGAGAGATGTGATAACAAGAGAAGTAAGAGATTATATGAATTCAGCTTTGTCGGAGAATTAGTGTTGCGCCTGCTTTGTAACTTCAGTTCAACAGCTCCAAAAAGGCGGTCGAATTCAAATAATGGTTTCTCTTAAAAATAATATTAATTTGGTGGTTTATTTAGGATGAATTTCGTGTAAGAATAAACATAATTAAGATGTGCAGGTTGGCAAACCTCGACCTTTAAATAGTAAAGCTCAAGTTCTGATTTGATGGAAGCCCTAATGGGCAACATACATGCCACAAATTGTTGCTGGAACAAAGATAGTAATGGAGAGGTCTTTTCAGTCTAACAATTTTCACCAGACGATGAATAAAGCCCTGGTATTATGGTTAATTCAAACTGCTATATTTTGACATCTTTATCTCATGTTTAATATTCCATGACAAATATCATGCCACCAATTTCAGGCATATTTAGCTTTTTATCATACCGACAGTGGACATGGAGTTAAAGCTCATTGAAATTTTGAATGTTGAGTGTGAAACTAAGAGCAGTCGTTTCGAGTATATAATAAACACAGTGCTAGTAGCAGTGGTAGGTCTACTAAAAACTGAGAATTAAGGCCTAAGATTTGCTTGAATGATAAAGATAGTGGTCTCTTAACAAGAAAACATATATTCAAAACCCACCAATGATATATCAATACCAAACTTTTGACGAGTTTAGATCCAACTAAAAAAAGGTTTCTTCATGTCTTTCATTGGAAACTAGAAACTTAAAACAATCTCTATATGTTTAAAGCTGGGAGCTGTAAATCCATATGGAGGAAGTTTATATACAATCTCTCTAATCACTTGCTTTAGATTTTCCCACACTAATTAGTGAAAGCTCCTGCATGAGATGAGACTGAAAGTTCCTTAAAATGGAAGTCTTCAATTGCCTGCTTCTCACTGCATCTATTCTATCTAATTGATACTCTGAGGCATAAGTGGAATAAAGAAAATACAAATGAAACTGACACAGCAATATTTCTACAGACTGCATAAGAATTAAGGAAAATATTATGTAAACATTCAATCATCGACCCTACTTTATGGCAACTGGGACTCTAAACCGGCCCACCTGAAATTCTTTTTTGCTTAAAGAAACGACGTCTTTTCATGTTGCTCGCTTGTATTTTCCCCATTTCCCTTATATATAGTGTTGTGCCCGTGCCTGAGCAAAAGTCTCTGCCTCGCGTCCTCTGTAAGTTTGGGATCCTTAAGTTGACTGTTTACAATTTTAATGGTTGGGAGAACATCTCGATCCATGGACTGTGTCCTAACAGGTTGTGCTAGCCTACAAAATTTAAAGGTTCGACACACAGTCCATCGTGGGTTGAATCTATGTGGGTCTTTTGGCAAACCTTCCCGTCAGGTCTCAGCATCACTAACCCTGTTCGCAGACCTTCGCACAATCAACAAATTTGTGAATCATGCCATGGTCAGATCGTACCAATATAACGTGGACCAGCATAATCCACTGTCATGTTTGCATATAATATAGGATAAGGGTTTATGCCGCCTGTTTGAATTATTGCAAATAGGGTCTTCCACCCACTGTACCCTCAGTTCAATTATTGTCTTCAGTTTCATTATATTTTGTTGAAACATTCTGTACAATCTATGTCTGTGCTGGTGTTCGGGGTTATCACACCCTTTTAATCTATCCAGTGATTTTAGACTTAGATGGCGTGTTGACTTATTATTCTATAGATTGATCGATCTAACAAATTGTTTAGATTAATTACGTTAATATAATATAATTAAAATTTTAAAAAGAATTTTAATTATATGTGTTTAACATGCCCATTGAACCAGTTTGACCTAACAATCAAACTACAGTTCAGTACTTTTCACCAAATTTAACTTTGAGTAAATCATGTCTAATAACTAAAACTGGTTTTATCCATAACTCAAACTGATTTGGCACTAGTTCTGGTTGGATCAGCCGATTCAGGTTTTAGAACAGTGCATTTATGTGGACATATTGTGGATATAAATTACTTAAACTTCATTATTTATAAGCTTCATGTTGAAATAGCTCCCGCTGTCAGGTTTAAATTCTTCATCTAAATGACTAAACATGATCGATTTCAAATGGTCCTGGTTTTGGTATATTCAGCGTCCTGCATCTTCTGCATTATGACTTTGCCTGTATTCCTAGATTTGCATTGTTGGACAAAAATGGGAAGGCACTGGCGAAGACAGGTATTCCTGGCAGTCGGCTTCATTTCGTGGCAGGTCTCCCTCCCTTATCTTCTCAGAATTAATTGCCCCTTGAAACCTATTAGCTGTATTATAAGCTATCTGAATGAGCAAAAGCTACCGTCCTTCTCAGTTCATGAAAGACATGTTTTTGGTGGCACCGGCGTAGCATTCGACTTCTAGTAATATGAATTTAGAGCAGATAAAGTAAATCATGCATCCATTACAGTGTTTGGGCAGCAACAAAAATTTCTAGGTAAAGAGGATTAGACTTCTCATCTTTCCAGCTATAATAGATACAACCTAAATTGGTTTGAGCTTGACTTACACATCACAGAAAAAAAGTTGAGTTTGAGTCAAAGTTCAAATTGAATTTATAAACTAACTAATTTTGAACCAATTTCATTATTCAAGTTCAAGTATTTAGGTTTTAATTTTAGAAACCGAACCTCTCTAGTTATAAAAAATTTCAATTCATCACTCTCAAACAGACTTAAAATTGATAATTCTATATATGACTAATATTAAATTGACATTTGTTCAAACTTAATTTAGATCAAATCAGATTTACCCTAATTTCAGCATTTGCATCATCTGTATTTATTCAAGCGGATTACAGCGGTGAACCTGAATTGATAGGTGTTTATTGCAACAGAGATTTCGGTCGGAGTTTTACAGTCTGGCATTTACAGTTGTCCTGTCAGGCATCCTTTCGAGATTGCCTACGGTAGACATGTGAGACCAACATGAGACTTTATTTGCAAGGAGAAACCGACAACTTTCTTTATTCCTGTTATTATTTGAGAAAACGAACGATATGGTTGGCGAAATAATGTTGTTTCCTGACATGTCCAAAAGGTCCACATCAACTACATAGGCAGCCAGCTAGTAATTGTCTCTAGCTATGGCGTCAGAATTTCGGTAGAGTTATGTTTGACTGCCAAATTGAACTGTCAAATCTAAGATATCGAATGAAATAAAATAAAAATTAATAACTATATTTTAAAATTCAATAATTATCTTGTTTAAATTAATAATTATGAAATTAACTATTAATAAAATTTTATATATTTCATATAATGGTTCGTTAAAACGTTTAATTAAATTAAGATTTTTTTTCTAAAAATAACAATATAATATAATTTATCACAAAAAATAATAATAAAATTATATACATAAATAATATATATAATTTTATATACAAATAATAATATATTATCATATAATTAAATATCTTATTTTTAATTTTTAATTATTTAATTATTTAATGATATATCTTTATTTTTATATAAAATTATATATATTATTTACACGTATAATACTGTTCAATCATTATCGACAATGCTTGTAAATCAAACAATGTAAGCCACTTTTTAACGATGAGAACAGTTCAGTGCTAACTAGTACACTATTTCACAGAGTTGAAGCCAAAATAGTAATAATAGTAATGAAAATAATCTAGTTTTAGCGACCTCAACTAGTTACAGTAGTAAGACGAGGCTCCAACCAAAGCAATAATAAAATCATTCTCCAGGTTATGGTAAACCAAGTAAAGCTATGCTCCAACACATTGAAATAAGAAAGGAAGAAAAGAAAAGCAGAAGCAGGAGAAGAGTGGTTATGATATCTTAAGAATCTACATTAGCAGCCGGGTTGGGGTTGGGGTTGGGGTTGGGCTGCATGGATGGTTGGAGTTGGATAGGGTGTGGGGAAGGAAGAGAAATATCAGATAGAGAAGGCGTTGGGAGTGGTGGTGGGGGGCTGACTGTTCCATCAATGCATGAAGAGAACTTTCTCTCTGCCCACCTCTCTATATCGTATTCACCACAACCCATAATTCTCTTACCTGAACACAGTCGTCCGATCATGCACGCTGCTACGCCTAACACCATTATCACCACCATTACTCCAATCACTGGCCCCACAGACTCCTCCCTTGAGTGGCTGCTGTCTGCTATCATCAATGGCGGTGGCTGCTGTTCTAATGGCATTGACATTATGAATGAGAGATAGTGTAGGAAACGAGAAGACTCTGTTTACTGAAGAAGAAACAGCTGAAAATGGACTATGGTGAAAGGAAAAGAAAAGGAAAAGGAAAAGGAAACCCTCAATAGAAAAAGAGAGACAACAAGACATGAAGGTGGGTGAAAAATTCAAATGAAGAGGAAGGAAAAGAGGTAATGGTAGATCTAATGACCAATGGTACGTATTGGTATTATTTTATATATTATACTTGGATGAAGAACCCTAGGGACAGTAAAAAGTAACCAGAAAAGACGTGAGAATCTACCAGTGTAAAAGTAAAAAAGTCCAATACCTTTGCCTGAGAAACTCACCTCAAAAACATCGACAAGCTTTTGCAGAACTTTTCTGCCACTGCAAGATGCCATAGATAGAAAAAAAAAACAAAAAAAACCTTAACGATGTACAATTCAAAAACCTTAACTTACGACTAAACACTCCTATTTCACATTTCAAAATTTGAATTTGGTCTGTCAAAATTCATCACAAGTCACTGTCGTTTTCACATATATTTAGAGAGAAGAGGAAATTATGTTATCTTTCTAATAACAACAGTGATTATGCAATATACAAGTAACAATTCACATCAGTAAAAAGTACCAAAGGAGCATAACATGGAAAAAGGGCTACTCAAATTATTACTGGGACTTCATTGGGACCAGAAGAGTGGCCACTGCTTCCATTTTGTGCCTCCAAAAATGGAGCACTGTCTTAGTGGATAAACTTTCTCCCTCCAATGAGTTCAATGTCAGGAGACCTCAGGTCAGAATGTCGTATGATTTACCCTTTGATAATGCACAACTTAATTTCAATAATAACCAGTGGCCTTCCATTTCTCATATTGCACAATTAATTTCAAAAGAAACCACTGACCTTGCCAGTAAATTGTGAAAATTTACCTATTTCTGACACGTGGGGTCTCATTTAATTCAGTCTGTACCTGGTGGAATTATAGCAAATTTCGAGGACTAATTTCCCAGTCCCAGTTTTATCGATGAACAAAGCACTTCAGTAACTAATAATGAATTTTAGCAAACGGATTTCCAAGGCAATTTGTTTTCATTATGCAACTTACAAATTTCTACCTATGCTGATTTAAAAGACATCAAAAGGAAAGGGCAGTATGAAAACAGTTCAAAAAGTTGAATGATTTTAAATTCTATTCATGTTGAGTCCTTGATTCGTATAAATACAGCTGCAACTGGTGCAAGTACATGTTTTGTTAACATGTCAGAAAATTATATCCCATATTTCATATTAATGGGGCACAGAAAGAGAAATTCTCATAATACATCCAACAAATTTAACAGTATGAGAAAACTACCTGTTTATCAGTTCCTGAAACACATTCCTGGCCTCAGTAATAGGGTTGGTGTAACAAACTTGTTTAGCCCATATATTTTGCATGGAATGCATTGTCATCTCCATCTCATTAAGGTGTTGTTTTCCCATATACCTGAGAGCACTTGGATCCATTGAGCTAGCAACGAGTGTCTGCCAATGCAGGAATTGAACATTATCATGCCAGCAGTGAAGTTATTATGCATCTAAGCTGAGGCATAAAAAAACCCTCTTCTACATTGCATATGTACTCACCCAAAATGTGCCAAAGCAAGCATTGGAGATTATGAATTTGAGGAGGTTTTCGTCTGAGCAGCTTAGAGCATTTTCTGAGTTGACGGAAACACTAAGATTTTGACAAGAAGAATCAACCATTGAACCATAGTTTTTCACTGTAATTCTGTCATACTTCTTCAATATTCTTTCAATATGATACACGGTGGATCTCCACGCATTGTTATCAGTTGCCACCCACTTTAATGTCCACCCACTGCTTTCAAAAGCACTCTGTGGGAGTTGCTCATGCAGCCTTAGCAAGGTTGCTGCTCTTTCAGCATCAGCCCAACAACAACAAGAGGATGACCCATCATCTAAGCATGCAAATTACAAAGAAAAAATCAATTATTTAATAAACTAAATTTTACTTCAGTTTTAGAAAGAAGATATGTAGCAAGTTTCTCATGAAATTAAGGATGCAAAGTTCAGAACAGGATTTCCCACCAATTCATAAATTATTTCATAGCCTAAAAATCAATTACCAAATTTTGAAGATTGTCTGGGGATTACTCTCTATTATGCATTTTTATCACCAGAAAAACATGCATTGAACAGTTGTTTATCACTAAGAAAATTAAAGTGAGACTTTTGACAAAGTTCACCAAGATCATGAAACTACAACACAATTTTTAACCACATGCAATTGTATCTTAATGCCTAAAAAGTATCTGTAGGTACAGATCATGGAGTCGTTGCTTTCATGTTCTGAGATGGATGGTACAATAGTTTCATTTAACTTGAAGGACCTACGTTTACTGGCATATGCCTAAAGGCTACAGCAATGATAAATTTCGTTGCACATATAACTTTGGAGATCAAAACCATCATTTTGATAGGTTAAATCTGCTGGATACAAGAAGATAGTATAATCAAGTTTTCAAGAGATGTCTTGTATTTGTGCTTCAGGAAAATTTTGGACTAGACAATTCATTCATATGACACATCAATAGTCTCTGAAGTACATGAATAACTCACCCAACACAAAACAAGCAAGAGGAATGTTAAAAAGATGGGTGCTGGAGTGAGTTTTCACTTGTAAATCATCACATAGTCTATTCTTCTTCTCCAGAACGAGAAAATGGACAGCAACAACCTGTCATCACAAATAACAGGTAATCAATTGCCAGCATCCACATAATAAGAGTGTACTTCATCCATCCACTAATAAGAACTCTGAAAGCAAGGAAATTTATTAAAGAGACAAATTTAGCTTGTTTGAGAAGGGAAAAAAATATATATATTGCTCTGGTAAAACTTACTCTGCAACGGATGCGCATTGGCTCAGAATTCAAGCATGGAGCCAATTCAGAAATCAGACCAGAAGAAATGGAGTCTCTAGAGTCTTTGTTGCATGTATCTGAATTCCACAATAACTCAGAAAACTTGTCAACATCTGGTTCTTTGACTACCCTCATTGAGTTTATTACAATAAACGATACAGATGTCAACATCAAGCTGTTTGAACCCCTAGAAAACCAAAAAATGGCAGTCATTTTAGTATACATCCCTATGATTATGTAAAACCTAGAGGAAGCACTTTGGCGAAAGGCATTAAAATTACAAATGTAAAGGGTAACAATAGGCGTAAGAATAGTGAACAAAGAAAAAGCAACATAAAAAAGATCCAATTTCCACAGCCCATATTTGTAGGAAGATATATTTAAAAACAACAGAAAGCCTTACACACTTATTTTCTATTAGTAGCGTACACAATCCATATACAGAGCAGGTGGAGCTTCATCATAAATCATGCCAAAAGTAATGGCATCATATTTAGAATCTAAAAACTATCATATGTTAAAATTCTATGAAGTGAAAGACAAATTTAATCCAAATGTTAAAGCACATACAGTAATTAAGGATTCTTACCCCACTTCCAGAATCCGATGAAATGTCGCATTTACACCAGCCCCAAATCCACTAAGATACACATGTTCATTAAGTGTACCAAATACCTTTACCTAACCAATTAAAATGATGCAAAAAAAGATGAAACGCACCATCTTCAAGTAATGAAAAAGAAAAAAATCTAAAAAAGTATAATAGGAAATTACAAGTTGATGGTCCACCAAAACATGAATGCAAGAACTTGGAAGTTCTTGAGAGAATCTCAACTGAAAAGCATCACCAAGTTCTTCACAGCTTACAAAGACATCATCATAATTGTCATCAAAAGCATGAAGAGCAATCACATCTCCTTGCAAAGACACTAAATTCCCTTCAGGAAACAGGCAATTAGAATCAGTAGGTATAGACAGAGGCACAGACATATTCACAGTGTTCCATGAACATGGAGAAATATTGGAAGCCTCTTCTGATCTTACAGCAGGCTTAATAAAGTCTTGCTCTAACTTCTTCAGGTTTAGCTTCAGCATATCTATTGCATTAGCAGAGAGATGAAGATGCACATCTGAACAACATCCGAGAGAACAGGCAGCGACCCTCTGAAGAAGAAAATCAATTTGATCACCGGCCAGAGCTTTACAACTGCTGAAGGAGGAATATTTTGGTGAAGGATCATGTGATGATTTATTATTCATTAGAACTTCATCAGAAGAGTATGTAAGACTCCAAATGTGTGTTTTAGAAGTAATTAGAGCTTTAACACAGCTGACATTGTCAGAGTCCTTGATAGAACAAAAAGGATCTCCTATATGGTGCTTGATGATGTAATAACCACCAATCTGCAACAACTGGAAAATAAGATGAACGTCAAAATATGTCATCTAGCTTAGTGAGCTGAAAGCACATAGGAAACATTCCATGGTCCCATAAAGCTTAACTAACAGAATTAAAAAAAAAAAAAAAACCTGATACTTCAAAGAATCTTCAGAGTTAAATTGCAGCAAGACCTTCTCAGCTGTTAAATTGGGGACATCAACATGACTCTTTGCGCAATACAAGATTCCAGAACTAACAAAGTCAGAATTACTAATACTTCTAACAGTAACAAAACATGGAATTTCAAGAGGAAAATTCAAGGTTTCACATTTCCATTCCTTCCTAGAATCCGTATGACAACAAGTGTTTAATGCATAGTCAACATCGCCTAAATCAACCCCTGAACTTGAAGTCAGTGCCCCACTTGATGCATAATCAGTTTTATGCCTCTTTCCAGGAACATGTCCTTGGTAATATTCACCAGCACCATGTTCCATGGCTTGACTCCATTGATCCTTCAACACCTTTGTTGAATGCTTACTTCCATCTTTTCCATCAAGAGCCAAACTCCACGGTAAGATAATGGCCTCAACAAACATACTAGACCTGTTTGCTATGACCAGATCACCCTGAAACTGTGAAACACTTAATGTAAAAACATTAATCATTTGTAAAGTATGAGTCAACACAGCAACTTGAGAAAAAAAAATACTGCTTCTAAGTTTCTCTTCTGTTTAGAATTACAGGTTCTCAAGTAATAACAAAAGAAGAAAAGATAGAGCAGCTATATAAACTATTCCAACAATTACATATGAAGATACAAACATACCTTTTGTAGCAATGGGAATTTATGAGTTACTCGAATGAGATGAAATGCCCCACTTCCAAATTCCTTCAAATCATTTGTCCGGTCCACACTTGGATAAAAGGGAAGATTTCTGCTGGTGGCTTTACTCATGTGAAAATGGACAATAAATGATAAGTTTTCCTTTCTTCCTGCTGGGGCACAATTAAAGATGCTTCTGCATGAGAATAACTCCTTGCCAGGCATTACCAACTGATCCAAAACTTCAGTTATGCCTTCCACAATAAGACCATAGTCAACGACCTGAAAAATCAACACAAACTAGAGTGACTTCAGAGAGGAGGGCAAAACATAAGTAGCACCTTTATTCCAGAAACTAAACACAGTTCACAACAGAATGATGAAGAATATGAGGTAGAATTGTCATTGATTATGACCTCATAAATGCTGTTGGAACTCCAATTTAATGAAAGGTCCGGTACAATAACATCAATGCTGCCAGTCATGTCAACCAACTGCAACCTTCCAGAATATGGAGAAACCTGAAAGGTCAATACAAATTCATGATCAGAACTAAAAGAAAATAAAAAACTTTACAGCCAGGAAGAATGTATTCTGAAAAGTACAACAGATGGCTTCATCAGCTGATACCCAAAAAAAGAAATCAAATGTCGTCTACACTCCCCAAGTCATA
The DNA here is from genome assembly GCF_011075055.1 of Mangifera indica. Classification (NCBI taxonomy): domain Eukaryota; kingdom Viridiplantae; phylum Streptophyta; class Magnoliopsida; order Sapindales; family Anacardiaceae; genus Mangifera; species Mangifera indica. The sequence goes on from NC_058155.1 coordinate 11,386,587, forward strand.
AACAAATGTAAGATAAAAATGGAATAGAGTGGAAAAGGGAGATAAAAGATTCTATAATGAAGCTAAATTTCTAACCTTTAAACTTCCAAGCAAAACAATACCCATGTCTTCACTTGGAAAAATCCTCCTCTTTGATCGACTGTAAGATTTACCTGATGAAGATAGAGAACTAATCAGACAGTTCTCACATGATAGATGTTGATCACTGTCTGATTGTAACAGCATTTTTATCCACTTAGCTTCACAGTGATAGGTGAAACAAGAGATGGGCAACACCTGATCATAAACAAAAATACATAATTGTAACTTCATCTTCTGGTACCAATTATGTAAAAGCAACCAGGCACAAGAATTTTACTTAGCTTTCCTTCGAGGAAATAGCTATTCATAATGATTGTAATAAAATAACTTGCAGGCCAGGACTCACCAATTTCAGGTTACCACAATATGGTTCATTACCACAGCCACATGATTCATGCTTACACAATTCTGTAAATACTCCATGCTGCCAAAAGAAACTTGTTATAGAAGATTGCAAAATAATTCCAAAATAGATCTGTCATATAAATATCTATCAGTTGAATTACCAAATTACCCGAGCTCGAATTACAGATGAAGGCAAATGTGAACTAGCGTACATCTGAGCAACTCCTTTCCTCTGATAACACCTTGCAACCATCACATATGCTCATCAGGAACTGAAACAAGACTACCAAGACAAAAGTAAAACAAGAAGCACAACTTCAAAGAAACATACCGCCAAGGCCAAAAGCAAGCTACTTACATGCTTTGATCCCAAAATCTCCTTCTCAGATAAGATCCCACAAAATTTTTTCCGAATGCATGAAACAACAAGAAGTGCCCTGAAACAACATCAATCAATAATATCATAAATCTTAATTGGTTCTGTGCAGCTACAAACATTCCTAAATAAGCATGATCAAAACCCTACCATAGTCTGGCAGAAAATGACAAAGTTTCAACAAACTTCCCCAATAGACTCTGCGATTCAACATTTCTATAGCACCTGTAACATACAATTAGATTAGCTTTCATAAATGCACATCATCTTATGCTCCTCCAAAGAGATCAGCTAAAGTAAACCAATAAATACGATGGGATCAATTAACCACAATCAGTGGATTGAAATTAGTTTGATGTCATTTCAGAAATGGCCCCATTCACCTTCACTGTATGGGATGAGATACAGGAATTCAATTTCCACAGCAAGCCCAAAGATGACTTTGCTGCTAGTCACTAGAATACTAAGAGATAAAATGACAATAAAATGAGCATGAGGTACCCTGCTTCCAACGGAGAGAATGACTCGACAATAATGCTAGTCTTGAAGCATGCACCTAAGATGAGAAGTTTTGCCCATGGAAATCTTGGATTGACGAAATGAACATTTCTCAGAGAAATCTACCAAAAGAGAAAAACAACAACTAAGAATGTAAAACGATAGTCCATAAACATTATAGAACAGTTTATGAGACACAAAAGCAAACATTATTTTACTTACAACAGCGCCTTCTCTAAGACTATGTGGCACGCTAAGTAATTTATCATTTAGTAGAAGCCACACTTCATTGTCCAGCTCAACAATCATACCACGCATGTAAACGCCCTTTACTACACCAGTATACACTCCGCATTCACCCTTCCCCTTAATAACAGTTCTTGAAACAGGAAACCATTTCTCCGATAACCTAGGAACATGCAAAACTGAATTCTCCACAGTTACAAACATCAACTGAGACTCCTCTTTCGCTATGAAAACCAACTTTTTCTTCAGCCCTGAGATTGTAATAACATGCCCAGAAAGCTTTATCATAACAGGATGCCAACATGAAGCAGCACCACAAAAATATACGAACACAGGTTTAGTGAAGACCTTACAGGCCTGTGTCGTCTTATTTTCTTTCGAACTACATAATTTACACTCACAAGTCATAACTCGCACTAGAAACCCTTGAATATTAGTTGAACCGGTCAAAGAAGCTGGATTTGAACACGGAACGATAGAAACAGGACTAACTGATTCTACTGCGCCATGAATACGATGACTTGCTTTGGAAGTATATGTTTCATTAACAAAAGCAGAACCTGAAATTAACGGAAAGGAATCGAATGTAGTGGCCCTTGAACATCCAGTAAGCACAGAGCTTGAATCTGGAAGCTTCCATTTGATAATCTCCAGAAAACCATTACCGCGTTTCAAGGGAATGAAATTCCAAGCCGTGACGTAGATTTTCTTCCCGATAGCGCGAACATTGAAGTCGAGAATGTCGCAGCAAACTTCAGCGGAAATGTCTTTGAATTTAATGCAATTGTCGTGCGATGATTTTATGGTTAGGGTTCCGAGGAGGAAGGCGGGGTGATTCAACGGGGTCAGAACTTTAGGGTTACGATCTGAATTGGTGGGAGCAGGAGATGGTCGGTGGTTTGATGAGACAGTTGGAGTAACCGGACGGTTAAGATCAGAGTGTAGAGAGGCTGTACCCGTGAGGGGCCGGCCAGTGTGGATTAGTTCAGCGACTGTGAGGACGGCCACTTTTTCTTCCATTTCACTTGGATAGACAAAAGGTCAGAGAAGGGCGGGAAATGGGCTTTTAAATAATTTTATCCGGATCCGGGTTAGGTGGACTGCAAACCCATATATAGACCCGAACCCTTCACCCGAGGCTTCAGTTACAAGCTTCGAGTGGTCTAGTTTCCCATCTTGGGAATGAAAAATGAATTTACAAAGTCATTTTGTATTTGAGTAAACTATCTTTTCCCACCCAATATTTGTCCTAAGAAAACTTTTCTACCTCTAGATGGCATAACTAATGCTTTCACCTCTTATCAAGAATTATGGTAACATACACAGTGTCTTTTATGATGATGAGACTCAAGAATCAAGAATAACCAAAATTATGGGACTCTGGGATCATGAAGTGAAGCAAAGACAACCATTAACCAACTGATTCCTTTTAGTTCCACATTGATGCCAGGGTAGCATTTTCCCCTCAGATCTATCCTGTCTGCTGGCAAACTCTGTGTTTGTTTGTAGCATGGCTATTTTTCTGGTTGTATCAGTCAAAGCATAAACCTCATCAATCAACCTGGCTTATTTTATCTAACAAAACACAAGCCATCCATTTGATTATTCAACAATGGCAAAATTAGTTGCCAAGAATAAATTTCATAGGCCAAAAATAATGCCTAAATATCTACAACTCCTTTCGTCCAATAAAAATTTTCTTCCTGGTTACATTATAAGGCACACACTGACACCCTGTATTTACATGGCAGAAATCAGAGGTTAATAAAAGAAAAACTACAATTCAACCTCTGCTTAATTTATCAAAACCTCCTCGAGGGCTTTTCTGCAACTTCCTAGGTTTGCCCTGCAGCTCTGCACAGGGGAGACTCACTATCAGATCAATCTATTTCAACCAAAAACGTGTTTCAGATGTGTGGAACTTCCCTTCCATGAGTCCTTGACAGAGCACAAGGGTGGTTGTTCACGGCACCCAGGGGCATATTGCTGGAAGCGTTTGATGAGGGACTAAAATTATGTGAATTATGAATCAATGGCGGTGTTGATAAAGACCGATTTACTCCAAGGGTAGAACATGGAGAGTGATGCGAAGCTGTAGCGCAATTAAATGCGTAACATTGTTGAAAGGTTTCACTGGAAAAGAAAAACACAAAGAATAGAGAATTACATTTCATTGAGCCAAAACATTTAATCATGCTTAGGTCAAATCATTCCACACAAGCCTGCTACTAGTTCTTGGGAACATGATGCATTTACCTATTACAAGGCTGCTTACTATCTCTAATTGGTGTGCCCGACGACTTTGGCATAAACTCAACTTTCTGTGCAGGATGGTCTATTGGACTAAGTGATCTATCCTATAGAAGCAGAAACATACAATCAGTATAAAATAATATTTGGAAGTAATAAAATAAAATTATTTGGAGCTTATTAACTGCAGAGAGCAGGTGTTTATGTAGTACGTACTATTAGGTTCATTTTTGAAATCCCCTGCACCAAGACTGGCATATTTTGATCATTTGAGTTACAGACAAAAGGATGTGCAAGTAGCATTGTAGCTGATGGCCGCTCTGCAGGATTTCTTCGAAAGCAAAGTTGGAGAAAATCCTTTCCCTCTGAAGATAATGTTTCTGGTATAGGTGGGGTTCTGTGCAAGACCTTGAACATAGCTTGAGGCTGACAAATAGAAGATGAGACAATGAAAGTGATTTTGTGTAAATCACACATCAGAAATCAAGCTATAAGCTCAATCAGTGATATGCAGAAATTCATCAACAAGCAGAACACATTATCAGGAAAGCAAGATATGGAAAAAAGTTTTAAATTCTCTAATCAGAATCTCCCATGCAATTTAGAAGTTTGTAAGTAATTCAATCTCAAAAAAGAGCAAATAACAGTGGAACTTGGTACTCAAAGAATAAAAATATAAAGAGTTGATGACATGACAAGGTGAGAAATTGTCCAAATTTTAAATTTCTTAACAATAAAAATAATTAAAATGCGAGTCTGAAATTCTTCATGAAAACAGAATCCAGATTGCTAAAAGCAAGAAGTAATCAACAGTGGTTTCACCAGATTATTCAAAGCAATTCAGAGATTCAGTTATCTTCTGCATGCTAATGGATTTATATTTCAAAGCATATTTCAATCTTTCTTGAAGAGTTCTTGAGATAATAGTGCAGAGAATCAGTTATACATAAATAAACATCAACTACAATAAGTATATGCTAACACAAATGCCCGTATTGGTAAATAAAATATGATTTCAGTTTGTACTAAACCATCATAGTATTGGGCATGTTCACTTAATAATGAACTGAATAAGACATGAGTTTCAATCAAGTACTAACCCCTTCAAGCTCACCCCATGGAGGTCTACTAGTAAGCATCTCAATTACAGTACAACCTAGGCTCCAAATGTCAACAGCCAAAGCAAGATTAGAATGGGCATCTTTCTGCATTACAGCCTGCATCACCTGCGAAAAAAAAAAAACTAATGAAGAAAAAGTTGGCATAAACAGAAAAGGACCTTACTAACTACTGCAATGTAATGTACCTCAGGAGCCATCCAGTATGGGCTGCCCTTCAATGATAGCTCATATGATAATCCTGTAAGCTGTATACAAACAAGACTCATATTAAAAATAAATAAATAAAACAACAGGCACAGAGGTGACTGATAGCTGATGACAAGTTAGAAAGCCACATGTTTAGACAGAATAGCTTGCAAACATAATTGCAAAAGGAGGATTACTCTTCCAAACTGATCTCCATAAAGTGATAGTAACCAATATAAATCAGTCAATAAACCATATAATTTCATAATGAAATGTCAAAAAAATCACTTCAATTATTGATAGAATAGTTATGTAAACCGTTGTTCCATGCTCACCAGCCTAATGTCAGCACTATTATGGCTAAGTGACTTGATACACACAAAAAAGAAGTCTCCTATTATGTAATTCAGAGGTGTCAAATAGATGCTAAAGTATACAACCACAAGCATGCTCCTCTCATCCATCATTAATGATGAATGCTTATGTTAACAAACATTCAACCACAACACTCTGCTTGAAAAGATACCAATGAATACTCTATGAAAAGATAATGTTAGAGAAGCGTATTCCCAGATTACGATAAATGAAGAAACATATTCATTACTGGGTAATGCTATAGAATCTCAAACTCACATGTTTTGCCATCCCAAAGTCTGCAAGCTTTACAACACCAGTGGCATCAACAAGCAAATTTGCGCCTTTAATGTCCCTATAAATTATAATCAAGTAGATAAGTAAACCAAAAGCAATAATTTATAACCAAAAAAAAATTTGCAGAAAATCCAAATTCAACAAGCATGTCAAAACAGTAAAGACTGTCAAATAAGCAGCCGTTCAATTCTTCCAAAACATCATTGATAATTTAATGTTGTCTTTTTACTAGATTAAGAACATATCTGAACTTTGGCAATGTGCAAAGTGTAGTAATAAAACAAATAACAAAGAAGTTAAACTATGATTCTCTGCTCCATGTCAAGCACAACTGTTACCTGTGGATTGTTTTTGTGCTATGCAGGTAAGCCAGCCCAGAGAGAATGTGTCGGGTGAAATTACGAACTATAGATTCTGTTATAGCCCCAAAATGGTCACGAACATATTTATTAATAGATCCAGGATGAACATACTCCAGGTATATGTAAAAGTGATCATCAACCTGCAGCAGAAACAATATTACCTAAAACAATTATATCTGCACTAATACAAACACAGTCAAATCTAGCATATTCTATAAGAAGAATCACACACCACTTCACTTCCATAATACTGTACTATATTTGGATGCTTTAAGTGTTGGAGGACTCTAATTTCCTGCAGCAATTATGATAAGCAGGAATAGTTAGTTTTCAAGAAAAAATGGAAATTGAAAAAAACTATGTCAAACTAATTTTAAAGGTTAGTGTCTTATGTATCCTCATCGCACAAAGTTGAAGAGCTCATGAACAAGAATTGAATCTTCTAAAGAGCATTTCACATTGGTAGCAGTGATTAACAAGCAGAGTGGTAGTGGTCTTAGGTGCTGAGCCAAAAATGAGGAAAAGGATAACTGAATTTATGCATGCCACTAATTTCACCATGAGCACCATGCTCAGGCTTGATTTCATTTAAAAAATCAACTAAAGCAGCCAGCATTCATGTAAGACAAATACAAATTCCAATTCCATATTATTCGTGAAATAGAATACTATAGGTGACAAATACTCTAGGATGTGATAAATAAATCAGATTTGCATATTCCTCAGTAAGTTATTTAACAGACAGAAACAATTTTGTAATCAACTAGATTGTTTCCAGAAGGGCTCCAGATAGTGACCTGCTCCAACTGCTTTATACATTCAGCAGACTTAGTGTCATCAGGGATGATATCAACCTCCTTCATTGCACATAAAGCTCCAGTCTCTCTGTTAGATCCCATCAAATAAAAAGAGATAGAAATGTTAGTGTTCACTGAAAGAAATAAAGAACCAACTTGAAGAAAAAATTTCGGCATACTAGCACACCTGTTGGTTGCAATATAAACACTTCCAAAAGTACCACGTCCAATAAGTTTTCCTTTTTGCCATTGATTCTGCATTGATGATGGATTTGGCATTTCAAAAACTTGATGAATCACAGGAGATGGCATAGATGATTGTGGTGCTGCCAAAGCTCCAGGGGGAAGAGGCAATTTGTAGGCACCAGCATGGCTTTCAGGTTCAGGCTGTGGAAGTGATTGATGATGCAATGGGAAACAAAATTTAGGATTTTTGGGGCTGATTTTTGGACTTTGCATAGTGGGGCTATGAAGGGGCGAATGATCAGCACTATATACACTTGTTCTAACTGGTGAGACCGGTGAAGTACAATTCCTACTTGAGTCTGAGACTTCTATAGTTGACCAAGCCAGAATGTCTTTACGAGCCCAGAAAGAAGAAATAGGATCTCCAGCTTTTGCTCTTTGAGGACTAACAGCAGGACTTGAGAAAACACTTGTCGGAGCACTCTTGGGAGAAACATCGAACCTTAATGGGTGAACAACTTTTAAATCATGAGAGAATCCTCTACGCCGAGTGCTTAAAGATTTGGAATCAGGATCAGGCAAAGAAAAAAGATCAGCACCTGCTGCATTTGATCTTTGTGCGCCAACAGCAGGATTTAAGAAGCCCCTTCTTGGGCTGCTCCTCATATTATCAACATTTTTAGAGTCCCCCTTAAGAAAATGACTCAAAGATTTGTCTGAACATCTGGCTACATGATTTGAGTTTTTCCTCCTGAAAAATTAAATTACAACAAATTTAACACAGTAAACAATAAAACAATAATTATACATAAATATTTATTTAATTAACGCAAAAGGAAATTGAATTCCCGAAAACACTCTTCAAAAAATCTTAACAAACGAAGTCTAAATGAAATTATTTACCTTCCTAACGAGGAGGCAAGCACCTCGTCCGGAGATTGGAGACTATGGCAGGAATTGGAGCCGGAAGAGTCTGGTCTTCGAACCGAGGAAGATTCAGGGAGCGGCAGAGGTATTGGGACGGCGAAGGTTGACCGCGACTTTCGGGTGAAATCCGAAGAGGGAGAAGAACGATCGGTGGACAATCCGAGTTCATCGTCAGTAGCGTGTCTAAGCTTCCTCATGCGCCTGAGCTTCCGCTCTGTACTAGGCGAGGATTGGCCTTGACTTTGGAGAAAATTACTAGCATTCCCACTCGCTTGCATTTGAGACAGTAAAATTGAACCAGCTAAGCTTCATGTGAACTGAAACAATGGCAGCCAGCTCCTAAGTCCTATCTCTATGTTGATGACTTGGAAGGAAACACCTCGGTTCCTTCTCTGTTTACTTTGTCTACCATTTGATAAATTTTCTAAATAAAAATTTTCTGTCAACAACTAAGATGGAAAGTGACCTAGAACATGACCCAACAGACTCCTACTCTCAGTTCAAACCTGAAAACCCTAAATACTACTTCAAAAATTCCAATCCAGCAAATATGTTGAAGAAATCGATCGTTCACTAAGTCAATACGTGGCTCACGAAGAACATATAAAAGTCAAGGTTGACGAGATCCACGACATGCCGTGTGCGTACGGCAAACTTCCAAGATGTGTACTCTAGTTTGTCAACAAAATGGGGCGTAATCCACACGAAAGACTAAGTGGATTGGATTGGAAGCCACAAAAGCAACAGAAACTAGAGCTGTCGTCTCCGTGGCAAGTGTATCTGTTGAGTTTTGATGGAGTCAAAATTGCAGAAAGTAAAACTCTTTTTCAACTTAAACAAAGAAGGAAAAAAAAAAAATCAACTTGAAATACTAATTTGACTGGGTTACTTCCAGTTGTTTACTCTGGCCGGCCGGTCGATTGCCTCCATTATATATCATATCTCTCCCTACCATGACGCTGAAAGAATTGAAATATTAATTCCAGTAACCAATTCATAACCGAAAGTCAAACCAGAACAATTGCTCCCCTGAAATATTAACTTGATAAAGTTCTAATGTTTTTTCCTATTAGTTTGGTCAAATCATGTTAAAACAAGTACTTTCTTTATTACACTTTTATAGCACAATCTAGTGCTGTTGTCTTTGATGCCATTTTAAGCATCAACACAACATAAGACAAGTGCTTGACCAAGGGTCTTTTAACCATACATAGTAAAACCATGTTAAATTAAACCTTAAAAAGGTCTTTAGATTCTTACAACAACTGTCCCCAATGTAGGTATGTATGTGGCTGAGTCAAATCATATTTGGTATTGAACTTACAAATTATATAATATTAAGGTTTGTTAAAAGATGAATTTTACGAATCTTATCGATTCGTTAAAAGAGCAAAATATCAGACACGTATAGAGCTACTACGTTGTTCCTCTTGGGCATTTGATGTACTGACTTACATGTTTTGTAAGCTAACCCATTACATTACATAATTATTAATGTTTTTAGATTTTTTTTAAACTTTTTTATGGATTAATCTTAAAGTTTATCTAAAGACCCTTGACATAACCCACACAATCAACAGACCATGACTCGGCCGGTAAAATTGTAGGTCTAGCTGAGGCAGACTATGGTTTTTTTTAGCCCCATGACACCGCCTCTACTCCAATGACCATCCAGTCATATGTTTTGGGCCAATGGATTATTTCTCACCCAAGGTATGCTGCAATCTCAAGTTTCCACCATTTAACTATAGAAATATCAAACACCCACTCATGGCCAGTTAAATTTAACAGAACTCTAACGCCTAAAAATTTTATCTCTTTTTGCCCCCTTAAACTTTAAAAACTAAAATTTTCTCTCAGTCTAAGTTTTAAAAAATGACAGTTTCACCCTAAAGTTTCGTTTTGAAATCTCCGACTCCATTGCCGACGACTTCTCTCTCCCGAAGTATCTTCTCCTTCTAACGATTTCTTTCCTCCTATTTAGACACCCGATTGGTGTCGGAGAAACCTTGGGAGACGAAGAATATCGTTGGGGAAGACGAAGACGAAGTTGTCGTCTTCGTCTGGGGAAAACGGTCGTCTTCCCAGAAGACCTCTGGGAAGACGATCGTCTTTCCAAACGAAGACGACAGCTTCGTCTTTGTCTTCCCCGAAGATATTCTTCGTCTTTTCTGACGAAGTTCTTCGTCTCCCAAAGCTTCTCCGACGCCGATCGGGCATCCAAATGAGAGGAAAGAGATCGTTGGAAGGAGATAACGTTTTGGGAGGGAGAGGTCATCGGCAATAGAACCGGAGATGTCGTCGGAGATTTCAAAACGAAATCCTAAAGTGAAACTGCTATTTTTTAAAACTTAGACTGAGAAAAAATTTTAGTTTTTAAAGTTTAGGGGAGCAAAAATAGATTACATTTTAGTTTGTTTTTTAATATTATAGAGAAAATGACGATTTTACCCTTACTACCGTTAATTTTAACTACTCATAGATAGGTGTTTAGTATTTCTATAATTAAAAAGTGAAAACTTGAGATTGCAACATACCTTGGGTGCGAAATAGTCCTTTGGCCTATGTTTTGTCGTCGTTTTATTATTCAAAAGCAAGAAAGATTCCTCTTCGAATTGTCAGAAGAACAGAGCCAGAAATCCAATCCAAACGATTTAGCCCAATTCAAAGTGAACCAAGCAAATCAATCCAGGGCCAAGCCAGCCTTGACCCCACTTCAACATCGTACCCAAACCCAACTAAACAACACCTCACGGATCAGTAAAAGCCTAGCACTTCACTTAGCACCTCAAAATCCATCGCAGAAAAAGACATCTTGTCAGCTCGTGGCCTTTATGATGAGACACAGTAAGTTTGTGGGCCTTCAGAAATAGCGGAAGAAAAGACGCCGGAAATGGAAGTCAATTATATCTGCTGCTTTTCACTCCCACCTTGATGTCAATTACAAAGTTTTGAGATTTGAATCGTGGCTGCTCGCTGGAAGGAGAGTTATTTGGTTGTATAGGTCCTGGTCGCAGATCACAGTATTGGAGGTTTATAAAACAAAGAATTACTGTATAGAATATTGTGCTATCAAACATTATATTATTGCAATTTAGAGACGAAATATAAAAGTAACACATAATCACATAACAAGACTTAGAGATGACTTTTGCATAAGTCTAATTTCGGTTCCAACTGATTGAGCATAAAAAAGGCTAGAAACTCATGCTATAGATCCACATTTTCAAGCTTCTACAGCTACACATCATCATCTTTTTAATCTCAAAATTAACCGATAACCAGCAAAATGTTTCTGGGTATGGCAAAACAATACTGTGCCCTTCTTTGGGACCTTCAGATCCAGAAGGCTACTGGGAAAAACCTTTTGGGACATGAGAGTTTTCTCAGCTTTCTCATATAAATCATGCCCCTACTCAACATGTATATAAACATGAAAGTTTCTCACAGCATCATAATTAATATACAAGGAGCTAGTTTTAGTTATAATCACATAAATCTAGTAGGAATATACTCATTTATTCTGAGGGGGAAATTGTAGAACTCCTCATTTCTAGGATCTTCCTTCCTGTGCTGGAATGGTGTCCACCATGGAAGTCCTCTGTCGACTGCTGTCTCCCTTGCTTCAAGTGTGTTATCAAGCAGCGTCCCAACAATCATAGCAACAGTTGGAGGTGATGAGAAGACTGTGTTCCATATGTCATTGAACTGCAAAAACCGTGAAAGATGAGAAATTTCTGAATACATATATATGTCCACATGACTAATGGCTTGAATAAATTATATCAAAACAACTTAAACCATTCAACACAGTAAGTCAATGCAGAGAAATCAATCCCTAACATTTGCAAATAATATGCCTCACACCATACATAAGTGTTAAAAGCGGATTGCTTCGGAAATTGTCATAATGTTAGAGCATGATTTACAACATACATGTGCCTCTCGTTGTGCACCAGTTCTTTTCCATCCTATTCGTACCAGACTTTAACAGACAGGGTTGTTATGGATGAAAACCTCGGAGGTACTAAATGGCATACAGAAATAAGACGGAATAATTGAGAAGTACATCATGTTCTTCAGTTACTTACCCACCCCCCATCAGTTTTTACCGGTCCATCACCACTCTGAGTAGTGTTCAAGACAAAGTATTGAGGAATTGATATGCCAAGGAACAAAGAGACACCCAAAACGTAGATGTTTCTCATGGAATTATTATTAGCAAACTGTATGAAAGTAATCCCAACGGCAGCTGCAGAAATGAAAACAGATCAAATGAGCATATTCCCATTAATGGAAAAAGGGAAGAAAAAAAAAACACCATACTGAACATTATCACTCACAAACAATCCCTAGTAGAACACAGTATATGGCTGCAAATATTGGTAGAGGAATGGAAGCAAAGAAGGCTCCAAACTTCCCTGAAATATTTTACAAAGTCATTACAAAATCATCAAAAATAAAAAGCAGAGTTGAATCTAATTATGAGGGGTAAAAATCAAACCAAATATGGAGAAAAAGAACATGAAAGCAGTTGAAATCTGAACCACTCGTCTGCTACCAATGTGTGTCAGTCCAAGAAGCCCAACATTTTCCCTGCAATATCATTTGATGGGTCATTAAAAACAATCTTTGGTTTGTTTTGAAACAGTGTGTCAATTCATTTCACATTTAGTCACTGCTCAGCAAGATGGTAAAGTATAGCCATCTAGATGTACTTTTCCAATACAGTATAACTAACAATGTATAAGCCAAGCTAAGTTTGCAGATGCCTGCTGCAAAGGAGACAGATAATCCATGGAAGAGAACTCATTTCAGGCATAGCATCCAAAAAGAAGATAATTTTCAGGCTTAGCAATTTCCAGAAGTTCAGTTGCACAACATAAAAATATACAATTCGCAACTTTAACGAATACATTTTACCTGGCTTCCTACTTCAGAGCAAAATACAAAAGATTCAAAACAACAATTTGAAGGTAATTTTACCAGGTGTAATAATGAACCGGGCTCTCTTATAAGGATTAACAATATGTGAAAACTACACCTCAAATACATGGCCTAAAGTAAGACAGAATCCAACTCCAATGGAAGCACTGAAAGCTTCTTTTCACATAGCTAACTTCATGATTTCAGTTATCACCGCTAGCCTATGACAAAATCCAACTTCATTAGGTCAAGACATTTCAAATCCAGACCCAAATGAGGTGTGACACCATAAATGAGAGCAAGAACCTAATTAATGCAATGAAAATGAACTCTTGAAAGACCACTAGCTAAGCCATAGTGAGACTAACATATATTTAACTCATAAAGTGTTGCTTCTTACACAGAAGCAGTGGTACCAACGAGAGAACCAAAAATTCCTTCAATCAGCATGCCGATACCCTGCAATTGATAAAAGAAAAGAGTATTTTCTAAATTTCTAATAGGTAAAATAATGATAGAAATTCCATGCATGTGAATTAAAATTATATATTGATGATCAAATAAGAAAACAAAATAGAAAAAGAAGCATAGAAATATGTGCGAGAACCTGCAAGCCAATACTTCGGCTGAGGACATGAGCTGGGGGAGCAGTGGCACCTGCAAGACGAGATGCTGCGAAAAATGTTCCTGTTGACTGCACCATATGATTATAAAAGCAGTTATTCAAATACCAGATTTCTCCTCTCTTTCAACAAAATGAGACAAGCAACTGATCATATTTTTTACTGTATATCATTTAGACATTTGAATTCTATCCACAGCTTAAGGAATTTTACATGTTAAAATAGTTCAAAATTTTAACATAAGCAAAAGTACAAATTTTAATGTAAATATCCAAGGAATTTCATATGTTAAAAAACTAGTAATTGAACCTCTGCAGATGAAACAAGCGCTGCTCCTATCATCCCAAAGACATGACTTGCTCTGAATATTGGAGTACCCCACTGAAATGGGTATGGAATCTTAATCCTAGGTTGGAAACAATATCAAATGAATTGTCATAAAAATGATGTAATTCAATAATTTTCAATTACAATGACCAAGAGGAAAAACACAAATCATCTGGACAATACCAAGGAGCAGATGACATAAGGTAAGTGCGATCTGTCCGGCAACTCAGTTTAGTCTGCTCTGGAACATTGTTGTAACCACCGGCAACAGTGAGGATAGCAGCAAAAGCCCAAACAATTGCAATGCAGAAAAGCAAAGCAAACCTCTCAACTATGAAATGAGCCCTTGGATGGATGCGCTTTAAGTACTGTACCAAGAACCAAAAGGTTTCTTGCATTTACAAAGTATATTAATATACTAGTAGTAATAGTGAAAATGGAATAAGGTCTGTTACCTGCTGGCAAACAACTAGTAGAACTAACATAGGCAGGCCAATTTCCACACAATTGCCAAGCTGTACAGAGTATAGTAGATTTAAATATAGGTCTTCAATAGTGTTAATTTTTTAAAGCCACCAGAGATTGGAAGGCCAGATGAAAGGATTACCAGTGGGAAGCCTCTCGTGAACAGACCAAGACCAACCACACAAACCACTGGAACAATGACAATGGGACTAAACAATCTGGAGGGAGCAGAAGAAAAGCAACAAGTAAAAGCCAGCTATGAGACCCAATTAATTTTCTCAATAGGTATCAGGTCATAACAATATAGTAGCCAACGGGCCTTAAGCATTAAAGAAGCAAGGATAAGATATAAGTTCAAAACTCAACCTTGTTAGATTACCCCAAGCCTGACTATATCCAAGCACAATGTTGACAAATGCAGAGACAATTAATGATCCTTGTATAGTTCTCATGGTATGGAGAAATCTCTGCAAGCAACCACAATATCTGTCAGAGCATTCATTGCAGCACCCAGGATGGCACATATTATGGGTGTACAATCAAAAGGCAGTGGTAGTTTTATATGGTAAATTATAAATAACTGAGATTCTTGTAGCAACAGCTTATAACATTCATGAGCAAAAATAATTAGCAAGAATGGATAAACTTAATTCAAGGGAGAAGGAACAAGGTATTTTACAAGAAAGTGAATACCTTCCACCCAAGAACTATTCAAAAATTAATTGCAGAGATAACTCAGAAGTATTCATATTAACATTTGAAATACTTGAAAATCTGCAAACAGTCATCCATACCATAAATAAAATCTTGAAGAAGTTGTATGTTGCAGAAGCTTACTGAAAGATGAATGATTCTAATGTCATGTCAATATATTTATCTGATGTTTCAACACCATCGACAATGTCCTTTATACAGAAAATCAACACAGGCACCTCAAATGTTAACAGTCTATCTATTTTGTTTTCCCACTTTTCAATTGAATCTCTTTGGAAGTTTCCATACCTCATGCTCGGATGTGAAAGTCCTATCAGAGTAATCATTGATGATTGACAATATAGGCAAGGTGAAAGCAGCTGATGGACCCATCACCGTAGGAAGCCTTGAGCCGATAAGTGTTTGAAGCAGTGTATTCACTCCTGACATGAACAGCAATGATTGAATTACTCGGGCCTTGTCACCCTGTTCATATCAGCACCAATTTTCATAAGTTGAGATTTATCAGTAGTGTATTCATTCTAAGAAACTGAGCTGGTGGATTGGAAACGTACATAGTCCCCACCCATACGAGGCACAAGTGCACTAGCAATCAAGACAGTAGTTCCAAGCATAACAATATAGTGTTGGAAAGCCAGTAAGACTGCCTGGGCTGTGAAAAACGATTTATTAATTATGATTAGTTACAAAGTTAGAAGCATAATTTAGAAGTAAGCCTGTAATCTCATTTCCTTCCACAAAAATAAATAACTAAAATTAGCGTATGAAATATAAATCAAAATAGCAAGGAAATTTTCAGTAGTTTAAATTTGTCCTAGATTCGAAATAGATGAAATTCCACACATTTTTTTTTTTTTTTAAAAGAGGAGCTGATTTTAAGATAAAGGATTATCTAGACCAAACAAATCCATAGTATAAATAAATCCCAGATCAAAAGATTTGGATCAGCAAAATTGAGATAAAAAGAATCCATGACATGAATAATGATAAATAAATAAAAAGAAACTCATGATCAGCTTTTTTTAAAGCCGATCACATAGACATGCAGCAAAACTATAAAAAATTATATTAAAAACAAAAAGAATTCACTTTACTATAGAATCTGAACTTTACCCAGCTTTCCTTTCGGAATAAACAGAAAGAACAACTCTAATTAAAATTCCCAGCTTTCCTTTCGGAATAAACAGAAAGAATTAAGTGGAGGATGTATATCCTATAAAGACCAAGAAAATCATCAAAAAGAGAAGAAAGAGACTAACGCCAAGAAGGATTGGAGTGGATGCAGTATTGGAGTTGCTGAAGTTGCTCGGCCGGAGTCCAAGTAGGACCCCTTGAAACTGCAAGAGAAGGAAGTACTGGTGGTGGTGGCGCTGCCGCCTGAGCTGGTGGTGCATGCCCGTGGTTCGTTGTTTCGCCCATCTCTTTTATCAAATTATCTTCTTAGCTTGCTTCTTCTTCTTCCTCAAATTACAGGCACTGAAGCTTTGAATCACCAACAGGAGCAAAAATGAATAAAAGAACACAAATATTAATATATTATTAATTAAATATAGGAAAGTGCTGCTTCTGTTATCTGCCCAGAAAGGAAATGAAAATATATATAATATGAACAGTTCAATCAGTTCAGTTCATTTTTTAATGAAGATGCTTCTTTCCTTCTAGTAAAGTCCAAAGAAAACACCGAGAAAGAGAAAGACCTGTAGGTTAGATAAGCTTAGGTGTTTAATCTTAGGTAGAAGGAAAGCAAAAGAACTCGGCAAGGGAGTTTGGATTTACCTTAAGGTTGTCGTCTATCGAAGCATAATATTCTAACGTGTCCGGGCAATGGGCATAAAGACTAAGGAGTGGGCTCTTTACTTCCTGCAAGTTGCAAGCTTTCCTTTCTTCTATTTTTAACATCCAATGCTCTTTCAATTACCTTCTTGCCATTTTTCGCATTATGCTCTGAATATATTGCTTCTAAATGTAGCCACCTCTTGTGCGAAATTCAATTAATCTAAGAGTTACAGTAATGACACATCTAATCAATCACCGACTGATAGGTACAGCACTAACCCCTTTTAACTTTTTCAATAATTTCATTCTCTTTAATCATTAGTCAAGCTACTTGAACCTGATCAGGTTGACATGAGCCATAGCCATAGCCAGTAAGTCACAATTACGTTCCAACCTCCATAGCAGAAGCAGAGTTTGCGGTAAAACCTGTTCAACTTTGATTTGCTTTGCCTGCAGCTGAATCAAGCGATGGCGTTAACCCTAGATTAAAAAGAAAAATGAACCTACATGTGCAATACAAAATTTAACAAGAGAAACATAAAATTTCGCACCAGCCACGTGAAGGCCATGCCATGTGCAGGGCCTCTATCATGCTGCGTAGCGTAGTTATTGGAATTTTACACTCGCAATAAAAGAGAATCAAGTTGATGCAGGTTTATGTGAAATTGAAGTACAGACGTCGGCACCGAGCGTGGCTGCCTAGTAGGGTATCTACACTTAACTCAGGATGACGTCTTATTCTGATGAAAATTGAAAAACTTGGATCTAACGCATCTTCAAAACCGAATATTATATTTGTTGTCAATCGAAAAGATCTAAAGTAAAGAACTTGCTAAGGTTTTTCCCCTGATAACTGATAAATCTGTACATGTGGTAGTAACCATGCATAGATGCATGAATTTTGGACCCAAATTGAGTGTAATCAAATCCAACCTGAGTGTCAAAACTCATAGAATTAGATTCGAATAAAATATAAACAAAATTTTCAAGATTTTAAGCCTTATATTCATATCCTTATTTTGTTTGTTAGAGTTAGATTAAAATTAAATTAATCCTCAATATAGACTAATTAAAGTTTGATTCAAATCTTAAATAGTCATTTTACACTCAAAATCAAATTCATTTGAATTTTTGTTAAAAATCATTGACAAAATTAACTGTATTAACTTGAAACAAGTCAAAATGATTTAGTTCAAATATAAATTTATTTTTTATTTTGACTAATAAAACTAATTGATAAATATATAAATTATAAAATTTAAATGAAAATTTTTTAACTGAAATTGAGCTAACCATTCTTGTCTTCAACTCGAACTTGCACAAAAAACTTTTTAACTCAACAAATTCAAACTTAAGTTTAACTTGAATAATATCAAACCAAACTCAAACTAAATACTATTTGACCTTGATTGATTTCGCGCATTAACTCAATATTATATTTTTTATACTCATACCCACAAAAGGAAAAAATCTTAGTTTATGAAACTGTGCTCAGTCTTTTATTTCTTCTTAACTTTGCACGCGATGAAAACTTTAAAATATGTATATAAAGAACAAATCTGAGAGATTAAACAATAAATCATATGATCTAAGCATCTATCTCAAGCTTCTGAAATAATCCCCACCCAATAAAAATAAACCATGAACTCAGCTCTCATGGAGTAAAAGAATTTTACCCGCTAAATCTGAATTTCTCCTGGTGCCTTCCGCAGATCAGGACAAGAGACAAACAACTTACTTCCAAATCCCAAACAAGAAACCCACAATACTATGTTATGGTCCATTTAAATTAGCTTAAATCCACCAACAATCTATAATAGAAGAGCCTCAGAAACAACTACAAAAAAAACAAGAACGACGATAAGTCTCCCAAACTACAGAGTACATTTTTTTTTCTAATATTAATAGCACTAAAGCGAAAACAAGAACGACAAACATAACCAGAACTAGCACAACTGAAACCAACTTTCAGAGCCCCACAACGGAACAGTAGTTTGAGCTAATGTAGGCTATATGAATTGGCGCAGCGCAACATATCTACTTTTGAGTCATATTATTTATGTTCGAAAATTGTTAAGCATACTCTACACGTTTGCACAGTTAATCAAGCAGCTAAATGATTGAGAATATGACCAATGAACATTACCATTCCAGTCACTTTTGAAGAAGGCACAATCACGGGTTGAAAGCGATGGTTTTCGAAAGTAAGTGGCAGGTAGCTGCAGGGGCGAAAATATGAAATCCTAGTTTCAGGGTGAAAGGGTGAAAAGGGAGAAATCAAATCAAAAGTGTGTAAAAAGATATGAGTAATACTATACATATCTATTTTAGATACACAAATGTGTATATATTTATATGTATTATCGTGTGATTGTAATTATTTTATTTTAAATTCATAATTATCTAATCATGTAATGATACAAATAATACTCAAAATGGATACATATAGTTTTATTGAATGGATATTACGCGTTATAATACCATTAATGAAAGTAAATGTATATTTTGAATATATGTCTATATTGCATATAAGAATTGTAATGGGTTACATTACATGAATATAAACTGAAGATTAAATCATATACAAGGAAACAAAATAACATATAGAAGGAAACTTAAACAACAAATTAACAATCATAACTTTTAACACTAACAATTGCTAAGCATTGTTCTGACCATTCTTTCAAATGCAAGTAAAAATAACAACCTAGTGTCAAGGGTAAACCTTCCTGAGTTCTAGTCCAATGTCATCCTTTCAGTGGATTAAAATGATGAATTCACAGTATTACTCTATAGAAGCTTGTTAGGATCTGTTGGAAATAATTAAACATGTCAGGATTAAAATCTGTGAAATATGTTAATACGAATTTACGTACCCGTTTCAATATTCGATGAAGCGTCTTCGAATTCTACGCGAGGTGTTGACGTTAGTCTGTTTCCACAACACAATTTGCTCACGTATTGCTTTTCATCTTGGGAGACAGGATCTGTGCTTTTGTGTGTTGGGTGGAGAATGATTCTTTGTAAAAATGACGTTATCTCATATATTTTTTTTGCTTTGAGAGGTAGTTAAGAGTTTATATAAGAGTCCAACTATCAATAATAACTGTTAATAACTGTCTTTCGGCAGTTAATCAAATCAGGTCAGATCGACCCGTCATGAGTAAACCCGGATCCAATAGGATCTAGAGTGCAAGGGAAGAAGCATATGAATTGAATCATATTGGTTTCTTGTTTATCTGTTGGAGACATTGTTTGCTTGGATTGGAATCTGCAGAACCCTAACAAAGCCTAATCCCGATAATTCATTACTTGCAGCTAAGTATCATATTGACCCTTCCAATAAAAAAATTAACAACATTTCTTTTCAATTGTATAAATGTTATCACCAGAATAATATGTCGATATTAACTGAATCGATTGAAAGCTTGTGCCAACAGTGCAACATCAATAGTTGATCTAACTACATAATGATTTAATATGGGAACTTTGTTTTTTCTTTATTAAGAAAAGAATTACCTTTTGAAAATCAACTTGATTTGGCGCGGCATTGTAGACATTATCCACAACCTGTTTGAAAGAATCCTTGAAAGAAAGTAACTTATTGGGATGAGAAAGTGTTAAGTTGAGGTCGTTCCTTTTTTGGTGGACAGAGATTTTAAATGGCCGGCTTGCCGCGCTGGAGATGAGGCGGGAGTTTGCTTAGGAATTAAGCCGAGAATAGGCCTCATTGGGTTAATTCATCTTGGGCTTTAGAGGGTCTTTTTATTTAATAGATCATTTTGTTATGCTCTTGTAGTTTGGGTTAGCAGAAAGCAGACTATACAGGGATTGGGTTGGGCCCTTAAAATATTTTAAGGACCATGATTTGTCTGGAACTCCGAATTTAGCTTTTATACGAACTAATGTTTTAATACGTGACTGGGTAATACGATCATCTATTTTATTTTTACTTTAAGTCATTTAATCACATTTTACTATATTTGTTTATATTGATGTGTAGAGTTAGATCCAAATTGTATCAACTAGATCTTGAAAGTTTGTTTAACTCGATTTGAATTTTTTTTGTTTGAATTCAATCCGATTTTGAGTTTAGAGGACTAACTCATTTTTTAAATCAAATTGAACACAGGTTAAAGGGTTTGACTTGAGTTCAGTTTAAATTCATAGTGTAAATTTATGATTCAGACTTATGACTTGAGTTTATCTCTCATTGACAAAATAACATTATTTTTCTTATTATTAGGTAAATAATATCATTTTATTAATAAATCACAAACTTAAACTATGAATTCGAATCAAATCTTTTTTTTCTCTAAACTATTTTTAATTTTGGCTCAACATCCTTAAACTGGATCAGTTTTCATGGGAATTAAATTTAAGTTAAGAGAGTCTTCAAGCAAACATCCACTCCCATGGATAAGATAAGTTTCAAAGAAACTTTCTTAGGGTTGACGTCTGTCAAAATCCTTAGTTAATCCCTTAGACTGAACTCCTCTTCCCAATCCATGCTTCAGAATTTTGGCTGCTTTATCTGAACTTTGGCTCTTCCTAGCTAGCTAGTAGTGCCTGTAACCTACTACCAGGATAAAATAATATTGAATTTGTCTTCAAGTTAATATGACCTTTGTTTGAAGAAAGCATCTTACCAACTCCTACAAACAATTAATGGATGGACTCTGCTTCAGGTGCATGCACTTAGACTATATTCATTAACTAAATTTATTCAGGGTTTTTATCATAAACATGCTCTGCTTTGTTCCATTCTTTGAATGGAAGAAATGGAGCTGAGTACTTGGTCTGTTAGTTGCCTTCTCATTTTTTTCCAACAAAAACAGAACCATCAAGTGATTGCAACTTCTAAAATAATAGGTTAAGTCAAATCATAATCAGGCTCAGTTTTATATATTTTTTCAGTTTGTTTTGTACAGCAGGTGAGATCAGCATCCTTCATTATTTGACTTCTGATTTTGCATGCCTGTGCTGGCTCTGGCTGACATAAGTCTGGCCACATTGATGAAGATGAAATGGTGACAAGGCAATGCAGAAAAAAAGATGCCCATTTAGGAAGAGAATAGAGAGAAACCATCAAAGATTGGTTTCTAATTTTAAATACTTAATTAAATATCTAAATAACATATTATTATATAATTATATATTATTTTATTATTAATTTAAAATTATTTAATTATATAATAATATATTATTTAAATATTTAATTAAATATAAAAAATAAGATATATACGATATTATTTTTTTCTATATTGCAATATGCGTCCAATAGTGATAAGCACAAAAAGCCAAAGCACCATTTACATTGAAACCATGATGTCCCTTTTGATAGACCCACATTTCCAAAACTAAAATTTTTCAAGGTAGGTTTCTGGTTGGTTTCATGATTAATTATGGCATATTCCACCTTTATTTATTTGTTTGGCTTTGCGAATTGAACAAAAAGAAAAAGAATGGAAAGCCTGACCCGGTGACTTAAAATATTTTATCAAGAAACTCCAATTTCAATGATAGGGTTAATTAACATTTGGCAATGACTTCAAAAGAGAGCATTTTGATACTGTCAAAAGATGCTTTATGGTAAGCCGTAAGCATATTTTGTTTTTTCTTTGGCTCAAAATTTCGGAGTCATCCTATTATCTGTATATTTTTGTCTAGTGAAGGTTGGACTCAAATCTTCGAGATAATTACTAAGAGTGGATTCAAACTGAATTAAATTTGAACAATTTTCTTATCAAATTTGACTTAAATTTAGAATAATCAATATAAATTTTAGTTCAAATCAATTCTAATAGTAAACAATAATATGGGGAAAAGAAGAAAAGTTATGATTATATACTGTTAATAAGTTTCGAATTTGAGCTAAAATGAGCTAGAGTTTTAACTCAAATTTTATTCAACTCAAGTCAAATATTGATTTAAGCTTAAGTTTATTTGACTTGAATTTACCCTTTAATAATTATTACGTTGCACTTATTTGGGTAGAAAAAAATATGTATGTCATTCAAATAACAATGTTTAAGAATAAGGTTATATTCGAGTTAACTCTAGTTTGAATTTTAGTTAACTTAAGTTTAGTTTGACTTGAGAGAGTTGAACTCAAGTTCGACAAGCTTCCCTTAAACCAAGCTCAAGTTTTGCTCGATATTTTGATGTATATTGATCAAAACGATATTATTTTTATTATTTTGAATCGAATTCTCTCAAACTCGTGAATCTGATAAATCAAACTCCCTTCGTATCTGAATTTGAGTTTGATAGTACAACATTTCTAGAGTCGAATTGGAACTCAAGTTTGCCTAGTGAAAACTCGTTTCAAGCTTGATCGAAGTGAACTAACAATCAAGTTTGAACCAACTCAGCGTGAGTCCAATACTATTAGAAGGAAAATTCTATCGTGGTCAATGAGAAGTTGGAGAGACGAAACTAAGATAGCACTTAATTAATCCATTTACACCATTGAATTTGTAACCCCAAGTATCATGCTTGTGAGCTGTGATGCCAATGCAATTGTCAAAAACAGATAAATCGAAATGTTGATCACAAAGCCATAATATCTTGAGACCCCAAGGGGTTAATAAAACTAATAAAACATTAAAATTTTAAAAATGAAAATTTGAGTTTAAGTCTTTACCACGTTTGTGAAATCCTGACTTATCTAGTATAATAATTATAGGTTCGATCACTGTATCTTAGGTTTATCTATCCAATAAATACGAGCAAGTCAAATAATTAAAAAAAAAAACTATAATATCTTGAAAGTAACGAAAGTCTTACTGTTTGCCCACATCGAATTAGTTTAATTATCCAAGCCATACCAAAGTGGACATGCTCCACATGCCTAGCAGTATATCAATAAACAAGTAACCCAAAGTGGCAATAAAACGTCCAGGAGCACCGCACACACAGGACAGGACCACTACGTGAGAAGAACTCTCCCACAACTTGAGGCCATTTCAATGGAGCCTCAGAATTTTGCAAAGTCAAAGAGCAGAGCCAGCTTGTTCATTCATTATGATAAAAGCAGACAGCTCTTCTGAATATATAAAATGAGAATGTTTCAGAGCTCCCAGAAGCAGGCCTCTGGAACCAGATTGTATATGCCACAACCTCTACCTCTTTCACGAACTTCCATTTTTATAATGTCGGCAACAGATCTTTATCATTTCTAAGTTGGGATTGCATTACAATATCAAGTTATTAAAAACAAATCTTTTCGAGTAATTTGAATAACAACTGGACAAATAATCATCCATCTGCATCAATGCCGGCCAGAGCCTAGACTTGATTGTATTTACCTTCTGTTTACTGGTCCCAAGTAGCTTGCTTGTTGTTGAGATTTTCATCATCACAAAGGTAGTTTAAGTGATAAAGATGGGATGATCAAACGAGAAAGTATCAAACTTTTGGCTAATTTAAAATAATAATTATACGGTTAGTCATTATATCAAAGTTTTATCAATTTAACATGGGCAATTCAGTTTCAAAAGGGACAACCTGACTGACTTAAGTATAAAGAAACTCAAGCTGAATGTAAATTTCCAGAGGCAAGCATGAAATTTCATTGGTCAACTCAAGAGAAGGCATTGGTTTCAATATTGAATGAAAAATTATAAAGAAAGTCAAATAACACGATCCGTTAATTATGTCTATTCTCTCGGGAGAGCGACGGGGCTGATCTTATAATACAAAAGGACCCACTTAATTTTTTCAACGGCTAGATGCCACAAGATTCCTTCCTGGTTTTCTTGTCTCTCTCTACATATAATTTGTAAGGGTGATTAACATTTCCCCACTCAATGTTTGGCTTAACAACACCTTTTCAGCCGTGAATGTATAAATCATATTTTTTTTCCACTCAAAATCTAACTCATTCAATAGAAAACCTATGTTAAAAGGACCAATTAATCATTTTGTTTCCTAAAATTAAAAAAATGAAAAAAAAATTGTTAGAAAAATCTTTGCCAACTATTTAGACTACCATCTTATTTACTCTTATTTGAATTCCACAATCTATAATTACCTCTAGTCTTAAAATTTTCGTTAATTGATTATTGATTCGAATATACATTTTTAATTCTCACCCTTTATCAGGAGGATTTCGCCTTTTCTTTAATTAAACAAAACTGATTTGTCATTATTGTTTAAGTTATAAATCCTCTCGTAGAATCTAATATTAACCCCAAAATTCTTGATGTTTTTTTTTTTTTAATATATACTAATAGTGTAAAGCTTTTGTATGAGATATGTTAAGTGCCTCATAATAGGTTGCAAAGTGTTGGCACGTGCATTGAAGGATTTTCCATGGAGGCATTAGGAGTTAGCTCGAGAGAAGTGTAATTATGTTTTTTCCAATTAAAGTTTAATTATAAGCAAAGTAAAGAGCATAAAAATTCATCTGAAGAGAGGACAACAGCTTCAGAACTTGCATTACAAGTTATTGAGTCTTGTGAGGTTAAAAAGGTCAAAAGAGAGAGTTACAAGGCGATAATGAGGAGATGGATGGTAAAAAATAAAAAATTAAAATATAGTTCATACTCTAATTGTCAGATTAAAGATTAAAATAGGCTATTTTGGTGGTGGCAAATAGGAGCAAGATTGTGGTAAAGGTGGGTGAAGGGTCTTTTTAGGTGCAACTTGAACATGGTGATTTGAAGATAAAAAGAGGGCCGAATTTGAAGAAAAGAGAGGCGAAGGATAGGAAAAGGAAAATGGTGTGGGATGAAACATGACAAGAGAGAAGGTGAGAAAGTAAGGAGAGGCTTTTATGCGAGCAAATTTTGTAATTGTAATCTATACATAGTCCATCGGAGTCAGATTTCCATAATCGGAGTTAGGTTTTAGGTGAGGATATGTGATTTATTCATTTAATGGGTAGAAAAAGGTTTTTAGGCAAAAACTTAGGTGGGAAAATGTCAATCACTAAATTTGTAATTATTTGATTCTATCAACAATAAAACTAATAAACTAATAAAATTATATATGTTTATTTTAAAAATATAAATACATACATATTTATATATGTCATCGTATGATTGAATAATTTTAAATTAAAAATAAAATAATATTTAGTCATATAATACTATATATAAATATATATACCATATACGCATAATATTATTCCTTTATAAATACGGAAATGGGTTCCAACTTAAACCTATCAGCTACCAGAGTCAGAAGAAGAAATCGTTCCTCTTCCATCCATCAGACACAGGAAGAAGAAAATAAAGCTCTCAACAGAATGGTAAACTAATCTATCTCCTGCCTTCTATGACAGAAGAACCAAAAGCCTCTCTATTGTCTCTATGTTTCATCATACATTTGAGTTTCTTCCATCTTATTCTACGTAAAAGTCCAGCGTCTTTTGCCTTTGGCTAACCAATTGTTGCTTGATCACTCAACAGGTAACCAGCAAAGATGAAAAGACACAACCTAAACAAGAAACCAAGCTTGGAGGAAACAGGGCGGCTCTTTTTGTTTACGGTAACTATTTAACATTATCTTATCCAACTTGACACAAGTTTTCTGGGAAACTTTGAAATTTTCCCGTCCTTCTCATTTGGTTTTGTTAATGAAGAAACTGAATTTTGATTCGATGCAGCTACGGAAGCTCTTGAGAACATGGCATTTATCTCCAATGCCGTGAGCTTGGTAACTTATTTCTACGGATACATGAACTTCAGCTTAACAAAGTCTGCCAATACGCTTACCAACTTCCTGGGGACTTCATTTTTGCTGGCTCTCTTTGGAGGATTTATCACAGATACATATTTGTCAAGATTCAAGACCATTGTCCTGTTTGGATCCATTGAGTTGGTGGTAATGTTCCTCCCGATCCTCACACTTGGTTGACCTGCTAACTCAATTATTTCCTAAAATTCAATAATTGGGCAGGTAGGAAGAATACCAACGGCCAAAGCTCTGGCCTAATAACATCTTAATTAATGAGAAAAAGGGCTTTATGTACATGATGTTGCCTCCAGTTATGCACAAAAAGTTATTAATTACAGTGGATTTTATTGTTTGTATGCTGCAGGGATATGCTCTTCTAGCGGTGCAAGCACATTTTGATCAATTAAGGCCAGCTCCTTGCGGGGGTGCAGCTCGGCAAATGAATCAATGTGAGACTGCTGACAGTAGCCAAAACACAATACTTTTTGCTGGTCTATATCTGGTTGCATTTGGCACCAGTGGGATTAAAGCTGCTTTGCCTGCACTTGGAGCAGACCAATTTGATGGAAAGGACCCTAAAGAGGCAGCTCAATTGTCCAGTTTTTTCAACTGGTTTTTATTTAGCCTCACTGTTGGTTCCATAATCGGTTGCACATTCCTTGTCTGGATAAGCACCAATGTTGGTTGGCAATGGAGTTTTGGTATGTGCACCGTAGCTGTCTTGTTCGCTGTTGTGTTTGTAAGCATGGGCAAGTCACTGTATCGGAATTATGTGCCTAAAGGAAGCCCCATCGTTCGCATCTTACAGGTAAGGAATTGAACAATTTTCTATGAATAAAATTATACGTATAAACAATTATTACAGCCCCATTTGTTCTAAATATTCTTGAAATTAGGTGTTCGTTGCTGCAATTCGAAATCGCCACCTTCCAACACCAGAAATGGCTGATGAATTACATGAGGTTCTTGACAAAGAAGCAGGACTGCAAATTGAAATTCTTCAAAGAACCGATCAATTCAGGTATTTTATCAGTTTGCTAAATAGTTTTTGGGTTTGGATCAGTAATTGAAAAACATTTCATCCATCAAATTTCTCAGGTTTTTGGACCGAGCTGCAATCCTTACAACCAGTAGATTTTCTGGTTCATCTCCATCGATTACTCCAGGACCCTGGAGACTATGCACAGTGACACAAGTAGAAGAAACAAAGATTCTACTTCGCATGCTGCCGATTATTCTCAGCACTGTTTTCATGAACACATGTTTGGCTCAACTCCTAACTTTCTCCATCCAACAGAGCACAACAATGGATCCTCATTTGTTTGGATTTAAAATGCCTGGCCCCTCCCTTCCAGTCATCCCCTTAATTTTCATGTTCATTCTAATCCCACTATACGACCGCGTGTTTGTTCCCATTGCTAGAAAGTTGACAGGAGTCCCAACTGGGATTCGACTTCTTCAGAGAATCGGAGTTGGGCTGGTACTCTCAGCCATTTCCATGGCCATTGCCGGAATCATGGAAACCCGAAGGAAATCCGTGGCTGTAAAACACAACATGGTGGACTCTATCGAGCCTCTACCAATGAGTGTGCTTTGGCTTGGATTCCAATATGCTATATTTGGAGCGGCTGATATGTTCAGTCTGGTTGGACTGCTAGAGTTTTTCTATGCAGAGAGTTCAGCTGGAATGAGGTCATTAAGCACAGCCATCTCATGGTGCTCAGTGGCATTTGGGTATTTCTTAAGCACAGTGGTGGTAGATGTGGTGAACAAAGTGAGTGGTGGGTGGCTGGCCAGTAACAACTTGAACAGAGACAAACTCAACTATTTCTATTGGCTGCTTTCAGGTTTGAGTGTGGTGAATTTTGGTGTTTATCTGTTGTGTGCCCATTGGTACAGATATAAGAAGGATGAGGCAAATCAAGAGAAGGAAATTAGTGATGCTGATACCAAGGGAAAAAGAAAGTTTGAAATGGAGAAATTTTAGAAATAGAACGGCCCAATTCCTGAAAGATTGCTCCTGATATTGTTTGTATCAATCTATACTGCTTGTGTACATGTATAGTGAAATAGAAATAATGTTGTCCAAAGCTTTATTGCTGGTTGTTTAAAGGTGAATTCTACTTTGAGCTCTGACTGATCAATTTTGGTCTTGATTGTTGTTTGATCTCTGGCTCTTGTATGTCAAATTAAGGTTCATTAAAAACCACATGTGGCATGCCCAACGGAAGAAGCAAGCACACAAAACGTAGTATAATAAGCTGGGAGCAGACCAATTTGATGCTCAAAAGTAATGTTTTGCATAAATAGGTTTAAATTTCATGATATTTAAAATGGATCAATCCCTGCAAAATCTGGGTTTCTGGACCAGGCAGCAATCGTTAGGACCAATACTAATATCTGTGTATCCACATCATACAATACCCTCAGACCCCAGAAGTTAACGTTGAATTCAAACTAAATTTATTTATTCAAACCCGAAAACAAACTCAATTTGAACAAACTTGAAATGAGTTCAATTTTAAAAATGTTCAACTCACCAAACTCACAAGTTTGAAAATCTTTTATATAAATAGATTAAAACAATGTTGTTTTAATTAATACACATCAAAACAATATCGTTTTAATTATTTTTACTCAACTACATATCAAGTCCAACTTAAAGCTTAGTTTCTGTCAAACAATCTTGAAACAAGCTCAAAGATGATTCAATTCGAATTCAACCTAATTTAACAATCTTGAAAAATCCAGTCCTACTGGAGGGCGGAGGCTATACATGCTGGGGTTCCAATATCCAACACCTGGAGCAGCTGCCTTGTTCACTCTGGTTGGGCAGCTGGAGTTTTTCTATGCAGAGAGTTTAGCAGGTAATGAAAGCATTCAGTAAAGCCATTGAAACATCAATTTCGAAATAACCATCGAGGGTATAAAGAAAGTGGACAATGTAAATTTGTACAGAACAACAAATTTGCATTTTTTTTTTTTTTCCACTGCTGTGGAAGCAAGTCAGAATATGTGATTACAAAAAAGAAAGTGTCATCGGCCATGGTTGGGCCATCAATAGACTTACACACTGATTAAACAGATGAAACATTGAAACAATGTCCAACATAAACAGAAAAATGACACAAAAAGGAAAAATATTAACAGGAACTCATTCACGAGAGAGCAATAATAAAAATTGCATCTCAGTGAAACCAAGGTTTATCTAAGACCTTCTCTTGAGACAGGAAGCAACATGTTATGAAATTGCCACAGCATTCATGTTCGCACTTTGATAATTAACAGTGTCAGATACTCTGGAAGGCGGCCAATACCGAAATACTGATCTACCAACAATGTTTTCAATAGGAAGTGGACCCCTGGAATACACAAACATGTTGATATTAGATATTACGTTTAACAGTATAAACAAAAAATATTGTACCCACTAATTTGCACTAGTACTTATATAAATAAGTGATATTAAGATTCTAGACTTACCAGTTATGAGAATCGAAACTGTTGTTGCGATTGTCTCCCATCACAAAGACATAGCCATCGGGAACAACCTTCAGAAAGATCAAACAGAACAAATTGCCAAACTATCTTAGCCAATTTGAAATGTTGAGCAGCTTATTAATAATTCAAGAAGTTAGCAGATGTTATAGAAGAGAAGATATCAAAATAAATCAAGAAATGGAGAACAAGGGTACGAAAAAGTTACCATTGGGTCCATTTCATAAGCAAGAGGCTCCAAAATAAAATCTTCATCTTGGGCAACACCATTTACAAGCAATTGTCCATCACGAACCTATAACACATATATCAGATGTCAGAAAAGAGAGTATATGATAATTTTTTTCTACAAGAGATAAATTAGGAAATAAAGGAAGAACTAAAGTAAGAAATAGAATAAGTTGGATATATATCTACTTACTTCCACAGAATCTCCAGCCTTGGCCACAATCCTTTTTATGAATTCATAGCCGGAACTGTAACCAATTTCCTGCACAAAAATAAGGGAACAATCAAAAACCAGAAATAGTAAAGAATGAACTAACTAAAGATATCCTGATAAATGGACTTGAACAGAAACTTTGAAAGAATACCTGCAGGATGGGAGGTGCTTTGAAAATAACAACATCTGATACCTCAGGCTCTCTGAAAAAGTAGGAGACCTGATAAACCAACCATAAAATATTAATATCAGACAAATATAAAAAAAGATAAACTTATCTCTAAACCTTAAACATCTCCAATCCTCTTGCTTCAACACAACATCAAACATTTTAATCCAACAATAAAATTCTCTAAAGATCATTACAGGGAATTTATCTTTAATAAAGCTATATTTGACCCATTTAAACTAAAAAGTAAGAAATAAATGGTTTCATCTTTCAAGTACTTCTACACAGATTGGTAAATATGAAATGGGTTGTAAAGTTATGTATAAGATTACCAATCAGCAATAATTTGCCCATGATCAGACAATTTTACCATAGGCCAATTGAAGAACCCAATTTCACTACATACTTGTTTAACAAATTAGTTATATTACAGTACCAAGCCAAATAATATTTATTCTACAACTCCATATCCTTTTCTCCCATATAATTAAGATGAGTTAATATAGTTGACTTCACCTTCTCAGCCAAAATGCGGTCACCGACATCAAGAGTAGGGTACATAGAAGAGGAAGGAATCGATCTGGGCTCAGCCAAAAACGACCTGAATAACAAAGTAACGGTCACAGCCGTAAAAGCCGCCTTGGCATCCTCCGAACACATATTCAGCAACTTTGATAACCAACTTCCGCTCTTATCGAACTCCTTGGTTTTCAATTGCAAGCTAACATTATCATCATCATCGTTTCCACTATCACGATACTTTATATTATTATTAGTCCCTCCTTTATCCACGTAGTCACTCTCCGGGACTGATTCGTTACACGGCAGCCACTTCGATCCCTGAAGAAAGGGAAAAATCGAAGTGGCTTTAAACGGTGAATTACCGAAAACACCCATACTAGTTGCGGAAGAACCGGATACACATGCCGTTGACTTCATTAACGACACCAATCCCATAAGGATCGGACTGGTAGAACAATTGTCTCCTAAAAATTCATTAGCAATTGATTTATAAACTGAAGTTCTATGGTTTGTTTGGGATTGAAAATTTGGAGGAGGATCGACATCAAGTTTTTGGGTGTGACAGAAGATCCGCGGGCGAACAACACATTCATGGAAGGATCGTGTAGCAGTGGTGGTGGTGGAGCCCAGCCGGGAGCCGGCGTGGGCTAGGTTTAAGGCCACATAGCCGGAGAAATGGACAGAAACACGAAACGCCATATTAGCAATCTTGATAAGCTTGATGAGGATTAGGTTAATTGCGCTTTCGGAGATTAAAAGGGTTGATCGGAGAAACTCTAGCAAGCGATAAACACCATTGTCACAGGAGGATTCAGTGAACGAGAGACGGGAGGGTTGAATTGGGGATTTGGGTCAAAGCGAGGTCAAAAATTGGGAGCCGGTGTGAAATTGAGCTAACGATTTAGCTTTCGACCACGGCGAACTAAGACGGAGAGGAATCCGGAGTTTTTCTCTTCTCTCTGAGAGAGAGAAGTAGAGAGACTAGAGGGAAAACGCCGCGATGAATGATTTTTGAAGTCGACGAATTAAACAACAAAGATGAGTGATGGCAAACGTGTATATATAACGGCGGCTGTTGACCAATTATGACCATGAAGAGTGGACTGAATAATTTACGAAAATACCCTCACAATAATCCTTTTAACATGAATATATTAAAATAAATAAAATATTATTTCTAAGGTAAAAATAACAAAATTTTTAATATTAAAATTAAATTCAAATGAAATTTAATTTAAATATAAATTAATTTAAATTTATAATAACAGGGTTAGAAGGTTATCTTTAAATAAATAATATATTTGATAATATAAATAATATTATTGATTAAATGAATAATATCATAGAATAAATAAAAAAAATCGAATTTAAACAAAATTATTGATTTAGGGAACTAACTTGAATTCAATTAATTTTAATAGGATATGAATTCAAATTTGGACTTGTCCAATTATTCACAAAATAAAATTGCCTATATATATTTATAAAGCAATAACTTAAAAACAATCTATTAACTATACAAATTGGAATTTTCAACCAGGGGAGATATTTCTTATTATAAAATTAAATGCGCATAATTTGATATTTCAAAGTGTTCTGGCGAAAGACTGAAAGGAGATTTAAAAAAATAAAAATAAAAATAAAACTTCTTAAACAATAATTTTTATAAATATTAATCTGTTTGTATTCGGAAGATAAATGGGCGCACGGAGGGAGGAGGTCAATTTTGTCATTCTATGTGGGGGCAAAGAGTAAGGGTAAACTGGGTAATTGATAAATGCATTATTTGACTATGACCAGGGATGGTCTTCTTCGTGTTGCCTTCCTACAACTTCCCCGATGTGCAAAATAAGTTGACCAGTCAACATTACAAATTCATTAATTGAGTTCACATAAAAATTTCTTGTAATTCTTTTTGCCCCCTATCTTTGGAAAAATTGAAAGTACATCCTCTTAGAGACACATAAAATAAAATAAAATTATATTTACAAACATTTTCTCCTAATTCAAATGTAGTAAAATGGGATTATAACTTCTATTTTAAAATCATTCAATTACATATTATTGCATTATTTAATATAAATAAATTAACAAAAAATAATTATATAAGAAATATTTACAACTTTATTGTTAGGCTTATCTATTAGTTAAAAAAGCATATTGTATATCATTTATACGATTTGAAATAATCAATTTTATATTTGTTGAACGACATTCAAAGATTGAGTTTATTTGGCAAGCTTTTTTAAATCTATGTAAAACTTTTGTATATTTTTTTTAATATTTGGGGAATCTTATTCTATTTTGTCAAACAGGCAAAGTCTGAGGTTATCGGATAATTTACGGTTTTATTTTGTTGTAGTAATTTATTATTTGATTTTAAATTAATCGATCCAATATTTTTACATAAGAAAAATATCATGATAATCGAACTTTGACCCTTTGCGATAGAGTCATTTCATTTAATCACACAAGCTAACTTTTGATATCAATTTTTCTAATCGAACAACTATTATATTTTTTCACGAAATAAAATCTTATACATCTACTTTTGAATATTTAATTAAATATTTAAATAATATATTGTAATATAATTAAATAATTATTAATTAAAGATAAAATTTTATTTAATTATATAATGATATATATAATTAAAATACACAATTAGATACTTAAATAAAACTTTGTATTGTTCTCTTTCACAAAAGTTATAATCTAATAAATTTTGCTTTCATAAAATTGTATCAGGACCTTTGGAGAGTTTAGGAAATTTCAAAAGTGGTTGGGGGTGAAAAGGAAAATCAGAAGAGAAGGAGGATTGTCAGAACTGCCCAGGTAATTTCCCACGTTGCTTGAAAGAGTGCCGGCCGCTCCTTAAGTGGCGAGGCGACAAAGGTTGTGACGGAAGCGCATACTTCAGCTGGTTGAATAGAGGCTACGTCAAACACGTTTCAATCTTTTTCAAATTCTGTAGGTGGAACGATTATTTCTAAATTTTTGGATTAATATATAAATTGAAAGGAACTTTTTCTCTAAAAGTTTATTGGTAGTACATTGAAGTAAAGTTAGAATTTTATAATCACAAAACAGATTGTTGGAAAAACTGAACTGAAAGGAGAACTTAATCCCATTTAAGAGCTAAAGCTTTTTTTTCATTCACAATATATCATTACCCAAATAAAAACATTAGCAATCATTGACAGGAGATCATCTTGGTGTTTGGTTAAAGGATAACTTAATCCAAGTCCATAGTAATAGTGAAATCAATCCAAGCCAAAAGATCTAATCGAATTCAACTTATTTAAGATGAAGAGCCCAACCATTTATCTTGTGTTTGAATCCAATTTGAATAGTTTGAGTTTGATCCTAATTGTAAGTCGGGTTTGAGGTAGGTCAAAGACTTAATAAAAAATTTTTTTTGAAGTTGAGTCACGTTACATCTAACTTGAATTCAAAGATTTATTATGTCTCATCCATAGTAGTAATTGTTTGGATCCAAAGAGTATCTAGCAAATATGCTCTTAAATATTTTTTTTTATTCAAATAGATAATAAAATAGGATTACAATTCTTATTCTAACATAATTAATTATAATCATTCAATCTATTAGATTCGTATGAATTTAGATTAACGATTCTTTTAGCTCATGATATTTAGTAGTAGAATAAGGTTTAGATCTTAAGAAAAGTAGAATCTTGGATTAGCAAAACATCAAACTTAAATTAGAGGTGTAAATATGAGCTTAGAAGAAATGAAGTCAGATTAAACTATGTACAAGAAAGGCAATAGCGACAAGACTAATTATCTCTTCATCACCAATTAGAATCTCATATGTTGAACCTCTTAGGCAAAGAAGATGGATGTAAAAGAGCATGCACAAATAGGTAGCTCATAAATTCTCAATTCCCTACAAGTGAGTTTTGCATCTCATAAGCACATAAATGGGTCTTTGATGCACACTTTAATGACGTGGCTCGTGAAGTAGAGTTACACCTAGGCAATTGGAAAGGAGAGCCAAACCATTGAGCAATACTAATGGATGAGTGCGACATAGTGTTTGACATGAAGCTCATGAGGCAATACAATGTGATGTCAATGCCTTGTGGCAATGTGGTTTACATAACAAATTGAGGTCCATGCTTCATTCCTATTGTGGTCAAATCATCGTCTCATTTAATTCATCTAAATTTGATGCAACTATTGAGTGATGAAGATGTGAGAGCAAAGATGAGTTACATAAGGAAGAACAAACCAATAATTGATATTGTAAGGTCTATATAAGAACAAGACTATGTAAAGGAGAATCAACAACATAGATTCATATTTGAAAAAGGTTCAAAAGTTTAGACAATTTTATAAGTATAATGAGAAAATTATACAGTTAGATAAGAGAGGATATCATATCTAACTTGAATTTAAAAGTTCATTAGACCCATTTTATGATGAGAGATGTCGCACCCCCAAATATTAAGGTTGAAGGAGAGCGCTAAGTGTTGTATACGAAGAACATCTGGAAAAATATGCTAGAAGCTTTCATTATGTTATATAATATTTTAGACAATAGAATAGACCATCCAACTTATTGTGAACTATACAGAAGAGTTTTCTCTTAATCTCATTCTTTACAAGTTTTTCGTATATTTTTTTAAATTCTCTGTGTATTGTTAGCTTTACCTAGAATCAAACATTAACTTGCATGTTCCACGACCGCACAATTGTCTTCTATTATAAGGTCCTAGACCTTACACATAAAGTAGCAAAAAATGTTGCCATAAGCAGACCCAATTTCTAAATGTGCCTGTATCATTTTTTTGTACCCCAACTTGAAATGGGTGCGGCGTTGGGCCATTGTTTGTTCAATTAGTTCACACCCAATGGGCCAGAATTCTTTTGGCAAGACTTGATAAAAACAAAGTGTGCGATTATTACAAACAATAAAATTATATATATACCTATTATAAATATATAAATATATATATATTTATATATATATATATTATTATATGATTAAATAATTTTAAATTAAAAATAAAATAATATTTAATTATGTAATAACATATATAAATATGTACATAATTATGTATTTAAAATAAATACACGTAATATTACTCAATTACAAATAGGGAAAAAGAATTGGAAAAGAACATAGTCCCATTCCATTTGTGGCATAAACATCTGGGAACGGAAAGATAAATTAAACAATAGCGCCGATCTCACTTTCGGCTACTGAACTTTGTCTAATGTGGCCCATTCCCCCTCCCTCTGTTGGAGTCATTGGCATTAACATGCATGCTCAGTCGCTTATGCAAGAAAACAACCTGATGTTTAATATCATACGCAATGTCCTCTAGTCATCATATAATCCAAAGGCGTGCCGGACACACCTTTCTTTTTTTTTCTAAACAGAAATCATTTATCTTTTTATGATTAAATTACTCCTATGAAATATGTAAAATTTAAGATTTAATAATTAATCTTATAATTATTATACTAATTAAGCTTAAATTTTAATTTTAATATATTATTAACAGATTTTGAATTTATATTCTCTTATTTAGATTATGAGTAAATTTAAATCGTATTTAGTTTAAATTCAAATTAAAATAGTTAATTTTTTTAAAATTAAATCTAACTTAAAATAAGGGATATTTGATTTGAATTAATAGTTTAAATTTAAGTTTTTTATTTATAATTTAATTCAATTTAAATTTATAATTCAAATTTATGAGTTAAATTTATAATTTGAATTTATTATTTATTAATAAAATAATATTATTTTTTTCAATTAAATTCAAACTAATTTTTAATTATAATATTTGAATAAAATTTAAATTAAATTATTTTATATCGAATTGAATTAAAATAAACCGATATTTCAACTCGATTCCGTCTCTTTCCACCTCTGTTTTGGATGCCCCCGCTCATGGGACGGGTCGCTTCTTCATTTCATTGTTTGCGGGAGAAGGCCGGCAGTCAGCAGTTAATAAGCTGACCGATAGAGACAGCCCACGCGAGAAGATGGCACGTGGTTTTGTCGGTAAAACTGACACTTTTACTATTCTTTCAGTATTATTAGTCCATTTTTTCAAAGTTACCGCCACACACAATACATCGTTAATAACTCCACTTGCAGGTGCTCTTTCCGAGCGTGCACTACTTCATTCTCACGCGCCTCTTATTTTCTATTTTTGTCGACCTTTTCAGAGTGACCTCAAGCGCCAACCCAACACTTAATAATTAATGTTGAAGAATTTATTTCTTTTAGCTTTTTAACGCGCCTACAGTCGCGTGCGAGATCCTGGCCCAATCCCACCCTTCTCTTGACACCCAGAAACGGACATCCCGGAGGCAGAAGTAGGACCCGTGGAAATGATTCGTCATTGAACGCTATAATCTTGTTTGATTATCCCTCTGACCCACAGATCACGTTGAGCCCTCACCGTAATCACCGGTTTCTTCCCTCACACAAGTTCATCCCCACCCTCGCTCTCAGTATATAAGAAATTGTCGCTTGTACCAATGCCATCACACAACATCACTACCGTCAAAGCTGCCCTTTTATTCTCTCTTGCAAAATCAATGGTGTAGATCATAAAGGTGCAAACTTTCATGTTGCAGTTGCGTATCATTTTCCACTGTGTCAATCACCAGCACCACCATTTCTGCATTTCACATATTCCTCAGTTTTATCACACTGAAGCCTGAAAATAATATAATAAAGAACAAAAAGCGACAGGAAAAAGAGAGGCTAGAGAATAAACACAGTTCAACAAAGAAGCACTAAGTGGTTGCAGTTGCATAGTGAAGCATTAGCTAGCATGGAAGAGAGGCCAGAGACGGAGCTGATATCCATTCCGGCAACTCCACGTGCTTCAACGCCGGAGATACTAACGCCATCAGGACAGAGATCGCCAAGGCCAGCATCAAAGGAGGCAAAATCTTCTGTAGCATGGACTCCGACTTCGTTTATATCCCCGAGATTTTTGAGCCCCATAGGGACTCCAATGAAGAGGGTTTTGATAAACATGAAGGGTTATTTAGAGGAAGTTGGACATTTAACCAAGCTTAACCCACAAGACGCTTGGCTTCCGATCACTGAGTCACGTAATGGAAATGCTCACTACGCTGCGTTTCATAATCTGAATGCTGGTATTGGGTTTCAAGCGCTTGTCCTGCCCGTGGCGTTCGCTTTTCTTGGCTGGTATGCCTTTTACTTATTTACTGGCTTTGCCACTCGATTCTTTTGTTTATGAAAACAAGGTTAGACAGTAGACATTGCTTGAAGAAATGGCTTTGCAGAGGAAAAGTACATGACTCAAGCAATAAATATCAGTGAAAATCCTGTCATGGCCGTTGGTTATCTTGTTCAGTACTTAGCTTTTTAATGTTTTTGCATGTGTTTCTTATTTTACATAAAATTAACAATTTTCATCTCTAAATTGGAGGCTTTCAGATTTCCATGTTGCTACATATCCTTTAGTCATCTTGGCTTGTGTCTTAATTACTAGCTTGAAGATGAAAATTTTGTTATCTATTCATCGTTCTTCCAGTCATGCACTGTAGCTTTTTTATATTTCGTGCTTTATACTGAAGTACAATAGACGAATCTTCTAACTTTATTTATTTTTACACTCTGTCTCTCACTTTCACCTATGCATGCTCGTCATGATATTTTATCATTAACATTTATTTGGTAGTGGGTCTACAAGGAATTTTTTATTTAAATTATACCAATAAACATCCTTGAGGCAAGTCACTTCGTTTCTTTTTCTTTTGCTTTGACAGAGGTTGAATCATTCTAGAGATTTCCCATCTCTTTTTCTGGGGGCCATTGCCAATTCTGTTTTCTTCATAGAAAGGATCAGGACACAGGCCCATTTTAATCTAATTATAGTTTTCCCCACTATTGGTATCCATTACTCATGATTTCAGATAATAGCCACGATTCATAAGCATGTTCACAAAGTAAATTAATATGTTCGATTGAAAATGAATAGAAAATTCTTGAAATATCTATTTTCTTTCTTTCTTTTTTCGGAATTTTCCTAATTTATTTTCTATATCCTTTATGGAAATCAGCATACTCAAGGAAAAATGTAAAGAAGTTGTCAAGTTAGTTAGAGATTACTCTGTTTCCACCTTTCAGGCCGCACCAAAACAAAGGCTTATTGCTTGAACTTTGTGAGAAATTGAACATCGAAATTGAAACTCTTATTGTCACAAATGGGCACTGAATTTGTCCTTGAAGGATCCCCTAGGCCAATTAGATTGCTAATTTGAATATGACACCTTTCATCTTTACAACATTTTTTAAAAGAATTTTTTATTGAAGTGCTTAGAGGAACTAAAAAATGTATTGATTGACTTGGTTTGCCTTCTATGATGTCTTCATTAGGAGTTGGGGTATACTTTCATTGATAATAGCCTATTGTTGGCAACTCTACACCTTGTGGATGTTAGTTCAGTTGCATGAAGCTGTTCCAGGAAAGAGGTATAACAGATATGTGGAGCTAGCACAAGCAGCCTTCGGTGAGAATTCATACTTATACAATAAAGTTAAACAAAAAGGAATGTGGTTTATTTAAAAATGTGATAATGGCCATTTTTATTTATAATGACTTACACATATAATTCTTAAAACCATTTAACTTACATTTTACTCATATGGTCAGATTACACAGTCAGTACCTGAACATTTGCAAGGGTTGTAAAACCATAAGAATATAAACCGTGGACTAAGTCTTTAATCTCGTTTTCTGCATTGTCTCTTTTATATTTATCTGAAATTTTCCATGAAGGATTGAGACATAGAATCCTAGGTAAACTGCCAAGGAACTAACCAGGAAATCAGGGGAGACTTCTTTTAAAGATATTCATTCATGTCGTGATATGTGTTGCATTGGAGAGACTTAATGCAATATGCTATATCTTTTGCAGGGGAGAGACTTGGTGTCTGGCTTGCTCTCTTCCCAACTGTTTATTTATCAGCAGGAACTGCAACAGCGTTAATTCTGATAGGAGGAGATACGTTGAAACTATTCTTCCAGATAGTTTGTGGACCTCTCTGCTCCTCAAATCCTCTAACAACGGTTGAGTGGTATCTGGTGTTCACTTCTCTATGCATTGTCCTATCTCAGCTCCCAAACCTCAACTCAATTGCAGGGCTTTCACTAGTAGGGGCTATAACAGCCATTACTTACTCCACCATGGTGTGGGTACTCTCTGTTAGCCAACAAAGGCCACCATCAATCTCTTATGAGCCCCTTTCATTGCCATCTTCCGCAGCTTCTCTCTTTTCTGTGTTTAATGCACTTGGAATTATAGCATTTGCATTTAGAGGCCATAATTTAGCTATGGAAATACAGGTATAAATGGATGAACGATTTTTGAAGCACCTAGCAAAATCAGTTATATTTAAAAGCGTTATATTCATTATCTGAAAGATTTCATGATCTCATTAAATATTTTTCAGGCAACAATGCCATCTACTTTTAAGCACCCAGCGCATGTGCCTATGTGGAAAGGAGCCAAAGTTGCCTATGTATTCATTGCTATGTGCCTGTTCCCAGTAGCAATTGGAGGCTTTTGGGCTTATGGAAGTCATGTAAAATCTTTATTCCTTATGCAAATGATTGCTGAAACATCAATATAAGGCAGAATTGTAGAAGTTCCAATTAGACTTTAAACTGCCCTGAAAGGAGGGGATATATAATCTTTTACGTTACTTTTAAATTTAATTAACTGGCTTTGTTTAATTACCTAAAGAATTAAGCCTTCTCCATTGTAGATATTTACTGTAAAGTAATTTTCTTAGAATCTTTAAAAACAAGAAATTTAAGGCACGAGGTTTACTTGACTTATTCTCTATTCTTTTTTTCCTTGTTTCAGATGCCTTCTGGAGGGATGCTCAGTGCCTTGTTCGAATTTCACAGTCATGATATTTCAAGAGGACTTCTTGCTGTGACCTTTCTTCTAGTTGTGTTCAATTGTTTAAGCAGTTTTCAGATATACTCGATGCCCGTTTTCGACAGCTTTGAAGCTAGCTACACAAGTCGTACCAACCGCCCTTGCTCAATTTGGGTTCGATCTGGTTTTCGGGTCTTCTATGGATTTGTCAACTTCTTCATAGGTGTGGCACTCCCTTTCCTCTCCAGTCTCGCTGGTCTATTAGGAGGACTCACTCTTCCTGTCACATTTGCTTACCCTTGCTTCATGTGGGTTCTCATTAAAAAGCCTGCAAAGTACAGCTTTAATTGGTACTTCAATTGGACCCTAGGTTGGTTAGGTGTGGCATTTAGCTTGGCTTTCTCCATTGGGGGCATTTGGAGTCTGGTGAACAATGGACTTAAGTTGAAGTTCTTCAAACCCAGTTAAGAATAAGATGAAAGCGGCCAAAAGGAGCACAAAAACTCTAAACGTTTCAAGTGGGAATGTGGGATTGTCCTATTTGTTCTTGATATTTTCAGAGAATTCAAAACTTAATATATGCATATATACGATATGGTGCATAGGATCACAGTTTCATATAAGTTGGGACAAATTGTCTTCTCCTAGTGTTATCCTGATCTCTTGTCTGTCTACTTTACGAATTTCATAGTAATTTGGTGAGGGTTGTGAAGCTTGACCAATTCACTTGTTAAAAGCATCAGTCGAATTAATTGAGCTTCGGTTTGTGAATTGGATGACTCCATATCATTTTGTTGTTCTGTTTTCCTCTTTATCATACTTGATTACAATTATAGTAACTTGAATCCTAATCTATGGTCCATTTGCCTAATGTGGTCATACACAACTTTGGATCATTGCTTCTTTCCACTATATATGCCATTTATGCTGACATTGCATCAATGATAAAGATCATCAATTGACCAAGAAAAAAGCTAGAAATCTATACTGTTGGTGGTGATATTTTCGCATGCGGACTTTGAAAGGTTTCATTATCATCGCTCTGCAAAGGAGGAACACCTCATAATATCAGACATGAATCATGATTCCTTCTTTTTCATACATGGAACTGATGCTGAATGACTCTGTTTCCATGCGGTTGAGGCTGGAACGGGGAAGGAGATCTCTATTTCTCAAACTTCGAAGTGCTTTTGTTGAAAGTTTTGACAGGTGGATGCTTCTGGGAATATTCATACCCTTGATAAATTTTCCAGGCTAGTCAATGGACATTGAAGCAGAAGAGAAATGAGTCTGTTCATTTGTTAAAGATGAATAATGGAAGTAATAGAGTTCATATTGTATGATGTCCATAATTTTTCCAACACTAAAACTATGTATACCTAATTTTAAGTATTTAATTATATATTT
This sequence comes from Mangifera indica, assembly GCF_011075055.1. Classification (NCBI taxonomy): domain Eukaryota; kingdom Viridiplantae; phylum Streptophyta; class Magnoliopsida; order Sapindales; family Anacardiaceae; genus Mangifera; species Mangifera indica. The sequence continues at coordinate 11,429,072 of NC_058155.1, forward strand.
AAATAATATATAATTATATTATTGTGTGATTTTAAATTATCGGTAAAGTAATATCAATTACATGATGATATATCATTTAAATCGGATGCTTAAACTTAAGTGTACAGTGAAAGCATTGTAGCCTTATGCACACGTTAAATGCATCTGAGGATCACTACACTGTTTGGAGGCATAATTAAAAACAACCACCCACCAAATCCACATTATTCCACAGTCATTTCTGGTTTTCAACATCATGGTCCATTTCTTTTGTATTGATCTCACTCACCATTCAAACAACTATTTCAGTTTGAGGGTCACATTGCGCATGCAGAAAAATGGATATAGTTTTTAAAAGATGAAATCATGACACTACCAAAAACTAAAATAAATTATGGAAAGAAATAGAAACCCACCTGGTTGTTTAATCAGGGAAAAAACAACAAATATTAAGAAATAAAATAATCAACAATGAAGTTGACTGAGCAATATTAACAGCTATAAACAGAGACACCTATTAATACTGGAGTCATTTTGTTCTTCCCCTTCATTCATTTCAAATTAAAGTCGCATGGTTGGTGGGATGTCATAGCTATTCCTAGATAAGGTTGCACAATCAAACTAGCAAATATGGCTCAATATTCTAATTCAATTGGCAGCTTAAGCTATTCAACGTTTACCCACCTTTGGTTGTGGGCTCTTTTCTTGTTTTATTACATATCCACGCATAACAAAGAGACTAACCCTTGTTTCCATACTATTCTTTTGAAATTAAATCGATTATACTGAAAACCCAACAATAACTAAACAGATGGATCAAGAGTTTGCTTAATATATTGCCCATAGATTTCGAACCTATCTGTCGTAATTGGACAACCCACCTTTGCCACTCAAACTTACTGTGACAGGAGTTGGTATTCTTGGTTTATAAAACAACTACTTTCAATCATAGTATTAATTTCTGGTCTGGTCTGTTCATCGGATACTGGTACATTATATAGACGATAACTAGATTGCAGCACTTTCCATGACTGTAACTTTAACCAGAATAGCTCCTTTAGACTTGAGTAAGCTAGATTTGTGTGAAAGCAAGCAGAAAGAGTGTTGTTGTTTAGGGATGAATCCAAATTCCATACTTGATGACAACCAACCAAGAAAGAAACTGATTATAATATTTAAGAAAGTAACTGCTAGTTTTCTTCCATTGATTAGATGGGAAGATTTACAGAGCCATGCATGAAAAACGAAACCTTGATAAAGCAACAAGGACACCACTGTCCCGTCAAAAGGAAGCCCCAATTCAGCTGAACTGAGTTTCAGAGTCACATTCGATTTTTTATATATGTAATATAGCCTACCTGTGGTCGATTATACCACAACCATGGTAAGAACTCGATCCTAAAACTATAACTAAATTCAAAAGCCACCCAAACGCAGAGGACATTAAAAGAAAAACCCTTTTTTGATTGAAATGATGAAGTAATATGGAGCTTTATTTCAAGCCCTGTCCTGGAGTGGATATGGCAAGACCAGACCAAGCAAAGTAATCTTCACCAAGCACCATACAGTTACCATTTTCTTCATTACTCATCATCTGCCATGGGTTGCACCCAGAAGAAGCAGCGCCACCCATTGCAGCACCAGCAACGCTAGAACTAGTTCCATTAACACCGGGATAAGAAGAAGCAGCTCCAGGAATTTCCCAAGCACGAGTACCACAAAAGCCAAGCTCCAATTCTTCGAAACATGACCCCATACCCATATTATACCCATTAAAACCTTCCAGGTTCATAAAATTCTGGCCTTGCATGTTGCTCAACATCGCAGTAAAGTTTGCACTCGCAGGCACATTCTCATTGAGGTTCAGACTAACGTCAGTTGTCGAAACTGAAACAGTTTCGGAGTTAACAGAAGGCAAAGCAGAAACATGGTTAGTGGAAATGGACATGGGTTCATGGGTCACGGTGGATGAAGACGAGTTGTGTGCAGAAGATGAACAAGAGCGTGTGCGCTTAGAGTTCTTGCGGGTTCCACCACCAACGGGAACGTTACGGAGGGTCCCGCCATGAGTCCAGAAGCGACGGCAGGCCTTGCAGAAGTGACGTGGCTGAGACAGATTATAGTTGTTGTAGTAGCAAAACTTGGTGCTTGTTGAGTCGCATCTTGGGCAGGGCAGCGATTCAGCCATCTTAGGCGGTGGGTGTGTGCTCATGGCGTTCTGCGTTCGTCCCAGTTTCTGCTCACTAACATCTGAACGCATTTCGTGGCTATGGTGATAGAAACTTGTGAGAGGAAACAAGAGAAGATGCAAAAGAGTTGAGAGAAAAAGAGAGCGATGTAATAAGAGTGAAAGACAATCACCGACTATATAAATATGTAAAAGGTTAAAGTTGAGTTGGTTCTGAGCCTAAGCAGCGGTGGTGGCTGGTGGGCTTATTTATTGCACGACGTTTTAAATTGCCTCGGCTTGGCTTGCGGAGCTAGATGTTATTGGTCAAATAAGGGCTTGTTCTGTTTCTCCCTATTCTCCTTCTCCGAGTCCATGTTTATGCTAAGAAATGAAGTGTCGATCGAAGAGGACCGACAACATCATTGATGTCGGGCAGCGTGGGAATCAATTATTGGGTTGCCTGCTCTGTGTGGAGGCTTGAATGGCTGTGCCTCCCTATTCTCCTTCTCTTTGCACACTAAAGATTCTCTCTCGTACCTACTGAATTGTCTGTCCCCGGATTTATCGGCCTCTGTGATTTCAACTTCATTAATTTCTAAAAATCTGGTATTTAAAAGAGGGAAGCGAGCTGGGTTTCTGTTCAAAATTCAGACTTTGTTGTTGCAGTGGACAGACTAGACACACTGAACATGAAGCCACTGCAGACCCACAGAGGACCGCTCATCTATTTTGACCACTGATGTTACACGTGTCACTCAGCAAGGACTCGTTCATGGCATCAGCCTGCTGCACGCAAGCCGCTCCAGCCGAAGTCACTTTATTTGTCTCTCCTCTGTCTTTCATTTTTTGACAGTCTCTGTGACTCTGACTATTGAAGGATTTTCCTTTAAGTTTCTACTCATGGTAACGTAAATTGGGTTGTGATTTGAATGACAGAGACAACACAAGGGCCCTTCAATTGCTTTCAATTCCCAGAATAATGTATTGAATTTGGGAGTAACCAATTATAACCAGGCGATGGAGTTGGGTAGGTGACTGTCTTTATCACTGTAATTCCATTAATGGGTTAACTTCCAAGACAAGAATTGACTCTGCTTAAATCTGAACTACCGAATTCTTACATACAACACGTCAATCTCAATCAAACTGATGCGTTAAGAAATTGGTCATCCATGCCGGTGGGGCGGTTTGACTACTTGACCCTCTGCACTGATGTGGCCCCATCGACATCAGCCTCATTGCCACAATTATTCAGTGACTTTCTTTCATATTGCTGCAATAAGTTTTTCTATACTTGCAGTATGAAATTGACAACCAAGACTGACTAAAAGGCCTAACCATTCATGTTGGCCGAAACCCTTTTCTCTTGTCTCAGAGATCTGCAGCTCTTGTTGGCTATTTCTGCAGATTCTGTTCAGTTTGATCAGGTTTTATGAGAACCAAACCCATGGGGTAGAACTAATTGGGACTACTGTTTTAGAGATCATTGGATGTGAACTTATTGCTTTGGTTGTTGACTGAGGTGGATTCGAGTGTAGTTAGCTCAAACAAATATCTAAATTTGGTTCAAACGGATCAAATTAGAGCAACAATAATATCTTTTTATAATTTTTGTGTGACTACTAAAATTAAGAATTTAGCAGAAAATTAAATGGAAAAAGAACAGAAATGAAATCCAACAAGAAATAGTCTTTTTTAACTGTGCATTGCAGAAATGGATTACTTAAACTTACTAGCCTAAATAGTTTAAAAATCCGAAGGCACCATTAAGTAAACAGACCAAATAAGTTGTGTGGAGAACAGGATGAGTCCTTTATGAGGTGTTTCTGCAATTCTAATTTCTGGGCCTAATGTGTGCATGCAGAGGATGAAGTTTGCGAGTGATGAAGCCAACTGTATCAATATTATCTTCTTCACCATCTCTCAGTCTCCACTCGAATTCCTGCACCAACCTGCCTATAGCTGTGCAAGCTATCAACATGGCCTGAAGAGAACCTGCGCAGACCCTCTTTCCAGCTCCAAAAGCCATTGTCTTGTGCAGATCCATGGGATCATATTTTTTGTCAAGAAATCTCTCAGGCTTCCACACTTCAGGATTTTTCCATTCTTTCTTATTCATATATCATCCGTAAATGTTTATGGCAATCTATTCAAAAACAACTTAAATGTCAATTTTGCCGACAAATTTACTTTCTATATATAGTAGGATTACAATACTAACCTCACTTCCAGCAGGGACATAGAATCCACCTATTTCAGCATCTTCATGAGCAAATCTCAGAGGAACTACTGGAGCTGGACTGTACTTCCGGAGGGTTTCATGGAACACAGCAGTTAGGTAAGGAATCTGGGCCATGTTTTCCTCTGTAATCTTCTTTGACCCACAAACATTTCTGATTTCCTGAAAAAGAACATCCTGTTGTACACAGTCGGAATTATCAGAAGCAAAATTACATTACATCTATATAGCACATAAATGGAAATACGAAAACATAGAGACGTGAAAATGAAATGATTAATATTATTTTTCAACATAGACGTGACAAAATGTATAAATATAAAAAATATAAGAGTTTTTTTCTGTTATAAATATCAAATTCAACAACTCCTTAATAATAATAAAGTGTACACTCAATTAGGGATGACAATTTGGACCCGATTTTAGAAGCCCCGACCCTCCCCGACCCTAACGGGGAGGGGATTCCCCGATAAAAACGGGGAAAGGGGCGGGGATGGGGATGAAAAAAATCCCCGTAATCGGGGACGGGGATATATGTGTCCCCGCCCCGCCCCGCCCCGCCCCTCCCCTCCCCTCCCCGCCCCGCCTCGCCCCACCCCCTAAACCTAATATATTAATATAATAATTTCTAAACTATTAAATTTTAGAAATTTTTACATTATGATTTATTAAAACTATAACTTTAATTTTACTAATTTTTTGAATTATCAATTATTAGTTTTTACTAATTTCTAAACTATTAATCTAATATATTAAAAAAACCCCAAAATCTCATTATCATAAAATGCAAATGCATCAAATTAATTTTATTTCAACTTCAAAACTTAGTTAATCAATCCACCAGATTTTACACACAAAAAATAATAAATTATAAACTTGATAAAATCAATTGAAGTGAATGAAAAGTGTTAAATTTAATGTTATTATAAAATTACCCTAAATCACATACATGAAGAGCTACTAATGAAGAGATTGATTATTGCATATTGTTAGATTTTATGAAAACTTTATATTTGAACTAAAATAACAAAGAATATTTTATAGCTCTTGTAGCAAGTGATTTTTTGAGAAAATATGATTTATTTTATTTATTGAAATATATAAAAGAATTAAAATTTATATTTATGGGTATAGGGAGGGGATTTTTCCCCGCGGGGAGCGGGGATGGGGAGGGGATTTTTCCCCACGGGGACGGGGCGGGGATGGGGAGGGGATTTTTCCCCGCAGGGACGGGGAGGGGATGGGGAGGAGATTTTCCTTCACGGGGAGGGGACGGGGATTATTTTTTATCCCCGCAACGGGGACGGGGATTGATATCCCCTACGGGGACGGGGACGGGGATTGATATCCCCTCCCCGCCCCTCCCCATTGCCATCCCTACACTCAATCAACTTATTTATTAATTAACAATCAATTAAACAGTGTATATCAAATTTGACGAAACCAATTTTTCCAGCATTTGCCAATGGTTGGAAAAGCAGGAGAAAGAGAGGAGATGAATTTTAACACACTAGATAAAAGATATGTTTTAATACATTAGCAAAAATAGGAGATGAAATCAGAGTCACCGTTTAAAATTGGGGAAGAGTGTGAAACAAGAAATAAGTTAAAAACAAAGGAAAATAAATGCGTTTCAAATTTTTTTATATTTTCGAAACACCCCCAAAACGTTTCATACCAATTTTGAAGCAGTTCAGAAAAGAAAACATTTCGGAAACGTAGAAATGCATCCTAACTTTACATAGAAAGCCATAACAATGAACTAACAGGCCATCGGTTAACCTGGCGGGTTGGATCTTTGGCAAGCTCATAGATAGCCCATTCTGTTGCAACCAAAGGAGTATCTGCAGCCTCAATGATTGTCTCCCAGAGTAACATAGTTAGTTGTTGCTCTGTCAGGGATTTACATTCAGATAGCAAGAAATCAACATAACAGTTTCGTTCCTGTGAAGATTGAATCAAGGAACATATTAAAACCATGGCATTAAAGGATGGAAACACCTGTGTCTCTGGAACAGAAGACTACCTCTCCTGAGGCAATTCGTTTTTTCTCCTCATTCACTAGAGCATTGGTCACAGCAAGTCTGCGGGAACTTACTCCTTGAATTTTCATCTCTATGCTCCTGTTGGGGATCCATTTTAGATATGGGAAGAAGTCTCTCCAATCTACCTCAATGGCACCCTGCGGCATGTCTGTCACTAAAATTTTATGTATCTCCTCTTTTGACAAAGTGGCTCCAAGCTCCTGCACACATATTGATTCCACGTCCCTTCCTACAGCCTGGAAATTCCATTATCAGTGCATAATGTTTCAGTCAAGCCTGAAAATTTCCCAGAAAATGATTGAACTCACTTCTTTCATTGCTAATCCGAAAAGTTCAAACTGGAAAACTTTTCTGAAATTCACAGCTTCCACAGGATTGTTCTTGATGTGGGCATGAAATTGGCTAGATAAATTTTCCATCATGGTGTCTCTATGAGTTCGATGTCTCTTCTGGTATTTCAGTGGCATAGCTCAGGTTTAATTTTGGCAACAGAATCGATGTAACGCATAAATCAGACAATAAAAAGCAGAGAAATTTGTATTTTGTAAACCTGTGCATTTGCACCCAATACATTTGTTACAATCATCGCTTTGCCATTTTGTGAAATTCACCATAATCACTTGTGGCAACCATACATTTATCCGCAGTGAGAATCTTGAGGGGATGTGATAGCTTTCTTGTTGAAATGGATGAGAATCTGGTCACCATGGTCTGCAATAGCCAAGAAACATTAACAGGCAACTATTTGTAAATTGCCTTGTTTTGTATTAGTTTTTCATTGATTGAAGAAGATGATTGTGTAAGTCATAATATTTTCCACACGAGATGTTCCTCGCATAGAAAAACTTGTGATGTTATCATTGATGGTGGTAATGGTGAGAATGTTGTATCTATAACAAAGGTTAATAACTTAAAAACATCTAAATACATACAAATTTACCAGTTAATGAAAGGGTAATGATGTGGAGGTCACAAAGTGGTGACTACTGGAATTTTCCATTGGCAACAAGTGTCATGACAAGGTATGGTGTAATTATATTCTTATGGATATTTGATATATGTTATTAGATTGGCCTTAGCAATATGATCATCGAGTTATTCATAAATTCATGACGGGTACAAGAATGCATACTCCTTTGGAAAAAATGGTGCAAAAACAGTACGAGTGTATTTCAAGAAGGATTATGATCAAGACTGATTGATTAAACATCTAATATTGTTTCAAAGAAGACATTTATAAGAATAAGATGACATTTATAAAAGTATTGATAGAAGCTAAAAAGATTAAGAAATTATATGAGCAAGTCAAAGAAAAGGTATTGAAACAAAATAAGTCCTACAAAATTGGTGGAGTATTAGATTTTCAGGAAGAAGATTTAGGTTTGTATCTCTATCGTATTTGTAAATTCTAAAAAACCAAAAACCCTACAAAAATTATAATGTATATGTTATATTTAATGACTTAAGAATGATTCTTCTTCTAGCATAGCATGTTGAAAAGAATTTAAATTTAAATTATAGTTTATTTGAAATTCCTAATTTTAATTGTTTTCAAAAAGTAAGATAGATTCTAATTTTAATCATTTTTTCTCCTTTGATTATAATATGTTTTATCATTGAAATTTTATTATTATTATTAATATTTTATTATACTTATATTTTTTCTTTAATTATAGAGAGGTTTTTTCATGAAGAGTGGATTCCTAGTTATCACGTAAAGTGTAATTCTATCCTTGCAGTAATATGTTGAGATGGTGATTCGGTTACTTTATATTAATATTAATAAAATTGTGTTTATCTATTTTGAGTATATAAATAAGTATAAATTTTAATTTATAAGGAGGCTAAAAATACTACCAATATTGGAAGGAGCAGTCCAACCACGTTCCCGTGTCAAAGTAATCCAGTAGCAATATATTTCGGTGAAGATGAGGAGAGTGAAGAGAAGACCTCTTTGGTAACACCTGTTAAATAAAAGAGAAATTTTAAAAACTAGGCAAAATTAAAGGGGTCTAAGCGAAATTGCCCAAAAAATTCAGGTTTAAGCAAAAATGCCCAGGTTTTGTGAAATGACGAAACTGCCCCCATATATAAACACAGCAAATTTTTACTGTGCAATTCAAAGAAAATTCGAATTTTTTCCACATCCCACGGCAATCCCACGGCAAACGTCATTTCCGTCGATTTTCTTGTTTTCCGATAACCGAAAATGGAAAATAATGTTATCACATCTCCCGTAATCTTGTTTGGATCAAGTTATTGCTCATATTATTGCGATTTGATTGAGAATTTTGGGTTTGAAATTTTAGGGTTTACGATTTGAATAATGCTTAAAATGTTTCAATTTTTGGTTGTTTTTGTTGAATTGATTGAGGGGTTTTATGTTATACAATGTGTAGATTTGATTTATGTGAAAATCGGAGGTCGAAACGACCAAAAATTGGCCGAAATTGGCTGCCGAATGGATCGGCAGTCTGCCGTGGGAACGGAATTTCCCACGGCAGGACGAATTCTCCCACGGCAGTTGAATGAACAATGGGTTGTGGGGGGGTAAACTGGCTTTTTTAAAATATTGGGGTGTCGGGGAAATCCTTAGCCCACGTCGGGTTTTTTTGAAATTTCGCACGTTGTCGTGGGAAAAGCGAAATTACGAACCTGCCCCCCTTTATATACAAAGCAAAATTTCCCACGGCAGGTTCTGATTTCACTGTGCATTTCCACGAAAAATCGCAAAATTTCCTCCTCCCACGTCAATCCCACGGCGAAGGTCATTTCCGTCGATTTTGGAGCTTCCCGGCAACCGAAAATGGCAAAGAAGGTTAGTATATCTCCCGTAAGCTTGTTTGGATCAATTTATTGCTGATATAATTGAGATTTGATTGAGAATTTTGGGTTTGAAATTCTAGGGTTTACGCTTTGAATATTGCTTAAAATGTTTGGATTTTTGGTTGTTTTTGTTGAATTGATTGAGGGGTTTTATGTTATACAATGTGTAGATTTGATTTATGCAAAAATCGGAGGTCAAAAAGACCAAAAATTGGCCGAAATTGGCTGAAACTTGGATCGGCAGTCTGCCGTGGGAACGAAATTTCCCACGGCAGAACGAAATTTCCCACGGCAGCATCCTTTTCAAACTTAGTTGGGGGGTAAATTGGGTTTTTTAAAATCTTGGAGAGCTGGATGAGATTCATTACAACAAAGGGGGTTTTATGGAAATTTTGGATATAACATTGGACCTTTTTAATTAAAGAATTTTCATTCGGGGTTAAATTGAGATTTTTCTCATCCACGGTTTCTAATCGTGTAATTTTCGAATTTTATATCTGTTTTTTCTGTTTTAGGTTTTTCTATATGTATTTTTCAAATTTCAAATTCGAGTTTTCAAATTTTGGTGTTTTTTGACACAACTTACGATGTAACGACGTTATTTCAGTTTCTTTTTTCCAAATTCGAATTTCAGTTCCATTTTTTTGGATTTCACCATTTTATGTTATATCGATTCGTATTTTTACGATATCCGAATGATTTTCCAAGTATCATCACTTTAAAGTATTTCAACGTATAGAATTCGAATTTCAGTTCCGTTTTTTCGGATTTCACCATTTTAGGTTATATCGATTCGTATTTTCACGATTTCCGAATGAATTTCCAAGTATTGTCACTTTGAGGTATTTCAACGTATCGAATTCAAATTGTAACTCCGTTTTTTCGAATTTCACCATTTTAGGATATATCGAATCGTATTTTCATGATCTCCAAACGATTTTTTAATTATCGTCACTTTAAGGTATTTCAACGTTTAGAATTCGAATTTCAGTTCCGTTTTTTCGATATTCACCATTTTAGGATATATCGATTCGTATTTTCACGATTTTCGAATGATTTTCTGAGTATCGTCACTTTAAAGTATTTCAACGTATAGAATTCGAATTTCAGTTCCGTTTTTTCGGATTTCACCATTTTAGGTTATATCGATTCGTATTTTCACGATTTCTGAATAATTTTCTGAGTATCGTCACTTTAAGGTATTTCAACGTATCGAATTCGAATTGCAACTCCATTTTTTCGAATTTCACAATTTCAGGATATATCGAATCGTATTTTCATGATCTCCGAATGATTTTTCAATTATCGTCACTTTAAGGTATTTCAACGTATAGAATTCGAATTTCAGTTCCGTTTTTTTGGATTTCACCATTTTAGGTTATATCGATTCGTATTTTCACGATATCTGAATGATTTTCTGAGTATCGTCACTTTAAGGTATTTCAACGTATAGAATTCGAATTTCATTTCCGTTTTTTCGAATTTAACCATTTTAGGATATATCGATTCGTATTTTCACAATTTTCGAATGAATTTTTGAGTATCGTCACTTTGAGGTATTTTAACGTATCGAATTCGAATTGCAACTCCGTTTTTTCGAATTTCATCATTTCAGGATATATCGAATTGTATTTTCATGATCTCCGAACGATTTTTCAATTATCGTCACTTTAAGGTATTTCAACGTATAGAATTCGAATTTCAATTCCGTTTTTTCAGATTTTACCATTTTAGGTTATATCGATTCGTATTTTCACGATATCCGAATGATTTTCTGAGTATCGTCACTTTAAGGTATTTCAACGTATAGAATTCGAATTTCATTTTTGTTTTTTCGAATTTAACCATTTTAGGATATATCGATTCGTATTTTCACAATATCCGAATGATTTTCTGAGTATCGTCACTTTAAGGTATTTCAACGTATAGAATTCGAATTTCATTTCCGTTTTTTTGAATTTAACCATTTTAGGATATATCGATTCGTATTTTCAAAATTTTCGAACAATTTTCTGATTATCGCCACTTCAAGGTATTTCAACCTATAAAGTATGAATTTCAGTTTCGTTTTTTCTATTTTCCGTCATTTAAGGATAACTTTTTCGATTGTTAACATTCTACAGAAGTTGAACGTATAGAACTCGAATTTTTGTTCTTATTTGTTAAGTTTTGTCATTTCCTTTTTAATTATTTGGTATTTCTCATCTTTATATGTTTTTTTCACTAATACATTTGTTTGCATATTTATTTTTGTGACATTGTCAAAAAACGACCCAGAATAATTTCCACCACCTGAAGTAGGATCTTCAAGCCATAAACTATCTATACCCTCGGTTACTGATGTCATATACTCAGGCTCTACATCGTCTGAAGGAATGTCGGGCATATCATTTCCATCGAAGTCACCCCAATAGGGAACTATATCTTTTTCTCCATGAGCCCATGAGTTTGCAATATATAATGGGTCATTACTGAAATCAATCAACTTTTCCAAATCGTATTCTTTTTTGACCCAACTGCTTTCTTTTTCATCTTCATCCTCATCTTCATCTTCATCTTCATCTTCATTTTCTTCCTTCTGCCCTTCAATTGGGGTACATGTAACAAAAACAGGAATACATTCCTGAAAGTACTGGGACATATCAAGAAGACCTTGCACATCTTCATCATTTTGGATCTGGATGGGACAGTTGAGCTCAATTTTTCTTGGCTTCATTGATACTTGAATGTAGTTTTTCATTGGATCAATACTGCAATACTCCGTCAAAAGCTCAATAAATCCCTCGAATGTTGTTCCATAAGGGATTTTAATCAATTGTTTGGCTCCTCCAACATATTTCATTGTGTTGTTGCGACCTTGAATCCATTCTCCCTGGTAACGAACCGATGCATAACCCTCCATTTTAAATATCAATCCTACAATGATAAGTTTTTGAAGATAATTATTCAGGTATAAAAAAAAATCAATAATAACTATGTAAATCAGCCGTACAATTATTAATAATTAAAAAAAACTCCTCATATTTTTCTAATATGTTATTTATCCCCCTATAATTATTTAACAATTTATATAACACTTTCGTATGTTATCTTATATCAAAATGCATCTATCTGTTTGTAACGTTCTATTTAAAACGTTTTTATAATATCTATACTTTGAAATAGATATTCAAATTCTATACTTTGAATTACTTTAAAATGTCAATAATAAATAATTTCTGCAGAAATCTGAAAAATACTAGTGGATATATCCTAAAATGATAAATTTAAAAAAAAACTGAGCTTAAATTCGAATTCTAAAAATTGAAATACCCTAGAATGGTAATAATCAAACAATTCTAAAAAAATCTGAAAAATACGAGTTGATATATGCTAAAACGGTGAAATTCAAAAAAACAAAACTGAAATTTGAATCCTAAAAGTTGAAATACCATAGAATGACAACAATCGAAAAATTCTCCAGAAATAAGAAAAATGTGCATTGATATATCCTAAAGCGGTGAAACTCGAAAAAACCTATAATTTTAATTATAATGCGCCTACAATGTTTAATATGAAAATACGCCCTAATTTTAATAACATTTCATTTGACACCCTTGTATATCGTCTTGTATCAAAGCAATCCCTATATATTTTTAACATGTTATATAAATCCTGTATATATTGTAAAATATCTAAAACCCCCATAACAATGTAAAATATCCAAAAACCCCCTATATTTATCCTAAATTACATTTAACCCCCATACTTGTCAAATATTATATTTAACCCCCTAATTACGACTTAAAAATTATACTTAACAAATAAAATGAAGTTTTAGGGTAAGATTGACATAAATATCTTTTTTTATGAATAGTATTTTTCGAATCGAATTCAAAAATACGAACTTTCTTCGTCCGAACGAATCCCTACTAATTGATGTTAACAAAAAAAATGAAAGTGAGAGTGAGTGTTTGAGTGATATAAGAAGTGTGTGGAAATAAAATGAGTGAGGAGAGTTTATATAGATGAGGGGAAGGGTAATTTTGGCATTTTAGAAAAAGTAATGAAATATATAAATAAATATGAAAATGCCTTTACAATGTAAAATATCCAAAAACCCCACATATTTATCCTAAATTACATTTAACCCCCAATACTTGTCAAATATTACATTCAACCCCCATATTACGACATAAAAACTATACTTAACAAATAAAATGAAGTTTTAGGATAAGATTAACATAAATACTTTTTTTTGATGAATAGTATTTTTTCGAGTCGAATTCAAAAATACGAACTTCCTTCGTCCGAACGAATCCCTACTAATTGATATTAACAAAAAAAATGAAAGTGAGAGTGAGTGTTTGAGTGATATGAGAAGTGTGTGGAAATAAAATAAGTGAGGAGGGTTTATATAGATGAAGGGAAGGGTATTTTTGACATTTTAGAAAAAGTAATGAAATATATAAATAAATATGAAAATGCCTTTACAATGTAAAATATCTAAAAACCCCCCATATTTATCCTAAATTACATTTAACCCCCAATACTTGTCACATATTGCATTTAACCACCATATTACGACATAAAAACTATACTTAACAAATAAAATGAAGTTTTAGGATAAGATTGACATAAATACCTTTTTTTGATGAATAGTATTTTTTCGAGTCGAATTCAAAAATACGAACTTCCTTCGTCCGAACGAATCCCTACTAATTGATGTTGAAAAAAAATGAAAATGAGAGTGAATGTTTGAGTGATATGAGAAGTGTGTGGAAATAAAATGAGTGAGGAGGGTTTATATAGATGAGGGAAATGGTATTTTTGACATTTTAGAAAAAGTAATAAAATATATAAATAAATATGAAAATGCCTTTACAATGTAAAATATCTAAAACGCCCCTATATTTATCCTAAATTACATTTAACCCCCAATACTTGTCACATATTGCATTTAACCATCATATTACGACATAAAAACTATACTTAACAAATAAAATGAAGTTTTAGGATAAGATTGACATAAATACCTTTTTTTGATGAATAGTATTTTTTCGAATCGAATTCAGAAATATGAACTTCCTTTGTCCGAACGAATCCCTACTAATTGATGTTGAAAAAAAATGAAAATGAGAATGAATGTTTGAGTGATATGAGAAGTGTGTGAAAATAAAATGAGTGAGGAGGGTTTATATAGATGAGGGGAATGGTATTTTTGACATTTTAGAAAAAGTAATAAAATATATAAATAAATATGAAAATGCCTTTACAATGTAAAATATCTAAAAACCCCCTATATTTATCCTAAATTACATTTAACCCTATAGTGAGTGAGGAGAGTTATATAAATGAAGGGAGGGGTAATTTTGTCATTTTAGAAAAAGTTTTAAATAAATAAATAAATATCAAAATCTTTTATAGTGTAAAATGTCTAAAAACCCTCCATATTTATCTAAAATTCCATTAAAACCCCTATAGTGAGTGGGAGAGTTATATAAATATGAGGGAAAGGGTAATTTCGGTATTTAAAAAAAGTTATAGGCATTTTTTTTTTGGAACAGTGATTTTGGGCATTTTGGCTTGGAAATAGTGATTTTGGGCATTTTGGCTTAATGGGAGGGCATTTTGGCTATTTTTTAAAATTTCCCTAAATAAAAGCAATAACAGTAGAAGCTCCGGTCCTGATGGAATAAATGGGTCCATATTTCTCAGCCCATTTAGTGAACGTCTTATGTGGTTTCTTTTCTTTCAACTGTAACAAGTTCCCGATCACTGGTAACCCTGGAATCTCTGCACCAACCTATTCATCCATCAAAACCTCGCACAAATAACAGAAAAAACTATATATATATGGTACCTGGAACAGGTGGAAGCTTGGTAGAGTTCATCTTCTTCTGAGTGAAGTTAAATTTTTTAATGAAGAAGAGGAGAAACAAGAAAGAAAGACAACCAAGGGCAATAGAAGTGGCAAAGGGCATTGTCAGAAATGGTTGATTGATGCAGCCCGAAGTGGCCATTGATTTTTCACTGAGAAAAGAGTCCTAGACTCCCAGATGATCTTGGGACAAAGGACTGGTAGTAATACATATACAATGTGATCAGTATAAAATAATGGCGTTCCAGGATTGTTTTTAAATCCTTCTGGGGATATTGTTTGTCAAGAGGCAGTCGGTTTTGTTCGACACTAGCTTGTCTGGATTATGGAAAAGTATGGATGAACCACCAAAGGTAACCCTTAAGTGCCATGGCTAATGACACAGTCTGAATAACCTTCTATTTTTCACAAGATTCTCTTTTGGCTTTTACCGATTTGATGTACCGTCTGTAATTGAGGCATGGACCCTGGTATGCAAGGACAAAGGGAGGACTGAGACAATGAATAAGATTATAGAATCAACATACTTCAGATTCCGAACATAGCAATCATTTGAAAGAAATTACATATAAAGTACGTTCAATTTTTAGTACCCAATTCGGTTTTCAGATGATATATTATTGCGATAGTTGCATTTAGGTCAAAGGATTATTTTTCACCCAAGTTTTGGTATATTTCTAATATCATATTCACTGAATTTAAAAAACTCAAAATCATATCTATAAACTAACAGTAGTTAAAATTTTTTATTAGATCAGAAATAAAATTATTATTTTATTAATAATATTAAAAAAATATAAAATTTATTAATTTTCCCCCTTAAGTTTTAAAAACTAACTACTGCACATTTACCTAAAGTTTTCTAACTTTGAAAAGTCACAATTTTCCCCTCTTAAACCTAAGTTTTTTTCTTCACCCTTTCAGTCAACATATCTAATGTCGATAACGTTTCCTCTCCATTCTAAAATGTTAGTTAACACATGACAGAGCACGATGACCTCTCTCTTCCAAATCTTTTCATTTTCGATGAAGAGATCAGTCTCTTTGTCTCTATAAAGAGATTGTCTCTTCATCTATACGAAGAGACTGATCTCTTTATTTATGACGAAGAGATTTAGAAAGAGAAAGTTATTATATCTTATCGTGTATCTATTAACTTTTTAAGGTGAAGAAAAAATGTTATTAGTGTCAAAAATGATACCCAAAGAAAAGAAGGTAAAAATTTTAGATTTAAAAAAAAAAACTTTTGAAAATTAGAAAATTTTATATTGAAATAAAATTATTAATTTTTAAAATTAAAAAAAATTATATTTTTTAATAATATTATTAAAATAACAACCTTATTTTTGTCACTATCAAACAAATTTTAATTTCAGGAAACTTATGAATGAGATTTAAAATTTTTTAAATCCCGTGAAAGCATCAAAACGTATTGGGAAATAGTCCTTGGCTGTCTGTCTGCCGGTCTGTCTGTCTGTCTGTCTCATCTCGAAAACTAAAATTAAAATATAAAGCTTTAAATTTTGTAGTAACCCCACTAACTTAGATATTGGTGCACTTTACGTTAAAGATAAAATTTGACATTATAAGGCAACCAAAGAAATATGTATCTCTTCAAAAAGGCTCTCGTCTCTACTCATTACCCATAAATTAATTTTCTTTTCCATGATCATCACTAGGAATATAAAAAGGCCCTAAGATCCCACTGATCTCCACAGGGTAAGTGAGAAACAGCAGAGAAGACACTGAGCAAGAGCATCGTGGTTCGGGCCATCTCACTTCCCTACACAACTGTAACTCAACCACACTCTTGTACGTCCTGGACCGGCAACTCTTTTAATGGATTGAAATTTCTAGAAATATCTCGTCTCTTAGTTGATGCCATCTTGATTTGTCGTGTAAAATATTTTATGTTTGTTGGATGTCAGATCAGAAGCATTGATATAATATTCAGCAAAACGAGACATGGACAGTGAAATTGCCTTCCACAGAACAATTAACCTAGGAACAGAGATGGTAATTCCACCCACTTAACCGGGTCTCTAACCCGCTCCTTCGTGAACGAGGAAAGGATTTTATGGATACAAGGTTGTAAATAGAGATAATTTGAATTCCCTTAAAAAATTTTATATTATTATAGATATATTTTAACATTAAATGGAGATGAAAAAGAGAAAGAAAGGAGAATTTTTTTTTGCATGGAGTGAAAGAAAAAAGGAGAAATTTTTGTAATAAGGAAATAACAAAGATTTTTTATCATTTTAATATCAAAACAAGATAGGAATGGAGAAAATTTTTCTTCCTGTAAATGAGAAGGGAGATTAGAGGATTCATCCCTCTTGAGCCAATAGGAGTCTTATTTTGGGGAGTGACAACTTCATGCAAAAATAAAATTGATTGGCATGCTAAATTTAGCAGATGCGTTTGACGTCAACGGTGCCCGGAGACCTAGGTCAACGCAGCGTTTCACGTGGCCCAAACAATTGACTGTCCAAGCATTAGTCAAACTACCTTACAAATTTCCCCATGGTTCATAGGAATTTGATGATATTTTAAAGCTGTTTTAGGTCAAAATGAAGAAAGAAAGAAAGCTTAGCCCAACATGCATGATGCTTTTGGACCTAGAACCAAGTGAAAAATTAAAAAATTTTCGCACTGAAATTTGGAATCCAAAGTAATAGACTTTTACTATATTAGCCTGCACGGCATGCATTACCCAAACAACATGGCAATGGTGATTATGCTAATTGACTTGAAAATTATTTACGAAAAGATTAATTATAATTATAAATCCAGTGTTTCAATCTCGTTGAAATGTTCACGTGAGTTGACCACTTTTTTTAAAATGACAGGCCAGATGAGACATGCATCCACGAGATTAATGCAGGTTGAGTTGCATTACACTTTAAGATGCAGCAAGCAATGCTTACACTTTGCCATTACGTGTTATACGAATATTGAATTGCCTCCAAGAAGTTGCTTGAATGGCGATTGATGGGCTTCCAAGGGTATGGGTTTAAGTCCCTTGACTATTTTTCAAAATTATACCGTATTTGTGGAATCGGTATTGTACCTAGGGTTTAATCTGTTATGTGGGATTAGTTCAACCTTAAAAAAACAATTAATTTAATTCAGA
This sequence comes from Mangifera indica, assembly GCF_011075055.1. NCBI lineage: Eukaryota > Viridiplantae > Streptophyta > Magnoliopsida > Sapindales > Anacardiaceae > Mangifera > Mangifera indica. The sequence continues at coordinate 11,447,327 of NC_058155.1, forward strand.
TGAGATTTAAAAAAAAAAAAAAGCATACATTGAATTGGGTTTGATTTCAAATCATAAAACTTCATATGCCAAATGAATATGGATGGCCAAGGAAATATTGGAGGGAAGGGAGAAGTCAAAGTAGCTTCCCCAGCAACTTTTCTCAAACATTCTGCGTGTTAGTGCAGAGGAATATCAAAAAGAACAAAAAAGTGAAAAAGGAACAAAATTTATCTGTAAATCAAATAATGCTGCCACTTCGTAAAACTTATGACAAAGTGATTGGCGATGGCGAAAAAAAGTTGGAGAGGGTAAAAACGGAATTTTGATAGAAATTGTTGTGTAATTAATGATGAGGAAGAAAAGAGAGTTGCAGCATTCAATGCAGACATGTTTGTATTAAATGAGGAATTGATTGGTAGCCGAGGATTTTGGTTTTACTTGTTTTCTCTCAGCTTGACTCACTTCATCTATACACAGAGATTCAAAGATTGAATTGAAAGAAGAGAAAAAGGCAAAAAAGGTGGTTGGCGAGTAGTGATAGTAGGAGGGAAGTTGGTGAAGCTGTTTTGGCTTCCTGCTTTCTCTGCTTCAGTGTTTGAGTGAGTTTGAGTTTTTGCGTTTATATCTTCCTTCTTCATTTTGGGTATCTCTGGTTGTCACATTGCTTTTCTGGGAAAAATATTGATAAATTTTGAGCCTTTGGCTTTTGGGTCTTGGTAAAATTTACATAGCCATTTATTCTGTTTTTGGTGGGATGATTTTGAATCTAGGTTTTGAATCTTTTGTGGGGTTAAGAGTTGGGAAGTGTTTTTAATTTTCTTGGGTGTTCATTGTGATTCTGTTGTTAATTTGAATTGAGTTATTAATTTAAGAACGTCCGAGTTATGGGCTCTTGAAGGATGCCAAAGCTGAGTATCTCTGATCGTGTTAAAGGTTTGATTCTAATCTCCTTTGTTTTTCTTTTTCTTTTTCTATATTTTTAATCTCTTTCTCTTCTTTATGACCAATTCTTAGTTGATCTCGCTCAAAAAGTTTGCTTGTCCTAATACAAGAATCTTTATTTGCTGTTTTTGAATTTTGTAGGCTCTATCACATAAAGTAAAGCCTCCTCTTCACTACAGCCAAAGCATGGAATGTCGTCCAATCTGAAATTTTGACTACTTATCTGACTCAAAAAGAAAACATTTGATTTCTACAACAAACTAGATGCCCGCTTTGCTTTACATTTCGGTTTGAAATCGATTCCATTTTCTTTGGGGGACTTTGGTTGAGTTTCTTTTTTTCTGAATAGCAGTTACATTGGTTGGTTGCAGAGAGAGTAACATCTATGCATCTTTCACTATGGAAGCCAATAACTCACTGTGCAGCTCTAATCATGGACAAGAAAAGCAAAAGAAGAAACCGTTCTGGTTTGACCGTGGACGTAAAGCACAGAGCTTCTATGCTTCGCCAGTTGCAAGAAAACAAGCTCAAAGAGGCTTTAGAGGAGGCATCCGAAGAAGGGTCTTTAGCAAAATCTCAGGACATTGATTCTGATTCACTCAACCATGAAACAAGCTTAGGCCGATCACGCTCTCTTGCTAGACTCCATACCCAGAAGGAGTTTCTCCGAGCAACTGCTCTAGCTGCGGACCGAATTTTCAGTTCAGAGGATTCAATTCTAGAGCTAAGTGATGCCTTCTCAAAGTTTCTAACAATGTACCCCAAATTCCAGTCAACTGAAAAGGTTGATCAGTTGCGATCAGATGAGTATGGACATTTATCCGAGGCTTTTGCTAAAGTATGTCTTGATTATTGTGGCTTTGGGCTGTTTTCTGACATTCAAACTCAACTGAATTGGGAGTCGTCAACATTTACTTTGTCTGAGATTACTGCTAATTTGAGTAACCATGCTCTATATGGTGGTGCTGAGAAAGGTACAGCTGAACATGATATCAAGACTAGGATTATGGAATATTTGAACATTCCTGAAAATGAATATGGAATGGTTTTTACTGTTAGTAGGGGGTCTGCATTTAAATTGCTTGCTGAATCATACCCTTTTGAGACCAATAAGAAGTTGTTGACCATGTTTGATCATGAAAGCCAGTCTGTGAATTGGATGGCTCAGAGTGCTAAAGAGAAAGGTGCTAAGGTTTATAGTGCGTGGTTTAAATATCCTTCTTTGAAACTCTGCTCTAGGGAGCTTAGGAAGAAGATTTCAAATAAGAAAAAGAAGAGAAAGGGTTGTGCAAATGGGCTATTTGTGTTTCCTGTTCAGTCTAGAGTAACCGGGGCTAAGTATTCTTACCAATGGATGGCACTTGCTCAGCAAAACAATTGGCATGTACTGCTTGATGCTGGGTCATTGGGTCCCAAGGACATGGATTCATTAGGGCTGTCCCTATTCCGGCCAGATTTTATTATCACTTCTTTTTACAGGGTATTTGGGTCTGATCCAACTGGGTTTGGTTGCCTTTTGATCAAGAAATCTGTGATGGGAACTCTTCAAAACCAGTCTGGTCGTACTGGGTCCGGTATGGTGAAGATCCTTCCTTTTTTTCCCCAGTATTTGAGTGATTCAGTGGACGGTCTTGATGTCTTGGCTGGCATTGGAGATAATGCTCTTAATGGTAATGAAGAATCAATGCCTGAATCCAATGGGGGATCGCAGATGCCTGCCTTCTCAGGTGTTTTTACATCCAATCAGGTCAGGGATGTGTTTGAAATGGAGATTGATCATGATAATAGCTCAGATAGGGATGGTGCAAGCACGATATTTGAAGAAGCTGGGAGTATTTCAGTTGGGGAGGTCATGAAAAGTCCAATTTTCAGTGAGGATGAGTCATCAGATAATTCATACTGGATTGATTTGGGTCAGAGTCCATTGGGGTCTGACAATTCTGGCCAGTTGATTAAGCAGAAATCAGGTTCACCCCTGCCACCTTCATGGTTTTCAGGGAAGAGGAACGGAAAAAGAATCTCTCCCAAAGCAATATCAAAATTATCCAAAAGTCCAATTTATGACGACGGGAGGGTTGAGCTTCCAATGCAGGATGATAATGTGCTTTCTTTTGATGCAGCTGTTTTATCAATGTCCCAAGACCTTGATCGTGTTGGGGTGATACCTGAAGAAGAAGATTCTGCTGAAACAGAAGCTGCTTCTGGAAATGGTAGCAAACATGCATGTTTCCAGCTTGCTGGAGAAATTCAAGAAGAATATGAAATCAGGAATGGGTCACTGTTACCTGATTCTAAGTTGAGGTCTACAATAAATGGTCTCAGAACCAAGAACCAGAGTTCGCTTCTTCGTGATTGCAACATTGAGAGTGCTTCAGCCTCTGAAATTTGCCAAGAAAAAGAAAGTGCAATAAGAAGAGAGACAGAGGGAGAGTTTAGACTGTTGGGAAGAAGGGAAGGGGATAGGTTTGGTGGTGGTAGATTTTTTGTTTTAGAGGAGAACAATCGGGTTCCAAGCATGGACCGCAGGGTATCTTTTAGCATGGAGGACAACCAAAGAGAAAACTTGAGCCACTTGGAGCAAGGGGAAATTTCCTTAACCACACTAGGTGAAGATGACTATTTGAGTGACATGGAATATAGCGATGAACAAGAGTGGGAGAGGAGGGAGCCTGAAATAGTTTGTCGGCACCTTGATCACATTAATATGTTAGGTCTCAACAAAACTATGCTCAGGTTGCGTTATCTAATAAATTGGCTTGTAACCTCATTACTTCAACTTCGGTTACCAAATTCAAGTGAGAATTCGGGAGTGCCTCTTGTGCAGATTTATGGTCCTAAGATCAAATATGAAAGGGGTGCATCTGTAGCCTTCAATGTGAAAGATAGCAGTGGAAGCCGACTAATCCATCCAGAAATTGTTCAAAAGTTGGCTGAGAAAAGTGGTATATCTCTTGGGATTGGTATCCTTTGCCATGTTAGGGTAGTTGACAGCCCAAAACAGCCTTGTGGAGCATTTGATCTTCAAGATGCAGACTTGTGCAAGCCAATGGTGAATGGCTCTGGAGATGGCAAAAATGTCTTTTACCGAGTTGAGGTTGTTACAGCATCACTTGGATTTTTGACCAACTTTGAAGATGTTTATAAGATGTGGGCTTTTGTGGCTAAGTTTCTTAATCCATCATTTATAGAAGATTCAACATCTGTTCCAGAGGATTTGGAAATGTAGGACTGGGGTACTTTTGAATGGATGCTTTTGTTTTTATTTTGACCAAAAGATGGCTCCCTGTGTTGCCTCTTGCAACTCTTGTGAAGAAGATTGTACCTGCACCTACTGCCCATGTTTGAATCTTGGACCTGGCTGCAGCGAAAGATGCTGAAGCAAACAGGAAGATACGACTTGTGAGGTCTGTCTCTATCGCTCTTGGAAGTGATCCTGTGTAAGCAGAAAAAATTGTTTATTCTTGTTGAATGTATTTTTTGTATTACTCATATTTAGTGGCATGTAGAGTTTGCTCTGATATTATATCTTGGCTAAGGAAGTTATTGGTTACTTTAAATACAGTCAAAATGGTTTGGAGACAGCTTCAATTATTGAAATATAATCATTCTATTAGTAATGATATTCAATGATTTGCATTTGCCTTTACCCCTGTATGTATCTAAGAGATGTTTACCATCACATTGTCTTCTTTACTATATTTTGCCTCAAGAAGGGAGCAATCTTGTTATTAAGTATGTTCCTTTCATAATTTTTCTCTGTATCACTGAGAAATGGCATGCAAGAATTTTGTTTTTTCGGCTAACCATTGTATTAGTTAAGCAAGAGTTTAATCTTAATATCACTTCAGCAATTTTCAAACTCAGACCTTCTTACTTGAGTGCTCGTGCCTTTGCCACTCAAGGGGCAATCTCATTGCATTTTACAAACTACAAATTCTTGCCGGACATACCCAATCTGGCATAAAAAACCAAATATAAGTATTTCGCTGTTTGAGTTCTCAACCTGCTGTCTTCTATATACTGCCTTCAATTTTCCTTTACTCCGAGCCTTGAAATCCATTTTACCATTTCAGATTCAGCCAGTTTCCCATGTTTGGTCATGGATTATGTTCATAGGTGCTGTTTGATTGAATCTGTAAGCATACAACTTTTCTGCTTAACCTTAGGAAATGTGCATATAAAAAGAGCTAGATGATTGCTGATATTTCTGGGAATCTCCTCAAGTTAATAAAAGCTTCCGGATATTAATAGCTATAATCCACCAGTGTTAACTAGAACTCAAGTTCTAGGGTCATCACGGGAAGACAATTAATTCAAAACAGTTGAAAGAAAGAAATCATATTCAAGCATTAGTGTGTATACAACTGGGCAGATTGGATTGCAGTGGTCCCTGGAAATGTAATAAGTGTAATAACTAGGTTGTTTTTGAAAAAGTTTTCCAATTTTATCGCAACACGGAAAGACAACTATAAGACCTTTAGATTTTAATCTCACCTTCGTCATGCTCGACGGGTGGGTCTTGCAGTTAAATTCCCTTTTGCCATTACACTCAAGGGCTAATCTCCAGCTGATCCAAGGAAATCTTTGCATGCCTCCCTTACCTTTGGGGAGGCCAACGCTATATAGAAACTGTCTATTCGACATTATCTCTTAACTTGTAAGACCTAATACAAGGTTAAAATTCTCTCGAGTAATACTCACTTATGGCCAAAGAGGCTTTCTTTCCCTTCCACCTAAACTGCACAGGAAAAGCCCAACACCAATCTCACCCGGGCTAGGGGAGCTCTGGGTTCTGTTTTCCGTACATGATAACGTTAAAGAAGCATCATATTTACATCAGGACACAAATGGAGGCCAGCTTAGCCTGAGTTGGGCCTCTTTTTAGGATTTCGGTTGGTAGTGAATTGAAGTTTATTTATCTTTACTTCAATTAATTACTTCAGTTCAGCCCAAATATATAATTATTATCTAGGCCAAACGTCTTATTCCCACCCAAAATTTATTATATCTTCAAATTAGTACTATTAATTATTGAAAACACAAATATTCACCTATAAACAATTAAAATTATTAAAATCAATTAAGTTTTAAGAACAAAATTATCATTTAACTAGTAATATTTTTAAAATAATACAACATTATCCATATTGCTTTAGATAAAACTAATAATTTTTTTCATGATTAAACTTTAAAATATTATATTTTCTCTCATAGAGTTTTCTTGTTTTTCTCTCACCCTTTTCCAACTTTGTCACCGATTGGCTTCTCTCTCCCTCTCCTTTTCCGACACCAGTAATTGGACGAAGAACGTCTCTATCATTGGATGAAAATATCATCATCTTCGTCTTTACAGGAAGACAATTTGTCTTCTTTGAGTGACAAAGACGTTTTTCATTTGATTAATGGTGTTAGAAAGGGAAGAGAGAAAGAAGTCAGTCGGTGACGACACAAAATAGGGAGGGAGAAAAATAAAGAAGACCTAAAAGATAAAATGTAATATTTTAAAGTTTAATTATCAAGAAAATTGTTACTTTTTTAAACTTCAGAAAAAAATAGATAATGTTAATTAATTTGATTAATTTTAACAACTCATAAATAAGTATTTAAGTTTTTAATAATTAATAGATACTAATTTAAGAATACAATGAACTTTAGGTGGAAATATGTCCCTTAGCCCATTATCTGTTATAGGCGCTCTCAAAATGGGCATTTGATACTCTTGTAGCCTTTCAAGAATGTCATGCTTGACCTGAATTCTATTGTACATTAGTTCTAACATATGGTAAGAGGCCATCTTACATAGGGTTGGATTCGAGCCGAACTGAGCTCGACTCACAGCCAGTTGAGCTCGGCTCAGTTTATTTATGGACGGCTTGAGTTCAGCTTGTTTTCGGCTCAGCTCGGCTAATTTTTCATATCAAAACGACATCGTTTTATATATATATAGGTCAAAACGATGTTATTTTGTATAAAAAATTTTAAAAAAAAATCTACCTAACCAATCCGAGCCAGCTCGAGCTAGATCAAGCCGAGCAGAGCCCGGCTCGTTTCGAGCTCGAACCGAGCCGAGCCGAGCTCGAGCTCGAGCTGGCTCGGCTCGAGTCCAACCCTAATCTTACAGTTAATTGAAAAAACCCAAATCCATATAGAGTAATATTACGTGTATAATTTTATGTATAAACAACGATAAATTATTATATAATTAAATAGTTAAAATTTAAAGATAAACTAACATCCAATCATAAAAAAACATATCATAATTTATATATAAAGTTATATACAAAATATGTTTACATAATTTATTGATCTATATAAATCCAACAACTTTGTATTTTTCCAGGAGGCACATCGTCTGACTTATAAAGAGTTTACCATTTTATAAGAGTAAACAAGCCTGCCTTCGTCAATGTAAAGCTTTGTCAACTAACCATAAATTTCTGACCTTATCCAAACCTGTGTCTCTAAATACACTGTTATCCTTTGTAAGCTCTGCCCTTGGCTGCAACTACTGGGTCTACGACAAAGTTAATCATTTCTGAACTCTTTTACCTTTCCCCTTTTTTATTTTTTGTTTTTAATATTTAACTTCGTAAAATTGACATGCATTAGATTGATACATAGTTTTTGTATATGGAATTTTTAGTTTCTAGATTGTGGGCATAACGGAGATGGCAACATCCGCAGTCTTTCCTCCAGCGACAGTCGCCGGTGCCGTGGTAAGGTGCGGGAGCAGAACCCAGAAGAGAATGAAGAAGGTACTGTATCTGAATGGATTGAATTCCTATGGAGGTCTTAAAGCACACAACGAGGTGGTCTCTCTCGGCATAACTCTATGCACTGAACAGTGCTTCGCAAATGTTGTGAGCTCTCTCAAGACAACATCCAAAAGAAGAGGCGGTGGCGGTGGTGCACTTTGGTCTACCTGTGATGCTGCGTCTGAGATATTCAGGATTGCCGCCATCATGAATGGGCTTGTGCTAGTTGGGGTTGCGGTTGGCTTCGTTCTTCTGCGAATTGAAGCATGGCTAGAAGAATCTGAGTGACTCTTAATTCTTCTCTCTATCTGACGTTTAATTGATTTGTTTTGCTGTAAATTCAAGTTTGCAGAAATGCCTCTGTTATCTTTCGCAATAAATTTAATCCTTAGTTTATACTACCCTTGTGGTTGGATCGCAACTGTGCCAAAATCCATGTTAAATAAACAACATTAGAAAGTTGCTTCAAGATCTAATTTGATCTCAAAAGTTAACTCAACTTATATTTGATTATGTCTAACTCTAACCGAGCAGAGGTTAAACGGGTCAATTTGTTTTTTAAATTTAACCAAACTCAAACTAGAAAAAATTTAACTTAATTTAACTCATAAATTAGACAAATAATTCAATTTAGTCTGAACTTCTTACAATTCTATTTAAATTATATTAAACAATTATTAAAATTATATCATTTTATCTCCTATTAAGTAAAACTACAACGTTTTGTTAATAAACCACAAATTCGAACTAAAATTTCAAAACACATTCAAATCATGAACTCAAAATAGACCCAAATCTAACTCAGATTGAATTATTTTTTATTTAAATCGAACTCAAGTTATATTTAACTTTTGACCTAACAAACTCAAACTGTATTATTTTTCATCAAAGATGACCGGTAATTTGAGCTAACTTTTGAGCTAAGAGAGTTAAAACTCGATTCGGTTTGTAATTTCAAGGACAATTCAACCCAATTAAACAAAGATGATCGGTAGGCATTATGAGTTTCTTCTTTCAAACACCCACATCAACCTTAAAAGAGAAAGGAGGGGCTCCAGACATCAGGTGAGTGCAAGGCAAGGACTACCTCATCCTTCGTCCAAAATTTTCATGAATTTAGCTATTGGGTTACATCAAAGAAATTCCTATATGAGTTGGTTACTAATAAAGCGTAGATCAAAATTAATTAGATACACCAGAAACTATAACATTAATGTGAAATTAAAGTAAAAGCCATTGCCGTCACAGGGGGAAGATTGATTGGGCCAAGCCCCCTAAAGGAGAATTAAGCTGCCGTAAGAACCTCAGGTAGATGGTCTCTGACACGCAGCAAAAAGTTGCCAACAAACGAAAGCCATAATCAAAGAGGTAAAAAGTTCAAAGCCAACCACTTTTGGGAATTGCCACCCCAATCCTCGCCTCAGATAGCTGCAAAAGGCATTTTTCAGAACAACAGTATAGATAGACACCACTACAAAATGCATTAACTAGTAAGGATCTCAGAATTCACATGATTAAACAAACTGATAACAATCTTATTAAGGTAACAAAGCATGGCTAAAAGTTACAGAAATAATTTAGTCCAAGAGACCTTACATAACATAAGGCCCTTAAAGTTTCTTTTTTATAAAGTTGATTGACTATAATTAATATTTATCCAATTTCACTATCTCCCAAAAAAGCTCATATCTTAGAGAAGCAAAATAAGATGAACTTTATATAATGATGTAAGTTATGATTTTGTGAAGGTTGAAAAGGAAATGACCTTGTAATGGATGGCATGGTTGCCACAATTCCTGCACATGCATATATTATAGGAATCAATGTCCTGGGCTTGTTCTTGCGAAGCCACATCAAAGAACCTAATGCAGCAAGGGATATGCTCAACACCTGAATACAAAATCCATGACAATGTGTTTCATTACCGAGCCAAAATTCCACAGATCAAATTGACCTACTAAAGTACTGCTAAAATTTCCATGCTATAAGGATCAGTGAATAAATGAAACTTCTATCCATCAAAGATACAAACATACCAAATTTGCATTAGCCTCTAGACCTTGCAAAATGTAATCCCAAGTGAACTCCGGTCCTCTAGCACCCACCCAAAGCGGTGCCAATCTATGTAGTACAGAATCCGCAAAAGCCCACCCTACCATCATGGGAAAAGAAGGTCCCATAATGCTTATGAAGATAATACAAACGGTTTAAGAAGTCCATACAAATAGAACAAGAAGCTAATTTAGTAATAATATCTCATTCAGTCAACAGACAAAAGGTATACAAATGCAAAATGTTACCATTACTGGCTTCTGAACAGTTTACTTATATCACAAATTTAAAGAAGATGCACTTACAATTTAGCATTTCCTATACAGACTACATTTTAAGAAAGGACAATATGGATAATAAAGTCAGTTTATGCAAACAGTTTATCAGATAATGTAAACAAGAGTCTTTTTTATTATCCATATTATGCATCAATTTGATGAAATTTTGAAAGGTATACATGCTGATGAGAACTGAGCTTCCCTGCTCAGTCATTTCTCTCCTGTATCATTTTCCCCACCTATCTCCTTTGGGTATTATTTTACTATTACTTGCTTGATTAATGTAACTTAAATTATTGGGGAACAAAAAGTTGTTGAACTGATCTTTTTTAATTATACCATTTCCCTGACTATAAAGCACAAAAGAAATTTTAAACTCAGAACCTTCTTCAAGAATATAAATCATAAATGGCAGATAATCTAATTATTTAACATTTTTGTTGGTATTACAAAGAGAAAACACAAATAATTGATATTCAAACAAAATGTGACTAAACCAAGCTTCACTTACCAAGCCCAACAGCTTGAAATTTATGATTCTGAGAGATGTTCCTGTGAGTCAACTGGGTCAAGGCAAAGTAAAGCCCAGCAACATCTACAAAACCAATTAGTGCTTTCAACAGTTCCTGCAGATAAACGGCAATATGATAATCAAAGCATCACAACAGATGAAATCTATTAATTCATACTAATTCTAATGTTGCAACATATGTGGGCTTTCAAGATTGAGCATATGTTACAATCTAGGAACACCAACTCACAACCTCAGCAATGTGTTCAAAATCTCTGTACATTTACATATCACTTATTGAGTATTGAACTAAGAAAACAGATATGATGCAGTTCCTAGCTAGGATTTTTATTTAAATCCAAGATATACTAAGAAGGAGTAAGAAACGAGAATAGATGTCATTATATTTAACATTTGGTTTAAATGCTATGCTCAGAAATCAGCTTTAACATTCATGGTAAACACCCAACAAAGAGGACCAGCATGCCCAATTCTATAAAGCAGAGAGAAATATCGACAGTATTCTTGCAACCAAGCTAAAGTGGGTGAGGATATTCATGGAACAACTCGCCAATATTTTCAATTGGAAAATAGCTTTGCTTCAACACAGCATAAACTAACTAAGTTTCAATGGAACAGCAAGAAACAAATAGATACGCAAGAAAATTGAAATAACAAAATCTAATAGCGACTTCCATTCTATTATTTTGCAACAAATGGAAATCAGACAAACGAAGAGAAATAACACTAATACCTGATACGGGTCAAAGTTGTCATTCTCTGATACATTAAGAAACGTCGCCAAACAAACAAGCTGCCATCAAGCATATCAATTAGTTTTAGTTAAGGCATCGCTTAACTATAATACATCAGTTCAATCCATGAACTAACCTTAACCAAAGCTGTTCCGAGATAAACAAGAGCGGCTTTAACAGAAGTACCAAGTGTATCATACTCAGATCTACACGTATGAACAAAATTAGCTAGAAACTAAAGTTTACTGATCTAAAAATAATCCAAAAAAACAAGAATTTGAACACGAATAGCAATGAAAATAGAGTAAAATTAAAAAAGTACAATGGAGTAGCGGAATAGTAGACGGCGTGAGGACCGAAAGTGAGAATCGCACAGTTGAAAAAGTGAAAAACCGTCATCTTTGCTCGCTGTTCCTCGAAATTGCAGCAAAGATCCGACAAAGACGAAGGCGAGAAAGTGTGAAAGTTTGGAGAAATCATTGAGCGAGCAAAAAAGATTATGATTCGGTCGGATCTAATTAGTTGGGCCAGGACCCATTCAAGGTCGGTGTCTTTGGGCCTTAATCCTAAACTAGATGGTCAGTAGTCCGAAGAGTGTATTTGGACCTTAGTCTTCAATTAGTGTTTTGTGTTCTGTTTCTTGTGTTGGTAGTTCAAAGAGAAATATTACCCACAAACATAGGGAAACAAACAAACTCGCCGTCATGTGAATATATGTTCTAATTATTTACTTTTATCTCTAATTTAGAATTAGTGTTAGAAACAAGTTGAGTTGAGTCTAAATAAGACCCTACTTGTTTTGGATTGGACTTGACTCAAGTTCGATTTAAGCTCGTTGAGCTCACTCAACACGTATTTGTGATTGGGTTCATATTCATTATCTCAGACTCGTATTCAAGCTTGTTTGAACTAAGTTCGTTTGAAGCCCAAACTAGCTCATTTTGAATCCAATCCTATATAAGATAGGAAATGACATCGTTTGCTAAAGGTTCAAGTGAGCCAAGCATGACTCTAGTTCAAGTTTGAGCTTGGATTCGTTTCTAGTTTTACTTCACATCTAATACTCAAGTTCATATTTGTTGTCTTGGGCTCGTGTTCGGGCTCATTTCGAGCTCTAACAAGCTTACTTTGAATCCAACCCTATTCAAAACTCCTAAATTTCAGGATGACATTTAAATTTGTTTATACTCGATAATCCTTATTTTTAACTTATTTATAAGCATTTAACTAATATGTGCAACTTTATTTAATTTTATCGATCAATTCACATTAATGTCATCAAGGGCATGAACGCATTGCATAAAGATATAATAATCTACCAATTAAACTATGTATATTTATAATGAATATTAATTTGGATATGAACGATAATGTGTTACCATCTAAATTTGATGATTTTGAATCATGAATAAAATAATATACAATCATATAATGATATATTATTATTTGTATCTAAATTAGTACTCATAAAACATCACTCATAATCTACATTATACACTTTGAGGAGTTTCGAGGTGGCTAAGAAATTGTGTATAGCCAAACATTACAATAACAAATTAGTACAACGTTGAAAGTTCAATTATTTGTACATGTGCTTATTGATCAAGGTATATTAAGATGGTATTACCTTACCTTATGAGTTGTTGCAAGACAATAGGCAGGACATTGTTGTAAGAACCTTAAAAACAACTACTATAAAGATGAAAGGCAAGAAAGTAATTATGAAATATTTAGAGTGGACAATGTCAACTTCAAACTTCAATACTATTGATGAATAAATCATTCGATAACAAGAAATAAGTACATGATCACTTAGCATATGATTACTATTTTTCAAACATAATAAGGGTAGTACAATTCTTAGTCCAAGATATAGAAGACTATTTCCTTAAAAATTATCATTTCACGAAACAATGTTGGATCGATAAACCTCTAGATCCGAGGGGTTAGCTTGAGTGATGAAAGTAAAAGACCCTCTTATGAAAAACTAAGATTCAAATAGTATGAGTGAAGAGAGAAAATATATATATATATATTCTCTTACGGTCATTGTATCTCGAGGTTACAAGTCCAATAAACTGGGTTAGGTTCACCCGTTACAAAAGAATATATATTGCAATGTCCAACGATCCCTCATAAATAATTTTACAATTCTTGGCTAAAAGCCGCGGTGTTCATTGCAGGCTCCAGATCTGGATGCAATCTACGCATAGGTGATGCAGCCATGCATCTGTTTCCAATTTCCCATTTGAATTTGTCTTGTAAATTTTATTAATTTTCTTTCAAACCATCAACTAAAAACAAAACACGCATTCATTCTTCTGGGGTTACCTTATGAGAAAGTATCATACGGCCCGTAGTCAAAGTTTTATCCATAATAAATTCAACAAAACAGCAGTTATCCCTGCATGAAATGGAAATGGGGATATATTTTTGTTCTTGCTGACATTTTGTAAGGCCTTTGTCTTCTTATAATCAATTATACAAGAACTTTACAACTGACGGCCAAAGTAGTTTCATTTTTTCGTGGAAAAATTGGAAAGAGCCAAAGACTAGGGTATAAAATTGAACAACCTGTGGTCCATGCGACAACTGTGAGAAACTGAGACTAGGACGGTTTCAAAAGAATATAAAATAATAAAATTATGTGTATAAATAATATGCATAATTTTATATATAAATAATGATATGTTATCATCTGAGTATATGTGGTTTTATTTTCAATTTAAAATTACTCAATCATATGATAATATGTTATTATTTGTGTATATAATATCAATATTATAAAACCAACTTTCTAGTCGATTAAAAAAGAAACAATAAAATTATCTATACCCATTTTGAATACATAAATAGACATACACTTTATATATATTATTATTTGATTGGATAATTTTGAATTAGAGATAAAGTAACATTACTTATGTGATAACACACATAAATGTGTATTTATTTGTATACGAAAAGTGGGTACTGTAAACCAAAACAATGATTATTTATACATGTTAATTAACCTAAATATAATACTAATATGAGCAATATTATGCATACCCATTTTTGAATACACAAATGAATACATATATGATATGTCATGTGATTGAGTGTTATTTTCTATTTAATTCAAAACTGTCTAATCATTTGACTATACATATTAAATGTGTCTCAATTTATATATTTAAAATGAAATATATAATTTTATTAAACTAATATACACCTATTGATATTCGTAATAATCCATATTAGATTAGGCTAACCAAATGCATGGATGAGAAAGGAAAAATTGATGATTAGGATATGATTAATTTCTTTGTATGTATATTTTTTTTGGGTAACTAGCTAAGTAAGTCAAAGTTTTATAAGCATAATAAAGAGTTGAATTTAAGTATTCTCCCTACAAAATCTAATATTTTATCAGTTTTACTAACTCTGAAATATCTGGTATGATTTTTATGTGGTATAGTTGTATGCACTTCGATAATTTCTGAAGCTAATTAAGTTAATTAGTGGCACATTTTTGTGTGTAAACGGCACGCCAAAGTCTCAAACGTTAAAGAGAAAAGGGGTGAATGTTAAGTCTCAAGTAGTAAGATTAATTTAAAAATTAAAAAAAAAAAAAAAAAAAAACCCTCTTGTGTGGTCTGACTTCATTCATCTCTACTGTCTTAGATCTTCTTAAGAAATTGACTCTGTTTTCACCTTGTTTCTCAAATACAGGCCGCATCGATTTCAGTTGCACAGAAGCTATAGCTTCAGAGCTCCAGCAGGAGGCTTGTGTGACACAATATTTAACCATTGCTAGAGGCTACCAAGTTAAGTCTGCAGTGCACTCTTATCTCAGGCACGAAGACATGAGAAAAATTCTACGAAACAAGCTCAACAATGTGTTGAATATGTAATGTCGTGATGCACGTCAGCCTAAACGGCGTAAATTTCGGTGATTCCTTCCGTTCTCTTCTGTCCTTCAAAGACTGAGTCTGAGAGAAGGCGATGCTCAAATTTCAAAGCAACACATGGCTCTATCCTCATCTCACGAATCACCATGAAGAACCTAATATTCTTCCAAATGGCATAATTTTTTTTCAATCTTCAAGACAAAGCTAGAAGAATGAAATTTAAACCGTCCATTTTTCAACTCTGCTACTCTTTGTCTAATCTCTTGTTTATATATAATATAATTTAAAACTTGTTTAGCAGTCTCACAGAGAGCCAAAAGTCACCATGGCCAGAAGGCAATGCACTGGTTAAAAAAGTTCAGGAAGAGAAAAGACAAACATATGGAATATAGCCAAAGCATTTGACAGTATTGCAAGTGAGCCATAGAGAGAGAGTTTAATGGGAATAACAAAATAGACAAAAGGGTTTCATTTCCCGGAGAATCTAGAGCGGATCAGACGCTGACCGTGGCTTCGAAATTATTAACAAATGATTAAACATTTTCCAATCATCTTGTTGTTTCTCTAATCACCAAATAAACAAATGGGTTAAATTAAAGTAAAAGAGAAAGCCATGGGATTGCGAGCTAATTAGTTTTTCTTTTTTGGGAATACGGAGGAGATGGTACAAGAGAAGAGAACAAAGAAGAGCTTATCGCCTAGACAAGGTCACGTCTGTGAGGTCACATGATGGATGAGAGCCATGTCGACGGCGAGGATTATGGCCTTTCTTTGTGGCTTTCCACGCGCGGGTGGGGCACGACAGGTAGGAATATCTGGACACGGAGAGGGAATATTGGAGGGGTGAGAAGAACGCTTTTAGATTAGACAAATACTAGCCGTTGAATTTTACCTTCACTTTCACGCACTCCTACAATTCCCACCTCCCCTTTCTCTCCACGCGCCATTCTAACCTCCCAATTTGTTTATATTGCCTCTAGATTTGAATTGAAAAGGTTGGATCGTAAAAGTTTATTTAATTTAAATTTGTTTAGTTTAAATTTGAATTAAAAGGATCGATTTATTTTTTTAACTAAGCAAAACTTGAGTAAGAGATATTAGACCCAATTTGACTCAAGTTTAACTTAAATTTATTGTTTAAATTTGTAATTCAGATTAATGTTTCGATCTTGGTTTTAATTCATAATTTGAATATATAGTTCGGATTCATAATTCAAATTTATGACTCATTTACAAAATAATATTTTTTTATAAATATTAGATTAAAACAATATTGTTTTGTCAACGAATCACAAACTCAAACTATTAAGTTATAGATTCAAGTTATAAATTTAAGCCAAATAATTTTTATTCGAATTATATTTAAATTACTTTTAATTTTAACCTGACAAATTTGAGTCAAATTCAAATTTAAACATTTTTTATTTGATCTAAACTCAAATAAAAAAATATTCGGATACAAGTCATTCACATCCACCCTCTTTTTGTATTCATCTTTGTGTAATGGTAAGGTGGACTTCTTGGTATGGCAGGAGTGAAGTTGGAAAAAAAAGCGCGTGGGATGGAAAGGGTTGAGAGAGAGCTGCATGTGAGTCTGAGGCCCTAGTGTCGCCGGACACCCCAGCCAATCTGACGAATTTTCCTTCTGAACAGTTCATATTCCTTTTCTCCTTTCGCTAGCTCACGAGACCATTTTAATCCTTCAATCTTGAACGGGCGTTCGCACGTGTACAGCTCGATGCTTATTGGCAATGCCATATCTCCTACGTGCACTCAAGTCTGGCTTGTATGCAGAGATTCTTCAGTTCATGCCCATTTAAGCTGCAATGAAATTGCCGGTTTAGACTTTAGACTCATAGTAAAGAGCTGTCAACAAAATCTAGTGTTTCATCATGCTACGTGCAAATAATGTAAAGCTTCAGTATAACCTAGGAAGGATTTGCTTGCATGATCTTTACTAAAAAAAATCAGTCATAATGCTCAGATTAATAATATTTATATTGGTCTTCCAAGCTTAATCAAGTGCACTCTATATCCCAAATTCTCAATATATACATATTTTTTGTAAAGAGGAGTCTTATCCAAATTCGAGTATTTTTTTAAGATAAAATCAATTATATCAAATAAGTTAAACTCTAAGAATAATTAATTTTATAATTATTATATTAAATAAATTAATATATTATTTTTAAAATACTATTAAAAAAAATTTAAACTCAGTGCTTCTTATGTTAGAAAACTTCATTGATCATCACCTTAACCACTCCTTGTAGGCATTCCTGATGTGATTTAGATTTGAACCAGCGCAGTTGATGTATGCATGCATGAAGAGTGCAGCTTTGATCAGGGATATTTTGAGCTGCCAGTCAATCCTCGTTCATGATGAAATCTGGGAATAGTCTTTTCAAAGATGAGGCTAAAAAACCTGACACAAATAAAAAATAGTAGGGAATTTAGATGGGTCGCCTTCTATCAACGTAGTAGGGAGTGAGAGGGAGAGAGAAACAGGTTCAATTCCATTCCAAATATTCCATTGAACAGTTCCCTATTTGGCTTTATTTAAACTTTTTCTCTCTCGAATTCCAACCTTTCCCTGTAGAAACCGCCATTAATAAATCGTATCCCTGCACCTCCTTTTCATTATGGGGATAACTAAAACAGACCTCTATCTTTCTCTCTCCATGGAAAGGCCTCTGGTCCTCTGCGTCCTTAAATACATAATTTCTACTTCCCACTAACTTTTCCTTCAAACTTATCATCCCAAAAATAAAGAAAGTTTAGTTACTTCCTGCATTTTTTCATCTGACTGGTAGTCTCTGCAATTTTTCAACCCTAGAGGAAGTCTACTAAAAAGTTTCCAATTAATTACCCTTAACAAACCTACACAAATCAATAATCATGAGGCACTCATGAGAGAATCACAACCCCTCCTTTTCGGTTCTAATTAAAGGTAGCTCTACTTTCAATGTTTTAGCCCATTTGTGTTTCCGGAATCCGCATTAATTCCTATCAAACTTCTTCACATTCCCTAGCTAGCTCTCTTATACGAATAATTCTTACTCCTGTCAAGTATTACCTAACCGAGTGTTTGGTTTTTGGGTAACTTAGACCTCAATCGTCCTCATGTTCTCAAGATTGAACCCTATAATGACAACCGCAACAGATTTGCCTGATCTTTCTCTACAGATCAGCCCACCATCTGCCTTAAATTGTGAAGCCAAGGAAGTAGGATTTTATGGATTGCCAAGAAATGCTTTTTATAGTGATGGGTGTTCAGCCACTGACTCTGGTAGCAGCGGAAGCGATTTAAGCCATGAAAATGGCTTTTTTAATCCACACAGGAGCACTTGTAATCTTGGTCCTTGTGAACCCACGTTGAGTCTAGGGATCGAAATGGCTGATTTAGCTCCTCCTCCCTCACTGCAACTACCAAGAAACCTTTATCATCGTCAGCCATGTCAACCCCAAATCTATGGCCGTGAGTTCAAGAGGAATGCAAGAATGATTAATGGAGTGAAAAGAAGCATTAGAGCTCCCAGAATGAGATGGACAACATCTCTACATGCCCATTTTGTCCATGCGGTCCAGCTTCTCGGAGGCCATGAAAGTAATATATAACAACAAAATGAAATATTTATCTTGCATTAGTTTGTTTGCTTTTTTTATGCAATACCATCGTAGTAATTTATGTTTGAGAGAACAGCATAGTTAGGTTACTTATTTTTATTGAAAAAAATGTCACAGGAGCAACTCCAAAATCTGTCTTAGAGTTGATGAATGTGAAAGATCTAACCCTAGCTCACGTGAAGAGTCACTTGCAGGTGGGGTTACTGTTTTGTATCACCATGAAATTTGAACTTATGTATGAGATAGATTTTATTGTGATTCTTACAGTCGTTTTTGCCCCTTCATTGTATTCTATTTTTGTATTTGCTATGATTCAATTGTAGTGGGGGTGAAGAACAAAGGGTAAGGACAAAATGGCATCTAGAGGTAATCTTAGCATTATGGACTTTTTCTCATTTTCTCTCTGTGGGTGTTCATGCAGATGTATAGAACAGTGAAGAGCACTGACAAAGCATCAGGTAATTGGATTGCCGCTCAATGCACTACAAATTTTATTTTTCTTCTATAATTCTCTTTGTTTGGGATCTTGGTGATCCAAGTGTGACAGAAACACTATCATTTGAATCACTGTTTTCCAACTTATACAAAATGGTTTTGAGATGGGACTCGGTGAATTATTTGTTTGGTGTCTGATAAAGCAAGTGCAATGGCTCTATCTATAATGAATGTTGCAGGCCAAGGGCAGACAGATACGATTTTAAATAAAAGGACAGGAGTTGTTGATAGTGTCGATGGAGGATTATCTTGTGAAAACACTGATACCATCCCTTCTTCTCTCGACCCATTACTAGCATCACCACAGCCAACACAACAAAAGTGCCAAAGGTACATTTCCTCATTACTGAACAAAAGCCAAATAATGGAGCTCAATAACTCAATATACTGAAGAAGCAGATTTCTTTTACGGATCAGCATTATTGTAGCTTTGAATGGTGATGCATTAATTTCTTCCTGTACCAGAGTTTTTGATGTTTCACTGATTAAATATTACTTGATCAGAGGGTCAGTGCCATCAATGGAGACAGACGAGAGGAGCATATCGGACAAGGGAAATGCTTTGACATGTTCTCATTTCAAGGCTAGTAATAGTAAGGTATGATTATAAGGCTGGAGAAAAAAAAAGATTTAAAAAAAAAAACAAAATATGGAAAATGCATTGAATTCTATTTGTGCTGTTGAATGTGTAATTATTTATATGATAGGCGGACGGACGCAAGGCAGCTCTCCATGTGTCTGATCATAATGCTGTGGAGAGATTGGATTCTAACTCCTCGGCACCTTCCGAGAAGTTTCTTAATCTGGAGTTCACCCTTGGAAGACAAAGTTGGCAAATGGACTATACTGAATCCTCTAAAGAGTTAACCCTTCTCAAGTGTTGAAAACATCACTGCCTCCATTAATTGATATAAGTAATGTTTTTCGCTTTTCAATGTAAAGGAATCAGTGTTTAATTACCTTGCATTGGCAAGTTTTGACTGCTGGTCTTTCGAAAATTAAGGGTGAATGGATAGGTCTAATCTTATCTGGATCCCAAATTCTGCTGTACTTATTATCTCGATACGCCACGCTGGGTAATAATGGTCTTTCCCAGAGGGCCATGGCTTCCCCTCTCGATTGGTCCAGACGAGTAATGGAAGGCAGGACGAATTCTTGTGTAAAATACATATCCGAAAAATAGCTCAGATGCAGTTAATTAGCCTTAAAGACATAATTAGGAGCATAAATTTTTAAACTCTTGGATGACATTAATAATATGTGGCATGAGAATTAGCAAGGGAGATTTGTGCATTTATTTTAGAGAAACTAATAAAGTTGTTGATTCAATATTGTCCAAATTAGCTTTAGATGAAAATCTACCAATAAGTTATCAGGTTTTTTTTTTTTTTTTAGAGAGCGTTGGAGCTTCAGTTTCAATTAATGTCGCTATTTCTAGCTTGCATCTTTTCCAATAAAAATATTAAGAAACCCAATTTTTCATATCATTTTACAGATATTTATAGGTCAAGATTACAAAGGTGAGTATCTCATTATAAATTTTGCACTTACTTCTTTCCACCATGTATATGATTAAGCTCAAATTTACACAATTGCCTGACCAGTGAACCCCGTGGCTCTTCACATGAAAGGTCAGACAAGAGAGAGCCATTGTACGATGTGGGCCGCTAAATTATTAATGCAATGCAATCATTATGCAAACATGTTTCTATATGAATTTCGCATGTAAATTTATAATTGCACCCAAGACTAAATGTGGTGGGTGAAATAAAAGAAAAGTTGCAGAAGATGATTGTACAACTGAGAGAATGCAGAAAGTGTAGTGTTGGTATGATTGTAGATATTGATCTTCTTGCGTTGAAATTGTATTCAAATGTAATGGAGCACCAGGCAAAATTGAAACAAGAGTAGAATATCTTTTTGTTTCAGGAATTTCCACACTGTTCATCATTACCATGAATCTTTTCTTGGATTCTGAGACAAAATGTATACGATCCTGTCTCTTTCTCTATTTCTCTTATGTTCCACCACGTTTGTCTATTCTGTTTCTTCCACTTTAAGTTTTTCTCTTCATTTCTATTCTTAAATGGATATAATTTCTTTATTCTTTATTTAGTTGACACTGTTGCTTGTCACTGTTCTGGGAAAAAATCTTCTGTGAATTCCAAATCAGTTTGACATCATGATTGATTATTACTTGCGAAACAAAACTTGATTATACCAATTTTTTTTTTGCGCAGTTTATCCTATTAACCAAATTTTCACAGATTCAAAAGGTTATTCTGGGCTGAAATTTTTGTTTTTTTTGGTTTCAATTGGATTGACCTTTCCTCTTCTCGTTTGTCAGTAATAGGATGCCTCAAAGCCAACTGTTCTAATTTTGACTGAGTAAGATAACTCAAGTTAAAGAAAATTAAGATTAAGTTACTTTGAACTCTCTGGGAAAGAGAAGGGTCTTCGCTTTGTTTTACAAATATGCTTTCCTTCATTTTAACCTCGTACTTGAAGTCAAAAAATTGAGCTTAGTAAAGCTCATAAGCATGAACGTGGTGTGTTTGGATTTGCACCTTACAGCCCTTTCTGGCGTGAGATGATAAATAAAATTAAGATTAAGTGTTCTTTAAGCTTATTTAAGCTCATGGGCACCTTACAACCATTCCAAAAGCCACACCACTGGAGGTTCTCCTTTCCCTCGCCTCCCTGCCGAGCTCTATGACTGATTAAGTGTTCTTTAAGCTTGGATATGACAACTGACAAGTGCAAAAAATAATTGGTATTGTATACCAGTCTGGTGGTCAGCTAGCTTGGAGAATATTTGGTTGACAAGTAAATCTGAATGACAAAACTCCTCCTCATAAAACGATAAACTACAACAACAATTAGGCAGACCTTTGATACAATTTGGCATGCTGATAGCAGCCACTCGTTTACATTTCAATTTTCTCTAAGGGATGAATCCCTCAGAACCACAAAACCCTCACTTGAAATTTCTAGATAATCATATTATCCTTGAGCCTTTTTTTAAAATACTATTAATGTTCTATCAAAAAACTTTTCTTACCTACTACCAATGAAAAGCCTCCTGCCACTCTGTATTTAGCAATCACTGGTATTAATTAGTTGAACGATAAAAAAATAATTTTTTCCCATAGAAAAGTCTTAACCTGCCCCGCTGAAAAAGATGCAGATAAGCATACATTGAACTGTGTGACATAGTGCCAAGATGCTTATATAGGCCAAGCTGAACTCTTTCAGTGCTTCTCTGCGAGTCCAGGCAGCCATGGACTTTTTTCTCTCATCCCAAACAGGTTCTATCACGGAAATTTTCTGTTTTTCGGTCTTTCTATACTGTTTGCTGTGGTTATCAATAAATTTTGTAAGAACAGCAAGCAAGAAGAAAGGAGCACCAGAGGCTGGTGGAGCTTGGCCCGTGCTTGGTCATCTACATCTCCTAGGAGGGCCACGACCGCCTCAAAGAGTCCTCGCCGACATGGCTGATAAATATGGACTAATCTTCACTGTCAAGATGGGCGTTTATCGAGCTTTAGTGGTGAGTAATTGGGAGACTGCTAAAGAATGTCTCACTACCCACGATAAGGCCTTTGCCAGTCGTCCAAAAACCATGGCCCTGGAGCTGTTAACTTACAATTCTTCCATGTTTGGCTTCAGCCCATATGGCCCCTATTGGCGCCAGGTTCGCAAGATTGTCACAGTGGAGCTTCTCTCAACCCACCAGCTTGAGAAACTCAGAAACGTACGAGAATCTGAGGTGAAAAATTCTTTGAAAGAGTTATATGACCTCTATGTTGAGAAGAAGGTGTTGGTGGATATGAAAAGATGGTTTGGAGATACAGCCCTTAACGTGATTTTGAGAAATGTTGTGGGAAAGCGATGCAGTTTGCGAGAGGATAAAGAGAGCAATAAATGGAAAGAGGAATTAGCCAATTTTTTTGCGTTGACTGGGAAGTTTGTGGTGTCAGATGCGTTGCCATTTCTGAAGTGGCTGGATATAGGAGGAGACAAGAAGCCAATGAAGAAGACGGCAAAAAAATTAGACGTTATTGTTCAAGAATGGCTGGAAGAGCACAAGAGGAAGAAGAAAGGAGATCAAGAAGATTTCATGGATGTGATGATGTCCATTCTGGAAGATCCAGATTTGTTTCCAGGTCGTGATGCTGATACTGTCAACAAAGCTACCTGCCTGGTACGCCTCTATAAACCAATTTTAGTGTCTTCTGCAGTCCCTAGATCTGCATTTGACTTAGAAAAAGCGAAAGAACCATTCTCATCCAAGGTTTTATGATAACATTGCATCCCTTAAATTTTAAAAAACCATTTTCCACCCATTTGTTAAATTTTTTAACCAATTCTGTTTACTTTTTTTTTTTTTTTGTATATAATTACTGAAAAGGCAAAAAAGTCCTCAACCTAAATAATATTTTACTCGAAAAATTTTATTATATAATTTAATATCATAATTTATATTAATTTGAATTAAAACTAACAAAAATTTTTTAATGTATAAGATGTCAATAACATATAATAATATATTTTAGTTAAATTTAATTTTTGAAAAATTAAAGGTATTAATGAAAATTTAAAGAGGGTTTTTAATTTTGAAAAAAGTTTTGGAATATTTTTAAGATTTTAATATGTTCTTAATATTTTAAAATTGATAATTATACCCCTAAAATATATAAGAAATATAAGTATCATATAAAATTATATTATACTTTTAAAATATACGAGATTAATATGATAATTTATTAACTAAGATAGAAAAAATATTTATTTATCCTTAATAAGTTTTTAAAAAATAACATTAACACCTCCACAATATATCTCTATGGTAATATTTGAAACAAATAACATAAATACCCTTTAATTATTATTATTAACATTTAACTTGACAAATGAGAAGTAAATTGGCTTTTCCAAATTTAATAAGGGAAAATAGTCGTTTTATAAAACCTTGGGTTGGGAATGATATTTGGCCAGTTGAAAATGGTAACTTCTAACGTCATGTGCCAATTTTCTTTGAACTAATGAGTTATCTGCCAATTTTCCCCCTCTACCGACGTTGCAGTCCCTCGTATTGGCGGCCGGAGACACCACAGCAGTTACGTTAACATGGGCGCTCTCTTTACTTCTCAACAACCCCGACGTCCTAAACAAAGCCCGCGATGAATTAGACTTTCACATTGGCAAAGAAAGACAAGTGAAGGAGTCAGACCTAAAAAATTTACCTTACCTCCAGGCCATCCTGAAGGAAACCATGCGTCTATACCCAGCTGGCCCACTCTCAGTTCCACATGAATCCATGGAAGATTGCACCGTTCTTGATTACCATGTGCCAGTAGGCACACGGCTCTTTTTCAATCTTTGGAAGATTCATCGCGATCCTCGTGTTTGGCCGGACCCAGATACGTTTCAGCCGGAAAGATTTCTTACGACCCACAAGGAATTCGATGTGAGGGGTCAGAATTTTGAATACATGCCGTTCGGCAGCGGCAGAAGAATGTGTCCTGGAGTGTCGTTTTCCCTTCCGGTTCTGCAACTTACACTTGCTTCTTTGCTGCATGGGTTCGAATTTGCAACGCCGTTTGATGAAGCTGTTGACATGGCTGAGGGGATCGGAATGACTTTTGTTAAAATCGCTCCTCTTGAACTTCTTCTCACCTCACGGCTTTCTCCTTCTTTATATGTTTAAATTCAGTGATAATTAATGTCAAATGTTGGAGAGGAGAGGTAACTTTATATAAGAGAAAGACTTTGTGTGAGAGAATTATTTGAGAGGAAAAGACTTATAATTTTTATTCATGCTTCAAATATAAAATAATTAGAGTATTTATAGGTACAAGGATGACTTTTAAAATCCTAAATACATGAACCTAATATTGAACTTGTACATTAACCATTAACACTCTAACATTAAACTTGTACTACTAACATTGAACTTGTGTATGAACAAGAACTTGAACTTGTAAATGAATCATGTATGAACATGAACTTATGTTACAAACATTGAACTTTGAGTTGCACAAACATTTAACTTGTATCATATAAGATGTACCTAGAAATATGTTCATGGATTTGTGTCACATGAGATGCACCTTGAAATATGTTCATGAACTTGTGTCACATGAGATGCACCTAAAAATCTTCAAATTAACTTTCAACACTCTCCCTTAATTTGATATCTTCTTCTTTACTCCAAGATATGCTCGTAGTCGATGAAACTCTTCAAACTTGAGTGGCTTTGTAAAAATGTCCGCAACTTGATCATGTGTCTTTACATACTTAAGCTTTATTTTCTTTTTTTCAACACATTCTCTTATAAAATGATACCTTGTGTCAATATGTTTGCTACGATCATGGAAAACCGGGTTCTTGGCTAATGCTTGTGCAGATTTGTTATCAATGCAAATTTCAGTTGCTGCCTTTTGTGGTAAATAAAGTTCCCTCAATAAACTCCTTAGCCAAATAGCATGACAAGTGCAAGATGTTGCTGCGACATATTCAGATTCACAAGTTGAAAGAGTAACAATGGACTGCTTCTTTGAACTCCATGTAATAGCACAATCACCCATGTAAAATACAAAACCAGTAGTGCTCTTTCTATCATCAACATCTCCTGCAAAATCACTATCACAAAATCTAACAAGCTTGAAATCAATTGTTGAAGAGTAGAACAACCCATAATCAATTGTTCCTTTAAGATAACGAAGTATTCTTTTAGCAGCTTTCATGTGAGTAGAAGTAGGAGCTTCCATAAAACGACCTAACATTCCAACTGCAAAAAGAATATCTGGCCTTGTACATGTCATGTATCTCAAACTTCCCACAAGACTTTTGAATACAGTGGGATCTTCCTTACATCCTTCATCGAACTTTGACAATTTTATTCCACATTCCATGGGTGTGCTGACAGGATTGCAGTCAAGCATGTTGAATTTCTTCAATATTTCTCTTGCATAACTTTCTTGTGAAATAAAAATTTCATCTTATGTTTGCTTCATCTCCAAGCCCAAATAGTATGACATAAGTCCTATGTCTGTCATTTCAAACTCTTGTGACATAGTTTTCTTGAATTCTTCAAACAGTCTTGGATTATTATCGGTGAAGATAAGATCATCCACATAAAGGCAAATAAGTAACAAATCTTCATTCTGATATGATTTAACATAAAGAGAGTACTCATGAGGGCAACGAACAAATCCATTGTCTTGGAAGTACTTGTTAATGCGAGTATTCCAAGCTCTTGGTGCTTGCTTTAAACCATATAATGTTTTCCTCAATCTCAAAACTTTATCTTCATGGCCTTTAACTAGAAAACCCATTGGTTGCTTAACATAAATCTCTTCTTCAAGATAACCATTTAGAAAAGCTGACTTAACATCGAGTTGGCAAATTTTCCACTTCATTTGAGCTGCCAAAGAAATCAGCAATCGAATCGTCTTCATACGAGCAACAGGTGCAAAAAATTCTTCATAGTCTACAATATACTTTTGCTTGTATCCTTTAGCAACAAGTCTTGTTTTATATCTTTCCACATCTCATTTTACATTCTTCTTTGTTTTATAAACCCATTTGACTCTAATAGCTTTATGACCCTCGGGAAGTTTTGACAATTCCCAAGTGTTATTTTTCTCAATTGCTTTTATTTCTTCTTCCATAGCTTGCCTCCATTTGTTGTTTTTCACCGCTTCCTCATAGTTTAATGGTTCACTATCAATAAGAAGACAAAAGAAATCATAATTAGAAATTTCTTCAGTTTCGTTATAAATATCATGCAAGCTTCTCATTTTCTGTGATTCTCTACTAGAATCTTCCTCATGTGTAGAAGAAGTAGGAGAATGAGATGAACTTAGATCTTGAATAACATTTTCTTCTTCATCATCAAAGTATGGAAAAAAGTCATAGGTGTTTTCTTCTTTTGTCTCCCAATCCCACATTGCTTCTTCATCAAACTCAACATCTCGGCTCACTACGATCTTATGTGTGCTTGGATTGTATAACCTGTAGCCTTTAGACTTTTGATCATAGCCAATGAAAACATGTTTGACACTTCGATCATCTAACTTGGATCTTTCTTGTTGCGGCACATAAACATATGCAATACTTCCAAAAACTCGAACATGAGCAACACTGGGCTTTCTTCCACTCCATGCTTCTTGTGGTGTCTTGTCTTTGACACTTCTTGTTGGAGATCTGTTTGACAAATAAACTGCACAAGCTATGGCTTCTGCCCAAAATTCTTTAGGCATACACTTGGTTTTCAGCATACATCGAGCCATATTGAGAATTGTTCTATTCTTCCTTTCGGCAACACCATTTTGTTGTGGTGATCTAGGAACTGTTAAAGGACAACGAATACCATGTAGTTCACAAAAATTGTTGAACTCTTTTGATGTGAATTCACTACCTCGATTAGACCTCAAAGCTTTAATTGTATAGCCACTTTCATTTTCCACCAGAGTCTTGAACTTATTGAATGCTTCAAAAGCTTCAAATTTCTGTTTCAAGAAATAAACCCAAGTCTTTCGACTATAATCATCAATGAAAAGCAAAAAATATCTATTATTACCAAAAAACAATGGTTAGATCGGTCCACACACATCAATGTGCACAAGCTGAAGTGGCTTAGTTGCTTTTATCTCAGCTTCTTTTGGAAAACTCCTTCTCGAATGCTTACCAAGTAGACATCTTTCACATAAATGATGTTGATGGTTTATGTGAGGCATTCCTTTCACCATGTATTTATCTCCCAAAAGTTTGAGTGCTCCAAAATTCAAGTGCCCAAATCTCGTATGCCATCACCATACTTCTTCTCTTATATCTACCTTCAAGCATTTAGCGTCTATTGTATAGAGATTCAACATAAACATTCTATTTTTGGACATAAACACCTTAGCAATCAACTTATCATTTTGATCTTTGGGCCAAAGGCAACAATCTTTCATGTGAATTTCATACCCTTTTTCAATAAGTTGTCCCAAACTCAAAATATTGGTTTTTAATTTAGGCACATAATATACGTCAGTAATAAGCATATGATGTCCATTTCTTGAGAAAATTAAAATAGTACATTTTTCACATATCTGAATTCGTGAAGAATCTCTAAAGGAAACATTGTCTTGCACTTTATCATCAAGTGTCACAAATTTTCCTTTGTCCCCACACATGTGATTGCTTGCTCCATTATATAAAAACCACGAGTTTTCTTCTTTTCCTTTGTCATCTTTGAGTGTTAGCAACAAAGCGGGCTCTTCAACTTCTTGTTTGTCATCAACAACATTCACTTGTTCTTTAACATTAGTTGTTGGAAAATAACATTCCCAAGAATAATGACCAAAATTATGACAATTATAACACTTAACTTTAGACTTATCATACATCTTCTCATTTGGTCTAGAATTATTACCTCTTCCTCTGCCTCTTGCTCTTCCTCGACCTCTATATGATTGATGACTCCTTTCATCATTGGTAAAGTTGTCATAATCACCTCCACCTCGTCTTTCTCTACCATAACCTAGACCACGGCCTCGTCCTCGTCCTCGTCCTTTGTGGTTAGTGTCACCATTATCATCTTTCAAAGAAACTTTTACTTTTAGAGCTTGCTTTAGTGGTTCATCTTCCCTCCTTTTAATCTTGTCTTCATGGGCCTGTAAAGAGCCTTCTAATTGTTCAAGTGATAAGAAGTCTAAATCTTTAGATTCTTCAATAACACAAACCACATAATCAAACTTTGGAGTCAAGGAACGAAGAATTTTTTCCACCACAAGAACATCTTCAATCTGATCACCATACCTTTTCATTTGACTTACGATGGTCTTTACCTTTGAACAATAATCCGAAATTGACTTAGAGTCCTTCATACGCAAAGCTTCAAAATCACCTCGTAATGATTGGAGTCGCACTTTTTTCACTTTGTCAACTCCTTGAAATGAACTTTGCAAAATCTCCCATGCTTCTTTTGAGGTAGTTGCATCGGCCACCTTCACGAACATTGAATCATCCAAACATTGATGGATGAGGGTGAGTGCTTGTTGATCCTTCTTCTTTATCTTTGCCAAAGCATCCTTCTCATTCTGTGGTAGATCAGCTTCATTTTCAGGTTCTACATAACCTTTCTGAATAATATCTCATGCATCTTGTGAGCCAAGTACAACTTTTATGCGGAGACACCAAGTTCCATAATTTTCTTTTGTGAGGCGAGGAAATTGAAATGAGTATACTCCATTGTTATTTACCATTTCTAATCGCTCCTCTTGAACTTCTTCTCACCCCACGGCTTTCTCCTTCTTTATATGTTTAAATTCAGTGATAATTAATGTCAAAGTCTTCTATATTTTTGCTAATTGACACTCGAAATGGTATGATTCAATCGAAACAAATGAAAATAAATTATGGGACTTCCTCCATAAGCTTTTGAGTTCAATCATCTCAACAGATGGCCCATCCCTTTCACTAAAATATCAGTAATCACGCATTCTTAAAATCCCTTAAAAAAAGAAGATAGGGACAAGACCAGCCAAAAGGCAGGTGGCCACACAGACTTTGACAAAAGCCCTATATAAGAGAACCTATCAAATTGACAGGAATTTTGTTGGACTTGATAATTTCGTTGGTTGTTGGAATGCGTTTGGCCTCAATTATTGCTGTATTGGCCAGAGTGATGAATGAAACTGATCCACCAACAGCAAGAATCCAGCTTAGCATATATGACAGAAAGCTTTATCAATGTGAGCTCAGATAGCTGAAGTCGAGTCCAGCTTAGTTCTCTGCAGGCCATGAATTATGATATTTGGAGGCACAGACAGAACAACTGTTACGCTCACATGGGCTGTAGCTTTAGTAATTAATAACCGTAGTGTCTTGGATAAAGCCCATAACGAAGGAAGACGAGTACAGGAATTAGATGTTAAAAACTTGGTCTACTTTCAAGCTACCCTAGAGGAAACATTAGGTCTGTATCCAGCTCCAGCAGTCCCATTGTCTCTGCCACATGAATCCTTAGAAGATTGCAGCAGCAATGGTGGGTACCCTGTGCCACCCAGCACACGTCTTTCAGTCTATCTGTCAAAGCTTCATGGAGATCCAAAAGTTTGGTGTAATCCTGTGAGTTTCAGCTCTAAGGGCTAGCTTAAATGATAATAAAGGAATTCCATGTATAAGAGACTATGCCAGAGGCCAGCTTGCTTGAGGTACTTCTCACTCCACGACTTCCTGGCTTGTTAATTTACTGTTTTCATGAACCTTTAAAATGGTCCTAGATTATGAAAACTGACTATCCCGACTCATTACTGTCCTCACATGGTGCTTGTGCGACCAATATTGTTTCGCACTTTAAGCTTCTCTTTGCACTGGCTAATAATAGAAATACATGATTAGCCATCACCCCAAGATCTCTGCTATCCATTCAACAGTGATTCTCATCACTGGCCGGAAGAAGCGGATTCCTCAACTGATTCACAAGCTGGTCCCTGCCATCCTTGTGCCACATCCGGCGTGAATTGAAAGATCGATCAGGCTGAATCCATTGTGGAAGATTTGGATCCAAAGAGCATCTAGAGAATACGTAAAGAAGTTTCTAAGATATCTTGGAACATTTCCCACCCAAATATACTACAAATTAATTGCTAGTATAATCCAACATTAAGATGTAATGATATCCTAACCTGACAACTAATCAGTTAGAATGATTAAGTGAGTAAAATAAATATGTATATAGATTGAAAAAATAGTATTATTAATAATAATATACTATTATATAATTAAATCATATTAATATAATTAAATATTATTTTATTTTTCATTATATTTATATATTATATTAATTTAGAATTTGTTGTAACGTTTATATCAAATCAATTGACTTGCAAAAACAAGTCACTATATTGGACTGTCCTAGCTGCCACATATGACCTACCACTAGCCTTCATCTTCTAATCATATTCATATGATTCCTGCTACATTATTAATACAAAAATATATGCACGTAATTGTGAGATCATGATTAAACAATAATTGGCCCTATCAAGATTAGTTAACCACCGTCAACTAACCATGGTTACCATTTCCAATTTTGCCTTCAAATCTTTTTATCCCGCTTAACTTGAAGGAAACCGTCTCAAAACCATTCCCATTACCTCTTCAGATTCTCACTTCAAGTCGCGCTAATGCTTCCTGAAAGAACAGACTCCAGCTTGAGTCAGCGTACCTCCACGGTTGAGGTGACGACGGAGAGAGTGGTGGTGGCCGTTAGAGCAGAAAAGGTGATTTCCAAGACTGCATTAGCATGGGCTCTCACTCACATTGTTCATCCCGGGGACGGTATTACTTTTGCTTGCCGTTTTCCCAGCCGAAAAATCAGGTAAATTATGTTAATTTTGCATTTCTATTTTTCCTTCTGGTTTTCAAGTTTATGAAGCGTTTGTTTTAATGTTGTGTTACAAGGTAGAAGATTCTGGAGGTTTCCGAGGTTGAATGGCGATCGTAAGAGCAGTCAGGCGGAAAAGTTGCCGGATCGGATTTGCAAAATCTCCGAGTATTGTTCACAGATGATATTTCAGTTTCATAACCAAATCGAGGTCAGTTTCAAAATTTACACCACATTTTTCACCTAACAATTTATACCCTACGTGTTAATTCTTTTTTACGTGGTACAGTTATTATATTGTAAAATTAAAGTGACAAAGATACAGATAGTCTTCGGAGGAAGAAAAAAACTGTGAATTGATTGAGTGTCAGAGTGTAGAAGATTCAAGGAAGCCAAACAGGTTTTAAGATCTGTCGCTGGTGAGATGCAAACAAATTAAGTTAATCAATAAAATAAGGTCTTCCTTTTGTCGGTGAATTGCATGAGCATAGAAGTTGCTGGCAGATCAATTGTAGACCCCATGAACAGAAACTTGTTATGGCCTGTTTGATTTCACAGAATGGGTGAAAAAGTGTAGGGATATTTGTTTTTATTCATCACTAATAATTTACTTATGAGTCAAAATGGAGACGGTGCCTTAATGTTTTATGCAGTAACAGTGAAATGGCTGAATGTAGGTGAGAGTGAAAATTAAGGTGGTATCAGGGACTCCTGGAAGTGCAGTGGCGACTGAGGCAAGGAGCAATGGAGCCAAGTGGGTCGTACTGGACAAGTAATTTAACATTAAAAAAAAAAAAAGTATTATTTCTTTTTTTATGAGCTTTTCATTTAATGGGTTTGGTGGTGGCTTATAGTCTATTTTCATGTTTAAAAGCTACCCAATGATTAAATTCTCTTTTTAGAATGATCTAAATGTTCCAATCGGTGTTTGGCTGTTAAAATATTTTTCAATTCATTAAATACATAAATTAGAATATGGGATATTAAAAAAATACCATCATTTGTATCTACATATACATTTTTATCACATATTTTATGGATTAAATATTTATACCACAAAATCTAACATAATACCTAAAGTATCCTTATTTTCAACTTTAAAAACGCAAATCTTAATCTATGTTTGAACACTAAGTAACAAATATCTTGCATAAAACTTATCAATACCTCTTATATTAAGTTTTCTTTTTTGTTTCAAAATTAGAAACATGTGATTTATAGAAATAAAAATTTATTTTTCAATGTTGTTATTTGTCAATTAAATTAGTTAGATACTGATAATACAACCTAAAAATAAAACTTGATTATGTAGAATGATTGTTTATGATGTGTTTGAAATTAAAATCATATGGAAAATGTACTTGAAGAAAATTGAAGAGTAGGAGATATCTCAGGGTCTACCCTTCGATTTTCTCCAAGTACGTTTTCTACCTTATTTTCTTTCCAAATACATCATAAACAATCATTTTATATAATCAAATTTTATTTTTTAAATTGTATTATTAGTATCTAACTAATTTAATTGACAAATAACAACATTGAAAAATACATTTTTATTTCTATAAATCACAGGTTTTTAATTTTGAAACAAAAAAGAAAACATAATATAAAGGGTATGGATTAATATTACTCTAGATTAGGATAATTTTTAAGTAAAGTATTTGTTATTTAGTGTTCAAATGTTAACTGAGACTTATGCTTTTAAGGTTAAAGACAAAGGTACTTTAGGTATTATACTAGATTTTGTGTTAAAAATGTTTAATTAATAAAATGTGTAGTAAAAAAAATGTATACCCGGGGCCAAAATGATGGTATTTTTTTTAATATCCCTTAGAATATTCTATTCAAAACATAATTTCATTAAAAAACCAACATTATAGTGGCAAAAAAGTAATTTTATTATAAAAAATTCAAAAATTGTCCATTTTAAGAGTTTGGAAACTACAATTTAATATTCACAATTCAAGTTTAGAAACTCCAACTATCACAATCGTCACTCATTCAAACCCAAATCCACCCACCCAAGTTAAAACCCATTAGAATTGTCCCCCACCAAAACTTTCAAACATACATGACAATATAGCGTTTTACATGTTTGAAACTTATAATTTAATCATTGCAATTCGAGTTTAGAAAATTTAGCCGCCACAATCTCCACCCATTCAAGCTCAAACCCACCAGAATTGTCACCCACCCAAATCCAAACCTAAATCCACCAAAGTCGTCACTCACCCAAACCTAAACCTCATAAAACTATCAAACACAATAATTTAATCATTTTATATTTTTAAAAATTGGAAGTCAATGCAATTTAAGTTTAGAAACATTAGATGCCTCAACCACCACCCCTCCAAACCCATTTCCATTAGAACCACCACCCACCAAAACACAAACTCAAAAGAAACATTTGTAAGGAAAAAGAGGATGAAAGAGAATGAGAAGAAAACGGTGTTGATAACAAATTTGATATATAAAGGGTTATCTTATAATTTTGTTAATTCGAATAGCATAATAATTTTAAAAAGTGAAATAGTTAAAATAATAAAGCCATTTAACTTTCTAATGATGTCAAAATTATCTTTTATACATAAAGTTAGGTTTTGGATAGGAAAATGTGATTTACACATTCAGTAGATGAAAAAGTGTTTTAATGCAGGAACGGAAAAGTAAATCACCTTTTGAATTTGCACATCCAACGTTTATGTGATATTTAACTGCGAAAACACAAGGGTGAGGAACGAATTCATACCAGGGTTCAAGCAATTAACCACATTTCAAGCCCACTACTACTTTAAAATAAAGCAAGGAAATAGGCTTCGGGGGACATGACAGTAGCTAAGGATTTATACTAGCTAGCATTTTGCTTTGATTCATCCTCCAACTAGTCGATTAAGTCAGGCTCTTGGTGTTTTATCTCATTCATAATCCCATTTTGCTTGAGCTGAAATTTGTGATCTCTATGAGACTTTGGTTTTGCAGCCTTTTTATAAGCCAGAATATACAGATTGGAAGCAAGTGCTTCACGGTTTTTGTTCTGCTGAAGCAGAAAACTAAAGCAAGAGCTGCAACATTGCCTGGAGGAACTTCACTGCAACATTGTAGCGATAAAAAATTCTTAAGCCAAAGTCCTTAGGCTTAATTTACATGGCTCAGATGATGACCAAACGCCATATCTCTCCGCTGCTGCTTCACTATTTGAGGAAACTGGAAAGTTACCAGCAGAAAGCATGAACAATTCCACTCCCGTATACAGTCCTGAAAGACAAATCACTTCTTCCTCAAGAACTGCCAAACAAGGATCATTAACGAGTTCTGATACAACGACACCACTTTTTCTAGTCTATGAAGAAAACCCTCTTTTTGAAGGAATGAATAGAGGATACTACATCCCAATAGATAATCAAATCCATTTTGATGATCCAGTTATGTCACTAAACTCCCAGAAACAAAGACTAGCTACTAACTGCAACAGTGCATTTTGGATTCCAGAATGTCGCATTGTTGATGACTCCAAACTATAGAGATACTCACAAAAGTAAATCTCCAACTTCCAGGTCCCTGCTTGATAAGTTTATTCAGTATGATCTAGATACAAAGGCTGGCAGACTGGATTTCAATCAAAGTTATCAAAAAGGCCAAATTATAAATCTAAGTTCAACCATCAGGAATGCTGTCCCTTTAGGTAGAACATCCTCAATACCTCCACCATTATGCTCCCAATGTCAACACAAGGACCGATATTTGGCAAACCACCGAGAATGTTTTCCTATAAGGAGCTCGAGGAAGCTACAGACGGTTTTTCAAGCGTTAATTTCTTAGCAGAAGGTGGTTTTGGAGTTGTTTCCAGGGGAGTTTTGAGAGACGGCCAAATGGTTGCTGTGAAGTTGTTAAAGTTTGACGGTTCACAGGCTGATGCTGACTTCGGCAGGGAAGTGAGAGTTTTAAGCTGTGCTCAACATAGGAATGTCGTATTGTTGATTGGGTTCTGTATTGACAGCAGGAGGAGAGTCTTAGTTTATGAGTTCATATGCAATGGCTCCTTGGATTTCCATTTACACGGTATTCCCTTTCTCTGTTGAATTTTTTCCCCAAAGAAATACTGTCGTCAATATTCTTTGCTTTCATTTGCATCCTTGCCTTTGAATTTGACTCGATATTGATTGCACTTCTGTAAATTTACAGGGAATATAACGGACCCATTAGACTGGCAATCTCGACTGAAGTTAGCAATAGGAGCAGCTCAAGGGTTAAGATATCTTCACGAAGATTGCAGAGTTGGTTGTATAGTGCATAGAGACATGAGGCCTAGTAATATCCTCCTTACTCATGATTTTGAACCTCTGGTACATGAATTTCTGATCATGCTCGTAGCAAAAATAACAGAATATGCATATTCTTTAATTGTTTTGGTGTTTTGTTAGGTAGCTGATTTTGGACTTGCTAGGTGACACTCGCAATGGCGTACAAATATAGAGGAACGAGTCATCGGATCATCAGGGTACCAAATTGGTCTGAATATTTCATTTGAAAATTGGTCTATTGTTAATCTTTGGCGTGTTCAAATGCAGGTATCTTGCACCAGAATATGTTAACGGTGGAAAAATTGCACAGAAGGTTGATGTGTATGCATTTGGAGTGGTATTATTAGAGCTCATGACAGGTCAAAGAACCAGCAAGCTGCAACATTACAAGGGGCATTATGTGCTGTCTAACTGGTTCCACCCTCTGGCTTCATTAGAGCCAGGCTTTATCCTAGAAAAGATATATTTCCTAATTGACCCATATTTAGCCTCTAATCATGACCAGAACTTCACCCATCAGCTACAGGCTATGGCCCGCGCTGCCTTCTTGTGTTTATGCACTGATCCAGAATCCAGACCACCAATGTCAAAGGTTAATTTGCTGCCCTATTTGAATCTTGTGGGCTTTAGTTATATCATATAATCACTTATATTTTGTAAAATTTCAGGTCCTTCGAATACTTGAAGGTGGAGAGACAGCAGTGCCACTGGCTTTGGACTTTAACTCAGTCGGTAACAGAAGTGGTCATTTGCCTGGCCTGAGCTCACGCAGACAGCAGGAAGGAAGGAGAACTCACAGTCGTAGGCTTTCACATTAAATAAGTAAATTCCAAGCCAATCTTACCAGAACATTACGAAAGGTTAAAAAAACGACTTTAGTATCCAAACAGTCCTTTTCCGACATTGTAGGCAAAGCCCAGAAAAAAAAAAAAAACCAAAAACTATCTTTGTACCTCTAGCCCAGCATATACAGACCCAATTACATCAAATAAAACCCAGCAGGAAAAAATTTGCCCCATCCACAGACTGAATGCAGATTTTTTAGTATAAAATACGTGGAGCTACTGCGTCTGCACCTTAGCCATATCAGGACCCATCTCAGACACCCCCCAAACCTTAACCGATTTATCAAGACTCCCACTGTAGACAATCCAACGTTTACCTCGATTGAATGAATCACGATCCTCCTCAGCTGCCAAGCATTTGACTGGTCCAGTGTGGCCCGTCAGCACTGAGAGACAAATGTGAGTCGTCCCATCTCTTCTCCACACGCATATGGTCTTATCCGCTGATCCGCTGAACACCAAGTTCCCAGCAGCCATCAGACATAGAACCGCAAGTTTGTGGCCTTTAAGGACCCCGCCATGAGATAACTGGCTGTCATGTTCCCAAAAGTTGAGTAGACCATCACTGGAGCCGCAATACACGGTGGAATTTGAGGTGTTCACTGCCAGAGCTGTCACCGCACATTCTTGTTGTAGCAATGTACGGAAAAGGGTGTGCTTTGTTCCTTTACCATTTTGGTCCCTTTTCCATACTTTAACGGTGCCGTCAGCTGAACCGGTGAAGACGGTGTCTTCCCAGCTCGATACCACAGAGTTTACAGCGTCCTCATGAGCAATGACGGATTCTAGGCATTTTGAATCTGAAAGTCTCCAAACTTTGAAAGTTCTGTCCCATGAGGCTGTGTACAAAAGGCCACTGCCTTCATCCAAGCTCATACACGACACCGTATCTGAGTGTTTGATCCAGAGGGATGAACGACGACGTCTCACTTCAACGTAATTACTTGGTTTGAGGGAGCTCTTGAATATGTCCTTCAAGGTTGGTAAAGTACCCAATCGCTTGTGGACACTTTGGTTCTTCGGAGAGACTTTCCATACACGAATCTTACCATCTTGATGACCAGTAAAAATCTTCCCACCGGAGATAACTATGGCCTTAACAAGACCACTACTTGCTTTGAACCCACAAAACTCTTTCAAATTCTTCCAAACCCGAATGTTCTTGCTATCAGAACCAGTGTACAACAGGTCCTTGGTTGCAGCTAAGGAATAAATATGACCCTCTTCACGTACAAGGGAGCCGATGAGGCCGTCTTGCGGAAGGCTGTCATCAGACTGGGTCCATGGAGAATATTGAAAGGGTGTAGTTTGGTTCCATGGCGACATGGTCAAGGGTGAACCCTCACAGCTCATCCGAGAGGCGTCAGAAAAGGATGAAGTAAACATTGAAGCACTGCTAGAACGGACATGAAAACCATCATCATTCTGTGAAGTTGAAGAAAGATTTTGACCAGAATGCAACATGCCGCCGCCCAAACTTGACATTGAATTCGAACCGTCAGATTAAGCAACCGTCGTACGTCCTCCGTCTATTATTCCAATCCAAAAACGCTAAAGATATTAAAAATTAAAACGACATGAATACAAGGCGAGGACCAGAGAGTAGCTGTTAGAACGAAAGAGCTAAAGGCGGGAGAAGAGAGAGGGACTTTTATATATAAATCCGAACCGTTTTAAGGACACGTGTACGTTACAGAGAGAAATAATAACGGGGTTGTTAGTTTTATCAGTTTGGGTTGCCGTTATTAGTGAACGGTTTATGCTTTTGCATGTATTTTTAGCTTGTATTTTAAGGCTTATTGTAAAGATCGCATGAGCTAAACGATTTTATTTTGCCTAAAATCATTTATATTTTTCTATTAGTCTTTAAAAATGCATATTCACATCCAATTTTAAATAAACTAAAAATATTTAGGTTATGATAGTAATAACCGATTAATAGATTCTCATATTAACCCACAAATAAACTTTATATATGGTTAGAGACCCTTCATTCAGAGATTGGACTTGTGCAGTCCATTAGCTCTTCTATTCTTACCCTCTTCTTGGGCCTCTTGTGGGGTTTGGGCCAAACTGGGCTTCTCCAACAAAGTGCATTAAAAGTATATGAAAATTCTTCAAACAAATTATTCTCTACATCTATAGTCTTCCTTTTAGAGCAACGAGAAAAAAAATTTACAATATTGAATCATAAGCAATCTTACGTACTTCTGATTTTAAATATTTAATTGAATATTTATTTAATTTTCAATTTAAAATTAATTAATTATACAATAATATATTATTTATCTGACGTGAAATTGCAATGATATGTTCACACATTACAGTACCCACCAAAAATCTGCTACTTTCAAGCCTGGCCTGTGGCTGTTTTGTCTTGAATCTGCTTTGGTTTGTGTGATTATTACGCCACAACTACCAGTGTTTGAAATCTGGTGCCCAGCTAGAGCCAGCCAGCCCCCACCACATCCCAACAAACGGGAAACTTTAATTTAATGAATTCTATAGTGTGAATGGATGGCATTATTTTGTTTTGTTTTTATTTAAAAATAGATAAAATCTTTGGACGAACTTTGGCTTTGTCATGGACTTTGTGTTTAAATTGAAGAAGGAAACGTGACAGAGAAGGGTTTACACATTATTTGGTATTAGCCAAAGGAATTATTTCCACCTAAAGTATTCTTTAATATTAAGTTTTTATTATTTAATTATAAAAATTTTAAATATTTATTCATAAAAAATTAAATTTATTAATTTGAAAAATAAAATTATTATTTTATTTATATAAGATTAAAATTTGTTAATTTTAATTATTTACGAGTGAATAAGTAAAAATTTTAAAATTAAAAAATAAAAACTTATCATTATAAGATATTTTGGGTGGAAAATAGTCCTTTTTGGCCTTATTTATTGCTCAAGGATATGCCCCAAAATTCAGGCTTTAGGGTACAAGCATTATAATTATAGCCTTCTCTTTTTGGCTTAATGGTTGAAATATTTGTCAATTTGTGGGGAACAGGGAACTCGTTTCGACTCCATATTGACACTCAAAATAATTGAAACATGGTGACCTAAATACGCCTTAGTCCATCTTCATGGTAAAACATCATGTCTGCGTATGATTTAGGTAATATTTTATTATTAAAAATAAAAAAATATTATAAAAATATATTATTCTAAAAATTATTGAGAATAATTTATTATGATATTTGATAAAAAATATATTGATATAAATAATTATTATATTTAATTAAATATAATAAAATAATATTAAAATATAATTTTATTTAAATATTTTTAGATATAATTATTTTAAAATATATTTTATATAACTCCTTAAGAAATATTTAGTTTGAGAAATGTTTTATTATCAAAATTGGTAAATTACCTAAAAGATAAATTATCTTAAGAATTACTGGGTATAAATCATTACTATGTTTGATTAAATTTGATAAAATTGGTTAAACATAAATAATTATTGTGTTTGGTTAGACACAATAAAAAAATACTAGTATATTATTTTACTGAAATACCTTTAGATATAATTATTTTAAAATAATTTTTATATTATTTGTTATATTAATTAAATATTCGATTATTTTAACTCTAAAAAAATTAATACATAAAGATATTGTTATAATAAAATTAAAATTATCTTGTTAATCTTTTAATAACTAAAGAGAGATAGTAATCAGACAACCCTTATATTACTTGTCATATCACTATTAGTAATAAAAGATTATCAAAATTTTTTATTACTTATAAATCAAAAAAATAATATAAATAATGAAAGATAGAGTATTAGAATAATCTTTAGTCCGCTTTAACCAAACGATCCCTTATATTAATTAAAAGTGAAGGAATGTTAATTCTAAAAAATTAATAAATAAGAATAAAATTATAATAAAATCAAGATTACTTTGATAATTTTTTAATACCTAAAATAAAAATGATAATTTAATTACCACTTATATTTACCTGTCACATTATTATTAATAATAATATATTATAATTATATTTTATTATTGATAAATCAAATAAGATAATATAAAAAATAAAAGATATATTATTAAAATAATTTTTTTTACTGTAAATCAAACAACCCTTAAGAGTTTTAAATCGGAGACTTATATAATTCATCATTAAACTCAAAATTTTAACTTTTTTTTTTAGTACGAGCGGTCCAATTTAAACTATCAATTTAATTAGAATGAAATTCCCAATTTAATTATGAGTAGGTAGCCTCTCAATATCAGGGACAGGATGACATACTGTTCAAAATCGTTGGTCCCATTCACCTACTTCAATAAATATTTAATAATTATGGTGTTAAATTATGATCTCCTTCTTCACGGGTAATTTATTATTCTCTTGAAAATCCTTGGTCCCATGTCAATAAAATCATCAACATAATTCAATATTTTGACTTTATTAGCCCGGACCGGAGGAAAATAAATAGTGAATGAATACATCAACAACTTAATGTTCAAATACGTGTTTCTAAGGTTATGTTTTAATTCTCGATTTGGGTCAAAGGGTTCGGTCTTAGTTCACTGCAATCTAATTTGATTAATTTTTTATATTGGTTTCTTCGTTTTTAACACCAATTCATCATTTTTGATGATTCATTCTCATCTTAAACTGATCTGATTAGCGCTTTCAAACCATGTTTTTCGAGAATTTGAAGAAACAATTCATTGTTGTTCATGCTCTGTTTTCACATCCGTGCAGACCAATGTGTTAATGTTAAATAGCCCGCGCTTTCTATAAGAAAGTCACAACCCTCCATCCCCATAACTACGTACCAAAAACACACAATAAAATATTCAATCTTCCTGAAGTAGCAGTCCAACTTTCACACACTGTTACTTGATGCACTCAACAACTACGACAAAATCTCCATATTCTCAAATTACCTTTCAAACTTTTTCAACCTTCAAAAGCTACTCTCAGCACAGTTGAATTCCTTCTTCTTTCTCAAAATTCTCCTGCTACCAGTTTCAGCTTTAATTATTATGAGATAGAATTCAACATGACTCTGAAACTACCTCTTCTCCTCTTTGTGGGAATCTTGAATGTATTTTCAATACTCAGTGTTGATGCATCTGCAACATGTGACAGATCATGCGGCAGCAACCTCGTCCCCTTCCCATTTGGATTCTCTAATGGCTGCCATATTCGCCTGAATTGCAGCTCAAAAGGTGATGTTTTCATAGGCGAATTTCCAGTTCAAACCATAGACACTGATAATATAAAGCTCATCATCCAACCCACATGCATCCGTTCAATCCAGACCCTTCACGAGCTCTTCTCCCACAACTACGCCCCAACATCAAGAAACGCCATACTTTTAAGCGACTGCAATTCCACTGTCACTACATGTAAAATACCTTCACTGATTGACGTGCAGACTCAGTTTCAGTCATTTAAATGCGTCTCAAATGATAGCAGCAATATCAGCTGCTATTCGGAGGAAAAAGATTATGGGTTTCTTGATTATGATAATCTCACCAGGCCGCAGTGCAAGTATCTTTTGTCGTCTATATCATCAGCGCCGTCCGTTTCAGGAGTTTCATTAGATATTCAGGTCGTCCAGCTGGGGTGGTGGCTAGAAGGATCGTGCCACTGTTCTAAGGATGCAAATTGTACTCCAGTTTTATCTCCTGGAGGAAGGCCCGGATTTCGATGCCACTGTAAACAAGGCTTCCGAGGAGATGGTTACCTTGCGGGCATAGGCTGCCATAAAGGTCAGTACTTTCTGGTTTTCCAGGGATTTTATACATAAACAGACTAGTCTTCACCCACATGAAAATACATAAACAGAGATGGTTTTCACACAATTAATCTTGCTTAAGTTTATAGTTTTAAGTGAAATAATCTACTAGACTCCATTTTACCAGTCAGACTAGTCTTCACCCACATGAAAATACATAAAATTTGTACTTGTCTCTGTAAAATAATGGTATGGAAGTAGCAGAGTTATATATTAAAAGGGGCCTGCTGCAGTGATATGTGGACTGACAGTTGAATGAAATTCCCACTGGCTAGCTGTATTGGAAAGTGTTAAATGATTAAAATGCCTTATTTCGAGGCAAAAAAGTAAAGGTAGTTGACCCCAATAGGACCCTGAAATGGTGCGCTGTGGGCCTGAGGCCATTCAACTACCATGCCAATCTCGAGCTAAAAAAAGGCTAGAAAAGGTGATTTCAATGGTCAACGGGCAATAGAGGGCATGTTATCATGTTCTTGGGGAGTATGGGCACCCAATGCATCTGGGGGACCCTCTTATTATTATTCTGTTGCTTTATAGACAAATCTTATTGTCTGGTGATATGTTTCCACTGCATATAGTCGATGCTTTTTCCTAAAGCTGAAAATTTACTGAATGTTCTTGATTGTTTGTAATTTTGTTATGTAATCAGACTGCAACACTTCAAAGTACATCTCTGGCCAATGTGGAGGAAAAATTAGAACTGCTATTTTGATTGGAGGTACCTAATTATTCTTACCCTACACCAATTGAACAGTACTGCCCTGTAACTTCTTGGCAACAAAACCCCACTTTCCCTGTAACTTGTTTTCTTTCTCAGGTAGCTTAGCCGGGGCTTCTTTGATTATCAGTTTG
Source organism: Mangifera indica (assembly GCF_011075055.1). Lineage (NCBI taxonomy): Eukaryota > Viridiplantae > Streptophyta > Magnoliopsida > Sapindales > Anacardiaceae > Mangifera > Mangifera indica. The sequence goes on from NC_058155.1 coordinate 11,490,770, forward strand.
GGTCTAGTATGCTGTTTTATCCGAAGGCAATCCAATTCGAATACCAGAAACAGAACGAAACGCTGCCTGTCTCAAGCTAAAGGCATCAGCATTCCCATATATCCGTACAAAGAAATTGAGAGGGCCACAAACGGTTTCTCAGAGAAGCAACGGCTGGGAACTGGGGCCTATGGCACGGTTTATCGAGGGAAGCTCCATGATAATGATTTGTGGGTTGCTATAAAAAGGATAAAACAAAGAGACACTGACGGCATTGAGCAACTGGTGAATGAGATCAAGCTCCTATCATCTGTGAGCCATCCGAATCTAGTCCGCCTCTTGGGTTGCTCAATAGAACATGGTGAACAAATCCTTGTCTACGAATTCATGCCCAATGGAACATTGTGCCAACATTTACAAAGAGAAAGAGGTGATGGACTTGCCTGGTCAATTCGCCTTAACATTGCCACAGAAACTGCACAAGCCATAGCCCATCTCCATTCTGCCATCAATCCTCCAATATACCACAGAGACATTAAGTCAAGCAACATACTCTTGGATTACAACTTTAAATCCAAAGTTGCAGATTTTGGTTTATCCAGGCTTGGTAAGACCGAAACCTCCCAGTCCCACATCTCAACTGCACCACAGGGCACTCCAGGGTACCTTGATCCACAGTATCATCAGAATTTCCAACTCTCAGACAAAAGTGATGTATATAGCTTTGGAGTAGTTCTTGTTGAGATCATAACAGCTATGAAAGTAGTGGACTTTTCCAGGCCTCAAAATGAAGTTAATTTGGCTGGTTTTGCTTCCGATAGGATTGGCAAGGGGCGTTTAGACGAGATTATAGATCCATTTCTGGAGCCTCACAGAGATGCTTGGACCTTTTCTTCTGTTAATAAGGTTGCTGAATTAGCATTCAGATGCCTTGCTTTCCACAGGGACATGAGACCTTCAATGATGGAGGTAGCAGCTGAACTGGAGCAAATCAGGACAACTAGATGGGCATCTTCTGAAGAAATCAATTGCTCAACTTCATTAGAGCCATCTCCTTGCTCTTCTTTTTCCAATATAAGCCAAAGGCCTCTAAGTGAACAAAGCTCACCTTCATCAAATAGTTTGCTAAGTAATGTTGTAATTCAATGAACTGAATTTATTGAGGTGGGCACTGGATTCATATCCTCATGTTCATAGTTAATTTTTTATTTAGTATTGTCAACGTAGTATTGTAGTGGAACAGTTTTGTCCTTTCACCATGGCTCCATGAACTCTTGAAGGTTACAATATGGTTTTAAAACCCATGTTTGAAAACCATTTTTAGAATTAAAAAAGATTTGATTGATTTAAATCAAACAATTTAAACGTTAAATTGGGTTTAACCCAGTAAACATCAAATATCAATTTTTTTTTAATTTATATCATGATTAAATTTATTTTGATGTTAAAATAATTAAAACTATATATTTAATGTTAAATTACTTATTGGACCAAACTATCCTCTTTATCTAGCCAATGTGCGATCCGGTATTGAAAACATTATAAGCATTTGATGATATACAGTGTGGTTTCTGATAGGGAGAGTAAGACTTTAACTTGTTAAAGAAGAGTGGGCAGAGAGAGTCCCTACTCATCAATAATATACCAGCAGAATTGTGGCCAGAAAATCTTAAAATACAAAATATCAAACATTATCGTACTCCACGGTTGAAGTCAAGTACTTTTACTGGGGTCCAAAAGGCTGAATGCAAAGTAAGGTATCGTTCAATTTCTTATAAATAAAGTGGCATTCATGAATGAAAGAAAATGGGCCAGTTGTGGCCAATTGCGCCTCTTTTAGGGCTGAAAACAACCTTCATTAGGGTTAAATTTTATCCAAATTACTCAAAATTTGATTAAATGAATCGAATTTAAATTAAATATTAAACCAGGTTTTATGAAAACAAAATCAAATTAATCTCAAATTAATTATTTTATGGTAAATTGATAAATACTAATAAAAAATTTCAATAATTCAGCCGCCAAAAAGGTTTCAGTTTCTTACATTGTCAACTTTTACGTAAGTTTACGTATGCCATAATTCATTAGTGAAATAGAGAGACACTTGGCAGGCAAGTCGATGAAATAAATTATATTCAATATAACCAACCTAATGTCAAGGAAGATAACCAAACAAATGTTAAAAGACTGACTAGTCCTCATGATATGCTGTTAATTCCAGGCTTACCAACTATATTAACATCATTCATTTTCCCCAAATTACCCCTTCCAATTGCTTTATTCTCCAATCATCAGAAGCTCGCTCTCTTCAGCGAGGTTAACGTAACAGAAGACCCCAGTGCTGATGTTCCTACTTCCATCGCAAACGAATCGTATCGGAGGAACAATTCCACCACCAAAAGCCTGGAAATCAGCATCACGAAATCTTTTCCGGCGCACTGTTTATTTCCTACAGTCGGTTTCTCCGTCTCTGGTCCGTTTGACCACAGCACGTGCTTAAGCAACTTCTCGCCTTCGCCGACGAACCTATCCGCCACGAACTCCTCTGCTCTCTCGAATATTTTGGGATCTTTTGTTGCGAACGGTTGGTATCCGAACAGCAGTTCTCCTTTTTTCACTTCAAACGATGCGTCGTGGCTTGAAACGGTCATGTCTTTTTTGGCTTTTCCGTACTGAAACGGTACCGGAGGCTCGATGCGGCATGCCTCGTAGACGACGGATTTCATCAACGGCATCTGTTCTATTGCAGCCATCGTGACTTTTCCACCGTTGGATCTGACCGCCGCCCTGATCTCTTCTGCCAACTGAGTGTGGAGTTTGACCCCAGCTCGACCGATCCATTTTAACATGTTGGGGAAGAAAATCTTCATTCCTCCAAAGGAATTAAAGCATGTGGCAAATAACAGGTTGTGGCATGCTTCGTCTCTGGAGATGCCCAGCCTTTCTGCTTCATCGAGAATGGGACCCGATGACTCGTAGAAGAAATCGTACAGCCTCTGGTAATTTTTTTTAACCAGAAATGGAGGAAGACGAAATGTGTGGATGGATAATTCCTCTACAAGCTTTGGTAAGCCAAGAGTGAGTATTGGACTGAGTTGAAGGAGAACCCATATAGGAATAATAGAAGGTCCATCTTTGCCGAGTTTAGTATCAGCCGGGTTAACACCGTAAAGCGATCGTGCCAAGAAGTTAAAGGCGGCTTGGTCATTGGCTTCAGAGAAATTAGCTTTGGCTGTGGTAGCTAAATTTTTTTCAAGAGCTTCAAACAAGTCAGTGTAGGCAGAGTGAAACTCAGGGATAACCCTGTCTCGGCTAGACTTAAGTTGAAAGAACAATAGTTGTTTGAGTTTCCCGTGTTTCGGTTCCGACGGGTCAAGATATGACAAAACACGGTAACCACCGGTGAGTTCAGTAGAGGGCATGAAAGTACCAGTGAAAAGATCTCTCTTTTCAACTTTCGTCACGTCAAAAAGAGTGGGAAAGCTCTTACCGTCGAGCAAGGCGACGACGTTTGGATCAGAAGAGATGAAAGGGCCCGGTGGCATGTTGGTTCGAAACACAGTTGACTGGTACTTCTGCATTTTTGACTTGAAAAACTCTTCTTTACCGAGGTTGTAGAAATAGTCAAGACGGTCTTTGATTGGACCGATAAAAGGAAGACCATAGTTTCCTGGAATTTTACGGATCGGAAGTTGGGATGGTGAAACCGTGGTTGGTGGAGCTTGTACAGATGGTTTCTCGGAAACTGAGGCGGTGATCGGACGTACAGCAAGTCGACGGGTATATGTTTTTGATGATGAAGATTTATGTTGTGGAGTATGGAAGTGGGGTTGCAGAGAAGGAAAAGAAAGAGAAGTGGATGCCATTTCCATCGCAATATTGCAGAGACAGATAGAGAGAGGTACTTCAATAATAGAAAAAGATGGAGAAAATATTGTATGTTGTATAATAATACATATTGAAGTGCTAATTCCTTTTATAATGGGTTATGCTAGTGGTGGGTGGTGGGGCAGTAGTGTAAAAACCCCGTAAGCTATTTCGTGGTCGTGAAAGGTGTGCGTGCGTTTAGGGCTGGCCACTATTAGTATTTCCATGTGGACCGACTATTTGTCATCCAAACCCCCCAACTTTCTTGTCTATCTCCATTGGCACCACCATCATCACTACTACCACCACCACCACCATGTGTCCTATTAAGCTCCTTTCACATTCCACATCTATAATCCCTACAAAAACCGATGGCTTATATTTGATCTCTTCTTCTTTAGTTTCAGATGGTTAGATCTCATTACTTCTTGTCAAAGACTACTTTATGTTTGTGATGACTTGTAGAGTCGAACAAATTAATAGCTTATAACCTTTGACTCTTCAAAATTTGTGTATCTAATTGTATATTCGAAAACATATTCACATAGTTTTGTTATTTAGAATAATGAGTTATTCACCATGGATCATGAAGAAATTACCATTAAAATGAGGAGTGTTTGCCCTTTATTGGATTGATTTTGAAATTGGCCTTGGATGGGGTTTGCCTTTAGGTGAAGAGAGTTGAGAAATTGGCATTGTCAAAATGTGGGCGAGAAGAGGAGATTGATGATGAATTAGTAGCAAGTCGAGATGGGCCAAGTCGCGGATATGCGTTGGAAGCAAGGCTAAATGTTGTGCCTTTAGGTTTAAATTTTGTATTGAATTTGAATGAAAATATCCCATTTTGTGATCAAGAAACTAGACAATCGAAATAAGCCAAAGAGGGGAGAGAGAAAGAAAGGAAAAGAAAAGTCTGAGTAGACAAATTCATGTATTTTAGAAATTATTTTTAATTAGGGTTGTTATCTGCTTGCTCAATTACTTGTTTACCATTTTATATTGATGGATGGAAAACAAACTTTTCAAACTTAAATGTCAAAAATGGTCGTTTCAACAAAGTTTGCTAGGAAAACGGATTCCTCCTCATTAGTCATTATAATCATGTGCAAAAAAAATCTTAAAAAAGGAAAAAAAATTAATAAGATTTAATTACACATCCTACCCAAAGGAAATATTCATTATTTTAATTATTATAATTAAATTAAGAGTAATTAATCATTTTAGTGGAATGTTTAATATATTACATAAAAATGCGCACGTGTTTAACAACATAAATTATTTCGATAATTCCATTCCACGGCGGCACAAAAAGGGGAAAATGAGTTCACGTCTTCCTCCACGAGAGAATAGCCATGCATGTCGCATATTGCCTTGCATGTTTTCTATTTGGCCAAAGGACTATTTTCCACTCGATTTATAGTAAAATTTCAAACTCTTATTTTTTAATATTTAAAAATTTAAACATATATTTATAATTAAATTTTTATTAAAATAAGAGATAAAATTATTATTTATTAAAAAATTAAATTTTTATTATAATTTTTTTTTATATTTAAAAACTTTTTTTTTCTCAATTTAAGTTTAAAAAATAACAAAAACCTTATAGGATTTATTTTTCTTCCTCTGACACTAATTTTTTGAATAAAAAATTTTGTTTTTGTCTTTGATCAAAGATGGTCAAATAAGTAAGAGAGATAGACCAGAGCATAGATTAAAGGGAAGAGAGAACGATTGATGATCAAAAAAAAAAAATCGATGTTGAGGAAGAGAGATAAATCTTAAGAATTTTATCATTTTTTAAACTTTTGATTAAGAGAAAATGTAAATTTTTAAATATAAAAAATATATATATAATAAAATTTTAATTTTTAAATAAATAATAAATTTATCTTTAATTTTAATTCAAATTTAACTATTGGTGGATATTTAAACTTTTAAAAGTTTGAGATTTCTCTGCAACTTGGGTGGGAAATAGGCATTTGTTTCCACTTCACTGAGATTTTGAGACAATCGCCTCACCCGTGCACGTTTCCATTATGTGCTGTCCACGTGCTTCTGCCTAGGGTATGATTTTCTATGATTGATATCCTTACTGACTCTTGACTCGAAATTTTGAAGAAAGAAACACTTGATCGAGTGCCATTTTCTTCACTCGCCAACATGGCGCGTGCAGATTGGACTGACAATCAGTCGTCCAATTTGGCGGAGACCGTCCCCACGCACCCAGCCACGCCGATGTTGACGGTGAAATATTCTCGTGTCCTCATGTACAGATGTTTAGCGTGGGTTTATCATCGATTATTTAGCTTTCGGACAAATTAATAACGTGGTTGAATTTGTGAATCCTGATTTGCTATTCTGAGCTTTGAAAATGTTCAATATGGAGAAGTCGTCGAAAGCTTAGCTTTCAACTTCCGTCCATGGCGACTCTGAGCTTTGAAAATGTTATTGGTCCACTCTTTTATTGCGTGCCGCCAAAAATGGTTAGGCACCGTAAGGAACAACGCAGGTTTGGACGGAGTGGTTTAGTGATTCTTTTCATCTTTTCTTTTTTTAACGTGCTTTTCGTATACACTATTATTAGATTCGGAGTTGGTCAGAAATCGCCAAACGAGATTTTTGGACGGTTGTCTTTTGGCTATTCCCATTTCCAGCAAAAGATAGGTTGCAAAATTTGCTTGTTATTGCTTAGAATGCCTCGTCATGTATTCACAAAAGCCTAATATTACGTGTGGTCTCTACCAAGGTTTGATATTTGGATAGAATGTTAACAGTGAACGGTGGTCTAAGTCAACCTAAGATTGAATCGATTGATTTGTGGTTAAACTAATAAATGATTTAAGAAATATATTATATTTTTTGTTAATTTAAAATTATTCAATCAGTTAATGATACATATTAAATTTATATTTATTTATGTATTTAAAATACATATATATAATTTTATTATATGATAAAATATCATTTGAGAATCTAATCAAGTATTTAAAAAAAGTATGAGTAATATTGCTTGTATCTTTTATTTTCTTCTTCACCGGATAAATTGATATGTTTTAAAGAACAATTGTATTGTATTTAATTTGTACATGGGCTAATGTAAAATTTTGCCCTAATTGCATAAAAACCAAATGAAAAAAACCCTAACCTTACCATATTGGTCTCTTGTTACTTTCATTGTTGCTAATCTCTTCCTGGTAGCTATTTCCAACAAAAAAAATTGTCTTTATCATCTTCTTGTCATATTGATCTTATCATTTCTATCTCATATTTATTAACAATTTTTTCTTTATCCTAAATCAATGTTTCACCTACCAAAATGGTATAAAAATTTTAATTAAATGTCACTTAATATAATTTAATGGCTCAAATAATTGATGAGTGAGTCATAATTAGATCAGTTAAATATATTAATCCAATCTAAGTTTTAAGGTTTTGGTCCTTATATGTATGTATGGTATCAAATGACATATTTTATTAGGGACTATTACTACTACTACTTATATCAAATTCTGCCCATCAACTTATTATTATAAGTTTGCCCTTGGGAATTAATTAATTTTTTTCATTCTTCAATTCCTATCTTATTTTATATGTAAGAAATAACTAATTAATTTAAGTAATATATAACTAGTTTTACAATTTCCCATAAAAATGGTTAAGCGATCATTAATTAATTAATTAAAATGTCTTGTAAATTATCCATATTATATGCCAAATGATTCCATATTATTTCATTTTCGTCTTCAATAATAAAATAACGATGACTTGGACTCCGGGGGGCACATCTTGAAAAGACTGGGTTTAGATACTCTACATTATAATGTTGCCGTAAGTTTACAGGTGGACCAATCACCACAGAACAGCTCAGCATCAACATGTCCCGCTAAATCAAGGGTAAGATCAAGCTAAATTAAGCTTGATTCGACCGTCAAATTAGTAATATCATGAATTTGATTAGTAATATCATAAATTGAAGTTTGAATGAATGAGTCCAATTTGGTTCAAAAAACTATATTTAATCTTTTAATTTTTAATATATCAGTCAAAACCACAGAAATTTATATATTTATTAAACTCAAAAAATAAGATTTTAATAATATCAATATAATATTTAAAATTATTAAAAATATATTAATATTTTTTATCGAGCGAATTAATATGATACCCGAATTCAATTAAAAAATTAACTCAAACCCAAACTCAAAAAGTCAAAACAAGTTAACCCATTAACTCCTCATGAGCCACTTAGCCCGTTTGGGAACGTGGTTGTTGGTTCCCTCCAAGCCCATGAATTGAAGAAACACACCCTTAGGAGTTGTGAGCAGGAGTTAGGGTTTAAGCGGTCCAAAGAAACAGAGAAAACCCAAACTCTTTGCAACACAAACTAAAATGGAAGTGCACCCAATTTGTCTTGGAATTCCTATCCCACAAGTCAAGTCTTCAAGTAATCGTCTACTCGCTCATCGAACTGTAAGCAGTCACTTTTCAATTCCATTTTCTTAACCTTGCGTTTCTTCTTCATTTCCTTTATTATAATCACTTATCTCTAATTCTAATCTTACAATTCAAGGTCTCTCCGGCCCACGTCGTTTCGAAAGGTCCGAATGTTCGTTTTGGGAATACGTTTAGATGTATAATCTCTTTTGCACTCTACTTTTATCTGTATCAGTGTTATTTTGTTTCATTTCTGTGGTTGTTGAGAAGGCTGAGGCTTTTTGTAATTGTTTTAAATTGGTAATTATATACTTGAAGAATGGGATTAATAAGAATGTACTTTTGCAGGGCATATTTTGCCTCGTTTAAAGTACAAAACTGGAGGTTCTTTGTTATGGCGATTGCAAAGAGGAGCTATTGTATGTGCCTCTAGTTCTGATACTGAGGCAAAGTTGGACATTTCTAAGAGAGACAATTCTGGTGTAGCCTTTGTCAGTTATAATGGGGTGGAGCCATTTCGTGGGAAATCAGGTTCTGTTTCGTTTTGTGGCTTAACTCACCAGCTAGTGGAAGAAGGGAAGTTGATGTCAGCTCCTTTCCAAGAAGACAAGGGTTCTTTCCTCTGGATTTTGGCTCCTGTTGCTCTCATACTGTCATTGATCCTTCCTCAGTTTTTAATTGGCGATACCATAGAAAATTTCTTGGAGAACGAGATTCTCATAGGTAAGATAGTTAGTTGCTTTCTCTTATGTTAACCAGTTTTAAACTCAAATAACTATGGTAGAATATGTGTTTATATTCCATTTTTTTATTTGTTTCAATCCATGATGGTTTTCTTTTTTATCAATTTTGTATCACATGCTTTCAAGTGACAAATTTTAGTATGAAAAGGACAGCTTTACAATATTTATAGCCCAAAATTATTAGGTTTAGGGTGATATGCAGTAAGATAAGTATTATGGCCTTTGCTTTGAGTGAGTATCATGTGTTTGAATGTGTTACTGGGTAAGTGCTGCTAATCCCAAATATTTGAAACAAAATCTCGTGGATGATTCATTTTGGCTGCTAGCGTAAAGAGACTGAACTTGAAAGAGAGATTATGCTGATTTCATTTAACTCTCTTATTGAGTGGTAAGAATTACAAGAAATGTATTAGATTAAAACTTAGCCAATAAATCAATCAACTGGTGTTGACATGATAAAAACTTATGAAAATTTTTAATGTTCTCATTGTTAAAAATGAGTCTGAACTGACAAAAGGTTGTAATTGATTTTTTTAGTAGAGTTACTTTTTTTTCTGAATATTTTTCTCCCTCTGGTATTAAAAATTTCTTCTTGTTCTGCAAGATGAAATAGACAGGACAGTAAAGAGTAAAATACATTAAGGTTTCCAATAGGTATAGATTGTGCTTATTCTAATTGAAGGTCGTAATCTGAATATGGCAATTTGCTGTCTTAGTCTGGTGTTGCAGTCTCTAAGCATTAAAGAAAGGGAGGCTATAGAGGAGGTATTGTTGTGTCAGCCCCGCATTTATCAATTAAATGTAGGCACTTGGCCCCAGCTATAAATGCATTATGTCTGCATGATAAATGTTAGTTCATTTGTGTGTCATTGGCAGTGAAAGAGTCAAAGCAGACTGGACTTGATGTTTATGCCTCTGTAAATTAATATACTTCAGATTAAAACATTTCTTAACATATAAATTACTTTAAAAAAAAAAAAAGCACAGTTGAAGTAGTAGAGTCATAGAAAACTACAGAGTTTATATTGAATTAGTTTTCCTCTGGATTGATCTTCATATCTCCAATATGGTTCTATAATTCAATCATAAGTAGCCAACTCCAGATATAGGCCTGTTTGGGGTTCTCTTTTATCATTTTTGTGTTTTCTGTTTCTTTGTGATCCTGTTTATTTATTTGTTATTTGAAACCAAACATGGCACTACTTACTCTATACGCTCACGATTATTTTTTGCTTATTTCTTAGTGTTTTTGAGAAAAAGGTTCCAGAGATAATTTCCCTTGTGATAATCATGCAGAATTTGTGGCTTCACTAACTTCTGAGTCTACGTTTTATATCGGTCTTGCAACATTTTTGCTTGTGACTGATCATGTTCAGAGGCCATATTTGCAATTCAGTCCAAAGAGGTGGGGACTTATCACAGGCCTTAGAGGATACTTGTCATTTGCTTTCTTCACAGCAGGCTTTAAGGTTGTCGCTCCTCTCTTTGCTGTCTATGTAACTTGGCCAGTGCTTGGCCTGCCAGCCTTGGTTGCAGTGTTTCCTTTTCTATTTGGCTGTGCAGTTCAACTTGCATTTGAGACATATCTTGACAAGCGACGGTCATCTTGTTGGCCACTGATTCCGATTATTTTTGAGGTGCTTCTTTTTCATTTAAGAAAATGTGTTCTCTTGATTTAAGTTAATGCCTGATACCCAATTTTTATGTTGATTGTAGTTATATAGACTATATCAGTTGAGCAAAGCTAATCATTTTATTGGGAGGTTGATGCTGCCGATGAAAGATGCTCCAAGATCACCAGAATGGCTGGAGAGAAGTGGTGCAATGTTTGGCATGGTGGTAACTTTCCAAGTCCTTGGTGTGCTTTGCCTGTGGTCTTTGTTGACATTCCTTCTAAGGCTCTTTCCTTCAAGGGCCGTGGCTGGCCACCACTGATTTTTACTTGGGACACTGTATATCCATTTCTAATGGTTCTTGAACTCCTTTATTGGCGGGATGTACATTTATGTAAGCGCCACTTGTTGACATGGTGATGATCTAATGATCTTGTGGCCGCAAAATTTTGCTCAAATTGGGATGCTTGATTGAGATAGATCATGAAGTTTGAAATTTTGGGTGCCTAGATTGGGGGAATGAGGTTTGGTAGACTTCACACTGATTTCTATTAACCACCAGATTCTTATTGCATTACTAAAACCAAAATTTTCTTTATTTGTGAGGGAGTTACCTTTAATTACAAGTCCAAAAGTTGCCTTAAAGATAAATTTACCATGTTATTGCAGCCTCTGAATGACATGGTTTTCATATCTAATACCGAACTTCTGCTTCAAATTCCACAGAACAACACAGTATCCCACTGACATATGACTTGCAGAATCAGGCTTTATGAACTATGAAGGATATCTATATTTCTAAGAGTTTTCACCAGTAATCTCGACAGGAACATTTTCCATCTTTAAATTGATGAAACCTTTTGTTGTCACTAAGAATGGTCTCTCTTTTCTCAATGCTTGAAAGTATCTTGACAAAGTTGTGGCAATCTCAGCAGATCCTTAAGATTTTTTATGATCCTTAGTGGCTCACGGAGGAGTCCTAATAAGCCCCTAAGCAATGGCCAACCTTTCACTGTGATACATCAATGCCTTCTCTTTTGCTTCTTGGTCAAGATCATCAAGTACATACTTTGTGTCTGGCAAAGTAGCCAGCTTTCCTCACCTCCTTACCCAAACACCTGAGCTTTTCATAGGCCTCGCTTCTCTCTGGACTAGTTATCTTCTGGTTTGAAATTAAGTTAGTCCCTTTCTTTCTTCTTATTACTAAGCCTAAAGCCCCAAGGTGATACAAATGAACCTAATTCACCAGGCCGATCTGTTGGTCAAGTTTTGGTGTATTTCTCTGGTGTCTTCCTCACCACAGAGCTTGGTTCAGTTGGCATTGCTTTTGATTATCTCTTTTGCTGCAGCAATCTTCTGTGACCTTCCAAGAAGATCAACAATACTATTGTAATGCTCCATTGTTGGATAAATATAATAATCCCGGCTCATTGACTCGAAATGATTTAATCCTTCATCCACTGCTCCTAAGCTAACACAAGCCTCTTTAACACCATCAAAAGTAGACCCATTTGGCCTCACCCAGGCTTCTTTCATCTGGGCAAAGATTTGAAGAGCTTCTTTTCCTTCCCCATTTTCTGTCAAACCCAGCAGCATCAAATTCAGAGAATCCAAAATTCTTTCGGATATTTGCTCAAACACTCATTTGGCACTTCTAGTGTCACCCAATCCACAGTACAATGTGCAGACACTTTCATGATGAATGAAAGGAGGACTCCATTGAATAGATATTCTTCAAATCCACCAAATTTCATTTACAGTGTATTGCAGACATTGAAGAGTTGAACCGCGGAAGCATGGGTCCACCCGAGGTTGTCGACTCGACGGTGGTGGAGATGTAAATCATAAAGGTGATAAGGGTAATTTGGACATTTAAATAAGCAGCTGTGAATGGTTATTTTCGTACTTTCATCACTGGAGTTACAACGAAAACCCTAACCCTAAGAGTAACATAAGTATAAAAGATGATGCAGTCTGAACGAGAGAGGCATTATGAGGTGTGTTCTCTGCAGCAGTCCAACACTCTGAAACGACGGTATATACCTCTTCGGTAACCGTGTTTAATTTCTTTTTTTAAATTTTTAGTGTGTTCTTGTAAGATGAATCTTACCGACTGAGATTGATTGGGGTTATCTCTGTGATGATGAATTTTGATGACGAGTCCGATAACTAATCCATTCACCTTGACGACAAATCGAGGCATTTGTCTGAGAGTAACCCCCAATTCACCTTTTGTTTTCATTTTCTGGTTTTGTATGTTTAAGTTTTCTCAATGAAAAAGAGTCCCAACAACTTTTAGATTGCTTTGAATGACCGAAACCAAACGTTTTTGCAGTCTTGAAAATTGAAAGAACCAAAGCTTTTGTTTTCATTTTATATTCTTGTAATTTCTTCTGATATTCAGCTACTTATGGTTGTTTATTGCAAGATTAATTTAGCTTGTAAAGTAATTTGATCAGGAACTTTAAGGACGAGATTGTTGTTGTAGATTTACGTCAGGGAAATGCAAGTCACTGAGAATGAGCATTTTATGAGAACTTATGTGCCTTGTTTCGTATGAAATTACCAAACATTAAAATCCTTAGTTATTTGTTATGCCTAAACAAAAACAGTATGACAAATATAATGCTTTAAAAATCAGAATGACGAAAGGAAATTACTTAAAAATTTTGGAATATATGAGAATCTCTTGCTATATCAACAAGACTATATAAGATGACTATAACTATAAATGAAAGCTTGGATTAGATTATTTGGTGAAGAATACATCATGCATAGATGCCTGTAAAGCCATAAGGATCATATTTTCTGAATGCATAATTTCAAGGCAAGTAGAGGCTCGTCTAAGCACAATCAATTATTAATTAGTTGTCTACTCCTTGTCGAGCCATTCTTTACTCGAAGATTTAATGTTCTATAAGTTTTTTCAAGGCTGAAATGGTTTTTGGATACCATGCAAATGTTTGTGGTTGAAGGTTATATTTCTTGTTTTTACACCTGCACACATATATATTGATTCAGTATTCAATTTTAATGTCTCTGGTGGGCATTTATAGAGAAGATGTGGCAGTGATGATGACAAAGACCTTTTATTTTATGAGGCAATTGCTGTGATTATGTCTCAAGCACTTTTGAGCTACATCGCAATAAAAATAAGATCTTTATGCATCATTGTTCTGTTTTCACTGTGATTGATAAATATATGACCGTCATGTAGTATATGTGGCAGTAATTTGTCTTTGCTCATACAAACTACTTATGTGCGCTTTTCTATGCTCATCTTTGATGAAGAATGTAAACTTATGCGGATTGTGTGTTTTTACTTGCATTGGATATGAGGTTTTATTGGTCATTTAATCTCTTTGTGATAGAGTTTGATATATCTACAAAATTACAAGTAATTGAATGGAAAAACAATGGATTAGAAAGACTCATCTCAAGTGTCTGTTCTGTTTCCATTGTGTTGGGCTCATCACTCATGCCAATTAAAACTATTCTTCATTCTTCATTAAGCAGTATCTGTTGCCATGTAATTGCCAAACAACTTATCCATTGCAGGGTTTACCAAGAAGACAGACCAAGGTGCTGTCAGGCCAGGGGGAATCATTACTCAAGGGATGTTGATGTACCAGCCCAAATAATTGGTTAAGTTTCTTTTCAATGATTGTAATTTGGTTTTAATTAGATTATATATATGTATTTATTTATGTTTGAGGTGTTTAATAGATAAAATTGAGGTTTTTTTAATCCAAAACCAAGGGTAATAAGAAAACATCTTTTTTTGGCACAGCGTGTAGACGCACCACCGATTACCATAATGCATTGTGCTTGGGCTGGCCGAGCCTAGCATGACATTGTTCACCGTATTTAAAAAATTATTAATTTTTTACTATTATACAAGGAATCTAATGAGTTGACATGGGAAACTCTAGTTTTGCTGGTTTGGTCCATGAACCATATCAGAATTGGTTCATGTTAAATCGGAATCAGAATCAAACTGAATTGAAATAAGAATCGGATTTTGACGGTTCGATTCAGGTTTTTCTTATTTTGATCAGTTCATGAATCAGCGATTAAAGCATGGGTTAACAGATTCATGAACTGATGGTTAAATCACCTGTTTATAGATTCATGAACAGGCAGTTCATATATTCATGAATCGGTAGTTCAATAATTTAATTTAAAAAAATTATTAATTTTAAATGAAATAATTAAAATTTTTTTAATTAAGAAAATATAAAATTATATGGTCCCCTGTGAATTTTGGAAAGGTTGCTTTGCACTTTTTACAAATTATATGGTCGTTGCGTCTATTAATTTTTTTATTTTTTATATAAAATTTTACTTATAAATATTTTTATTCAATCTTTTAACTTTCTTATTTATTTATTCTCATTTTTCATTTGGTTTAAGGTGTGTGAGTAAGGCAATCTTTTAACTCTCTTATTTATTTATTCTCATTAAGTCTTGCCTTACTCACACACCTTACAATATTTTACTTATAAATTGTCAGAATCTGGCTTTGGTTTCAGTTCTGACGATTCTGATTCTAGTTTTATATGGATCAGTTAGCTTCATGACTTTGCTGGCTGTGTAAAAGAAAAGAGGCTGGTTGTGTACAAAAAAACAAGGGTGTTTAGGCTATATCGTAGATTGGCCCGACCCCTGGCATGTCTAGTGGGAGAGCAAGTTGGTATGCAACAGTGTTAACTTTCTCGAAATTTTCAAACTTGGTAACTCTGATTAAGGAAAACATGGTCATCAGCTGAGAATTCTATGTTTTTCCTTTGATTATTCACGTAACTCATTTACCTGCTTTGTGCTTTGAGCTCTCTTCATTTTTTCCTTCAATATTTCAAATTTAAATAGGATATTGATTAGGTCAATTCAAGCCAATCGAGATTTAGATTGACTGATAGATTATTGGATCAATATACTGTTTAAATAAATATTTAAAATAATTTTGATTATTTAATAATTAAATATTAAATCTGAATTTTAATTGATCAAAGGCCAAAGGATTTATTCCCACCCAAAGTATCATCTTTTTTCAAATTATTATCTTTTAATTTTGAAAATTTCATTAACTGTGTTAGTTTTAAAGATAAAATTATCATTTTATATATAATATTAAAAATAAACTTAAATTTTATTTATTTTTCTTTCTTAAACCCTAAAAATTAATTATTGCCCTCCAAAGTCAAATTTTTTAAAATGACATTTTTCCTTTTAGAGTTTAGTTTTCAAATTTCAACATCATTGCCAATGACTTCTCTCTCCTTACGTTTTTCTCCCTTCAACGATCTCTCTTCTCTCACTTGGATGGCCAATTGGCGTCAAATAAAGTCAGAGAGACGGAGAGTTTTATTGAAAAAAGATCATCTTCTCAGAAGAGAACGAGGAAGATACTCGTCTTCTTCTAGAAATACGATCATCTTCCCGGACAACGATGAGATCTTCCCGACAAAGATGAGCGTTTTCCTTGTCATCTTTTGGGAAAACGATTGTTTTCCTAGACGAAAAACTTCGTCTTTTCGTCTCTTTGGTTTCATTCAATGCCAATAAAAAATTTAAGTGAGAGTAGAGAGATCACCGAAGAGAGAGGGAGAGGTTGTTGACAATGACGTTGAAGTTTGAAAACTAAACCCTGGGGGGGGGGGGGGGGGGGGGGAGGAATGTTATTTTTAAAACTTGGCGTAGATCTCTTCAGTTTCATTCAATGCCGATCAAAAATTTAAGTGAGAGTAGAGAGATCACTGAAGAGAGAGGTTGTCGACAATGACGTCGAAGTTTGAAAACTAAACCCTGGGGTGGGAGGGGGTGGGCTGGGAAGGGGGAGGGGGGGGAGAAGTATGTTATTTTTTAAAACTTAACGTAGGAGAAAAATAGTTATTTTTTAGGGTTTAGGAGGGAAAAATGAGATAAAATTTTAAAGGGTTAAGATTCCGTTAATTTTAACCACTTATGGGTGAGTAAATAAGATTTTCAAAATTAAGAGGCGAGAACTTATAAAAGGAGAAAACTTTGGGTAGAAATAAGTCCTTTGGTCATAATCAAAATTGGATTTAGACCATGGGATGGGTCTTTAGGCCAAGTCTTAATGTTGATCTTAGCATGAATAGTTGATTAAACCGATAGTTTTGAGACATTTGAAGATGTTTCATTTTTTTTTAAAACTTAAACTAAGTTTATATGACATAATCATGTAGAATTGACTAGTCAATCAGATTTTCAAAACATATGTTTCCCCTATTATTTCAATGATTTTATATGTTTGTTGTACTAATTCTCGATCCAACATATTCTTCTTAAACCTTATACGGAGAACTCTCGTAATTATTGTAATTATTATTATATGCAACTTAGCAAAGAATTTCTTCTGTTTCCCCTTGATATGGAACACACAAGATGGCATTTTCCTAAAAGGATTTGGATACTTAGACTAAGCTACTAGTAAAATTCTCTTGTAAATGATTTGAAAATATAAAGGAAAATTAGTAAAAATGGTTAGGAAGCCAAATTCAAAGGCGTAACCTTAAATTGTTGTTGTCGAGTAGCAGGGCCGCCGACTACTATTCCTTAACGCAAGCATGCACGGTGGTAGACTCTCTTTGATGTCAAGACCAAGCCAACGATGGAGAAAAATTCCTGTTTCCAACTTACAGACTTCCTGGAAGGATCCGCTGTTAACATATGTGCGGCTTACATTGAAAGAGGACCCACACGATAACCAATTACCAACGTGATTTTGATTTTGGAATTTTTGTTTGTCAAAATCCCAAGTTGAAAAATGTGACCAACCTCTCCAAGTAAAAGCGAGAAAGGCCAGGCCTCCTAATATCCCACGAATCTTCTCCTTCCCACATCACATTTGCCTGGTATATAAACAAACAGCATCACTTACCGCAATCCCTAAATAAATAAATAAAGAAACCTAAGCTTTAACCCTCTGAAGAGTTGCAATGGCAACCTCAAGATTGTTGCGAACTTCAAATCCTCTGCGCCATGCAATTTCTTCTTCTTCTACTTGTTCATCATCATCATCTTCGTCAACAAATACTGTCAGGTGTGTGAGTAAGGCAGGACTTAATGGGGATAAGAGAATTTGTGGGAATTCTGATCACGGGAGATCAATGCTGCCCACAAAAGCATCTGTGGCTGCATCAGATAGATTGTTGATTACAACAAAGCCAGAGGTCGGTCCAGTGATCGATCTTGCCTCTTCGCTGGCCCAAGTTATTGATGCCCTGCTTAAGATATTAAGACAAATATTGGAGCAAAGACGTTGGAAATTAACCCAGATGGTTATTGAAAGGGTACGTCAATGTTTTTTATTTAATTGTTTACTACTTTTGAGCTTATATTCCTGGTTGTTAATCTGATAATTTAATTTTAATCTGATGATTAAAGATATAAAAGCTGAGGCGCAAACTAAGATTAACTTTTCGAGCTGAAATCATGCAGGTCATAGTGGATTGTCGGTTTTTCACATTATTTGCTGTTGCGGGATCTTTAGTCGGTTCAGTATTGTGTTTTCTGGAGGTACTGTTTTATGCCCAGAAATGAAGTAAAGATTATTTGTACAATTATAGCAGTAAGAGTCTGACAGACATTTTACATTTTGCAGGGTTCCTTTCTTGTGCTGAAATCATATTTCCAGTTTTTCAATACGCTACCTCCAAACACTGATCAGGGACATATGGTTCATCTAATTATAGAAGCCATAGGTATTCTTTGCTTTGACACTCAACTCAACTAAGACAAATTTCTTCTAGAACGTACACTCAGAAATTCAATTATGTCAATCTTTTATGCAGACGTTTTCTTGGTGGGAACCGCTATGCTTATTTTCGGGGTAGGATTGTATGCCATGTTCGTGGGGTCCAAGAATATAGCGGAGAAGAAAGAACATTCAGGGTCCAATTTATTTGGTCTCTTCCATATGAAGGTGAGTCTGTCTCCTCGTTCATTCGACAAATAAAAACCAAAAAAAAAAAAAATCAGTGCAGCAGTCTGCATAGAATTCCTGTTAATCGTCTGCGTCTTTTTTCTTTCAGAGACTTCCCAAATGGGTAGAAATGGAGTCGGTTTGGGAAGCAAAATCGAAAATAGGGCATGCTGTGATGATGATACTTCAAGTAGGAGTGCTGGAAAAATTCAACACAATACCTCTTGTTAGTAGTCTGGATATGGTTTGTTTTGCTGGAGCTGTGCTAATTTCCTCAGCGTGTATCTTCCTTCTCTCCAGACTCTCTGTTGGCTGTTATATGGAGAGATAGGTAGCCCCGGCTAGTTTCTTCAGACAGGTCAAGACAAAATACGCTCAAATTACCTTATTATAATTCAAATTCTTTTTGTACCATAAGCAGTAAACAGAGAGTCAATTGCCATAATGTAAAATGGCATGTATTGAGCACACAAACAATGGAAACTTTGCAGTATTACCAATAAATAATGTACAAGAAAACAACAGGCTAAGGTTTACCATTTACTTTGTGACAGCCACCTGCAGCACTAACGTCTCTTGTAACACCATACTTGATCTGAAAAACTTAACGGTGCAAAAATTGCTGGCAAAATCATCATTTATTAATTGTGCCTGGACTAAGTGACCAGCAATAGTAGGACGACATGATAATCAGACACCCTTTTCACCACAATAGGCAACTATGAAAAACAAATAAAATTCATAATGAATAGAAAAAAAAGTGATACAATAAGCATTAAGTCCATTGAACAGAATCTCAAACAGTGAAGACAATTTGTCCAACGAATCAAAATAGGGGAAATGTGTCAAAACTTAAAAAATAATTACAGCCGGCTAATGAAGCTCTTCCCTCCAATAGGAATTGCCAAAGATAATTACATGGAAGCCAAAAGATCCCTCATTTCTGCCACAGAAGGGATGGTCTCGTTGGGGTAAACCTTGGCAACAAGTTGTGCAAAACTGTCGTATTTGTCCAGAAACTCCTTCTGTCAATTGTAAACCACATAATTTTATTAACACTAATTTTTCCATGTTATCATATCCCAAGGGTGTATTTTATCATTTGTACAAGTTCTGAGCTCAGAAAATTGTATAAGAGTCCTCGTTACTCAGTAGGCTTTGAGTTTCTACCTTTTCCACTCTATTTTCACACTTGGGATACATGAAAGAATACTCATTCTTTAATATTTTATACCTATGCACTATACAGCCAAAAATACCCAAAATGAATATTCAACTATGAAGATCCAGACTCTTTTTTTTTCTGAAAAAGCAGTCAGCTTACCTTGCATTTGTCCCACAAAGAAGGTAATAGTTCCTCAGAAGTTAGGTTCTTCTGCAACTTCTTGTACATTATAGCAATGGATTTGTCAACCTGCATTCCAGTTGTTAAAATAGTTTCATTACTGTTCAGTACTAGGTTAAAGATATTATAAAGGTCAATAAACTTACCCCAGATAAACTGGATTTCAACACCTTCCGCAGATCCGCTTTAGATAATCCAAGCTGGAAAGGAATCTGAAATTTTTTGAAAGAAAAAAAATTAAGAGCACAAAATTTCAGAAGAGATTCATAAGATATAACCTGCAGAAAAACTAATTTGCACTGATGTAGGACTAAAATTACAGCAATCCCTTATCAAGGCTGTAGTAAACAGCACCAATATAATCTAGAAAATGTCTAAACTAGAGCACACATATTTGAGAGCCAGCAATATACACTATGCTGCTTGTGCTAAAGCAGATACATGCAGGGAAATGTAATAATGAAGATAGTGAAATGATATAAATATGTTGTACATCCCTTAGGTCAAACTTCGAACCAGCCTAATAATATTAGTGGATACATATTTGGTCATTAAGTAGCAATATTATAATATTTTTACAACATTAGTTATTGGCAGCTTAACTATTATTTATGGCAAATAAAACATTGTTATATGTAACCAAAACAGTGCCACTTGTGACCAAAATTTTGGTTAGTAATGCCACTGGGTCCTTATTATTACCCATGCAACATCAACTCCCTCAAAAGATGGACCTAAAGAAACTGCCGTGTTATTTGAGTAAGAGTCTAGATGAGGAATTGAAGTGAAATATGGGAAAAATAAACTGCCAAAGTCTCATTCCTGAATGAAAGTTTAGTTTGCGGGTGTAGATCCCACACAGTATTTGGGTGCACAGTTGAAACAGAAGTGCCTATTCAGTCAGATTTCTGACTCCCACAGGAATTATAAATCACATGGAAATACAATGAAAACTATAATATCTGTTGAGAACATTGATTAGAGATCCATTTTTAAAATTTTAAACTGTATGTTCTCCTACCCCACACAAAAAGATGGACTAGACAATTATAACAATGCAGGCAAAATGTGATGGACAATACAAAAATTGTTATGCTGCCAATTCCATTCAAGCCATTTTCAGATATGAAGAACAAGTCCCTGTTATACATCACAATCCTATCTTGTCTCACTGAAAGGAATAACTGTAACAGATTACCAACCTCCCGGACCAACATAAATGATGAATATAAGATGACTTGGGATGAAGATAATTAAAAATTCATATTGCTTTCATTTTCTAAAGGAATAGCAAATCATGCAGTGGAATCCCAAATGTTCTACCAAGCTAATGGAAAATACATATGCAAGAACAAATTCAAGATATATGTGAAACGAAAATAATTAAACCTCTTCTGGAGTGATTGTGTACATCAAATCTTCAATCTTTCGAGCAAACTGGAAAAGCCGTTCAAATTGCTGTAAAGGACAAACTTATTAGGCAAGCTAAATATATAACTTGAAGAATGCATAAACTGAAGGTAAAAGTTATCAAACTTTCAAGAATTATTTAATAACTCTCAGTGAAACGACCCGTACATATATAGAGGTGAGTTTAGAGAGTCTAAGAGACAAAAGCGGATTGCTTACATAATATATAATCATGCTGATATGACGTGTACAAGCTTGTTCATAAGCTTCACTAGCCTGGTGATAAAATTTGGCTAAAGTGGGCACAACATTGGCTAGGTCATACAAGCTGTGCAACTGGTTATAATCAGTAGAGAAACAATGATTTTTTAAAATAAAGAAAAAAATCCTCTTTCCTAAACAAAAAACAACATCAACTGAATAGCCAAAAGAAACTGCCAAATAGAAGGGAAAAATTACCTGTTCTGAAACGCTGCATAATTTTCTAGAAGAAAAATATCAGCATATTTTGGATCTGTTTGTGCAATTTTCTCCAAAGTAACAAACATAATGCTAACCTGTCAAACAATAATTACAATGTAAATTGTACCCAAAAGAAATTCCTATCGTGTAATATATAGACATGGATTTCTATTGATTTATTACTAACTACAGGGTAACATGCACAAAATCCTATAACAGAAGCTATCATAATCCGATAGGTGGCCTATACTCCAGTTTGAGAAGTCTTTTATTTCACCCAGATGTTGGCATTTTCCCAACCACTCTGACGAGGCTGACTACTCTCCAAAAAAAATATATATATATTGCAACTGAGGGAAAGCCATACCCAATATTGAATGATTAGCTTTTACCTGAATCATGTATGCTATTTTGCTTGCTAAGAATGGTAAAATATAAGCTAACCACCACCCCCAAGTAGGCCTTCAGACAAAAAACTATAGGAGAACATTCAAGATTTCAGTAAATGGACCTCTTTCTGAAGCTATCATTTATGTCAACCTTTATTTTCCATAGACCCTACCACTAAACAAGCTGAGAATCCAAAAATAGATTCAAGTCCTAGGTTGCTTTGTTTTTGCAGACTTGCAAAATATTAACACAAACAATAATGTTGGCTTATGAGATTAAGTCAGTGAAAGACTAGCCTCTCAGGTGGCTATGCCTTCATATATCACAACATTGTTGTTTGACCATTATGCTGATGACAGTCATTATAACGAATCAACACAAGCACAGATCAAATTATAGTGCTTAAGCTAGAATACCACCCACTGCAAGCAGTGAAAGAAGCCTACACTATTTACACATAACTTTGTCTGAAACTGCATCAATCTGATACGTTATGCATTATAATAGAATCAAGTTGCACAAAGCACCATGAGGCATTCATTAAAAAATAACCAAATACCAAGCTTTAGAAGAAGGTACTCACAAATTTTGTATATGCCTGATCAACCAAATCCCTAGATTGTCCCAAAATATACTGTTCCATACGGGTTGCAAGAGTTGCAAATCTATACAAAATAATTATATCAATGCTAAATCAAACATTGAAGGACAGTACAGCACACACACATATATATGTTCAAGGAAAAATATTTCAAACAACCTGCTAGGTTTCACACGCATTCTTACCCAAACACAACAATAAGACAATCCAAACACAATCAAACAGTCTCCCTAATTTGTTTAGCTTTCAAGAGGCTAGACTCTCTCCTCAATCAGCCAGAGGCTAACCAAACAAAACCCAATTTCCTCCTCCCCTTTCTCCTTCCCCAATCTATCTTTTATGCTCGCGTTATTTCATAACTACCCATATATTTTTCATAACTGCCCAATCCCATTTTATAACTACCCATACATACCATACTTGTTTCACAACTGCACAATCCATTATATAATTGCCCATACATATTTCACCTATATATTAGTCCTAACACAACCATATTATCAATTTCATCATTCCTATTGCACATTAACCTTCATAAAAATTACCATTGTCAAAGCAGCTAACTAATTATTTTCACCTGAGCAATTTCTAACTGAATATGCACATTAAAGTGGACAGAGATCTAAGTGAATGAGGAGAATGTCAGTTTAAAACCTCAAAAACAGCAGCTCAAACAAGTTTTAAAAGTACCTATAAAAGGTCTTGAGACATTCAATAAACTCATTTTTTATTTAACAGCTGTTGCTCAGATCTCATTGATTATGCTCAAATTGCAGAAATCTTTCTTGGAACAGTTCATGGCTCAAATCTCAGTTCCATCAATCAGAAGATACTAGATTCTTGATATATTTCCTCTTTATGTACTCTCAAAATTGGGGCAGGTGGACACATAATATAATTAGTTCATTAAAAGAGCCAAATTTGGATGAAGACAATAAATCACAAGCTGTTACGACACAAGTTACCTTGGGATGTAAGATAAGACACCCATCTGCCGTACATTACGCTCATTTCTTTCAATTTGGTGACAAGCTTCATCAACAAACTGCACAATTCACCAAATTAATAGATGAGCTCCTCAATCATCATAATACATAAGGAAACTGGATTGTTCCTGCTTATAGCATACACTCACACGACTGAACTGCATAGATATTCTGGATTCAAGGTCACCAAGCAACATACGTACAAATCCGGCTGCATCAGCTTTCTGACCAGAAAGATAGCGCTCTGTGATCCCATGCATAGATATACACCGTAGAGGATCAATCTTGTATGCCCAATCCACCACAGCATAAAAGTCTTCCTGGAAATCATTAAATAAAAGTTGGCATCTTTTGCTAGTCAAAATCAGGAACTGAGGAAATAAAGTAGGAAATCCATCTTCAAAAGATGCTATCGTAAGCACCAAAACAAAAAGTTTGGCAGGAAAACCTGCCATAGCACATAAAAGAGAACTTACAAGGACATGAACATCCACAACATATTTTTTATAGCATTACTTACCTGAATTCCATTAAGCAACTCCTGGAGAGATTCATTTAATGCTGACAGATCTGCAGAGTTCTTACCTAAAGAATTAAGGAATCTTACTCAGTTATCTCAGCTTGAGATAGGAGCAGCATTACTTTGTGACATATGTATACCAACTTGAACTTAAAGAAGGAAGATAGAAAAAAAGAATTACTAGCTTTGCTGTCACTCTCATCTATATCCATAATGCCCAAGTCATCGTCATTGGCATCTTCATCATAGGACCCAGTTCTGCTTCCATTAGCATGACCTCCTGGGGGAACAAGTGCAGGCACTTCAAAACACATGAAGTGTGCAAAAAAAGAACTCTGCAATTTGAGACAGTGAGGAGAAACCTGTCAACATAAACAGTAATAAAATTTGGAACTTAGAATAAGTTAATATGAAACTATGGAAAGTTCTTTAACCTCATCTACAAGGAGTGGAATAAAAATTGTCAGCATTTTGGCATATGCATCAGAAACTGAAGAAGTGTCTGCCGTATTTGCATTTTGACCGGATCCTGTAGAACCTTCAAGCCAGACACTTGGATTTCTGGATGCTTTTGTACTAGCACGAAGCTCATTTGCAAATTCTCGAGCCTGTTAATAAATAAAATAACTTTAGAGCCTAACTTCACACTTTGCTAAAACGATTGAACTATCAAGTTTGGAAAAGTATGACAGCCTTATACCAAAAGACAGCAATAATTTATACAGTCATTCTACAAATGGAGATTATAACTGAAAAAGCTTATGTTATCAGTTATCAACCATGAATTTGGCTTACCCAAAAACACGGGAAGAAGCAGAAGAAAATGTCAGATAAATCTCAGGCATGAACTTAGAAAAATAAAAATCTCTCCGCGTTCACAAAGGATAAATCCTATTCACATTGTACACATCCTCAACACATTATGGTGCAACTTGCAAGTATCATATTTGTGGCATGCAACACAGATCCAAAATCGAGATAAGAATCAAGGGCTGCATTCTCAGCTCCAAAAACAGATGAATAAGACAATTATAAATGAGGAAAGTAATTTTTAGATGTTTATTAAGAAGTTTGTGCGGCCTAACCTCCCGGCGAAGAAGTAAGTTGAGGGAGCTACAATAAGATTTCCTCAAAGGACCCAAGCAATTCTTATCAAGACTCTGAAAATTGAAAGCAGAGAAAATCATAAAGGAAACAAGTTTTACATATTAAGTCATACAACCAGAAACATGCACATGCAAATCCCCCCTCAACACACACACACACACAGTGTCCACAATTTGACCTTTAAGTGTTGCAGAAGGCGAGCATATGTCCTGCATTTATACCGCAAGTCAGCATGATCTGGCCTCTTCAATTGTCCTCGCTGTTTGCAAAGAGACAAGTAACTTAGAAGTCTCAGTCCCAAAACAGATGATTCTTCCAAACAAAAGAACATGAAGCTGAGAAATACCTGAGAAAAGTAACTCTTGTCACTTATCATGAAATCCACCAAACTAGCAAAGTAGTTTCTCAAGAACTCAGATGCTCTTCTAACAAATGTAGTTTTCATTTTTTCCAGTTCTGCTCGCTTCTCTTTAACCTGTAAGAATTTCAGCTACACCTTTTAGAAAGAGACAATAATATAGAAAAAAACCTGTATAAACTGAAAACGCTTTACAAAGTGATGCTTTCATCAAGCAACAAGGACTAATAAATGGTATTATTAGGTTGGTTGAAAATTCATACAGCCAGTTTGGTGGCTACAGGAATCTGGTACTCAAGATGCTGAGATTAAATATGGAGTTCTACTATGAATAAATAAACAAAAGAGGAGAAACAAGACAACTAGAATTCCATAGAAACGATTCAAATGAAAGACTAGAACTGGACAAGTTTGCAAGTGGGTCATTTAACCCTAGTCACAAGTGTTAAATTTTTCCTAATCAGGCCTCTGGATTTCAGCAGGTTTATCTTCATTTAGGAGCAAAAATAAAGGGAATAAAGAAAAAAAAAGAGCTAGTGCACAATTTTCATACTTTCCCATAAAAAATTCTAGACCCTGTTGCTCATCTTGCTCAAGTTGAAGAATAATGAGTAACCTTGTAGAAGCAAACTAAGGAAACATAAATTTGTCTTCAGAGAATATTCCACCCAACGATCAGCAATGACATTATATAATAAGACAATTACAGTCTGAAGTTTTTCTCGCAAGCTGAGCTATCTTATTTTGAGCCCATGCTTTCTCCAGCTCATTAGTCTATCTACATAAAGTTCAATTTTCACCAAAATTGGTATCATGCACACAACTAAAGCCCATTCGTATGACTAATTTTAAATAGGAAATTTATATATATTTTTTAACGTAAAAGAACTTAGATAGTAGACTGGAAATCCACTACTACACAAATGGCCCCAGTAAAAAGGGGCAAATCTTTACAAAGAATATCGTGAACCTGTGCAAAAAGAAACCATCCCTCCCCTCCCCCCCAAAAAAAAAAAAAAAAAAAAGAGAAACACTATGGCATGGACAAATCCCTCAAAACCGGAATCAACATATTACCCCAAACCAATTTAGATGGATAAAGAAAAAAGAGGTGTGCTCAAAGTCTTTTTCAGAAGCCCAAAAAATTGATCTTGTCCCATAGAGTTCCAGTTTCTTCCCCACTGTCTTCAAAATTCCTTTTATTTCTTTCGCCCCAACCCAAATAACCCATAAAAGAGCAAGGGTACACATTTTTTGAGAGGCTTGGCCTTTTCTCCTTTACCAAAAATTGAAATTCTCCACAAGTAAATCTGAACAAGATCTAAGAGCAACCCATTGAAGATTGGTTTCGCAACAAATTTTTGCTCATAACAGTGAAGACATTGGACAATGAAGGAGCAAATGGTCAGAGGATTCAGCATCCTTTTTTCATGTAATCCATTCGTATAACTGTTTAAAACAACCTTTTAATTTGAAGCTGGAAAGTTCTTCAAACTTGATCCAATCCCATATAAGGAAAGGCTCCCTTGCACAGGGTTGCAGGGTTGGTCATAGATCGTATCACTATAATGTTGCAATTTGAAAATTCTAGTTTTCAGAGGAAATGAACTGAAATATTATTAAATTCAAAATGCTCTAATTCACTTTCTAACAAAACCATAGGAGCAATAAATAAACCATTAGATGATCTGCCTTACAAGAAGATTTTCAAAAGAAAAGAAAAACAAGATGGGTAGGATACTAACAGCTTGCATATTTGCATAAATAGGATCCAGATTAGGTACTTCCAGGTTGTGCAATGCATCAGTTAACCACTCACATGAATCAATATTTTCATGCATGTGTGCCTCATCAAATGAACCTCCTGTTAGACAAGCTGCATACTGTAACAGACAAAATGTCATAAAGATAACATATTGTGGCCTTGATATGTTGCCTAAAATAAGTTATTTTATGTACACAATGAAAATAATAGATAGCCAATAATACTTATTGCACTAACAATGGGTACAAAAGTTGATGTGTCATCATGTGATTAAGTGATTTTAAATTAGAGATAAAGTAACATCCAATCACATAATGACACATCAACGTTTATACATGTGTTTGTATCAATTGTTAGTGTATGTAATATTACTCAATAGATTGCATACCTCAGAAGGAACACGCAATCGCCCAAGAAGCCTATCAAGCTCCTCAATCAGTGATCTGTTATTAACAGATTGCATCTCCAATCTGTTATTGCGGGTTTCTATCTGTATATTAAGACCAAAAAGAAAAAAATTTTACCAGCAAACTTATCAGGTGCTCAGCTTAGAAAAATGCCCACTACTAAAAGCAGTCTTTAGCACCTAACATTGAGAAAAAAATCTTCACTACAATACAAAAAGAATGCTTCATATGCATGAACATTACATAAAAAGCTTACGAAAAATAGAACAGTACATATAAATTTCATACAGTGGCAACTCATTCCATTACTTACCAAGACTCAATCCACAACCCATAAATTTTCCCAATAAGTCAAGTTCCTTTTTCCAAAACAATGAAACCATGTAACCAGAGAAGTTTCTTGGGGAAAAAAAAAAAACAACCTAAGCCATTTAAAACAAAAACCAAAGTACAGAAATAAGGAACTAGAATACAATAGAATGATAGACTTTTAAGTTGGAATTAATTTGAGTTAACACCCAAACACAGGCAGAATGAAGAATGAAGCAAGACAACTTTGATTAGTTGACAGAGAGGTAATTTGTTTGTGCAACGCAATAGTGTGTGTAATAAAATGAGGTTCAAGTAGTACCAGATGCACAGAAATGATAAGTACCACCAAGAATGGACCAGAAGAATCACCACAGTATTATAATTTGGTATAGAAAGTCCCCTACCGATTCAATGTCTTCTCTCATGTGCCTAAGTTTTACATTGAAGATGCCTAACCATTCATCCATGTCATCCACACAATTTGTTGCTGCCTCGAGTCCTTGCAGTACCTGCAAGACAAGAAATCACCAATTAAGTGGAAAGCATGTTCATGGCAAAAATGGTCCCTAAGAAGTAAAAAGACAGTAAATAATCAGGAACAATAAAATTCAAAACAATTCTTTGCTCCAACAGATTAAGTACCGACAGATTAAAGGACTACAAAAAGGAGGGTAAAACCGAACTTGCTCAACAAATGAAGCATTAATAAAACGTACTTAATATAAGATGATAGTTGAACAATATGCTTTGTAGATATAACGTCAAATAAAATGTAACAGTAACTGCAGATGACAAATAGTTCTTGTGGCACACTACTGGCACTCCTATGGATATTAAGTACAGCTTGAATGGAAGAGAAGAGGAGACTGTACCAATATTGTTAAAACAACTTTTAAGACGATTATATAGCAGTAGATTTGATCCCTGACAGATAATTGCTTGTCTACAACATCTTATACAAATGGGTTGAATTAGGACATGTCACATAGTGCAATTAGGACTCAATATTCGGTGACCCATTCTCTGACAAGTTCTAATTACAAGAATAAACCAAGAAAGTAAAAGAAAGCACATGCTCACAAAAAATAAATATCGTTGAACTCAAATGTACAGCTGTAAATAAGAAGGAAATACCTCATCTACCAGCGGTTCACTTTCCAATATGGCATGCACATTTGCTGCTTCAAGGGCCTGAAGCTCACGCTTCAACCTTTCAGAAAATGCCTCAGCTTCCCCAATACCCATGACATAACTGCATACCCAGAAACATTAGATCAGAACAAAAGTGATCTCAACGATTCATGCTCAAAAGAATGGTGGAAGAAAGGCAATATATTGGTTTCCATTTCAGTGATTCAGCAAATGAGAATCACAATGAGTCAATATTTGCATTAAACAAACTACAAAAACAGACCACGAAACAATATACACCTTAAAAATTTAACATTCATTCCTCATCTACAAAATCCAAAAGTGTTACTCCAGTTTTAAAAATAATTTTTAACTTTGCAGCAAAATTGTGACCCAAAATTTAATCTGATTTGACTTCCTTTCCTTTGCAATGTTCTTGATCTAACATGTCAGTGACTCAAGTTTTGCATCTCAGTGTTGAAGAATTTCAAGGGCCTCAAGAAGAACTTAATTCGTATGCTACTTTATACATACATTTCACATTTTACATAGACTGTCAACCTTCTTAAAATACATCCCAACCTGTTTTAACAGCCTCACAAATAAAAGGACAAAAATACGTACGTGCCCAGCAGAGCCTCCGTATCTTCTTCCTCAGCTTGGGAGACAAGTTCTCTTTCAACAGTCACTTTCAGCTCACTTTCTGCCACGCTAGCTTCAACAGGCCCATCTTGCATATTTCTTTCAGTCTTCACTGAGGGTGTATTCTCCTGTATTGCATCATTAATCCCATCACATCAAGGACAAGGTTTGCTATAATACCACATCATCACATTTAATTGTCATCTCAACTTATGGCCATACATATTATATTATCAAGAACAGACAAGTTATAAATCAAGCAACATACCAAACCAACCACTAACATAACAAGGAAACAAAGCCAGGTTATTATTTCAAACACAACCAGAACAAGAAATGTAATTGGCAAGAGGCCTTTTTTTTTAATGATAGCAAACTCATTCACACAATAAATAGCACACTCTTCAGTTTGAGTTTCAACCATTTCTGCAGTGGAAGATAGTTAAGCATATATTATTTCATCATTACCAACAGCAATAACTGAAGCTGTTCAACATGCCAAAATATTCTGATTATATATAGAAATTTTCTATGATCAAACAATTTGGAAGTAGTAATTTAACAGCATGAAAATGGCAAAAAAGTAACAGAATAGTACAAACATGCTCAATCGAATTGCATAAAGTCCCAAGCTAATAGTGTGTCAGATCACTAATTGCACCTTAGCCCAAAGAGCCATCTCCACAACATCCATACCAACAACTTTTGGAAGTCGACCAATTACATCTTTACATATGGTTAAAATGCAAAATAAAAGGCGGTTCCTACAAGAAATAAAAAGGAAAAATCCTGTGTTAACAATCACTAAAAAGAATTATTAGTTAAAAAATATTACTAAAAGGGCATCTCTAATTGAGTAAAACTCCCCAGCTAAAAAAGAAAAGACAAATCATCTTATGTTACCTGTCATCAATATTGCGCATAGTCCACTGAGGTGGGGCAACACTCTGGCTCCTGAGGTTATCAAATCCCTGTAACACACTCAGTCAGGAACTGGCAGAAACAAGCCTCATAGGAGGAGCAAGAAAAATATTTGACTTGCAAGGAAAAACAAATAACTTCACATTTTATGAAAGTTCTTCTTATTTCAAACATTCAACAATGAGTGATCGAAAAAGATGGACCATAAAGCCTTTTTCTGTTTTCAGATGTAAGTAATAGATGGAGCATTACCAGGGTAAATGTGCATCCACTGGGGTCATTGGTTACAACCTCCACTTTAGAGAGATGCTTAAGCTTATAAAGCTTTGCAGGCTGCATGTGTAAGAAACTTTCAACAATACATAGCCAAAGAATTTGATCTAAAAGCGTGTAGAAAAATGCATAAAGCATATTATGTTCTATAAACTATTAACTTATAAGAAGTCAATTTTCTGGAGATAGGTAACTTTATGTCATAATCTACTAATTTTTCTGTCCCAGAATGTTTGAATGTCAAGTTTTTATCTTCATTCTTTCATATAAACATGTGGTAAAAAAATTGTCCTAGCATCAGTGATAGAAATTAAGAAGTATTCAACAACTTAGTTCATGACCACATACACACACCCAAATCTCAAATTACAAGTGAAATATGGAAGGTATAAAGAAG
Source organism: Mangifera indica (assembly GCF_011075055.1). Lineage (NCBI taxonomy): Eukaryota > Viridiplantae > Streptophyta > Magnoliopsida > Sapindales > Anacardiaceae > Mangifera > Mangifera indica. Next base: position 11,522,381 of record NC_058155.1, read on the forward strand.
ACCATAAAATGTCTGACACAGACACAAATTGTTGGCTAAAACAGATTTCAATATGCATCAGGCTTGCTTGAATTGAAAAAGAGAGAAAGAGGCAGAAGAAGACAACCAACCAATTAACATAATAGTCTACCTAGAATCATCAAGCTCAGACAAGAAACCTATAGCTTGAAAATCTAAGACCAAAACCCATCTTAGATATCTTTACACCATAATTGAGGCATAGCCAATGGCCTAAACTCATGACGAAGCCCAACCAATGATCATGATAAGGAGCTCAGCGGTTGATTTTTAGTAAAGCTACTTTTAGGCTAACAAAGTTAGTATAGTAAAAAACTAGATTTGCTGAATATTCTTTTGACATGATTAAAACTTAAATAAAAAATACCTCAAGGACTCCTCCTGTGGAATACTTTAAGACTCGAAGAAAAGCTTTAGTTCGCTGAGCCTTAGCTTTTGCTGCACGTGTAAAATGTTATCATTGATAATGCCATACAAATTATATATCATTCAATGTTCTTACAAAGAACAAAAAGTATCATGAGTTTAGTAAACAAGGAAAACAATTACGAATAGAGGATCAACAGCTTTCAATCCTATATTACATTGATTACTACATAACTTATGACCCTCCAAATTCTGTTTCTTCTTCCTTAAATTTATTTTCAAACCAAAATTTGAAACTTGCAATGCTCAAGTTCAAAACTAGCACTCCCACAAAAACCTACAGTATTGGGGAAGTATGGGAAGTAGGAAACTCCTAGCTTTTGGCCAAGTCAATGACCTTGAGGAATCCAAACTCCAGACCATGTGGGAACAAACTACAGGGTTGGACACTCGCCTGAACCCTCAGGATTATTTGATAATCTATTCTTTCACTCCATCAATCATATCCTATTTATCAAGAGCAGCTTTCAACCCGGTGATGAACATGTCACAGCCAGCATATCCCAACCAACAGTGAAAAAAGACTACAAAACAGAAGTAGACCTACTTCCTCCGTTATCTCAAAATTTTGGAAAAAGGGGGAAAAAAAAAACTAGTAAAAAAAAAAACTAACCGCACGGTACTTTTAAATGAATCTAGAAACTAAAAAGCATGCTATAATCTAGCTAAACAGAACTTTGATCAAATTTGAATACATATATCAGTAACCTCCGTTTCAAGTTTTCCAGATTCGGACAAACATACAGTAAAAGTCCACATCATCAGCAATATATTAACTGGCTCTACACATTTCAGAATTTTCTCATTAATAGAACAAAATATCATTTTCAGCTGATCTGAAATATAATAAGCAACAAAGAACAAAATGTGTAAGAATGACAAAATGAGAAACAAAATAATAATTACCAGGAGGATGGATCAGAAGCGTTAATTGAAATTGAGAAATGGAGACTGAAAGAAAAGAAATTAGACGTACTAGAGATAGCAAGAACCCTAGGTTTAGCCATGTTGCGACCTAATTTGTTAGATTTTCCCCAGACCCCTGCACTTTTGGCCACACGAATCGAGATAACGACCTTTTGTTTGGTGCCTTCAATTGCAGCTTCGCAAGCTCGACGGAGCTCCGCATCGTCGGCGCTAGATTTCGCCATTCGTAGCGGTTTTGGAGTAAAAGAGATTCAAGCGATGCACCTTCGTTAGATGAAAAAGCGGAGAGGAGATGTCAGCGAAGCTTACACAGAGCGTGAAATGTTGAATAATATAAAACGTGTGCATTTAACAGTTAAACTGTCCCCTTTCACCTGTTAGATATGAAAGGAGAAGTGCGCGTGTCATACGGGTTTGGTTAAGGTCCGACTCACGCGGGTAAACGGGTTAAATATTTGAGTTTCATTTGTATCTTAAAATTTGGCAAATTCCAAACTTTCATTCCCAAATCTTCAACCAGTTCGATGATCATACCGTATAGCACAATCAGTTGTCACCTTCAAACCCTGACTGAAAAGTTTTTAATAATTTGGCTGACTCAGACAATTATATTAAGAGATGACATAATAATCCAAAGATATTACTTAAAAGATATATAAAAATATACCCTCCAAATGAATATATGCAAGAAACACAACATAATGTAAGTTCAATTGCTTATTTTGTTATTGCAAGTTTACATTTATAATGATTGAATTATAAAGTGCTTAGATTTTTATTAGTATAAATAACACGTGGCAAATGTGTCATTAAACCGTATAGACATAAAAGATCATTGGCAATGATGTCACCACTCTACATTTACCGTTATTAATTGTCTCGCGATGATAATTTTTTCTCTATATTGGTTATAGTAATAGCTTATACACCTTATCCAGTAGGGATATGCGATATTAATTGAACAGTCAAACTTTCTTTTTATTTGAAATGGATTTGCTCTGCTCGCTATACATTGATTGAAATCTGCTAATTTATGTCTAAGAACAACATGTGTCTAATAACGTGTTATGTGGCCAATTTGTAATTCCTCTGTATCTTTGTGAGTGGCTACCAGCACACACTGGGGCTTCAAGTGTGAGATAATTAACGTTGAATGCTGAATGTGCAAAATGTTCAATTGGGACAATGAAACCTTGAGCTTTTCCGACCGCCCGAGAAGTGCTGTCAGGTCCCTCCGGCAGTGTAAGCTGAAAGATAAATGCTCCTCCATTAGATTTGATTATTGGTTGTGTTTTAGAGGATGATGCAATGTGGTTGTTGAATATACAAGGAAAGAACCAACCAGGGACTGGAGTGGTGCTTTGATTGTCCCTTGTGAACTACAGGGGATACCACAGCCAAGAGAATTGCTGCCGAGTGGCTAACGCTATTACAGTGCAGAATATGATTCTAGGCAGCATGATCGAAAGCCCAGGATTTGGTATCTTCTCTCGATATCACTTTAATACACTGCTCCTGAAACAAACTACCTCCTCAAATCCGAAAAGTCTAATTTGTATTGGTGATAAATTCACTAGAACAATCATAAAAAAGTGTCAAAGAAAAAGAAAGAAAAATTGCCACCCCCAACATTTATTTTCAAACATTAATCATCCTCATATCATATTATAATATTTTCAAACTATCCAACTACAAACAAAAGTGGGATGCATTTAATTTATTTTTAAAATTGTACCAGATAGGTTTTTATTTATGATCCTACTGTGAAGAATGAACCAAATGTATCATGAAATAAACCAGTCTTCCCAGGCAAATAACAAACATATAAATTAAAATAATTCTATTATTTCTGAAAAAAATTTCTCTCAAATAACTGTCTCCGAATGAATAGGTTTTTTTATAGTAAAATATAAATACACGATTTCAACCAAATGAATAAGAAACAATCCAGAGAAAGAAATTTTTCAAGCCAGTGCCACTGCCAATAAATAACATTCAGAAAATTCTACATCTACAAAAGAATCATGAATATTTACGGTATATATTCTCCACCCCCTCCCTCAATGACAGCAATTGGTGAAATGAAATTAGTTACCGTTTAGAACATGGACATTGTACTGTTCAAGGGCTTCGCCTTGCGTATGTGACCCATGGCATTAACAAGGTCCTTACGGGTGCAAACAGGGAACATGTTGATGTTCTCAGACACATTCAACCGCCATAGAACATATGGGAAACTCAGCTGATCTCGAGAAGTGAATCGAACCACCTCATTGAACCAGATGCACATAAACAGATTAGTTAATGGTGTATGCTCTCGCACAATGACTGATGCTTCAGATAGAGCTGCACATCCCAACAAATGACCATAAACATTTAAACAGCAAAAAGAAATTCCTACAGCAAGATAAGATCCATGTAAGAGGTCCCATGATTACCAATCACTTAGCCACTACATTTGATTTCTCTAGATTCCACCTACTGTACTCTGGATATTAGTCTTTCCTTCCTATCTATGACTTACTATGGAAGAAATCACCAAATTCAGGTGTTAAATTGGGCAGTAAACCCAAGCCTGGGTTCAATAGCACTCCTATACCTTTCGTTTCAGGAACCTTGCCCTCAGGGAAGAATCAGGTTTACACTCACAAGTGAAAACCAAAAGAAGAAAGAGCCTTCAATAAAACTTGGGCACATAATGAATAAACAATGCCTTTCTTTGTATTGGATGAGACATATCTAAACTCTACAAATCCAGATAAAATAGCAGACAATATAAGGTAGCTCAACTTTGGTGTGACAAATATAAAGTATGGCAAACCCAAAGAAATATGTGGCAAGAAAAGCTCAATCATGCAAATGCATCTACTTCGTTCTATTAACATTTGTATTAGAGAAATTAATACCTTTCTTTCCATTAAACCTCTTGTTCTCAGGGAGGCCATCATGGTGATATTGAGCCAACTGCACTTCAACTTCTTCTGGGGTGGCTTTGTGTTTATTAACAACTGCCTTAGCTTCATCATAAACACTACTGCGAGCTCCATGCTCTGAAATCGCAAGCACAGAATTTGAACGCCAAAGAAGGGCTTCCAACACCCCCAAAGGATCCTTCCTAAACTGAGACTTCGAGTCAACCCAAATAGAGTACTTTGAATGAGGGAAGAGGCGATGTGCCAACATCTGATGACAGCAGACATGGACTTGGATCATTACAAATACGAATACATGCACTCACACATGTTCACATATTGAACAAAAAAGTGCACTAGTAATATAAGTAATTGACCTAGAATCCATGAATGACATGGCAGATTCATCACATCAAGAACATTACAAAAAGTGCAAAAAATAATAATAAGAAAGAAAGAAAGAAAACATTACAATGTAAATCATGGATACCTTTGGAATTTTACCATTCAACCTCTGGTCTGTGAATGGGAGTTCCCTCACAACCACAATGCGCCATTTCCCAATAAATCCATCATCACCAATTTTATGCCCCTCTGATTCCTGAGCTGCCAGGGTAATTTCATCCCAAAATGCAACATAGCACACCTGAATCCAGATGATATTATGTGTCTAACCTTTTTGAATGAGTATGCAAGTAATAAGCAGTGTACATCAAACATGGAACCTTCTTAAGTGATGCCTCTGACATTCCAATTGGTTGATGAAGAGCATCTCCTCCCCCAAATGCACAAGTAGATACCACAACTTTGCAATTTTGCATGTACCTTTTGTCCTCATCTGAGACTGTAAATCCTCCATTTTCACTGTAAAAACCACAATGTACCTCAGCAGTTTTACTAGCCTGCATGCAGCAAATTTATAGAGGATATTAGATATATAAATTTGAAACAGTACATAAAAAGCACAAGCATATAGAAGCATATAATTTATAACATTAATTTCAAAAATTGAAAACTTTATTTCACAATTGAACATTTAACATGATAAAAATCATCTATTATCCTAAACATAGCTAAACACATCAATAAGGCGCTCATAACCTTGAAACTTTTCTCTCTCTGATCCAAAGTCTGGTATCCTGTAAATAAATTAAATCTTGTGCCTTTGCTTTTCTGTTGGGAAAAGGTATCGTTCCCTACTACATCAAGTATACCATTCTCTGAAAAGTAAATCACTTTCTTTACATGACTTCTGGTTTCTTCATTCACAGGAAGATCCAGATGCTCAAGCTCATCAGGAGGTAACAGCTTCAAGCAACCTGATAAAATCCACAAAAATGAGTCATGTTCTATACAACAGATGATAAGAACACCAAAAACAAAGACCTCACGAACGACATTCTATTTCCACAATTCAAATTCAACCTGTAGTTAATTCGTAAATTTATGATTCAGCTTTCTTGTCTTAAAACTGTTGCATTTCGCAATTCTTGTTTCACTTTTCTGCACTCCAACAATTTAATTTATTTCATGATAAAGAGCTCCTTTGCACACTGCTCCCCTATTTCATAACTATCACAAGATTTAAAAAAAAAATCCCAAGCTCCGGGCAATAGAATTCTACCTCGTAACACCTAATTACAACACAATTGAAATAAAATTCAAAATTTCTTTTTTCAATTTGAACCATAGAGAGTTACCATAATCATGTATAAATTTGAACACCTGAAAAAGGCATGGTAATTTATCTTCAACTTAATGTAGTAATATAAAGCCTTAAAGAAAACACTTACGATCCCTGCCACCACGGGCATCTCTCGTCCGTGGTTCAATCCGAGTCGAATGTTCCACCGAACTCGAATTCTTCACTTCAACGGGACTGTCTTTAGACTTAACAACCAAACCAGGTTTCCTCCCAATTCTAGTGGCTTCAAAAAGAAGTAATCCAGCAGCGAGAACAAAGATCAACAGAGTCCAGTACCTCAAAAAAAATCTAAGAAGTAGTAGAGTGAACGCGCTCTTGACTCGTAACTGGTTTTTCTTACGCTTCCTACGAACTCGGACTCTCATCCGGGCAAGTTCGTCTGACTCTTCATCGGAGATCGAGATTGATACGTTGCTTTTGTTGAACATGGATCAAGACATTAATAAGGCAATGCAAGGATCGATTAGATAAATTGCAAAGGTATTACCAATTTTGAATTCAACAATCGAGAAAATTAGGGCTTTTCATTAGGTTGTAGTGTTTAGGCTTAGCGCTATTAACTTATTTAGTGTTTTTTTTTTTTCCTGCGTTCGCGCTCTAAACGAGAAAGCTTTTGGATGTGCGTGGTAGAATTAAAAAGATCTACAATCACAAGGAGCTCGCCTTTTTCTCTCGTAAATAAGTTAACACGGTAAGGGTAATAGAGTCATTTAACTAAACCAAAATATATTATTTCTAAACACCTCAATAGTTAAACCCATGGTATCTCTGTCAAAACCCTTTCTTCCAGGCAAATGATTCATGAATTGGCAAATTCTCACTTCCTATCTTTAGAAAATTCAAATAATCATCTCTCATCCAATTTTGTAAATATTATTGATTAGTTTAATTGTATACTAATTTACCATTTTTATCATATATCTATATATATGAAAATCCAAAATTTGATAAAAAAATTCATTATTTTTTCCTTCCTAGGGTTCATATGTTTTCTCTTACAGTTACTCCAAAATTTTGAAATATTATATTTTCACCTCTGTCTTCCACAACTCTAGCAAAATTCATTCTTCATCTCCAACCAACGAAAAAACCAAGGAACAATGGCTCAATCTTGCACTTGATAGAGACATTGCCAACGAATAACCAAGGAACTGAGTTGATATTGTCTACGAATAAATGCAACACCTTCTTCCTTCACCGTGACTAGCATTGACAACCAAAAGAAAGTGTTGACTATCATTAGAAAAACAAGCTAGAAGGGTAGATCTCTCGCTCTTTTACTGTCAGAACTTCAATAAAATAGTCGAAAATATCACTGAGAAATAAGAGAATGTTGACAAAACGGAGATTATAGTGTAGGACTAAGAAGAAAGAATACAATTGTAAAGGTGTAACTATAATTTGGATCAGGGTAACTAAATATGACTTTAGATTAGCCAAATTTGGCTTACATGAGCTGAATTTGAATCAGGGTAACTAAGTTTGAATTCTAATTTAATGACTCATCGATAAATTCATCCTGTCCTGCTACTTTTATTCTTCCTCTACAACTATTTTTCTTCATCTCTACCCTCCCATGATTATTCTTCTTCGTCTCCGAAGATTTTTCTTCTTCATCTCTACCCCCAACGACCCTTCTTCTCTCCAATACTTTCTTATAGCTTCTCCAACAATTTCATCGTCAACTCAAACTAAAGTTTTTGGTTTCAAGGCCAACTCAAACCAACTCCTATTCTAGCTCAACTTACTTGAATTCACCCCTAACTCCTAGTCATTATGTTCAATTGGATTACTCGAATTTATCAAGATAAATTATGAAACAATGAAACAATGATTTCAACCATTTGAATGATACAGTGGTTTCGAAGTTGATTGACCATGGCAAGAAAAATGAGTGATAAAATCAATCAAAAATTAGCTGAAAGAATAGAACACTGCTTATAGTAAATCCCTGGTACAACAAAATTGAACGACCAAATCCCTACTACATGCATACAACAAAACCCTGTGTCTCAGTCACCCCCTTCAAATGAGGACACAGTCACAAATTCATTCTCATTGCCCCCTCAAACTGTAAAACTTGTTATTGATCTGCGATAGAACCTCCCCATTTCCGAACACGGCTTTCTGCTTGTTGAGCCTGCAAATGCAAACCATTCAACCCAGTTAATATATTTCATTGTGGTTAAATATCATATCATAGGCAAGGAAATGACAATGGTTTTTAGAAACTGACTTCTGTTCTCCAATTGGTTATTGAAGTAACCACTATCAAAATTATGGTCTGCAAACAAATTCCTCCAAGCATTCCTCCCCATATACCCTGGAACCAACAAAGTAAAAGTTTTGTAGTTTCAAAGAGATTTGATTTGATATTAATATGATCAAGAAAAGGCATTGGAGTATATAATTTTATTTCACCTCAACTCCAAAATCAAATTTGAATCCCAGGAGTATGCCCAGTGGCAGTCCAACAATATAATAGCATCCAATGTTGATGTATGCAACAAGAGATTGCCATCCAGCTCCAACAGCAACACCTGAACACCAAACAAAACCAATATTTACAGAGATGGAACTTTAATTTCCGAGACAATCTAAGTATAGAATAGTTCAGTAGGTTACCGGATAAGACTGGCTGCAGACTGTTGAGAAGCACAGTGATTGCCAGCAGAATAGCAATTTTGGTTGTTTCTGCAGCGACGGCATCGCTAGAGGTGAAGAGGTAAGGGAAATAGTCTCTGGTGGCATACACCAAGATCATGGCACAAACACCAATGGAGATGGATGTGAGAGAGACCACAACCACTGAAATTTTGGCAGCCCTGGCATTACCAGCTCCAAGTTCATTTGATACTCTCACACTGTAACAACAATAGAAATGGTAAGTCATTGACACAAATGGCTGTCCATACTGGAAAACAAGATGTTGCAGGTTAATTAAATGAACGGGCATTACCTGATTGCGGCGTTGAATCCAAGTGCAATCATCGCATCCCAACCTTGAATATTCATACTGGAAAGCAAGATGTTTCAGTTTAGTATTGTAGTTGATTCTTGATTTTGTATCTTCTTTTATGCTGAACAAAATTTAATTAACAGCCTACCAAATAGAAATGGCATCAACTGGAATCAAGGGGTTAGATAAGCGGCCTGTTATCACAATCAATATCATCAAGTACCAAAACTCCAGGCTGAAATCCAAATTCAAAAAAGAAAAAATGTCAGTACAGCATCGATATGATGCAACTCTTAATTTAGACAGTAGGCTTAGAGATATTTACCATAGCATAACAGCAGAAGCCAAGGAAAGCTTGACAAAGCCCCACAAATCTGCAAATGCTAGCCATGAGAATCCGCTCCATGCACCATCTGACTTGGTTATGAAAATGTACAACAATTGCAGAATATCAATGAGCCACCATGATAAATTTAGAGTAATGGCTGCTCCAGTTAAGCCCCAACCACATTTCAATATCAGGAACCAGCTAAAAAATGCATGTAGCACCAGAACAATGGCTGATATCCAGGCCATCACCAAGACTTTCCTCTGCGCTTGTAAGAATTTTTGTATGGGGAAATTCACTGCATAAGCAAATAGTTGTGGAATCATCCACAGAGCAAATTTACCTGCATCAAAATGTCACTGCATAGTCATTGAATATTCTACATAATTTCATCATAAAAGTATGACATGTTAGTTAAATTATAGAATTAGAATTTTAGTGTCATGAACAGTATAAAGCTAAAAAAGGCACCCACCAGCGGCTTCCGAGATTTCAGTGGTCTCTCCAAAGACCTCAAGAATTGGTGGAGACCAAATGTAAATGGGAAGAAGACAACAAGCTGTAGTGAGCAAAATGACCCATGATCTCTGCATGTATATCCCTAACATTCTCAGTCTCCCTGCACCGTATGCTTGACCACACAGTGTCTCCAGTGCGCTTCCCATGCCCAACTGCATTTATTCAATCAAAATTAACATAAACCCTATCTACAGCTACCAGTACTAACTAAAGTTACAAAAAAAACAAAAACAAAAAAACAGAGCACTTTCAAATCACAAGCTTACTCGCTTCATCTCTTACCGTTTCTAGAACAACATCCCACTTAAATTCTTTTACACGTGTTATGTTATCATACTGAAATTACAAAATCATAGGCAAAGCAACTACTCTGGAGTTTGGATATAGGTGTTACGGCTACTTTGGTCAGCATGCGTAGGACAAAAACAGATTTTTCCTAGCTGGGAAATTGCTAAAACTAAATAGAGAACTCACCATGACTCCATATGCGAGACCAGCAATGACGGAGTTCTCGACGGCCACAGCAGCAAGGTCGATTTCACTAACAAGACCAGCAAATGTTTGAGTAAGTGCACCGAGTGAGTACTGACAAAGGGCAGTGAAGATAGCCGGTCCTGCAAGTTTCCATAGTTTCTTTGATTCTTGGCCAAACGCCCTGACAAAATGAACTGGTTTTTGCTCCTCATCGTGTGCATTGGTTTGGGGGAATGTTTGGTTATCAAGAAGTGGAGTAGTTTCCACGGCCATGATTCTTCAGGCTCTACTACAAACCAAGAGCTAGTGAAGAGCTTAAGATTGAGTTTGTAATTGTTGTAGTATTTAACACATGGAAAAGAATTTGTGGTTGGAGTTTGATTTATGGATCATCTGTGCTTCTTAGTTAGATATGGACTTAAAGATTGTTTGAAAGGTGGTTATCACTTATTACTTACCGAATCCCAGAAAGAAAGGTTGTTAAAAGTGCTACCGTTGACTCTACTTTTTGAGTTTCAGTTACAGACACGGCTTCTCTACTTATCATACAGCCTTTTGTCCTTATATGCACCGCTAGTGGCACCTACCATGGTGGCTCTGTCCTTAATCAGCATTAGATTTAATATCTATCCACTGTTACATCGATCATATTCACCATGCTCCGTAGATATTTCACAAGCATTCAAACTACTTAGAGTTCAAATGGTAGTATGAACAAACCAATGGAATTCAAGTTAAGGATTGGGTTTTTTTTCATAAACAAATTGATTTGAATGTTTAAATTTAAGTGAATTCGGATTTAGTGGAATGTTAAATAATTTTTAAATAAAATTTAAATTTCAACCCATCAATTTCATATCAAACTCAAAATATACCCTGTTTGGGTTTAACCGTAAATTGAATCTATCCGTAAACCTATTAATTGTTAGTTGGGACTAGAATGTTTGTTTCTGAAGTTAGGATTTTTAATCTAAAAATAGATTGATATGTTTAGAGTTTAGATAAGAACATTACATCTTTGTCTTCATTCCTGTATTTGTTTTTAAAAAAAGGACAACAGAAATTAAATCCTTCTCGAATGTGGAAGACCATTTCCATTTCCATCCACCCAACAATCAAAATCAATGAAGTTGAATTGGAATTTGTCAATAGGGTTTATATTAAGAATAATACTATGTATATCTATTTTGGATACATAAATATATATATATTTATATGTGTCATTATATGATTGATTATTATTTTATTCTTAATTTAAAATTATCTATTTATATGATGATATATATAAATATGTATATATTTATACATCTAAAATAAATACACATAATTTTATTGTTATATTAAGCAGGTGAAGAAAAAAATTTGTAATGTTGACGTAAGAAAAATTTAAAGAATTTCCGTTCCATTAAAGGACAATGATGGTTTTGGGATAAACCGAATTTTTCAGATCAACATTAAAAACTCTCATAAAATATTCGGTAGGTAAGGTGTACTAGCTAGATTTTCAGCTGGTGATTTGACTATTTGACTAGGAAACTAGGCGAAAGATGGGCAACCAAATATCCACTGTTTTTTAAGGTATTTTTTTGGTCAAAAAAGATTTTTCATCCAAGAATCTCAAAAATATATTTAAAATAATTAAAAAACTCAAAAATTTATTTATACATTAATTTCTATTAAATTTTTTTATTAAATAAAAATATAAAATTAATATTTTTTTTATAAATTTTAAAATTTTATATTATTTTCCCTTTTTAAATAGAAAAACTAATATTTTTTCTCTAGTATTAAATTTTAAAAAATAATATTTTTTCCCTTTTAAATTTCTTAGCAAATGATGGTGGCTCTCTCACTTCTAACAATGGCTCTCTTTCTGACACCTTCTCTTCATCCGAAGCACTCTCTCTTCAATTAGATTTTATCTGAATGATGAAGACATTATTCAGATGAATTGTCATTGTCTAGATGACGACGATGCATCCAAATGAAAGGTAGACATAAAAAACGATGAACTCTTACTCTGGATGCATCATCGTTATCGTCTAGACAACGACAATTCGTCTATACGATGCCTTTATTGTCCAAATAATGTGTCAAGGAAAGAGTTATTATTAGGAGAGAGAGAGCGGTTGTCATTCATTGGAAAATCATCAAGAAATTTGAAAAAGGAAAAATGTCACTTTTCAAAACTTAACCTTAAGGGGAAAATGTTAGTTTTCCAAATTAAGAAGAAAAATATTATAAATTTTTAGAGTTTTAAAATTTAGAGGGAAAATAATAATTTTACCTTTTTCTCTAACAAAAAATTTTAACAAAAATTAGCTCATAAATAAATGTTTAAAATTTTTTTTTTAAAATTTCAAATAGCTTGTGTATAATTCCTTCGACTACACTCAAGTCTATATTTCTTAAGGCTTTAACTGTCAAGTAATGTTTTCGAATTTGGACTAGACATTGATCCCGTCAAATGGATGGTTTGAGCAATGACTGGTCTGAACAAACAGCACATGAACGATGCAAACATTACTTTAGAAATATAACTCTGAAACTATAGCCTGCGAATATGAGGAAGATGAACAAAGAACCAGAGAAGGTTTCCTGAAATCCCTGGAGCCATGGGTAGCTCAGTTTTGACATTTACATACCATCATCAATTTTAAGATGAGTGAAACCTAAGGTGTGATTCCTCTCAACTCTTGCTTTTCAGTTTCAAGTCAATAAGTGATATGTTTACTATTTTATCTCCTACGGTAATGACAGTTTCCATTAGTCTCAAAATGTGGATACATAAGGAAGTTGGTATCTGAATCTGGTGAAGCCGATATTCTGTTATTGAAGTCTCTGATGCTCTGGGCGGGGCAGGGGCAGAGGCAGAGGCATTTGAACTTGCAGCAAAATTCTGCTGTGGAATTAATTTTGAGATCAACACAGAAAACATTGCCCTGCTTAGATGTGCGGTAGAGTATTTTGAGATGACTGAGGACTATGCAATTGGAAATTTGGTTGGAAGAGCTGACGCTTACTTGAATGAAGTAGCACTCAAGAGCCTTGCAGTAGCAGTTACCGTTTTACATATGTCAGAGAGCCTACTTCCAATTGCAGAGAAAGTAAAATTGGTGGTCGTGGCATAGATGTAATAACACATATAGCTTGTAAAGAAAACCAGTTTTCCATGTCTGGTAGAGCTGAGAATGGTACTGAGGAAGCAATTTCAACCATGGCATCTCATCCAAAGGCCATTGTTGATTGGTGGGCAGAAGATTTAACTATTTTTCGAATCGATATCTTCCAACAGGGTTTGATAGCAATGATGGCAAGGGGATTTAAACAATATGCTCTTGGTCCTATACTTATGCTGAATGCACAGAGATCTCTTCGAGGTTTGTTGAGATCTCAACCCAGAAATTGAGTTGCTTTAACCTATTGTTGGAGAATTGAACCTGAAATTCTTTTCTGATGCAGGAAATATTTGTAGAAGGGAGGAAGAAAATTGAGCCTCAACAAGAACATGAAAAGAGGGTTGTCTTAGAAACAATAGTGAGTTTTTTGCCAAGGGAAAAGAATTCATTGTCCGCTAGCATTCTACCAATGCTGCTTCGATCTACAGTATATCTTGAAACAACAGTTGCTTGCCGGCTTGATTTGGAGAAGAGAATGGCCTTGCAATTGGGACATGCTGTATTGGATGATCTATTGATTACTGTGTATTCTTTTACCAGGGATACATTGTTTGATGTGGACAGTTCAGCAGATCGTGTTTTTCCCACAATAAATGATATGGAATGGGTTGGGAAGCTAATGGAGAACTACCTTGCTGAAATAGCCTCCGATTGTAACTTATCTGTCGCAAAATTCATTAGTCTTGCTGAACTTATTCCAGAGCAATCAAGGGTAATAGAGGATGGGATATATATAGAGAGCCATAGGCATCTACCTCAAGGTGCATTATGTTCAATTTGATCAATCTTTTGCTTCAATATTCACAGGCTCATCCTACTCAAAGTGACCTGGAGAGGGAGAAAGTTTGCAGCTTGATGGACTGTAAGAAGCTTTCTCGAGAGGCCTGTGCTCATGCTGCAGAAAACGACCAGCTCCTCTTTCAAACGGTAGTTCTAGTGTTTTACTATGACCAACAACACCTTTACAATGGTATTAATGGGCTACCCACTTATACACATACACATACACACACATACATATTCATACGCATACATACACATACATATGCATATACATATATACATACACATACATACCTACATACACATACATGCATACCTACATATATACATATACATACACATATTACATACATACATGCATACATATACATGCACAAACATACATATACTTGCCTACATACACATACACAAACATATGCATACATATACATATAGACATACATATGCATACATACATACATACATACATATACATACCTGCATACATATATACATACATTTACATACCTACTTATACACATACACATACACATACATACCTACATACGCATATACATATATACATATACATACACATACCACATACATGCATACATATACATACACAGACATACACATACGCATACATACACATACATATACGTATATACATACACATACATATACATACGCATACATACACATACATATACATATATACATACACATACATACATACACATACACATATAGGGCTGGATTCGAGCCGAGCCAAGCTCGGCTCAAGCTCGGCTCGGCTCGGTTCGAGCCTGAAACTAGCTCGGCTAAACCGAGCTCGATCGAGCTGGAGCTGGCTCGAGTTGGCTCAGTTGATTTTTTTTAAAATTTTTTATACAAAACGATGTCGTTTTGATAAGAAAAAACGAGCCAAGCCAAGCCGAAATGAGCCAAGCCCGAAACGAGCCGAGCCGAGCTCAAGCCGCTCATATATGAACTGAGCCGAGATCGAGCTGGCTGCAAGCCGAGCTCGGCTCGGTTCGAATCCAGCCCTATACACACACACACACACACACACACACACACACACATATATATATATATATATATATATACACACACACACATACATATGCATACTTATACATACATAAATTTATACATACACATTCATATGCATACATATACATATATGTATGTATGTGAAGAATCATTACTAAACCACAACAAGAAATCAGAGATAAACAAAAACATAGATACGCCCACCAGTCTAAGCATGGCCATTAAGAAGGAGCTCCTGTCCACCGCCGTGAAGAGAGACAGTGAATGGTTCGCTTCCAATCCTTTGTTTTTCCTCATTCATTTCAAGTTTAAACTCATGTTTATATGGGTTATTCAAGTCCTTATTTTTCCTTATTCTGTTTCAGGATTTTCTTCTAGGAGATTCCTAGTGATGTAACTTTTCATGTTAGAGGAACTTCCTTTTCATTGCATATAAGGTGTGATTCCTCTCAACTATTGCTTTTCAGTTTCAAATATATTTTTGCTCCACTACGTACTAAATAAGAAGTCAGAGAATCAAGTCAATAAGTGATATGTTTGCTATTTTATCTCCTACGCTAATGGTAGTTTCCATTGGTCTCAAAATGTGGATACATAAGGAAGTTGGTATCTGAATCCAGTGAAGCTAATCTTGCTGTTATTGAAGTATCTGATGCTCCGGGCGGGGCAGAGGCAGAGGCAGAGGCATTTGAACTTGGAGCAAAATTCTGCTATGGAATTCATTTTGGGATCAACACAGAAAACATTGCCCTGCTTAGATGTGCGGCACAGTGTCCTGAGATGACCAAGAAATATGCAGTTGGAAATTTGGTTGGAAGAGCTGACGCTTACTTGAATGAAGTAGCACTCAGGAGCCTTGCAGGAGCAGTTACTGTTTTACATATGTCAGAGAGCCCACTTCCAATTGCAGAGAAAGTAAAATCGGTGGTCGTCGCATAAATGCAGTAGCATACATAGCTTGTAAAGAAAACCAGTTTTCTGTATCTGGTAGAGCTGAGAGTGGTACTGAGGGAGCAATTTCAACCATGGCATCTCATCCAAAGGCCATTGTTGATTGGTGGGCTGAAGATTTAACTGTTTTTCGAATCGATATCTTCCCACGGGTTTTGATAGCAATGATGGCAAGGGGATTTAAACAATATGCTCTTGGTCCTGTACTTATGCTGTATGCACAGAGATCTCTTCGAGGTTTGTTGAGATCTCAACCCAGAAATTGAGTTGCTTTAACCTATTGTTTGAGTATTGAACCTGAAATTCTTTTCTGATGCAGGAAATATTTGTAGAAGGGAGGAAGAAAATTGAGCCTCAACAAGAACATGAAAAGAGGGTTGTCTTCTGCCAAGGGAAAAGAATGCACTGTCCGCTAGCTTTCTAGCAATGCTCCTTCGATCTGCAATATATCTTGAAACAACAATTACCACGGCTTAAGTAACATTATCTCTCATGTGAAAAATTTGAATTTGTTAACTTGAGATGAAATAGTAAGATATTAATCATGCTATAAAAAATAAAACTCTGACATAACTGACATAGTAATTGTATATTCAATGACTCTATTACATTTAATATTATTCATGTTTGATAATATGATATTGGATACTATTTTATTCTTAATCTTAAATCAAATGTATATTATTTAAATATCTAATTAGATAATAAAAATTGGGTACATATAATATTATTGTCGATTGTAAAAACATGTATTCGAAATCAATAAAACTATATGCATATAATTTGATGATTTTGAATTGAAAATAAAACTTAATAACTTTGTGAAAGTATGTGTGTATAATTTTATTATTATTGTTAATGTAATTTAAAATTATATAATTATACAATGATATATTATTATTTATATTTGTATCCATCTACTTTATTATACATAGTGGGCTTTGTACCACGGGTTTACTTTGCCATGCTTGTCCGGCATGACATGGGATGATCCCTAGGTATGACAAATTGCATTTGCATCGGATTTAAGCGAACATGGCCATTGTCCTGTCTATTTATCAAATTAATTGTTATTTAAAATATCTTTATACATAAATTAAAACACTTTTATAAAATTGATTAAGGAAGTGAATTTGTGAAAAGTTAAAATTATAGGACTTTACATAGTATATTTACTTTCCTCACTATACTTAATTTAATTAAGGTTTAAATAAGTATAAACTTGAGTTTATCGAGTTCAAACTTGAGTTTAAATTAAGGAGCATTTGATTTGTTAAATTGGTAAACTTAAAAATTTTTGATTCAAATCACCAAAATGATATCTTTTCAATCAATATGAATCAAATAAAATTACGTTAACTGATTTTAATTTGGTAATAATATTATGTCAAATTTGATCTAAACTTAGTATTATAATCAGATTTAAGTTTAAACTAATTTAAAAAAAAAAACTTATTAAATTTAAACTAACTGAAGTACAAACTTAATTCTTCCCAATCTAAGCTCGAGTTAGTTTGAAAATAACTCACCAAGCTTGAATTAACCTCAGTTCCTTTCTGTTCGAACTTAGACGGAAGACTCCTGACGTGATAAAAGGTGACAATAATCTCTATCTTGCTTTCCTACTGACTCCGAGTCCAAGTGTCCAACTAACTTCTCCATTCCCTATAAAATCGTCATCTTGAATCTTCAAAGATTCGTATTTTTGCATCTTCATTGATTCGCATCTCCAATATGCATATTTATTTCTTTTTCTCATCTGGAAAACCATTACAAAAATGCATATTAATCAACAACATGAGACGAGGGACGAACAAGAAGAGTTGAGGACGTTGTCAACTCAGAAGATGATTATGAACATGCCAAGAAGGAGAAAGAAGAGGGGTCTTCAGCGGAGAAGGTTTTTGAGAACAAGCCGGTTCCTTAATGGAGGAGACAGTTGACAATGAGAGCCTTTGTTGTGAGCTTCGTATTGAGTATACTTTTCAGCTTCATAGCAATGAAGTTGAATCTCACTACTGGTTTTGTTCTTTCTCTCAATGTCTCTGCTGGCCTTCTGGGGTTCTTCTTCGTCAAAACTGGGACTAAATTTCTTGAAAAATTCAGCTTTTTAAAGCAACCCTTTACCGGGCAAGAGAACACAGTCATTCAAACCTGTGTTGTGGCCTCTTCAGGCAAAGCCGTCAGTGGTAATGTTAATTTTCAGCCTTTTTCTTTCTACTTTACTTAAAGTTTCAATTTTTACACGTTTGTTTAAATAATTTAAGGCTAGTTTGATTTTACTGGAAGATTTGGTTGCAAAAGACTTAATTGTGTGAAAGTTAACTCCAAATTATGCCAGTTTCTCCAAGTCAATTTATGGGTTCAAAGCTTATAGATTAGCTGGACTACCAGTTTGAATGGGGACTTAAAAGTAGTCTAAGGCAACTATGGGAGCCACTCCACCAAATTTTATAGTGGAGCTATGGTGGATCGGATCCAGGCTGGTTTAGTTCAAAATTGATTTATTTGTCAATCCAGTGGATTTAATCACATCGGTTAGAACTCGAATTTAGTTAGAATCGAATGTGTCAAATTCAAGCCAAAGATTCTACTGTTTTTTATAAATGAATAGAGTTTGAACCGATTTAACTATTCACGTTTAAATTAATTTCAACAAAATATAAAATTAAATTATTTTCAAATTGAGTTTGAACATTAACTAGTTGATTTTAAATTAACTCTTTTGGATGTAAATGATTATTAAATTATGACTTGTTTCAAATGCGACCGACATTGAATTAGCCCGATTAGGGGTGGATCCGATCTAGGCTGGTTCGATGCGAAATTGATTCACGAATTGGTCTATTGCATCCACCTATGGAAAGCTTGCCATCTTTACAACTGGGGCTTTGGCATATTCTGAGCATGTTGGTGTTCTTGCTGGCTTAGCAGCCAGTGGAGGCATGATCAACATTGTTTCAACTGCCTCTGATCTTTCACAAGATTTCAGAAAGTACTTCTCAGGAGGATGAAAACTATGCTCCAAAATTGAAGAATACTAGTGCCCACACATTCGAGGGAAAAAATAGCAAGCATGTTGCAGTCAATCGCTTGACAACTGAACCTAAAGATCAAAACTTTTCTTCAGTTGAAACTGATTTGGTCAAGATTCTGCCTGCAGTGAATCATGTCTGTTGGATGCGATTGGCATCTGAAGCTGTTCAGATGGCCACTGGTTCTCCAATTACTGAGTTTGAAAGACTTCTCCACTTTTCCTCTTCAGTCATTTGTCATTCTTCAAATATAATAAGCTGTAATAGGTGCTTACAGGACCAGGTTGTTGGGGCATCTTTGTGCAGACATGAGATACCTAATATCTTATTGGAATGCATGTGGCAGTGGTATGAAAAGCATGGAAGCTATGGTTTAGAAATAAAGGCAGATGATTTTGCAGAGTAAAATAGATTGGGAGTTGATCAGTTCTCATTTCGTGCCTATTTTGTTCCCTTTTTGTCAGCAGTTCAGTTGTTCCGGAGTGGTAAAAGTCATCCCATGAATGATGGCAACGGTCTTCCTACTTCTGGGAATTTGAAGGCGGATGAGATTGGTGGAACATCACAAAGCTCCTCTTACATTGGTCATCCACCAACATATTCAATGCTAGTTCCTCAGCCTTACACTTCTGACATGAGTGCTTTTCCACCTGAGAAAGAGTTGTGTAAATCAGAGCTGTCTGCAGTTTCTTCCAAAGAGGACTTATCTGTTCAATCAGCTGACATGACATGCTCCAATGTTCCGGAGCTACTTCTTGAATATTTTGAATCTGAACAACCTCGACAAAGACAACCATTCTATGAAAAGTAAGTATCATTTATCTTAAACAAAATTGCAGTCTTGTAGGATATATTGATAGTTAAAAACCATGATAGTTGGCATTGAGCTTGAAATCTGGAATTGCCTGTTCTGTCCAGCTTGTTTGTTGGTCGAGCAACAAACTTAGTAGTTTCTCTTCTACGGTAACTTTGACTAGCTGGGGGATAAGTTCATAGCTCACTGCGGCTACCTATTTGACATCCTTTCATTTTCTATCTCTAATTCTGCTTTTATCCATGCCAGAATTCAGGAGCTGGCTAGTGGTGATGGGTCTTCACCGTGGAAAGCATATGGAGATCCAACTAGTTTGACCTCAGTAAATCTTCATGATCTGCGTCCTACATCCTGGTGAGTAATTAATCTCTGGATAATTTACACAAAATCATGTGTAACTCAATTCAGTACTGAGTTGAATAAAAATAGTATGCTCAATGGAGCAGTAATTTCTTTATCATCTTTTGAACGTTCACGCAGAACTAATTTTGTTATATTGACAGTTGACACTAAGAAATATATTAACTTTTGGTGCCATCTAATATATCAGGTACTCAGTGGCATTGTATCCGATATATAGGATTCCCGATGGCAATTTTCATGTAGCATTTTTGACTTACCATTCACTTGGTCATATGATTTGTAGAAGTACAAAAGTCAATTCGGCCAATGTAGATAGTATTGTCTCTCTGGTTGTTGGTCTCCAAAGTTACAACACTTAGGTAACCTAACCATCATTATTTTAACTGTTTGTCTTTTGAAAATTCGACTTAGTGATGCCTACTTTGCTAGTGACTTGGAATAATTTTTGAGCCAAGCTCAAATAAGTCATTTTTGTCTTGAGTTTGACCTTAAGCCAAAAATTTACCAGCTTTGGGAGCTCATACTCAGCCTTAATGCCATCGATTACTAAGCTTGGCTTGGCTTAGTTCGATTACACCCTTAGTCATGGCAAGTTGCGAAGTGACCGAAATTTTCTTTGAGGTTTGAAGGCATAAATTTATCGCCAAAAATGAGCTCATTGCAGATATAGCAGTCGCTGCACGCCAGTAACTGCTTGCATGTTCAAGCTTTGGCTGTCTGCTGGTGAACAGTAAAACAGTAAAATTCCCTTTCATACTCAGACTGACTTGTCAACTTCTTGAATTCAGATATTTGTTGGTGGCTTGGATCCTAGTGTTTCAGATGACATTTTGAAATCAGTTTTTGGTCAATATGGTGAGTTAGTTCATGTGAAAATTCCAGCTGGAAAACGTTGTGGTTTTGTACAGTTTGCTAACAGGTAAATACTGAACCATTTGTAATTTTGATTTATTTCCCTTTTTCGATATTGTCATCTTGATTTTGGTGTTTCATATGATATTTTTAAGAGCTTGTCAGGAGCAAGCCTTGTCAATGTTGAATGGAACCCAATTAGGAGGGCAATACATTCGACTTTCATGTGGAGGTAGTCCTTCTAACAAACAGGTTTCATATCTATAATCATGCCTTTTATCACTTGTTTCTTTAGTGCATGTTGCTCCCCTATGTTTGAAAATTAGTAGTGCTAATTGATACATTAACTTAGGATCAGCCTGATCAAGCTCAATATGGATATGCACAAGGATATGAGGCATATGGATATGCGCCTCCACCCCAAGACCTGAACATGTATTGTGGGGGTTATCCTGGATATGGAAATTACCAGCAGCCAGGGGCATACCAACAAACACAGCAGGAGCGTTTTGCCTGGCATCGCTAAGATTGCCTATTCATTGTTGAATAGTTTAGTACATTTCTGGGGAAATATTATTTTGATTTACTTATTATGCTTGTGCATTGTGTAGTGATCAGTCTATGTTGAGATGTTAGTGTTGGTATGATCACTTGAACTTTAGGGTTCGGATGGTTTTTTAATGTTGCTGTGTTTGGAGTTAAGAGTATGATTTTCTTCTTTTCTTAATTTTATATTTTTGTTTGTAAGATTGGTTGTGTGTTGAAGCACTATAGGTTGGGGTTTTAACACGAGCATAGAGGCTTTCATTTGATAAGTTGGTATAACTGCTGCTTTACTCTTTGATGTTATTTGTGTACAATTTGCTATTTTAATTATCTTATGTGATGTGCTTTTAACTTTTTATATTGTGCTCTATCATTAGGTCTTGTGTTTACAATTGTTTTCCCAATCTTGTTGATAACATGTTTGGTGTGTCAAATTTACCTTCAAAATTCAGTCAAGCAATTTCTTATGGAAAATTGGTTGATGATGATGTGATAAATTAGGGATCTGTTAAGTCTCCAATGATGGTGAGACTTAACTCCAACTCATTGTCAATGTCCTAATCATTGATATGCGTAAATGAACCAGAAACACATTACCAATTGCCATATACATAACAGACTTGTTTATACTTGGGTTTAATGTTGGATTGCTGAGATTTACAAATAAAAAGATATAGATATTGTTACATGTCGCTCGTTTGAGTCCAAGAGTATTTATTCCTTGATTTTTCTTTACAAAGACCCACTATATATAGAATTGCAATTATCGAACTGTTACAGAGTAATGATTGAAAATAAAAAGCTAGATCAATTGGGTGCCTTATTGAATCCACGGTTGTGTCATCATGTAATTAGATGTTATTTTATTATTAATTTAAAATCATTCAATCATATGATGAAATATGCATATATGCATATATTTGTATACCAAAAGTATGTATATATAGTTTTATTGTTGGTTTAATCACACGATTAGTAACCATGGGGTTGGATTTGGGTTTTTCCTTTTGTGTCTGCCAGCGTGTCCCTCCCAAGCGTTTGCCTTAGTAGACAAGTCAAGGTCCTAGTTCATATCATCCCTTTACCTATAAAAAATCTACTTGTCCTCAAGATGATATAAGAGATAAGGCTTGTTCAAAGCCTCAAATTGCTCCTAAATGGGGTCTTCTGGCATGACATTAGTCCATTGCATAAGCACTAGCCGCTCTAACATGTTTACTAGATTGCCTGAGGAATGAGTAGCAACATACATTCCACACTCAAACGGTGGAAGCTAGCAGACGGTAACCGATCATGGATACAGTTGAGCTCTACGATAGTCTGTCAATACAGTTGTAGACACATCGGTATTAAGTCGTCAAGCTGAAGCTGCAACTTATGACAGGACCTGTCATCATTGAGCTTTATTTGTTGTTGAGCAAGCTGACAATGTTTTTTCAACATCCTAAGGAGTTTATCACATAACAGTAATGCCTGGTCCACTACTTCAATAGGAGAGGAACCTGAAATATATCTTGGCAATGAGGAAGTTTTCCGAAGATGACCTGATATGGGTTGGTAGACCTCCAAAAATGAGTTGCCTTTGAAAACCTGTCAAACTGGCAATGCACACACTAAGTCATTGTCAGATCCTCCCACACGTGGTCCGGAGGAGTTATGGCATGCAAGAAACCTGTGACACACGGGTAGACTGCTTTGTCTGCTGACATACCAAGCAAGTCACAATATAGGCAAAAGCATCCTTCCTCATTTGTGGCTAATAAAAGTTCTCCCGAAGACACAACATTGTGCATAACTAGCCAACATGCCTGCCTAACGAGGAAGCATGAAATTCAATCATCGATAGTTGACACAAAGGGGAAGAGAAACTGGGCGAAGAAAACAGTTTTTGTGAAAAAAGAAAAATTCCATCCTGAGCAGTCACAACATGTTTTTTGGGAACAAGATTTTCACAATATATAACTTATGAGTGCATTGAGTTAAATAACTTGAGTGCCAGTGCTTCTTACTCTTCCAAAGTAATAGAATCAGCTTTGGAGTTTTTGCTGGTTTTGTTTCCTCTCTCACCATCTTTTCTTCGACCTTTTCTTCTTCCAACCCGGACATACATCTTCATAATCAACAACATGCATCAACAGTAGTTTAAATTATTTAAATAACCTCATCAAATAATAATCATGAAAAACAGAAACAATACTCCCAAGTGTTCACAATCATCGAACCCAATAAAACATCCATAATGTTTGTGTGCAAAATCCGAATCTAGCAAATAATCAATCAACATAAAAATAAAATCCATCAAACAATAAACTATGAGTTTGCCCATCTCATATCGCTCCATCACTAATTGACTGTCTTGTCACTTTCACATCTACGTATCTCACTCGCAAAACTAAAAGAAATGGGTGAGTTACAACACTTAGTAAGTAAGATTAATCTATCAAACAATATTCATTTATATTATCTCATTTCAATTTTCTATCAAACACCCTAGGAATACTGTCTTACTTCCTCTAGGGTGATCTCTACCGAATTCTTACTAACCTGGAATATTAGTATGTACACACTGTATATTGTATCTATGGTGAAAGTGAAATGAATTCTCAAATCTCTTATATCATCATTCTCTACCAAACAGACTTGGCTGAGGTATAAATTCAACACTCTGACCATGTGATTCATCTCCAAGGTTATCTAACCTGGAATATTAGTGTCTACACATTGCATATTGTATCTAAGGTGAAAGTGAAATGAATTCTTAAATCTCTCATATCATCATTTTCTACCAAACGGACTCAACTAAGGTAGAAATTCGACACCCTGACCATATGATTCATCTCCAAAGTTATCTATGTCCTGGTCGATCTACTATGATTGCCAATTGACAGATTAGTGGTTTTGGCACACAAGTTGGTTAAAAATGACACTAATATATAAATGTATAAGCATCTCTCACTTCCAACTTAGGGATGAATCCAATAAAAGTAAAGGATACAAAATTTAGCCTAAACGAATTTTAGTGTAAATTTAGATTCATATGGTAGGCTGTAGGTTACAAAAAAATAAGATATAAAGTTATGTATAATAAGGGTTGAAGTGCATATGAACAAAAAAATGAGTATATAATTATGAAAAGATAAAGTGACATCCAATTATATGATAACATATTATCTGAGTACTCTCAAACTTAAAATTAGGTGTAGATAATATTACTCATAAGATAATAAAGTTAAATATAGTGAAGGCTGAAGTGCATATGAAATAATAGAAAAAAAAAAAACTTACTGGGAGCCTTGAAGTAGTACCAAATAAACTCATATGAATCAAATTCCAGAGGGGTAAATCTGAAAGTCGTATTGCTCCACATCCTCAAAATCCTTCAGTCTTTGCTTTAGCTCCAACAGTGGCCACCGTAATTCCAATTTGTTGAAAGTCTTAATGTGCCATAGATCTTCAGGAAGCTTTCTCAAGTAAGCACAAGGATTGATAACTACACATTCGAGGTTTGGCATGGCTCCTGTTTCCATTGTCCACTTTTCTAGCCACAACATTGATTTCAGATGCAAAACCTTGAGCTTTAAGAAACCACCGGAGGTGGAAGCCAACTTTCTACCAATATAAGAATTGTGATTCTGCTTGAGGATTATAAGATGTTGTAGTTTCTCCAGTGTTGGCACGGGATCATCCTTCAGTTCAGTATTTGACATTCTCAGTTGGGTCAGTTGTGGAGGAAACTGATACTCACTCAGCTTAGTTGCTGAGATCATTGAGTTCTCACTTTTATTCACCAGCTTCAATGATTTAAGATTGAGTGGTTTACAGAGGCTTTTGGACAGCGTAGATTGATATGAACTCAAGTTTCCATGTATTCGAAGACTTGGAAGATTAGACAGTCTGCTCAGTATACCTTGAGTACAACTACTGGGGTGTAAGGTTGATATGAAATTGAGATTTTCCGGAGAGTTACAATATTTCCCAGGATGTGCAGGCAATTTGATGAGCTTAAAATTCAGATGCCTCAGTTTGTGCATCTTCCAAATATCATCTGTTGTATCCTCTGTGGAGCCATTTGGCATGTCCAGAGTGTACAGGTTGAGAAGATTGTTGCATAATTCTGAAAGAATTCTGGTGAGGGAAGGAATATTCAACTTTAAGTACCTCAGAAGAAACAAAGTTTCTATTCCAGTGGGATATTGTTGGAGAACCAGAGCTCCCAAATCTAATAGCCTGAGTTTGAAGTTTTCAGAAACTTGATTATCTGGGCCAGAATCAGATTGTCGCTTTTTGAGCCAAGGCAGAACAGAGAAGAGAGATATGGGGCAGAGTACTTTGATGGTACAAATCTGCTGGCATCAAAATGAATAGAGGGCTGTTTAATTCTTTTGAGTGGCGGCTCATCTTCAATTTTAAGTTGAACATGGATAAACTGCACCTTCTCAACCATGATGCTAAATAGAATATCCCGGGTATAACCAGTAATGTTGTATGTTTTAATTCTACCTCCAGATGTTCTCTTTTCTACTTGAACAAAGCCCACGGCTGTCAGCTCTTTCAAGTACTCCTCAGCTGTTGCCTCACTGTTATCATGAATGAAACCTTCAGCAATCCAAAGCTGATACAAGTGCCATGTGAATATCTCAAAGCCTTCAGGAAAGACAGCAAAATAAAGAAAACAGGGTTTCATGTTCAAAGGTAGATTCAGGAAAGAGTAAGATGTAATCCAGCAGAGCGCTAGCAAGTGTATTTTTTTTTCTTCAACACAGTGAAGATACAGCTTCGAGAAAAGATCTTGAATAACCATCTCTGACAACAAACCTGGAATGCATAAGATGTCTAAACGCCACCCTCGACAAAAATTTCTCAGTGAATTTATGGCAGGCTCGAACTCAAGCCGACTGCCCTCTTTGATAAAAACCCTATCAAGTAACATCTCCTGACTGTCTTCTTCAGATAGTTGCCCTATATCAAGATGACAGGCGTCCCAGCTTGTACCAACGTTAGAATCTTTGGATGTTATGAGTACTCTACTTCCATTATGATCATCAGGAAGGGCCTTGATGAAATCATTTCGAGAATTAGAATTCCAAAGATCGTCCAACACAATCAAGTATCTTTTGTTTGTCAGGAAATCATGGAGAGCATTTCTCTTCAACTCAGGATCTTCATCCATAGCATCACTCAATAAAGAAGAAGGCATCACAGATTTCAAAATGTCGTCCAATATCTTGTGGATATTGTTGTTATAAGACACCACAATTCAAGCATGGCAATCAAAATAGTTCTTTACGTAATTGCTGTTGTAAACTTCTGCAGCTAGTACAGTCTTCCCGTTACCACTAACTCCCACAATTGAAATTGCGGAAAGCGAAGGGTCCCCCTCAATCAAAAGACGTAACAAATTATTTGTCTCTACTTCACGACCCACCAATCGGGGTTTGCTGTTGATGAGCTTCCTTTCCCTCCTCTGCACGTTCACTCCTCTCTCTGATGAAGGAGGAGAATAGTTTACTTGAGGTAGCTTTGATGCAATCTCTTCACCTTCGTACATGAGACACCTCAGTAAGTCAATTCCACGGACGTGGCCTCTTTTGAACTCTTGAAAAAGCTCCATCTTCCTCTCCTTTTCTGTAAATGATGAGGAAGAGGAAGAATCGTAAAATTGATCCACAGGTGATTTGATAGTTTGATCTGCGTGATGGAATCCCTTCTCCCTCTTCATCATCTCATCCACACAAGGAAAAAAACTCGTCCTTGCTCCCCTTCACTCGAGAAGATTCTTCATGTTGATCTAAGCACATTAGCAACGTTGGCAATTCTTCTTCACCCAAATTCAGTTTGTTTGTGTTATTGCCTATTTTGATGTCATCATGAGCATCAGAAAACACCCTGGAATTGCTCTGGCTCTTGTGTTGCATGATATTGAGCAAGATTATGTCGATGGCCGAATCAAATTCATGAGAATACTAGATCAGTTGCTTTTTGATATCCCAGATTTGTGGATTTAATTCATCTGTTTTTATGAAATTGCCAATAAGGTTGTGTCGATGTTCCCTTATGAAAGAAGTCATACGTTCAAAATCAGTTTGAATCTTCCGAAGCACTTCCTTAACTTCATCCGGCAAAAAACCTTCATCTCCTGCTGATAGCGTTTTCAGCCTCTGTGAAAATACTACAACGTCCATGTGTCTAGAATCATATAATTTTAAGTTTCAGAAGTTTAAGCTCGATCTGTTGTGCCCAGATGGACTCAGAAGGCATCCCTTCAATTCGAAGGCATGACTTGATCATTAGAAATGACTATCGTATTTCAGCTATGTTTGGTAGAGCACTTGACCAGCTTCACCTGTTGCGTTCGTTGTATTTCTTCCAGTTTTCTTCCAATAAAACTACTGAAATTATTTTAAAATTGAAGACTGAACAATAATGATGTATATTCTAATATATGTATCTTTATCATCACCATACTTTAAGGGGGTTTTTGGTCTGGGGAATGTTTTATTACTAAAATAACAAAATTATTTTGAAGATTATTAGATATAAATTATTAATATATTTGATAAAATTTAATAAAAATGGACAGATATAAATAATTATTGTATTTGATTAAAAGTAATAAAAGAATTCTAATATATTATTTTACTTAAATACCCTTTTGTTTAATTATTTTAAAATATTCTTATATTATTTGTTATATTAATTAAAAATAAAATTATTTTTACCCTTTAAAAAATTAATAAATAAGGATATAGTTATATTAAAATTAAGATGACCTCTTTTAATATCTAAGGTGGAGGTGGTAATCAAATTATCTCTTATATTATTTATCATATTATCATTAGTAATATAAGATTACTGTAACTTTTTTTTATTTATAAACCAAACAAAATAAAATGACTAATAAAAGATAAATTAAGAGAGTAATTTTTATAATCCTTTAGCCAAACGTCTCCTAAAAGGGCATTTTATCTACCTAACCAAACATGTAGAATGCCGGTTGTATTTGGAATCCAACCTTAGCAATGGTACAAATAAGAACAACGAAGTCATGATTTAAGAAAGAATTAAAGATTATAAACATTACTTTTTTTTTTTTTGTTTAACAATTTGTGAAGTGAAATGGACATGTATAATTGATATTTTCTGCATTAGAATAGGTTGTAATTCTTGTAGTGATATGCTAAAATTTATCATCTCAAGAGGGCAAGGAGTCATTGATATTGAATACCAACAAGGGATACTCATATTTTTGGAATGTTATATTATGTTGTATGTGTATGATTGAAGTCTTAAGTTAATGCATGCTCTAATAGGCATGGTTAATGACGCTTTTCTTCGAAGGCAGTACTTCTCGAGGGAATGTTACAATTCTTAACCAAATGAACCAAAGTGCAATGCTATGTGATATTTTCCTCATTCAACACAATAACAAATGATATTCTTAATATGACATTTCATGTTCTTTCATGGTCATAATTTCAGTTTTAATCCTTACTAATAGTATTATAACTAATAATTTTATCCATAATTTGGCTTTCACATATTTCTTAATCAACATGCAATCTCTAGCATCAAAAATTTGTTACACGTTCATCAAAGCATGAGAAAACATTAAACCCTTATTTACCTCTATTCTAACCATAGAGTTCGATGCCAGAAACTTCTTCTTGGTCATCGGAAATCCTCTTCCGATGGCCCAAAATCTTCTATGCTAAACAGTTAAAGTTTAAATATGGGATGAGAATAAAATATGATCAGAATCCATTGAAGAATATCTATATCATCCACATGAAACACTTATGAACAGACATGCATCCTTCATGCACAACTTATTATTAGGTCCAAATTCCAAATTTTCAACATCACTTGGCCAATGTTTTTCCATTCTCAAAAGCATCAAATAATTTAAAACATACTAAATCGACAGTGTTGCAATTATAATAAGAGAGTTTACTATATAAACATTCATAAGGACTTTGGTTGCTAGTGGGGGAATACTATTCAAGACATGAGGCAGAGATAAAAAAAAGTATGTATAGTGCTTAGGATGTATCTATGTTTGTGTTATGCACATTTGTTTTTTCAAAAGGTACTAAGACAAGACCTATAAACGATGGTACCATGTTGAGAGAGAAAGTTAAGAATTTTAGTATCATTATACCCCATGGAATTATCATTTCTAACAGTTTTTAAGACACAGGAGAATTGAATTCTCACAAAAGCAACAAAGGCCACGTAAATCTTTGGTAACTGAGAGCGGCTTTTCATAAAATATATCCAAGTGAAATGATAATAATCATCAAAGAAATAAAACATTATATTTGCCAAGTTCACATGAAACATAATCAAAATTATCATGTTAAACATTTACTAAAAGACCACTAGAATAATAAGACTTCTAATGAGAAGAGGATACATGAATTTACGTAATTTGGGAAGGTAGTTGAACAAACACCGATTCAAATAGACGATCAACTTTACATTCAATCTCAAATATCTATCATGTTTGCCAACAATACACATAATAATCATGACGAGAAAAATTATATCAAGACCAAGATCACTTAATTATCCAACAGAAGTTGAGGGGTGCTTGTCAAACCCTCAAAATTTCATTTTTCCCTTGATGCAACGTTCTGAAAATAAAAAAAAAATCTTGAAGCATATATCCTAAACAAATCCTATAACGTTGAAGGGTTTATTCAAAATATTGTTAGATGTTAAAAATTTCTATGGCTGATACCTTAACGCCACCTATAAAAAATAACGTGGCATCATGTGTGAAATAACATAACACGTGTTATGTTGCATATAAATTTATGCATGCTGAGTAAAATCTCAAGCAACCTTCTACAACTTATATAATAAAATTACACTGTGCCCTCCAAATCTCAGACAAGTTTAAAGGGATAATTGTTATATTTTATAAATTTTCTGGAAAATGTGAATAACACTTTTGAATGTCAACAACTGGGAAAGAACAAAATATCCAAATCGAAACTAGCACTCGTCAAGTACACAAATTTTTATTCTAGTTCCTATCCAAAAACATTTTACTCCATGAAGGAATTTCATAACTCATAATAAGTATCGTTAGATTCAACTTTCACTAAGATATAGGAAGTTATTAATTGAAAATAACCTTGTTATAACCTAGAGATAAGACAACAAATGCATAAGAAAATTTTGCCGTTACATAGTCAGTCTATCAATTCAATCCCGTGAAATCAAAGTCTTCTTCTGATAGTCGCTCTATTTCAAGTTGATGGGCGTCCCAGTTATAGCCAACATTAAAATCATTGGTTGTTATTAGTACCCTACTTCTGTTGTAATCATTAGGAAGGGCTGGATGAGTTGGGGTGGAGTTGAGGCGGGCTATTGGTGGAAGAGAAGCTGTCGGGAGGGAGAGACGGCTGGCGATGGTGCCGGAAAAAGTGAACGGATTTGAAAACTAAACCCTAGAGGGGAAAATACGATTTTTTCAAACTTGGCTTAGAAAATAAAATGTTAGTTTTTAAACTTTTAAGAGGGAAAATGAGATTAAATTTTTAGGTGTTAGGGTTTCATTAAATTTAACCGGTCATAAGTGGATAAATGATATTTTCAAAGTTAATAAGGAGAACTTTGAAATTTCAGCATAGTCTGGGTGGAAACTAGTCCTTTGGCCCACGTTAAGACTGTCCCGTTAGTTTTAATATTAAATGATTAAATGATTTTAATACGCTCATCCTTTCCATACAGATTAAGCCCGCCCAATATGCATAACGATTGACATGCGGTGGGCCCAACTGGGGATGCTGAGTTTGGGAATTAATGCTTTTTATCTTTGATTTGGATTTTTTTTAATGTTCATTCTTCGGTTTTTCAAATAATGTGTGGTGGGCTTGATATATATAAGAAGTGAAAATATGCCCGTTCTAAGATTTTTTAGAAAAAAAATGGCCGTTGGTGATGGTTTCCATGTGTTTAAATCAGACCAATCATACTGAATATCCTTCGCCTGCCTGCCCCTTTGTATCTTTGAATCCGTTTCTTTCTTTCTCAGTATCTCTTTCTTTGATCTTTTTAATTTCAAAACTATACTTGCAGATCAGTTTCTTCTCTTGCTTCACTTTGGATCTGCAAAGGCGCTTCCTCTCCTTCCCACATCGACTTCTTCTAAATTAAGAATCTTGAAGCTGCGTAAGGTGAGTTCATTAGGGTTTCTGAATTTCATCACCAATGTTGCAAATTGGTTGCCATGATGATTTCTAAATGTATGAAAGCTCCTATGTATTGTTTAATGAAAGTTGATCCTGAGCGGTTACCCGAGCAACTGAAAGGATTCCTTTCGGGTTTTCTTGGAATCTCTTAATGATTTGTTTGTTTGCTTCTTCCTATTAAGTTTAGTCAGAGACGCCTTTCTATCTCTAGACTATTTTCTTCCACTTCGTCTGTTAATAAATTTTTCTTTTTGTCCTTTTTATGAAGTTCTTGAGTAAGGCGGTTGCATGCTCTTCTGATTTATAGACTCCTATGCAATTAAGTCGTTAATTCTGTTGAATAATGATTAAGAATGCAAACTGGTCTATCAAATCTAGGATATTATAATTGGGATTATAATTTTTGCTTTTATCTTATTGATGAATTTCTTGGACAATGAAATGTGTGTGTAAAAAGCATGTTAACCGAAGAACTTTAATGTACAACATTGTTGTGGTGCAGTTGGTATTTATGATTTGAAAAAACATGTTTTAAAGACTGCTACCTAGTTCAAATAATTTTTTTATTTTAAATTATTTATTATTATAATTTGTTAATGGCAAATGAATGACTTGTTTATATTGGTGATTTATTAAATACTTTGCAGGTTGACTCTAGAGATGCACATATTCAGTTCTTTTATATGGAAGTGGTGCATTGGTTGCTGTGTGGTTGGCACCAGCAATTGTCAATGCTGTGGATTCTATTCCTTTGGTATGTATGCATACCCATTCTATTCCAATAGCTGACAGGGTTGGGTGACATTACACCGCTGTACCTAGCAAGCCCTTCCAATACTATCTTAGTTCTTGAAAAAATTTTAGCCATGTCTAATAAATACTTGTGTGGCTGAATATATATAACGTGAAGTATTTAACAAATGTTTAAAATGGTTCCTTAAATTTATTTTTCCAGGTTAGATGTATTTGAGGAGAAAATCTCCCTTTCCTTCTATTCTCCCTTAAAACTTCCTTTTTGGTATATTTCCTATGTTTTTGGTAATATTTTTTCAGGTGGTCTGTTGTTGCTGATGGAACTAGCATGTCTATTAAGAGGTGTATTGGATGACACTTTAGAAGCCGTCTGAAGAAGATGAGGTGATATACAGTTTGGAACATAAGATGTTGAATCAAGGGGTGCAGGTTAAAATTTAAGTATCTTAATTATGCATTTAGCATATGCACTTTGTTTAATTAATTTTTATGCTTTTTTATTATTATTACTTCTTTGATTTATTTCTAGTATTTCAGTGGTTCTTGATGCTATACGTTCAAAATTACATATAACTCTGCAATCTGCCCATGTTATGGCAAAAAGAGGATTATCTCTATCTTATTATTTTTTGTTGTTGTGAATGATGTTGCTATACTATTTCATTACTATTTTTAGAGTGTGGGAAGCTCGAAAAGATTTCTAATTGAAGTAGAAAATTGATGTGGTTATTAGTTTAAGGGGTTCACAGTTTTGAGAGGAAAGGGAGCTCGATACATCCTTACTTTCCACATTTATAGGCTATATAAATGAACTCTTTACTCACGAATTATGGTACCTCTATATCAATTCTGTATAGATCAACTGAATAGATCCATACCCACCTTTGGTTTAGGTTGACCAATGACAAACATTTTTAGTTGGAACAAAATGTACCATTCCTTGAAGATGATAGGAACCTCTAAAATTTTCTTGTATACTATCTTGTTGCCTTTACAAACCCCTCTAAGGCCTTATGTTCTTAATAGCTTTAGAATATTATTTCATTTTTTGTTTTAATTTGAAGATGATAGGAACCTCTAAAACAAAACAAATATCCCATTTTGAAATAATCTTGGCAACAAGAGAAGTTGGACTGCTTTAAACTCAGAGACTATTTTCTTCTTTCCTTTTACAATTCTATCTCCCTTTTATACATACTTTTCTTGCTTAACACACATGTTTTAGAACTCCTCAATCCAATTTCAGTCATACCATACATGTTCCATAGCTTCCCAATGCCATTTATTTGACTTAAATATTACTCTTCATCAATTATAATTATAGATAAATTTTATTCTAATTAAATAATAATAAGATAATATTCTAATAATATTATCCTAATAATGTTTGTAATCCTAATAAATATTATCCTAATTAAATTATATTCTATCCTAACATAATCATAATTATTATATTAATTAATTATTATTATTATCATCTAATCTTAATATTATACCACTCTTTGAAAACCACTTGTTCTCATCTATTTTGGTGAAATATATGGGAATGGAAAGTTATGAAACATGTATGGTACATACATATGGGCAGTATATATAGAAAAGAGCTAAGATTGTACACGGAAAGAAGAAAAATAGTTTGAGTTTAGGACAGTATTTGGCTAATTGTAAGGCTTACCTTGGGAGGAGCTGATCCTAGTGTTGTTTCATATAAAGTGTTTGTTATGTTTTATTTTGGAGTTCAAGCTAAACAATTGATGTCGTTGGTTCTATTTTGTCGATTCCCTTATTTTGGAGTTTGATAATATTTGGTGCTCTTGGTTTTTAGGTGGATGATCGGTAGTTGGGTGGTTTAAGATAAGGTTGGTTGGGCTGGTTTGTGAGAAATGACTTGAATTATTTAGGCTAAAGGCATGTAGGTTTGGGCTTGTATTATTGGGTGTTCTATGGCCAGTAATTTTGTTTTTCTCAACTGATTCTTCTTCTCCAGTAATTCTTTTTCGAAATTACTATTCATCAATTAATAAAACGTGAACTGATCATTTTAGTTCTGAGCTAAACTTGAATTGGTTGTTCTAGATTTGAGCCAAACTATGTCTACAAAGGAGTTATTAATCCTTATAGCTGAAACTTTTGTGGACTAATGAGTAGTAAATTACTGGGGCTGGTTTATATTAGATGAGAGTAGCTGGTTTATATATTTGTTGCAATTATTTGTGCTATAAATCCTTTGGTTGGTTAATTTACGCACAAGGTTTTGAGAAAGCCTAGGTATATGGAATGCCATTTGTGATATTAGTTGTTATGGTATGATTTATCTTTCATTCTGATGGTGATTTATGTTATTGATTACTATCTTTCTATGTTGAATTGCAAATTACTGCTGATTTATGTTAGGCTTTTTAGATTATGTTCTCCAGGAAGTACTTTTCTCTTTACTCACATTGGAGTTCTAATAGTCAGCCTGACTTTTATAAGGAAATCATTGTTTGTTGATTCTGATTACATCTTTTCTTATTCATGTCAGCCTGCAGTTTGGTGTGCAACCAAAATTTTACTATTTTTTGGGTTGATCTATAATGATTTGGAGAGAATATACAGGGGAAAATCATCACAAAGTAGGAATTGGGGTATGCAGCTTTATCTTTTTGACAAGCAACCATGGAAAATGAAGGATAATATCTACTCCTTTAGAGTATGCAACTTTTGTTATGGTGGTCAGAGAATGCAATCTTGGCATAGGTAATTTTTTAAAAGCGTCATGTATTAGTATTCTTTTTTCAGTCTTGACTATTATTGCATTGTGTATTTGTTTTTTTAAACCTCTTATAACATTCTTTAGTTCAGGTTTAAGTTTTAAGCTGTTTTAAGTTTGTTTTGGGCTTGCTTTACTCCTTTAGTGAAAAGAGACATGACTACTAATCAACATTTACAATCTGTACTCTCTTCCACATTTAGTGTATAAATGAATGATTTTAATCTTGATATTATAATTTCGTAAGTAAACTAATCAGTAAGTTGTTATTATTGTAATCCTGACGTTATATTAATTCTTTTATAGGAGGACTACTGGTCGTACAGGGCATTCCACAAAAGGGCAATTGACTTTGGAAGAGGTGAATATGTACTTTCTATCTATAGTTTTTTTTGCCATTCTTCAGGTTTTCGATGTCCTTCCATGTTCCTTGAGATTCAAAAATTTTATTTTATGTGATCTTATGATGATATAAAATATTGGCTTCATGGCATGTTACCTTTTTGTAATACATAATGACTATTCAATCTGATTCCATCAGAGAGAGACCATGAAACTATACTGGCGTTCATATTTTATAGTGCATAAGGATTTTGTACCATTCATATTAGCTTTATTTTTGAGATGATTTACACATGTGCACAAACTGTTCAATTCTGTTTTATTTTATCTTTTATTAACAAGATGGTTTTTTATTTTATGTTCAGGATGAGATATTGCGGAAGACTCTTCAATGATTCAAGGGAAAGAACCGGAAGAAAAGTGGTATGACTGTGGAAGTTTTTGTGTTTTGCCATCTCTTGATTCTTTGATATTCTTTTATATACACACATGGTCTAATTGCAGTTTGTGTGTTTTTCAGCGGAATGTTTCATGGACTGGACAATTGTGCAGTGCTTACACACGGTGTGTTTTGCTATCTCTTGGTATGAATATGTGAACTTTTGTGTTTTGCCATCTCTTGATTCTTTGATATACACACATGGTCTAATTGTAGTTTCTGTGTTTTTCAACAAAATGTTTCAGGGACTCGAAAAATGTACAGTGCTTACGCATGGTGTGTTTTGCTATCTCTTGGTATATGGAAGTTTTTGTGTTTTGCTATCTCTTGGTTCTTTGATATTCTTTCATATATAAACACATGGTCTAATTGTAGTTTGTCTGTTTTTTAGCGGAATGTTTCAAGGACCGGTCTGTTTAGTACACACATGGTCTATATACGCATGGTGTGAAAATGAAAGTTTGTGTGTTTTGCTATCTCTTGGTATGAATATTGAAGTTTGTCTGTTTTGCTCTGGATTCTTTGTTATTCTTTTATATATAAACACATGGTCTAATTGTAGTTTGTCTGTTTTTCAGCGGAATGTTTCAAGGACTGGTCTGTACGGTACACACATGGTCTATATACGCATGGTGTGAATATGAAAGTTTGTGTGTGTTGCTATCTCTTGGTATGAATATTGAAGTTTGTGTGTTTTGCTCTTGATTCTTTGTTATTCTTTTTATATATATACACATGGTTTAATTGTAGTTTGTGTTTTCCAGCAGAATGTTTCAAGGACTGGACAGATGTACAGTGCTTACATAGGTGGCAGAAAGTCTTGAATCCAGAACTAAGATTTCATAATAATTTACTTGAATGTCAAATATAAGGAGGAGGGTAAACAACCAAGATGAGGAGACTACATTAGCTCTAAGGATGGAAAAGGGAAAATCTTACTCGATTGGTAAGTAGAATACAAGTGTGAGGAGGACACTCATAGGAAGCCAAAATTTGGATGCGACATTAGCTCTAAGATTGTAGAGAGAAAAGTTCATTTAGGCTTTCTAGACACAAAATATGAAACCTTTATTAGTATTAAATATAGATTCAAGTGTAAGGGCAAGGGAAAATCTTACTCGATTGGTAAGTAGAATACAAGTGTGAGGAGGACACTCATAGGAAGCCAAAATTTGGATGCGACATTAGCTCTTAAGATTGTAGAGAGAAAAGTTCATTTAGGCTTTCTAGACACAAAATATGAAACCTTTATTAGTATTAAATATAAATTCAAGTGTAAGGACAAGGGGATATGAGCATCAAGTATGAGCAGTAGGAGGACAAGAAGTCGAGATGAGGTGCCATATTTGCTCTAAGTATAGATAGGGAAAGGGAAAAAATTAGTTTAAACAATTTTTTAAAGATTGATAAAATTTTATCATAATTTTTTTTTATTATACAATTTTAGCCAAAAATCTAAGTTAATACTAGTCTTGGATTCTAAGAAAGTATAGATCTAAATGCTCTTATTTCATTAGAAATTTGAAAATCCTTTAACAGTGAAATATCTTTCACTTTGTGCTCTTTTAATTTGTTGATTCTTGATGAATTGTATTTTTATTTAATATAAAAAATACTTTAGTTTATGTTGTATTTATATTTTTGTGTTCAAATCTCTGGAAAAAAATGAAACTGTAGAAATCTGTAAAATTTTTGTGGGTATGTCAGGTAGGTCGGTCGGTTTGAGACTTGGCCCGACCTGCCACATTTTAAGTGGTAGGCCAGGTGCTAAGTTGACCGCCCTACCAAAAGATCATACCAAATAAGTGATAGGTCGGGTCCTAGGTAAACTGACCTAACAATTTCACAATAAGATGGTAGGTTGGCCAGCCTACCATCTGGCCTACCCCACGAAAATTTTTTAAATTTTTACAGTTTCGTTTTTTCCAGCAATTTAAACAAAAAAAATATAGATTCAATTTAATTTGATGGATTTTTCTTTTTGTAAAATAAATAGTAGCATTTAGATCTAAACTTGGATTAAAATTTTTTTAAAGAGTAGACAAATGTATTTTCCTTAGGCTCTTAGAGTCGAAGACAAGGGTAAATATGTATTAAAATAAATTTTTGGCTAAAATTGTATAATGAAAAAATAGTGATAAAGATTGTACAGACAGTTAAAAAAAATACACGAAGTATGTGACCATCACTAGTATCAAACTATGATTTACGAACAAGGATAAGAGGGATACGAAAAGCCAAAATGAGGACGTAGTGATTCAATTAACTCAAAGTTTGTAAAAATAAAATAACCCACTTAGTTTTATAAAAATGTAAGGACGCGAGCATCAAGTATGAGGAGAAAGGGGATTGAGAGCCAAAATGAGGAGGTCGCATTAGCTCTTAGGATAGAAAGCGGAAATCTTGCATAACTAGTAAGTAGAAATAAGAAAGTGAGGACACATACGAAGCCAAGATAAAGATGTGATATGAGCTCTAAGGATGCAAAGAGAAGAGTTCATTTAGGCTTTCAGGATTCGAAGTATGAGACCATCACTAGTATCATGCAAATATTCAACTAAAAGGACAAAGGGGATGTAAAGCCAAATTGAGGATGAGGACGTTGAATTAATTCAAAGGTTGTAAACAGAGAATAGCCCGTTTAGATTTTATAATAACTTAAGGACGCGAGCATCAAATATATGGAAAAGGAGGATTGCAAGTCAAGATATGAAGACACATTAGCTCTAATGAAGGAAAAGGAAAATCTTGCACTAGTGGACAAAGGGGCTGGTTTGTGAGAAATGACTTGAATTATTTAGGCCGAAGGCATGAAGGTTTGGGCTTGTATTGTTGGGTGTTCTATGGCTAGTAATTTTGTTTTTCTCAATTGATTCTTCTTCTTCAATAATTCTTTTTCAATATTACTATTCATCAATTAATCAAACTTGAATTGATCATTTTAGTTCTGAGCTAAACTTGAATTGGTTGTTCTAGATTTGAGCCAAACTTGATAATTTGTTTGACTGTGTCTACAAAGGAGTTATTAATCCTTATAGCTGAAACTTTTGTGGACTAATGAGTAGTAAATTACTGGGGCTGGTTTATATTAGATGAGAGTAGCTGGTTTATATATTTGTTGCAATTATTTGTGCTATAAATCCTTTGGTTGGTTAATTTACGCACAAGGTTTTGAGAAAGCCTAGGTATATGGAATGCCATTTGTGATATTAGTTGTTATGGTATGATTTATCTTTCATTCTGATGGTGATTTATGTTATTGATTACTATCTTTCTATGTTGAATTGCAAATTACTGCTGATTTATGTTAAGCTTTTTAGATTATGTTCTCCAAGAAGTACTTTTCTCTTTACTCACATTGGAGTTCTAATAGTCAGCCTGACTTTTATAAGGAAATCATTGTTTGTTGATTCTGATTACATCTTTTCTTATTCATGTCAGCCTGCAGTTTGGTGTGCAACCAAAATTTTACTATTTTTTGGGTTGATTTATAATGATTTGGAGAGAATATACAGGGGAAAATCATCACAAAGTAGGAATTGGGGTATGCAGCTTTATCTTTTTGACAAGCAACCATGGAAAATGAAGGATAATATCTACTCCTTTAGAGTATGCAACTTTTGTTATGGTGGTCAGAGAATGCAATCTTGGCATAGGTAATTTTTTAAAACCGTCATGTATTAGTATTCTTTTTTCAGTCTTGACTATTGTTGCATTGTGTATTTGTTTTTTTAAACCTCTTATAACGTTCTTTAGTTCAGGTTTAAGTTTTAAGCTGTTTTAAGTTTGTTTTGGGCTTGCTTTACTCCTTTAGTGAAAAGAGACATGACTACTAATCAACATTTACAATCTGTACTCTCTTCCACATTTAGTGTATAAATGAATGATTTTAATCTTGATATTATAATTTCGTAAGTAAACTAATCAGTAAGTTGTTATTATTGTAATCCTGACGTTATATTAATTCTTTTATAGGAGGACTACTGGCCGTACAGGGCATTCCACAAAAGGGCAATTGACTTTGGAAGAGGTGAATATGTACTTTCTATCTATAGCTTTTTTTGCCATTCTTCAGGTTTTCGATGTCCTTCCATGTTCCTTGAGATTCAAAAATTTTATTTTATGTGATCTTATGATGATATAAAATATTGGCTTCATGGCATGTTGCCTTTTTGTAACACATAATGACTATTCAATCTGATTCCATCAGAGAGAGACCATGAAACTATACTGGCGTTCATATTTTATAGTGCATAAGGATTTTGTACCATTCATATTAGCTTTATTTTTGAGATGATTTACACGTGCACAAACTGTTCAAATCTATTTTATTTTACCTTTTATTAACAAGATGGTTTTTTATTTTATGTTCAGGATGAGATATTGCGGAAGACTCTTCAATGATTCAAGGGAAAGAACTGGAAGAAAAGTGGTATGACTGTGGAAGTTTTTGTGTTTTGCCATCTCTTGATTCTTTGATATTCTTTTATATACACACATGGTCTAATTGCAGTTTGTGTGTTTTTCAGCGGAATGTTTCATGGACTGGACAATTGTGCAGTGCTTACACACGGTGTGTTCTGCTATCTCTTGGTATGAATATGAGAGCTTTTGTGTTTTGCCATCTCTTGATTCTTTGATATACACACATGGTCTAATTGTAGTTTGTGTGTTTTTCAGCAAAATGTTTCAGGGACTCGAAAAATGTACAGTGGTTACGCACGGTGTGTTTTGCTATCTCTTGGTATATGGAAGTTTTTGTGTTTTGCTATCTCTTGGTTCTTTGATATTCTTTCATATATAAACACATGGTCTAATTGTAGTTTGTCTGTTTTTCAGCGGAATGTTTCAAGGACCGGTCTGTACTGTACACACATGGTCTATATACGCATGGTGTGAAAATGAAAGTTTGTGTGTTTTGCTATCTCTTGGTATGAATATTGAAGTTTGTGTGTTTTGCTCTGGATTCTTTGTTATTCTTTTATATATAAACACATGGTCTAATTGTAGTTTGTCTGTTTTTCAGCGGAATGTTTCAAGGACTGGTCTGTACGGTACACACATGGTCTATATACGCATGGTGTGAATATGAAAGTTTGTGTGTTGCTATCTCTTGGTATGAATATTGAAGTTTGTGTGTTTTGCTCTTGATTCTTTGTTATTCTTTTATATATATACGCATGGTTTAATTGTAGTTTGTGTTTTCCAGCAGAATGTTTCAAGGACTGGACAGATGTACAGTGCTTACATAGGTGGCAGAAAGTCTTGAATCCAGAACTAAGATTTCATAATAATTTACTTGAATGTCAAATATAAGGAGGAGGGTAAACAACCAAGATGAGGAGACTACATTAGCTCTAAGGATGGAAAAGGGAAAA
Organism: Mangifera indica; assembly: GCF_011075055.1. Classification (NCBI taxonomy): domain Eukaryota; kingdom Viridiplantae; phylum Streptophyta; class Magnoliopsida; order Sapindales; family Anacardiaceae; genus Mangifera; species Mangifera indica. Next base: position 11,564,073 of record NC_058155.1, read on the forward strand.
TCTTACTCGATTGGTAAGTAGAATACAAGTGTGAGGAGGACACTCATAGGAAGCCAAAATTTGTATGCGACATTAGCTCTAAGATTGTAGAGAGAAAAGTTCATTTAGGCTTTCTAGACACAAAATATGAAACCTTTATTAGTATTAAATATAGATTCAAGTGTAAGGGCAAGGGAAAATCTTACTCGATTGGTAAGTAGAATACAAGTGTGAGGAGGACACTCATAGGAAGCCAAAATTTGGGTGCGACATTAGCTCTAAGATTGTAGAGAGAAAAGTTCATTTAGGCTTTCTAGACACAAAATATGAAACCTTTATTAGTATTAAATATAAATTCAAGTGTAAGGACAAGGGGATATGAGCATCAAGTATGAGCAGTAGGAGGACAAGAAGTCGAGATGAGGTGCCATATTTGCTCTAAGTATAGATAGGGAAAGGGAAAAAATTAGTTTAAACAATTTTTTAAAGATTGATAAAATTTTATCATAATTTTTTTTTATTATACAATTTTAGCCAAAAATCTAAGTTAATACTAGTCTTGGATTCTAAGAAAGTATAGATCTAAATGCTCTTATTTCATTAGAAATTTGAAAATCCTTTAACAGTGAAATATCTTTCACTTTGTGCTCTTTTAATTTGTTGATTCTTGATGAATTGTATTTTTATTTAATATAAAAAATACTTTAGTTTATGTTGTATTTATATTTTTGTGTTCAAATCTCTGGAAAAAAATGAAACTGTAGAAATCTGTAAAATTTTTGTGGGGTATGTCAGGTAGGTCGGTCGGTTTGAGACTTGGCCCGACCTGCCACATTTTAAGTGGTAGGCCAGGTGCTAAGTTGACCGCCCTACCAAAAGATCATACCAAATAAGTGATAGGTCGGGTCCTAGGTAAACTGACCTAACAATTTCACAATAAGATGGTAGGTTGGCCAGCCTACCATCTGGCCTACCCCACGAAAATTTTTTAAATTTTTACAGTTTCGTTTTTTCCAGCAATTTAAACAAAAAAAATATAGATTCAATTTAATTTGATGGATTTTTCTTTTTGTAAAATAAATAGTAGCATTTAGATCTAAACTTGGATTAAAATTTTTTTAAAGAGTAGACAAATGTATTTTCCTTAGGCTCTTAGAGTCGAAGACAAGGGTAAATATGTATTAAAATAAATTTTTGGCTAAAATTGTATAATGAAAAAATAGTGATAAAGATTGTACAGACAGTTAAAAAAAATACACGAAGTATGTGACCGTCACTAGTATCAAACTATGATTTACGAACAAGGATAAGAGGGATACGAAAAGCCAAAATGAGGACGAAGTGATTCAATTAACTCAAAGTTTGTAAAAATAAAATAACCCACTTAGTTTTATAAAAATGTAAGGACGCGAGCATCAAGTATGAGGAGAAAGGGGATTGAGAGCCAAAATGAGGAGGTCGCATTAGCTCTTAGGATAGAAAGCGGAAATCTTGCATAACTAGTAAGTAGAAATAAGAAAGTGAGGACACATACGAAGCCAAGATAAAGATGTGATATGAGCTCTAAGGATGCAAAGAGAAGAGTTCATTTAGGCTTTCAGGATTCGAAGTATGAGACCATCACTAGTATCATGCAAATATTCAACTAAAAGGACAAAGGGGATGTAAAGCCAAATTGAGGATGAGGACGTTGAATTAATTCAAAGGTTGTAAACAGAGAATAGCCCGTTTAGATTTTATAATAACTTAAGGACGCGAGCATCAAATATATGGAAAAGGAGGATTGCAAGTCAAGATATGAAGACACATTAGCTCTAATGAAGGAAAAGGAAAATCTTGCACTAGTGGACAAAGGGGCTGGTTTGTGAGAAATGACTTGAATTATTTAGGCCGAAGGCATGAAGGTTTGGGCTTGTATTGTTGGGTGTTCTATGGCTAGTAATTTTGTTTTTCTCAATTGATTCTTCTTCTTCAATAATTCTTTTTCAATATTACTATTCATCAATTAATCAAACTTGAATTGATCATTTTAGTTCTGAGCTAAACTTGAATTGGTTGTTCTAGATTTGAGCCAAACTTGATAATTTGTTTGACTGTGTCTAGAAAGGAGTTATTAATCCTTATAGCTGAAACTTTTGTGGACTAATGAGTGGTAAATTACTAGGGCTGGTTAATATTAGATGAGAGTAGCTGTTTTATATATTTGTTGCAATTATTTGTGCTATAAATCCTTTGGTTGGTTAATTTAAGCCCAAGGTTTTGAGAAAGCCTAGGCATATGGAATGCCTTTTGTGATATTAGTTGTTATGGTATGATTTATCTTTCATTCTGATGGTGATTTATGTTATTGATTACTATCTTTCTATGTTGAATTGCAAATTACTGCTGATTTATGTTAAGCTTTTTAGATTATGTTCTCCAAGAAGTACTTTTCTCTTTACTCACATTGGAGTTCCAATATTCAACCTGACTTTTATAAGGAAATCATTGTTTGTTGATTCTGATTACATCTTTTCTTATTCATGTCAGCCTACAGTTTGGTGTGCAACCAAAATTTTACTATTTTTTGGGTTGATTTATAATGATTTGGAGAGAATATACAGGGGAAAATCATCACAAAGTAGGAATTGGGGTATGCAACTTTATCTTTTTGACAAGCAACCATGGAAAATGAAGGATAATATCTACTCCTTTAGAGTATGCAACTTTTGTTATGGTGGTCAGAGAATGCAATCTTGGCATAGGTAATTTTTTAAAAGCGTCATGTATTAGTATTCTTTTTTCAGTCTTGACTATTATCGCATTGTGTATTTGTTTTTTTAAACCTCTTATAACATTCTTTAGTTCAGGTTTAAGTTTTAAGTTGTTTTAAGTTTGTTTTGGGCTTGCTTTTCTCTTTAATGAAAAGAGACATAACTACTAATCAACATTTACAATCTGTACTCTCTTCCACATTTTGTGTATAAATGAATGATTTTAATCTTGATATTATAATTCTGTAAGTAAACTAAGCAGTAAGTTGTTATTATTATAATCTTGACATTATATTAATTCTTTTATAGGAGGACTACTGGCCCTACATGGTGTTCCACAAAAGGGCAATAGACTTTGGAAGAGTTGAATATGTACTTTCCATCTATAGTTATTTTTGCCTTTCTTTAGGTTTTCAATGTCCTTCTATCTTCCTTGAGATTCAAAATTTTTAATTTATGTGATCTTATGATGATATAAAATATTTGTAACACATAATGACTATTCAATCTGATGCCATCAGAGAGAGACTATGAAACTATACTAGCGTTCATATTTTATAGTGCATAAGGATTTTGTACCGTTCATATTGGCTTTATTTTTTAGATGTTTCATTGTATAACTGCTAATGATATTTTAACTTCAAGGGCTATTATATTTACACGTACACAAACTGTTCAATTCTATTTGATTTTATCTTTTTTTAACAAGATGGCATTTTATTATATGTTTAGGATGAGATATTGCGGAAGAGTCTTCAATGATTCAAGGGAAAGAACCAGAGGAAAATTGGTATGAATATGGAAGTTTTTGTGTTTTGCCATCTCTTGATTCTTTGATATTCTTTTATATACACACATGGTCCTTTTGTCGTTTGTGTGTTTTTCAGCAGAATGTTTCAGGGACTGGACAAATGTACAGTGCTTACACATGGTGTGTTTTGCTTTGCTATGTCTTGATTCTTTGATATTCTTTTATATATACACACATGGTCTAATTGTAGTTTGTCTGTTTTTCAACGGAATGTTTCAAGGACTGGTCTGTACACACATGGTGTGAATATCGAAGTTTGTGTGTTTTGCTATCTCTTGGTATGAATATGGAAGTTTGTGTGTTTTGCTCTTGATTCTTTGGTCTAATTGTGGTTGTGTTTTTCAGTGGAATGTTTCAAGGACTGGACAAATGTACAATGCTTACATAGGTGGCAGAAAGTCTTGAATCCAGAACTTAGTAGGTTCATGGTCTAAGCAGGTAATTTATTCTAGTTTGTTATTTTCTTCATTAATTGCTTTCCTGTGGTGTTGTGCTAGCTTTTGAATTTGCTTGTTAAATCCCCCATGGTGTAAGGAGTGTAGAAAATATTTGTGAAAGGAATAACTTATCTAGTTGTTGTAGCAGATTTTAAGGAGATATTGTAGAAAACATATAAAGCTAATGATGTTAGCTTTTTAGGTAGGGAATGCGACTTCTGATAATTTACATTAGCTCTAATGATAAAAGGGGAAAAATCTTGCACAACTTTAAGTAGAAATACAAGTGTGAGAAGGACACGCATACGAGCGAAGATGTGGAAGCGACATTAGCTCAAAGGTTGGAGATAGGAGAGTTAATGGAGGTTGCGAGAGTCAAAGTATATGAAGCCTTTACCTTCACTGGTAGAAAATAGAGATACGAAGCCAAAGTGAGGATCACATTTTGCCTATATTCAAGAATAAGAATATGAGACCTTTCTAACAAATTATGTTCCTTCAACATCAAAGTTTGTTATTTAGGTTCACACCATTGGAGAATAACTATTTTTATTTCGAACTATGTAAGGTTCACACAACTAGGTTTATGATATATTTATTCGGTTTATGGTATATTTATAAGGAAGAACATTTATTTTTATGCGGACATCAAGCATGTGGAGAAGGTTGATAACAAGCCAACTTTAAGGATGGCAAGGGAAAAATCTTACATGATTGGTAAGTAGAAATACAATTGTGAGGAGGACACACACATATAGCCAAGACGAGGATGGGACATTAACTTTAAGGTAGAGAGAAGAGTTCGTGGAGGCTTTTAGGACTCGAAGTAAACCTTCACTGGTATCAAATAGAGATTCAAGTATAAAGACAAAGGCGACACGAATCCAAACTGAGGATGAGGACGTTGGAATAGCGTAAGGATGTGAATATAAACTATAAGAAGAAGAAGGATAGCAAACCAAGGTGAGGAGGTCATATTAGCTATAATGATGGAAGGGAAGAATCTTCCACAACTGGTAAGAAGAATACAAGTGTGAGGAGGACATGCATACGAAACCATATTAGCTATAATGATGGAAAGGGAGAATCTTCCACAATTGGCAAGAAGAATACAAGTGTGAGGAGGACATGCATACAAACCAAGATGCGGAAGTGACATTAGTTCTAAGGATGCTGAAAGGTTTTCATTTAGACTTTCAAGACTCTAAGCATGAGACTTTCACTAGTATCAAATAGGGATTTAAGAGACAAGGGGGCATACGAATCCAAAATATGGATGAGGATGTTGAACTAAGATTCAAGCATGAGAACCAAGAGGATATGAAATTAAAATGAGAATTAGTACGTTGAATTAACTCAAAGATTGTAAACAGAAAATAACCTATTAAGATTTTATAATAATTTACTCGAATGCCAAATATGAGGAGGGTAATAGCCAAGATGAGGAGACTACATTAGCTCTAAGGATGGAAAAGGGAAAATCTTGCTCGATTGATAAGTAGAATACAAGTGTGAGGAGGGCACTTATACGAAGCCAAATTTTGGATGCGACATTAGCTCAAGGATTGTAGAGAGAAAAATTCATTTAGGCTTTTTAGACACCAAAAATGAAACCTTTATTAGTATCAAACAGAGATTCAAGTATAAGCATCAAGTATGAGTAGTAGGAAGACAACAAGTCGAGATGAGGTGCCAACCATATTTGCTCTAGGTATAGAAAGGGAAAGGGAAAGGGGAAAAAAATAGTTTAACTATTTTTTAAACTTCGATAAAATTTCATTATAATTTTTTTCATTATACAATTTTAGTCAAAAATCTAAGTTAATACTAGTTTTACTATTGTCTTGAAAAATTAGTTTATCTATTTTTTAAACATTGATAGAATTTTACCATAATTTCTTTAATTATACATTTTTAGCCAAAAATCCAACTTAATACTAGTTTTACCCTTGTTTTCAACTTTAAGAACTCTAAGCAACTCTTGAGGCTATTCCAAACAGATATTCGATTGTTGTTTCAAAATCTTGCATGACTCGTAAGTAGAAATACAATTGTGAGGAGAACACACACATACGGAGCCAAGCTGTAAATGTGACATTAGCTTTAAGGTTGTGGAGAAAATATTTCATAGAGGCTTTTAGGACTTGAAGTATGGAACCTTCACTGGTATCAAACAAAAATTCATGTATGAGGACAAGGGCAACACAAAGCCAAACTAAGGATAGGGGCGTCGAATTAACAAAATGGTTATCGAAAGAAAAATTGCCTTTTAAGATTTTATAATAATGCAAGGACGTGAATATGAAGTATAAGCAGGAGGACAAGCAAACTTAGATGAGGAGTTTATATGAGCTTTAATTATGGAAAGGGAAAGTTTTGCAAGACTGATAAGAAGAATACAAGTGTGAGGCGAATACTCATACGAAGCCGAGAGGAGGATGCGACATTAGCTCTAAGGTTTGCAGAGAGTTCATTTAGGTTTTTAGGATTTGAAGTATGAGACCTTTAAGGACGCGAGCATCAAGTATGAGGAGGCCACATTTGCTCTAAGGATAATAGAAAACAAAAATCTTGCACGACTAGAAAGTAGGAATTACAAAAATGAGGACACACATAGGAAGCCAAGATGAAGATGTGATATTAGCTCTAAGGTTGTATAAAGAAGAGTTCATGGACGTTTTTAGGACTCAAAGTATGAAACGTTCACTTGTATCAAATAGAGGTTCGAGTATAACGACTAAAGTGACACGAATCCAAACTAAGGATGAGAACGTTGAATTAACTCAATGGTTATTGAAAGAAAAATAGCCGATTAAGATTTTATAATAATGTAAGGATGATAATATCAAGTATAAGGAGAAGTAGGAGCCCATGATAGTTTTAATGATAGGAAGGGAAAATCTTGCACGACTGGTAAGAAAAATACAAGTGTGAGGATACACATTCGAAGCAAAGATAAGGATGCGATATTAGCTCTTAGGTTGTGTTAAGAAGAGTTCATTTAGGCTTTTAGGCCTAAAGTATGAAAACTTTAAAGATGCAAACATCAGGTATGCGAAGGCTGATAACAAGCCAAATTTAAGGATGGAAAGGGAAATTCTTACATGACTTGTAAGTAGAAATACAAATGTGAGAGGAACATACGCATACGAAGCGAGGATGCGATATTAGTTATAAGGTTATGGAGAAAAGAGTTTATGGAGGCTTTTAGGACTCGAATTATGAAACCTTCACTAGTATCAAATATGAGGACAAGAGCAACACGAATCCAAATTGAGGATGAGGACGTTGAATTAACTCAATGGTGTTATCAGAAGGAAAACAACCTATTAAAATTTTATAATATTATAAGGATGTGAATATCAAGTATAAGGAGGAGGATAAGCAAGCCAAGATAAAGAGGTCATATGAATTCTAATGATGGAAAGGGAAAGTCTTGCACGACTAGTAAGAAGTATACAAGTGTGAAGAGGACACGTATACGAAGCCATGATGTGGATTCGACATTAGCTATAGGGTTGTGGAAGGAAGAGTGCATTTGGGCTTTTAAGACTTGAAGTATAAGACCTTTAAGGACGTGTACATCAGGTATGTGGAGAAGGTTCATGGCAAGCCAAGTTTAAGGATGGAAAGGGAAAATCTTATCTGACTCATAAGTAGAAATACATGTGTGAGGAGAATTCTCGCATACAAAGCCAAAATGAGGATGCGACATTAGCTCTAAGGTTGTGGAGAAAAGAGTTCGTAAAGGCTTTTAGGACTCAAAGTGTGAAACCTTCACTGGTATCAGACAAAGATTCAAGTATGAGGATAAGGGTTCCAAACTTAGGAGTAGGACGTTGAATTAACTCAATGGTTATTAAAAAAAAAACAAGCTATCAAAATTTTATAATAATATAATGACGTGACTATCAAGGATAAGGAGGAGGATGAGCAAGCCGAGATGAGGAGGCCATATGAGCTCTAATGATGGAAAGGGAAAGTCTTGAACGACTGGTAAGAGGAATACAAGTGTGAAGGGGACATGCATATGAAGCTAAGATGATGATGTGACATTAGCTCTAAGGTTGTAGAGAGAAGAGTTTATTTGAGCTTTTAGGACTCTTTAACTATGAGACCTTAAGGATGCAAATATCATGTATGTGGAGAAGGTTGATGACAATCCAACTTTAAGGATGGTAAGGGAAAATCTTACATGAATCGTAAGTACAAATATATAGCAAAGATGAGGACACTTTTAGGGCTAGAAATATGAAACCTTCACTAGTAACAAATACAGATACAGGTATGAGGACAAGGGCAACATGAATCCAAACTGAGGATGAGGACGTCGAATAAACTCAATGGGTATCAAATGAAAAATAGTCTATTAAGATTTTCTAATAATATAAGGACGTGAATATCAAATATGAGGAGGAGGATAAGCAAGCCAAGATAAGGAGACCATATGAGCTCAATCGATAGACAGGGAAGGTCTTACATGATTGGTAAGAAGAATACAAAGCCAAGATGAGGATGTGACATTAGCTCTAAGGTTGTAGAGAGAAGAGTTCAAATAGACTTTCAAGACTCGAAGTATAAGACCTTCATTGGTATAAAATAGAGATTAAGGAATAAGGATACAGGGGGATACAAAACCAAAATAGGGATGAAGATGTTAATTTAACTCAAACATTGTAAACAAATATAGGACCTTCATTGGTATAAAATTTTCATAAGGTTGACCAGGTAGCTCGGTTGGTTTTGGATGCAGCTAGTCGTACCACTTATGTAAGTGGTAGGTCCTAAGCTGGCCGTCCTACCAAATATACACCAAATAAGTGATGAGTCAGGTCCTAGGTTAACTGACCTAAAAATTTCACACTAAGTGGTACACTGGTCGGTTAGCCTACCACATGAAAATTTTCTAAATTTTCACAATTTCTTTTTTTAGATATTTGAACAGGAAACATAGATTCAACTTAATCTAATGTATTTTTTTTTTATAAAATAAACAGTAGCATTTAGATCTATACTTTGAGGAAAGCAAGTTTGTTGCATGGATTTGATGAATTTACGTACTTTTCAAAGAGTAGCCAAATGTATTTGCCTTAGGTTCTTAAAGTTGAAGAGGAGGGTAAAACATGTATTAAAAGTTTAGGGTTTATTAAGGGCGAAATTCAATTTTTTATCTGAATTATGTAAGGACGCAAGTATTAAGTATGTCGAGAAAGTGGACAACAAGCTAAGATAAGGAAGCATGTAGGACTTGTAAGTACAAATAAAAGTGCGAGGAGGACATGTGTACGAAACCAAGGTAAGGATGTGACATTTGCTCCAAAGTTGTGGAGAGAAAAGTTCATGTAGGCTTTTAGGTATCAAACAGAGATTCAAGAATATGGAGAAGGGGGATTCGAAGCCAAAGTGAGGATGAGGACATTAAATGAACTCAAAAGTTGCAAAAAGAAAATGCAGTGAGATTTTATAATACTGTAAGGACAAAAAGCAGGACGCCAAGAGGCTCCATTATGGGCGGCCTGGAACTGATTTCGGATGAAATGATTCCACTTTAATGCGTGGCCTCTGTTGGGAACCTAATTACAAGAGTTTACCACCGCAGGCCCAAAGGAAACAATACAGAAGGCAGCCCAAGGAGTATGAGTATTGGCCCAGCTGAGAACAAAAAAGAAGACCAAATGGAGGAGGGCAGTCTGGACAAAGCACCCAGGCAGCTGAATTAATGGAAGCTTCTTTTCCAGAATTTTACAGTGGTGGGGTCCATTGATAGTTAGCAGGCAGCACATAAAATGGGAAAAAAAGCTTGGATGAGGACAGAATATGTTGGATGAAGTTTTGAGTAGCAGAATAGGATTGGAGAGGGCTGACTCTCGGAACTCAGCATTCCTTAGCTTTATTTTGATTTCTGTTATTGTTCTGGTTGTTGTTTTGTGGAATTCTTACTGGATTTGTTGATGAATTTGTTGTTGAATTTGATTTTGTGGATTGGAGCAATATTGCTGGAACATTATTTCACCATGGATATGGAAATGGAATAGAAAACTTGCTTGATTTTTATTCAAATAGAAAGCTGTCAAAATTACAATTTTATGTTACATATGAATGAAAATGGAGAATAAATCAATTTGTTCTTCCTTTGCTTGGTTGTGGACGAATGCTTGTGAGATTAATTAGTTGAGTTAATGCTGGAGAGAACCTTGAACTTGAGACTGCAGGAAGAGGCTGAATCTGGAAACTGGCTGGAGGAGCTGTTGAGCTTTGCTGGAACCTTCAGTTAGCTGGAAATTTTAGCCATTTTTCCAGGTCTGTATCAACTTGGTATCAGAGCCGACGAACCGGGTAATGGTAACGACAAGAATGGAAGGGAGAGTTGAGGAGTTAGAGAAGTATTACAAGGACTTGGCAGAGAAAGTGGCGACAATAGATGAGAAGCTAGGGCATTCAGAAGCTCAAGCAACCTCACGGCTTGAAAAATAGATGAAAACTTGTATGAGATACGGCAGTTATTGTCGAAGAACTTAAGGGGAAAAGAAACTGAAATAGGGCCGACCACCACTGCCATCCATTCGCATGCACCACTTCCACCGGATCCGCACGTTGTTGTGGAAGAAAATTTTGGTCCGACCGTTCCACCCCCGCCACCTTTATTTCCTGGAGTAGCTTACGGAGAGGCTTCCAGGAACAACTACAGGCCACACCTTGGCCAAGCAGAACACTGGAACCGACGGGACCATTTTCACAGGAGGATGGAGCTCCCCTTGTTTGACGGTGGGAACCCATGGGGTTGGATCGCCAAGGCTGAGCGATATTTTCAGATGAACGGGATGGATGAAAGGGAACGAATACCGGCGGTGATCCTTTGTTTCGAAGGCGAGGCTTTGAGCTGGTGGCAATTTAGGGAGTTGTGGCAGCCGTTCAGAGAATGGAGGGAGTTGAAGGAGGAGCTACTTCTCCGTTTCGGGTTGACGCAAAACCGTACGCCCTATGAACAAATCATTCTCCATCGGCAGACAGGGACAATAGCAGAGTACCGAGCACGCTTTGAGCAACTGGTGGCCATGTTGCCGGCGGTCTCCATTGAGTGGCTGAAAGGCGCCTTCATGGCTGGGTTGAGCCCCCGTATTCAAGCTGAACTGCGGCTGTTAGCACCGACAGACCTTCGTTCGCTGATGCAGATGGCGGCGGACGTAGAACAACGTGACTGGGCGTTATATGGCATGGGAGGAAATTCGGGTAAAGCAGAAGCTGCCCAACCGGGTCAAGCCAATTCCCTTCTCAGCGCACCAACGGGCTTCTATCTGCACCCACCCTTTCCAAGCCCAACTTCACACAACCCCAACCAGCTTCCACAGCCTAATTGGGCCGAACCCAACCTTCCACACTCAAGGCCAAACCAATTTCATTACCCAGCCTACCTACCTACAGCCCAAGCCCACCCTCAGTTCCCAGCATCCAGCCCACCTCTAACTCAGGCTGGCCCATTACCCAATATAAGCAACCCGCCCAATACTATTGCCTCGACCCGTATCCCTTACTCAATTCTTCCCCAAACCCAAACCCAAACCCCTTCTCCAACGAATATCTCCACCCCTTCTCCCTCAACCTCAAATTTTCCACCACCGACGAACCACACACCCACCCATTCAGCCACCTCAGCCTTACTCCCACCATCCTCCTTACCTGCCGGCCAACCAAAATCACCGTCCCATGGTTCCGATCATTCCAGTTTCTCCGCTCCCCCACCAACCACACACCCCTCACCTCTTTTTAGTAAGCGGCCACCTCTGCCTCCTTTTCCTCGTCGACTCTCTCAGCCCGAAATCCAGGCCAGGATCGCTCAGGGACTTTGTTTCAAGTGCGGTGACAAGTACAGCTTCAACCATCAATGCCGATTCCGACAGCTTCGACTGATGCTTTGTGAAGACGGTGAAGAAGAGTCGACAGAACCAACGGACGCAGCACCAGAGCCTCCGCACCAGGATGGGCAGGATATTGAGTTGTCGAGCCACTCGGTGGCAGGTATTAACTCCCCTCGCTCAATGAAGTTGCTAGGAAAAATTTCCGAGACTGAGGTAGTGGTATTGGTCGACTCCGGCGCCACTCACAGCTTCCTCTCTCAACAAGTAGTCAAGGACTTAGCTCTCCAGATCCACCAAAAAGCATTTTCAGTTACTGTAGGAAACGGACAGAGCATCAAGGGAGGCGGCGTTTGCAGAGCAGTTAAACTACACTTGGGCTCCATTCATTTCCTTCAGGATTTTTATGTCTTCCAGCTTGGTAATGTGGATGTAATTCTTGGAATGGATTGGCTGTCTACGTTAGGAATCGTCCACAGTGACTGGCAATCATTAACTATGTGGTTTAATTGGAATGGCCAGCAAGTATCTCTCCAGGGGGACCCCTCCTTGACTATCAGAGAAACTTCTCTCCGTGGGTTCTGTAAAACTTTAAAATCAAGCAACCTTGTCTACTGGATTGAACTCACTCATACTGTGATGGAGGACAGCAGTCCAGAACAGCCAGAAATTACTGCAGTTTTGCAACACTTCCAACATTTATTCGAGGAACCTTCAGGTCTCCCTCCTCGACAAACTCGTGATCATGCTATACGGCTAGTGGAGGGCGCCATTCCACCCAACATTCGCCCTTACCGCTATCCGCATCATCAGAAAAATGAAGTGGAAAGGCAGATCCAAGACATGTTAAAGGCAGGCATCATCTGCCCAAGTATCAGCCCTTTCTCCAACCCGGTTCTGCTGGTTCAGAAAAAAGATGGAGGTTGGCGTTTTTGTGTTGATTACAGGGTCTTCAACAAGCTCACGATACCAGATAAGTTTCCTATTCCAGCTATTGATGAATTGTTAGATGAATTATCTGGCGCCACCATCTTTAGTAAATTAGATTTGAAGTCTGGATATCATCAGATTAGGATTGTTGACAATGATATTGAGAAAACAACTTTTCGGACCCATAATGGACATTACGAGTTCTTAGTAATGCCCTTTGGTTTGTCCAATGCACCGGCCACTTTCCAAGCCTTAATGAATACGGTTTTTCGTGACCACTTACGTCGTTTCATATTGGTATTCTTTGATGATATATTGATTTACAGTCGAGACCTTGCAGATCACCTCGAGCACTTGCATACAGCATTGACCTTGCTTTCAGAACACCACTTGGTCTTAAATAGGAAAAAATGCTCTTTTGCCGTGACACAGCTTGAATATTTGGGCCACATTATTTCTGCCTCAAGAGTTGCTGCTGACCCCAAAAAAATTCAATGTATGGTTGATTGGCCACTTCCCAAAGACATTACTGAGCTTCGAGGATTTCTGGGTCTCACAGGGTACTATCGCCGATTCGTTCGCAATTATGGGCGAATCGCCGCACCTCTCACTCAACTCTTGAAAAAGAATTCCTTTTTGTGGTCGGATGAAGCTACGCATGCCTTTGAGACTCTTAAGAAGACTATGACTACGGTTCCAGTGTTAGCAATGCCAGATTTTACTCAACCATTTATTGTGGAGACAGATGCATCGGCTATAGGTATCGGGGCGGTTCTTATGCAAGGTGGCAGGCCAATTTCCTTCATGAGTCAAGCTTTATCTCCAAGGAGTCAAGCAAAATCTATCTATGAGCGGGAGTTAATGGCTATAGTCTTGGCTTTACAGAAATGGCGACACTATTTATTGGGGAAACACTTCATAGTACGAACCGACCAAAAGAGCCTCAAATATTTGATGGAGCAACAATTGTGAGTGGGGACCAACAACGTTGGGTGATGAAATTGTTGGGATTTGATTTTGAGATTCAGTATCGCTCGGGGGTTGAAAACAAAGCTGCGGATGCCTTTTCCAGATTACCCATTTGCACTAACCTGGCCGCTCTCTCTACTAGTTCATGGGTTGAGGGTGATATTGTGGCCGAGGAGGTTCAGTCTGATCACCATTATCGAGGAATTATTCAAGATTTACTTCGGGACCCAAACAGCCATGCCAATTTTTGTATTGAAAAATGGGATTCTTTTTTATAAAGGTAGATTGGTGCTTGCTCCCCATTCCACGGTTCTTCCGGTTGTTTTGTCTGAGTTTCATGCTTCCCCTTTTGGTGGACATTCGGGGTTTTTCCGTACTTATAAAAGGATTACAGCGGTATTCTTCTAGATTGGGATGAAAAAGTCTATTAAGGACTATGTGGCTAGTTGTGAAGTTTGTCAACGGAGTAAATATCAAGCTATGAGCCCAGCTGGATTGTTGCAACCCTTGCCAATCCCCGATAAAGTTTGGGACGACATTACTATGGATTTTATTGGAGGCCTACCCCGCACGAGTCAAGGAGACACTATACTCGTCATAGTTGACCGATTGACAAAGTACTCTCATTTCTTGTTGCTCTTGCATCCGTATACTGCAAAAGATGTGGCTGAGTTATTTGGGAGGGACATTGTTCGTCTTCATGGTTACCCTCGCTCCATCATCTCCGATCGAGACCGTCTTTTCATGAGTCATTTTTGGACTGAGCTATTTCGTGTTATGGGGACCGTTTTGAAGTTTAGTACCGCTTATCATCCCCAAACCGATGGCCAAACCGAGATCCTTAATCGTAGCCTTGAGACTTATCTACGTTGTTTTTGTGTTCAACGGCCCCGTAGTTGGACCAAATGGCTTCCTTGGGCGGAATATTGGTACAATACTTCCTTCCATAGCTCCATTGGCATGACCCCTTTTAAAGCTTTGTATGGGCGTGACCCTCCAACATTACTTAGGTGGGGTTCCATGGCATCCAAAATTGATGACGTGGGTGTTTTGTTACAACAAAGGGATGCTATTTTGAATGAGCTTAAAGACCACCTACATCGTGCCCAAGAACGAATGAAAAGACAAGTCGACTTGAAAAGAAGAGAAGTCCAATTTGAGGTGGGTGATAAGGTCTTCCTCAAGCTACAACCTTATCGTTTTAAAAATTTGGCTAAACGTCCCAATGAGAAGCTAAGCCCTCGGTTTTATGGGCCTTACGACATTCTTGAGAAGATTGGAGCGGTTGCATATCGTTTGCTCTTACCACCGGGTACCAAAATTCACCCCGTTTTCCATGTCTCTCAGCTCAAGAAGATGGTAGGGACTGAAATTCAATCCCAACCATTGCCCACCTGCCTCACGGATGATTTAGAGCTCAAATTGCAACCGGAGGCCGTGTTGGAAACTCGTTTTGCTAAGAATGGCAGCCTGGAAGTCCTTCTCAAATGGCAGCACCTACCTCCATGTGAAAACTCTTGGGAAGACTATATAGAGGTCCAGGAGCACTTTCCTTCTTTTCACCTTGAGGACAAGGTGAGACTCTTAGGGGGGGGGGGGGTATTGTTGGGAACCTAATTACAAGAGTTTAGCACCGCAGGCCCAAAGGAAACAATACAGAAGGCAGCCCAGGGAGTATGAGTATTGGCCCAGCTGAGAACAAAAAAGAAGACCAAATGGAGGAGGGCAGTCTGGACAAAGCACCCAGGCAGCTGAATTAATGGAAGCTTCTTTTCCAGAATTTTACAGTGGTGGGGTCCATTGATAGTTAGCAGGCAGCACATAAAATGGGAAAAAAAGCTTGGATGAGGACAGAATATGTTGGATGAAGTTTTGAGTAGCAGAATAGGATTGGAGAGGGCTGACTCTCGGAACTCAGCATTCCTTAGCTTTATTTTGATTTCTGTTATTGTTCTGGTTGTTGTTTTGTGGAATTCTTACTGGATTTGTTGATGAATTTGTTGTTGAATTTGATTTTGTGGATTGGAGCAATATTGCTGGAACATTATTTCACCATGGATATGGAAATGGAATAGAAAACTTGCTTGATTTTTATTCAAATAGAAAGCTGTCAAAATTACAATTTTATGTTACATATGAATGAAAATGGAGAATAAATCAATTTGTTCTTCCTTTGCTTGGTTGTGGACGAATGCTTGTGAGATTAATTAGTTGAGTTGATGCTGGAGAGAACCTTGAACTTGAGACTGCAGGAAGAGGCTGAATCTGGAAACTGGCTGGAGGAGCTGTTGAGCTTTGCTGGAACCTTCAGTTAGCTGGAAATCTTAGCCATTTTTCCAGGTCTGTATCAGCCTCATTTTAGGTAAGTTATTTTGTTTACGTCATAAGCTTCTTCAATTTCTCATGGCATTTTGTGCTACATTTGTAGTTACTTTTTCCAATTCCTCTTACCAATTATGTTCCTTTTCCAAAGTCAATATTTTTCTTTTTCTTAGTTTTATTAATTTATACCGAAAAACTGTTGTTTATTTCTTGCGGATCAATTTCCTTTGCTGTTACATTTTCTTTTCATTTTTAGTCCATTTGTAAAATATGCTTTATGTTATTGAAAGAACCTGAGTTTATTTTTGGGCTTTGATAGTTGACATGAAACTAGCTGGAAGACTCACGGAGCAGCCGTGGATAGTGCTGCTTGCATGTTAATTTATGTTGCTGTATATTCTGTCATAGAAAGTTTTTGTATCATTTCCTGTTTAATTGTGCTTCCTGTTTATTCTTTTATTCTCCTTTGCTACTTTGGTTGCTTCTGAGAACATTTCAGCCCAAGCGAACCACACGGGCTGCATATTTATTTCCTTAGCTTATATATAGTTGTTTGTTTTATATCTACAAATTTAGGTTCAGTTAAAGTATTAAATCACTGTTCATCTGAATCTTGTGTTTCTGTAAGTTATTTCAGTTTTTTATTTGATTTTATTATTTTAAAGCCTTGTGCTTGTTGAAGCAGCTAAATTCTAGTTGTTTAATATGCCTCTACCACGTTCTTTTGATCTTATTTCTTTTTGAAAGTGTTTACTTTGTTTATGGGCCTTATGATGTACAACTTGTGTAACACATTATATAAATTGTATGTGGAAGCCTTAATCCTAATTATTGAAGTGCATAGTGTGTAATAATCCCCTCACTTTTGTAAATTGTTTGGATTGTTTACCCATGCTTTTTCATTCTCCTTACTTAACGTTATTTTCTATTTGTAATTGACTTTTGCTACATCAATCAGGTTTTGTTTTTATGCTTTTTATAAAAACATTATGGCGTTGTCAATTTGGTCGTTGGTGTGGGAATGTAATTGTCCTCGAGTTTTCTCGACTAAATACCATTTAAAAATTTCCATGTTTGATTGTTTTCAATGTGACAGACCAGTGTTATGCCTAGGTGTGCAGGCCTGTGGGACAGAAATCCATATGAACTTTGATCTTTTTATTTTCCTGACATGTATTTGTCATTTGCAGCTACCTATCAGAATAATCGAGGAAACCAGTGCGAGAATGATCCAAATAATACGACAGTGCGTAGTTGTCTTCATGTTGATACTAATTTTTTTGTTTATACTCAGACTGACTTGTCAACTTCTTGAATTCAGATATTTGTTGGTGGCTTGGATCCTAGTGTTTCAGATGACATTTTGAAATCAGGTTTTGGTCAATATGGTGAGTTAGTTCATGTGAAAATTCCAGCAGGAAAACATTGTGGTTTTGTATAGTTTGCTAACAGGTAAATAGTGAACCATTTGTAATTTTGATTTATTTCCCTTTTTCAATATTGTCATCTTGATTTTGGTGTTTCATATGATGTTTTTAAGAGCTTGTAAGGAGCAAGCCTTGTCAATGTTGAATGGAACCCAATTAGGAGGGCAATACATTCAACTTTCATGTGGAGGTAGTCCTTCTTACAAACAGGTTTCATATCTATAATCATGCCTCTCATCACTTGTTTCTTTAGTGCATGTTGTTCCCCTATGTTTGAAAATTAGTAGTGCTAATCGATACATTGACTTAGGATCAGCCTGATCAAGCTCAGTATGGATATGCACAAGGATATGAGGCATATAGATATGCGCCTCCACCCCAAGACCTGAACATGTATTATGGGGTTTATCCTGGATATGGAAAGTACCAGCAGCCAGGGGCATACCAACAACCACAGCATGTGAGTTTTGTCTGGCATAGCTAAGATTGCCTATTCATTGTTGAATAGTTTAGTACATTTCTGGGGAAATATTATTTTGATTTACTTATTATGCTTGTGCATTGTGTAGTGATCAGTCTATGTTGAGATGTTAAAGTTAGTGTTGGCATGATCAGTTGAATTTTAAGGTGCGGATGGCTTTTTAACGTTGCTGTGTTTGGAGTTAAGAGTATGATTTTCTTCTCTTTTTAATTCTATGTTTTTGTTTGTAAGGTTGGTTGTATGTTGAAGCACTATAGGTTGGGGTTTTAACACGAGCATAGAGGCTTTCATTTGATAAGTTGGTGTAGCTGCCGCTTTACTCTTTGATGTTATTTGTGTACAATTTGCTATTTTAATTATCTTATGTGATGTGCTTTCAACTTTTATATTGCTATTTTAATTATCTTATGTGATGTGCTTTCAATAAAGTTAAATATAGTGAAGGCTGAAGTGATTATGAAATAATACAAAAAAAAGAAAAACTTACTGAGAGGTTTGAAGTAATACCAAATAAACTCATATGAATCAAATTCCAGAGGGGTAAATCTGAAAGTCGTATTGCTCCACATCCTCAAAATCCTTCAGTCTTTGCTTTAGCTCGGACAGTGGCGACCGTAATTCCAATTTGTTGAAAGTCTTAATGTGCCATAGATCTTCAGGAAGCTTTCTCAAGTAAGCACAAGGATTGATAACTAAACATTCGAGGTTTGGCATGGCTCCTGTTTCCATTGTCCACTTTTCTAGCCACAGCATTGATTTCAGATGCAAAACCCTGAGCTTTAAGAAACCACCGGAAGTGGAAGCCAACTTTCTACCAATATAAGAATTGTGATTCTGCTTGAGGATTATAAGATGTTGTAGCTTCTCCAGTGTTGGCACGGGATCAGCCTTCTGTTCAGTATTTGACATGCTCAGTTGGGTCAGTTGTGGAGGAAACTGATACTCACTCAGCTTAATTGCTGAGATCATTGAGTTCTCACTTTTATTCACCAGCTTCAATGATTCAAGATTGAGTGGTTTACAGAGGCTTTCGGACAGCGTAGATTGATATGAACTCAAGTTTAAATGTACTCGAAGACTTGGAAGATTAGGCAGTCTGCTCAGTATACCTTGAGTACAACTACTGGGGTGTAAGGTTGATAAGAAGTTGAGATTTTCCAGAGAGTTACAATATTTCCCAGGATGTGCAGGCAATTTGATGAGCTTAAAATTCAGACGCCTCAGTTTGTGCATCTTCCAAATATCATCTGTTGTATCGTCTGTGGAGCCATTTGGCATGTCCAGAGTGTACAGTCTGGGAAGATTGTTGCATAATTCTGAAAGAATTCTGGCGAGGGAAGGAATATCCAACTTTAAGTACCTCAGAAGAAACAAAGTTCCTATTCCAGTGGGATATTGTTGGAGAACCAGAGCTCCCAAATCTAATAGCCTGAGTTTGAAGTTTTCAGAAACGTGATTATCTGGGCCAGATTGTTGCTTTTCGAGCCAAGGCAGAACAGTGAAGAGAGATATGGGGCAGAGTACTTTGAAGGTACAAATATGCTGGCATCAAAATGAATAGAGAGCTGTTTAAATCTTTTGAGTGGCGGCTCATCTTCAATTTTAAGTTGAACATGGATAAACTACACCTTCTCAACCATGATGCTAAATAGAATATCCCGGGTATAACCATTAATGTTGTATGTTTTAATTCTACCTCCAGATGTTCTCTTTTCTACTTGAACAAAGCCCGTGGCTATCAGCTCTTTCAAGTACTCCTCAGCTGTTGCCTCACTGTTATGATGGATGAAACCTTCAGCAATCCAAAGCTGATACAAGTGCCATGTGAATATCTCAAAGCCTTCAGGAAAGACAGCAAAATAAAGAAAACAGGGTTTCAAGTTCAAAGGTAGATTCGGGAAAGAGTAAGATGTAATCCAGCAGAGCGATGGCAAGTGTATTTTTTTTGCTTCAACACAGTGAAGATACAGCTTCAAGAAAAGATCTTGAATATCCATCTCTGACAACAAACCTGAAATGCATAAGATGTCTAAAGGCCACCCTCGACAAAAATTTCTCAGTGAATTTATGACAGCCTCGATCTCAAGCTGACTGCCCTCTTTGATAAAAACTATCAAGTAACATCTCCTGATTGTCTTCTTCAGATAGTCGCCCTATATCAAGATGACAGGCGTCCCAGTTTGTACCAACATTAAAATCTTTGGATGTTATGAGTACTCTACTTCCATTATGATCAGTTGCTTTTTGATATCCCAGATTTGTGGATTTAATTCATCTGTTTTTATGAAATTGCCAATAAGGTTGTGTCGATGTTCCCTTATGAAAGAAGTCATACGTTCAAAATCAGTTTGAATCTTCCGAAGCACTTCCTTAACTTCATCCGGCAAAAACCTTCATCTCCTGCTGATAGCGTTTTCAGCCTCTGTGAAAATACTATAACGTCCATGTCTCTAGAATCATATAATTTTAAGTTTCAGAAGTTTAATCTCGATCTGTTGTGCCCGGATGGACTCAGAAGGCATCCCTTCAATTCAAAGGCATGACTTGATCATTAGAAATGACTATTGTATTTCAGTTATGTTTGGTAGGGCACTTGACCAGCTTCACCTGTTGCGTTTGTTGTATTTCTTCCAGTTTTTTCCTAATAAAACTACTGAAATTATTTTAAAATTGGAGACTGAACAATAGTGATGTATATTCTAATATATGTATCTTTATCATCACCATACTTTAAGGGGGTTTTTGGTCTGGAGAATGTTTTATTACTAAAATAACAAAATTATTTTGAAGATTATTAGATATAAATTATTAGTATATTTGATAAAATTTAATAAAAATGGATAGATATAAATAATTATTGTATTTGATTAAAAGTAATAAAAGAATTCTAATATATTATTTTACTTAAATACCCTTTTGTTTAATTATTTTAAAATATTCTTATATTATTTGTTATATTAATTAAAAATAAAATTATTTTTACCCTTTAAAAAATTAATAAATAAGGATATAGTTATATTAAAATTAAGATGACCTCTTTTAATATCTAAGGTGGAGGTGGTAATCAAATTACCTCTTATATTATTTATCATATTATCATTAGTAATATAAGATTACTGTAATTTATTTTTATTTACAAACCAAACAAAATAAAATGACTAATAAAAGATAAATTAGGAAAGTAATTTTTATAATCCTTTAGCCAAACGTCTCCTAAAAGGGCATTTTATCTGCCTGACCAAACATGTAGAATGCCGGTTGTATTTGGAATCCAACCTTAGCAATGGTACAAATAAGAACAACGAAATCATGATTTAAGAAAGAATTAAAGATTATAAACATTACTTTTTTTTTTTGTTTAACAATTTGTGAAGTGAAATGGACATGTATAATTGATATTTTCTGCATTAGAATAGGTTGTAATTCTTGTAGTGATATGCTAAAATTTATCATCTTAAGAGGGCAAGGAATCATTGATATTGAATACCAACAAGGGATACTCATATTTTTGGAATGTTATATTATGTTGTATGTGTATGATTGAAGTCTTAAGTTAATGCATGCTCTAATAGGCATGGTTAATGACGCTTTTCTTCGGAGGCAATACTTCTCGAGGGAATGTTACAATTCTTAACCAAATGAACCAAAGTGCAATGCTATGTGATATTTTCCTCATTCAACACAATAACAAATGATATTCTTAATATGACATTTCATGTTCTTTCATGGTCATAATTTCAGTTTTAATCCTTACTAATAGTATTATAACTAATAATTTTATCCATAATTTGGCTTTCACATATTTCTTAATCAACATGCAATCTCTAGCATCAAAAATCTGTTCACGTTCATCAAAGTATGAGAAAACATTAAACCCTTATTTACCTCTATTCTAACCATAGAGTTCGATGCCAGAAACTTCTTCTTGGTCATCGGAAATCCTCTTCCGATGGCCCAAAATCTTCTATGCTAAACAGTTAAAGTTTAAATATGGGATGAGAATAAAATATGATCAGAATCTATTGAGAGGGAAATCGTGCAGAATGTGATTGTTTAAATAAAATCAGATAACAACCATTGGAACAATTGTGCTTAATTGACGTACGGTTGTTCACCCACTTAAAAATTTTGACATGGCAGGATATCTATATCATCCACATGAAGCGCTTATGAACAAACATGCATCCTTCATGCACAACTTATTATTAGGTCAAAATTCCAAATTTTCAACATCACTTGGCCAATGTTTTTCCATTCTCAAAAGCATCAAATAATTTAAAACATACTAAATCGACAGTGTTGCAATTATAATAAGGGAGTTTACTATATAAACATTCATAAGGACTTTGGTTGCTAGTGAGGGAATACTATTCAAGGCATGAGGCATAGATAAAAAAAGTATGGATAGTGCTTAGGATGTATCTATGTTTGTGTTATGCACATTTGTTTTTTCAAAAGGTACTAAGACAAGACCTATAAACAATGGTACCATGTTGAGAGAGAAAGTTAAGAATTTTAGTATCGTTATACCCCATGGCATTATCATTTCTAAAAGTTTTTAAGACACAGGAGAATTGAATTCTCACAAAAGCAACAAAGGCCACATAAATCTTTGGTAACTAAGAGCGGCTTTTCATAAAATATATCCAAGTGAAATGATACTAATCATCAAAGAAATAAAACATTATATTTGCCAAGTTCACATGAAACATAATCAAAATTATCATGTTAAACATTTACTAAAAGACCCCTAGAATAATAAGACTTCTAATGAGAAGAAGATACATGAATTTACGTAATTTGGGAAGGTAGTTGAACAAACACCGATTCAAATAGACGATCAACTTTACATTCAATCTCAAATATCTATCATGTTTGCCAACAATACACATAATAATCATAACGAGAAAAATTATATCAAGACCAAGATCACTTAATTATCCAACAGAAGTTGAGGGGTGCTTGTCAAACCCTCAAATTTTCATTTTTTCCCTTGATGCAACATTCTAAAAAAAAAAAAATCTTGAAGCATATATCCTAAACAAATCCTATAACATTGAAGGGTTTATTCAAAATATTGTTAGATGTTAAAAATTTCTATGGCTGATACCTTAACGCCACCTATAAAAAATAACGTGGCATCATGTGTGAAATAACATAACACGTGTTATGTTGCATATAAATTTATGCATGCTGAGTAAAATCTCAAGCAACCTTCTACAACTTGTATAATAAAATTACACTGTGCCCTCCAAATCTCAGACAAGTTTAAAGGGATAATTGTTATATTTTATATATTTTCTGGAAAATGTGAACAACACTTTTGAATGTCAACAACTAGGAAAGAACAAAATATCCAAATCGAAACTAGCACTCGTCAAGTACACAAATTTTTATTCTAGTTCCTATCCAAAAACATTTTACTCCATGAAGGAATTTCATAACTCATAATAAGTATCGTTAGATTCAACTTTCACTAAGATATAGGAAGTTATTAATTGAAAATAACCTTGTTATAACCTAGAGATAAGACAACAAATGCATAAGAAAATTTTGCCGTTACATAGTCAGTCTATCAATTCAATCCCGTGAAATCAAAGTCTTCTTCTGATAGTCGCTCTATTTCAAGTTGATGGGCGTCCCAGTTATAGCCAACATTAAAATCATTGGTTGTTATTAGTACCCTACTTCTGTTGTAATCATTAGGAAGGGCTGGATGAGTTGGGGTGGAGTTGAAGCGGGCTATTGGTGGAAGAGAAGCTGTCGGGAGGGAGAGACGGCTGGCGATGGTGCCGGAAAAAGTGAACGGATTTGAAAACTAAACCCTAGAGGGGAAAATACGATCTTTTCAAACTTGGCTTAAAAAATAAAATGTTAGTTTTTAAACTTTTAAGAGGGAAAATGAGATTAAATTTTTAGGTGTTAGAGTTTCATTAAATTTAACCGGTCATAAGTGGGTAAATGATATTTTCAAAGTTAATAGGGAGAACTTTGAGATTTCAGTATAGTCTGGGTGGAAACTAGTCCTTTGGCCCACGTTAAGACTGTCCCGTTAGTTTTAATATTAAATGATTAAATGATTTTAATACGCTCATCCTTTCCATACAGATTAAGCCCGCCCAATATGCATAACGATTGATATGCGGTGGGCCCAACTGGGGATGCTGAGTTTGGGAATATTAATGCTTTTTATCTTTGATTTGGATTTTTTTTAATGTTCATTCTTCGGTTTTTCAAATAATGTGTGGTGGGCTTGATATATATAAGAAGTGAAAATATGCCCGTTCTAAGATTTTTTAGAAAAAAAATGGCCGTTGGTGATGGTTTCCATGTGTTTAAATCAGACCAATCATACTGAATATCCTTCGCCTGCCTGCCCCTTTGTATCTTTGAATCCGTTTCTTTCTTTCTCAGTATCTCTTTCTTTGATCTTTTTAATTTCAAAACTATACTTGCAGATCAGTTTCTTCTCTTGCTTCACTTTGGATCTGCAAAGGCGCTTCCTCTCCTTCCCACATCGACTTCTTCTAAATTAAGAATCTTGAAGCTGCGTAAGGTGAGTTCATTAGGGTTTCTGAATTTCATCACCAATGTTGCAAATTGGTTGCCATGATGATTTCTAAATGTATGAAAGCTCCTATGTATTGTTTAATGAAAGTTGATCCTGAGCGGTTACCCGAGCAACTGAAAGGATTCCTTTCGGGTTTTCTTGGAATCTCTTAATGATTTGTTTGTTTGCTTCTTCCTATTAAGTTTAGTCAGAGACGCCTTTCTATCTCTAGACTATTTTCTTCCACTTCGTCTGTTAATAAATTTTTCTTTTTGTCCTTTTTATGAAGTTCTTGAGTAAGGCGGTTGCATGCTCTTCTGATTTATAGACTCCTATGCAATTAAGTCGTTAATTCTGTTGAATAATGATTAAGAATGCAAACTGGTCTATCAAATCTAGGATATTATAATTGGGATTATAATTTTTGCTTTTATCTTATTGATGAATTTCTTGGACAATGAAATGTGTGTGTAAAAAGCATGTTAACCGAAGAACTTTAATGTACAACATTGTTGTGGTGCAGTTGGTATTTATGATTTGAAAAAACATGTTTTAAAGACTGCTACCTAGTTCAAATAATTTTTTTATTTTAAATTATTTATTATTATAATTTGTTAATGGCAAATGAATGACTTGTTTATATTGGTGATTTATTAAATACTTTGCAGGTTGACTCTAGAGATGCACATATTCAGTTCTTTTATATGGAAGTGGTGCATTGGTTGCTGTGTGGTTGGCACCAGCAATTGTCAATGCTGTGGATTCTATTCCTTTGGTATGTATGCATACCCATTCTATTCCAATAGCTGACAGGGTTGGGTGACATTACACCGCTGTACCTAGCAAGCCCTTCCAATACTATCTTAGTTCTTGAAAAAATTTTAGCCATGTCTAATAAATACTTGTGTGGCTGAATATATATAACGTGAAGTATTTAACAAATGTTTAAAATGGTTCCTTAAATTTATTTTTCCAGGTTAGATGTATTTGAGGAGAAAATCTCCCTTTCCTTCTATTCTCCCTTAAAACTTCCTTTTTGGTATATTTCCTATGTTTTTGGTAATATTTTTTCAGGTGGTCTGTTGTTGCTGATGGAACTAGCATGTCTATTAAGAGGTGTATTGGATGACACTTTAGAAGCCGTCTGAAGAAGATGAGGTGATATACAGTTTGGAACATAAGATGTTGAATCAAGGGGTGCAGGTTAAAATTTAAGTATCTTAATTATGCATTTAGCATATGCACTTTGTTTAATTAATTTTTATGCTTTTTTATTATTATTACTTCTTTGATTTATTTCTAGTATTTCAGTGGTTCTTGATGCTATACGTTCAAAATTACATATAACTCTGCAATCTGCCCATGTTATGGCAAAAAGAGGATTATCTCTATCTTATTATTTTTTGTTGTTGTGAATGATGTTGCTATACTATTTCATTACTATTTTTAGAGTGTGGGAAGCTCGAAAAGATTTCTAATTGAAGTAGAAAATTGATGTGGTTATTAGTTTAAGGGGTTCACAGTTTTGAGAGGAAAGGGAGCTCGATACATCCTTACTTTCCACATTTATAGGCTATATAAATGAACTCTTTACTCACGAATTATGGTACCTCTATATCAATTCTGTATAGATCAACTGAATAGATCCATACCCACCTTTGGTTTAGGTTGACCAATGACAAACATTTTTAGTTGGAACAAAATGTACCATTCCTTGAAGATGATAGGAACCTCTAAAATTTTCTTGTATACTATCTTGTTGCCTTTACAAACCCCTCTAAGGCCTTATGTTCTTAATAGCTTTAGAATATTATTTCATTTTTTGTTTTAATTTGAAGATGATAGGAACCTCTAAAACAAAACAAATATCCCATTTTGAAATAATCTTGGCAACAAGAGAAGTTGGACTGCTTTAAACTCAGAGACTATTTTCTTCTTTCCTTTTACAATTCTATCTCCCTTTTATACATACTTTTCTTGCTTAACACACATGTTTTAGAACTCCTCAATCCAATTTCAGTCATACCATACATGTTCCATAGCTTCCCAATGCCATTTATTTGACTTAAATATTACTCTTCATCAATTATAATTATAGATAAATTTTATTCTAATTAAATAATAATAAGATAATATTCTAATAATATTATCCTAATAATGTTTGTAATCCTAATAAATATTATCCTAATTAAATTATATTCTATCCTAACATAATCATAATTATTATATTAATTAATTATTATTATTATCATCTAATCTTAATATTATACCACTCTTTGAAAACCACTTGTTCTCATCTATTTTGGTGAAATATATGGGAATGGAAAGTTATGAAACATGTATGGTACATACATATGGGCAGTATATATAGAAAAGAGCTAAGATTGTACACGGAAAGAAGAAAAATAGTTTGAGTTTAGGACAGTATTTGGCTAATTGTAAGGCTTACCTTGGGAGGAGCTGATCCTAGTGTTGTTTCATATAAAGTGTTTGTTATGTTTTATTTTGGAGTTCAAGCTAAACAATTGATGTCGTTGGTTCTATTTTGTCGATTCCCTTATTTTGGAGTTTGATAATATTTGGTGCTCTTGGTTTTTAGGTGGATGATCGGTAGTTGGGTGGTTTAAGATAAGGTTGGTTGGGCTGGTTTGTGAGAAATGACTTGAATTATTTAGGCTAAAGGCATGTAGGTTTGGGCTTGTATTATTGGGTGTTCTATGGCCAGTAATTTTGTTTTTCTCAACTGATTCTTCTTCTCCAGTAATTCTTTTTCGAAATTACTATTCATCAATTAATAAAACGTGAACTGATCATTTTAGTTCTGAGCTAAACTTGAATTGGTTGTTCTAGATTTGAGCCAAACTATGTCTACAAAGGAGTTATTAATCCTTATAGCTGAAACTTTTGTGGACTAATGAGTAGTAAATTACTGGGGCTGGTTTATATTAGATGAGAGTAGCTGGTTTATATATTTGTTGCAATTATTTGTGCTATAAATCCTTTGGTTGGTTAATTTACGCACAAGGTTTTGAGAAAGCCTAGGTATATGGAATGCCATTTGTGATATTAGTTGTTATGGTATGATTTATCTTTCATTCTGATGGTGATTTATGTTATTGATTACTATCTTTCTATGTTGAATTGCAAATTACTGCTGATTTATGTTAGGCTTTTTAGATTATGTTCTCCAGGAAGTACTTTTCTCTTTACTCACATTGGAGTTCTAATAGTCAGCCTGACTTTTATAAGGAAATCATTGTTTGTTGATTCTGATTACATCTTTTCTTATTCATGTCAGCCTGCAGTTTGGTGTGCAACCAAAATTTTACTATTTTTTGGGTTGATCTATAATGATTTGGAGAGAATATACAGGGGAAAATCATCACAAAGTAGGAATTGGGGTATGCAGCTTTATCTTTTTGACAAGCAACCATGGAAAATGAAGGATAATATCTACTCCTTTAGAGTATGCAACTTTTGTTATGGTGGTCAGAGAATGCAATCTTGGCATAGGTAATTTTTTAAAAGCGTCATGTATTAGTATTCTTTTTTCAGTCTTGACTATTATTGCATTGTGTATTTGTTTTTTTAAACCTCTTATAACATTCTTTAGTTCAGGTTTAAGTTTTAAGCTGTTTTAAGTTTGTTTTGGGCTTGCTTTACTCCTTTAGTGAAAAGAGACATGACTCCTAATCAACATTTACAATCTGTACTCTCTTCCACATTTAGTGTATAAATGAATGATTTTAATCTTGATATTATAATTTCGTAAATAAACTAATCAGTAAGTTGTTATTATTGTAATCCTGACGTTATATTAATTCTTTTATAGGAGGACTACTGGTCGTACAGGGCATTCCACAAAAGGGCAATTGACTTTGGAAGAGGTGAATATGTACTTTCTATCTATAGTTTTTTTTGCCATTCTTCAGGTTTTCGATGTCCTTCCATGTTCCTTGAGATTCAAAAATTTTATTTTATGTGATCTTATGATGATATAAAATATTGGCTTCATGGCATGTTACCTTTTTGTAATACATAATGACTATTCAATCTGATTCCATCAGAGAGAGACCATGAAACTATACTGGCGTTCATATTTTATAGTGCATAAGGATTTTGTACCATTCATATTAGCTTTATTTTTGAGATGATTTACACATGTGCACAAACTGTTCAATTATGTTTTATTTTATCTTTTATTAACAAGATGGCTTTTTATTTTATGTTCAGGATGAGATATTGCGGAAGACTCTTCAATGATTCAAGGGAAAGAACCGGAAGAAAAGTGGTATGACTGTGGAAGTTTTTGTGTTTTGCCATCTCTTGATTCTTTGATATTCTTTTATATACACACATGGTCTAATTGCAGTTTGTGTGTTTTTCAGCGGAATGTTTCATGGACTGGACAATTGTGCAGTGCTTACACACGGTGTGTTTTGCTATCTCTTGGTATGAATATGTGAGCTTTTGTGTTTTGCCATCTCTTGATTCTTTGATATACACACATGGTCTAATTGTAGTTTCTGTGTTTTTCAGCAAAATGTTTCAGGGACTCGAAAAATGTACAGTGCTTACGCATGGTGTGTTTTGCTATCTCTTGGTATATGGAAGTTTTTGTGTTTTGCTATCTCTTGGTTCTTTGATATTCTTTCATATATAAACACATGGTCTAATTGTAGTTTGTCTGTTTTTTAGCGGAATGTTTCAAGGACCGGTCTGTTTAGTACACACATGGTCTATATACGCATGGTGTGAAAA
Source organism: Mangifera indica (assembly GCF_011075055.1). Lineage (NCBI taxonomy): Eukaryota > Viridiplantae > Streptophyta > Magnoliopsida > Sapindales > Anacardiaceae > Mangifera > Mangifera indica. Next base: position 11,593,346 of record NC_058155.1, read on the forward strand.
TGAAAGTTTGTGTGTTTTGCTATCTCTTGGTATGAATATTGAAGTTTGTCTGTTTTGCTCTGGATTCTTTGTTATTCTTTTATATATAAACACATGGTCTAATTGTAGTTTGTCTGTTTTTCAGCGGAATGTTTCAAGGACTGGTCTGTACGGTACACACATGGTCTATATACGCATGGTGTGAATATGAAAGTTTGTGTGTGTTGCTATCTCTTGGTATGAATATTGAAGTTTGTGTGTTTTGCTCTTGATTCTTTGTTATTCTTTTTATATATATACACATGGTTTAATTGTAGTTTGTGTTTTCCAGCAGAATGTTTCAAGGACTGGACAGATGTACAGTGCTTACATAGGTGGCAGAAAGTCTTGAATCCAGAACTAAGATTTCATAATAATTTACTTGAATGTCAAATATAAGGAGGAGGGTAAACAACCAAGATGAGGAGACTACATTAGCTCTAAGGATGGAAAAGGGAAAATCTTACTCGATTGGTAAGTAGAATACAAGTGTGAGGAGGACACTCATAGGAAGCCAAAATTTGGATGCGACATTAGCTCTAAGATTGTAGAGAGAAAAGTTCATTTAGGCTTTCTAGACACAAAATATGAAACCTTTATTAGTATTAAATATAGATTCAAGTGTAAGGGCAAGGGAAAATCTTACTCGATTGGTAAGTAGAATACAAGTGTGAGGAGGACACTCATAGGAAGCCAAAATTTGGATGCGACATTAGCTCTTAAGATTGTAGAGAGAAAAGTTCATTTAGGCTTTCTAGACACAAAATATGAAACCTTTATTAGTATTAAATATAAATTCAAGTGTAAGGACAAGGGGATATGAGCAGTAGGAGGACAAGAAGTCGAGATGAGGTGCCATATTTGCTCTAAGTATAGATAGGGAAAGGGAAAAAATTTGTTTAAACAATTTTTTAAAGATTGATAAAATTTTATCATAATTTTTTTTTATTATACAATTTTAGCCAAAAATCTAAGTTAATACTAGTCTTGGATTCTAAGAAAGTATAGATCTAAATGCTCTTATTTCATTAGAAATTTGAAAATCCTTTAACAGTGAAATATCTTTCACTTTGTGCTCTTTTAATTTGTTGATTCTTGATGAATTGTATTTTTATTTAATATAAAAAATACTTTAGTTTATGTTGTATTTATATTTTTGTGTTCAAATCTCTGGAAAAAAATGAAACTGTAGAAATCTGTAAAATTTTTGTGGGGTATGTCAGGTAGGTCGGTCGGTTTGAGACCTGGCCCGACCTGCCACATTTTAAGTGGTAGGCCAGGTGCTAAGTTGACCGCCCTACCAAAAGATCATACCAAATAAGTGATAGGTCGGATCCTAGGTAAACTGACCTAACAATTTCACAATAAGATGGTAGGTTGGCCAGCCTACCATCTGGCCTACCCCACGAAAATTTTTTAAATTTTTACAGTTTCGTTTTTTCCAGCAATTTAAACAAAAAAAATATAGATTCAATTTAATTTGATGGATTTTTCTTTTTGTAAAATAAATAGTAGCATTTAGATCTAAACTTGGATTAAAATTTTTTTAAAGAGTAGACAAATGTATTTTCCTTAGGCTCTTAGAGTCGAAGACAAGGGTAAATATGTATTAAAATAAATTTTTGGCTAAAATTGTATAATGAAAAAATAGTGATAAAGATTGTACAGACAGTTAAAAAAAATACACGAAGTATGTGACCGTCACTAGTATCAAACTATGATTTACGAACAAGGATAAGAGGGATACGAAAAGCCAAAATGAGGACGAAGTGATTCAATTAACTCAAAGTTTGTAAAAATAAAATAACCCACTTAGTTTTATAAAAATGTAAGGACGCGAGGATCAAGTATGAGGAGAAAGGGGATTGAGAGCCAAAATGAGGAGGTCGCATTAGCTCTTAGGATAGAAAGCGGAAATCTTGCATAACTAGTAAGTAGAAATAAGAAAGTGAGGACACATACGAAGCCAAGATGAAGATGTGATATGAGCTCTAAGGATGCAAAGAGAAGAGTTCATTTAGGCTTTCAGGATTCGAAGTATGAGACCATCACTAGTATCATGCAAATATTCAACTAAAAGGACAAAGGGGATGTAAAGCCAAATTGAGGATGAGGACGTTGAATTAATTCAAAGGTTGTAAACAGAGAATAGCCCGTTTAGATTTTATAATAACTTAAGGACGCGAGCATCAAATATATGGAAAAGGAGGATTGCAAGTCAAGATATGAAGACACATTAGCTCTAATGAAGGAAAAGGAAAATCTTGCACTAGTGGACAAAGGGGCTGGTTTGTGAGAAATGACTTGAATTATTTAGGCCGAAGGCATGAAGGTTTGGGCTTGTATTGTTGGGTGTTCTATGGCTAGTAATTTTGTTTTTCTCAATTGATTCTTCTTCTTCAATAATTCTTTTTCAATATTACTATCCATCAATTAATCAAACTTGAATTGATCATTTTAGTTCTGAGCTAAACTTGAATTGGTTGTTCTAGATTTGAGCCAAACTTGATAATTTGTTTGACTGTGTCTACAAAGGAGTTATTAATCCTTATAGCTGAAACTTTTGTGGACTAATGAGTGGTAAATTACTAGGGCTGGTTAATATTAGATGAGAGTAGCTGTTTTATATATTTGTTGCAATTATTTGTGCTATAAATCCTTTGGTTGGTTAATTTAAGCCCAAGGTTTTGAGAAAGCCTAGGTATATGGAATGCCATTTGTGATATTAGTTGTTATGGTATGATTTATCTTTCATTCTGATGGTGATTTATGTTATTGATTACTATCTTTCTGTGTTGAATTGCAAATTACTGCTGATTTATGTTAAGCTTTTTAGATTATGTTCTCCAAGAAGTACTTTTCTCTTTACTCACATTGGAGTTCTAATAGTCAGCCTGACTTTTATAAGGAAATCATTGTTTGTTGATTCTGATTACATCTTTTCTTATTCATGTCAGCCTACAGTTTGGTGTGCAACCAAAATTTTACTATTTTTTGGGTTGATCTATAATGATTTGGAGAGAATATACAGGGGAAAATCATCACAAAGTAGGAATTGGGGTATGCAGCTTTATCTTTTTGACAAGCAACCATGGAAAATGAAGGATAATATCTACTCCTTTAGAGTATGCAACTTTTGTTATGGTGGTCAGAGAATGCAATCTTGGCATAGGTAATTTCTTAAAAGCGTCATGTATTAGTATTCTTTTTTCAATCTTGACTATTATTGCATTGTGTATTTGTTTTTTTAAACCTCTTATAACATTCTTTAGTTCAGGTTTAAGTTTTAAGCTGTTTTAAGTTTGTTTTGGGCTTGCTTTACTCCTTTAGTGAAAAGAGACATGACTACTAATCAATGAATGATTTTAATCTTGATATTATAATTTCGTAAGTAAACTAATCAGTAAGTTATTATTATTGTAATCCTGACGTTATATTAATTCTTTTATAGGAGGACTACTGGTCGTACAGGGCATTCCACAAAAGGGCAATTGACTTTGGAAGAGGTGAATATGTACTTTCTATCTATAGTTTTTTTTGCCATTCTTCAGGTTTTCGATGTCCTTCCATGTTCCTTGAGATTCAAAAATTTTATTTTATGTGATCTTATGATGATATAAAATATTGGCTTCATGGCATGTTACCTTTTTGTAATACATAATGACTATTCAATCTGATTCCATCAGAGAGAGACCATGAAACTATACTGGCGTTCATATTTTATAGTGCATAAGGATTTTGTACCATTCATATTAGCTTTATTTTTGAGATGATTTACACATGTGCACAAACTGTTCAATTATGTTTTATTTTATCTTTTATTAACAAGATGGTTTTTTATTTTATGTTCAGGATGAGATATTGCGGAAGACTCTTCAATGATTCAAGGGAAAGAACCGGAAGAAAAGTGGTATGACTGTGGAAGTTTTTGTGTTTTGCCATCTCTTGATTCTTTGATATTCTTTTATATACACACATGGTCTAATTGCAGTTTGTGTGTTTTTCAGCGGAATGTTTCATGGACTGGACAATTGTGCAGTGCTTACACACGGTGTGTTTTGCTATCTCTTGGTATGAATATGTGAGCTTTTGTGTTTTGCCATCTCTTGATTCTTTGATATACACACATGGTCTAATTGTAGTTTCTGTGTTTTTCAGCAAAATGTTTCAGGGACTAGAAAAATGTACAGTGCTTACGCATGGTGTGTTTTGCTATCTCTTGGTATATGGAATGTTTCAAGGACTGGACAAATGTACAATGCTTACATAGGTGGCAGAAAGTCTTGAATCCAGAACTTAGTAGGTTCATGGTCTAAGCAGGTAATTTATTGTAGTTTGTTATTTTCTTCATTAATTGCTTTCCTGTGGTGTTGTGCTAGCTTTTGAATTTGCTTGTTAAATCCCTCATGGTGTAAGGAGTGTAGAAATATTTGTGAAAGGAATAACTTATCTAGTTGTTGTAGCAGATTTTAAGGAGATATTGTAGAAAACATATAAAGCTAATGATGTTAGCTTTTTAGGTAGGGAATGCGACTTCTGATAATTTACATTAGCTCTAATGATAAAAGGGGAAAAATCTTGCACAACTTTAAGTAGAAATACAAGTGTGAGAAGGACACGCATACGAGCGAAGATGTGGAAGCGACATTAGCTCAAAGGTTGGAGATAGGAGAGTTAATGGAGGTTGCGAGAGTCAAAGTATATGAAGCCTTTACCTTCACTGGTAGAAAATAGAGATTTAAGTACAAGAAAAATAAGAGAGATACGAAGCCAAAGTGAGGATCACATTTTGCCTATATTCAAGAATAAGAATATGAGACCTTTCTAACAAATTATGTTCCTTCAACATCAAAGTTTGTTATTTAGGTTCACACCATTGGAGAATAACTATTTTTATTTCGAACTATGTAAGGTTCACACAACTAGGTTTATGATATATTTATTCGGTTTATGGTATATTTATAAGGAAGAACATTTATTTTTATGCGGACATCAAGCATGTGGAGAAGGTTGATAACAAGCCAACTTTAAGGATGGCAAAGGAAAAATCTTACATGATTGGTAAGTAGAAATACAATTGTGAGGAGGACACACACATATAGCCAAGACGAGGATGGGACATTAACTTTAAGGTAGAGAGAAGAGTTCGTGGAGGCTTTTAGGACTCGAAGTAAACCTTCACTGGTATCAAATAGAGATTCAAGTATAAAGACAAAGGCGACACGAATCCAAACTGAGGATGAGGACGTTGGAATAACGTAAGGATGTGAATATAAACTATAAGAAGAAGAAGGATAGCAAACCAAGGTGAGGAGGTCATATTAGCTATAATGATGGAAGGGAAGAATCTTCCACAACTGGTAAGAAGAATACAAGTGTGAGGAGGACATGCATACGAAACCATATTAGCTATAATGATGGAAAGGGAGAATCTTCCACAATTGGCAAGAAGAATACAAGTGTGAGGAGGACATGCATACAAACCAAGATGCGGAAGTGACATTAGTTCTAAGGATGCTGAAAGGTTTTCATTTAGACTTTCAAGACTCTAAGCATGAGACTTTCACTAGTATCAAATAGGGATTTAAGAGACAAGGGGGCATACGAATCCAAAATATGGATGAGGATGTTGAACTAAGATTCTAGCATGAGAACCAAGAGGATATGAAATTAAAATGAGAATTAGTACGTTGAATTAACTCAAAGATTGTAAACAGAAAATAACCTATTAAGATTTTATAATAATTTACTCGAATGCCAAATATGAGAAGGGTAATAGCCAAGATGAGGAGACTACATTAGCTCTAAGGATGGAAAAGGGAAAATCTTGCTCGATTGATAAGTAGAATACAAGTGTGAGGAGGGCACTCATACGAAGCCAAATTTTGGATGCGACATTAGCTCAAGGATTGTAGAGAGAAAAATTCATTTAGGCTTTTTAGACACCAAAAATGAAACCTTTATTAGTATCAAACAGAGATTCAAGTATAAGCATCAAGTATGAGTAGTAGGAAGACAACAAGTCGAGATGAGGTGCCAACCATATTTGCTCTAGGTATAGAAAGGGAAAGGGAAAGGGGAAAGGGAAAAAAAATAGTTTAACTATTTTTTAAACTTCGATAAAATTTCATTATAATTTTTTTCATTATACAATTCTAGTCAAAAATCTAAGTTAATACTAGTTTTACTATTGTCTTGAAAAATTAGTTTATCTATTTTTTAAACATTGATAGAATTTTACCATAATTTCTTTAATTATACATTTTTAGCCAAAAATCCAACTTAATACTAGTTTTACCCTTGTTTTCAACTTTAAGAACTCTAAGCAACTCTTGAGGCTATTCCAAATAGATATTCGATTGTTGTTTCAAAATCTTGCATGACTCGTAAGTAGAAATACAATTGTGAGGAGAACACACACATACGGAGCCAAGCTGTAAATGTGACATTAGCTTTAAGGTTGTGGAGAAAATATTTCATAGAGGCTTTTAGGACTTGAAGTATGGAACCTTCACTGGTATCAAACAAAAATTCATGTATGAGGACAAGGGCAACACAAAGCCAAACTAAGGATAGGGGCGTCGAATTAACAAAATGGTTATCGAAAGAAAAATTGCCTTTTAAGATTTTATAATAATGCAAGGACGTGAATATGAAGTATAAGCAGGAGGACAAGCAAACTTAGATGAGGAGTTTATATGAGCTTTAATTATGGAAAGGGAAAGTTTTGCAAGACTGATAAGAAGAATACAAGTGTGAGGCGAATACTCATACGAAGCCGAGAGGAGGATGCGACATTAGCTCTAAGGTTTGCAGAGAGTTCATTTAGGTTTTTAGGATTTGAAGTATGAGACCTTTAAGGACGCGAGCATCAAGTATGAGGAGGCCACATTTGCTCTAAGGATAATAGAAAACAAAAATCTTGCACGGCTAGAATGTAGGAATTACAAAAGTGAGGACACACATAGGAAGCCAAGATGAAGATGTGATATTAGCTCTAAGGTTGTATAAAGAAGAGTTCATGGACGCTTTTAGGACTCAAAGTATGAAACGTTCATTTGTATCAAATAGAGGTTCGAGTATAACGACTAAAGTGACACGAATCCAAACTAAGGATGAGAACTTTGAATTAACTCAATGGTTATTGAAAGAAAAATAGCCGATTAAGATTTTATAATAATGTAAGGATGATAATATCAAGTATAAGGAGAAGTAGGAGCCCATGATAGTTTTAATGATAGGAAGGGAAAATCTTGCACGACTGGTAAGAAAAATACAAATGTGAGGATACACATTCGAAGCAAAGATAAGGATGCGATATTAGCTCTTAGGTTGTGTTAAGAAGAGTTCATTTAGGCTTTTAGGCCTAAAGTATGAAAACTTTAAAGATGCAAACATCAGGTATGCGAAGGCTGATAACAAGCCAAATTTAAGGATGGAAAGGGAAATTCTTACATGACTTGTAAGTAGAAATACAAATGTGAGAGGAACATACGCATACGAAGCGAGGATGCGATATTAGTTATAAGGTTATGGAGAAAAGAGTTTATGGAGGCTTTTAGGACTCGAATTATGAAACCTTCACTAGTATCAAACAGGGAATCAAATATGAGGACAAGAGCAACACGAATCCAAATTGAGGATGAGGACGTTGAATTAACTCAATGGTGTTATCAGAAGGAAAACAACCTATTAAAATTTTATAATATTATAAGGATGTGAATATCAAGTATAAGGAGGAGGATAAGCAAGCCAAGATAAAGAGGTCATATGAATTCTAATGATGGAAAGGGAAAGTCTTGCACGACTAGTAAGAAGTATACAAGTGTGAAGAGGACACGTATACGAAGCCATGATGTGGATTCGACATTAGCTATAGGGTTGTGGAAGGAAGAGTGCATTTGGGCTTTTAAGACTTGAAGTATAAGACCTTTAAGGACGTGTACATCAGGTATGTGGAGAAGGTTCATGGCAAGCCAAGTTTAAGGATGGAAAGGGAAAATCTTATCTGACTCATAAGTAGAAATACATGTGTGAGGAGAATTCTCGCATACAAAGCCAAAATGAGGATGCGACATTAGCTCTAAGGTTGTGAAGAAAAGAGTTCGTAAAGGCTTTTAGGACTCAAAGTGTGAAACCTTCACTGGTATCAGACAAAGATTCAAGTATGAGGACAAGGGTTCCAAACTTAGGAGTAGGACGTTGAATTAACTCAATGGTTATTAAAAAAAAAACAAGTTATCAAAATTTTATAATAATATAATGACGTGACTATCAAGGATAAGGAGGAGGATGAGCAAGCCGAGATGAGGAGGCCATATGAGCTCTAATGATGGAAAGGGAAAGTCTTGAACGACTGGTAAGAGGAATACAAGTGTGAAGGGGACATGCATATGAAGCAAAGATGATGATGTGACATTAGCTCTAAGGTTGTAGAGAGAAGAGTTTATTTGAGCTTTTAGGACTCTTTAACTATGAGACCTTAAGGATGCAAATATCATGTATGTGGAGAAGGTTGATGACAATCCAACTTTAAGGATGGTAAGGGAAAATCTTACATGAATCGTAAGTACAAATATATAGCAAAGATGAGGACACTTTTAAGGCTAGAAATATGAAACCTTCACTAGTAACAAATACAGATACAGGTATGAGGACAAGGGCAACATGAATCCAAACTGAGGATGAGGACGTCGAATAAACTCAATGGGTATCAAATGAAAAATAGTCTATTAAGATTTTCTAATAATATAAGGACGTGAATATCAAATATGAGGAGGAGGATAAGCAAGCCAAGATAAGGAGACCATATGAGCTCAATCGATAGACAGGGAAGGTCTTACATGATTGGTAAGAAGAATACAAAGCCAAGATGAGGATGTGACATTAGCTCTAAGGTTGTAGAGAGAAGAGTTCAAATAGACTTTCAAGACTCGAAGTATAAGACCTTCATTGGTATAAAATAGAGATTAAGGAATAAGGATACAGGGGGATACAAAACCAAAATAGGGATGAAGATGTTAATTTAACTCAAACATTGTAAACAAATATAGGACTTCATTGGTATAAAATTTTCATAAGGTTGACCAGGTAGCTCGGTTGGTTTTCGATGCAGCTCATCGTACCACTTATGTAAGTGGTAGGTCCTAAGCTGGCCGTCCTACCAAATATACACCAAATAAGTGATGGGTCAGGTCCTAGGTTAACTGACCTAAAAATTTCACACTAAGTGGTACACTGGTCGGTTAGCCTACCACATGAAAATTTTCTAAATTTTCACAATTTCTTTTTTTAGATATTTGAACACGAAACATAGATTCAACTTAATCTAATGTATTTTTTTTTATAAAATAAACAGTAGCATTTAGATCTATACTTTGACGAAAGCAAGTTTGTTGCATGGATTTGATGAATTTACGTACTTTTCAAAGAGTAGCCAAATGTATTTGCCTTAGGTTCTTAAAGTTGAAGAGGAGGGTAAAACATGTATTAAAAGTTTAGGGTTTATTAAGGGCGAAATTCAATTTTTTATCTGAATTATGTAAGGACGCAAGTATTAAGTATGTCGAGAAAGTGGACAACAAGCTAAGATAAGGAAGCATGTAGGACTTGTAAGTACAAATAAAAGTGCGGGGAGGACATGTGTACGAAACCAAGGTAAGGATGTGACATTTGCTCCAAAGTTGTGGAGAGAAAAGTTCATGTAGGCTTTTAGGTATCAAACAGAGATTCAAGAATATGGAGAAGGGGGATTCGAAGCCAAAGTGAGGATGAGGACATTAAATGAACTCAAAAGTTGCAAAAAGAAAATGCAGTGAGATTTTATAATACTGTAAGGACATAAAGCAGGACGCCAAGAGGCTCCATTATGGGCGGCCTGGAACTGATTTCGGATGAAATGATTCCACTTTAATGCGTGGCCTCTGTTGGGAACCTAATTACAAGAGTTTAGCACCGCAGGCCCAAAGGAAACAATACAGAAGGCAGCCCAGGGAGTATGAGTATTGGCCCAGCTGAGAACAAAAAAGAAGACCAAATGGAGGAGGGCAGTCTGGACAAAGCACCCAGGCAGCTGAATTAATGGAAGCTTCTTTTCCAGAATTTTACAGTGGTGGGGTCCATTGATAGTTAGCAGGCAGCACATAAAATGGGAAAAAAAGCTTGGATGAGGACAGAATATGTTGGATGAAGTTTTGAGTAGCAGAATAGGATTGGAGAGGGCTGACTCTCGGAACTCAGCATTCCTTAGCTTTATTTTGATTTCTGTTATTGTTCTGGTTGTTGTTTTGTGGAATTCTTACTGGATTTGTTGATGAATTTGTTGTTGAATTTGATTTTGTGGATTGGAGCAATATTGCTGGAACATTATTTCACCATGGATATGGAAATGGAATAGAAAACTTGCTTGATTTTTATTCAAATAGAAAGCTGTCAAAATTACAATTTTATGTTACATATGAATGAAAATGGAGAATAAATCAATTTGTTCTTCCTTTGCTTGGTTGTGGACGAATGCTTGTGAGATTAATTAGTTGAGTTGATGCTGGAGAGAACCTTGAACTTGAGACTGCAGGAAGAGGCTGAATCTGGAAACTGGCTGGAGGAGCTGTTGAGCTTTGCCGGAACCTTCAGTTAGCTGGAAATCTTAGCCATTTTTCCAGGTCTGTATCAGCCTCATTTTAGGTAAGTTATTTTGTTTACGTCATAAGCTTCTTCAATTTCTCATGGCATTTTGTGCTACATTTGTAGTTACTTTTTCCAGTTCCTCTTACCAATTATGTTCCTTTTCCAAAGTCAATATTTTTCTTTTTCTTAGTTTAATTAATTTATACCGAAAAACTGTTGTTTATTTCTTGCGGATCAATTTCCTTTGCTGTTACATTTTCTTTTCATTTTTAGTCCATTTGTAAAATATGCTTTATGTTATTGAAAGAACCTGAGTTTATTTTTGGGCTTTGATAGTTGACATGAAACTAGCTGGAAGACTCACGGAGCAGCCGTGGATAGTGCTGCTTGCATGTTAATTTATGTTGCTGTATATTCTGTCATAGAAAGTTTTTGTATCATTTCCTGTTTAATTGTGCTTCCTGTTTATTCTTTTATTCTCCTTTGCTACTTTGGTTGCTTCTGAGAACATTTCAGCCCCAGCGAACCACACGGGCTGCATATTTATTTCCTTAGCTTATATATAGTTGTTTGTTTTATATCTACAAATTTAGGTTCAGTTAAAGTATTAAATCACTGTTCATCTGAATCTTGTGTTTCTGTAAGTTATTTCAGTTTTTTATTTGATTTTATTATTTTAAAGCCTTGTGCTTGTTGAAGCAGCTAAATTCTAGTTGTTTAATATGCCTCTACCACGTTCTTTTGATCTTATTTCTTTTTGAAAGTGTTTACTTTGTTTATGGGCCTTATGATGTACAACTTGTGTAACACATTATATAAATTGTATGTGGAAGCCTTAATCCTAATTATTGAAGTGCATAGTGTGTAATAATCCCCTCACTTTTGTAAATTGTTTGGATTGTTTACCCATGCTTTTTCATTCTCCTTACTTACGTTATTTTCTATTTGTAATTGACTTTTGCTACATCAATCAGGTTTTGTTTTTATGCTTTTTATAAAAACATTATGGCGTTGTCAATTTGGTCGTTGGTGTGGGAATGTAATTGTCCTCGAGTTTTCTCGACAAAATACCATTTAAAAATTTCCATGTTTGATTGTTTTCAATGTGACAGACCAGTGTTATGCCTAGGTGTGCAGGCCTGTGGGACAGAAATCCATATGAACTTTGATCTTTTTATTTTCCTGACATGTATTTGTCATTTGCAGCTACCTATCAGAATACTCGAGGAAACCAGTGCGAGAATGATCCAAATAATACGACAGTGCGTAGTTGTCTTCATGTTGATACTAATTTTTTTGTTTATACTCAGACTGACTTGTCAACTTCTTGAATTCAGATATTTGTTGGTGGCTTGGATCCTAGTGTTTCAGATGACATTTTGAAATCAGGTTTTGGTCAATATGGTGAGTTAGTTCATGTGAAAATTCCAGCAGGAAAACATTGTGGTTTTGTATAGTTTGCTAACAGGTAAATAGTGAACCATTTGTAATTTTGATTTATTTCCCTTTTTCAATATTGTCATCTTGATTTTGGTGTTTCATATGATGTTTTTAAGAGCTTGTGAGGAGCAAGCCTTGTCAATGTTGAATGGAACCCAATTAGGAGGGCAATACATTCAACTTTCATGTGGAGGTAGTCCTTCTTACAAACAGGTTTCATATCTATAATCATGCCTTTCATCACTTGTTTCTTTAGTGCATGTTGTTCCCCTATGTTTGAAAATTAGTAGTGCTAATCGATACATTGACTTAGGATCAGCCTGATCAAGCTCAGTATGGATATGCACAAGGATATGAGGCATATGGATATGCACCTCCACCCCAAGACCTGAACATGTATTATGGGGTTTATCCTGGATATGGAAAGTACCAGCAGCCAGGGGCATACCAACAACCACAGCAGGTGAGTTTTGTCTGGCATAGCTAAGATTGCCTATTCATTGTTGAATAGTTTAGTACATTTCTGGGGAAATATTATTTTGATTTACTTATTATGCTTGTGCATTGTGTAGTGATCAGTCTATGTTGAGATGTTAAAGTTAGTGTTGGCATGATCAGTCGAATTTTAAGGTTCGGATGGCTTTTTAACGTTGCTGTGTTTGGAGTTAAGAGTATGATTTTCTTCTCTTTTTAATTCTATGTTTTTGTTTGTAAGGTTGGTTGTATGTTGAAGCACTATAGGTTGGGGTTTTAACACGAGCATAGAGGCTTTCATTTGATAAGTTGGTGTAGCTGCCGCTTTACTCTTTGATGTTATTTGTGTACAATTTGCTATTTTAATTATCTTATGTGATGTGCTTTCAACTTTTTATATTGCTATTTTAATTATCTTATGTGATGTGCTTTCAATAAAGTTAAATATAGTGAAGGCTGAAGTGATTATGAAATAATACAAAAAAAAGAAAAACTGACTGAGAGCTTTGAAGTAATACCAAATAAACTCATATGAATCAAATTCCAGAGGGGTAAATCTGAAAGTCGTATTGCTCCACATCCTCAAAATCCTTCAGTCTTTGCTTTAGCTCGGACAGTGGCCGCCATAATTCCAATTTGTTGAAAGTCTTAATGTGCCATAGATCTTCAGGAAGCTTTCTCAAGTAAGCACAAGAATTGATAACTAAACATTCGAGGTTTGGCATGGCTCCTGTTTCCATTGTCCACTTTTCTAGCCACAGCATTGATTTCAGATGCAAAACCCTGAGCTTTAAGAAACCACCGGAAGTGGAAGCCAACTTTCTACCAATATAAGAATTGTGATTCTGTTTGAGGATTATAAGATGTTGTAGCTTCTCCAGTGTTGGCACGGGATCAGCCTTCAGTTCAGTATTTGACATGCTCAGTTGGGTCAGTTGTGGAGGAAACTGATACTCAGCTTAATTGCTGAGATCATTGAGTTCTCACTTTTATTCACCAGCTTCAATGATTCAAGATTGAGTGGTTTACAGAGGCTTTCGGACAGCGTAGATTGATATGAACTCAAGTTTAAATGTACTCGAAGACTTGGAAGATTAGGCAGTCTGCTCAGTATACCTTGAGTACAACTACTGGGGTGTAAGGTTGATAAGAAGTTGAGATTTTCCAGAGAGTTACAATATTTCCCAGGATGTGCAGGCAATTTGATGAGCTTAAAATTCAGACGCCTCAGTTTGTGCATCTTCCAAATATCATCTGTTGTATCGTCTGTGGAGCCATTTGGCATGTCCAGAGTGTACAGTCTGGGAAGATTGTTGCATAATTCTGAAAGAATTCTGGCGAGGGAAGGAATATTCAACTTTAAGTACCTCAGAAGAAACAAAGTTCCTATTCCAGTGGGATATTGTTGGAGAACCAGAGCTCCCAAATCTAATAGCCTGAGTTTGAAGTTTTCAGAAACGTGATTATCTGGGCCAGATTGTTGCTTTTCGAGCCAAGGCAGAACAGTGAAGAGAGATATGGGGCAGAGTACTTTGAAGGTACAAATATGCTGGCATCAAAATGAATAGAGAGCTGTTTAAATCTTTTGAGTGGCGGCTCATCTTCAATTTTAAGTTGAACATGGATAAACTGCACCTTCTCAACCATGATGCTAAATAGAATATCCCGGGTATAACCATTAATGTTGTATGTTTTAATTCTACCTCCAGATGTTCTCTTTTCTACTTGAACAAAGCCCGTGGCTATCAGCTCTTTCAAGTACTCCTCAGCTGTTGCCTCACTGTTATGATGAATGAAACCTTCAGCAATCCAAAGCTGATACAAGTGCCATGTGAATATCTCAAAGCCTTCAGGAAAGACAGCAAAATAAAGAAAACAGGGTTTCAAGTTCAAAGGTAGATTCGGGAAACAGTAAGATGTAATCCAGCAGAGCGATGGCAAGTGTATTTTTTTTGCTTCAACACAGTGAAGATACAGCTTCGAGAAAAGATCTTGAATATCCATCTCTGACAACAAACCTGAAATGCATAAGATGTCTAAAGGCCACCCTCGACAAAAATTTCTCAGTGAATTATTGACAGCCTCGATCTCAAGCTGACTGCCCTCTTTGATAAAAACCCTATCAAGTAACATCTCCTGACTGTCTTCTTCAGATAGTCGCCCTATATCAAGATGACAGGCGTCCCAGTTTGTACCAACATTAAAATCTTTGGATGTTATGAGTACTCTACTTCCATTATGATCAGTTGCTTTTTGATATCCCAGATTTGTGGATTTAATTCATCTGTTTTTTATGAAATTGCCAATAAGGTTGTGTCGATGTTCCCTTATGAAAGAAGTCATATGTTCAAAATCAGTTTGAATCTTCCGAAGCACTTCCTTAACTTCATCCGGCAAAAAACCTTCATCTCCTGCTGATAGCGTTTTCAGCCTCTGTGAAAATACTACAACGTCCATGTCTCTAGAATCATATAATTTTAAGTTTCAGAAGTTTAAGCTCGATCTGTTGTGCCCAGATGGACTCAGAAGGCATCCCTTCAATTCGAAGGCATGACTTGATCATTAGAAATGACTATCGTATTTCAGTTATGTTTGGTAGAGCACTTGACCAGCTTCACCTGTTGCGTTCGTTGTATTTCTTCCAGTTTTCTTCTAATAAAACTACTGAAATTATTTTAAAATTGAAGACTGAACAATAATGATGTATATTCTAATATATGTATCTTTATCATCACCATACTTTAAGGGGGCTTTAGGTCTGGGGAATGTTTTATTACTAAAAAAACAAAATTATTTTGAAGATTATTAGATATAAATTATTAATATATTTGATAAAATTTAATAAAAATGGACAGATATAAATAATTATTGTATTTGATTAAAAGTAATAAAAGAATTCTAATATATTATTTTACTTAAATACCCTTATGTTTAATTATTTTAAAATATTCTTATATTATTTGTTATATTAATTAAAAATAAAATTATTTTTACCCTTTAAAAAATTAATAAATAAGGATATAATTATATTAAAATTAAGATGACCTCTTTTAATATCTAAGGTGGAGGTGGTAATCAAATTATCTCTTATATTATTTATCATATTATCATTAGTAATATAAGATTACTGTAACTTTTTTTTATTTATAAACCAAACAAAATAAAATGACTAATAAAAGATAAATTAAGAGAGTAATTTTTATAATCCTTTAGCCAAACGTCTCCTAAAAGGGCATTTTATCTACCTGACCAAACATGTAGAATGCCGGTTGTATTTGGAATCCAACCTTAGCAATGGTACAAATAAGAACAACAAAGTCATGATTTAAAAAAGAATTAAAGATTATAAACATTACTTTTTTTTTTTTTGTTTAACAATTTGTGAAGTGAAATGGACATGTATAATTGATATTTTCTGCATTAGAATAGGTTGTAATTCTTGTAGTGATATGCTAAAATTTATCATCTCAAGAGGGCAAGGAATCATTGATATTGAATACCAACAAGGGATACTCATATTTTTGGAATGTTATATTATGTTGTATGTGTATGATTGAAGTCTTAAGTTAATGCATGCTCTAATAGGCATGGTTAATGACGCTTTTCTTCGAAGGCAATACTTCTCGAGGGAATGTTACAATTCTTAACCAAATGAACCAAAGTGCAATGCTATGTGATATTTTCCTCATTCAACACAATAACAAATGATATTCTTAATATGATATTTCATGGTCATAATTTCAGTTTTAATCCTTACTAATAGTATTATAACTAATAATTTTATCCATAATTTGGCTTTCACATATTTCTTAATCAACATGCAATCTCTAGCATCAAAAATTTGTTACACGTTCATCAAAGCATGAGAAAACATTAAACCCTTATTTACCTCTATTCTGACCATAGAGTTCGATGCCAGAAACTTCTTCTTGGTCATCGGAAATCCTCTTCCGATGGCCCAAAATCTTCTATGCTAAACAGTTAAAGTTTAAATATGGGATGAGAATAAAATATGATCAGAATCCATTGAAGAATATCTATATCATCCACATGAAACACTTATGAATAGACATGCATCCTTCATGCACAACTTATTATTAGGTCAAAATTCCAAATTTTCAACATCACTTGGCCAATGTTTTTCCAATCTCAAAACCATCAAATAATTTAAAACATACTAAATCGACAGTGTTGCAATTATAATAAGGGAGTTTACTATATAAACATTCATAAGGACTTTGGTTGCTAGTGGGGGAATACTATTCAAGACATGAGGCAGAGATAAAAAAAAGCATGGATAGTGCTTAGGATGTATCTATGTTTGTGTTATGCACATTTGTTTTTCAAAAGGTACTAAGACAAGACCTATAAACGATGGTACCATGTTGAGAGAGAAAGTTAAGAATTTTAGTATCATTATACCCCATGGCATTATCATTTCTAAAAGTTTTTAAGACACAGGAGAATTGAATTCTCACAAAAGCAACAAAGGCCACATAAATCTTTGGTAACTGAGAGCGTCGTGCTTACATTGTGTTCTTCTTATTCATTGATCATAAACTGCATGTTCGCATAAGCAAAGTGAATGCTGGTTCCAGCGGAAGCACCCTGCTATGAACCAGACAGCAGAAAGCTCCGGCTTAAACCCTTCCAGGATTCTGAAGTTGCGGCTGAGGACACTTGAGAGACAGCATGTCATATGTCAAAAGCTGTCGTCGATAAAGGAAATCAAACTTGTGTAAATAAACATCCTGACTATGAGTTCTTCCGCACAAGACAGCATCGTTAGATTTCCTTTATTTCTATAGTCAGTTGATGATGTAACAAGGATGTTACTGAAATATCTTCAGACAGAAACTAGCTAACCTCTTGTTCCTTCCATGGATTTTTTTTTTTTGCCCCTAACTCTGGAGCTTTGGCTTCATTTGTGAATAGCCGTGTATGATTTTGCCTATAAACTCTGTGAAGGGTGCGAAGCTCTTTTCGATGCTGTAATTATCTGTATGTTCAATTCTACTTTGTATATATAATGGGTTCTCCTACAAAGTGTAATCTTTTCGGATTCGGATCAAACATTAATTCAATGAAAAAATCACTCAGGTCAGATTGGTATACTATTTAAATAAATGATAAAAATAAGGGAAATTATAAAAAATGACCAAAATACCCTCTCACTAAGCAAAAATGCCCAAAGTTACTATTTTCAAGCAAAAATGCCCAAATTCACTATTTCTAAGCAAAAATGCCCATGACTTTTTCTAAAATACCAAAATTACCCTTCCCCTCATTTATATAAACCCCCCTCACTCATTATGAGCGGTTAAATAAAATTTTATTAAAATTAGGGGGGCATTTTGATATTAAACATTATAAGAGCATTATAAATTTCTCAATAAAATTTTAGGAATAGATAATTAAGGGGTCAAATGAAATGTTATTAAAATTGGGGGGCATTTTGATAGTAAATATTGTAGGAGCATTATAAATGAAATTTTAGGTTTTTTCTAATTTTACCGTTTTACGATATATAGACTCATATTTTTTAAATTTCTAAAAAAATTTTCGATTGTTGTCATTCTTGGGTATTTCAACTTTTAGAATTCGAATTTCAGTTTTGTTTTTTCGAATTTCACTGTTTTACGATATATCGACTCGTATTTTTCAGATTTTTGATGAATTTTTCGATTGTTGCCATTCTAGGGTATTTCAACTTTTAGAATTCGAATTTCAGTTCCGTTTTTTCGTATTTTACCGTTTTATGATATATCGACTCGTATTTTCAGATTTTCGAAGAATTTTTTGATTGTTGTCATTCTAAGGTATTTCAACTTTTAGATTCGAATTTCAGTTTCATTTTTTCGAATTTTACCATTTTACGATATATTGACTCATATTTTTAAGATTTTCGAAGAATTTTTTATTGTTATCGTTCTAGGGTATTTCAACTTTTAGAATTCAAATTTCAGTTCCGTTTTTTCGAATTTCACTATTTTACGATATATCGACTCGTATTTTCCAGATTTTCAAAGATTTTTTCGATTGTTACCATTCTAGGGTATTTCAACTTTTAGAATTCGAATTTCAGTTTCATTTTTTCGAATTTCACCGTTTTACGATATATCGATTCGTATTTTCCAAATTTCTGAAGAATTCTTCGATTATTGTCATTCTAAGATATTTCAACTTTTAGAATTCGAATTTCAGTTTCATTTTTTTGAATTTTACCATTTTACGATATATCGACTCGTATTTTCTAGATTTTCGAAGAATTTTTTGATTGTTGTCATTCTAGGGTATTTCAACTTTTAGAATTGAAATTTCAGTTATACCCTAGAATGGCAACAATCGAAAAATCGTTTCAAAATCTGGAAAGTACGAGTCGATATATCCTAAAAAAGTGAAATTCAAAAAAACAGAAATAAAATTCAAATTTTATACGTTGAAATACCATAGAATGTTAACAATCAAAAAATCAATCGAAATTTTGGAAAATACGAGTCGATATATCCTAAAACAGTGAAATTGAAAAAAATGAAACTGAAATTCGAATTCTAAACGTTGAAATACCCTAGAATGTCAACAATCAAAAAATCGTTCCAAAATCTGGAAAATACGAGTCGGTATATTCTAAAACAATCAAATTTGAAAAAACGAAAATGAAATTCGAATTTTATACGTTGATATACCCTAAAATGTGAATAATTGAAAAAACGAAATTGAAATTCGAATTCTATCAGTTAAAATACATAAGAATATCATTAATCGAAAAAATCATTCAGAAATCTGGAAAATACGAATCAATATATCATAAAACGGCAAAATTCGAAAAAACAAAACTGAAATTCAAAAGTACGAGTCGATATATCCTATAAATGAAAAAACTGAAATATTGAGTGAAATTAGGTCATTACATCGTAAAATATGTCCGAAAGGTATAAAAATCAAAAAACTTAATCTCAAATTCGAAAACTATATATTGAAAAAACTTAAAACAGAAAAAACGGATATAAAATTTGAAAACTACACGTCGAGAAACCCTAGATGTGAAAAATATCAATTTACCCCCTGAGAAAATTTATATTACAAACAAGTCCAATATTTATCCCTTGCCCCCTCAGTAATTTTTGAATCTATTACCGCCCCTACAGTTTCAAAAAAGTTAATTTTCACCCCAACCCACACTATTCACCAGCAGCCCACTGTCACATGGCAAATTTTAGAAACGCCTACAATGGACTAAACTATGATGACCAGATCCCTAATGTTTTAAACAAGCCGCTTAACCCCCCTAACCCACTGTCACAGTAGGAGTGTTCGTCATGACAGTGGGAAACTGTCGGACTATCAAATGCTTCGGATGCATTTTTTGACCAAAAATCGGTCATTTTGGCCTCCAATTTCAACACAAATCGAATCTACATAGGGTATAACACAAAACCTCTCAACAAATTCAACGAAAACAGCCAAGAATCAAAACATATTAAGCATTGTTCAAAATCGAAACCCTAAAGTTTCAAACAGCAAAATCTCACTCAAATCTCAATAATATGAACAATAACTTGATTCAAACAAGACTACGGAAGATATACTAACCTTCTTGACCATTTTCGGTTGCTGGAAAGCAAGAATATCGTCGAAAATCAGCTTGACAGTGGACAGTGAGAAAGTGGGCGATTTTTCTTTGGATTTGTACAGTGATAGTGGAAGTTTCACAATGGAAAATATGAAAATTTGTCTTGTTTATATATAAAGGTAGTTTCGACATTTCACAAAAATTGGGCATTTTTACTTTAATCTGAATTTTTTGAGTAATTTCACTTAAACCTCCTTACTTTTGCCTATTGTTTATAATTTCCCTATAAATAATGTTTAAAATAATTTTATTTATTTAATTACTAAATATTATATCAACATTTTATTTTTATTAAATTGAATTTTTGTTAAGGTGCACACAACCGACGCGCACTACCATTTGACAATATTAACAAAGAAAATAATTGGCCAGGTAAAAGAACCGTTAGGAAGCCCTAGCCTCAGTTCGCCTATAAATTCAGTTCAGTGACATTCAATTGTTCAATCTTTTTTCCTCTTCTTTTTTTCAATAATCTTGAGTTTGTATTCCTTTTAACGGTTTTCTTTTTTGTAATGAAAAATTAATTTTTTCTTGTAGGGAACAAGAAGACTGGATTTTTATGGAGAATGGGGCAAGATCTGGGTTACATGGAGGTTGGTCTATCTTCCTTCCTTTTTTTTTTTTTTTCTTTTCAATAATCTTGAATTTAAGGTTGTTTTACTAGGCCCCTGATAATGTAAAAGAAAAGGCTTTCAGTGTTTTTTTTATTTAATATTCAATGTAATTGTTCTTGGTGTCTACTCACTAACCGAACGGTTCTTTTTTATTTTCTATATGAGTTTTGTTCAATCGAATAACAATGCATTTGATATTTTTAACTTTTCCCTCTTAATACACTTCTTTTTCAATTAAATTTCTCTAAGAAATCTTGGTGTTCATAGACTACAGATTTCTAGAATATTACTGTATATCCCGAAATTATAAATAAAGAGCAAATTTCATTTTAATTACTTTCTTCAAGTTGCCTCTACTCCATCTTTCATATTTTATAGCATCTTATAGTGTTGGAAAATGGGTAAATTCACGTTTTTTTTCTTGTTTTAGATGTTATAAAAACAGTTTGGCTACAAAGAAAGTTGGGGTTCCATTTTTATATCTTCCAAAAAGTTCAAATCCTTTACGTTCAAGTCAAACTGGGTTATGTATTCAATGATGCATAATCGGATAATTGGATCCACAACTATGTAAAGTAGTAACCAAAAATGGTAAAAATACGAAAGGAGCCCCAGATGGTCCTCCATGTTCCAGGCTGGAATCTTCCCCGTAACGGCACATTGATTATGTCGGTGATCACTGCTACCTGCAAAGGTTGAATGATTCATGTTATTGATCTGACTCATAAAATCAGGTAATATCCTTGTAGATTGTTGACTTAATTCTATGTTTTAATTGGAAGGAATCGATTTAAAGTCTGTTTCTGGAAATGGGTTTTTTCTGTTTTCCAATTCAATGATGTTTTTTTGTTTTTTAATATTTTTTTTAATCTTTATAGTCAGTGAGTACAAGTTGTTTCTGTTATTGATATGTTGGTAATTTTTTATTTTATTACTATGAAATTAATGAAGCCAGTCTATTTAGTCATTTGAATGTTATTTTTGTCCCTGGAATTCACTTATGCTAATTGATAATTAAAATTCTGTGTAGTATGTCATTTTATATATTATCACCTTATCTATGGTGCTTTCCCTGAATCCCTGACTTGTAGCATTCTTTGCATTATGTTTGTCAACAGTAAAAATGGCCATATGTTACTGTTTCAAGGATGACGGGATTTAATAAATTTTTCATATTCCTGCATAAAGGAAAAACATTCTCATATGTGTTTCTTTTTTTAAACCTTGCTTAATTAGGTGTCTTATTGAATCACATTAACAAGTTAGAATCTTTTGTTCATTGCTTGAAACTTTGATGATTAATGAATCATGGTGGGTGGGCTTGTTTTTTCTTAGTGTTTCTGTACTGTGAATTTCTCAAGCATCTGTATTGAGATTCATTGAACTTTTATAGTCGACTTAGTGAACGACAATATTGTTTTCTTCTTTTTCAGCCAATTTTTTTAATTATCTATCAATCATTGTTTTTTGCATTTTGTAACTTAATTAATGGTGATATTATGCTATTAAAATATATTTTAACGGTTTTATTTATTACAATATAATTTAAATTTATAACAATGAATAAAATTTGTAAAACCATATTGTAAATTATTAATAATTTAGAAATTAGAAAAAAGAAAACCATACAGAGATATTAAATTGTTTAATAGAGAGAAAACCATATTATAAATTGTTCAAGGACCTAGTAAACAACCTTAATCCTTTTTCAATTACAGGTTTTTTTCCATTTTTCAGTTTGACTCTTTATTTCGGTGTTTGTATCTGGATTTTCAGCAAGGAAGCAGAAAAAATGTTCATTCATTTTGTGTTGATTTTGCAGCTTAAAAGCAGTTTCAAGCAGTTGCATAGCTGGGCATGTCAAGGCAACCATTAGAGAGAGCGTTCATTTCTTGCTTGAGAAATGGTCTCATTCTTTGCAATGCCATTAACAAGATCAATCCAGGCGTTGTAGCCAAGGTGCATCATTTACTTTTTAATATAAAAGATTTTTGAGGAAAGGGGAAGTAGGTTAAGAAAGTGTTTTCTTTTGTTTTTTTTCTATGTTGATATGATCAAAACGCTAACCATGTTAAATTATGTTTGTACCTTACTTTCCGTAGTATTTTGTTACAATTACTAAGTGTGAAAATTTTAAGTTATATGTTATTTGTAGAATCAGGACACAAAATAATAACATTCATGTATACTAGGGTAGTTGAATATTTTTTTAATAGGTTGAGATTAATGAAGGGTTTTGGCAAGCAAATGGAAATGTTAAAAGAGTTTCCATTTTCTTGCCGTATTTTGAGCAAATGCAGTGTACAAGTATTGGTTTTTATTGCTATTAATGTTAATTGTTTTGCTTATGGTAAATATTACAAGGTTGTGGAGAATATTTTGTATATACCATCAATTGGCAAGGAAGCTTAACCACTACATGCGGATCAGTTGTTTGAGAATGTGAGGAACTTTTTGGTGGCAGTCAAAGAGTTGAAGCTACTAGCTTAAGCTTCTGATCTTGAAAAGGTAATTCAAATTCTAATGTACATATGTATGTGGAAATGAACATATATTTGGTATGTGAGTATTGATATACATACGAGTGTATTAATTGGTTTTGCCTTTTTAAATATACTTTGAAGTTTGGTTCAACAGCGAAGGTTGTAGACTGCATTTTAGCCCTGCAATCATATCATGAATGGAAGCAAATGAATAGTGGGAGTTATCGGCAATCACATCAGGCTTTTGTAGGCACTTGGACATGTTTACACTTGGACATATCTGTGGTATACCTTTTTCTGCTTTGTGTTAATTAATACAAACAACTTTATTTAATATTTTTATACTTTATTTAGTAACAATATCATTTAGTTTTTCAAATAAATTTCAGCTTGTACATAACTTTTTTTTTTATAGGTTGTCTGGTGATGCTGATTCATTCGTCAAGGTATTTGCTGAAAGTATGGTTGGCGTATACATATGCATACACGTACATACACATACATATGCATATACATATACATACACATACATATACGTATACGTATATACATATATATACATACACACACACACATACATACATACTTATATACACATAAATATGCACATACATACATATATACATACACACATACATACATATACATATGCACATACATACATATATACATAAACACATACATACATACACACATACATACATATGCATACATATCCATATATATACATACACATACATATACATATACATATAAACATATACATACGCATATGCATACACATACATACACATACATATGCATATACGTATATACATATATACATACACATACATATACATACATACATACATATACATACACATACATATGCATACATATACACATATATTCATATGTACATATACATACACATACATACATACAATACACATACACACACACACACACACACATATATATATATACATCCACAAACATATGCATACGTATACATTTATATGTATGTACATGCTCATACATATTTGTGCATTACTTTATGTGGTATTTTGTTACAATTACTCTAAGTTGTGGAAATTTTGAGTTATGTGTTATTTGTAGAATTATGACACAAAATAATAACACTCATGCATAATAGGGTAGTTGAATATTTTTTTATTAGGCTGAAATTAATGAACAGTTTTGGCAAGCAAATGGAAATGTTAAAAGAGTTTCCATTTTCTTGTTATATTTTGAGCAAATGCACTGTACAGGTATTGGTTTTTACTGCTATTAATGTTAATCACTTTGCTTATGGTAAATATTACAAGGTTGTGGAGAATATTTCATATATATGATCAATCGACAGGGAAGCTCAATCACCACCTACGGATCAGTTCTTTGAGAATGTAAGGAGCTTTTTGGTGGCAGTCAAAGAGTTGAAGCTGCCAGCTTAAGCTTCTAATCTTGAAAAGGTAATTCAATTTCTAATGTATATATGAATGTGGAGATGAACATATATTTGGTATGTGAGTATTGAACTACAAACAAGTGTATTAATGGTTTTGGCAAGTAAATGGAAATGTTAAAAGAGTTTCCATTTTCTTGTCGTATTTTGAGCAAATGCGGTGTACAGATATTGGTTTTTATTGCTATTAATGTTAATCGTTTTTCTTATGGTAAATATTACAAGGTTGTGGAGAATATTTCATATACACAATTAATCGGCGGGGAAGCTCAACCACCACCTGTGGATCAGTTCTTTGAGAATGTAAGAAACTTTTTGGTGGCAGTCAAAGAGTTGAAGTTGCCAGCTTAAGCTTCTGATCTTGAAAAGGTAATTCAATTTCTAATGTATATATTTATGTGGGGATGAACATATATTTGGTGTTGATATACAAACGAGTGTTTTAATGGTTTTGCCTTCTTAAATATACTTTGAAGTTTGGTTCAACAACGAAGGTTTTTGATTGCATTTTAGCCCTGAAAGCATATCATGAATGGAAGCAAATGAACAATGGAAACGGTTATCAACAATCACATCAGACTTTTGTAGGCACCTAGACATTATGGTATATCTTTTACTGTTCTATGTTAATTAATACAATAACTTAATTTAATATTTTTATACTTAATTTATTAGCAATATCATTTAATTTTTCAAAGAGATTTTAGCTTGTACATAGCCTTTTTCTTTTTATAGGTTGTCTAGCAATGTTGATTCACTCATCAAGGTACTTGCTGAAAATATAGTTAATGTAATGGAAAACATTGACAAGAATCATTTTTCTTCCTTTTGTAAAAAAAGATAGGTAATATTCAGATTTCTTTTATCTTGTTTGTAATCTATTGTTATAGATTAATTGTAGAGCTAGATTTGTAGAAGCTAATTTTATTTAATTTTTTTCACTTATATCTTTGTCATATAGGATTCATTCAAGTTAATTAGTATGATACTTTCAAGTTGTTCAGAAGTTCTCTAAGGTGAGCCAAATTTCACTCAACAATAACTTTAATTTTTTTATTGCATGCTCTGATACCCGTAAGATTTTCTTCCTTGTTGATGCATTTTAAAAAGCAAGAAGATGGTTGGTTTATATGTACGTGTGTGTATATATATATGTATTTTTTTTCTTCGTTGATGACTTGACAATTGCATATCAAGGCAACTGTTAGATCAAGTGTTCGTTTCTTGCTTGAGAAATTGTCTCATTCTCTGCAATGCCATTAACAAGATCAATCCAGGTAGTGTAGCCAAGGTGCATTGTTCGTTGTTTTTTTTAAAGAATTTTGAGGAAAGGGGAAGTAGTTTAAGAAAGTGTTTTCTTTTATTTTTTTTTTCTATTTTGATATGATCAAAACCCTAACCATGATAAATTATGTTTGTGCCTTACTTTCTGCAGTATTTTGTTACAATTACTCTAAAGTGTGAAAATTTTGAGTTATATGTTATTTGTAGAATCAGAGCACAAAATAAAAACATTCATGTATGCTAGGGTAGTCAAATATTTTTTTTTATTAGGCTGAGATTAATGAAGGGTTTTGGGAAGCAAACGGAAATGTTAAAAGAGTTTCAATTTTCTTGTCGTATTTTGAGCAAATGCAGTGTATAGATATTGGTTTTTATTGCTATTAATGTTAATCGTTTTGTTTATGGTAAATCTAACAAGGTTGTGGAGAATATTTCATTTGTACAATCCATTGGCAGGGAAGCTCAACCACCACTTGCGGATCAGTTCTTTGAGAATGTAAGAAAGTTTTTGGCAGCAGTCAAAGCGTTGAAGCTGACAGCTTAAGCTTCTGATCTTGAAAAGGTAATTCAATTTCTAATGTATATATCTATGTGGTAATGAACATATATTTGGTATGAGATTATTGATATACGAGATTGCAAAGAATATTTCATATGTACAATCAATCAGCAGGAAAGCTCAACCACCACTTGCGGATCAGTTCTTTGAGAATGTAAGGAATTTTTTGGCAACAGTCAAACCGTATAAGCCGATAGCTTAAGCTTCTGATCTTCAAAAGGTAATTCAATTTCTAATGTACATATGGATATGGTGATAAACATATATTTGGTATGGGAATATTGATATACAAACTAGTGTATTAATTGGTTTTGACTTCTTAAATATACTTTGAAGTTTAGGTTAACAGTGAAGGTTGTAGATTCCATTTTAGCCCCGAAATTATATCATGAATGGAAGCAAACGAATAATGGGAACGGTTATCAACAATCACATCAGACTCTTGTAAACACTTGGACATGTCTATGATAAGTCTTTTACTGTGTAGTGTTAATTAATTCAATAACTTTATTTAATATTTGTATACTTAATTTATTAGCAATATCATTTAATTTTTTAAAGAGATTTTAGTTTGTACATAGCCTTTTTTTTTTATAGGTTGTCTAACAATGTTGATTCACTCATCAAGGTACTTGCTGAAAATATAGTTAATATAATGGAAAACATTTACAAAAATCTTTTATCTTCCTTTTGCAAAAAAATATAGGTAATATTCATATTTCTTTTATCTTGTATGAAATTTATTGTTATAGATGAATTGCAAAGCTAGATTTGTAGAAGCTAATTTTATTTAATTTTTTTCACTTATGTCTTTGTCATATAGGATTCATTCAAGTAAAGCAATATGATCTTTTTAAGTTGTTCAGAAGTTCTCTGAGGTGAGCCAAATTTCACTCAACAATAACTTTAATTTTTTTATTGCATGCTTTGATACCCATAAGATTTTCTTCCTTGCTGACGCATTTTAAAAAGCAAGAAGATGGTTGGTTTATATGTACGTGTGTGTATATATATATATATATATATATATATATATATATATATATATATATATATATTTTCTTCCTTGATGCCTTGACGGGTGCATATCAAGGCAACTGTTAGAGCAAGTGTTCATTTCTGGCTTGCGAAATTGTCTACAATGCCATTAATAAGATCAATCCAGGCACCGTAGCCAGGGCGTATTGTTCACTGTTTTTTTTAAAGAATTTTAAGGAAAGGGGAAATAGTTTAAGAAAGTGTTTTCTTTTATTTTATTTTTTTTCTATTTTGATATGATCAAAACCCTAACCATGATAAATTATGTTTGTGCCTTACTTTCTGCAGTATTTTGTTACAATTACTCTAAAGTGTGAAAATTTTGAGTTATATGTTATTTGTAGAATCAGGACACAAAATAAAAACATTCATGTATGCTAGGGTAGTTGAATATTTTTTTTTATTAGGCTGAGATTAATGAAGGGTTTTGGGAAGCAAACGGAAATGTTAAAAGAGTTTCCATTAGATATTGGTTTTTATTGCTATTAATGTTAATTGTTTTGTTTATGGTAAGGCTAACAAGGTTGTGGAGAATATTTCATATGTACAATCAATCGGCAGGGAAGCTCAACCACCACTTGCGGATCAGTTCTTTGAGAATGTAAGGAAGTTTTTGGCGGCAGTCAAAGCGTTGAAGCTAACAGCTTAAGCTTCTGATCTTCAAAAGGTAATTCAATTTCTAATGTATATATGTATGTGGTGATGAACATATATTTGGTATGTGAGTATTGATATACAAACGAGTGTATTAATTGGTTCTGGCTTCTTAATTATACTTTGAAGTTTGGGTCAACAGCGAAGGTTGTCGATTTCATTTTAGCCTCGAGATTGTGTCATGAATGGAAGCAAACGAACAATGGAAACGGTTATCAACAATCACATTAGGCTTTTGTAGACACTTGGACATGTCTGTGGTATATCTTTTGTTGTTCTATGTTAATTAATACAATGATTTTATTTAATTTTTTTTTCTTAATTTATTAGTAATATCATTTAATTTTTCAAAGAGATTTTTGCTTGTACATAACTTTTTTTTTTTTATAGGTTGTCTAGCAATGTTGATTCACTCATCAAGGTACTTGTTGAAAATATAGTTAATGTAATGGAAAACATTGACAAGAATCTTTTATCTTCCTTTTGTTAAAAAAAGACAGGTAATATTCAGATTTCTTTTATCTTATATGAAATCTATTGTTATAGACGAATTGCAAAGCTAGTTTTGTAGAAGCTAATTTTATTTAATTTTTTTCACTTATGTCTTTGTCATATAGGATTCATTCAAGTTAATCAGTATGATGATCCTTTCAAGTTGTTCAAAAGTTCTTTGAGGTGCGCCAAATTTCACTTAACAATAACTTTAATTTTTTTATTGCATGCTTTGATACCCATAAGATTTTCTTCCTTGCTGCTGCATTTTAAAAAGCAAGAGGATGGTTGGTTTCTACGTACGTGTGCTATATATATATATATATATATATATATCCTTGATGCCTTGACAGGTGCATATCAAAGCAACTGTTAGAGCAAGTGTTCATTTATGGCTTGAGAAATTGTCTCATTCTCTACAATGCCATTAACAAGATCAATCCAGGCAGTGTAGCCAAGGTGCATTGTTCACTGTTTTTTTTTAAAGAATTTTGAGGAAAGGAGAAGTAGTTTAAGAAAGTGTTTTCTTTTATTTTTTTTTTCTGTGTTGATAAGATCAGAACCCTTACCCTGATCAATTATGTTTGTGTCTTACTTTCTGCAGTATTTTGTTACAATTACTCTAAAGTGTGAAAATTTTGAGTTATATGTTATTTGTAGAATCAGGACACAAAATAAAAACATTCATATATACTAGGGTAGTTGAATATTTTTTTTTATTAGACTGAGATTAATGAAGGGTTTTTGGAAGCAAATAGAAATGTTAAAAGAGTTTCAATTTTCTTGCCGTATTTTGAGCAAATGCAATGTATAGATATTGGTTTTTATTGCTATTAATGTTAATCGTTTTGTTTATGGTAAAGCTAACAAGGTTGTGGAGAATATTTCATATGTACAATCAATCAGCAGGAAAGCTCAACCACCACTTGCGGATCAGTTCTTTGAGAATGTAAGGAAGTTTTTGGCGGCAGTCAAAGCGTTGACGCTAACAACTAAAGCCTCTGATCTTCAAAAGGTAATTCAATTTCTAATGTATATATGTATGTGGTGATGAAAATATATTTGGTATGTGAGTATTGATATACAAACGAGTGTATTGGCTTCTTAAATATACTTTGAAGTTTGGGTCAACAGCGAAGGTTGTAGATTGCATTTTAGCCCCGAAATTATGTCATAAATGGAAGCAAACGAACAATGGAATCGGTTATCAACAATCACATCAGGCTCTTGTAGACACTTGGACATGTCTATGGTATATCTTTTGTTGTTCTGTGTTAATTAATACAATAACTTTATTTAATTTTTTTATACTTAATTTATTAGCAATATCATTTAATTTTTCAAATAGGTTTTAGCTTGTACATAGTCTCTTTTTTTTCTTTATAGGTTGTCTAGCAATGTTGATTCACTCATCAAGTACTTGCTGAAAATATAGTTAATGTAATGGAAAACATCGACAAGAATCTTGTATCTTCCTTTTGTAAAAAAAAGACAGACAATATTCAGATTTCTTTTATCTTATATAAAATCTATTGTTATAGACGAATTGCAGAGCTAGATTTGTAGAAGCTAATTTTATTTAATTTTTTTCACTTATGTCTTTGTCATATAGGATTCCTTCAAGTTTTTTAGTATTATCTTTTCAAGTTGTTCAGACGAACTTATAACTAAGTTCCTTGAGGTGAGTTTGATTTCTCTCAACAATAACTCTAATTTTCTGATTGCATGCTTTGATACCTATAAGGAGTTTTGCTTACTTCCATGTTGATGCCTTTTAAATTAAATTACAACTAGATAATTCTCAAGTAATCTTTTTAGATTGCAACTGATAAGACTTTACAAATGTGTGCCTCTTAAAATTTTTATAAAGCAAAAAGATGATTTATATGTATGTCCAGTGATGTTGAATCATACAAATAACTCTTTTTAATATTTTTATGCTCAATTTAGTAGCAATATCATTTAATTTTCCAAAAGGTTTTTAACTTGTACGTATCATTTTATTTTTATAGGTTGTCTAGTGATGTTGATTTACTCATCAAGGTATTTGCTTCATATATAGGTCGCATAAAGGGAAACATTGACAAAAATCTTTTATCTTCCATTCATAAAGAAAATATTCAGATTTTTTTAATTTTGTATGAAATCAATTGTTATAGATGAATATAGGATTGCAAAACTAGATTTGTAGAAGCTAATTTTCTTTTAATTATTTTCATTTATGTCTTTGTCATATTAGATTCTTTCAAGTTAATTAGTATGATCCTTTCAAATTGTTCAAAAGTTCTCTGAGGTGAGTTTGATTTCGCTCAACAATAACTCTAATTTTCCAATTGCATATTTTGATACCCATATGTTTTTCTTCCATGCTGATACTTTTTAAAAAGCAAGATGGTTGGTTTATTTGTATATATATGCATATGTATATACATGCGTGTAAACCATCTTCGTATACATATGCATATACATACCTACCTACATAAACATACACATTAGGGATGACAATTTAAGCTCGACTTTAGGGGCCCCAACCTTAACGGGAAGGGAATTCCCTAATAGAAACGGGAAAGGAAATGGGAACAGGGATAAAAAAAATAACCGCAATCGGAGACGGGTAGGGGATGGGGATACATGTGTCCCCTCCCCGCCCTTATCCTCGTTCTTTTATATTAATATATTTATTTAAAATATTAATAGATTTTTATAGTTTTAAATTATTTATGTTTTTTAAATTTATTTAGGATTTTGTTGTGCAAATTAAAATAGTTAATATATTATATTTGTGATATTTGAAATAATGGATTAATTTTAATTTTACTTAATTTTGTTATTTAATATATTTATATTGTGTTTATAAAATATAAAAAAAAAAAATTTTTTCTGGGTATGGGGGGTTGGGATTTTTCTCCGAGGGAACGGAGAATCGTTTTCATCCCCGTAACGGGGACGAGGATTGAGATCTCCTCCTCGTTGTCGTCCCTAATACACATACATGTATATATGCCTACATTTCTACATACATATACACATACATATACATACCTACATATACATACCTACATATACATACACATATATATACATGCATACATATACATACCTCCATTTATACATACATATACATACGCATACGCATACGCATACATACACATACACATACACATACATATACATATATACAAATACATATACATATAATATAAATATACATACACATACGCATGCATACATTCACATACATATTCGTACACATACATATGCTACACATATATACATACACATGCATAGGCTTGCATATACATATGCATACATATATATACACATGCATATGTATATGTATATGTATGTGTGTATGTGTGTATACTCGTGAAGAATCATTAGTAAACCACAACAAGAAATCAGAGAGAAACAAAAACATAGATGCGTCTACCACTCTGAACATGGCCACTAAGAAGAAGGAGCTCCTGTCCACTGCCCTTAAGAGAACCAGTGACCAACCCTTTGTTTTTCCTCATTCACTTCAAGTTTAAACTCATGTTTATATGATTTATTCAAGTCCTTATTTTTTCGTACTCTGTTTCAAGATGTTCTTCCAGGAGATTCCTGGTGATGTAACTTTTCATGTTAGAGGAACTTCCTTTTCATTACATAAGGTGTGATTCCTCTCAACTCTTGCTTTTCAGTTTCAAGTCAATAAGTGATATGTTTACTATTTTATCTCCTACAATAATGGCAGTTTCCATTAGTCTCAAAATGTGGATACATAAGGAAGCTGGTATCTGATTCTGGTGAAGCTGAGCTTCTGTTATTGAAGTCTCTGATGCTTTGGGCGGGGTAAGGGCAGAGGCATTTGAACTTGCAGCAAAATTCCGCTGTGGAATTAATTTTGAGATCAACACAGAAAACATTGCCCTGCTTAGATGTGCGACAGAGTATCTTGAGATGACTGAGGGCTATGTAGTTGGAAATTTGGTTGGAAGAGCTGACGCTTACTTGAACGAAGTAGCACTCAAGAGCCTTGCAGTAGCAGTTACCATTTTACATATGTCAAAGAGCCTACTTCCAATTGTAGAGAAAGTAAAATTGGTGGTCGTGGCATAAATGCAATAGCATACATTGCTTGTAAAGAAAACCAGTTTTCCATGTCTGGTAGAGCTGAGAATGGTACTGAGGAAGCAATTTCAACCATGGCATCTCATCCAAGGGCCATTATTGATTGGTGGGCAGAAGATTTAACTATTTTTCGAATCGATATCTTCCAACGGGGTTTGATACCAATGATGGGAAGAGGATTTAAACAATATGTTCTTGGTCATGTACTTGTGCTGTATGCACAGAGATCTCTTCGAGGTTTGTTGAGATCTCAACCCAGAAATTGAGTTGCTTTAACATATTGTTGGTGAATTGAACCTGAAATTCTTTTCTGATGCAGGAAATATTTGTAGAAGGGAGGAAGAAAATTGAGCCTTAACAAGAACATGAAAAGAGGGTTGTCTTAGAAACAATAGTGAGTCTTCTGCCAAGGGAAAAGAATGCATTATCGGCTAGCATTCTACTAATGCTGCTTTGATCTGCAGTATATCTTGAAACAACAGTTGCTTGCCGACTTGATTTGGAGAAGAGAATGGCCTTGCAATTGGGACATGCTGTATTGGATGATCTATTGATTCCTGTGTATTCTTTTACCAGGGATACATTGTTTGATGTAGACAGTTTAGCGGATCGTGTTTCTCCCACAATAAGTGATATGGAATGGGTTGGGAAGCTAATGGAGAACTACCTTGCTAAGATAGCCTCCGATTGAAACTTATCTGTCGCGAAATTCATTAGTCTTGCTGAACTTATTCCAGAGCAATCAAGGGTAATAGAGGATGGGATATATAAAGAGCCATAGGCATTTACCTCAAGGTGCATTATGTTCAATTTGATCAATCTTTTGCTTTAATATTCACAGGCTTATCCTACTCAAAGTGACCTGGAGAGAGAGAAAGTTTGCAGCTTGATGGACTGTAAGAAGCTTTCTCGAGAGGCCTGTGCTCATGTCGCACAAAATGACCAGCTCCCCTTTCAAACGGTAGTTCTAGTGCTTTACTATGACCAACAGCACCTTCACGATGGTATTAATGGGCTACCTACCTATACACATACACATACATATATATATTCATACGCATATATACACATACATATGCATATACATATATACATACACATACATACATACATACATACATATATATATACACATACACATACACATACACATGCATACATATACACACATACACATACATACCTATAGACCTACATACACATCCACATACTTGCATACCTACATATATACATATACATACACATACTACATACATACATGTATACATATACATACACAGACATACATATACTTGCCTACATACACATACACAAACATATGCATACATATACATATAGACATACATATACATACATGCATACATACATACATTTACATACCTGCATACATATATACATACATTTACATACCTACTTATACACATACACATACATACCTACAAACCTACATATATACATATATATATACACATATTACATACATAAATGCATACATATACATACATAGACATACACATACACATACATATGCATACATACACATACACATATATACATACACATACATACATACATTCACATACATACATACATATATACATACACATACACATGCATACATATACATATCTGCATATATACATATATATATAAATATATAAATACATATAATATATATATATATACATGCATATACATATATACATACATACATACATACATACACATACATACATATGCATACTGTAAAATACTGAAATTAATAGTTTTATTTTCCTTAATCTTTACTGTTACAGAGATACATTTATATACATATTAGGTATTCCGTATTAGGAATATGAATATTTGATTCCTATATTTGATTCTTATAATTAAGCCTTATTTACTAATTTACAGATTCTGCAACACTCCCCCTCAAGCTGGAGCATAAATATTAATCATGCCCAGCTTGTTACAAAGATAATCAATTCGAACCCCATTTATAGCCTTAGTGAAAATATCTCCTAACTGTTCTCCAGTCTTCACATATCCTGTAGAAATAAAATTCTGTTGAATCTTCTCTCGAATGAAATGACAGTCAATCTCAATATGTTTAGTTCGTTCATGAAACACAGGATTAGAGGCAATATGAAGAGCAGTTTGATTATCACACCATAATTGCACTGGTAACGATATCTGGAAACCCACTTCAGTCAAAAGTTGATATACCCACATTATTTCACACACGGACTGAGCCATAGCTCTATATTCTGATTCTGCACTAGATCGGGACACAACATTTTGCTTCTTGCTCTTCCATGATACCAAATTCCCTCCCACGAAAACACAATAACCAGTGGTAGACCTTCTATCTATCTTGGAACCTGCCCAATCTACATCTGAGAAACATTCAATATTAGTGTGACCATGATTTCCATACAGTATGCCACGTCCAGGAGCCCCCTTCAAGTAGCATAGAATTTGCTCTAAAGTTACCCAATGATCAACCGTCGGAGATGACATGAATTGACTTACAACACTGACAGAGTATGCAATGTCAGGACGAGTCACTGTAAGATAATTTAACTTTCCCACCAATCTTCTATACTTCTCAGGTTCTTCAAACGGTTCACCATCTTTTGTAAGTTGGAGATTAGGAGTCATCGGAGTGCTACATGGTTTAGCTGCCAATTTACCTGTCTCAGTCAATAAATCAAGCACATATTTTCTCTGAGATAGAAAGATACCTTTTTTACTTCTCGTCACTTCAATACCCAAGAAATATTTCAACCCTCCTAAATCTTTTGTTTGAAACTGAGTATGAAGGAATGATTTGAGAGAGGAAATCCCTATAGTATCACTTCCAGTAATGATGATATCATCAACATAAACAACTAAAAGAATACTACCAGCTTCAGACTGTCTATAGAAAACTGAATGATCACATTTGCTTTTTATCATGCCAAACTTTTGAACAGCCTCACTAAATTTCCCAAACCAAGCACGAGGACTTTGTTTCAAACCATACAGGGATTTGCGAAGACGACAAACCTTTCCATACTCCCCCTGAGCAACAAACCCAGGTCGTTGCTCCATATATACTTCCTCTTGAAGATCACCATGCAAGAATGCATTCTTGATATCCAGCTAGTGTAAAGGCCAATTATAAGTAGCTGCCAGAGAAATAAATAAACGAACAGATGTTAGCTTAGCAACAGGTGAGAAAGTATCAGAGTAATCCACCCCATAAGTTTGTGCATATCCTTTAGCAACCAGGCGAGCCTTAAGACGAGCCACTAATCCATCCGGATTAACCTTAACTGTAAACACCCATTTGCATCCAATGGGTTTCTTGCCTATAGGGAGATTGACCAAGTCCCAAGTACCATTATCAGCTAAAGCATGCATTTCATCTATCATAGCCGCACGCCAACCAGGATGAGATATAGCTTCATGAGTGGTAGTAGGAATAGAAATAGAATCGAGTGATGCAACAAAGGAACATGAAATAGGGGATAAATGACCATAAGAAACAAAAGAAGAAATAGGATAAGTACACTGTCTTTTACCTTTGTGAAGGGCAATTGGTAGATCAATGTCAGTAGAAACTGGATCTGACGAAGAGACTGGTTCAGGACATGCATCTGGGGTTTGTTGACATCGGGAATAGACTTGTGTAATGGGTGGTCTGACAGGGTTTGATTCTTCAGGTAAAGAAGGTTCTGAAGAACTAACAGTTATAGGGCGAGATGAGGTAACAGTATACACCAATAAATCATCATCCTCCCTCGGAATGGTGTAAGCAGGAGAAGTGGAGAAGAAAGGAATATTCTCCAAAAAGGTAACATCAGCAGACACTAGATATTTGTTTAAGGTCGGACAAAAGCACCTATAACCCTTTTGAAGACGAGAGTAGCCAAGAAACACACATTTTAAAGACTTGGGGTCTAGTTTGGTGACATCAGGACGAATATCACGAACAAAACAAGTACTGCCAAATATTTTAGGTTCAATAGGGAATAAAGATTTATTTGGAAAAAGAACATTATAAGGAGTCTGACCTTGAAGAACTGAAGATGGCATGCGATTAATCAAAAAACAAGATGTTGAAACAGCATCAGCCCAAAACTGTTTGGGAACTTGTATTTGAAACAAGAGTGCTCGAGCTGTTTCAAGCAGGTGTCTATTTTTTCTTTCAGCTACTCCATTTTGAGATGGGGTGGCAGCACAAGAAGATTGATGAAGAATGCCATTATTTTTCAAATATGACTGAAAGGATTCAGAAAAGTATTCCTTGGCATTATCACTACGTAAAGTCTGAATAAAAACATTGAATTGTGTTTTTATTTCAGCATGAAAGGCACAAAAATGCGAAAACACTTCAGAACGATTTTTCATTAAGTAAAGCCAAGTCATACGAGAATAATCATCAACAAAAGTAACAAAGTATTTAAATCCAACTTTAGAAACCATAGGACAAGGACCCCAAACATCTGAATGAACTAACTCAAAAGGAGAGTTAGCTCGTTTATTGACTCTAGACCCTGAAGACAGACGATGATGTTTGGCAAACTGACATGACTCACAATTAAATGAAGATATATGACGAAACTGTGGACATAAAGTCTTCAACACTGGTAGAGAAGGATGTCCCAACCGACAGTGAGCTTCGAATGGGGTCAAAACACTAGAACAGGCAGCAGACCTTGGTGTTTACATATCTAGGATATAGAGACCCCCAGATTCATGTCCTCTACCAATAATCTGCTTCGTCGTAAGATCCTGAAATAAACAATGATTAGGGAAAAATGAGACACAACAATTAAGAGCACGAGTGAGTTTACTCACAGAGAGTAAATTAAATGAAAACTGTGGTAAACTCAAAACAGATGACAATGAAATTGATGGAGTTGGATTAACAGTGCCAGAACCAAGAATAGATGACATTGATCCGTCTGTTAAAGTAACACTAGAAGGGGATGTAAATGACTGAAAGGTTGAAAAGACACTAGGATTACCTGTCATGTGATCTGTAGCACCAGAATCAATGACCCATTTGGAGGAGGAGGAAACAAGACATGTATTTGATTTACCTGACTCAGCACTGGCAGTGATAGAAGTCGATAAAGACTTTAGTGAGTCTTGGTACTGAGAGAACTTGGCATATTCTTCTGCAGAAATCATAATAGCCTCTCCAGACAATGAACTGGTAGCAGTGTTAGTTGTTGCAACATGTGCTGATTGAGATTTTGAAGCACGATTTAGCAATTTTCTACAAGTGCGCTTTGTATGGCCTGGCTCATGGCAATAATAGCACACAATCCCTCCAGATTCCTGACTCTGATCAATCGCCCTGTCATGGTTACCACTGCTCCCTCCTCTATTACCAGTTTTATGATATGGACGTCCAGTTTCAGCACTTCGACTAACAAGAGCGCTATTATTCTGAAATGATGGGGTGCTTTCTGTGCGAAGTACCCTAGTAAAAGTGTCATGCAAAGATGAAATCTCAGGACTCGCAAGAATTTGAGACTTGGCAGTTTCGAACTCAGATGGAAGACCCGCTAGGAAGCTCATGATGGCCATTTGTTCTCGCTGAACTTGTTGAACCTTTACATCTGGACTAAAAGGTAACAACATATTAAGTTCTTCATAAGTCCATTTGAAATCCATGAAATAAGAAGTGATAGTCCTGTCTTGTTTCTTTGCACGATAGAAAGCTTTGCACACCTCATATATACGAGAAAGATTACCTCTTCCAGAATAAAAAAAATCTAAATATTCTATTAGCTCCTTAACCAATTCACAGTGATTAATTAAACTTACTACCTCACTTTCAATAGAATTCCGGATCTGCAAAAATAATCGAGCATCATCTCGCAGCCATGCTTGTCTAGTACCATCCACAGGAGGAGTTTGCGTAAGGTGATCATCTTTCTCTAGACTCAACAGATACAATCGAACCATTTTACTCCATTCTAGATAATTAGAACCATTAAGCTTATGTTCAGTGATTTTTGACATTACAGGAACCATCTCTGCCATGGTTATCGGTTTAATATCTGTCATAATAGTACTCAACACAGCCGAATAAAATCAATAGCGAAAAAACCCTTGCACAAATTGATTTCTGCAGTAACTAAGATCTGAAAACACTGCACAAGCGACACAGAACAGTGAAAAAGAAGCGAAAACCTGGTCAGAGAGAGAGATTCGTCGACGGCGACTGTTCCAGCGACGTCGACGACGCGTCCAACGGAGAACTGTGACGGAAGATTAGCGATCTGAACGATCGGCGTCGTCTGAGTCTCTCTGTGCTGGCGGTGAGAATCAACACGACACAAAACAAGGAGAACTGAGTGTTCGTTTTCAGAAGGAACAGGCGGCGCGTGTGGGTCACGCACTGAGCTTCCGGTGGCCGGATTCTAGACAACTGACGATCGGCGAAGCGCGCTCCTTTCTAGGACGGTGGTGAAAACTAATGGTCAGTCTACACCAATAAACTACGAAATTGCTCTCAAGGGCTACGAAATTGCTCACTCAGGCTAGAAGAAACTTCCGAATTTGCACACTAAGGCAAACCGGGCTCTGATACCATGTAAAATACTGAAATTAATAGTTTTATTTTCCTTAATCTTTACTGTTACAGAGATACATTTATATACATATTAGGTATTCCGTATTAGGAATATGAATATTTGATTCCTATATTTGATTCCTATAATTAAGCCTTATTTACTAATTTACAGATTCTGCAACACATACATATCCATATATATACATATGCGTACATATACATATACATATAAACATATACATACACATGTATACATACACATTCGCATATGCATACATGTACATACACATACATATGCATATACGTATATACATGTATGCATACACATACATGCATGCATACATACATACATACATATACATATATATACATACACATGCATATGCATACATATACACATATATTCATATATACATATGCATACACATACATACAATACACATATACATACACATACACATATATATACATATGCATCCACAAACATATGCATTCATATACATTTATACATATATACATGCTCATACATATTTGTGACTTACTTTCTGTGGTATTTTGTTACAATTACTCTAAGTTGTGGAAATTTTGAGTTATATGTTATTTGTAGAATCAAGACACAAAATAATAACAATCATGCACAATAGGGTAGTTGAATATTTTTTTATTAGGCTGAAATTAATGAACGGTTTTGGCAAGCAAATGGAAATGTTAAAGGAGTTTCCATTTTCTTGTTGTATTTTGAGCAAATGCACTGTACAGGTATTGGTTTTTATTACTATTAATGTTGATTCACTTATCAAGTACTTGCTGAAAATATAGTTAATGTAATGGAAAACATTGACAAAAATCTTTTATCTTCTTTTTGTAAAAAGACAGGTAATATTCAAATTTCTTTTATCTTGTATGAAATCCATTATTATAGATGAATTGCAAAGCTAGATTTGTAGAAGCTAGTTTTATTTAATTTTTTTCACTTATGTCTTTGTCATATAGGATTCCTTTAAGTTTTTAAGTATGATCTTTTCAAGTTATTCAAACGAACTTATATATTCGTATACACATATGCATACCTACATACATATACATATATACAGATACATATACATATAATATACACATATATACGCATACGCATGCATACATACACATATATTCGTACACATACATATGCTACAATATATACACATACACATGCATATATAGCATATGCTTGCATATACATATGCACACATACAAATACACATACATATGCATGTGTATGTGTGTATGTATGTATACTTGTGAAGAATCGTTAGTAAACCACATCAAGAAATCAGAGAGAAACAAAAACATAGATGCGCCTACCACTCTAAACATGGCCACTAAGAAGAAGGAGCTCCTGTCCACTACCCTTAAAAGAACCAGTGACCAATCATTTGTTTTTCCTCATTCACTTCAAGTTTAAACTCATGTTTATATGATTTATTCAAGTCCTTATTTTTCCTTACTCTGTTTCAGGATGTTCTTCCAGGAGATTCCTACTGATGTAACTTTTCATGTTGGAGGAACTTCCTTTTCATTACATAAGGTGTGATTCCTCTCAACTCTTGCTTTTTAGTTTCAAGTCAATAAGTGATATGTTTACTATTTTATCTCCTACGGTAATGGCAGTTTCCATTAGTCTCAAAATGTGGATACATAAGGAAGCTGGTATCTGAATCTGGTGAAGCTGATCTTCTACTATTGAAGTCTCTAATGCTCTGGGCAGGGCAGGGGCAGGGGTAGAAGCATTTGAACTTGCAACAAAATTCCGCTGTGGAATTAATTTTGAGATCAACACAGAAAACATTGCCCTGCTTAGATGTGCGGCAGGGTATCTTGAGATGACTGAGGACTATGCAGTTGGAAATTTAGTTGGAAGAGCTGATGCTTACTTGAACGAAGTAGCACTCAAAAGCCTTGCAGTAGCAGTTACCATTTTACATATGTCAGAGAGCCTACTTCCAATTGTAGAGAAAGTAAAATCGGTGGTCGTGGCATAGATGCAATAGCATACATAGCTTGTAAAGAAAACCAGTTTTCCATGTCTGGTAGAGCAGTGAATGGTACTGAGGAAGCAATTTCAACCAGTTTTCCTACACTTATGCTGAATGCACAGAGATCTCTTCGAGGTTTGTTAAGATCTCAACCCAGAAATTGAGTTGCTTTAACCTATTGTTGGAGAATTGAACCTGAAATTTTTTTCTTATGTAGGAAATATTTGTAGAAGGGAGGAAGAAAATTGAGCCTCAACAAGAACATGAGAAGAGGGTTGTCTTAGAAACAATAGTGAGTCTTCTGCCAAGGGAAAAGAATGCATTGTCCGCTAGCATTCTACCAATACTACTTCGATTTGTAGTATATCTTGAAACAACAGTTGCTTGCCGGCTTGAGGAGAAGAGAATGGCTTTGTAATTAGGACATGCTGTATTGGATAATCTATTGATTCCTGTGTATTCTTTTACCAGGGATACATTGTTTGATGTAGACAGTTCAGTGGATTGTGTTTTTCCACAACAAGTGATATGGAATGGGTTGGGAAGCTAATGGAGAACTACCTTGCTGAGATAGCCTCCGATTGTAACTTATCTGTCACGAAATTCATTAGTCTTGTTGAACTTATTCCAGAGCAATCAGGGGTAACAAAGGATGGGATATATAGAGCCATAGGCATCTACCTCAAGGTGCATTATGTTCAATTTGATCAATCTTTTGCTTCAATATTCACAGGCTCATCCTACTCAAAGTGACGTGGAGAGAGAGAAAGTTTGCAGCTTGATGGACTGTAAGAAGCTTTCTCGAGAGGCCTATGCTCATGCCGCACAAAATGACCAGTTCCCCTTTCAAATGGTAGTTCTAGTAGGGTTGGACTCGAGCTCGGCTCGGTCGAGCCCGAAACAAGCTTGGCTTGGCTGAGCTCGAGCTGGCTCGAGTTGACTCGGTAAATTTTTTTTAAATTTTTTATACAAAACGTCATTGTTTTGATAACGAAAAATGAGTCGAGTCGAACACGAGCCCGAAATGAGTCAGTCTTAACCGAGCTCGAACCAAACTCGAGCCGCCCATAGCTGGTTGCGAGCCGAGCTCGGCTCGGCTCGAATCCAGCCCTCTAGTTTTTTACTATGACCAACAGCACCTTCACGATGGTATTAATGGGCTACCTACTTATACACATACACATACACATACATATTCATACACATACATGTGCATATACATATATACATGCACATACACATACACATACACATACATGCATACCTACATATATACATACACATATTACATACATACATGCATACATATACATACACAGACATACATATACTTGCCTACATACACATACATAAACATATGCATACATATACATATAGACATACATATACATACATGCATACATACATACATACATTTACATACATGCATACAGTATTTCACAGTTTTTGGGAAAAAAAGAAAAGAAGAAAAAGGAAAGGAAGAAAGAAAGAAAGGAAAGGAAGGGAAAGAAAGGAGAGATAAAGAAAAGCAAAAAAAGGAATTTGGGACTCAAGATTTAGAGGTCCTCCCAAGAGTATGGTATAGTGAGTTATGAATAGATTTAGATAAAAATAAGATTAGTAAGATATAAGACACGCATGCATGCTATGATCTATGAGGGGGCATTTTACACTATACCGCCCACAGTAGGGCACGTCCGCAGTAGGACATAGACCCCTAGTAGGGTTCGTTCACAGTAGAGCTCAATTCAAATTCAAAATGGTGTAGTGAGAGAAAGGAAGAGAGCTCGAGCTTAGAAAGGTGTCAAATCTCTATAGTGAGCTTTCAGAAAGTATTAAAGAGACACTAGATGGGACAAAGTATGACCCAAATAGTAAAGAATGAACTAAATTATTCCCTCGATTTCTTATGAAGGTTATGATGTGGGGTTAAGTCCTGAGAGAAAGTTAGAATAGAAAATGAGATAATTTACTTAATTCTTTCCTCTTACTGAGTGTTCTTATCTCTCACTTCCTTCTCTTTCATGATTACAAGTACAGGTGACCATGGTAGCTTCAAGGCAGGGTTAGGTCAGCGAAAATAGATCCGGTTAGAGCAGGTTATCTTTGGTTTATATTACATACATACAGTCGCATGTTTTAGTTGACTTTTGACCTTTTTGATATGATTGTACAGTTGTATAGGATTACTCCATGTTTTCATATGCTTCTAGATAAGTTTTTATATGAGTATATACATCTTTTGTTTGCTTCCAGATTTTTAATTTTCTTAGAATAATTTTCAAACACTTTTAGTGATGCGCTCATTTTAAAGTATTTCAAAGAAAAAAAATAGACGCTCCGGATATTAATTCGTAACATTTCTCTTTTGGTGGGTAGTACTTTTTGGGGAGGGATGTTACAGTAGGTGGTTGCACTTGAACGGGGATGTTGGAGACTTAAAAAGTCTCACATCTAATAAATAAAATATAAGAGAGTGGTATATAAATGTGTGGATTGGATTTTAACATAAGTCAATTAATTTTGTGTAATATGGGCTTCAATTTTCATACTTGTAAGTCCAATATATGTTTTCAATATGGTATCAGAGCACAAGTTAAACGGCGGGTCTAACAGCCTAAAATATTCCTAGATACAAGTGACAACGTACTTAGTCAAAAACTAGCTAAGGT
Source organism: Mangifera indica (assembly GCF_011075055.1). Classification (NCBI taxonomy): domain Eukaryota; kingdom Viridiplantae; phylum Streptophyta; class Magnoliopsida; order Sapindales; family Anacardiaceae; genus Mangifera; species Mangifera indica. The sequence continues at coordinate 11,637,464 of NC_058155.1, forward strand.
TTTTGACTGAGTCAAACGGCAAGTCTAACAACCTAAGTAGTTACACTTGAGTAAAGATGTTGGAGACTAAAAGTCTCACATCTAATAAATAGAACATAAGAGAGTGATATATAAGTGTTGTGAATTAGACATTAAGCCAATTGATTTTGTGTAATTTGGGTTTCAATCTTCACACTTGTAAGTTCAATATATATTTCCGACAAAGATGAATAAATAACCAGAGAAGTTTTCCTGAATTCCCTGTAGCCGTGGGGAGCTTAGTTTTGAAAATTACTTACCATCATTAATTTTAAAATGAGTGAAGCCATCAAAGTTCATCAATGTTAGCAGAAGGCAGATTGAAATTAAATTTTGAAACACATCCTGGGAAAGGGTAATGTGCTGAAGATCAAGACTGTTGAAATTCCTGAAGCCTTTGCAAATCTCTATACCATCTTTCTTGCGTTTAAAAAATTCAAGCTCGACCAAAGTTTCAATGACAGACTTAACTATAATGCTATGTTGATTCCAAAAATTTCTAATTAAGGGGTCCAACAGAGTTCTAAGTAACATTCTTCAAGTCCGGTAATACTCTGCACTTTTTTAACAAGGAATCTGGCAATGCCACATAATCTTTAGCTGAGAGAACCTTTTAGTCATATAATGCACTGTTAAAGGGCCCTCTTCTAAAGGATGTTAAATGAAAACAATAAATTTTCAGCTTTGAGACACAAGCTGACAATGTAAACAGGCCCACGTCTGAAATTTCAAAAAATTTGAGGGACAATACAAAGACGCCGAACAAAGAGTCTCACTGGGCTCCGCAGTGAAGATACTTGCTGAAATAAGGACTTTTTAGCCCAAAGCCGAAACTATGACAATGCAACTTTTACAAAAAGAAGAAAACGAAGAGTTTGAAGATAGTTTTGATGATGGGACTGATGTTAACACTCATGATTCCTTCAACTACTTCGACGATAAGTCATCAAAATTTGACGAAGAAAATATTCAAGAGTTAAATTTTGATGATGTGAAAGTTCATGAAGGCTGCCTACAACATTAAGTTCCTTTGTCTTGAATGATACGGAAAACATGCACAACTCAGAATTGCCATACCATATACAATGGGTGCTTTTGTGAAGTTTAGGTTGATAAGTATTCTGTTCGGGGATTTGGAGGATTAATTAGAAGAAAGAAAGGGGCTGTGGCAATCCGCATCAATTATAAAGGAATCATAATGGTGTACATCTCTTCTCATCTCTCTGGTAAGTTCGTTTGCTCCAATGTGCCTTCTCCATTCCTGGCCAAAGCCAAGGTGTTTGCCCGATGATAAAGCCAATGTTCAACATGGGGTTCTCTGTTTGTGAATTAAATTGGTTACTTTCATGCAGCACAAGCTCGCAATGTGGACGAAAGAAATTCTCAATGCAGGCACATATCACACAAAATTTTCTCCAATAACGTAAACCTTTATGCAACGCGAGCCAGATAGCAATATGGTTGGGGGATCTCAATTACAGGATACAGAGTGATCTTCATCACAAAGTATGAAGACAGTCAATTTTTGTTATGTATTTGCATTTGTTTCCGCTTTGTTAAGAGCCAAAACCTGATGAGCACAATGGTAACCCTCATGTTAAAATTTGGTGCTGCCAATTTAAAAGAAGAGCTTTCTGAAATGTTTTGTATCAATTACAGCTGCTGACCAGAAAAGATCAACTGTTACAAGAGGCCAAAAGAGGGAAACCTTCAATGGATAATCTGAGTTCCATAAAATCAATGGGAGTTTACACTGTTACAAATCCATTAATCATATTTACAGTTCTGATCATAAACCAGTGAAAAAAATTACTTCTGTAAGACCTCTTGCGAAGAAATTAAGAACAAGGCATCTTCTTCATCTGTCAAGTTCACGTGGAATAGTAAACAGCAAACACTATCAAGTCTGTAAGACCTCGTCAAACAAAGCATTCAACGAGCTTGTGCATTCTAAGCCAACAGTTTCCCTGGCCATGGACCCTACTTGTGGGGATCGAACAGCAGTTGAATTCGGTAAATCGCAGCAGCCTGCAGATTTCAAAAACAATACTTTGAAAGAGTTTGAAGTGGTTTCACCTAATTAAGCCATCTCCGTTGAATTCGGCTAGTTTGCCATTGCCACCAAACAAATTAACAATAACATCATCAAAGTGGGATAACCAAATTGTGTGCTGCTGAGTATAGGAACTGAGGCTGAACCAGATTAACTTCAGGCTGTTAAAACTTAAAACTAGCAGAAATGGCGGTGCAAATCAACCTCAGAAGACGTGGGAAACATGTCATTATTGTTTAAAATAATAATAATGTTGATGTTGTTCATACAACAAGGATTCGCATTGACCCGTGATTTAGGCAATAATAAAAGTTTGCTTAAATGTGAACGGTCGTTATACTTAACCGCGTAAATGTGGAAGGCAGGAAAGACTAATACAAATCTTTTGTGTGTGGATTCTCAGAAGCTGGGTTGGATTTTCAACTAACACGTGGCCGGCGACTGATGTCGATGGGCTCGGCTCATGACTCAAGCCTCACGTGAGCATGACTCAAAAGTTTCATCTCCGAAGTTCTAAATTAAATCATCTAATGCTACAACATCTTTCCACCCGATTTTATTATTAAATAATTTTTTTTTTTTGGCATGAAAATTTATACTTTTCATTCAGTTTTAAATGGTTTAAAAAAATAATATTACTAAAGTAAAATAGCCATCTAAAAGTTAAAAAAAAAAAAATTATTTTAAGGATTTCACGTTAACAATTTAAACATTATAATTTTACCTTTTTTTAATAAATTTAAAAACTTGCAATTCAAGTCTAGAAACCTTATTTGTTACCATTAACAATTTATCTATTGTAACCAAATTTCAAATTCAAACTTTGACAATGACTCATTGATTTAAATAAGTAAGTCGAAACAATCTTAACGTTATTAAATTCTGACAATCTTCAACAAATAGAGATAAAAGAAATCAAAAAAGACAAAAGTTTACACAACATAAAAGATGACTTAAAAAATAAGAGTGTGAGATCACTTGTTACCGTACAAGAGATGGTAACAATTGTGGTAGGAAGGGTTATCCAAACTTGGGATAAAGTGATGGTGAAAGATAGTGACTATTAGTGGATGTAAGAAAGAACATGGCTTATAAGTCTACGAGTGTGGGGTGGCTAGTTGGGGTACGAGATAGTACTTTTAATTGTGGTAGACATCGATAAAATGAGTGATAAAAATGTGAGAGATATTAGGTGTAAAAGAGAGGATTACTTACAAGATTACTGAAATAAGGTGACTTGTTAAGATAAAAGGGTAGTAACTCAAGGACAACAGTTGTAATAATGGAGGGTCGACTGAACCACATAAGAAAAAGAAGATAAAAGTGAAAGATGAAGAAGAAAAGAGAATTTTAATATAAAATTGATATATAAAAAGGATATATTAAAATTTTATTAATTTGAATATATATAATATCTTTGAAAAGTAAAATACTAAATTAGGAATTTTCAAATTTACAATTTAAGTTTTAATTGGGAAAGGTTGATTTATACCTTTACAAGGCAAACCTTGAGAGCGAAAATGTTTAATTGCTCTCTAGCATTCTATTTTTTTAGTTTTTGAACACGTGCTCATTACACACATATATTTATATAATGAGGTAATAAACTTTATTCAATAAAGTATGACAAAGGGCTTATTTTTTTATTGAAATTACTTTTTTTTTCTCAAATTTTTACTTATTATTATTTAAAAACTTAAATATTCATTCATAAACTATCAAGATTAATCAAATCGGTTGATTTTAAAATTTTATCTTCTTTTTTCTTGAAATTTTAAAAATTAATAATTTTTTCCCATAAATTGTCTTTTTAACTTGAATGGTTGGTTTGAAGGAAAGATAGGGAGAGAGAGAAAATGCTGAGAGGGAGAAGCCGTCAGAGATGATGTTGAAAATTGAAAAATAAACCCTAAAAAAAAAATTATTTTTTAGAACTTAATCTAGAGAGGATATTGTTAGTTTTTAAGATTTTTTTGAAAAAAATGAGATAAAAATTTAATTTATTTTTAACATAATTAATAAAATAATAATTTTATCTTTAAAACTAATAAATTTAACCATTTATAAGTAAAATATATAATTTTTTGAAAGATAATAAATAAAAACTTAAAAAATAAGTAAATTTTTAGTGAGAATAAGACCTATGACCATAAAGTATTTATAAAAGGGCCAAAGGACTATTTCCCACCTAAAGTATGCTATTATCTCAAAGTTCCCAGATGTCTTCTCTTGAGAAGACGAAAAGCTTAGTCTCCAACTTTCCAAACAAAGGCGACGTCAGATTTGGGTCGATCGATGTTCTAGAAAAGGGAAGAGAGGCCGTCGAAGCATGTTGGTGCATCAAGAAAGCTTCGTTATAGGCAATGGCGTCGAGGATTGAAAATCAAACCTTAGGGAGGAATGCTACTTTTTAAAACTTGACCTAAGGGGAAATAGTTAGTTTTTAGGGGTTATGAGGAAAAATAGATTAAATTTGAATTTATTTTTAATATTATAGATAAAATAATAATTTTACCCTTTAAACCGTTAATTTTAACCGTCCATGGATGAGTAAATGAGATTTTAAAAATTAACGAGAGAAAAATAGCATACCTTGGATGGAAAATAGTCCTTTGGCCTTATAAAAGTTACAATAGACCCCCGTTAAAACTCAAACAAAAACATTGTAGATAATACATCATCTATGATAGAATGTTAATATATATTTAATTTAAAATTACTCCACCAAATCAATGCTATCTTTCGTGGTTAGCATGAGACACGTGGATCAAGATTGCTATGATCTTACACAACATTGACCTTTTCATCCTGTTTTTGGCAAATTTTTTTAAACCCCTACGTCGACTGGCTAAATTTGAAGTGCTTAGGCAGGCTTTGCATATATTAATACCGGAAAGATTGAAAAAGGAGAAAGAATAAAAGAACATTGTTGGGGGTCTTCAGCGTTCTTGTTGAAGAATTAGGAGGACCCCACATGGCTTCCAAATTATAGGAAAGCTAGTCAAAACTCAATTGGGTTTGATGATTCTTCGCCAGTCGGATTTGGGTTATCAGCACAACTATCCGTTTGTGTTTTTACGTTTTCTCAAAATTTGACTTTGAATTGGCTTGCAATTCAGGTACACCTCTATTCATTCTTTGCGTATTTGCTTTCTATTTCTTGTCATTGTGACCCATCTTCATTCTATTTTGATATTCTCGTTGCTGCTCTGATAGATTCTCCTCCGCTTTGGATTGAAAGCGCTTAAAAGTAAAAAGGGTCCCTCCGCTTCTGAATATATTGTTTTTGAATAATCTAGCGTTTTTTTAACGAGACTGTAAATAGGCCTTTTGAGGGAATTGGATCTTTATCTGATCTGGTTGCGTTCTGCTTCTACACCATTGTCGCAGGTTCTTGATTTGTCAGAGGTGAGTCATATTTCCACTAGTTTGATTCTTAAATCCTTTTATCTTTAGGGCCTGTAACAAAACGCTACATGTCGTAAATTTATAGGCATGATGAGCTGGAAGAATCTGTGTCTTTTATCTCATATATAATCTTAAGGTTCTGGCAACTTTTGATCTTTTTTTCACTCATTTGTTGCTCTAACCGTCTGGGCAACACAATGCCTGGTGGGTGGTGGATTTTTTTTGTCAAGAATTTTGTTTTCTTATGCTTATCGAAAGAAATGCCCTACTCCAATGTGGGAATCGACTGTGCATGAAATGGATATGGAAGTTTGTTCTAATGTTGGGAAAGCATTTTACTATTACGATAGCCCAATGGCTGTATATATTTCTGTGTTTTGATGGTGTTTATTTTCGTCAATCATTTCTGACTAAATTTTACTTTAGTTTCATAGACATTGATGGCTCTCCTGAGATTTTTGTCTTCAACTATTTTCTTCTGACACTATCTGATCTTGATTTTTCTATGTCCATCTGATGGAAATTTTTTTTTTTTTAAAATCCCATGGGCAAATTATCATTCTTTAATCATTACATTTATATATTAAAGAAGGTATTTTTGATGATTTTCAATATTTGATGAGAATTTTGGTTCAAGGTTTAGGTTTGAAGGTTGTGGTAATCACTCAGACTCATCAGAATCATTCTATGGGTTTAGTGCTTCATTTTTGTTTGTTTCTTTTAATTTGCTGATTTGCTTCATGGACAGGTAAAACCTTCATCGACTATGAGCAGATAACATTATGCATTATGGGTTGGTTTAACAAAATTTTTAAAGGCTCCAGCCACAGAATTTCAGAAGGGCGTTATCGTGGTAATTACGGAGAGGAGTCGAATTCCTATGCACCTTCAACATCAGGGGTAAGTACATACATTCTTCTTCTTCTTCTTTTTTTTTTTTTTTTGGTGTCAAACTTATAATCCTTTTGATGGGATTTGATTGTCCTTTCATTGTGCTTGCGCATGCTTCTTGCATCTAGTGATATCTCTTTACTGCTTCAGCTAAGTTAGATACTTAGATGTCTGATGTCCGATGTCCTCTTACTCAACATATAACTTTTCGGGAATCTCAAATTTAGGATGTGTGGTCCGAGCAAGAGAATGAAGATATAGATCATGCGATTGCACTATCCCTGGTAGAAGAAAGTCAAAAAGGAGAAAGGGCGATTGGTGAGTACCTGGGTATTACATAGTAATAAATGCTCCATCATCTGTTATAAGGATGTACATTTTCTATTTTTTCTGGATCCTGTGACTGGAAATAATTAAGAAATAGCTTCTAGTTGTGTTTTTGAAATTAAAAGAATAACCCATTCATGGTGTTCCATCTGTTTCTATGACAATGTGTTGAACTCAATCTGTGCCATGCATCACTGCTTCATCAAATTTGGTGAGCAAACTTTGTATATAGGAACATAATTCATTCACATTTTCTTCATTCCTATTCTGGAAATTACTTTCATGGGTTGATAGCGTGCCAAACATTTGATGCATATAATACGGCCAGCATGTTGGCATTAAGCAATTGTGTTGAGTAATTCTATATCTTTATAATTGAATGTTCTACAATTTAATATATTTATTTTTCTCAATGCATTGAATAGATAGGAGATCTCAATTGGAAGAGGATGAACAACTTGCAAGAGCTATACAAGAAAGTTTGAACTTTCAATCTCCTCCTAGGTATGGAAATGGGCATCCATATCTCCCCATGCCAGTCCAATTTCCGACAGGGTACAGGTATGTATAAGTTATATGATCAATTACATTAGCTCATTCTATTACCAATAAAGCTGACAGCACCTTGGTTTTGCACTTATGCTTGAGTGCTTTTAAACGGGGTCTTAATTGCCAATAGGCTTTGTATTTTTGGGGAAGTAATAAGTAAATTATTCTATGCATAAGTATGCCAATTATGAAACTTGAACCTAGGATTTAGAATGTGAAAAACTTGATTCAAGGCCCTTCTACATGAAATGGACGTGTGTGAGGGATAATGCAGTTACTTTTTTTGGCCGCAACCATTCCTGACTTTAAACTGTCTGCTGTTGTTTCCTAAATTTCTTGTGGAGCTTCAATCCTCATCTCCTATTCACTGTTATCTCCTTCAAGCACTTATGCAAGAAATATGATTAAAGAATATCTTTATTTGGTAGGATCTGTGCTGGTTGCAATGCTGAGATTGGTCATGGACGATTTCTGAATTGCCTTAATGCATTTTGGCATCCAGAATGTTTCTGTTGCAATGCGTGTCGGCTACCAATTTCTGATATTGAGGTGAAAAGTTTAGTCCTAATTGTATTCTAAAGTACTTGTTTTTTGACTGATTAAGTTGTTTTGGTAGGCTTCTTATAGTATGTGATGTAGGTGTCTAACGTTTCTTTTGTTCATTTTCCTGTAGTTTTCTATGTCTGGGAATTACCCTTATCATAAATCTTGCTACAGGGAGCAGTACCATCCAAAATGTGATGTTTGCAATCATTTTGTAAGTTTGTCTCAGTATGAAGAGAATATTCTGTTTATAATAATATTGTTTTAAGTTCGTCTTTCTTATAACTTAGATATGGCCAATGGAAGGACAGATTGCAGATATATATGTAATAAATCTACTACCAACCAAATTCTCAGCTAATGTTTTTGATGTATAATTGTATTTAAATGTCAGTTTCAACGCACGTGTCATAATAGACTTCACCTTGTAATAGAATAATGATAGTTTTTGACCTCATAAGCAACAATTGGGATTATTTCTTCAAAAAATTCATGGAAAATATGAAAGCCTCATTTATGCACTTCATATTCAAATTCTGATTTTACCTTTTTGAGATTTTCAATTTAAGACATGTAAATCCATTTCTCTCTGTATATATTGCTCATCATCAATTGGTGGTCTTTCTGGATAATATATTTTTTGACAGATTCCAACAAACCCTGCTGGTCTTATTGAATATAGGGCACATCCCTTTTGGTCCCAGAAGTACTGCCCTTCTCATGAACATGATGGCACTCCAAGATGTTGCAGCTGTGAACGAATGGAGGTCAGTTTGAGTGAAATATATGCATCTTCATTCAAAACAGGTTCTTTAAGCATTTAAAAGGAAGTGTGTACTTGTGAGTTTTCTGTAAAAAAATTTTGATGCATGATAAATCTGCACATGATATGCAGCCACGTGAAACTGGATATGTTCCCCTTAATGATGGAAGGAAGCTCTGTCTAGAGTGTCTAGACTCTTCAATCATGGATACTAATGCATGCCAACCCCTGTATCTTGATATACAAGAATTTTATGAAGGTTTAAATATGAAATTGGGCCAGCAAGTTCCACTACTCTTGGTTGAGAGGCAAGCATTAAATGATGCCAGAGAGGGAGAAAAGAATGTATGTGGAGAATCTCTTAAACTCTTTTTATCATTATGACATATAGGACAATTTGGAATAATCATGGTTGGCATATCTTACATTCTTACTCACTTATACCGCTCAAGAACTTTAAAAGTGGCTCACATTGTCTTTTTGCTAGAATTTGTTATTGATCTAGTGAATTATGGTTTTTAATATTATAACTAGTGCATGGTAATAAGCCTCTTTAATCATATGTTTTTCTGTTTGTACTACACGCATATACAAAATCAAGATGATTAAATTATGCTGATACATTAAATTCAGAGAAACAAACATATAGATATGCCTTTACACGAGTTGTTTTATTTTGTGATTTTGTATTCTTCATCATTGTAAATGAGCCATTTGTTAACCATTTTTTGTCACTTCAGTAAATTTTGTAACCGCACATTCTTTTTCGTGTATCAGCAGGGCCATTATCACATGCCAGAGACGAGAGGGCTCTGCCTTTCTGAGGAACAAACTATCAGCACAGTAAGAGTATCTTTTTCTATTTTTGGTGAACTAGAATTTATTTACAACCCTGAGGGTTAACAGTACTAAACCTGAAAATCTCCAGATTCGAAGGCGAACAAGGCATGGAACAGGAAACATACCCATGGAAATGATAACTGAGCCCTACAAACTGTCACGACGCTGTGAGGTGACCGCAATACTGATTCTGTATGGCCTTCCAAGGTATTGTAATTTAACTCTCTTTACTATTTGCGTTAGAAGTCTAGAAGTTAGGTGGACTGCACAACACTAAAGAATGTACAAGTAATTTAAAGCATGAAAAAAATTTATCTATAATTGTTAATTGTTGTTGAACTGGGAATAAAGGGTTGTGATGGCAATGACAGTTCACATGTTGAGATAATGGGAGATTCATATCCCATAGACATTAAATGCTATAGACCTACAAAAAGGAACTTCTATTACTTGATATTTTGATTGCATTAGATTATGTTACATTTTCTTGTTGTCTATGCCCCCAATACTAGAATGGAATGATGGTTTGAATGACCTACTTTATTTTTTTTGGATGATCACAATCCTTGCCATGGTTAGCTGCAAATAGGTTGTTATAGTCATTAAAGGTTTAATCATGTGTTTGCACACGCTAATACATTCTTGTCAGTCGAAATTGTTGATGTGAGATGAGAGCTAATTTCTGAAACTGTTTTCCATCTCACTTATTTCCACATTTCTCTTTCCTTTATGGGTTTGACCTTGCCACATTCGTTCTGCAATTTTTTTTTATTAGCAATGAGATTTATAAGTTTTTGGCAATTGTAATTATTGGTTGGGTGTTTGATCTGTAATTTGAAATCTCTGTTTACGCAGATTACTTACCGGGTCAATCCTAGCTCATGAGATGATGCATGCTTGGATGCGACTTCAAGGTACTTTTTATCCCATCTCATGGAATTTAAAATGGGTCTAATCATATCCTTTTACAAAATTGACATAAAAATTTCAGGGGATGATTTCCAATTTTACATTTATTTTGTTTTTCATTTTACTTCACATTTCATAGCAATCAAACGACACCTAAATATGAAAACCTTGGATGTTTCATTTTGATGCCTCGTGGAGGCGCTAATATTTACATGTTTTTTGTTTGTAAGGTTTCCGAACTCTGAATCAAGATGTTGAAGAAGGTATTTGTCAGGTTCTAGCACACATGTGGTTGGATGCTCAGCTCCGGTCCAGTTCAGGCAATAATGTTGCATCAACCTCCAGAAATTCATCAAGGCAGACTAGATCAAAATTTGAGAGAAAGCTGGGAGAGTTTTTTAAGCACCAGATTGTCTCGGACGCTTCCCCAATATATGGAGACGGATTTAGAGCAGGGCAGATGGCAGTAAATAAATATGGACTCGGAAGGACTCTTGATCATATCCGAATGACTGGGAGATTTCCATACTGAACTTGTACAAGTACCCAACATTCTTTTCCATCTGCTTATTTTTTCCTTTGACACGGTTGAACATGAGGCCCTAGCATGTAGGAATCTACTCTCTGTAGATCAGTTTTTTAGGAGTTACTGATTGTTTAGCGCCCTGTGGCTGTGTTGTCAGCCACTGCAAACGTGATTTTGATTCTTTTAATTTTATAAAAGATAATCGTTAATTTTCTTCGAAACATCTATAATTTATCAAATATTCTTGTCAATCACAATCCCAAATACAATGTGTGAGGCTTATACGAGAATATTACTCTATTTTCACCATGTGGCATGGACTCATCTACTGTCACTAATATGATCGAAATTCCTTGAATAAAATCATACTGTCACCATGTGAAATGCTTGCTGAACTGCTCTTCTTTGAAACAGTTTCTTTGGTGGAAGAAGGGGAGGTGATGTTTTAGAGCTTACGATTGAGGACCCGGATATTGAGTGAATATGACGGTGTCTTATAAGCTTCAGACTCTTGCTGGAAAACCATTTGGAGCTACCAGCTACCATTATAAACTGGTTTTCAGATACAAACAATGTATGGTTATATGAATGGGAAAACTTGGTGTATGTTCACGATTTACCCCTTAGGATGAGGATCTTTGCACAATTTGGAGAATAGAAGTCAGGAGAAATTGCATTGTAAGTGGATATCTATTAAAAAGAATTAAAGAATCACATGATGATATATTATTTAGTATTCAATGAATACTCAAAATTGAAATCAGCTAAGCTGGAGTTGCAATTAGCAAGTCTGATTTCCATTATTTGAGATGGATACTGACAGACAGAAAGGCATCCCATCAGTGAAGCAATGACAGCAAAAGTGGTCCACATTGATGTGCAGGACTGGAAAGCTTACCTTTTATATAAACCATTTAGTATGAAGCATTTTATGGTAAAGCTGGTAGGAGCCGAACGCGGATACAGACTATGAAATGTCGTCGTTTTGCATCAATCACACTCCATCATGTTCTCCTTTTCGTTTAATAATTGCAATGACAGACGAAAGAATATAAACTTCACCAATTCTTAAAGCTAACTTTTCATTGGAATCTATTAAGACAAGACTCTTTTAGGTTGGCAGACAGAAAGATGCGCCCCATCTAACCGGGCAGCGGTGATGTCGCTTAGATTGTGAGGAACGTCCATGATACGTGGAAGAGGAGAAGAAATTGCCGAGTTTAGCTGGTCAATACATGGGTTGCCAATATACAAATTAAGGATTTAGAGCGAACAAAAGTAAAATATAAAAAACTCGAATAAAAAATAATAAAATTTAGAAAAAGTTAATTAAATATATTTAAATTAATGATTTTTCAAGCCAAAAGAGTCAACTAACCATCTTTAACCTTTCTTTGGCCTATAATTGGTTTTAACTATTGTTTTATTTGATAAATTTAGTAAAAAATGTTGTAAGAAAATATAGTATTTTGTAAACCTCAACGGTTGGCTTAAATGGTGAAGAAAAACGTTTTCCTTGTGAAAGGTCATGATTCGATTAACATGGTTTCTTATATATAAAAAGTCAGGACATGAATAACTTTAGGTTGACTAGTGATATATCATGATAAATCACTTTTAACTTATCTAATGTAGTAGTTATAAATTTAATCACTGTATTTTGAAGTTTACCTATCTAATAAAATCGAACGAGGTTCTCTAGTTATCCCATATAAACATATATGAATTGTAATATGGTACATGAAAATCCATTGAAGAGTAAAACCTTGTAACTTTTATAAATTTGTGTGTTGAATTTGTTCACCATTTATACAATAGTGATATCGTAAATGACCCATAACGAGGTTTGAGTCTTATACTTGATAGCATTTGTTATATACTCATATTCTCACCATTAGAGAATATGTACATGAGTTGGACCAAAGAAACATTAATTCTCGACATAAGCAAGTAACTAACTAAATAAGCAACAAAACATCGATTAGTTAAACATATTATTCACACACAAAATAATAAATATGTAACCTTATTCAGATAATAACTTAAAATGCTAGTACAGACATTTCATTCAAAAGAGACGAAAAAGATGAATATCAATAGCTTCAAGATTCGCTCAATCACCTTTCATCTTTATCCTTCATTTTAATGGGCAAACCTTTTTAAGAGTTTTCGAAATTTATCTTCACAAGATAAAGTGATTAACGAAAGTTAATTATTATTAAAAATATAAACTCAATGTATTAGGATATAAACTTGTTATCTTTCTCATCTTGTTCTATAAATACATAATTGAAGAAATACAAAGAGACAACACTTTTTTTTGTGTGTATGTTATCTCACTAAATTCTAACCAGAACAAAAAAACAACATAAAATATATGTTGAAATTGGTAAAGCTCGTTGTACCATAGGTCGTGTCATGTTAATACCCACAAAAATGCAAGTTTTAATAGGTTGTGCTAGTTTTTGAATTTTCAAGGTTATAATACAATCCAAAACATGATGTCTCATGCCTCTACAAGCTTTTTGATTGGCAACTCACAAAATTTGAAAAGTTGTTTTACCTTGTTGATTCATAAACATTTCTATAAGTCTTTAATATGTTTGTTTTATTCATGACTTTTGGTATAACCTACAAATTTACAAATCATGTCAAACTTGGGTCGTGCCTATTGTCACCTCTAGTTTTGTTCATCACCCTTTATAGTATTTTCTAATAAAGATAGAAAAAATTAAAGCATGCATAGTATCAAAACAAATGAACATAATAATTTATTCTAATGGCCCTTTCGCATGAATGATGAAACAGATTGATTTAGTCCCCCATAGTCATACACTGCAAACTCTTCTACACTTGTTTAAATTATGTTAAAGAACATTTCAAACAAGAATTTTCTTATTTCAGCATTTAAAAAAATAAAAAAAAAAAGTAATCTGATGCAATATTCGCTAGGCAGTCTTTATCTTTCATCCTCTTCAAGTTTAACTCATGCAAGCTATCTTCAAAGTCAACCTACAGGCTATAACTAAACAGGCAAACAAGAGAGTAAATCACATGTTCCCACCCAATATTTGGTTTCAAAACACTTTTTCAATCCTAAATTGTATAAATAACATTTTTCCATCCAAAATTAAACCCTAGTGTAAGGGTAAAATAATGATTTTATTATATATTAATTTTGAAAAAAAATTAAGAGAATAAATCTTTTACAGATTAGATTCAAGCATTTTGAATATGAGAATTTAACCTTTAACAAAATTTAAAAGCTTACAAACTAATCTTTGAAATCTTTTGAAAACTTTAGCCGGCGATGTCATTCATTAAAAAACTATCATATTCACCCTCATATTTTGAGAATATTATTGTGACCCAATAGTTTTTGATACATTACCTCTAATATATTGTGTTGTGTTTAGTTTTTTGGGAGTGTAATAATCATTTTTTAAACTATTGGAAGGTATATTGAAAGTTTAAAATTTTCATAAACACTCCCAAATCTTTTTTGAATTTTTAAAAGGCCAAAGGACTATTTCCCACCCAAGGTATGCTGTTTTCTCAAGTTTCCCCCCGTTAACTTTGAAAATCTAATTTACCTACTCATAAATGGTTAAAATTAACGGAACTCTAACCTCTTAAAATTTTATCTCTTTTTTCCCTCAACCCCTAAAACTTACCATCTTCTTCTAGGCCAAGTTTTAAAAAATAGTATTCCCCAGACGAAGCTCTTCGACCTCGTTTCGTCTGGGAAGACGAAGAGCTTCATCTCCTAACGAAACTCTTTGATTTTTCAGCCCAGATCTCGATCAATTAGTGTTCTAGATGAGGGAAGAGAGACCGTCAGAGCATAGTGATGCGTTGGAAAAGCTTCGTTATCGGCGATGGAGCTAGATTTGGCATCGGGGATTGAAAACTAAACCTTAGGGGGGAATGCTATTTTTTAAAAACTTGGTTTACGGGGAAATAGTTAGCTTTTAGGGGTTAAGGAGGAAAAAAAATAAAATTTTAATTTATTTTTAATATTATAGATAAAATAACAATTTTACCTATTAAACCGTTAATTTTAATAGCTCATGTGTGGGTAAATAGAATTTTCAAAGTTAATAGAGATAAACTTGAAAAAACAGCATAACTTGGGTAGAAAATAGTCCTTTGGCCTTTTCAAAACCACTTGAAAAAAAATATACACCCTTGACATTTTTAAAAATTATAATTTAGCTTCAAAATATATAATTATTATATGTTATTGTCACTTCTATATATGTTTTTCCTGGTGCAATTACTACTATCACAATCATCATTTGTCATTATTATTTCTAGTTTCAAATCAGAAAAAGATAAAGAAATTGATAGAGTGAAAGAAAAGAAAAATAAGTGAATTCTTATAAATTTGGATATTTATATTATATATATTTAAATTTTGTTAACTTGTAAATAAAATAGTAATTTCCCTTTTTAATACTGTTTCAATTTTTTCTATTATTAATATAAGAGTAATATTATGTGTATATATTTTTTAAACATAATTTATACATATAGATGATGTGTTATCATATAATTTGATATTATTTTATTATTAATTTAAAATTATATAATAATATATTATTTGTGTATAAAAATATGTATCAAAAATATATATATATAATTTTATTATTAATATAATTGGATTTTGAGTGAGAAAATTTTATTTATACGATATACCGATGCAGAAAATTCTTAGGCTAAACCACGGGGTGGACAAAGTAATTATACATAATAAAAATAGTGAGAGGGAATTTTCTCGTAAAATAAATGACATTTAAGGAGCTAGATTTGATTGAGATATTTTATAGTATAAGGTAAGCGACGTATCGATCAATCTAACGTACCAACTCAAGACTTGTTCAATCATGGGCCGTCAATACTCATTATTCATCACTGGAATGCCACGTGTCTTGCATACAGCTTTTTCTTTTCTGCTTTCACTCGACCGACACTCTAATTTTTATTCTACGAGAAAAGCAAAAATTTTACAGGTTGGCATTTTTCAGGCCACCACCACCATCATCAATCCAATAAAAGTCAAATTAGTTTTAATTAGTCTCACTGTCAATTATAACGTTTTTGAATGGGTCGAAAATGGAAAATAAATCCTATGAAAGAAAATCTTTTTTTTTTTTAATTTGGTTTAAATAAAAATTATTAATTTTTAGTATTGGAAAAAGTAAAATTAATATAATTTTATTAATTTTAATAATTAATGAATAAGTATTTGAGGTTTTAAAAAATAATTAGTAAGAATTTGAAAAAAGGAGAAAATTTTGGATGGGAATAAGTCATTTAGTCCTTTGAACATGTTAAAACAATTTTTTATTATTAAAAATAAAATTATTAAAAAAATAAATTTAATAAAAAAATTAAAATGTAAAAAATAATAATGGTTGTATTTAATTGGTATTTAAGTATTTTTTTAATATTATTGTATATAAATTAATTTTGTGTTAGGGATATACTAAATTAAAGTATTTGTTTTTGCTTATTTTCCAAATATATTAGAATTTTTTTATGAAATTAATTATTTAATTATTTCTTTTCATATCTTTAATTCAAAATCACATAATTACATGATGACATACAATAAATATGTATCTATTTATATACATAAAATAAATACTTATAATTTTATTATATTTTTAATAGAAAACAATAATATTTTTATCTTAAAAATTAATAAAAAATAAATTATTAAGTAATATTTTTGTATCTAAAATACACTTGGTAATTAAATTATTCCCCTATCACCAGTCACATGACACTCAATAATAAAAAATTTCGTAAAGAATTCAAATAATATTTTTTAATAAAAAATATATTACCAAATAAACACCATCTTTCCACCTCATTTTTTCAAAATTGGATCGAATTAGGCATTTTAGCATCTTTTAATTCAGCAAGTCACATGAAATTACAATTTTATTAGAAAGGAATAGTTGTATGTATGAAACAAAGAAACCCATTTGAAAGTTTTCATCAGAAAGGAATTGTTGAATGCATGAAACAAAGAAACCCATCACAATAGAATGGAAAATTTATACAGAAATGTCCAACAAAAATAGCTCTTTTTGCTATCAGATTTTGATACAATTATCATACAATCCGTACTAAATTTTATGTGGATTTTCTGCTTATTGTTGCAGACAATTTGACTGTAGGTTTTATTAGAAATAGTAAAAATATTGTATATGATACCTGAATAACCTACAAGAAGAAACCTGGCTTCTTCTTCTTCCGTGATTCGTCTTCCAAGTAAGGTCGAAATGATGAACCGGTGGAGGAGAGGCGAGCAAAGACTTACAAAGCTCTACAGCAATGGAGCTTTCTTGAGAAACTTAGATATTGAAATGATTTTCTCAAGAATCCAGAGCGAATGGAGTCTGTAAGAGATCATAAGGAGCCCAAAGGGCATCCAAGGGACATGGCCGGTTAGCATCGAGCCTAGCCCATGGCTTGCCTTTACCACTCCAGTGTAAAAGACTCACAGGACCCGGATGTAAATCCCTGCAAAGCCCTCTGAAATTATCCCCTCCAAGTCCATGCTGGTTCCATCGATGATCAACGGGCACTATATTCCCTGCAAATACTAGCAAAAATGGAGGCAATGAACCCAGTTCGTATATTCTCATTCTCTTTTGCAGCTCCATCCATTCTTCAATCTTGGTGGTATAATCACCTCCTCTCCACCGATCAAGCTCGATCACCATCACACCAGTGTTAAAATAACAAGCTTTGCGGTTTGCGAAAGTTAATGACAGAGAAGGATTAGACCAGAAGGACGGTGTAAAATATGAAGTGAAATTAGCATTACAATATTCTGGAGCAGCCAAGACTGAATTTTTACCAAGATCAGTGGCTGCAAGTTTGGCTATGTCATCCACCAGGACCAAATCGGAGTCAAGGTAAACGACTCGTCTTACACAAGAAGGTAAAATATTGGCTAAGTAACTGCGAGCGTAGTTTAGAGGGCAGTCGAGAGCCGAACGAATCGACGTAGAAATGAGCCCAGAGACGGCGGCGTCATCAAAAGAATAAACCCGGAAATTTAAATAAGGGAAGGAAGAGGAGATGGTGGCGCGTAGAAGTGAGGCATTGGCAGATGCAGACGCGACAAAATGGAAGGCAATATTTTGTGGGCAAGAGGAGTGTTGGAGAACAGAAAGAACAGCTGCCATGGAGCCACGAATGTAGGTAGAATCAAGGGTCATAGCCACGTGGACGGCTTGATCGGAGCAGAGAAGAGTGGCTTCACTTTCTTCGATGTCATCAAAAAGGGAAGGGCAGTCGGGGGAATTATAGAACTGGGGAGCTTCTCTGAACTGTTGAGTGGCATTGGCGGTGGTGGTTAAGAGAGCAAGTGAGAGTAAGAGGAAGAAAGGCGATTTAGGAGGCATATGGGTGATTGTGAAGGAAAGATTATCAAGAGAGAGCGAGAGGCGCTTGGGTTTTATATTGATAGTAAGATTTGTTTGTTTGGTTTGGACTAAGATTTGAGACTTGAAAAAGTTGAAACGCGGTTTTGATGTACAACAAGATAAAATAATTTGAGAGAGAAGAGAGGCGGTGGGCGAAGGCTGGCCGGGCTGCAGTGCCCAAGAAAGCGAACTCAGTCTAGAATTTACGAATAAATAAAACTATGCGTTGAAGAATATTTTTTATATAATTTAATTATATAAATAATATATTATTATATAAT
The DNA here is from genome assembly GCF_011075055.1 of Mangifera indica. NCBI lineage: Eukaryota > Viridiplantae > Streptophyta > Magnoliopsida > Sapindales > Anacardiaceae > Mangifera > Mangifera indica. The sequence goes on from NC_058155.1 coordinate 11,656,017, forward strand.
AATATATTATTTATATATTAAAAATATATATAGTATTATTATTTTGGAGGGAAAAAGGACTATTTCCCACCCATTTGTTAGGTCTATCTCAATCGCATACTCACGTTTTATGAAAAACTCAAACACCTATCCAAAGTTTAATCTATTTACATCCACCCACATATTTTCAGTTAGATTAAGGGGTAAATTTATCATTTTATCAATAATATTAAATAATTAAAATTTTATCTCATTTTTCTCCTTTAATTTGAAAAACTAATATTTGTCCCCTGAATTAAGTTTTAAAAAATTCACTTTTTCCCCCTGAAATGTAGTCACTTTTTTCGGCAACGACAGAGAAGATTTCGTCCAGAGATCGACCACCTCTGGACGACGATCATCGTCCAAATCTTTGGATGAAGAATCGTCGTCCAATCTGGACGATGTTTCGTCATCTATTCTAGACGATGTTTCATCGTCCAGAGGTCATCCAGAATGGACGACGAGCGTCGTCCAGTGAAGCTCAACAAGCGTTGTCCATTCTCTGGATGACGCTCGTCACTCTCCCTCCAGCCACATCGTCGTCGGTGGTCAGAGAGAAAGTGAAAAAAAATTAGGGATTTTGGGGGGGGGGGGGGGTGAAAGTCACTTTTCAAAGTTCAGGGATGGGGGTAAAAGTTAATTTTTAAAATCAGAGGAAAAAAATACAATAAAATTATATAACTGAAATATAAACAGTAAAATGATGGTTTTACCCTTCTATTTAACGAAGAATTTAACGGCGATTTAGAGATTGGTAGGTGTTTGAGTTTTTCATCTAGTATGGGTATGCTTTTGAGGTAGGGTTAAAAAATGGGTGGGAAATAGTCCTTTTCCCTATTTTGGAATGAATTCGTATTTATTATAGTTACTAAGTGAATTGTATCCATTTGGGTCATAAATCTTACCAAGTCCTGTGTCCCTCTTTATTAAATAAAATATTTATAATAAGTATTATTTTAAATATTAATAATGATATATTATTATGTAATTAAATATTAATTTATTTTTAATTTAAAATTATTATATGATATAATAATAGATTAATATAAAATGATACTTAGTCATTGTTTTTTATTATATTGTTATAAAATAAATGTATTTTACCCATAGTTTTATTGGAAAACTTGTTTGATTCGATTAATTTTCTATTATTAAAATAAAAATATTATCAAATGATAAATTATTTTATTATAAATTATTAGTATATTTGACAAAATTTAATAGTATTATATTTAATTAATTTAATACAATATTATTTTATTTAGATATCATTGAAAATTACCTGATATAAATTAGTTTTGTATACGGGTATATTTATGTTAAATATTTATTTTGTGAATTTTTTGCTTGACTAAATCTTCTCAATCTCATCAAGCTGTGAGATGGCCGGAGCTTTCCCCCACAAGAGATCAGGGAGAAGAAGGTTGTGGTTGGCTAGTTCCCATTGATTTGGTCATTTCAAACCACCTAGATCTCACCTGTACGAAATCTATAGGTGATATTTGGTCTAATAAAATTAATTATATCTATTTTTTATACAATTTAAATACACAAATAATATATAATCATATAATTAAATTATTTTAAATTAAAAATAAAATAACACTTAATCATATAATATAAAAATATGTATATATAATATTGTTCTATTTGGTCTAACTATTAAATTAATTTCTTACTTTTTTACATTAGTGTTTAACTTACCGGATTGAATGATTAGTGAAAATACAAACTTTTAAAATTTAAAATGCGGGAAATATTTTGTTTCACCAAAGACTGGGTGGGAGATATCATTCAGCCATTAAAAAGAAACAATTCAAGTTAACATTTTTTGGGGATGCTTCATCCATCATCAAAACATATCTTATTTTCACATAGGTTGAACTATCGCAGTCCAAGAAAACTACGGCGGAGCAACCAATAGCATGCTTTGTGACCAAGTCTGCTCTCTTTTCATAAATTTTAACCCTAAATCTATAAATAAATATATAAATAGTTTTGCGGCGGAGAAGCCAACCGGATGGCTTGCCCAAGAGAAGCATTAGAAGGCTTGCCGTCTGTTTAACGTACAGAAATAGAAGAATGACCGTCGTTTCAGAGCTCTAACAAGGATTTACATGTTCGGATTTGGCGGGAGGTGCATGAAATCTTTGTTAAATATATGACCAATATAAAATTCAATTTAATTGGCACCAAGTCGAAATGGGCACACAGCAAAATTCGCCAATCACATTGATACGAAGCCCCCCCTTTTTTTAATTACATTTGGATTGACCTGACTAATGATGATTAATTAATATATGTATGCGTAGATAAATTCGATTGGTTGGCCTAATGACTATTTCCGACCTAAGTTTTTGTTAAAACTAGGTCCTTAAAAATTGATTAACTTCATCATTAAAGTTAACGGAAAGACAAAAATACCTTTTAGTAGTTGACTCCATTTTTTTAAATTTTTCTACTGTTTTTTTTTTTTTCTCATTTTTCATTTCTTCTTATCTTTTTTCTTCTTCTCCTATTTTCCACGTAAAATAAACCTCACATCTAAAATTGATTTTTCTTCTACTTCGCATCCCACCTTCTACCAGAAACTCCACCCCTAGTTTTTGTTGAATTACGCTCTTAAAATTGAGGTTACTTGTGTTTTCTACGTAGGCTCATGGTGAAAAACACAAATTGGAAACCCCACTCTGTGGGTGAGTAAGTTGGTCGACCCAGGACTGTCTTAATTCCCAGCACCAGCAGTCATAATAAAGAATAAATGAGAACTGATGGCCAAGAAGCCTCCCGGGTACAACGTAAGCAGACCAAACTCAAGCCAGCGGGATTGTGTATGGGCGACAGACACTAAACAATTAAAAGTAACAAAAAAGCAAAAACGAAATTAAGCCACAGAGTAAGTATTGATGTAATGTTGACATAATTCATTCTCACCGACGGCTGACCCACACCACGCCTTCAACGTGCTTGGGTCATCACCAGCACTTACCTATAGGTCAATATCTGTACCGTATTCCCTGCACAAAGTACACTGACGTCGCACCCAATTATCAACGACTCCAGGGATCAGGGCCAAGCTATTTTTTGGACTTTTATTCTAAAAGCAAGAAGCTTTTCAGTTTCTTTCTTTCTCTTTTATCCTTTCCTCTTTTTACCTTCGTCCCTATCTCAACCCTCATTTGTTTTTTGAACTAGCAAACCAATAAGATCAAAATCTCTGTCTTTATTTCTATAATATTCACTGAAATCAGTTCAAATCAAAATAAAAACAAAACGCAAACAAGTGCATAAGCCAAAAGCTTGAAAGACCGGGTTTACCTCTCAATCAATCAGCCCATGTGCTCAAAAAGTTGAGGCTTCGGAATCAAGGGGCCACAATCAACATTTATCTTTGAACTGGTGGATCAAAATATTCGTGAAACTTCTGCTGAAAAACAATGAAAGGGCCACCTGTCCTTAGAAAAAAATCAAAACTGCATGTTGCGAGTATAATTGCTTTTTGTTAGGGACCTACAGTATCTACTTGGGCAAATATTACTAGAATCAGCAAGAATCCTGGACCAAGCCGATAGCCCTTTCTAGTAGCAACAAATAACACAAACAAAATGGCTAGAGCGCACACATCCATGAGAAGATTTTTCTTTGAATGATGGGGCTCCAACAAATAACAACATCATATATTAAATTAAAGGTTTTAAAAGAAAGGGTGGTGTTTGATTTATGTTATGTAACAAAACATTTGTACTTTTCGGCTGGTAAAGAAGAAGTAATCTATTCTATCTGCTAAAGAATGATATACATGAACAAAATGGATTCGGTAAAATCACTTATCAAAAACTAGACCCAGAAGGCTCTCTATCACAACCATCCAATGGTAACTTACATCTTACTATCATTGGAGCAACATCCCAAAACTAAGGCTGTTGGGTTTGGCAGGGACAAGCTGATCTTCCAACTAGTAATCATAGGTGAAACGTTCCCATAAAAAATAAGCAATTGTTCAATCTCTTTTTCTCTGAACTACAAAGGTTAGATTTAATTCGAGCTTGTTTGAGCTCGAGGTCAACTCAAGCAAGTTTGATTTTGAGTTTAAGAATTAAATATTTTCAAATTTAAGTTCAAGCTCAAGCTTTAGGAGTATTCAACTCGTCAAACTTGTGAGCTTGAAAAATTTGATACAAATTAATTAAAACGGAAACGTTTTGACTAATAGGTATTAAAATATTGTTATTTTATTACCAAGCCAAGTTTAAAACTCAATTCAAGCTTAAACTTGAGCCGAACTTGAGCTAGATTTCTCTTAAACGAGCTAAACTTAGACATCTTTGAGGTGAGCTCGAGCTTAACCAAGCTTAAATCCAGCCCTATGATCCACTCATTGTCAACTGAACCCTGCATGTAAAATTCCCTTAGCTTTTCTAAGCACTGGACAGCATTAGCAAGGACAGACATGTAATGTGTAGTAGTTGTAAGCACTACAAAGCACCTTCCCAGCTATCCATCACCACTGCCAATCCAATTTAAAAATCACATCTTTATTCTAAAAGCAGGTCGCGCTGTCATCAGTTGAATAGTTCAGAGGATCATGCTGCAGTAGCCACACATTCAATTCCAAATTAGCCAAACCTATCTTAAAACTATAGTTCTTCAAAACTAACACCCATGAATCCAATCACAGATCAAGATCTATGTACCCTAAAGCACCCATATGACCTGGTCAGTGACCGACCCAGATCCAAGCACTATAAAGTCAGATTTTAAATAACGTTCAAATTTTAAAACATCAACACTCGGGGAAGACAGTCTAAACTGGAGGGGGAAGACATAAATACAGCTTCAGCATAGTTATCCATAAAGCATTAATAAGGAACTTGCATAAGTAACTAAACAAAGTAAAAAGTGCATCAGTTATCTAGTAGAATAACTACCGAACATACACACACCTACATGTCAAACTTCTTCAAGTATGAACACATTTAAATTGATTGAGTTCTACTGTGAGAACCACCAATTCCAGCCAATAAAGGGTCTTTCAGTGTCAAGTATAAAAGCAGGTACTCCAATCCAATCCATCAAAATCTCATACTATTGTTAAAATCACAACTATAACCAGAAAGTTCTAAACTCCTGTACCACTTAAGGATGTCAGGCTAATTTTAAAAGTTAGCAGACACGCTAAACATGAGAAGAACTTGTACAAGCTAGTATTATCAACATTCACCATCACCCCATCTAATTGACAAGAGAAAGAAAATTAAATTAAATTTGCAACAAATGTGAATATTTTGATGCTAGAGTCTAGATAAATATGAGCAACCCACCACTGAATTCCTACAACAAAATGTTTACTTCAACTTTAATTGGAATTCATATTTATAACAAACTTTTTCGTGTAATGCAACAATTTCCATAAGAAAGTCAACATACAACTTTTCCTCTAACTATTTCCAGCAAAACCACAGCGCCAATTCCGGATCCCAAAAAAATAAACAAAAAGGACCACAATGTGTTATAAGGTAACTCTAAAAATCAAATATTTTACAAACTGTTTTATCTAAAATTCAACACTATACAGTGACAAAGGATATAGGGAATACTAAGCTGCTTCACTGCTATTGATAATCATATTCTGTCATTATAATCCATTCCAGCCATATATTGGGGGAAAAACAATGGATCTTGAAAAACAAAAATTGATACAAGTTGCATTCCACATGCTAAGCACAAACATCAATGAAACTACGACACTTCTAAAAGTATGATATAAACAATTTCTCAGTCAACCAAAATAATAATAATTATTCTTATTATAATAATGAAAAGAGAAAGAGTTAACATAACATGCACTAATAGATTTACAGAAATAATATAGCTGACATGTCTAAAGGCCTGCTAGCCATTGAGCCCAAATTGCAGACATATCTATTGCCAAATAAGAGCCAGAAGAACACAAAAACCAATAAACAAAAGCAGTCTCTTTAGATAATAATCTTGCTGACCTTGACCTGTATGCTGAGGATATCCATGTACATGACCACCGTGAAATGAATTAGTAAACCCATAAGGAAAGCCAGCAGCTGCCCCATACATGGCAGGATCAGGGAACCCATGCACCTGAAGGTTAAACAACGAAGGAATGAGACCACCAAAAGCAGCAGATAGAGCGAAATTCCCAAATCTTGCTGTTGCCATTGGTGCAAATCCTCCTAACCCTCCCGTAAATCCAAAACCATGTGGATGATGATGAAAATGATTTGGTTCTGGAGGAGCAGCTGTTTCTGGTCTCTGCCCTGCAGGACGATTCGGAATATTAACACCAGGGATGGATTTTGATCTAGGGTCAGCTGATGTTTTTCCTCGGCCATACAAGGGGACTAACTTCTCCTCTTCAATTACAGCCTTACATACTGGACATTCTTGACAATTAGAATGAATGTGAAGCCATTTGTAAAGGCATGGCCAGCAGAAAAGATGACCACATAAAGTCACAATTGGATCTTGAGCTAAGTCAAAGCAAATATTGCATTCAAAATTAACAGCATCAGCATTACTATTGTTGCTAGAGTAAGAAGGGTTTTGGGGTGACCTGCTTGTTGATTCCCCAAAACCACTGGCCATTGCTAAACCTCCAAAGCCAAACTCCTATAAGATCAATTTTCAAAACACGTATAAAACACCAAAACTCTATAAATTAAAAAAAAATCTTCACAGTTGGTGATACAGATCTTCTAATATCATAATCTGGTATAACCAAAATAATTCCTCTAACAAGATCAAGCTATTTTGAATAATGCAAATTACAACTTCAAGAAAAATCAGGACAACCAATTTAAATACAGAAATATATTTAATTCCAGATAAATGAACAATCCAGGGGCGACAGATAACACTGAAAAATTACTAAAAAGTCATGAAGTTTTCGCTGGTCATTCTGATGACATAATAGCACAAAAATTTTCCAAATCAAAGAATTAATTCCACCATCAATACAACAGATCTTTCATTAAATCACCATCTCCATAAAAGCAAAAAGCAAATCAATATTAAAATTAAAATTAATAAATTGAAAGATAACAAACCTTAAAATAAAGAGATCCAGCGACCGACGCGAAGTCAGTAGCAAGGACGAGATAAAACTCTGAATGCTTCCAAGAATTTGTGTAGTTATGAATGTGCCTTCTGCATTTTCCATGCGCAGCCCCTGGTTTTGGAATCTAAACGACAATTAAAAAAAACAACGGGGAAAAATGTCATAATTCCAGCTGTCACAAATCCGATGGCTAATTGTCCCAGATGCTTAATTGGCCGCACGATATGTGATTTGTTTCTTGATGAACGGTGCAGAGACAACCTTTACATGGGAACTGTTTGTTTATATCATTTCTCAACCGTACGATTGAGATGTCCAGCAAACCAATCAACGTTGACCCCGCGCTGTAGTAACAGTGCCACCAAAAATAACAGTAAGGTTATTCTAGTTACAAAATTCTTCGAATCGGGGCGTCAATTTTTAACCCATAATAAATTAGTATATAAATTCTAAATAAAAAAAAGTCCCCTCCTGTATATTAAGCGCCGACCTTCTGTTCCTGAATGAGTCCAAAGAATTCTCCTTCTCAAATTCCTTGCTGGCTATTTTCACTGTTCACACATTGGATTTGGCCTTCGCTGGTGGCGCAAATATTATTAACCCAATATCTTCTTTTTCACACCTTCCTAACCATTTAGAAATGGTGCTATCTACAATCCAAACGATACCGTATTGGTTATCGGAGCACCCGATAATCGTAAACTTCCGGTGGAGCCACGCCCAATCATGGGGATCCACCTGGTCCTTTTTGTTTACAGCTATTTCCTTGTACGTCGTCGCCGCAATTTTCCTCCATCTCTTCCTCTGCCTTCTTCTCCGCCGTAACCGTCGGATCCCACTGGGCCCGATTCCGGCCGTTCATAGCCTTGCTGTCTCCTTGCTCAACGTCGTTATTTTCGTCGGCATCATCCTTTCAGCTGCAGCAGAGATTCGGGACACGCGCTGGTTCTGGCGTCGTACTAACACCACCACGTTTCAGTGGCTCCTATGCTTTCCTCTCGGGACGCGCCCTTCTGGGCGCGTCTTTTTCTGGTCATATATTTTTTACCTGTCGCGCTTCCTCCATCTCCTCCGTACGTTCTTCAGCGTCCTCGTTTACCGTAAACTGACATTCTTTCAACTATTTAACCAGTCCATTCTTACTTTCATGTCTTTTCTTTGGCTCGAATTTTCTCAATCATTTCAAGTCCTGGCCATATTGTTGACAACGTTGTTGTACTCCATCGTTTATGGGTACCGTTTCTGGACAGCAATCGGACTGCCTAGCGCCTGCTTCCCCTTCGTGGTAAATTGTCAAGCGGTGTTGTTGGGATGCAATTTGATTTGCCATTTCGGCGTTCTGTTCTTGCACTTCCTCAAAGGCGGCTGCAATGGAATTGGTGCTTGGGGTTTCAATTCTGTGCTCAATGCTGTCATTTTGTTACTTTTCACGAATTTTTACGTGAAGATGTATTTGAAGAACAGAAAAGGCTCCCAATTGAGTCCTGATGACAATGGTTCATCCAAACACAGTTAATTTGTTCATTATAACTCTTACTTTGATTTGAATTTTGTAATTCATTGCCTGGGTTTGGTCGCAAATGATAGAAAACCCCATTTTTATGAACTGTATTGATGTAATTCTAAATTGTATAACAGACTGATGAGTCTATAAATATTATTTCTTCTAATTGTAATTAGGGTCAAGGCAACATCAATGATTAAGATGTGGAAAAGAAGAACAAGTCTTTTGCTGAAAATTTTGGCTGGCTTGTACTATGTATTGAATATTTGATTTGTGGTAGTTGATTATGCAACGGACTGTACATATTTTGTGGGTTCTGTTCGCCATGGAAGCTTCCGGTGAAGTTCTCATTTTAACCATTTTGAACATGAAAGGATATGATATTTTGTTGTTCTTGTACACAATAGTTGTCTTACTTTATAAGGAAATTGAAACTGAGTATTCAACTTTTCAGCAACGCAACGTAACATGTGACCTGACCAGACAAAAGTATATCTTAAAGTTGGCAGTTTGAAAATTAACGGGCACTATTGCCTGGTTTATTATATATTCCTGACCTAATTTTGAGACGGAAAATTTAGGGCAAACGACTATTTCTCATCCAAGGTACGGCGGAACTCAAATTCTTCCGTGTTAAGTTTCCAAATCCAAGTTTCAATTCCACATTCAATTTCCTCGAAGAATCTACTTAGTTACATTGAAAGGGAAACAAGATTATTTGCTACCCAATTTTTAGGTCATTCTCAAACCTACATCCATGGAAAATGAAAAACTCCTATTCCCACCCATAAGCAAACTTCTGTTAATTTTTTCTATTAAAGAGAGGGGTAAAATAGTCATTTTACTGTTTATATTAAAAGTTATAAAGTTTATTACTTTTCACCTCCCTTAGATTTTAGAAACTAACATTTCACTTTTATCTAAAGTTTTTAAACTTTAAAAAGTAACATTTTCACCCTCAAACCTAGGGTTTCCATATTTTTCAAAACGCAACCATCCCCCATAACTTTCAAAAATAACAGTTTCACTTTTATTCTTCAACTTCATCTTCTAATGTCGTTTCCGGCCTCCTCCTTCTCCTGGTGCGACAAAGAGACGAACGTCATCCTTCATCGCTCGTTGTGTCATCTAGACGCGATGATGAAGTGTCGTCTTTCGTCTGTTCTTTTAGATCTGGATGACGCTTTGTTATTCAGATCTGGGCGACGAAGAGTCGTCCTTTATAGTCGGAGATAGAAGATTGGTGGAATGTGTTAGTCATCGGTGATGGTCAGAGAATGAAGCAAACCCTAGGGGTGAAATTTAAACTTTTCAAACTTTGAGGATGGGTTGAGGTTTAGTTTTTAAAATATAGAGGGGAAAATGGTAAAATTTTAAAGTTTATAGGCAAAATAACGATTTTATCTTTGTCCCTAACTGAAAATTTGGACGACAGTTTAGTCATGAGTGAGAGTTTTTGTTTTTCATATCCCGTAGATGTGAGTTTAAAATTGGGCTAAAAGTTGGGTGGGAAATAATCCTTTTCCCTATTGAAAGTGATTGTTTTGTTTTTTAATTAAAATTATAATTTTTTTATCAATACATAGTTTAAATATTAAATTATTAAAATTTTTTTATTCATTTGAAAATTCTTGCATTTTAGTTTGTTCCTTATGATGTAATAATCATTATTAAACTGTTACAAGAAATTTTGAAAACATCTTAAATTTTTTTCAAATTTTCAATAAAAAACCTTAAACTTTTTCTTAATTTTTTAAAAAATTATATTCGCCCCCAAATTTAAAAAAAATAAAGTGGAAAGTAAAGTAGAAAAATACAAGGGAAAAGAGAAAATTAAAAACTTATGTAAATAACTATTTTGCCTTTTAATTTAACAGACTTCACTAACGAAAGTGGATTACTGTATGGGTAGGAATCTAACTTTTTAAAGTTTAAAGGGTACAAATTTGACAGTTTAGCAAACCCTGGGTGGAAAAGAGTCCTTTGGCTTGAATTTTATAATGGAAATTTAAGCCATTTTAAGCTGATCCGGCTAATAGGTCCAGGATGAGAGCATAATTTATTTTAGCCTTTTAAATTAATTTGATTAAACTCTCGTACTAACGTCAATAACCATTTGGTTAAAAATATTGATGTTTAAGGTATTTTTAATAAATGTATATAATATTAATAAAATTATATGTATAATTTTGTATATAAATAAGGCCGAAGCACTATTTCCTACCCAAGGTATTTTTTTTCTTAAATTCTCTCCATTAACTTTGAAAATCTCATTTACCCACCCATAGACTGTTAAAAATAACTGAATCCGTTAGTTATATCATTTTCTCTTTTAAACTTTAAAAACTAATAATTTTTTCAAACTCAAATTTTAAAAAACGGTACTTTTTCCCTAGAGTTTTTGACAATGAGTGACGATCTTTACGCACCTAGTTTCCCTCTCTGACAACCCCTTCTTCTAACTATACATCTTTCAACCGTAAAAGTAAATTCAAAATAAAAATATATGTACCATAATGTCAATATTTGGTGGTAAATAGTAAGCATAAAATTAAATTAAAAAAATTATTGTGAGAAAAAATATTTGATTGGCCGGTAGTTTTTTCCAATTAAAAAAATTGTTAGTCTAAGAGTTAAATTAGTCAAACTTTCAATGGACCAGATGTGTTCAGGCCGGTGTCAGGTCTTTACTGGCCCAATAACATAATTAGTTGGCAAGAGACTCCAGGTGGCTTTCTGCCACCTACCAATAGACAGCAATCAATCACCTATTCTCCAAGCTTCAACCAATCATCTTCTCTTTACGATGCAATTGACCAATTATATTATTCATTTCTCTACATCCGACTGCATGTGATCTCTTTTTTTCTCTTAGAAATTATCACCATTCGGATTTCCCTGTTTTATTGGTCTTATACGAAGACTTTCACTTTATCCCCTTCTCAAGAGACAGAGAGGAACACGAAGCTTGATCTCAAAGCGAAGAACAAAAAAACTGTCTCTCACTTTACTCAGTCCGTGTCGACTCAGATACGAGGTACAAACTCACACTCACTTTCTTTATTCTTCATTTTTGTTTCTTATTCTGATAAATTTATAATTTATATAATTTTTTTTAATCTGATTTCTTTTTTACTATTGTTTTGGACCATAATTCTTCTGAAAATATTTGAATTAGCTGAATATGTAATGATTTGTCGTTAATGTTCTCTAAAAAATTAGAATAATTGTCACTTGATTTCTTTGGTCTAGTCTGCATAGCAAATAAAATTAACCTAGATGTAGGTTTAAATTTGCAAGTTTCAGCTTTCTAATTACTTGTTGAATTTTCACCTACTCCTGCTTGTTAATTGTTTCCATGTTTGTATTTTTAAGATTTGACTCAGATTCCATATACTGCAGTAATGAAACGTTTAATATGAGTTGCTTAATTAAGGTCTGCTGGTTTTTTCATGGTTGATTAGAAGGAGACGTGTGGCAATAACCCTACTTGGTTCTAATTGTATTGGATAGGTGTTGGCAATAAGTCCACTTGGTTCTAATTGTATTGGATAGGTGCTATTGTTAGTTTAATTACATTCATTTAAATATTCACATGTGGTTTATTCAATAAAAAATACCCATCAACTCAAAGCCTTAGGCAGCCACATTATGGATCAAACTGTGAACAATTTTACCAGCTAAAGCTTTGCTGTTTCATTTTGAAGCATACAAGAAGATTGGTTGTGTTGTATACCTGTCTGGTTTCTTTAACTGATTTCAGTTACCAAGTTTAGCTGAGTGTTCAACCTTGACTCAACTATATGGTTGAGCCTTCAAACACTACTTCTCGACTTCAACTCATACTCATTTTCAAAATTATTGGCCTTACTACTTCCAATTAGGATTAGTAAAGTCCAGATTTTCCTCTCATTTTCTAGTTGGACAGATAACTCTGTTTTTTATTTTTTATTGAGACTAATGTCAAGTGCTACCACCTTTCTTTTTCCATTAATCTTGACTAGAATTTGCATTTTTTATTTTTTATTTGACATGGATTTGTGTTGTATATTCTTGTAATTGCTCCTTTGCAATAAAACTTGTAAAGAAACTGCTCAAGTAACTTTGAGGCACATTATTGCAGCTGTTCTTAGGAGGCAGATTGTTATAGCAGTTTCTGGAAGGAAATGGAAGATCACAGAATTCTCAAATCTGATAATAGATTAAAGCACCGTCCTCTGACTCCAATTAGAGTTTTCAGGGGTCTCTTATGTTTATTGGTGTATATTTCTACTGCTTTTATGTTCATAGTGTATTTTGGACCCATTATTGCCTTCATGTTGCGGCTTTTCAGCGTCCATTACTGTAGGAAAGCAACATCCTTCCTCTTTGGTCTTTGGCTAGCTATGTGGCCCTTTTTGTTTGAAAAGATAAATAGAACTAAAATTGTGTTTTCTGGAGATACTGTCCCAGCGAAGGAGCGTGTGTTACTTATTGCCAATCACAGAACCGAGGTTGATTGGATGTACTTGTGGAACCTTGCATTGCGAAAGGGGTGCTTGGGCTACATAAAATATATCCTTAAGAGCAGCTTGATGAAACTACCCGTCTTTGGTTGGGGATTTCACATTTTGGAGTTTATTTCTGTGGAGAGGAAATGGGAAACTGATGAGCCATTGATGCACCAAATATTATCCACTTTTAAGAATCCCCAAGATCCTCTGTGGCTTGCAATTTTCCCGGAAGGGACTGATTTTACGTACTGTCTATATCTTCTCTATCTTCCAGTGGCATGCATGTTCCATATATAATTCCACTGCCCCTTCCTACTGATAAACTTCTGCATTTTTTATTTAGTATTGATACTGTTTCTTCATTGACCCAATGGATCAAGAATGGCCAACAATTACAGAATGCTTCATGAAATGCATAACTTAGCACAAAGTGTTTTAGAGTATTTCACTGTTGCCTTAATTTCTTTTTCTTTGGTACAGTGAAGAGAAATGCGAGAGGAGTCAAAAATTTGCAGCTGAAGTTGGACTACCCATGCTCACTAATGTGCTGCTTCCAAAAACAAGAGGTTTTTGTGTTTGCTTGGAAACTCTGCGTGACTCCTTGGATGCAGGTATTTTTATCTACATTAGTTGCCTGTAAATGTAGTTTATCACTGAAAGGATTGCATGTAGTGTATGGTTGATAAGATATCATGCATGTGTGCCCACAAACACTAACAACAAAACATATAACCTTTTTCCTACATGATCTTGTGAAAAAAAAGGGGCCTTTCCTCCAAATCATATAGTAAGAGAAAAAACTTTTATTGATCACCCCTCTGTATAAATTCAAGTGTTTATGCTAATTGTATCCTGTTTTAACTTCACTCAAGTATTTGGAACCTATAATGCTGCTTAGGAAGCCATAGAATCCATTGACTCTGCTGTGATTTAGCATTTATATATTTTAACTCCTGACATTTTCTTCTTCTGATGGGAGATCATGTTATTAATTTTTGTATGGTCCTTCTTTAGTTGTACCTCTAGTATTAAATACTAGTAACAACGCAGTCTTATCATGTCAACACTAAGCACAAGAAGGTTGACTCGTTGTTTTGCTTACCAGTTAGTGGACAAAGGTTTCTATCTAACATCACTAAAATTTACTGATTCCTTTGATTTAGGAAATCTGTGGTGCAACCTCAAGAGATGATGTCCATAAACCAAAAATCCCATTTGCATCATTTTTGGGGCTTATAAGTTGCTTAGCGAACGGAAAGGAAGGGAAATGAGTGCTTTCTGTGGAATAATTGAGTTATGGATTAGGGATTTATTAACCAAGTCTCCAATGATGTTATTATAAGAGTGTTCAGTTTAGTCTTATCATATACATGTGCTGGCATGGCTAATTTAGTTCAACCTTGTTTTCTATGATGTGCAAATCTTTGATTTTTTATAGCTTCTTCTAAAAGTTCTGTATGGCTCTCATCTTCACACTTTCTCACACAACTGCAGTTTATGATGTGACCATTGCATACAAGCATCAATGTCCTTCCTTCTTGGACAATGTCTTTGGTGTGGATCCTTCAGAAGTTCACATGCATGTTCAACGGATCCCTGTTAAAGAGTTACCAACATCTAACTCTGAGGTTGCTGCTTGGTTAATGGATGCATTCAATAAAAAGGAGCAGTTGCTCTCAAACTTCAAAGCTCAAGGCCATTTCCCTAACCAAGGCACAGAAGCAGAACTGTCGACTCTGAAGTGTTTGGTAAATTTAATTGTAGTAATTTCCTTGACTACCGTATTTTCTTTTCTTACCTTTTTTTCATCCATTTGGTGTAAAATATATGTAGCTTTAGCATGTGCTTTTCTTGCTTCTGCTACCTATTATAATTTTCGTCCAAGGCCGGTTCAAGACTTTGTTAAAGAGGTGTTTAACTGCAAGAAAACAAAGTAAATATGTTATTGTAAATGACATTGAAATTGCAGATGACGGCAAAAATTTTTGGCCATCGTTGAATATTTGAATCTCCTTTTACTTGGATTTGGAAACTTTTCTCGGAAAATGAATAATCCTGTCGTTGAAGAAGGCTCATATATGCTTAGTTGCAAAACACAGTTTGGTGCTCAGTTCGCTTACTGTTTATCTGAACATACTTTTGCAGTGGCGTCCATAAGAAAGGCAGATTTGCACTTGATGGTGATTTATTATCTAAGTACTTAATTAGATACTTAAAATTGAATTTATTACTTATATACTTAATTGAATACTTAATCCTAGATTTATTATTTAGATAATCAATTAGGTACTTAAAATCAGATACACATAACATTACTTTTTAGTATGTTACTTATCTATCCTCACCGCATGCTTTGCCCATTTTGGTTCAGCTTGTAGCTTTTAGCTCATGAGTAATACATGATCATCCCTGTTCCTTGTAACTCGAGAAATCTAGTATCGAGCTTACAACCGTAGCAACCAACCAACCATTAAGACTATGTTTGAATGTGAACTCACTAAAATGGGAGATTTTGGTCCAATGTTGAGGCAAGAATTGAGTTAGGTTAAAAAATTTAAATTTAAATTTTGCGACTGTATAATTTATTTATTTATTAATTATTTTTTATATTTAAAATCAAAATATAAAATTTTAAGAGTAAGTATAAGATTTGACCAATAGCAAGTTTGAATTCAGTTCGATTGCAAGCAATTCGTGAGCGAGTCAGTTTATTTATGCCTCTTATAGGTTATATATAACTTATCTTTTTTCACATGATAAATATCTATTCTAATGTAGCATAGCCAAGAAATTATAAGTTGCCAAATTACTGCAAGAAAGATGAGGTAGCAAAGCTTTTGACACAATACAATTTCTTGAAAAGGATTCAAATAAGCTCCAGTGCTGATATGGTTTGAAGTATTTAAAATAAGTAGTTAATTGGGTATTTAGATGAATAATCCAATCACATAATTTTCAATTAGATATTTAAAATTAGGTACCTGTAGTTTGATTGATTTGGAAGATTATTGGGTAATCCTATCAATTGAATTTTCTCCATCATCACCATTACATGACATATATATAATTACAAAGCAAACATCTTGATGATTGTGATATATGCAGGCACGAGAAAATTATGAAGACTAATCTGTTCAATTTCTTAAACGCAAATCACAAAATTATTTGATCATGGAATCCAAGCCCTCTTAAGGAAGAAATAAAGATGAGATGCAACTTGTAATGAAAATTTGGCATGCAAAAACGCATAAAGACCTTAAACCAATATGCAAGCAAGATATATAGAGACCACATATCTATATATATATATATATATATATATATATATAACCCATAGCATCTTCTTCTCAATCTAACTTCCACAGGCTCAACTACAACCAACAATGGCGATTAGCTCCACAACTCGTCTTCTTCTACTGCTTTTCTCTATTGGTAAAAATCAGATTTAGAATTATTTATTTATTTTTGTATTAGCTGTTTTAATAACAAGCTGCATTGTACGCAGGCATTATAGGTTCTTCAGCTACAATTTTCACCCTCAAGAATCGCTGCAGCTACACAATATGGCCAGGAACTTCCTGTGGCAACGGCATCGCCACTCTCGGCGACGGGGGTTTCTCATTAGCCCCTGGTGCATCAGTCCGGTTCCCCGTTCCTCGAACTTGGTCCGGAAGAATCTGGGCTCGAACCGGCTGCAAATTCGACGCCTCAGGCCGCGGCAAGTGCGCGACGGGCGATTGCGGTGGCTTGCTAAAGTGCCTAACCGGGGGGCGCCACCAGTCAGCCTGGTGGAATTCACCATCGGCAAGCATGCTAATGACAAGGATTTTTACGACGTTAGTCTTGTTGACGGTTATAACGTGGGGTTGGGCGTTAAGGCAGTTGGTGGAACCGGAGATTGTCGGTATACAGGCTGTGTTACTGATCTTAACCGCCACTGTCCTGCGGCGTTGCAGGTGACGGATGCGGGTTCTGTTGTTGCATGTAATAGCGCCTGTGGTGCATTCAATACGCCGCAGTTTTGTTGCACCGGTGAACATGGTACTCCCCAAACGTGTTCACCTACACAGTATTCGCGTTTGTTCAAGAACGCCTGTCCCACGGCTTATAGTTATGCTTATGATGATGCTACCAGTACTTTTACTTGTACTGGCTCTGATTATTTGATCACTTTCTGCCCCAATTAGTTGGAAAACAAATTAATAACAAGAACTAATGCTATGCTATGCTTTTCTTTTGAAGAATTACATTTTAATTTCCGGGTTTTATTTATATTTATAGATATAATTATGTTGTTTGTGTTTTTCAGCTTGCTCATATTCTAACCTCAACAATATTCGGTCCTTGCTCCGTATTCCATTCACTGACAGTCTTTATAGATTGGACTATTAAGGAGTTGAGAGATGAACACAATGTTCATGCTTGGATTTTTGAATTGTTGATTTCAGGATTATTTGAGCGTTTGAGCTAGTTAAATTGAAAGGTTTGGGCTGATTTTGAGAGGGCTTGCCAATAGTTTAGCCGGGCCAGGTGGAGGTGTGGAGTGGCGTGTTGTTGATTTCAGTTGGAATCCAAAACAATTCAATTTGAATTCAAGTCATTTACCCTGTCGGATACCAATTACCCCTCCAGATATCATTCACCCCATCAACAATACTTCGTCCCACAATCCTTCAAAACACTGTACACCAACTTGAAAAAACTTGAACTAGGAATCATAGATTTAGGTTCGACTCAGCTCAAATCACCGATAGTCATAGGTGCTGCGTATACAATTGAAACATCATTATCCTAATCATGTAAATTAGACTTAAAAACTGTCAAAAATCAGATGCATTTCTTTTTAGTTCAAAATACACTTCAATTTCACACTCATGCATGGTGACACAAACAAGCAAGTCTGTTGTTCATTCTGAAAACTGAGCGATGCTCTTTCATTGTCTCTTGATCAATCGTTAGATTACACAAGCATCTAGAGCAGGGATTAAAGTCTTTCTACAACTGACAATCAAATTAACCATACCAGTTCTGGAGAATGCTTCAAGATGAAAATTCACAAGGTCTGTCTTACACAGAAAAACATGAGCCATTTCCTTCTCCATAAAGGCCTTCGGCCAAATCTTAACTCACTCTTCAGAAATAACTATCTTTTTTTTTTTTTCCTTCCTCTGCTTACATTACAGTTCTCTCTACAAAGGGCTTTCATCTTCGAAAGCATAATCCCACCCAGTTTCTTAAAATGACTTGTGGGCCCAAAAAACCTACACCTAAGGCATTACATTTACATGCCATCTTTTTCTACAATAAAAACCCTAGAAAAATTACAAGCCAAATTATAGAAAATAAAAAAGAAAAGGGGTAAATAGTAAATACTAGATCTGGCTACTTTTTACAACCATTTGAAGAGCTCTTTTTAAATACAAAACATACTGACCAAACAAGGATGGTCTAATATCACCCTTGCCTGTGCACTGACCATCACCTTCCTGTTTAGTGCTGAAGAGGGTCTGGTCTGAACAGTCAAGTGATGCTCCACAGGCGGAATTATATGACTCACATGCTGAATGGCATACCCGAAGCCTGTTGTCTTCATCATTGTCGCACTTTTGGATAGAGATCTGAGTATCCAGATACAACATATTAGTTGTGAGTTCAAGGACATTATAAAATTCAGATAGCCAAAATGTCATCCATGTCTTTTACATGATGGATAGATTAGTCTTTATTGAAAGCTGAAATGCTTGAATAAAAAGTTGATGAAAGCTTTAGTCCCTTAAAACAAGCCAATTAATTTAAAATTTTATTCTCAAGCTTTAATGTCCCAAAATTATACGTTTCCCCCATTAGATACCCATCCATAGGTCATCCAGTGACTGAGGCATCAACTAAGGACTAAGCCATACATAGGCTGAAATGAAAAAAAATCATGAATACCCAGGTAATCTCCGTTTTCTAACTTACAGAAGATATAAAATGGATTGTTGGGTATTACCACTTATGTGAATATCAAAATGGAGTTCTTTTATTCATATTGGGAGAGAGGAGAGGGTGTGGATTGGTAATGGAAATAGAAAAGAAAAAAGAAACAGTGAAGTGAAAACAAATTATTACCAAAGCTAATAACATAAGATTTTCATCACAGAAAAACGATGGAGACACATGAAGAAAACTCTTAGTAATAAAACAAACAAGAGAAAGGACACTCACCCAGCAGGCTAGTCTCTTGGCAGCCTCATCACAATTACTGGTCACAAAAAGATTAAATAACTTCCGAGCACCACCACCAGGGAACAAACGGTGGTAGTTGGGTGTCACAACAACTTCCTCCAGTTGTTGCAATATACTTGGTTCACTGGGTGCACAGTGTTGTCCAAGCGCATCTCTCTGCAGCACATTTTTGCAAACTGAAAGACTAGAGATGAGCTTGGAACTGTTCTGACAGTTGTAGCCTGCATAGTCAGAGCAACGGAATTCACAAACTCCGTTATCACAGACACCTCCATGGCGGCTACACTGTTCGTCACATACAGCTGCACATCACCCAAAAGCACCATGTTATTTATATAATTGATACAACAAAAGGAAAACTGCACCAATTTATTGTACATATTGTGCACACACCAGTTGGGCCACTGCTTAAGTTGGCCATACTTGAAAGAATACTAGTTAAGAAATAGAATCACTTTTTAAAAGGGATATTCATTACCAGTAGAACAGTCAATGCCAGTGTGCCCATTTTCACATTCGCAGACCCCACCTGAAAGGCACTTCCCATGTCCATTACAATTGCCAGGACAGGATCCTGCCAAAAGGAAGTCTTCAGTTGAATCACAAAAATGATAACAGATAAAGGATGTATGAAAGAAGGGGTATAATGGCTCACGTTCACTACAATCATGACCATGAAACCCTAGAAAGCAGTGGCATTGTCCATCTACACAATCTCCATTGAAATTACAAGAATTGGGGCATTGCCCAGACATAGAAATTGGATCCGTGCTACAGAGTTCATGGTAGGCTGGGCAAATCAGTTCACCTACAGATTCAAACTTGGGGGGGTTAATAACTTTATTCTACCCCAAGGAAATCAGTAGACAGAAGCATTATTACCATTGAAACCAGGAAACTGAACCGGTCCACCAGCTTCAGGACACACTTTCCAAGTATCATCCACAGCAACCTAAAGGAAAATGATATGTTTATTATATTCCCAAAGTCATTGCAGAAAAGATAGTCAACAGATTTTAAGTGAGCAAATGATCCTTGCTCTATTTACCATTCTACATGAAAGGCAAATTTGATGATTGCTTAGTCAATAATGTAGAAGATAATTGCAAGTATATGAAAGCAATTGTGTTTTATTATATAAAAATCTGTTACTTTATCACTACAGCCAGGAAATAGTCATATCTGCCATAGCAAAGCCTGCTGTAAATAAACAGCCATGCACACTGATGAATTAAAGCATTTTATGTGAACAACAAACACACAGTAGCACCAAAATGTACCTCTAATGCGCGATTTACACATCTGTGCTGATAACAACCATTTCCTTGTGCCATAGAACCCCTTACAAACCCAGTACGTACTAATGATGAGGCCATACACCTACATTTTGACAAAGAGAAAAGAAACTTGGATATTGGTAATGCAGACTTAATATTTGAATAATAAAATTTGTTGATAAATTCCAAGCACATGATCTAACCTGGAGTTACTCCCTCGCACTTCACCCAACATTTTGTCAGGTGCCCGTGCACTGTTACTGTCTGTACATGATCCATCAGAATAGGCAACAAAATACGTGCAGTAATCAGCCAACGAGGATTGACCACCTGCAACAACCATAAATGAAGAATAGATTAAAACCAAAGGCAAAACCAACTCATGATACGAGATCTATATGCTGTAAGATACTGCAACCATCTTATTTTATATCTTCATTCTAGAACATTAATGCATATAGGATTGTAAGTAATGGAAACAACATATTAATATTGTATGATAAACACAAACAATATTTGAACAGGGCAGCAAGAAATGAATGCTTAATATCCATGATAAAATACTCAGAAGACTGCATAATTAACGGACCACAATTTTTGTCGAAGAGTTGACCATTTCTATCAATTACATATTATATATTTTCCAAATACCATGCTACAAATAACAGTATTTAAGCAGCATAAACAGGTTAGAATGTCGAGATATTTAACAAGTATAAAAAAGCCTAAAAAACATAACAAAGATAAAAAAATTTAAAAAAAAAATGAATGCAGAAGAACAAACCTTTGTTAGCTTGTGGAAAATAACGAGCCCATTGGGGGAGGTCACCACTATAACTTAGAATTGGGCAGTATCCCTCTGCCTCCCTGTTATATGTACATCCAGATAGCTGGGTCGTGTTGCAATGGTATGCACCCTTCCAGAAATTGCAAGGAGAGGTAACAAAGTCAGTTCCTTGGTTGTGACCCCACTCGAGACGGTCTGCCATACTATAATTAGCCTGGTACCACCCACTATCTTCCAATAAAGCCAGTGTCATTTTTGACACCACTGATCGTGTATCCACTGAACCTGTCATGATCTCATTCATCAGCAGCCTCTTCTCCCAGTGAGATC
The DNA here is from genome assembly GCF_011075055.1 of Mangifera indica. NCBI lineage: Eukaryota > Viridiplantae > Streptophyta > Magnoliopsida > Sapindales > Anacardiaceae > Mangifera > Mangifera indica. Next base: position 11,677,747 of record NC_058155.1, read on the forward strand.
CTGCAGGCAGGAAACAAAAACTAATTATTACACTGTCAGGTGTGCCTGCAAACTTAATGAATACACCATAGAATTTCCGTGAGCAACAGTTGTAATTCTAGTAGCATATGGATTATTTCCAGTGGTGAAAGCATCTTGCATTACATAGCCAAACATATCAACAAATACAGTAACATGTCTTGTAAATCAGTTTCAAGGAGATATCAACTAAGCGTTCATTAAAAAGTTCAATAACTACACATCTATTGATAGCTGAATCTGATTAAACACAGCTAGGAAGGGAGAACAGAAAGGAAAATAATAAAAGAAAAAGAAAAAAAAAAAAAACCTGATGTTCCACGTCCTCCTCCATCCTCTAACTCCAAACCAGTGAAATTTTCAGAGAATGCCTGCCAATATAACACTCATCAATAGATTGTTGATTTTCAGAAATTTAGAGCCATGAGCCGTAAACAAAAAAGGCTCTCGATGTATGCTTCTCACAAGAAAGAGATATAACACTGGTTTTATGGAGTGAAAATTACCCCATAATGATAACGTGAATGCATGACAACATTAGGAAGCACCACACGTGTCACCACCCGTCCTAGCTTTTCATCCATAACTTGTTGAGTAACCTGCAATAGGAGGTGAAAAACATAAGTCAATGTAAAATAAAATTTTGAAGGTAAGATAAAAGAGCAAGGTCCAATATTTATTCCATAAATGAAAAACAAATTTATTGATATATTTTCATGTCAAGGCAAAGAAAACAAGAAGGATGATCATGAAGGCAGTATTAAGTAATAAAGCTTCCAGCTTTGAAAATACTGCTCCTCTAACTTCAGTTTGATTAAAGGCAAACATACATAAAGAACACTATACTTAGGAAATTTTTCATCGTACATGATCTGTTAAATTCCTGCAATGTATTTTAACCCATAGGAAACTGACAAAATTACATATCCAAAAATATGGTTATGAATTGTTGCAAAGTACTAACCAGAAGACTTGTTTATATCAATAACCAATGAATGCAAATTTCTTTGTCATCATCTCTAGGTGGATATTAGAGTAAATGCCACAATGTTACCTGACTACGCCTTCTTTTCCTCTTATCCCTAAAATGGGAAAAAGCATGGGGATCAAAACCAAGAACATGCATAACCTGGAGAAGATCCAGCACCCTGTTCAGTGCAAATAGTTTTTTTTAATACTTCCAAATTTAACTTAATTTGAAAACCAACTGGCCTCATGGATGAGAGTAGCCGAAAGCAAAGTCTCTGCTTCAGCTGTCAAATGGCGAGGAGCAACATTCACATGTCCTTCAAAGGAAAAGTACCGTAATTTTGATTTCAGAATTATATTGTACACATAAGCAAGATACTGCTAGACAAGGAAGATAACTCATTAAACTGTTACCAGCAATTGCACGGCCCCATTGATCCCGCTCACATGCCACTGCCCATGCAAGAGTATTCCCAGTGGTAGGTCTTGTTGTCACCAGAAGAACCAAGTCTGCATCAGCGACACCCTCTGGATATAACATTCAAAACAGAAAGGAAACTAGTGAGTTTTTAAATATATACAGATGACTAAGGCAACAAACCCAGTAAATTAACAAGACCAACAATCTTAGAGCCAAGATAACTGCTACATAATACCTTCAACATATTCATGTGGAAGTTGTACACCTCCATCTTGTCCACACGCAGAATATCCACTTAATCGCAAGTTCCCATTTACAGGCTCAACAGCTAAGGCTCTCCTGAACCAATCTGCTGTCTGCCCTAAAGCCTTCATTAATTTGCTTCTAAAAGTTAATGTTTTTGCTTTATAATAAACTCACTGGCAAGAGTACAACAGTAGTTGAAAACATGAAAAACTTATAAACTAGAACCTTGCGAAGACGATGTCTTTTGTCCTCGCCAGATATATCATCCAAAGTGCAGTTATACCAGCAGTCACCATAGATTGGAGGATTAGCGTGAGGATTGCAAGATGGAATGCCAGGAAGAGTATCAACAGGAGGCTCCCCCAGCTGATGATAGAAAGAAAGTAAGCCAACATTAGTTAGAGAGAAATGGCTAATGTATAAACCAACGGTTACCCTATTACTAACAAGCCAACCTTCACTATGTCACCAACTTCCCGACAATCTCTATCAGGTGAGTGACCAACAGCATCGTAATTCAAATATATTCTAATAGGCTGCTTTGCATCTTTCTGTTGTTCATGAGAGTCAGAAATCTCAAGCAATGTCCTTCCTTTTGGATGAATTTTTGATCTACCAGACTGCTTATAAACTTGTGGGGTGATTGAGTACACCTTGAGACCGGGTCGCTTCCTTTGTTCAAGTATCTGGTCGTGGATACATGAATGTGATACGATTTTCTCACTTTGTTGTTCTAGGGATTTAGCATATGAAGCTTCAAAACATAATGATATCAATAAAATCTGAAACAAAAAGAAAAAGAACAATTGAGGCGAATTTCTGTAAGGGAGCACGAGCGAGAAACCCCAAATAATTTGCTACGAAAATACAACAGATCTAATAGAATAAAATGAAAACAAGTTGTCGCCGGCAAAAATATCACATTGTGAAACTTTTATTAGCTTACTTAACAACAAGTATATAATAAAACTAATGGTTCCAGACTTGACCCAAAGATCAAATCAGACTACTACCCTCTTAGTTATACCCCAAAGTATAGCTTTAAAAAATCGAAACCAGGTGAAATTTCAAAAGAATGCGACAATTTCTGTCACGAAATTTATCTACTCAAACGCTGAACGAAAAGGAAAACGGGGTCGCCGAATCAACAGCTTTCCCAATCAGGCTTGGTTTCAAAATTAGCCCGAGGGAAAAAATTTTCCTGAATCTGAAAATTGCTCAAGAATGAAACTCTCACTAAAAAAATCTCAAATTTCCTTTCCCTTCCCTAAAATCCAAAACCCTATATACCCAAAGTTAAACTGAACAACTAACTAAGCTTACCTCTAAAATAACAGAAGCAAATCGAAGCTTAGTACAACATCTGCCTACAATACATGGACTACGCCGAAAAGTTAACTCCATGAAATGACGAGAAAGATAGCTCCAACACTCTCAGTTCCATCAAATCGCCAGCCATTTTTGGATGGACTTCAACACCAAGAAAAATCGCGGGATGTTCCGCATTTCTATCGTTTGATATGAAAATCAATAGAAAACAAAGCCAACAAACTAGTTTCTGTACGTACAAGAGATTTTCAATTGGAAAAAGGACAATAAACAGAATCGTACAACAAACAGTAAAAACGAAAGGTCCGGATTCGTAAGAGAGATTTTACAGACTTTTTGGAAATTAAAATGCTTTAAAGAGTAACCAAAATCCAAAGCATTCTGAGTGTTTCCTAAATTTTCTGGTGTTTTAGAAATAATAAACAGTTGCAGTAAAGAGAAAGGAGAAAGATGACAGGTCACAGGAGGCTATCATAAAAAAATACCCTCTTTGTTTACAAAAATTACAAAAAAAACCACTTATTATTGTTTGTGTATTTTAAATTTGCTTGCTTTTTCCATATTTTAATTACATTTCATAACTAGAATGGGAAAAATAGGCCAAAGTACTTATTTCCGCTTATGTATTACTCTTTTTTTAAGTTTTCGCACTTTATTTTTTATCCCCTCAAATATTTATTTATTAGTTAAATTTTATTAAAAAACTTAAGAATAAAAATATTATTTAATTAAAAATATTTTTAAGAAATAAAAGCTTATCATATTTCTTCTTTTAAGTTTAAAAATCTAATATTTTTTTTCAAACTCAATATTTAAAAAGTGATAAATTATTTCTTAGAGTTTGAAACTATCACCAAAAACGACAAAGTACACCATCTCCAATTGTGTTCTCTTTCTTTTTATCATCTGTTATCTTTGTCAGAGACGAAAAAGAAATATTCATTTTAGATTTTATTTTCATCCCTGACGAAGGCGATTTGAGAGGAAGAGAGAAATACCAATAAATTCGTTGGAGAGGGAGGGAGAGAGACCATTAACGAATATGGTAAAAAATGGTGAACTTTATCATCTCTGGTAAAGATTTCAAATCCTAGGGGAAAATGTATTATTTTTTAAATCTTGAATTTTAATAAAACTGTTAGATTTTTAAATTAAAAGAGTGAATAATGTGATAAATTTTTTGTCTTTTAATATTTTTGATTAAATAACATTTTTATCACGTATAAATTTGTATTAATATTTAATTATGATAATCTCCTTGCTCTTGGGACGGGGGTGATTTAGTAAATTCGTTATCGCGAACCTTACTCATCTGGGTGAGGTAAGGCAAGGGAAAATGTCTTAACAGGCAACTTAATTAAATTAAGTAATAAATTAGGATTTAGGATTGAGAGAGTTGGTCAGGTTTGGTATTTAGATCACCCAAACCACGAGGTTTTTTTCTTTCGGCGGGGCAGGGGGCAGGGGGCAGGGTGCCGGGGCGCGATAACCAGGAACCTCACTCATCTGAATATAATAATTGAATCTATTATATTAAATAAATTAAAATTTTATAAATATAAGAATTTATCATAAAAATTTTAATAATTCATAAATTTTACAATCTCTGTCGTCTTTTTTTCTTATTCCATGCAGCTAAATTTGGCATGCCATCGATATTATAATCTGAATGATACTCCATCGCTGCTGACTTCAAACGCGTATTCAATTCGCTTACCAATGACACTTAGAACACAGATTAAGTGGATGATAAACTTAATTAATACTGCATTAATAATTTAATCCACCTAAGGTCAATTAGGTCCCCCTACCAATACAATTTCTGATACTACGTATGTCGTATTCAGAAATTGAATAGGCCTTAATACAATTTCTAATTACTTTATTTAATATAATTAAATTTATCTAAAAATAAATAATCTGATTTGAATATAATTTTTTATTAAAAAAATTACAATAAAACTTGTCACAAATATATAAGTCAACTCAAATTATTAATAAAAATCTTTCTTACTCGAAAATAGTGAAGAGGGCACTCGACAATATTAAATGTATATTCAATCTCTTTAATATATCAAACTCAATATTGACAATCACGAGATTATAATTTATTTCTTCTCTCATTTAATCAAGATAAGATAATTGTTTACTTATTTTTATATAATTAAATTTGATATATTAAAATCTATGATTTATCTATTTATATAATTGACTCAGCTAACCATCTTACTCTATAAATAAATAGTTATATATTGATAGAAAAGACATAAAAAAACTCTTGCAATAACTCTTTTGTATCATTTATAATTATTTTATTATATTTTAATCTAAATATTTAATAATATATAACTATGTATACAAAATTTTTAAATAGTAAGTTAAACCCCTTTAAAAGTGTTATTTATTTTTACTATTGTTTGTATAAATAGCTGTTGAAAATTTTAAATTATCCTAAATATATTTTTGAGATTACGAGTTAAAATTCTAGGTAAAAACATACCATGTTTAAATGGCCATTGACGTACGCATCTGCCATCTCCAATTATATATATATTTGTCAATTAAAAGAAAAGTCAGTTTCCGGTCTCCCAAGGTGATGAATTTAATATAAAGTTGGTGGACAAAAGAAAAGTCTGGCCATGCGGGAAAAGTGTCAAAGCTTCATCACCTTCGGAAGATCATTAAAGTTGATGATGCTTTTTTAAGATGGTTTTCCATTTAATTTTTTATTAGTTGATACCGCAGTTACAAGGTTTGCATTATTCAGTCCAGTGATTACTTTCATAATTATTATATTATATTAATTAAAAATTTAATTTAAATATATCGATAATAAATTTTAAACTCATATTTTTTTTAATATTTAGATACTCTTATTTTTTTTCACGCAGGTTATCATTTAAGCTTGCGTGTTCACATTTTTTTATTTTGAAAAAATAGATTTATATTAAACTTGATCAAGCCTTAAATGGTCAAAGAGTTTATCTAAGTCAATATTTGTCCAATCAATTTAGTTAGATTTATACACTTATCGTATGGTGTTAACATGATGGCTTGACTGTCGGCGAAGGAGAATTAAGAATCACCAAAGAAATTGTGATTATGTCTTTGATTCTACAGGATGGAAGGGGTGGGGCTTCAACAAGTAAAGAATTATAGAATTTCAAAAGTTCAGGTGCCGTACTAAGTGGCAAGCCATAACTTCCAAAGAAGAATAAGGTCAAATTGTTTTAAAAAACACAAAGAAAGTGATGATAATGCTGCCTCTTTGGCTAGCACTTCCACTGTCCCACTCCTGGTTGAAAAAGAGAAAAGTGATAAAACCATCCAAATAACCAAAGTGGAACTTGGTGTAGTGTAGAATGGATGACCAAATGAAATAACAATCCAAATAAAGGGAAGTGCCAATTTCGAATCGGTTATATTCGACTGGGTAAAACTTCGAATTTAGTAACTGATCTCATAACTATAATTATTATATTAAAAAAGTTAAAAGTTTGATTTTAATATGATGTCATCAAATATCAAATTCAAACCTCTTTGTTTGAAAATTTATATATTTTATCACTCAAACTATTTAATCAAGGCTCCATTGTTAGAGCTAGCAACATTGAAAACCAAGGTAATGTTGTGGCTAAGATTGATCAAGAGCTTGACAAAGACAGATAAAAATAATTAAAAGTCTGCACATGGACTAGTAGCCCGGCCGCTTTATGGGACCTTAGAGGACTGCTGGGGTCCAAGTTTGGTGGGTCAGATGCCTGAGGTTGTGCATTTGAGGATGAGGTAGAGTGGGCACCAAACGTTAGATAACCCTAATGATTTTCTTCTACCCAATCTCAATGCTCCCAGAATGTTAATCTAGTTGGAAGATCTTTTTCTTTAAAGAATACTGAGAAAAAGGAGCCACTTATGGATGTATCCTTCCACCAGAAGTACCTACTAGGCTGATTAAAATAACAATGCTTGAGCATGTTATTTTGTGGTTAAAATATATGCATACAGTGTCAAATTATTGACACTAACAGTTAGTAAAACTGGTAAAACATTAAAATTTTCAAAGTAAAATTCTAAGTTAGAATTTTTGTCATATTTATTAACCCTTGACTTCAATAAATACAGATAAGATCTCTAATTATAAAAAAAAAATCAAATTATTATTTTTTCAATTAAATGGACTAAATTTGATTTTTTAATTAAAATGATTGAATTCTTAAAGTTTTTTATTCGAGACAACGAACTTTCAAATCTTCTAATTAAATTGATTAAACTTTCCATATTTCTTATCAAATATATCAAACTAGTCATTTTGTTTTCAAAACAAAATAAACAATCATATTTGTGTTTATTTGGTATCTTAAAAAAAATCTAAAAGTTTTATTAATTTAATAAAAAAATTCAATTATTTTAATTTAAAAAAATCCTCTTTTTAAGTTAAATTTGGAAAAATGGTTGTAGAGAGATGGGCTTGTATATGTTGGGCTTCAACATCAGTCTTTTATCCAGAGGGTCCACATGGTGCCCAATTATATCATTTCCCACCATCTCAAGTGCCCAATTACTCACTAGTTTGTTTCTCTCATCCAAATTTGACACTGAAATTATAGCTACAATACCAAAAGTTGTCAAGAAAGAAAAAATATCTTCAACTAAGAATTATTATTTCTAGTGTTTTGTGATAACAAAATAACCAGAACTAGATTGATAATGAAGAGAAATTGTCTCCACTGGACCTTAGCATTGTGTATAGGAGTTGATTTGATCCGAGTTGCTCAAGCTTGGATTATTATTTGGTTCGAACAAATTAAATTTGAGTTTAAACGATTTCAGTTCTTTTAGCTTGAGTTTAATTAGCGATGGACGTAAAAAATGGAGTTCGCTTCAATATCAATTTCCTTCTTTCTTCCCTAATGATATTTTTTCTTATTTAACGTTATTATTCGTCTTTCTCGATATTACTATTCACTAACTTAAGTGAGTTGAACTCAAGCTAGTCGTTTAAAATTAAAACCGAACTTAAATTAGTTATTATTTGAGTTTGGCTCAATTTGAATTCACTCCTACAATTGTATGATAAGATGTTGCCGTATTTGATAAGATTTTAGGCTTGGACTTGGACAATATGGTAATAATTAAACAATAAATCTATGTATATCTAGTTTTGAGTATCTAATTAAGTATTCAAATGATTATATCATCATGTGATTAATTTACTTTAAATTAAAGATAAAATAATTATTAATTATATGAAGATATTTTATTTAAATATCTAATTAAATACTTACAAGGCCAAAGGACTATTTACCACCCAAGGTATGCTTTTTCTGTAAATTCCCACCCGTTAACTTTGAAAAACCTATTTACCTACCCATGGGCTATTAAAAAAAAGACAGATTGACGAATTCAAGGGCAAAATCATCATTTCATCTGTAATATTAAAAATAAACTTAAATTTAATTTATTTTTTACCCCCAAACCCTAAAAACTAACACTTCCCCCCAACCCAATTTTTCAACAACTGCATAGTCCCCCCTAGGGTTTCTAAATTCGGATCCAATTTTTCGGTAGCGATCGACACTCTCTAAGCACCTACGCTCCCTCCCCGATGACCCCTCCTTCTGACCGTGCAGCCTCCGACGCTCCTAAGCTTCGTCGAGACGAAGACAACACATCTTCGTTCAGAGACGAACACTCTTCGTCGAAGATGAGTCTTCGTCTCGAAACGAAGACGATTCGTCTTTGTCTCGATGAAGAAGTGTCATCTTCATCGACGACGATGCTTAGGAGCGTCGAAGGCCGCACGGTAAGGAGGGGCTATCGGGGAGGGAGAGTAGGTGTTTGGAGAGCACTAGTCGTCGCCAAAAAAATTAAATCTGAAGTTTGAAAACCCTAGGGGGGAAAATGTAGCTTTTGAAAACTTGGGTTAGGGGGGAAGTGTTAGATTTTAGGGTTTGGGGGGGGGGGGGGGATGATATGACCAACCGACTCAGTTAAGTTTAACGGCCCATGGGTGGGTAAATGGGTTTTTCAAAGTTAATGGGGGAACTTGGAGAATTAATCATAGTTTGGGTGGGAAATAGTTCTTTGGCCTACTTACAATTAAATACACATGATATCCCAAGAAGTGCAACTTCTATCAACTCTCTGGACACCTCAAACTTGAGTTTGAAATTTAGACCAACAAGTAAATACAATGACTAAACTGTGGACTACAGCCCACTGTCATGGAAATCATATGGGCCATTTGTCGATGAGAGCTATGAGCAAATTAAATTTCAAATTAGGTCCGGAGAATACCTGTTCGAGGGTCAATTTCTTAAATAATAATACCACACTCAATTTACCCAATACTATTCATTTATAACCTTTATACCTCGAATAAAAATATAATTTTATAATTCTCACAAACATAATAATAATAATAAAAAAACCCATAACATTACACATATTTTAATAAATTAAAAAAAAAAGCAAACAATCAAAATAAAATGAAACAAAAAAAAATTGTCAATGGAGACATTGATATCGGAATCTGTGGCAAATCCGAATGACCCAAGGAGAAAAGAACTGGAACAGATGGAAAATCAGAAGGCCATGATTGACCAGAAGGCCAAGGCTCTGGTTCGAGGAGAGTTATATTGTGGGTTGGGATTTTTGGTGGCTCAAACACTTGGGTTCATGAGACTCACCTTCTGGGAACTAAGCTGGGATGTGATGGAGCCCATATGCTTCTTTGTCACATCACTTCACTTTGCCATTGCCTATGGCTTCTTCCTGAGAACATCCACAGAACCTACCTTTGAAGGCTATTTTCACCGGCGATTCAAGTCTAAGCAAGAGAAACTCATGAAAGTCCACAATTTTGATGTTGATAAGTATAACAACCTGCGCAAACTCTTTTACCCTGAAAGTTTGCCAAGCTTGGATTGCTTTAAATCTTCACGTCAAGAAGAAGGGAGAGCTTCTTTGCGCTGTGTATAGAGTAAATAGACCGGCAAATGCCAGAAAAGTCAGCAAAAATTTGATTTTGACAAAGACTGTTAGTAATTAAAATGAACTTTTGAATCGAAACAATAAATTTCGTTCAACTTTCCGATTAATTAGCCCATCAAAGATCTCGTTCACACCTTGTAAATGATAAATTTCATTAAATAATATTTTTTTAGAATATTAGAGCATTAAGATGGATTAAATCTAAAATTAAATTATTTTTAAATCAAATTTTAATTTTAATTTAATGAACTCGAATTAAGTCTCGTTCAAGATTGGATTCAAGCTTGGCCTATATGAAATGCATCCCTAATAGAGAATATAGATATATATGGTAATGTTTCAAAGATTTAGAAAGTATTTGTTAATTCTGTTAATTATTTTTAAGATTGTCCAACAAAAAAATAATTATAATTTTTTTTTCAAATATAATTAGTATTTGGGAGAGGATGCTTTGGGAGGGAGAGACCACCGACAATGGAGCCCAAGATAACGTCGGAGATTTCAAAACGAAACCCTAGGGTGAAACTACCATTTTTTAAAACTTAGATTAGGAAAAACTTTTAGTTTTTAAAGTTTGGGGGGGGGGGGATAAAAAGAGATTATATTTTAGTTTATTTTTAATATTATAGAGAAAATAACGATTTTATTTTTACTATCATTAATTTTAACTGTTCATTGATAGATGTTTGAGATTACCAAAGTTAAATGGGGGAAATTGAGATTGCAGCACACCTTGGTGGAAAATACCAGTTGGCCAAAAATATTATTTAATGAAATTTATCATTTACAAGGTGTGTACGAGATCTTTGATGGGCTAATTAATCGGAAAGTTGAACGAAATTTATTGTTTCGATTCAAAAGTTCATTTTAATTACTAACAGTCTTCGTCAAAATCAAATTTTTGCTAACTTTTCTGGCATTTGCCGGTCTATTTACTCTACACACAGCGCAAAGAAGCTCTCCCTCCTTCTTGACGTGAAGATTTAAAGCAATCCACGCTTGGCAAACTTTCAGGGTAAAAGAGTTTGCGCAGGTTGTTATACTTATCAACATCAAAATTGTGGACTTTCATGAGTTTCTCTTGCTTAGACTTGAATCGCCGGTGAAAATAGCCTTCAAAGGTAGGTTCTGTGGATGTTCTCAGGAAGAAGCCATAGGCAATGGCAAAGTGAAGTGATGTGACAAAGAAGCATATGGGCTCCATCACATCCCAGCTTAGTTCCCAGAAGGTGAGTCTCATGAACCCAAGTGTTTGAGCCACCAAAAATCCCAACCCACAATACAATTCTCCTCGAACCAGAGCCTTGGCCTTCTGGTCAATCATGGCCTTCTGATTTTCCATCTGTTCCAGTTCTTTTCTCCTTGGGTCATTCGGATTTGCCACAGATTCCGATATCAATGTCTCCATTGACTTTGCCACCTGTAGTTATAAAATAGCATTCAAAGCATTAATGAGGTTTCAAGATAGGAAGAAAAGTCCAAATGGGCCCAAATGAGGAAGAAGAAGAATCTTACCTGCTCGGGCCGGAGAAAAACTATGTTTCCTAAAACGATGACGTTTCCTGAGTCATCCAACAGCTTACTAAACTCAGTCCCTTGATCTTCATTCCCGCAAAATTCAACACAGATCCGAACAAAATCATGGTACGAAATCGAACTCTTCGGAATTTCTCTCAGCTTCATCTTTAGCTTTTCCACTTGAGACAGCCGCAACAGCTTCCTGGCATCTTGAACTGTGAATCCGTACGGAATATCTTTCACCGACGAATCAGAAACGGTATGTCCTCCGAGTCCTTCCAATCGGAGGCGATCCCCGGCAATGTTAATGCCTTTCAATTTCTCTCTGAGCTTGTCACCGACGGGCAAAGAGAGAAACTCGGGGATTCTGGCGGCCGATTGATTAATTCCTCGTCGTTGGAGAAATTTACGGAAAAACCCTCTCTCCGATAACTCCAGAGACGTTATGTACTCACGGCTGTAAGTCGAAGGTGAGTGTTCTAGAGTCACAGCCGCTGGCGAGAGTCGATAGCCGTAAGTCTTAGCAATCAGACGCTTCGCCAGGGCTTTACGAAGTTCCATTGATTATCTAGAGACAGAAAAAGAAGAGTAGAGGGGCTCAAATTTTGAGCAAAGAAGGTGGGGGGTGTCCATGGTATATATAGCGGGTCCAAGGAAGGAGGAGAATCTTGAGTTTTTGAGAATCTCGAAGGGTAAAATCGCGATTTCTCACATTAATTTCGAGCCGTGAGAAGAAAGTAAACACTACGTGGATTCCAATGGCAAACCTGGAATATACCCGTTTTAATACAACTGAATATTTTTGTTTATTATTATTTACTTTTTTATCATTTTTCAACTTAACGGCTTAAAATGGGAATTTTCCACGTGGCTGCGTACTATTTGATGGTGTTATCCGAGGTGTCAACATCCGCTTAATAATTTGGACTTTTTGGGTGTTTGAGAAGACTAAAATACGCCTAATAGGTTATTTGTACTTTTTCTGGAGGCCGCTTGCGGAAAGGGAAAGGAGACCTCCGCTAAACTACATTTAATTGAGGCGGTTGTTCTAGAGGGAATCAATTATATAGCCGTAGATGTCGGTCCACCGTTAATTCTTGATCCAAGGGCGGAAATTTTTCAAGGTTGATCAGTCTAAGAAAAGGAGAAGAATAATGATATAATTTATTGGAATACACTAGTGTTAATTCATTTTAGTCTAATATAAAAATTTATGCCACCATGGTGGTTGTTCTTGCATAAAATTATGTAGATAATTGTTGAGAACCCAATTAATAACTTTCAATTAGCCATTAATTTGAAGATGATAAACATAACTCATTTTTAACTTGAGGATAAGGTACGTTTCGATGATTTAGGTGACGATTACTTGAGGAGTTTACCTATCGTAACACCTACAAAAACCCTTATGGAAGTGATCCAAGATGCATCCCAAGGCTTAACCTCCAAGCCCAATTGATAAATTCATACGATATTCTAGTTCAATGACTACATAGATTAACACACTCTGAATAACAGAAGTTAGAAAGTTCTATGGTACCTAGATTATGAGTTATTATATAAAAATGGATTAGTATTGCGTTTTTAGTATCAATGAAACTATATGTATTCAATTTTGAGTATTTAATTAGATATATAAATTATGTCATTATATGATTAAATGATTTTTTAATTAAAAATAAAATAATATATAATTTATGATTATACATTATTTGAATACTTTGAAAATATAAAATTGGATGCATGTAATGTTGTGGTTTTTTTTTTTGTAACAAGAAATTTGACTAGAGTTGAACCAAAACTAACTACATTAAATAGGATAAACTTTAGATTTAGTAATCAACTTTACAATCATTAAACCAGATAAGTTATGAGTTTACTAATGATATATCATCTGTAAAGATTTAAACTCATACTTTTTTATATATGAAATTTCCTTCTTTGTTATTCAAGTTATCTCTTAGGATATATAACATTGTTCTTTGTGCATAAGCAAACGACAAATTTTTTGTTTTTTGATTGATCTACCGGAAGATGAAAATTAAAATCGAGATGTGAAGTGGAGACAGATATTTCCAGGGAAAGACAAATGATTCCAGGGAATTTGCCTGAATTTGAGGGAAGTCATGATTAAAATACTTGGATGCATAACTGTTCAGCTTTAATTTAGTAACGCTCATCACCAAGCCTTCTTCACTACTGCATGCTCACTACATGCCGCTCAGGAGGCCTACGCTGGTCAACAGGCTTCACATGCTTGCCATTTGCCTTTGCATAGGCATACTACTTTTTTTGGCCGAATGCAACCACACGTGCTAGAAAAGCCTATATATGCTTCTTACTCTTGCAAATTGCGCCCAAATTAAGCTAAGCAAAACAGTTGCAAAACTTCATAATTTTGATCATGGCATACAGAAAGAGATGACATGATCTAAATCCAATCATCTTTCAGATTCCTATGATCCAATAATGGTTGTCTGTCTAACACAATAGCTTTTCTTGTTAAAACTAGTTATTCAACAAGATTTCAAAAAAGAAAGATCAAAACATGAGTCATTCAGGGTTTTGTACCTTATGTGAATTCGATGAATTGTAGATTAGTATTGCATTATGTTATATCCCATGAAGAATTCCAATAGTTACATAATATTGGTCTAGGTTTATCTATAACATGTTAACTTAATCTAGTTACATAAAAGAGTGTTAGATGATAATTGAACTATTTTATATATATACACAGTGATGAACGCATTTTTTAGAGAAGAGGAAAATTCTTTTCCTAGGAACCAAAACATACACAAAGTCTCCCAAGATTACGCTATCAGATTGGCAATATATGAAGACAAAATGATATCGCGGAAATAACTCACATCATACTCTTTGATAATGTAGATCATCAGACAAATGAATCAAAACTTAGGTATGTCAATTTTTTTAATAATCGATTTATAAAATTAGGTATAATATTTTCCAACACATAAGATAGATCCGAAAGTGACTACATTTATCATATTTATTAAGCTTTTTATAAATAAAACTCAATTTGAGAATTCTTCCTCTTACTTTTCTTTAATAAAGGATTATATATACAGTGACATCAGATAAATAGTGAGATTCTTGGTTCAAGTGGGAGAAAGATACCTAGCCCTAGGAGATGGGTGCAGAGACTTTGTTGGCTTAGTGTATTGGAATTAAAGAATCCCAACATATTCGGAAGGTGGGAATCCATTTGAAATGCGTAAGAGGAATTATTGAGACACTAGTGGAAGTCTACTCCATCCACATTTCCTCTGGTGGGTTATATAGAAATAGAGAATCAAAATCTTAAAGTACAATTGTGTTATGCAGTCACATCTGCCTGGTACATCGAGGAATAATGAAACAATGAAATATAAAAGTAACATTCGTAAGAAAGAAGTGGAAATCTAGTAACATTTAATGGGTTGCCTACACGAAGAACACAAAGAATCCCATTGCAAAATTGTTGGTGCTCGGAAGCATGGTAGTTAAATCGTATATTAAAAACTTAATTTTATATATCGTATCATATTGTATGGTATAATTTTTAAGAAATAAAATAATAAAAAATATAATTAATGTCTCATCATTTTAAAGAATATCACAAATATTTTTAAAAATTTAAAATTTAGAATATCACAATTTATATATGTAATACAAATCGTGTTATAAGATACGTATCATATCATACAATATATTCACTGTATCATATTTATTATAATACACTTTATGATATGTATCGTTTTTTATCTGTACCATATCATAAAATACGTATCATATATCGTATGATATTGATAATTATACTCAAAAGAATTAGCATGCCTATCCCAAGGTTAGGGGCCGATTTTCAAGTGGGAATCCACCATGGCACTGCATCATATCCTTTATTGGCCACACAATAATAATCGATGCTGATGCTGATTATATGCTTAATCTTTGATCAGATATATATTTTTTCTTGCTGACTATTACTGCTACGTAAGCCCACTGAATCATGGAGGCATGAAGCCTGACCTTATATATTACTAGTTGGTGATGGCATTTTGGTGACAAAAACAAGCTTTCTTCCGACGAGGTCCACTAGAGACTTGATTTTTGAAATTGAGTCAATGATGCTACATAGAGGAGGAAATTTAGAGCTGCTTCATTCACTTAATGTTATGCCAGATATGAATTGCACCAATCCCTTTTAGCTTTAGTTTTCTTCATCGTATATATGATCATGTAAGCTTCCATATCTTCATTATTCTAATCACAAATATAGTTATATATATACAATATTTATCCGACAATTTATCGTAAAATTATGTCTGCTCAGTTTTTTAGTTTTCATTTGAATATTCAAATGATATATTATCGTATCATTCAGTATTTTTTTATAGATATATTCAATTGATACTCAAAACTGGTTATTCATAGTTTTGCTTTATAATTTATAGATGATAGATTATTATTAGGTTCGCTCGAGTCATTACACATGTTTTTCAAGGGTGGATAAGATTAAGATGACTTCAGCTATAGAATGCCTCCGAATAATTAGGTGAAACACAATTAGGGATTATGGAATCTTAAAACGTGTAATCATAGACAAGCGGGAAGAAAAAGAAAATGGAAAATCTTAGAAAAGAAACAAATTGAGAATACTGTTAAGAGATGATGCAAAATCTTGTAGTAAAAGAGCTGGCCACTTGCTACAATTTGAGAACCCAGAGAATCGTCCATTAAAATGAACGCATAGAGATATGAAACGTGAGAATTACATAAGAGAGGAAGAGAGAGGGAGCTTTAAACCGGAAGAATATGCTGTAAACCGATTGAATCTCAACATAAATGTAGATTCATTCACATAAATGTTATAAAATTGAAGTTAAAAGTTTTAACGATTTAGACAAATATGATTACATTATGATTGATGTAGAATCAATTTTGGATTCAATCGATTGGCAATCTCATGAAACAGGTTTTTTTTTTTCCAAATGTTTTCGAACAATATTATTTAGAATGAATATTTTTTTATGATTCATACATTATAAAAGAATATCTCGTCTCTTTTTATCATTATGCATTAAGAAAGAGGACCTTATCATCTCGTTATAAACCCAATAAATTCAATAGTCTCGTAACTCAGATTTTATTAATAAATCGAACTATCATTTAACAAAATTGATCGCCGTACGTGCCCAAATTGGAAATTTTCGGTTTCCCCTGTAATTTGACAAAGGTTGAAACAATGGAGAATCGTGGCCTCCACCTCTCCATAATTCACGAACATACAGAAGACAAAATACTGGTGGCAGTCTGTTTTCATGGGTCTTCTCTACGTACACATTTAACACCTGAATTTCATAAAAGACTAATACAACTGCCGCCACGTTTACAACATGGATTGGATTTATAAAATGAAACACGATCCCATTAGAACTTTGATTTAGTACCGAGAAAGAAAGCACATTATCCCTAATGGACGCTCAGGACCCATAAAATTATATATATTAATCCCATTAATTAGGGTTAGGAATTAGGCTTTGTCTTGTATTGTTAGTTCTAGAAAAGAATATACCATAAATAATCTGTATATATATAAGTAATATTTTATATATATATATATATATATATATATATATATATATATATATATATATATATTAAGTATATCAAATAGGTATATAATGATGTGTCATTATGTAATTGAGTATAATTTTATCTTTAATTCAAAATTACTTAATCATATGATGACGCATTATTTATTTATTTATCTTGAAACAAAAAATACCTAAATTGGATGCTAAGTAGGTTAAGGTGACGTGAAACGTGTTTTGTGTATATAAATCTATAGTTAGAAAAGTGGTCCTTCTCGATAATTTATTGGGGGTTGGTGTTGTTGTTATCAATGGACAGAGACTCATCTTCTGCATGTGAAGTTCACATGCATGTATATAATCTTGAATAGAGTTGATCTTGTTGATCAAATTAAAATGGAAAGCACCCATTTCTAGAATTGATTGGCAAGGGTAGTGAATGATATAGAGCAAGACATTAGATTTGGGGAATAATGTTATTGAACCATATGCAAAATATTTATAGAGGAAACCATTTTTAAGCCACTAGTTGAAAGTAGTGTCTCATTCTTGTGGCTATGCTTCGCAAACACAATTAAGAGTCTTGATAGGCCAAAATAGTGAAGTTGAATATCCATTTCTGAATTCTGATATCTATTATATTGACATAGGGTAAACAAAAACAAAGAGAGTTGGATATAGAGTGGTTTTTTAATAAGGTTTGATTTAGTGTTCGAAAATCTACATCCATAGTTACAATATTTTGACTCAGTGAGAAGTTTCAATATGACATGTATAAAAATTACAAAATTGTCAAAATGATTTTGTTTGAGATAAAAGTCTCGAAACGAATTATTAAATTTTATGAGATTTTCTCACCTAACATAGGATGAAAGTTATATAATATTAAGTATTAGATATTGTTATAATTTATCTTTTCGTTATACTCTTATGTCTATTTAAAACTCGCTTCAATAATCTTCTTTATTTAAAATATAAGAGGGGATGATTACATCATTTACATTTAAAATTTATAATAATTTTCTAATCATTTACTTTTAAAGAATAAATTAATGATTGAAACCAACAAAGCAAAAAATTGTTACTTTTCATTGCCGTAAATGACATGGAAGAAATGTTTAAGAATATCTCTTATATGTTTCAATAAAATTATATGTATCTATTTTAAATACATAAATAGATATATATTTGATATGTGTCATTATGTGATTGAATGATTTTGAATTAAGAATAAAATAATACTCAATCATATGATGACATATATTAATATATGTATATTTATGTATTTAAAATAAATATGTATAATATTACTTTATCAAGTAAAAAACAAAAATATAAAAAAGGGGTAAAGTATTGCAACATTTCCGTGTATTTTCAGGACTTTTAAGTTCATATTTATGGGCGTATGACCGACGGCTACCCTTTGGACTAAATGACTATTCAGAAGCGTATATGCTTTTGCGTGTTTGATTTTGCTTACAGATTTTTCCAAAGAGTGAGCTTCAAGTTGAAAACAATTGGTGGAGTGAGTTGCATCGCATGTTCTACACTCAGACTTGTTGGACGGGTCCAGACTTGGACTTGGCAATTACAAAGACAACAAGGCCACCGTCAGAGACTATGAAAATCGAGAAATTACATAGTCAATTTAAACATGCAATAAGTAAATACCTGTCTGCGTCTCCACATGCTCAATATGAAAACAAATGGTAGAGTGAATCAGATCAATAAAACAATTTCTTCATATTTTTTTAATATACAGATAAATATAAAAATAATATATTATTATGTGATTAGATGATTTTAAATTAATAATAAAGTTATACCCAATATACACATAACATTGCTCGAATAGTATAGGGACTTGTTGAGCAGGTTGGGACTTGGATTGGGACTGTCCTGCACTTGGACTTAGACTTGGTAATTACAACACAACAAAGGCGCCGGCCAAGACTATGTCTATCGGCGAGCGTCTCCGCATGTTCTGAGAAAAACGCTGGTCACTGGAATAATGTCTAGCCGCTTGATGAAACATCAGATATCTGAGAGCAATAGTAAATAATTTCCTTTAGTGGACGGACTTTTTCCATCCTAGTAGCAGAAGAATATAAAATCTGACCCAAGTGCGCGCTTGTCATATTATGCAACTTTTGGTGAAGAGATGAAGACGACAGAGCACAGCACTCTGCCATTGCTGATCAAAGTTGAGGGCCCATTTGCCGTATTAAAGGTAAAAAACTGCCCAAATTGAGGGAAAAGTTTCAGAAAGGTACTTGGAGTGAATATTATAACCACGTAATTAGACACTTTATGTCTCTTGAATATGATATGCATCCAAAAACTTTGACCAAGATGACTTCATTTGCGATATTACAGTTAGAATAACAAGTTGATGACAGAAAACCCATGGCAGAAAAATTAGCAAAGAAAGTGCCAGATTATTATAAGTGAATAGAATGGGCAAAGAGGAGAAAAAAGCAGCTTTTACTGGAACATTTTCAGCGGAAGAAATGAATCTTTGACCCGTTAGAAATCCAAATATTAATATGAAAATAATATTTGATTGTTGGCTACTCAACTTGGATAGAAAAGAGCTGTAAAAGAAGTCTGATAATGGTTCCACGATTGGACTTAAAGAAGTCCCACGTTCTGGGATCTGTATTGAATCTTTGACCAAAACAGCAGGAAACCTTTGTTTTATTCTAAATCCCAACTAAAGAAAATGCATTAATGGAGGAAGAAGGAAAAGTTTGAAACTAAAAAAATGGGAAACTTCAAGGTCAGCTTTTTGCTGTTGCCGGGTTGAATTTTGATTGCGAAAGGAAGTAGAAAAGGCAATGGATCACCAAATTGAGAACGATTTAGAAATTTGATAACAAGAAGAAAATGAATATGGTAAATTCATAGAGCTTTGTGATTTCTGTTCAACAAAGTATTACTGTAAAAATAAGGTAGAAAACAAGTATATAAAGGTTGGCTGGGAATTGAGAATCTGAATTGGATCCGAAAAATCAATCTGAGATTAGTTTGAGATCAATTAGTTAATGGTTAAACAGAGCTCAAATAATATTATTTTGAATTCGATTTAAGCGAATTTGAATCCTAATATTCCGGTTGGTTGGAATTTTGTATTGTTTTATTTAAAATATTCAATGTTGGACTTAAACTTGGATATTTTGATCCAACTTTGAATTCAACCGGCCCTAGCCCAATCAACTTAATGTTCCTGCCAAAGCCCTTTAATTAGAAGTTGTGAAATAATTAAGGCCGCATTGTGGTCCAGCTTCCATCCAAACTTGGATGTTTTGGATTAATGGGGTCCAACAGGGATTGGGTAGGCTTTTAAAACGAACCAGAGAAAAACATTGACTTTGCGGTAGTGAGTTTAACTAGAAGCAGTACAATTGTGGTTGAAAATGTACGACTGCCTTTATGAATCTTATCTTACCAACAATTACAATAGCTTGGGCTCAAGTAATAGCAATAGATTTTAGGTAGGGGCGTTGGTGAGTGAATTGGCCATAAAAGAGGCTTATTGATTGGAAATAATGCTCAAAGTACGCACAACTATTAATTCTTAAGGGCGAACGGGTACGTAAATGGAGTAGTTGGTTTACTTTACAAGGCAAGGTTGTTTAACTTGTTTACGTAGGGGAAAAAGAGCAGAAGACAGGGCACATGGGTACCACCTTTAGCTTGAATATTTAATGTTCAACTCCAGTTCAAGCTTGTTTTTACTAGTGTATAGTTTTATTAAAGGATTGCTAGTAGAATAAATAGTGTTATCATTAGAATAAACAGTATTTTATGAGGATGAACAAATGATGACTTGTATGAATCAAACATGGATTTAAGTCTAAGTCAACTCAGCTCAAATTTGCCCCTGAATACAACCTATATAGATTGGTTCCTAGTTTAGGAAAACTGTCACTTATTTCAAAGGTTAGAACGAGAGAATGGAGATGGTATTGGTGTGAGCGGAGTAGAAACCTTATTTTAGCTGAGAAATCATAGTCACTATTCCACCTAAAAACTTAAATAAACAAATAAATAAAGGAATTGAAAATGGGTATTTTGAAAGAGACTTGAGTTGGTTCATCAAATGGAACCCCTTAAACTGGTATTTTAGTCGATGTGCTATAAGGGTAGTGTCCTAAATTGCGAGTACTAAGTATTCAAAAGATGTATCATTCTAAAATTACATGATTTTGAATTAATAATAAAGTAATACTAATCACATATAATATATTATCTGTACATCCAATTAGATATTCAACATTGAGTGCATATCGCACTGCTCAAATATTATATGCACACAAATATTTGTAATCATCAACTTTATTAATTTGTTAAAATCAAATCCCGTCATTCTCACCATCCAACTTTCAAAATGCTCAACTCATTATATTAGATACTATCTAAAACAGCCTTAACCATATCTTTCCAGGCTAAATGCAGTAGGATAGGCAGAATATCGATTCTTTCTTAGGAGCTAAAAACTGGGGAGAGATGAGACCAATAGGATTAGGTGTTGTTTATTAATGTTTTGCCTAGTGGCTATCCTATCATTGATAATTTAGGTGTAGTAGGAGATGCATGGATGGGCCTCAACACTGAACTATATTGATGCAAGTGGGTTCCATTTTGATACTAAAATCTTTTGATTTTGACTTGTTAGAATATGAGTACTATTGTTTCGAAGTGAATATACAATGGATCTTACTTGTTGCAATTAAGATGGTTGTGTAAACAAACCATTATTTACCAAAGCAGTATTCACAATTGGTATATTTAATCAATAAAAATATATATACCTATTTTAAATACACAAATACATATACATTTGATATAGGTCATCGAATAATTGAATAATTTTAAATTAAAAATAAAATAACATCTAATTACATAATAACATATTTTATATATTTTATATATACATAAAAATAGATACACATAATATTATTTGTATTTATCATATAAATAACTTTGGCCCTCTTATTATCATTACCATTACCTCTAATATTTTACAATACAATTACCGCAGCAAGTATGACTTAAGTTTAAAAGAATTGTGGATCACCATGCTTAAATTGTCACGGAATCATGAAATAGCACTATTAAAGTATTACCAGTATAATAAATAGTATTGCAAAAAGGGTGAATCTAGAGAACAATATCACTAGAAAAGCAAACAAATCTAATTCAAGCCAAGTTATCAAGTTAAAACTCTAGTTTAATTTTGTCAAGCTAAAGAAGGATTCGAGCCCATGTCGACTCAACTCTAATTCTCCCCTAACTTATAGTACCTATTTCATATCACCAAGCAAAATATAAAATGACCAAGAGGTAGCACAAAAATTGATTTATCTTTTATCTTTATCTTTATCACCGCCTAATAATGTTATTATCGGCAACAAATAACAGGCAAAGGAGGAGAATGGCCGCAAACGAAGAATATATACAATTTTAGGGAATCCCCAATTCAGCAAATACATGAAACAAAGCTTAGAAAGAAAGGCATATGGACTTCTTAAAGGTCTAGTTAACGGTTTAAGATATATCTACAATAACTATACTACCAAAAAGTAAGAACCTCTATAACACACTAAATACTAACCTACTTACTGAAATGAAAAGAACAACCATAAACAAACCATGGATACATATGTTACATATATTATCACTACAGGGGTAGGGAAAGAGGGGTTTTGGATACCAGTATCTGTTAGCGTTCATAAACAAACTTCTACCATCTCCACCTCACTTGCATACAGTCTTAAGTCTCTTAGCCGCCTGAACAAACCCCACAATCACCTGCAGCTCGTCCAGTTGCTTCACCAATAAATCAAATGTTAATTCAAACTAGCAATTATTCTTTTTATAATCATATATATAAGTATATATTTGTTGACAGACCAACCTAATCAAGAAAGGCATTAATAAACCAGCTTTGCACAAGACGAGACAGATCATGAGATTCAGGAAAATGACAATTTTAGAGGAATTGTTTTACCTAAAGTAGAAAAAGAAATTTGGAAAAAGAGAAAGAGGGGAAGAGTTGTTTTTGAGATTAAGTAGGGTGTGTAAATGAAAAATTGTCTGAGAAGTTGGTACTGTGGTTTTAAAAAGTAATTGTCACATCACGGACACAACACAAGAGTGAAAGAAACGTCAGGGCATAGTCCTGCATTTACCTGTGACATAAAATGCCTCTGAACCACATCAATGAGTTGCTCCTTTGACGGATTGGGGATAGCATCCACCTTTAAATTTTCAAAATGTTCATTGTTAGGATGAGCTCTAAAGCAGCAAGAACTTGTTATCAAATATGCTCCACAAAACTCACAAGATTAAAGTGTCGCCAATATCTCCATAATGCAGCCATTTCCAGTTTGCTAAGGTCAACCTTCTGCACAAAATATGTTTGAAATAAAATTAAACCAGTAGGAAAAATATTACATATTAACTTCCATTGTGTGTTTTTTTAACACGGCTAGAACAGTGATATAAAAAAAAATATATATATAACAGTAAATGTGAATTTGAAGAATACATACCACGGACCCACGTGGAGTAGTAATGGACCCCTTTGACTGGGAGTCACAAGAAAGAGACCTGCTCATAGTCTTGTGAGATGAACCAGTTGATTTATGCGTTCTATGCCTTGATTTGTGGGACTTTTGAGTGTCATCGGATGCTGGAAAGTAATAGACAAGCAGGAATTAAAAGGGTGGTGGGGCTTGTAAGAAGATAAAGATGTGAGACAAAAAAGCTTTTGGCTATAGTGAAAGTAAAAGGTGTAGAGAATGGATCCTATGTAACAACCTCAACCACTTTTCTAAAAAAATAATGCACTATTCAAAACACAATTTTTCAAAGGTAAGAACAAACAGTTCAGTTTACTGCTAAATGAAAGGATTGTGCCAGTAACTAATAACAATCTAGTCAAGCAAAATTTGAAAGAAATCATGCCTCGAATAGCAGATTCAATAGTTCATATGCACACAATAATAGAAAGAAAAAGGAAAGGAAAGGAAACAAATTCACAAAAGTTTGAATAGTCGATTCCATCCCAAAATTAGTAATGACACCGAAAAATTAATGGATAGTTAACACTTTACTCATGCAACTAAAAATTTGATGTGAGCACAAAATTTAAATTAACTGGAAGAAATAACTGAATAATGAAACTCACCCATATCTGACATATTCCAAGGCCCGTTATCAAATTCAAGGTCATCATCTTCCTCATTACCAGTAGGAGCTTCAATCACACTGAGGGCATTTCTTTGCAGCTTCACTTCTATCCCATTAGTTAGAACCTGTTATTTAATTATTTGAGCAAAGAAACATAACAATAATAGTCAAATGATCTAGTTTTCATAAAACAGAGTACAAAGAAAAGTGTTCCACTTTTTATTTGACAAATCAGTCACAGTCTATCTGGAAACCAAGCCCACTTCATTGAGACATTTACTCAAAATGAAACTGACACAGAGGAAGTAATTTAACCAGTTCGGTAAAAATGGATTAGAAAAACATATAAATGTTGTTAGAAAATAAAAAATCAAATTTAAAATGTGTCTTGAAGACAAACCAGCTCATACAGAACATAAGCTATCTTAAACTATAAGGGAATAACAATTATGTAGGAAAGTCCAGAAACAGTAGCCATCATTTTTTCAATCCACTATACATATATTTTTTATTAGTTTAACCCCGATAAAAGAAGTAGAAATAAAGCGAAAATGGAATTAAGCTGCACTGTCAAAACTAAGGATATAGGTATGTTCTTTTTCAATAAGCCTCGATGTTTAACTGTTTATTTTATTGGGAAAATGAAGATCAAGGATAGAACGCACCAATTACACCTTAATCCATGAAAGCACTAAAAATAAATTAGAAACAAAAAATTCCGAACAATTTCAAGTCCACGCCAATTTTTTCCCCCTATTTAATAGAAAAAACAAACCCACATTGCTCAAAACCTAATAAAACTCCAGATCCATCCGGAAAAACAAACATGCAAGCAAAATCCATTTCCCAAACCTCAAACTTATAAGTTAAAACCCTGAAAAAACACTTCAATTCAAAAAAATCACACAAGAAAAACCGATAATTTGAAAATTCACCCAAAAACCAGGTTCTATAATTGGAAAACTAATAAAATTCATAAAATTAATCAAATTTAAATTGAATTTGAACAAAATATGCAGAGAAATCGAAACAAAAATCAACAATTGTTAATCAAAATAATTTAAAATTGCAATAAATTAGAAATCAAAATCACCAAGTACATCCACATTACTAAAAATATATCTTCTGGAACTTTCAAAAAACAAAAGTCAAAGGTAAAAAACTTAAAAAACAAAATTCTGCAAAAAATCAAACGAAATAAGAATAATTACCAGCCAATGCCATCCACCAAGGCCGACAGCTTTCTTGACAACGCCTTGAAGTCCCACAAGAACCGATTTGGTGCGATTATTTCCGGTAACAACGACTTTAGTGTGACGTGGAAGCACAGAGAGCTCTTCTTCACTACTATCTCCACAGCTCTGTAAGTGCGAAAAACCACCATTAACCGAACTCTCCATTGTTTCAAGCATTCTCCGCGTTTGAAAATGGCCAAACTTATAAGATATTAGCGAAGAGTCAACATTTATTAGTCGAAATTGTATGTAAATCGAAGATCATGCATTGGTGAGTTTAAATGTGAAGCTTTTGAAGGCAAAACAGAGAAGAAATTAGGAGAAAAATGGGATTTTTGTGGAGAGAGAAAACACAGACCAAGAGAAAGAGTGTGTGTGAGTGTGGGAGAGAGAGAGAGAGAGAGAGAGTGACTGGTTATCTTTATTGGTTGTGTCTCTATGAATCCCGACGAGAAAGAACAAACCAATAGAAAAGTGACACGTAAAAAAAGCGAAGGTTACAGTTTTGCGTTTCTGGATTATGGGACGGGAGTTTTTGATTATAACGGGTTGACCGTTTGACCTCTGGAAAAGCAAGTAGTGGGTACTTCGAAATGACTATGATGACCTCCGTCTTTTTCTCGTATTCTTTCAAAAATATGATAATTTTGAAAGCTCAATTTATTAATAAATTATGATCCGTTTGAAAGAAGAGTGTCCGTTTCGTAATTCAGGAAGAAAAAAATAACGTAAGGAGACTACAGCGTAACGGAAAGGCGAAATTCATGAAGTGGGTCCACGTGGTTGGCAGGCTCTACCTTCCGTCGGAGTTGTCATATGTCCTATCCAACATGGGTCACTGATTTTTAATTTTATTTCAACTGAAATGAAATTATTTTATTTTTTGCTGTTATTTTCCCACCTGATTTTCCCGCCACTGCTAAGCAACATGAGCCGTTGAATAAGGATCATGAGAGCTGTAACCATAGGATTCTTGGGATGTGAATACAGCCGTCGGATAAGAACGTCTAGGCGGAAGGAAATGGTCGTAGAAAAAGCAGACATGTTCACAGACCATGTGTAATGATCAGAAAGTGGAAAGAAGAATAATAAAGCAAAACGATAAGGACAAACAACAAATGAAAAATTAATATTAGCATGTGGTAAGGAGTATTATATTGTATAAAATTACGAATCTCTCAATCCATCTTGACCGTCAATGGTTTAATTGGACTTGTAATATGCACACTTGGCGATTATAAAGAGGCTGGACCATGATGATTCCTAAAGAGGCAAACCACTGAATCAATTTTAATAGGTAAATATAAAATTACGTAAATTTCTAATAATGCATGTAATCAGACAACTTAGGCAGAATTTTTTGACCGGTAGTGCAGTATTTCCAGTCCGGTACTTTCAGTAAATGAAAATAGTAAAAAATTGTCATTATATATATATACATAGAGCAGTGAAAAGGGTGTCCAATCTTTGTCAATTATATTGCTAGCTCTACTTAGAAGTTTCTATTCTAAAAAACGTGAAAATTGAAGGCGAATAAGTTGGAATTAGTGGGAATGGAATCATGATGTAGTGGCGATAACATTAGGGCTAGATTTTAAGCAATCTGGGTTTAATTTAATGTTTAATTTGATTCAAATTAATTTTAAATTAAAACTTTAATTAATATTTTAACTATGTTTAATTTGAAATTTTTTTAATAATATTATTTATTTTATCAACAATTTTTAATATAATCTTTAACCAGTTTAAATAAATTCTAGCTAACCAAATCAATTCATATTTGATCTCCACCTGGTTAAAATCCCAACCTAAGTGGCATTGAGCATCCCTGATAAAGAATGATAGCTAAAGGAGACAAAGACACTGGGTTCCACACGTAATTACTTTTGTCACAAATCCAAGTGAATGTCAACCATTTCAACGCCATCGCCTCTCAATTTTCAGATTCATCGTTCAAATTCAGGTAATAAAACCCTCTGCATCCTGTTTTGAATTATTAATTAAATATTTAAATAATATGTAATCATAAAATTAATAAATTTTAAATTAAAAATAAAATAAAATAAAATTATATAATAACACAGAATATAAATATTTAATTAACTATTTAAAACAAAATATACATAATATAATCTTTTTTAGTGATTCTTTAATGAAAGATTTATATATATATAATTTTAAATATATAATTAATATATTATTATGTAATTAAATATTATTTTATTTTTAATTTAAAATAATATAATTATATAATAATATTTTATTTGTAATGAAATAAATATAAGTTTATTATTCTTGATTGTTTGGAATGAAATAAACGCGACATACAAAGAACTTACATAAATGAAATCCTGTGGCTGTGGGAACGTCATTCCCTGGATTTAGTCAGCTCAGCTGTCACCAGGTATGTTAGTGGGCCTGAAGAAAATCGTCCAGCAAAATTTCCTTTCAATGGACGAGATCCTGCATGGGCTCCCACTCACAGTGTAAAGATACGCAATTCTTATTACAGTTAGTCAATTACCAAGACTATTTTGCCCCTATTATTGAGGTGGGAGGACATGATAGATGCTGATGCTCCTCCGTGAGGGAGCTTGACTTGGGCCTAACAAAAGTAATAGTTAAGCAGGCACATGGAGCTCAACATAAATTAGGCCAACGGTCATTTCAGGTCTCTGAGTTTAATATATTTTGGTTGGTGTTGTTGTTTAGTTGGACAGATTTGATTCAATAAGCGATTGACTTAGTACTGGCCCTGTTTTCATATCTTCATCATCACTCAACAATCCCCATCTAATGATACTGAGATTGCCATATTGAGGAACAAGTGATAATTTATTTAAGATTGAATCGATTATATCAAACAGATAAAATCTTGAATTCACTCATTTGGATTATTGCCCCGTCTGTGGTTGATGATGATTTTTGTGTTTGGTTTTATTGTTTAAATGGGTCCAAGGCAAACTGTGGTTAATAGACTTAGAAAGCCTCGGTTGGAGGTGAAGTGCGCTGCGGTGGAGGATTTTGGTCTCTGTTTCTGCCTCTAATTTAATAACCGGTAGTGGGAACATGGTTTCGCCGAAAAATCCTGACGAGGATGCTGGAATCTGGCATGAGTATCTTGATGCGAATATTCATGTGTGGGGTTCAAACCTTTAAACAGATGGCACGTAAACGAACTTCTGGAGACGAGATGATTTAAAGTGGAGTAGTGAATTTCGAAGGTGACGCTAAGACAATCGCCTTATTTTTTTTTTTTTAAGGCCAAAGGAAAGGACTACTTCTCACCTAAAGTATTTTCTCACGTAAAGTTTTCTCATTTAATTTTAAAAATTTTATTTAATCATTTATTTATAATTAAAGTTAATAAATTTTTAATATTTTAATTTTTTTTCATAACTCTTAAAAACTAATAATTTTTTTTTATAGATCAAATTTTAAAAAATAATATTTTCTCTCTAAGATTTAGTTTTCAAAATCCGATATCATCTCCGACGATTATTCCCTCACCATCTTCTCTTTCGGTTGATAATCTTAAACCCAATAAAAAATGATATTTCATTGAAAAAGATGAAATATCGTCTCTTCAACAAAAACAAGGTCTTTTGTCTTTATCAAGAAAGACGAAATCAGTTTTATTTTTTCGACGAAAGTGAATTATTTTTTACGTCAATTGACTTCATCTAAACTTTCAAACGAAAGAAACTTGGCTGTTGAATAAAGAGGAGACATCAGGAGAAATTTGTCATTGACGATGACATTAGATTTAATGTTAGAGATTTGGAAACTAAACTCTAGGGGGGAATTATCATTTTTTAAAACTTAGGTTAGAGAAAAAATTTTAGTTTTTAAAGTTTAGAGGAGAAAAAAAAGATAAAATTTTAGTTTATTTTTAATATTATAAATAAAATGATGATTTTACCTTAAAAATCATTAATTTTAATCACTCATGGGTAGATATTTGAAATTTTCAAAGTTAAAAAATGAAAAACTTAAGATAAGGTGATACTTAGGGTGGGAATAAGTCCTTTGGCCTTTATTTTATTTCTCTGGATAAGATTTGAATCTATGATCTTTTTTAACAAACTAAGCTCGGATTGAATTAATTGTTGAATTCAAATTTAAATTCGATTTCAAATCAATCTCAGTGTTAGAGTTCTTTTTTTTTTAATGATTCATTTATCTTATGATAATTATTCTTTTTTAACACTTTTCATTATTTATTGATCCATGTTTAAAATCATTTTGAATAAATGTAATTTCAAGTGAGAATTTACATTAGCTTTATCCACTATTCATCATTGTGCAATATTAGTTCCTTCTATAGTTTCACAGCCATAAAAAAAGTGCTCTTACAAGCCAATATCTCTACCAAGATGTCTAATACTCCAAGTCTTCAAATTGCTTCTACACAACTTCCACTTGAATAAACAACTCTTATACATCCCTCTTGATGAGCCCAGTTGAATCCTCAACTTCTTTGATATGATCTCATGGCTTTATTGATGGTACATCCCCATGCCCTTAAAAAAAAATTGTAAACAAAGTATGAATTGATCCCTAAAAACAAATATTCAGTATAGTATATGTAATACCCTTAGGTATATTCCAGGGGTAATTACGTCTTTTAACCATGTTAGGAGATATTTCCAATTGTATGTGTGTGTTTTTAGATATCTATTATATATATATATATATATATCTATATATATATATCTCCCAACATGGTCAAAAGACGTAATTGCCCTTAGAACATACCTGAGGGTATTAAACTAATCAAAGTAACACAACAAAGAAAGAAAGAAACTGCCTCCTCTGGAAGAAATGGGAAAATGATAGAAAAAGCAAAAGGTAAAGTTTCTTTTATTTTTTTTATTGACTTTTCTCTCCAAACATATATATTGACTTTTTTTTTTTTTATATATATATAGATATCTAAAAACACACACATATAATTGAAAATATCTCCCAACAGGATAAAAAAACGTAATTACCCCTGAAACATACCTAAGGGTATTACAGTATAACAACTTACATTTGTCACTCAAATTAAGAGATTCAATATAAAGTATAATGAGCTTTACAATATGATCATATAATACTCAATAAATTGATTTTAGATTATACATCTATCCGATCTTATTTTAATTAGGTTAAAACTATACTCAATGGATACTCACATAAGAAATTTTAACAAATATTAGCTTCTGGCAGCACGACAAGATTGTCTTCTACTTCATGCTGTATTAGCTTCTTATTTTAAGGCTATTGTTCCTCTTATTGCTCTCAAAATTGTCAATCTGTTTGCAAATAAGTCAAGGTCGCCTAGAAGGGGAGACGGATGTACACCAATCTCACAACTTTCTTCAATTTTTTTTAATTATTATGGTAAATAAAAAATAATTATTTTTACCCTTTAAATTCAAAATTTTTAAATTTTAATATTTTATCAATTTTATTATCCACCAAATCTAAGTTTTGAGTTAGAACCCATACTTTATGTAATGGTTCTTCCGTTAATTTACATTTCATGAACATTCAATACAAATACAATGATACAGATATGGTGGAGGAGGGTCCCTTCTGAAGAATGTGGAGCCCCAAAGTCATGCATTTTTATTGTCATAAGGCCGAAGGGCTTATTCAACGCCCTCTCCCTTTCTCCCCCAAAATATGTTACTTTTACGTGCTTTTCTCTTTTAATTTTAAAAATCTTAAATATTTATCTATAACAGATATTTTATCTATAATTTTAAAAATAAATTAAAATATAATTTATTTTTTCTCTCTAAATTTTAAAAATTAAAAAAATTTTTCTAACTCAAATTTTTAAAAATAACAATTTTCTTTTAGAGTTTAGTTTATAGATCTCTGATGTTATTATTGGCAGTCTCTCCCTCCCGAAATTTCCTTTCCCTCTAATGGTTTCTTTATACTCAATTAAATGTTTGATCGATATCCAATGAAACTTCGAAGATGAAGAGTTTCATGTTCCCAGACAAAAACAAAGAGCTTCAATTTTCTTGATGAAGCTCTTCATCTCTCATTGTCTCCCAAACTTCATTAGACATTGATCAGGTGTTTAATTGAGTCGAGAAAGACCATCAAAGAGAAAGAAAACTTTAGAAGAGAGAGACCGTCGATAATAACTTTAAAGATTTGAAAACTAAACTTTTTGATGAAACTATTATTTTTTAAAATTTAGGCTAGGAGAAAAGAAAAAAATTTAAGAGATTAGAGTTTTATTAATTTTAACTGTTCATAACTGAATAAACGAGATATTCAAAATTATAAGATAAGAAATTGATATCAACATATGCTTTGGGTGAGAGATAGTCCTTTGGCCATGTCGTAACTCGTGACGAGTACATGAATTCGCACGCTGTACATCATAGCTCAATAAACTATACATACAAACCCCACATGAACATGTGTCAATACAATACAACCAGATTTCAACACAACACTTAATCAATCATTAACATCATCAACACTCAGGCCTTGATTAGATCAGATGCCCCTTATCTCTCTTTCTCTTCTTTTTAACCCTGTACCTGCACACACCTTACAATTTCCCAGAAACAGGCTTCATCTTTTCTGTTTCCTCCTTGCAAACAAAAAAGATTCTTTATCACTTCCAGCGAAGGTAAAGCGCATTCCTCGTGACTGAGCGTTACTTCTCTATTCTTCTCTCTTCCGGTTTTATATCTGCTTCAACATAACCCATTGATTAGCAGTCAGGGGTGGTCGGGAAATGACGTCAGATGGAGCAACTTCCACATCAGTTGCTCGGAGAAAGCCGACGTGGAGGGAGAGAGAGAACAACCGGCGAAGAGAGAGGAGGAGAAGAGCTATGGCTGCTAAAATATATACTGGGTTAAGGGCTCAGGGTAATTACAATTTGCCCAAACACTGTGATAATAATGAGGTCTTGAAAGCACTTTGTATGGAGGCTGGTTGGGTTGTTGAAGAAGACGGCACTACTTATCGCAAAGTAAACTACCCTTTACTCTCGCTTCTGCTAGATCTACTGTCTGTGCTTTTAATTTGTTGTCTTTGTTTTCTTAAGTGATATTTTTGCCTAGATTTCTGGGTTCTGGTTTGCTGATTTGATGGACTAGGAAACAGGAATATGATCTTTTCGGGTTTTTTTTTTTTTTCAAGAACTTTCGATGGAAGTAAATCTGCTGCTACTTGTGAAGTAATCAATGTGTTTAGTTAATTATGTTGATGCTTTTATTGGTGGTATTTATGGCTAATACGAGATTAAGTGGCTAATTAGCTTAATCCATCCAGGGAATGAAGCCACCCCCAATTGATATAGCAAGCACCTCAACCAGGATCACTCCTTACTCTTCCCAAAATCCAAGTCCTCTATCTTCAGCCTTCCAAAGTCCAGTTCCTTCCTATCCATCTAGCCCTACTCGTGCTGACCCTAATAATTCAGCTAATCTCTTTCCGCTTCTCCGAAATGTAATCCCTTCGTCTCTTCCTCCTCTCCGGATCTCAAATAGTGCCCCTGTAACTCCACCTCTATCATCACCAACAAAACATCCTAAACCAATTCCCAACTTTGATTCAATTGCTAAAGAATCAATGTCGGCCTTCAATTACCCGTTCTATGCTATTTCTGCTCCAGCTAGTCCAATACACCGTCAGTTGTATGCCCCGGCAGCTACTATACATGAATGCGATGAATCTGATTCATCCACTGTTGATTCTGGTCACTGGATAAGCTTTCAGAAGTTTGCAACATCCATGTCTGGAGTACCAACCTCTCCTACGTTTAACCTCATGAGGCCTGTGGCTCAACAAGTCGTTACTGATGATGTGATTAAGGAGAAGGGGCGAGGTCCAGAGTTTCAGTTTGAGAGTGCACCTGTGAAGCCTTGGGAGGGGGAGAAGATTCATGAGGTAGGAATGGATGAGCTGGACCTTACACTTGGAATCGGGAAGACTCAGAGTTAAGCTGAGTGTGGCAAGTGAATGTCATTGTGAAGGAAAGAGGAGAATGTGATTTTCTAGTTAGTTCTTGATTCATGCAGTTGGGAGTTGAAAGGGTATTTACGGTATGGTCACCCCAACTGATTCAAAGAGATCTCAGTTCCTCAGAGGATGTTCTTGCAATGTTAATGAAGTTTTATTATTTTATTTTCTTTTTTCCTTTTGTCGTTTGATGCTCACATTCCCTGTTGAGATGTTTGGGAGACCAGATTTTTCAGAAGCTTTACAATGTAGATGTAGATACTGTGGAATGTTATTGTCTTGTTTGAAAAAATTGTTTGTGGAATTTGGTAAACATCAATTTTTACGAATCAAAATGTAGATGGCCTGCCTTGTTAATGGCTGTTTCTTTGCTTTAAAGCAAAAAATTCTTTATTTTCACGTTAGAGTTTTTCAGATTAAATCTTATCATCTGATCTGATAGTCAATTGTCCATCCTCACTGAGAGGAAAAACAGATGCTCCAGAAACTGCTTACATAAGATTGTCTCTGGCTCATGGAGGGTGACTGGTGGTCATCCATGTGTAAAGTTTATTATTTGCCCGACAAATCCATGTTCATTTGCATACAAGTGAAATTCCACAACAGAGAAACTGGAATAACAAAAAATTAAATCATTGGTGTTTTAGTTATATAGTAGTTGGCAGATAAGCCAATTTCAGCTGCCGGATGAAGAGTTCTGGTGCTATACATAATCCATCTCTCTTAACTTTGAGGCTTGAGTGATGGGATCATTGCTCTACAATGAACAGGTCATGAGATCAAATCCTCTCCGATAATATTATAGGATTAAACACAATAGGACAGAAACATCATCTTCGACGATCTCTATGATTGTTTACTTCTCTGATAAACGTCACAGCGTTTCTATCCAATTTTAGCACCGCCGTGAAGGAACAGTTAAAAGGTCAAACTTCTATTACAAGAAGCATTGTTTCATTTATAATAGCAGAAGTTTATATTGACATTCACCGTCTTCTCTCCCACGGATACACTTTCTGTCGCTCTGCAATTCCATGGATTCCAAAGATTTACCCGCTCCATCATAAACCTCCAAAAATCTAATTGAACCGAAATCCAGTGACAGAGACTTCTTGAACCATCTAGAAGCGTACCTGGCAAAACGCGATGGAGTGGACAAGCTTCTCAAAATCTCCAGATATTCAACCAAGATCATTTTAGCCGCTTCAGTGCTCCCTGAAACTCTTACTTTAACAGGACAACTCAAGAGCTCCTAGTACAGCGTTGGACTGTGTCGTAAAGCCTTTCGACTCGGTAAATTCATTCAAGATGTAAACGCTTTGCGAAATTCTCATAATGATTCCAGAGAAGATCTTGTTTACTCTATTGTAGCGCATGGAGGCGAAGTTTCTGTATTATTTCGTTGAACAGTTTATTTGGTTAGCTAAATCGGGATTGATCGATGTCGAACACTTGCGTAATTTACAAAAGATCAGCCCTTGGGCCGAATTCATTGGTTATATAGGTAGTATTACCATAAAGTTTAAGGATTTGAAGAAGATTATGGGAGAGGAAGCATGTTTGACGTCGAATATTGAGATTGCGATTACGAGTGGAAATGAATTTCGAGAAGAAGAGCAGAAGGTGAAGAAATTGAGACAGAAGAAGTTGTTGAAGAAACTTTCAATTGTTCAAGATTTGGCTGATGGGTTGATGGCTATAGCTGATATTCGTGATGGCAAGGGAACACTTTCGGCTCCGCCTTTTGTAGCCTCTGCCGGTCTTTCATCGGCTATTACAAGTACTCATAAGAATTGGGTATCTTGCTGAATTTCACAAGGTACGGTTGTTTCAAATTTTGGCAATTTGTTTCGTTTATTGAACTATGATCTTTATAAAAGATAATTTCATATGCAGCTATGCGAATATAGCTGCCTTTGTGACAGTGACCCAGACTGAGGATTCTTCTACTGTTAGTGTAGGATTATGAAATGTGGTGTGAACCCGCAAAATTTTTTGGGTTGTCCTTATACCATTG
Organism: Mangifera indica; assembly: GCF_011075055.1. Taxonomy (NCBI): domain Eukaryota; kingdom Viridiplantae; phylum Streptophyta; class Magnoliopsida; order Sapindales; family Anacardiaceae; genus Mangifera; species Mangifera indica. Next base: position 11,713,273 of record NC_058155.1, read on the forward strand.
CATTTCTCTGGAATAAAACTACAGTAGCACTGGTCTCCATCTTAACTTTGCTCAATATGCTTTATCATGCAATTTAACAGAAAAAAGAAACAGTCCAATAACCTTTTATTTTGTTCTATTTTCTTTTGCAAGGAAATCTGATAAGCGTGGTGGATTTTACATTTGTATTTAACAAAATTTACCTTACTGAATGTCTGTTTTTTCATTCAAAACAATATATTTCCTCAGTTATAGCGAACGCTGTTGAGGGTTGTATTACTTTGTTAAACAATTCATTTGGGTATGGTCAATCCCAAACACTGGCAAAACTTTGGAAACACCCTGTCGTTTAAAAAAAATTATGGTGAGAAAGATAAATATGGCTTATATCATCCAATCATCTCAAGTTCAATAAGTGAAAATTAATTAGTAGACTTCAAGTTATCTTCAGAAATTCATAGCCTACTGATGACAGAAATGATATGACTACAAGCAAATTGTAAGGTCTTACACTCCTACTTCAAAACTTTAAAAGAAAAAACAATATGCCAGACTTCTCTTTGCTACTTGTTTTTGGTTAATGTATTGGTTGCTGAGCAGTCGTTTGAGTCAAATATTCTTATAGATATAAATGCTTGTGTTAGTACTTCTTTCTTTGATTTTTGATTCATTTTGATCTAATGTCATGTGGGTATCCTAGTTCTCAATTTTGTGGTTCATGAAGGATCTTAATCCTTTAATGTGTTAAATATTGCACAGTAATCTTTGTTACCACTCAAACACACAACGGTTAATGCTAAGGCTTACTGAGGTAGAGCTAGCGATTAGTTGAACATTCACAAATGGAAGATAGTTCTCGCCATTTATATCACCAGCAGAATCCTGACCACCATCTCTACTTCCCCTGGTTTGGGTTCAGGCAATGGTAAAAACCATGCATATTGTAAGAAATTAAGTTATAGCTGCCATGCTTATTTCTTCCTCATCAGTCTTAGATATTGTATTTTCCTACACATTTGGGCTCTTCAGATTCAGTAAGAATCAGCCTGCTTTGAATAATATAAGAAATTAACTTCTTGTCATGCGATTACTGTGCTCCTCTGAATCTGGGTGGCTTTGGAAATGTGTTTTGTCCCTCTCTACTGGAAAGAAAAATATAGATGAAATTCTGGTCTTCTGCAGCAGCTAGTCTCTATCTCTCTTCATTTTCTGGTCGGTTGATTTTCTTATTTCCTGCTGACTTGACGTCTTCTTTTCTCATTCGCTATCGCTTAAGATCATTTAATGACAAAAGTAGTGGCTTTGGTGGGTTCAGGAGTAAATGCCTCTAACAAGACAGTGACAATCTTGATGTTATTTAGGTGTCTTGATCATACTCAACCGTATAAGATAGATCAGGTGCGGTTTGATTGGGCCGAACATATGAAATAGTCTCCTTTACCTCATATGATTGTGTCGAAGAGAGGATAGATTGAAGGGTGTGTTGCTAATAGAAATAATAAAAGTCTATTTGGAATTTGTTGAAAAAGGGATGAGAATTAAAAGAAAGAAAAATAAGAGATTTATTTTTATAGAAATAAAATATCTAAATGTTTTTTTTTTAATTTAAAGATATGATAATTTAAAAAAGTGAAATAATCGGTATTATTATGGTAATTTAACTTTCTAATTCGGTATCTGAATTCCATTTTTTAAACCAAAGTTTAATTTTGTATGTAAAGTGTTATTATGTGATAAGGGGTGAAAATGTGATTTTAGCCCAAACATTGGGTGTGACATAGAATTTTCCCGGCAGAAATGTACTTTATTCGGCAGAAAACTAAGTTAGCCGCAAAGCGGTCCAAGCCCAAGCGAGTCCAAAGGGAGGGGGACTTGGATTAAATAACTGAGTGGGTCCCACAATTGTGAGATATTCCATCCAACTGTTGTTGTTTTGTAATCTCAGTTATATCTGACGGTGAACACAGCAAGTTGAAATCTGAGCTTAGCTGATGATGAACGCAGCAAGTTGAAATCTGAGCTCACCAAGTGGCGTATTAAACGGGGTTTTTCACGCGCACCCTTACCTTGCCTTACCTGCGAGCCCCTTCACGAGAGATGGACACAAAGCGATGACGACATTGACACCTTTCTTAGATCTACAACGCTAGCTTTCTTCTCCTTTGTTCCAACTCAGAAATAACAACAATGTCTAACATAAAACTCTACACCAAATAATTTCCCATATAATTTTTATTTTTAAAATCCTAAATAATGGAGTCTGAGATGCAAGACCTGACTTCGAAGCCAGCAAACTCGACGGCCCCCGCCGATGGCTCAACCAAAGAAGATCGACCTCTTCTTAAGCCCCAGTCTACTGAGAACCTCGAAGAATTGGAGAATAAATTCGCAGCTTTCGTGCGCAATGACGTGTACGGTACCATGGGACGTGGCGAACTGCCTTTGACTGAGAAGGTTCTGCTTGGTTTTGCTTTGGTAACGTTAGTTCCGATAAGAGTGATATTGGCGATGGGCGTATTGATATTGTATTACTTGATTTGTCGCATTTTTACGCTTTTCTTGGTGCCTAATCGGGACGAGGAGCAAGAGGATTACGCGCATGTGGGCGGGTGGAGAAGGAACGTTATAGTATTGAGTGGTAGATTCTTGTCCAGAGTCCTCCTTTTTGTGCTGGGATTTTATTGGATTAAAGAAACTTATAGGATTGCTGATGCTCAAGAGAAGCCGTCTTCTACGCAGGTACTATCCAATAATTTATCACTTCACTTCACTGTAACTAGTTTAGCAGCTCTTTAATTTTGTGATATGAGAGAGTCTTTTCATTAATTGTTCTCTCCGTTGCATTAAATTTGGACAGAATGAGGTCAATAATCAAGTTGAAGACCCTGAAAGACCTGGTGCTATTATATCTAATCATGTATCATATTTGGATATTTTGTATCACATGTCTTCTTCTTTTCCAAGCTTTGTTGCCAAGGTTTGCTAGTTATCACATTCATTGTACTGATGCTGGGTTCTATAAGCATTAGGTTATCTGCGTTGCCTCTGACTTGGTTTTTTTTTTTTTTTAATATTCACAAATATGGTTCTGAAGAGATCAGTCGCTAAACTTCCTCTAATTGGTCTCATCAGGTTAGTTCCCTTATTACTGCGTGCTTTAAATTTAATTCTAGTGTATCAATACTACAAAATATTTAGTAAAATTAGATCTCGTTTCTCCTAAGATTTTCTAACATCATATCTTTTTATCATAGAAATTATCACGTTTTTTACTTATTTCCAATTATGTTTGCATTTTTTTTTTTGGGGGGGTTGGGCTTCTTAAGGATTTCCCATAATTTCTTAAATTTTTTAAATTTAAAGAAAAATCTTCTGTCATTAGTTTTTTCTATGAGTGTATATTTTTTCTTCTGTTATAGTTTCTTCCATGAGTGTATATTTTTTAAGGAAAGTAGTCTTTATTGGTCAAGAGTTCCAATTCTTACGACTTTTTTATTGACAGCAAGTGCCTTGGTTGTGTCTATGTTCAGCGGGAGTCTAAGTCATCTGATTTCAAGGGTGTTTCAGGTAGATATGCATTATTCATGTTTTTACAATTTATTTTGAATTTTTTAATCGTCAAGTTGCATGCTTTTTTGGACTTTTTACCAATTTTCTGGTAGGAAGGTTTTGGAAGCATAACTACCTCACATCATATTGTGATATCATGCTGCACTCTAACTGTACTATACTGAAAAGCAAGAAAGCTCTTTCAGTATTACGATACACCATGAATAGAAATAAGTTACAAATTACATTACAACAGTTAAATGTTTGTCATTTTATATTTAGAGCACCCTGGCAATATAATGACAAGTCAGTGCTGCCCAATTTGTCTATATACTACATGACCCTCCTTCAAGTATGTCATTGCTCATTAGGCTGGGATCTTGTTGCTAGGCTTTTAAGAAGATGATTGGCTTCCCTGCTGTAGGGAAGCGAGAGACAAAGTCATCATATGACCGAGGTTCTACTTTTATTTGAAGTAAAATTGCTGAATAACTGTCTTTTGCTGGCAGGTGTTGTGACTGAAAGAGTTCAAGAAGCTCACAAGGATAAATCTGCTCCAATGATGATGCTTTTTCCGGGTAAGGATTCTAATTATTTATACATTATTCTTTGTTATTTCTCTTTAGTTTATGCTGCATATTGCATAGATTGCTTTGGTATTATTTGATATTCTCTACTTTCCTTATTTGCCATGGTACTCTGTTAAAATTTAGTCAGAGATCCAAATGATAAATAATGAATCGGCATAATTTTTTTTAAGTGGAACTTAGTATGTTTCCTATCTATATCTTTGCATTTAACCATGGCACTTCATACTACTGATGTATGGGTCAAGCCTTAATATTCTACTGTTTTTGTACCATGACCAAATTGACTAAAATTTAAGAGTGATTGCACTTAAATGTATTTATCTATGTTCCTACTCATTACCAATTTTATCTTCTATTTTAATGCAGAAGGTACAACTACAAATGGTGACTTTCTACTTCCTTTCAAGACTGGAGCATTTTTAGCAAGAGTTCCTGTTCTTCCTGTGATTCTTAGGTATCCTTACCAGAGATTCAGTCTGGCCTGGGATTCGATATCTGGGGTACGTATTTTTTTGTGGAACTCTTACATTTATGGGTTATCAGAATCTCTAATAATAAAAGCTGATTTTTCCAATGATTTTTTAATGGTGGATATTTTAAAAATTACCATATGTTTTCTGTAACTCTATGCAAAACCATGGTGTCAGAGGTTCTCAGGTTTTTGTCATTTATGGGAGCTTGGCCATTGGATGAATCTTATATGTCTAGTTGTTTGGACAATGACAATGGAATTCTTAGCGTAGGATATGATTGTGGATTTCAGTTGAGTTTCGTAAGTTTATTACAGTCGGGACCAATACTGCACAAACCAGGGTGCATGCAGAAAGGTCTCATGTTTTGTCCTGCATTAGATGTTCACTTATTAAGAAGAAAACTTGTCAGATCTGCTAATCATTACAAGATTTAAAACAGAGGAGGTCTACTTTGGGTTGCTTGACTTACTCTTCTTTCCCTTGTTGACAAAGACTGCAGTTAAAAATTCTGTCCAGAGCCTATATCTATATAATTGCTTATAATTGGGGTCTATGATATTGTAATCTCCTTGTACCGTATCTTTATATTAATAAATGTTAGGTGGTGATATACTTTAGCATCACATTTTTTTTTTCTTAATGCAATTATGTATATTTATTTGTAGGTGCGCCATGTCCTTTTTCTTCTCTGCCAATTTGTAAACCATATAGAGGTGACCAGGTTACCTGTCTACTACCCCTCACATCAAGAGAAGGATGATTCAAAATTCTATGCTGAAAACGTTCGAAGGTTGATGGCTAGTGAGGTATGCATTTCCTTATATTTTAACTATTAGAAGTTTGAAAAATCAAGATACAGTGATTTCAATGAATCTTCACAGCCTGCATAAAAGCTGACTTTCAACTTGAAACATATCTTAGAAGGCCATTAAGTATTAGAAGACTCATGAAACTCAGAAGGCTTGTCACCATGACTACTCTTGGAAGGCTAATGTGTCAATGCTAATAACCTTGATGCTTTGTATAAGTTAACTGCAGGCCTGTTATATTACATCATTTTTCAGAGTTGGGACCTTAGATATTGATTATCTATTGGATGAAAAACTTAATGCACTTAAATTAGAGAATATCATTAACATTCTTGTAAAAAGGCAAAAGAAAATCAGTAATATTCCTCAAAAACTGCTCATTATTCTTGAAAGAGGACCCGGATTAGATCTTGGCAAAAGACATGTAGAAGGTAAAACTATAACATTTGTGTGATAGAAGGAACATAACCTTAGAGATGTCAGGGTATGTTGTTAGGATCCCAAGTATAAGGTATGGGACTTGGATCCCACATTGAAAAGTATGGGCAACTAGTATGGGGTTTATATAGCCTTGAGCTCTCTCGTCTCAATAGCTAGCTTTTGAGGTGTGGTTCTCTTAAGGTTCGTATCATTTGGTATCAGAACCATCACTATGTCTCCCAGTTGCAATTGTGCGGCGCGGGTGGTGATGCCGGCATTGCAGTGTTCGCCCGGGGCTAGCAGGGAGCTAGCGCACAGCCAGCCGCGTGGGCGCCGGGGCTGCGGAGCGTGGTGGTATGTTAGGATCCCAAGTGCAAGGTATGAGACTTGGATCCCATATTGGAAAGTATGGGTAACTAGTGTGGGGTTTATATGACCTTGGACTCTCCCATCTCAATAGCTAGTTTTTAAAGTATGGTTCTCCTAAGGTTCGTATCATATGTCTTTCTTAAGTTGAGCCTGCCATTGGTTTTGTATTTTAAAGCACTAAAACATCTCTGGACTTGCTTGTATTCTGGTTGTGTACTGTGGTTTTCACTTTTATTTTGAAACTCTGGTCTTTATTGTTATTAGTACCACCACAGCTTGTACTGTCATTTTAATCAACATCTTTTTTTCTGGTTGTGCTTTCCATGCAGGGTAATTTGATAATGTCGAATATCAGACTTGCCGAGAAGCGAATATATCATGCTGCTCTTAATGGTAATGATAGCCTGCCTAGTGTTTTGCATCAGAAAGACGATTGATAATTTCTTGGCCTCAGCTCCCACATGTTATCTAGTCTCAGTTGAGTTTCTATAGGGGCATTTACCCATGAGTGGACAGCTAAAAAAGGCAGTGATTGTCTCTCTCCTTTTTACTCAAAGAGAAACTGGTGTGCCATTATAGTCATGTAATTTCTTATGTGGAAAATGTGGTCACTGGATACAGTATAGTTCTGATGGTTGAATACAACATCTAAGATTTGTTTATATGTCAAATGTTAATGCTTAATAAGTCAACTGTTCGATGCCCTGAAACACCTTTAGACAAAGTATGCACCTGTAAATCTGAATCATCTCTTTGGTGTTCCTGCAGGTTTATTTTGCCCATGCTAATTTGGATTCGCTGTCTGTAAATTCATTGTATGATTATTATTTATGAAAAGATTAAAAGTGACATAGGCGGCCTGTGATGTTTACACACTTATCAGTTGGTAGTTTATGAGGCAGTTTTAGCTATTGTGATTGGTGCTTCTTAGCCTTGGACGTTGAGGTTAATGCTTAGAAACAGAGGCTGCCTTTTGTTCTCATTGTGGGGTCTTATCCTTTGGGAGCAAGTGATTGTAATTACTTATGGAGGGTTCGGCAATTACAATTTTGCATGAATTTATGAATTATGACCTCTACAGCTACAAAGAAATATTAGGTTTCAAATGCTCCATGGTGCTGTTCGTACAATTGATTTATCAAATTCAGAGGGCAATGTTCATCTTCTTTGTATTTGTTAAAGGACAATTTGAATCCAATTGATTTCGAAGAAGAGTTAACTTGAGTTTGGTTTAAATTCAAAACAATCAATATGAGTTTGAGCTAGTTAACAATATCGTCATAAGTTAAATAGTAATGCTAGAATCCAAGGAAAATCGTCGAATTAACAGGCGTCAAACTTGACAGTATTTTATAATTAATGGACAGTCTCTCACGGCGCAAATGATGCAGGACAAGAAAAATTTATGAGAAGTTGAGCACAATGTACATTTCAAAGATAGCAACGCCATTGATCCATAGAGATTCTTCTTTGATCAGTTGCCATCTTAATAGTTTCTAACAGCAGAGGCTGACAAAGGTGACCTTCGATTAGGAAAACTTGCCAAACCAAGAGAATGCAAGTGATGGCAGCATTACCATTTTTGGTCACCAATCGTCATGAATGCTGATGAAAGCTCTTCAAACAGACATCTCACCTTTCCCTCAATGAACCATTGTTTGACCTTCTTAATTCCCATGTCGGTAGGCAGCCCCTTAAGGGTGATTGTAGAAACAAGGAAGATGTCGACAACTGCTTCTGCCGCATTGAGATTGAAGAGATACAAGTAAATGCACTTCTCAGACTCCTGTTGCTATCAAATGGTTGGTAATCATTTGATAACCTTTCCCTCAATGAATCATGGTCATGCCGCACTGCAGAAATCTTGAGGGCTTCAGGAAGTATGCAATTGCAGATTGAACCTACCACAACAAAATAAATGAAATAAAGTTGTTTACATTTGACGGTAGGGAAATCTACTACAAATAAGCACCACCATTTACTGTATGTGTCTGGCATAGTTATTCATCTCATAGATTTTTTTGATCGGAGGATTTCAGCTGATAGATTTAGAGAATAAATCGTTAGAGCATTACACTATGATTTCCTGCTAACAGTTCATGAAAGTTGTTCAGCTCAAGAAAAATTTCCTGTGGAATTAGTTTCGCATTGTTTAAAAGCATGCCCACCAATAAGAGCACAGCAGTTACGAAATACAAGATTCCATAGTTTCAGTTGTGCAGAAGCGAAAAAGGGCTCAACCACAGCATGCTTAACAAAAAGACTGGTTCTTGTATTTAATCAGCTACTAACTCAATGTGGAAAATGATGGAAGGAGAGAATACCTATGTTTGCTAGTCGATTTACCCATTTCGGAACTGGTTTCCCAGTTAGCTTAGAACAAATGTCCTTGCAGAAATGATTGCAATTCTTGACAATCAAGTGATATGTATTGCCATTGTAGTTTGCAGACTCTCTCTCCATGAACTCCCTAACCTGAATAGGGTCCAAGCATGTGGTCCCGATGTACATTGACTTCCTGAACTTGAAGCCGGGGCATTGCCGTGGTTCAACCTCAAAAACACCACTTGTTGGATAGTCATGAGCTCCAAAGGCATATTCAACACCGTGGACTGCAGATGATCAAATAATAACATAGATGCAGAAGATATAATGAGCAGTTTTAATATTCTACTTCCTGTATAATTGATTCACTATTACACTAACGTGGACAAGGAGTGTCACAAATAAATCTAACTTCCATGTACTACCTGTTTATGGGAATCAAGTTCCATAGATATTTATATACATCTTTACTTTCGTGATAGAATCTGTAGTGGCACTCTATAATTTAAGCTTTGTTCTCACAAATTATGCAGTAAAAGTAAATGAAAAAGAACGAGGGATCTCCAACTCTCTCTTTCTCTTCATAAATAACTTTATGTACATCCCTTATAAGATAGTATCTCCTATCAGTTTGCCTTACAAGCCAATATTTTGAACATGGTATTAGAGTTCGTTGATCCAAATCCCGCTTGAGAATGGGCTAGCCAAGAAGAGCCAGAGTCTTTTTTAGATTAAATAAAGAAGAGTCAGACCCAAGTTTATATGGGCCACCGCATGTATGACAAGTGCATTTGGGCAACAACCAAGTTTAGATAGGTTACCTTATGTATGACAACAACTGTTATCTAGTAGTCCAATTTCACTTGAGAGAGAGTGAGGGTATCAAGTTAGATTGACCTAAGTCATTTTAGCAATTTAAACCAAAACCGGTTTAAAAACCTATAATTAATAAAGATGTTGATCCATACTACAAGTTTAAAGGGTTTAAAATTTCTAACATGGTATTAGAATCCAACATTTAAACAATTTCATCCAAAATCCATGAGGGAGGTACTAGTCCATTTGAAACTCCAATCTAGTAAAACCCATCCTTAGAGACCCAGATGACGGAAAGGTTTCCTTCAACTTTACATCTTGGTTGGCTTGGTTGAGAGGAAGGTTGTTAGGTTTGATTGTGAAAATCCCACATTGTTGGGAAACAAATTAAGTATGGGTAAGTATGAGGGAAATATCATCTCTTAAGCAAGCTTTTGGGATGAGAAAGGTCCAATAGCACTTATGAAGGTCCGATAATTGGTGTTTCATGGTAATAATCCTATTAGCATAATTTTTTGGCCATAGAGCCGACTACATTACTAGTTCGACAAACTCACATCATTACCTACATGTGAAAAGATGAGTTTCTCATTGGATCAGTAAAACTCACATTGGTTTCCTACTACCATAAAAAAACAAAAGTCAATTTCTCATTAAAAAATTAAAAAAATTTATCACCCTGGAAATTTTAGTACTTCAAAATTTTTGATTGCTTTAAGGGTTGTTATTTTGAGACTTAAGCCACAAGATTCTTGGCCAGATCAAGTCATTGTGTCCAATATGAGAATGAAAAATATCCATTCACTAGATTGAGAGAGACTGTTGGAAAGTTCAAACGAATCCTATAAGTTAGATTTAAGATCTCTAGATCCCTATTTATTTAGAAATTTAAATTTTTTAATTATTTCTTATTTTAGGCAATATTATAATTGTGTTTTCTATTTGTTTTCTATTTACTTTTATTGTAAAGAAATCTTAATGATTCTAGGATTATCTAATAGGAATAAAATATATAAAACTATTAGGATATGCAATCACAATGTTGTCTCAAATAAGAAACAATTAAAAATTCTAAATTTCTTAAATAGGAATCCTAAATCCTTAATAAAAAGGGATATTGATCTTAAATCCCTAGCAAATAGAGATTTTCTAGACTTTCCAACACTCCCCCTCAAGTTAACGAAGAAATATTCTCCATTTTCAAATTAGATATAATGATTTGATCTAGCCAATATTTATATCTTGCGGTTCAAGTATCATAAAAATAACCCTTAAAATAGTTGAAAATTCTAAAACACTCAACTTTCCATTGTTTAATAGCAATGATTGGTGCAATTTTTTTTTTTTTTAAGAAAACCAACTTTTCGATTTATTTATGATTGTAAGAAAACCAACACATCAGTTTTGATTCTTTTTCTCCAAAATGACAAATTTGGTCAGTGATAATCAATCTGATAAGAAAAACCTATCTTTCTACATATAGATGATGATGAGAGTTTGTTGAATTGGTGATGTTGTCAGCTCTATGATCAAATAATTATGCTAGTAATGAAGCTCAACTCTAATACCATGAAACAAGATTTGAGATAAACAACTCGTTCAAATTCTATTTATTAACATAGCCATCAATATATATATGTAGAGAAAACTTTAATAGTAATTGGGATTTCTCAGTAAGAAAAGAGAATATTGTAAAAGGAAAACAACTATTCCACCCGAACTATATCAAAATAATAAGTTTTCATCCTTAAAGTTGAGAAACGATAAATTCTCATCTTTTGTCTAATTTTTTCCTTTAACTTTAACTATTAAAATGTATTTAAGTAATTTTATTTATTTAATTTTATATATTAATTATAATTTTTTAAAAATAAAATATATATGATAAACAAAATATTCAGTGATGGCAACATTCTAAGTAGCGTCACAAACAACACATTTCTAGCACCGTCATAATCATCATCACAAAAATTCATTATAATTTTTTTGGAGAAAAATTATTTTCAATGACTCTCGTAAGAGATGGTGGTTGTTCTTTTGCCACCATGATGGTGTTGGTACTCGTCAGTCCTAGTGATAGCAATGTCTAGTGAAGAAAGAAGAATATGGTGAGAAAAAAAAAAAAAAGCAAAAAGAAAGAATAGCGATGGCGCTAGTAGTCGATGGCCATGGTGGTAGTGGGGTGGTGTTGAGTGAAGGAAGAAGAAGATAGTGAGAAGAAAATGAAACAGGAAAGAATGGCAATCATGCTAGAAATTAGAGGTGATGGTAGTTGTTGACCATAGTTATGGGGGTGGTGGTGCTCAATGAATGACGAAGATAATAAGAGAAAAAAATTATAATTAATTTTTGTGATGGGGATGGTCTTGGAAATGTGTTGTTTGTGAAGGTACCAATCATAGAATTTTTATTATTTTTATTTATCATGCATATATATTTTTTTTAAATTATAATTAATATTTAAAATTAAATAAATTAAATTACTTAAATACCTTTTAACGATTTAAATTGATGAAAAGTATTAGACAAAATATGAGAGTTTATTATTTATCAACTCTAATAATAAAAACTTGTCATTTTGACATAGTTCAAATAAGACATAATCGTTTTCTCTAATTTTTTCTCTGACTATCATTATCAACTAATTTTCATCACTACCGCCATCTCAAAAATCAATTATAACTCTTTTTTACACTTGACACTAAAACTATTACCTCTAAATTCTTCTTGTTTTTTTTCTTCCACTGTCTTTTTCTTCCATCACTCAACACCACAACCACAACCAATATGCCCAACGACTACCAAAACCATCACCATTTTTTCTTCTTGCTTTTTTCTATCATTGTCTTCTTCTTCTTTCACTTGACACCATCATCACCACTACCATGACCAATGTCTACTAGTACCATCACCTCTAATTTCCAACACCTTCAACATTCTTTCTTCTCGTTTTTTTTCTCTCATCGTCTTCTTCCGTCACTCAACACCACCGCCACCACCAACATTATGGCTGATGACTACCAGAACCATCACCTCTAATTTTCAACATCATCATGATGGTGAAGGAGCAAGCGCCGTAAAAAATGAGAGATCAAAAATTTTTTTGGGATTATGTTTAGATAGGTAAGTCAACTGAATTTAAATGGAATGAGTGAGTGTGATGATTTTGTTTTTTAGGAATTTTTTTTGGTTGTTTTGTATTAGCAAAGTCTAAATATTATTGAAATTGGAATTTATGACGATAGAGGAGTGAGTGTATTAAAGAAAAGGGATAGATTGGTAATTAAAGTAAATGACATTTTTGTTTTTTTTACTAAGGGTATTTTCATCATTTTCTAACTCTTTCCCTAGTATGTAATTGAATCGACTAACAAAATATGACGGAAGAGGGGAATTTGTTGTTTTACAAATTTATGAGTGACAGCTTATTGTTTAGCATTATTCGGGTGGGAAACAATCGTTCTCCCTATTTAAAATATAAAACCAAATGGTCATTAGAATTTCTTAAGAATAAATATAAATATAATACTACTAAGAAACACAATCATAATGTTGTCTTAAATAAAAAACAATTAAGAATTAAATTCTTAATAAATAGAGATCCTAAATCCTTAATAAAGAGGGATAGAGACTTTAAATTCCCAACATATAAGGATTCTTATAGACTTTTCAACACCTCATCCATCCCAAAAACAGTTGCCTTGTCATTGAAATCCATATAAAACTATCTTTAGTGCATTAGATTCGAAATAGACGGGTAGGATTGAATGAAAACTAGATTAGGACAGTACACATCAAAATTTTCACTGTTCTGAAATAGTTCCACTTCAACTTGAGACCCTATATATAGGCACAAAATTGAAAAAAACATTGCATCCAAGGATAGTAATCTCACCTTCTACACCAGAGTGATAGATACCAAGACCTGCCCAGTAGACATAGCCATTCATTGGTGTCAAGTCATACACATTTAGATAAACAGGTGCTTGACCTGGACCATAGCTAGTCGGCTTCACCTTCGAAAACAAAGAAAAACCTGTGGCTGATTCGCCTTTCAGATGAAAAGGCACTACCGATTTCCATCCTTTCTTTATTTTGAATTCCATGCTTGCTTAAATCACAATCTAGAAATCAGTCAATGCCTGTCTCTAACCTGTGCATACGTTCAAATATAAAAATATTAGCCACTTTACATATAGATATTCAATCATTCACAACAGTACAACCTTTTCTATACATCTCAAAAGTTACTATGAATTCAACTGTCCTATCATTTTTATAGGAAAATAAATCCTTTAGTCTTTGTGTACTTAACAGTACAAACTGTGGTTCAACCACATTACTACTATATTAGTAGAAAGCAACATCAAGAATCATCAAAGTAGTTAAGTTGGGGTAATATCGAAATACTCTTACGACAGCCAGCTCATCTACATGGTTATATAATTAACACATCAATACACCAAAGCCATCAACACAGACAGGAAGCACAGGATAGGACAGCACAAACATGCTGAATTCCGAAAATAACGAATGATTGTGAAGATACAAATCCCCAGTTTCCAATGAAGAAGTTCTCCGAGTGGAAATTCAACTAATTTCTCAAAGAACAATAAGAATGACAGGGAAGGGAAGATGGAGTGGCAGACTCCACAAAACTCAACAGGAAGAAAGGCATTCTATTTTACTCTCACATTATCCCCCACAAAGTTGACCTTAAAGTCATATATCTAATCAAATAAAAAGCCAGATCTCCTGCCAGCCAAGACTTCCTAGAGTCCTGAAAAGGAATCAACATACTAAGATGATTAACATATTCTTAGATAATATGAACATGCAACACATGCTTAACATTCTACAATTTTTTTATCTTTTATAAATTACTTAGAGGTCTACATTTTTTTAGTCTCTACTATTGCTAAAATTCAAGCATGAATAGAAGTAAATATCCCCAACTTCTAAATTTGGCCAAGATGAGAAAATAGTAGACGATATAGCTGGATATGATAAGGCAATAAAGCTTTCCAAGTGCTGCTAAAAATAATAGACAGATCTTGACACCTCTATAGAGTAAACTAAAAGCTCCACCTTGATATCTAATCCTTAGAAAATTAGCTAAATGAAACCTCTCAGAGCATCAGTTTTCTTATCCCTGATAAAATAATAAACAAACTCCAACAAGATTATCAATTATCAAACATTAAATCTTGTATGACCCTAGTGATTTCTTAACTGCTCTTGTATCATGAGGTATCTCCACCACAGCAGGATATATTCATTAGTAATCCCATGTGAAAAATTGTTCATCATTTAAATAAAAGGGGATTCATCTACAAAGGAATCATTAAAAAAAAAAAAGTAATCATAATTATCCCCGGACTTGTCAACATGTTAGAGAGCCTATTTGCATCCGAATTTGACTGTAGTTCTAAACAATTTGAAAAAAGAGTGTAATTAAAGACAAACGCAGCTGGCAGAGAATAAAGAAAGAAGAGTCAGAGTCAACCGCAAATCTCAACAAATTTTTATTTCCAACAACTTAGGGCCAGCCAGCAAAACTTAAAATCCATAATTTATTGAAGAATATTTCACTAAAAACAAACAATTTATAAGAAACTAAATAAAAGCTTAAAGATGAACAAAATATGAATTCTCGTGATCATGAACTGAAGCATAAGCATAAAACAGCTGCAGACAATCATGACCTAATCTTGAAACCACTTGAAGTTTTACAGAATAAAACAATATAACCCTTGTAATGAGATAATGTAAACTAATTATAGTGATCTTCACCTCAAACTAGGAAATTGGCAGCAACCGAGAGTAGCCAATTTCATCATTAGATAAGAGTTGAGATAAAATTGCAGCATTCCCTCAAAATATGAAGAGAAAATGTCAAATGGGTGCTCAACAAAAAAGAATCAACTTAAGAATAGAAGAAATCTTACTTCAGATCCAATTGAAACGATTCATAACAAAAAAAAAAAAAAAAAGCAAAATGTTAACATGGAGGGGATTTTCTCCATTATCAAAGTTTATTGTCATTATATTTCTTATGCCATTACAATACAGAAAGTCCACAAAAAAGTAAAACAAATTAACAAAAGCATTACAAGGAAACCTTCTCCACAGTATAGAAGGAAAGCGAACTTTATAACCAACCAGAGTTGCTTGGGAAACAGCAGATGACACCGAGCAAAAAACCAGTTCACAATTGTAACAAATAAACCAAGAAAGTCAACCCATTTTATCAATAAACTTCAAATTTTCATTCTTTCCCAGAATTTTCCAGGCGACTTAAAAGAACCGAGAACAAAAAGAATTAAGCGAAAATTGAAGAACATGAAGATGAGGAACCGGAAACAAAATTGACATATTTGCCAGTGCCAATTAAAAACACCAAAAACTATAGAAAATTAAATGTAGAAAAGAGTAAAGGAAAATAACTCACAGATTTTGAGAGTAGACACAGCGTCAGTTCCTTGAAGAGACACTTTCATTTTCCGAGAAGGTAAAATTTAGCAGTTAATAAGAGAATAACCAAAGAGTCAACAAAGACTCTCTTCTCTTCAACCACCAAAATCACATTCATAAATTCATAGTCACGGTTATAGGCAAGCCGAAGCTAAGCAACCTCAGTTTTAACTTGATTCAGTTATTTCTTTCTTTGACAAACAAAAGTAAAAACTGTGAATTTGTGAGCCATTGTCTTGGTGAGCACGTGCCAAGTTGTTATAATATAGTTTCTTTCTCTTGTCTTCTCTCTCTCTTATTCTTACCAGTCAACAATAATAACAATCAATCATAAAGATGAATTTTTTTTTCATAAGATCCTTCATTCAATCCGTGAGTATTAACACAGTAAAAATGTAAACAAATTAGCCTGTCTGTGATAATGTCAGTAAGGCTGATGGGTCCTTTCCTCACTTACCTAAATTCAACTTTCATGCACATCTCACCCCTTTCCTTCTTTCTTTCTCTTTCCCTTTCGGATTTACATCACAACGTCAATTACTACTCATAATTTACAGACATTTAATACCTAGTTCATTATTTATTAATCTTAAATATGAATAATTAATTCTCTGAAATCACTGGAGAACGACGAGGGTGCTCGCATGTCATTTTCTTGAGATTTTATAATTGACAAGCATTTTAATTAAAGGTACCAATCAACTTTAAGGCAATTGGACAGTGAGCAGATCACAAAACCCATTTTTATGGTCCCTTGCAACCTGCAAATCTCAAAAATTGTTTAAACGAGTCTTCTGACCCTTGTAAAAACAACTATTTCAATCAAATTGAAGTAATCCTAGAAAAGAAAGAGTCTAATATTATTGGAAACATTTGTTTTCTTTCTCTTCCCCAAAGTGAACATAAAATAAGTAAATTCTGTGATTTTATATATATATATATATATATGTATAAAATAAAAGATAAGAAGTTGGCCAGCTCTTCCTCATGAAGAGACAGCTTCTTCTGTCATGTAAACTGCCTCCCTCAACTATCTTGTGTTATCACTTATTATCTCATTAATTTGGTCAAAAAGTATCAGAAAGAAACTCCAAAAGAAAAAAAACAAGAAAGAGGTTGGATCTTATTTATTTGTAAAATTGAGGTCCCTCTGAAATGTTCACATCCTTGCATTTAAATGATTGGCAAAGATGAAAGAACGTTAAACCTTGAAATCAAATATTAATAATACTAGAAAATTTTGCTGTGGGTTCTTTTATTCCCTTTAGCAAAACATGGGCGACTTGGGAATGTTAATACTCAGAAGCTATTACTGGCGTACCTTAGAAAACGACAAGAAAGCGTCTAATATTATACGCAAAAAACTGTTACCCGTTATGGTGGTTCAGTTGTTCTTCTGACTTCTACCCATGCGCTCTTTCATCCTCTCACAGCCTTCAATCACATGGAGCCAAAGCAACTTTCCCTTTTCCTCATCAGATTGATTGATTTGTCTTTGGTCTGTCTTGATTTTTTTTTGTTCAAATTTTGCAGCCAAAAATTTCCCATTCCTCTGTGCAGACCATAATTATATCCATAATTTTCTTGTATATGGTTTAGATACAAATGGCTTGTCTTTCAGACTGTGCGCGAAAAGAAACATTCAGAGACAGTTGCCATGAAAAAGACGTCAAGGACAGTTTCATTTCAAAATTAGAGATAGAGAGGGAAATATTTTCAGGTTTGGAATTTGGAATTTCTTCAAACCATTCATCATCATGCAGGGTTGTAAACGCATAAACGTTTTTCATGGAAACAACGACAAATCAACAATTATTCGAATTTCATTCACCTTTATATTCTTTTGAGGTAACATTTTTAAATAACCAGAGTCTATGGCTGAAGACCTTTCACGTTCAATTGCCTTTTACCTACCAGGCTTATAGGACCCGTTTTGAATACCTTTTGTGCTAAACAGTCAATGTGTATTTAATTGGGTTGGGGCTGGACCTTAACGCTGGGCAAGAACAGCCCATGAGTCTATTTTCACTTCTCTGTTCACAAGAGTATGGGTGGATCTAAGATAAACCAAATACTAAGTTTGGATCAAATTCATAATATCTTTTTGAGTTTGAATCATTCAAACTGATGTATAATATCAAAGGACTACCAACGAGTTTAGCTGGGGCAAGAACAACCCATGAGTTCACTTTCACTTCTCTCTCCACATAGGAGTGGATTCGTTTTTAGTCAAATTGAAGACTCGAGTTTCGATCAAATTTAAAATACCTAGTTTGAGTTTAAATTTGTTTAAATTGATATATAATATCATTAGAGGATTACCGATGAGGTGAACAATATTATTATAAGGATAAACAGTATTACTGATTGGATAAACAATATCATTTGATAGATAATAAGTCGATCTTAATTTGAACTATCAAACTAGAGTTCTAATTTGAAATCAACTCATTCGAACCCACCCTTATCAGAGAGCATATTTTCATACTACAGATGAATTGATGGAAATTTCAATGTGCTCCAAAGAAGATATATGACAAATGCAAGGAAATTTCAATGTGAGAACGATGTTTGAATTACATTCTTGTATTACTTTGTACATTTCCATAATACTATCACCTGATGATCTTATCAAGAATCATTACGGACATAACTGTAATTCATCAATTTCTGATCACATTGAACCAAGTGAGTTGAAATGAGTCCATGCATCCTGTAAGCCAGAACGGAAACTGTGTTAATACAGCACGTGGAAATGCTTCGCCAATCATCTTTTTGTCGGTAGCAGCTAAAGATCTTCAACAAAATTTATTACTGAGTAATAATCCCCTTAACACAAAATAAGCACCTGTCATTAGATTAAGCAGTTATGACAGAACTTCTTATACCTGCAAAATAACGAAGACTTTTTCTGCAGTGTATTTTTGATGAGAAGCTGCACCCTTTTGCTGAAGCTTATCTGGGTGTAGATACAGTAGAGCTTTCTGATAAGTCCTTTTCACTGCATTTCCATCGATTATGTTAACAAGAGGAACTGGCTTCCACCCACATTCAGGCCAAAGAACCTGCATGCAGCATGTTTAACCAATATTAGTCTTTGAGAAATGAAGAAAGTGCACTCAGAAGAGCAGGTGTTTTGAGAGTAAACGTCATCAATGTGCAGCAGGCCATAACATTATTCTGCTTACAATCAGTGAAGAAAAGTAAAGAATAGAAAAGGAGAGGAGTAACGAAAGACCATGTTGCAGATATAAACAGGTAGTTACATTTGCCGTGATCAAACCCATTTCCTTCCCCATAAGTTAATTTTTTCAAGGAAATTTTAGTTCAACTTATCAATAACATGAGATCATTATGGAAAAAGGAATTTCAGAAAAAGATTGGCACTGTGTCCATCTATTTCCCGTACTCACATATTGTAAAGTTGACAGCAGTGAGCGTATATTTCCTTCCTTTCCATTTGACCACTGTCGTATTTTAGCATCAATGGCCTGCAACACCTGAAGTTTCAAAATCACCGCTTTCTATAAAGATTAAAAGCAACACGTTTGTATGTGCTTGTATTCTACAGAACCTGGATATCTGCAGGACCATTGCTAGCTTGTGGCATTTTACTCTCATCTACCACTAGCTCCTTTACCTGTCGATTTATAACCCAGCGCGCAAGCTTGTTAGAAATACATCCGAACTAGACTTTAAGAATACAGGGAAAAGAATGCTCTTGTTTCGAATATATGCATGCTTCAAGAGAAAAAGTTTAGTTTCTTTATACTGATACATGTTCATACAGTCAATCAGGGCACGAGGATTGAGGAATCTATTTCTGTAGGGACGAAATCATACCTGAAAGTCTTCTCGAAAAGATTCATCTAGATCTCCATCGACCTTCGGATCATTAGGCATTGATGCTGTAAAAAAATGTACATGAATGAATTAATATCAGACCTCCAAACAATTAATTATTAAATGCCATGAAGGAAAATAGAACAGAAAATAAATGCCATGTATTACCAGAAATATGGTTGGTGTTCTTTAAGGAAGAAGAATGCTGTTTTTCTGACTGTTGGAAATATTCATCAACCTGAATGAATGTCAAAAAAACATTTAAATTTTAAGACCCAGCATAACCGTTGAGGAAATAAGTTTAATGCTTGTATCTGGTAAGTGTTAAATTAAATGCCCCATTAATGTGTACCAGAGTTGTTGAAGTTTACCATAACAGGAGCACCAGGCATTGATTTCTTCGTGTGCCCATTGGGCCTGTGAATTTTCTCATCTGTACCAGTCTTCTTTAAACTCACTTCCTTGTCTGCTTTGGCTGTGCCTTCTTTCCATCTAGAGCTCTGACTGGGACACTTGACAGTAGTTTCTGGTTTTGCCAATGATTCCTGGTTGAAGATTTTAACAAACTCTTTAACCTTTCCCTTAACTCTGATTTTGCCAGGATCCCCTGAGTTCATGGTTGAACCTTGCAAGCTAGCCTTGCCAACTTCTGCTTTGTCCAATGTAGACTTCTTTCCATCTCGTTTTTTCAGGATTTTAGTGGAATCAGAGACGACAGATGATTCTTTAGAAAGTTTCACCGTACTTTCTTTTCTACTATCCTTTTTCGACATCTCCTCGTTGCCTGCATAGAACAGAAGAAAACAAAGTGCTTTTAGCTTATAAGAAGATGAATGGAAATAAGTGAAAACTCATCACTACTAATGAAATGGAGCATTACTCACTTTGTTCAAAATCATTATCGAAAAACAGAGAAAATAGAGGTTTCAAATCAGATTGGCGACCTTCTTCAGCAATCACAGACTTTATTTCATTTCTTTTATCGGACAAACCCATCTCAGATTGAGAATGAAACTGGGTTTCTTCTGCAGTACTTTGTGAGATAGAATTGTCAGAGCCAACTCTTTGTGGGATAGAAGGTAAGCCATTATCTTGTTTGCTATGTTCCATTTCGAAAGACTTATTATCAAGCAAGGTTTCTTCAGGTAATTCTTTCGCCATTCTCTCACTAGCTATCCATCCATCAGGCCTGGAGGATCCATTAGCATCACTGTTTTCTTTTAATCTTGAACTATTCCCACCTCTAATAGGCATAGCTAAAGCTACTGGTAGTGGTACTCCCTTGCCAGCCCATTTGTATATTGAAAAGTGAAACTGACTCTTATTTGTCAGAGCTTTTGAATTATCTGATTCCTTCTTGGAATCACTTCCTGTGTCTGTTCCATCATAGTTGGTCAAATCTGATAACTCCCTGGATAAAAGGCTTTGACGATTGAAAGATCGAGCATCAGTTCTTTCCTCCTGATCAAGATTTAGGCTTGAAGATCTTGAAAGAGTAGATGGATATAAATTCATCACACTTGAAGCTCCATCCTTGCTTTTATACGGGCTACGATAAGTGGAAGCAAATGTTGCAAGCTCCGTCCCTATCGTCAATTTTGCAGGGAGGCTGCAAAGAAAAATGCAGTTGGAGTTTGCCAAGAAAATCAGAACAGGATGAAAGAACAGACAACCAAGAGAAGAAAGAAGAAACAGAAAATAAAGCCAAAACCTGAATTGTGCTGGAAGTGAACTCCCGAATGGTTCAGCTTTAGGTGGCAGAGGCCTGGCAGGGCTTAAAACTCGAGAACTAGGCGAAGAAGAATATGGGTCCCAATCACGCTTCCTCGGAGAAGAACTCAGACACTCGTTGCCTTTGAAAATATCATCAAAGAAATTTTCACGCTGATGCCTTCTCCGAATCAAAACTTCTTCCCCAAACACTGGCTTCTCGCTGAGACCATTCCAACCAGCTGCTTCATCATGTTCATGCCCAGAGTTTTGATCTGTAGCTTCATTGAAACTGTACCGCGTCTCGTGCATGGAAGACCGCCTAGGTGGCCCACCAAATACGTCGTTAAAATCAATATCTGAGTTTCTGTGAGGTAAACTGGGAGATGCAGCGTCATTGATGAAT
Source organism: Mangifera indica (assembly GCF_011075055.1). Taxonomy (NCBI): domain Eukaryota; kingdom Viridiplantae; phylum Streptophyta; class Magnoliopsida; order Sapindales; family Anacardiaceae; genus Mangifera; species Mangifera indica. Next base: position 11,735,036 of record NC_058155.1, read on the forward strand.
GAACTTCGAGGACTATAACCCAAGAGAACACTTTCTCTTTGAGAAAATCTCTCCATTGCCAAACTAGGCAGATCTACGATATCAGATTAATCCAACTCATGAAATAAAGTTGGCGGGAATTTATATAAGCTGAAGCAACGGTTACAGAATGTTGAACCAAATTAGAAAGCCAATGAAACAGAGTAATGTTTTGACAGAGAAAACACAGAAGATGAAGAAGAATAAGACACAGAAATTTGAAGCCACACAAGCCGTGATGATGAGGATGTGTTAGGCCATTTTGTCATGTACTGGAATTATTTCTCTTGGCGACAGTTAATTTGAAATTTATGTGGTGCTCCAACAAGGAGAGTTCGCAGTCTGCAAGCAGACAGCCTCTTATGTGGAGTATGATTTATTTCATGTTTTTGGGGATAACCCATGTCCCACATTTGTATCGTGTAAGAAGAAATCTACCAATTGTTTTTGACCATATCAGAGCAAGCATGCTGATTTTTCAGATATTGTCAGCTTACAATTGAAATGCATGGTCCCCTTAAAACAGAAGTTTTCTCCGGAAGTTCTACATGAAAATCCACACTCGTTAATGCGCAATCTTGTGCAATAGTAATACGGCGTCCCAAAGACAAAGTTGACATTCATGATCAAAATAATGAAAGGAGGCAAAATGGTTAGGAAGGGATTCGAACGGAACTTGAATAAAGGTTAGCTTGATCTTAGCTCAAATCTGGAATACTCAAGTTTGAGCTCAAACTAACTTGAAGGACGAACAAAAACATGAAAAACAAAGAATCATTAAAAAAAAAAAAATTATCGAAAAAAAAAAGAAATGTTGAAGAAGAGTTGTTTTGGCGTGGTGTTACCAAGTGCCCTTCAACTCTAGCCAAGTTAGAACTTCCGCTCAAATTCGATTTGATATGAATCCACATCTAATAACTATTGAATGGTGACTTGCTGATTTGATGGCATCCATAAAATTTGCAATAGATGTACAAAACACAAACACCATCCATAGTCCATGTTTAGATGTTAGAGTAATATTACATCACATACAAATTTTAATAACTTATTCATACAATTTGATTTGACAACATATATTAAGTGATTTTAAAACAAAAAAAAAAAAGTAAACAATCATATCATCTAATGACATGTTACCATTTCAATTTGTATAAATAAGTTAATAAATTTGTTTGTACATATAATTTTACGGGCTTTTGACATGGATGAATACAAAACACTTTACCAGAAACAATGAGGGTGTAGATGATGTCCACATAAAACCCAAATTTCAGTTGCATCTTCCATGATTGAGATAAATAATCCTATAGCAACTGATTTGCCCCACTGGATTCCTCCAGCCATCTCTTGCCTAGAGGTCCCAAATCTAATCTCCAGAATCTTATGAACCAAACAATCATTCTAGAAAAGAGTCGTTCAGGCAAAGAATGCATAGGTTAAAGCATGGGAACAAGTGCAGATAATCATTCTGGAAAAGAGTTGATCAGGCAAATAATGCCTAGGTCTACAGGAGGGAACAAGTGCATATAACAGGTTCTTCAAAATCCTCAATAAGAGAAAATTACCCAAGCTGAATACAAAAGAAAACTTCAAAGGAACAACCAGGGAACACAACTGAAGAAAATATGCTCACAGAAGTAAACTAAATTTGAACTACCACGATAATTCTTCAGTTAACAATAGAAATAAGGAGTCAATACAGGGAACAAAACTGGATCTTAGTTCTAATCCTACCATTCAGAACCATCTGGGAAAGCATCTAGTGCATCTTGCTTACCATTCACATAGTATTCTACAATAGCTTGCATTCTTGGCAATTTATCAGGATGGTAATTTACATGAATGATTACTGGCTTCAACTTTTTCAATTTATCATCTTTCCTCACTGTCTTGAAGAGGACCTTACTATTCATGAATAGATAGTAATCCATTGTTCTCTTTGAAGCATGAAGCCCAGTATAACCAGGATGTGAAGGGAAAAAGAGCTCCTCATTAAAAACTGCTTGGTCCCATGCCTTTTCCTTAGACAGTCGATCAGCTACACGATCCAAAAGCTCAATTGAAGGTATTGTAGGTCTTACATAAAAGAAACCAGAGTTGTAGACCCATATCCTCATTGTATGAGCATATCGTGCCCACCCCATCGATGGATCATCAAAGACATCATTAAGGCCATATGCTGTCCTATTATTGTGACCATCAGTCATAGACTCCACATCTGAGTCCCGATAAAGATAATCAAATGGGTTCTGCAAGTACACTATATCAACATCAGAGAGAAGAACACTGTAACCAAGCTGCAAAAACTCCCTCAAGATACGGAACTTCAGTCCAGAGACAGCATGGTTACCCCCTGTCCTAGCAAGTGAATCAATGCCCTCATCTGGATCTTTCTTATACACAGGAACATCATTTGTTCTGCAGAATTCTGCAATTGAGTCATCTAACGCTACAACCAGGTAATTAATAATCCCTGTGTTCTTGATGTTGGTAAACCATACCTTTAACATACTTTTCACATTCGAATTTGCAAGAGCAACTATAACTTCTTTTCCAACAGCAACTTCCTCCAAGATCTTTGCCAATCTTGGATTCACAGATTCATCAGGAATAACAGTAGGATTAGTTCTCAAACCCTTAACTGTTCCAAAAGGCCCAACTTTGTGATGTTCACCCGACACTATTACCTGCTTTTGTGCATGATCTTTTCCCTGTTCAGCCAACCGTAGCTTTTCAGTAAGCTGCCTGACCTGCTTCTTCAACTCAGAATTCCTATAAGTAAGTGATGCTATATCCGACTTCAGCATGTTAACCCGCTCTGGTGACTCACAAGAAGATCCGATCTAACAAAAAAACAGTAGGAATAATAAGACTATGAAACTAGTATCTATCAAGCCACAACTGAAATTTATGGAATCCATAAATCTCTAACACTAAATAGTAGTTCGCAGCATATATGGTAATACGAAACCCTGTCAAATTAAAAGATTAACAGCATAATCACAGCCAGCTATCCAAGCCCACAAAACCACAAGTACAAAAAGGCAATTTGCCAAATTAAGATATAAAGCTAATTAATAATATCTTAACCACTAAATTAATCTTCTGAGACGATTTTTTTTTCACGTGAACGCTCTGAAATTTAGAAATTTAAAGAAACTATAATAAAGCCATTAAATCCAAAAAATTCATTTTTAAGGAACACGCCAAAAGATGATTGGCGTTTGCAATGAACACTAACTAAAAAATGTAAGCACTTAAAGAGAGTAATTTTAAGAACAAAGGTAAAGAGAAAAAACTGAAACCTGGGAATTGGACTTGATTACTTGACGATATTTGATAAGCGAATTGGAGCTGAAGAAACCGTGAGGAAACAAGAAAGCGGAGACGCATCCAACAATAAATCCGATCAAAATGGCTACAATTATTCGATTTTTGCGAACTGATTGAACTTTATCTCTACGACCTGCCATTTCTGTACAAATCTCTGTTTATGGTTCTATGAAAAGCTTTCCTGTTCTTGGCATGAATGAATTAAGGGTTTTGATATATCTTTGAATTGAGCTGAAGAGCCGCCTTCTTTCTGTTTGAACCAAGCCTAACCGAAACAAGAGAGAGGAGAGGAAATTTTCATGTTAAAGTTGTCGCTGAGCAATTAGACTGTATTATTTTAGCCTTACAAAAGCAACAAAAAAGGTTGAGTGGAATAATTCAGTGTTCTTCTCACAAATCCGTTTGGCTGACACCTGTCGCTACATGAAATCTAAATCTTTAGATGAGTAGACTTGAGTTGCAGTTTGATAGAAGAAGTGATTGAATGACTGGAGTGGGCCACTGGTTCACCTTAAGGACGGCAATTCGGTCCATCCGAACTGGATTGGTGACCAATTCTTCCCCAGATAAGGATAAGATTCTTTCTTTCCGCAAGAACAATAACACGCCACCCTTTTTCGGGTTTGTCTCTTCTCATATTTAGTAAATTTTTAAATACTAAATCACAAATATCTGTAAAAGGTTTAAATTACTATAAATAGATTTTAATGTTGAACTCAATTTTTCACAGGACGGTCCCTATTCATAAGGGCCTCCTTGATAATATCAGGGTTGGTTTTTGGAAACCTGGGCACTGTCCCGAAACAGTCACGGTGAAGAATATAGTTTCTGACCGAGATTCTGCGAACACACGACGCATCTCGACTGTGTAGCGAACTACCAAGCGGTAGGCAGGGCCAGTTATTCCTTGTTTTTGAAGTGGGTTTGGATCCGATAGGGCGCCCATATGACCGAGTGAGCGAATTTCAGGAGAATCAATAACGCAACAGTGAGAAGAGGAAGAGGATGCATAGTGAGATGCATAGAGAAAGAGGGAGAGCAATGATTCTATTTTTTCCCCTTGACCAAAGAAGTTTAAGTTGTTGTGCAATGGATGACATAATAACAACGCCAAAAGTCTGCAGTTTGCATGGAATTAAGATGATGGGTTGCAGAAAAGTATACTATGCAATTCTGCACAGCTAAATCTTGAAGGCAATCCAGAATAGTTGCATTTCTTCTACAATGAAGATTCCTAAGCATCCATTACCTGAATAACCGTAAGTCAGTTATGGCGACTATTCCACAAAGCAAGTCATCGGAAAATAGTCCCCCACTGACTATAATTTTACTTTCATTAAATTTTAAGTTTACTACTTTCATATATTTAATGTTGAGATGTACGGATAATTAGAGTATAATTTTATGCATGAAATAATAAACACACACAATTTTTAAAGCGGTTTGTTCTAATATTCCAAAGTATACATTTATTGTTGTCATTTTGCCTAATAGACAAGAGGAAAAGATAATAATGTATTGTTACAATTGTGTCTTAACATATATATATAAAGTTCAATAATTGTATTATTTTATTGAAATAAGAGATTGTATTATTTCAGATGATAAATAATAGGGATAAATGTGATCTAATAATAATTATAAATAAAATATGTTAAGAAAATTATAAAATCGGTTAGAATTACGAAGAGTCATTTTTTTTTATGTTTTAGATATAAAGAATTCTACTCACTTTCTAGAGTGACTTAGATATAGATGATGTAATTAATCGTTACATATTGTTTATATAACTAGTCATTTTTGTCAGTATAATCCTCGTGAATTTTGTTATAAGAAGTTTAACCTTACAACATAAAATACATATGAGATTGAAATGTTGTATTTATATAAATGATTTATACTAGATGTGATCATCTCTATATTCGAACTTGTAGATATTATCTGGATTTGTATATACCATTTTACTTTAAATCACAAGATTTTATTTGTTTTATTCTTAGTTTAATCTCACAATTTTGTTCTTAAAAAGTATCTTCGTAAAAAAAGAGATATATTATGTTTACATAGGTCTAAAACCGTCCATTCTTGTTGGATATAAGATTTCATGCGATGACGGTGAAATATCAAACATTCCCATTGTTAATGGATCCATGCATGTGCAGGGAGCCACGAGTTCCATGCTGTGCCCCTCGAACCTAAACTCCATCACGTTCACCAAAAAACCAACATTGAAAAAAGCCCAAAAAGTGCGATATCTGTCTCCAAGTCAAGCAATCAAAGTGTAGAAAAGTCCTCCTGGTATCTGTGGCAAGGCAAAAGCACAGTGATCAATTATAAAATAAAATCCGTCTCTTTGTATTTTTACATTGCGGAGCTCCTCACCTATTGCTTCATTCTCTTGATGAGGAGAAACAACAGCTCGACAAGAGCAGGCTGCTGGGCAGGGAGCCAAGGACCATCAGACCAGTGGGCACGAACCCCACAGGCCATAAAACGAGTGGTCTGTGTGTTAAATACTTGTGCAGTTTGACCCAAGCCAAGGTTCAGATTTGACTATTGATCAACTTAATATCGACTCACCAAAATATCAGCAACATCGTCCCTATCCTAAAATCACTCTCCGGATTTTTTCAAAGTATACACATAAACTTGAACTCCTATATTTACGAGCTACAAATGCCTTTCAACAGAGGATAGGTTCGGCCCTGCACGGTTTCAGTTTGATATTTGATCTAAAACAAGCTCAAACTAAGATAACCCAAATTTAAGTTTGCATTGAACCAATTCAAAGTTGTCAAACTTTTCTAACAATTCCATCATCAACTTAAATTTAAACACAAATTGGCTTTATAGATTTGAGTTAAACACAAGTTAAACCCTATTTAGATTCAACTCTAATTCCAATCCATCTCTAATCACAACCATTGTTTCTTATCATAATTTGGCATATTTACTAGTATACAGCACTTCTGAAACAAGTGATTGTACCCTCAATTTCACATGAGATTCCCGGAAAACCACTACCATTCCCAGACCCATCAACCCGAAGTATTCAATTCGAGCAAATAATTTAAAAGCACCTGATCTAGCCACCAAACAAGCATCATATTCTGTGCTAGAATTTGCTAATTGGCGACTTCCGAAAGTTGCTGTACGCCCGTACACCTCTTTCTCCATTACATATATGTCACCGAACAAAACTAAAACTTCAAAAAGAAGAGAGTATCACCGCAATTACAAATGAGAAGCAAAAAACTAATCTTAACACTATGGCCCTTGATTCCTTCGCGTACTCCTGCCTGTTTGTATTGTATTGTACCACAGTTGAATTTAGAAAACAAAAACATCAGCTGGGAATGTGAAGCCCTAGGGCAATGCTGGCCTATGGGGCATTCTCTCAGTTGCGCCCTCCCATGGTTCGCCTGGTGAACTCCCTCTTCCTCCTCCATAAGAAGCGGTAGCTGCTCCAACATTGAACCCACCACCTCCGAACGAATTGAGAAGAGCAGAAAGTCCACTAGTGGAAGCTCCACCAGCGCCTATGCCCAGTCCCAGAAGATCAAGTGTGGCAGGCTTGCTCCCAAACAGAGAAGAAGGATCCATCACAACATCGGTCAAACCCGAACTCAGCCCTAGCCCAAGCCCAGTTACCGCAGAGTTGTTCTCTTGCCTACCATGGCCATCTTTACCTGTGGAAGACGGTGACATTGATAAACCAAAACCACGAAGCAAGGATTGGTTTGAAGATGTTGCACCCATTTGAGCTGCTTTTTGAAGCAATGCAGTCGCTGACATTGCTGGTTGTGAAGATTGAGCATAGCGGAGGTGGGTATGCTCAGGTTTGGAGAAGAGGGAACAGCTGTTGTTGGAGAGATAAAGAGATGGAGAGAGTGAGAGAGATGTTGGTTCCACGCCGGAGGCTGATGGGCAATCAGAGTGGGGCAAGGAAGATATTTGATTGGAGAATGACGAAGATGGTGCTTGGGACGTTTGTGAGACTAGTGACGATGAAAATACACTCGCAAAAACACTAGTGGAATGACTGGAGCTAGAGCTAGGAGTTGTAGCCACAGGTCTTGGCGGAGAAAGGCTGATCGGATTTTCAGGCATTTCTGTACGCATATGAACAACAAGATTAGCTAGAAACTAGAAGTTAAACAATAGCAAAGGATGAAATCTGAAAAAAAGATGGAGTATGCTGCAATCAAACATCGCAAGCAAGCTTAGCGAAAAAAAAAAAACACACGCAAGCAAGCACGCCAGAAAAGAAGTAAACAGAAAACTTTCTTGTAGATAACTTTTCCAAATCATGGCTAAATTGGTTAAAGGAGTAACAGCGTGAACTGGAAAGGTCCTCCAGAAGTAAAAGCAACAGCAATTATGGCATCCTTTCTCTAAAAATTTCATTTTTTTTTCATTTCGATCTTTGAGCTCTGCTATGAATTGTGTCGCCATTTTCACTATGTTTCAAGGATATTAAGGGCCTCACTTTTATCTAACACAACCACTTTCTCAAAGTTCTGATGATTACCCACGAGAGGACAGCCAACATGAGACAAAACAACGTTAAAAAATAGTAGATTACAGTAACAGTGATTATCATCTTTCTTAAAAAGTCCCCATTTTTCAAGATTTCCTCACTCTCTACAAGCACCCCCTCCCCTCGTATAAAAACTAAATGAGCAGTCGCCAATATAATTAGAACTAACACTAAATTATTACCTGAACTCTGAATTGACAGACCTGGAGAAACCACGCTGGTTGACGGAGTGTGAGGAGGAGGAGGTGGAGAAGCAACAAGGGTCTTCGCATTATGATTCTCTTCCTCTTCTTCACTTGCAACCACAGTGGGTTTAATCTTCGCACATTCCTCGGCCAAAGCATCACAGAATGCTCTGTGCGTTATGAAACTATCCCTCCTTCACCAACAAAAACAACAGTCAAAATCACAACGAAAATATAGATATCGATAAAATAAAAAAAAGGGAAAAGGAAAAAGAGTGTTGATCACGAGATGTATATGAAGCAAACCTAGAAAAGACTGTGCCGCAATCGCATTTATACTCTCTGGTTCCACAAGTCTTCATATGAGCTTTCCAATCAGACTGTACAGCATATTTCTTCGAACACTTTTCACATTTGTATTTCTTCTCTCCATGTTTTCGACTGTAATGCTTCTTGATACCTGTGAGATCACCGAGAGCTCTAGCTGGGTCGTGGTGCACGCACGTGGGTTCGGGGCACACATAGACTTTCTTGCGGTTTTCTTTTATTGTTCGCTGCTTGAGCTTCCATGGCAAATTGTGACCTCGTCGGTGGAGCTGCAGGTTCTGGTCGCGCTGAAACCCTTTGTTGCAGATCTCACACAGGAATCGGTTCGTGGCAAGTAAAGTTTTTGGCGATAAAGCAATCACAATCGAATCTGGATCTGAATAATACAAAAAGATTAACACTTTAGTATCATTTTTAAGCGTGAAATACTATTAACTTTTAATTAAATATTGGGTTTCAATAGTATTTACCTGGCATTCCTGGAAGGTTACGCTTTTTCTTGAGTTGTTGCTGTTGTTCTTGTGATTCTGGTAATGGAATCATTTGAATCTGATTAACAGAGGATGATATGCTATCTTCTGCAGGAGCTGTCATCGTATTTCTTTCAAGAACATAAAAACCTCAAACTTTCAAGTCTTCATATAATTTCTGTGCTCATACAAAACCTAGTTACTGTTATCCATCAGTTAAGCTCTCAAGCTACTCACCAAAATCTACTGAAACCTTCACAGCACTCAACAACAAAGACAAAATTTGTGAAAAAAATGGTATGGATTTTCAAAATCGTGGCTAGTTGGTCAATTCTCAGTTTCAGTGAGGCCAAATGAACCATCGAGTGAACTCAGTGACGAGTCAAGACCAGAGCACGGTGAACTCATTCGGCGGCGGTTTGACATATAGAGAGAGAAACAGTGAGTCACGGATTCTACAGACGATAGAAGGCAGACAGGAAGAGAGGGATTTGATTTCTTGTGTAAAAAGTATTAAAAAAAAAGTTAAGCGGCTCCACTTAACCCTGGTTTGTAGTTTTAACTATGGTTAGATTTACAGCTGACTCCCAAAACTCTCCTCCTGATGGCTGCGTAAGCTAATCAGACCGTACACGTGTCAATGGACTGAGTCTCTGACATTTGTCGGAAGAAGTCGAACTAGGCGGTTGCTGTCGTTTAGCCAAAATGCTTTCAATGTTTTTTGGTGTCTTACTGAGCACGGCGACGAAAAGACAACTATACCCTTAACACAGAGGGAATCGAACTGCCGAAAACCTGGCTAATTTGGTGATTTCAGCACGTGAGACAAGCTGTGTAACATTTTCCTCTTTATCTAGTTTACGATTATGTATTGTGTTTTTATTATAATATTTTATGTTGATTACGAGTCCTGCTTCTGCCAATTGCCGTGGATCTGATTAGAACAAGCAAACAAACATTTTACTATTTGTCTTAACAGCGGTGGCATGATTGTAATTTCCGTTGAAAACCTTGTCTAATCTTCTCACTGCTGTTACATCTGCTCTTCTTTATTTGGCACGTTCCTCGTCAAACTAACAATTATACCTTCATGTTCTTTTTTTTATTTTAATAACAATATTATTATTGTTGGTAAATTAAAATTCGGTAATATTGTGCAAGCCATGGCTCGCAGGCTCATGGGCACGGCGAGCCGCGCCCGATACGAGCCACGGCGGTGTCAATACTCTCATGGTGCAAGTAACAAGGTGGCAATCTCGTGAATAAAATGGTTATGATGGGTTATAGTTTAGCAGAGTGTTGAAAATCTCGATATAGGCTGTACGTTACAGTACCCTTCACATGACAAAAAGCCTCGGAGCACTCCAACAACTCATAAAGAGCTTTTACATTAGTACGATGCATTAACTTCTATGAAATCATGCTTACGCCGTAAATCAAATTTTTTCCGGAGGTTGAAGATATTTTTGTTTTTTTAATAATAATTTATGTATTCAAAATTTAATATGCATTATTTTATTATCACCTTCTTCTTTCACAAAAGCTAGCAGTCAAGGCTAAATCCAATTGGCTTGTACGATCTAAGTCAAATTAGATAGACCTAATTTAAGTTTGAATTCAATTAATTTCAATTTAATGTGTCAAAATATTCATCTTTCTTGAATTTTTTTTTTTTTTAGTTTTTCCTTTTTCATTTTCAAATATCAATCTTCCCTATTTACTAAGCTTTGACAGATTTTTTATGGTGCTCCAATTCAAATTGAATTAAACCTAGTCTAATTCTTATTTAGATCAGACTCTCGTCAATCCACCCCAACTAAGCAAACATGATAACCAATCAAGGGGCGTTTTCTTGATATGGACGGCCCAGATGAATTCTGCCCGTTGACATTACTATTAGCAAGAAGCCTCACAAACCATTAAAAAATTGCAAGTACGATTACGAAGTATGAAGGCAGGCCGATTTTCTTTTAATGGTTAGAACTTAGGCTTATGCATTGATGAAAACCTTAATTACTGAAAGTCATATTTTTAATGTTATTTATTAATTAATACATGGTTTAATATTAATGATTTGACTGTGACTCTTAAAGAGGAATGAGGACCCAGTTTCACTTGAGCTTATCTTTTAATTATAGTGGTAGAAAGGGCGGAGTGGAGGAGGATGGGCAATTAGGTGGGCATGACATCAGAACAGTATTTAAATATATAAAATATTTAAATAAATTACATCATGATATATCATTCATTTTTTAAAGGCTCATATGGAGATTCTAGATTTGGCCCTCGTCAAGTTACCAACTGTGGCTTTGTCATGTAGGAGGGGAAAGTGAGGTGGCAAGAAATAAAATAATGCTTGTCAACATACAAATTTTTTAATATTCTCTAAAATATATTTTCTATTCATTTCCTATCATAGGGTACTACTAATATTTTTCATAACCAATTCAAACACTGGTGAAGTGAGCAACTCAATCTAACCAGAGATCGATCCATTTGATCAACGATCAAATTGATAAACTGTTATTCAAAACAATTTTTGAGCTCTAATATGATCCAACCATTCAAGTCATCTGGTTCAAAAAGCTCTAATATGATCTAATTCTAAAAACAGTTTTTGGGAGAATTATAATCTTTTTTCTTGACAGTGGTCCAATCAAGTTTTTTAAACAGTACACACAATTATAATATCCATGAATGTAAGTAATAAATAAGTGGAGAAATTAAGTCAAGAGTTACTTGCCACCTAGCTAGATCAATAAGGAAGCAATCTATTTAGTTTCCTTTTCATGCTCATAATAATGTCAAAAAGAATAAAACCAATGACATGAAGCGGTGTAATGATAAGCTATTTGATTATATTGTAGCTGCTTTTCCTTTTTCTGATTCCAATAACCTAAAAGTCCACCATTCAATTAGATTCACTATTTCCTTTAATTGCATTTGGTTCCATTAATTCAATTCAAACAAACAAAACTCGAGTTAAAGGGAAAAAAAAAAGCTCAGCTTATCTAATTCAAGCTCAATTAGAAATTGACACTGACACAGAAGCTTTTTTACAATGACTCTTTTTCTCTTAAGTTGTTACTCTTTAACATTTTAAGCGAATCAAACTCAAACTGACAGTTTTAGGCTTAAACTAAGCTCAAACTATAATCCACTAGCCAATGTAAAAGATTGCAACCTATGACTACCATAAAGACCAGATTCGTTCACATTTTAAATGCTACCTCAAAGAGTCCATTTAAACATGTGGAAATTGACAAATTTTACAGATAATTAATCAATAGAATCATGGATTCACAGTCAAGAAGAAACATATATTCTGCATATGCAATTATATAAATCTAAAATATGAAAAATGTATCAACTGATGCGGATCATACTTAGGACATTGAGGCAGTCAAATTTAAGATTTCCAAATATATATATAAATGCACAAAATAGTACCATTTATGGCTCATCAACAAACTTAAGAAAGACCAATCCACCACCTAATATATATATTTATATATAATACAAAAAGTGTAAAAATCAACTTTCGTTTGAAATGATTGGATAATTATCAGATAAAAAAACAATAAAAAAGAAATGAGGCTGTAAAGTTGCATTTACAGACTGAGACTAGTCCTTTTACTGGAATCAGGCTACACATAAAATTGAGAATCTTAAATTCCTAACTGGACACTATTTCTAACCCTTGGATTTGTTAGAATCAAATCAAATGGTTGTAAATAAGACAATACAAATAGTTATTTTATATATGAATATATACAAAACAGTCTAACTTACGATTCCTGCCAAATAATGAATGAGCTAATGGACTGGCAATACACAGGAGCCTAGGACAGTGAAATGAATATGATTATGGAAATAAAATATCATTTCTCATGTGGCAGAGTTAATTCTTCCCTACCCACAACATGGATTTGAACCTACCTACATGATGACAACACAACGTGCTTACTGTACTATTACAACCAGAAAAGGATGAAGGTGAACTCCCTCAGATGGAAACTAAGTACTCAAGGTCTGCACATATTAAATATCTCACCTCGCATTACATCAATTGGCATATGTTCAAGTGTATAACGCTCAGGACCAAGATACATCCCTGTCTTCTCCAAGAGGGCAAGCCCTTCATCTCTCCCATATCTTGAAGCATAAAGGTTCAGATACTCAATGTCCTAGGGCCAAATCCAAGAATATTAGAAGAATTAAAATATGAAACCCCATATAATAAAAATATGGAAATTTTCGATTGCACCAGTTACCGGAATAAATTAGTATTCAGAAAAATGATTCATTAAAAAAATGAGTTTGAAAAAAATTTAAGAAAATGTTATCACACACTATTCTGAAATAAAAACATCGAAAATGAATTGAAAGGGATACACATTGGCAAACCAATTTAAAATAAAGTCATGTCGAATAAACCTTACCTGTAAACCACTGAGGATGCGCTCTAGTCTCACTGAAGCAACAGGTTGACAAGAGGACGAGAATACCTCACCAGGGTAAAACAGAACCCCATCACCTGGTGGGAGGCCTCGCCTAAATTTTATCTGCTCACAAACATACATTGTAATGTGAAGGGAAGAAAGAAAGATGTTCTAAAAGAGCCAATCAAGGGATCAGCAAACAGGTAAATACCTCTGCACTAGGAACTGTTGCCTTCTCATAACAGTTGGCACCCCAATACAAGAATCCTGTTCCACCTTCTTTCCATACTCGCCACATTACAGCACGGTGCTGAGTCCCTCGCATCCCAAGGTGCCAATTTGGATGTGGATCAGACGGTCCCATGCACACGTATGTCCACCATTCCTGCAAAACAGAATATTCAGTTCCCTTAAAGCAGTCAATATTTCTCAATGAAATTTAAATATCCAAACGGGCAGCTTTCAAATAGATCAACTTAACTATCAACACTTCACTTAGATGATAGTTAATGGCATATATTCATGAGTCAAGATAGGATCATCATGGACACAAGAACTCTACTGGAATGTTTCCAGAGCAATAAGCAAAAGTATTGAATAAAGATTACCTCACCATTATTGGGCTGCAATTCTGCAACAATATCCTTTACCAAATCCTCTCGGTTTCCAAGTACCCACTCGCTGCAAAAAAAAAAGTTCCCTTTTTTAAGATACAATCCAACATTGCAGTTATGCCATCTATTGATAACACAAACGTTGAGCACTAAAGCTCAAGTAAATGCATGAAACTAGAAGAAAAGTACAATTTAGACATATAGAGTAGTTAACAATAAAAAAGCTCAATATTGCAGTATTACTGCCTTCTGGTTTGTGCTTAAAATGTTGTAGAATAATAATTCAGAGGAATCCTAGGATGGGATGATAGTCATTCTGGCAAGGCTCATATAAAAAACAATTAAAGCCTTAACATGTGACCAGTGAGAATATCTTGCCATGCCAAAGACCCTTCCTACAAGATGGCCATGAAACTATCAAAATTTTCTAAAATTAAATAGGCAAGGGAAATTTTATGCTTAGACATCTGTGAACCCATCGGCGTTGAGAACCTGCAATGTCATCTTAATACTCGGTCAATAAATTTAATTTGAATGATTTTTGGATGGATAACAGTAATAAAGGTACAGCTGCAAATAAAAGTAGACTCTTTTTCTTATTCAAACTCAAAGTAACACAGTCCAAATAGAGAAGACAATCATCAGGCCCAAAGATGCAATTAGAAGAATAATTCATGAGCAATACCTTGTACAATAAATTTGTGTATGAGGCCTTAGAAACTTTGGAACCTTTACAAAAGATTCAAATGGTGTAGGTGCAAGAGGTGCATCACTTGGCCCTATATAAACGAGGAAAACCATGAGTAATATCTCAGAAAAATCAAACCAAAGGCAAAACAATGGCACATCACAGTGACATACAACCGTCAAAAAGAAATTTAAATTTGACAAATGTTTCGTGGCAACCAGAGAAGGAAAACTTGCTAACAACCATAAAAATTTATATCATATTAGTAATTAAAAAAACTTCTATACCTACCCCCAAGTGATAACATAAGGGCAAGATGACAAATCACTCAAATGACATGTACCACAAAAAATTTAAAGAGGAAAAACACATCTTATTGTTGCTTGCTAGAGAAATGAAGTAATCAATCATACCACAGTAGTAAGTGGTTAAAACACGAGCATCAGGAGCATAAGCATGAATTTCACTGGCCATATTACGAACAGAATTGTAGTGTTCCATGTTCAAGGGCTGTCATTAACAGATGCAAATATATATTAGATCATAAGAAAATGCATTGCATTAAGAACCCTTTGCAGTCACAGTAAGATCAATCTGAAATAATATACATGATGAAAATTTAAGGGAAAAATGAAAACTTATAGTATACATGCAGGATTAAAAAAGAAAATGACAAAATTACATATAAGAGAGGACAGACAAGAAAACCAGATAAAAAAAAGTAAACTGCCATCCCAGAATGCTGAATTCAATTAACATGGATTGCAGAGGCTCATTTTGCTGCCACTCGGCTGTTGTTCATACCTCGTCCCACAAGTAAAAATAGGCTTTCTTCCAGTGAGGTTTTGTCCTCAAGATCTCAACTTCTTTCTGCAAGTAATCCTTTGCTCCACCACTACTATTTCACATCCACAAACCAGCAAAACTTGATTTTTAATTGTTCATATACCTTACATTAGTGAGAATGGACAACCAAATCTATACCCGGAAACTGATTTGTATGGTACAGCATATGCTGCCAGTCGTGAGTCAGAAAAATATTCATCAGATTTTGGATGATCAGCTGCAAAAAAAAAAAAAAACATACAACCCGATAAGGAAGATGAAGCCATTAGTCAATCTGTAACAGAAGATTAGTGGTATTGCATCATTGCATTCAGCATTCTTGACTAGATTACCTGGCCATGGGCTCGTATATGTCAAAACACGCATGTTATCACCCCATCGGCAAAAATAAGGGCTGATTCTGTACTGAAGAAGCCACTTGAAATGTCGGTCCAGTGCTTCATACCACTCATCACTCCCATGTTGAACACCAAAACGATCCTCAATTACAGTATCAGATATCTAATATGTAGTTAAAGTAGCGACACCAAATAAGAAGTACCTGTTAGATGTCATCTAGGACACAACATGACTAACAACAGAAGATATAGCAGAAGAAATTTGCAAAAGATTAGTACTCAAGATTCCACAGCAAAGATTGGATAATGCATACTCAAAGTCACATTCAATCACATGGCATTAAGTGTGCCAATGCATTTTGGTTTTGATTCCTCTTTCACAGGTAATTACTCATAATTGTACAAGCTTTTAGCCACTTCCTTTACCTCCTGAAATATACAAAATGTTCTTGTTTAAATTGAAAGGTCTGCACCAAATGTGATTTTATAAGTCCTCAATGCACATGTCCCTAATTTAATATTTTGGCTTTTTCAATAAGTATACAGTTTCAAGTACCTTTGTTTTTCTTTCAAGAGCCAGTGGCACAAGTCCATTTACCTTCCCCCCACATCTTTAGCTTAAATTTTTCAGTCTCATGGACAGCTAGTCTGGAACTAGATATTACCAAATGGATTCTTCATGACAAACATAAAGAGGAAACTGACAATTGTTCATCTAGAGATATTAGAAATTTCAAACATCACATAAATTAGCAACGATATTGGATACACCAAATACAGCAGGCAGCGATGGAGTTGCGGGAAGAATGAAGTCCCAAACTGTCAAACTTAACTTCACACGTATTGAAAGACTGGACACAGCATCTTCATCCATCATATCAACTGGCCCAGTATCTGAATAGAACTCAGAAAATAGTGGAGATAGAAGAATCCTTCTTAAAGATGTGGTTGCAGACTTCACTCTTTCTACCTAAAAGTCAATGGCTAGTATAAGAACCCAGTAACAAAGTCAAGCAAACCCCAAGAGGTGAGAGAGAGAGAAAGAGAGAAGTAGAAGCAAAATAGATTCAGAAATTCACCACTTCATCCAAATGTTTTCCATCAATGGGCTCCACAACATCAAGACAGTTCCTAATCTCCATAAATACTTGATGCTTCTCATCTTTTCCCACGCACTGTGATGAAGATCTGCAAGTTGGAATGAATTACTGTTTTGAAGGTATAAAACAACAAAACTGTAATTGGCAATTACAGTTCTGAATGCACACCAATAAAGACTTCCGATAGTGACAGTTCTAAACTGAAATATGCAACTCAGACATATAGATAAAGATGTGATGTGAAAAGAACAAAGAATGTACTCCGTATCTGCCTTAGAAGTAATTATGATCTCCCCCTCGTATAGACCTGGGGTCTGTGCACTTGGAACATCTATGGAAACCCAAATCGCAGTTGTTTCCCTGCAGCAGCAAAAGACCAACAATGCAATCTCAATTTCAGACTATAAGAAACCATCCAAATTTTCTTCACACCAAAACAACGTAAGCACCATTAAATCTATGGATTGACATTACCCAGGAAGTAAGTTTATTTGACTAACTGGAAGGTCAAGGGGTACTAAAGCATCAGGGACACCTAAAATTGGTACAACACACCGCAGTGACAGTGATTGGCCAACAACCAATCTGCCAAGAGCCAATATCAACAAGATTATAAGCCAGAGGAGAAATTCATTAGGTTGTGTCAAGAAATTATGTTTTTGAGCAACTAACCGGTCACCAGATGTGGAGCATAAATCATTACACTGAACCTGCACAAGCCCAGCAATACCAGAACTGCTCCAAGAAACTTTTGGACGAATGGCTATTTGAACACTTTCTCTCTCATTTCTAGCTGCCAGAAGATTTATCTTAAAGATAAGAAAAAAACATTTAGATTCCTGAATGCAAAAGCCACTCCACATAGCCACACAACATCATAAGCAGATACAATAACAACATATAAAAATAATGATAAACATCTCCATCTTATTCATAGTGAAAATGATAGCAGGAAACATACAATCATAAATCAAGTTTCCTTGAGATAAGTCCTTGAACTTATAGCTCACCAAAATAAATGACAAGAAAAGATGTCTATCCAAGAAAACCTAGACACCCCAACCAATGCCAAACTTATCAATTCCCTTTTAAATTATGTAGTCTTATAATTTTTTAATAAAAAGGAGAAACATGTACGGTCATGTGGGCATTACCACACGAAGATGATGTGCGTTTAAGAAATCATGTACTCATATGCTTAGTAGCACCATTAGTTATTAATCAACCAGAGAATCAAAATGCCTAAAATGCATAACATCATCGAATCATTCAAAGATGTGAGTTAGTAAAACCTGGTCTATATCCAGGAACATTACACCGGGCACATAATTCAAATGCATGGAAATAAAGCTGTGATAAGCACATTTTTATCAAGGAAAATATTCATAGCACATGTGCTTGTGAAGTGAGATCACTGCAAGAAAATTCAACCATGAAATAAAATACTTAAAAAAGTACGTTATAATTCTTACAGGCTCTAAAAGTCTAGGCATCTCCTGAGGTCCAACGTTCACTGTGCTTGGCAAGCACCATACGTGCACCAAGTCTCCAGTTGGAACTTCGGTAGGGTTGATGGAGCCTCTGAGTGGATCTGAACCTTCATCATTCCATCCATAAGCTGTCCCTCCTCCCGCAACACCTTCCACTGGCGGCACTACAATACTCCGGGAATTCTCTGCCAAATATTTAGCTAATATAATTCCGAAAATAATAGACACGAAGCACGAAACCGAATCTACAGTAATTCCTCTTCCATCAAAATTTCACACCAAAATGAAACAGACGTAAACTTAATTTTTTTTTCAAAAAAAGAACCACAATTCTATTAACCTCGATCTTAACAAAACAAGAGAAACGCATCCTTTTAGTTGCAGAAAATATCCTATCGCAACAAAACAAGAGTCAATTTTCTTAAGATTCTTTCAATTTTTTCCAATTTAACGAGCAGGCAAAAAAATGAAAAGAAAATCGTGATTAAAACTAACCAGTGCTATCCATGACAGCTTGCTTGAGCTATGTATCTGTAATTACAACGGACTCGATATATAGTTTTGAGTAAAAAAACAAATAATCACCGGCCAAAGATGATCGCGTTTCGATAGTAGAGAAACAACTTGGTAGCAAGAGTTTTCTCATAAACTATAACTCATCACTTGAGTTTGTCTTATTTATCACTCTTAATATGAATTAATGTATCAACACTCATCTAATTCAACTAATCTTAAGGTCAAGGAAATGCCCAAAACAGGTACATTAAAACATTTTTAACTGTCGCTCTGTCAATATTTTTTTAATCACGACTCTTACATCTTTATACTCATGTGTAATAATTTGAGTTTTGAAGTGTTTTTCAATAGGAAATCTCATTTCACTTTTTCTTTCATCCCTTTTTCTTTTTTGTGAAGCTTTATAGAAAAAAAATAAAATTATAATTATATCAGTTTTATATTAAAAATGAGTCAATTCTTAACATATATGCATTGTTAAGAAAAACAAACTTCAAATTCAAATTCTACATGCTTAAAATAAAAAAATTTCAATTTGCCCTTTTACATGAAAAACATCAAAAAAACACTCATAATTTTAAAAAACTTCATTATCCCCTAACCTATACCACGCAAATTTATGTGATGAAAAACTACAGTTGGCCCCCATCACACGAATTCGTGTGTAACTTATTTTACAAATTTACACTTTTTCCGCCCACCATACGATTCACTATTTAAAAACTCACACTTTGGCCCCTAGCTACAAATCCTGTGGTCCAAAAAGTTTGAAAAATGCATAAAACCTCTTCATCTTAAAAAAATCTCATCACACAAATTCGTATGATGAACAAAAACTTTGCGTGGTCATTGTCGATTTTGTGTGGTGAGATTTCACAACCCAAACTTCATTTTTCAAATCTTATTTCATCAATAATCAACTTTATACTTAATTTAACACAAAAACCCTAAAAAAATTAAGTAAAAACATTAACAAATCAAACAATTTCATAGAATGTTTCAAATCAAAATTCTAAGTTTAAACACTCTAATATCGTTGTAAATTGACTAAATCTTATACCAAAATGTATATAAATATGACAAGGAGTGTTTCACTTATTTTTTTATCTATTTTCGTTGCCAGAAACATCCCTTGAGAAAATTGATTAGAGTCTCGTAAATTCATATACTCAAATACACGTTTTCGTATGGCTGGGAAGAAAATTTTGTCTTTTTCTATATATATATTTTTTATAAAGTGCAGTTTTGTCTTTATAATAAAATAGGGCATTTCTATTTAAATTTAAAAATTTTGGGTAAATTTTTTTTGACCCATCAATTTTTGGTAATTGACTAATTTCCCAATCTTTTTTTTAACTATTTCCACTCCCTTCTTTTAATTTGTCAGATTAAAGAGATAAAACTAAGGAGACTTACAATAAAATCTATGTATACTGTTACCTTATTACTCTTTTTTATTTATTATTTTTTTATCATGTATTATGGGAAAATATTTATAAATTAATAAAATTATGCGTATCTATTTTATATATATTATTAAATATATATTTAATTTGTATCATTAATTGATTAATAATTTTGAATTAATAATAAAATAATATTAAATCATATGGTAATATATATTAAATATGTATTTATTTATATATTCAAAATTACTATGTATAGTATTACTCATTATAAATAATATTCTTGTGTTTGATGGTTAAGTGAGTCTGAAGAATTTTCATAAGAATTTAGATCTCTCTTAGAGAATATTTTCTTTAGTTTGAGATTGAGAATTTTGAAATACTCTTATTAATTGGATGGGAATCTTCTCTTCTATCGATCCATTGGTTTTTATAGCCATGTGACATCATTCAACGGACATGTAATTCAGAAATATCACTAAGTTTGTTTTAATTAGACTTAGATAATACGTGGACGATTAGAGTAGTAAACATTATTAATGGAATTTCTTTTTGAGCAATACTATGTGTATCCACTTTGGATACATAAATGTATACATATTCTTATGTGTCATCATATGATTGATTATTGTTTTATTTTTAATTCAAAATCATCCAATCATATGATGACATATATAAATATGTATATATTTGTGTACCTAAAATGGATACACATAGTTTTATTATTTCTTTTTATACACATCAATTAGAGTGCAATAACATATGTGTTTGTGAATATGTGTATGAAAAATTTCGCAAATATCATTTTACGACATTTTTTTATAAGAAAACGTGTATTTAAAAATATTTATAAGGAAAAAATTTTGATGGTGTCATAATAACATAAAATATAAAAAATAAATCCCGCATATATTTTATTTTAAACCAAATTTAAATAAGTTTTAATTTAAAATTAGTTTGAATTTAAAAGAAAAAATTGAAATGGATTTGAAATAGACAAATTGAAACTTATATTCAATTCAAAAATAATTTAAAATAACCATCAAAATAGGTTTAAACTTGTGCATTTGGTAAATTTACTATAATAATAAGTTATAACCAATAATAGATTATTAAAAGAGTTAATACATATTTAAAAGGCCAAAGGACTATTTTCCACCAAAGGTTTAGTGAAAAAATAAATTCTCATTTATTAACTTAAAAAAATTTAAAAACTCACCTATCAGTTAAAATTTACTATTGAAATTAAGGATAAAATGGTTTAAAATAAAAAATTATCACATTTCACCTCCATAAGTTTAAAAACTAATATTTCTCCTCACTAAAGATTTGAAAATTCACCATTCCTTTTTAAGGTTTGAAATTTTTTTCCAGTTTCTTTTGGCGAGCAAAGCTAGTCTTCCCCATTAATCTTTCATCGGAGGTCAAAGAAAAAGGTCGACAGATCTCAACCATAAGTAGAAGCATCTCCTCGACATTGTCATCACGCTATTCGTCCCCTTAGAGATGTCAAGCGATTCGTCTCCTTGGTGTCTTTTTCATTGCACGATTTATCTCCCAGACATCTCTTTTGTCTCGTGATTTTTCTCCCCAACATCTCTTTCGTTGACATTTGGTCTCCCCAATGTCGTCTGTCATTGATCATTATTAGGGTTGAAACCCACTCGTAGGTTTTAAAATTGTTAGTTATCAACAGTGGAAATTGATGACATTTGAAGGGAGCACCGATGAGGGAGAGAGTGCTAAGAGAAAGGGATTGTTTGGGACAGAGATAACGATAGAGAAACTCATTGGAAGAAACTAGAAAAAAATTCCAACTCTAGGGGGGAATGGCAAATTTTCAAATTTGGGTGAGAGAAATGTTAGTTTTTAAATTTAAAAGATGAAATATGATAATTTTTTAGTTTTTTAAATATTTTTTATCTAAATATTCATTTTACCTTTAATTTCAATAATAAATTTTAAATAATAGGTGAGTTTTTGGGTTTTTAAAAGTTAAGATATGAGAATTACCCCTCTCACTTTCGTTTATTTAAGAAAATAGCTTTTAAAGCCACGACGTCGTTCCCGAAAAGAACGCCTTTATAACGCATCAAGGAGTGCCCGACGTTCACAAGGATCGCCATTTACAGCAGTCGACACTCAACAGCACACGGGAGAAGGCAAATTCTCAGTGTTGCGAGCAGCGAGGAGTAGCCCACGTGTTTCGAAAAACTAGGGTTTAAAGATTTCGATTATAAACTAAAATATTCAATAGAGAAAAATAGGAAAGAAAAAACCATGGAGAACGCATTAGCGACAGCCTCTGCGATCTCAGACCAGAGGCAAAAGATCGAACAGTACAAGCACATTCTTTCTTCCGTAATCTCCTCAAATGATATCCTTCAAGCCAAGAAATTCATCGATCATAGTAATTCCTAACCTAGGGTTTTTGAATTCTGTGGAATTTTTAGTCTGCTTAAGTCGATTGTTATTAAGATTGATTTTCTTTTTTCGTTATTTTGCTTTGGTAGTTTTATCGGATGATGTACCGTTGGTGGTTTCGCGTCAGCTTTTGCAAACTTTTGTTCAAGAGTTACGGAGATTACAGGCGGAGACGCAAAAGGAAATTGCCAATTATACCCTTGCTCAGATTCAGCCTCGTGTTGTTTCCTTCGAAGAACAGGTTCCTTTCTAGGCATATAGATACCGCTTTGTGTTGTTTTTTTTTCCTAATAGACGAATTTGAATTTCCAGTGAGGCAAAGTTATTTGGGATTAGTTCTTGCTTTGATGGATACTTTTTTTTTCTTTTATTCGGCATTTCACATCCCTTTTGATGTTGAGTAGATATTAATGTCAGTGGTTTGACAATAAGCAAATGGAATTGATTATGTTATGAAAAAAGCTGTGTGTTCTTCAGTTGATTCTTATTTTCCATATATCTTGAGTTATTTTGGGGGTCCCAAGAAACTTCAGTTGTCCTGAAGGTTTTCTTACAAGGTTGCAGAGTAGTATATTGAATGACAGGATCATATATTGGTTTCCTTTTTCAATTTTCTGTGTTTTTCTTTCCCTAGTACATATATCTCTTGTACTGAGGATAAGATAGTTGGCAATTACCAATTATTTTTCATCAATTCATACATTTCATTTTCCAGTTGTAGAAATTTGTTTCTTTTGTATGAATGTAGGTGTTAGTTATCAGAGAGAAACTTGCTGATTTATATGAGTCTGAGCAGCAGTGGTCAAAAGCAGCTCAGATGCTTAGTGGCATTGATCTGGATTCTGGAATGAGGTATGAGGTTAAGATCCTTTTTTTTTATTGCTTATAAAATTGGGTTTTTTTTTTTTATACTCCCTTCTGATATATTCTTTTGTGATATGCATCAGAGTCATTGATGATACATTCAGGTTGTCAAAGTGTGTCCAAATTGCTCGCCTATACCTAGAGGTATTGATCTCATGGTGCAAGTGTACTTTTATGCTGAAAATATTTCATTTATTATATGACAACATGTATAAGTCCTGTCATGGAGCATGGTACTGCCTCATTCTCATCTCTGGTAACTGTTGAACAGTAAGGCACTGCTCAATGTGTATCTGTGCTTTGATAGTTGCATTTGCTCTCGCTTATTTTGGGTAGGAGTAGTCAGGATAGTTCTCTCTGTGTTTGTTTTTCTGTGTGTGAGCAAAGTAATAGCAATAGTATGAACAAAACTGCTTGTGTTGATAATTGTTATTGGCTGTGTCTTTATCTGCATGCAATTATAGTATGCAAAGGTAAACCTTCAAGTTTGCTGGATATGTCGGAATGCAATGAAGATGTTTTTGTCCAACACTAATTTGCGTTTTTTTTTTTTTTTAAATTTATATGTAGTTTATGCTTTGTTTCTGGTTTTCAAGTTGATGTCAAGGATTGAGGGTCTCATTGAAGGATGATGTATCTTCAAATTGCCTTCATTGATGACTGTGCACTATGCAGGATGATGATGCTGTTAATGCAGAAGCTTTTATCAATAAAGCTTCATTTTTGGTTAGTAGCAGTCAGCATGATGAAGTCTTGAATTTACAATACAAGGTTTGGCATCTTGTGATGTTAAGGAAAATTTTTTTTTCCTGAGAAAATTTTCTATTTTCTTAATTTATTTTTTGTTATTAGGTTTGTTATGCCCGGATTTTGAATTTAAAAAGAAAATTTTTGGAAGCAGCATTGCGGTATTATGACATATCTCAAATTGAAAAGCGACAAATAGGTGACAAGTATGTATTCTATACTACTAACCATTAAGCCGATATTTTCCTGAGTTATTAGATTTTCGGAAACATATTGGTGGTTGGCATGCACTGCATGGTGTTAGGAACCCAGCATTTATTCAATCAAAACACAAAATACATAATAACTAAAATATTTCATTACTAAAAATATTACAAGATAAACCGAATAGTTCGAGGAATTCGGAACCTCCCATTTTCCGATCATTCGAGACGCCGGAGATCTCCCATTTTCCGGCCATTCGAGGCGCCGGAGACCTCCGTAAATCAGCCAAAGGTGGCTGCCTTCAAACCCAAACCCTAATATTTTCTTCTCTTCTCATTTTTGAAATCTAACAATTACATTTATAATAAAAATGGATCACTGGATTGATGACAAGTGTCTCAATCCTAACACATGGCATGACTGTTTCTATTTTCCCTTAAATTTTAATGATTTTGACATCCAGAAATCTATTTTGACCAAGTTGGAAATCTTAAGTTGTCTTTAAGTTCAGTATCCATTTCATTGGTATTAGTTAATATACCCATAATAGTATGATAAGTGTGAAAATTCATCCGGGATTAAAGATTTGTTCCTATCTTTTGATATAGTATGATTCTGGCCTTGGCACCTTGGTGATCTATGGATGCCTAATGCAGCTGGAATTTCCTAGTTTTTTGTAGACCATTGCTTTTGCGGGTCTTTTGCCTTCTTTTTTATTTTAGAACTATGAAAAGATGTTATTTTGTGACGAACTTGATATACCGACCTAAAATTGTTATTGTTCAGAACAATCGATGAGGAGGCATTGGAGCAAGCTCTATCTGCTGCTGTGACATGTACTATTTTGGCTGCTGCAGGTCCACAACGTTCTCGTGTTCTTGCCACTCTGTACAAAGTAAACAATCATTTGATATAAAACACATTTGAGAATTTAGTTTCCATTTCTCAATTTATATTGTGCTGATGTATTGGAATAATATTTCAGGATGAACGATGTTCAAAATTAAAAATTTATCCTATACTGCAAAAGGTTCTCTCTTTGCTTGTGTGTGTTTGTTGACAAATTCAATCATATTTCAAATTTCTTCTGTATTTTCTGCTAGATTATTTGCTCTTAATGGAAGTCTTTACCTCGAATTTACCAGGTGTATTTGGAGAGAATATTGAGAAAGCCTGAAATTGATGCATTCTCTGAAGAACTAAAGCCTCATCAGGTTATTAATACTTTTGCTACTTGAAAATGTTGGCTGTACAACATTTACTTGTGTAAACTGTCTTGGCAATTCTCATTTTTCATTTATTTAAACAGAAAGCTCTTCTGCCTGACAATTTTACTGTGCTGGATCGTGCAATGATTGAGCATAATCTTTTGAGCGCAAGCAAGCTTTACACTAATATAAGCTTTGAGGAGTTGGGAACTTTACTGGGCATTCCTCCTCACAAGGTATGGTATTAATTTGAGTTTTGAGTTATCGAGTCTTCGTGAAATGATCATTGTAATGCTACATTTTGTTAAAAATTTAAACTTGTTTTTTTTATTCAAGTTATGATATTTGTTAATTTTGGCAAAGTGATAAACATGCATCCCTGCTTCCACCCAGTCTTGGTTGCTGGTACTATGCATTACTTTATCTAGAATGCATTTCTTAATATAGGAAACAAAGTAATGATTTTATTTCTAGCAAAGAGTGTGAAACCCATTCCTACTTTTGAATTGCTGGAACGAGGAAATATACATTTGTGCTTCATCGAGTATTTTATAAATGAGCTTAAAATTTTTTTGTTCTTTACAGGCCGAGAAGATAGCATCAAGGATGATCTACGAGGACAGAATGAGGGGATCTATTGATCAGGTGTAGCATATCAAATTTTCTTTATCTAAACTGAAACCCATAATCAACGTGAATGCGGAAACTTGTATTTCTTAATCTAAACTCACACCCATAATGAATGTGAATGCAGAAACTTCCTTGCATTTGATTTTTTTTTTCCTTTTGCTTTTTGCTTAAGCCTTTTAAAGTAGTGTAGTCTTTCTTATACATCTTTGCAACTTTGGTGGACTGGTCTATTGCTTCATATCATTTTTAAAATAGACAAACCGGTGTACAGCTAATTAATCAAGAACATAGGTTCATATTCTTTGGTCATCTGAATTCCCAATGATTAAATACCCAGGTGGAAGCTGTCATACATTTTGAGGATGATACTGAAGAGCTGCAACAATGGGATCAACAGGTAATTTTTTTTAATTTGACTGTTATCATTTGCTTTATATTTAAATCCAATTTTGTGGTTTGGATTGGATCCAACCATCCATGATGCTGTACTTACATCTTCTTGTTTGGATTTTGTAGATAGTTGGCTTATGTCAAGCTCTGAATGACATACTTGATAGCATGGCAAAGAAGGGATTGCCGATTCCTGTCTGAGCTGTGATGCCAATGGTCATAATTGAGATTTAATTATATTCTTCACCTCTGTATGTTTGCAAACCAAAATAGTTCAGCCTTTCGACCTACTAATTTGTTCATTTTTGTTGAAGGTCACGCATTTTGTGATTGCATTCTCGCATATCCATAACTGGTAAAAACATTAAATATGGAGATTACTTGAAATATCAGTGTTAACATGCATGCTTAAGTTTCTGCTTTGAAATATCAGTGGCACTTATGTTAATAGAATTTAGATGAGAATCTCCCGATCACACATCATTTCAATATTCGCTTATATAAGATTGGATGAAATCTTAAAGCTTGACTTCATAACTCTCCCGACTGCTTCTGTGCACAGGCTTAGCATGCGCAAATTAACTCATAGGCTTCGATAATCATATGGAAGAAATGAAGATTAGTCCTAATGTAAGATCAATGAGGGTTAGCAAAAACTCTAATTTGTGAAAACCCTGTTGCAAAAACAAGCAACAGAAGAGGCTTCGTAAGATAAACTGGTGACTTAAAATGCAATTTACTGTCCCAAGCCATAACACCTTTCCATAGGCAAAAAAATGGACCACATGGTTTCTGAATAAACGTGCTAAACTTTGTTGATGAAGCAAATTCATTTTTTTTCACACTGATTTGTATAGCAACGAATGCAAAAGACATGCTAGTAAATTTTTTCATCATATTCTTTGAACTAGAAACTAAGTTAGAGCATTTTCAAGTTCAAGGGCACCAATAAGTCAAATGAACAATTTAAGCAGATGTAAAACGAACTCTTGATTCATGGGAGTAAATGTTAGAGAAATCTTACCATAAAAGGTTCAAAGCAATTGATTTCACAAGTCATCAATTGCTACCATCCACATCTTGATTGTTTACATATAGAGTCTCTCATCTATTAGAAAAACCTGCAGGTTCTAGGGTTGAGCCCCTGTACTTCAGATCTGAACCTGATCTATAATTGGGATCGACAGGAGGCCTAGGGTTGGGATCAGCAGAACTTGGCCTGTAGGAACTTGTCGATCCCCCAGGATACTGTGATGGAGAGGGATATCTCCTTGATGGCCCCCTCAGACCACTGCTCCTCAAATCCATTATATCAGCACTTCTTGAAGAAGAATCTACAAATGATCTGTCTGCAGAGCTCGACACTATTGGTGCTCCAGCCCTGGGGAATGCAGATGCAAAAGGGTCATCGGGTCCCCATGAAGTGAGCGCTTCTTTCTTCTTAGCAAAAAAGTGCCACGCTCCAAACAAGAAAAGTATAAAGAAGAACACAGGGCTTGTCCACTGGATTGCATTGGATTCTCCCTTGAAAACTGGAAGTTTAGAGCGATAAACTCCCACATACCCACCTCCAAGGCCGAGAACAAGAAGCTTCTCACGGTCACTAGCTATTAAAGGTATTGCCCGTGTTCTCTCAGCATCCACATCTACATCCATTGATTGATAATTCAGAAATGATGATCTGATTTCATCCAAACCAGCTGAGAAAAGAAGTCGAGGCCCACCACTCCTCACATACAGCTGAGTTGAAACATTATACACAAGAACTTTTTCTTCATTAACAGCAAGTAAATAACCCTTAATTGCTTGAAAAGCATGCGGCTTAACCATGTCAAACTTTCTCTTGGATCTAACCCTGCATTTGAAGTTCATCACATCCCCCAAAAGCAATACATGAATGATATCCCCATCTGATGTAAATCCATAAGCTTTTGACCTCTCTGTAGCGTCAAAAACATAATTTTGTGCAAGAGAATCATTTAACCCTTCACATTCAGATTCCCGAACTTTCATGGTTCTCAAATCCAATGATCCTGCACCAATCTCTGTGAGAAATAGAAGTCTCTGCTTCAAGAACACAAGAGGCTTTCTCGTTGGCATAGCAGAACCATAAATCATTCCATTTTCTTTGAACACCATAATCTTTCCACTAAAATCTGTGGACAATATATACCTCATTCTCCCAACATGATGCACTTCCAATAAAGTTATAGCCAAACTCTCCCCTCCATTTTCAGCCGTCACAAATTTACCAACATTTTCCATTACAGGCGAACTCCAATCTTCTCCATTTGATCTCTCATAAACCCTATGGATCAAGATCATACCATTTTGATGCCCTGTGACTACGACACTCTCATTCTTATAAACTGACAAATACGAGAGAATGGCAGTAACAGGTGAATCACACATGGTATAAAATTCAACTGAGATATCCCCATTTCTCATAAACACATAAAGCCTCCCTTTATCATCGCCAACAGCAATATATTTGCTATGACCTTCATAATCACGAAATGGCAAGATGTTAATACAAGTAGGATCAGATTCCAATTCCACAGCTGAAACAAACTGAAACCTCTCAGACCAAATTGGACTGTACTTTGTGACTGAAACTGCTTTCGCTCTACCTTCATTTCGAATCTTATCCTCTTCATTAACATCTTTACATGATCTTCGATCATCATATTTTCTTTGACTAATAATATTTTTTTCTCGAAGAGCTAATCTTAAACTCTCCAGACTCTGCTTCTCATCAAGACATGAAACTTCCGATAATTTATATTCTAGTTTCGAAACTATTTCACTAAGGTTTCTCACTACCGCTTCAAGTCTATGTAAAAGCAAATCCTGTTGACTGAAACTAAGTTCAGTTTGACTTACAGTGTTCTCAGGCTCATATTGCTGGTCGTGTTGGACTGAGCTGACCAGAATTTTACTATAAGGGAAATAAGCAAAAATTAATAGAAAACAAAGCAAAAACAACTTGCCTTTACTGGGATTCGCCATTTGAACAAGAATCTTCAAGAACTTGGACTCAGTGTTACTCCATTGCGATTTGCAGATCTTAGCAAACTATGGTTCTGGATAATGAAATCTAAGCTGGATTCTGTGTGTAGATTTGATGAATCTCAAGGTGGGGATTTTAGATAGTTGGAGCAGAGGTAACTGTGAGATTTTGACTTGGGTATCCGGGTTAAATTAGGGCAAGGGCTACTGGATTTTGGGGCGAAATTAATATTAACTATCTACGATTTGGTAAGAATTTTGGTGAAACTACTTAGACAGGTGGGTTTGTTACTCATTTATAACCAAGGCCCCATTCAAGCAACACGTGGAGTCTTTGACAAAGATTTACACAAGTCAGCAGGATAATCCCGTCAAACCGGTCAAAAAAAATTTTAATTTACAAAGAAGACTCTTATTTTGAGTAACATTTTTTCGGCGATAATTGTGTTACATTTTAACTTTATTTCTAATTTAAGCCAGATTTTTTCTTTATTTCTAATTCAAAGTCTGATATCACAATTATACCCTTGACTCCCATACCATTATTAATGTAAAGCATTATTATTATTAAATCTTATCCAAGTAATTGAGTTGTTATTGATAAAACCCACTGAAATTTCACATTCTACCGTCACCAGCAGTTTTCTTTAAAATTACAAACGAGTTGCACGTTGCATGGTTGGGTTATGTTTGATTATTACAAAATCAAGTTCGGGTTTATTATTGCTCAACTAAATAAACTCACGAGCTCATAGTTCAATTTAAATATATATAGTGTTAATAAAACTTTACAAAATTAAAAATTTATTCTTACGTTTTCACTTATAATTTTTTTAACTTGCAAATCCTAAGTTTGTTACGCTTAACATATTCTCAATCAAATTAAACTCGAATCTAATACTATTTGACTTGATTAACTCAAGTTGATGGTTTTTTCTATTTCTTGTTCATTCTTTTTTTTTTAAAGAAAGATTAAATATACTGATTGATGGTTAGAAAAGGAGACTTGATCTATATGGGAAGGATAAGAACATTTCATCTTTGATGTTAAAACTAACCAAACACGCTTAAAGATAGAGGGTTTTGAGTTATTACTAAAACTAGAGAGGGCTTTTCTTCATTTGACCAAACCTTAGGGACTTTAAGGTGCGACATTATTGACCCGGTGCTTGATTAGCTGAGATTTCGCTTTCGTAAGGGACATTTATTCCCCTCTCAGCCCTTTACAAAAAGTGCAACGGCCTAAAAACTTATTCCCACTCAAAAGGATGTGGCTTTCAAAATTCTCACCCTTTTTAATTTGAAAATTTTATTTACTCACAACTATTAACTTTCACAATTTTAAAGATAAAATTATTATTTTCTCTATAATATTAAAAATAGATTAAAATTTTATCTTTTTTTTTTTTCGTAAATCTTAAAACTAACAATTTTTTCTCTATGTCAAGTTTTAAAAAATAACATTTTTTCTTTTAGAGTTTAATTTTCAATTTTCGACAACATCTCTATCACCATCACTGGGAATTGAAAACTAAACTTTAAAAGAAAAATATTGTTTTTTAAAACTTGACCTAAAAAGAAAATTATTAGTTTATAAGATTTACGAAAGAAAATAAGATAAAATTTTAAAGGGTCAAAGTTTCTTTAACTTTAACCATTTATGAGTGAGTAAATGAGTTTTTCAAAATTGAAGAGTACAAATTTGAAAAAAACACATACCTTAGGTGGAATAAGTCCTTTGGCCAAAATGCAACATCAATGGTCCTGTTCCCCTGGCTTGAGTCTAGAAGATTACATAGGGCTTCTTTCAGAAGAACAAAAACTATCTCAAAATTTTTATACTCATGACTTATCTAATACATTGGCTATGAAACCAATCACTCAATTTAGAGTTTCATTTATTTGATATAGTTGATTCAATCCCTAATAGATAATCTGACGTCTTGTTAACAGGGAATTAAAAAAAAACAACTTAGTGCAAGCAAGCATGTGCACAGAGTAAAACCGGAGGTCGACATATTCAAATACAAATTCTTGACTTAAAGATGACACAGCTGACCTAGAGAATCCCCTATATCCGTCATTTCTAAAGAAAAATCAAGGAAGTAATTTATGATTCTATCACCATACAGATAGAATAGCAAATTAAATCAGCACTGCCAAACAAAGTACTCGTATTTTCCAACTCTAGACTGCATTTATGATTCAATATGAAAAAGTACCCATTTGACAATGAATATCATGAAGTTGCCCCTATCAAGGAAAGCAGCTCAAACACAAATGGTGGATGTAATACTGTAATAAATCCCCAGGGCTAAATGAAACAATAGATATTACTAAAGAAGAATAGGTTACATCTCAAAATCCCATGTGCTCTCAGCACTTAATTTTGGGATTTGTAATTCCTCAGCCAGATTGAGGGCTGCAGTGATCTGGAAGAAATTAAAAAAAAAAAATCGTAGTTAGACACATTACTTCATCAGAAATAATCATCAAGGGAAACAATCTTCAAGCTACTAGGCCCCCAAACAGCTGAAAGTAAAATACACCCACTGGCTAATTAAAGAGTTGAGAGTTCAATACAATTACTAAAAAGCAGTGTTAAAGGCATAAATTAAATTTACCCCATGTGAACATCTATGGTACTTTCACATCAAAGAGATTTACGTTTACCAATTGAATCACTAGTTGATCCACAGTAATACACATCGGACCAAACCCTAGCCCTCTCCATGGAACTACCAGTCCAATCAGCCTTGGATAAACAACTTCATTTAATATCACAACTGTCTGTTTCCAACTAAATAACAATACCCAAAACTCCACCATGGCCAATTATTTTGCCACCAACCATAACCTTGTCATTCATCCGTACCATCACTCCTCAGTGATGGCACGGTCACAAGGCCACCAATCCTCACGTCATCAATGTCATCAAAAATCAAGTGTCAACCAATTTCCAAAACTCATCTAAGCAAATGGCATTCCCTAACAAGATCCAATTCAACTCACTAATACAACTTTCTTACATCAATGTGTAATGCAAGAAAAACACTCTCCTTATCCTTATGAATTCCTAATGTTCTCTCAAACATCAAAATCTGAATAGTCCAGGAAAACCTCTAATAAAACGGTAGCTCCCTCACAAGAATACGAAAAGGTGAAAGTCACACAACTCAAACATCATAAGTCTATAACGACTTGCCAGGGCATGATGCAATATTGTTAAGAAACTTTAGACGAGACATTTGCTTCAATGACATCAACTTTTATTACACGTTTAAACAAAGTCAACATATACACTACAGTTAAGCTACTTTTCCAAGGTACTAATATGCCCCCACGCAATGTGTCAAAGGGCATCTGATTACATAGGAAAAATACCAAAACTGAATCAAAGTATGCAATAAATCATTAACCATGCACAAATTGTGTGCCAGAAACCAAAATTGACCTATTCTCTAAGCCAGGTGCCATATAAATGCAATCCAGAATTGATTACCATGTCAAATCCCAAAATTCAATATATTCATCCAGTCAAACAAAGATCAGACTGTTTGATGGGCATAATATATTTCAAAAAAGTTAAACTCACAATCAATCAAATACTCAATTATTAAAAACACTAAAAGAAAGACCCAAAAAACAGTCAGATACGCAGTCAAACAACAACAATACATTTACCTTAAAATTTCCGTTCAACTTTGAATTCCTTGACCACTCAAACGCCAAAGACTTGCTTGATGTCTGATAAGAAGCTTTAAACATATCATCACCATAAACTTTTTGTGACACAGAAAAATCCCATAAATTCTTGGCCAAATCATAACATGGCTCAAACGTGGTCACTCCTCCATGAACATAACTATACTTCAACTTGCAATTCCTCGAACCAAGCATGTGATTAGCTGATAACTTGTTAGCTGAATCAAACACGAGAGTTCCATCTACAATTGTCCGGTTGTCTCCT
The DNA here is from genome assembly GCF_011075055.1 of Mangifera indica. Taxonomy (NCBI): domain Eukaryota; kingdom Viridiplantae; phylum Streptophyta; class Magnoliopsida; order Sapindales; family Anacardiaceae; genus Mangifera; species Mangifera indica. Next base: position 11,768,798 of record NC_058155.1, read on the forward strand.
CTACTATGAACATAAGTGAGATTCAAAGGTTTTTCCAGAACCTTAACCGAGTTCATAAACTGAAATCTAATATCCTGCTCCACTCCACAGTATAAAAAATGACAACATTAAGAACATTAAGTTCGTCGAGTGAGTTAATAAACAGACATTTCAACCACAAATATAATAGCCTATATATTTCAGAGTTTATTAAACTCTAAATGATTAGAGAAATGACAAATTAAACCTAACATTAAATGCTACCTTCAAACCCTAAACTTCACTATAGTTACGGAGAAAACAATTAGAGAAATGATTGTACTCCGACAACAACTTCTTCAATTCTACTGTAATACCAGGTTTCAAGTTAAATCACTTTGCTACTGTTTCTGAGAAAGCAAGCCTTCGCTACATAAATTTTCTTTTTGTGGTTACCTTTTTGGGGACGTTGTAGTCAATGATGAAGAAGCCAGGTTTTTCGACGGCTAGAACCAAGCCGTTCAAACTGGGGCCTTTGACAACGGTGTCATCGGTAATAGAGGCTCGGAGCTTGACATCGCCGGCGTTAAAAGCGAGATTAGCAGCGGCGCTGCTCTTGTCTGCTTCGTACCTGCCCTTCAAAGACGCCTTCATTTCGTGAGAAACAAAGAAAGACAACGACAGAGATTATAGGACGGTTGGAGTGCGTTGTGTGCGTGCTTATGATAAGTATCGGGTTGGCCGGCTATGTTTTAGGCTTACCTTGTTTTGGCAGCCCACCTAGTTCTTGGAAGGTCGTCTGGTAGCGTTACCCCAGTGTTTCGTTTTAATGGACCAGAGTCACCAGACCACTGACCTTTGTGGGCTGTACCCATGCCTTGCTGGCCTTGAATAAATTTGCTGTGCCCATTACCATGTTAGCCCAATTATTAAACTTTCAAAAATAACCAAAATTTTAAAAAGTCATTTACATGTTAAAATTGTCATCAACATCCTCCTCTCTTTTTCACTTCCATCCACTTGCAAGTGTTCTTGTGGACTTGAGTTTGGGTGGATAGCCCAGTTTATGCCCAGTTTGATGCACTTACATACAAGTTGGGAAGTTGCAGAAGTCATGGGGGCATAACTACTACATTATTACTGCACATATAAGTTTCCTCTTTGCTGCCACGTCATTAAGATCCCTGGTAACTTCTTCCCTGAGTTGCAGACGGCAGGGTGGAGCACAAAGTTCTCTACCCAGAAACCAACGGATTCCCCTGAGGTATTTATAGCAATTTTTTTTTTTCAATCTTGCATTTCCCCAGTTATCTCAACTTGTTGGCTGGCTGAAATTTGAAACAACTTTATTTATTCCTTCTTCATCATAGTTAATGTCTTCATCAGATTAAGCTATATTTCTAGATTCTTTCAACCTAATTAGAATGCAATATATCTTCCATCCATCATTCTAGGAAGAAAAGAAGATACAGTAATAGTCCAACTCTGGATGCTTACTGTAAGCATGCATAACATAAAAACAACATTAATTTTAGCAATTCATTGACGTGATATGATTTTTAATAAAACTACCTACTGCATACAATTGACCAACCTTAATTAGCTTTTCCTTTTCTGTTCCCTTGACAGTAGTGTCTATTCATGATTCAGTTCAACTGTATCCATGACCATGAATCATTCATTTATTAAAAAGTAAATGCTCACGGCTCACCAAATGATAGAATATGGATGTTTTCAGCAGTAAGTCTCGCTTTTGAAGAAGATCAATCTTGTTTGATATTGTACAACAGAATATGGATGTAATTGTGCCCTGAACCATCTCATTTATAGGTGTTTTTAGCAGTAAGTCTTGTTTTTGGCTCCTGTTTACTCCGTGGAGTAGGGAAGCCCAATGTTTAACATCAATTGGGTTAATTTGGTGACCCAAAACGATTGGGATTTCATGCAGAAACATATTTTTAGGATTTTTTAGATTAAAAAAATGTTAAATATTGTGGCCGGCTAGATTGGGTGGATCTAGATGCAGATAATTATAAAAGAAGAATGAGATCTTGCTGGATGTTGGTTGGTAGTCAATTGAAAGTCAAGAAAGTCTAGCACTTAGAATTGTGGGTTGCCACTTCCACCCAAACAAAATAGATGTCATATGACAAATAACCTTGTATCATTGGATTCAATCTGAATTATAGAGAGTCTAATATTGACTCAAATTTAGATCAAAACCATAATATTTAGTTTAAATTTGAATTTGTTCGAATATAAATACAATATTAATATGGATTGTTGTCAAGTTAATAATTTTATTAGAGAAGTGAATAGTATTACATCATTAAATAAACAAACTAAAGAATTTTTGATCTGATTCAAATGGAAGCACATATTTGAGATAAGATCTACCCTGATTGTAATTATATTTAATGTCTTGCCTCGATTGGTTAGAAGTAAAAATAAAGAATATCAAGGGCCCTTCGTGGCTACTGCACCGTTTAGACTGTGTTCTAAAATTAAATTGATAAACCTATACCGCTAAAATCGTGCCCTCACGACACTTCCACCTAAACCTACGCGTAAGGAGCACCTTCAGAGAACAAAACTCATCAACCGCCCGTCTCATTGCAGACGCAGTATCTCCACTCACAAAATCACCACCACTTCACAGAAAGGGGAAGGTTTCCACTCTCTCCTCAATTCCTTTCCCCTTGGCTCTTTCCTTTTCTTTTATCCTAATAGACTTAATCTGTTCGTTTGTTTTCTATATATATATATATGAGGACGCTTTGTCCTAATTATGACAGGGAAAATGGACTCGACACCGTCCTGGAGGTGCCTATACCAGAAGAAATGTTTGTCAAAATGGGCAGCAACGCGGCTTTACGTTGGGCAAATATGCGTCAATTGATGAAAGCTCAATCCCGTTCTTCTGATAGGTCATCCTATCTCCAGGCTAAATCTAACAATGAGTTCATTGCATTGCTCAAGCTTGTTGGCTCTCCTCTCATCTCTTTCCAGGTTCAATTGGGTAGCCCCTTCAGCCGCCCCATTAAAGATTCTAGCATTGTGAGTTCCCTTCTTCTACCTTCCTCTTAAGAATTATAGCAACCGAATCAAAACTTGTGACTGTATTTATAAACAGGAAGCTTCAACGGCAAAATATATTGTGCAACAATATGTAGCGGCAACAGGAGGGCCGGCGGCATACAACACAGTGAGTAGCATGTATGCGGTGGGGCAGGTGAAGATGCGAGGCTCAGAAATGCAGCAAGGTGATGACAGTGTGCACGCAAGAGGCAATTGTGAGGCCGGTGGCTTTGTGCTATGGCAAAAAAACCCCGACCTCTGGTGCCTTGAACTTGTTGTCGCTGGTTTTAAGGTAAGCGCAGGAAGTAATGGCAAAGTTGCATGGAATCAATCTTCTTGTCAACCCAATCACGCTCATCGAGGCCCCGCCCGCCCCCTCCGCCGCTTCTTTCAGGTCAACTGCTTATTATATACTTTGTGATTTTGTCCATTCGATAAACCCTACATGAATTGAGGCTCTAGGGATGAATATGAATGCAGTTGAATTTAAATATCCCTTTATTTAAGTTAAGTTGATCTTAAGTTGATCAAATCAAAATTGAAAATAGGTTGAATTTGATTTAAATAAAAGTAATTCAATTTAAGTTAAGTTATTACTTCAAATTTATTATTTAAATTTATAACTTGAATTTATGATTTAGAGTTATTATTCGAATTTATGAGTAATTGATAAAACAATATCATTTTATCTAATAATAGATAAAATTATATCGTTTTAATATTTGTTTTATCTAATTTAAATTGAGTCAAGAGTCTAAGTTTGAACTAAACTGAATTATTTATTTAGCTCGTAAGTCAAACTAGTAAATTTTTTTTAGCTCAAATTTAGCCAAGTTTAAAAAACAAGCTGAATTTTTTAACTTGAATTAAATAAATTCGAATCGAATTGAATTGAATTGAACCGGTTTTCAAACTTGAATCAATTACTGATTGTTACTGACGCGTTCAATAATTCTGTTCAGGGATTGGATCCCAGATGCACGGCTAACTTATTTTTAGACGCTGTATGCATTGGAGAGGAGACGATCAATAATGAAGCTTGTTTTGTTCTGAAACTGGAGTCTCCTTCTCACGTTCTGAAAGCGCAAAACTCAGCCAACACAGAAATCGTCCATCACACTGTATGGGGCTACTTCAGCCAAAGAACCGGGCTGCTAATTAAATTCGAGGATACAAAGTTGGTGAGGATGAAGACTGTCAAAGGAAATGATAATGTATTTTGGGAGACTAGTATGGCATCCACCATTGATGATTACAGATATATCGATTCCCTCAGTATTGCACATACGGGAAAGACCGTCACTACTCTTTACAGGTATGGAGGGGCTCATAATCATATGAGGAAGACTGAAGAGATTTGGCAGATTGAAGATGTTGATTTCAATATATGTGGATTGACCTCAGAAGACTTTCTTCCTCCTGCTGAAGTCAAAAGAAAACAATATGCTGCGGCAAATGTCACCTAGATTTCTTCTTCACTGGTTTTTGAAAACCCAGAAAAGAAAAAAAAAATTTCAAACAAAGATTAATGTGTCTGTATATATATATAGGAAATAATAAAATTATTAATATCTTACACGATTGTTACTCATATTATTTATTCACTGAACTCATGGCCAACCAATGGGGTTTGGATTCGATTTGGATAAGTCCAGATAAGAACAGGTTCTAATATAAGAGAGTTAATTTACAATTGATTTGAGATTAATGAGTGAACACTCAAAATTATATTGAAACTTGGAGTTGATTCGAGTTAACCCAAACTTAAATATTCCTAACAATTCAAACTTCACTTGAACTAATTGAATTTAAGTTTGAATTACGGCTTGAACAATCAAGAGTGAATTCAGCCCAAGATTGTCATATGCTTCTTTTTCTGGCCCAATTTTTTAGTGGGCTTCAGGGCCCATGATTAAACTTAACAGTATTCAAGCATTTAAGACCTTGATTCATAAAACTCTGTTTTACAGCCAGCAGAGTAATCGTCTTCCTTCTCAGGCTCTCAGCTGTCAATTTATCGCCTCCCAGGGTTTCATCTTTTATTTATTTATTACATATCAAGTTTACGGATTTGAACGCAACAAGGTTTTTGCATCTGTTTACCCGCTCCTGATTAGGCCAAAACCACTGCCAAAGGAGATAAAACTGATGCAGATACTCAAAGGTTGGCTTACAAGCTCATTCCATGTTTCTTAATTGCTTTGGTGGCAAATGACGAAGACTTTTCATTATGTACTGATGAACCTGTAGACTTTAACTCCACTTATTATCGAAGACTCTGTTGATGTTGCGTCAAATAGCTGGCCAAACTGTGAGTAATTGTCCGCATTGATCTTATTGGTCTTATAATTTTGTCCTTTTAAGTTGGACTCTCGTGGAGGGGTTTAGAGAGACCACTTGACATTCTCCGTCATCTGCACGGTAGGAATGGTCTGTTTTGGCTGTTCTGGCTTTCGTTTTCATCACGGTTTCTCTCCCACAGAAGAAGGATAAAGTTTATATTGACTCAATACCTTGGCTCTGTGTTATCTGTTTCTTCAAGATTTATCTCCGGGACAAAGCCATACAGGATCATTTTCAAATTATCTGGCTTGAAGCGCTCTAGTAAGAAGACTTGAAAGGACAGTTGAAAATTTTCTTTCTAGTTGCCTGAACGAAGGGAAGTTTTGGGGCTCTGTGTTATCTGTTTCTTCAAGATTTATCTTTGGGCCTCTGAAACCAGATACTGGGTGCCTAGCTCGAAACTTGGGATGATATGGCCTTGTGGGCTTAACAATTGTAGTGGGACATTCTAGAATGTTATATATTTATACAATTACAAGTTAAAGGGGGTTAAAGTTCTCTATATTGATATAGTATAGGTAATGTTTGTAATAGTGACATTGGTATCATTTTCAATAAACCCAAATCTTGACAAATTGAAAATGATTTCCTCAAAAGACTAATGATTTGTTTAATGGGTTCACCTAACCCATTATCAATAACATAGTAAGTTAACAGTGTGAGAATCCTTCAAAATTTTCAATGAGGTACTACTTGGATGAGTGTTGGAGAAATGCCTACCAATTTGTCTGTCTAATTTAGATATTGATTGATGGGTGGATTTGAGTTAAGTCTATTCATATTTGAATTCATATTTTATTTGAATGATCTAAATTTTATCTGAATCTTTAGTTAAGGTTCAGTTCAAAAGTTAAACCATTGTTTTAATTTTTTTATGATTTTTTTATATACTATTATTTATCAATTGATCCAATTGAGTTTATTATTTTTTATTTGAGTTAAATCTAAATTAACCTTTATTCAAATTCGATTAGGCGTGAAACCACCCCTTATGACTAAGGAAAAAATGCCTCATATTTAATTGGGAATCTTTATAAATATTCCATGTGAAAATTAAGGTGTTTGACTTGACTATGGTGCCCACTCTACAGTCATGAAACTGATATGGACCAAGATTAGAGATAAGGATTGTATTTTTATTATGACTTATTACTTGATAGATAAAATAAGGAAAGAGCCGCTTTGGTGGTTGAAAGACTACGGTGGACCGTCATTCTCAATGTGAGGATAATTTATGGCAGATATTGCCTACCCAAATTATTCTCCACCGCTCCCACTGTTTTGCTTAATTCAATACATCACTCACTCTACTCACACTCCCACCTTTTCACTAGTAAAATTCTACTGATTTCCAAATGAAGAACAATTCTTCATCGCCCACTTCTTCTACGTCAACACCTGTATCGGTTTCCCTGAAGAGAGATAGGTCCTCTTCTGCTTCTTTGTTGGGGAACAGTGGTTACAAATTCTGGGTTTTATCCGCTATTCTCCTCCTGGCCTTCTGGTCTATGTTCACCGGCTCTGTTTCTCTCAAATGGTCCTCCGGCAACCTTACCAGATTCTCTAACGACGTTGATTTCTCTATCGACGAGGATCTCGACATTCTCGTATGCAATTTCTTTTTCTGTGATCTTGCTACTGTTAATTATTCATTTTCCTTGATGGGTTTTTCAATTTTTAATTTTTTTTCTCTAATAGGAAGTGGAGGAGAGAAAGAAGATGGTGAGGCGAATGTGGGATGTGTACACGCATGGCAGTAATGTTCGTTTGCCTCGTTTTTGGTCAGAGGCCTTTGAAGCTGCTTATGAGTACTTGACCAGTGATGTCCCCGGCGTTCGAGACGTTGCCGTTTCGGAGATTGCCAAGATGTCCTTTCGTTCCCACAAACTTGACTCACTTCCTGTTAAATCCAAGGTCAGTACTGGCTTCCTTCCTTTTCTTGATGATCGATTGGGGCCATAATTTTTTTGTTCTTATTTGAGTTGCATTAAATGTGTGTTGATTGAATTTTCATTTATTTATGTTATCCTCCAGAGTTTAAGAGAAGCAGGAAAAGATGGGATTGGGAAGGAAGCTGATAAAATAAAAGAGGTGATTACGGTAGCTAGTAGCTAGAAAAATGAATTCTGGAAAACTCTTGAGCTTTTAGAAATGAAGATGGCAAAGCCATTGGTTGTATGCAATCTACTTATGTTCTGGTCAATTAATCTGTTATAGATTTGTATTTTATCTCAGCCCACCCAGACCCAGACCGTTGCTTGTAATTTATGAATGTGTAAGAAGGCCGACAATTTGAATAAAAAGTTTCAACAAAACCTTAGCTTCAGTTGTACTCACTATGTGAAGACTAGAAGTATGTCTTTTAAGAGTCACCGGAGAGGGGGAGGGTTATGTTAGAATTGATGAAATCTTGAGTTCCAGTTTGTCTTATTGATCTCCACAAAATTAATAACCATTACGACGAGGGGAACGTGTAGATAGATGGCTGGCAGGCATCATCTTAAAGTCAGCCATCTAGATCATGGGAATGACAAAATGGGGATTTTTATATTCATAACCACCGTCCTCAGATTTTAGAGAATCCTATGATACCGGAAACTCAGCAAAAGAAATCAAATTCAAAAAACCTGTACCAATGGATTCAAACTGATCCCAAATAAGACCAACTCAACCTTGGTTTAAATTTAAAAAATCCAACTTACACTGAAGATGCGTGTATCAAGGAAACCGTTACAAGAGGAAACCAAAAAAGTAAAAAAATTACACAGAAGAGAAGAAAATTGTTGACAAAAATGAATTTCATCAACAACTCCGGACAACTTGCCCAAGTCAAGCTAAAATTAAAGCAGACCCAAATTGTAATTATAAGATTGAATATGATTTTATTTGTAATTTAAAATCACAATATCATTTAATATATCATTATCGATCACAAATTGACACTCACAAGTAACACTCTTAGGCAGATAAAAACATAAAAAGGCTCAATAAAAGTTTTGTTAATTTCATTAAAAAACTCGCCAGGTAGTTCTGTCACCTAATACAAAGAACTCTACCGCGAGAATATAACTTAACAAAATCGCTTCAGCAGATTGATCGAGTACCACTGCTGTGGCTCTATAAGGTTAGAAAAAAAGAGAAAAAAAAAAATACTAAACTGAATAGACATTTACAGAACAAAGAAATGTATTTACATCTCTACTCTTCCACCGTCTGAATCTCCCCCATCATGATACGGTTACTGACAACATTAAATCCCAAAACTGACGGACTAACCTTTTTTCCTTTCTTTCCTTTTTTCTTGCCTCCTCCCTTTGATCCCCCATTGGGACCAACTGAGTTATCACGGTCATAGTCTCCAACACTGGCATTGTCAGAACTCATATCTCCAGCACCAGACCCAGTGACCTTTCGATCATTCTGACTTTGAAAGGCAATTTCAAGTACGTCAGGAGTTAAAAACTCCTTATAGTTAAGAAACTTGTCGATAAACTCATGATCTGGATCAAATGATCCAAGGTTCTCTATGAGAAGCATCTCAGCCTCTGACCTGGATTGCTTCAAACAAAATTCCAGGAAACTTGTGTCTAGCAAGAAAAAAAAGAGGGCATTGAATTACAAACACACACAAAAAAAAAAAAACCACAAAAAGATATGGACAATTAAAACTACTAAATACAATGTAATCCTTTATCTGCTTCATACACCACAATTTGATACTTAAAACACTAGCAATTAAATTTAAGACAAACAAGAAAGCAAAAGCTTTGATACCTTTTGTCCCAATAAGCCTAACACACTCACTCTCACACCAATCTCTGAAGTCTGTGGCCTCTGCAAAGGATTAAAAATATAGGAAATGTTAATTCAAATCTTTGCTTAATGGAAAAGATTCTCATGATTACAATACATTTACCTGAATACTTGGCCATGCTATCTTTTCTCCCCTTAAGGGAAGACTGAGAGAGAGCAGGTGAAGATGAAAGTGTGCGCTCAGCAGTCCTGCTACCCACAGATTTTTGTCGGTTCAAGGACCCACCTAGAGCTGATTTTACAGGAGTGTTTTTGGTCCCCCAACTGCCCTGATTTGAAAGAAGCGGAAAATCTACCCTGTTTAGAGAAGAGAAAAACAATTAGTTTCATCTTTTACTATTATGTAGACTTTCTTTTTTAAAAAATCAGAAAGTAAAAACAATTAAAACCAGTTTATACAATTCATCAATCAATTTTAATTGTTACTGTCATTTTCAGGGTAGAAAATTAAATAAAAGCAAACATTAGGAATCAATCTTTATGTTAAACTATTACATCTTTGGTCACTTCAGGTCAAGGTTTCAAACCTTGATAGTGTAAAATCTATGTAAATATTATTATTTTTATTCCCAAAGGAACACCTTAACTAGTTAGATCTCTTGGAATGGGAAAGGATGTCAAAGGTCTAAGGATCAGATTACAGAAAGTATCAATTCAATCGGGCCAGCTGGGAAAGGTGGAATCTCTAGAAAGTCCCCAAAAAAATATAAAACACCATCAAAGTGAAAATGCAAGGGACTATAAAAATCATACTGTGTAGTTTCTTTCTTTGATTGATCCATTGGACCCCAGAATAGATCGTCATCTCCTTTATATTTTGACTGAGAGGAAGAGTTGGAATTTATCATGATTGGAGAAGCACCCTTAGATGGAGAAGCAGAATGCGACCATGAGAGATTAGCAGGATCGGCAGCCTGAGTAGGCTGGGATTTTTGAGGAGTTGGAATTTGATTCTGGGACTGCAAAGAAGTCTTCTTCCCCTGCTCCTTTTGGATGATGTCCCGCAACGATGTGGGCTTTGAGATCTTCTTGGAGTCAGTCGACCATGCAAAAGACGAGGAAGGATTTGCAGACTCCCCCTTCCATAAGACAAAATCTCCCAAAGATGGTCCTGATGGTATCACGGGCAATACTTCCTTCTCTGGCTGTACATTACGGGAGTTCTTACTTTTCTCAACAGGACTCATAGCAACAGGAACATCAGCAGGTGTTGCGACCTTAGCTCCAGCAACCTTGGCTTTGGCAGACCTTTTACGACTCTTTTTAGTTTCTTTAGCCTGAATAAAACTATCATCATCTACAGATTCACAATGCATTGCTGTATCCTGCAAGCCTGGCAGACTAGACTTACTGTCAAGCACGGCATCCACAACTCCTTCATTGGACTTTGCCAAAACTTCCTCTGCCAACAGATCATGTAACTGACTCTTCTTGCTCTTTGTATTCAGAGAAATTTCAGGTTTCTCCAAATTTAACACAGTAGCGCCAGATTCTTTATGAATTTCCACAGAACCTATTGGGTCCGAATTGGCAACAACCCCAGCCCAATAAGATGACAAATTGATAGAACTGACAGAAGTAGTGATCTCAGACAACACCAATTCTGCCTGTGCTTTCCTCTGCTCTTCCTGTTGAATTTCTAATAATGACTTAGGCTTGAAACCAGGAGCAGGTTTCCAAGCTCTCTGCCCAGAATGTAATTGGCTGTTCTGCACTGAAACAGATCCAACCAATCTAGTGTCATCCTTGCTCTCTACAATTTTATCATCCTTGGAAATCCTTTCAGGTAAGCCCTTGGCATTATGAGAATCTGGATTTTCTGCAGTCGCAAACCCAGGATTGCTCTCTCCTGCCTTTTGTAGAGATGCTCCCTGCTGTGTTTCTCTAGCACCATTATTTGCCTCAAGCTTTGTATCAGGAGTGATTGCCCTCTCTGTTTCTGATTGCTTAGATTGCTGCAAAGATGAAGTTTTTGATACTCCCTTTGATTGGTCAGAAGAATGTGACTTGTTAGACTTCTGCTTTCTGGACTTCTTCTCATAAGTTTTCTTGAAGTCACGAACTTCGACATTCTTTGATTCTGTCACCATGGAGGGTCCATCATTGCTTGATTTGCTTTCAGCCTGCAGTCCTTCAGGGGTAATATCTACTGGTGATTTCACATCATTGGCATGCTCAGGCACTGATAGTTTATTCTCAGGAGCATCAATAGATGGTACAGTAACAGACATTTCATGAGACTCTAAAGGTGCAGAATCCACAACACCTTCCAACGTCGCAACCCTGACAGGTTCATCTGTCTTCCAAGTGTCTTCTGATGCCTTCACAAGGGTAACAGGAGCATGACATTCTGAAGCAAAGCCAGGTTTCACTAGAGATGACTCTAGCTGAGACTTGTTCATAGATTCTAGTGAGGAAAAGCCTTCAGTGACTGTTGAGGCTGCCAATGCTTCCTTATGAGTGAAATCATCCATTTGCTCTGGAAGAGTAGCACTCCATTTTGGGCGATTAAACATCTGATTAGGCAAAGGTAAGAAAGAGGCTTCAGACACACCAGTATGACTTACATCCTGTGAGACTTGCAGGGGCAAATTCAGGAAGTCAGAGGTATGTTCATCTTGAGTCTTGGGAGTATTAATCTGCATACCACTCTGAAACAACTCTTGTACTGGTTGGAGCCGAGAAGAATCAACAGATGCATTCCCTGTTGTTATACCAGCCTGAAACTGTGCATGTGACTGCTCACCAAAAACTTTTTGAGAATGATGCTCAGACAGAACCTGAGAGAGCAACTGTTGTTGCCACAGTAACTTTTGCTGCTCTTCCTGTTGCTGCTGCTGCTTAAGCAACAATAATTTATCCAACAACAGCAGCTGCTGTGCTGAAACAGATGTCTGGGGTTGTGCCTGCAACAAGCTTAATAGTTGAGGATCTTGTGATAAACCAGAGGACAGTACCTTTTCAGAAGCTGAGATCCCAGTAGGATTTTCCATAGTTTGACCTAATGAATTTATTAAAGGGGTTAGGTTCTGTGTTTGCAGCCTCTGTTTTTGGATACCAAAGGGGGATTGAGGAGTCAAGCTATGAACATGATGCAAATCAATTTTATTCTGAAGTGGATCCAAGCCACCTTGTACTGAAAATTTTGACCAGCCAGGAACACCATTGTTTATGCTAGAGCCAGACCTGTCCAACAAGCCTTGAAGGATGGACATCGATTCATGACCTTGAGAATGAGGCTGGCGAGAACTATCACTTATCGAAGATAAAACTTTTGCCGGAGTTGGTGATTCGGAGACCATATCTGACTTTGATATCATAGATGTAGCATCTATCCCTGGCCAGTATGGATAAGGAGTGGGTAAAGACCTCTGCCGCTCAAGTGTCATTCTCTTCGCCATGAGGTATGGGTCATTTGAACCATCTACTCCTAAAGGGGGAACAACACTGGAAGGATTATTTCCGACGTAACCTTGAAAACCTACAAAACAATCATTACCATCAGTTTTTCATATTAACTAAAACTTATTACTATCAGATATGGGAGAATGATGTTTTTTTTCCCAATATTACCTCCAATCAGTGACTCCAGAAACCTACTTTCAGCTTCTGTAGTTGAACCATCTTTATGCTTTGTCTCATCTCTCATCACATCAAAGCCATTGTAGTTTGGTTTACTTGGTGCATCTGTGATTTCATTCTGTTTTGGCACATTAAATCCAGGTGGTGGTCTGGCTTTAGCTCTCAAATGGGGCATAACATCACCAAGTAATGAAAATGGCGAGTCCTTCGATGCACTCGCAACACGAACTGGCAAATCTATACCAAAATACCCAGCTTCAAACCATCCAATGATATCAATCCCACTAAAAGGTCCTTGAATCTCACCCTGAGGATCTTTATAATACAATATTAGATCTTCTGGAGAGGGCTGTGAGAGTTTCCTGGCTTCCTGCTCCCTATCCATAACTATTGATGCCTGCCTTTTAATAACAGAATCTTCACTGGTCTTCCAATTAGATAAATCACCATCCCAAAGGCTAGTGGTATCCTTCTGTGGCTGTGACCAGGCCATGTCAGAGGTCATTGACTTAACATCACTTGGAATGTCCTTATGAACACGTAAAGCCATCTGTGACTGATCTCCCAGTGATGAGGCTCTCCACACGGCCCCAGAATGGACAGAACTACTCTCCTGCACACTCAGTTCCCTATTGATGGCATCACCCTTCCTAAAAGGACCATTGTCTTCCCTAAAAGCTGCACAGAAATACATCCAATTTAAAACCACATAGCAAAGTACAACTTTAGATGCAAGGCATTTTATCATATCATCAAAAAACTCTACACAGAAGAGGCTAACTAATGCCCAAGAAATAAAAATAGAAAACATAATCTTTTTGTGTCTTTCATAAAAGATAAAACCTCAGGACAGGCTAAACCCCTAAAATAATCTGATAAAAGAAAATTCAAATCTCTTTATGAAATGATATATAATCAGGACTGCCCTGCATGACATGAGATAATAGTACACAGAATCTACCTTCAGCCCTAAACATGTTATCAGGGTAAGCCCTCCGATCTTCGATGGTTTCCATCTTTGAGTTGGGACCACAACCATGTGCCAGCTTGTCCCGTGATGAACCATCTAAGTAATTCGCATAACCATACTTTGGATTGTCAGAACTTTCAGCTTTATAATCATCAACAGCAAGTGGTAAATCTTCTTTACTGTCTGCTCAGGCAAGCCAATTAAAACATGGATTAACTTCCTACCTAGATGAATGCATAAATATACAATAATATGTCTTTGAAAAAAATGACTACCATGCTTGGTTCGTCTTGATGAAGTATAATCAACTGAGTTCCGCCCAACAGATCCGTCTTTTGATACCTGTGGTGCACCACTACTTATGATGTCCCCTTTGTTGATTCCCTTCAATATAACCTATTCAAAGAGTGAAGCAATCAGAACAACTGAGAATGTGTCAAATATTATTTAACAAAAAAATTTGTAAACAAAAGTTACCATTTCTTCAGCATCCGGTGCACAAAACGCAAGAGGCTCTACAGGATCTTCTTGTGTGAGAGAAGGCACCTGTGCAAGCCCTTCTAAGAGTTTCTGATATGATCTCATCTCAGTTGCCCTATACACATCAAGCAATTTCGTTCTACTATACCTTAACTGACAATACTCTCCATGGCTACTTTCACCCTTATCAGAGAGAATTCCCAGAGGCTGAGAATGAGTTGAAACACTGTTCATTAAATTCCCACTGGAATTCGGCTTTCCACGACCAGCAGAAAAAATTGGAGTGCTTTCCGCACGTCCCCGGCTATGAGAAAATGGAGGAACCTGCTTGTTAGGTGTTAGACTATGGTAATGAGCAGAGTCTCCCCTTCCTCGATTTTGAAATGAGTTAGATCTCCATGGTCGATAACTATCCCCATCCTTCTCATCCTTTCCATGACTAGAAGCATGTGATAATCCTTTATCAACAGTCAGGTCACCATCTTTACTAGAGTCAGTCCATCTGTCATGCAAACCATCTGTCTCTTTATCATCAGGCCCCCAGCGTGTGTTCCATTTGCTCTCACGTCGTTGATCATGATTGGTATCCCTGTTACCTGGCTCAGTCCACCTTTCAGAGAGAGGTCGGCGCACTTCACCATAGTGCCGTATGGAAGAATTTTCTGTCCAACGATCTGTCTTGCGGGCCTCACCATGCTCTTTATCCCCATCCCTCCAGCGATCTTTGCGCATTGAGGAGTGAGTATCTCTTTCTTCATCACGCCAACGATCACGGCGACCAGTTTCCATGTCTAGCAAGGAAGGCCGGAAAACATCCTTTTTTCTCTGTGTCTCATTCATCTCTTCTCCAATTCCTGATGACTTCAAAATGTTTGAGCGATTTCCATGAGAAGGATACTGGTTAAAATGACTTTCCTGCATAAATGGCCATAAAACAGGTCTCTGAAGTAATACCATGTAACATATCATTTCTGTTAAATGAAACAATTCAGAAAACTAAATATTCCCCAAAACAAAACAATAAAAGAATGTGCACTAACAATGAGTATTACTTTGTGTACTAACGATTATGTGTTACAATGTAATTGGGTGATTTTAAATTAGGAAAAAGTAACATCCAATCACATACTAACACATCATCATTAGTACAAAAAGCACACAGTTTTACTCAAAAAAGAAAGAGAGAGAGAACACATGAGCTCCAAGCAAGATCATATAAACATTCCAAAAGCAATAAATAAATTCATGTGTATTCAATAGCAAGCAGGCTGTGGGATAAACCCCAACAAAGGAATTGTGTAACACACCCCAGTTCCTATTCCAGGTTTGCTCTCTCCTGGCTTTGCCAGAAGCCACTGCGGTGAAAGTGGAATAGCATTATCAGTTCCTTGAACATCTGCATAAATTAGACAGAAGCATCAACTAAATTTCTTTGACAAACAGCAATGCCAAGGAGTTGGAAATGATAGCCAGGCTTTTAAGTCAGTGAAGAAGCACAACCAATCATCTAAAAATATTCAACACAATCAGCATATATCTGAGGTAGGCAAAGATGAAAAACAGAAAGCTAAATTTTGGCAATTTAGAAACTAAAAGTATAAAAATGTTCATGAAGTTGAGAAGGCAAACAAAAGAAAAACTAAAACTGAACATGAGCCATTCTACTTAATGTGGTGTTCATACTAAACACAATCTAATAGCTTTCTCAATTTGATTGGATGACTGGAATTTGAAAAGTCACCAGATACATGTTAATAACATCCCATAAATTCCTACAGAACTCCAACCAACTCCCAAGGAAGAAAATATAACCCATTATTCACTTGAGATACTTAGCACCACTTTCTATATTTATCCTTTTTCAATATGGAGGCATCAAGTGCTATTTGGGTGACATAATTACCCCCAAAAATTTTCACCAACTAAATCTACAAGAAACCATAAGAAACAGCAAAACTAACATCTAAAATTTGGAAGCTTTAAACTTGTCATGCAAAATTTAACTGTACTCCATACATTCTTTATCTGAATCTGTTATTTTCATCTGGTTTATTATTCCCGAAAATTTGATTCTGCCAGCACTGGGTAATAACTTATGAAAAAAAGTGAATGAATCAAGTCATGAATGTGTATAAGACTATAATCATGTTAAACTACTATGTTTCCCTTCATTTCCACTTAAACTGGCTACTATTTGCAATAAAATTATAAGGAAAATGAGCCTCGTATATTTACTTTACATATCTATCTATGCACGAATACAGCTGCTCAGGAGACATCCCCTACTCTTAAATATCGTAATTTTATTTCTGGCTCCTCTCCTACAGATTGATAGCTCAATGCTGCATTCAGAAAATCATAAATCTGATAGAGCAGTATTTTGACCAGATGATACAACAGTAAATCCATTTATAATTCAATCACATTAAAACCTAATCTGCAATTTTATGAACTCAATTTACCCCTTCAACGGTGAACCTTTTGTTCAACTCAACAACCATTTCAAAAAAGAATTCCCACTTGCAACTAGACTATAAGAAAGAGTTCAAAAAACATAGAAAATATGGACATGATTTTATAAAGTTAATCAGTCGAAACAATGGCAAACAGCATGTAACAAGAACTGATGCAGTACCAGTATAAACTATCTGACGAAGCGATGTCAAATAGCATGTAAAAAATACTCATGTATATCTAAATAATAAAAAACCAAGGAATCACTGACAACTTTCCCGTCGCAATCTTAGACGCAAATATAAGTAAAATGAAAATGAATACGAATACGCGAAATGTAAACTATTTTGAAAAGTCCAACCAATTCGAAAATTCTCCTCCCGTCTCCTAATCCCAAAACCGCGAATGACAGTTTAGACATTAATAATTAAACACAAAATAAAACATTAGTAGATAGGAAAAGAAACCAAAACCCTAGCCAGTGAATGTACTAAAACCTTCGAAGTCACAATCATGAAAACAAAGAAAAAAGCTAAATTCAAAGAAATGATGTCAAAAATACAAGGAAATAAGGTTTTGAAAGAGAAAAGGTAAGGCGTAATTGAAAAGCAAAGAATGGAAGAAAAAACTGTGTGAAATCAATTAAAAGGCGGAAAACCTTTGGAGATCTGGTGGGGACGCAGCTGGGAGAGGTGGCGGCGAGTGTCGGCGCTTGAGGTATTGGCCATGGCTGATTGGTGACGGTTGCAGAGAAAACCCTTGTTTGTCTGATTTCTGGTTTTGCCTTGAGCGAGGTGATGTGAGAGTAAGAAAAGGGGGGGAATTTATTTAGGTTGATTAGAAGACAACCGAATAAAAGAGGGTGAGTAGGTTAAAATGATATCGCCTCTCGGCTCACGTTAGAAGAATAAAGTGTTCTGCATTTTCTTCTTTTATTTGTGTGACACGGGTTCCTATGTTACCCTAACCTTATCCATCACCTGCTCATGACAGCGCGTTGGTTAAAGCGATGCGCCAATAGTTTCGAAGTTTGCCTTGCGTGTAGTGCACGTAACGTGGCGGTCGTGGGAGAAGTCGAAGGAGTAGGACTACGCTAAGTTAAAACTAAAACCGTTTTTTTAAATTAATTATTTTATTAGTTTATAATTTAATAAACAATTTTAATTAATTTAATTAATTATCAAATTATAATAAATTTATTATATTTAAAAAATTTTAAAAAATAAAACCAATCCAAATATTTATATATATAATAATTAAAATATATATTTTTTAAAATAATTATTATTTATTTTATTTTAATAAAATAATTAAAATAAAAAAATTTAATTTTATGATATAAAAAAAAATAATTATATAGATGATTACGTATAAAAGATATTTTAATATATTTAAAATATTTTTTTTCTTCTTATTTTATTCTTAAACTTTTTTTAATAAATTTTTAAAAACTTATCAAATTTAATATAAAATAATTATACTTTTTAAAAATCATAAATTTTTAACAAACTCAGTTCTATCAATTTTGTTAATTTATTTTATTTATTATTTTTGATCAAATTTAATTAAATTAATAAATAAATTATTTTTTAATACGAATCAAATTAAACTTAAAACTAATTCTTGATTTAGCCGATTGAATAGACTGATTCTATCCGATTTTCAAACCAGCGGCCAAAACTACTTGAGTAAGATGTTTTAGTAGCAGAGGGCTGAAGCAGAAGCGTACGTGTATCTACTATCCCCTTTGCGAGGGCTCAATCAGATGGCCTGAAGGCCGTTAGGACTTGGAAGGATGATGTGGCAGGTGTTAGATACAAAATAATCTAACATTAAGACAATATTAATATTTAATAAGATTTAATAAAACAAAACAGCAAAATTTATTATAATATCATATTTCTCATCGGGCATTTATATTTTACTTTATTATAAGCATAAATTCTTGGTGACAGTTTTGGTATGTGATCTCTTATTGCATTTACTAGGATACATAGTAAATCTACGGTACTTAATTAAAATATGCAAGTAAGGGAGTCAATTGATAATACTCGGTAAGAGGCATCATTTTTAATTCATTTCTAATAAATGAAAGCACGTAATACATATTTTGATGAGATGTTTGACAATTTCAATCTATTTTCGGGGTTAAAATTGGGAAAAAAAATTAGCATGACATTCATGGACATTTGAAATTTAGCTATTTTTGCATAGGTTTTAAAGAATTTTTAAATTAGGGTTTTGATAGTTGTATTTTTGTGATTTTCTATACAAATAGATTTATAACCGATTATTAGTGAAATACGATTTGAGAATAGGTGATTTTGTTATTGCGTAGGATTTGCAATCACTATAGAGGACACACATGATGAAATCTGATTAAGATAAGTTTTTTATTTTTTGGATATTTTTCAAATATATGTGATGTGCATATTAGGAGATTATTGGCATGTTTCGGTAGGGGGCGGTTAGGGTTATTTTTCGCATAGTAAAGAGATGTTTGATTTTGGTAATATTTTATTATCAAAATAGAAATATTATTTTGAAGATAGATTACTTAGAAGATTACTGGATATAAATGATTACTATGTTTAATAAAATTTGGTAAGTATAAATAATTATTGTATTTTATTAAAAGAATACTAGTAAATTATTTTACTTAAATACCTTTGAATATAATTGTTTTTAAATATTTTTTTATTATTTATTATATTAATTAAAAATAAATTTATTTTTGTCTCAAAAAATTAATAAATAATAATATAATTATAATAAAATCAAGATTACCTTGATAATCTTTTAATACTTAATGAGAAGGTGATAATTAGATTACCACCTATATTACCAACCACGTTAGTATTGGTAATAAAATATTATTATAATATTTTATTATTGACAAACCAAACAAGGTAATAAAAGATAGATTAGTAAAGTTATCTTTAAATCTTGAAACCAAACAGGGCCTAAGAGTTTATTAATATTTTTTTAATCAATAAAATTATGTATACACATATAAAGTATATAAATTAGATATACAAATTATGTGTTATCATACGATTAGATGATTTTAAATTATAAATAAATAACACTTAATTATGTGATAATACATTGTTTGTATATTTATTTTGTGTATGTAAAAAATATACATACATCAATACGCTTTGTTAGTGCTTGTATTTTATCCATAATGTGCGATATGCATGGAAGATTCTTTTTATATTTTACTATATGTGGGTTATTGATATTTTCTTTTGGGAGAAGGACTATTTCCCACCCAAATTTTGATGCGTTCTCACATTACCACCCACGGCAGATGAAAATTTAGTTTTTCCACCCATGAGCTGTTAAAATGGATGATATCTGTTTACATAAGGGTAAAATGTTCATTTTAACCTTATTAGATTAAATGACAAAAATACCCCTCAAATTAATTTCTCAAAATTGATGTGAAGATTTTACCATTCACCCCCCTTAGGTTTTAGAAACTAACATTTTCACCTTACCTAAAGTTTTTAAACTTTAAAAACTAACATTTTCACCCCCAAACCTAGGGTTTTCATATTTTTCAAAATACAACCGCCCCCCATAACTTTCAAAACTAGCATTTCACCCCCATTCTTCAACTTCATCTCCCGACGTCTTCTCCGACGTCGTCACCGGCCTCCTCCTTCTCCTGGTGAGACGGCGGTGGTGCGACGAAGAGATCTTCATCTCCTCGTCGCACGGTGCGACGAAGAGACGGAGATCTCTTCGTCGCACCGTCTCTTCCTCGCACCGTGCGACGAAGAGACGGAGATCTCTTCGTCGCACGATGCGACAAAGAGACCTCTCTTTGTCGCACGATGCGACTCTTCGTCGCTCGTTGTCCAGATCTGGGAGATCAGTTTCAAACTTCGCTCGTCGTCCAGATCTGGGAGATCGCTCGACGAAGGTCTCTCTTTTTCTCTCTTTGTCACTCGTCGCATCTGGAAGAAGTGACGACGAAGGACGACGAAGCGTCGTCCTTCGTCTGTTCTTCCAGATCTGGACGACGCTTGGTCGTCCAGATCTGGACGACAAAGGGTCGTCCTTTGTAGTCGGAGATGGGAGATCGGTCGAATGCATCGGCCGTCGATGGTGGCCGGAGAAGGAGCAAACCCCAGGGGTGAAATCTAAACTTTTCAAACTTTGAGGATGGGTTAGTTATTAGTTTTTAAAACCTGGAGGGGGGAAACGGTAAAGTTTAAAAGTTTAAAGGTTTTAAATATTAAATGACGATTTTGCCCCTGTCCCTAACTGAAAAATTGGACGACAGTTTGGTCACGGGTGGGAAAACTGGATTTTCATCTGTCGTGGGTGGTAATGTGAGAATGCATCAAAATTTGGGTGGGAAATAGTCCTTCTCCCTTTTCTTTTTAAGAAAAATAATTGATATTTTTCTCCTAAGCGTTTTTTACTTTTTTTTTTTCATGCAATAAACTATAATAATGAGCAAATATTATAAAAATTAATCCATTGGTCACATTTTCTAGGGCATAATATAGCTTCTTATCTCAAGAGAAAACATAAAATATTAATTGGAAACAAATGATTTGTAGCATCGCATTACTTTAAAGAACAAGTCACAATTTAGGGTCAGTGTGACATAAATTGACATGGATAATAATTTGTGCACTCATAAAACATGATTTCTTGCTTCATAGATAATGGTGGGATTGCGTTGTGTTATAGCGCCAAGATCGAGGCTAGCATGAGAGCGGAGAAATAATATAATTTTTTTTTTCAAATTACTGCAATCTGTACAAACCTGATAAATTTGATGAGAGCGGCAAGAGCAGTTCTACACAACATTTAAACTGGCGATCGCAGAACGGCAAATTGGACAGGTGAGTCTCCTCAACAACCAAAGATCAATACACCGAGCGTGAAATACATGTTTGCAGTCTGGAAAGATCCTGCATCGCTCTCCTTTCTGGACACCATCCAAGCACACAACACAGACGGCAGCGAAATTGACTCCACAATCGAAACAGGGGAGTCCCTTTATCTCTTCAGCCGATAGCCCCAAGAACCGATTTTCTTCTCGTCTTGAAGGTGAGCTGAAGTCGCTTGTGCTTAGGTCGACAACTAGGTATAGAATTACGACGTAGAGCAGAATAAGAGCTGAGAAGCCAACAAGGGGCAGAGGTGATGGAAGGGAAGAGGAAAGCATCCGAAAAAGATTCGAGCTCTCCATGCCTTGGGTATCTTAGTCGATCGGCTAAGCTTGTAATGATTTCCCTCGATGAAATCTCTCGTCAAAGTTGAAAAATCACATGGCTTTACCTTGCAAGTTAGCTAAAGTGTACTTCTAACTCTATCATACAAACAATGCCAACCACGAATCATCAATTACTTCATTACCAATTCACGCGTCAGCTATTACTTAGGCCTTATTCTATGTATTTCCTGCAAGTCAAGTCAACTACTAATTCCATTACCATTAATTGGGCTGGATTTGATCAAACTTACAGGGAACAAGGCTCAATTAAAATAATTTAACTTTTGAATTTGACCTTAAAAAGACTAAATTTGATTTGAAAATAATTTAAATAATACTTAATTTGATATTAATTCAAATAAAAAATTTAAAATCAATTTAAAATTAACAAATTGATATTTGAATTAAATTTAAAAATAATTTAATTTTGAATTTGATATGAATAAATTCAAACTCAAATGATTGAATCAGCTTATTTATGAAAGCAAATCCAATCTTTGGCTCAAAGTCAATTTGCTGAATTTGGGCTTCTTCTCATTTAATTGCGCAAGGGGAACTTTGCATTTGGCTCTTCCGTACAAAACCAGAAGACTTGAAAATTTATGCATTAAATAGCTTCGCTGAAGTAGATGCTCCCCTTGAGTAGATACTCTTCACTGTACATGCGGATAATTTTCTTCTTTCAGATGTGCAGCCTGCAACAAGAAAGGGTCGTAGCATCCCAATTCCTGAAAGAAGATAGAGCTTATTCAAGGTCTCAAGAGTGGCATTATAAAACCAACCATCCATACAACCATTCATTAGTAATTAGCAATGAGTATCATCTTTAATCATCAGTTAGCATGAGCACGTCTCTTCTTGATCAAATTCGATCAAAATTTTATCCATATTATGAAGATGAAATTTTTTTCTTAAAATCATCTATCTGTATTTTATCTACATTTGATCAAATCTCAAAATTGCGTACTTTCAAATTCACATAAGTCAATTAACATTAGTGTTTACCCGCTGTACAAATACCACCAAAGGCATGACATATCCATTACAGAATATAATTTTTGGAAAACATTTTCAAGCCAGGAAAATGGTTTAGAAGTTAAAGATGCTATAAAAGTAAACTATATAAGCTAATAAAGCATAAAACCGTTGAAAATTGTGGATGCTTGACGTTTGAGGAGCAAAGGCACAATTTTTACTTCCCTTGGGTATAGTTGGTGCACAAGCCTTAAGAATTAAGCTGCTTCTTGATTGATCTTCTCACTGCTCCAACTTATGTGTAAATAGGTGAAAATTTGAAGTACAAATTCATTAAACAAACCATCCCATTTTCATCCATTCCACCCAAAATCTTAAATTACATGCCAATAAATAAATACATGTTTATCTATCTCATACACTCCACTGAAAATTTATATTACAAGTGCAAACAAATACAAGACATTTGCCCGCAACCAACCAATCAACAGAACAGAGGTCCTCTGTCTTCAGGAACTGCCAGGATAAGTGCAGCCACCATAGCCTGCAAAAGCAACCAAAACAAAAATCATGCTTCCAAACTTTGACGCTAGTTAAGCAAATAGCAGAATGTAATTAATTTAAGCAGATTAACTTACTTGGATTTTTTGACGAAAGGATGGCTGTTTGTGCGAAGTCACAGCTGGATGGAGTCTTTTGGGATTTTTGATAGAAGAGATTCATGGCATATGCAGCATGTGATGTGACTGTGTTAGGCTCGAAGCAAGCACCGCCTGGTCCAATCTCTTTACAGTCAATCCCTTGTCCACAGGCAAAATCAAGATTCGACTGCAATTTGTCATCAGGTATTCCATCCTTGGGCACACACCACGTTGCTGCATTTTTGGTGCTATTTGCTGGAGATTTTGGGCTCTGTTGAAAAAAGTTCAAGTTAAAAATGCTTATGAGAAATCAACTATCACTACTAATTAATTTTCACATTGGTCTTGGAAAAGTGGCAAAGGGTTACCTGGCGACCGGCCTTTGCAAGGCCAACATCATAAGCCATGGTGAGATCAGGCTTGAACAGTCCAAATGATTTCTCAGAAAGTGGCCCTGGTTTCAGGTTCTCATCATACATTGCGAATAAATAAGTATCCACTGATTTCCCAGGCATCAATGGAGTCCCCACCTTAGATCGGAGATGTGCAATCAAACCACCGTTATAAGCCTTGGCATTCTCAACACTTGCCCCTGCTTCATCGCCGTCTCCTTTCGACGGCCATCCAGTCTCAGCAACCACGATCTCAACATTCTTAAAACCCAGGGCGTTCAACGCAGAACGAACTGCATCTACCTACAATTATTTGAGTTATTTTTCAGTTAAATTTGAGCACATAAGAAACTTTTCCAAAGGATATTCAAAAAAGAGCACCTGGGCATCAAACATGTTCATGTAATTAATCTTGGTGTTTGAATCAAATCGGCCTTTATTGGGCTGAAACAAACAAAAAGCCAGCGTCTCAGGTCTAGTATCACTCCTGTAAGCGAAGTACGGGTATGGATTGATGGCAAAAGGCGAACCAGTGGCATTATTAAACTCAAGCAATCCTTTCAAAACGTCTACATATTTCGCATCAAAGACTCCTGACGACGGCGGTTCAGATTGTGCAAGCAAAGTCATAGGATGAACGGTGGAAACCTTAATTTTCCCACCTAAGGAGACAGAATTGAGGGCATTCTGGATGTTTTGCATGGCCGGCAAAAGGTTAGCGGCCAGAGCTTGGTCCCCGAAGATCATAACCTCGTTACCCACATTTATGAGGATGATTTTGGTGGCTGGATAGAAGGGAAGTACATTTGTGTTGATCCAGGTTTTGGCAAAATTAGGATCAGAAGCTAAAGCTGGGATGTCACCGTTTGAAGTTGCGATGACGATTCCTATACCGGTATTTGCAAAGGCCTTAATGATGGCTGGGTCGACCCCGAATAGCCGGACCTTCTCAATTGCGGTGGTTCCTATGAGCTTCGCGGTGGCGGATGGTTCCGGGAGATTGTCTGCGACTTGACCATAGTTTATACCCAGGAATGGGTCTGTGTCTGCTTGCAATAAGTAAGAGTTTCACGATTGAGTAGGAATTCACAGCCATTAAAAAAGCACTTAATCTTTCATACAAGTACATACAGTTTTAAGAAATTAAAAAAAAATGCATATCCAGGATTCTGAAATGTAAAAAAATTCAAAAGCTGCAAGCTCCAATTCAAAGAATGAAAGCGGAAAAGAAAAAACAAAGCTTTCTTTTCGAATCATAAAAAATGAACAACTTACATGCGGTTTCTATTATGTTCAGTAGAAGGAGGGCTAAAAGTGCCGCGGAACGAACAGCGTCCATGGTGCAATCTCTGGTTTGGATACTATCTTGAAAGCTGAGGTTCTATAAATAAGAGAGGGATTATGAAGTCGAGGGCAGAATTGTCACAGAAAAAAAGTTTGGTGGTCTTACTTAGACATGCAGATGGTAGACTCCTGAAGAACCTTGCCTATGCGGAGATGTGTATAATTCTTACCTAAATAGACTAAATTATGGGCAATGTTTAAGGTTTGCCTTCGACGTAAGCTTCTCCAACTTAAATTTTGAGTTTGGATTAGCCGACTCCGTTTTGAGCTAATGGTTAAGTTAGTTTTTATAAAATAAATTAAATTTCAAGTGAATACAAATATTTGAATTCGAATTGATTTAAAGTTTAAATATTTTTAGTTGAGTTTAAATTTCAATTAATGAATCTTGAATTGACTATTCTATATTTGAGTCAATCTCAAATTAAGTATTATTTAGGCTCAACTAAAAACAAATCTAATATAAATCATAATTCCATAAGTCTATTTGGTTTAGGTCAAATCCATCTTATCTTTATGTAGTTAAACATATTTACGTTATTACCATAAATATGACCGTTGTGCTCTTTTCGGAATTCGGATTATCAACAACGTGCCTGCCATGTGCATGCTATACCTTTGAACAATTAAATCCCACTGGCGTCTTCACTGGTGACCGTTCATGGCGATTTTCCTTCTCTACTAAGAAATGAAATTGATATTATAACATGAAAAAAAAAATGGTGTAAATTTTTCAACACAGGAAAAGAGCTTTAAAGACGTTGTAGAATGGAAAGTAAAGCATAAAATGGAATAGAATATTGCGGGTGGCTTGAGGTGCAAAGCGCAAAAGCACAAAGGTGAAAGTAACTTTGTAAAGCCAGGCATCATGGGCGCACAAGCAATTCAAATGGAAAGCAAAACTTTGATTGATACCTTCTAAATTAAGCTTCCTTCTTTGTGGTGTCTTTTTGACCATCTCATGCCGGTGGTTTCATCATTCATGTATCTCAATATCTAATAAAATAAAACAAATTTGATGTGGGTATATAAGTGTGAGAGATCCCATAACACTTATAGGGGTTTAATTGAATAAGAACTTGTGGATGTAGTAGATCTGATTAAACCAACACACTAACAATTGCTATCAGAACTTATAGGATTCTTGAGCTGCCTATGGGAAGGATGAATCACTCTTGAAAATGAATTTGTTGACTCTCTCCCAATTGGTCCAATTGTAGGAGCAATGATATACTTCACGAGCGAAATTTCTGGTTCAATTCTAGGAAGGCCTAGCTGTGCAATGGAAAATAATAAAAGAAAGACATGACTCTTTCATACATATTCCATTTGGCTTGAGGGGATATAACTTGGTAGAACTCCGCTTTTGTAATTGGGTCGTTGCAATTATGGGTTGAATGTCTAATTGTCCATACGATAATGATACTATCTTGTACTTGAACTAGTGACTCACTTTTTCTAAGTAACGGGGAGGATGATCGAAACATGTCACTGAAATTTGGTGAGATAAAATTCACATCCTGGTCCTTGTTATACACATCACTCTCAAGAAATCTGGGCAGAAACTCTTCCAAAATAACTTCACCATGCAGATTCTCACCATAGAATTTCAACTTATCAAATTCTTTATTTAACTGTCTAACCAAGTCATCCAAGGATCTTATCCTCACTGCAGAGATTACTACTTTAACAAAAGGATGAACTCTTCGCACTTGCCTTTTTCCCTTTCTTTTCGTTAATACATAGCCACAGTCTAATGTGATCCTGCTGTTCTTTTCTTGAATGTCAGGGCCTCCCGCATGAAGAATGTCAAAAGGGATGTTAAGTTTTGAAGAGAGCCTCTGCTGTGTTAAGAAATATTAGGCTTTTAATCAGTATCTGCTTCAGATGATTTTCACTTTCTGTTCGTAGCTGTGCTGTTTCTTCTTTAGAAATTTTCTGGTGCATTAGAGGGATTTGCAAAATTGATGAAGTATTAAAACTTTTAGGAAAAAGTTTTGGGTTTGAGCCTTTGTTAAGTTTATAAAACTCTCTAATTATCCAGATTTGAGCCTTTGATCGTGTTTGTAAAACCCCCTAATTAATTACTTGCAAAAAAAAGAAATTTTTTTGGTGCACCAATTGTGAGGGCTAAGTGATATCAAGGCTTCCCTGATGCTTCCCTCCAAAATCAAAACAGTGAGCTTTGACTATCAAACGTTTTCCAGTTTACACTTCTCATGGCCCTTTTTGTTGCTTCTTGAGATGACATTTCGTCCGGAAAGATAAACTTTATATCATCTTGTGGGGAAATGCATTTGAAACAATGGACTACCGGGATTAGTGGATTGGGTTCGATAATATGAGACTTTTGTTCACCTACATCAAGCAAAGGTTCTCCACCTTGCTGATCACTCATGAACGTGTAGATTATCTACTGGCTTGCACATTACATTAGAATTTTGTGATATCGGTAAAATTAAAAATTCTAAATTGGTGTAAAGATGGATTCACAGTGTCATTCCGGGCTAGAGTCCGTGTTTCTTTTGCGCTTTGGTTTCCATTTTCATTAGGACTGTTTCTCATGTTGTTGTGCAACAGCCATCGGTTCTACGCTAGCAATTGATTTGCCCGATTTAATGATGTTTACTTTTGATCTCTGGACTTGCAAAGTCTTACTTGATTTGCTTTTCTGGATCCACTGAGTTTGTCATTCCTTCTGTGTCTCACTTTTTGCAAAATGGAATTCTTGTTTTTTCTGTGGCCTTGAAGAATTCTGTAGAGGACCACCTCTTCTGATCATCACTTCATTGATCATTCGAGGAGTCCCTTTTCTATGCACCTTAATACTTCCAGTGTTCCGTGTGTCCGGTTTAACAGCAGATTTCGGTTTTGCTAGTTTAGATTCTTGATGTCTTGAAGGTGTTTCCTGATTTGAGTTCCCGTTCAGTGAAGCTCCTATGTTGACATTTAAGCTAGTAGAACTGTTGTTGCTGCCATCTGAAAACCTTTCTGATTGCATTGCTTCAGGAGCTTCAGTGAAACTTTTCTTACCAGCTGCTGCATGATTTATATGTGAATGTTTCTTTTGCAAATTAATCTCAGCATGCACAGATTTTGATAAAGCAGGGGGTATTGATAACCTTCCCTTTCGTTTCCTTGAGGGCAACTTCTGTTTTACACTCTGGTGCCCTCTTTCTTCTGCTTGCTGTTTTTCTTCTAGTGGCTGTGATTTACGGAGCATGTGTGGTTGTTGGTGTCCAGGATTGGTTTGAGACTTCTGCCGAGTGCCTGCTACAAGCTTGCTTGTGTTACCGTTTTCTCTTCAAAGCCAAGGTGGCATCCGCTGCAGCTCAACCTTCAACAATGGTCCTTTCATTTTGCTCTTTTCTGCACCTGTAAGTACTCTTTCCCTTTTTTGATTATCCTTTTGACGTCCAATGTTATGACTCAATGAGATGACATTGCCCGTCACTGGTTTTGTGCCTTCAAAGTCCTTCCAGGGTGACTTTCCATCATGAAACTCCACATGAAAGCCAGCATTGCCAGCAGCCAGTTCAGTTTCTGCTTGTGAAGCAACATTGTTCTGAACTCCTGGAATAATCTTGGTTTTTATCATCTTTTGCTTTGAAGTCAACTGTGTGAGATTTTCAGCATTTTTTGTCCTCTTTTGAGCCTTCTTGGTGCTTCGCTGCGCACTTTTCTCCAAAAAAATTGAGTCTTTCTGTATGGTGTGCTTTGAGTCCACATTTTCTGGAAATTCATCACGCCCCATTAATTTTGCTAGTACATTTGGAATTCTCTCCTTTTCCCTTTTGGATTGAGAAGAACTTGAATGGTTCGTCTGTTCTGAAAATGCAGCTGAAGATTTCACATGGGAGCTATTCTTAACTGATCCCAAGGGGTAATTAAGAGCTGTTAGCCTGTGCTTGAGATCATTCCTTGCAGCATCTTGGGTGCCATGATAATTTATTGAGGGCTTTTGCTCATCCAAATTAACACCGTGTCATCTTCGTCTTCATCCTGCTCAAGTAAACTGATCCAACTTTTCCTTTGTGAGGTGCTTATGTACTCCGAATTGGTGATCATTTCATCTATAAAATGTGACACATGCAGGTCTACATTTGGTGAGCAAGCGGAGTAGCACCCATAAGCTTATAAGTGATAGAACACCTTTAAAATTTTCATAGTAATAAAAATCTTAGTATTGACAAATTTATTGATCATAAATAAAAAGGTAAAGATATAATGAAATAATATTAATCTATTAAATATAGACTTATGTTCATAAGATATCTTATCACCTCGTTGAGAAATGTTTATAAGATTATACTAAAAGATATAAAAAATATGTCAATTATTAGATTATATTTTTTAATTGGAAAATGTTTATTCACTCGTTGAGTCCAGAGATGTCTATTTTATCAAAAGAGAGCTTTGTAAATATGTAAAAGCAATAATTTCCCTTCTTGAATTTCGATAAGATCCTTCTAAACTACGAAAAGGCAATTGGTCCCGGCTACTTTTCTAGTTTGCTTGAAGCCATGAAACAAGAATCATGATCCTGAGAGCAAAGTTTAGATTCTTACGTACATGGAACTTCAATATGAAGTTGCCCTATGCATGCATTCTCTTCTTGGTGATTCCAATACAAACATTTATTCGTAAAATTACTTACTTGCAACTGCTGTGTTATTAGCTCGGTTCGAACTCGGAGTTGCAGCAGCCAGTCGCTTTTTTCTCCACTGTCCTGACTTTGATTCTAATGCAAGCAATTACAAAAGTTTCAAAGAGCTTCACCTTCCAGCCTTCTTTACAATTACACCCATATCAACAGTTAAATAAATTTCAGTCAGTTTTGAATTCAGATAAATGAAGTTGTCAAAGAGCCACCATGTCATTTACGACAGAGGGATTAAATTCAAATTAAATTAATTTAATTTTAAAAATTTTATTTTATTTAAATTTGTTTAACCCAAATTCGAAATAAGTTCGAAATTTAAAAAAGATTCGATTCAATTTGCCTTGTAAATTAAGAAAAATTAGAGTTGGTTTGAATATGACTCATATTTGATGCAAATTATACCGAGAGTTAAACCAACGGCCTCTACCAACCTTAAATGTGTAAGGATTACATATGGCCCAGTAGCCAAACAAGGTGTTAGCTTTTATATTTTCGTCCAATTGCACTAACATGGTAACATCGTGATTATCGTGGCAAAGAAAACAAAATCGTTATCATCGAGAACCTTCCTCGACATCATGACCGTCCATACCTTGTCAATCACTATCGGTTACTGACAACCAGATACCTACTAAAATCACGCAAATCCAACCGTCCACATTTTAACCCTTCAAATCATGAAAGCCGTTGGATCATCTAGGGTTCCAATTTAAGTCGGTTTTCATGGTCTATGAGTCACAACAAGCCTAATTAATTAACAATTTCCCCTGTTACCTTTTCGTCTTCTCCGGATTTCTTATTCTCAGATCTGTTTCTCTAGCTTTTGATTCTCTCAGTTCTCTTTCCAGATTCCGATAGATCGTTTCGTGATCTATCGTTTGATTATGGCTTCTCTTGGCTATCATCTATGCACGATTTCAGCCTACATATACAGCCTATGACGATGTTTCCGAGGTCATAATCGAGTAGATCGAGGTATGTCCACTAATCTCCTTTATATTTATTCAATAATTTTGAATCTGAACTTTGCCGAGTTTTTTTTTTTTTTTTATATATCTTCTTTGCATTCGATCGATTTGTTTGTTATTCAGATACTTAACTTTATTTTGTTGTTTTTATTTGTTCAGGTGTTTGCGATTTTTGAAACGGTCTTCGGAGCTGACGAAGGATGGACAGATCTGGCCTACCAGATTTGCATGTGCTGCCTTTTAAAGTGAGATAGAGATCGTTATGGTGCCATGGATCGTAGAAGAAGAAAAGTGATAAGAGTTGAAACCAGGTCCAACTCATAAGTCATTGCAGATTCATCAGAAATGGACCAACAACTTTCTTCATCTCCTTAAACAGCGTGGCTTCAAGATTATGAGTGGGAATCCCCATACGTAGAGGAAGTTGTTGGTATGAATCTGTAATGACTTGTGAGTTGGGTCTGATTTCAACTCTATCAAAAAGTGAGTGAAAAAATTATGTAAGAGTGAGGGAAAAAATGTGAGGCAAGAAACATGGGAAGACGATGTGAGAGAATTTATGCTGTGTGGTTGTGTTCGACCTTTGCCATGACAGGTGCGCTTGCATGGCAGGTCAAAACCCTAATAAAATTATTTTTTTTCGGGGGAGATGGTACGGGGGTTTTATTTTATTTTTTATCCCCGGCTCTCCCCCACCCGGTGCCTTTCTTTTTTTTCTCTCTATTGCTGCCTGAGTTAATTGTTTGGTCTGACGCCAAACTCACATGGACTTACAGCAATTAAGATATCTGCACACAGTTTGAAATTGATTACACTGCAGGACATCCAATTAGAGGTACAATCCAGTAACGCACATAAGTTCAATTTAATTTATCTACTGTTATTTGATTCTTCTAGCACATAAAGATAATGCTGCTTCCCTATTCACTACGTTTACATATCGAATTGGTCACCAAAATATCCTACTTTCAACTTTCTTAAACTATGTTATTGTATTGCTTATCTTACTTTTAACGTCTTATTGGATTGGAATCTATTTGACCTTTAGATTGTTTTCATGTGATTGATTTTAAACATAATTTTTTAATGGCGATCTGATTCAAAATCATATATTAATAATCATGCTAAATCTTGTGCTCATAATTTGTCATTTAATTATTAACTATCAGATTTTTAATTACATAAATTTGGAAATGCCAACAGCATATTGACAAAATTACACTTACAGAGTTATTTGTAATACCTCTCATTTTTCCAAGTTGTGCTGCTCCTAAGTGTAAATCCATTCCTATCATTAAATACATTTAAAGGTTTATTCTTTTGTTCTGTATGATTTGGTACCTTTATTTGTTGTTGGACTTTTTATATAATGATAATGGTTGTGAGTTGGATTGTGTGGGTAAGGAATTGTTCTACTCCAGTTAAAGGTATTGTACTTTTGCAATATATTGTAAGGGGGGTGAAGCTTGTTGTATCTAGCATTTGAGCTCTTTATTCTGTGAAGAATTTTTTTGGATGTGGATCTATACCAGCTGTGGAGTCGTGGAGCTGTTCTTTGAGATGACAAAGGATTCTAATTTAAGGTAAATTTCATGCCTCTTTTGTCTGTTGATAGGTTAAACAATTGCTATTTATTTTTATCACTATGTTTGATCACTTGTATTCACATGCAGGAATATTTACATGTCGGCATCTGATTTTGGCATTTTTGGCTGTTGGAATCAATTTTTGGGATTGTTAACTGCATTGCAACTTTTGAAGGAACAAGTAGTCCTCTCAATACAACGGTCTCGTCGGATCAAGAGGCGGTGTCTCATTTTGATTCTGTTATGATTGGTTCTTCCTTGATCATGGTGCTCTCGGCATGTTATGTTGTGCTCTGATTGTGGGGCTTTTGCCTTGTGCATACGAACTGCTTGATCATGGTTCTTTTGTCATGTTAATACATTCCGCACTTATCAAAGACACATTTGAGGTTTAGGATGTGGAAGCTGCTGATTACTATTTCTGGCAATTAAGAGCCTTCCTTTTCTCTTTTCAGATGGATTTCCTCCGCATGTACCTCTGGCAGTTGTGCTTTGCTTCTGATTTAATTTATCATATAAAATCATTCAGGGTTGTGCAAGGTTATCTAAATTAGTTTGCTTGTGCATTTGTTTTTTAGTAGTTGTTCTTGTTTTCCTGCTGATGGTTGTTGGTAACCAGCCAGATTTTGTGATGTATTTATTTTCAGTTATTTGAGCAATATTTGTGTTAATTTTATTTTATATTTTAAAATTTGTAAAATGATAGCTGTTCTGTTATTCCCGTGTGTTCGATATTGCAGTGTAGGGTTCTGGTGCAGATATCGTCAGTGAGCAAAGTGGATCTGCCTAGGTGGTCTGTCTGAAATTTGTTCTCTGTTGTCCTAAAATTTTGCATATGAAGATAACTATTTATTACTCTGAAAATTGTTGTTTAATTCATCGCACGTGTTTGTCTGTCACTAAAGTCTGATCTGTTGGTTTTTCGGCAGGAGGATAATCTCCTACACTGGCAGTCTGGAAGTAGCAGTTAATTCAATAAATGGACATACGTCTTAATAGCGATTCTCAATTCAGGATTGGAGTTCGCAATGCGAAAGCCCAGTTTAATTTATAGCTGTTCTGAGTGTCTCTAATCTGGCAACTGAATAGATTCATGGATGAGAAGGCTTGTGAAGAACCATCTAATTAAGCATATTAACGATAGCAAACAATTACTGAAGAAATTTGAATAATGTGGGTAACTTTACCGGTCGTAAAAAATTTACTGAAAACATCTTAAAACCAAATAAAATGCCTTGTTTATGGTGCTTTATG
Source organism: Mangifera indica (assembly GCF_011075055.1). Lineage (NCBI taxonomy): Eukaryota > Viridiplantae > Streptophyta > Magnoliopsida > Sapindales > Anacardiaceae > Mangifera > Mangifera indica. The sequence continues at coordinate 11,802,538 of NC_058155.1, forward strand.
ATGGCAATATTTTTAATTTACAAAAGGAACTTGCTAAAAGAAGAATGATTTTTGTGTTTGTAGTCAAATAAATGATACGCACGGTAAATTTTTATATAATGTTTTGGGGTATTGTGTTTGATTGGGTAGACATATAAGCTCAACTATGGTGGAGCGCTCAAACTTTATGTTTGGGAGGGTGGTGGTTCGATTCCACCTGGGTCTTCGTATCAAGTATTCGTTTTTGAGTGTCCTACATTTTTAATTTGTATGTACAAGTGTTTATTTTCTTGTTTGAATTGTAGGTAGAGAGCTGCGAAGATTTGAGGCTCGCTGTGAGAGCGTAGGTGCAGTGTGTAATTTTAGAAAGCAACTTGAGAGTCCTGGCCACGGTTCGAAACCGTTGGATCATGGTTTGAAAAAATAAGGACTCTGAACTAAAATCGTAATACGACGGTTCTGGTTTATGACCCTGATTTTGAACCGACGGTTTCGGTTCGAAAGTGATATTGAATTGTCAATTTTAATACATGATCTTGATTTAATTTTTAAATTATTAATTACAATAATTGAAATTATAAATTTGCCTACAATAATTGCAAGCAACATCAAAATTATCATCTTTCTTTTGTATTTTCTTGAAATGAATCTTGAAAATATCGGATGTAGGAATTTTTTACGAGTGTTATTCGTGTTGTTTCATCTCCATCTGTTGTTAATGTTGTTGTTGTTGTTGTTCCACCTTTTCATATTGGGTTTCATTTTCTTGTGTTGAAAAATTATCTATAAGTTGATTTTCATTCACATTTGAAATATGTGAATATTGACCAAATCTTTTATTACTGAAAGAATTTCCACAACTTGCTATTTTTTGATAATAAATAAAATTAATTATATAAATAAATTATATGATTAATTATGAAAGATAATAAATAAATAATAAATAAATTTAATTATAGAAATAAATTCTATAATTAATTATGAATTGTATAATAAAAATAGAAATTGGAATTAATAAAAAAATAAGAAAGAATTTAATTAAATTGAAAGATTGAGAGATTATTAAGAGTTGAAAGAATGAAAATGAGAGTATGAAGGATTGAGTGAGAGAGTGGAGAGATTGAAATTTGAGAGAATGAAATTTGAATGGGTATATATATAGGAAATTTTTTTCTTGAAAAACATTAAAAAATTGGGGGGTGAATTGCGATTTTAAAAATTACTGAGGCAATTTCTCTAAAAATTGTATGGGACCGATCCTTGCTATTTCTTCTTTTGCAAGCCAACGGTTCCCTGCGCAGGGAAAAGGAACCGTTGGCTGTTTAAATAAATTTAAAAAAAATTCAAAATTTTTTGGTTTAGCACAGTAAACCGTCGATTTACATGTCGGTTCATAAATCGGGTGTAAACTGATGGTTTCACGGTTCAAATTTAGATAAATCAAAATTGAACCGTTAAAATCCAGTTTCAGTTCTGAGTTTACCGGTTTCGGTTTCATTCGGGCCAGATTCAGTCTGGTTCACTGGCCAAACTGCCAGTGGCCAGGTCTATTGGGAGCTCGTGTATCAAGTTATTGCAGAAAGCAATGTGGGAGAGCTGAGATGTATTATGTTATCGTATCGTAGAAAGCAAATGCCCAGAAGGAATCGGAACTGTTGGATATTTGACCTTGACTGTCTTCGTAATTGACGTCTTTTGGGTAGTTTCTGTTTTTGAAACCTGTTTGTATAGGTTTTGATTCTGGTTATTGAATGTCAGGAAGGGGCTCGTTTTGATTTTAGTTTTGCCTTCATTTTTTCTCTTATTATCTATAAAAATATGGAACTCAAATAATTTGCAAGAGTAAATTACATTTTTCCTTCCATACCTATTAACATTTCTGATCTTTTATGGTATAAATAACTCTTCCTCTTCTAAAATCAATTTTTCTTATCGAAAAAGAATTCTGGCATACTATGAGAAATATATCTTCTTTTTTTTCTTCTTTTCAGAAATCTGACTCAAACTTCCCCTTAATTTACCTGCTTTCACTCTTTCTGTTGCGTGTGGTGTCAACCACCCTCCATGCTGTGTCCCGTTGCTATCCTTGATTGCGTTGATGACTCCATTGCTTGATTGAATTGTTGATGACTTGTTTGACTGAGAGTTAATGAAATCCAAGATCACAACGGGAGCTTGGGTTTAGAAAATTGATATTTAGAATATAAATAATCCCAAGAATTGAACTTTATCTTGACAGAAAACAAATAAAAAGAAAAGAAAAGAAAAGAAAGGAAACAAAAGTCAAATGCAACCTTAGCTTAACAGAATATTTACATGGAAATTCAAGTCATACAAGCTTAAGTATGTATAACCTTCATACGACATAAATGATGTCATCTGAAGGCTGAAGGCTGTACTTTTTCTAAAGTCTAAACCAAACACCTGATAGCAAAAATACTAAACAGAGATAAAGACACTGAAAGGTCGAAAGACCGTTAGCTACACAAGGCATCGCTCAGTCAGAATCTGCAGTCAACACGATGCATACAGTTAGCAGCATTTGGATTTTGTGGGAAGGAACTGGAGAGTGTAGCAGCTCCAGTTGAAAGGGATCACAAAAGCCGCCTTTTGAAGTTCCCAGTAGTAGCTTGGTAAGTACGAACCAGCAAGCCAATGCCTATACCAAGACCAAGACAAATGCCAAGCCCAATTCCTACTCCGACTCGCACACCAGCATTGAACCATGAGAGTTCACCATCTTCACCTTCAATGTATTCAGTTCGTCTCCAGTACATGTTGCTGTAGTCTTCATCGTTTTCTGGTTTGTAGTTACTGAAGTCAGGTACCTGCAGATCCAAGTTCCCCATACGTATAAACAAATACATCATAGGAATGGCAGTTTGATTATGAATAAAAGATTATAACAGCATCTAGGCTCCAAAATTAGTCAGCTATTATAAGAACAAAAGAAATGCAAATCAAAGATGAAAAAAAAGGCAAATTTATACTCAAGGTTGGGTATGAAGCTAATCATCTCTAGATGATTGAAGCATTTGGAAGAGTTACAAGTATTATAGTGGTTATTGTTTTCTAAGCACGTTTTATAATCAGAAAAAAATTAGAGCAACAAGATGATGCAACAAGTTGTCAAAATCAGCAATGAAATCTTTAGCAAGAGATCTAGGTATCAGTGCATGAAATCTTAGCTGATCCCTCTCGATTCCTTAATCCTAAAGACAGCAGTGATAAAACATTTGGGAGAGTGCAAGATTGCTACACTTAATTATAAGGTGGCTTTCGGAGGTTTGGCAGCTGGTTGACTATGAAAGGAAAACTTCAAAACTATCATTATAGAAGTCATTCTAGCTAAGTACATTCTCTTTAAGCTGTCAATTGAGAGGAACAGTCATGACTAAGGAACAAATGCTGCTGAATAGAAACTGCATGTTAAGCAGCATATGGATGCCGATATAAGATTCTGCTGTGAATTGAAACTGCATTGCAATCAGAAATCTGTAAGAAAGAACTTGTTAAGGAGAAGTGGAAAGGAGTCAGACTGAACGTCTGTCATTGAATTATTAGCAGTTTGAAGGGGCTCTGTATATGAAAGTAATTTACATGAAGTAATAAGAAACCTAGAATTCCATGAGATTATGCATCAGCAGCATCTGCCAAACTCTCAAAATTTGATCTCCCCACATTGAATGAATCAATGAAAAAATGTGCCACATATTTCCCATTGAAGTCAATGGCATACACTGAGGCACATAAAAAAGAAAGCAACAAAACACACGTACTTTTCAAGACTGGTTTACATACTGTCATTAATAAGACCATAAATTGGATGTGTTTGATAAACAATAATCGGCTTGATGCAAGCTTTGTGAACCCATAGTGCAGGACCTTGATAGAATAAATCAAATTCAAAATATTTTCAGTAAGGCGAAAACAAACAAGATAATGCCTAGGAAAAGCTTAACACATAGTGAGCCTCACATGACTTTGGGTATAAGACTGCAGGTCAGGTTTTGGAAGAACAAGGATATTGACAATAAAGTTACGTAAAGGAAACGGACAATTTATTAGAATCCCATCAATTGAAAATTGTGCCCCGCCCATACCACTGTCACATTTAGGATAAGATTCAACTTTCCAGCCTAAGCATCAATGCCAAATGGGACTTCTTCCTATGTAATGTTTCAATTCAAGACAAGAAGCATACAGACAGCCATCTGAATTGCCAAAGTTTTGATTCCAATATCACATATCTATACTCTGCTGATTTTTTCTCTAATGAACATGCCCAATGCACACAATTATAGTGCAGCACTTATCTGTAAACAGAATATCATAAATCAGAGTTTTAGTAAATGTTACCTGTAAATCAAGTCCAGCTGATGGATTTTTGTTACTTACAGTCATCTCATACTCCGGGATTGCGTCCAACATGCCTTTCCTGTTATGCTTCTTTCGAAGATTCAGCTGCAAAGTCTTGGTTAAGATGATCGGTGTCCCTGAGTAGCAACCAGCAACATAAACCTCAATGGTGGGCAAAGGGGATTCAGGACCTGTGACATGTTTTCCCTTCAAAAGGCCAGTGCCAGCAGTGATCTCAGATGCACAATTCATGCTCCAACGCTTAGCATTGCTCTTTGATTCTCCTATGAAGCCATTACTATTAGACATCTCAAGAAGCCCAGATAAAATGAGATCTTCTTTATCAAACACCTCAAATTTCAAACTTCCCGACAACCGAATACTATCTGTGCTAACAAATGTGGCTTCTTCAGACTTCTTGTCTACCCTATCTCTTCTCAGAAGTGAAGAGATACCATGGGAGTATATGCTACTTCTAGCACCATTAACTTCTAATAAAGTGTCAGGGCCCAAAGGGATATGACTGAGAGTGAGAAATTCAGGGGCTAAATCATCAACCTGAACATTGCTGACCCTCACATAAAAAACTCTCAAATCAAACAAAGATGACGATAATTTGATAGAAGGTTGAAATGGAGAGTATTTAATAATTTGAAGGCCGGGATCAGCTGCTTCACCATTGCTTCGTGTTTCACAATGATTCTCCATGATTCATGAGCTTATTCCTCACTGAAAACCTCCCATATTGATTGACATGATGACATGGTAAATCCAATACGAGTTGTAAAAATCAAAGGACCTAGAAAACCTGTTTCAAAATCAAACAAAAAAACCCAAGCGGTCAAGTCGAATCCTTACAAGTGGTGAGAAAGAAAGAAAATAGGTCGTCAGTTAGTCTATTAGTGAAAACTGATATTTAGGAACAGAAACGCTGTAAATAAGGCTAAAGAGAAGAAGAAATCATAACAGAACAAAAGGCCAAAATAACCATCTAACCAACTAAACTTGGAAAAGTATATACACTCTGTATATTATCCATCCTCATTAATAGCTCTGATTCAGACTTAAGAGCGATTCTATCTAAACGATGAAGAACAAGAATCAAGTAATGATTCAGTTCCTCTTTACACAAAATTTGCCATAAATAAGCAACAAAACCCGCTAAAACTTACAAATGGAGCTGAAGAACAATCTTTGTTCAAGAATCTCAATCCACGCTTCAGAAATCCAAAAGAAAACTTCAAAAAAATTTAAAAAAAAAAGCTTTCAGAACCATCAAGGAAGAACAGAAGTTCGACAACAATAACACTCTCTCCCTCTAGAAAAATAGAGAACTTTAAAAATAATCCGATTTAAATTCGTCAACCCAAAATTAAATACCACTTTAGCAATTTGGCTTGGAAGATCAAATGCAAATTAAATACCACTTGGCAAATCGCTTTCTAGCTTTAAGCTTAATGCGTTTGTCCTTTCAAGCCAAATTCTGTGGCCAGCAATATGAGAAAATGAAAAATCTATTCATTAATTATTTTTCATAGAACTGAAAATCTCCAAAGACATAAAATTGAGTGATGGGACACATGGCATTTTAAATTGTGAAATAATATAGAATAGAAGTATGTATGGAGGAAATGGCCTCTCTGACTTTTATTCATGTCATCTATGATCTTATCCGATTACGAACCTGGAATTCACAATCATGAGGCTGCTGTCACTTTGAAAGAGATGTTCATTTTCATCCGTTTCGTGAAGGTAACGGCTCCATTTCCATGATAGTTACCTGTTCATCTGGTATTTTTGGGCTCATCAGGCCCACTGGACCTCAAGAATCCGCAATATTTTCTTCTTTAAAATTAAGTTTTGAGTCAAATTGAACTGATTTAACAAGGTTTGGATTTGTTTAAACCAAATTTACCTGAGTTTGAGTTGAGAAATACAATTTGCTTTTAAAATCAAATTGAACTAGAAGAAAAGAGAATTCGGTTTGGTTTAGCTTATAGGCCTGGCAATAGCTTGATTGTGTTCGATTTTGATTTACGATTTGATCCAAATTATATTAAATAATTATCAATCGTTTTGTCTGTTGTTGAATAAAATAAAATAATTTTGGATTTAATTTTAATAAACTTGAATTTAAATATTTAAATTCAATTAATTTATAAAAAATATGTTTAATTATTAAATTTGAATTAAATTTATTCAACTAGAGTTTGAATAACTCTGATCGAATACAATCCTAATCACTAGAAGCGGAGGACATTTCTTGTTAAAGTCATTACGTGGTGGATTAGTAAAGTAAAATCATGTTTAAGTTTGTTAATGTTTTTGCCAATTAGTATTATTATTATAAAATGTTATCCTTATTTGTCTCCATGCAAGGTCTGCTGATGCAACAGGCTTTTGTTGGAAGCTCTTTATATTTTGAACAAAAAGTACGTACATATATATTAAATATCCCAAACTGTGGGCTGTAAGAAACCACTTCTTTGCAGAAATTCTATGAACTCCGTTGGAATCCAAAGCCCCATTGTAACAGTATCCCAAATTCACGACATCCTCCCAACAATAATATATAAAAAAAAAAAATATTATTATATAATTATATATTATTTTATTCTTAATTTTTAATTATATAATAATATATTATTATTTATATAATTACTATTTAAAATTAATAAACATGATAAAAATTTAAACCAATAACCTTTATGTACATAAATGTGCCTAGTATATCTTCCAAAAAGAAACTGGAAGGTAATCCAGTAATATTAAAAATTAAATCTACGAAGCACGTTGTCCTTGAATTATTTGGACAAAGATCTAGACCAGACACAAGTGGGCAGGGCCGTCGACTTCCACATTCTAGGATCTGAGTCACAAATGACAGAACAACACCCACTGTTCACATTTACAACAATATTCACTTCTGTATAAACCAAGTCTATCCGGTTGAACTAGCTCGAATTCAACCTGAAGATTATATCATTTATCTGAGTTTAAGTCGAAACTCGATTCAGATAAATTCAATCCTCACTTACAAGTCTTAACCATGGTTAAAATTGGGCTTATTATGTCTGTTCACGCAAGCAAGCTTTCGTCCTCATTTTACCTCCAACTTGTCTATTGACTCTATTCTTCTGCAAGAGCAGGGATAATTGACAAAAGAAAAGGAAAGATAATATTAGTGGCTCATGGCTTTTAAGCATTGTTTATTGTTTTCAATATAGAGGAGGCCCCTCTTGGTTTTCAATTGGGTCATATCGAGTGAGAGGCATATCATATTCACACGCTTATTACAAACACACAAGACTATTAATCCGTTTCTAGAATCTGGATATCAGTCAAATATATCAGTCCGGTTGCTTTGGGATCTTAGAGAGAGACAAAGAGAGCTGAGCGTTTGTGGGGAAGGCCAGGGATGTAGAAAGAACATCAAAAGTTGCCAAAAGGTTCTATTTTGGTTATGAGTTTAGGGGCTTATAAGATAGTCAAGTTTTTGGTGAATGGTTATTGATGGATAAAGAAACATATTGATGGGGAAAAAGAAGTCAAGGAAAACCAAGGAGCTTTCGGTAGCCATAGCTGAAGCCTCATCAACAGGAGAAGAAGCCCAGCAGCAGGTACAGTCTCAGACTCCTAAGAAGAGAGGCAGACCTCGAAAGATAGTTGAGAAGATTGAAAGCGATGAGATTGATATTGAAGAACAAACTGGAAAGGAAGCACCAGCGGCGGATGAGAGTCGATCAAAGAAAGTTAAAAAGAGTGAAGAAGAGCAAAAACAAGAGGTGAAGGCAGAGCCATCATCGGCTTCTGTGGGAGAGGATCAGTCTTCAGAGAGAGAGCCTTCAAGAAGCAGCAGCAGAGCTAGGAGAAAAAGCAAACCCAGAAAGAGCAGTTAAATTTGATGTTAATTTTAAATGTTTCTTGAGTCTTTTCATTTTTCTATATTTATCTTGAAATCATTCCTTGATTTCTCCATGAAACGAAAAAGAGAAAGAATAATAAAGGAAGTTCAGTTTTGTGTTTGATTGCAATGATTGTGTTCATCATCTGGTTTACTGGTTTCTAACATGGCAATAAAATGGAGAAGATATTGATTTGAAGGTTGTTAACATTTGAGAAACTTGAAAGAGTGAGTGTGAGAGAAGAAGATGAAGATGAGGCATGTAGATGTTGATGAAAGAGTTGATCTCTGGAGAGTATTTTGGTGGAATTGAGTAAGGCTGAGAGATTGAAATCTAAATGTGAAGAAGACCAATCTGAATGGTAATTGTTGTAGCCAGTCCGCTGCCACTGACAGTGCCAACTCTGTGCTATTTACCAGCTGACGATGTTTTATGATTACCAGTTCTGTGCTGTTTGTCACGGCCATACATATTTGACACTCTTGCTTTGCCTTGTCTTGGAACTTACCTCAACCCTAAACCTTAATTCAAATTGCCACTACTCTAAACCAGCATTGCACCACCTCAGATCGGCTACTTGGTGCATTACTATTAAGGCCAAAAGATTTGTTCCCATCCAAGGCTAAATCTTAAATTCATACCTTTTAATTTTTAAAAATTTAAAATCTTATTAAAAATCTTAATTAAAGTTAAGATAAAATTATTATTTAATAAAAAAATTTTAAAAATTAAAATTTTATTGATTTTTTTAAAATTAAAAAATCTAACAATTTTTTTATTAAAAATTTAAAAAATATAATTTTTTTTTTTAAATTTTGAAACTGTAATTCAAAATAGTAAATTTTATTGTTTTTTTATCGCGTTGACTCTTTCTAATCTTATTTTTCACTTTTAATTAAACCCCACCTCTGATGAAAATAAAATCATTTTTATTAAAATCTTTTCATGGCAAATAAAGACGAGTTTCTCTTTATTCGGTTATCATAAGGCCAAACGACTATTTCCTATCCAAGGTATGCTGTAATGACAAGTTTTCACCCTTTAACTATGGAAACACCAAACACTCACCCATGACTAGTTAAATTTAACAAAACCCTAACGGTGGTAAGGATAAAATCGTCATTTTCTCTATAATATTAAAAATAAACTAAAATAGAATCTAATTTTGCCCCCCTAAACTTTAAAAACTAAAATTTTTCCCCAGCCTAAGTTTTAAAAAATCGTAGTTTCACCCTAGGGTTTCGTTTTAAAATCTCCAGCTCCATTGTCGACGACCTCTCCCTCCCAAAGCATCTTCTCCTTCCGACGATCTTTTTCCTCCCATTTGGACACCCTATCGACGTCGAAGAAGCCGTGGAAGACGAAGAACTTCGTCGGGGAAGACGAAGTTCTTCGTCTTCCCAGTCGTCGTCGTCTGGGAAGATGATCGTCTTCCCAGACGACGACGAGCGAGTCGTCTTCATCTGGGAAGACGATTTCTCTTCCCAGACGACGTATCTCTGCGCCGAATGGGTTGGGGTGGAGTTGAGGGGGCTCGTCGGTGGAAGAGAAACCGTCGGGAGGGGAAAACGGCCAGTGATGGCATCGAAGAAGGTGAAAGGGTTTAGAAATAAACCCTAGGGGGAGAAATGCGATCTTTTCAAACTTAGCTTAGAGAAAAAATATTAGTTTTTAAACTTTTAGGAGGAAAAATGAGATTAAATTTACCACTGTTAGAGTTTTGTTAAATTTAACCGATCATAGGTGGGTATTTGATATTTTTATAGTTAAAGAATGAAAATTTATCATTACAACATACTTGGGGGGAAATAGTCGTTTGGCCTTATTATAATTCTAAAGCAGCACTGCACCACCACTGATCGGCTACTTGGTGCCGTTACTATTAATCATAATAGAAATAATGTAATGTTGGTTCATAGGTGGTTTCTAGGACATGATAAAAAGGGAGCGTGAGGAGCACGTGTTTGATGAGAGGTTGAAGAAAGATATACTTTTGACTCTTTTCAATTCTATCCCCAGTCCCCACACACTATGAATCTTTCCACGCGCTTTACTGTTTTATTGGGCTTCCCTCACGTTACGTTAAAAACCCATTTCTACAAATTCCTAGAAAACACAAATTAGTCTGCCATTTTTTCACTTGAGGAAGAAACCACTCAAAGTTTGGCTCAAAAACTTGTGGACTCTCGACATCAAAATTACCCCTACCCGATACAGTATTTAAAAAAAAAAAAATTATCATATATCTTTAAATATTTTATTTTTTAATATTATTATATTATTTTAAATTAAAAAACTTTTAAAAAAATATATTTAAAAAAAGAAAAAAAAGTTATTAATCAGACGAGTTTTAATATTAACATCAATCTCAAACAAATTAAAGTTTGATAAAAACATATTTTTTAATTCAAACTCAATTCATTAAAATCAAACACTAAACTAAACCCATGAATTAGTTCAATTCAAATTTACTCTTACATTATAGACTTACTGGTAAGAATTATCAAATAGAAAGCTAAAATTTCCCCTTAGCTAGTAACTCATTCTCAACATTGAGACAAAGATGTTAAAAGGGGACAAATGATAAAAGATAAAACACAAATAAAAATGACGAAACAATGACGAAGGTACAAATAAAGCACAAAGCCAAAATGGTGAGTGGTAGGGATTCATAAAATTGTAAAGTGTGAAACTGAAAGTGATGTAGCAGACAAAGGCATTTCTTGATTTAAAAAGAAAAAAAAAAAAGAATGACCTTATTAAATCCGTGACAGTGATACTTAGAAGATTGTGGCAAGTGTGTATGAGTGAGGGCCAGTTCCCATTGGGAAAGTGACAGCCATCTGACGAAGAGCATTCCAATTAAGTGTGAAAATGGTTAACGCAACGGCTTGAAACAAAATATCTAATTTTCAAACAAGAAACTGTAACAAGTAAATGACTTTGAGGGAAGCAACATGCCAGAAAAGATCAAGAAATTGTAAAGTTTCTCATACCACTAGGCTGTATGGTCAATTAGCTAATATACCCAATTGAATTTTCCCACGTTTAGTACAACAGTAATAAGACATCCCAATTAAATTTGAGTCAAACTCAAATAAATTCAACATAAGAGAAGTCGGGCTTAAATTTATTGTCTGCAAATCCATCTTTCCATGGCAAGACTCACCATTCCACAGCATCCTCAAATCAAAGTTGCCATTCCCCACTTGATCAATCCTTTTCAAGACCCTAACAAACAACAACGCTTTTACTCCAATTCCGAAAAACAGCGTCCAATTCACCACCATCCACGTCACCCTCAACAACCCGTAATATCTCAGCCGAACCCAATTTTTCCGATACATCTTTCGCCACCAAATTGAACGTTTTTTCATAAGCTTTACTTCCAACGCCAAAAACCGCAAACTTACATTGCGAGAGCAGCAAAGATTCCACTCAAAAGTCATTTGCGCATTAAGCCAGCCAGTTGGTGAAAAACTTAGCTGCTTCCGGAGGCTTTCCGTCTTCCCAAGTTGAAGCAATAATTATTGCCAGGGTTTCCTTGGGTAAGTCTTCGGGTTCGTAGTCCTGTGGATCGACGAGGTCGAATGGGATGTTCTGAGAGGTTAGGAGAGAGTGTAGAAGCCGAGCTAGGGTTCTCGACGTGCCAGTTTGTGAAACGAAAAAGAGTTTTCCCTTTCTACGGCTGTGCTTTTTGAGGTTTAAAGAACGATTGAGAAGTCTGTTAAGGCGACAAGATTGTAGACGAAATAGAAGGTGGTGGCAGATAGGAAAGCCAAGAGCGTGAGGCGACTACGTATCGAGGAAGCGGACATGTTGGAGACTTCGCAGTTTGATCTTGGGGTTTTAGGAAATGCCATTTATGAAGCAGCAGTTATTTCTAAAGCTTTGCATTAAAATGAGCAAATTCCGAATTTACAGTATTCTTCTACAACAAATGAACTGAAAATTTCATTTTCATTTTGATCACATCTGACTAGAAAAGCACCCTCTTCTACATCAGAACACCGTTATCCATTTGCTGGATTCTACCTAATTTTCAAGGTATATCAGAGGCCTCTATAACTATATTACATGGTTTTGTATCCTTATCATATCAAGACTAAGCATGAGAAACCCCAAAAATTCACCTATCATTTAACAGGTCTCCTTTCTGAGACATGATGCGTTGGGGCTAGACATTGAGAGAGTTGGAGTGGGAGCAGGGGCCACCAAGGAAGGAGAGACTGGGGAGTACTGAGTGACAGTGAAACCTGAGGGTGTTGGTGATGTTGGGGTGGAGTTCCAAACGGCAGAGGAGCCACTGAGAGATGCTGGTGATGTATCTGAACCTGGAACCTTTTCTTGAGCCGCATGCATGTTAACTTTTATCCTGCATATACAAGAGCCACCAGGTTAGTGGGTTCATGAGAGACGTTCCTGCAGGATTCAATTGCTTTTTTAAGGTTCTGTCATCCTGCTTGGCAATAGGATGGATGAAACCTTGCCATGTCATGCTTGCAAGAAAGACTCAAACTAAACTTGTAACAGAAGAAAGCTCCTCGGTGAATCAGCACCAGCAGGCTACACATATAACAATATACTGCAGTAGAGCCAGATGGAGATGGAGATTGGGGAATAATACTTTACCGGTTGTAGATATTGATGTACTCGTTGGTTTCATCAAGTATCTCCACCTGAAATATAAGCAAACCTTTCAATGCAGTTATAGTCAATTATTCCAACATGTTTCAGGTAAGCTACTTATTCAAATCATCATTCATAAAAATGTAGAACTCAAGTACACTGCCTAAGCACGTTTCTTCTAGTAAATTGGAAGCAACAGTTCCCTGCTAGGAGTCCAGTATCTCAGGGAAGAGGTGTAATATCATCATTATTTACACATTCCTATTGTTATGGTCTTCCCATAAACCCCCACTTGAGCACATGGCCATAATGAATTTCAGTGCTAGATTTACCTGAAGAAGTTCTTCAATGACATCCTCCATGGTAATAACACCAACAACCTCCTCATTAGATGGGAACTCTGGAATAGGAGCATTCACAATGTCCAGAATGCTATATGAACAACCTCTATGTCGCTTCTTTAAGGCAGGAGTAGCTGGTGGACTTTTCTTCATTGATGCCAATTCATTTACCAAGTTTTGGGCAGCAGCACTATCCTCATTGCCAACTGAGAATTTAACCACAGGCCAGTTATATTTAGTTTGAAGAAACAGATGTGGCAACCTAGGGTACCAAGAATGGTAAAGCAATCTTGCACTAGCAATTATTTAATGGAAACTCATAATGAAAGCAACAATATCAGAAGTAAGAACATTGAAATTGACAGAGGCCTTTCTTACAGGCACAATAAATGTGCAATGTATACATGCTACCCATACACACTCACCCTTTTTCATTGATTTCTCAGGTTGTCCTCTTGACTTCTTAAAGCTATCCTTAAACTGTTCACCTTCTTTTTTCTCGTTTAAATCTTTGTATACAACAGCAATGTGGCTGTGACCCTTCTGAAATTTTTTTAGAATATCATAAAGAGGCATATCTGCAGACACCCTGTAGGTTGAGTGGAAGAGAGAAACAGTAACACTTAGCTTTATACATATAATTCTTGTCAAGAGAAAAAAAAATTCCCATACCTAGGTATTTTTCCTATCATCAATTTTCTCAGAGAAACCCCATCTCTGTGATCAACTGTTAAGAGATTTTCAACCTGCCCCCATTACAGATGAAACCAGTAAGCTCAACTAAATATCAGGAAGAAAGAAATCATAAGCTCTAAATCATTTAAATCAAAATGGCATAACATAAAAGGAATGTTTGAGATTTGATTAGAGTTATAAAGAATCTTGATTGATGGAAAACTCGAAAAACATGAAGTATCCTCACCTTCAACAATCAACAAAACTATTGTCTCATAAATAAGAAGAAAGGAAATTACCAGAACAAGGCCTATAATGTTAGTTGGACTTCCAAAGTAAACTGGCACTCTACTGTGACCCATGGTCATTACAGCATTCAGTGTATCCCTCCATTAGAATGACAGAGAATTAGAACTTATGAAGAACACATAAAACATTCAGAGAGAATGAACAAGAACCCCAAAACCCACAAATTAATCGTTGCATCCACATCAAGAGAAAAAGCCTTCGATATGGGAGTCATGGCATCTTTTGCTGTCTTTTCAGTCAATTCAAGAGCTCCAGCAATGATAGTAGTCTCATAACGAGTTAGATCTCCACCTTTCCCGGCCTAAAGAACGAAGTGTTCATATGCAATGATTCATCAGAAAATTTGGCGAAGGTAGTTTGATCTGAATATGCCCAAGAAAAACTATATGTGAAATTCATCAGAAAACCGGGTACGTTAAAACGGTTACCTCATTGCTATGAAATTTCATGAAAGTTTTTAGCTCCGCCCTCCGTAAAAGGACCGGATGGCCTTTACCCAACATCCAATCCAAAACCTGCAACTTATACAAGCATGAACAAGAGGAAAACAACCTCTCAAAACAGAAAATTTTATGTTAAGAACCGATCATACCTTACTGATTGGATAAGACACAGGGAAGAACAGCCAAAGAAGAACACGGACCACTGGTGCCATTGTTGCTCCAACAGTCAAGCCATAACGAGTGCAGACTGCTTGTGGCAATATCTATTTACCCAGAAATACAAGCATAGATAGATTAAATGACTTGGTGAGGAGACACTTTTTCACAGAAATAATGCTTAATAGGTGTAAGAATTAATAACCTCTGCAAACAAGAGAATCAGAGTCACAGATATTAATATTGCAGCCCATGGAGGCACAAGCTTGTACAAGAATATGGGAAGAGCCTATTTGAAGAAAGGGAAAACAAGAGTGAGGAAAACTAGCAACATTTATCTCATAGAACTCATATAGAACCACGTAATTTACCTCCATGGCTAGAGAGTTTCCAATTAAAAGAGTACATAGCAGAAGATGCTGGTTTTTCACCACAGGAAATATTTTGCCTGCAAAAAACAAAAAGGGAACAGAATCAGCAGATCCCTTCATGAGTTACTTTTTCAGAAGTTAGAACCCAGTTACACAAGATAATCCAAACTAAACTCAGAGAGTCAACTTAGTACCCCACTTTACAACTCCACATGAAAACCAAGTAGAAAAAATTGAATAAACTTCCAAATTGAGTTTGAGTTTCATGACCAGGATAAAAATTGAAGGTAAGAGAAAGAAAGAGAGTACCAGCATGAATGCGATCCTGAGGAAGGCCGGACTTGATGAGAACTTCAAGGTCGACGAGGTCTAAAGACATTAAAGCTAGTGTTAGGCCAGCCATCACGCCAGCAAAGATAACCAGGCCGATTATAGCCAACACATAAACCGAAAACATCATCCCACAGCACGCCACTTCCAACGCCATAACTCTTCTCTCTCCTGTCTCAGATATGTATAATGAGACTACCTAGAATTAAATATATTGATACAGAAAATGAGTAACTGTGGAAACTCAAAAAAGAAGAAAATCATTACAACATAATCTTGGCGTTTCAACATCTTCATTCAAGTGTCGTGGTACAAAGTTCACGTCATTTTCAGATACAAATTGGAATCAATTCAGCCCAACATGTTCTTTACAAAAAGGGTGGACCTATTTTTTTATCAGAACCATTTTTTCCCACTTGATCAGGTATATACTGATCTCCAAACCATGATCTTTCGATACCTATTTCTCATACCAACATTCTGAAACTGTAAGTATCAATGAATCTGGTACTCTGATTATCTGGTTTTTTCAATCCTTCTCAAGGAACGTGTGCACGGGTGTAATGCTGAAGCATCTTAGGTCGTACTATTTGCTACACTTTGTTTCATTATAACAGTTAATGTCTGGCTTTCTTCTGTATCTGCAGTTGAATTAAATTTTATGGACGAAAGATGGCTTTGTCGCAATTGGATGTTTAACTTGGGTGTTTGTTGACTGGTGGCAGTCACCTTTCTCTCCTTGTTCTAAATGACGACTCTAAACCTAAAAGGCTAACACTGAACGCTGACCAGCCCAGGCTCCAGTCAGTTCAGAACGATGCATGCAGCAGCAACATGGAATATAGCTTCTACTGAAATATCAAATCTTTTGAGCCAAATGCTATCACCCGGACTTTGATGAACTGACAATTTCTCACCCATTAAGTCTGGTACCCAATTGGCAATTCAAAACTGGCTAAAAAGTTTTGGCATGAGTTCAGATATAAAAGCAATAAGGGAGTTTGGCTTGGGAATGAAACTGTGGAAAACTGTGATCCTCACCTTGTCACTCAAGCATCTTCAGTAAGTACATTTTTCAGAGTTGTTTAGGTGTTTGTCATGCTTGCTTTGCGGAACCACTTGGAATCCAAATCCCTTTCTTTGCAAAACTTATGGCTATTGTGCTTGCTATTAACTATACACAAGGTGATGGAATTAAAGGCCTTCTACTTCGATTTCCAAAAAATCTGTACGTACCTTCCATTGTTCACATATTCTACTGTAATTGATCTCACCACTTGAGACCCGTCATTTCCGCCAATTGGCCCATTAAAACCCACCCCGGCCCAACATACATTAAGTTGGGTCCCCATATTAATGCAAACTCAATGTTGTTATTTCTACCCAGAATTCTGAATATCAAAGGAATCTCTAACCATTGATCCAAAACCTGGTTGGTCGAATCATTAGGGGCCAAAGGACCATTTTCCACCCAAATTTTATCCTCATCTCCAAAATGTATTAGCAATAGATGAAAAATTTAAATACTTATTCATAGACTAAATTATGTTATAATTTTCTGTTAGAGATGAAGATAAAATCATCATTTTACTCTTAAACCCTAAAAATTTATATCATTTTCTCTGTTTAGTTTAAAAAACTAACAATCTTCTCTATTATTAAACTGTAAAAAACTATATTTTCCCCCAAGAGTAATTTCTTCTATCTCCGATAACTAGTTGTTGTTTTAGTCGTCAGCCAGCCTTCCCACCATCTTCTTCTCCCTTGGTTGAAGTTCCCACCTAATCAATTTGTCTTCATCTCTTCATAGAATAAAGACAGTTGGTTTTCGTTTAACGAAATTTGTGTAGTGAACATCGACAGTTAGAGAAGAAGATGGTGAAAACGTTGGTCAACAGTGAGAATGACATCTGATTGTCGGAGATGGAAGAAAAAACTCTAGAGGAAAAATGTTGTTTTTCAAAGTTCAACTTAGGGGGTAAATCGTAAGTTTTTAAATTAGGGGGAAATGATAGAAATGTTTAAGACTTTAGAGTTTTATAATAAAATAACGATTTTACTCTTCACTTTAACATAAATTATTTATAGGTGAATATTTAGATTTTTCAATTGGCGTGGATATGCTTTTAAATTTTAACTAAAATTTGGATGAGAAATAGCATTTTGCCCATCATTGGGTCATGTTTAAATTGTATTAGTTCAAATTTTGGATCCAACACTTTCAAGTCTAACTCGTTTTGAAATAGTATTTTACTGAATTTTTCCGACCTTAATTTAAACTGAAATATTTTTCAAATTTATCTAAACCCGACCAAATTATCCTAACTGAGAATTTCAAGAGCTGGAATTTGGAAGACTTTGACACTTTGTGCATTCATTTGCAAATAAAGTAGGCGGATATATCCATCCAACTAGACCCACCCAATTCCGAACGTCCAATGGAACAGATGCTCTGCACATTCTTCTGAATCTTTCAAAGAGTCTATATACTTATATTCACCTTTGCTTCAGCAGGCAGAGGAATGATCTGGGGTAGAAGAGAATTAATGATGAGCTCATTTGTCCGAGCCAGAATTCCAACCATGGCTTTTCATCTGAAATTTGGATGCGTGTCCAGTGTCCACCATTAACACTTATGTGCTTGCTTCACCTAGTTGAGAATTTATACTAGTGGAGTTGTTGCATCCAACCTCCAAAGGCAGTAGAACAGGATGCCTTTTTTTACACCATTCCCTATCTTTATTCGTCTTCTTGATTAATCACTTTAACATCTAGGAACAAAATAATACACTACTTGTGCATCCTATTTCCTTACAGTATGTGGAACTATATTTAAACAGGAAATGGCTCGATCTCGACTGAAAACCAAAAAATTTAGTTTAAGTTGAAGATAAAATCATTAGAGTTGTTGTTGATAAGTATTAAAAAAAAAAAAAGTTTGATAAAACTAAAAAAAATTGATAAAAAATAAATTATTAGAGAACAATAAAAATAATCAAATAAATATAAAATTATTAAAAAAATGAATATATTATTTAAGATAAAGAGTGTCATTGAAAGAGGATTTAAGGTAGCTTAACTAATATTCAAACTAAGTTAATTTAATTCAACTTAAAGGAAAATTGCGATGGAAAGGAATTCTTTGTGGTTGTCTGAGCCAGCATTCCATTCCACCAAACAACAATGACCTAACGCTAAACGATCATGAAAAAAGTAAAGTGGATGGTGAAGCTTTATTATTTGGAGTAAAATGACTTTACATTTACTGTGTCACTTGACTCATGGTACAGGGCTTGAGAAAGAGGAAATTCTAGGGAATTACGTCAACTTTCCCACTTTTTCCGGACTGACGTTCAAAAACCAAGTCACAAAAACAGCAACATTACATCACCCAACTTGACCTCTTTGAAAATGACAGATTGTCTTCTTCTTTATCTGTTACATTCACTTACGTAAGCATGTAGTAGTTTTTGAAAACAAACTGGGTGATGTTCCTAAAACGACAACTGAGAACACTTAATGAAGAGGGTTCTTCTGTGAAAGGAAATGAGTTCAAAACCGGTAAACAGTCCGGTTCAGGTAAAATAAGACAAAAGGAGGAGAGAAAAAGTAACTTAATAATTTGATTCTGATAAGATTTTTAATCCGTTCAAATGAGTTATAACAATTTATTATTTATGTGAATTAAATTTGAATCGATTTATATTTAATATTAATTAAATTTAAATTTATAAATAATATTATTAAAATATAAATAAATATATAATTTATTAAATTAGTGATTAAATTTAATTAAAAATATAAATATTATATTATTATATAATTTAATAATTTTGTAAATGTATACCCCATCCTAATGATTTGTGGTCATACAATCCCCCTCTCTCATATATATATATATATATATATATATATATATATATATATATATATATATATATATATATATATATATATATATATATATATATAAAATCCTGAGCTGTGAGCTCGGTAACTCAGCAATCGGTCTCAGAACGAGGTGTGTCTCAACTCTTTTCACAGAGACTCAAAGTTCGACGTGGCACGGCATCTTGGCATAATCTAGTCTCCAACCACACCACTTTCGCCCTCCCCCAACTTTCTCTTCCACCACACCATATTCAAGCTCTCAACGTTTCTTTTCACCTGTTTATTCTTTTGGAACTTCAAGTTAAAACGAACCTTTTTAGGCATTAAATTCCATTCTTATCTTCTGGATATGGATAGTCCAATTCAGGCAACTGGCTTTTTAAGTTTATATAATTGTGGTTATTAAATACATGTCTTCTCCTCTTTCAGCTACATTGCCAAGTTGTAATCGCACATTTTTTCTGGTATCTGATTCTTGTCTTTTATCTTCTCCACTTACTAATCCCCAGAGATGCTTATGTAATCCCACGATGCGAATTCCTAAGAACCCTGTTCATTTTTGCCTTTCTCTCTTCTGTCTTTCTCCTTTCTTTTCAAGTTTTCCATTTCAACCCACCTTTTTCGGCTCTAAAATAGCTTTTCATAAACCCGGTTAGTACTTTTTTCACTCTTGCCTTTTATTTCTTTAGTTGTTTTTTTTTTCTTTTTGGTTTTAGCTTAAAATTTGCTACTCCATAAACGTGCATTGTTTTACTGTTTGTTTTTCTCTGTAGTTCTCTTTTGTTTATTTTCTTGTTTGTTACTTTGTGAAAGTGTATCTCTTTGCTAGGAAAATGTTTTCAGGGGTGAAATTTTTATGCGGGTTAGGCTAGTAATAATAGGCTATAGGTTGTTTCGGGAGCAAGAAGCTGTGGTTTAATTGAAAATTGAATTTTTAGGTGTTTCTTGGAGCATATCTTGGAAGATTCTTAGGCTCGGAACATAGCGTGGTGTACTCTGTGCTCTTTCGTTGATCCTCAGGTAAGATGTTTGTAGGAATATAACTATTCTTTTGTTTTTTTCCTATCATCAATAAGAAAGGAACTATAAACAGAATGAATACTGGTCATTTCACCTTAAGTATAACTTGATCAAGCTCAAATTTAAGTTGAGCTATCTTACTTAGGTACAACTGTTGTTTGATTTTTTGGTGAAATGAGTGAAAAATTGTTGATCTTATGAATATATTGCAATGGTTAATTGCATGCACTTTGCCGAGAGTGTAACAATTGTTACATGTGAACGTTTGAAGGGGCATGAGCTAGGAGTGGTTGATGCAAATGACATAACCCTGTCTTGTTTGTTTCGTAACAGCTGAAGAGAGAAAGTTATAAATTAACTTATTTGGAATTATGGAATTTTGTCAATTCCGTGCGTAGCACTTGGAATTACATTTGTATCTTTAGTTATTAGCTTTAAGTTGTCGTTTTTGTCATGACATTGTTACCTGACTTTTTGGAAATTTTAGGCACTGGATTCATGAATGCATGAATGCCAATCAAAGTCTGTTGTACGCATATCTGGACTTTGTGCTGTCTTAATTTAATGCTATTCTTTATTTGCAATTCAACTTTAAAGCTAATAGTTTTTGTTGTCAAATGAATCAGGAAGCAATCAGTTGCACACTTGCTATTCGATGGAGAAGGATAATGGAACTGGTATAGGTGACAAAACATCACATTTTCAGCCCATGACGCATATGGAAGGCAGTCAAGAACCATGTGTGTGGTCATCTCCAGGAGGAGGACATAAGATTGATATAGGAAAACAAATATTTTGCAACAGATCATTGAATATGAAGAACATTGTTGCTGTTGGCTTTGATATGGATTACACACTTGCACAATACAAGCCTGAAACTTTTGAAACCCTTGCATACGATGGAACAATCAGGAAATTGGTTTATGATTTGGGATATCCTGAGGAGGTTTGTCTATTTAATACTCAATGCATGTATTGTGGATAATATAAGTTAAATCAAGGCATATATATGTGTTTAAGTTTATATAGCAATTTTATTTTAGGTTAATATTGCAAAAGCCAATTTGATGTTTTGTATCAAATGATATGATTGTCATAAACTTTAATATTCATCCTTTTTATTCAGTGCTTAAAATTGGATATTGATTTTATTGGTTGGTTAAGCATGTTGCTATTTTTGCAGTTGCTGGAGTGGTCATTTGATTGGAAATACATGGTTAGGGGGTTGGTTCTTGATAAAAAGAGAGGCAACATCTTGAAGGTTGATCCACAAAACATTCCTTTTCACTGAGCTTATTCCATTAATGTTTTTGGTCCATTGTCTAGCAAACTTGAGGTTCATTGGTTGTACAACTTTTCCTTTTTTCTTTTAATTTAGTAGGTGAAACATTTGATTTAGTGGTTGTCTATCATACAGATGGATCGGCATAAATATGTGAAAGTAGCATATCATGGTTTTAAAGAGATGTCCAAGGAGGATAAAGTTGATGCATATGGAACTACTCTAATACGAGATGCGTTTGATGAGCCAGACTATGCTCTCATTGACACTCTTTTTTCCCTGGCTGAAGCCTTCTTGTTTGCTCAGCTTGTTGACTTCATGGATAATAATCCTGGCAAAGTCGCAAAGGGCACTGAGTAAGAAAAACTTTTGTGCTTTGTAGTCTTTCATAACTCTCAATCTTTGGTAATGCTATTTTTTAGACCTTTCTTTTTGGAAATAATGTTAACTATCTTTAGGTAACATAAATTATATAAGGTGAAATTCTTAGTTACACCTTGAAGGTATATTATGTCAGCTTTTGTCTTCCAATCAATGAACAACTTTTTTCTCTTGTTTTTTGTTCTCACAGTTTATTAACACACTCGGTGAAGGAAATTTGCGACACTGAACTTTGTACATGATTGTTTGATGGATATTATTTGTTTTATTTCTCATTATTATTCTTTGGAATAATCTTATCAGCTATGCTCATATGTACAAAGATGTGCGTGCTGCAGTTGATTTGTGCCATCGAGATGGGACCTTAAAGCAAATGGTTGCTAAGGATCCAAAAAGGTAAGGGTTAACTAGGGTATCAGCTTCATAGAGATGGTAACCATTTCTGTACGCTTGTTATTCATGAGCTTTCATTTTTTGAAAACTAATGATTAAATAGTTGAATTTTTTATTTATTTTTAATTTAAAAGGGACAAAAATCACTATATGTTATACTGGTCAGCATCCAAGCTGATAATTGATGCAGATGTTATTGATGTAAACTGGATTATGAACTTGTTTATGAAGGTATAAATAGTGTTGATATGGCTTTTATGTTGTCGTCTGTTAGGTATATCAATGAGGATACCTCAATTATGCCTATGCTGAAAATGCTCAGAGATTCTGGTCGTTCAACGTTCCTTGTGACAAATAGGTATCAATGTCTCTTCATTCTGTTTTCAATTGTCAAGTTTTTTTTTCCATATCTCCAGACTTTAGCACAAAATAGCTCTTATTGGAGCAAAAAAATGTTGGTTTCTACGTGGTTTTACTTTGTTTTAAGTAATTTTTTTCTCTCCCCTTTTCTTTCTCTCTGCCATTTCCAAATTAATACCGCTTATATGCTTGTACTTTTTATCAAGTAGGAAAGCTAACATGATATGGACATTTTGACTTATATTTTGCAGTTTATGGGACTATACAAATATTGTGATGAGCTTTCTCTTTGGATCCCATACACCGGATGGAAGTAGTTCTTGCAGCTTTGATTGGCTTAAGTACTTTGATGTAGTCATCACTGGCAGGTCATCTTCTTTTGTTAGACTTAGACTTCTTCAACTTGTATTTACTTCAGTATTTTCTTTTTCCCCCATTTATTTAAGCATGTGTTAGGTAGAATTGTTTCATCTACTGTTTTACATAATGAAGGTTCTTAAAAATATTTTTTAAAAGTTCACTCTTTTTTTTAATTTTATATTTCCACCTTATTCATTATAATAAAAAAGAACTCCTGTAAAACATTGTTCCAGTTCACTTTGACTGAATTCATTTTTACTCTTCAGACTGTCATTTTATGATAACATCAGTAGCAGAGTTTATGCATTTAGTCATTGATATTGCATTGAAGAAGCATCTCTTATTGCAGTGCTAAACCAGGCTTCTTCCATGAAGATAGCCGTGCCAATCTTTTTGAGGTTGAACGTGAGTCTGGGATGCTACTTAATACTGATAATGGCACACCTATGCCTCAGGTTAGTAAGCATATATCCTTTTGTTCTTCTGTTACATTCATTTTATCATATTTAGCTTAAGCTTTATGAAACAGGTGGGAAATATATCACCAAAATTATTGCTGAACGGGGAAAAGAAAACTTGCAGAGTTTTTCAGGTACTTTTCAGCAATTTTCTAGGACATAACTGATTCTGACATGATAAACGCATTTGCAACCAGGAAAAAAGGAAACAATGAAAGAAAAAAATAATAAATTAGTTTCAACTACCAGATAAGTTTGTTATAGAAATTCAAATAATTTAATTATGCATACGCATTTGTCTTTTTAGGGGGGAACTGTTGGTCACCTGCATAAATTGCTCTCCATTGAGTCAAGTTCGCAGGTGATGCTTTGTCTGATTACCAAATCAATAGTCACTAAAGTACACTTTATCATTTTGCCTCTTTTCTGCTGCTATTGTTTTATGAGCTTATCTGAAATGGTAATAGAAATATATTGTACCATTTTAGTAGGTTCTGTATGTTGGAGATCATATCTATGGAGATATATTACGCAGCAAAAAGGTTCTCGGTATGGCATTTTTATCTTACTATTTTCTTGTAGCAACAACTTTTGAAATTTACTATATTGTCTCTTTCTGTATGAACAAGATCTCTGATTGGATTTTGAATGGATTTCACATGGAACAATTTTAGCTGCTTCATATTCTCCTGAGTAAAATTTGATGTGATACATGTCCTCTGGCACTATTATAATTTATCTCTATAGAGTCAAGTTGACATTATTGATTTTTTTCTGCTTTATGTCCATAAGTTGGACCATGAGATTGTGGAAAGTATATCCAGGAAGCAATGCAATGAGGGGTGATTTTTCTTTTCTACTGCATAATAGTGGTTTCCTTGTTTTCATATGCCGTTATGAGCAGGTTGGAGAACAATGCTTGTTGTTCCTGAGCTTGAGAATGAAGTTAAGTTGCTCTGGGGATTGAGAGATATGCGAAAGGTTGAGTATAAAAGTTCTTGCAATAATAAGCTGATATGTTATTACACTTTGTGGCAATAGTAATTTAGGATTGTCAGTTATAATAATAAAGTTCATGTGCTATATAACTGTTTATAGTGATATTATCACTAAAATCACTCTTCCAAAACATTGTAGAAGTCATAGTAATAACAGGTTAAATAGTTTGCCAATGTTGAATTAGTCGGTTTTCATTTTTCTATTCACTTACATGATGTATTTGCACAGCAACTTCGCTTGTTGAGGAATCAGCGTGATCTCATCGAAGACCAAATACATCACTTAAAATGGTCACTAAAGTAAGCTTTTTCAAGCATTCCATTTTTTTCTCTCCCACTCTGAGTGAAAAGATATTGTTATAGTTTTTGATACATTTTTATTATTTAACATTCATTTCAGGTTTGATGGTATTAGTGATGATAAGAAGCAGAACATGTCCTCTAAAGTAGATGAATTAGAGGTCAGGGTAGTCTGTAATAGAAATTGTGTAATAACTCTTAAATTCTGCCAGATGAATGTTATAACATGAAAATTTTTCTTCAATGATTAAATATGATAGTCTCAAAGGAATCAAGTGCGACTCGCTCATCAAGACGCTCAGCGGCAATGTCACCAGAAGGTAGAATTACTTGTTTTCACCTTGTGATATATGTTTCAAATATTTAGTCACTGATCTTAGTAGCCTATCGAATCTAGAAAAGTCTTACAATAACCTGTCTGTTTACAAGAACAGTTTCACAAGATATGGGGACAACTAATGAAGACTGGTTACCAAAACTCTCGCTTTGCTCATCAGGTGAGATTTGATCTTTTCAAAACTATCATAATTTTGTAGACTCATAAAATTGTCTGTGATTTGGAGTTGTGTGTTATTTTGAGTAAACATTTTGGTTGGTTGTTGAACTGTTCATGCTAAATGGAACACAAAACTGCACAATGATATTCTTTCTCTATTACTGTTCCTTCTTTTTACTTAAAAAATGTACCATAACGCTGGAATTTCATGTCTTTTGGTGATTGTAGGTTGAGAGATTTGCTTGCCTCTATACCAGTCAAGTCTCCAACTTAAGCTTGTACTCGCCCGACAAATATTATAGACCCAGTGAAGACTTTATGCCTCATGAATTTGATATTCTGCCCATTTGAAACTGATGATATCAGGACAAAGGATGTCTGGTGTATGAAGGGCCTGGAGCAGTGATGAGTTCCTTGGCTTGGGAAGTACAAAATTGAAGATTTGCCATAAAATATGAAAAGACAAAAGAAACTGGCTTTGCAATTTAAGTTTGAAGTTGCTTATAAAAAGCATATTTGAGGTGGGATTGGTGTCCATGTACCTTGGATAATATGCACGTACAGATTTTACAACTTTAATAAGACCTAATTTCCTTCTTGTACCTCTGGTTTCTTTCTCTGGTCTGGAGACAAGCCTCCTCCTATAGTGATTGAAAACCTCAGAAAGAGTGAATTTTTAGTGGTTCAATGGTATTTATTTAATAATTTATATTAAATAATCTTATAAGAAGTAAATATAATAAAAAGCTGAAAGTAGGGACAGATTTGAACCGAGTCAAGTTTGAGTTTGAACCGATTTGAATGATGAATAATAATATCAGAAAAAGAAGTTTCAGTGTGATGATGTTAGCAAGTTCTCAAACTCAAGTTGAAGTGTCAACTTAGATCTCTGGTTTAATGCAAAATTGTGCTTGAGTCTGTTTGGCTTAAACCTTTAGCTAAAAGGCAGTTAGCTAGTTTTCATGACTGAAATAAGTTGGGAAAGTTTTCATACCATGTTTATGAATGCTTATAGGCATGAAAAAATTGAGATGAATGATAAAACTTGCATTTTGACAAACAAAGCTTGAGTAAATGGAGAAAGGAAGACGATGGGTTTTTAGCTTCTGATGAATAAATTATTTACACAGTTTTGTGTTGCATTTTACAGAAAACAGTGTTTTGGACATCTTCCCAGTGTTGGTGTTCCTATACAACAGAATTTGCGAGGGTTTTCTGAACAAGACTGGTGTTGTGGCGTGAGCTGTTGATAACAGCACATTCGGTCATAATTGAGCTAAATTTATAATTGGTTTAAACTCAAATTATCAAAAAATAAGATAAATAATATTATCGAAAATAAGATAAATAATATTATCGAATAATAAAAAATATCACTGAGACTCAAAATATCAAATTAAAATTTTAATTTGAAATAAACTCATTTAAATCAAATTGTGTATCCAATCCGAGTTCAACACACCCTAAACGTTGTCCTAAATTTTGACAAAACGTCTGTCGGGCCAACCAGAGAACATTTTGCGGGCCCGGGGATGGGTGAGAATTAACCTTAAATTACCATGCGAAAAGACTAAAATAGCCTCGTCAGAGGAAGTAAAGTTCCGTCGCTAATCATCGTAGTTTTTTGTAGGCAATTTAGTGTCTGGCGTCACAAAAAAGTTCAAAATTTCAAGATTCTGGGTTATTTTTCATATGCCCCTTTGTTGGGATCAATTGGCCAAACCAGCCGCTACAGCCTTCAGGAGCTCTTCGTTGGCAAGCAAAACCCTAGAGCTTGATCCTGTAACTTGAATCACATATAGGTAGGTACGCAACTTCACCTTCTCTCCAGTATTACAGGCAAAACGCTAAGAGCTTGCCTCTGTAAACTTGTTGTAATTGGAGTGCGACTGTGCGTATGTAGTTTCAAAATTAGTAGATATGTTATTGCAATCGATAGGCAAAAACTTTATTCATGATGAAATTTATGGAACATTTGCTTATTGTTTGGATTAATGTAGTTTAATTTGTCCTAAATTTTTTCATAGGCTTAGCTTTTAGAAGAATATGAACATGTTTAATGTTGCAACGACATTCTGCAAGCGATTGAATGTTAAAGAGTTGATTACCAGTGCTCCGGTGTATGGAAATGTGGCTGGTAATGCACACTTCATTTTGGCATATCATTTTCATGCTAGTGTCGTCTCTTTATGATACCACTAGATAAATCTTGGTGATGGTTATCTTGTTTTTCTTAGATGGATCTGCTAGTGGATTAAGTTTGTTGTTTAGGCGATGGGCTACCAAAAAGACAGCTGGATCCACGAAGAATGGACGAGACTCGAAGCCCAAGAATCTTGGGGTGAAGAAATTTGGTGGTGAGGTGAGTGAACAATTTATATGGATCTGGATATTCATTCATTGTGGCTGGATTTGGATTTTGTTTGTGGATTTTTCATTGCTATTTGTGGCTTTTGATTCTATTGTACAGAGAGTGATACCTGGAAACATTATAGTTCGACAGCGAGGCACTCGTTTTCATCCTGGAGACTATGTTGGAATGGGGAAGGATCACACCCTCTATGCTCTTAAGGAAGGGCGTGTGAAATTTGAGACACACAAGTTGAGTGGCCGCAAGTGGGTGCATGTTGAACCGAAGGAAGGACATGTCCCTCACCCTGTATATGCAGGCTCTTCTACGCCCCAGCTGGAGACTTCCACTTGAAGCCCTACTATGTTGCTGATTCAATCAAGTTAAGGGTTTATTGTTTCTCTTTTGGAGTCAGATTTAGGTGTGACTAGAAATTGAGGACAAAAATTGAAGTAACCATGGGTCTTTTGAGAGTAGATACTGTTACTCTTTAGCAGATTTGTATGCTTTTTCTATTTGGTTATTATGTGAGTTTTATGTAGTATTTACAGCATGGCAATACTTAATTTCAGTTCTTTTGAGGATGAGAAAGCAAGATAAGTAAAAAGAAAAAGCAGTATTCTTGATTTCAGTTCTTTTGAGCATGTTTCCAGCTGCTGTAACTTATATTATTGGACTACTTTGTAATTAAGGGCTGGTGGGGCAATTGTGATTGGTATATAATTGCATAGATTTCATCTCTGTGTATGTATGCGCGTGTAAGTTATAGCAACCAAAAGAGGAAGCACAATTAGGGGTGGATCCAAGTCAGCTTGCTATTTGGCTGAAATGAGCGGACTTGAGTCGCGGTAACCTTAGTGTAAGTTTAACGATTTTTTTTTTACGGTTTTTTTTTTTATCCCTAATAACCCCCTTCAAACTTTTTTAGCAAATTCATAACCAGTTTGAGTAAATTGAATGTAAGTTCAAATTTAACATTGTAGATTTGAATCAAATTTGACTGGACTCTTATTCAAACTTGTTACGGCTCAAAACTGCCCTTGCACCAAGCAGAAATGGAGAATATTTTCGATGATTGTGAAACATAGCCAGTGCGCTAGTTAAGTTACAATAATGGATAACAGTTTGTGAAAGTCAAAAGGCCTACATGTAAAATATGTTTAATTCAGGAAGAATCCATATTTGGAACCAAGGTAAAATTAAATCTAAATATGGTTAAGCAGGTTGGAATTTATGTTCACTAAAATCTGAATCAGGAATAAATTCTAGGTAAATACATGTTGGGGCGTTTGAATCCTGGATAACTTGGAACTTGAAAATGCCGCCAGAAAACCTAAATCTTTTACAAATTTATATGGCGATCTATGAGAAAGTATCAATTGCAGGAAAATTTTGCAGCTTGCTTTCACAATCAACAAGCTCTAAAACCCAAAAGAAAAAAGGTTGAAGAATAGACTCTTTGCTTGTCTCATTTACAGCAACAGACTCTTCAGCTGTTTTCCCTGCTAACTCGGTAGCATCCAACAATAGTGCTTACTTTCCTGAAATCTTAGCACAATTGATCAATTTTGGGGTCAAGAAGCTGTCTCTGAACAGGCAACAGGCACACAGATTGGAAGCCACAAAACCAATCAAAGATAATCCCAATCACCCTTTCAGCTAATGTTCATCTTGCCTCTCCGTATCTTCTGTATCTACTGGTTCAGGGAATATCTCATTCGATAACCTTTTATTTGAAGATGAGTACTCAATTGCACCACTACCATGAGAGCCTATTCTCCCCGACTGTTTCAGACCACTGATACCGTGACTAGGAACAGTTGCACTCTCTGAGGAACTCTGTCGCCAACTTCCAAAGAAAGCAGTAGTCCAAGACCGTCTAGATGAGGGTGTTCTCAGTCTAGCAGAGCCGAAACTCTCTGCTCGCACTACTTTAAAAGGGTTTTCCAATGCTTTTAGAATATATTTCATTGGGGGTCGTTTCGCAGGCTTGGGGTTCAGGCATGACCTGGCCACTATCGACATAGCCCATACTTCTTCCAATAAATCTTCATCAATGATAAGAGACGGATCAACAATCTTCGTCACCATTTCCTTGTCATATATACTGATGTAAGGTAGCGTATGTTCCAACCACTCTCTTGTTGTAGCATCATCTGATTTGCTAATGCCAAGCTTGCCTGTTACAAGCTCAAGCAAGACTTTACCAAAGCAGTAGACGTCATAAGCACAAGTTGTGGTGGATGAGCCTGTTCATCAAGGAAAATTAGGGAAGTTATAATCGATTTCCTTTCAGTCTTAATACAACTGAAGGAAGAAAACCTGTGAAAAGTCATATACACAAATTCCTTTTAGTTTCTCCCCACTATTGTCACAAAGCAGGACGATGACACTAGATGATGAGACACAGTTATAAGTGAAGAATAGGCCTGCTTCTTCCAAGGATCTCTTATGTATGAACCTATGCTAATAAATCAGCAGTGGCACAACTAATTATATCACCTGCTAGGTGCCAAGGACACTAGCCAAATGATCCACGTGTATACTTTGAGATACCTCGAAAAAATAAAAAGAAAAGACCATTTAATGGATCTTTTGTAGGACCAGGTGGGATCTACTGAGGGAGACAAATCTTAGCAAAACAAAAACTGTGTCCATATTGACAAATAAATCCAAGTCAATATGTATAAGAGAATTGCGTACCGTAAGTGCATGGGTCAGAGGCTCTGCATATCAACAAAAGGAAAATGTTATTACAGCTCAATACAAAACTACTAATATGAAAAAGAGAAGGTATCATATCATGAATAAAAAGGAAAAAATCAATAGAACTATATCTTTTTATTCATTTCATTGTAGTTCAAAACGGATTTTAAAGATATTTCCGATTCATGCAACTATGATGCCACCAAACAAGTGAGAAGATAGTCAAGTAGTGGCATTGAGATGTTATATTACATTAATTAGAGAAACTTTACCACCAATTTGTCTTAATTATCTCTTCCTTTGTGATTCATTTGAATTAATAATAAGCTATTTACAAATGTCTTTAAATATATGTAAGAACATGCTGACTGAATCACAATTATACAATCACTACTAAGAAGAAAAATGATATTCATGGATGTAACAAGTGGCATTCAGCTGTGGCAAAAAGAGTGACTCCATGGCAGTTAAAAATTTTACAGAACATTACAATCTCAAGAAACTCAGACATCCATATTTAATTAATTGCATTGGTTTGGAAATGGCTTGTTTACACCATAATTGAAGAATGGTAGAGTATAGCATGGATCCATTCGAGCAACTCTTGAGCATCCTTGGTGGTTGACATATTAAAGCATGTGTGCTGTCAATTACTATCCAGAGAAAGCAACCAAACATGAAGTCATGCAATCTTGATACCGAGAACAAATTACTCAAGCCACAATAAGAATCAAAGACAACAACAAATCTTGGACCAAATAGTGTAATGCCAAAGAATGTGCTAAATTAAATTCATGTGTAACTCAACATATTGAGGCTACAAAGCTGCATAAGCTACTATTTTCTTCTGAATGCCTAAATGGAAAATGCTGACAAAGCTAACGGCTGAGTGGTACTTACTGTTTCCGTAACAATCTTGTTATCACATTTTGGTGAGAATCCCCTTCCTGAGCACGCACCTCACTCAAGCTTCCAAGTCGAACTTCAAATTTTTCATCAAGAAGGATACTGCTTGCTTGAACATCTCTACATCCAACAGAAACATGGTTGAATTTAAGATATAAAATACCATGCATAAATTATACAAAAGCTAGTAAATAATTATTCAAAATTCCCATGTGTGTGTAATGAAATAAAGCAAACAATGGCAGGAACTGGCCTAAATTTGATTGCATATGGAATACCAAGAAAAGCTTGCTAGTGTTGGTCTAGATTGGACATATTTTCTTTCAATATTTAGGTATAAATTTTAAAAAAATTTGAAAGGCAAATATTGTATTGCTGCAGGCACAAGTTCTACCATATTATCTGTTAGGTTAAACCTTCATAATGGCTTTTAACCGTTATAATGAACAAAAAGTCATCCATCAAAATCAAGAGAGAGGAATGGCACCAAAAGCAAGTTTCTTGATACCTGTGAACAAGGGGAGGGTTGCACTCATGATGTAGGTAGGAAAGACCTTCAGCAGCTCCTATAGCAATTTTCAATCTTGTGATCCAATCGAGGGACTGTAAACCGTCATTCTCCAAATCAGTAACCTTGTAAAAGGAAGTAGCCAAATCTCCACATACCATATATTTGTAGACCAAAAGTTTATCAGTCTCGTGCTCCAAACATTGCCCCAAAAGTGGAACCAGTCTTGCATGAGAAACCTTGCTGAACAAATCTAATTCCATCATGTATGACTCTTTCTTACAGGAATACAAGCTGACCTTTTTTACTACTACAGTAGTCCCACCTTCCAAAGTTCCCTTGAAGAGGTCTCCAGAGTGCCCATGTTTGATGAGACTTGCAGCACTAAAACTACCAGTTGCACGGAGCAACTGCTCATATGTGAATGAATCACCAACACCAGATACAATATTTGGATCCTTAGGAGGCAGTGGGCTGTCTCCTTCTGGAATAGGACCCACATTTGCACTGCCTCTTTGATTTGAAATACCCTTATCACACGTTCTTAGGATCAGTACCAGCACCGTGACCAAAATCACAATGAAAACAAGCCCGGCAACTAATCCCACTAAGATAAATTTCCATCTCTTACTGCTCTTTGCCTGCTCAGATAATGGTGGCTCTGTAGGTCCTAGAACTCCAAAATCGTCAAAATTCAACCCTTTCTGAGTGTAAAAAAGCCTACAATCCACTGGACTCCTCTGATTTGCCACAGCTTGAAAGCAATTTCTATCAAGAGTAACATTCCTTCCACTAAAAGATGTTGTGCTGCCTTGAAAATAGTTACTCGACAAATCAATCGCACTAACCCTAGCCAATGAAAAATTCAAATTTCCATATAACATATTGTTTGAGAAATTAAACACACCACTGGAGGAATTACCATCTGAACTCAAGCTTGGAAAAACGCCTGTAAAGTTATTATCAGCCAAATCAAGAGACCGCAAGTTGTGCATTGACAACAATGCAACGGGAAGTGCACCATCAAATCTATTCCCACTCAAATCAACAACCTGCAACTGATCAAGACCTGAAAACATGTCATCTGACAGGTGACCCTCTAGTCCATTTCTAGCAATAACTAACTTCTCCAAACTCCTCAAGGCTTTCAGTCCCGTGGGGAACAATCCAGAAAACAAGTTCTTGCTAAGGTCAAGCTCAACCAAATTATCAAGATTTCTCAACTCATCAGGAATAAATCCAGTCAAACTATTGTCAGATAAATTCAAGAATTGAATGCCAGAAAGTGAACCTAAACTAATTGGAATTTGCTCAGATAAATAATTCAAAGAAAGGTCAAGCCTTGTTAGTTTCCCAAGAGAGGAAAAACTGAGTGGTATGGCGCCGGTAAGTTTATTAGTCGAAAGATCAAGAACTGACAATTCTTTTAATTGTCCCAATGTAGCAGGTAATCTACCAGCCAGATTGTTACCTGATAAATAAATGAAATTCACACTACTCAAATTACCCAGTGAACCTGGAATCGAACCGAAGATCGAACAAGAGCGGAGATCGAGAACCTGAAGCGCCGGAAATCGGAAACCAAACCAGTCCGGTATTGACCCGGGAAGTGAAAACCCTGACGCATTGAAAGAACGTAACCTGGTCAAGTTAGCTAAAGTGTCAACCCTGAACTGGGGATTAAGCTGACCAATTCTGGTTCTTTTTAAACCCGAAATATTGATTCCGATAACGTGGCCGTTTTCGCATTGGACTCCATTCCAGAAGTTGCACGGCTCAGCTTTTAACGGCCAATCCCTACTTCTAAGCCCCAACGACGCCCGGAGATCGAGCAATGCAGAGCGTTCAAAGGTGGAGTTTAAAAAAACTTGCTGTGGTTGCACGCACTGGATCAAGAACACAAGTAAAACAGCAACCTGAAGTCGAAGTAGGTTGGCTTCCATGATTGACACTAATAAAAAAGTGAAGTTGGTGTTCATGACAGTTGGTTGTGGCTCATCTCGCTCTTCTTCTTGTTCTGGGTCCTCGCGAAACTATTCAAAGTGTTAACATTGTCACAATGATTTGAACATTCAATGTTCTCTTCTATACTCTGTTTAAGATTGCAGTAAACAAAATTTCAAACAACTTACCCAATGATAAATACAAATAATATACAAGGATTTGTTCTTACCTCCCGTCACGAGATTTTATTATGAGTGTTGTTCCTCATTCAACGCCGATCCAAATGAATAATTTACAATAATGTGCCCATTATTTGTGGGAAATACTTTTCTCATGACTCAAAGAGAAGGTCAAAGTTTAACGAGTAAGAGGTGGTTGTAGAGATTATGAAGATTACAGCCCCTCTGCAACTAGCTTTTAAAACCCCCTAAATTTTACATTAATGTGTGAAACAAGAGGCATGCCATGCCCAACCGCTGGATCCTCTGTCACTTTCACTACCACCGGAGGTTTTAATGAAACTTATTTCCAAAATGGTCGAGGACCCACTTGAGATTTTTGGTTGGGCTTGTTTCGGACATGGCAGAACCCAGAAATGGCTAGGCTTAGCTTATTGTTCAATCAGATCCTTAATCAGTGATATTAATACTAAATTAATGATTAATGCAAGATTATCAAAGTATTATGATCATTAAGAAAGAGCACTGATTACAATACATTTCAGAAAGATTCATAAGTTCGATTTTTCTTCATTAAATTTACAGACTTGCCTGACTTTTCATACATTTATTGTGTAGGATGAGATGAAGTAAAGAACAGTTGGATCATAAAAAATAAAATAAAATCAAAAGTCATTAAAAGCAACATATTCCGCAAAAAATCCAATTCCAACATGATATATTCATGAAATTGAACGGCTATGATTTAAGGTGGAAAGTTAAGAGACAATCAATGACACTGATGAGATGATGGGAAGGGAAAGGGAAGAATAAAAGTTGGGTGAAAAATAATAATAAAATAAAAATACTTGTCAAACTTCGCTGTACTACATGTCGGATGGTTGATGGGTCGTGAGGTTACACAACTCATGCAGGAATAATCAGATTAATTAATTATTTTCTTTATCTTTTTAAATTCCAGATCTGATTATCACATTTTATATATCTAAATTGTTTTGTATCTCATTTACAGATTTGAATCGACAAAATATGTTGTCATGGATTGCATGCATAGCCTCCAAATGCACAAGGGCTGTTAGTTTATGCCGTCCTGATTTAATTGACAATCATTAGTGATGAATTCGAATTGAACTCATTTTGAATGTTATAATGATTCGCATTATGTTTAAAATAGATAATATTTTGACGGCCAAAGGACTATTTCTCGTTCAAGTTTAGTTGCGTTTTCAAAATTATACTCACAAAATTTCAGAAACCCAAAATCCTATCCGTTGAGTAATTGAAGTTAAAATTTTCTATTATAAATAAAGTAAAATTGTTATTTTACTAATAATATTAAAAAAATATAAAATTCATTACATTTTTTCCTTAAATTTTAAAAATTAATATTTCACTCTTATCTAAAGTTTTATGACTTTGAAAAGTAACATTTCCTCCCTAACCCTTTGGGTTTTCCTTTTCTCCCCTTCTGTCATCATCTCCGACGTCATTGACCTTCCCTCTCCACCCGAAACCATTGGTTGACACACCAGAAGCAACTTGGAATTGATATCTTCGTTGTCAGCTCCGAAGATAGTGGTTGGAGAGGTGAAGAAAAAATTGAAGAGGAAAAACGTAGCTTTTCAAAGTTAAAAAATTTTAGGCATATATAAAGTTATTAGTTTTTAAAATATAGGAGTAAAAATATAATGAATTTTATATATTTTTTTAATATTAGTAAAATAATAATTTTACCTTTATTTCTAACAAAAAATTATATTAACAATTATGTCATGGGTGAGATTTTAGGTTTTTCAAATCTCACGGGTGTGATTTTGAGAGCACAACTAAACTTGGGTGAGAAATAGTTCTTGGACTATTTTGACAGTACATTGAATTATTTGACTAAGATGTTACAAATAATATCAAAATAATTTTATATATCATCTTGAGCAAGAGTAGAGTAAATTTGAATGACAACACTAAGTCCCGTAAAGGGAGGGGATGAATGTAACACCACCAAAAAAACTTAAATAAATAAAGCACGAAAGATGTTAAATATATATGATCATCCCACATCACTAAGACAAGAATAATTGAATAATTTGTTATTTTTAAATTGTCAAAACGCATTACAAAGTACAAAAATAAAATTATGATAGACTATGTATCCAAAACCAAAACAAATCATATCTTAATAATTAGTTAACTTATTAATCTAATATTTTAGAATAATTAAAAAAAGAACAAAAGATGACAGATGAAAAAAAAAATCATCGGAGAAAAAGAACTATTAATGAAACAAGTCTTGATATGACAATGTTGGCAAAATGTTAATCTCAAGTTGAAATTGAATTAAAATTTTTTTAAATCAAATTTAACTAGTTCGAGTTGAACAATATTCGAAGCCTAATGCAATTCAATTTGTGTCCACCTCCTAATAACCATGAAACGC
Organism: Mangifera indica; assembly: GCF_011075055.1. Lineage (NCBI taxonomy): Eukaryota > Viridiplantae > Streptophyta > Magnoliopsida > Sapindales > Anacardiaceae > Mangifera > Mangifera indica. The sequence continues at coordinate 11,839,001 of NC_058155.1, forward strand.
ATGTGTAAATCACAGGCCCAAAGAGGCTAATGTAACAAGCTATACTTTTATTCACTTATGGATCACAATAAGGCAACATGAAAAAGCCCAATTTAGAAAACAGCATCATGATGCAACCTATCGTTTATTACTTGGATGAATTCACGCATGCGCTAAGCCTACGTAGACCGACGAGTAAGCACATCCATGCGAATCAAGTGGAGAAGATGACATTGACTGAAAAAGCATAAAGCTATACAAGAATCCATATCCCAATCCCAGTGATCGATATTGCATAAAACGAGGTCCTACGTACTGAATCTTTCTTTCAAAACTACTCATTTTATCAACTTAAATTCCTTCTTTCACACAATGCTATCTTGTTTTATCACTGAACAATAATTTCCATTCGCTCAACCAAAGCGTGAGAATGTGCACTGCAAAAAGATGATACAGGAAATGGTCTATTTACTACGTGTCAATTCTATTGATGCTCTTCTTTCTTTTACTAATAATTAGTACTGTCTTATGTAAATCTTTCGACCATATATATATAAGCATATATTCTCTGCCAAACTTTTTCTTGTTCTTTGATTGCCTTTCATCATCATGTACAGCAGCAATTACACAAGCTTAAAATTATGTAACTTTGATCACAAATCACTCATCAAAGCATTAATTAACATGCATGCCTTTCTGCATATATATGCCTCTTTGATCAATGAACAGTAATGGGTCAGCCTCTGAATCTCTCAGCTAGCTATATTTTTTATATTATTATGGGGTTCTGAAGTTTCTGCATCCAGAAAGGGTTGGTCATGGTTCTCTAGCCGAAATAGGTATACAGTTTGGCCGAGACAACTGACCTTTTTCAGATTTCAATCTCCAAGTTGCAAGGAGGGGCCTCAGAGAATAAATTTTGTTTTCAATGGCAATTGAAATGGAACAAATGGGAATCCAAAAGAACAACCTTTTTTCTCGATAGAAATAGCATATACGAATGGAAAGGATTCGAAATATCGGCTGCTTGATGTATCTTCATTATAAATCAACTTTTCTAATGGGTACCTGCAAAAACAGTCGTCCTTATCAACAAATGATCACTGCTTGACTTGCCATGGCTGTTAGGCTATGTGTAGCACGGACATAGAAGCACGGAAAAGCGAAAACCGAAAAGGCTAAAACGTATTTTCTTGAAAACATAGGGGAAAAAAAAAAAAGTAAAATTCAACAACTTTTTAGTTACAATAAATTGTATACTCAATCAATTTGGTTTATAAATTGACAATCAAATAATTAGTATATATCAAAATTGATGAAAGAGATTTTTCAAATATTCGCCGACAGTCAGAGAACTTAGAGATGGAGAGGAGATAGGTTTTTAACATACTAAAAAAGGAGAAAACCTTCATATGTTGGAGAGAAGAGAAAATTAGAGTTAGGATTCAAAATTTTGAAAGAGGGTGAAACATAAAATTAATATTTAATCAATTTAAAAAATAAGAAAAAGAAACACGTTTCAATCTTTTTTATATTTTCAAAACGTTTCTGACATGTTTCATAAACACATCTCATGGTGCATTTCTGTGCTTCCTTGCGTGTGAGAGGCAATGTTTTTCTTTAATTTGTTAAAATGGATACAACAATTTTTGGAAGCTAATACAGATTTACAGGGAAGGAAACTTGATATAGAAAAAGGAAACTTGTATGAAATGTTCCTCACCATTTATGGTTCTTCATAAGAATAAACCCCGCAAATATTTATCCCTTGAGAAGGTTTTGCAACGATTCGATATGATAAATGGCCAAAACAAAATCATAATTTAGATGTCTACATTAGGGACTTTTACTTTTAAAATTAATAAAGTGGATTGATTCCCTGTTACCATCAGCTAGCAATAGTTTGAGTGTGCACAAATGCAGTATCTGGTCTTGGTACACAAGAAAAGAATCCAGTGGCTTGACCTAACTCCATGTTGCAGTCCAGCTTGGCTGGCCACCAAGATAAAAGGAAAAATATGGCTATGCATGGCTTCTAATAAGAAAGAAAAGGGAATCTTGAGAGATAAATTCGATCTACTTATAAGAGACGTGGATGATAAGGATTCTATCTATATTCCAAATTGTCTACCTGAAAGGATCACTTCTTTATACATGCACCTCAGAAAGTTAAGCAGCTTACTATAAATATATAAGGTCAACCACACAAACTATATTTCACCTTTTATAAACCCTGATGGCTATAATCATAAACCCTTTCAAGTATCGAATTTTCGCCTTTTCACATGGTAGGAAATTTCCAATTTGTTACAGGCCAACAGTTTATCCAGCTTGCCTTCTGCATGATGAAACGTGCATCTAATTAAGTTTCAAGAAATTCTAAAGCTACCATATATAAATAAATAAACTAACGAAGTAAAATGATAAATTTTTGCTGTTATATTCATAGGATTGGTTGGAAGTCATTTCAGGGTGAAGCCCCGCAATCAAGGGTAAAGTGAGGGGCGGAGACTATGTGATTGATTTTGATTTCCAATATTTTTTTTCGCTCTATTCATTTTCTACAAATTGGCAGACTGTGTTACTACTAACCAAGAATAGGGCATTTTTTCTAACATACACGAAACCCTACCGAAAATATACATATATTTAACAATAAGTAATAATTTGCTTATTAATTTTATGTATCGTGGTATGATGGATTAGTTTGAATTATAGGTAAAATAACATTAAATAAATAAATAATAACTCGTTATTATTAGTATACTGATTAATATTCAATCGGATTTTCAAGCAAAGTACACACTGGAATTTCTGAAACGAAAAGATTGGTATTCATTGAAATTTGAAGCACAGAACTGCTACATGTTCATTGAAAGAGTGAAAGAGAGGTCTGCTAAGATATGAGCTAACCTGTTCTCTGAAGAAAAAAACATTTGAAGTACAAATATTGTACGTGAAGATCTTTATCCAGCTACTGGAGTTTTGGAATTTTGTTAAAAAATGACTAATTAACAAGTGGTAAAAGCAGAATCTTTGAAGCATGTTTGAGCCTAAGCCAAAAATGCAGAAAAGGCCTCGAAGAAAAATGGGTAGCGTGCAGAAGTCATGGCTGGCATCTGTTGAGCCCGTGAGTATAAAGGTACAACCTTTAATGGGAAAGTTTTATCTCATTCCTGAATCCTTTTATCTGAATACTGAATTATATATGCGAAAAAGACTAATCAACTTAACAGGTTAGGAACATTTCTTACTATAAAGGTTAATCGCCACCATATGATTTCATTATTCTTGCCTGTCGTCAAGTCCAATCCAGCTCAACCTGTACTGATCATGTCGACGTGTATTTGATTTGAAATGGTTCCAAGCTGCACCTAACAAGAAAAGAGAAGCTATCTGGCTGTAAATTTAGCTTTCTCACAAACTACAGCGATAGCTTCACTTAGAAGCAACTTTTCTTACCTGGAATTACATGAAACTTAATTGGATTAAAGAGAATAATGCATTGTACCATTGGATTGTCACATGGAATCAATTACAGCCGGTGCATAAAAAGAAGATCAAGAGTAACATCAAATGCATAGAGCTAGCAGTAATGGAATATTTACAGGGAGGTCAAGCCCAACTTTTCTTGGATATATAAAAACCAGCCTAAAATTATGTTACTTCGAGTTTAAGCTTATAATTATCAGAGTAAATTATAAAACAAGTAGTTTTTTAACCACTGTCCGCTGTTTTGGTAGGAAAGCAACGGCTGAGAAAAAGAAATAAAAGCCTGGAGGTCCAGCTCCCTCTGCTATATAAGAAGTGGCAGCCAGACTCTCTTTGCCCATACCCATCTCCTAAACATAATTTTGTTTATCCTTCTCTTTGTGTTCACTGCTTAGTTATTAGCTTTCTTAATTATCTTACTGAAGTTTGTGCAATGGCCTCAGGCTCAACATGGACTACCAAGCAAAACAAGCTGTTTGAAAATGCTTTAGCCATTTATGACAAGGACACCCCAGACCGCTGGCAAAAACTTGCGAGGGCCGTGGGTGGCAAAACTGTGGATGAAGTGAAGAGGCATTATGAGATGCTTGTGGAAGATGTTAAGCAGATTGAGGCTGGCCAAATACCTTTGCCCAATTATAAGAATGTTGGAGGGAGCAACAAGGGATATAATTTCGTGGACGAAGAACAAAGGTATCAACTCTCTAGCTTACAGCTACATAAAAATAATATGCCCGTTATCATTTTAAACGTGAATATAAATATAATGATCTTCTTGTTCCTGCAGGCTGAAGGGTCTTAGGCTCGGTGAAGAATGAAACTAGCAGAATCCCTGGAATAAAGACCCATCAACAAAAATCAAATGTGATTTTTCTGTACATATCTCCTTCTTTCTTTCTCTTTCGTTTGTCATAATAATTATAATGTAACAAATTTCCTTCTGCAACTGAGGACGAGTCATTTACGACTCTCCAACTTCCTCCTTTGTCGTTTGTATGTTCTCTAATATCATCAGTGCAACAGCTTAATTATTATAGTAGTTTGTAGTGTTATTCAATGGACTTAATTTTGTTTCCTTACATATTAAATGAAACAGAAGATCTCTGATTTAAGTTCATTAAGTGGAAACAAAAGATGTTTGATTTGAAGCCATGAAGGGCAGCTGACATGACTTAAATCATTCTAGAACAAAATCATGATCTCGACAGATATCATAACTACACAGAGGCATTCGATCTCTCTATGATGTTCCACAGGATTTGAAGTAAAATGGTTTCTGGTGATGTAATTAATAATTAATTAATTATCAGGAATCATTCTTGGCGATAAGAGTTCCAACCTTCCAAAGCAGGCAAAACAAATTGAGTCGCTTTTGGGAAGAGAAAGAAAGAAGATGAGGGCCTTTATTAGACAAAATCATTCCAGTTGACTTATTTTAGGTAATATGTTTTCATTAGGAAAAAGAAAGAAACCTGTATATCTTTAATTTGTCGGATGAGTTGGGATCATATAGTAAAAGTAATCCATACTTTTCTTTGAGTTTGGAAGCAAATAATCATGCTTAATGAACCGTAACCATATTCCCAATCCTAGGATCATAATCTTTGGGAAAAAAGTTCAGGCATGCAACTTAACAATGCCTTTACTTGTGGTGAAATATATCTGCAATATCTGTAAAAATAGGCAATATTACTGTGGTGATTAGAAGCTCAGTTTGGACTCAATGTAAGATACTTATTATTTGTTCTCCTTTTCTGGGATGGACTTACGTGGGTTGCTTCTATCAGTATTGCTAATATCTGGTATTTCTATTATGGTTGCTGTCGTCTCAGCATTTACTTTTGGCTACAAGCTGTAGTCAAGCATTTACTCAGGTACTTATCTTAGCTGGCAAAAATATCTCCATAGGCAGAAGCCATACTTTGGAAAAAAAAAAATATGAAGGAAATTAAGTTACTTGGTTATGCATTGCAGATCCATTTCCAAGAGATACCAGATGAAACAACTGAGAAGCTGGTAAAAGTTGTTTTTGTTGCTGACAGTAGTTCCCTTTCCATCAGTTATAGTCTTAACTATTCTTCATTCTTGTTCAGATTGAGGAAGGGACTGTGCTTGACGTTGCTGGGGGACTTGTAATTGAACACCCTTTCACACATTCCAAATAGGCATGCATCCAAGGAAATAGAAGCAACTTGGTTCCCAGAACTTGCTTATGAGTAGCTTCTAAAGCCCATTAATCTCAATTACCTCTGATAGATGAATGGCATTGGTATTATTTGAAGGTAGGGACGATGGGTCGTGTACTGGGACTTCTCAGAGGCCTGACAGAGAAACTCATAAAAGAGGGGTGATGGATTTGGGTGAATGTTTGTTCACTATTACCTTGTGGAATGTAAGTGAGGTTGACTGTTAGCCAGAACTCACTAAGCATCTCTAAATAATTAGATTGGGATTTTATCTGAGTTCAAAAAAATTAAGTTTAAATAAATCTAAACATTTATACTCAAATTAATTTAGATCAAATTTAAAATTAATTTGTTTTTCAGACAAATTCGTTTAAGTTGAGTTTTATTTGGATTTGACCTAAATCGAATACAAGTCTATTAACCCATCAATTTGATCCACCTCTTGTTCTAAATATCATTATGTAAGGTTGAAGTATAGTTGCGAAGAATCATATGAGAAGAACGGCAGGCTATGAACGTTGACTTGTAGTTGAATTGGCTTCTTCATCCTTTTTACCTAAAAAAGGAGCTCCTTGGCTAATCTATTTGCACTGATCGGACTTGTCGTCCCTATAATTTGAAGTTCATTTATGTTCTTGCTTGTACTATTGAATAGTATGCCATTATTGAACACAACATATAGATATTTGAAGGAAGATCAAGTTCTTGGAGACAGGAACATGCCTTGATCTATGCCGACTGGGAGAAATGTTACCATAAAGCTATATGCACTTCAAAAGTTACTAAACTGGATATCAATAATAATGTATCACTATCTAATTAAATAATTTTAAATTAAAATTAAATTAACATAGTATTGATCAAAATGTTACATCTTCAATTCATCCAATTCCGAAGGATAAAATTCAAAATGAGAATATGTTAGGACCCCACTCATTGTTCATCCAAAACAACAAACAAACTCAACACACATCAAAATAACAATGGTTTTATCGATAAAAAAGAGTTACAAATGGATAAACCAACAATTTAAGAAACGGTGTCTTTTATTTCCGACCATTCAATACATCAGAGACCTAATTTTTTTTCTCTCTTCACCCCTTTAATGACCCTAAGTTCCGAACTACACCTTTGTATGATAAAAAATTTTAAAATTTTGAAAAAATGAATAAGACCATACAAATGAAGACGATGAGGAATCATCTAATGGACCGCTGAATTTCTTCCAGAGCTTTCCCTTTTGTCTCAGGGACCAAAATGGCCACAAATGCCACAGTTAAAGCACTGATGATCATGTATAGAGTAAAGGTTCCTGTTAAATATTAAAGCAGGTCCACTTAGTTATAATAATAATAATAGAAGCAATTTGCTGTCCAACAGCTAAAAATTGTTATTCTGTTAAGGCCTTTCTTCCGAATGCCACAAAGTCTAAACTTCAAGCATTATTGATATGAGATAGAGAGAAAAACAAACCTCCACTGCTCCAAGTCAATAGTAAGTTTGCAGTCATTGTAACCACCCAGGCACAAAGCCAGTTGCAAAGAGTAGCCACGCTTCCAGCAAGGCCCTTGATATTGACAGGAAGAATCTGCATTGACAATGATAAGACAATTATAACATAGGCAGCAATCTTTCACAGGTAATTTATAAAGTAAAAAAGTTTGCCCAGCTGCAGCACCCCAGAACCAGTTTGTCCTAATTAAGCCCACTTCGGGTATTCAGCTATGAACAAGAAGTCATATTAGACACTTGCATCAATAGGAAGTCATTTAGCCACAAGGTACATATACGATGTCAAGCATACCAGTAGTTTTCCCAACAGTAGCATGAAATTTGGCAAGGCAAAAAATTGACATTCAAGAACAAGTGGCTTCTTCTTTCTACTCATTGAAGTTAGAAAAGGATAATGGAAATTTGTAAATGAGTCAAGGTGGTGCAGCTCCAAATCTCATGAATTTTTGCCATATATAAATAAGGTACTGGACTGATTTGGTACCTCAGACATTATAAGCCAAGGAATAGGCCCCATCCCAAGAGAGAAGAAAATTATCATAGCCTAAATGAGAAAAACATGTTAGGCAGATTGACAAAACATTATCGAATACAGATAAACAAGAATCAGAATATCATGTCCTGTAAGAGAAGGCATACCACAACTCCAACTACTGCAAAGATGCCCAATATGCTATATATACCAGAATCATCCGATACAAAATCCTGGAACCAGTTTACAAGGAAAAATTAATCAGAGATGATGGAAAATCGAGGAAAAAAAGACAAACTTTTCAAAAGGGAAATTGGTCTTCCCAGAATTATAAGAATGATTTATCTTTCATTACTGATGCATGGACTTTCCCATGCAGGTCAAGATATATTTGTGAACAAGATCGAACCATGTACCTTTGCGTAGAATGAAGCTGCAACAATTAGGAGGCTCACTGCCATTCCGCTAGAGGAAATCTAAGAAAAAGTTGATCATTAACGAAATTTTAAGACTCCAAGTAGATATATCATGACTGATAAAAGAATGTTGCTTAAACTCACAATAAGAAGAAGCCGACGGCCTGCTTTGTCCACCAACCATGTAGCTACAGCAGTAGCAATGACCTAAATAGTATATATATTTTGTTGTGATTTATGAATAAATAAGCCTGATGCCATACCAGAAAAACAGATTGGATAATATAGCTTTTTTTAAAAGAATAAAGTATTTATCACGATATACCTGAATAGCCCCTATCCCTAAGGTAGCCACGTTACTTGATGTGATCCCTGAATAAGATTAAGACAACTCTTTAATTGAAAAAAAAAAAAAGAAAACACTAATTACAGAAACACAACACTCCAATAGCTCTGATGTAACAGTTTTATAAAAGCCCACATGTAAGATAGAAGAACAGTCTCTTTCTGCTTACCAGCAGATTCAAAAATGGTACTGGAATAGAATATAACAGCATTTACTCCACTGAGCTGCTGTAATACAAGTAGTCCAATTCCAATCTGCAAGATCGATTAGTTAACAAACAATTAGTTCAATTATTAAACAACGTTGAATGTGAGGCCAAATCAAAGAAAAATAAGATAAAATTTTAAACTATAATTAATACCGTCAAAGGTAGATAATATCTTTTCTGTTTGAGTTCTGCCATTCGGACAGTTGTTCTTCTGGTTGATGATGCTACAGACCTCTTCAAGAAACAAATTCAAGACATCTGAATTAGTTTTTCGGAGAGATGGAAAGAATCACCCAGGGAATTTATAACATGATTGCCTAACTCATGATGTAAAAAAAAAAAAAAAAATTGACTCAGTTATTGTTACCTTTATTTCATTCACTTCAACTGATATGTCAGTATCAAAACCCCGCAAAACTTGCAAAGAAGTTTCAAACTCTTCCGTCATACCCATTTTTGCCTAAATTAATGGGAGAAAATTGATCATGCATCATGAAATAACGATAATGTCATCAATAAAACAACCTCTTTTATGAAGCTTACCAGCCACCGTGGAGACTCTGGTATGAAAAAAAGGCCAGGAATCAATACTATACATGGCAATATTCCTGAAAAAGAAAGGAAATAATAACAATGTTCTGTCATCTGCAGCAATAATAGATGATGGTGAGTATATCAGAATCACAGGTTTGAGGTAATGTTTCCTTCCAGATGAATAAGAGCATCGATATGATATTAAAGTTTTAAAGTTCTAACAATATCAACATTACTTGACAATATGACAGATTTTATGATATAGGGATTATGTTGAAAACCCAGAGAAAATTGCAGATATTCACTGAGAATTTGTGCTAAGTAATTGGCACCCAGTTAAACTCTTGACCTGTGAATGACTTTTTCAAAAATTTTAAAGAATTGTCATTGAATTAATGTCTTCAATATATTGCTAACAAGAAGCAATTAGGCAAAAATATATCGTACTTTCCTATTTAATCTTTTTAAAGTGACATGACCTTGGAGTTGATATATTTTAAAGTTATCTAGTACTGCAAGTACTCTCCATTTCTTATCTACAAAGAACTATAGCCGCTATGATACACTATTTCTCTAATATACCCTTTTTAAAATATGGCGAAAGATTTCATCCATATAAGGGATAGAAACATTTCCAGGCTGGAGTTGATATAATTAAAAAGTTACCTAGCGCTGCAAGTATTCTCCATTGAACAAAAAGTCCCAGCAAATAAGCCAGCATTATTCCAATGGTAACAGAGAGCTATACAACACAATGTACAGAAATTTAAGTAATTCAGCAGCCATTTGAGTTTATTTCTTGTAACCCCAAATCATATTGGCTATGGCAAGCAAAAAACAGTTAACCTGATTCACTGAACCCAAGGCCCCTCTCATGTTCTGAGGTGCTATCTCAGCTATGTATACTGGCACCTATAAAAGGCCAACAAAAGGTATATCCTCAACTTGGTTTTGTGCAAATGTTTAATTGAACAACACCCAATGAAAGAGCAAGAATTACCGTATAAGAGAAAATTCCTACACCAAAACCTTCCAACAATCTTCCCAAGCAAAGAAAAGAAAAATCCTTCACAAAGTAGCAATATAAGTATTAGTTTATACTCATGCTCATATAAATGGTGAATGGTCAGAAGACTCACTTTGGCAAAAGATATTGCCAGCCAACCAAGGATATTAGGAATCGCAGCAATCATTAAAGACTACAAATAACACAAAACAGCAAAAATTCAGCTTTCAACTAGTTAAGAAAAAAATGAATGCTTATAAGCTAATAAAGCATTGAGATCCTACCCCTTTTCGCCCAATATACTCAGCAATCTGACCACTAGCTATTGCCCCAACCATAGCACCCACATTGGATAAAGAACCAAACCAAGAAAACTGTATCGATAAACTAAATCAGGACCCAGATCTTAAAAACAATAAAGAAGCAGTTGAAATTTTAACCTGAAGGAAAATTCTTACCTCCGAAACAGAAAGTCCAAGATCCTCAGTGATTGCATCTTGTGTAGGCGATGAATAACCAGCCTAAAAAAAAACCCAAAACAAATACTAAATAAGTCAAGAACTTCCATTTCTCAGTAAAACAGAGAAAAAATAAAGCTTTGAGCTACAGATAAAGATGCCTACGGTGAAACCGAACTGGATAGGACCCAAAGCCACAATAAGAACGCAAGCTAAAACAGAGATGGAGCTGTCACGAATGACCTGAGAAGAACCCATCATACTGGATTGCCTTGAACCCATACGGTACCAGCTCCCAGTATGCAAGAATGGTTTCCGCAAATTTCCATCTTCAGTTTCTTCTCTGAAACTCATTATCCCTGTTGTTGACTAACAAAAAAATTATCAATTTTGAGTAACGCCCTCGACCAGGCGGCTATTTATAGGAGATTGTATATGAATATTACAGTGCTAAAACATTTGAACTATGGCTGGCGCCTACCAAAACACGTGATTATTGTCTTGCGCCATGTTGGCAAAAGAACCCATTCTTATCCATCTCACAAGTACATAATATTGCTTATGATTAAGTCCTTTGAAACGGGTTTACCCTATTTAATATGGTTGAACGTGATAATTTGATTTAGGTAAAATTCTTTATTATAAAAAATAAATAAATAAAGATTTTATATTTTAGTTTTATGAGGTAAGTGTTTTTCGAGATTTCTTTTATTTAATAATTAAAATGTTTATTTTTATTTATTTCTTAAGTGATTTTTATTTCACAGAGGACAAAAATGATAAATAAATAAACTATAATGATTTATAAATTGGTTCTTTCAAAACTTATTATACTCAATTTTAAAAAAATCATTATTATTATAAATACGATGTATTTAAATATATTGAATTTAAAAAAATTTGTCCTACTAAATTTCAAAAAATTAAAATTAAAATTGATATTATCACATTTTATGAAATATATTATTAATAATATCTCATATTAAATCAATATTTTATATTTTTTTTGCACGATATTATAATTTAAATATATTTAATAGTGTTATAAAATTACAAAAAATATATTCCGTTTAAATATGGACAAATATTTGAATATCCAAAATGGTAAAATATAAAAATGAGTGGTAAGTAATTTAGATGTAATGATGATGTGTTATCATTTAATTAGATATTATTTTATATTTAATAAAATTATTTAATTATATGATGATCGATTATTATTAATACTTAATTGGAACTCGTTATAAATACGCATAATTTTATTATATAAATATATGTTTTTAAGTTGAATGACCAAGTACAACATATTGAATGATTAAAAAGGAATCAAATCACTATGATCTAAATGAAAATTTTTTGATGTGGCCGCATATAATTGGGTAATTTTTAAATGGAAGAGAAAATAAATAATTATATTATTTAATTACATGTTTTCACTTAAATTTGTATAAATAAATTAGTAAGATTTGTTTGTATATACTATATCATTATAAATTATTATATGATATAACAAGCAAACCCAATTTTAAGTGTTTTAGATAATATATCGTTATGTAATTAAAAATAATTTTATTTTTAATTTAATAAAACTAAGTGTGCTTATAATTTATATCAATTATGCGACAAATTTTTGTTGGTATTCAAATTGGTTAAAATTACCGTCAGTCCAACTAAATCTCATCTCTTCCCCATTATTTCTGCCAGGAAACAATGTCGATGCTACATGATCATCAGGACATGCAATGCTGAGAATGGGAATATTGGAATTTTCCTTCCAAAAAATTGCATTTGAACAATAGATAATAAAATACTAATGAAAAAGATGTAAAATCATCTGAAGGAGCGCTGAATATCCTCTAGAGTTTTCCCTTTGGTCTCAGGGACCCAAACGGCCGCAAACGCCACAGAAAAAGCACTGATGGCCATGTATATGGTAAAGGTTCCTGTTACAGGTTAAGGCGGTACCAGTTAGTGCAACAATGGCGTTTTCTCCATTAGCCTGAGACTGTCTGTTACAGCATTGTTCATAATATGCAAAAAGAAAAATGGAAAAAAGAACAAAACAAACCTCCGGTGCTCCAAGTTAGTAGCAAGTTTGCAGTCATGGTGACCACCCAGCAAAAAAACCAGTTAGAAAGAGTGGCTATGCTTCCAGCAAGGCCCTTTATATTGGGTGGAAGAATCTGCATGTGGAACAGTTTTGACTAGAAGTACAAGCAGCAATTAATCTGTAAAACAAAGTCCACAATGCTATGTGTAAAGGAGAGTGATTTGGTACCTCAGACATTATAAGCCAAGGTAGAGGTCCAACCCCAAGAGAGTAGGTGATTATCATGGCCTAAATGAGAAAAAAAGATAAGTTAGGCAAATAAAGATAACCAATAATTTATACTTGGAGAATGGATGAACAGCTCTAGCTGCTCTTGGCTAGTCCATTTAAATTTGGGTGTAACTCTTTTTTATTAACTCCAAGAGTCCAGCTTCTTTCAATTTAACCCATTATGTTCAAATAGGTTTAAGTTCAACTCATTATGCCCATTAATGAGATTTGAGTTTTGAGTTTTAAAATGAATTAAATTAACTTGGAAACTTGCTATATTGTATTCCCTTTCGTTTATATTTTTCTTCCCATATATTCCAACAACCCAAATATCAATTTGGATAAAAATAGGCATACCACAACTCCAACTACAGCAAAGATGCCCAGTATGGTATAAATACCAGAATCTTCCGATACAAAATCCTGGAACCAATGGAAAACTAAGTTAGGGATGATGTATAAACAAGAAAAAAATAACACGAACTTTCTCAAAAGGGAAATTGGTTTCCCACAACTATGTAAGAATAATTTGGTTTCTAATACTAGTACATGAAAATTTCACATGAAGTCAAGATCCATTTGTAAACAAGATCCAGTCATGTACCTTTCCATAGAATGAAGCTGCAACAATTAGAAGGCTCGCTGTCATTCCACTTGTGGAAATCTGAGGACAAGGAGAAGAAGAAGAAGAAGATGGATGTAAAGGAACTCTTAAGCCTTAAACTGATAAAAGGCAATGACTTAAACTTACAATAAGTAGAAGCCTGCGTCCCAATTTGTCCACTAACCATATAGTTACGCAAGTAGCAAGGACCTAAATAGCAGTAGAAATCAGACTGGATTGGATTGAGAATAGCTTCTTATAAAAAGAAAAAAAGTGCTCAACAAGCTTTACCTGGATAGCTCCAATCCCTAAAGTAGCCACATTACTTGATGTGATCCCTGTTTAAAATTAACACAACTATTTAAGCCATCAGTGTTTCTAGACCTGCAGGTCAATTAATTCAATTAGTCGAGTGGATTGATGATGTTGATGTTACCATGATAGTTAGAACAGTTTGTCTCGGCATTAGAACTCTAATTTTTACACTAGTTAACCCTAGATCATTCTAATCCAATGGTTAAAATGAAATTTATCTATAATCTAAACTGAATTTATCATTAGTTTTAGGTCAGACAAGTTAGTACAGTTCAAGTTTTAAAACATTATAAACTATTTGAATTTAAAATAAATTGATGTTATAGATGTCATTCCACAAAAATTAATCTAAAGCACATTTTATTCTATTCAATCCAACATATATGGGACGATGGGGATGTCTCATGTAACAGTTTCACAGAGCCTATATGTGAGATAAGAAAATGTCTTTCTGCTTACCAGCTGATTCAAAAATGGTACTGGAATAGAATATAACAGCATTTACTCCACTGAGCTGCTGAAATATAAGTAGTCCAATTCCAATCTGCAAGACCGATTAGTTAACAATCAGGTTCAATTATTAAACAATGTTGAAGGTGAGGTCAAATGGAAGAAAAAAAAAGAAAAAACTTTCTAGCTGTAATTCATACCGTCAAAGGTAAATAATATCTTCTCTGTTTGAGTTCTGCCATTCGGACTGTTGTTCTTCTGGTTGATGAAGCTACAGACCTCTGCAAGGAGCAAATTCAAGACACCTGAGTGAGTATTTCGAAGAGATGAAAAAGAAAATCACCCCGGTAGGTACAAATCAGGGTGGATAAGTCTAGCTGAGCCCAAATAAGAGTCATTTTAAGTTCTGACTCGAATCCCAAAAGTTCAACTCAAATTTGAGCTCGCTTGAGTTTGTGATGAGTAACCAGACGAGCCGCAGAAGAAGAATAAGGGTTACCTTTATTTCATTCACTTCAACAGAAATATCAGCATCAAATCCCCGCAAGACTTGCAAAGAAGATTCAAAATCTTCTGTCATCCCCATTTGCGCCTAAATAAAGCGGACAAAATAAATAAAATTGCATCGGAAGTCAATAATATACAATGTCTGCAATGAAAATCAGTAGAACAAGCTCCTTTATAAAGCTTACCAGCCACCTTGGAGACTCAGGAATGAAAAACAAGGCAGGTATCAATATTATTCCTGGCAATATTCCTGAAAGGAAAAAAAAAAGGAAAAAAAAACAGAAAAAGATAAAAAGGTAAAGTTCTACCAGCTGAAGCAAATAAATGAGGGCAATATACTGAAAAATTACCTAAAGCTGCAAGTATTCTCCATTGAACAAAAAGCCCCAGCAGATAAGCTAGCATTATTCCAAGGGTGACAGAGAGCTAAACAAGAAAATGCACAGAAGTTTCAATTTTATTTATCATGAGAACGGCTCAAACAACACCAAAATCATCCAACCTGATTCACTGAACCCAAGGCGCCTCTCAGGTTCTGAGGAGAAATCTCAGCTATGTATACAGGCACCTGGAGAAGCCAACAAAAGGAAGATCCCGAACTTGGTTTTACAGAAAGTTTTAATTCCATAACACCAAATCAAGCTCAAGATTTTACCGTATAAGAGAAAATTCCTACACCAAAACCTTCCAATATTCGCCCCATGTAAAGAAAAGATGTATCCTTCACAAAGCAGATGAATGTTAGTTCATATTCATGCTGAAAAAAACTGTAAATCGTGTCGAAAACTCACTTTGGCAAAAGATATTATGAGCCAGCCGATGATATTGGGGATAGCAGCAATCATCAAAGACTGCAAATTAAATAAAACGGCAAAATTCAGCTGTCAACTATTTGAGAGAAGCAATGAACTTAAAAAGCAGTCATTTTCTACCCCTTTTCGCCCAATATACTCAGCAATCTGGCCACTGGCTATTGCTCCCACCATGGCACCCACATTAGATAAAGAACCGAACCAAGAATACTGTAAAAATAAACCATATCAGAGACCAGATAAAAATACAATGAAGAAGCAGTTGAAATTTAAAACTGAAGGAAACTTCTTACTTCTGAAACAGAGAGGCGAAGATCCTCAGTGATTGCATCTTGTGTAGGTGATGAATAACCAGCCTGCACAGAATTCAAAACAGATGCTAAACAAGTCAAAAACTTCTATTTCTCAGTAAAACATAAAGTTTATGAGCTACAGATAAAGATGCTTACAGTGAAACCGAACTGGATAGGACCCAAAGCCACAATAAGAACGCAAGCTACGACAGAGATGGAACTTTCACGAATGACCTTGGAAGACCCCATAATACTGGTTTGCCTTGAACCCATTCGGTACCAGCTTCCTGTATGCAAGAGTGGTTTCCGTAAATTCCCATCCTCAGTTTCTTCTCTGGAACTCATTTTCTCTGCAACTCCCAAACAAAAATATGTGTGTGTATATATAGATTGCACACTAATATTTAGTTAGAAGGAGTTGGGGTTAGGGTGGCAGCGAACGGTTCATAAACAAAGCTAAAATCAGGAAGAGAGAGATGTAGAGAAATCCATTATTTTGTTGCGTCTTGGACTCTTGGTGATGTGTTTATAGTCTTACAGAAATGACAACCGGAAAGTCAGGGGCTCCCATTTCTGTAATTCAAACTCCAGTCAGCTCTTCACAATTGTCAACAGCACTGCCAGCACACATCAATCTTTAACCAATGGATTCCAATTTATCCAACATTCAATTGACTGGTCAACCGATTAATTTAATTCTAGGTAACAAAGCCAAGTCATTCACTGTTTTAACCAACCACTTCTATTTTCAGGTTTCGAAAAATGTTAACGGCAATCTATTTATTTTACTTTTTTACCTTTTCCACCCAAAGTTTTACCTTGAAACTCTTTAACACTCACTATTGTATAAATCACACTTTTCAAGTGAAACGAATCAGAAAAGAATCTTGACTCAGTGTCTCAACATTAAATGAGTATATTACTCATAACTATTTCACTATAAAATTTATTATACTACTCCAAATTAATAAAATATTAAAATATTTTTTTTCATATCAATTTCGTATAACATTATCAATTTTGCTTCACCTCTTAACTTAACAAATCACTCGACACTCTCATTCTTGGTGCTAGTTTGATGGTGATAGCTTCAATAGCCTTCCATCTCTCGATTTTCAATAGGGTTTTACCAACCTTAAATTATTTCATATTTTGTTCTTTATATAATTATCAACAAAGTGGGCATAGACAATATTTAGTAAGGGGCGTAAATATATAGAAAAATAATCCTTTCAAAAGCAATGATAGGTAAAAGGTTTTTTTATAAGAGTTCAACTAAGAGCAAAACAAGTTAACAAGCAAACTTGTAAAGTAACTAAAGGAAGTGCATGAAGCATCTTTTCCTAAACCAAATGATCTAGATTTTCTTGAAATAACATATTCTAATCCCTCAATCACCATAAGATGATGTCTTAATCTCATCGACATCACATTATCACGAATGTGAAGTTACATGCATTTAACATAATAACATTTGGATACGAAAAATTCTTTAAGATTTAATATACATTAAGATTTCTTATGGTAATGAAATAGAAGATAAGACTATACGGTTATGATGGTATTGTGGGTTACGGTTGTTTATGATACTATGGTGGGTCTTGATCGTTTATAGTAATGGTTACATTTTCAAACTTAATTACAAATATTGAATTACAGATTTGCAAAAAATTGAAATTATCATGTTTAAACTATTATCAATTTTTGGAAAAGTAATATCATATGTATTTATTTTTAATATATAAATAAATATATATTTATATATATGATTACTTGATTAATATTATTTTATGATTAATTTAAAATTACACAATTACATGATTATACATATCAAATTATATAATCATTATGTGTACTTATTTTATATTTAAGATAAACATGTATATTTTTATTATTTTTGAAATATATAATTTCTATTTTACTTTTAAATATATATTTTTTAAGTAGGATTACGTCTTGAATTAAATAAGTGTTTTTGGGGCCAAACATAGGCGGGAAAATGTAGTTCTCACTACTTTAAATTATATAATATGTGATACACCCAATCTTCTCTATCAACCAATACAATTACTTTTGGCTGTCACATGATTGTCCTTATCAATATTTTCAGAGCAAAGTAGTGTGACTTCTTCAAATTTTGAGTTTCAATTGGCTATGTTAGTAAACGACAATTTATTGAATCCCTCGAAAAGGATTATTAATTTATTTATTTATTTATCATAAAAAAATAACATAACAACAAAAGGCGTCACGTGTGGGCAGCAAAATGTGGCCATTGCATAATTTTAAAAAAATTAATGTTAATGACATGTGCTAATGCGGACAACAAACTTTCAGCTGCCGGTGCTGGCTGCCATGCCACTGGTAAGTCCAATTGAAATGAAATTAGTTACCATCCATTCAGTGAATAAAGACTTTTAGGTTGAGCAGCCAGCCAAGCTGCTGCATCGGGAGTTGTGTCAATTCTGGGCTATGGATTTGGTGGGAGAATCATCTGGAAAATTCGACTCTATGGTTTAATATGGCAAAAGACGCCTATTGGAAGACACTTCAGATTATCTTCCTCCAATGGGATGAGATGATAATTCTTCTGATTCTGATAGAGATGGTGAAGATGATGATCCTTCTGCACCAATTTTCTCAATGCAGACTTCTGTTAAATCCAAATCTGGTCTTCCCAAGAAGAAATGTTTTTGGTAACGAAAGCCCAAGTGGACTTGTTGGATTCAAATAAAGGTTAAGTTAAGTTTAACTCAAATTAAAATAATCCTTTTGAGTGCTAATTCTCTTTAAATTGATAAAAAAGTAATATCACAAAAAAAAAAAAGGGAAAAAAATTGTCCAAAAAAAAAACTCTCCCGGGAAAAAATATTGTTAAAAGAGAATAAAATAATTTACCTGCAAATAAAAACGTCTTAAAATTTGTAATTTTTTTACTGTCATGCCCATGTACTATAATAAAACAAACATTGGTGTTGGTTGCAAATTTAACTCAAGCACAACAAATTAAAATAACTAGTCAGCCTGAATCAACCATCCACCACCACCATTAGTTGATGTTCCACAATTCTCGAGCCCAATTTCAGGCCCGTTCGTAATAATTAATTTGGGTGAATTTTCTTCGTATAACTAATAATGTAAATTCACCCAAAAAATCCTATACTTATTTTGTGAATTACATACTTGGTAGAATCTCGTTAAATCGCCCAAATAAAAAATACGAAGCGCTAGAGTGTATTTGTCCGAGTTTTACAATTTAAATCAAATTCAAATTAATTCAAATATTTAAATTTTATCTGATTTATAATAAATCAAAAATTATATTATTTTTAAATTAAATTTTAACCTTAACTCATTAATCTCAATTGGGCCTTTTTAAATTCATAACAATTTCAAACGGATATTTATTTGGTTTCAACCAAATAGAATTCACCTATAGGAATGGTTAAAAGGAACTTAAAAGCCCATTGAACTACTTTGGGCTGTGTTTCAACTTTCAATGCAGGGTGAGTTGCGCATACGTGATTGTTTCTTTTGTATTTCAAAAGGCTTAGGAGGCATTTGGTTTAGTAGATATTTTATTACTAAAACAAAAATATTATTTTAAAAATAGATTATTTTGAGATTAATTAGGTATAAATTATAATTATATTTGATAAAAATTGATAAAAATAAGTAAGTATAAATAATTATTATATCTGGTTAAAGATAATAAAGAATTCTAATATATTATTTTACTTAAATGATTTTAGGTTTAATTATTTTAAAATATTTTTTATGTTATTTGTTATATTAATTGAAAATGAAATTATTTTTATCCTAAAAAATTAATAAATAATAATATAGTTATAATAAAATCAAGATTATTTCGATAATCTTTTAATATTTAAGGTAAATGTAATAATTAAATTACTTTTTATATTATATATCACATCATTATCGGTAATAGAAGAGTTACGAAATTTTTTATTACTTATAAACTAAACAAAATAATGTAAGTAATAAAATAAAAATTATAAGAGTAATCTTTATAAGTTCTTAACCAAATGTCCCTTTAGTGTCTTATTTTCCATCACTTGCGATGTTCACTTATATCATTGTATTAGTATTATAATAAAAATAAAATTATAAAAATTTATATTTAAATTTAAAAAGTTCTTACAAATAATCTAGAAACATAAGACAATTAAATAATACAAAAACCATACAGATTAAAATAGTTGTTAGTAGGTTTGGATTCAATTTGGATCATACTCAGGTAATACCCAACTCAAAATGAGTTTGAATTTGAAAAAATTTGTTTGAGTTTAATTCAAGATTTATAAGTTAAAATTCTAATTCAATTCAAAAATGATTTTAATGTAGATTCGATTTGAGTTTAATTGAATTCAAATATTTGGATTTGTCGAACTCACATTAGTTTAATGTAAAATAAAATTCAAGTTTGCGTATAATCGTAGTTATTAATATTTAAAAAATAAATAAATTTATATGTAAAACAGTTAAACTAACATGGCTACATTACTTGTAATATGATATATTCCATGTTAATATTTTTATTTTCTAAGTTAATGTATATTTATGTTAAGAATGATTTAAAAAGAATATTTTTAATTTAAGAAAAAATAAACATCCAATTACATAGTTACATGTTATCAATTATATTTAAAGTGGTATTTATTTTTAAAGATATAATTTAGTGTAAAAATTTACGAATACAATGTTAATTTTAATCTAGTTTGGTCTAATACTTGAAAGTCTTTATTCACCATTAGTTTATGATAAAAAATAGGTAGAGTGATGGTTGTAAGTCAATTACCCATTTAGATCTTTATACAATCCTCAATTTATAAGGCAAAAATACAAGGATAAAAGTGTAATTACACAATTTAATACATTAAACTTATCGTAAAATGAATGTAAACAATTGATATAATTCCAAGTTCATGGAAAGTGATCCTAAAAATGTAAGTTTTGATCGTTATCCAATTATAATCAAGATAAAAATGGAATGTGATTATATAATTTTAAAAGATAGATTTGACACATCGAAGAGATTTTGGTAACAATTAAGAATATCAAATTTTACTTTTTTTTTCGTAATTTTTGGTAGAAAAGATTTTTTAATTAGGTAATGTTTTTTTTGTATTGTATATCAATTATGATAAATTTGATTAGATTTTACAATTTTTTTTTTTTGATGCCTTGATGTGACTTAAGCACAAAAGAATCCGTTTTGATATCATCTTTGTAAATTTGATTAATGAGGATAATTGCATAACTTTAATGTTGTGCCTCTCACAAAATTTTACTATTTCATAAGAGTAATCTTATGTATATAGTTTTATTAATTTTATAATACGGTGAAAATATGTCACAATCTGATGTTGATCGAAAGTAAACGAATTAGAAAATAAATTGTAATTAATAGAAAAATCCGGCGAGCCTTGGTAGAAAATAGAAAATTAAAATTTCTAGTACTAGTTTAAATTGTTTATTCAATGACGTTATCTACACGCGCTCGACTCTGACGTTTTAAAAAAATAAAAATAAACATATGACAGAGTTGAGTTGAGTTGAGTTGTCTCAAAATCTTAATCGTAACCATTTCCGCCACTTCCTCCGCCTTAATAACTCCAATTAACCGTCGCTTTTAATCTCACTGATCGCACACATGGTCGAGGAAGCCCAATCCCAACCCCCGACACAGCAGCAAACACAGCCGCTGGCCCAACCCCTGCCCCAAGTTCAACCACAAGCTCACCATGAAAACGCCCTCGCCATCGTTCCCACCGACACCCCAACCTCCACCGACATAGTTATTGTTCCTCCACATACGACGTCGCCGCCTTCGAAAATCCCGTTCCGTCCTCGAAAAATCCGTAAACTGTCTCCCGATGACGCAACGGACCCCACCAGTTCCTCTCAACAAATCGTAACGACCAAAACGGAACCGACCAAAACCACATCTTCTAAATCTTCTAAATCACGAACCACTCAACATCAAACGTTGCTATCGGTTCCTAGGATTATCGCGCGGCCGTTATCCTCTGAAGGCGAGGTCGAAATCGCGATTCGGCATCTCCGAAACGCGGATCCACTATTAGCTTCATTAATCGAAATACATCCACCTCCGACTTTTGATTTGTTTCATACTCCGTTTTTAGCCCTGACTCGAAGTATCCTTTACCAGCAATTGGCTTTTAAGGCTGGCACGTCGATCTACACGCGCTTTATTTCACTTTGCGGTGGTGAGGCTGGAGTGGTTCCTGAGACAGTTCTTGCTTTAACCCCTCAACAGCTCCGACAAATCGGAGTTTCGGGACGAAAGGCGAGTTACCTTCATGATCTAGCTAGAAAGTATCAAAATGGGATATTATCTGATGCAGCTATTGTAAATATGGACGATAAATCGCTTTTCACAATGCTTACAATGGTTAATGGAATCGGGTCATGGTCTGTGCATATGTTCATGATTTTCTCGCTTCACAGACCGGACGTTCTGCCTATCAATGATCTAGGCGTGAGGAAGGGAGTCCAGTTACTTTATAATCTGGAGGAGTTGCCAAGGCCGTCTCAGATGGACCAGCTTTGTGAGAAATGGAGGCCGTATAGGTCGTTAGCGTCGTGGTATCTGTGGAGGTTTGTGGAAGCTAAAGGGGCACCATCTAGTGCGGCGGCCGTGGCAGCAGGAGTGGCGCTGCCTCAGCCACAGCAAGAGGAGCAACAACATCAGCAGCAGCAGCCGCAACTTTTGGATCAGATAAATAGCCTTATCAACATCGGGTATACTTATTTTCACATCAGTTTGTGTTTAGAGATTGTAGTGTCAAAGTTTAGACTATTAATAGTGTGAAAGTATAGCTTTTTGTGTTTCTTTTTCTCTATTTATTTGTGATAGTTATCAAGTGGTTTTGAGTATCAAATCTCTTAATTCTGATGCCTAATGCTAGCTGTAGTTATGATCACTGAGTTTTTGACTTTCTGGGAAGTTCTAATGCTTTTTTTTAATTGGTTTTCTTTCTTTAGCGGCTGGATTTATCCCAGATTCTTCCTAGAGTTTGAGTGTTTCTACTACAGTTGGTTAAATATATATCCCTTTATAAATGTCAAATGATTATAGTTCTACAAAAGTGATGGGCATCCAATGGGGGTTCTATAGGGAGTTTATCTTATAGAGTATCTGTGGGTTGATGGCGTTTTAGAAGTATCTTAAAGATTTTTTAAAGTGATTTTTCATTCTGGTTCCCTTATTTCTCAGAAGCTGGGCTCTGTTTGTCTAAACCACCCTAATAACTACCATTCATGGTATACCTATTGTTAAATTTAATTTCTTATGTGAATCGTTTCTACTGAGTGCTATTGGGTTGCTGTACTCGTCTTTACTTCTTTTATTTTATCTCTACTCTACTTCTACTTTATGGATTACTGCATGATGTTTGTAGGACCGTATAATTTAAGTTCTAGTGTATGTACTCTCCTTTGAAAGTTCGCATATTAATCTCTCGATATTGAGGCATTCAAATGTTAGCTTCCCTTTTTTGCTTCATATTATGATGGATACCTGGGCCTAAAGCTGACTGCAGAACCTTTTCTGGGCAATCTCCTCTGCACTCTCCACAATCTCCAGCAAAACATTCACAACAGCAGCAAGGGCATACAAGCAATGGAATAGAGAAAAAGAAATGTAACACTATCAAAGCAGATGATGAAAATATGTATTGTATTGAATATTTCTTGGTGAAGTTTACGAAATAAATTCTTCAATACAATGACTATTTTCCAAGACTATGTTTGATTACAACTGCTAGCCAGAAATTACAATTCCAGTAATAGGTTAGTCACAAAAAGAGATTCACAAAAACTCAGTTGAGTCCCCACTGTATAAGCTCAGCTTCCTAGAGAACCACTCTCTCCCCACTTTCCCCCAAATGTTGCATCTCTGCCTCTTCTGTAGCACCTGCTCCCTTTTTAAACTTTTTCCCCCATTACTTTTTTTTCTTTTTCCTTTATTTTGCCACATCTCCCTATTTTCTCTGGCTGATTTTGCATTAGAGCAATGGTCTCCTGGTCCTTTTGCCAAGAGCTAAGAGTCTTCTCTTTTTTACTCCCTCTTTTCCTGCGGGAAATGTATATATGAGTTCTAACATATTACTCATAGAATTTGACTCCTTTCATAAGAGAGCCAATTGTTTGGTTGGGTGAATATTATGCTTGCATAGCTGTATATGTTGGCTCATTCTGTTATTTTACTGGAAATGATATCTAGGAAAGGAACTATAGTTTGTTCCTCGTTTAAAGACTAATAATGTGGATCAACGTACAAGATAGATGTTCTGGCACAATCTATCATTTTAATGTAATTTTGAATGGTTGGCTGTGAAGCCCATCATTGGTTTGCTTGCCATTTTTTCATTCCAAGAACATGATGGCCTCCTCAAGCCCAACTGAATTGGACTGAGTTGGTTTGGGTTTGTCAGGTTGTGTTATTGGGTTTTGTGGCTCCCTTAAACTTCCATTTGGGGGAAAAGAAATATAGGACTGCTTTTTGCACCTTTGAGCCTGTAAAACAGAATTTGCACTTTCAGGTTATTTGCCTATCAACAAAGTATAGACATGAGCACAAATATTGATGGAAGAAAGTGAAGTTCCTGTAAACTCTTCTTCTGTAGTTACATGGCTAGTGTCATGTATACTTTTTAGGAATGTGAAGTTTGTGCAGTCTTATGTCCATGTTCATAGGAACAATATGAAAAAACTTAGTAAGAACGATCTGCTTATATATATGAAATATTAATTGTTCATTAATGGTCACACATTATAAGGGAGAGAAACAAGCTCAAGCCTCCCATGTGGAAAGAATATAGTTTCAGGTTATTTGGTTTGAATTAGCTACTTATTTCAATTTGTTTCTTGGATGGGTGTACCTTACCGAAAATCTTTGTGTAGGAAAGAAATAAGTAATATAATAAATAGAGAAAAAATAATGTTAAACTAACTAGGGGCATTGCAAACATTTTCCTTTTAATGAAATCCTGTATCGATCTATATATCAGTTTGGGCCTCATTAATTTTCCCTTTTACCTGGCATTCAAATCTGATACTTTAGGATTATATTACATAGAGCTCTTGGTTTGTTTGTGTGGTTTTCAGATTATGTACTTAAAATTTTCATTAGATTATGTGTTGTTGAGTCTGCTATTGTGTTATGGATGATTAAATCAGTTTGCTTAGAACCCAGTGCTTGATGCATAGGTCCTTTGTACGTTCCTGATTACAATGTATATTAATGTTGGTTGATATATATTCCCATGATTATGATGGGTATTTTTTGGTTTCTAAACTAGTGGCATTTTTTCTTGTTTATCTTTTTCCATTGTTTCTTAAACTATACTTCTAAATTAGTTTGTACTATATTTTGCTGCTATTTGTGGTTAAGATAATTTTTGTCTATGATATAGAAGGGGCTTAAGTTTATGACTTATGTTTTGTTTATCATTGGCTTCATAATGACTTTTTAACTGTTCTTCTTCAATCTTGCCATATGATTAGGGCTTGTGCTTGGGGACAATAGCGAGGGGAGTGGAGAGTAGAAGTTTGTCACTCGGCTCAGTCCATTTTCCGGTTTGAACTGAAGTGCTTCAAAGCAATGCTATGATACTTGTGGTAAATTTAGCTGCTGGGAGTTAGGATATTGAAGACCTTGAGTATGGTAATTCTGCTCTGAGAATAAATAAAGATCATACTTGTTCAAGTTCTTTAGTAGTAGGACACAATCTTCAACCGCCAGTGTTCTCTTGTAGGATATTATACAATGAAATGCTTAAATGCTTTGACCTTGGAATGTGATCGGGCTCCTTTGTTGAACTTCAGTATACCTGCATTGCAGCTTTGTAAATCTTGACTACATTACTCATGTTTGAACTGGACTCTTGAGATTTATATTTTAACATGCACTTGATTGAATATTTGCGTGGTAACATGTAAGTTTACACAAGTAGTTGTAGAGAGGAGAGGTTTTTTATGGTGACAATAGCTAAGGATCAGACAACAACAGCATTTGATGCTGTTAAGTGATTCAGGTTACACAAAAGTGTTATTATGTACAGCAGGAAAGTTTTGAACTTGGGAAAGAAATTCATCATCCATGATTCTTGATAGTGGGTTTTAGAAATTGAAATCGTCGGGATGCCGAGCTTTTTGCATCAGTTCAGTTTCTGCAGATGAAACAGGGATATTCTTGTTGAACCAACTTCTGTTTTCTACATTGATGGCAATAACAAACACCTTCATCGTTCGTGATTTCTGCATGTCTATGGCTATGTATAAATTGCACTTCTACCTCCCAGTTTGGGCTAACCTACCAGCCTTCAGGTCTAAGCCAGCTTTCATTTGGGCTAATGATGACTCCACCAATGAAAGCAAGGGCTCATTAATCCTCTCCTCTGCTCAACAAAATGAGTTCAGTGCAGACCATTTTTTCTCAGCTGTTACTTCCATTGCAAAGAGCTGATACTGTTGTTTTGTGTCCACCGGGGCTTCAGCTGGTTGAATCATCTTCGGTTTCTAAAGACCTGGCCTCTTGAGCATGCCAATATATCTGATCCACTCTTCTTTTCCCAATGAAAACTATCACCATCTTGTCCGATTTCTGTCAAAGACAAAGCCTAAAGCTGCAATACTGCAACCAGGTTATATTACTAGTGTTTGAGAATACATTTCTTCATCCTTATGAGCCCTTTGTAGGTTGAGACGAGTCATGGGCAGCACACGATCTTATCTAAAAGCAATTATAAGAATACATGAGTCATTGTATACACTGACTTATGCAATTTTTTAACATTAAATAATAATTTTTTATTATCTTAAAACCAGTTTTTATAATTTAAGCAAGTGTAATCATTCTTCTATTAAATCGAGAACACAACAATACCCATCATGGCTTATAATTATGTTTTCCACTTGATCCCTTACACATAATCATAGCCATTATTAACTTCTAGACAGTAGAAAGGCTACAGGGAGATTTACCACCCTAGTATTGCAATACTGTTTTTCTTTAGAACACTCAAATTACATCAGTACAGTGAATATAAGCTCTTAATTGTCCAACAAAACCACGTTAAGAATTTTATTATATCTTAAATCTTTTTTTGTGTCTTTTCATCTTTTTATTCTGAATTTTATAACGATTCAATGTACTTTTCCTTTATGTTAATTTTAGCTGAAATTGATTGGGCCCGGCCGTCCTTCAATGGTAGTAAGCTTCATGTTAGCCCAATGATTTGGCAATTTTGCAGCCCACGCTAGCTAATGTTGCTTCCATTTTGTATATTTCATGAACTTGATAATTTCGTTTTCATTCCTTGGACCATGGTTAGCTTATTTCAGTCCTTGATTTTCTCAATCATTTCAGGTGACTCTAATTTTTGAGTGTCTGAAAATAATCTAAATGATGAAGAAATTTCAGAATGGGCAAGAAGCAGAATCACATTACATCATGCAATGCAAGCATTTTTACAGGGCAATTTGAACCGAAAAAACAGAACATGATGACCCAGTTGCACCAATTAAGAAAAACAAAATATTTTAGAGACTAAAGCTCAAAATGGATACTAGCTATAACAGGATTTTGATTTTGAATGCAAGTTGCGAGCTTGGTCATAAGTGTTTTGTCTGATGCGAAGCTAACAAACAATCCTTTACAACCTGTTAAGAAAATTATATAATTCTGAATTCACTTGTCATACAAGGGATTTTGGTTTGCAATTTGTGTGAGAGTAACCCGAGGGGTTTTGAGTACTTCGACTGATAAAAATAGATACATCCAAATAAGAATGTATTAAAGATAAATATGAATTGAATTATGTTTAAATATTTTTGGATTTAAGTTTGACATAAATAAAAAATGAGACAATTTGAATTTACCCTGAGTTAGTCTAATCAAGTTTAATAGTAACTTAAGTTTATGATTTGAGTTTATTGTTCATTGATAAAATAATATTATTTTATCTAATAATGATCAAAATAATAATGTTTTAACAGTTGTTTGATATAAGTTAAATCGAATTATGACTCAAACTCAAACCGAATCAAGTCATCATCATTCAATTTGTAAACCGAATTAAATCAAACTTTTTTTAACATGAGTTTAAGTCACTTGTAAAAACAAACTGTTTATCTTTCGACTCACAAAAATAAATTTAAATCAAATTAAATTAAATTTATTCAAATCTAGTTATAAAATACAGAAGTTTAAAATTTGTTAAAAATTTATTAAAATTAAACTTTTAATTAATATTGGGTTAAGTGATTATAAGACGATCACATCAATGTGATCACTTTAATCCCATTAAGTTAAAAAGTAACCCTGCACTTAAGTCAAAAGGTAATTTCACACTAAATTAAAGAAAAAAAATTGTCCAACTTTAAAACAAAAAAAGGCTGTACTCCACAAAAAATGTACAGTTGACAAACAAGTACCAAAGCTAAAGTGTGGGGAAGGAGAGACAAATAAAGCCAACCATCGATTGCCACACGGAAAGGTAAAGAAGTTGCTTGGGGCAAGCGTGGTTTGCCAGAGAGACTCTCAGAAATGCGCACAATAGCATTAGTCGACATTGAAATGCAACACAACAAGACAACAACATCTATAGTACATGGACCATCCCTATACCTCTCCCATCTCTTTTTAACCTTTTCCTTTTTAACCGTCTTCGATATGCTTTGCATGCATGGGCTCTTATCAAGGCTCTAATAATCATGCTTTAATCAGTTTAAGAGTACTTGGTGTTTGATTATTAAGTAAAAATCAGGATTCGAAGCAAACAAGACAAGAAAAGTGACGTCTGTGACTGTGTATGTTTGCGTAAATTGGGTTGAGTCAGAAGGGGGTTGAAGTGGGTTAAGTTTGAGACAAGAGCAAAAAAGGAAGGGGCAATAATGAGGGAAAAGAATGGGACCCCAAATGGCAGAGTGTGGGGCGGATATGAGCATGACGTTGTCGGACGTATTTGTACAGAGAAAATGCTTCTGAATTATCTCATCAATCTCTCTCTCTCTCTCTCTCTCTCTTTCTAAAAGGTTGACCCTAATCTCCCCGGCTTCTTCACAAGCAACCAAACTGTCTCTTGTTGGATATGTAGTTAGTTTGTTCGCTGGGAAACACACAGAAGCTCTTCCATCTTCCTCAACCCAAACAATAACTCTTCACTTTCCCTTCCTTCTTTCTATACATATATATATATATATATATATATATATATATATATATATATATATATGATGGTAAAGCTAGCATCTTTAGCCACTGCGTTTGCACTTCTCTCTACAGTTGTGAGTCTGATCCGTCCTTTCATCTTTATTTTCTTGTTTGTTTTTTGAGGGTATTTTTTTATCATCTTTTTCGTCTTCTTCTCTGTCTTTCTGAGCTTAATTGTTCGGCGGTTGCAGGAGCGTAATGCTGAATATTGAGTCATCTGCTTGAAATCTAGAACATGGGAATTTTATAGATCAAGAAATTATTTTTTTTCGACTAGACCGAGAGGAATTCGGAGCACGATAATGGAAATAATGCAAGAAAATGAAGCAAGAACGCCAGGCTTGGAAAGGAGAAGAGAAGGAAATAGTAATAATAATTATAATAATACAAAGGTGAACAGTTTCAATCAAACCCTAGATCAACTAGGAAGATCTCCAAACCCAGATCGAGTTACTGTCAGCAGTTCAACAATTGCGCCGATCTCCATTAGATCAAACTCAAAAACTTCCGAGGTAAGGTATCGAGAATGCCTTAAGAACCACGCAGCTAGTGTTGGTGGTAACGTTTTCGATGGGTGCGGTGAGTTCATGCCTAGTGGAGAAGAAGGCACCATTGAAGCCTTGAAATGTGCTGCTTGCGACTGCCACCGAAACTTTCACCGGAAAGAGGTGGACGGTGAGACCCAGTTCAGTGGAAATTGCGGTAGAAGAACTATAATGCTTCCTCCACTTCAAATTCCTCCACCATTGCCATCTCTAACGATGCTGCGTCGTCAGAAATATTCCATAGGTATGTATCCCAGTCCATCAGGCGCAATTGTTGCACCAATGAATGTGGTTTATGGAGGTCTTAGTGGTGGCACTGAATCTTCAAGTGAAGATCTTCCTGTGTTTCAGTCTAATGCTTACGAAGGAGTTCAACCACCACCTCCTCCTCCTCCTTTTGTTTTGTTCAAGAAGAGGAATAGGACAAAATTCACGCAGGAGCAGAAAGATAAGATGATGGAATTTGCTGAGAAAGTGGGATGGAGGTTACAGAGGCAAGATGATGAAGAAGTGGAGAAATTTTGTGCTGAAGTTGGTGTGAAGAGGCAGGTTTTCAAGGTCTGGATGCACAATAATAAGAATAATGTCAAGAAGCAACAACAAGAGCCAGTGTAACACACCAGATTCAGGATTCAGGTGAGTCTCAAGGTCATATTTCAGCCTATTAGCAAAGGGATTATCAAATGGATATAACAGTGATTTGTATAACTACACATTATAATCCTTGTTTATCTTTTTAAATCGCTATCTTCCACATTAATTGTTCTAAACAAAATCTTGTGTTAGTTTCCCTTTTGAGCTATATAGCTTGTGTTTTTTTCTCTCTCTTTCTCATCCTTAGAGCCGCCTTAAATTTCTCAAAAATACTAACAGGGATGGGAAATGAAAGAACATGTCAAATGTCTTTTCTTTATGATGAGTTGATGGAAAAGCATGGGGCCTGGCCTGGTTGCATGAATATCTGATTTTGGTTGCAAAATATTGAGTTTATGGCTATATATCCTGAACTGAATCTGCCAGGTCTCAGGACTGTGCCTGTTCGATCTAAAAACCATTCCTTCAAATTTTTCTTCGTCAAATCAGAAATTTTTGAAGTGCAAAAGGTACCAAACTGGGAGCTTGGATGCTGCTGGACCAACATATTAATGGTGGTGCCTGCTCTTTATCTAAATGAAGTTTTTATTTCCTTGGGCATACCCTCATTTAATACCACTACCAGTCCCTCTTAAAAAAATATGATTGCACTGGGGTTCCTTCAAGCTTTCCATAAAGCACTTGAACCCTAATCACTCACTCTTCCGGTCTGAACCGATCATATCAAGAAAGAGAAAATTAACCACATCCAGGAAAAACTCTTGAGTCTTAGTCTTACATATGTCTTCAACAAGTTTTGAACTCATATCTTCTTTACTATTCAAGTTAATTACCCTTGGAGGACTGGCCGTAAAGCATTTGATCGAATTTAATGTATGGCTGAAGACAAAATTAAACTTGCTAGAGGAAAGACCAGAAAAAATTTATTAAAACAAGAAAATTGGGAATTTGGGTAGCTTAGAATGTAGATGCATGCCTACCAATTTTCCTTTGACTTATTAGCTAGCACTGTTACGTCAACCGTGATTGTGGAAGAGACAACTTTTCTTCATCTTGGACTTTACTATGATGTTCCTGTCCTGGGCAGCTAGGCCCCATTTACCGACAATTATTCCACTTCTAATATGAACATTTATTAGATAATTGTAATTTCTCGTAAAATTGGCCCTTATTCGAATTGAATTTATAATTTGATTTAAATAACTTGATTTCAAATTAAGCTTAAAGATGAATAACTTAACACAAAATGAACTCAATTATTTATGAATAATAGTATTTATCACATTAATAATATTGTTTATCTTTTAATAATATTATTTACATCATCTATGGTCTTCTTATGGCAAGCTCAAAATGGGTATTATACTTTGATTTTTAGAATGCACCCCTGGATGGAGCTCGGTTTGTTCATCTTTTGACATAATAAGACTGAAGCTTGCCATTTTAGCTTCCTATTTCAACCCTCAAGCCTTAGTATTCTTAATAATGTCATTTCTCGAACTATAAAAAAAAAAAAAAAAAAAAAAAAAAACAATAACCCTTTGGAGCTAAGTTCTTGCTCTTAGAAACATGTTCAATTTCTTCATGAAGAACTCAAATCTATCTGCAGTCAATGACTTTGTTTATAGATCTACAATTTGCTCATGAGTAGGCACATATCTAGCCTGTAGTTCTTGATTTGCAACTAGATCTCTCATGAAATGCTCAGTTTTCCCATGAAATAGAGGGTTGTATGCTAGTGTTGATTCGAGGTTCCTGCAACAAGGAACAATATTTTGTTTTCTTGAACTCCAGGAAACATCAGAGAAACCTTCAACTTTATATCTTCCTGTTGGACCGAAGTAGGCTATTTAGGGGTTCTTTTGACTGCAAACTAGTGCATGTAATTGGAGCCTACAAGAATGGACTCAATCCCCATTAGAAAGAGCGGGTAAAAAATGAATGTGCTCTAAAAAAATTCAATCTGAACTCATCATTTTGAGAGATAGAACCTGTCCTTCTTGGTGTTGCCAGTTGTGGACTGAAATAAGCTGGTTTGGGGCATATGAACTGAGTGACAGCAACAGGGTATACTTGATATTAACATCTAAACTCATAACATAATTCATTCTTTCAATCCTACTTTCATGAGCTGCAATCTTGCAGCAGAGAGACAATATTTATAACTCAAATGCATCTCTTTCAGCAGTCACCATTGTCACTACTGAGTCATACTCAAAACCAACCACCTAAAATTTGCATAATCAGATCATCATGCAAAATAGGACTACCAGCTATGTTAAGATTATCAGTAAATCCAGTGTTTTTATTGAAGTAATCAGTCATACTTAAGAAATCCTGTGATTTCTACAACTAAGAAGCCTGTGATTTCTCTAAGAAATCCTTTACTTCAGTCATTGACGGATAAAGCTATCTTAGTAGCGCTTAATCTTGCCTTGTCCACAGGAGAAACTCAGGATTATCAGTTTCAACAATCACACCATCACTAGTTCATTATAGAGGAAGCCAACGGTAAAGGAGTCAGTTGACCTCTTTTTATTTTGAAACCTTTTTAGTTTTGTTTATATAAAATATTAAAGTAACTCTTAATATTTTACCTCTCAACTTATATTTCGGGGTGAACAAAAAAGTTTACAATAATTATAAAAATCAAAATAATTGAAAAACCGAATATTCACATCCTAGTCTAAGTACTCTGGCATACTATTAAGATTTTGTTTATTTTAAACATATGGTTCATCATAGTTTTACAGAGGCAAGATGATGAAGAAGTGGAGAAATTTTGTGCTGAAGTTGGTGTGAAGAGGCAGGTTTTCAAGGTCTGGATGCACAATAAAAAGAATAATGTCAAGAAGCAACAACAAGAGCCAGTGTAACACACCAGATTCAGGATTCAGTTGAGTCTCAAGGTCATATTTCAGCCAATTAGCAAAGGGATTATCAAATGGATATCACATGATTTGTATAACTACACATTATAATCCTTGTTTATCTTTTTAAATCGCTATCTTCCACATTAATTGTTCTAAACAAAATCTTGTGTTAGTTTCCCGTTTGAGCTATATATCTTGTCTCCCTTTCTACCTCTTTCTCATCCTCAGAGCTGCCAAAAATTTCTCAAAAATACTAACTGGGATGAGAAATGAAAGAACATGTCAAATGTCTTTTCTTTATGATGAGTTGATGGAAAAGCATGGGGCCTGGTTGCCTGAATATCCGATTTTGGCTGCAAAATATTGAGTTCATGGCTATATATCCTGAACTGAATCTGCCAGGCCTCAGGACTGTGCCTGTTCGATCAAAAAACCATTCCTTCAAATTTTTTTTCGTCGTGCCAAAGGTAGCAAACTGGGAGCTTGGATGCTGCCTGACCATCATATTAGTGGTGGTGCCTGCTCTCTATCTTAATGAAGTTTTTATTTCCTTGGGCATTTGATCGAATTTAATGGATGGTTGAGGACAAAATTAAACTTGCTAGAGGAAAGACAAGAAAAAATTTATTCGAACAAGAAAATTGGGAATTTGGGTAGCTTAGAATGTGGATGCATGCCGACTAATTTTCCTTTGACATATTAGCTAGCATTGTTACGTCAACCATGATTGAGGAAGAGACAGCTTTTGTTCATCTTGGACTTTACTATGATGTTCCTGTCCTGGGCAGCTAGACCCCATTTACCGACAATTATTCCACTTCTAAAAGGCCGGAGGACTTTTTTCCACCCAAAGTATTTTCTAATGTTTCTTTCTACCTTTTAATTATAAAAATTCTAAACACTCATTATAGAAGGTTAAGTTTGTTAATTGTAAGAATAAAATCATTATTTTATCTGTAATATTAAAAATAAATTAAAATTTAATTTTTTTTTTCCAAAAACCCTAAAGACTAACTATTTTCCCATAGACAAAGTTTTAAAAAATGACATTCACCCCTCTAGGGTTTAGTTTTTAAACTTCAATGTTATTGTCGGCGACATCTCTCTCCCAAAGCTTTCTCTTCCTCCGACGATCTCTCTCCTCTCAGCTGGATGGCTGATCGACATCAAATCAAGCTAGGGAGATAAAGACGAAGATCTCGTCTTCTTCTGGACAAAGACAAGATCTTCGTCTTTGTCTTTCTGATAAAGCTCTGTCTCTTTGATGAAGCTCTTTGTCTCTTAGCTTGATTCGACGCCGATTGGGCATCCAACTGAGAGGAGAAAGATTGTCGAAGGGAGAGGAAACTTTGAAAGGGAGAGACCGTTGGTAATGGCGTCGGAGTTGGAGAACTAAACCCTAGGGGGGAAATGTCATTTTTTTAAATTTTGCTTATAGGGAAAATAGTTAGTTTTTAGGGTTTAGGGGGAGGGGGAAAGAAATAAAATTTTAAAGGGTTAGAGTTTTATTAATTTTAATCATCCGTGGGTAGATAAATAAGATTTTCAAAGTTAAGAGGTGAAAAGTTGAAATTAGAGGATTCTTTGGGTGGGAAATAGTCTTTTGGCCCTTCTAAAATGAACATTTATAATAAAATTGTAATTTCTCGTAAAGCTGACTCTCACT
The DNA here is from genome assembly GCF_011075055.1 of Mangifera indica. Taxonomy (NCBI): domain Eukaryota; kingdom Viridiplantae; phylum Streptophyta; class Magnoliopsida; order Sapindales; family Anacardiaceae; genus Mangifera; species Mangifera indica. The sequence goes on from NC_058155.1 coordinate 11,873,850, forward strand.
TGAATTGAATGCATGATTTGATTTATATGAGTTGATTTCAAATTAACCTTCAAATCAATAACTCAGTATAAAATGAACTTAATTACTCATTAATGATATTATTTACTTTACCAATAATATTGTTTATCTTTAACAATGTTATTCACATCACCCATGGTCTTCCTATAACAAACTTGAAATGGGTATTATGCTTTGATCTTTAGAATCCACCCCTAGATGCAGTTCTGTTTGTTCATCTTTTGATATAATAAGACTGAAGCTTGCCATTTTAGCTTTCTATTTCAACCCGCAAGCCTTAGTCTTATTAAAAATGTCTTTCCTCCAACCAGAAAAAAAAAACACCCGAGCTAAGTTATTGCTCTTAGAAACATGTTCAATTTCTTCTTGAAGAACTCAAATCTATCTACAACTTGATCTCTCATGAAATGCTCAATATGGTCAGTGTTCCCATGTAAATAGAGGGCTGTATGCTAGTGTTGATTCCGAGTTCCTGCAACAAGGAACAATATTTTGTTTTCTTGAACTCCAGGAAACATCAGAGGAACCTTCAAATTCATAACTTCCTCTTGGACTGAAATAGAAACCATAATGTTCCTCTTTTGACTGCAAACTAGTGCATGTAATTGGACTATTGAAGGCTACAAGAATGGACTCAATGTATTTACAGCAAAAGATCATTCAGGTCTGGTAATGGTAGCTTACTACAAGCTGCCAATTGTACTCTTGTACATATTTACATCTCTCAAAGGCTCTCCTTCTGTCTTAACCAACTAGTGCCGCATACCCATTGGTGTGGACAAGGTTTACTTTTGTTTAAACCAATTTTTACCAGAAAATCCTGCATATAACTTTAGTTTGAGAGAAGCACAACCCTCCAATAGTGTCTTTTTGAGATCTGAGAGGACTTGAACCATTAATTTTGGAGAGCTTTCTGTAAATTAAACCCCATTTACATAGACAATAAGTGTGACAATGTAACTTGCATTTTTACATATAAACAAGTATCTAATTTGGCATATTTAAAATCCCCATTAGAAAGAGCGGGTAAAATATGAATGTGCTCCATAAAATTCAATCTTAACTCACCATTTTGAGAGATAGAACCTGTCCTTGATGTTGCTTGTTGTGGACTGAAATAAGCTGGTTTGGGGCATAAGAACTAAGTGACAGCAACAGGCTATACTTGATATTAACATCTGAACTCATAACATAACTCATTCTTTCAATCCTACCTTCATGAGCTAGCAGCAAAGAGAACATGTTTATAACTCAAATTCATCCCTTTTAGCAGCCACCACTGTCACTGCTGATCGTCATACTCAAAACCAACCACTTAAAATTTGCATAATCAGATCATTATTCAATATAGGACTACCAGCTATGTTACGATTATCAGTAAATCCAATGTTTCTTATTGAAATAATCAGTCATACTTAAGAAATCCTGTGATTTCTACAACCAAGAAGCCTGTGATTTCTCTAAGAAATCATTTACTTCAGTCATTGACGGATAAAGCTATCTTAGTAGCGCTTAATCTTGTCTTGTCCACTGGAGAAACTCAGGATTATCAATTTCAACAATCACACCATCACTAGTTCATGATAGAGGAAGCCAATGGTAAAGCTGACCTCTTTCTATTTTGTAACTTCTTTAGTTTTGTTTATATAAAATATTAAAATAACTCATAAAATATTAGATTAATCATTTCAATTTTATTATTTTCTCAATAATCTTATGTATTTTATATTTATTCAATTTTAACTTTTAAAGTTATATTTATGGATAAATAAGAAAATTTATAATAATTAAACAAATTAAAATAACTTAAAAAATAAACATTAATCCTAATCTAAATAGCCTAACATATTGTTAAGAGTTTGTTTATTTTCAACCTGCGGTTCATTATAATTTTACTTTTAAGCTTATGATTTGCGTGTAATGATAGTTATGAACTCTTAAACTTGAACCAAATTAATAAATTTGAATTTAACATAAATTCAAACTTAAACTAATTTGATTTGAATTCATTTATAACACTTTATCATAAGTTTTGAAATTGTCCTCCCTCGATTTAAGTTGTATAAATATTTAATTTGAGCTGTCTAAAATTATCCAAAATTTCATATTTAAAGGATTGTTAACCCTCACAAACGATTTGGAAAGGAAATAATTAAAATAAATATTTTATTAATTACATAATTACCGTAAGTAAAGCGGGGATGTATCTCAGAGGTACTGGGATTGATACGCTGTATCTCCATCTTTCTATTTTTCACTTCGAATAATTTTCCCGCTTTGATTAAGCAGATTAGTACTTGAAATTGAAACAAGTCCAGAACCCTTTCTTGACTCTGAAACTTTATTAGAAAGAGTACAACAGTACAAGCTTCACCTTACAAAGTTTATTTCAACCTTACATCAAAGACGACCTTCTAGATTAATACATCAACATTAGTACTATCCAGAGCATTGATTCATATATATATATATAGACACTTATGCATATTATTTTTTACACATCTTTCCACAACATTTCTCCCACTTCCGATTTCTCTAAAGCTTCAGACTCTTCATAAGCCTGGTCACACAACATAAGACAGAAAAAGAAAATTTAGATCTTCTATGGTAAGATGAACCATCCCATCTCTTTTTTTGGGGGGTTATATTAGTCGACATTTTCCAAACTGGGTCCACGAAAATTTCTTTATTTAGCTTCTAATTAATGCTGCCAGTAAGTTCCACCAAGATCCAAGAAGCTCTGCTCTGAGAAATCCTTGGAATGTGATGAGTATGACTGGAAGTGTCTGTTTGTTTATAATAGTTTATATGCCATTGTGGGCTGACTCCAAAAAGGCCATGTGCATGTGATCTAGGATTAGATTTCATGTGGGTTTTTTTTTTTCTCAGGAAGTTGAGTTGAACTATAATTGGAAGCAATAAAGTAATAAAACAATATCGAAGGAGTGGATGGCATTTCAGAGGAAACTTGGACAAATTCCCAGTTCTGAAAGTGTTAGTTGATAATGGATTTACATGCAAATGATCATTGCTGACCCTAAACAGCAGAATGTGTCTGTCTGTGTGCTGCTTTTGCATGAGAATAAAATCATATGAAAACATGTAATCTATACACGCAAAAGTGTAAAACGTGATAGTAGCAATATATTACCTTCGTCCATCAGTAATTCCTGTGCCAGTGGTAGGCTTGTAATTGGGCAGTGGGTACTGGTCAGAGTCTATAAAGTTGACATCCTGCACAAGGCGATCGTAGCGTCTCTTGACTTCCTCGGGAGACTTTCCACTCACAGCCCTGGCCACATTCACCCATCGGTCTGGGGTGTCCTTGTCATAAACAGCCAGTGCCGTCTCAAACTGCTTGTTTTGCTCATAGGTCCAAGTCGAGTCAGAACGACTTGAAGGAGTGAAAGAGCTCGATGACATTGATCTTAAGAATGTGTACTGAGTTCTGGGTGCTAAAGAAGTTACAAAAGCTGGGAGAAAAAAGGTGCCTCAGTCAAGGGAGAAGACTGAAGTCAAGGGATGGTATGATTTTAGCAAGTGATTGGTATGGCTGCTTCTTATAAGCAAGAGGAGAGGTGGTGGTGGCAGTGGGTTAGGCAAGTTGGCGAATACTTTGAAGGTAAGTTAAGATTTGATTCGGTTTCTTAAGTAAATAATGCTATGTTTATCTATTTTTGAGTATTAAATTAAATATTTCAATCGGTGTTATCTTATTATTAATTTAAAATCATCAAATCACATAATAACACATAATTTAAATACTCAATTGAATACCAAAAACTGAATACACATAGTTCTTTCGTTTTTAAGCCAGGCTAAGCTTGTGACAACTGATAAAGTGCTTGAAGAGAACCAGAGAATCAAATGTCACAGACCTGGCGCTTTATGGATTCTTTTCTTGTCTTTTATTATTAGTATCATCAGCCAGTGGATATCGTTGAGAATTTACCAGTTGGTATTAGATGCTGCAACAAGATGAAATTCTGTCGCCCACCTTCTATGAACTGCAAAATCCACGGTAAGATCTTTTATGTTCTTTTCTGTGGGACTACAGGATTTCCTTCCCTGACTTTTTTGATCAATTTGGTAAAATATTCTCTTTATTTGGTGTTATTATTTATTGGTCTCTCCCACCCCAAAAGTTTGTTCTCATCATATGTCAGTGATTCCGGTGGACTCTCTGGAAACGTCAGGTTTTCTTTCACACTTATACACTAATATTCGTTTTCCAACTAATTGTTGAAACTTCACACAAGTTGTCATTGTAAACTTGGAGAAACTAGAATTTTTCTCACTTATACACAAACGCACATCACCTCTTCTTCAACTGTAAGTTGAAGTTTGATATCAAATTTTCACTCGGATACTCTTAAGTAGAGTTGCTATAATTGAACTCTCATAATACAGTTAAATGTCATCCCAAAAGCTAGTTTAAGATGTAAGATTTTTAGACACACTTATACATTAGCACTTAACCCCTTTTCAAATGGGTCAACCCAACACTCTTTATAATAAGAATATGTTTTGTTCTTTTTATAGTGACAATGAGAGCAAAAGTACTTGGCAACAATTATGTTTCTTCATAAATGATATGAAGAATCATGATTCTCGACTTCTAAAGTGAAGACCCACCCGTCAAGAGGCTGTTTGTAATTTACCATCATCAACAGCAAGAAATCAAAGCACCTTTTGCTTACTTACATATTTTCAAGGGTGGGTTTGAATCAAACCGTTCCTAAACAAAGTTTAACTCAAATTCATTCGAATAACTAATGAATTGTTTGATGACCTATGGAGTCAAAAAAGATGTATATATCATCATTATCACTAAAAAGTTACTCAAAAAGATGAAAATTCATTAAAAATAAAAATATCATTATTATCACCAAACAATCATAAATTTAAATAAAAATCAAAATTTTTAGATTATCTAATATAATTATTGTAAGACCGTTCTCCAGATTTGAGATTTTATCTCTTTAGTATGATCAGTCTAAATAAAAAACAGTGATTTAACTTAAAATTCTTTATTGCATGTAGACTTCGAGAAGACAAATCTAGTAAACCACTCTCAATTGCTTGTTTCAATTATGAGAATTTTTCACCTTTGCATCTACAACTTTATACGTGCACCATTTCTCCTTTGAAAGTGGAATTTCTTTTCATAATTGTAAATTATTTGATAAGACGCATGAATTAGTTTGATTACATGATCATCATGGCCTACCAAGTTGATATTTGTTTTTTATCCACTTGGTTTGAAGTAGTATCTTTTCATTTTTCTCATCCGTGTATTTTCCGAGGACACTTTTTCATGTTTGAATTTTAAAAAAAATATTCTTATCACTTATACCTCCAAAATAGAAATAAATTAATTTTCTTTAACCAACACAAATATATATCACTTGAACCCTTATATTTAATTGAAAAAATAAATTTTAAATCTTAAAATAATCTTTAGGGGTGAATATTATAAATAACAATTAGAATCGAATTGGAAAGGTGACAAAAGACTATAAAGAAATGCATTTGAGTTTTGAAATAATATATGATTTTAAAAATTAGATTTTATGATACGTAACTACCATGGTCTTTGTGGTAAAACTTGAGAAAAAATGGCAAGCAAAAGATGTGTTTAGGCCCTAGTGTGAATATTCAATATTAGTATGCAGCTAGATTCCATGAAGACAATTTTACTTGTATTGGCATGAGATATCGACCACATGTTAAAGAAAATGCGCAAGGAATCCTTTAAAAATAACGCAAAATCTACGTGTTTGGAATCCTTATCATCCCATTTCAATGTGTTCATCTTTACTCAACTCCATGGGGTCTTTGGCTATGACTGGAACTATTTACTCACTCAGCTTTTTGCGGCAAACTCTGACCAATTTTTTTTTGGGGAAATTTAGGAACCCCACCCAGATTAATTGAATAAGTAAACTCTATAATACATTGATCAAATTCATAATTATTACATCAAGTAAATTAGGAGTTCATAAACATGAACTTAAGTTTTCCTTTTAAAAGTTCTAATACTTAACTAGTTTTACTAACCCTTAAACTCTAACTCTACCAAGTTTATACCAAATTTTGATATATTTTGAAAATGAGTTTGTTGGAAAAGAGATCTATGTGGTTGTCTTGGGATATATGAAATAATTCTGGTGGGAAGGGTAGGTAGGTGTAAATGGAAGTTCCGATTATAAAAGTGCAAAGGAGAAATTAGGGTTTAGGCATCCTCTAACTGTTGGTAGGTCTTTGACAGCTTGAATGATCGGAATTGGGAGACTCCGACTCCTCGCGTTGTCAATTTATTCCCTGTAAATTCCTTTTAATTGTTTATGTTTTTATTTGTGTAGAAATTTGACCGGGTATTTAACAAATAAGAAAACAAAATCGTATCTGGGTCTATTCAACTACTTGCAAAAGCATGAGAGCCACACTTAGAGGGAATATTTTGAAAAGAACAAAAAAGGAAAAATGAATCTAATTGAAGAAAGCAGTATCAAATCCTGATGGAATTTTCCAAATGATAGGAGTGGATGCTTAACTTAATTCAAGTCATATCGCAGCCAGTGTGAATCCGATTGTACAATCTAGTGCTTAAGATGATACATCATCTTTTAACATGTTACCGTATATTCTACAAAATGTACAAAACGGACCAAAGATGGTACACAAGATCAATAAAATGATAACCCTACTAAAAGCATTTTTATTACGTTCACCTAATCACAGTTATTTGTCATGACACCAATACCTTGAATAGGATTTTTTTGACTCGAGGCCACTAAATAGAAAATACCTATCCAATGCAAAGTTGTTGGTGAGGTCAGAATTATAATGATTAAATTTTGAATGTTATTTAAATCACTATTTTTAAGTCGTTGTAAAATTATTTTCATATGAAAGAATTCTGGATGTAACGTTGGCAAATAAATTTTTTGAACTTGAAGATTGCCAAAATTTTACACTGTTCAATGACATTCTAGAAGAGATTATCAGGTAAACATACATAATTCATTTGCAATTGGGAAGGTTAAGCATTTACTTATCTTGAGATGGCTTCCTTGGCAGTTTGGAGAGTCAGCTGCGGCGACGGCGTCCGCCAAGACAACACCAATGGTGTTGAGACTCTTCTGGGGATGGGGCTGGTAAACCACCTCTACACTCCTTATCCGTTGGCCTTGCCCCGCTGAACTCATAATTCTCAACCTCCTGTCACGAAAGACGCTAAAAAACCAATGTCAGAAACTGAAAATCAGCACCTTACTCTTAAGGAGAATTGGAGAAGTTCTCTAAAATTTTACAAATTAAATAAAAAAATTGAAAATCAGAAGCACATAGAGAATTTTAGTGAAAGGTTTTCACATTGTCGTAGAAGAAGCACACTCTCTAACAGGTATACTGCCTATGATCAAAATCAAAAGCATGATATTGTTGGTAAACCTGCATTTTTTATCCCTAACATTTATGTTCATCAATAGATCATAAGGGGTGACCCACTGCAATGGACATCGGAAACATCAGAAAGTCGTTGCCTTGGAGACAAGGTTAAGATGCCAGCAGCATAAACATCAAGATTCACAATGTTGTTCCTCTTTTTGAGGATCTGAACTTGCTTTCTCTTCTGATACCTCGGCTATCGGACTCAATGGTTCTGCTTCCTTCTGTTGCTGAGACAACATGCTTGAGCTTTTAACACCACCGATGCATCAAGAGCCCAGTCCTCACACAATGCCAGATGATGATGCATCATTCCTTCTAGCATTGTGTGAGGTAGGGCTGGATTCGAACTGAGTCCATTCGAATTCGAGCTCGAGTTTAATTCGAACAAGCCCAAAACGATCCAGCCCTTCGAGCTCGAGCTACTTGCTAAATTTTTCAATTAAAAATTTTGACACAAAACGATATCGTTTTGATTAATATGTATTAAAACAACGTTTTAATAACGAAATACTTAAAAACTCGAGCTTAAAATAAACTGAGTCAAATTCGAAACGAGTTCGAGCTTAGCTTTCATGAGCTCGAACTCAAACTCTATTATATACAAATCGAATCGAGCTTAGCTTTCACGAGCTCAAACTCAAACTCTATTATATATAAATCGAATTGAGTTCGAGCTTGGCTCGGTTCGAATCCAACTCTGGTGTGAGGACTGAGCTCGAACCTTTGTAGATTGTGATGCTGCAGATTTTTCGTTTACTTCCTTCCCTCCTTTGCTAGCCTCTCTCCTTTCCAAAGGATTATAACTAACAATGTATTGAAAAACAATTCACTTATACATTGCCCAATCATAAATATTGGACAAACAAACAATTCTTGGCTTTTTGTCTGTCCCTTGAGCTAGGGTTTGTCCTAGTTTTGGGTCTAAAATTGCTGTTTGTCTTCGGCTCTGCCATTTCCTTTGTTTCAAGCTTTCGGGTCTCTTTGCTTTGTTCAATATATACTTAGCAAAAAAAGAATTTGTCTTTGGCTCTGCTGTTTCTTTTGTTTCAGGTTTTCAGGTCCTTTGCTTTCTTTAATATACTTAATTAGCCAAAAACAAAATGAGAAAAAAAATCTTGTTTCTTTTAAATTTTATGATAGATTCACTGAGTTAATTGCAAAACACAATAACACCAATTCAATTTCTAAAAGATTATAATCAATCAAATATTTCAGGAGACAGAACAAAGAGCAAGTATGAAGATTAACATTAGAAGTACAATGCATGAAGACATGATTCTCTGTCACTACCTATAGATTGCTCAACTAAAAATTTATCAAAATCATGGAATCAATGTTTAAATTTGCACTGTAATAACATGATAGAGGTACCAAATAAAACTCATGAGAAATAAAATTCATGTGCCTTTTGGAGCCAGAACCTGTTTCAATTTTAGGTCATAATGTTAAAAAGAAACAAGGATTAAATTGAAATCACTTCTGAGCAGTTTAAGGCAGCCGCAAACTTTGAGATAATAGTGCTTTTCAAGCGTTTCGCTGCAATAGATGGTCAAGGAAATATATCAATGGCGAAGCAGGATGTAATCCACAATGGATTTAGTCAAGCTTTTTGTCTATTACTTGAAATAGGTAACTTCCTTTTCATTTTCTTAATCTTGTTTTCATGTCATCAATTTTGTTCTAGGTGGCTGACTGATGCCTCATATCAATTGAAATGCTAACAGTGTTATTTAGAATAAGAAAATATCATGAAAGATATTTTTTATATTCTTCAGATGGATTTTGACATAATGTGGTTTCTGATATCTTGGAATTCCAGAAACTTGATGTGAAAATTTTCAGCAAATGAGAATTTCTTGTCCAGTCATGCAAATGGTTTACGTTTACAAACAGTTAATTTTTTTTGTAAATTGGAAAAGAGAATTTCATTCTAATGGATATAGCCCATCAATTATCTTGTGATTCAAACTTTGTACATGTTGTGTTACAGGGTCTGAACATACACCGAATTTTTTAACTTTCTATAGCAGGCTCTTCCTGTATGATTTTATGAAACATAGAATTGTTTTTATTTTTAATAGTAGCCTCCTTTTATGAATTCATTCAATCGCTTTAGTTCTCCACTTTGCTGATCCACCACCGCCCGGACCACATCTACAATAGAAATCATCCCCACTATTTTTCCATCTATCACTGGAAGATGGCGTACCTGGTTATCTGTCCACATAAAAATCGAAAATTTATGTTGATGTTTGCCACTCAATCAAACACAAAATCACTAACTTCATAACAAGAGCTCTTTATCTAATCACCTGTCATAAGCTGCATTGCTTGAAGAATGTTTGCATCAGATGGCAGTGTTATCAATTTGCTCTGTTAAAAATTCCAGCATTCAAGACGTGTTTAGATAATAGAATGAGAAATTTTTTGGTCAGAAACAAAAAATAAAGAGTTTAAGGAGAGCAAAGTTTGTACCTCCTGTGTCATAATTTCCCCAACCCTTGTGTATTTGGGTGATCTTCCCTGCCCAACAATCTTCCTCAGATAGTCTGCTTTCAGTTCATATTTGTTAAAGTGTCTAAAGGAACAAGTAGGATGAATATTTGGCCATGTAATATTATATGAACAAATGAGAGAGTTTTACCCCTTTCTGTAAAAATTCCTGCAATGTGTTGTTGCTCTCCTGGTTTTAGTACCACCAATGATCCTATATTGTGTTGTGCCATCTGCAGCATAGATGTGATGACTATAAACTACATATATATAAACTGAAGAGTTTATAAAGTTATTTCATTTCTGAAATTATGTTGAAACTTACATTTTTTGCAGCATCATCGACTATATCATCTGTTCGGCACCAGATCCAGGACCCAACTTTATCTTCTCCCTTGCTCTTCAGTACATCTGATACTGTTACATTCTCCAACCCCTTCTCTTCCTCAGGAGAAGATGTTAGACACTTTAATCTTAAATTTATGCTATATTTCCCTTGGCAATGCTTCAAGATTGCACCCGTGTATGTTTCCTGGCAAGATCGCGTTCCTCGAACAATTGCTTGCATTTTGATTCTGCTGATTGATATTACCATGTATCATATATCATATATAATCTAAGCATTTATCTCATAATTGATCTATAGTTTTGAAATTTTTTATCCCTTTTAACCTTTCTTGACATTTCTGTAAAGGAAACAAGCTTCCTTAAGAAATTAGAAGGTGAGTTGGAAGTTGCCATACCTTAGAACAAAACTGAGAGAACTAACACAGAAGAAGGTGTACTTGTTTGTTGCTGAAGCTATGGGCCTCCCCTATATTTGAATGGTTAATATAGAAGAATATCTTGTCTGCAGCTTTTACTTGTGAATAAATTTTCATCCAAGTGGTACTTTTCTTAAGTGATTGGACAAAGGGAGAGAGAAGTTTTTTGTCTTTTATCTCCTGGAGCTTGGTACCTTGCTTCATCTATACAGGAGACAGAAAAGTAACCAAAGTGGTATTCCCAAATTCCCATTCTTTTATTCCTTTGAAGCTTCCTAGTTGAAGTCACTTCTAAATATAGTGGAAAACTCGAGTGCAGTTGACACAATCCAACACTTTAAACACAAAGCTGCGTTGATTGATTCTTGCTTCTTTTGGCTGCAAAAGATGGAGAATGTTATGCAGATCTATGTATTTGGTGTCATAACTCTGTGGTCAGTCATTCAATATAGCTACGGAGTGTCTATGTTAAGAAATCCAAACAAAATAAGCAACAAAATGCATAAATTATCCAAACAAGAATATTGGATTTACATGAAAAACCTAATACGGGAATAGTCTCAGACAGAAGATTACAAAATGGAGAAAGAGATTATTTGTTTTCTCTAACTAAGCTCTCAATCTTAACATGATCTATTTTTTCATCACATTCACTCACTTTACATTTGCTATTGTTGGGCACACCTATTTTGCATTCAGGTCGCACTTGTGTAACTTACTGCTCATTGCATTTACTTTAAAGCAATGAGAAATTTATCCGTTGAATCATGTGGTTACGCTTAGCATCTTGAATCCGCGTTTTTTGAATTTGGATATCCCATGTTTAGAATTTCAGTCACCATTATACAACAATCTAGTTGTATATTCGCTATTACTGAGCTCAAGATGAGTTTAGCTCATTATATTTTGGCTTACATTATTACCTTTCTGATAACATTGTTCATCTTATCGACAATACTATTTGTTCCGTTAACAGTTTCTCGATAATATTATACACTTACTCAAATAAAGTCAAACTAAGTATTATTGATTAGAACCAGCTCTAGACTTAACTCAAATTCATACCTCATTGTAAAGAAACTTTGAACCTCCAAGGAGGAAGGAGGAAAAAACATGAACCAAGTGCCTGGAAGCTGGAAATCAGGTAAGCATATACTTGGAATGACTTTAACATAACATATTTCCTTTGGAGCATAAAATCCAAAACCGTTGCCAAAACACCAGTGAGAAACCTGGAGGAAACTAAAAGCAGATGCTTGCTTTGCTTGACCAGCCTGAGAAGGAACATTTATCTAAAGAATCCTTTCATATTCAAAGGCCTGTTCCTTCAAGCTTTTCCAGAGGCAACGAAGAAGCTGACAGTAGTTTGTCAACTACAAGACACTTAACAATGCTACATCCCAAATGGTTTCCAAGGAATCGTATACACACTTATATATACCGCAATTCCCACCAATTATGAGCATCACCTTCAACAAGAACCTTAAGATAACCTTTTGTTTCCATTTTTATTTATACCTTTGTTCTTCTCTTGATCATCAATGGCTGAACAGAGGCAAACATTTCGCTTTCGACTTCCTTGGTTGTCAGCTCCTCGTCCTGCACAGCCCCAGATTCCTCGTCCGTCTGAACCCCAAGTTCAAGCCCCATCACAACCAACCACTACCACTACAACTACAACTCCCCCTCAGCGACCACCATTTAGGCCTGCAGGGATAGCTCCCTCACAGCCTCCACTGCCTGTACCAAGAACAGAACCTCCGGCACCACCGGAACCTCAGTCATTACCATCTCGTGCAGCAAATGAATCGAGAGTTGTTTCCCAACCAGCATCACCAGCTCGTGCAACTCAAACTCGTGCTGCTTCAGTGCCACCATCACCATCTCGGGGTTCAGCTGGAACTCCAGTCAGTTCTCAGCTAGCATCACCAACTCGTGCAACGACTCAAACACAGATTACCTCTCAAACCAAATCACCATCCCGCACAACTACACAGGCAAGGGCTACCTCTGTACCACCATCTCCATCTCGCACCACTTCCCAGACACAATCAACAACACAGGCAAGTCCCCAGCCTCAATCTTCATATCGTTCTGCCTCTCGTACTACTGGCCAAACTTCACAACCCTCTTCCCCAATGCACAAAGCGCCTCAGGTGCAGCCAATAGCCAGAGCAGTTTCTCAGCCCCCCTCTCCACCAAAGAAATCAGAACCTGTACCACAACAGACTTCTCGGCCTCCTCTTAGTCTTATCCAACCCCCATCATCTGTCCCTCGTGAGCAAGAACCAAAGCCAATTGGATCTCGGAAGCCATCTCAAGAACAGCCAAAGATGCAAATCAAATCTGAGATTGTATCTGAATCTCAGTACCAAGCTGCAGCCACATTAAAACGTGATAGACTCACAACACAGGCAGCTCAAGCATCAGATGGGGTTGCAACTGTTGTGCCAGCTTCTATGGCAGAATTGGAGAAGGTTTTCTCAAAAATTGAAGAGAAGAAAGATGCGGAAGAATCGCTGAAAGAAGGAAAGCCGGAAAATGGAAAGAAAAATGCAGTACATCAAGTGAAAGAAGAGAAGACAGTTGATGATCAGACGTGGAAAGCACTCCCTGAGCTTACAGTGGCGTCAGGTTCAGGAACAGAGATTAGAGAGTCTCTGGTTTCCACATTTCAAACTGAGGAAAAGAAGCAGGAGGAGCAAGAAATTTCTAATAAACAGAAGCCACTGTCAACCTCCAACTCTGATGAAAAGCAGATCAAGACTGTGAGTTCAACACATCTGAAAGACAGGAGCACTAGAGGTGACATTCATCAAAAAGCACCACTGCACAAAGATATCAAGGATGATATTTTGAAGTTTACACATAGGCTGACCTTAGGGAATTCAAAGCAGACACTGGATAGAAAACCAGTGAGTATGATAACCCTCGCAGGTGAAAACAGAGGAGCATCCATGCTCCTAGGCTCAGAGTCAACAAAAAAGGATGGTTCGATTCACATTCACCGTGGTTATAAGATCAACTCAAATGAAAATCGTGAATCCACGACTGATGGAGAAGGAAGCTGCAAGGAAAAAATCCCCAAAGGTCCCGTTCCCGGAAAAGATCAAGCAACAAAGGTATATATCAACAGTAACGTACAGAGCATCAATAACTCGATTTTGTTCGAGAGTTCACTCAATGAAAGAAATCCTGGTGTTCAGCTGGATTTCTCTCACAACCAAGCAGAACACACCAAGCCAACTATTCAACAGGAGTCTATGGAGACAAGCAAGGCTCAATTCAGCATCACCCCAGTACAGAATCTTACGTATCAGCCAGTAATAAGAAGACGGTGCCTCAGAGGGCTTTTCATGGAACCAAGCGACTCAGACCCAGATAATCCTGAAAAGCCACGGCGTCACGGATGCCTCTACAACTGTGGGGAGAAGAGCAAAGATAAGGAGAGAGGGCCACACTGACCAACTCAATCATGCAAAATACAAGTACACGATGAAAAATAAAAAAGACAATAAGGATGTTGTATCGTCCACAGAGTGTTTTAATGTATATGGTTTCACATTTCATGTTCAAGAAATTGTAACCTGTACCGAATTTCACAATCTCATATCAAATTACATTTACACAAAACTCCTAATATACAATTAAGAGAAATTATGGGAGTCCTGCAAAATTATAGATAATTTTTTCCAAGTCATGAGGCTACATTCTTTTGAAGAAATGTCATGGAATGGCCTTTCTGTCAACAGGTATATTTGGTAACATAAATTACACTGTCATTGCTGTAGTTATATAAAAGAGATGCCTACAGACAAAGATGTTCACAACAAAGACCACAGACTTAAGTGCTTCCATTAAAACGATTATGTACACAACAAAAACGGAAGGAAGACTAGCATGATCATGTACCCCGGTGATCATTCACAAGCTGGTTTAGTGTCAAAGCTGCTCAAGCAGATCGCAAAGGCTTGGAAGGCAGAGAGGGGGTAACGGTAATCCATAGTAAAGATGTCTTTCCCTATTTTTCCAAATTGTAAAATTACTTTATCTTGTTCTGCCGTCGATACATTTTGGGATGGCTCTGCAGACGCCACTAGCTGGAAATTTTTCACAGAGGCCACCGTAACTCGTCCTTTGAAATTTAGACACCAACACTGCAATTGCTCATGCCATCTAGGAGCCTTATTTTTCAAAACCAGAGGATCCCTATCATTGAGGACTGATTCCAGTGGCTCCACAAGCCTATCAGAGCTGAATCCAACAAGTGGCTTCTTTCCTTTAGACAATGGTGTGGTAGGATATCGGTCATCACGGAAATTTGTGAGCTCTGTCGGTGTAGGAGCAGTGCCCCCTTCTTGAATAGCAGAGATGGGAATAGAATGCATGGTGCAGTGCATTCTTCTCGGGCCTCTAGTACGGAGGACGTTGAGCTCATAAGATATGGTGGCCACACTATAGTTACTAGCAGATACATTTGAAGTAAGCTGTTTTGGAAAGCTTTTTCGCTGCATCTTACAATTGGACTGGATGGCAGGGTGGGTGCATGGAGGCTGACTGTCATAAATAGTGAATTTGGTTCCAAGGAAATTAGACCTGTTCAGAAATAGCTGTTGAGTTGCGTGAAAAAAAAAATGCATCCATTCAATGCCATGAATCCTGCAAAACTTGAACTTACCTCAGCTTTCCAACATAAGTACTGTTTGTTCGAGTAAAATCCACTCCAACTAAGGATATGAGAAAATCAGTGCTTGTTGCCTTTCTGATTTTTCTGGCTGCCAACAGCAATTTACTCGTATCACCTGAAAGAGCTGTATTGTATCAACAACATATAAGTGTATTAGCAGTTGAGGCAATTAACCCAAAAGCTTTTTAGAAAATTTGACTTTAAACAAGTACATTAAGTAGAATATGTAAAAAGCAAATGTGATCATCTCAACAAAAAACATGATAAAAATAATATAAACTAGTGAAATTTCAATAATAGGTTTCCTAGAATTTTCTGTACACAGTATTATCCATGGCTAAGTTCCACAAGGCAACTAAGCTCCAACACTCTGAACATCACTCTCAAATTAGGCCATTACAGTCAGTTGAAAGATATAACAATCGTATGAAATGATGATAAATCAGAACAAAAGGATTTTCAAGACTGAAAAGTAGTATATATGCGATTTCATATAATTGTTAGTCTCAAATCAGTGCATAGTCAAATTTATCAGAAGCAAGAGAGTATATCGTAGGATTTGCAATAATTACCAGGGCTGAGACCAAGATACAGTCTATATATTCCGGCCGCCCTTTCCCTCCTAATAAAGCACTGGATTGGAGCATCTCTCGGACCGGGCTTTTCAAAATCCAGATACACTAAGTCAGAAACATCTGGAACAATGCTCAAAGACCAAAGAGACAGCAGATCAAATGGGAAAAGATAAGCTACCTGCTTTAGAGAAATGGGAAAAGAAAGTAAGCCGCATTGCTCAGGAGTCTTAACAATCTCCTTCGTAATAGCTCTCCAAGACTTACAAACGGAAGCACAAGCAACAACATCTCTTCTGGCAGGCCAAGAGGTCTGGCTGGATTCTACACGTTGAATTATGTCAAGAAGCAATTCAGGGGGCATATTTGCCCACTGGCTCTGATCAATTACTGATGATGTTGACGATGTAGAACCTTCAGGAGCAATATGTGACCGCCCTCTCCTTCTCGAATTTTGCCTTCCATCTGAACTTCTTCTTGATATGTTCCCAATACCATCTCGCAGATCCTTAAGCTCGCGAACGATGCCCTTCAACCCCATTTTTTCACCAAAACTTCCACTTTTCCCTATAAAAAATAAATAAAAATTAATATATCCAATTATAATTTCACACAAACTCGCACCTACGATATATAAAAAAGTTATGTTCTTTAAAAATAAAAAACGTAACTTTACCTTGGAGATCAGGTCTTGGCGAGTTGAAGGAGGATTAATTCAGAAACGAAACGCAAGATCAGCACAAAACATTCACTCAATAGTGTGGAAACCTGAAAAGTTACCAGGATTATGAATATGTTAGGTACTTTTCAAAAAAAATCCGGATCTAGGTTGAAATGAAACAAGATAGATTCACGTACCAAATGGGAGACAAACTCATAGGAGATCACGAAATTCTCAACAACAGAGAAGAGAGAGAGCAATTTCGACAATCTCCCAACGTCTAGAGAAGATAAAAAGTCGTCGGTTTCTTGGGCGGGCGTAAAAGAGACCTCTATCTCTCTCTCTCTTGATCAGAGCACCACCACCGGTCCACCACGGCCGCCTGAGAGGCTACTCTGCCTCTGCCTCAGCCTCAGCCTCAGCCTCAGCGCAGCCACTGCCAGAAAACTCGCAAAGAGCTTTTCTCGGATCCCGACTTCTCATATTTTTCCCATTTGAAGATTTATTTATTCGATTTCTTTATCGAATTTTGACCTCTCCTTTTCGTCTCGTTTCGTCCGTTAAATGAATGGCAGGCAGTAGGACCGTCTGCTTGAGTTTATGCGATTTCAGCGGGATATTAATTAAATATATATATATATATATATATATATATATATATATATATATATATATATACAAACCTTTTTTTTATTTTATATATATATATATGAAAGATTTAAAAAGAAATAACAATTTTAATTAATATCTGATTTCAGCTGTCCGGTGAAAATAAATATATATTTAGAAAAATTACCGCTCAATTTAATATCTTGCTTCTGGTTTAAGCGCTCTGATTGTAATTATGCTTAGGTGGCAAACACACGGTTTACTCAATATTACCTTACTTATTGATAAGATTACATAAATAAAACATAAACAATTACCATATTTGGAGATATTTCCTGTGAATGTGATAAGATCACCCTGGAGAGTCATTCTTATTTTGAAACAGTCAACAATCAAATAACAATGTCTTTAATGTTACATATCTAAGGTGGCTTTCCACCTAATCAAGTCAAGGCAAATCCATGGGAATGCATTTATCGAATGGTGACTATATGATGATGAAAGTGGAAAATTAAAGGAATGCATTAAATTCCTTTTATATGAGTAAGCCAAAATGTCAAAGTGAGTTAGTGAAATTTTTGTATAAATACCTCCCCTCATCTCTCAATTGATATACACATTTTCTCTTCACTTCTCTTTATCCGGAAAATAGTCTCTCAATTTATTTGCTTTTATATCTCTCTTGCTCCCTTGCTCCATTATAAATCTCTCTCAAAACTTCATCATCTTTCATTATACTATTATATTTATAACATTTAGAAGTTTTTTTTAAGTGATTTTGTTATCTCGACGATATTTAAGTTAATCATATTACTTTTTATTTATTATATAATAAACTTTAATTTATAACCTGTAATGGGTCAACATAATCAATACAATTTTAATATAAATAGGTTTTGGTATGACCTATAAATTTATAGATCATGTCAAAGCTTGCAAACATGACAAATTGTATTTGGATATCACAAGAAGGTTTGTGCAAAATTTTGAAAATATATAAGAAAGTTTATTTTTGGCAAGCTGATCTATCAAACCCCTTATGGAGGCACGGGCCACCATGCTATGGTTTGTGACACAGACCTTCCAATTTCATGGGTGAACATGACACTTGGAACAATGGATCATGCCAATTTCAACATATTTCGTTGATAGATTTACTTTAAAGTGTGTTTGATTTGAGTAATATTTTATTATTAAAATATAAAGATTATAGATTATTAAGAAAATTATTAAGTATAAATGATTATTACGTTTGATAAAATGGATGAGATAAATAATTAATGTGTTTGGTTAATGATAATAAAAGAATAATAATAAATTATTTTACTTAAATACTATTGAATATACTTATTTTTATATTATTTGTTATATTAATTAAAAATAATTTTTTTTATCTTAAAAAATTAATAAATAATAATATAATTATAATAAAATTAAGATTACTTTAATACCTAAGATAAAAGTGGTAATCACATTACCACCTATATTATCAGTCACGACAATATTAATAATAAAAAATTATTGTAATATTTTATTATTGACAAACCAAATAAAGTAATGTAAATAATAAAATATAGATTACCAAAGTAATCTGTAAAATACTATAACCAAATGACCCCTAACTCGTATGTGAATAGACATTCTTCGCATAAAGAACACAAGCTACAAATTGGTACTCCTATGTCACTCACCTGTGGAAAGAAATAATTTTTTGTTTTATTAAAACTTGGTTATTATTTTATCTTCATTGTATAATGAATGAGGAAGTTATTATATGTATTTGAATTTAAGATGTAACAGATAAGATTATAACATATTTTCTTTATTAAATAAATGTAATTAAATTATGTATACATATATCATTGAATTTATATTTGATGTGTCATCGTATGATTAAATAATTTTGAATTAAAAATATCATAATATTTAATTATATGATGATACAATAATTATATAAAAAATATATATATATATAATATTACTCTAATAAAAATAAATAATCGTTTATGGGAAAACGAGAAGATAACAAATAAAGACACATAAATTGAATATACAACAATGTATAGCCAATATTCAGCATTTAAGATTATATAATTATCATTGTAAGGAGAGTCTCTTACAAACCTCTTTAGGAATCATATCAAAAATCGAGTCATTTTTAAGATATTTCATTTCATGATTGTTTTCTATACTCAAGTGGAGAGTCTCATCATCATCATCCTGGGGTAAATGGTTCTTTGAGCCTTCATTAGCTTACACTTTTGTTTGGTTAAGGAGATAAATGTATCTTTATGATCAATACTTTGGAGATTTTAGGTACACTATCACAACTTTACATTCAATGTAATGTATATTATCTGATTAACTTAATTATTTTACATTTAATATGCTTGAGCCACATAGCCATCTCACATCAAATGCAACACAATTTCCTTGGTCAACAAAGTGTTGGTTACGCCGGATTATCTATTTTAATAATATTTAATTATATAATAATATATTATTATTTATATATATAATTTTATTAAAAATATTTGTTGGTTGGGATGGGTTTTAAATTTTTTTTATTTTTAATTTTATTTCTTTGTCCCTCTTACCACTGACGGGGTCTCTTTCTAATTCACAATTTGAAAAAATAGTGGACCTGAGGCTATTTTCGAAGTTGACATGACATGACACAACAGTCAATTTTCCAATTTAATTAAGTTCTCTGACTATCTTAAAGAGATCTGCCTGATCTCAGATCTAAAAGACACTCGAGGCCCCATTCTTCACATCACAGCCGCTGCTTTCCCCGAAATTTTTGAAGTTGGTGAACTCGAAAAGTGTGGATTAGTATGAGTAATCAATACATTAATAATACATGAATAATTATCAATCAAATCCGTTTCCTTTTTCAGCAGGGCTAGGGCAAGCTCTTAATCCGTTCTTTAGAAGTAAAATATATATAATTGAGTGAGTGGTCCCTTTCAGAGCAAAGCAGCCCACGTGTATGGTCAAAGATGTAGAGAATGGATGGTAGATGATGATGTAAACATTGCATTTTGGAAGGGTGCATCTGGATTTATGTACCTGTTGATGATGACCACGTCACGTGAAATGGCAACTAAAATTTCTTCATTGCCGAACCCGTGCGAGAGGGATGGACAGCAACAGCCACACATGCACGTGATTTACATTTTTCTAGTCAGAGTTTACTCTTTGATTTTTTTTTTTAAATTAATAAACTTATATATACTTATCTAAACATTTTTACACTAATTTTAGATTATTATATAATATATTATTATATAATTAAATAATTTTAAATTAAAAATAAAATAATATTTAATTATATGATAATATATTATTTATATATCTAAATTATATTTATATTTTTTTCTTTCATAATCTCGTTATAAAAAATATTAGAATTAACAAAATTTTTAAATTAATCATTTGCATTTTCTTTTCACTTTCACTTTTTTATTCTTGATAAATAGTTTTATGGATTTAAATTTGGATGAATAATGATTTTTCGTAGGTTTGGGTTTAAATAAATTGTATAGACTCAAGGATTGGCTTAAACTGTGAGAGGTCAAAAATCATTTGCAAATGTCAAAGGTTTGAGTGTTTTAAGTCATTTGCAAAAATAACTTACTAGCAAATAATCGGGTTCAAATCTTGCGCTTATTAGTTAGAGACTCCGACGCGATGTATTATGACAAAGTATAATCTGACTTATCCATTCCCTAATTGCGAATCTAGTTAGTTGCAAGCCTATCAGGTTTACTACAAGGGTTCCCCTAGGTTATAAAAAAAAATTTATGAACTTTTTATGCACAATCTAATACTGTAGCATTTGATTGAGTAAAGTGATTGTTTACTTTTTATCTCATTTTAAAATCATTCAATCAGATACTACCACATTAGATTATACATAAAAGTTTATATAATTTATTTACACATATAACATTACTTTTAAATAAGTGATAATTTTTTGTAAATTTGAATTTGGATAGGTTGTGATTGTGACAAATAATATTTCTAAACTTAATTTGTAAGAGTAAATTATAACTTTTCAAACTTGTATAATATCAAAATGTGATATTCAATAATTTTGACAGATAGCAATAATATAGTTAGAGTTTTCCAACTTAAATTATGACGATTTAATTATAAGTTTTTAAATATAAAAAAAAAAGTCAAACAATTTTCTTTAACAATACTCATGGGTTTAGATTTACACGAATTGTTATAACTATTAAAATTTTTAAACTTGAATTATAAAGACGGATTAGAAGGATTTTAAACAAGGCAAAAGTATAATTTCTAAATCATTAAAGGAATTTTTTTAATTTTTAAATAATAAAATTAATATTTTATTTTTATAATGTTAACTTTTACACAACTAACTTTCAACCGAAAGAATATAATGTGCGAATTTAGCTGTTGAAAAAGTTTTCAAAGTCAAGCCTCAAGTGGAAAATATAAATCACTCAACTCTCAAATTCAACTATTTAAGGTTCACAACAGTGAATGCATGTGCTGGGACGACAAGAATCCATCTTTTCCTTCTTAACTTGTTTATAATATAATACAGAAATAATATTTTATCTAAGTTTTAACTTTAAATTTTAATAAAATTATATACACAATAATTTTGATTAAATTATTTATATAATATAATATAATATAATATAATAGTATGTGATTTAGTGATATAATTATTTATTTTTTTATTTTAAAATAATTTAATTACATATCATCATAATATATTGTATAAATAAATCAGTATACATATAATGTTACATTTTTTTAACTGTTATGAAATTATTGTATTAATCTTAATTTAACTTTTATATATTTTAATCGACCACAAATTAAATTTTTCTCATACTCATTATGATTAGATCTTAGCCCCTAATCAAATCTAATCCTGTTTTTTGGTTAGTGGGACCCGTGACTATCCTATTATTATTATTATTATTTTGCATTGGAATGTATGACACTTAAAAAAGAATTATTTATGAGGTTTATTAGAAGAAAAGCATCGTATGTTAGTTAGGGTTAAATGATAGTGTTTCTACTACTTTATTATTGAGTTGAGTAGTTTTAGAAGTACCAGGCAAAGACGACTAACAACAGGCATGTCCAACAGGAAAACAGGTCCGCCTACCAACCACTTGTTCAATGCTCACTTACGTGTAGCCGTCCTGTTGTTGTATGTAACATAGCATTTGGATTCATATTTACTATTAGAAGATATATTTTTTATAAATAATAAAATTATATAAATTTTTAAATATATAAAATAAATATATAAATAATATATTATTATATTATCGGTATATTAATTTATATCATTAATATGTATTATATAATAACAATTTTTTATACATCTAAAAATATATTAATATAATAAAATATATCTTATGATTGTTATGTATCTTATACTATAAAGGTTTTTTTTTCCATATCTTAACAATCCATAATTTATTGAACAAGATGTGGTGTTATATATAATCACATAATTTATTCTAGTTGTTGTATTTCTATTGATGATAAATTTTATTATCTGGTAGGGAGTGATTTGCTTTTTCATTACGATTTAAAATAGAATAAGAATATATTTTCTTAATAATAGAAAATTCAATTGACCATGTTAAGAAAATCGCGGGAAGAAGAAAATCTACCTGTTTCACTTTTTTCATTTCTTAAGGTTCTATTCTATTCGCATTTCAATTGACCGTAAATATAGATGTTATGGCTGAATACTAATCATATAACTTGTCATTTTTTAATTTTATTTTCTTAAGTTTTTGGAAGAAAATTTTTTGCCGTGTAACACAAACCCAAGTGGTGGGCTTAAGTTTTCCCTTAAAAAATAACTTTAGAGGCAAGAATTTCATGAAATGATACATGTAAGCCAGCTATAATGTACGAGTGTAGAAACAAACATAAGCATGGCTTTAGGACAAGTTGAGATCCATGCAAAATGAAGTGAAATGTGGAGCCCTTATTTTATTGCAGGTGTTGGTTAAATAAATGAGCCAACAACGACAGACAGAGAAGGCACGTGGACATGAAACGATAAGCATCTTCGAGGCGGATAAGGTTCGGCTGCCAATGCCATTTATGGAGCTGTATTTTTTAGGCAATGCTATCGCTAGCTAATGTCGAATTGTGAATTGTGCCTAAGCTGAGTCCCTACTTACCAAATCTTTGATCATGTATGAGCCCACCATTCGTTCTCATTTCTCTATGTTTTTCACTCTTAGCAATTTCCGTATAATAGTAGGTTGGAAATTGAATTGTCTGCGTGTTTTCTGTGTAACTGATGTAATATACCAGTCGAATCGTCTGAATAATTGTTAATATATTGTTTATTTTAGACCTATCTTTTTGTATGATTTTGTTTTTAGATTTTATAAATTAAAACGTGTTTTGACAATTTAAAGTTTATAAATTATTTAACTAAATTATTATTTTCAAACAATTTAGATATAAATTTAATATTTTTTTTATGTTTTGTCGATATATAAGATATTTGTTTGAGTCTTATTAGTGAGTGGGTATATAAAGTTGTTTTAAAGTTTATATACTATGAATAACTTATCCTCACAACATGGAAAACAACATAAAAAAAGAGTACAAAGTTATGAGTTTTGTGTTGTTATCAGAAATGGAGAGTTGTAAGTGTAGAGTCTTGTGTGATATTGAAGAATAGACTAGACTATTATTGTATAAATTGGCCGAGAGTTAGAATTACTCTACTGATCGACAAACCCAATGACCGTAAACCTTATAAAAGGTGCATGCAAGAATGAATCATGAGGGTGGGTTTCCTTGGAGTGTACCGCGAGCAATTCAATTGTGTCAAACCTCTAAGCACTATATTCACATGACTTATAATTAATGAGATATCTAGTTTAGCTTTTAATCATTTTAGCTTTCTTTTTTGGTAACAAGAGAGAAAGTGATGAGAAATTTTCCTCCGCTAACTATGGTTTGCTTTCTTTAAATTAGTTGGAGCCCGCTGATGAAAATTGTCCCGCATTCTCGCTCTTTTCCTCAAAAGCCAGACTGGTAAGCTCGTTAAATTCAGGGATGCCATGCCAGTTCTGTTTATATGTTGCTTCAAAATTCAAACATTAATTAGCCCAATATGCGGCTTGAAACTTTGATGAAAATATCTGTATATATTGGAGAATTGCTACAGAATTCTGTGACTTTCTCCGCATGGAAACACACTGAATTGGGCCAATAGCAAGAAACCCAAATCCCTAAAATTAGGCCACAAGCAGCCCAAGATATGGATGACGATGCCTGCAATTAAGCAGTAAAAGCCATTATGAAAAATTAAAACAAGTCACATCCAAGTCCGCTGGTGCAAGTGTGACCAATAACTAGGGGTGGATTCTAGCAAAAGATTAATTTAAATTCGGTTCAAGTTCAAAATTTTAATGATCACCGAGAAAAGAAACCAAAAATACATGAAAAGTCAGAAAAAAAAAAAAAAAAGATAAACCTATGCATATCCTATTGACTTGTTAGATTCTATTTAAGACTATCCCAACAGCTTGTTCAAGGCAAACAGGAGGCGCCTTTGGCATCCGTCCCTACCAACAATAATTGTATCCATACACCACCGATAATATCATTATATATATTATATTATATATATAACTGATTTTGTCCGCTTGCAGAAGTCTGTGGGCCGAGGGAGCATTTATGCGCTAAAATTAATCAAACTTATCGCAATCACAGCAGCGATGTTTGGCACTAGCACTACTGATTATCATCTTTTTTTCCTGTCCTTGTAGGAAAGGTATGCTTTAAGGATAAGAACAAAGTAAAAGATGAGATTGTCCACAAGCAATGTCAAGATTATAAATACAACTATACATAGATTCAAAGCAGAGTGATTTATTCTGTCAAGTCTAGTGATTGAAAGATTTTGAGTAAATGGGTTCTCTAATGGCAGGCTGGGATTCACACATCCCAGATCCTAAATTAGGTATCTATAACAAAACCCTTACTGTCTGATTCTCTAGTAAAGTTAGAGGTTGATTTTTGATGTGTAAATTTTTTTTTTTTTTTTTTTCAGCTAGATTCAGGAGGAATCGATCACTTACCAAGGAAGAGATCGATGCTTACTGGAGACAAAAGAAGAAGACTGAGGAGGAACATCTCAAGGCTATTGCTAGTCCATCAGAGAAGAGTCAGGTCCAGGTCTAATTCCAAGATCTAACACAGATAATTACAAAATTTAAGCACTTTTTGGGCTATGTTTTAGATTTGTGATTTAGCATGACTTGTTACTAATATGACAGAGAAGTTTACGCGAGGAATCTGAAAGCAAGTTCCAGAGATCAAGCTCCTTGCCTCTGACCAAAACCAAGGATGGTTTAATTAACATGGATAAAGAAACAAGCTTGGAGAATTTCATGAAGAATAACTGCTGGTGAATAGCTGATCTTCATCTGGTATAGCACTTCCAAGTTCAGTGTTTTAATTTGTCTTTCTTGGGAATTGCAGGTGGACTAGGAGCAACTGGGCATTTCTAAATGAACCTCCTGTGCTTGAAGGCAATTCCAAGACCTACACATCTCAGTTCCACATTGCCAATCTTACAGCTCCCAAATCAGATACAGATGCTGGAATTAGTAGCTATTAGTTGCTATTTCCTTTGTCTTTGTGTAACTGTTTGTGTGTATCATATGCTACATAACTAGAATACTTGAAACTCTTAGCTACCGTGTCGTGAAATTGAGTGTGTAAATTTGAAGGTATCCTAGGGAGGAGTTCATGTACAGGCAGATGCTTTTATGGTTTGTGAGCTAAGCGTGTAGTATAATTTCCAGAGAAAGAGTTTCAATCCTTTATATTTATAAGGCAATCAAGAAGATAGATTTCCCTAGTTGTTACGGCTGTCGCATTGGAAAGCTTATCCGCATTCTTTGTCGTTTGACGGACAAAGGATGTTCTTCGATTTCTAGTCTTGAAGCTAGTCGGTGGTCACGGTTGAGATACTTCTCGGACAGATATCCTATTTTTAGGAGAATAACATAAAACTCACTTGACAACACAATATTGATTCCACAATTGGATGAAAATAAGAGGGGCTCACCCTTTTTGAATGCATTAATCAAACGGCAAACCCTTGTTACAGAGAAAGCAGATTCTCCAATAAACTAAAGAGACTTGCATTGTTTTGGGTCTGAATTCTGTGGACCACAATTTCCTTCACCAAAATATCTAAAGGGCCCTCTTTTTATGCTACTCAGATTCTTTCAAAAACCAAAAGTCGCAGGATATTTAGTATTTGGATGATCTATTCAGTTTCTGTTGATATTTCTCTTTCAGAACAAATTCATCTACAAGTAATCAAATGGAAAATGAAACAGGAAAACATAATCATGCTTTCTTAATTTTTACTCCTGAATCATATCGCCGTCCACATCAACACTACTTTGTTGCCCTGTCATTGATGATGGTGAAAGATTAGGTTCTCACCTTTTATGTGCAAGTAGACTTGAGATTTAAGTTACTTGTTCCTGTACCACCGTCTATACAATTTGTCAATGTAATCATATGAAATTGAACAACTAGACACAAAAACCCTAATACAAAGAACCTAGACCATTCATGTTGTCATGAAAGGTGGGTTATTGTGTGTTTTCGAAATGGTAGAACAGTAATTGTTTTGAAATTGTAACCCAATATGTTATGAAACATGATGCGATGATAATAGGAAACTGTAGATGCATATTAAAGAGATCATAGGATAGGAGAAACACTTATACAGTAGATCTAGACTATTCATGTTGTTTTTGAAAGTGGTTTATTGTGTGTTCTTGAGATTTTCACTTTTTAGACTATCAACTGCTTGCATTGTGGCATGGACGGAGGTTATACCGATCAACTTGAAGAAACTTACAAGTTTCCAAACTAAGTGGCAGGTTAATAAATTTAACCTGAAAATTCACCTAACATCTAATCTAATACGATGCTGTTATCTACCAACCTAATCCAGTCTTTTTAAATCGTAATTTGAGAAAGAAAATAAGAAACAATGTCTTTGCCTAGGATGCACTTTACCAACTTTACGGTCAGGTTCAACGCCATGGATTTCCCTTTCACCTACCAGCTGTTGTATTGAGAAAAATGTCACTAGCTTCACCGATCCTGTGGCTGTGAGCCTGTGACTTGACTTTTACTTTTTTGAAGCAAATGTTATTTTCTCACCCAATTCAAGATAAGGACTCCTCAACCAAGATTTGAAATTAATCTAATGAACTTGATTTCTTGTTTCATTCATCCTATCACCCACCTTCTAGGTGCAATTGCTTCAACATCTACTGATCAAGGAGATGAACAGAAACCAATCAAAATGTATATGAAGAAGAAATTAATTTTAGATCATGAAGCTACTTGCAATATCGATACAACAATATAAATCCGGAATACCTCGTATAAGTTATAAAATACTGAATTAAAAACTTGTAAGGTAAAGTTATAAGAGACGTGATTATTAGACTCTTCTATCAATAATTTAATTACTCAAAAGTCTATTAAATTGTCTACCCATATTATAATATGTTTGATTTTATTAAACCATATTATAATTAATATTAGCTAATATCAAAAAAAAAATTTCAATACAATTTCGATGGTATTTTTGAAATGAAAATAATCAAATATTGTTCTAGAATGTCCTTTGGTATTGGGCTTAATTCAATTTTGTGTTTAGTTGAATTTAAGTTAGAGTTTCAATTCAATAGTTCGGCTCGAGTTCTCCTTTGGTGACATTGATCATCATGTTGGTGATATTATTCATCCTACTACACAACCTTCAACAACATCTCTAACTAACATGAACAAGTTTAAGCTCGAATATGCTATTTAAAATTCAAATTAAGCTCACACTAACTCATATTCAGACTCGGTTTGAATCCAACCCTTCTTAGTTGTACTCCTATAACAGCATAATTTTAAGGTGTTCTAGTGGTCAAAACAAAAGCAACCTCACCCACCAGTAATGTCCATAGAGACTTCTATCAGTTTCTAAGGAAAAGGAAAGCTTATACTCCAACTTAACATTATATATAATGTATGCTGATTGCCTTTCCAACATCAATAAGTCATATTTTTGAAAATTTAAAAAAAAAAAAAATTAATGGCTGAGAAAAGCAAGATTTTGTTCATCGGAGGCACTGGCTACCTTGGGAAGTTCATCGTGGAAGCTAGTATAAAAGCTGGTCATCCAAGTTTTCTTTTAGTTAGGGAAAGTACTGTTGCTGATCCTGTCAAGGGACAACTTGTTGAGAAATTCAAGAATTCGGGCGTCAATTTGGTTTATGTATGTATGTGTTTGCATATATACTTCTTTGTGTGAGTTCGTTTTGTGCTTCTGATAAAGAGCAAGTTTTTATTGCAGGGAGATCTTTACAACCATGAGAGTTTGGTGAAAGCAATAAAGCAAGTTGATGTGGTGATTTCAACAGTAGGCGCCTTGCAGTTAGCGGATCAAACCAAGATCATTGCTGCCATTAAGGAAGCTGGAAATGTTAAGGTCCGTCTGTTCCCTCAATAACTCAATTTTGACAGACACAATTCCTCGAAGTTTGATTTTCTTTGCATTTGAATGTTTCAGAGATTTTTCCCTTCTGAGTTTGGAATCGATGTGGATCGTCAGAATGCAGTGGAGCCGGCAAAATCAGCATTTGCAACTAAGGCTCAAATCCGTCGTGCTATTGAGACTGAAGGGATCCCCTTCACTTACGTGCCCTGCAACTGCTTCGCCGGCTATTTTCTCCCTACACTTTGCCAGCCAGGAGTTACTGCTCCTCCTAAAGACAAAGTCACTATCCTTGGAGATGGCAATGTCAAAGGTATATTACACTCTTTCTAAAATTACTAACTATATGCATGCGCGAAAGAATTGGTTTTGGTTAGGTTAGAATTTGTTTAATTCAAATTTGAATTGACTTTGAGTTTGAAAAGTGACAAACTCGGGCCAAGGGATATTCAACTTAGTTCGGTTCGAGTTTACTTGAATCTATAATTTGAATTCATAATTTATTTATTCTATTATTAAATAAAATAATATCGTTTTATTGTTGAGTTACGAATTCGAATCACAAATTTAAAACACAAATTAGAGTCATAAATTCGAATCAAACTGTGTTAAACTATTTTTATTCAAATCAAACTTAAGCGAGAGGGATGTTCAAGTTTAGTCCAATTCATATCCACCCTTAGGTGGAGCTGGAATCACAGGGTACCTGGCGTTGAGATTCTAGTTTGGGAACCAAAACCTGACTGACCGAGTAGAACCTATCTTCAGGTTTCGGTTCCTGCATGTAAAAACGGTACCCGAACCCCATTACCCCTCCTAAAAATCCTCCTAAAAATTATGTTGAGACAAATATAACATGCCTCACTGCTTCCACCCCATGCATTTTGTCTGCAGCGGTTTTCAACAATGAAGTTGACATTGGAACTTCTACCATCAGAGCTGTGGATGACCCAAGAACATTGAACAAAGTCCTCTTTATCAGGCCTCCTAAAAACACTTACACATTCAATGAGCTTGTCGCTCTCTGGGAAAACAAGATTGGGAAAACTCTTGAGAAAGTCTATGTTCCAGGAGAGCAAGTTCTGAAAGACATCCAAGGTCGAATTCCATTCCAGTTTACCTTTTCTTATGACTGTTTTTCGTTTCAGCTCTGAATATTTTACAGTAAATTATTGCAGAGGCTCCATTTCCACTCAACATTGGGCTTTCTATCAACCACTCGACTTTTGTGAACGGTGATCAGACCAACTTTGCCATCGATCCATCTTTTGGAGTGGAGGCTTCCGAGCTGTATCCTGATGTTAAGTACATCACAGTGGAAGAATACCTGCAGCAGTTCGTTTGAGCGATTGAAGTTATTAAAGCTCTATTTACTTGTTACTGAAATAATTATAGAGCTGTTATATATCAGTTGGGATTTCAGCAGGGAGCGTATATGGTGTCATTGTGCTCTTCTTTTTCTTAGAAGAATCTAAGACCTTGAATCAGACTGTTAATATGCCTATGTTGAATCATATCGTACTGTAAAGGCAGTTCTTCGTTATATACATTAAATTTGCTTTTGCCTTCTGTTATGATAACCGAAGAAAACTGAAAGTGAAAATTTTAGAAATACCTATCTTCAACAATCCTAGCACGTTAGTAAAACTTTGATTTTCATAACAATTTGTGCAACAGATTGCTTTAGTCTATAGGCTATACTCATTTTGTTCGATTATGCTAACAAATAGACAAAGTCCTAACTAATGCATTTTTCTTTTTTTTAGTTCAAGTGTATGAGGAACGTTCCATACCGCAGGGGCAAAGCCTCCGAATCCATATGAAATCAGTGGCATAATACCTCCACTACTATCACATTTTTTTGAAAATTCACCATTCAAATTCGCACTTCCAAATTTGAATCACTATTATACAACACATACTCATAAAATTTTTATTTTTTGACTTAGCAAACCTAACTATACCCATTCATGCCAATGTGAGATTTGTAAGGGATGTAACAAATTGCACATAAGAGTAAGACAAATGAAGAAGTCAGATGGGTCACTCTGAAATTTGTATGTAGCGGCCATGTTAAGCAAAATGAATTTATTTCATCTTTATGTGGAAGCCTCTCTATTTAAGAGGCAAATGGTCCACGAGCCATAATGAATAAACATAATGGTTCAGTTACGAGTACCACAATTCCATGATTACCAATAATGAAGTTGGCACAGGAATGAGATCACTTCACATGCGTATGTTCGACAGGTTGCTTTGGTCGTGCCATGGCTGATGGCTCAAAAGGAACACGAATGAACTCTAAACGTGCTTACCACTCTGTACCTGTAATGTTTATTGCCAATTTGACATTAAAAAAAACAGACTACTCGATTAATGCAAAAGATGCATTGCCGCTTTAATTTCATAGTTTTAACATTAAAAGGTGACTCATAAGATATTAAGAGATAAAAAGTTTATATTAACTTAAAATTATCAATTCTTATTTGATATGAGATTTTAACATTGATACAATTCTCTAATTAAAAGATTTTAAGAGAACATTTGACATTGTTTCCACCGACAATGATGTTATCCACACATGAAAAACTATTTAAAACCACAATATATTGCATGTTTTGCCCATAGAAGACGGCTCGCAAGTGCGACAGAAACAATGGTGGGAAATCAGAAATTCCGTACAGATGGTCAGGTGTCGGCTGCAAGGTTCCGGTGTCGGCCATGCACCAGCTAATCTTTTTATTAAAGATTTAAAACTTGGTGAAGACCCGATCAACAAGGTCTATGAATTCCCAAGAGCAGCCTTGTTGGCTGGTTCTTTATTTACTTATAAAAAAAGAACTAAAAAAAACAGCATACGTATACTTACTAGCTATTATATTTCAAATTAAATTTTTTATAAAATATCCTTCCAAGAGGGGAAAAAAATGCCATAGGCAATCAGTTGAATCTTCTTTGATTAAAATTACTGATTTCAGTTGAACCTTCTTTGATTAAAATTACTGATTTCAAACTCGGACCAGATTTTGACCAGGTGATTCGCATGTCTCACGATTCAAAGTGATCCAATTGCTAATCCTTGAATGAATCTTGTCCTGCCGGTTAAACCATCAGGTGACTCTTTTCAGTATGCAAACATCTGAAATCTACAACTACAATCATCTCAGTGATCAGCTTCAGGAATTGATAACAACAACAAAGTAGCCTTTAATTCCAAACCTGGAGCTCCCTGGCTGAATCTCATCGCCCGTGATTAGTCTAATCACGTTTCTTAATTTTGAGAGAGCTTCTTAGTTTCCAAGCTGGTTCCAGTACCAGAGCCGGTGCAGGTGCCGGTGCCACATGTGATTCCTTTGACAGTTTCCGCTGAGTTACTGGGTTCCTTGGACGTTTCTCTAAATATGCCATCATTTTCCTGGTGTTTATTCCTTCGCGGACTTTCCCTGCAATGCATCAAAGAAAGTCCTGAAAACATGAAACAAAGAACCTGAAAAAGAGTAATACTTTATAAAGCGCCAAGTCTAATTTCTTACCATTTTGATGAAAGTCGGGCTTGGAAGATTCTGACAGGAGAATGAGAGTAGGAGTGACGATTGTGAGAACAGCCCAGAAGAAGAATATGAGAACGTAAGCTCTTGTGGTCATTTGTCCGGAAAAAGGTGATGCAGCTTTTGAGAATGTTCAGGATTTATTCCCAGTAATGAGGTGAGAGGTGAAGCAGACTTGAACATCATCATAGCTGGCCATGCTTGAGGAACACCCTGTATCGTAAAACTGGTACAAATTTGTAAAAATTTATCCCCTGCAAGTCAATTTATTAAAATAACAAAGAGAGAGATTTTCGTCGATTATTTGTTGGAGAGTTGTTGTACCAATTAGTTGTGTGACCAGATACCCATCTGGCATGTCTTCATTGAAGGGGATTCTCAAATACGCCAAATATTGATTGCGACATCACAACCTAAGTACTACTTGGAATCATGAACTGTTACAATCATTAATGATTTGATGGCACTCCGAGGTTGAACAGTGTTAAAGTGTTTGATTCTCTTGAAGTATATAAGTTCCAAAGTTGGGAGGTATACAATGTGCTTGTATCCAAATTGAATAATAGCATGTATACACGGCCAAAGGGTAGCTTGTGGTCACAAGGAGGTTCTCATAGATTTAAATTTTTTTTCGATAATATTTAAATATCAAACCTTTGATTTATATAATATAATAATTATAAAATTAGCCATTAAATCTATAATTTTATCTATTTTATGTAATTAGTTTAATCATAAAAAATTGATCTACTATAATATAATTAATCCACGTTAGATTAGCTAATTATTTCAATAATTGAAACATAAAATATGTTAGGTGGATCTATAGACTAACCCAAGCAAACCCATGCGTCCATCTAGGCTAACCACATTGTAATTGAAACACTGTATAATGTAATTGAATGGGTATTCTAGCCATACTGAGAATGAATAGTTTATTTGAACATAAAAGGTTGAAAATTGGATTCTATCCAGACTTTCTTTTTCTCTGGGGACGGAATAGTTCATTTGAAATCTGATCTTACTTACTTTCCACTTTCCAGTAAAATTGAAGGCTATAGCTCATGCCTTACCACTGTGTTGATTATATATTAGTCCAAAACGGGACTAAAGCTTACTATCATCGTGTTCACACCAAAACACAAGCCTTGGATAATGTATAGGCAATTAACATGAATCTACCTACCACTGTTATTGGCTATAATAACTATCCAAGAAAAAATATCAGTTTCAATTCAGAAAAAATGACATCTGAAATTTCTGTAAAATACTACCGAAGATTTATATTGATACTAATCATCATCCTAATCTCTTTCATTAATCAACAAAATACTATTGAAGATTTATAATTTTCAGGGGAAAAAAAGGTGTAAGCAAGCGAGACCCCATGAAAAAGGAAAGATCCCTATGTCATTCTAAATACAAAACAGATGGGATCTTCACCACATATATGAACTTTTGCACTGGTATTTAGCATGAAATTTGTTCCATCAATGAATTCAGTAAGAAAAAAAGTAGAGGTGCATGAATAAGGTGGTTGCACGTTTCACATTTTCCTCCAATTGTCAAGAGATAGAACAAGGCTCAGTCCCTTGACAGACCACTGCTACTAGCCGCAGGCTTTTTCCCAGTATAACTCTGTAAAAATCACCAAGACAAGTTAATTATTTTTCATTAAGAAACAAATGGAATAAACTGTCACTAAATGTCTCCACAAATGTTGAACATAAAACAAAAGAATAGATTCAGGGGATGGTGGCAGAGAGCTGGGTGAAAGGTACTATAACAACAATTCAGATCTCTAACCTGCTTCCCAAAGCTGAATGGAACATATTTATATTTAATCATGTGCATGATTTGGCGCTTCATGGTGAGGACAAACAGAACAATCCAGTAACAGAGCAGTATGGGCCAAAAGACAGGTACATCAAATATATAAAAGAAGGTCATAAGGAAAGCTATGCAGAAAGCCTTTGTGATGGCATACCTGAAACAATGAATAAAAAGAATTGAGTTTAAACATGCATTTTAACTAATAACATTCCTACAGGAACAGAAAAACATGAAAAAGAAGAAGAGAGATTGAACCAGCTACACCTAAACTGATATTTTGACTCATCTGAACCACTCATTACAGAGTACAAAACCATGCACAACCAGACTCTATCAAGTTAGCATTAACAAGGACTTGAAAATCGGCACTGATAGAATGGGGGAACAAAAGGTAAAATGAATACCCTATAAGAGAAAATTATAGTTGCACCAATCATAGAAAACGGTCGAATTTCACAGGAAACTTATTCTAGAACATCAATAGACCCAAAGGAGCTCCAAGCAAGTTAGCAAGATCAAGTTGCCAACATTTCAGAAAGGATGCATCGTTCTATGAAAATATAGTCAACTTAATGTAGCATCCAACTCATATGAACTCCAGACTGCACATCAAACAGCAGAATATAGCTCTTCTCAACTGGGTGTCCATCATTATTTTAATCACCTCGGAAAAAGACATAATACAAATTGATCAACTTCAAGTACAGTACTGAAGAAGAACAACAAAGTCTGAAGATCTTTTTTCACCTCAAAGCAACCAGAATAATTAATATGAATGAAATGCTACATAAAGAATATTCAAATCACGTTTGAAATTTAAGCAAAAGACTTTATTAAAATAAAGTGATATTATAAGTTTTTTAATTACCAGAACTTGAACTCAGGAAGCCGGCGAATAAAAGGCCTAAACTCATCTGACCCTTTAGTAGGCAATGAAGCTCCATCCAAGGCTTCAAACTCTGGATCAATCTTCGGTGACAGAAATCCAATCAACAAATTCAGTAGATAGATTCCTAATCCATAGGTCACAACGTAAAACCCTTGAATATAATAAACGCGCAACACATAAATCGCTGCGGCAGTAAGAGTTCCAAGCCATCTCTGCCTTGGATGCGGAGTTGACCGATCCAAATAGTACTGAAACATCCTTGAGAAATCATTTTTCCACTTAGCAACAGGCGCCATAGCAGAGGCAGCATCACCCCCTCCTCCTCCTCCTCCTCCTTCCATGGGATATTACGTTTGAAACTCTCTGCATACACAGAAGAAGATGATATAGCTAAAACCTGAGCGACATTAACACTGTATTTCATGATTCCAATACGTTCTGTTTACCAATAATGTAAAAACCCAAGTGACCCTAATAGTTTAACAAGCTTAATTTCCTGAAGCATTCAATACTCTCTGTAATAATATGGAAAATAGTAACGGTAATGGAGATTGTAGGATTCTCTTCCACGATTACCAAACAACAGGTAAAGTTTTACTTAAGCAATATCATGTCTACAATTAGAAACAGATACCTCATAAGGAATCAAAGGATAAAAATTCGGGTCGATACCTTAAAACCCAACCCTGCGAGAAACTCTTCGACGAGAAATGAATATCAGCGCGGCACCAAGATCGGTTATACTTCAATTCCCATAAAGAATTGGTTAAATGCCATCAAAATTGTTAATAAATTAGCGGTTGTAAAAGCATAAAATTCTACGTATAGCATCAAAACGACAGCTCACCTTGAAGGAACGCCAAGTTAGGGTTTATAACACCGAGAGGATCTCAGGAACTGAAGGTTTTAAGTTTCCTTTTGTCGATTAGCTTTCCTCATACAAACTTATAGAGAATTGGCTCCTTGTCCAGGAGGGTAACATAGCAAAGCCGAGGTTTAGCCAATTAGCCTAGTAACGCTTGGCTCAACTTCGAGCTTGATTTTCCCGTGTTTACGAGATTTTAGTTCGAGCTCAAAATAAATCCAATTCAAAAATTACATTTGAATCATTTAATTTGGGTTATCCAAACTCAGCTTCTGAATTAAATTTGAGTTTGAAGTTAAAAGACCTGTTAAATTCTTATATTTTTGTATTCATGGTTTAATTTAGATAAAATATTTATATAAATATATTTTTAAATAAATATATATATAAATAATATATTATTAGGTGATAATATATTATTTTATTATTAATTTATAATTAATATATTTTAATATTTTAATTATATTTTTAAAAAGGAAAATTATAAAAAACGGCCAAAATACCTTCACATTAAACAAAAATGCTCAAATTCATTATTTTTAAGTAAAAATATCTAAATTCATTATTTCTAAGCAAAAATGTCCATAACTTTTTTTAAAATACCAAAATTATCTTTCCCCTCATATATATAAACCCCCTTACTCAGTAAATTCGATTCGAAAAAGACTATTTATGAAAAATAAATATTGAGTTGGGGGAAAAGTTACTTTTTTGAAATTGCAAGAGCGCTAGTAAATTAGAAAATTACTGAAGGGGCAAGGGATAAATATTGGACCTGTTTGTAGTAGAAATTTTTTCAGGGGGTAAATTGATATTTTTTTATACCTACGTTTTCTTTACGTGTAGTTTTCGAATTTTACGTCCGTTTTTTCTATTTTAGGGATTTTCAATATGTAGTTTTGAAAATTAAGATTTATTTTTTCGATTTTTATGCTTTTGGACACATTTTACGATGTAATAACGTAATTTCAGCTCAATATTTCAGTTTTTTTGTTTATAGGATATATCGATTCGTACTTTTCAGATTTCTGAACGATTTTTCGATTAGTGACATTCTTACATATTTCAACTGATAGAGTTTGAATTTTAATTCCGTTTTTTCGATTTTCACCATTTTAGGATAAATCGAGTCTTTTTTTCAGATTTTCTAACGATTTTTCGATTATTCACATTCTATGACATTTCAACGTATAAAATTTGAATTTTATTTTTGTTTTTTCAAATTTAGCCATTTTATGATATATCGATTCTTATTTTCCAGATTTTCGAACGATTTTCGATTGTTGATATTCTAAGGTATTTCAATATTTTTCGAATTTCTGTTTCATTTTTTCGAATTTCACTGTTTTAGGATATATCGACTCGTATTTTGAAGATTTCTGAATGATTTTTCGATTATTGACATTTTATGGTATTTTAAAGTATAGAATTCAAATTTCAGTTTTATTTTTTCGATTTTCATCCTTTCAGGATATATTGATTCGTATTTTTAGATTTTCGACTGATTTTTTCGTTGTTAACATTCTAGGGTATTTCAACGTATAGAATTCGAATTTCATTTTCGTTTTTTCAAATTTCACTATTTTAAGATATATCGACTCGTATTTTTAAGATTTTTGAATGATTTTTCGATTGTTGACATTCTAGGGTATTTTAACGTTTAGAATTCGAATTTCAATTCTGTTTTTTTTTAATTTCACAGTTTTATGATAGATACCTGTGAGCTACTCGATACAGTGAAAATACAACTGCGACGATAAACGTTGATGCATGGAGGTAGACGACTCTCGGGATTCGCAGCCCGCCTTCAACACGTTTTCTTTTGTGAGAAATATCCTGTAAAAATTTTAAAAATTCGTATGACATTCATAAAAAGCAAATATGTAAACAAATGTAGTAATGAAAAAAACATATAAAGATGAAAAATAGAAAACAATAAAAAAGAAAATGACAGAAGGTAAAAAATAAGATTTCGGTATCTTGTAGTAATGAAAATAAAAAAACAGAACAAAAATTCAAACTCTATACTTTGAAATACCTTAAAATGTCAATAATTGAAAAATTCTTCGAAAATTTGGAAAATAAGAGTCGATATATCCTAAAATGGTGAAATTTGAAAAAACAAAATTCAAATTCAAATTCTAAACGTTGAAATACCCTAGAATGACAACAATAAAAAAATTTGTCGAAAATACGAGTTAATATATCCTAAAACGGTAAAACTCGAAAAAACGGAACTGAAATTCGAATTTTAAACATTGAAATACCCTAGAATGACAACAATCAAAAAATTCGTCAGAAATCTAGAAAATACGAGTCGATATATCCTAAAAAGGTAAAACTCGAAAAAACGAAATTGAAATTCGAATCTAAACGTTAAAATATCCTTAAAGGACAACAATAAAAAAATTCATCGAAAATCTGAAAAATAAGAGTCAATATATCATAAAACGGTAAAACTCGAAAAAACGGAACTGAAATTCAAATTTTAAATGTTGAAATACCTTAGAATGACAACAATCGAAAAATTTTTCGAAAATCTAGAAAATACGAATCGATATATTCTAAAACGGTGAAATTTAAAAAAACAGAATTGAAATTCGTAAAATGTGCTAAAAAACACAAAATTCGAAAAACTGAATCTCAAACTCGAAAACTACATATAGAAAAACCCTAAAATAGAAAAAATTGATATAAAATTCAAAAACTACACGTTGGGAAACCATAAATAAGAAAATTTTCCATTTACTCCATAAAGAAATTCCTATTCCAAACAGGTCTAATATTTACCCTTGGCCCCTCAGTAATTTTCTAATCTATTAGCGCCCCTACAATTTCAAAAAAGCAAATTTCCCCCCAATCCATGGTATACACGCAACAGTCCACTGTTGTAACATCCCTCCCTAGAAGTACTACCCATCAAAGGAGAAATGTTACGAATTAATATTCGTAGCGTCTATTTTTTTTTCTTTTTAAAAATACTTTAAAATAAACGCATCATTAAAAGTGTTTAGGAAGTATTCCAAGAAAACTAAAAATCTGGAAGCGAACAAAAGATGTATATACTCATATGAAGACTCATCTGAAAGTATCTGAAAATAGGGAGTAATCATATGTAACTGTACCATAATCTCAAAAGTCAAAAGTCCATAAGAACATGCTACTGTATGCATGTAATAAAAACCAGAGATAACCTGCTCCAGCTGGATCTACCTACGCTGACCTGACCCTGCCTCGCAGCTACCTCGATCACCTATACCTGCAGTCAGGAAAGAAAAGGGAGTGAGTGATAAGAACACTCAGTAAAGGGAAAAATTAAGTAAATTATCCTTTTTTCCTGTTCTAACTCACTTTTGGGACTCAACCCCACATCCTAACCTCTATAAGAGATTGAGGGGGTAATTTAGTTCACTCTTTACTATTTGGGTCATACTTTGTCCCATCTGGTGTCTATTTAATACTTTCTGGAAGCTAACTATAGGGATTTGGCACTTTTTTTTTTTTAAGCTCAAGCTCTTTTTCTTTCACTACACTATTTCTGACTCTGAATTAAGCTCTACTGCGAGCATACTCTACTGCGAGCGGACCCTACTGGGGGTCTATGTCCTACTACGGACGTGTCCTACTGCGGACGTGCCCTACTGCGGGCGGTGTAGTGTAAAGTGCCCCCTCATAGTTTATAGCATACATACGGGTCTTATATTTTACTAAATTTGCTTCCATTTAATTTTATTCATAACTCACCAGACATTACTCTTGGGACGACCCCTAAATCTTGAGTCCCAAATTCTTTTTCTTATTTTTCTTTCTTTTTCTTTCCTTCTTTTCTTTCCTTTCCTTTCCTTTCCTTTCTTTCCTTTCTTCTTCCTTTTCTTTCTTTCTTTCTTTCTTTCTTTCTTTCCTTCTTTCCTTCTTTCTTTCCTGCCCAGAATTGCAAAATACTGTTCACAGAACAGACATTTAACAGGGCAACCTTCTTTTTCATACAATTTAACATCTCAAACGGTTTCTAATTTATACAAGCTATATATCATTGGAAAGAGGATTCAAAGATCTTTCCAACGACCTATAATAGCACTCATAACTCAATAGATAAGGCAGTCAAAACGTGAGCTAAACTCAGTGATAAAATTACGAAATACTGTTCACAGAACAGACATTTAGCAGGGCAGCATACTTTTTATACAATTTAACAGCCCAAATGGTTTCTAATTCATACAAACTATATATCGTTGAAAAGAAGATTCAAAGATCTTTCCAACAAGCTATAATAGCACTCATAATTCATTCAATCAGGCAGTCAAAACAGCAGATAAATTCAGTGGCAAAAACTGCCTCCCCTGTTTTTCTTTAGTAAAACAGTCCTTTCGGTTTATACAATCTTTAACAGTCCAAATGATCTCTAATTCATACAAGCTATATATCATTGGAAAGAGGATTCAAAGATCTTTCCAACAAGATATAATAGCACTCATAATTCATTCAATAAGGCAGCCAAAACATGGGACGAACTCAGTGGCAAAAACTGTAAATATTCTGTAACTTTCTGCCATGAGCAAAATCACATACATAGACATCCCAAATGGCAAAACAACATTCCTCAACATCAAAATCAACATATATAATATAGATCTAAGGAACCAAAACCCTAAAACATATCACATATCAAGGAGGAAACCCCTTACCTTATTTCAAGTCAAACCTTTGCAAGTTGGTTTTCTCCTCTTTGTTTTGCTTCCTTTATCATCAAGACAACTTTAAATCAATACCAAAACACTCTAACATATTCACATAACATGCATATAAACATAGATGAAAGAAGAAGGAAGGAGATCTTTGGTTACCAAAGCTTCCAAGTGCTTCCTTTTCCTTTCTTCTTATTTTATCTTCTAATATTCCTTCAACTTCTTCCTTTGGCTTCAAGAAAGCAAAGAAAAGAACATGAAAGGAGGCTGCTGGAGTTTTTTTACGGGAGAAGATGTAAATGATGGAAAAGTCTTCTCTTTCTCTTTATATCTAAAGCCTTATCCCTTTCTCTTTTTCTCTTTTCCCTTTTTGCCCTTTTTTGCATTTATATATATATATATTTATTTATTTATTTATGCATATATATATATATATATATATATATAAAGCACACCCCTACATATATATATTAAAATGAGAAAAATCTCAAAACAGGGTCAAAAGACATAATTACCCCTGGAATATACCTGAGGGTATTACAACTCTTCCCCCCTCACAAAAATTCCGTCCTCGGAATTCACAAAAATAACTTTGGATGCTTCTCCTTCATGGTTTGCTCCATTTCCCAGGTAGCCTCCTCTGTCTTCTGGTTTGTCCATAAGACTTTTACTAAAGGAATCTGTCGGTTCCTTAGTTGTTTAATTCTTCTGTCAAGTATCTGAATCGGTTTTTCTTCATAACTAAGGTCTTCTGATAACTTAATATCTTCTGTATTCACAGCCTGGGAATGATCACCAAGACATTTTCTTAACGATGAGACATGAAATACATCATGAATCCGGTCCATACTCGCTGGTAAGGCTAATCTGTAAGCCACTTTACCAACTCTATCAAGTATCTCATATGGACCAATAAATCTGGGAGCTAGCTTTCCCTTTTTTCCGAATCTCATCAAATGCTTAAATGGAGCAACCTTTACAAATACAAATTCACCTACATTGAATTCCAAGTCTCGACGTCGATGATCTGCATAGCTTTTCTGTCGATCCTGAGCCTGTTTTATTCTCTGCCTGATCAGTTGGACATCATCAATCATTTTCTGGGTCAATTCGGGCCCAAGGGATCGGGATAACACATCTCTCTCTCCTATCTCATCCCAGTGAAGAGGAGAACGACACCTCCTACCATATAATGCCTCATAAGGTGCCATCTGAATAGTCGTCTGGTAGCTATTATTGTAAGCAAACTCCACCAAGGGCAACATTTCTACCCACGTGGCTTTATGATCTAGGCAACAAGCTCTCAACATGTCTTCCAAAATCTGATTAACCCTCTCCGTCTGACCATCTGTTTGAGGATGATAGGCTGTACTAAATGCCAAATTAGTACCCAAGGATCTTTGGAGACTCTTCCAGAAAGCTGATACAAATCTTGTATCACGATCAGATACTATGGTCCTGGGTACACCATGCAATCTAATAATCTCTCTAACGTATAATCTCCCCAACTGATCTGTGTTAGTAGTATCTTTGATGGACAGGAAATGAGCTGACTTGGTTAATCTATCAACAATCACCCAAATAGCATTACATCCATTCTGAGCTCTAGGGAGTCCACTAATGAAGTCCATAGAGATATGCTCCCATTTCCATTCGGGAATAGGTAGAGGCTGAAGTAACCCTGCAGGTCTCTGGTGTTCGGCCTTAATTTGCTGACAGGTGAGACATCTAGTAACAAACTTACCTATATCCTTTTTCATGCCTGACCACCAAAACTGTCTTTTTAAGTCCTGATACATCTTTACACCCCCAGGGTGGGCAGTGTAAAGAGAACTATGAGCTTCTGTAAGAATTCTCTGTCTCAATCCAGTTATCTGGGGAACATACACTCGATCTCTAAATTTGAGAATTCTATTCGATACTTGAAAATCTACCTCGAGACCCTCTTCTACTTTCTGAATTTTCTGTTGACACCATTCATCTTGTGTCTGAGCCTCTCGAATTTCATCTATGAGAGTGGGTTGAATCTCTAACCTAGCGAAGGCTCCAATCACGAGCTCAATCTGCTCTCGGTCC
Source organism: Mangifera indica (assembly GCF_011075055.1). NCBI lineage: Eukaryota > Viridiplantae > Streptophyta > Magnoliopsida > Sapindales > Anacardiaceae > Mangifera > Mangifera indica. The sequence continues at coordinate 11,916,568 of NC_058155.1, forward strand.
ATCTCTCTCTGAATTTCTCTCTGGACCGTTAATTGTGATATCATCACGTTTCTACTGAGGGCGTCTGCAACCACATTAGCCTTGCCTGGATGGTATTTAATATCACAATCATAGTCTTTTACTAGCTCGAGCCATCGTCTCTGCCTCATATTTAATTCCTTCTGAGTGAAGAAATATTTGAGGCTCTTATGATCAGTATAAATATTACATTTTACCCCATACAAATAGTGTCTCCAGATTTTTAAAGCAAAAACCACCGCTGCTAACTCCAAATCATGAGTGGGGTATCGAGTTTCAAATTCTTTCAATTGTCTTGAGGCATATGCTATCACCTTGCCTCGCTGCATCAACACTGCTCCTAAGCCACCGTGTGAGGCATCCGTGTATAAATCATACTCAACTCCCTCCTCTGGAAGTGCTAATACAGGAGCAGTAGTCAATCTTCTTTTCAATTCTTGGAAGCTTGTCTCACAGGCATCTGGCCACTGAAATGGCATTGCTTTCTTCGTGAGGGTTGTAAGAGGTCTAGCTAATCTGGCAAATCCTTCTACAAACCTTCGATAATACCCTGCCAAACCCAGGAAACTACGAACCTCTTTGACTGTCTTTGGTCTCTGCCATTCAACTATTGCCTCAATCTTACTGGGATCCACTGATACACCCTTTGCTGAAATCACATGCCCCAAAAAGGTAACTCTATCTAGCCAAAATTCACATTTTGAGAATTTGGCATATAGTTGTTTTTCTCTCAATCTCTGGAGGGTAAACCTCAAGTGTTGTTCATGCTCCTCTCGATTGCAAGAATATACTAAGATATCATCAATGAATACCACAATAAATTTATCCAGGCAGTCATGAAATACCCTATTCATCAAATCCATAAATACTGCAGGGGCATTTGTCAATCCGAATGGCATCACTACAAACTCAAAGTGGCCATACCTCGTTCGGAAAGCTGTCTTGGGTATATCCTTCTCTATCACTCTCACCTGGTGATAACCAGATCTCAAATCTATCTTGGAGAAGACCACAGATCCCTTCAACTGATCAAATAAATCATCAATCCTGGGTAACGGGTACTTGTTCTTAACTGTGGCCTTATTTAGCTCTCTGTAATCAATGCACATTCTCATAGACCCGTCTTTCTTTTTCACAAATAGGATGGGAGCTCCCCAAGGAGAATGGCTCGGTCTGATAAAACCATGATCTAATAACTCTTGAAGCTGCTTTTTCAATTCTTGTAACTCGGCAGGGGCCATTCGATAGGGTGCTCTTGAAATAGGTGCTGTGCCAGGTGCCAACTCTATGCTAAACTCAATCTCTCGCTCAGGAGCTAATCCCGGTAGCTCACTTGGAAACACATCTGGAAACTCACGTACCACTGGTGTTTCCTTAATAGTTGGGCCTGACTCAACCTTGCTCACTACATGAGCCAAATATCCTGTACACCCTTTCTTCAACATTTTACTAGCTTTTAACATACTGATCATCAGACTCCGGATATGACCTTCACCAAACTCGAATTGATCTCCAGAGTCTAGGTTAAATCTCACTTTCTTCTTTTTACAATCAATTTCAGCTCCGTATCTCCCCAAAAAGTCCATCCCTAAAATCATGTCAAAATCTGGCTTTCGAACACAATCAGGTCCACTAGTAACTGTCGACCCTGAATCATAATTCTTTGTCCTAGTAGCATCATCTCACTAATGACTGACCCCCCATCAGGCAACTCAACCATAATCCTCTGGGCTATTCTAACAGGTTGTAACTTTAACCTCTCAAGCAAACTCTTGGCTATAAAACAATGAGTAGCCCCACAATCAATTAAAACATAAATAGGAGTATCAAGATAGAGAATCTGACCCGTGACTGCTGATGGGTTAGCCTCTGCTGGGCCCTGGGTGATCGTATAAACTCTGGCTGTGGCCCCTCCTATAGGCTGTTGCTGCTCTACTCTCACTGGGGCAGCTGTACAGAAACGAGCAATATGTCCAGGCTGACGACATCTGAAACAAACTGCCTGACCTGTCAAACACTCTCCTCTGTGGTGCTTCCCACATTTCTGACAAGCTGGTATCTCAGGTACTCTTTGTTTCTTTCCACTCTTCCAGTTCTTTTTCATGCCTCTGAACTGGAGAGGTCGTTTACCTTTCCTGTCTCGCTCTGGAGGAGGGCCTCTCTGTACTGAAGCTGAACCACTACTCACCGGGGGAGCTGGCATGGTAGAAGGAGGTGTAACTTTTTGCCCTGTAGTCTGACCAAACCTCCTCCTAACAAAAACCTCTGCCCTCAAAGCTCTATCAAGGGCCTCTGCATAAGTTCTGGGTGGCTGCGCCCCGGTCATAACGTCTCGAGCTATCTCTGGATCCAGCCCGTACACAAACTTCTGCATACGCCCCATTTCTGTGCTAGCTATCTCAGGGGCATACTGGGACAATTGATTAAACTTTGTGGAATATTCTTTTACAGAGTCTGTCCCTTGCACTAGACTGATAAACTCCTGGGCCCTGATACAAGTAACATCGGCGCCCCTGTACTCTGCCTCGAATCGGCGCCTAAACTCTGTCCATGTCATTTCTGAGACATTGACCGTCTCCCTGACTAAGTTCCACCATATTCTTGCCCCTGACTTGAAAAGATAAGTGGCATATCTCACTCTTTCTTGGTCAGTCATGTCAAACAAGGCCATGGCACTCTCTACTGATTCTAACCACTCTTCAGCTGCTATTGGGTCCCTTGCACCATCAAATTTTTGAGGTTGGTGCATACTAGGGAGGTTAAAAATAGGATGCAACTGAGTCCTCACTGGGGCTGTTGTAGATGCTGAAGTAACCTCCCTCATATCATGCCCCTGGATTGGCGGCGTATGAGCCGTCTCACTTCCCTGTGTAGGAGCACCTTTGTGCTCTCTCATCATCTCTCTGACAATCTCTCGCACATCATGTGCACTGAGTGCCCCCTGGGGTACCTGAGGGGCTGCTCCTTCATTTTGGCCCCTCTGAGAGGGATCTACCGGTGTTTGACTCATAGGTCCTGAAAATAAACACATTAGTTTCATAAAACTCAGCAGGTATAAATGAAAACTTAACTTACAGTGATCGGCTGCGAGGGTGGTCAGCGTGGCTGAAGGGTATTTCATCTCTGTGTTACTTTGATTACTCCATTTTGTTTTAGAAAACATCTTTTGGGTTCCAAAATCATGCTCTGATACCAACTGTAACATCCCTCCCTAGAAGTACTACCCATCAAAGGAGAAATGTTACGAATTAATATTCGTAGCGTCTATTTTTTTTTCTTTTTAAAAATACTTTAAAATAAACGCATCATTAAAAGTGTTTAGGAAGTATTCCAAGAAAACTAAAAATCTGGAAGCGAACAAAAGATGTATATACTCATATGAAGACTCATCTGAAAGTATCTGAAAATAGGGAGTAATCATATGTAACTGTACCATAATCTCAAAAGTCAAAAGTCCATAAGAACATGCTACTGTATGCATGTAATAAAAACCAGAGATAACCTGCTCCAGCTGGATCTACCTACGCTGACCTGACCCTGCCTCGCAGCTACCTCGATCACCTATACCTGCAGTCAGGAAAGAAAAGGGAGTGAGTGATAAGAACACTCAGTAAAGGGAAAAATTAAGTAAATTATCCTTTTTTCCTGTTCTAACTCACTTTTGGGACTCAACCCCACATCCTAACCTCTATAAGAGATTGAGGGGGTAATTTAGTTCACTCTTTACTATTTGGGTCATACTTTGTCCCATCAGGTGTCTATTTAATACTTTCTGGAAGCTAACTATAGGGATTTGGCACTTTTTTTTTTTAAGCTCAAGCTCTTTTTCTTTCACTACACTATTTCTGACTCTGAATTAAGCTCTACTGCGAGCATACTCTACTGCGAGCGGACCCTACTGGGGGTCTATGTCCTACTACGGACGTGTCCTACTGCGGACGTGCCCTACTGCGGGCGGTGTAGTGTAAAGTGCCCCCTCATAGTTTATAGCATACATACGGGTCTTATATTTTACTAAATTTGCTTCCATTTAATTTTATTCATAACTCACCAGACATTACTCTTGGGACGACCCCTAAATCTTGAGTCCCAAATTCTTTTTCTTATTTTTCTTTCTTTTTCTTTCCTTCTTTTCTTTCCTTTCCTTTCCTTTCCTTTCTTTCCTTTCTTCTTCCTTTTCTTTCTTTCTTTCTTTCTTTCTTTCTTTCTTTCCTTCTTTCCTTCTTTCCTTCTTTCTTTCCTGCCCAGAATTGCAAAATACTGTTCACAGAACAGACATTTAACAGGGCAACCTTCTTTTTCATACAATTTAACATCTCAAACGGTTTCTAATTTATACAAGCTATATATCATTGGAAAGAGGATTCAAAGATCTTTCCAACGACCTATAATAGCACTCATAACTCAATAGATAAGGCAGTCAAAACGTGAGCTAAACTCAGTGATAAAATTACGAAATACTGTTCACAGAACAGACATTTAGTAGGGCAGCATACTTTTTATACAATTTAACAGCCCAAATGGTTTCTAATTCATACAAACTATATATCGTTGAAAAGAAGATTCAAAGATCTTTCCAACAAGCTATAATAGCACTCATAATTCATTCAATCAGGCAGTCAAAACAGCAGATAAATTCAGTGGCAAAAACTGCCTCCCCTGTTTTTCTTTAGTAAAACAGTCCTTTCGGTTTATACAATCTTTAACAGTCCAAATGATCTCTAATTCATACAAGCTATATATCATTGGAAAGAGGATTCAAAGATCTTTCCAACAAGATATAATAGCACTCATAATTCATTCAATAAGGCAGCCAAAACATGGGACGAACTCAGTGGCAAAAACTGTAAATATTCTGTAACTTTCTGCCATGAGCAAAATCACATACATAGACATCCCAAATGGCAAAACAACATTCCTCAACATCAAAATCAACATATATAATATAGATCTAAGGAACCAAAACCCTAAAACATATCACATATCAAGGAGGAAACCCCTTACCTTATTTCAAGTCAAACCTTTGCAAGTTGGTTTTCTCCTCTTTGTTTTGCTTCCTTTATCATCAAGACAACTTTAAATCAATATCAAAACACTCTAACATATTCACATAACATGCATATAAACATAGATGAAAGAAGAAGGAAGGAGATCTTTGGTTACCAAAGCTTCCAAGTGCTTCCTTTTCCTTTCTTCTTATTTTATCTTCTAATATTCCTTCAACTTCTTCCTTTGGCTTCAAGAAAGCAAAGAAAAGAACATGAAAGGAGGCTGCTGGAGTTTTTTTACGGGAGAAGATGTAAATGATGGAAAAGTCTTCTCTTTCTCTTTATATCTAAAGCCTTATCCCTTTCTCTTTTTCTCTTTTCCCTTTTTGCCCTTTTTTGCATTTATATATATATATATTTATTTATTTATTTATGCATATATATATATATATATATAAAGCACACCCCTACATATATATATTAAAATGAGAAAAATCTCAAAACAGGGTCAAAAGACATAATTACCCCTGGAATATACCTGAGGGTATTACAACTGTCATGTGACAAATTTCATAAAAGCCCACCGTGGACTAAAGACTCTCAGTCGACTCCCTAATGTTTTGAAAACGCTAATTAACCCTCTTAACCCATGGTCAATCCCTACTGACCGTGAGAAAATTCGTTTGACTGTGGGAAACACTGTTCCCACGGTCGGACTGCCAATCGCTTCGAAAGTATATTTCGGCCAAAAATCGTCGTTTCAGTCTCCAATTTTAACACAAATCAAATCTACATAGGCTATAACACAAAAACCCTCAGCCAATTCAACGAAAACAACCAAGAATCAAAACATTTCAAACATTATTCAAAATCGAAACCTTAAAGTTTCAAACCGTAAAATCTCACTCAAATCTTAATAATATGAACAATAACTTGATTCAAACAAGAGTACGGAAGATATACTAACCTTCTTAGCTATTTTCAGCTGTCAGAAAACACAAAAATCGCTGCAAAATCATCGGAAAGCACGAAGACTGTGGGACAATGGAAAATTTGTCTTTGCACAGTGAAAATGCCCAAAGTTACCGTGGGAAGTGAGGAAATTTATTGTGTTTATATATAGGGGTAGTTTCATCATTTCACAAATATTGGGCATTTTTGCTTTAACTTAAATTTTTTGAATAATTTCCTTAAACCCCCTTACTTTTGGCTATTTATTATAATTTCCCTTTTAAAAATATATATTTTAAATACTATATTTAATTTTTTAATTTAAAAATAAAAATAATTAATAAATATATAAAATTTAAATAATTAAATTAAGAGTTTACAATTTTAAAGATTAAAATATAATTTTTTTAGTCCGACTCCAATCAACTATTTAAAACTTAGTAAACTCCATTAAATATTAAAACATAAATTTGAGCTTTATATTTAAGTATATAAATTGAACTTAACTCAAATTTTAATCAGTTTAATTTGTGTATACCTTAAATTTGAAATTTTAATCACTTAATAATATATTTTTTGTATATTTATTTATATACTCAAAATATGTAAAAATAAGAGTCATTAAAAATCAACTAATCATTTGTCAAAACCCCAATTTGCCCTCTAAGAGTGCAGGATATTCTATGTCAAAACCCCAATTTGCCCTCCAAGAGTGCGGGATATTCTACGTCTGCCTTAATTCAACGGCATCGTTTTCTCCTTCGGCTCGTTTCGCATCACAGACAGCTGAAGCCTGAAACATAAAAAACCCAAAACCCAAAACCTCACCTCCACAAACATACACTATCGCCAAGTCAAAAATGGGAACTCTTGGAAGAGCCATATACACCGTTGGGTTCTGGATTCGCGAGACTGGTCAGGCCCTTGATCGTCTGGGCTGCCGCCTCCAAGGCAACTATTATTTTCACGAACAACGTCAGCTTCTTTCTGTCTCGATTTAATTCTACATCTCATTTCATTTCCTTGAAAATTTAATCATTTTGGACCTTTATTTTTGTAAATTGCGTTTAGTTTAAGTGATGTTAACAACATTTTGCTTAGATCAGCAGGAATCGGTGGATTATTTAAATTATTCTAAAGTTTACTCGTGGATAGTGTATGCTTATAATTTGAAGGGCGAGCTGTTTTTGTACAGACATTGAGTTGCTAGCTTGTCGTTTTTTTGAATATATATTGTTGTCGGGGCTATACGAGAATTGCCTCATCTTTCACAAATGATTATGAAAATTGGAAGTAAAGTGATATTGGATGATTTGTAGTAGCAAATTTGATGTCAGTTTTCATTTTCATTGCTGCTTCATAAGCGCATGGTAAGATATCAGTTGTAAGAAATGTTCATGGTGTTCCTCACTTTGGAAATATGGTGTTGCGGCAACTAAAATCAAGAGACATGACAGAAAACTGTGCATTTTTTGTTTTTACTCCCGGTGTGCTTAATTAGATAGATCTTATGGAACCTGAAGGAAAATATCAATCCTGCAAAACTAGACTGTGTCACAGCCTGCATAGTTAGCTGCGGTTGTCACAGCCTGCATGGTTAGCTGCAAAACCTGAAGGAAAATATCAATTCTTGGAGTTTGCTGGCTTGTCATACCCTTATTTTTTGTAATTATATACATTTCTGATCCCTGCATAGTTAGCTGCAGTTGCTTTATTTTTTAAGGTAAGTCTAACTATCTATTATCTTTTTTTTTTTTTTCTAGTGTCAAGGCATCGAACTCTCATGAACATAGTTGATAAAGCTCCTGTGGTTGACAAGGATGCATTTGTTGCTCCCAGTGCCTCTATCATTGGGCATGTTCAAGTAGGAAGAGGATCGTCTATTTGGTATGGATGTGTTTTGAGAGGTAAGATTCTTTGTGTAATACTTGGTGTTTACTTGTATGATGCATTTAACGATGTTGTTTCTGCAAAGACTAGATCATTTGTCATATTGATTAAGGTAATACTTTAGGATTGCTATTTCTATTGAGATTTTTCAAATACAATAATTTTGGTTTTGTGTGTTAAAATTGCAATGTTAGGTTTTTAATTTTAGTCTGTTTTCGTTGATGCATGATCATAGTGTTGCTTTTTCTAGGAATGCAGGCACTCCTATGTCAAACAGTATAAAACTATCATAATGTAGAATCTTATAATTTTTGTGGCATATGTGTATGCGTGTTGTATGTTATTTTACAAGTCACAGACTTAGTTTCAGATTGCAACATCTGTGGATCTAATTTAGTTGGTTTGATACTGTTTTAGTGTTAATAGCCTTCTGAGTAAAGCACATTGTATTCTAATGAAACAGGACGAATTTAAGGATGGGTTTCTTGTTTCTTTTTTTTGGAAAATAAGGAAGTAGTTAATAGAGGGTTAATAGAGGTTTAATATAGCTTTAAGCCATTGATCTCATTATGGACCATGGAGTAATCTATCCTGAAGAGTCGAAGCTTGCCAACTACTAGTTGGTTTCCAGCATATAATTTAAAATCTGTTCATGTGTGCGGTCTTAAAACACCTGCTCCATAGCCCAGTATACTTGTTTCTATTTTAATGGCATTTGCTAAGTGCATAGGTTTTGCACCATTTCAACGTGCAGATGTATCAGTAAATTTTGTATCAAGCTGGGACTTCCTGAATTATGATTTCCATAGACAAAAAATTTCAGCTTGCATTTACTGGCTTTCTTTTTACCTTTCTCAATTCCCAAAGAATTTCATCAAAATTTCAGCTTTACTTTGTCAAACGTACAAGAAACAACAAAAAGCCATTTTTAGAAGAACTTTGCCAGACTTTGGTTTTACAGCTACATTATTATTTACAACCTTATGATTGAGCCCTGCTGAATTCAATTTGAGCACCTCCCCTTACTTCCCTTTGCTTGGGGAGCTTTAATTTACTTCACATTGCTTTTAGTTCACTTGTATGTGAATTATAGGTCTGCTGAACACAAATTTTGTGAGTTGTATATCAGTAGGATTTTCAAATGATCATTTTAATGTGCCTTGTGTGCAGGGGATGTAAACAGCGTAATTGTTGGATCAGGAACTAATATACAAGACAACTCACTTGTGCATGTTGCAAAGTCTAACCTAAATGGGAAGGTGTTACCAACTACTATTGGGAACAATGTTACTGTAGGTGAGTGGTATGCCTTTGGCCATATGTTTGACTCTACTGTTGCAGGCTACAACTTCTTTTCTTTTTTCTGGATTATGATTCTAGATTTTAACTAAGCAGGCCATAGTGCTGTTTTGCATGGCTGCACTGTTGAGGATGAAGCCTTTGTAGGAACAGGAGCAACTCTACTTGATGGTGTTGTTGTTGAGAAACATGGGATGGTTGCTGCTGGATCTCTTGTGCGGCAGAATACTAGGATTCCTTCCGGTGAGGTATATTGGCAAGGACTCTCTTCATTCACATACATCCAAGGAAAATTTGTCTTACATGGTTTCATTTTATTGTGGAAAGAATTGTGATCTATATTGGTATGATGAAGAAGTTAGGAATTGAAAACAAATATTCTATGGTACTTTAATTTTTAGCAAACAGTTAGCCCATAATGCTTGCATTTATATATGAGGGATGGCATCTGATTAGTGGATGGGATAGAAAAAAAAGTGGTATGAACCTATTGATGTTAGCTATTTGGGTCTGGGGGGTGAAGGTTGAAACTCATGTAACTTGCAAGTATGATAGACATGACATGTTGATAAGTGGGCCTGTTAGTGATGTCATTTCTAAGTTTTCAGCTCATCTGAAATGATCACGAGTCTCAACCTCCCCTTTTGTCAAACATTGTGCAGTGGGTGAATCTTGATCTCTTTAGGTAGAAATCGGCTTCTTTTTGTCATATTTTTAACAGAATGCCTACGTTTGTGTTGAGCTGTAAAGGACCCACCTAAGTGTGATTTTATATCGCTGTACTTTCTTGAATTCCTCTATATTCTCCCTCTTAAGTGAATTTTACATAAAGTTGACATTCTCATTCAGTTTGGCCAAGTCAGCTCTTGTTCAGACAAGTTCCATCAGGTCTTCCTTGAGTGTTGCTTTCTTTAATTATAAATATATGAATTGGGTGACCCTATTTATCTCAGGTATGGGGAGGCAATCCTGCAAAGTTTCTAAGAAAGCTCACTGATGAAGAGATATCCGTTATTTCCCAGTCAGCCACCAATTATTCCAACTTGGCACGGGTGCATGCTGCTGAGAATTCAAAGCCCTTTGATGAAATTGAGTTTAAGAAAGTTATTAGCAAGAAGTTTGCTCAGCGAGATGAGGAATATGACTCAATGCTAGGTGTTGTCCGTGAAACTCCCCCAGAATTTCCTCTTCCAGATGACATCAAAGATCCAAAGGTCTCACAGAAATGATATATTGAGATTTGACATTAAAAAAAAAATTGTTGTTACATGCAAATACATGGAGAGGGATTCATTCTCATTCCCAATAAGGCCCGACATGTAGGTAGAATTGTGGCTCCTTTTAAGCTTTCAGTTTTGCCGTCTTGTGGCTGTTTAAAATCTCCATGTCTGCACTGATAGGAACTATTACCATTAAAGCAGCTTGTATGTTGATGTTTTGTCTTGTATTTGAGACATTTATTTTGGAGGTGATTTTGTTCACCATCTACATTTTTCAAGTTCCATGTAGTTAATGGATATGGCACAATGAATTAAAATTTTGATAGCCCCATAAAATTCACTGCTGCAGAAGTGAAACAAAAGCTGCAAATAGCATAAGAGTAATACTATATATACAAACACATCATACAAATTTATTGATACAAACTAATGTGATAGTATATGATTAAGTGATTTTTAAATTAAAAAAATATGAATAATTACATCACCTAATCATAAGTATCACCTCAATTTGTATAAATAAATTTATATAATTTATTTGTATTTGTAGCATATAACTAAATAATACAAACGTGTTATCACCATACCATGTTCAATGATGTAACTTGAGTAATAGCTTAAAGGTGTATGAAGTTCACTGGAGAATAACATTAAAATGTTCCGTAAAAAGGGGGAAATTAAGAAAAATTAAACTCCATCTGAAATGATGTCTTTTATGGTGCCATCCACGATCCAATGAGCTTAGCAAATGCATGCTCAAAAACCTCATCTGAAAAATCAAGGATTGAAATGCAGATTCTGATTCTTGCTTCCTCAAATGTCCATTGGAGCTACACCCTGATCTGCAGCGGCACCCTGGTCAGTAGCAGCACCTTCTTCTGCAGCAGTCTCTGGGGCAGTAGCAAGATCCCCTTCCCTTCCAGCAATCTCAAATGTATCAATCAACTTTTGTATGGTTTCCTGATTCAAAATATGGAATGGCTCTCCAACTCCTACCACAGCAACTGTGCAAATAGAACTCATTAATGTTTCCCCTTGCAAAGTTTCCCTAATTGCCATGAGAGCATCCTTGATCAAATCTTCCCTTGAAGAGTCCATGAAGTTCTCAAACCTCCGTTCCATGTATGTCTTTGCAGCTTGAGAGCGGGACCCAATGGCAAATGCTTGATATTCAAAGTAGTTCCCACTTGGACAGTTGTAGTAAAGGTGGGCTCCAGACTCATCCAAGCCACCTACCAGAATGCCAACACCATATGGCCGTTTCCAAGAGCGCTGGGTACAGACCTGCCACCCAAATACACATTATAACTATAGATGAGTAATAGACCCTGCAATGTTTACAGATGTTTAGCTGCTGCTTCTTTATGTTACTTTTGATGCAGACACAGATATGGTGAAAAAATTCAGTACTGTAAAAAAAAAAAAATGGTAGATAAATAACACATACAGTTCTGAAAAACTCAACTGGATGAACAATCTAACAACTTTTTGAGAATGTTAGAATTTTACTCAAAACTTCAACTCCCCTAAACCAGAAAAACAAGTAAACAACACGATGAATTAATATCAATGAGACTGAATAAAACATGCCAACTAATTAATCTTACAATCAGTCACATCATTTTGGGACATACATAACTTCAACTCCCCTAAACCAGAAAAACAAGTAAACAACACAAGATGAATGATACATACATGCATACATACAGCACAGATGTAGTGACTGAAAAATAAGATTTGAGTAGGAGGGTATATCTCATAGTTAAAAACATACAGATGTAGTGACTTAAAAATAAGATTTGAATAGGAGGGTATATCTCATACTTAAAAAAAAAAAATTTGAAAAGGAGGGTATATCTCATCTTCTGGTGAACACGTATTAATACAAGAAGAATTAAGCACGTAACTAAACAACAAGGCCAATCCTCCAGTAAGCTCTGGCATGGTTCTCAGAAATTGAAACTTTTATTGTTATTTCTAACAAGAGTTCAAAACAATATAATTCATGATGTCAGACAGGCCAAACTACAAGGAAGCATGGTCTAAACCCTTCTACAAGAAACTCCTACGAAATTTGTTAGCAAAATATTCAAATTCTGCATTAAATATTATGAGATGTCATAAGAAGAAACTAAAGCTGATGATAGACTTTACAAAAGTTTCTTTTACACACATCAAGCCTTCAAGCAATGCTACATTCACAAAGATCCTAATTTTGTAACCCAAATAATGTGACATATTTACTTAGTGATGTCACAATGTCAAAGCGATGGCCGCATTGATCAGTACACAAAGTAGATGCTGACAATGCAAGACAAGCATTAATATATTAGCTTCACAAAAGCTTGACACAAGAAGCTGCAGGTGCAATAGATGCAGTCAAAAATTCAGTTAGAATAAAATTCAGTCAAGCAATGTTCAAGCACAATGCCACACAGAACTATCTAAAAATAATATAGCAAATGCAAAAATCAGAAATAATACACAAGTACTAATCACCAGCTTCAGGCAGACCCCATCAAGAAAACACAAATAAAAAGTAACATTAAATATCGATGTTATTTCTACTATTCTGTACATTTCTCATCCTATTAGTACTAATTCTCTGTTTAAGCCATGAAGAGTACCAATTAATTAGACATTTTGAAAATAAAAACCTTCAATTTCAAGTTTTATGACTAGTTAAACATATCATTCTTAAAAACTGTCAACGTGAAGCTACAAAAATCTACAACTCCAAAAATCTAATCAGGCCTAATTTACCCAAAAAAGAAATGAATTAAATTATAAAAATTCACAATAGCTTAAAAATGTTTAAGACTTGAATGTGAGAGACCTGAGCCTTGTCAGCAAGCTGGACGACAAGGCGGCCCACTGGGAGCGGAGATTCGTAAGTGAACCCGTAGTTAATACACTCGGATCGCATGTAACGAGACAGAACACGTCCGTCAGCGGTTAAACCGGCGATTGCAACGCCGATATGATCATCGACCTTAAAGATTTTCTTTTGGTGAGAGGACAGCTCGGAATTGGCCTTGTTGACGCAGCCCAAGACAACGTGGGTCTTGGATCGGAGGCCTATTGCAGCAGAGCCTTGCTTGACTGCCTCCATCGCGTACTCCACCTGGAATAATCGGCCAGCAGGGCTCCATGTAGTAACGTCCGTGTCGTACTGATTCCTGAACATTTTTACGGTTTTATATATACGTATTCGTCTTGAAGCTTGTAGAGACAATGAATGGAAGTCAAGTGTGATTTATATCACTTAGCTTTTTGAGAGAGAAGGGGAAGGAATTGGAATTTATAAGGGTTTTCTTTCTCTTCAAGCCAGGGAAGACATGGCTACTTTCTACTTACAGGATAAGTGCGGTAATTAGATACACCCGATACTAAGTTATCAATGATGTGATCAGGCTGATCTGATTGGGCCACGTTTTAGCCCATGAATGATCCAATAACTTCATTGGCCCAAATATTGTAAGTAAGGGCCTCTGCTCTGGATGAGATTGATCTAAGTTGATTTTTTTTTTTTTGTCTTGGTTGGTTAAAACTTCAATTTTACCTTTGAAATTATGCTATTAAACTCGGATCTAACCAGACTGGTTCGAATGGGATCTAGAGGTAGCATCGGTAATTTTTTTTTTTAACTTGCAGCGAAATGACAGTTTGAACATTTAAACTTCACAACTGAACCCACTGATTTTACCCGGTGATTGGTAATTAGAATCGGCAAGTTCAACTACTTCTGTATGCTTGGCAGGGACATATTATTCCCAGGTTTAGTATATCCCTACAGTCCCATCTATGTCCCTTACGAGCAAAACTCCGTTCCGTTGAATATCAAATCTTTACTTTTAACTGGAATACCGAAAATATCCTTGTTGGACGACCATGTGTCGGCATCGATGATTGGTGACAGCTTCAACTTGGAAAGGCATAAGCGCTAAACGACAACAGAGAAGCCAATTTTTTTGGATAATGGTGATAGCCCAGCTCCTATCTTACTCTTACCGGCTGTGCCGGTCACCCTTTCTCTGTCTGTTAGTTAGCCATCGGCAATCTTTTTACCACAACCTTCAACGTAGAAAATCGCCGGTTCAGTCTAAAATATTTATATTTAAATAATCTCATTTTTTCGTATCTTCCCCTCTCTCGTTTCCTCGGTCTTCTCTGCTTCTTCTGCGGAACTAGGAGCACGTAAAGAGAGATGTAGGAGAAGATTAAGAAAATCGAATTAAAATTTTTTAAAAATAAATAACAGAAATGGAGTGTGAGCATGACAATGTCTCGTCTCCAAATTTGTCCAAGAAACTTACGAATAGCTTTAGCTTCAGTGGAAAGAGTGTGTACGACGGCGTTTTTAGCGGTCCAAGAAAGGTTATTTTGCGTGTAGAAGAAGACTACGGTGAGATACTAGGTGGTGGCTCCAGTTCGATTCCGGTTCTTGATGTTCCTGAGCTGAAGGAGAGTAAGATTTCTGTTGACGTTAACAGCTCGAAGCTTGATTATTCCAAGATATTCGGTGGCTTTGGAGATTTTGGTTTTGGCGTCTCTCATGAGGAACTTCCTGTGAAACCAAAGAAAAGAGAAAGCCGTATTGAAGAGGCAGGGTAAGTTGTTATTTAATTGCCTTATAAGCTTTTATTCTGTTAATTAATTTTTTGGTTGATTAAGCGGTTAACAGTCAACGTTAGGAGATTTTTGGTTGCTACGAATATACTTTCATTTTCGCTGCGGATGGAAAGCTCATGTGAAACTGGTTTAGTTAGCTGGTAAAAGATGAAGATGATTTCTTATAAGTGAAAACAATAATATCATAGAATTGAAGAGGTGAAGATGTTTTTTAACTCAAAATTTAAACTCTGTTGTTAAGTGCTAGCAGATACAATGGCAGGAAATCACAAAAAAAAAAAAAAAAAAAGATATATTTTTAGTTTTCTACCAAACTGGATTAGATAGTGTACATATGTATAGATGGGAAATTGATCATTTTGTGCTTTTTTTCTTGTCATCTGGATATTTTGTAGGATTCCAGCTGAAACAGGGGCACATTCTACTAACTTTTCAGTAGAAAATCAAGTGCTGCCACAAGAAGCCACTCATGAGTCATTGGATGGTGTGAAATAGTCAAAAGTATTTTACAATAAAACCAAGGAAAGAGGAAGAAAGGGAACCAAGGGGACAAAAAACTTACCCTCACAGATGAATGGAGGTGATAAGCCTTTATCGTCAGTACCAAGTAGCACTTACCATAATAGAAGTTTCAGTGGCGATGTAATGGGAAGAAAATCTAGCATGAAAGTTGTGTCAACCCACTCTCCTGGGAACGCTAGAGAACAGGCTTCGAGAGATGAAGCTAAATCTAAAAATAAATCGAATAGAAGTAGATCCTATTCAAATGATATTCCATTTGATGCTTATGGAATTGGCCTTAGTAAACATCCTTTAAAAATATCACCATCTTCAACCTGTCCACACAGCACTAATTATAATAAGGATGATTCAAAAATACCAATGACTTCAAAGTTTTCTAGTAATAATTCTTCTGAAGATGCTGTAGGTGTTTGTTCGCCACCATATTTTGATGAGGAAGTAGATGCAAATTCAGTTGCTGCTGCCTCTGCAGCTGCAGTGAGAAAAGCAATTGAGGAGGCTCAAGCTAGGATAAGAATTGCGAAAGAAATAATGGAAAGGAAGGAGGGTCTTCAAAACTATGTGAAACTGAGATTTAACAATGTCTCAAAGATGAACGAGAGAAGGAAAAGTACAATGATAGATAAAGCTAACAAAATCAGAGAAGAGGAATGGGAGAAATGTAAAGTTGATATTCAAGTGCCAGTTGCTGGACACAAAATGCAAATGCTAGCCAAGTGCATCTGGACTTAAGAGAAAGGGATAACCTCTTTTATGACAAAGAAGCTTGTGATGAAACATGTGGAAATAAAAACAAATCAACTTCAGTGTATCATAAGTGGGAAGAAGTGAATGATCAGATGGAATCAGGAAATGAATGTGAACTGAAAGAGGAAAGCGCTATTATGAATAGCTTTGAGAAGCCAGAAGAAAATGGTGAGAAATTAGAAGTTTCTGGAGAGGCGCAGAAACAGGAGGAAATTGACAGAAAGCTGAATGTTGTGGAAGGAGTTTGTGAGTTGAAAGAATATGCTGATGAACCAAAGTTGGGTTGGGAGGTTCATGATCGTGAAGAAGATGGAAAGAAATTGCAAACTGCCGAGCTGGTGGAAGAAATGGAGGTGATGTTTAAAGCATCTCACGAAGTAGAAGCTTCTGAAAAGAAACTGAGAAGGTTTCAGGAAACAACAGCAAATGAGAAGAATATAGAAATGCAAGAACCTGAGTGCAATGAATGTATGAAGATGAGGACACTAAACACTGAGCAGGAGTGGTTGGAAAATGAACAGAATCAAAAAGAGATATTACATAGTGACGCTCGATCTGAAGATTTTCCTGAAAGGGAAGACAACGAGGCTGGACCAAAAGGAGATTTTTATCATAAAGAAAAAGGAAAAGAAGAAGAAGTGGCTTGTGATTGGGTAGAATTTGAGAAGCAACCAAAAGAAGCTTGCACTACAGAAGAAAATGTAGGTCAAAGAGATGTCCTCTGTGGAGAAGAGGCTGAAAAGGTGTATGATAAAGCTGAGGATCTGGAAAAGATTGAGGTGAGAATATATGATGTTCATTTTGGCAATAAATGTGAGCACAAATCAGATGAGGATGGTGAGGTGGTGAAAGAAAATGTTGTAGAGGCTGAAGAAAATGTGAAGATACTGAAAGAGGTGTATGAAATGATTGAAATCGAGAGGCAGGGGGGTTGTGAATGTGCAGAATCTAGACAAATGCAAGCAGGGATTGATCAGAAAGCAGAAGATGAGAAGATCAAAGTAACTCAAGAGGCTATTAAGCACTGTAAGAACGATCTTGAGGCAGTTATTAATGTATGTAAGCAGGAAACTATTGGTATTCTAAGTGATGCTCTGGGACACTTTGGACACGAAGAAAACAATGTTTCTCTGGAGATACCCACTGATGAAGAAAATGGGGAGGTAATGGAAGTAACTCAAGCTTCTTCTGACTGCAAAGTGATGGAAACAGAATCAAATTCAGCTGAAGTGGTGAATGGACTGGAGACAGAAGAGGTTTCTGAAGTTGAAATAGCTGGTTTGGCTCAAGTGGTCCTTGAACACAAAGAGACTAAGAAGCAAGTCAGACATACAAGCGAGGCCATGGATGTACCACAAAAGCAAACTGAGCCACATGGCAAGGCATCTGAGACTGTCTGTAATACTGGAAAGCATGTTGAAGAATTGACTTGTGAATCAGAAGAAATCTTTGAGGATGCTGAGGAAGTTGATGTTGCAGTTGAACAGAAAGAAGACAAGGTAACTTTGAATTTTCAAGTGAGAGTTGGGTTGACAGTGGGAAAATTTTGGACAGAACTAGGCTACCTAGTATCTTTCAAGCTGAATAGGAAACGGCAGAAATATATAGTGAGAATAATTCAAGCCAAAACACAGAAAGAAATGAGGAGAATTATTCTAAAACCAGAGAATCTGAAGTTTCTATACAGAAGGAAGGGGAAATAGAGAAGGAAAATGTGACAAAAATAGATAAAGTGAAAGGGAAGGAAAGGGAAAAGGAGGAGAGAATAGCTGTTGAAAGAGCAGTTCGTGAAGCTCGTGAACAGGCCTTTACTGAAGCTCGAAAAAGGACAGAAAGAGCTGCTGTTGAGAAAGCAAATCCAGAAGCACATCTAAGGGCAATGGCTGATGCCCGAGGAAGGATGGGGAAGGCTTCTTTAGAGGCAAATGAAAAAGCTTCTATGGAAGCCAGACTTAAAGCTGAGTGTGCTGCAGTAGAGAGAGCAACTGCAGAGGCTAGGGTTCGTGCCCTAGAAAAAGCAATGTCTGAGAAGGCTACAGCAGTAAGAAATCAAGCTGTAAAATCCTCTGGTGCTTTTAGAGATAATGGGATGAGAGAGAGCTTCACTTCCAATGTGAGTTTCTGCACCATTTGTTACACCTCAATCTTCCAATGTTCTATGCTATGGCAAATTTCTGATGATAGAATCTTCGCAGGATTCACAATTTCGAAACTCAGCTCCTGCCAGAAGTTCAGGACATCCTATTTCTTCTAATAACAGTGGTATGTGATACTGTAAAGTGTTAACCATTGTGTATTATTATCATTATTGTATAATTATGGAGATTAGACATGTATACTGCTCTTACTGAAACATTTTTTGTTCTTTTCTTCATGTAGTTCCTCACTCAAATGATAAATTTGTTGGAGTTAATGGTGAATTGGTTCATAAGGATAAAGCTAGTTTGGAGAGGGATAAACAAACAGCGGAGTGTGCTGTAAGCCTCCTTTTTTATTTTTTTTGCTCAGAGATGAAATTTGAACTTTGTTGACCTGTAACAAGATTTCTGTACACCGTTGCCTTCTTTCTTTCAGGCTAAAGCTCTTGCAGAGAAGAATATGCCTGACCTTCTTGCAAAGAAAGAGCAAGCAGAGAGAAATGTGATGATCTTATCAAATATGTTCAGTATATTGTTGCAATTAATTGTGCTGCTTGATAATTCTCTTACTCTCCTGGATTTATAATCATTGACAGAGATTAGGAGAAGCTCTAGATGCTAATATCAAAAGGTGGTCAAGTGGGAAGGCTGGAAAGCTGCGTGCACTACTTTCAACACTGCAATATGTACGTGCCAATTTTCTAATTATGCTTCATAAATTTGTATCTTTATGCTGCCCACTGTTGCACAAATCAAAGTTTTAGATGTAGATAATCTGGGAGCTGAATAGATCAAAGGTTTTCCATCCATCAAATTATTTAGTATAGGTAATGGATGTAAATTACTTCTGTGCCAAGTATATCCCCTTGTTTCGTTGCATGATGACAAGATCACTGCGATTCTTCCCCTCTATAGGAACCACTCTGGTTTTATTCCTGGCATTGATTGCAGGGCACTCACCTTCCAGCTTAGGACACCTGTAACTAACCAGGATAATCTCAAATAATAAATATTCTGATCCCTCTGAGTTTTCATGTAAAACTACCAGTTGTCACCTTTCATGATCAAATTTAGTGGAAGGCAGTAGCACTTTGACTGCTAACCCAGTGTCTTAATTCTACTGTAGAACACTGTAGTGCTAGAAATAAAATCACCAATGCCCGGTTTTATACTGGTATTGCACAATCATGTGTATTCTTGTATTGAGTAACTGAGGTTTATATGCCACTTCTCCTTGTTGCCACTCCCCAGTTATGATTTCATTAACACCTTTTTAAGAGTGAATAGTCACCTTCAGTTAAGATTAGGTAAAGTTCATAGTATCACTTGCCAGCAGTTGGCTGTAACTCAGCCTTCTACATCTGCAGATCCTTGGGCCTGATAGCGGCAGGCAGCCAATTCCTCTAACTGGTCTAGTAGGAACTGCTGCTGTGAAGAAAGCTTATAGAAAGACCACTCTTTTCGTTCATCCTGATAAGTTACAGCAACCAGGTGCAAGCATACAGCAAAAGTACACATGTGAGAAGGTTTTTGATCTTCTAAAGGTGTGTTGAAACTTTGACTTCTCTATTTTTTTTTTTTCTTTCAAGAAACTTTAAATTTTGGACGAGTCCACGAAGAATGATCGATTGACCTATGATAATGTGTGACCAAGTTTGTTTCTTATGCCCTAAAAAAGAAAAAAGAAAAAGATTGTCCTCAAAGAAGTTGCCCGGCAAGCTTACAGATACTCAATGGATATCCAAGTATCTTGTTAGCTTGTGTTGAAAGAATTCCATTTCAGTGATTCATTGTCTTGTTACCTAGGAACCAGAAGCGGGGTTGTTGCTCACGGCGTAGCTTAGCTTGTCTTGAGTCAGGCTTGAGTCTTGTTAAGTCAAGCTTCAGCTTGCCATTGTTTAATTTGAGTATAATATCAATAAATCATTAAAAGTTAAAATTGTTCTCATCCTAAATTTTACTTCTAAGTTTGTGGTTTAACATAATTTTCCAAACTGAAACTCAAGTCAATCATTTTATCTTGAACTCAACACTACCTGACTTGATTTAGATTGATTGTAACCCTAACCCATATCCATATAAATCAACTAATCTTTGTTATCTGTTGTGTCAGGATGCTTGGAACAAATTCAGTGCGGAAGAACGCTAGACAAATTGTCTTTCAATGGGGTATCCATCTATCGTTGGAAGTACATAATTGGTAATTGTGACATGCCATTACACTTAGGAAACAAGATTTAGCTATTGTTTTTCTAGTACTCATTTGTGTCTTGGTAAACCGTTGTCCTTGGACAATGCATTTTTGTAGTCCAAGTACATAATCTGTAATTGTACCCTATTATAGCTAGTAGTAAACAAGCTTTAGCCCATTCTTTTTACACTAATTTGTGGAGCTCTTATAAGGGCGTCCATGAAGCATCGGCATTAAGCACCATCATTCAACCAAAATTTTCCTGCCCCGCATAAAGAGCTACTGTTAAGCACGGAGGTACATCCGAACGGCGAGCCGCTTAGCTGCTGTAAATAATTTATCTAATTCAATTACCATAATACTAGTAGTAATCCAATTTAAACCGCAGCACTCACTTTAAAACTCAATCAAGCATACATTTAAGCAAATCCAACCCAATTTCACACCTGTTCCACTGAGATGAAACTGTAAATTTAAAGGGTTCAAAATTGCTGCAACTTCAGAAGCCTTTATAAAGCAGGCACTTGTCATGAACATGAACCAGGTTGGCACAATTACAAGCCAAGTACGTGAAGCATTATTGCATTCTGTGCATGCATCCGATTCTCAGCTTGTGGGAAGACGATGGAATTCGGTGCTTCAATAACACCATCTGTCACCTCTACTCCCCTTTCAGCAGGCAAGCAATGCATGAAATAAGCTTTCGGGCCTGCTAACTTCATGAGCGCTTCATCCACCTGCAAATTTTGCCAGTATGCCAGTGAAATTATGCAGGGCATAGAAGTGAAGCAACAACAACCTTTGACTAATATTCATGGCTCATTACCATCTAGCAGATACTTATAATTTTTCCAATACGTTGGGTATTAGCATTATTCTATGCGATGCATTCGTATCTGGCAACTGAGAAATGCAAATGCTTACGAATTGTACCTGAAATCCCTGAAACACTTGCCGGCGATATGCAGCCTCTTCCTTTTGCCCCATGCTGGCCCACACATCAGAGTACACAACATTAGCACCCTGGACAGCTTCTTTTGGATCATTTGTAATCTCAATCTTGCTAATTCCTGCATGCTGAGCCTTCTCAACTGTTTCTCTATCTGGTTCAAAACCTTTTGGGCAAGCACAGACAAAGTGGAAAGGAATAACTGACGCCAACAACAACCAAGAGTGCACAATATTATTTCCATCTCCAACATAAACGACCTGAAATTTGCAATACCATCAAGTAGTTAGGCTGCAGCACATAAAACCCAATATCCAATCCAAGGTGTAGGAAGATAAACAGAAATCACATGAAACTGTTGGGCTGACCTTGGTTCCTTCCAAATGACCAATGTGTTCAATAATGGTAAGGGCATCAGCCATTATTTGGCAAGGATGGTTATAGTCTGTTAGGCCATTGATGACAGGTACAGTCGCATATTTAGCGAGATCTAGAATGTCCTGCAACAGAATAGGTAGCATTAAAGGACAGTGCATAGTGCCTTATTTTCCTAATTTATTTCAGTTTCCCTCTATATTGTCAATTGCATGTGTAAACAGCACCAAACCTCACATAAGGAACTCACCAGCATACCTGATGAGCAAAGACACGTGCCATAATAATGTCATTGTAGCGACATAAAACACGAGCAACATCACGTGTCTCCTCTCGCTTACCCATCTGGATATCATCTGGTCCTAAATATATAGCATGGCCTCCCAAAAGGGAAAACCCAGTCTCAAATGATACCCTAGTTCTCATGGATGGCTTGGCAAAGATCATTGACATTGTCTTTCCTTTAAATGGTAGAAATGTCCTGTCTCCTGATGCAAGCAGTGCCTTGACCTCAGCAGCCTGGTCTAAAATCTTCAATATGGCGCCTTTGCCAAAATCACTAATGTGCAAAAAATCCTTCAGCTCTGCTTTTGCTGTAAAACACAGAACCAAGTAAGCCATACTGTTGATCACCTGTTCTTTGGTTTGCAATTCATTTAAAGAAGACACAATGCTATGGCATGTTTTGAGTTGAGATATAAGACCAGCGCTTATTTGCACATACATTACACAAAACATGAGGACTACAAAATTTTCATGACAAACTCAAACAATATGGCATCGAATAGAAACATAGGTTTTTCATAAAATGGGGATGAAGAGCTCAAAGAAACAGAAAGAGATTGTGGAAGAGTCCACTGTATTCTCATATCATGAATTTCAACCATCGCAGAACAAATAAAATTTCAATAATCATCAGATACAGATATAAATATGTAAAAATAATAAGAAACATGAAAATAGAATGCTTTATTGTTGAATAACTTCAGCATTTCCAAACATGCTAATCGAATTGTCTATTGTATCATGTTCTAAAAATTTAATTGTGTACCGCACAGGATAGCGCTTTTTTAAATATAACAATAAAATAATAAAAATTTTCAATGGCCACATCAATGCATATATCACAAACACCTCCAAAGTTTAAAACTTTTTTAGATGCACCCCTGTCATCCGTAAATTTATCAATACAAACAGTTACGTAAAGTACGTTAAGCTGTATAAATTTTTTATATTTCCCAAGATACTCATTGTTTTTCACCAGTTTTCCACCAGTTTCCTATCGCAAGATACCTATATCTAAAGATACTAATAAGCATGTTTCCAAATATTAAACCCTAACTCACATTAAACCCCTAAAGCAGGTTGAATCTCAAAACTAAACAAAGTCTTAACAATAATTCCGGTCGATTCAACATAAACACCAGCATTCCAACAAACAATCACGCAATCAAATTCTTATTAGAAACAACAGCCTCAAGATACCATAAATAAAACACACTAAGAATCGAAAGCAAACATTAACCTTTTCCATTGACGGAAGATTGAGCTGACGTGGCAGAAGATGCCTGGCACGATATAGCCTTCCGGAGAACCGGAAATGTCGGGGGAGGAGAGACAGAGGCAGCAAAGAATCGCGAATTTTTGGGGTGAAACTTTCCCGAGAAAGAGGAAGATGAAGCGGAGAGAGCCATTGTGTCCGATCTAAGTGAACAGTTACCAGAAATCGCCGCCATTGTTTTTGGTGGGAAGAGCTTCGGGAGACGGAGAGTGTAAAATGTTAATGGACTGGTTTTTGAGGTGGCTGTGAATCTGGTTGTGCAGACTAATAAGGTTGTGTTGACGTAAATGCCCCTATCATGGGGACCACCAAACTACTATTTGTAATTATTCCGCCACGTAAGCAAAATGGAAACTACCCAATATTTTTTTTAATCACTGGCAGTAAGAGGTGGCTTTGTACTACCGGACTAACTTGTGCTCAAATTTGATTTGATTTATAGTAATTAAGTTTGAATTTAAGTTTGAGTTCATCAAATTTATTGTAAATAAGTTGAAACTAACTCGTTTTAAACTTGAATTTAACTGAAATTTGATTTAAATTTGAGCTTTAATTATTTAGTATTAAAACGACGTTATTTTAATATTTATTAATTAAAATAATATCATTTTGTATCAAAATTTTTAGTTATAAGTTTAATAAATAGTTCAAACTTAAAGTTGTAGACTTAATATTGTTTGAGGTTAGCTTATTTTAAGTTTATTCAAATTGAACTCTAACAAACTCAATTCAAATATACTCGTAGTTCTATATCTTACACAAAAGGTATGTCATTAGTCTAAAAATAGGTGTAGGATTTGGAATTTTAAATTCGTATATGTAGATAATATATTTGCGGGAAATCGTGGTTCATCTGATAATTTTTTCTTATTCATTTTTATTCTACTCTTTTTAAAATTAAATTTGCAATATATTTAATATAAATTATATATAGTTTTATATTAAATAAACTCAATTTTATTCTAAATTAAAGAACTTTTATGATGAAAACAAATTTAAATCATATAAACATTAAACAATTTATTATAAATATTTATTTTATATTTAATACTAAAATTCTTTAAATTTAAAAAAATATTTTTATAATTTAAATTAAATTTTCATTCATCTACAAAATATTTTTACATTTAAAAAAAATATTAAAAATTACAAAATAAATATATCAAGATAATAAAAACAAAAAATGATGAAAAATTAATATTAACAGATATGTTATAAGTTACCCATATTCATAGAGTCGAATATGGATTTTAGAATTTCTTATCCGTATAATTTTATCAGTTTTTATCTAAACCGCTGACCCATACTCAATCCAGCATATCCATTTATCAAATCTACTTAAGACAGATGCATTCAAGATTAATTTTTATAATTAAATTATATAAATAAATAACTATTACATTTAGTTAATAATAATATGAATAAAGCAAGTGAACATAATCTTTGCGCAAATAACCATCAATCTTCTGGATTTGTCATTTTATTATTGGTCAAATGACTATTTTCCACATAAAGTTTGATGTAAACTCAACTTCTCACTTATTAACTATCAAAAATTTAAATACTCATTATTTTATTAAATTTTATTATTATTGTCAGAGATAAAATGGTTATTTAATAAAAATATTTTAAAAACTAAAAATATTCACATTTTCACTCTCAGATTTAAAAGCTAACAAAGTCTAGTCCCCCAAACAAAGTTTGAAAAACTTACATTTCTTCCTTGTGTTTTTGAAACAGTTGCTAACAACCAAAGATGACGGTGATGACGACGTTCTCCCTCTCTCGTAGCTTCTCTCCCAATGGCAGTCCTTTTTTTACCATCATCGGTCATTTTATTTTTTTCATGCATTGGCTAGTGAAAAGAGAGGATGGTTTATGATAGTCGAAAATGGACCATTACTGAGAGAAAAGTGAGAGGGAGGGAAACGTCATTGTCGCTATCATTTCTAATCGGCGACAGTTGCTGCAAAAACCCTATAGGACAATGTAAGTTTTTCAAATTTTTGATGAGAGAAAATGAAATAAATTGTTAGTTTTTAAACTTTGGGAAAATGTGATGAATTTATAATTTTCTTAAATATTTTTATTAAATAACAATTATACTCTTGACAGTAATAGTAAAATTTAACAGAATGGTGAGTATTTAGATTTTTGATAGTTAACGAGTGAAAAGTTGAGTTTACAAAAAACCTTGGGTGGGAAATAGTCATTTGACCTTTCATTATCATGAATCAATGTTGTGGACCTAGCGGTCATGGTTGTAGTCTCGGTGATTGATACACTAGCATCAATTGGTGAAGGTTTTGCTTTCCATTTCTCCCCTTAGAGCACACGAGCAACGTTTATCAATGTTAAATAAAAGAATATTTTTAATTTCAAACGTTAGAAGTTTGCTCCAGAAAACTTAGGAGATTTATTTTGATCGTTGGATGTGACCATGACAAAATCATCTTAAATGGTAAGAATAATAATAGATCAACTATGGAGTGATACAAAATTACATTGATCACTTGGACCTCAAAACTAGTCACTGAAACAAAAACAATTCCACCAAAGATACCTTACGATGAGGCACATTACAAATGTTGCTTTCTAAAGACAATTTCATGCCTCTATGATTGAATTTTGGTGCAGCAAACTTTCCCAAAGCATTCAATTGGGGTGTGATAAATGAGATGCAAGGTGTGTTTTCTCCTGTCACATTGTCAATACCCCAAAAAAGAAGAGTGCGAAACCGAATTGATAAAAGCTCCTCACGATCTCACGGTGAAGAAAGGATCAGGCACATAACTAGTAAACTTTAAGCCAATATACGACATTGGTATGGGTCTACCCAGCTAAAAAGTGAAACTGAGGTGGGGCACTAAACGGTTCCACAGCTTGATAATAGTATATGTCTAGCAGAAATTCTACGATTTCTCTGGCAAAATCATTCCATAGTTGCACATAAATTATAAAAAGTGGCAGCATATGAATAATGTATATATAAACAAGTAATCCCTTTAGGGATGGGGCATTGTGATGACACAGGTGAAAAAAAATGGTCTATAATATTTTTAAGTAAATGAGTGGTATGGTCTCAACAATCATAGTTAGTTTCCGAAGTTTTAATGATTTCGAAAGTAATTTGAATTGAATATAATTTTATTTTAATTTAATTTGAGTTCAATTTATTATGAAAATTGATCTAATTTTTAACTCGAATTTGAACTTGACTTATTCTATTTGAATTATAATTCAAACTCAAATAATTTAGATCAAATTTAATCATAAATACAAAAAAGATGCAGGTTTACGATTCCCTTCTCATGGATATTTGCCTTTTGCTCCATTTGCTAGGACCAAGGGAGGTGACATCTAAACGGAGAAGTGGATGGTTTCCGACCTCATTTTCACAAAGGATATTGAATTTTTTTACCTCAAAATAGGTTTATTTATATATTTATACCATACTTATTATAACATAAATATGTTTACTACTTTATCTATTGAAATATCTAAACTATCATTGTCTTCAACTTTATAAAAATTTATATTTATGATTTTATATAAAATCTAATTTATTATTATTTAATATTATGATTTCATGTTGTTATATTGTTTAATGTTATTATAATATAGTTGAAATATTGATAATTAAAACTGAGAATGAGTTGATAAAAATTCAAGAGGTCTATATCAAAAAATACAAGAAGAACATGTTGGCGCCTCGTGTGTTTCTAGATAAAAACACACACGAAGAACGGGTTGACGTTAACATTAACGCATTCTTTATGTATTTTTTTATCCAGAGCTTTTGAATTTTCGTCAACTCATTTTCAATTTTAATCATCAATACTTCAACTATATTATAACAATATTAAACAATATAATAATATGAAATCACAATATTAAATAATGTAATAACATAAAATCAAAACATTAAACAAAAATAAATTATATTTCATATGAAATCATAAATATGAATCTTTATAAGGTTGAAGATAATGACAATTTAGATATTCTAACACATAAAACGGTAAAAATATTTAACTATGAAAATTATTATATAAATGTATTAGTGGGCCCATTTTGGGACAAAAAAATTCAATATCCCTTCACAATTTATTAACCTTATCAATTTGTTTTATTTTACTAAGGCGAAAAGACTTATTTCCACCAAAGATTTAGTGCAAACCCAAATTAGTACCCACTCTATTAAATTTTGTTATTAATATCAGGGATTAAATTATTATTTAACAAAAATATTTAAAAAAAAACTATAAATTCATCACATTTCTCCCTTTAGGTTTAAAAACTAACAATTTGTCTTCCCCCAAAATTTGAAAAATGATTATTTTTCCCCTAGGGTTTGCATTTTCTCTCTTGTTGTTTGTCCAATGACCAAAGCCAACCAATCTCAATCGTTGTCCCTCTTCACTCTCTTAGAGCATGACAAATCGTTGGCTAACCAAAGGTGGATTGACAATTTGTAGGTGCACTGAACGAATTTGTGCATCGTACAAATGCGTGTCGACGATTTGTCTTTATCCAAGAA
The DNA here is from genome assembly GCF_011075055.1 of Mangifera indica. Taxonomy (NCBI): domain Eukaryota; kingdom Viridiplantae; phylum Streptophyta; class Magnoliopsida; order Sapindales; family Anacardiaceae; genus Mangifera; species Mangifera indica. Next base: position 11,944,589 of record NC_058155.1, read on the forward strand.
ATGAGAGGGAAGAGGTTCACTAGAGAAGCAGTAAGAGATAAAATGTAAACCCTATGAAGAAAATAGTCATTTTTTAAACTATAAATAAATAAAAAATTATTAATTTTTAAATTTAAAGAAAGAAAATATAATGAATTTATAGTTTTTTAATATTTTTACTAAATAATAATTTTATCCTAATATAGATATGAGTTTGGGTTTGGAGTAAACCTTAGGTTGGAATAAGTCATTTGGCCTTTAACTATTAGAGGGACCATAGAGGGACCAAAGTATGAATAGAAAGCGTCAAAATGATGAGTATCTAACATTATTTAATCAAATGTTAGCAAATGACTCGATAAGCGAAAGAGTTATTAATACTCTTTCAACTCTCACGCGGTTGCGGTTGCGGCTGTGGTTATCAGTTTCACATTACATCTAGCTCAGCATGTTCAGATTCAGAAAAAGGTTCCTGCACTTCTCTGATATTTTTGCGAAAGGGTCTTTTTAACCATTTGCACATTTTATAAATTAATCAATTAATTAATTAGATAAATTTAAATTAAAAATAAAATTATATCCAATAATATATAAGTAACTATAGCGTAGTAAAAAGGATAGTAAATAATCTAGTTAATATTTAATTATAAGAGTTCAAATCTGAGGAGAGGAGCCATTGGCACAAGAGAGAGAGAGAGAGAGTTTCACTTTCTTTAAAATTCTAAGTTCTAACAGCTCTTAAATAGAGATCTACTCTCTGCTTCCACCTCACATTGTCATTTTGATCTACCGGTGTGTGGCCGTCGGATCCGAAACACAGGTACGTTTATCTGATCTGCTGGATCTAGATTATTGTCACTGTTTAATTTTGATTGATTTTGGAATTCGATTGGCTAGAAAGTGAATCTGCTGTGTTGTGTTTGTGTGTTGTTCTAGTTATCGTTTTATTATCGGTATTGTTGCATTTGTGGCAATGGTTGCGGAGTTGGATGTGAATGGCGGTGGTGAGGTGTCATCATCACCGAAGGATCTGTCTAATGGTCATGCCAATGCCGACGGCTCTTACGGTTTCGCTAACGGAAACGATATCGTTTCTGATGATCCTCTTCAAACAGATCTCGACGCTGATTCTAATTCAGCTGTTGAGTTCGCTATTAAACAATCAAAGATAAATAATGTTAACGATGAAGGGGACATGATCCAAGATTCGGTAATTATAGATGTTAAGGGTGATGCGGATCAGGGGAATGAACCTTTGGAAAGTAGTTTGGGGAATCAAGGTGTCAATGTGGAACGGAATATAGTTTTGAATGAATTTGTTGATAAAAACAACTGCGTGCCCCAGCCAAATGAATCTTCTGAAAATACAAAAATCTCTGCTGATGCAGCTGTTCAGATCTCTGTGTCTAATCCGTCAGGTGAACTTGGTCGGGAAGCAGCTTCAGGTGCTATGGCTGATGCTAACTTGAAAACTCTGGTTGTTAGTGATCCTGCCACAGATGAAACTGAGCATGCTCGGGAGACTCTTGCTTCTAATGGCTTGGGCTGTGACAGTCAGGAAGCAACAACAGTCCAACTAAATGATGCTTTTGAGATTGCTAATGGAACCCTTCCTGATGTTCCTGTCATTATCAATGAGACAACAACAGAACCTGATTCTCCTGTCAGCATCAGTGAGACAACAACAGGACCTCCGCCTATTGAGTTAGGCGCTTCTACCATAGATGAAAATCTTCCATCCACAGAAACAGAAGCCCCAAAATTCTCTGATTTTCATCCTGTCGACAAGACTATGGTAGACAATAAAGTTGAGAATTCTTTTGTTGGAACTGATGACTCGATACCAGAAACCGGGGCTGGAACTGCTTCTATGGTGTTAAAAGAGAAAGAATCAACTTTGACGAATGATGACTCTAACCTAAAATCCATAGTCTTGGAAGGTGTCACCCTATGTGTTGACAGCCAGATGATCACTGTTGACAATGCAGCTGTAGAATCCAGCATATCTGGCTCCAAAGAAGAAGAAAGCTGCTTGCCTACATGTCCAAGTGCTGATTTGACATCTGGGTCAAAAATTGAAAACATATCTGCTGTGAGTTGTGCAGAATCGCCGCTTGGAGATGTTTCTGAATCTGAGGTTCTTAGTGGATCTGTCAATAACAGTCAAGTAGATGAAGAATCGAATGTAAGTTGTTCCATAGAAACTACCTTTCCAGGTGCTGATGTGGAAGTGGGGTCTGAAATTGAAAAGAGAGCTGTAGTGAGTTCCATAGACATGCCTGCCGACAATGTTATTATTTCTGAATCCAAGGTTCTGGACCCAGAAGTTGTTTATGGTGAAAATGGGGGAATTCAATCCACTAGTAAAGTGGTACAGGACAGTCAGGAAATGCAGTTCTCTCATGCAGTAAATGAAGAGATTGAATCCTTAACATGTCAAGAAGTAGAAGAAAAGGGGACTGGTGAAGAGAAATTGGAGGAAAATGGGAGTGAAGATGTTGTGAATAAAATATGTCACGAAGCAAAGAGTGATGAAGAAAGTGAAACATGTCAAGTAGAGGAAACGGGGAGTGAAGAGATTGATGACAAAACATGTCAAGTAGGGGAAAAGGCGAGTGAAGAGATTGATGAAAAAATATGTCAAGAAGGAGAGGAAATGGGGAGTGAAGAGATTGATGAAAAAACATGTCAAGTAGAGGAAAAGGGGAGTGAAGAGATTGATGAAAAAACATGTCAAGAAGGAGAGGAAAGGGGGAGTGAAGAGATTGATGAAAAAACATGTCAAGAAGGAGAGGAAAGGGGGACTGAAGAGATTGATGAAAAAACATGTCAAGGAGGAGGGGAAAGGGGGAGTGAAAAGTTTGATGATAAAATGGGAGAAATTCAGTTCACTGATCATGAAACACATCAAGAACAGGTAGAAATTCAAGAAATGAAGGAGTTAACTGGTGAAGGAAGTGTGGAAATTCAAGAAGTGGAGGCGGTAATTGATGAAGACAGGGATGTTAAAATATGTCAAGTTAGGGAGGAAAATAAAAACATAGAAATTCAGTTTGGAGACCATGGAGCATCTCAAGACGTGGAGAGCATTGATGGGACTCACAGGGATGAAACTCTAACATCTACTCCAGAAGGTTCAACCACTGATGCTTCTGAATTGCAGAATGCCAGTGCTGAGGTGGTGAAAAAACCATTCTACTTCTTGGTGAAAGTTCCAAGATATGATGATGAAAATTTAAGGGAACAAATCAAATCTGCTCAGTTAAAAGTCGATGAGAAAACTCAAAGTCGGGATGTGATTCATGCTGAAATCCAAAGTATAAGGGTATATAATCTTTCTGCACTTTGTTTTTTATTTGAAAATAATAAATTTTGCATTTTTTGGGTCCTTTGGTTGTTGAAACCTTTCTATGCTCAGGATGCTTACAAGAAATGTGGTGATAATATAGAAGCTACTGTTCTAGAAGAGAAAGCTGCACGAGAATTGCTCAAATCCAAACGCCAGGAAATAGATTCTCTTCAAGCTGTGATTAACAAGGTGAAGAATGCAATTTCTGTAGAGGATATTGATGGGAGGGTATGCACTAATTTCTTTCTCTCTCTTTTTGCTTGTTTTCATTCCCTGGCTCCCTTTTGGAAGATTACTTTGTTACGGTCTGATTTGGTTATTCTGAATGCATCCCTACTGATCGTTGAAAATCTGTTTTAACATATGACCTGTAAGCAGATACGTAATATGGAGCACAAGATCGCACATGAAACTCTTCCACTGAAGGAAGAAAAGCAGTTTATTCGTGATATTAAGCAATTGAAGCAACTTCGTGAACAGTTCTCGTCCAGCATGGGTAAGGATGATGATGTTCAACAGGCTTTTAACCAGAAAGACCAAATCGAAGAACGCATGAAGGTTTGTTTATTTTTTTGTTTAAAAATGTGTTCTCATTACTTATACTTGTTTTCCTAACACTAAATATAATGCATGTTAAGCACATGTTTTAATTATTGGTTTGCTATTTTGGAAATCTAAAGTTTAGCTTGGAAACATGAGATATCCAACTTCTCTCTAGAATCTTTAGCTCATATACATCCGTAACCAAGGTATAGTTTTCGGATAGGGAGAAAAAGTAACCGAGAGAGTGTTGTGAATGGGAAATTAAAATTAGGACAGCATTTGGTAGCTAGAGTAGGAACCACTTTTCCCCCTCTGCATGGTAATATAGATGAGTAGCTTGAATTTGTTATCTGATTATCAAGCATCAACAGTTGTTGAGAAAGGAGGCAGATTCACTCAGAGAGAATGTTCTCAAAGCTGAAGCTGCAACTCAAGCTGCCAGAAAGAAACAGAAAGATGAAAGCGAAAAGCGTAAGAAAATGTATGCTGAATTTAATGTTGCAGACGAAATTCGGCAAGAAGCATATAAGCATTTGCAGAGTTTGAGGAAACAAGTATATGATAAGGTACATTTTCTATTTTTCTATATGGGTACTGTTTTTGATAATTAATTGTTGCAGCATGAAAATTGGTTTCCCATTTGGCTATGTGAGGCCTCATGTTCTAACCTAAGAAGGAACTTTAGCCGTAGGTATTGCAATCTGTCATGTTGGAAGATTGTTGTAATTTCTTTATTGATGTGATTGTATACCCTGGAAAAAGACTGGATGCATTTTACAGAAATGATCTTTTCTCAAACTCAACAAAAAAGCTCATACTCGTGTACAAACAGTTACTATGGAACAAACTTTGCTCATCATTTGATCAAGGTTACAAGTACATTTTTAGGTGTGCATAATTGTGAAATTTTAATGCTCTTACTGTGTTGTGCAATGCATAACACAATAAGTTATGTCTTTTAAGATGCAAAGCATTCTATGCACATAGATAATTATGTTGCTTTGTGACTTCACTGCTGTGTCAAATATATTTCTATCTTACTTCCAGTTTTTATATTTCTATATGTTTGTAAGGATACTCGCCCTTGAGGCACATTTCTTATATGTATTGAATTTGATATGTTTAAGCAAAAATGTCAGATTGTACAACGTACTTTCTTAGCACCAGAAAGGCATGTGTCTAAGGTTGATGACACGTGCTTGATTTGTGGTTTCTTATGTGTATTGCATTTGATATGTTTCAGCAAAAATGTCAAATTGTACAATGTACTTTCTTAGCACCTGAGAGGCAAGGTTGATAACATGTGCTAATTTGTGGTTTAAGTTCCTTATTTAGTTGAAGAAGTTCCTTTTATTTTTAGTTATTATTTGGTTCTAGGCTCCTGCTTATATCTTAAAAAAGAAAACAAAAAATTTATCTGATTAGTTTGTTTATGTGTTGGATCTTTCAACCATGTTTTGCCTTATTGGGATTGAGTGATTGACTTTACTCTTTTTGTTTTTACTTTTTCATATAAATTTGCAGAACAAACACTTTTGGAAGTACAGGGATGATGTCAAGCAAGTTAATGATTTATTGTCAAAAGGAGATAAAGAGGGAATCCAAAATCTGTGTGTTAACCAGGTGAGCTTATGCAGTCCTTTGCTTTGATCTGGTTAATCAGCCCCAACTTTGTGACTTAACAATTTTTTTTTTAGGTGGAGAGCATGTTGGAACTATGGAACAACAACAACGAGTTCCGCAAAGAATATTTGAATAGCAATATTAGAAGCACAGTTAGAAGACTGAAGACATTGGATGGTCGTTCACTTGGTCCCAATGAGGAGCCACCTGTTGTTCACTCCTTAGTAAATAATAGAGTGACCACTGATAATTCTTTGTCCCAGATTTCAACTCCTAAAGAAGTAATGACAGAACAAATTATGCCGCTGAAATTTGAAAAAGAGGATGACAAGCCTGTTCCTATAGTTGGGGAACAAAAGAATCAGACTGGTAAATCTAAAAGGCAAGCAAAACCAGCTCATTCAGCTAATGGCCTGGCAACTGTTTCTGGTAGGGATGAGATTGAACAGGAAAGAGACGAAGAGCCTAAGCGCACAAAGGAAGAAGAGGAATTGGCCAGGAAGGCAGAGGAATTGAGAAAGGAAGAGGAAGCAGCCAGGTTGAAAGAGCAACGTCGGGTAGAGGAGAAGGTAAAGGCGAAGGAGGCTTTGGAGAGGAAGAAACGAATTGCTGAGAAGGCCCAAGCCAGGGCTGCCCTGCGAGCTCAAAAGGAAGCTGAACAGAAAGAGAAGGTAATTATTTGGCTGAGGTTCCTACAACCAGGCACTTCTATTTTGCATTAAATGCATCATGATCATGATCATGTTCCTTGCAGGAAAAAGAAAAGAGAGCAAGGAAGAAGGAGAAAAGAAAAACAGCTGCAACGGAGGATTCTGATCTAATGAATGAAGGAGAATCTACTGCAAATGCAGAAACTCCAGTGGAAACTCCAAAATCTTCTGAAACTAAAGAGAAGATGGTTACAGTGACAAAGAGGCCTCAAAAACCATTGCAATTCACAAAACAAAGCAAGGCAAAATCTGTCCCGCCGCCTCTTAGAAACAGGGGCAAGCGAAGGATGCAAACATGGATGTGGGTAGCGATTTCAGCTCTTCTTGTTGTTGCCTTGTTTTTGTTGGGGAACAGCAGCTTCCTGTCTAAATTTGCGCTGAAAGGGTTTGGTTTCTAAATATATCTGCAATTCAAGTAAGTAGGCAACTGGTGTGATATTTACATATAGATATGTAGGCAGGCAATCAATTCTTTTGTGCTCTTCTCAGGTTTGCTTTCTCTTACTCCGCATTCCATTTTTATAAGTGGCATTTTCTTTCACACACAAGCCATAGATTGGTTTTTAGCCCTACCATTATATGAACAAAATTGATTTGGTATTGCTGACATTTAGTATTATTATTTCTATTTATATTTATTATTAAATATAATAAGCACAAAAAATTTTCCGGACTTGTGATCTTTTTTTTTTTTTTTCATTTATAGTTGTTGAGAGTGGTGACTTATTAGTACAAACGAATGTTATTAATTTATCCATACTGATGGATGTGATAACATATCATTAAGTGCATTTGAAGTAAAAAAAAAAAAACAATCATATGATTATGTTAATTTATATGAATAAGTTAGTAAAATTTGTCTGTATATATAAAATATGGTTTTGATCGAGTTCGTTAATCAAATTTAAGGGTAGTTCAAATTAGATTCGAATGAAAAAATGGTTTAATTAGAATTTAATTTGAATTTATGGCTCATATTCGAGGCTTAAGTTTACCGTTCATTGATAAAATAATATTGTTTTAAAAATTGTTTGACATAATTTAAATTGAATTGTGAGTTAAGTTTAAATTAAATTATTTATTCAATTTGCAAATTAAATTTTTTTTAATTCGAATTTGACTTGGTTTCAAATATCAATCAATCGACATTTTTTTACTCTTAAGTTTATTTTAAATTTTATTTAATGGAAGTAGAACTAAATTCAGTCAAATCAGCTTAGCTAGCTTGGATTGGGTCTGGTCCTACGTCTGTATATATTTCATTAATCTTTATCCAAGGAGTTAGTATCTCAAGTTTCATTTGCATTTTACGTGCTGGAATGCCTAAAAGACCATAATTAAGAAACACATGTTTGAATTGAAGCGGAGAAATGCTCTTCTCCTTTTCCCTTTCAATGCAAAATATAAAAGGCAAAAAACATATACAAGTAAATGGTTATTTTTTCTATTTTTTATTTTTACTTTTTTTTGCTAAGTAAATGGTTAATTGATCAAAGGGGAAGTGTTAATATAATTGTAATAAAAAAAATGTTATTTTTCTTCTTCCATACATTACTTCAAAGCTTTATATCTGTAATTATTAAAATTAAAAAGTAAATTTTAATCAATAAGAATTTATAAAAAAGCACTAAAAAAATAAATTAAACCGTGAATCGCAAATTTGGTTAGTGAGACTTTGTGCGATTACCATACTGGGTTTTGTTATGATAGAAATGAAACTAGATTTTTTTTTCTTTTTTAACGTGAGATTTAGAATCATTGCTTGATTTCAAGAGCTTGAGGTTAATGAGAGATTGTGATACCAGACGTTTTATTTTTAATCAGAATGAAATAAGATTTTTCTTCTATTAAGATGAATTAAAAAAAGGTTTTGCTTTTTGTAAATACATTAATTTATAATTGTATAATAACGATGTTAATTGATATATTTTTCACACATTATTATTAATTTTGATTAATTTAAATTTAATTTTATTTATTTAAAGATGTTGAAATATATTTGATATATAAATATGAAGATATAAGCTTATATTATATAAAATCAATTAATTTATATTAAGATTTAATATACCACTGACCTATATTATTTTTATTTAATGTGAGACTCATTAGTCACTAACACCCTCTCTTAAATATAATCATTATAGACTATTAGATTTTTATTTTATGTGCGATTTGATAATCTTCAACACTCTCTTTTAAATACAATTACTATGTACTATTAGATTTACCGTTTGATTGAGTGTATTGAAACTTGTCTCTAATACTCTTTTTTCAGTACAATCACTATAGATTGTTAAGTTCATCGTTTGGTTAGATATATTAAAACTCTTTAGTCTTTGATATTTTCTCTTAAGTATAAACAACTTAATATGTTAAACTCACATATTTGGTTTTAAACTTTAATTCTATATAAAAATATATTAGACCTATAAATATAAAAATAAAACTCATATTATATAAAATAAATTAGTTTTTATTAAAATTTAATAAATAAATTATATTTATTTATGTTATTTTTATTTAATATACATGCTTTAGTCTTCAACAAAATATATTAAAATTTGAAATAAAATTGTTAAAACTGGGACAGGTCAATTCCCCACGTCGACTTTATTTGGTAACATATATTTTATTATATGCATGGTATCACAATTTTATTTTATTAAATATTATTTTAATATATATTTAATCTGGCGTTGAACCGGCTAGGGCGATTCAATGGATCCGATGGAGACCTGGTTCTGGTTCGATGCTTGACTGGGACGTTGATAAAAATATAATATGGTTGGACTAGAGTAGGCTGTTGAAGACAAAAATAATTGGACTAAAAAACAGTTCCCATTTAATTAGCTGACGTTGAACAACAAACGAATTGGCGTTTTCAAGCCCACACATTTCGAACGTGTGAGTGTATACTGTGTAGGTTGCCATGTTTAAGATATAATTGTCATTTTCTATTGTCACAAGGCAATTTCCCAAGATTCTATCTTTTATGATTGTAGTGGTGGCACAATTATTTTCATACTATTTTGCAAGCACATAATCTTTTACAGTTACAAAAATTATCAAGAATCATTGAATTACTGTTTTTTATTTAATTGCCCGAATAATTTTAATCTTTTTTCTTATAAATTTAATATTGTACAAAGGTATAAGGATAATATATATTTTTTATAATATCTATATTATAAGGATACTATTAATAATCTTTTATACTAAATTTTATTATCATTTTGTATACTTCTCATTAATATAATTTCGAGCATCCATAAATTATATTGTAAGTTGACAAATAATATTATTTGTATTATATGTATGAAAAATGGAATGCAAAAAGAAAGAGGAATGGTATGGTGAGATAAGGGTTGGGACAGGATGAGTATTTGTTAAAAATAAGGGGGACAATAGAAGATAAGAAAAAGTAAGGGGTGATTTTATTTGTCAGAATTGGTGGACGTAGCGTACGGGACGAAATACGTCGTATGTTGATAATGGGAGGTCTTGTCATTTTATTTGATTGGAGCACGTGGATTGTGTACGGTGATACAAATTTGCAGTCCTGTCCTTTCTCACTCAGCCACATTTACGCATACAGCTGTTGCCCTTCTGTCAATCAAATCCACTTCTCCTATTCCACCTACCCCATTCTCATATTTTCTCCGTACAATAATACCATTTAACAACCATTTAACCGGCCTACGCAAACGCCGTGAATACTACGTCAATCTTTTTTTTTTTATTGAAACATTAAAATTACGTAGGCACATACATTTATTTAATAATAGATATATAAATAATATAATTGATATAATATAATATATAAAATAATAATAAAAATAAAAAAATTACTTAATTCAAGTTTAATTAAATTAAATTATTCAAGTTTGAAATCGAAAATTATAAATTTGAGTTTGAGATAAAAACAATTTACTTCAATTTTTTACTAAAAAATTTACTTGAACTTCTTGATTGGTATATATCTTATGTCAAAAAATATAAGATCTTAAGTTATATTATTATATTTTAATTTTTATCAAATTTATTATAAGTTAAACAGTAAATTTATAAACTTACCAAATCAAGTAATACTAAATTCAAAGTTGATTAGATGATAATTGAAGTTCTAATCATCATTGTCAAATACAATTTGACTTGTTTAAAGTCTTAATCCTCATCATATTTATTTTTTACTTTTTCACTTAATATTTATCCAATTCTCTGTAAAGATTTTCTTTTTAATAAAAAAATTTTATTCAAATTAAATTATTTTTATAAAAATAATTAATTATATCAAACCAATTAAATCTCTGATATAATAATTAATTTTATAATTATTAAATAAATTTAAATTTAAATTTTAATTTAAATATATTATTAAAAAATGTAAATTTATATTTTTTATATATAAATTTTTTATTATTATTAAAATTATTTATAGGAATTAAAAACTTAACTTCCATCAACGGCAGGGTTCGGGATGCTGTGTAGAGATTGAGACGGTCCCATTTCTTCAAATTGATTATCCAGGACAAAATTGTACTCCTAATGGGGCAGACACCTAACTTTTGCCATTCAGCAATTCCATCAAGCACCTAAGGCTACTTCTGGGCCGCCCTTTGCCAATTACGTGACGCCGACGAAATCTTTTCTACAGCTCACGCGCTTTCCAGTCAGAAAATATGACATTCTTAGCCTTCTTTCTTCAACATTATGCAGCGCCCAGCTCTTTTCTATCATTTTCAATGGAGTCAAGCTCAAGAATTTCAGTTTTGACATTGTTTTCTCTAATGGAGATATTATTTACCTTGGTAACAATGTTTTGATAATATTTTAGGTTAATTTAAATTAAATATTATAAATTTAAATCATATTTAATTCAATATTAAACTGGATTTGATTTAATTTAACTACTATTATGAGCATTAATTTTAGGCGTAGGTAGATAGCCTAATATTGACCTAAAATTATGTACTTGGCCTTATCATGGTTGGGTACAAACCACATGCAACTTGGCATATTGCAGATGCCTTATTCTCTTCTTTAGGTGGCTCTGATCATCTGTACATGTTGAACCGTCTAAATTTGTTGGCTGTATTTTTTTATCTAATGCAGCACCATGTGATGCAGTTTTCACATTCAATGCACACACCCTCTGTCTGGCTGCTCTGCTCCTGGACATTAGAAAATTTTGTTCTATTTTAGTCGTATAATTAAGGTAAAAAATTGTACAAGTGAATTTATCCACGGTCATAAATATTATACCATTTATCAAAAACTTAACTTTAAGATTAAATTCAAATTGAGTTAATTTAATTTCAAAAATTAATTTGATTCAGTTTGACTCAGCTCAAATTTAAATTAAAAGAATTGACTTATTTTTTAAATCAAACTGAACTCAAATTAAATAGAATTTGATTTGATTTGATTTGCAAGACAGGGGATGATTCAATGCTTCAAAATTGACTAACAATTTGATTTAAATTATGTTAAATAATTATTAAAATGATATTATTTTGTTAATGAATTACAAACTTAAAATACAAATTCAAGTTATGAATTCGAATCAAACCAATCTAAACCGTTTTTTATTCAAACTAAATTCGAATTATCTTTAATTTTAGTTTTAAAAGCATGAATATAAGTATTTTTTTGAACTAAATTTTAATTAAATAATATTTAGACTCGACTCAGTTTGTATATATTATACAAAACTATGAATAACATAATATCATATATATTTATTAAAATGATAATATTGTATTATATATAAATAAAAATATATTATTATATAATTAAGTATTATTTTATTTTTAATTTAAAAATTATTATATCATTAGATCCCATTATTTATCCATCAAATTACGTAGTTATTTATTCACGTAAAATTACCCTGTTGCTCCACGTAAAATCACGCTGTCCTATCAGCGTATCCTCCGTGGTAAGAAGTGCAGTAAAAAGTCATAGCCAAGTTGTCAAAATCACTTATCCTTTGCTTTCAACGACTTTGATTTTTTTTAACTTAATAGAGAGATTTTGTTTTATTTTTTTTTTATTATTTAAAAGGAAAAAAAAAAAAAGGGCTAAAGTTAAATGGAAGAGTCTTGGATTCTTCGTAGGTCAGTGGATGGACACATGTATACCCTCAAAGTTGATTGAATTTACAGTTTATACCAACACCGAAAGGAAGAAATGTTTGTCAGAAGAGAAGTATAAGAAAGAAAGACAGAAAATAAAAAAAATCACATTTTTATAAAATAATATGAGAAAGCAGGTTTAGCAGATAAGTGAGAAAAGTAAAAACCAAATCCAAACCAGAGTTCAGCGAGCAAAAGGGCATACGCTTCTCTGAGTTTCATGTTCTGGATCGGCGGTTGACTCAGTTTAATGGTTGAAGTTAGATCTGAGTTAATCATGGAGAAATAGACTTGTTGTTTGTTTCAAAGGAGATGTGACTGCCGTGATCAATTCTGTAAAGGTGCGTGTATTTGTAAATCTGCATTTTTTTTTTTGGTGCTTAATCTTTGCGTGATCTCATCTGAATACCTGAAGCTGAAGCTTTATGTTTGCAATAATTAGAAATATAAATTGGGTTTTTGTTGTTTGTTGTGGTTGTTTAAGGACACAGGTAAGTAGTTGGGATTGAAGATTTTAGAAAGAAATGGAAGAAGTAGGTGCACAAATGGCTCCTTCTATATTTATGCATCATCAAGCACTTTCTAGTAGATTATGTGAGCCGACTTCTATGGCCAAAAAGCGCCATCTTTCCTATCAAGGTTCAAATTTTCATCATCAATACGAATCGCAGCAACAACAGAGAATAGATAATTGGAACCCCAAGTTATGGGATTGGGATAGCGTCAGATTTGTTGCTAACCCAAGAGACTCCTCCTCCGAGGCTCTTCGTTTGGGAGCTTCAGTTGCATCAGCGTCAGCACCAGAGGTGAACAAGGTGACGGTAGAGAAGAAGAATAGTGTTAGTGCTGTCAATGTAGACGATGGACGGCTTGATTTGAATCTTGCTGGGTGCTTGAATAGGGTGGAAGAGCCAGTTTCGAGACCCAACAAAAGAGTGCGGTCTGGATCTCCGGGAAGCACCTCTTACCCTATGTGTCAAGTAGATGACTGTAAAGAAGATCTTTCAAATGCAAAAGACTATCACCGTCGACATAAAGTTTGTGAGTTTCATAGTAAATCTAGTAAAGCTCTTGTTGGGAAGCAGATGCAGAGGTTCTGCCAGCAGTGTAGCAGGTTCCAAACTTTTCTTTCTTTCTTTAGGTTGTACTTTTTTCTAAAATCGATTATTTCATTGTCCCCAGTTTAGATTTATGGAATTCATGTGTTATTATTGGTAAAATAGAGGGCTTTTGGTATTTGCTGTTCTGTTTGAAGTTCAACTTTCAATTCACATCAACAACCTGCAGGTTTCACCCTCTATCGGAGTTTGATGAGGGAAAGAGAAGTTGTAGGCGAAGACTTGCTGGGCATAACAGGCGAAGAAGAAAAACCCAGCCAGATGATGTTACCTCACGGCCGTTAATCCCTCCCGACCAGAACAATGTTAACCCCGCCAGTGGGAATTTGGATATTTTCAACCTGCTGGCTACTGTAGCTCGTGCACAAGGTAAGGGCTCTGGCCAATTAAATGTTTTTTCATCCTACCAATTATAAGCTGAAATTTTTGTATAAAATAATTATAGGAAAAACTGAAGACAAAAGCATCAACTGCTCATCAGTACCGGATAGAGACAGATTGATTATGATACTTAGTAAAATAAATTCACTGCCTTTGCCAGCAGACCTAGCTGCAAAGTTAGCAAATATTGGAAATTTGAATTGGAAAAATCCGGAGCAACCTTCTTCAGATTTCCAAAACAGATTGAATGGGAATACATCTTCTCCATCAACCATGGATTTGCTAGCTGTCCTGTCAGCCACCCTAGCTACTTCTGCTCCAGATGCTCTCACTATTCTCTCCCAAAGAAGTAGCCATGGCAGTGATAGCGAGAAAACCAAGTTGGCCTGTCTTAACCAAGAAACTCCCAACTTTCATAAGAGAACTACCTTAGAGTTTCCATCTGTTCAAGGAGAAAGAAGCGGTGCTAGTTACCAGTCCCATATCGAAGATTCAGATTGCCAAATTCAAGAAACTCAAGCTAATTTACCGTTGCAGCTGTTTAGCTCTTCACCTGAGGATGACAGCCCACCAAAACTGTCATCTTCAAGAAAGTATTTCTCTTCTGAAAGTAGTAATCCAACAGGGGAGAGATCTCCATCCTCATCTCCTGTTGTGCAAAAATTGTTCCCAATGCAAAGCACAACAGAAACTGTTAAGTCTCAGAAGAAATCTGTTACCAGGGAGGCCAATGCAAATGTTGAAGTTAGCCAGACTTGTGGTTCTGTTATGCCTCTTGATCTCTTTAGAGGTTCAAATAGAGGAACTGATCATTGTTCGTTTCAAAGTTTCCCGTGTCAAACTGGGTGTACTTCATCTTCTGGGTCTGATCAATCACCTTCTAGCTTGAACTCGGACGCTCAGGTAGTTAGCCTTTCAACCACTTTGTTTGGGATTTAAGATTCTCCATTGATTATTTATTTATTTAACGTAAGATTTATGGCATTTTAAGGCTTGTATAATTCCTGCACAGGATCGCACAGGCCGAATAATTTTTAAATTATTTGACAAGGATCCCAGTCATCTTCCTAGGACGTTGCAGACACAGGTAAGGAGTTCATGGTTTGGTCATTATTTATGATTGGCTCTACAACTTAAATATTTTTTGCATCTCAGTAAGGCAAGTGATTATTTACTCCCATTTCTCAGATCTATAATTGGCTTTCTAACAGTCCATCAGAAATGGAAAGCTACATACGACCTGGTTGTGTGGTATTATCAATTTATGTATCTATGTCATCAGCTGCTTGGGAGCAAGTGAGTATAGTGCTATTGTGCACATTGGCTGTCTGGGATTATAAAATTTTTCTAACAACTTGCATGGTGTGTATGGATTTTTTAGTTTGAAGGAAACCTGCTTCAGCATGTCAATGCTTTGGTCCAAGATTCAGATTCCAATTTTTGGAAAAATGCTAGGTTTTTGGTTCATACTGGCAGGCAGTTGGCATCACATAAGGCGGGTGCGTACTATTATAAATGTTGAATTTTTTTACTCTAGTTTTTGGATTGCTAGCATTTTGCTTGACGCATTTTGTACTTGGGCTATGGTAAAATTGAATGAAGCAATATCTATTTGAAATGTGGATTATTGCATTCTTGTCATAACAGTTGCATCTTTGTTTGCTTGAAATTCATCTTCAGGGAAGATTCGTCTATGCAAGTCCTGGAGAACATGGAGTTCTCCTGAGTTGATCTCAGTGTCTCCTTTGGCAGTTGTGGTTGGGCAAGAGAACTCTTTTATTTTGAGGGGCAGAAATCTGACAAGTCCTGGAACCAAGTGAGCAGAATGTACATTTTGTGTGAGGAATTCATCTCTTTTTTGGTCTCCATTTTCAGAAATGTAAGTTATTCTTGACAGGATCCATTGCACATATATGGGTGGATACACATCACACGAAGTAACTGGGTCAACATATCTGGGAACCATGTATGATGAGATAAAGTTGGATGGTCTTAAATTTGGGGATGCATCTCCTGGTGTTATTGGACGATTTTTTGTTGAGGTAAGACTTTTGAATGTTATTGGTCTGTTCGCGTCTGTTTTGCTGGTGTGGAACTTTTGAAATACTAAAATAGAATACTTGTGAAAAGGTGTGCTCTACTTGATTCCTGCTTGTTTTAAACAGGTGGAAAATGGTTTCAAGGGCAACAGTTTTCCTGTTATAATAGCAGATGCTACAATTTGTAAAGAATTGAGACTTCTTGAATCTGAATTTGAGACAGAGGCTAAAGTATGTGATATCATTTCCGAAGATCAAGCTCATGAGTATGACAGGCCCAGATCAAGGGAAGAAACTGTGCACTTCTTAAATGAACTTGGATGGCTGTTCCAAAGGAAAAGGACCTCATCTGTGCATGAGGGTCCTGATTATTCCCTCACTCGGTTCAAATTTTTACTTGTATTCTCGGTTGAACATGACTGCTGTGCTTTAGTGAAAGCAGTTCTGGACATGATGGTAGAGAGAAGCTTCGATGCGGATGACCTATCTAGGGAATCTCTAGATATGCTGACTGAGATTCAACTCTTGAGCAGGGCAGTGAAAAGGAGGTGCAGAGGCATGACTGACTTACTGATTCGTTATTCTATAGGTAGCAGTAATGGTACAAGGATATATATTTTCCCACCAGACCTTGCAGGACCAGGTGGTATTACACCTCTACATTTGGCTGCGTGTACAGCGGATTCAGATGATATGATAGATGCTTTGACAAATGACCCACAGGAGG
The DNA here is from genome assembly GCF_011075055.1 of Mangifera indica. Taxonomy (NCBI): domain Eukaryota; kingdom Viridiplantae; phylum Streptophyta; class Magnoliopsida; order Sapindales; family Anacardiaceae; genus Mangifera; species Mangifera indica. The sequence goes on from NC_058155.1 coordinate 11,961,195, forward strand.
TATTTGTACACTGCTTTCTTACAACTATGAGTTCTACTGGGTCTTGTTTTGCACCTTAGTAAACCTCAGCTCTTTAAAGTCTTAAATTTCATCCATATAATTCGTTATTCACATTAAATCATACAGAGTAGTATTCTTAGTCTTCTTAAATCATTGGGTTATGTAGATGGTTTACTAGTCTACTTTCTGCATTGGACCATCTTACTTTTCTATAGTCATATGCTCTTTTTTTCCTTAATATTGTTTTCTTTTTATGTAGATTGGATTGTCCTGCTGGAATACTCTTCTTGATGCGAATGGGCTGTCTCCAAATTGTTATGCCATTATGAGGAATAACCACTCTTACAACAAGCTTGTGGAGCGTAAACTTTCTGAAAGAAGAAATGGCCATGTTTCTGTGTCGATTGGTATGGAGATAGAACAATCTGGTTTGACAGTGGACCATGTGCATAGGATAACTTCCCAATCAAGAAAAGGGCAAAAATCTTGTGCCAGGTGTGCAATGGTTGCAACAAAAGTCAATAGAAGGGTTCCGGGTACACAGGGCTTACTTCACCGCCCTTACATTCATTCAATGCTTGCCATTGCTGCTGTCTGTGTTTGTGTCTGCCTATTCTTGCGAGGCTCTCCGGACATTGGTCTAGATCTTCCATTTACGTGGGAGAACTTGAATTATGGTCCAAAGTAGTGATAATGGGAAAATATATGTTGAGGAATAAAAAGAATGCAAGCGGGGGCGTGCAGTGCACCACGAGCCGGATATTATCTTGTGGTGCAGTTATGTGAGGGGAGATATACCCGGAAAAAGTAATACAGGGCACAGTTGGAGAAGAGGGTGAATGACAAAGAACTGCATATTACTTGACAAACCTGAGATTTTGAATGTTTTAGCTTTTGCCCATTTTTCCTGATTTATTTGTGTTTGGAGATGAAGAAGTTTTCTCAGATTGCAGAAAGCCACAACTTCTAAGACCTACAGAAATATGCAACTTGAAGGGTGGAATTTCTGCATTCAACACAAATCAAAGATTGAGAGTAAGTATATGATGAGGTGAAGAAGTACAAGCGAATTATATTGGTAGACTGAGAACTTAAATGAAGTTAAATTAATTTTATATATTTGTACTTTCCATTTTGATTTCTTTTTTCTTTTTTTATTAATTCTTGAAGAAAGATGCAGACCTGCTAGTGTAACTGACTTCTGTATTGATTTTGTTACTGTAAAGGTGGTTGGTAGGCAGGATTAATCAATCACTATACCTGTATCTTTATATAGTAAAATATTTGTTGACATATAATTTTCAAATAAGAGGCACTCCACAAGCCCCCATCTCTCCTCTCTACATTGCGCTTGAGCTTTTTATTTGTGTAGACTTGTTATCTGCATAAAAAATAAAATAAAATCACAGCTCACCTTACTCTTTTTTTTTTTCTCAAACGATTCGTTTATATTCAAATGATTCTTTCTCGTTTTCAACCATTCGAATAAGATGTGTTCAATCTTGAACTAGCCATTCTGAATTCAAATTAAGTTAAAAGCTGACTCTTGTTTGGGTTTCACTGGATTTAAATCTACCCGAGTGTAAAATTCAACCTTGTGAATGAGATGGTAATGGTTTATAATTAATTATTTTCAGTGAAAGTTGACTCTGTTGAGTATAGTATTGAGAAGCTGGCCCAATTAGTTGGACTTGGCAATCGGCAACAAGACACTGGACTGTAAAACGAATACAGCTTCATATATGTACAACAGAGCTGGTAAGCTACTACAACATATATCATATATGTACAGCAGACCTTGGACTCTTAATCAGAACTCAATTTCACCATCAGCATACATATATATAAAATAATCATAGATGTATCATCTTATTGGCTTGATCCATCAGTCTAACTGTTAGCATTATTATTGTTTCTTCCTCTTGTCATATTTGTAACAATGGCTTCACCAACAGTTTCTCCAATTCCTTCAATCAACCCTCCAAGGAAATCCACGAACACTTGTTGAGCAGCCCTCGCTGCAGCTCCAAGCCTGTTTGGTTTATCTACATGCTTTATATTATTTGCATGGAGCCCGTTCACCATGTCCTTAGCACAAACTACATGGAGATGGTAATCGCAAGCTGCAACTGAGCATCGGTACACTCTGCCTGATCGCTTCCTCCTGCACTCGCAGCAAACAAACCCGGGTTGGTCGCCATTATTTGTTGAGGGTGTCACCGGTAAAATTTTTAAAGTATGCTGATGAAGGGAACTGAAGTTCATTTCGTTCGAGAGCTTAGCACAGCAAGGATGGATTTCGAAGCTACATGCGCCGCACCGAAAATTGTAACCTTTGATGGTTTTGCTACAAGCATCACACTTTGATTTTCGAATCCCTCCTTTGTAAAAAAATTAAATATTTCACTGATTCAGGCTTAAGAAAATAAATTTAACATAGGATTGCACACTTCAAATATACAACGCAAACAAGAACTCAAAGTAGATACACACTTATATATATCATTACATGAGTTTTTATTACTTTATCCTTAATTCAAAATCATTACATCACATGATGACACACATAAAATATGTATTCATTTATATTTTCAAAGTAAATACTATTTAACATATGGATTATCAAGTCTAACCTGGTTTTGTTTGGAAGACGAGCTGGTGGTGGATGTGGAAGGGATGGCCGAGAAGAGATAGAGGGGCGAAGGCACAAAAGCGGTGCAGATGAAAATCACATTGTTGGCAAGAAAGCCTCTTGCCTGAGCCATATTCCTTGCAGCCTCCACATTTGAAGAGATAGGGGGAGTCAACTTCTACTAAGTGATGTTTTGGGTGATTAGAATGAAAGATTTTGTCTCCCAGGAAGAGTTGTGGAGACGTTGGGAATTCAGACTGAGTAGATCTTGTTGAGGCAAATGAAGCTGATCTTCGTGGCAGTGGTTTTGCAGATGAATCAAGTGTAGATTGAGGAGGGTTTTTGAAATCCATTGTTGTGGATTTCTTCAGCTGAATTGATCTGGTATCGTTGTTCAACATGGTGAACTTTTCTCTTCCCAACAGCTCAATCAAATCTTTTAGTGGTGCTATTTGCAAAAGAAGTGGAACATATTTATGCAGGAAAAGTTGACACTATTTGGAGCCAATGCATAAAGATTTAGATGCTTATTTTCATAGCACAATTCTGAGATGGATGGGACACTTTGCATGTGCCATCACTGTTGAATTCCATAAATAGAGCTTAAAATATATATAGAGCTAAAAATACCTCAACTATGGGATAAATATCAAGAAATTAACCTATACCCATATATAATTAAATGTAATATAATAATATTTTGTACATCCAATTTTAAATACGTAATTAAGTACTCAGATAATATATCATCATGTGATTAGATATTTCATTAAGTTCTCAAAACTATACTCACGTAACATTTTTAAACATAATATTAAGCTAATAAATAAGTTATATATGTTGGTTTGATGGGCTAACACAGGAGAATATATTATAGAGGACAGGTGCCAGAAACAGTGTTGATTCCCCACAACAGGAAGAACAATGAAGGATGAAAGAAATTGGTAATAGATACCATGGCATATGGCATGAAAGTCTAAGATTTCTCATTTTTAGCTTTAATAATGGACAATTACTTGTAATGTTTTATGTAGCTTTTGGGGTGTTTCCTACGGAATTCCTTTTCTTCGTCTTCTAGAAGTTTCATTGCATATTGAATAAATTAATATTCCAATTAAAAGTGAAACAAAGAACTTAAATTTGCTTTTTTATTTTCTCGATAATATTGTTTATCCTATCAATGATATTATTTATCTTTTTAACAATAATATTCATTTTATTAAATTTTTTTGTTAAAATCATATATCGGTTTAAACTTTAAATTCAAACTGATTTTATACGTAATTTTGTTAGAATTAAATTGACACCCCATTGCTTTTACGTATTGAAGGCTACTTCGTTCATATATCTCTTTGCTTAATTTTTCAATTCAATCAATCTGATTGTGATGTGAGTTAAGACATTTTACAACATCTATATTTTTTTACTGAGATTCTTCTCCAAATCACTTGACTGAATGAGCCTCACTTTTCTCCAATTATCACTTCTTGTTTTACAAGTGATTCCTAATTTTCTACCCAATTATACAACCAAATCCCCACCAAGAAAAGAGAAATTATTCTACTTTTGGACTTTTGAACTATGTGAATAACTTTTCCTAAATTCTATTTTGATTACATATATCTCTTTCCTATTCACAATCATAATGTGATCATCCTGAGCTATATATCCACGACATACGTGTTGGTATGGAAATTTACAAAACACTAATGAAAAGTACTCTGAATTCGAACGAATTTATATATAAAAATATAGAAAGACATAATAATTAATGAAAGAGAATAATCCGCTTTTAAAGTGGTTTGACAAGAAAATTTAAAAGTTTACGTTCATAGTATTACTATTATCTGAATAATACAAGGTAATAAGTTTTCAAACAAATAAAAATTGTATGTCTTATACTTAATCTATCTGTATAGTTAAGTCTCTCTTTTTTCTTTTTACTATCAATAATTTCTTGTAGTAAAAATTAGGGTTATATGTGCAACTGTTTAAGGTAGTGCAACAATTAATTAATGACTTGATGATGTCATGATGCTCTTGATATGGTAGAGGAGTAAATATATTTCAATTCTGATTGTCGAAATTGAGGAGAGTGATTCCCTAATAATAAAGAAGTAATTGTTTTAATGTTTGATAGATTACAAAAGCCGTGATGGATTAGATCATTATTTCTTGTTTTGTGACTTCTAGAAAATTACGTGTACTACTCTTTTGCAGATTGTGAGTTAGAACAATATTTGTTTACTATTGTTTGTCACTATAAAGAGTTATACCTAGGAGTTTGATTGATTAAAAATTTTACTACATAATAATATGAATAAATATTTTTACTAATTTTTTTATTAACTTATTTATACAAATTAATATATATATATATATATATTTTATTAACTTACAAATTAAACTTTATGTGACAGAATCATATTTATATACATGAGTATGTCGGGACACATTAGCATCATGTTAGGAATGCAATATTACATGAAATTTTTGGGGATTCCACCACATATTATCTTTCTTTCACTTCCAATCCCAACCCGGTGGCTACACGTGGATAGATTAATGACAAATCCTTTCAAATGGATCCAACTCAACCATCTCCCTCACGCTTCCAATTGGTACTCGAAATCTTGAATCCATAAACCTTCACCCATTAACTTATCTTCAAGTTTTGACAGAGACATGAAACATTATCTCTCAATACCCATTTCCCCAATTGGTTGGAAAACTTTAGGATCAAGAGTTATTAATATTTGAAAAATAAAATAATAATAATAATTATTATTATTATTTTCGACAAGTCTAATTTAAAATTTCAGCCCAATATTCACTCTATCTTGGGCCATACCGAAGGGCAACTTTGAAATTGTAAAGCCCATCACCTTCTTCAGTTTCTTGCAGGTTTTGTGGTCCAAAGCTTGACTGATTAGAGTCCTTTGAGTAGTTGATATTGAATTTATGATTCATTTGGATTGACTCGATTTTGAATTAAAATTTTAGTTTGATAATTTAATTTTAAATTGATTTGTTTATTTATGTAATAAAATTTTTTATTATTCTAATAATATTGTTTATCATGCTAGGAGCCCTTCAATCATTATAAACCCATTCGAACGAGTTCAAACCGTATATTTTAACTTTTTTTTTTGTAATAAAGAACTTTTACATCAGCCAGTTAACTGGTGAAACTCCTTTAATTGCTGTAAACCAATTTAAATGAGTTCAAATTAAATATTTTAATTTTTTCTTTTTAATTAATTTTATAATTATTATGTTAAATAAGCCAAAAATTTAATTTCAAAATATTATAAATGAATTTCAAACTCATGCCCTGATGATTATCAGTTTTATCACCCAAATTATCCTTCAGAGACAAACAGTTTAGCTTTGATCCATGCATGATCGAATCCGCCCTACTTACGAGGTCGCCGCCCCCACTGCGGTAGGCAAAAGGTCTTTTGAGTATTAACAACCACCACAGAATCTAAATATCATATTGAGAAGAAAGTTAAGGGTGGGCCTATCAAAGAGGCCATCGCTGTCGGTCACAACTAAGAATCACAAATTTCTTGCGCATTAATGTGGCAGTGCCCTGTAGAGCATCCTATGTGTCCCACCACGCACGCATCAACTCCATTTGAACCTGAAATTCCTTTATTATGCCTCGCCCAAGATCTACTCTAAACACACCACAGTTGGCCACAGTCAATGACTACAACAATTCCTTTTACCATAAACTCTCTCATCATAAATTGTTCTACCGACACCCCTTAAAGCTCAACTCTCTGCTGCATGCGAATTCCTAGGATGGCTCCCAGGCCAGACCGTCCCCACCCCAAAGCTTGAGGTAGCTGTTCATTTTTGTTCAGATTCCTGTACCCATTACACCATACTGCCAACTATGGTTAAGAAACAACGCAGAAAATAATCAGTAAAATTCACAAATCCAATACCCAGTCGGATGAATCCAATAATTTAAGTAACAAAAAAACAAAGTTTTATGTATAAGAGGATGCCAATTCAACCCACATTTAATAATCCTATTAAGAAATTGCCTGCTCCTATCCAAAAATAAAGAGAAATGACAGAATCATAATTAACTAACGACTCCATTGCATGATTAAGCTAGCAAATTAAAAAAAAAAAGAGAACAATTCTCAATCATACAGTTTTTAACCACCGACAAGTCTTAGCTGCAGAAACAAAAGCAAAGAATAATTAGATTTCGTTCCTTGCAATTAAGAGCCAATTAAAGATGAGGTTAAACTACAAGCTAAATTATAATAAAGCCACCGAAATGGGGCCAGAAAAAAATTAAAGTATGGTGGTGAGTGACCACAACGCCATCTGCTTTAATCATTTTAGTTTGGTGCTGTTACATTACCTTTCATTGCGCCATGGCCACTGTTTCTGCAATCACTTTACAGAGACAAACAGCAGAAAAAGATAAGATTGGGGTTCTGCAATATGTGGAAGCTTCCTGGGAAATAAGATAATCAGACAGAAGAGTTTAATGCTGCGTGAACTGATTTAAAGCTGGCGTTTAGTACTTGTTTATTAGTCGTTGATTCTGGTGGACTCTTCTACTTAATCGGTATTAAATTTTATCCACCTTCTCGGGTCATCACATTGATTGCCTCCTGTATTACCATATAATTTTACACAACATTGTACAATCTATAGATGGCTGGATACAGGGGTGGAATTAATTCTAGCGAGCCAAGCCTAAAACTCAGATTGAAGGCATAAATGTTTGATGTACAATATTACTGGAGAGTTGTCGGCGGTGGGAAGATTCAAATAGAAAAATAATATCATCGAATAAAGAAACAAACTAATTATAAAATTGGAGTTAAAACTCGAAACAAACTTATTTAAGTTGAGTTATAGATTTAATATGAGTTATTTTTTATTAAATTCATCACTAATTAGATTCAATTCAATATAAATATGAACAAATCTAATTTTAAAATAATTTAAATTTATAAGAACTTGTTGAGATTAATGAATTGAGACTCATATTTAGTTCAAAAACGATATTATTTTAGTTTTAATATGAATTAATTTGAGTTTAAATATCCAGACGACTCGAATTTAACTTATATATGGGAGGGACCATCCAAACCACATTAAATTACCATATTCGAGTTACAGTGTCAGTTTTGTAATTAAGAAAAGATCAAAGCCTATTTATATAACTCATCCAGCTCAACAAGTCACTTTTTTAGCTGACCTTATTTTGACCTTTTTTATTCGTAAAACGATAGTTTACAAAACTCTCAAAAACACCCCCTCATTCACACACTCACTGACCGACAACAGTCGCAGCAGATGAGGAAAGAAAGCCCATCGCCATCTGTCTCCACCGCCACCACCGCTTCCAAACTCTTCACCGCCTTCGAAACGAAGCCGTTAGTTGCTACATTACTAGCCTTGACACTCGTTATGCTTATATGGAATCTCCCTCCTTATTACCAAAATCTATTCTCTACCACTCGTCCTTGTTCAGCTCCAACACCTTCAACTTCTCTTAATACCACTTCTTCTTATTCTTCTGCTACTATCATTGCTTCCGTTAATGCCTCCTCACCGTTGCCCATTTTCTCCGCCGCTCAAAAATTCTCAGCACAAAAGCCCATTGATCCCAACAAGAGAGTCTTTCAAGCTTATGGCAACGCTGCAGCTCTTTTTGTTCAGATGGGTGCATACAGAGGCGGTGAACGGACGTTCGCGGTGGTGGGTCTCGCTTCCAAGCCCATTCATGTGTTTGGTCGGCCCTGGTTCAAATGCGAGTGGATCTCTAACAACGGTTCTTCTGTTCGAGCAAAAGCTTATAAAATGCTTCCTGACTGGGGCTACGGTCGTGTTTATACAGTTGTTGTGGTTAATTGTACTTTTTCTGTTAATCCTAATTCCAATAACCTAGGTGGGAAGCTTATGATAAATGCGTACTATGGTGTCTCTCAGAGAAAGTACGAGAAATTTACAGCTTTGGAAGAGGCACCCGGTTCTTATAATGAGTCTAAGTTTCGCCCACCTTATCAATATGAATATCTGTACTGTGGTTCGTCTTTGTATGGGAATCTAAGCGCTTCAAGAGTGCGGGAATGGATGGCTTATCATGCCTGGTTCTTCGGACCCAGTTCTCATTTTGTGTTTCATGATACTGGTGGTGTGACTCCTGAGGTTAGGGCGGTTTTGGAACCGTGGGTGCGAGCTGGGAGAGCCACGGTTCAGGATATAAGGGCGCAGGCTGATTTTGATGGCTACTATTATAACCAATTCTTGGTGGTGAATGATTGTTTGCATCGCTACCGATACGCTGCCAATTGGACCTTTTACTTTGATGTGGATGAGTATATCTATTTGCCTCCGGGAAATACTTTGGAATCCGTTCTTCAGGAGTTTTCTGATTATACCCAGTTCACCATTGAGCAGAACCCAATGTCAAGCAATCTCTGCTTGAATGATTCCACTCAAGATTATTCCAGGTATCTCAATTCCTTCCTCCGTACAATTAATTCTAGACACTCTGCAGTCTGCATTTGTAACACATTGTTGAAATTTCGAAAGAAGAGATTAATGTTGATAGATAACGAAAGTCGAATGAAATGCACCTTCTGTTTTGTGGGGTAGATTAGCTTCAGAAAACAGTAAATGGTACTTGTATAAGGATGTAATTCTAGGGTACTTTAATTTTTGTATGTATGAGAATATCTATTATTCATGTGGTTTTGGCTTTTACAATTTTAGGCAATGGGGGTTTGAGAAGCTGCTGTTCAGGGAATCTCGAACCAGAATTCGTAGGGATCGGAAGTATGCAATTCAGGCTAAAAACGCCTTTGCAACAGGCGTGCACATGTCGGAGAATGTTGTTGGCAAGACATTGCACAAGACAGAAACAAAGATCCGATATTATCACTATCACAATACCATAACAGTGCACAAGGAACTATGCCGGGAATTGCTCCCCCTATCAGCCAAGAGCAGTGTGACAAAGTATGATAACCTCCCATATGTTTATGACAACAATATGAAGAAACTTGCCAACGCAATTAAGGAATTCGAGCTCAAAACTATAGGAAATGTACAGGGGTTTTCATGATTCATAGAGCTCAGATTGAGGCCAAACCCATCATTCATTCCCATGTGTGCAATGTGATAATAGGTGACATTGTTCAGTATGCAAGCGTGGCTTACATTCTCATAATTCCTGATCTGGGTTGCTGAAAGTTTACTCTTTCTTTCCTGGATGGCATGAGCTGCTGGAAATTGATGAAAAAATGGGGAAGAAGGCTCCTGGGTCCAGTTATATTGCTTTGATTTGTCTATAAAGGTGAGCTTCTTATACAGTGCAAACTTTGTAAATTTGTTTTATGACATTTTTTTTTTATGATCTTACTGTTAATGAAATACAAGAGCTTTTAGAAAGTCCTATTTAGATAATCAACCTAAGATGCCTTGATGATGAAAATAATGATTATAGATTCCTAAAGATTGATGCTGTGTAATGAATGATGGGGACACTTGTTTCCTAAATTCATTTCTAAAGAAAGAAAAAAAAAATTGTTGGAGTGATAAGACACAAAATTATGCAGCAAAAGGAGCAGAGATCAACAAAGGGTAATGGAGAAAGTAATCAAGTTTTGAGCACTTAAATTGAGTGTTTTAATTAAGTGTTCATTTAAATATTTAATTAAATATTCAAAATTGGATGTACATAATTTTATTGATATCGAAATATTACCATTCTGTTTTCTGTCTTTCAGGCTTTTATTATTTACCATTAGATGCACACTTTAGGAACATTTTAAGATGGAAACAAAATGGAATTCTAGGTTGAGTTTTTACCTTGTATTGAGGGAGAAGGACTATTTCCCACCCAACTTTAGATGCGTTCTCAAAATGATACCCACGGCAGATGAAAATCCAGTTTTTCCACCTATGAGCCGTTAACATGGATGGTTTCTGTTTGCATAAGGGTAAAATGTCCATTTTACCCTTGTTAGATGAAATGACAAAAATACCCCTTTGCAAAATTCATCCAAAATTTGATGTGAGGGTTTTCCTTCACCCCCCTTAGGTTTTAGAAACTAATATTTCACCTTACCTAAAGTTTTTAAACTTTGAAAACTAACATTTTCACCCCCTAAACCTAGGGTTTCCAAATTTTTCAAAAAACAGCCGCCCCCCATAACTTTCAAAACTAGCAGTTTCACCCCCATTCTTCATCTTCATCTCCCGACGTCTTCTTCGGCGTCGTCACCGACCTCCTCCTTCTCCTGGTGCGACGGCGGTGGTGCGACGAAGAGATCTTCATCTCCTCGTCGCACGGTGCGACGAAGAGACGGAGATCTCTTCGTCGCACGATGCGACGAAGAGACTTCTCTTCGTCGCTCGTCGTCCAGATCTGGGAGATCATCGGATCGTCGCTCGTCGCTCTTCTTCTCTCTTCGACGGAGGTCTCTCTTCTTCTCTCTTCGTCGCTCGTCAGATCTGGAAGACGCGACGACGAAGGACGACGAAGCGTCGTCCTTCGTCTGTTCTTCCAGATCTGGACGACACTTCGTCGTCCAGATCTGGGCGACGAAGGGTCGTCCTTCGTCGTCCTTTGTAGTCGGAGATGGGAGATCGGTCGAATGCGTCGACCGTCGACAGTGGCCGGAGAAGGAAGCAAACCCCAGGGGTGAAATCTAAACTTTTCAAACTTTTAGGATGGGTTAGTTATTATTTTTTAAAACCTGGAGGGGGAAACGGTGAAATTTAAAAGTTTTAAGGTTTTAAATAGCAAATGACGATTTTGCCCCTATCCCTAACTGAAAAATTGGACGGCAGTTTGGTCACGGGTGGGAAAACTGGATTTTCATCTGCCGTGGGCTGTAATCTGAGAATACATCTAAAGTTGGGTGGGAAATAGTCCTTCTCCCTTGTATTGATTATATTTGCATGTGGGTCTATAAAATTTCAAGAGTGTACAAGGCCCACATGTCAGCTCCATTATATTTTGTATAATTCATCTGGTGGTGATAGTACAGGTTAGGTGTTTTGCTAATGTCTTCTGGTGCTTGCAATTTCAGAAACTTGTAAAGAAAGTATACCTGGAGAAGGCAGTAGGCATCTTGTGTTAGGTTGTGTGTAGGGTTGTAAACTAACCTAGCCAAGTCTGAGTGGTGTTTGTCTTGAGCTTGGCTTAATAACATATATAAACAAAGTTCAACTCATTGAGCTAATAAGAATTCGGTTCGAGCTCAAGACAAAGATAACTTATTTAAGTTTGACTAAAAAATTATATTATTTTCGTATTTTTTAAATAACATTTTAAACTTCATACTTACCTTTTATATTTAAAATTAAAAAATATAAATACAAAATTAAAAATTTTAAGGGTTTATTAATATTTTATTTAAACTGAATTATAAATTTGCGAATTCGCTTAGTCAGCTAATATCACTCTCAAGCTGGACTCTGGAGTTGAAATGGAGGCCCTCCTTGTGTGTGATACAAAATTAGTGGAGCCAATCAATTATTGCTCTTGTCTTGACTTGGGAATTGGGATGCTTTCTTTTGGTCCCAGACTCTCCCGGTTGTGGTCTTTGGTTGATTTGATGAATCACAAGGTTGAAGGAAAATTTATCTCCATTAATAGGAAAAGATGCCACAATTGAGAGTGAGTAATAATTCTTAAGACTTTTTCCAACAAAACAACAACAATAATTTGGCTTAGCATAGGATAATTATCACGGTAAACCAAGGTTAAGTTGTAGGACGAATTATTAAATTAGAGCACTAATTTTGTATTTACCTTTACTGTATACTGATAAATTTGTCAAACCAGTATGATCAGAATCTGACAAATAGTCCAAATTCAGTTCGATTGTGGGTCAACAAAATTTTGTTATTACAATTTGTTCAATTGTCATACTGGTCATACCATTATTATACTGATGTTAGCATAATAATTTGACAAAATTCTATAATTGTTGAGTCTCATCAGTTGCAAGGGTTGGTACCATTTTTATTACCAAGCTACCAACCATTTTGTCTAGGTCTCAATTATAAATCATTTGAGTAATATATTATATAATTTAATATTATTTCATTTTTACTTTAAAGTTTTCTGATCATATTATTATCATCTATGCTAGTTTGTTTATTTATTTATCTTAATATGAAAATCCTTTACACAAATAAACTAGAAAATATAAGAAAAAGACAAATGTATAAAATGGGCTGATGAAAGTTGATAAGCCCAGAGTCATATTGGGCCGGGCTCAACTTCACGTAGTGAGCCTGACTCGCATACTGACTGCTGAGGGTATCTTCTGTCTTCAAGTCTTTTTGACTTCTGATAAGTGCTGGAAAACATTAATGAAGAATGACGACACCGATGATGCCATGCCAAACCTAAAGCTTATCTACTCACCAGAAGCCACGATAATAATTTATTCGTATCTATGTAAATATTATTTTATGCCGAATCCAGAGAAGAATAAAGGGTGTCCATTATTTGAGCATATTTATTTATTTATTTATTTTTTAAAAGTAATATTAATTGATGTCCTTTTTAAAAAAATAATATTATACGTATTTTTTAAATATATAATTAAATATTTTTTATTTTTAATTTAAAATTATTTAATTATATAATAGTATATATGTATATCTATAATTAATATATATATATATATATTTTTTTTGAAATCCACAGAGAAAAACAGGACAGGTCATCAGGGAGTTTGAAACGTTGGAAACACAAATGATACCATGTTTTAGAAGAAAAAGAAACTATGTCAATAATTCAATTTATATTATTATTTTTTTTTAATTTTGATATTTAATTATTTTTAAAAAATAAGAATTAAAAAAAGGCATAAATGGAGTAGAGTCCCGCAGCCATTCAGATTCTTCACGGCTCTCATAATCCATCCACTTGACTATTATAATAATTATTATTAGAGTGAATTACCGTTTTCCACCCAAAGTTTAGCTCAAGAACACTTTTACACCGTTAGATTAGATAAACATTTTACTATTCAAAACACATAAAATTACTAAATTACCTTTACTAATTTAATTTAATATAAAATTACCATTTTTTCTCTTTCTCTTCCGTATTTCTTCTTTTTTGTTCAATCATTTATTTTCTCTCATTTACCCAACCATTTGCGCTCTGCCTCTTCTTTGCTTCTTCTTTCTGGCCATTTTCTCACTCCCTCTTCTTTTTTGCTCAGCTATTTTCTCAAACCCTCTTATTTGTTTCTTTTGCATTTTTACCAAGTCATTTCTCTTAAAAAGTTTTAATTTTTCCTTGTTTATTTCAAGCAATTGGGTAATCTACACCATCATAATATAAACATCAAATGCATGATTCTACACAAAGAAACCACACCTAATTTCACTTTTTATAAATGTGGTTTTATAAAGTTTTGAAGAAGATGGTTGCAAGATCTACTGGTTGAATTTGGATTTTTATTTTAAATTTAATTTTCTAATTTAGGTTTTCAATGTTTGAAATTTCTATTTTGATATTGATTTTATCTTATATTTTTAATTTTAAGTTAGATTTAAGAATTTTTAATTGGATACAAATCAAATCAGGTTTAAATTTTTTTGGTGAATCTAATATCATATAGATTAAAAAATATTTAATGATATTTTTATTCTTTTATTAGTCAATAGTTTGTTAACAGTATTATATTTTAGGTGAAAAAATTATTTATATTATTTAAGGGTAGAAAGGGTTATTCAGTCAAACTCGGGTGGGGAACTGTAATTCACTCTTATTATTATCACAATAAGCATGTAATACGAGATTGGAGAGAAAGAGATAAGAGAGAGGGAGTTTGAAAGCATCTGAGACAGGGCATGAAAGTGAGATACGAGACGTCCCTGTCCTCTGTGGGGTTACGTTGTTCATCTTCTAGTCCTTTAAAATAAAATAAAATAAAAAGAGTAATTTTATCTATAGGGAAGTATTAAAACTATGGCAAATATGAGATTGAAGTACAAGAATAAGAGTTTAAATTTAATATAATAAGAGATTTTATTTGTTTAATATAAGTAGGTTAATTTTGAATAATCTAATTCAAATAAGATTTTTTTTTTTATTATTAATTAAACGAGGATCCCATTTTCTTCTTAAAAATAGTTGCAAAGTTTTCCAATTCACTCTTTTCACTTCCTGTGCAAATGCATTTTGATAAATATGTTACTTTGAATTCTTATGATTGAGGATCATCAAAATGTTTACAATTTTCTTTATGTAAAAATACATTAATTATAATTTATTTAATAAAATTAGATAATTATATAATTTAATAAAAATTTACAATGGGTTTGATATATAATATTACCTAATATATTTTATTTTATAATATAGATGATGATTCAGTGTGACATTTTAGGTTATTAAATCTTTGATACGAGAGTTTAATAAACTTTTATATATTAGTTAGACTTCCTATTTAAAACCGTAAAACACAAAATTGAGATCACTTTATCCAGTAAAAGTGTCATATTCAAGACTTGTACTTATTCAAAATTATGATTCATTTAGGTTTTTTGGTAATGATTCGATGTTGTCTATACACTATACGTGAATCTTATGAAATTGATGACTAATATTACAAACAAATGAATAGCCAAAAATCACACAACGGGCAACAAAGTAAAAGTATAACTATATATGAATCACTATCTATATGCACAATACTATCTTCTTAATATGCCATCATAAGTCCCTTATTTCAATACTTAGTTGCCAAATATATCAAGATATTTACATGGAAACCTGTACAAAATTTATATCCTAATGTTTCTAGTTGAAGAAAACAGATCTTCATATTCATATATATAATAACAATAAAATAATACATATTTAATTTTGATTATTCAATTAAATATTGGAATGACGTGTGTTCATACGATTTAATAACTAATCATTTGAATATTTAATTAAGTATTTAAAACTAAATACACGTAATATTACTCGTATAATAATTAGATACGAAGGAAGCATTTCCTTGTATATACACAGAAAACTATAGGCTATTTAGTACTAATCATTTTCCACATTTCACTCCTTGTCTGTGCTACTTTCTGATCATTTTCACAAATTACTTCACTATACACTACAGATTTTTCACATACTTTAAGCTTTTCTCTTTTCATTTTTGTGTTGTGTATTGAGAACTTAGAATGGCGCACGATGAGGAATGCCCTTTCTTCTCCTGGCATTGCGGTGATTGTAAATGGGAGGAGTAGTTGGCGAGAGCTTGGTGGTGGCTTCATCATCTCCAGAGCTACTATGGCTGTCAGAGTAGATTGTCAGTCCTTCCATCAGACGGCTGAAGATAGGCGATCTTCGAAGCTTCTTCGGAGTTGACGATTCATCTGATTCTGACCCACCATGGGTCCCGTCCTTGAGCTTGGCTCTCAGTGTAAATGTAAGCTCTGGATCACCCCTCTTCATGCCTCCAAGCTGTAGAACAGAGCAAAAACAGAGTAGGTCGGTACAGGGCATAAACATAAAATCAATTTCATTCAAACACGAATGCATAATAGGAAAAGGAAAGAAAGAAGATAAAAGAGTAAGAGAAAAGAAGGATTAACCTTACAGCCAAGGGAACAGAATCTGAAGGAATCAAGTAGGCTTCTGCAACAAATTTCGCAAGTATTGGTGACCCCTTTGCCAGGCCTTGGCTGTGGGCGTTCATTCAAGAACACAATCTTGGCGCTGTTAATAATGTAAGTCTGCACACAAGAAATGTCTATGTACTTCTGTATCTCATTAACCCTCACCACATTGTGGTAAGAGGATCGCCTTATCTGCAGCCAATCACATTTCACTAAAATAATCAAGATTCGCCATGAACATTAAACAAGGAAGAAGAAGAAAGAAAACCTGAACAACACGGTGATCTTTGTGGCTAATCAAGCAGTAAGAACAGAGAGCATTTCCCACACAATCTAAACAAAACATGTTACATTCGCTTTTATTGGAGTCTCCATGAACAGCGCAGTGAATGAAGTAGTTGGCTTTAAGCATTAGCTTCAACCATGGCGGACCCATATCACATTCTTCAATTCGTGCTACAGGACTCACCTGAAACTCACAAGATCAACCAAATCTTGACAGATTAACATACCAGAATCAATCTTAAAGAGAAAAAACGAATAGCTCATGAATAGTGTAGTATTGAATATTGATAATAAACCAAAAAAAAAAAAAAAATACCATGACTTTCTTGTGATTGGCCTCAGCCACCTCCAAATTGTTACGCTGATTATAAATAGCAAACTCGTCCAGCTCTGAACAAGGAATCAAAATCCGGAAATCAAAACGAGAATCAATCTGAAATCAGTCTTCCAATCAACAGAATGAAACAAATGATTAGAAAAGAAGAATCCTGGTGAAGAAGAAGAAGTATAGGATTGAAACGGCCTCGGAAAAGATTGTTGTAGGGTTAAAGAGAAGAGATTGATAAGAGTGGATATGTTGTATTATATGCTGAGACTGAAAGAGGAGATGAAGATGAAGAATACCAAATGGGAAATTTTTTTAGGGCGGTCAGGAAAACAACGGCAGCAGTAATGTTTACGTGCCCATTTTATATGACATCCGAATATATCTACGGACTTGAATGAAGACAACAATGACTAGATTCTTTTTATAATAATAATAAAATTATTATTATTTTATTATATTTTGTTGATAAGAGAGTAAATCTCTTTATTTATTTTATTGAAAAAAGAGATATATAATTGGATTTTAGATATTATTTTTATAAAAAAATTTATTTAAATTAGGTTATTCTTTTAAAACCTAATCAATCATATTAAATTAACAAAATTTTAAATATATTAATTAATTTTATAATTATTATATCAAATAATTTAAAATTTAGGTTTTATATATCCGGATAAATTTTAAATTTATATCCCAATATTTGGCACTATTTTTGTCACTCACTCAAACTTTCCACATGCACATGTTATCCCTGTGTTTGTCATGAGGGCAGCCCTTGGTGAATGTCTACGGCGTTTTGTGAAAGGCGTAGCCGTCGGATGGATTCCACATAATTATGTGGATTATAATTCACGTGGAAGTAATGACCGTCCACGTGTAATGTTGGATACGTTAGAAAGACAAAACCGGAATTAACTGCCAATGACTTTAATCTGTCGTGTCATGAGGCTCACAAACAGCCTTCTTTTCTTCCTCTTTGTCATCGCCTGCCTTTTGAAACGTGAATTAGCCACCCAAGGCCAATTTGTTTGCACCGAAAGTAAGTCCAGGGTAATAATAATATCTGGTAAACTCAGTTGGAAAAAATCTAAATACTTATCTCTTCGCCGCTTTTTTTTTTTGTCAAAACTCAAAAACAGTTGAAAACCTGTGTTTGTAAGAAAATGTGATCCATGTGGCGAATGCAAACTCCATTTGTCCGTCAGAAAGTTTGGGATGATTGATGATCAAAGAAGATCTCGTTACACGTCGCTTTTCTTCAGGTTAATTCCGACTATGAATAAAGTATCATTTATCCGATAAGAAATAGACTCTTACCAGTTTTAACTATTTTCACAATTTCAACAAATTCCCATTTTAGTTTTATGTTGTCAAGTGATTAGTTCTGATTTCAATGAGATTATTTGATTATTAATTTTTTGAAAAGATTCTATAACTAGAACATATAAGAATTAAATCTTATATTAAAAAATATAAATAATTAATATTGAGCTTTTATAGTATTTAATTACCTTATTTTAGTAATTAGTTTTTAACCGTTGTTATTTACTTAAGATTTGTATTATTTGATATTAAAGTTATTATTATATTTTTTAGTTAAAATCGTGTTATATAAATGATAACATCAATATTACAGTATTCACTTGAGTTAGTGGGAAACTGTAAATTACAATCATACAATACAGATAATAATATTGACATTACAATATTCATATGGGTAAGTAAGAAACTAACATACAACACACTCATGTGGGTGTTAGAATTACGAAATGTGGTGATATAAAATTTGGATCTCGTATTAAAAAAATATAAAATTATTGTATCTTAATAATTAATTTTGAGATATAATTTTTTCAAGATTTATATCATTTTCGTACGTTTAGATTTATTGTACTAATATAGTGTGCATTGCGGGAAAAAAATTGGTTAATCTTAAATTGTGCGACTGCAAGTGAGTTAGGTAAAGTTTGTTCGGCTAGGTGTTTGCAGTGATAGAAGACTGTCTACAAAAGTAGAATTTCAATTTTGGTTTGTACTTGTTCCCCAAGCCTCCACCGTGGAACCACTGCTCCTCTCACAGTGCTGATGTAGGCTAACTTTTTCACACGCCCAAACTTCTATAAAAGTATTTTCCCGTCCTTTAAGTTTTAAAAATCCCTTTTTTACTATTTCATCAACTCTATTAATAAAATTGGTGGTTAATTAACAGGGCAAAAAGGCCCTTTTACTTAAAATTCTAATATGTTATGAAATTAATTCCTAACCTATTGAAATTACCAATATAAAAATTATAATTTATATAAACACTCTTCAATAATTTTCTTTTGATAAAAATAATTCATTTTTTACTAATATTATATATAATATTTTTTTCTGCTTCCCTATTTTTGTTAAATAAGAAAACAGAAATAAATCCAAAAAAAATTATATTTTCCTTCAACGTACTTCTAAATCAATTGAAAAATAGTTGAAAAACTATAGATGTGATAAAAAAGTAAGAATTAATAGAACGGTTCACATAAATATTTTTTTTAATTTTAATAAAAAATAAGGATGAATTAATAATTGATATTTGTATTAAGTATTAAGAATAAAGTTTTATTTCACTTAAAAAAAAAAAAGGAATACTGGTAAACAATAATGGTTTTCAACAACTGTTTTGAAAAATGGATAAAAAATAGATTTTGAAAACATATGGGGTGGAAAGATTCATCAAAGTTTGGATGGACATGTGATTTGGTTTGGCCATCTGATGTGCAATCAGCCCCGTTCGCGTCATCGCTGACGTGAGCTTTTGATCTCTGACCTGTAAATCTCAAAAGTCAACAGCTGTGAGAAGCCATATTTTTATGACTTCCCTGACCAAACTTCCTATATATACTCAACCCATATCCCCACTTCTCAGATTCTCTAGCCTTACCAATTTCTTCTTCTATTCTTCTTAATTTCCTGAAACTGGAAGGAAAATGGGAGCTTGTTTGTCTTCAGGCTGGAATGAAAAAGAATCCGAATCTGTAAGACCCACCACAGCCAAAGTCGTGTCTTTAAGGGGAAACCTTCTTCAATACAAAGTTCCGGTTTTCGTGTCTCAAGTTCTCCAGGCTGACCCCACGGCTTCGAATTGTTTTCTCTGCAATTCTGATAGTCTGTTGTACGATGAACACATTCCGGCGTTGGACTTGGATGAACAACTTCAGCCTAATCAGATTTACTTTGTTCTTCCTAACTCTAAGCTTCAATACAAGGTGTCCGCGTCAGACATGGTGGCTTTGGCTGTGAAAGCCAGCGTTGCTCTTCAAAATGGGTCTAAAAAGAGCCGCCGCCATCGTAAAAAGTCTCAAATTTCTCCTGTTTTCCCCCTCATTCAAACCACTAGTGTTTACAGCTTAGATAGAGCAGCAACGAAAGTAAAGAGCTTTCATGATAAAAAGCCAGTTGCTGTACCTGATGATAGACTTCGTATGTCAAGATCTGATTCGGTTAGAAAGTTACAAAGATACAGTTCTAGAGGAGCTAAAATGGCTGTTCGTTCTTTCAAGCTCAGGCTAGCCACCATTTACGAAGGGAGTGTTGCTGCCTAGATTCTTTTTTTCCAGCTTTTTGTTCCTTCATTTCCCTGTACAAAGTGAACAGAGATTTAATTTCTAATTAGGGTGTATGTATTTACTCTGTGAAATCCAGAAATATGGTAATGCTAGCTAGTTACTGCCTTGTTTGAAATTGCAGCAGTCCATTGACACAACCGCCCTTTCTTCTGATTAATTTAGACATCTGGGTTGTAGTTCCAAATTAAAAAGAATTAGTTCAAGATCAAGGCGCTAAAGGTTAAAGCGGGCTTAAAAACAAATTTACTTTATATTAATTAGATTCTTTTAGGTTCAAATAACAATGTTTAAATTAGCTCTTTTATCAAAACAATCCTCATCTTGGTTTTGAATTCCATAAGATAAATGCACGTGCCCAAGGTTTAACTCATTCCCAAAGATTCATCCGGGATTTTAAAAACACAAACACCCATCTTCGGATGGGAATAAGTCATTTGGGCTAATTGTTTTTGCTCCCCACTAGAGATTAAACAATAGTAACACACTCCCATTAAAAAGTTCTTCATATATGGACTTTTGTGTTTTTTCTTTTTTCCCTCTCTGAGTTACACAAAGTCAGCTCCGTAGCCAATTGGTGAGTGTAGAAATATACAAGGAGACAGGCAAGCCCGGAATCTTCAAAAGTCTAAGCCTTTTGATTCCCAATACTAATGTTACCCGTTTTCATTCGTTAATTAACAAAATATTTTCGAAATCTTTTGTTATTAAAATGACGGGACAAATAATATAAGCATAAATTTTGCATTTGATCTTACCGACCTATAAATTGGGACTACACATATAATCA
The DNA here is from genome assembly GCF_011075055.1 of Mangifera indica. Taxonomy (NCBI): domain Eukaryota; kingdom Viridiplantae; phylum Streptophyta; class Magnoliopsida; order Sapindales; family Anacardiaceae; genus Mangifera; species Mangifera indica. Next base: position 11,982,470 of record NC_058155.1, read on the forward strand.
TGGCGTAAACCATGTCAGGGCTTGTGAAAGGATTGCCCGATCCCGCTATGTCAAATTTGGTGGACCGACCATAGAATGATGGGTTGCTCCAATTCAATCTGGATTGTTAACAAATATATATTAAGGTAACCTAATTATCAACTTTATTTGATATTGCAATATTATCAAAATAAAATCTTATTTATTATAATTTTATTTTTATTATACTATATAATGCTTTAGATTGAGTTACATAGTTAATTTATGGCCAAATGACTATTTTCCACCCAAACTATGATAAATTGTCAAAGTTCATCCCATTAACTATAGAAATACCGTTTACCCACCTATGATCAGTTAAATTTAACAGAACCCTAACGCCTTAAAATTTTATCTCTTTTTGCCCCCACAAACTTTAAAAACTAAAAGTTTCCCCTAGCCTAAGTTTTAAAAAATAGCAATTTCACCCTAGGGTTTCATTTTAAAATCTCCAATGACATCTCCGACTCTATTATCGACTACCTCTCTCTCCCGAAGCATCCTCTCCTTTCGACAATCTCTTTCCTTCCATTTGAATGCCCGATCGATGTCGGTGAAGCCTTAGGAGACGAAGATGAAGACATGGGATTCGTCTTCCCTAACGAAGTTCTTCGTCTCCCAAGATTTCTCCGATGTCGATCGAGCGTCTAAATAAGAGGAAAGAGATCACTGGAAGGAGATGATGCTTTGAGAGGGAGAGGCCGTCGGTAATGGAGCCGAATATTTCAAAACGAAACCCTAGGGTAAAACTACAATTTTTTAAAACTTAGGCTGAGGGAAATTTTAGTTTTTAAAGTTTAGGAGGGCAAAAATATATTTTATTTTAGTTTATTTTTAATATTATAGAGAAAATGATAATTTTATCCTTATCACTGTTAATTTTAACTGTTTATAGGTAAATAAATGATATTTTCATAGTTAATGAGGGAACTTTGACCGTTCAGCATAATTTAGGTAGGAAATAGTCACTTGGACTTAATTTATTCTTAAAACTAGGCGGACTTTTTATTGTTACCATGATAATCTGTTATTTTGGGATCCAAACCTAACCTTGTAAGTTTCACATGTTATATTGAGCTGTCAAAATTAATTACAAACCGCGGCTGCGTCAATGGGCTGTCTGCAATTCAAAGAAGCCAGTAGGCATCAGGCAGTGGCTAGCTAGCTTTACCATATATATTTCTGCTCTTCACTCAGGAACTCTCTTCTAAAACAGATTTGTACATACCATTTGTATCATGAATTGCTTAAAAATAAGAAAAAATGAGCTTGTTTGAATAACTTCTTTTCCATATGAATGCACATGAAAATTATAAATCCTTAAAACAAGGGCATCCATGCATGATGGACGATTGAATTAAACCTAAAGCTTACAAACAAATTTAGATCTCTGTTCACTTTATACAGGGATATGAAGCAACAAAAAGGTTGAAAAAATGAAATTAATTTTGCATGAAAAAAGAATCTAGGCAGCAACACTCCCTTCGTAAATGGTGGTCAGCCTGATCTTGAAGGAACGAACAGCCAATTTAGCTCCTCTAGAACTGTATCTTTGTAATTTTCTACCAGAACCAGATCTTGACATACGAATTCTATTATCTGATACAGCAACTGGCTTTTTATTATCAAGTCTCTTTATTTTCGTTGCAGCACTATCTAATCTGTACACACTAGTGGTTTGACTGACGGGGGAAACAGGAGAAATTTGAGACTTTTTACGATGGCGGTGGCTCTTTTTAGACCCACTTTGAAGAGCAACGCTGGCTTTCACGGCCAAAGCCGCCATATCTGACGCAGATACCTTGTATTGAAGCTTAGAGTTAGGAAGAACAAAGTAAATCTGATTAGGCTGAAGTTGTTCATCCAAATCCAACGCCGGAATGTGTTCATCGTATAACAAACTATCAGAATTGCAAAGAAAACAATTCGAAGCCGTGGGGTCAGCCTGGAGAACTTGAGACACTAAAACCAGAACTGTGTATTGAAGAAGATCACCCCTTAAAGACACGACTTTGGCTGTGGGGGGTTTTTCAGAATCGGATTCATATTCTCTCCAGACTGAAGACAAACAAGCACCCATTTCACTTCCAGTTTCTGGAAACTAAGAACAGAAGAAGAAATTGGTGAGGCTAGAAAATCTGAGAAGTGGGGGACATGGGTTGATTATATATAGGAAATTTGGTTGGGGGAAGTCATAAAATATATGGCTGCGGACAGATAGTGATAAGTCAGAGCTAAGGAGCTCAGCGATGACGCGTTACGCGGCCCTCCAGAACATCAGAACTGCGAGGGAGTCTTGGGCAACAAGCACAGACCAAATTTGATTGGGTCAAAGGGCTATTTTTCGCCCGCAGTATGTTATTTTCTTCGGTTTCTTTTTTTTTTTATTTTAAAAATTCTATATACCTCTCTAAATCTTAACAATTATTGATTAAAAATTTTCACTTACCTATTTATGAAAGATTAAAATTAATAATTTTAAAAATAAAATTATTATTTTATTTATGATATTAAAAATAAATTTAAATTTGATTTTATTTTTCCTTTTTAAACCCTAAAAATCAACCAGATCTTTCAACCTAAACTTTCAAAAACAGTATTTTTTCTTAAGGTTTCTAATTTTTCAGATTTGATTTTTCAATGATGTCTTTTTTATTTAAATGTCTTTGAATATAATTATTTTAAAATATTTTTATATTATTTGTTATATTAATTAAAAAAAAATTTATTTTTGTCTTAAAAAATTAACAAATAATAATATAATTATAATAAAATAAAAATTACCTTAGTAATCTTTTAATACCTAAGATAAATGTGATAATCAGATTATCACCTATATTACATGCTATGTCAGCATTAGTAATAGAAGATTACTGTAATATTTTATTATTGACAAACCAAACAAGATAATACAAGTAATAAAAGATATATTACCAAAGTAATCTTTAAAACACTACAACCAAACAACCCCTAAAAGTAATCTCTTTGTATAAACCTAGGTCAAGTCTAAATAAGATTCAATTCAAAATCAATTTGAATATAAAACAACAAATTTGTGATAAATAAGTTTTCACTTGTATTCAACTAAAAGACAATTTAACTTTATTTTGATTCAAGCAAATTCATATTTTAATATAAGAATCATTCGAATTTGACTTATTTACGGATACTAATCTTATCTTTGATGCAAACTCGATCATTCGAACTTGAGAATTGAATCCATCAGGAGATGCATATAACATATACGAGAAGGGATATTCTATTGGTTTTGCACGCCACTAGAGATTAAACAATAGTAATACAGTCCAGAAAAAGGGAAGTTCGCATATGGGACTTGCAATTTTTTTGGTCTTGAGCTCCACGTTCAGTACGATTTCGGTGCCTTTAATATCAAGTTGCTGATATGTGATTATGACTTAATCAGTAAACAATTAGCCTAGAAAGCAATAGAGTTGTACACAAAGTCAGCTCGGTGGCCATTTGATGAGCATAAAAAATATGCAAGTAGACGGGCAATCCCGGAATCCGCATGAGTCAAAGCCTTTTGATTCCTGATACTGTTTTTATTTCTTTATGGTTACATTTATAAGTAAGAGAAAGCAACAATAATATTGGCAATACAAGTCAACCCTTCATTAATTAGCAAGAGGTTACTTACTTGCCCAGATATGTTTTGACATCATCCCTTTAGTGTACATTGCAAGTTGCAAATACGGTTGGATTTCAACTGAATTTGAATAAAAGTTAGTATAAATTTAGTGTAAACCCAAAATAATTATTTCGAATTTGAGTTTGAACAGATTTTAATGATATATAATAATGATAAAGAAAACAACAACATTGATAATCTTAAAATTTTAAGTCGAGTTTAAACTTTAATTTGAGTTTACTTTGCTCAAATCAAATATGAATTCGAATTTAGGCTTGATTTAACTTTAATTTAAACCTACTTGTGATGACACCAATTGGATTATGGTACAATCTTTGTCTATGTATTTGCCTTGATAATTGATTACTTCTCTGTGAGATGCATGAATCATTGGAAAAGAGATAAAAATCATTTAATGAAGTGATGATAACGATATGTTTGCAATCCACAAGCAAAAGGAACGAGACCAATTGGTCTATGTGGTTGTTACACAACAAAATCCATAGAATTGGACAGTTTTCTCGTGACTTACCCAACAAGAAACGTGAAGGGTCAAACTTTGAACTTATTTTCCTACTGATGTTGATGTTCCAAACAAGTCCAATGCGGCTGCTGGCTGTTCGACAAGTTCTCACGAGACTCCCGAATCGGCCTAGTTTGCTAGTGCGCAAGAGATGACTTCTTTTGCCCTTTTAATTGGACCTTACTTACTAGAATGCAATAGAAATTATAGAAGGGCCCGTATTTCTTAAACTATGTTTTTACTAAGAGACGACTTAGTTTTGAAAGAATAATCTTGTATTAATAAGTATCTAACCGGGGTACCCAATTGTTCGGAGTAAGTTAAAGTCAAAATATTTCTTACCATAAGATAAATTAGTAATTTATAACAAAATTAAACAAATTTTATTAACAAAAATTGATAATAATTAGACAAATGGGTTTTTGCAAACTTAAAGGGTGGAGAATCGTCTTTATCAAAATTCAGGGTGGGAACTAGTCATTGGGCCTTTCATTTACGGTATATATTTGCATGGTGTCCTCCTCTCCGGTAAGATGATTAAACTTCAAAACTTACACGGTCGTTTTAATTCATGAAGAGAGGATAAGATATTTGATGTGGATTGATTATGCCGATGTGCACATGAGTGGCCTAATTATAAAACACAATGACTCCATCTCCACTGTAAGATTCGAAGATTGAAGAGTCTTGTCCTGCTTGCAGCCACTCTGGTCTCATCTTGGCTCAACTTTTTATGTGCGAATATTGGTTATATTTGAAACTCGAACAAAAGGAAAAAAAAAAAAGTTTTAGAAGCATATGAAATATTCATTATGTATGGTGGATATAAAAGTTTGTGTCGGTTGAAGCTGGTCTTAAATTTCACGTGGGGCTATGGCTATGTGACTTGTTCTGTCAAATCCAACTGTACTAGTCCTTCAATTATGTTTAGGGTTCAATTTGATAAGACGAACTTGATCAAGGGTTGGTCTTTTCGATTTGGGATTACCTTAAAATTAATAAGATTAATAAATTAAAATTAAAATTTAGTTTAAAAACAATTTATATAAACTCAATGATTTGTTTAAATTTGAATTGGATTCGATTTGCTCAATCTAAGTTATAATTTGAACTCAAACAGCTCAAAACAAATCCAGTTTAATTGCTTTAAGACTTATTTGGTTCCCATTTGTTTTGTTCAAGGTTTAGGGCCTTTAATGTTTGCACCTTAGGAAAATTCTCTCCAGCTACGCTTTAACTATCATGCTCATTTTTTAGTCTAAGTTTATTCAAATTGGTTAACTAAATGAATAAACGAGTGGATCTACCAAAGGGAGCTGGTAGAGTGGAGCTTTTAGCTAAAAATGGAATCTTTAGAGCCAAAAACCGAACCAACTGGGATCTATTTCTAATCCCCCCTACCTGGGCCTTTCTGAAAGATGGAGTTCCAGATTATGCTTTTAAGTTTTAATAACTCTGAAACCCACGCATGCTTATCATAATTCCCTGCTGAAATCTGACACCTTGACAACGCCAAATGAAATTTTCAGTTGTAATATCAATAAAAACTAATAAAAAGTTCATCACTCCCAAGTTCCGATGCAATTATTTATTTGGCTTTACTGCTTATGCCAAGTTGTGCACTGTTTAAAATTAATCAGAAACACCAGTTTAGTTATTGTTTCCACATGATGCCCTGGATTTGATTTGTATCCTTAATGCAAATTGTCTTTAGTATAGTTGGTGCTATTAACACGGAAGAATTTAAGAATTCAATACCTAGATCTCTTTCACAGGTCCCCATACCAGCATTTATTGCACCAGCTAATGTGATGTACTGGGTTGTTTTTTTCCTTCAATATGAGAATCAAGCAGTCTCCACTCCAGTTATTTCCTCCTCAAGTAAAGCCAACAGTATTGCGTTTTCTATCGTTTAGTTTCATTCAATCTGGTAGCTGACATTGATAGATTCACCTCATGATATGTCATTTTCTAGATTTCTATCCTTTCACCATATTAAAATCGAAGAAAATATGAGTTTTGTTCTATGAATGAGATCAGTTGTGTTTGAGAATGATTAAAGAAGAAACAGGAGATGGGCTGCTGACATGCATGCGGGAAACTTTACAACTTTAATGAATGGGGTGGAGGTGGAATGGAATAGGAGAGCTAAAAGATACCTAATTCCTTTTGAGCAAAGTCGCCATCATAACAGTTTACTTTCTCCACCTATCTAATAAGCATCTGTGATTTTTTTAATATAACTTAGTAATCAAACTAATTATGAATTTAGGAGACTGAAGCCATATGCTCTCTCTCATCACCCTTCATAATAGCTGTTTTTAATGCCTCATTCAACTCTTCTAGGTGGGTCGTCCCCACTTCTGAGATATTGTTTGTTCGCAAGCATATATCATAATCGCATTTATGGTCTTTTTTTATAAACAGGAATATTTGTTTAACAATACCCACTTCTAATATTTTATGAAAGGTCATCTTTTCTTTCTTGTTCTTTCTAATAGCTGCTTATAATTAACTTTTGTATCTGGGTGGTTTTGTTGATTTGGATGACATTTGGTGATGCTTTGTTTGATTAGTTGCTTCGGGTTTGGCTGGCTTTGCGCGGGTACACTCAGCTCACTTTAACTGACTGGTAATGTCAGCATCTTGACGTGCTGTTTCTTTTGTTGTTCAGTTTCCTTTCAGCAGATTCCAGAGAAATGATATAAGCAGGCTGTTTTTAATTGCCCTTTAGATATTTAGCCTCTTTTTGTTCCCTTTTTTTGATTGTTTCAATGCTTATTGTATCTTGCTGTGTATATGTTTGGTTTGTTTTTGTTTATCACTATGCACATTTCAATAATTTCAGGCCATTCTTGTTTTCCAGGAGTGAAATTTATGCCCCTTGACTAAGGTAATGCTGCTTTCTCTTTGCTTCAAGTTTAAGATGAAGTCTCGCCTTGTACTTTCCCTCTGTCTCTTTGCTTCTTCTTCTGGTGCCTTTTTATGTCTAAAAGTTCAACTGTTGATCATGATCTCTCAGGTTCTTTGAAAATTTCATAAAAGATAATTTAAAAAAAAAGAACATGCTGGGTGAAAATTGCCGCTCTTCCTCCTCTTCTTGTCCCTCTCCTCCACAGTCAAGTTCCTTCAGGTAAGATTTACCAGTGCATTTGCTTTATCACTACACATCAAGTCACTGTTTAAATCCCGTAATATTATCTTGGGTTAGTTGCAGTACTCCTGACAGTGGGCTGCTACAAAATGCATCACCTAGGCTGTCCTCCCAATTAATTCCTGTAAGTGCTCTTGCTTCAGATTAGCTCTCTTTTATGTCCTTTTCATTGCCTGAGATTTGTTAGTGTTAGATCACAAGTTTACATTGATTCTTTCTGCTAGTGTTTTGTTTCACTTTCAAGATATATTCACCATGTCATTGATAGCTGGTTTTTTTATTTGTTGTCTTTTGGGGATGTGGGATGCTGGCACTTTCTTTCCTTTCCAGCTCCTCCTCTCTGTGTTTAAGGGAGTATTAAGATTGAGGAAATGGTTCTAGCCTTATAGGATCTTATGCGCCTTGTTAAAAGGGCCATAAAATTTTGTTGGATTTTCCCGCAACCGTCGGGAAACAGGCTATGTGTTAGTTACAAGTGTGAGGTAAAATATCATTCCTCAAATTAGTTTTTGGAAGTGTAAATAAATAATTTTAAATTAACGATAAAATAAAACTTAATATTTACCATATATAATGTATTCAAAATACATAAATAAGTATGGATAGTATTGCTAGCCTTCTATTCAACTTGAATTGTTTCATTTAGTATCCCAAATTGCATAATTTATTCTTTCATGCTCTAAATTTCTGACATGGACTGTACAGTTGAAGAGGTCCGTACTACGCCAAAGTTCACCATTTCCGGGCTCTGAGAAAGCACCAAATTGTCTTTCCATCATAGCAATTCCTTCCAATAACACTACAACGTTAAAGGTTTCCATTTCATACACAACTCTGATCTCCGTTGCCAACTCTGCGAACAAGATTCAAACAACAAATGAAGTCATTTTCTATAATTTGTTTTCCAATTTGTTTGAATCTCCTAATTTGACTTTTGAGCATCTAATGCAGTCATCTGTAGAACTGAGGAAGGAGATTGCTACACTTGAAGCTGAAATTTTGTGCTTGGAACGCTATCTTCTTTCACTTTATCGGACAGCTTTTGAAGAGCATCTACCGACATTATCAAATATTACTGGGACCTATTTACAGTTGCAGGCAGGATCTCCATCACAAATTGTACCAAATCAATCTTATTGTAAATTGGAGCCAGAAATCCAGAAGAATGTTTTTCCCCATCATAGCCACGCTTCTCCTGGACATGATTCATTCACTTCAGATAATGGCAACTCTGCAGCTTTCTTGAAAGCAGCTTCTACAAGGGTAATTATGCATCTTGCACCATCGCCTAAATTTATGTAAACTCAACTTCCTTCATTGCACAAGTTTATATTCACCATTTCATGTGCTGTGTGCATGAGCAGGATGATAAAGGAAAAGGTTCTCGTCATCGCAGCCTCGCTGATCACCTTGGTGCTTCTCGTTTGGAGAACTACCTTAATGCTCCAGAAAGACTCTCTGAAGATATCGTGAGATGCATATCTTCTATATACTGCAAGCTCGCGAGTGCCCCTCACAGCAACGCTGGCTTGTCAGCTTCCCCCACTTCGTCCCTGTCTTCCTCAAGCATTTTTTCCTCCAAGAATCCTTGTGATAGTTGGAGTCCAAATTACTACGAGGATGCCTCTGTATATAAAGGGTCGAAAGAAGAGAGAGGGCCACATGCTGCAATTGTAGAAGTATTGAAGATATATTTAGATGAGGATAGTTTCAATTATGCCGCCGAAATGCTACAAAATTTCAGGTTGTGAACATCCTCCCATCAATGCTATTGTTCAACTGACAAAACTGACTGCATTGTCTAATCTATAAAATAGTCTCAATGGTGTTTCTTTGAATTTTATCCTTCAAATATACAAACTTCTGAATGAGATCTCAAACACTTCATTTTAAAACCGTATAGGTCATTGGTTCGAAGTCTTGAGAAGGTTGATCCAACGAAGATGAAGCGGGAAGAGAAGCTTTCATTCTGGATCAACATTCACAATGCCTTGGTGATGCATGTATGTATTGGGAAGCTTATCTTTCCTTCAAGTATGGCTTCTAGTGAAACATTTGTTCTGAAATATACTCGTTTCTTTTCTGGACAGGGCACCAAAAATAAAATTGTCACAACTGATAAGTTACCTAATATTGAGGACCCTTTTCTGATGAGACCTTTTGCAGCATCATGATGATATTATGCAATGCTGACTTGAATTTTTGTGACCCTGATCTTTCTTTGATTTTTATCTGACATGCTCTAGGGATTTTCTTTGCAGGCATATTTAGCACATGGAACTAGTAATCGGTTAAAGAATACCTCCATTTTAAAGGTTTGGCATTTCTCATATATTTGTTACTGTGATTTGTTATAAATTTCTATATATACCTATTCACTTTTTATGCATCTTTCAGTCAGCATACAATGTGGGTGGACATTGTGTGGATGCATATATCATACAAAGCTCAATTCTTGGAATTCGATCACACCACTCAGCGCCAGTATGCATTTTTACATCAAAATCTTATCTGTTTCATGCGCGGATGCTTATTTTATATGGTTGCTTATAGAAGTCTCAAGGAAGAAATCCTGGCTTGATTGAAAAGCTTCATTCTCTTTGGTTAGCAAAAGATAGAGCCCCAACTTGCAGAGGATCTGGGGAGCACATTTGTTTAACATGTTTCCCATAAGCATCTTAGCCCCATACGGAAATTAACCTTTTCTAATGGAAAATAGTCCTTAGCTTGCAGCAACCTTAAAGAAATAATTTATTCCTTACACTAGAAAGTCACAAGCTTAAGGGATAATATATCCTAAAAGCTAGATTTTGATATCAGAGAACTCAAAATTATACAAACCCTACACTAGAAATTCATACTATCCCATATGAGATCCAAGTATCAAAGCTTACAGTTAGGATCTTATAAATATACCACTGGAGACAACTCTCCTTCATGTTTTAGCTGGTTAAGCCGATTTTAATCAGGGATGGCATATATTAATCTGCATAACTGAAAGCTTAAGTTTCCTATGCCTGATCTACATGATTAGATGTGGCAAATCATTCAAACTTTTCTGTTTCATAATGCCGTTCTTCCCCAGGTGCAGAGGCTACAATCACTGTTTTCTCCAGGAAGGAAATTTAAGACAGGCAACAACAGGCATGTATATGCCTTAGAATATCCAGAGCCGCTTGCTCATTTTGCCCTTTGTTCAGGGGCTTCCTCTGATCCTGTGGTACGCATATTTCTAGATTTACTAAGTCTATTCTTGACACTTTTATTTTCTGATTCACATCTTCTTGATGCATCAGGTTCGAGTTTACACTGCTAAGAGTATATTTCATGATCTCAAACTTGCTTTCAAAGATTTCGTTCAATCCAACTTGTACATCCACAAGGAATCAAAGATTTACCTCCCAAAAATTGTATACTACTTTGCAAAGGATATGTCATTAGATGTGTCAGGCGTCTTGGATTTAATAACAGATATTGTATCAGAAGTGCAACAGAATGCTATCAGAAAATGTGTCAAGGGAAGGTACGGGAAAAGTATTGATTGGCTGCCACAAAGTTCAACCTTTCGGTATCTCATTCATAGAGAATTAGCCGAAGGGGGATGACCATATCATCAAATTTTTTGGGGTCTGAAACTATGTAGGATAAATTACAAACAAGTCTGCTTGTTTATTTTGTCTGATAAGAGGATTGTATGAGAAATAGCAAGTTAAATATTATGCTTCTTGCAGAATTCAGAGAGTGGTTTTATGTAGTTGTACAGGCTTTTATCTGATTTATGTGTAAAATCTTATGAGGGTTTTTCCAGCTATTTTGTATGTAATGCATCTACCAACATATTATTATTTGGTCTAGAAAGCCCCGTTACCCTATTAGGCTGATCGGTTTAATCTTTTTGTTACTACCATATATCTCTTTGAAAACCCATATCTCAAATCCTCATTTTTTGAATTTAGATAACTCTTCCAAAATTTGGGTTATACATCAAGTCCATTCCTAAATTGTAACCATACCTATTTGCTCCCATAGATGCTCTTAGAAAAAATACAAATCATCCCTTCTTTTTTGGTTTAAAGAAGTATATAGTTAAGAAGTTTTATTTCATTTCATTCATGGGCAAAGTAAAACAGTTTAATTGAAACAAATTGCTTACAACTACACGCAAGATGTCCCCGGAAGAATGACCATCGCCATGATTTATGTCTCAAGACCTCGTTTGCTAGCAGGGATGGATATGACTTAATTGCTGAAATTGAAAATATGCAATGATAGTGCAGAATGCAAATTATAGTGCACTAATTAATATGTTCTCAAAAATAGGGCATATTGGTTTATCTGAGAAGAGAGATGGAAGATTGAGAGAGTCAGTTACAGGGACTGTTATGATATATTCTTTTATTCAGAAACCGAGTTCTCAAAAGGCAATTGAATTGTTACAAAGAATGCTATGGGAAGGTATGAATCCTATTAGTTTTGAATTTCTAGCGTTCTAAGTGTTATAGACTCGTTAATTTTGGGGAGACAAATTCACTTCTGCGCTCTTCAAGCTTCGTGGATGGATGATCTTTCTGTTGGCTGTTCTCTTTTGACAATGTACTTCAGGTGTGGCGGTTTAGAACAGTCTTATATAAAGTGTTAAGCAAATATCTATCAAACACAATGCTTTATGTGGCCTCAATGATTGCCGGATCATCGAAACATGGCTTTGCACAATTAGCTTTTCAATTATTCAGAGAGATGCTATTTGAAGAGACTATGCCTGATCAAATGACTCAATCTGCATTTCTTAAAAGCTTGTCTTGCTCTTCATTCTCTGATATCATATGTGGATTTCCATATGAATTTCAAGCTACTTTTCACTGTATCTTTTTCTTTTTTATTTTCCTGCTGGTCAGTGCCTCGAACAGAGTTCATTGCAGTGAAAATTCTCTATATACCAAAAACAAGGGTTGAATTTTAACCGTGAAAATGTTAAACGTTCTGCCTGGTATAACACTTATGCAGAGTGATTAGTCAATTCCCGGAATTTGGAGACTAAAAAAAGTGTCGGGAAGCCAGAATCGGATTCGATCAGATAAGTTTCGGATAGGAACATATCCGTAAACCTTACGGTTCCTAAATTCTAGGAACTGACCAGTTTCTATTTCCATTTTTTTAGCAGGGTATTCGAACTCAGCTTTCCCCTCCCAGAGATCAATTCAATTCTTACCATTTGAGGTAGGACAAATAATCAATCAGGGATTGCTTAATAATGTACAGTGGAAAGAGTGAATAAATGCAATCGAAAGTAAGCTGCAAAAACCAAGAAGAAACTATTTAATGCATCATTGCGGCGAATTCGTCAAAGCTGAGGACCCCATCTCCATTGAGATCAAAGGCACGGATCATAGCCTTACAGTCGTCGATGGAGGAGGGCTCACCCAGGCGGCTAAGCATCCTCTTGAGACTGGCTGCAGTGATGTAACTAGACCCTTCCATCACGTACATCCCAAAAGCCTCTCTCAGTTCACTATTCTTCTGCTCCTCGTTACCACTTTCATTCTCCATCAGCTTCTGGAACTCGTAAAAGTCCAAGTGCCCATCTCCGTCTAAATCAGAAGACTGTATAGCAGCTTCCGCTTCTGCTGCCGACAGCTCCCCTCCCACCGTCCTCAAACAGCTTTGTAACTCAGCTGCCGATATCCGTCCGTCTCCATTCTTATCAAAGTAATTGAACAATGCTTCCAACTCCCCACAGCTACTGCTTTCTACTGAAAGAGAACGGGAGTCGGACTTTTTTGGAGAGAGCTTTCTACGTAATCTTGCGAAAGCTGATTTTTTGGGCGATGAACTGGGAGTAGGCTTCTTACCCATTGAAGAATTTGAAGAAAAAGATGTCTCAGAATTCATGAAAACGATGATAGATAGAAAAGGAAATTGTTTGAATTATGAACGAATAAAAGGTTATGTTCCCAAGCATATATAGTTTGAGGTGTGTAGAAAAGACAGAACTTGAGTCGGAAGAGGAAAGAAGATAAGATAAAATATAGGATAATAAAGAAAGCAGAGACGTGGAAGGTCGTGTAAGCAGTTGGGATATGGTTAAAAATGGAATGTCGAAGAAGATCACGGTTTTGATTTTGAAGAAATGAATTGTATTTTATAATAACTGGAAACCTGTCCCTGTCGCTCCGCCAGTTGTTTATGGCCGTTCCAGAGGCTGTAGAATTGCGCGTTGGAGGAAGTTTTCCCTTTCAGCGCTGCTGGTTTCGCCTGTGGGCAGTTTTGTGTGGCGTGCGTGTTATTTTGTCAACACGTAGTTCACATAGGTAATTATTGTGCAGTCCTAAACCCACATTTTTGCGGCTTTCGTCCAACACGGCCCAGGACAAGAGGGCCGTACACACTTTGGTGGGCCCAACCTCTATTTTAAAAGATTTCCTGGGGGATTGAGCCTATGAATACTCTAAACAATAGTGGGCATGCCTGAGATCTCCTATATTTCAGGAAATCCGACTTGATGTCTTATAAGAAAGGAAAACGGCTATTTTTTACCGAAATTTTAATGAATTGTCAAAATTATATTTATAATGAATAAAAAAACTTAAATACCTATTTATAAATTAATTATTATTTAAATTTTTAATAAAAAATAGAGATAAAATTATTATTTTATTTCTAAATTATAAAACTTTAAAATTTATATCATTTTTCTTCTTAGATTTAAAAAACTAACACTTCAATCTATTTTCAAAATTTAAGAAGTTTAAATTTCATCTCTTAGGGTTTGTTTCCTTCTCTGATAATCATCATTCTGATCGATGACTAACATTTTTTATCTATCTTTCAAATCTGATCACGAAAGACAGTCATTCAGACATAACCACGAAGAGTCGTGCTTTGTTGTCTGAAAGATTCGATGAAGGATGACTCTTCGTTGTCCTTTGTCGCGTCATCCAAACGCAACCACAAAGTGTCATCCTTCGTCTCTTCTTATTGATTTGGACAATGCTTCGTCATCTAGGGGTCATCCTTCGTCGGAGAAGCCCTTTGCTTCTTCTCGATCACCGGTTGGTTCCTTAACTACCAGAGATGAAACCTGAAAACGGGGAGAAAGTGAATTTCTTAAAGTTTAATTATGATGAGTAAATATGAATTTTTTAAACTACGGAGAGAAATGATATAAATTTTTTAGGTTTTAATATTTATAAATAAAATGACGATTTTATTTATGTCTTTAATTGAAAATTTGAATGACAGTTAATATATAAATAAATATTTAGATTTTTTATTAACCGTAGATATAATTTTAAATTTTAATTAAAACTTAAATAAAAAATTATCCTTTCCCCTATAAGAAATAACCGATACACCTTGAGGTTATTTCTTTTGTAAGACATTATTAATACCTTATCAGAACATTTTTATAAATAATATATATATAAAAATAAAATTGTAAACGCATATTTTTTAATAATAAATTAAACCATATTAAAAACCCGTGTCTCATTTGTCTTATTCTGGGAATGATCCTACCAATCCAATCCTTACTGTTGAAGCCCAACTATTTCAATTCACAGGGCGCACGCAGGTTTAATCGTAGATGGTAATTGAATTTTGTTATTGGTTCCTGATGTCTGTGACTCACCAGAGACTGGGACCTTGAAAATGAAAGGCCTTTGGTTTTTGTTTTTGACCCAAGTCAAATTTCCAGTTGTCAGACGAGGGACGACCCATTTTATGACTTAGAGAAAACCTTTGATAATGTTCAGAATTGGAGCTTCAAATGTTTGCTAGGTATTAATAGTGTCCGCAGTGGGCTGTGCCAAAATTGTTGTGGTACATCATGCCCCATGTCACATGGTGTCGAGGCTTAAGAAAATATGGATTCTGATCAACCATATAGATCCGTAAATTTTGGAAGTCCAAGGCAAGACTCACAGTATAATAGATCATATTTCTGTAAGATTTTTGGTATTATATTTCTGTAGACTTTTTGGTATAGTAAATCATATTTCCGTAGGATTTTTGGTATGATAGATTATATTTCCATAGGCTTTTTGGTATAATATATTTTCATAAAGCCTAAAGCAAGACTCATAGTAGAATGGATTATATTTCCATAGGCTTTTTGGTATAACGTATTTCCGTAGACTTTTTAAAGGCCTAAGGCAAGACTTACAGTAGAATGGATCATATTTCCGTACATTTTTTGGTATTGTATTTTCGTAGGTTTTTTTGTATAATAGATCATATTTTTATAGGCTTTTTGGTATAATGTCTTTCCGTAGGCTTTTTTATTATATTTCCATTAAGTTTTCAGTATTGTATTTTCGTAGGCATTTTGGTAAGTAAATCCACCAATAATTAATATTTTTACTTTGTTTATATATTTTTATTTTTTCAATTTTACATACCATGCTAGGCTAAGGTATAAAATTATCCTAATGTATTATCACTTATTTTTATATAATAAGTTTTTTTTTATAAGAAACTCTTGTGATACAACTGAATCATCTTTTTTGGGATAGAGTTTAACCATTGGAGAGTGCTTTCACAATCAAGTATCAAAGTTTTCCACTTTAATACAAACATATCATAACACATTAATGTGAACAAAACGTAGAAGAGAGTCTTAATCCTCTAAAACACCCTTGAGATTTCAAACCTTATCCACTCAATATTACACATGAATAAATCATTGAGTAAACTATATTCACATTGTCCACGCAAACAAAATCAAGTTGGTGCTTATCCAAAAGAGAAACAAAGATGACGATTAAAGGTGAAGCAACTTGATAACTAAGATGGGTCACTTTATGGTTCCCAATCTCAGTCACAGCCCAAGTTCGAAGCTGAAAAGCCATTCAAACCACCACTTCAATCTCTTATTATTAGCACAATGAACCTAGCCCCTTCTATCTCAATCAACTAAACAAGATGGACCACCACCTCTTCTCCACCAGGCAGGTACTCATCCATTGTCCTTTTTGCACCAGTCAGGGACATCTGTCTTTCACCATTTCAATATCTCCATTAAACAAATCAAAAACCCCAAAAACAATTTTAAAATTTCTTCTGGTTCAGCTCCCAAACCGTTTGTATACATGATAGTATCGTTGGATTCTATCTTACTGAGCTTGAACATGGGCATCAACTTAAACTCGTTCAAATTGAACAGAATAGGATAACAGGTATCATCATTTCATCAGAGGAATTCAAGCAGAGCAATGTTGGCTTGGTTTGGATCCAACCTTATGTGATAGGTGTGAGCTTCTTTCTTAATTATGCTTGGAAAAAACAATCATCTGCGAGTATCACTGTAATGTCTTTCATTTTTGTAGCTTTGGCTTATACTGTTAAAGCTATTAACATTCGAAGATTCCTTAAATGGCAAGAAAAAAAATAATAAGAGCATTTCTTTTTTTCTAGTTGAAAGAGACCAACAATGAGACGGGGAAATGATGTACAAGCAAGTTCTTTACGGATTCCATTTTTTTATATTTCTGTGTGTCCCAATCAATCTCTCTTATTTGAAAGCAATTTTTTAACAACCCATCAATTCGGAAGTGAAAAAGAATCACACAAAATAATTATAAAAATGATGAAAGCAGTAATTACAGATATGGGAAAACTATTAATTAAATCACATTTTTAACAATTCCGTTTGCTCATACATGTTGAGTATGGGAATATCTCATTGGTTCATATTAAATCTACAACTCGATTTAAGCCTATCTATTTTAAGTTAAAGTTTTAATTTAATTTGAAATTCATTCGTTTCTTAATCATTGTATTGATTACATTGTTCACCCCTTCTAATGACATTATTATTAATTTTGTTAATAATTTTTTAATAATATTATATACCAGTTTAAATAAGCTCGAACTATAATTAAAATTAAATATTATGATTTTAATCCAAACTTGAATTAATCCAAGATTTAGCTCGGATCAAGTTAAATTAATCCCTATGGAGTATATTTAGAAAAGGATATGCATCATATCACAAAACTATAATTTTATTAAATATTTTTCAAATGTTTATTTAATCTGTCATCGACTAAACTAATCTCAAGGTTTGAGAATGTGATTCTAATTGACAAAGTAAACAAACATATAATTTAAAAAAAAAAATGAATTCACAGCGGGATCCACTGCTACAATTAAGAACAGTGTGTTGTATAAATATTAGCTAGAATCTACGGTTGTTAATCTGCCATAATTTGTTTATACAAGTCAACGAGCAATATCTGACTTTGTTGTGTGACCCAATTGCTGCTCCATCTCCCAGCTTAACTTGGATGCCACTCCAGAGTGCTTGGGAACATATTCCTGCACAAACACAGAACTGGTTAAGATGAATGGACCCTGGCTCTAATATATCATTTCAAAATCGTGTAGCACGTGTGTATATTATCCGATTCGGATGCAAAATCCATCATTGTTTGACAATTTAAGAGTTCAGATACTATTTAACTATCTTATCATTCCCAAGTAATATAGAATGCCATTACATACCTCAAGCTTGCACATGAGCTCATAAGCAGTTGGTGCAGATACAATAATATGTCTGGCCGCTGGTGCTATGAAACCTTCATCGACAGCTTTGTCTATGAATGATAAGAGTGAATTGTAATATCCATCAACGTTCAGTAACCCCACCTGCATCCGGAAATATTGTCATTTTATCTACACTTTTGTGGGTAAAATCATGGATTTAAAATCCGGACCGGACCATCTGGTTGCCCCAGTTCGACTGGGCTAAAACCAGATTAGTAACTGGACTAGGGTGAACTATAGTCCAATCGCTGATACCCCCTGGGTTTGTGGCTTCAGCACAAAAAATTCAGCACTTCATCAGTATTAATATAGTATGTTTGTGCCATCAGACCAAATTTATCCATATGTTAAAAGTGATTTGGATTATATGGTTAACGATTAATTCTGCAAAAAAGTTTTGAATATTAATATTTATTTAAACAGTTCATCGGTCCTACATCTCTTAACACTGATTTGATGTCCAGTTCGACTCTGTAAACAGAAGGTAAAATGTTGAAGTGCTTTTGTTTTCATTAAGGTGAAGATAGAAATAGTTACAGGTTTGTCATGAATTCCCAGCTGAGCCCAAGTAATCACTTCCAAGAGTTCTTCCAGAGTTCCATAGCCACCTGCAAATTGAATTTCAGTTGGCTTGACCTTTTACAGACATATCTTCGGAAGCAAGCACCCACTAACAACAATGGAAGATGGGCGATTCATCATTTTAATTATAGAAAAATATGAACCTGGTAAGGCAATAAAAGCATCAGCCTGGCGTGCCATTTCAGCTTTTCGTTGGTGCATGCCTGATACAGCTCTTACTTCTCCAACAGTCTCTCCAGTTATCTGAATTCAACAACTGAAATTTAGATTCATTCTGTAATACATTTTAGCTCTACATCTTGACGATAAACAGTCCATTACCTCTCTTGGCATAAGAGTTCTAGGAATTACTCTGCAGGAAGAAAAGAAAAGAAAAGAATAAAAAAGGTGAGTGACAGAGACAGAGCAGATGAATATTATAGAGCTAGCAAGTTTTCATACCCCAAAACATGGCGACCACCATCAAAAACAGCTTGAGAGACAAGCCCCATCAACCCAATGCTTCCTCCTCCATAAACCAAGTCAATGTTCCTTTCAACCTGCATATATAAATACTTCAATTCGGAAAAAATCTTCTGGGTTATCTCCAATCTTTAAACTTGAAATAATTTAGTACCAGTTGTTTGCCAAGCTGAGTAGCAGCAATCTGGTAGCTTGGACTCTTGCCAGGGCTGCTACCACAGAAAACACAAGCACGTTTAAATCTTGATTTCATGGAAGGGAGGCGTTGTTGTTGCTGCTGTTGGAGATTTTCCATAAGAGGAAAGATTTAAGGAGAAATGGATTTGTGTTTCAGGACGTAATTTAAGGAGAATTATCAAGTGTCAGCTTACCAATCCCTTCAAAATCAAAACCAAAACCCTGAAGTCCAGGGAATATAAATTGCTTTCATTGGTCCCTTTTTACATCAAATCATTGCCCCCACCCACCCAACTATGCCTTACAATTTCCTTTTCTCTCATCTTCTCATCTCTTGATATATAATTTTGGGTGTCATTTTCACTCTTTGTTTTTCTGACAGTTCAATTCTAGATACCAAGTGTTGCAGGAACATTATGATAATAAATACAACTCCTATTTTCCCTTTCTTTTGTTTTCTAAGATAAACTTTTTATACATACATGTTACCTATTAGAAATGGTAAGAGGGTGAGATGGGATTGAATATTACATTTCCCGTCCCCATTAGATAAAACCTATCACCATTCTCGTTATGGAGATGACAATGAATCTTTGTCTTTATACTATGAAAAAAATCTCTTTCGCTATCTTTTTCCCTTCACCATTTTCTTTCCACCCAATTAATTTCTATTTCTCGTTATTCTTATTCAATCCCTAGTAAGACTACTATACCATAATCACTATCCACTTTCTATTTTCCCTTTAATCGTTGTTTATATTTAAAAATGGAGGTATTCTTTAACCGATTACTAGTTCCATGTGCTAAAATTTTGAATATTAATATTAATATGAATATTACTATATTTTGAATATGAATATTACTATATATTATTAATATGAATATTAATATATATTATGATATATTTTAAATTATTAATTACTTTTAGAGGGTGGGGAGAGATTTATCGTCATCCCTGTTTAAGAGATTTTTTCTTTCTCATCTTCACATATTTATGAGAATCCCATTGGGAAGGGAACAATTGCTATCTCCATTACCCAAAATACTACATTTTATATCCTCCTTTCTCCTTGTTTAAATCATTGGAAATAACTTTATGGTTTTTATTTATTAAAACCATATACTAAATAATCTCAAACTATTTTGAGATTTTATCTATATCAATGGGGAAGAGATGAGATAATGGGATTTGAGAAGGTGGTGGATCATAGTCATCTTCATGTCTCCGTGGTCCTTAGTATATAGTATTATTATAATAATAGAATTGAATAAGTTGCATTTCAATTAATGAAAAGAAAGATAGAAATGAAATAGAAATATTAATTTTTCTTTTAAAGATGAACTCTTATTTGACCATGTCAAAGAGTAATTGAAATTAATCTTACGATTACTACATCAAATAAATTAAAATTTAATTTTGATATATCTTCAGTATATTCCAAATTCTTGAAGAGATTATCAACTAGGATTATTTCTCTTCAACGAGTTACCAAGTAAAAATTAAAGTTGGGGAACAAAGTACACAAAAACGTGATGAAGTACACGTGATACGACTACGATTTGTAGTCTTTCCCACTTGAGAATTATGAATAAAAATGAATTAGAGTGGGTAGATAGGAAGGTTCCTTCTCCTCAAAACTCAAAAAGTGCATTATTCTTGAGAAGAAGTAGAATACAATGAAATTTAGCACCGCAATGTTCGATATACAGAAGAGGGATCCATCCATGCATCGATCTGATGAATCTCATTTCATTTATGAATCAAGATTGTATCAGTTGGACCTACTGATATAAATTGTGTTTGTTCTATGTATCACAGCTGTATTTCTGGTGGTTCATATACAACTGTCTACTCATAGACATTCACTCTGTCTGCCTTGCCCTTTGACCTAATCAAAATTCTGAAGGGTTGGAATCGATGATCATTTCGTCTATAAGAAATTATGCTAACGTACATGGTTTCCGCTACTTGGTCAGTGGGTAAAGGTTTGTTATCTGAAAATGATTTGAGCTTAACCTATTAGGATTTTTCTTGGGAATAGAGATTCTAATTGAGCTTTGTTTTTTTTTTAATTAATAAGAATATTAATAGATTTGTCTTAAAAATAAGCATATTTTTTTTTTTTACCATTAATACATAAATTTATTAATAAATACATTTTTTTATCACTTAAATAATATTAACTATATTTAACGTAATTTTTTTTGGGATGAATTAGCATAAATCGTACATATTCTTCGTCCCTATCTACCCACCGTCTATTCATTTATGATGTAACCCACTTTGTTCTATAATGCTCGAGTACTGTTCATCAATGACAAAACCCTAAACCACCTTTAAATGGATGGTTAAAGTATACCAAATTGTCAGTCAGATAGTGTATTAAAACTCCACTATGCTAATGGTTGAACGCCAAAGATTTCTAAAAGGGCGATATTTGGACACATCACATGTCCATCCGGAAGAGATTGAACTCGAAGATACACCACCATGCCAATTGACTGGAAGATTCTCGGATCAAATCCACATCTTTATTTCCCACTGTGCGGCCTCAAGATTAACGGAGTAAAATTCTCCAGATGGAATTTGATTGAAGGATACATAAGGTTGATTCTTGCTCCATGTACAAAGAATACTTCTTTATCTCTAACATTAATTTTTTAATATTGTTCTTATTCAATTCAACATTTCTTAACCAATCAGCACAAACTTATTTGATATATCTAATATGGCTGGTCGTTGCCTTGTGTTTCGTTGCAGGTTCTTCCTTGGGAGTTTTATATTTGAAGATGGGTCACTGAATAGCTGGTTGTTTACTTCCGAATTCGACTTGTCTTCAGCAGATAATTGAAGTGATGAGAACAGAAACGTATATAACATCACCATCTACATCTACCTGTCAATTTTTTCAATGAATCAGAGAGCGTGTGAAATGAATAATACAAACAATGGTTAGATCTCTTGTCGCCGAAAACAGGATTAACAATAAGAGAGTTAATATTATTTTAATATCCCTTCAACTATCTCGGTATAATGAATCTGTTTACTAATGAATTGTTCTGCCATCTATACGAGACAATAATTTGTTTATATATTAGGATTTTTGTAGTTAAGATAAACCCTAGGATTCTTATTGAATTCGTAAGAGAGATTTTTTTATGGGTTAAGCTCAAAGTCTCAAACAACTACACCCGGCCAGGAGTTATGCCCTTACCCTGTCCGCTCATTATCGAGCAGGACCTTCACCCACTAATCAGATAGCAAGATTCATGTGTCTTGTGTCTTATAGACGAAATGATCAACAATTCCAAGATTATGTTATTAAAGAATGATATTTCAAGCATTTTCCATGAAAAGAGGAATCGATCATTTGAGTGTGTTGACTAATAATGTAATAACTGCAATAAAATAGTTGAGTTAGTAATGTTCCAAGGATGTGGTTAAGAGAAGAACACATCTCAAGAGGAAGGCGTTTGAGCTTTTGGAAGGTGGAAGAAGAAATAACCTAACCCTACTTAATTTAAAAAAAAAATACAAATGGGTTTATTCATTTAGCTGGATAGCATAGAGTTAGAGCGTCAGTCAGTCTTATTATAAGCTTTGCAGGTGGTGACTATGTGCGGTCGGTGACAAAGTTTTTTTTCGGATTTTGTATGACATTTTCTTAGAAACTGGATCTGATTCCGTTGAATAACTTTCTGGTTCGCCAGTTAGATCTATTCAAAAGTTGATTAAATTTATTATTATTATAAGGCGCCATGGCAGAGGTCACCTTTCTTGTCTACATTCTGAAGGGGCTTCGTGTTAATGATGGAGCTAGAAGACAAGAGAGCTGCCTGCGTTGCATGTGTACTGGAAGTATAAATATAGAGATGAAAATTTATATTACATAATATTAATTAATCGTATTAAAGTCTAATTTATCACGTGTAACTCTTTTTTAGTCTCCAATTACGTAAAGATGACTCATCTAAACCCCAACTCGACAATGCTGATAAGTACAGTTGGCTAGTCACGATTATTGATTAATGTGCAGCTTCTGATAATTATTTTTTTACATCAATAAGTTCATAATTGACATCACTGAGTTCAAATTTCAGTGCTAGATTATAATTAAATACCCAAAACCCTTTTAAACACGTCAGCTCCATTATAATATGATTAATTCCTTCAACGTTGATGGAGGATTCTACTACTAAAACTTTCGAATGGCGACTTTTTTCTAGCTCTTAAAGCAATTTCAAGACTAAAGATTAAAGGAATTTCGATTGCAAAAATGTTCCAGAGAGATTACACTACAAGATGCTTTAAAATAAGGTGGGATGCTCGATAGTCAAAGTGAGGAATTAATCGTCCAAAGGTTAACAGCAATAATATATATATTTATTTTAAATACACAAATAATATACACTAATATATATTATTATATAATTAAATATTATTTTATTTTTATTTCAAAATTACTTGTCATCAAATATATATTTATTTATATATTTAAAATAGATAATCATAATTTTATTTATTTTTATATATAATCTGTAGTTATTTATTCAACTCTGATTGAATATCAAAATGTAATATATATGTGTATGTCTACATATAAAACAAATGAACATTTATATTTTCAATCAAAGTTGAAAATTAATACACAAATAATTTCCTTGCAAAGAGTTGACAACAACAACGAAGGCAGAAGCAAATCAATCGCACGCGTGACCCACAAATGCACACGTGCATAGCCTTGATTCTAAAGTAAGAGTGGGCTCCCTGAATCTTTGCGACTTTATTAGTGAGAAAAATGAACAGAGGTCCTCGTATATCAGATTTTTGGGATTCGAATCAATAAGAAAGCTCCCTTTGCGCCCATGATTTTGTTAAGAGAAATTAAAGATGAGACTACGAGATTTAGAAGGATAGCTGGCACCGTTCTGCGAAAACCCAAAGCTCTTTTCAACTCTCCAAAAAGAGATTGAAAAGAAAACTTTTCAGTCTCTAATATCACATGCAAAAAACTTACCCCTAAGCTCTCTTGAACCTTTCAAAACTGTCTAAAAACCCAAAAGTCATAGCAAATTTATACTCACAACAATCGATTGTTCCATCTGATGAAACACTCGTTCTGAGGCCTTAGGTCATGACTGTTAAAACAGTGGTGAACTAATGCTATTGTCTTCAGCATCATGCAATGATATGAATTATATGTGGAATGCCTATACTAACACCTGTTCTACACCGAAACTGAACCTCCTCTTTCAGATTTCAAGTCACTATATCAAACCAGTTAAATTTCTAATCTATAAGAATTCTACTTTCTTGAACATGCATTAGGTTTGGAGATGATATTTTAACAATAATAGGTCCTTTCTTTTTCATGCTTAATATTCATCACTTTGAAATATAAGACCGTGGTCATTCCGTTTCATCCAATACTGAATATCGATTGTTACATTGTTGATGGCCATGGCTTACTCTCGGTTGATTGTTAGGCTGGTTGTGACCCTGGTTTCCTCTATTTTGATACTTGTACTGGTTTCCTCTGTTTTGATAAAAACTCTGATTTCCTCTTGGTTGACTATGGAGTTGTTGGTTCTGATTTCTTTTGTAATGGTGGTGACCATAACCTGAGCCTCTGGGAATGCTCTGGCTTGCCTGTGGCACACCCCACTGCTGTGCACTACCAGCACCAAGTGGTTGGTAGCACTGAAAGCCAGTGTAACCACCTTGATGTGTATATGTAGTTGACCCAGACGGTTGAGCCATAGGCCTCCCAGGTGTGTACCTAGGTCGATGGCTCAGCTGGATTCCTAAAGGGTTGCAAAAATTCATTGGAAGATCTCCCTGGTTAGCTGACCAATTATTTCTATCATATGAAAAATGAGGCCTGTAAGGAGGGTGAGGAGTTGATGACAAATGGCGTTGACCATACCCACTGTTGTAGGAATGGGCAGGAACTGAAGATCGAGGGTTATCATAACCCCTGTAACCATGATAGGAAGGAACCGAAGGGACATAGGGTGCCGCAGCAGCATAAGGTACTGGTGGACACTGCATTCGATTACCATACCCATTGTGATCCTCCTCCAATTGTAATCTATTAACTAATGCCTCTTCCAGCTCATGACCAGAAATGATACCTCGGAAATTTTGCCTAAAAGCAGAAACCAAATCAATTATTTAAAACATAATAAAAAAAAACATTCTATAATAATCCACAGGTAATTAACACAGAAGAAGAAACTTCTAAAGTTGAGCATCCCATTTTGCATTGGCTTCTCACTGAATTGAAGAACATATATACCTTCCTTTTTCATAGGGTCTTCTCGCAGAATCTTCATGCCATTGCGTAGGCTCAGGGTTTAGATCATCCAGTTGCACCATCTGCAATAATAAAATTTACATTAAATTTTAGTGTCACATTTGAGTTAAAGAATCAAGCCTACTTAACATTCTGAATTCTCATGCATTAACTTTGGTAACTGAATAAAATGTCAATCTAAGATTTAGACATAAAAGACACACATATGGCTCACTACATTCACTATTTATGCATTCACAGCATATAGGCCTCACTAGTACTTACCCCTCTAGGAAATATGACACCATCAGGAAGTCGGGTGGTGTGCTTATGTGTACCTGGGAGTTTGTATTCAGCACAACTGGAAACCACAGAAGATAAGGAAAAAGAAAATCAATTAGCAAATACTAGAGTATCTTCAATTTAATAACCTAATGAAACATTATATTCAATAATTAGAAGCTTACACAACTTGGTTGCCCACAATATCTTCCATCCCCTGAGCTGGAGACCTGACTATCGGAGGATGAGAATCACCAGTACAAGGGGAGATATAACCGTTCATCCCACCACTGCACATAACACTAAATAAAATCACAACACATTCCAAAAATAAACTAAACATAAACTAGAACACTGCATTAAATGTGCATGTGAAATTATGAGAAACCTAAACATAGTAGGCCAAAGTGATTTCAAACTGTTTAATGATTACTATCATTGTTAAAGTCATAATAGCATCAATACAAGCGAATTTAATTTTCAACCATTAGGAACATCAGTATATCCAGGAAAAACATAATTTGCCTCCATTTTTCCTTTCTAAAAACATGAAAAGTTAAAATGGTGATCAAAACTAGGTTCAATAATTATATGAACCAAGTTATAAATGAACCATGGCATAAAATTCTAAGTCTAATTACATGAATTACCTTATATATATCATACTTTATGAAACAGGTGAAACAAATGAATCATTGAAACAAGAAGGTAATATTAATATCTACTGGCATGAATTTATACTTGCAGAAACTAGATAGAAACAACTTAAAATCCTAAAAGTCAAACAAACTCCCTTAAGCAGCAATCAGCTTCCAGAGCTAAAGTATATGAAAATGTTTGGCCATAGCAACACAAACCTTAACTCAGGTTTGATACGTTCCTTGACTTCAGCCCGCTCTTTGCATGTCAATTGTTTACAATGTTCATCAAGTGTATTGATGCTTGCAAAGAGAGGATGGGTTGATAGCACAAAAAGCATGTTGGACATCATACTGTTTCTCTGCACTTCCTCCTCCTACAGAAGATTTACAGGTTATTTGGATTAATTAATATAAAATGATCTCATGAAAAGAAATGAAAACAGTGCATACATCACATTAACGCTTAGTAGCATACCGTCAAAGTATGTTCGACTTTCTTAACCTCAGCAAGAAGGCGGGCTTCGTCAATGAAAGGCAACTTCACAATACCCTTCAAAAAATCAAGTAGAAATGTATAAAGTAGTAAAGAAAGGGATAAAATAGAATGTTATTTTCAACACAAAGCTAAACAAAAGGGAAAAAAAATATAAATTCACCTGCCAGGCATATCGTTTCCCATTCATGTCCACTTTGAAATCTGACACAGGAAATATATTGAGAAGACAAAACTCAAAAGGCATTTAGTTAATAACAAATAAGTAAGGGAGATCTCCATACCAGATCGGTAAAAATCAATTATTCCTGAATTTGGATCTGTCATCAATATTCTGTACCGATCAGGGAGTGCATGAGCACTGAAAAATAGGTTACAGTCAATACATTCCTGACTACAGAACTTATCAGAAATTAAATATAATAATTACATTAAGTAAATAGCACACCTTGCAGCAGGCAAGACTCCCAATAGTTGACTGAATGGTTTGAAAGGCTGACCCAATTCAAACCTGATATCCAGCTCACCAAGATCTTTGAGATCAGAAGCAAAAGGTGCATAATGATAAGGATAAAACCTGAAACACCAAAATGGCATTAAGATAAAATTTGAAGAAAAAATTGGATGCAATTTCAAGATTGACTTGCTCCTGTGAGGCTGACATGAATAAAAACAGCACAATAACTGACAAGTTCTGTTTTGAGTCTCCCCAAATATAAATGCCAAAATTGTCTAGGAAGTTTTTGACGATTGTATCACTAATCAGAAGCTCATGAAGAAGTACAAGAAATTACAAGAAGTCAAAAGAAGAAAATGCTCACCACCGCCAAGAGCAGACACCTTCATAGTAATAATTCATAACCCAGCATAAACCTTCTGTGTAACGCAACACCTACTCAATTGAAAGTCAAGTACATAAGACAAGCCAACACTGATTGAAAGATATAAACATTAACATAACACTAAAGTTCATTGAACTTACAACATCTTTTTGTATATATTCACGTTCCTCAGGAGTTTTTGCATCAAACTTCTCTTCATAATACCTTTCTTTCCATCCTGGCTCTCCCAATTTAATCTAATAAAACAAAATAAGGTTAACATCCAAATGAAAAATGTGCACGACCAAAATAAGAAAAATTTGTTTTGCCCACTACTTGGCTGTTTATCATTTAAAATTACATCACAATATAAATATTACATCATGGCAAATTATAAGTGGAAATACGCCTAATTGTGGTGTTTCATTATTTACTTCTTGAAAGAAAAAACAATCCATAAAATTCAATTAAATATAAGCAAATAGCTACTGAGCTTTAAGAATGAATATGCTCTTCCAATGTTTTTAGAAACAAAGCAGTGAAGGGCCCAGTATGGTTCAACCAATGATCAGATCAGTTACTCGTGGTTAAACCGATGAACTGTTTAAATAAATGTTAAAAATAATATTCAAAACAACTTTACATAATTACCCATTAAAAATAAAATCTAAATAACATTAACATAAAAAGAAACTTATACTGATGGCATACACAAATTATATCAAAGTTCAAGTCCCAACAATAACAAAATTTTAGGTTTTTCTTATAAAATACAAAAGACCAGGAAATGTTAAAAATAATATTCAAAAAAACTTTGTTTAATCTTAATCACACAATCCCAGCAATAAAAAAAATTTTTGGTTTTCCTTATAAAATACAAAAGACTGGGCTTGCCCCCAATTCCCAATCAGACTATGTTCTCATTGTGCTGTTGAAAATTTCAAAGGTAAAATATAATCAGCAAAAGAAACATCATGTAGCAATTTTATATGACTCATCATAATGAAACATCAAAATCAAACCTTATCTTCTTCTGGATTTTCCGAGTTAAAAGCATCAGATTTCTTGCGAAGTATCTCCTTCACCTTTGTTTTCAAACCTTCTCTATTTTCCTGCTTCTGATAGTCAAGGACTGAAGGACCAGAAGCAAGGCAAGAACCATGAAACCGTGAAACAGGAACCAAAGAATCAGGTTGGGATAGGGGTTCAGCATTGTCTCCACTTTTTGCTTGAGCCTTTTCACGCTTGCTTCGTTCAGCCTGCCTCTGTTAAATATAAACCATACTAAAATGACAATCATTGCAACAAAATATTGTTAATCTATTAACCAAAACAATACTGGTACAAGCCTAAAACAGCTAGGAGCCTCACTTCTACATAATAGAAATAAATATACACCGTTATATTCTCATTCAAACTAAAGGATTCCCAACATATTCTCCGTTAATTTTTATTTTCTTTTTATCAAGGAAAGACATCTAGTACATCACAACCTATGTCAGCAAATGATGCCACCATCTTAATTAAAAATACTTAATTTGTGAAATCCAGGGCCAATACTTCCAAGGACCTAATTTGAAGTCTAAAGTGCTGTGGACTGGTATCATAGTAGGTCATACAACGAAAAGGAAACAAACCAGCCAGAACTTTGGTGTACATTCAGCTGGTTACACATTATAAAAAAAATCCAAACTTATCCGACTGTTATATATTCACTTTGCATCTCATGCAGAACAAGTCAAATGTTCATGTGGGGAAAAAGGAGAAATCTGATGCAGCAACGCACTTATCTGAAAGACTTATCCCCATAGGAACCAACATCCACATGATAAAAAATAATTCCTGACATTTACAGCAGATATATATTTAGTTAACATTTCATGGTGAAGAATTCCGTGTTGATGTGGAGAAAAAAGAAAAAACCTGGTGCCACCATGCTCTATTCTGAAATATTCTATCCTCATGGGATCCAACAGCTTGAATGAAACGCTCCACCCTGATCAAATTTGGCTGAGAAAGGAAATAAGCAATTTTCCATGAGCGAAAAAGAAAACCCAAATGCAGCTAGAGAACTGAAACACCTTAAAAATATACCACAAATAACACAATCAGTTTATTACCTTGCCTCCATCAGTCAAGTAACCACCCATAGCCCTAAACTCCTTCTTGTATACTGTAATCAACAAGTTGATTGCACCCTGAAAAATATGCATAGAATAAAGAAAGGAAATAAAGGTTAGCCTTATATTTACAACTGCTACTGCAGTTCTGGTTGAAACATTCCAAATGGACAGCTGGTTAGCAAGTTTCAACCCAAAACTAAAATAGGTAGATCAAAATTGGCCAGCTACTTGACAAAAGATTACATACCTCACGAATCTCCAGCGTAGGCATATGCGGCACAAAGTCATTGCCAACAAAGAAGCACATAAAGATAAAATCATCAAAAATGCATTCAATATCAATCTCAAATGGCGGATTAGGAATTCTCATTTCATATTCCAGGTATTCACGAAGAGTCCAAATGTTAAGAAACTGCAGTCAAGAAAAGGATAAATTGGGAAATGAGGGCCAGAAAATACATATAATTATCCTGTTCGCACATTATGAAACAAATTTACACCAGCAACTATATTAAGCACATTTAAATTAAAACTTACCTGGTAAGGCTCATCAAATTCACCTGATTTCCTCTTTGCTTTTCCTTCACAATCTTCAGCTAAATGACCCATCTGACCACAAAGCAAGCTTACTCAACACACTGAGAGTCTGAGACTGACAGACGGGGGCTTCAACTGTCAATTATCATGATAATGAACAATGTTTTTGGAACCAGACAATGCATTGACCCAGTCAAACAGCTAATGAATTTACAAAAATAAATCCATCCAAATCCAAATAACAACCTTATTTAAAATAAGGCCACTTGCAATTTGCTTGATTATTAAAAAAGGCAAATTTGATAAATAAAATCAATCCAAATACAAATAACAACCTTATTTCAAAAACTATCATTGGCATTTTGCTTGATTATTGTAAAAGGCAACATTCACCCAGATAAATTCGGTTTGATGGCTAAATCGAGATTTAGCCTTGACACAGACTGGATTGACCACAAGTTCTTGTTGGACCAGCCAGTCCAGGTTTTAAAACACTGGAATGAAAATCCACAGAACTTGATTCATCAAAAAAAGACACTTAAGACAGAAACAGTGAGTGAATTTCAAGGAAATGAAACAGTATCTCCCCTCACTATTACATGTTGCATAAATACATAATAAAACAGCAGACAACAATAGCGAAATGCAAACCTGTCTAAGGATTGAAAAATGAATTTCATGGGTAGCCAAAGCCAACATAATTAGATCTGCATCCTGGCATTTATCAAAATAAACAAAAAAGGACCATGTTAGTCACAGAATAGTTAGGGCATGGCATTGGTGTACAATACCTAATCAAAGCTAATGTTGCCATCAGAAATTAAAGCATAGGCTCTAAGGGAGAAATTTACCAAACCATATAGGCAATGACGTGTATTCGGATCAAAACCAGGAAGATTTCTTTGAAGACGAATGTATGACATAATTTTGTGTTCCCCTTCACCAGGGACATTAGCATCAGAAAGAATAACCTGCAAAATGAAAATGTAAGCAAATGGTAAATAACTGTTGTTTATCTTGTAATGAACCCCAAGGGCAAGAACATTATTTTGATTTTAGAAAAAAAAAAAAATACAAAGGTAATCACAGTACAGTGACAGTGATGGTACCTTGACTTTTTCCCATCCAGGATCATTATTTAATCTAAGATGAATATAGTATTGCAACGCAACTGACAAAGCAGCCATGAATGGAGTTCCAGGAGTGATAACATTAGAGTCACAAACTTCAGAATCAATTTTAGGAGGGAGTTCTCTGCCCTCCTCCTCAAATTTCTGCCGCAGCCGTTCTTCTTCAGCTGCCTATAAAATATAAACTAATGAATCAACATCTACCCCATGACTCATTTTTCTCACTTCCATAGTTTTTGTCTATTTTTTTTAAGTTTAGGGTGAGGAAAAGGTACTGAACGTTGATTGGAACACAAACACCTACAATCCATACAACCTCTAAAAAATTCCTAGATAGCAATTGAAAAAAAGGGAACAACTGAACAAGGAAGGCCTTAGATTCTCCTGTTAAAGGGCTAATATTTTCCCAATCAATAACTTATAACTGAGAAACAAGTCAATCTATAAGAGGAAGAGCACATCAGTAGATGATCTATCCTTGGTTTCCATAGAATATGTTCTCAAACTCATCCATGAAATCAAAAAAGTAACTCCAGAATATGTGTAACTAGCAAAACTCTAACTACAATTTAGCAATCATAGAAATATACTTTTGTGAGCCTCCAGCACTTGTCTTTATCCACTAATATACGAAAACATCATGCATATAAATACAGAATTCACTGTTCCATGAAAAATTGGTTGCCGATAATTGCATCTAACAGTACACGCATTGATCTGACCACCTTGTGTCCAAAAAGGAACTACATACCGCATCTGCAGCATCCTTAGCAGCTCTAAAACGCCGAGATCGCTGTTGATTCATTTTAGCCCGTGGAGCAACACCATCTACAAGATATTTTCATGTAATCAGTTTTATAAAAAATACTCATAATTATAAATGAATCCAGTTCTACTGCATGATACAATTTAATCAAAGTTCAAAAAGATTTTCCGTCATAATCAGTATTACAAACAATACACATAACAATTACTCAAAACATTTCTACCGCTCGAAACAATTCATACAAACTTTTACATGTTTTTCCGCATAATCAGTATTACAAACATTTCACACTAAACACTCACCGATAGCCATGTACAGCAGCTTTCGAGGTCGCACCAGCACAAAAAGCCTATCAATGTAATGGAAAATACGCTGAAATAGCTCATCAAAAGTTGTAGGCGCAGGCTGCAAGAATCGTTGCATTGTCAGTTAATTAACTGACTTGAAATTGTAGTAGAGTAAATGAAACTGAATTGCAAGTTACCCTGTCTTCAGGGTGAAAGCAAGGATGAATAATCCCGTTCATGTCAAGATACAAATTATCGAATTCCATTTTATTAGGATTCGGGTTCCTTGTATCCAAGGGAATCTTAACCCCGTTAATTTCAACAGGCATTTCCTCAATGACATCCACCACAATTCGTGGAAACTTATCAACTAACCATTTGTAAAAAGCTGGTACTCCCATTACTAAAAATGGAGCTGGAAATCTGAAAAATGTCTCACAAAACTCTGAACACGCTAGGCTTAAAACGGAAGGACAAATTAATTAAACGAGAGAAAATAAGCCGTGCTTTAAAGTTCTGTTTGGTTTGGCGCCCAGAACGAGCACGAGAGTAAATAGTTGGACAGCAATACCCCTGAGTTATTGAACAAATAGCGGGAAATTTGGAAAGAAGTGAGGGTGCTTTTGTCTTGTAAAAATATAAAAATGATTTGACATGTCTCCTAACTCTTGATCTCTTTAATCCAACGGGTCAAATTCACCCACGTTGTCACAACCTTTTGTTCCGTCCATTGAATGAATCTTGGTAATAAAATCCAAAGCTGGGAATTAGCTGTGCGCATGCGCCGCTGCAATAATGTCAATTTGAGATTTCGGTGAATGGTATTAAATATTTTTTTTATTATAATTATAATTATAATTATAAAACATTAAATTAAAATTATTTAGTAGTATAATAATATATTATTTATATATATATATATATATATAATTTTATTATTTTTTATTATTAACATTATTTTTTATTATAAATAATAGAAGATTTGATAATTTTATCTATAAGTGATTTGATAAGAAATATAAAAAATAATTTGATTATTAAATTTTAAAAGTTTTTTATTTTATTATAATTATATTTGTAATTATTATTTTTTAAAATAAAAATAATCTTATTTTTAATTAATATAACAAATAATATTTAAAAATATTTTAAATAAAATAATATTTTTATTATTTTTAATTAAATATAATAATTATTTATAATTATTAATTTTTATCTAATTTTATCAAATATATTAAAATTTTATATCAAATAATTTTTTAATTAATTTATTTTCAAAATAATTTTTCTTTTTTGAAATGCGGCCTCAGAGTCAGAGGTTAACTTACAGGGAGAAGAGAGGCGTGGCATTGGAGAATGACTGACTTCAGTACGATAGATTTAACTCTTCCAGCAAAAGATTTGGTACTGCGTTCTTCAGTGGCCCATACAGTTACAATGAACTCTATCCAATCGCCGTCACCGTCTGTCTCATAATATAATGTATCAGCGGTTTTTTAATTTTGAATGTACGGTTGAAATAGTGTTACTTATACAAACCATCTGTAAAAAGCCAAAGGACTTATTTCTACCTAATAAATTGTTTTTTCAAGATCTTTTTTATTAATTATTAAAAATATAAAGATCCATCCACAAAAAATTAATTTTAATACTTTCTGTTTGTTCATAATTGAAATGACTGTTTTATCTTTTTTAATAAAATATCAAAAATATGATCCATGCAACCCATTATCTTGTAAAGAAAAGAAAAGAATCTTGTGTTATCGCCGTGAACGAATCATAGTGTGGTCTTTTTTTTTTTTTTTTTTTTAAGAAGAAAGTGAAAAGAGGGAGAGAAAATCTTGTGCCAAACCAAAGGACTTTGCTTTGTTTTTTTGGAGTGACTTCTGCTTTAGTCATAGTGTGGTTTTTCTTTGAGAGGAAGAAAGCGGAAAGAGAGAGAGATGAAAGGCAAGGGGTAGAGAAAATCTTAGTGCCAAAAGGACCTTGTTTTTCCTTCAAATTTCTTTTGATTTTTTGTGACACGTGATTGTATCTTATTTGATAAGATATAAAAAACAATATTTAATTCACAAATTTTTTAATTTGAATGTTAAATGACAAAAATGCCCTTCAGGTGTCGCCCTTCTATTAGCCAAATCTTCCCAATTGAATCGGAACCGTCCATTGCCCCCAAAATTTTGCAGCCATTGATGCCAATAATTATAACGCCTGACAAATCATCACAGATCAGTTGGGTTTGCGCCGCTATTTTCCCAAAAAATCGGAGACTTTTTGTTCTGTGCGACAGGTGTTCCTAACAGGTTCAGCCACGCCAATACTTTTTAATAAATCGCCGACCCATTCCTCACAAATCAGAACAAATCTGCCCATATTGAACAGTGTTATCCACGTGTCGCGATTATACGAGATAGCGTAAAAAGTTGAATAACCGCTGCTGCATTTAATTTTTTGCAGATTTCGTTTCAATATTTCAAATCAAGAGAGGCGCATTTCCTTAAATGCCCTTCTTCCTAACGTTTTGCGTTAAAGTTAACCTTTCACGGATAGGTTTTTGGGTTTTAATAAAAAATAGGGTGAAATTTGAATAAACAAAAAACTTTGAATGAAAATGAGCCTTTTTTATTTATGTAAAATTTTATATATAAATAATAATATATTATTATATAATTTAATTAATTCAAATTAAAAATAAAATAATATTTAATTATATGATAACATATTATTATTTACACATAAAATTTTTATATATAATATTATTAAATATTAAAATATAAACATTTAAAAATTATATAATTTGTTATTATTTTATTTTAATTTAAATTTATTTAGTCGATTCTACAACAATATTACAAAAAATTCAATCTATATAATTTTATTATTTAAAATAATTTTATTGACTTTCAATATTTTAAAATATTGATATTAATTTTCAGTATAACACAGTTTTACATTATTTATTTCAAATAAAATATTATTTTTTTTATTTTATCAAATTATTTTTAACTAAAGGTAAACCCCAACCAATATTGAATTAAGTTCGAGCTTGAAAATAGTTTATTCTGAGTGAGGTTGTAAGTTTATAAAATAGTTTATACAAAATATTTCTAATATATAGTATAATTAATATTACCTACACTCTAAAAATTATAAACAAAATCCTTTTTACCTTAACATTTTATATTTTATATTTTATTTTCTCATTTTTTATCATTGGAAAACACCCATGGAGAGATGTCCTTAGAATAATTATACAATTTATATTCTAACAAATTTTAATAAGGGTATGTCCTTAAAATAATTATACAATTTATATTAGATTTAAAGAAAGTTTGTTTGAATTTAAGTTCGAGTTTAAATTTAAAAGTTTCATATTTTTAAATTTAAACTCGAAGTTTAAGATGTTAAACTCATCAAATTTATAAATTTAAAAATTTTAATATAAAATAATATTATTTCAATCAATATATATTAAAATGATTTCAATTTAATAATAAATTAAACTAAAAACTAGATTTGAGTTTAACTATTTTAAAATAAGTTGAATTCAAATTTTTTTAAAATAAATTTAAGTTTATCTTAACTCAAATCCAACCCCATATACAACACATATTAGACTGGTAATAGACTGTAATTTCAGCATTCTCTGCTCTCAGAGTCTATGTTGTCTTTGCGTGTTGACGACTCTCACTCATTTTGCTCCAATTTTTATCGCTCTCGCTGCAATTTTGAGACGGAAAGAGTGGCTTAACTCGGGCAGCTAGGTGCCACACAAGTTATGTATTTAAGATATCTGGAACAAGTCTTCATGGGGAGTAACCAAGGTCCAATTCAGTGTTGCCACTTCAAATTTATTTGGAGCCTAGTTTAGGTTCAAAATTTTGTCCCAAGATTGTAATATTTAAAGGCCAACCAAAGGACTATTTCCCACCCAAAGTATGCTAATATCTCATAGTTTCTCTCATTAATTTTGAAAATCTCATTTACCCACCTATGAACAGTTAAAATTAACGAAACTCTAACTCCTAAAAATTTTATCTCCTTTTCACCCCCTAACCCCTAAAAACTAACCATTTCCCCCTAGGTCAAGTTTTAAAAAATACATTCTCCCCCCTAAGGTTTAGTTTTCAATCCCCGATACTAAATCTGGTTCCATCGTCGACGATGAAGCTTTCCAAAGGTATTACCATGCTCCGACGGTCTCCCTTGCCTCCTCTGGAGCAACGATCGATCAAATCTGGTTTGAAAAGATAAAAAGTTTTGTCGAGAGAAGAAGTTTTTCATCTTTTCAGGCCAGATCTCGATCGACCGATGCTTCAAATGAGGCAAGGGAGACCATCGAAGTATGGTGATGTCTTTGAAAAGCTTCGTCATCGGTGATGGAGCCTAATTTGGTGCTGGGGATTGAAAACTAAACCCTAGGGAGAGAATGCTATTTTTCAAAACTAGGTTTAGATGAAAATAGTTAGTTTTTAGATATTAGGGACAAAAAAGAGATAAAATTTTAATTTATTTTTAATATTATAAATAAAATTAAATTTTATTTTTTAAATCATTAATTTTAATTATTTATAAATAAGTAAATAAAATTTTTAAAGTTAATTGAGAAAATTTGGTAAAACAGCATGGGTAGGAAATAGTCCTTTGGCCATACTTGAACAAAACACATTTGAGCAAAACAACTGAAGCTGAGTGGGTCAAAAGTCAACATATAGAAATTTGATCAGGGCTCTTGAAAACTTCGAAATGTTGAACCCAGATGTGGTTGTCTGGGTCCAGGGCAAAGCTATGGATGCTATTTGAGGCCAAGGTATGATCCAGATTCGCATCTGAACCTGTCAATATATTCCTCTCAGAGTCAGGGAGCTCGCTTTGGTCCCCAGCAAAACAAAATCAACTTGGAAAACGCCGACTGCCACCGACCTCTCATCCACAATCACAGTCACAACACTCCTTGCAAATGTGTGGATCTCTTCACCCACCTCACATTATTTAACTTCTGGTCTTCATCTTCGTTCAAGATGTTCGCCATACCCACACAAACACTTCCCCGAATCCGGCGGATCTCCACATTACTTAAACCATCATATTCATCCCTAAGTATTACGGGTTCCCGCAACAATCATGTCTCTGACAATTAAAGTACACGTCACCGAAAGCTTTAGCCTCAATCTCCAGAGAGTTGGACGGAAAAAAATCGCAAATTACAGCGTTAGAATACGACCGGGACCAATTTATTCTTCAAACCCATTGACTGTTTATCGACCCAGAATGAGTACGGATTCAGTTTCTGTTAAGTCTTCTTCATCGTGTGTGATTAAGAGCTCTTTGATCGAACCAGATGGTGGGGTCCTGGTGGATCTGGTGGTTCCGGAGAATGAGCGTGGACCCAAGATGATAGAAGCTGAATCAATGCCGAGAGTGAATCTGACGAAGATTGACTTGGAATGGGTTCATGTGATTAGCGAGGGATGGGCGAGTCCGTTAAGAGGGTTCATGAGGGAGAACGAGTACTTGCAGAGTTTGCATTTTAACTGTTTGAAAACGGGAGATGGAAACATAGTTAACATGTCGCTTCCCATTGTTTTGGCTATCGATGACGAGACTAAAGAGCGAATTGGGTCATCAACCAATGTAGGGTTGGTTGGCCCCGGTGGAGACTTGATTGGAATTCTTCGCAGGTCAGTTTGGTGAACTCCAATAGTTGTTAATGCATGATATTGAAAGTATAAGTATGTGTTAATTCAATTAGTCAATCATTTTTCAGTAGTTTCTCAGCTTAAAATTGCTTCCTGAATTATAATTTACATTGCAGTATTGAAATATATAAGCATAACAAAGAAGAAAGAATTGCTAGAACTTGGGGAACAACCGCACCAGGATTGCCATATGTTGAGGAAGCAATTACTGCGGCTGGAAATTGGCTCATTGGTGGGGATCTTGAAGTGTTAAAGCCCATTAAGTATAATGATGGCCTTGATCACTATAGGCTCTCTCCTAAACAACTACGGAAAGAATTTAATAGCCGTCAAGCAGATGCAGTTTTTGCTTTTCAGTTGAGGAACCCTGTGCATAATGGTCATGCTTTATTGATGAATGATACACGCGGGCGACTTTTGGAGATGGGTTACAAGAATCCAATTTTGTTACTTCATCCTTTGGGAGGTTTCACAAAGGCTGATGATGTGCCATTGGATGTTCGAATGGAACAACACAGTGAGGTATTTGCACTAAATTCAATCATACATATTTAACATTGAGTTGATTTGGGATTGCTGTAACAACAAACTGGCGTAATTCCATAAAATTGATACAAATCTTTGTGTCTGTGTCTTTTGTAGATGTCATGTTAAGTATGTCATACTATTTTAACTGTATATGTCAAAAACAAACAACAAATTAACTTATTGTCTGAATAACTCATGATGCTGAGTGTCATAATTTACTTGTAAGTTGAGTGACAATATCGCATTATCATGTGATTGTGAACTGCATATTTAAAGTTCTACATGATTTGTGTTGAATATTTTAACATCATTGTGGTGTCCAAGTGACTAATTTATCAAATCGTTTTTGTTTTCTATCGCTGCAGGTACTAGCAGATGGAGTCCTTGACCCTGACACTACAATTGTGGCAATATTTCCATCACCCATGCATTATGCAGGCCCAACTGAAGTTCAATGGCATGCCAAGGCTCGGATCAATGCAGGTGCTAATTTTTATATTGTTGGTCGCGATCCAGCTGGAATGGGTCATCCAACTGAGAAAAGAGATTTATATGATCCTGATCATGGGAAGAAGGTGCTAAGCATGGCCCCTGGTCTGGAGAAGCTAAATATTTTACCATTCAGGGTAAATATTATTCTATGCTACTGTTACCTTGATTAACATATTTTTGTTGCTTCTTCTCACTGCATGCTGTTGCTGTATATTATATCCCTCTGTGCAATTTTATTATTTGTCATATGAAACTGCAGTGTATGTTTAGGATTGAATGTGTCAAGTTGACTCTATGGTTTAATATAATTTGAAAAAAAAAAAAATCTAGGCTTCTCATCTACCATATGCATATAAGTTTGTTTTTCAAAATTAATTTTGAATTTGTGGATTCTCTGATTGAGATAGTATTACATTTCCCATAGATTTTATCAAAATTTTACTGTACTCAGTCAAGCATTTGCGATCACTGTTCTATCTCCATTCACTTTCTAAAACTTCGGAGCTTGTGGAAAAGGGCTAAAAGCTTTATATATGTATTTGTTTATTATGCAAAAATTCAAGTACATTAAATGTATCATAATATGTTATGTCAGGACCTTATCTGAAGTGATGTGAATTTTACCATCCTGAGAGTTTCTTGTGTTTTGCCTCCATTGTCTTTAACATTATTTCTTATTCTGCAGGTAGCTGCATATGACACAGTGGCTCAGAAAATGGCTTTTTTTGATCCTTCACGTGCAAAAGATTTCCTCTTCATCTCTGGAACCAAGGTGACAAAGTATTTAATAACCCATTTTTTTGAAATAGCTTAATTCATGTCACATTGCTGAACATAGAAAAAAGATGTTGCTTAGGCCAGTGCTTTCCATAGTGTATGATATAATATTTCAGCACTTCTGGAAAAAGTATTCTATCATGCATGCACTTTTTGG
The DNA here is from genome assembly GCF_011075055.1 of Mangifera indica. Lineage (NCBI taxonomy): Eukaryota > Viridiplantae > Streptophyta > Magnoliopsida > Sapindales > Anacardiaceae > Mangifera > Mangifera indica. The sequence goes on from NC_058155.1 coordinate 12,022,606, forward strand.
TGGCTGCACTAGTAAAATTTTCAGCCCTGGTATTATGTTTGCACTGCCCTTTATCTTCTTGTTCTAACATAAACTGGAGACATTACCTGACCATTAATTTTTTTTAGCTGAAAATGACCAAATGGTGAAATTCGTGAAAGTTGGTTTTGAAAGTTGAAATAGTCAATCTGTTTAATTTGCTATAAATTTTTTAGGTGGTTTTAAAATTTTAATTTCCTAAAATTGATTTGGCTGTATTGTTTGGTTTTTCCAGATGCGAACATATGCAAGGACTGGAGAGAACCCTCCTGATGGTTTTATGTGCCCTGGAGGATGGAGAGTCCTTGTCAAATATTATGAAAGCTTGCAAGCAGAAGACGCAACACAGCAACAGACTGTCTTAACATCTTAAATCTATAATATGAGGTTTTGATGAGTAAATTATGTGATAGAAGCGATTTAAATGGAGTATTTTCAAGCTAGTCTGAGCGGCTACCATATCTGGCCTGTCAAAGTAATACTTAAGTATTATATTTCTTTGACTTCTCCCGGTATTTCAGGTTTATCTTTCAACTAAAGTATATCTGATATGCCTGTAATACATAGTGTTATTAATTCTTTGAAAGTTACATAAATTATATCATGTTCTGACTTGATTTCTGAAAATAATATGATCAATCCATGGGATTTTCCTTGGATTAGATCCAGAAGCAATCGGCCAATCCATTGCAAGCCTTGATGGGTCTAAGGATGGTTTTGAATCGAACTTGTTAAGATTTGATAAACAGTAATATCAAAGAAAGTGAATAATCATGATGAGTAAGGAGAATATTCATTGTAAAAAAGAAATCATAACTAATAATATTGTACAAGGCAAATAGCCACCGCGATTAAAGATTTACCGGCCAAATTAAAATGTGTTAGATGTATTAATATTACTGAATTGATTATGGATTGGCGTTGAAAGATGTGACAATAAATAACCTTCAATTCTAGCCGTTCTAGTCTATTGCTTTCTATTTCATCTGGGTTTTTCTCATCCTTGACGGAAACTCTTCCCTAGGATGGGCCACTAATTGTGGTGAATCACAGGCCAATATTTGTTTAGGTCGACTGCAACCAGTGGACCTGAATTGAGTTACCCTAAAAGAATGCTAAGCGGAGCAATTCACAGCCTAGACTCAAATTTTTTTTCTTATGACACCAGTCAGGGAATAAGGGTTAATTTGAATTTGATTCAAATATAGAATGATTAATTTTAATTAGTAAACAGTAAATTTGAAAAAGAGAAGAGACTTTAGAAAAGAAGAATTTTAAAAAACAAAAAATTGTTTGGGAATAAGAAAATGAATTGCCAATGAGATGAGCTTTGACATTAACATCCGAGTTTCAACTTGATGACCTGAATTTTTCTTAATTTGAGTTCAGTTTGTTCAAGGAAAAATATATTCGAACCTAGCCCAACTATCCACCCTTCAGACCAACAATTCTCTAAGTGGAAATACTGTTCCTCCTAATTATTCAAATGATAAAATTATATGTACAATTTTGTATGCAAATAATGATGTGTTATCATGTGATTGAGTATTGTTTTATTTTTAATTTTTAATTATTCAATTACATAATGATATATCGTTGTTTGTGTATAAATTGTGCACATAGAATTACTCTTATGCAAATAGTGTATGCGACAAACCCAAGATCAATTTCTCTTTTAGTAATACCATGTGTATCTATTTTAGGTCCATAAATGTGTATACATTTATATGTGTTATTATCTGATTATATTTTATTTTATCTTTAATTTAAAATAATTTATTCATAAAATAATACATATAAATATGTATATATATTTAAAATAAAAACACATAATTTTATTATTTGTCTTTTGGTGATTTAGGCCGCATAGCTAATTCCTTGGGTCGTTCATGTCAAGCCTGTTGCCAATAGCGGTATAATCTTTATTTATTAACCAAAGCTTGAAAATAAAAACCATAATGTACTTGTTTTTTTTTTTCCACTCACTTGCAATAACTTTGTTCCCACTAGGGGGAATTAGATTAAGCAAGTTTGAGATCTGTTTAAACTTAAATCAAAGGCCAAAGGGCTATTTCTTACTCAAATTTTAATACAAATATAAATACATATCTGTAAAATTTAAACACTTGTTCATGAGCGAACTTCTGTTAGATTTTTTTTTAAAGGTATAGACAAAATCATTATTTAATAATTAAACCCTAAACCCCATTAAATTTATATCTTCTTTTTTTAGTTTAAAAAACTAATAATTCTTCCTAAGCTAAACTTTGGAAAATCACCTCTTTTCTTCTTCTTCATCTTTGACAATTAGAATCTGGCCATGCCTCTCTATCTCCTGCCCCTAATGCTTTCTTCTCCTAGATCCACCGTAAATGACAACGTAAACCTCATCTTTGTCTCCAGTTAGAGACGAAGACATCTTCGTCATCATTTACGATAGATCTAGGAGAAGAAAACATTGATAGTAGGAGACAAAGAGGCACGATCGGATTCCAATATTCGGAGATGGAGAAGAAGAAAAGAAAAACTCTAGAGAAAAAAATGTGATTTTTCAAAGTTTAATCTAAGAGAAAATTGTTAGATTTTCAAAATAAGTAAGAAAAATTATATAAATTTGGTTAGGTTTAGGGTTTAGTGATAAAATAACGATTTTATCATTATTTTTAATAAAAAAATTTGACAAAAGTTAACCCATAAATGGGTGTTTGGTTTTTTCAATCCTCGCGAATGTATATTTGTATTTGTATTAAAACTTGAATGGGAAATAGTCATTTGGCCCAAATTAAATCTATAATACCTAATTTAAAACTCTTTTGAATTGATACATTGTGTAATCAAAAGAGTGCTGACAAAATGAAAATTATCATCTGATGGGATGGACAATATTATAGAATGGACATACAGGCTAAATTCGATCCAAACTATACAACTAAAGTTCTTACTCCAAATTAGCCTAATTCCCACTTCGGTGGGTGGTTAAACCATCTAATCCCTTTGCGGATCAGCTCTCAGAGTTACCTAAACGAGGCAACGCGGAAATTTGTTCATACTGAACCCGGCAGGCAACAAATCATCCACCCTGGCTTGGACCCTCCAAGATAGAATGCTGTTCCCTTGCATTTACGTTTTAGATCAAATTAATTACACATTTAATGTTTTCTTCTTTTATGTTATACAGTACATGTGCCATTCAAATGCTCATAGTACATCCGTAACTCCTTCCTGCTCCGGATTCAGGGCTTAGCTGTATTGGGGGCCATTTCCCTGGAAGATTTCCATCTCTTCCTATTTCACCAAACCTCTTCTCAGTTTAAATTGTTTCGGGGGAAAAGGACTATTTCCCATCCAAGTTTTAATTTTATCTAAAAAATATACTTATTCTTAATGAAAAATTCAAATATTTACCCAATGTTTAATTCATTTGGATCTATCAACATATTTTTTGTTAGGGTTAAGAGGTAAATTTATTATTTTATCAATAATATTAAGTAATTAAAATTTTATCTCATTTCCCCCCTTTAATTTAAAAAACTAACATTTGTCTCCTGAATTAAGTTTTAAAAAATTCACTTTTCTCCCCTAAAATGCAGCCACTTTCTCCGGCGATGGCGAAGAAGTTTTCATCCAGAAGTCGACCACCTTTGGACGACGAAGTGTTGTCCAAATCTTTGGACGACGAAGCATTGTCCAATCTGGACGACAGAGAGTCATCTATTCTGGACGACTTTTCGTCATTCATTCTGGACGATGCTTCGTCGTCCAATGAAGGTCAACAAGCGTCGTCTTGATCTAGACGACGCTCGTCACTCTTCTTCTAGTCACGTCGTCGCTGGTAACTGGAGGGAAAGTAAAAAAAAATTAGAGATTTGGGGGGGGGGTGAAAGTCACTTTTCAAAGTTCAGGGATGGGGGTAAAAGTTAATTTTTAAAATTGGAGAGAAAAAATACGATAAAATTATATCACTTGAATGTAAACAGTAAAATAACGGTTTTACCCCTATATTTAATAGAAAACTTAACGACGGTTTAGAGATGGGTGGGTGTTTGAGTTTTTCATCAGACATGAGTATACTTTTGAGATAAGGCTAAAACTTTGTTGGGAAATAGTTCTTTTCCCTTCTTTTGGTCATGCTTTTGTGTGGCTTGAAAAATGTCACATGTATGGTTCACAATCAAATTGGTCAATGCGTTATGCACACATAGTTTTAGATATTTGTTAGCTCATAATCTTTAAAAAATTTAACAACTTGTATTGGGTGTTTAGTTCAAACAAGCCAAAACTTGAGTTTGGTGCTTCCCAATTCAAGTTTGAGTTGAATCAGTTTGAATAGATTGTGTTGTCGAAAAGTTAACAATTGATTTATCTTTCTTTGATGACTTTTTATTAACAATAGTTACAAATTTTTTTTTTCTGACAATTCCTCTTTTTCTTTATCTTCATGATCCTTATTCTTATTCTTTGATGGCTCATTCAGCAACTTATCATCTTCTTAAGGTTGCTCAAGTTAGCCTTTATTCAAACCCAAATCAGTTCAAATCAACCCCTAGCTAGTATTGTCTTCTTCTTTAATAAGTGTACGTGATGGGTCTCTTTCCAATGTGATAATTAAACTCATACAAAGCACATCTTATAAATGGGGGTGGACTATTTGCAAGATGGTTCCACCAACAAGAACTTTTATTGGGAAAGCAGTTATTAAAGAGGACCGAATCTTCATAAAAGATCGATATAAGGTTGAGGTTTTAAATTATGTAAGGTGAATTAGTTGAACAACTAAGTTGGGTTGTCTGTCATTTATGTTCTTACAATACTGTCTTTGCAATAACATATTAGGGCAGAGGTACCATGGCCTTCATGTGCATAAAATAATGAAGTAATAATGTTGAAATTGATGACCATTTCATTTATAAGATACTACGGAAATAAATTTTGCCATATGTTTAGTAGGCAGTGGCTCCGATCCCCGATGAGCAGGCGAAAATAGGGGTAGCACCCCTGGATCACTAAGCGACTTGGGCTTAGCCGAAGAATTGCTTCAGGGTTTCTTTTAGGATTATTTTCTCATATTACTAATATACCAATTTATTAAATACATTCAATGTAATGAAAGATATAAAAAAATATTAGAATAATATTGACTTAATAGCCCTGAATTGGGTAAACAAATAAATGACATTTCCTTTAGTGTATTTATTTATTTTATTAGCAAGAAATTAGAAAATTGCATTTGTTGATTAGCTTTAGCTATGATGCTCACCGCTTTTCGGTGGAAAAAAAATGGACCCTTGTCATATTTGGCTCTGTTTTTATCCTCAATATATTCACCAACCAATATCATTCACAGAACATGGGTATCTTCTTTTCCGCTGACCCCCTGATGGCCCAGCTCTTCCTTATTATTATTATTATTTTTTTTTTTTGGATTGACAAGAACCGCTTACTTGAGTTACAGATGAATCGTCTCATATTAAATAAATAAAACTCTTTATCTGAAGAGTTTAATTTTAATAAATCATTAACTTATTTTAAACTCATACTCTTTTGTTTAGATGACTTCACTTTTGATATTCAAACCCTTTTTTTTTTTTTTTAAGTAATGGGAAAACCTCACTTAAATTGGATAGTCCCTTCATGAGAAAACCCTTATCCAATTGCATGCGTAAAACGTGGTTATTATATTTCGACCAAAACACAGATAAAGTTAGTTGTGGATTAATGACCCAAGGGTATATTAATGTACTAACGCGGTAGTCCGATTGACACTAGAAGGGAGGAGAAAATTAAGGACAGGGGTGAGAGAGCCGTATTAAGGTTGGGCTGCATCAAGTAAATTCCGTGAAAGGAGGGACTCTGGGGGCTGCGGAACATGATGGGCAGATGGGGTATGCTATTCTGCATCAGAACTAGCTGGAGGAAGCACAAATGTGGTTCTCATTTGATTTGAAATTTAAGTCTGATGATGACCCATGCGCTTATTTTACGGGTACTATTTGTACTAATAGGTGGAGGAGGAGGAGGAGGAGGAGGACCACACTTTTTAGTCATTTTGATTAAAGACAACATTTAATACCAATTCATCAACGGGTGTCCAACACCAAGCTCTCCTCTTAATCTTCCAAGTTCCAGAAAATATGAAAAATGATCCGGGTTGATCAATTCTTTAAGTCTCTTGAACCTTATACCTGCTGACGATGAATTTATCGTAACTAATTGATGTATGCAATATGGAGTTTTCCATAAGTTAGGGTGTAATAGCAACGCTGAAGATTCGATAAAAGATATTAATTAATATATGATATATTGTGATATGAATAAAGTAAAGAAAATGTAAAAATGACATTATTTCAATTGTGAAAGAGATAACTTTCCCTTGATGAGATGAAAGAGAATAGTAAAATCTTCTTGTCTAAATTGTGGAGATTTCAAACTTAATGAAATTTTTTTCCATTGTTTCAAAGTGAAAGGTCTCTATTTGCAATTCTAAGTGATTAGCAAACAAGAGAGGTAATTCATTGTTAATGTTGTGGTTAGTCATTGATTATAATTACTTGAACAAGTTCTATATGAGTGGTACATCTTAAATAGAGATTCATTGTTAATGTTGTGGTTAATGAAATTTCTTCTCATTGTTTCGGAGTGAAAAGTCTCTATTCGCAATCCTAAGTGACTAACAGACAAGAGAGGTAATTCATTGTTAGTGTTGTGGTTAGTCATTGATCATAATTACTTGAACAAGTTTCATAGGAATTGTACATTTTGATTAGAGATTTTATAGGTTAGAGGATACTATACCAAAGTGAAGATATAATAATTTTCTTGTGAAAATATCAAAGGTAAAAATAAAGAAGGAATCGCTTTGGTCACAAATGGGAAGAGCTAGCCTCACTCAAAACTTCAATTGTGGAGGCCATTGATATTGATCACTATATTGATCACTAATGACCTCAACGACTAGCTTAAGTGATAAAGATGAGATTCCGAATAAGAGAATATGAGTTCAAAACCTAATAGCTTAAGATAAGAACATTAAGGTGGTCCGATTCAAGGCTGGCCTCTCTTCTCAAGATTACTGTATAAAGATTCTTCGCTTTTGCAGTGTCAGCGGAAACAAAGGATGGTGAAATGGAGGTTAGCTTGTGATTATTATAACCAAACATCAACAGAGAAGCTCTTTCTGCAACTTCCACGTTTAGTTTCCTTCAAGAGCACATCATCATCATGGAAAGTGAAAAATCATGCTGAAAAAGCATCAAATCTGAGAGCTACTTTTCCTAACATTATGATAAAGCAACTCATGGGTTGGCTAAATTTTATTGCTTATTATGTTACTGAATCTATTCGCATCTTCTCGCAGTAGTGCAGAAAAAGGATCAATCTTATGGCTGAATTCCTCTGTCTCGTGGAGCAAAGTAGCTCTTGTGGGCAGCCATCTGCTATTGAGTCTCTTCCGTCCAAAAGCTAGCTCAAAAAATGAGATTCAAACTTATACACTAAGACCTAACTCTTTTCTTTCCGGCGGGTATAGGACAACCCAACTACCTACTCCTTGGGTCATTGGTTCGATACTTCTAACGACCAACAATTCGGAGGAGCAATATCAATGTGAGACAACCCAACTACCTTTCACTCAGATTATCAGTTCAATACTTTTCACAACCAATCATTTGAGGTAGTAACATACTACTGATACGATTTTTATATCAACCGATCATTCTTATAGATTTTTGGATGAAATTGTTACCCCAAAAGTTAACTTAACAGATAAAATTTTTTCTCACACTTATATACTAACACTATTGATGCTGGACAACCTATCAGAAAAAACTATATAATCAACTAAAAGTCTTTGCAAACTTTCTCAACTATAAGGGTAAATAAAACGCATAATAGTTGGGGGGGGGGGGGGGGGGGGGGGGGGGTTGGTGGTGTGTCGTGGTGCTTCAAACGAAGCTTGGATAAAGCATCACAGCTCTTTAAATCAGTCAATTAATTGCTCCACATATCAATAACAAGTCAAATAATTAAGAAGACGCGAAGCTGCAGCTGCAAATTCTGGTACACTTTGGTAGAGCTATTAGTTAATCCCTGAATTATGGACCAAAATAGAAGAAACATTTCAAAATTGGTGGATGGCTGAATGCCTAGATATCTTATAATGTAAGAAATTATTAAATGTTTAGGATCTCTAATTTTTCTCTTAATTTCTATTTGGTCCCGTATAGGAAATTGTGTGAGAAGGAAAAATTTACAGCCTCATATCTCAGCTCTAATTAATATTTAATCCCACAATAAAGTGAATGAAAGTGAAACAACAAATTCATTATCAAAATGTTATTTGATTTAGACATACAAGGTTTTGCTTTTGCGTTTTGGGTTTTGGTCTATTGTTAGGGTGTCGTCGGCTTTGATGTCCAAAATATGTTTTTGTTTTTTAATTTCAATTCACTATCAAAATATTTTTTGTCTTAGCGTCCAAATAAAAGTTTTTTTGGATCTCGATATATTATCAAAATAAATTGATGTAAGATTTGAATAAGGGTTTATAAAATCTCTCACTAGTTATTGAATATGGTTTTGGTATCCCTTATTCATGGTGAAAAATTAACGAAAGTAGTCATAAAAAGGCAAATGAGTTTAAGTCCTATTTGCCATTTGGAGTTTGCAGAGTTCCAAGTTAGGACAAGGTAATGGAAGAATGTGTCAAAACAACCCATAAAAAGGGGAATAAATTTCAAACAGTAAACTTAGAAATTCAAACAGAACAAAACTGAGAAGTATTATAGTAATCAACTAGAACTTGATTCTAGCTGTTACAAAAAGACTAATTAGTTATCATATCAAATGTTGACTTAGCATAGGGGTTGGTCTTGGTTAATTGGTAATCAGACCAATAAATTATTTAAAACAATTTTGTATATTTAATTATTAAATATAAAACTCAAATTATGCTCACATAAAGTGAATTAGACTTGATGACATATACATTGTCAATTGAAAAGGTGTTGAGTTGAAGTCTCAACTGAGACTATTTAGGTTACATAAATGTTGTGACTCATGTTTGAGTTCTAACCTTTGTGAGAAAAAAATTACGATAACTGTTGTTGGGTTTGTAAAGATTTAATCTGATTCAAAATCCAAATTGTGTTTTATAACTTAATAACTCTCGATTTTTACTGAATTGTTCAAATCAATCGATTATATATGATATCACAAGATCAAGAGAACTAGTGGATGGTTGTACTTGAAAATTTCATACTTTTTCTCATATTGAGAAAAACCTACACGAGAGAAGAAATGAAAAGTAAAATATGTATTCGGAAACGTAGGAAATGGGGGGAAGAGCTATCAATTTCGAATAAAAAGAGATCCTGAAATTGAAGGGACCCGGTGTCCTTAGGAAAGGCAACAGTGAAGTGTAAAGCCAATGGGACTAGCGCCAACATGTCCTTTCCAGTTTACACACACACCCCAAAAACACCCATGGCTCTGTCCTTTGCCTGCCCCCACAACCCCACATGACTCTGCCCCCTCTCACTCACAACTCCCTCAACTCTCCATAAATACCCTCATACATTTCTTCAATCTATTCACACCTATTCCAATTCCAACTTTCACTTTTTCTCTCAAGTCTTCAGGCTCTTTCCTCTGCACCCTTTTGTTTGTTGCACTTTGAACTATGGCTATCAGGAAATCAAGCAAATTGTCTCAGACTGCTGTAATCAAGCAAATTCTCAAGAGGTGCTCAAGCTTGGGAAAGAAACAAAGCTATGATGATGAACAAGGGCTTCCTTTGGACGTCCCAAAAGGGCATTTTGTTGTATATGTTGGAGAAAACAGAAGCAGATACATTGTCCCTATTTCTTTTTTGACTCGTCCTGAGTTTCAAACCTTGCTTCACCAAGCTGAAGAAGAATTCGGGTTTAATCATGACATGGGTTTGACCATTCCTTGTGAAGAAGACGTTTTTCAGTCACTAACATCAATGCTCATGAGATAAGCTAGAAGAGATGAAATGGATGATGATCCAAAGGACTTCCGCTAGCTGCTAGCTTCTTGTTCGTTTTTGGAGAGAAACAGGCTAAAGATGAAAGCTGCTTCATTGCTTCTCTTTCTGATTTTCTCTTTTGTTATTATTATTATTATTACCGGGTTTTTCTTTTGACTCTAACCCAACTAAGAAACCCATATCTATATTTCCAGGGTTTAGATTTGTAAATCTCTGAAATTTTCCTCACTGTGGTGTGGTGCTGTAGTTACTACTGGCGTACCCTGTGAGAGATCTGATATTATTAATGAAGTTTTTAAGTTTATGAACGTACGTTCTCTTCTTCTTCTTCTTCTCTTCTTTTGCTGATTTTGTTTTGAATCGATGTGCATGCGGGCTTCACAGAAGCACCATCATCAGAGACACAAGCTCAACATTTTCAGGCTCTTTGTCTCAGAGATTCCGTTTTTCAATGTTTTTTGTTCACTGATATCAATGGTTTGGCCGTTCAAACCTACCTAACCAGACAATAAACGAACCAGAATGTTTCATCAGAATTGAGGAAAAATAATTTAAATTTGTTGCAGAAGTCTTGCCTGTTATATTTGGTATTCAAAAAGTGCTCTGCCGCATGTTCGCCATTTTTCAGCAGTTATCAGGTAAAACTTTCTCCCAACTCAAAGTCATAGAACTACTTCCAATGAAGTGAAGAATAAGTCATCCGAAGCCTGGAATCCTGGTTTCAGTTCTTCGCCGAAAGGCGATAGAGACTTCCAAAAATAGCCGATAGAACCATTTTTATTATATCAGTCATAATATCAAATATCAAATCAAACAGACTGGAGGAGTCTGTGTTCAACATTCACCATCTTCCATTGGGTAATTCAACTGTCTAGTGAATTTGGCTGTTGATTAATACGAAGGATTCAAAAATAAGAAATTGAAAACACATATTATTGGATTGGATCCACCGATCAATCAACGTCCATTAGGATTTAGGACCCATGTGACATGTCGACTTTAGGAAATCTTGCAGATCCTGTCCCTGGATTGACTCTGATCAATTCATAATCACAGACCTTAAATGATGGCCCACTAATCCAACGGCACATATTGCATTCCCGCTTGGCATCTTATTTTTAGGTTATGATACAAAAACTAGTTTTGAAAGCCTAAGTTAAGATGATTTATTATTATGTGTTTAAATATTATTTTATTTTATTTTAAAATTATTATATTATATTATAATATATTATTTGAATATCAAACTAAATATTCAAAATTTACGTATATATAATTTTGTTGATAAAAGTAAAAAATAATTTTCACATTATCACTGTAGACAAGGCATGCATGTACTCTGCCACCCAATTCCAAAGATAGATGGTTTTGACTATTTCGATAGAGTTTGAACTCAAACTCAAAATGACCTTATTTGAATCGAAATATTATTCAAAGCTGAATCAATTATACCGAACAAGTGAAATTCTAAACTTAATGATTAATTTTATACCCACACAAATTTAATCATAGTATATGGTGAGTAGCTCTATTTACCACTCAAGCTAAATGGATATTTTGATGAGGGTGTTCTTTCCTGTTGCAGGGTAGAGTAACAGATAGAGTACACACAGTGGTCCATCGCCGTCATGACCAACGACCGTACTGACCGGACACTTTTAAAAACCCTAGAATTCTAGGACCTTATTTTATTTTATACAAGAAACACTTTTCCATAAAGCGGTACCCAAACTTTCCTTTCTCCAAGAAATGCATGTGGCCGTTGAATGATCCAACTGCTAGCAATTTTCTTTTGTCTTTTTTTTTTTTTGATCATGACATGACCTCTGTTCATGGTAAAAAACGCATCGCTTGGCACAGTAATGAAATAATAAAGTGACATTTTTCATATTTTTTTATTAGTTTAAAGCAAATTCCGTACTTGTTTTTTTTTTTTTAATTGTTTTCGGAAGGCAGAGGTTTCGGGAAAGCAGGGGACGAAGAGCAGGGCTAGCCATTTTCCAATTTCTAGAACTAGGGAGATTGGCTAGGCTAACCTGCAGTAAGATAATATACAATTATAATTTCTGTGAACTTGTTCGTTCATTCAACCCTGAGGAAAAAAAAAAAAGGAAAAAATTATATTTCTGTAACTTCACCAAACATAGGATGCCATGCAAAGATTGGTCGCTGGTTTTGTTCGTTTAGAAGAAAAGCCTAGCTTGGATGGTTGTTAATGGATTGATTACATTGACAAGATGGCCTATATGGCCTATTTCTTCAAATGGATTCAATTATGCCGATAATTTTGCTCTCTTTTTTAAGTCATAGTCATGCCTCACAGTCTCCAAGTTAAACATATTTTATCATTTACCTTTTCACCGTAATCTCATGAAAATACTAATGTTATTCATTAAAAGGAATAAAGGTATTGAATTTGGTCCGATTCAAGTGGGTTTAAGCTCAAAAGTCACAATGAAATTACAATATTAATTCAAACTCAAATTTGTTTAAACTGATATATAGTGTTATTACAAGGCTACTGATGAAATAAACAATATTATCGGATATCTTAAATTAGATGTCAAGATGACGATGTCAAAGAAATAAAGTATAAGTTTGAAACTTACTTATCAACTTATTTGTTGTAATAGTAGTAGGGTAATGAAAGAAGTGAACAAACTTTAATAAAATTTTTTTGTTATTAAAAAAATTGAGTCGAATTAGAGCTTAATTCTGAGACTAATTCTTTTTATATTGAGTTGTGGATTCGGTCTCAAACCGGGTAAAATTCGTTTTGGGGTAAGAGGTGGGGCAGAGAAGTTGGAACAAGAGTATTTATGAAGTAAATGGACCACAAGCAGTTGAAATGGAGACAAAGTTGTTTCACATGTTCAATAGTATGATCTTCTAAAGATTTTGCTGTGATCTTTCAAATCTGTTTAAGCTACAAAAGGTTAGATTCTAACTCAATGACTTACCAGAAAATCTGTAAGTTTGAGACTTCAAAATCTAGATGTCTTTTCAATGTCAATTTTTTTTTTTTACTCTTAAGGATCATTTCTTCCATTTTTGTTCAACGTCCTCTCCCTGCTAATTCATGCAAATAGAAATGGCATATTCTGTCTCCACAGGGCCGATAGTTTCAGGACTTTTCTTACTTCTGAAAATGGTGTGGTGTATAGTGCAGTGCAGTGTAGGCCACTTGAGCACATTTTTGAACCTCACCCACAAAGTCACAAAAGAGATTGTGAATTAAATCTCATAAATAAGGGTTCGTTCGAATTTAATATAAATCAGTGGTACATAAATTGAATTGATGTATAGTATAGTTGGGATATACTGTTAAAGTAAATAGTATCATTAGAAGAACACACGAATCAAATTTGAGTTAAAGTTTCAGTTCAAATTCAACTCATTTAAACTGAATATGGATTCAAGTCTGAGCTATTTCAGTGCGAGTCCGCTCCAAGAGTCATGTGATTATATCAAATCAAGTTGCTAAGATGTCACGTTAATGTGTTTTCTTGAGCAGATGGGATAGCATAATTGAACACGGCAAAAGGCTTAATCGAGGTGTCGGCTGACTGCTGAGCTCTCCTCTCTGATTGCTCATCATGAATTGAAACTTCAAGGATCGAGAGAAAAAGCAACCAATGCAATGCAAGCAACGCCAATTCTCCAAATTTATTTCTTATAAAAGGAAGACATAGCAGACTCTTTTTCCTTGTTCAATCAATGTCAATGGGTAGAATGCTAATATAGCAGTTTTATGAGCTTAAACAAAAGCATGTAGGTAGCAAGGAAATTTCCCAGTAAAATGACATAAATTTGACCCTTCTAAGAGGACAAGAAAACTCTCACATGGTGATCAGCTGATCAGAATAAGAGATGTGACCCACCTTCTCCTCAATCATGGAATTTCAAAAACTCTTTTCAATTTATATATGGAAACTTCATTACCGAAGACCACTTGGATTATAAGGCAGCGCCCCACACCTGTAATTGGTGTTTAACTATCCGCTCCTTAAGAATTTCAATGGAGTTTGGTTTAAGGAGGAATAAATCGTATGTGATCCTTTTCTTTACCACTGTGATTACAATCTCAAAGTCCCATTTTCTACACAAGTCTGCCGCTTGAAAGCTGTTTTTCTTGAGTAGATGATGTAGTTGTCACTATTTATGATAATCTTGTACAGGTTTGGTCAGAGTCAGCTGGGAGCTGGACACAGACAAAGCCACAACTACATATGTTGGGAGGTAAGCTGTGTTGTAGGGCACACTTGTTGGGTTCTTCAACATTCAAATATTACTGTATACTTGAAACCACTCAACCCAAGATATTTTTTTTCACGGGGTCTGTAGTCTGGTTTGGATATTTGATCTTGATATTTTGCCAATATGTGGTTGGAATTTTCTGGGAAAGATTCTGGATGTACTTTTTTCTGGCCTCCTCACAAGGAGCCTGCTTTGACAATCTGTAGATGATGCTGAATATAACAAGAGTATTTGTGCAAGCAAAGCAAGCCATAGTGCGATAGATAAATGAATCAGACAGGCACAGAATCGTATTGCGTCACTTTGAAGACAACATTAGATGATGAGTCGTTTACAGGGAAAAAGGCCATGATTTCTGTATCAGTTTAGTCTAAAATAGTGTGCTGTGTCCCTTCCATCTTTGACCTAGAACCAGTGTTTCAAAATTTATCTTATTTTTTATTATTGAATCATTAAATAAGTCTCACTTCTCACTTCATTGGACAACTCGAAAGCTTCCGGGCATATTTGCCTTCTGCAAATATTGTTTGAAGGGTGGACTTGACATGAGTTAGCCGAGCTTAGATCAATGTTTGATTCAAATGAGTTAAGTTTGATCTAAAAAAGATTTTATTAGTGATTTTTCTCTTTTTCTTAACAATTTTTTTTTTCTTGTAATTTAAACGAGCTAACTTAATCTTGAATTAACTATTTTATATTCAATTTGAAATCAAATTGTTTTTCATCTAAATTCAATTTAATTAGAAATCTATCCCTAATATTTGCCGGTAAAATAATAGGAAAGGCATACCAAATTATTTATTCATATCACCATATAGCGATGATCCATTTGAAAAGTTTGGCCTCAAGGTTGAATTATGCCCTAGTTAAAATCAAATTGGTACAAATATTTGAATTATTTACTGATCTCAAACTGAGTATTCTAAAGTCAAATTAATCTCAAATTGAAATTTGTGTAGACAATTTGGATTGAGTTCAACTTTATTTGGCCCAAGACTAACATGAACAAACAGATTAAGGCCGCAGCTTCGACCGCCTGCTATCATGTATATTATGGGTTGCGTTATAACATTTGCCACATACAGTTTATTCAAAACAGTTTGTAACCAGGTCTGGCACGCAGGCCACGCTCGAACAAAAACTTAGCTCGAGAT
Source organism: Mangifera indica (assembly GCF_011075055.1). Taxonomy (NCBI): domain Eukaryota; kingdom Viridiplantae; phylum Streptophyta; class Magnoliopsida; order Sapindales; family Anacardiaceae; genus Mangifera; species Mangifera indica. The sequence continues at coordinate 12,038,041 of NC_058155.1, forward strand.
TGATCAACTGAGACTTAAATCCAGTTTGAAAACAAATTTATTTTGGATTCAATCCAAGTCAATTCAAACTCAGCTCGTTTAGTAAAATCAAGCCTAGTTGTTCATGGCTTGAACTTAACCTACATGATCTAAACTTGACTTCGATCAAATTGAGTCCAGCCCTATCCAAAACTGCCTAGTTTAATTAACAAAATTTCAGGAGTAGAAAGAAGATACAAATTAACTGATATGGATATCATATACAGTCATTACTTACAATAATAAACAGGATTCCAAACCATCATTCTAACCTTTTTGATAGATGTTTTTATTATTACCCTAATTACTGTTTGCAATTGGACCGCCTAATTACTGTTCTTCCCTTTCGAGGAAAAGAATCTGCTAAACCCTCTTGACTGTTTCTCTGGAGTTGCGGTGGAGGAAGAAGAGGAAGAGGTTGACATTGCCGGCCTGTGTTTCAGATGTTTTGTATTGATTGGTTCTCTATTGATGTTTGGTTCGGTTTCAGATGTGCTACATGGGGAGCTATATGCATGCAAGGGGGACTCAGCACTTACTCTCTGCATATTGGCAGAAACAGCACTATCCGTCTCAGCTTGGTCCAAGGCTTGTAATCTCATGCTGCTAGAAGTCGGTTCATCTTCAGGGAACCTTTGACTCCTCTGGCTGTATAGGGATCCCATGAGCTCTGGTTGAGGACGCAATGAATTCAACTGCTTGCCAAGAAGATATATAGTTTCTTGACACTCTGCTAGCTTCTCGGCTGCCGCTCTCAACTCTTCCTCCTGAGATGAGACAAGCGAATTCAGACACAGGACTCATGTATGGGTAAGCTTATATAACTACCGATACATCAAGCATTAGAATAAACAAAAAATATGCCACACAAGAATCAGGGTTTTTGGTATGCTTTTGTATTATATAAAACTGGGGGTTTAGCACACATTTCCATGAGCTCTAAAAGGTTACAAGACAGTCAACCAACAGTAGTGAGTGTAAAGCTAATTGTGGAAGATACAAGGACTTAAATCAAGTACAGGGAAGTCTAATTCGAGGTTATATTACAGTCTCACCTGTTTGGTCTTGAGATCATTATCAGCCTCACCACAGCACTCATTCCTAAAATAGGAAACGCAGAAATTAGAAATAAGATCATAGTTTTTACAAGCACATGGCAATTCCAGAATTTCTAAATATGTAAACGAATCCGTCAATGCTGAGGTAATGGAACAAAAAACCAATTGCCTAGGTACCAGAAACATGAATCACTACAGCTTTTTTAAGACAACCAAGTCCACTAAGGGCAGGGAAGTGAATCCACGGCCAAAAAACCACTTCTTGCAACAAAAATTTAAGTATACTTTATTCCATAGGCTAGTATGTAAATTTCTTAAATGAAATATTGTGGCTTATAACAAAAAACAGCAAAAAGAAGTTGGATGCTAACCTTTGTAATAGTTCCTCAAGCTCCTTGCATCTAACCAGAGCATCATTGTGACTTGTCTTTTCAGCTCGAAGCTCATTTTCCACATTTTCTATTTTTGCTCTGAGAAGGTTCATCTCAGATTCTAGTTCCTGGGCACGCATTTCAAGTGTCCTGTATGACTCTGCCATACATTTGAGCTGTGTCTCAGCCAAGGTGTTTGATTTTTGAGCAGAAGCCAACTGTGATTTAGTCTCAGTGAGAAGCTGCTCAGTTTCATGTAATTGAGATTTTGTCATCTCCATAATTTCAGTACATCTAGCTAGATCCATTGCCATGTTATCTTTCTCCAATTTCAATACCTCAAACTCTTCTGGCGAGAATGGGCAAGCAGTGGTTTTTACTTCATAGCCTCTGACTAAATTACCATCATCGAGAACCTCAGAATCTGAGGTTGGAATAGAAATGTGGTCACAGCCATTAGTATATCTTTCTCCTGATGAGTCCTGAACTACCTTATTCTCTGGTAAAGCAACCTTATCAATGCAATCTGGACTATTAGGTTCAACTTCAATACCCTTGTAGCCCAGGATATTTATTCTGAGTTCGCTGGCTTTTGCTAAGACAAGAGAAAGGTCAAAAATGAAATCAACCAAACTTTCATTGCTGTCCAAGGCCTTATTAAAGCTGACAGAGAACTTCTCAATCTTTTGGCTCAATCCATTCCCATCAGAAGATGTATCATGAACTGCCCTTGCTTCTTTGCTGAGTAACAGCACAAAGTCATGAATATAAGTAATGGCTGTCAACAATTCCTGGCTTGTAACACATACAGCTTTTGGAACTGGCTTTTCATCTTGAAAGAAGTCAATTTTCTTATCTGCACTTAATTTGGCATCTCCTGGAGCCTCCCTATTGCATGAGGCATGAGAAGAGTGCACATCTGTAGAACCACAACTTGCACAATGCTGATGCAGTGTACCACGCACATCTTCAGCAACACGTTTAATATCCTCTACAATTTTCCCCATATCAGCATCATTGGACATGGACTCAAGTAACATTGAGATTCTTGATCGAAGCTGCACTATTGGAAGCTGCTCTGCCTCAGATTCTGGGATACTCTGGGACAAATCCATATTATGGTGCTGTTCAGATTGGAAATCCTCGCCAGTATTGACCACTCCTGAAGCATCGCCATTCATGATAACTTCACATTTCTTCTTATTTGCAGAGCTTGGAGGAGTAGTGGCATCATTTGCATTAGTATCATTTGATAAACAAGCCAACTTCTCCATCTCAAGAAAGTCATCCATAAGCTCCAAGTGCTTTGCATTTTCAGCCTTGTTCAACTTCTCAATGTTCTTTTCCTTCTTGAGCTCAGGGTGCTCAGAGATCAGTGCTGTTGCCCAAGAGTCTGCACAGCTTACCTTGTCATCATTTTCATCTTCCGACATGGAGGTAAAGCTAGGTGGATTGCTAGCATTCTGACTTGAGTAGCCTTCAGCAGCAATCTGAACCATAGACATTGAAGGACTTTTCTGCTGACTACCAGTTTGCAGTTGTGCCTCCAAAGTTTGAAGCTTGCTAGAAGTCTTAGCACACAGATTCCTTGAAGCTTGCAATTCGCTGTTACGCTTTGCCAAAGCTTCTTTAAGCATCTTTGTTTCTTCTTCTGTTGCCAATAACCGTTCAGTGAGAAACTCATTTTCTTTGTGGAATTTCTGTACACTATCAAGTGAGAACTCAGTAACAGGTGATAAATGCGGACTGGGTGGCTTAACAGGAGATCTCTTTAGACGGGTATCTCCATAGTCTCGGCCTAAACTTTCTACCTCTAGCTTCATTTGTGCCAAAGCAGCAGGCCCAGGCAACTTCTTCCGCACAAGTCCCCGTAATCTTTGGCACTCTGCTTCCAGCTTAGCTATCTTCTTGACACCCTCCATATGTTGCTTGTTGGCTGCTTCTGCGGACCTCATACTCATATTCTTTTCTTCATTACGAATTTCAAGCTCTTTGGAAACCACGTGCAGTTCATATTTCGCTGAATTTATTTCCCTTTCACATGATTCAATATTGCTTTTCAAAAGTTCAATTTCAGCCTCAGCTTGGGATTTTTCTTCACTTACCTTCACTAGCATGTTGGAACGTTCTTGCAAAGACCTTGAAAGCTCAGCATTTTCCACTTCAGACCTAAGGATTTCTTGGTCAAGGTTGGCTATTTTTGCTTCAAGCCCAAGCCTAATTTTGTCCCACTGCTTAGTTTTTGTGAAAACAACATCTTGCAGTTTCTTCTCATGTTCTTCCTTCAGATTTCGTATCTGCCGCATACATTCTTTAAGAGCACCATCCAAATGTGATGCTCGATCTTCAGCGGTAAGCTTCAGTAGTGTGACAGATTCTAAATGATTTTTCAATGCCAATGCTTCTGCTTCAGCCTTCTCCCAACCTACCACAAATGAAGGTCTCATATCAAAATTTTAAAGACTAGATGAATCAAAAACCCAATAGTTTCAAAGAGCCTTTGAGTAACAAAAGTATTGTATTCAGATTAGATCTGCAACATACCTGAGACAGCCTCTTCAGCAACTTTTGAATGCTGTTTCACCAGGTTGTCCTTGGTAGTAATCTCTGTTTGGGCAATGGACAACTGTTCATTCAAGTCTTTAATTTGATCTTCCAGTGTGTGAATTTGTTCCTCATAAGTCTTCACTTGAACCTCCAGACCAGTCAGATGGGAATATGATTCCACAGAAATTTGAACATATGTTGGCTTTTTGTAATTATCCTGTCAAATTAGAAGATACCAACAAAGAAGAACAATTTAAACTACAAAAGAAGTATCACTGAAATTAATTAACCTCGTAAAACAGATACTGCTAACTATATCCCACCACCCCTATGCACATTGAAAAAATGCATCCGTGAGACCCATGGAGCTTTTAAGAACCTAATATTGAATTCATTGTGGGGCAGGAAAAAGGAGATGCTGAACAAGACTGTCAATTCAGCAAAGGGGGCTAGCAGATATTGTTATGTATGCAATTTAAAAAATTAATTTTAAACAATAGAAATAATTACATTGAGGCTTGAAATTAATTAATGTATCCTCGTTCATTTTATCAATCAAACCTGCAGTCACTATTTCACCCATTTATATCAAAGCAACATTTTATTCCATACAATCTCAACGTGGCAAATCATCTGACTACAATAGTTGAAATTGAAATGTGCATTCACAGCTTTCAATGAGCATGACTGAACTATAACTATTCATATGTAAGTAGAAACACAAATCAACAAGAAGGGTGTGCTTGAGAAATATTCTGTTATGACCTATGTTTATGTATCCCACAAGAAGGAAAAGCAAAGACAAGGGAAACAAGGGGAAAAGGAAAAGCAGTTACAAGCAGTAAAGTTGGAGATTGCAGATGGCACAAAAAGGGAAGGCACAAATGGCATGCATTCAAGGGCAGGACCTACCTGATTGGTTCGGGATCCAACAGATGCCAGAGCAGTACCAACAGACTCTGAAGCAGCTAACACCTTCTCAGTCTTTTCAGATGATGATTTTTTCTTCCATGGCCAACCCCGGCGGTCCATCTCAAGCTGTATAGTTAGCACAGGAATGAAGTTTAAGCTTCAAAATGATACAAGACCACTAAAGAAAGATATACAAACGAGTGCATAAAACAACACAAATACTAAAAATTGACGTGTAACCACAACTTGCTAATTAACCATTAGCATAGACACATCAGTCTAAATTCCAAAACAACATGACATGAATACATTTGTGATTGAGGCAGACATACCTAACCCAACAAGCAATTAGTTTTTATTTTAAAAATAAAAAATTCTCAAGTAAATACGGATCAAATTATTGCCAGAGCCTATTAAAGTGGTGAAAGGAGATGATCGGAAAAAAAAAAATGAAGATATGATGTGAATTACAGCCGATTAAATAGAAAAAAGCAACTCACAAAAATGTGTAAACAATGGCTTGCATTATGTTCTAATTAAATAAAACTGAATTTTTTTTAATTGAAAAATCAAGAACACTGTTTCAGTTGTTCTAGTAAGAGTATAACAACGACGGTACCATCCTCTTAAAGATCTGATTGTAAAGCTTCCAATAGCTCAAGATTAAGAGTTAGAAGGAAACTTCAGATGGATGATAAAAAGTCATAAATTAAAGTTAAGAAGAATAAAACCTTTATATAGACGAAATGAGATCCAAATTAATCAGAAACACGGTGAGAACTAGTGAAAAGAAAAAGAGAAAAGTGGAAAACAATCGCAAAAGTTCCTTCTGAAAATACTAACTGAAATGATATTGTACCAAGCAACACTGTGATTATTTCAGGATCAGAATAAGAATATGAGGTATTGACATTGTTTATAGCAGGAACAAACCTTGAAGCGGAAGATATATAGAACTGAAACCACACCGACAAAAACAGACAAAGAAACAAAACTTGGAAGCACAGAGATTTTAAATAATAACAAAGACTGTTTTCAAAAAATAGAAAAAAAAAATGGAAAACACATTACTCTTTTTAACAGCAAGCAACAGCATAATTGGCAACAAAGGTAATAATAACAAACTAAAACTGTATATATGATTAGCGGCGAAAACAGGCCTACCAGAAGTAATGTGACTTCAAAAGAGATAGAAAAAGAAAGCGCAGCCTCCAATTTGTTCAAGAAAGATCTGTACTTACAGAGGTTTCAAAACAATGAGGTGGTTGCGACGGCGGAGGAAGAGGAAGAAGAGGAAGAGAGAGCGGTGGTGGCAGTGGTGGTGGTTATGAGACTTAACTAAGCTCCAAACACATTAACTTCTAAATTAATTTGGTAAGTTTGAAACCCGGACTGATAATTTATTTAAGTATGTTTTTTTGTTTTACATTGTTGTGGAGTTTATTATGAATTGACATAGATTAGCCTTGAGAAATTTAAAATGGCGAATGGGTCCCTCACGCTTGTGGGAGAAGCTAAGCTGCTGAGCTGTATCCGATAATTAGCAAAATTGTGTTTGAGTTGATTGCATGTTACGACTTTGGACCACCACCGTCAACAGCTCATGCCGAAGAGTAATGAGCCGGGGGATTCCATGTATTGGCGATGCATCTGCTTTCATGGATGATCACATTTGCGCCGTTCATTTCCCCTCACAAATGAATAACGATGGTGAGAATTGTTGCATCAGACCATGACAGCACAGGAGGTTAAAATGTAGGGCCAGTGCCCAAGTTATGGGCTGCGGGTGTTGATTTGGAGAGATCAAAGTGGAAATGATAGCCTTCCTACTCCTTTGTTGCGTCAGAATTGAAAATTGTGCCCTCACCAGGGAGATAACATCCACATGATAAATTGAAGACAAATAAAGTCTCCAATCAAATCACTGGATTAATTACAACAGTAAATAGGACATAACAAACTGTAATTACCGCAATTAGAAATGAACTAATTTAGCCCACAAAACCGTTATAGCACGTTGCAGATTAACTTAAATTTGTTAATCTTAAGTTAAAATTTTAAAAAAATTTAATTTGATTTGACTTATAATTGAGATAAATGACTTAATTTTATTTAAATTATATTAAATAATTATTAAAATAATATTATTTTATCTATTATTAGATAAATTGATATCGTTTTATCAATAAATAAAAAATTTGAATCATAAATCTAAATTATAAATTTAAATCATAAACTGAATCAAATTCAAATTGAATTATTTTTATCTGATTTAATTTTAACTTAATAAATTTAAGTCAAATTATTTTTTATTTAAGTTAAACTTAAATCAAAACGGATTGGTGGGCTCATGCCCATCCTTAATTACACATAGATAACCATAACATGTAAAAAAATTATGGTGTCTAGGTACACGTAATTACAAAATCTGAGCAGTCGAATTCCTAGACCAATATAATATAAACGATATATTTTCGTTAGGTATAGGCTTTCTTTATTATAATTTTATCATAACTCTTAACATAATATCTCTAAATAATTATGTCATTACGGTGGTGCAAATTCCTGCATCAATAAATTACAACTTTGAACCGAAGCAAACCCAGTATCTCTTCTTTCTAGTCACTTGGATGTCAAAGACTAACTACTCTGGAAAAAATGTGAAATGTATTTTCTTTTACAAAATCAAAACTGTTGACCGTACGTAGCATAATCTACCACTAAATTTTGTGTGGGCACTGGTCGGGATTGTCAACGTTACGAGAATAACGGAAAAAAGCAGAAAACACAGGTAAAGGTAATTTGGAGTTTTATCAGCTCCAGGGACTCTGAGATTTCACGTTAGATTTTTTGTTTTGGGTATCTAGAAGTGCAGTGCAGGCATCCATGTCGTTTTCTACAGGTTGAGCGTCTCTTTCTTTCTACCACTTCAATTGCTTAAGGTTTTGTTTTCCTTTTAATAGGGAAAAAAACTCACAAAATCCACCCATTAAAGCATTAAAAAGATTATATTCAATTCAAACTAAATTTGAATAATATTTAATTTAAGATCAATAAATTAATATTTAAATTTTAATTAAAAACAAACATAGATATCTTTAGAAAGCTCAAATAAAAAAATAAAATTCTAATGAAAAGAAAATTGAAGTTCTCAAATATTTTGATTAAAAAATTTATTAATTTTTTAAATTAAAAAAATGGGGTTTAATTTTATTTATCTTTGACATTAACCAAAAATTTAACTAAGGTAGATAATGAGCGAGGGTCTAAATTTTTGACATATCGAAAGTATTTAAGAATTCTTGAAATCAGGGGGAGACTTCAAATTCATTCTTTTATATAGGCCACGTGTCACAAAGTTAATTACTGTTGCATTTTCTATGTTGCTACCGTCAAACTTAGTACTGTTTATCTGACTTACTTTTGCTTGTCTATCAGCCGCAGCTCTGTTTTACCTCTCTCATTTAATGCTTCATTTATTATATAATTGTGATCGACGGCTGTGATGTGTTTGCCCCTGTGTATTCTTGTCCTCATCGAATCAGTATATGTGACGTCAGACGAGGAAATCGGGAAATCAAGAAGGAACAGTCGTTTGACATGTCGGCGTGATTTGACAATTCACATGTTACTGACTGACTCTTCTATTTACAAGTCGAATTCTTGACGGTTAAAATTAGGGTTTATGAATGAATATGAGGGCCCTTCAGTTTAATTTATGGATTAATCCGATCTGACGGCTACAATAACTCAGACCGGATTTGTCATCCGTTCAAATCTATCGGGCTTTTAAAACACTGGAAGTGGTTGATTGTCATTATTCCATCATCATGTGGAGACCACTCAAATAGAAAACGACCACGTTTCATCCAACCCGGATGTTGATTATCGAAACGGACAGCGTCGGCAGAGGGAGGCATAACGCTCACCTGCTCAATCACGACAAAACACATTACACCGAAACTAATAATTAATAATTACAATAGAAAATTTTATGAGTTATTAATTTCACGATTTTAGGCACACACAAATCTTACAATGCCTTCCATATCCTCCTCTACAAATATTGGCCGAGGCTATTTTAGCCTTTTTACTTAGTAGCCTTCGATTATAATTCAGGCCTGCTCTCTTTTTTCTTTTATAAAGTCCAAGTTATATTATTTACTCAATAATCTGCCTAGCATTTGAACCAATCAGTCCAATTTTATCCTGTCTTGCCATGCCCCCCAACCTGACCCATTTCATTTCCTCGAAAGCTTCAATTAATTGGAGGTAAGTGATCGATTATTGTATGCTTATAATAGAATAAAATGTCAATCAACCATCCACTTATCCCACTTTTATACTAATTATTAAACGATGTGCTGAAATTAATAAATAATAAATCAGAGAGAACAATGTTTGAGCTCAAAGTTAGAACGAGTTCTAACACTTCCTTTTATAAAATAAATTAAATTTTTTCGTTAATTTAAATATTTAAATTGATATTAGTTTATAATAAATTTAAAGTAAAATTATATTTGAGGTAAGTTTGAATCTTAATTTGTTGATTTTAAGTTAATATTTTAAAACATAAATACGGTCTTATTCGAGCTCACATTGAATACAATCTAACATTATCTTCTTACACCCCTTTATAGGTTATATTTGAGCTAAATTAGGCCAGTATTGATTTGGTTTTCATCTTGAAATGAGTGGAATTATAGTTAGAATAGTCTCAATTAGGGTTGAAAACAAGTCGAGTCACGTTTGAATAGGGCCCAACTCATTTTCGACTTATTTTGGACTAGACTTGACTCGGGTTTGGGTTCAGGTTTGTTGAGCTCCCTCCCTCATATGTTTGTGATCGAGTTTGTATTTGTTGTCTTGAACTCATGTTCAGGCTCATCCAAACTAAACTTGTCTTGAACCCAAACAAACTTACTTTGAATCTAATCCTATATTTAGGTAAAGTTAGAAACACTGACTTTTGCTAAGGGTTCAAGTGAGTCGTGTTTGGCTCGCGAGAACCCTTTATTGATTCAAACAAATTCGAATTCAAAACTAGACTTTATTAACGATTCTTAGTTTTCATCATCTATGAGAATCCTTACTCAAACAAATTCGAACTCAAAACTAAACATTATTGATTTAAAATGAATTTGAATCCGCCCATGTTCAATCTCGAATAGATAATTTTATTAATTTTTAAAAGATTAATTTGTATTGCTGTCACCACAAGCACAAAAGGTATTAAAAAGAAAACAAAAAGTTATTTAAAAAAAAAAAAAAAAAAAGGTTAAAGAAGTTAAAGGGATAGTTCCTTGTTGGCAAGAATCGTAAAAGAGAAAATTCCATTGACAGCTAAAACGAATAAGCATCTTCGAATAAAGTATTACTATAACCATAATGAGATTGGATAGTTGTTAGGAAATACAGATGTGCCTTAAGATTGTCACCAAAATCTATTGTAATTTAGTAAGTAGTATTAATTAAGTCACATTATTTTGCACGCATGTTTATATAATAATGTAAAATGACGTGTAAAAACGGAAACAATCTGTTGGAACGCACGTGCATGCACGGGTTAGTTTTGACAAGGCTATTAAAGTCAAATTCTTTTTAAATTTTGAGTTTACAGCATTAATTTAAAATTTAAATACCTTTAAAATAAATTTAAATTAAAATTTGGTTTTATGTAAATCAAATTAAATATAAATTTAATTTAATTTAAATTCAATTATAAGATATCATATCAGCGAGTGTAACCGGTGAAGGAAGTGCCAAAGAAAGTGATTTTTTTTGGAATGAGGATCCAATCTTACTGAAGACAGCTTTTATGAATTATGGCCTCTGATTTCTCAAAGTGAATGAGGTTTTTGTTTTCCTTGGATTCGATTTGGGGGAGTCTGGTACTTCTGTCTTGCACTGCACTTTTTCTTTGCTTTTGATGCCCCCAATGGAGATCATGATCGTATATTTTTCCTTTTTTTCGGCTGATCTTATTACCATTATTAATGCCCTCAATTCAACGTTATAGTCCTTTATTTGGCATTTGTTGCCTTGAGCCATGGGTGGTGGACCATGCGGATGACAAAAAATTTCATCTCAATTACAAATCCAGAGTTTTTTTTTTTTTTTAATCTCTTTCTATCTTTTTTTTCAAGACTAAGATTAATGAAGATCAAAATAGATCATAACTCATAATTTTAAAAGGTTTGTTACGTAGAAATAGAACAAACATCAATATTAATACTGATTATAAAGACAATATCAAGTGTTCTTTTTAAGTACTTTAGTCAAAAATTATGTTGATATAAAAAATTTCGTACCCACATCACACAAAAGTCGAAAGTCTTAAATTAATATAAATTTATTATCAATATCTTTTATGGGAGAATTGTAAGAATAACGATTAAAACAACGTTAATAAATTCAATCATGGGTTTGAATTTGAGGAAAGCAAAATAAGGGTCCAATCTAACTTTGCAATTAGCTTTAAAATAGGTTGGTTCCAAAATCAAGTTTCAATTCCCTAATAATTCATCTTCTGATTCAGGGATTTGATGAAGAGTTGAAAGATAACCAAAAGACAAAAGAGAGGCCATTTCTACCATTAACGTGTCTCTGTAATAATCCAAAACAGAATGTGACAGAGACAGGTTGGCCCAACAATGGGAAAACGAAAAGCTATGAAATTTTTATTAGGGATTTTTACTTTAATTGATTGATTTTGATTTGGGTACCATATCCAGGCAAATCCCATGAATTTAAAGTCAAAACAAGAGAATTCTGTGATGCTACAGTCGGATGTTTTAACTGCAATTGGAGATTTGGTAGTTGAGATAGGGTAAATCAGGTTATAGTGTATTGACTCAATCTCGTCACCCTTCTTGACTTATTAAAGATTTTTTACTTTCATGGTTTTGAGGAAAACTATCCTTGACATGGGCAATTTTTATAAGTAAATTCAAATTGAATTGAATTCAAATTCATTTTAGTGAAATCAAGTATATGTTTGTTAAACTCATTTTAAAGGTGTTCGAGTTTAACTCGTTTAAAAGAAGTCGAACTTGAATTAAGTTTTGAGTTCAGTTTTATACAAAAAGGATATTGTTTTGATGTATATTGATAAAAAAATTAATTGTTTTGGTCAATTTGTATCAAAATTTTCAAACTCATCTATTTTACAAGTCAAATACTCTTAAAGCTTGAATTCAAAAATATTGAATTATTAGACCTAAGTTTGAATAGATTCGATTCGAATTTAGCTCTAGCAATCTTCTCACCCATCGAGAAAATTTCCTTTTTCTTCTCCTTCTTCATAAAAAAAATAAAATTTACAAGGTGCTAAAGAGATATTTTAATAATTCATGACTTTTTATGGGTAATAATGCATTAAAGGGTTATTTGGTTTCACTCAATATAGATTATTTTGATAATTTATCTTTTATTACTTAAATTACTTTGTTTAGTTTGTCAGTAATAAAAAATTATAGTAATATTTTATTATCAATAATATTATGACAGATAATATAAGTGATAATTTGATTACCATTTTCATCTTAAGTTTTAAAATATTATCAAGATAATCTTGATTTTATTATAATTGTATTTTTTAGGATAAAATTAACCTCATTTTCAATTAATCTAACAAGTAATATAAAAAAAATATTTTAAAATAAGTATACCTAAGGGTATTTAAGTAAATTAATTTATTCATATTATTTTATTATTTTAATCAAACATAATAATTATTTATACCTACTCATTTTTATCAAATTTTATCAAATATAATAATTATTTATATCTAATAAATAGATAAATATTTTCATATTTGTCTTTATCACATAGATTTTAGTTATTTTCATCTACTTTTTCATCAGAAATCCTTATCTTGTTCGAGGAAGGGCGGGCTAGGTAGTCGGATTGGGGAGCCAAATTTTCCTCCCTATCTTGGACGGATCCTTTTGGAGCATGTTTGTGCATTATTGACGCCCACATGAAACATCCGGTCATGAGTTTAACCAGCCAGGCTTTAAGCACGGTGAAGACGGCAGAAATTTAATTTTGTCTGTCCAAACCTGATTCCCCACCATTGTTACCGTACGTACTGCTATTCCTATTGGCTAACTCACAGAGCTCCTGCAACCTTCTTGTGCCCCCACCAACCGGCAGTGTTATCAATGCTGTCTTTCAAAACTCTTCACCAATAATAAGATCATTATTCCTACTTCTGTGTAAATGCAAACCGAAAAGGTTGGTGAATTTTAGTGAAGAGCATACAAACTGGAACCTGGATTGTAATTCATCAACATCACCGCAATTAGTAAAGAAAAAGTTATATTGCTTGAACTATATCTTCTAATTAATGTGATATTGCACTTCAATTAGGGTTGAATTTGATCTAAACTATTCGAGTTTAAATTGAACAAATCAAGTTCATAGTAGTTTTGATCGAATTTAAAATTAAATTATTTTTAAATCTGTGTTTATTGTCTTTTTTGATAATCTTGAATTGGTTTTTTAGATAAGCCTATCTAATGGTGGGCCTAGGATCAACTGATAGTGAGACATGCACGTTGGAATTCTGCATTGCTAAGTTGGGTCTGTGTAAACCCATACAGCACACTTTTGAGAACCCAATAGCAAGCAGAAGTGCCTTGGGCTATGTTGGGCTTGGTCAGAAGTAAGCCATTACCAAACCGTCCAACTTTCTTTTTTGTTTTTAACAGATGATAATGGATTTGCCCAAATCTCATTCCATTTCGATCACACCCTAATACTGGAAACTTGATTTGGGACCGTCCACCACCACCAATCTAATCTAGTTTCTGCAACAAATTAGACTTTGCCTGAAAATACGTTCTTCCAGTTTAAGTCGCCATAATTCTCCACTACTCCTGCTTTCTACTACTTTCGGAACCTCCTCTCAAATCTCAGCCATCGCTTTCTGGACAGGGACTCTGAAAAAATTAAATTATGGCATCCACTTTCAAGCTCATATTCAAGCACTATGAGCTTGAAAGTCAGAGTTATTACATTGTTTTCTTTCTTTTTGTTCAGTATAATGTGTCATGTCCTTTTCAACAGATTGTGTACCATGTTTTCTTTTTCGAATAGGTAAAGCTCAAATCGAACACGAGTTAGGGTTCTAGGTTCCTCTGTTTGGAGAAGTTTGACTTGATACAATTCATGAATTAACCATTCAATTGACTTGAGTTTGAATTGAATCCATCTAAATAATCGATAAAATAATATTATTTTAACAATAAAAAATAACTTCATTCTGATTATTATTAAAGCTAGTTATAAATTCGAACCATATACATAAGACAAACTTCAAACTTTAAACTTTAAGCCTAGGCTAAGCCCAAACTCGAACTTTCCTAAATCCCAGCTCACCAGCTTGAGCCCTCCCATTATACATCCCTCTGATTATACATTCAAGCCAACCTGCGTTCGGATTCAGCTTGAATTCAGGCCAAGCAAGGGTGTCAATTCAAAGTGGAAGACAAACTTGAGTTGAAACCAGGAGGAAAACAGAGCAAAATGGCAGACTCTCTGCTTTCACGTGGCTTGTTGCCATTATAACATCCCACAAGGGCTCATCATTCTATTTCTATAAAAATATTCAATAATGGAGAATCATACCAGAGTTTCTCTGCAATATTTCATTTTAAAAATTATAAAGAAAAAACAATCAATAAATCACATAAATTTACAAATTTGAGCTCTTTTTTCTTCTTCGCCTTCCTCTTCAAGTCTTGTTTACTCCTATTCAGAACCCGGGACGACTCGGTGGATAATTCACCCACCTCATTCTGCCATCTCCACGAATTCTCCGGAGCATTTTATATTATGACTCTGCTCAAATCTTAGCTCGCCACCCAATTTAACATACATTTATGCCAGAATAAAGCCATAAGAATTAGTATTAACCACAAGAATTACTAAACTCAACTCAACCGAGTCAATCACATACATGAACTCGGCCTCTGGACTTGAACTTTTAAGCTTGAAGATTCCGTTTCCAATCTTCCGTTGAAACCAACGAGCGAGATAACTCGGACTGAGTCAGACCCGGGTCAGAATCAAACCATTTTAACTTTATTATTATATTTTACCTTATTTCTCCATGGAGAAGAGGTTGAGATTCAATCAAAAAATCAAGTCTTTTCTTGATGCCCACGTGGCAGTTTCTCTGAAAATCCTCTAGATTCACGAACCGAGAAGAGCGTCCGGATTCCGACGACCGTGAAACGAATCGAAGCACTTCTTCAAACACGGACTCGTCACATGGGAAAGCCAAAGGACCCTGGTTAGTGAATCCGTATTCTTCTTCAGCTTGGACAAGCAGCTTCCAGAAGACGGGATGGTTGAGGTACGTCGCACGCACCACGAATCTCCTGTAACTGCTGCCAACGTACACCGCCACGTGTCCGGCGGGGACGTCTGGTGGGGGTATGTGATTAGCCGACATGCGGGCCTTGTTACGCCACCTCCGTAGAAATTGCCTTAGCCTGACAATGTGACGGATTTTGCTGCATTTTCCAATTCCGGCAGACATTTTCCTAGACGAGAGAGCAAGGGAAAGTACAGTCTTGTTTGGCTTCCGTTTCAGTTACTCTTGACAACAGTGATAATAAGAGAGAATATTGGGGGATTGGGACAATGCGAACGTCAAGGTTTATAAAGATTCACGCTGGCGAATTTGCCCTCCATACTGAAATTAATTACATTAAAAAAATTTCCACCGTTGCATTTCCACATTTAAATATTTGAGTGGCATGCAAATTAATAAGTCGTGTCAAGTGCAAATAAAGATCGGCTCTAGTTAGCAAATATTAATATTGAAAAATGTAAATAATAATATTAAATAATAATAATAATAATAAGAAAAGAAAAAATTATTGAAAATATTTTGCAAAAAAATATATCAAATGAAAAAATTCATAATTTGATTTATTATTAACATGAAGATCATTTTAGAATGTACACAAATAAAAAACTTTAACATAAAACAAGTTAGTTTCACCAAATATAATCTTAATTTAATTTGTTAGCAATAATTTTTATAAGGGTATTAAAGTAAATAATATATTAGTATAATTTTATTACTAAACACAATATAATAAATATTAATACATGTTAGTCTAATAAATATAATAATCATTTATTATTTAGTAATCTTTAAGGTAATTAAATTAAACTCGACTTAATATCAATACCAACAATGGAGCTTACCTTGCTTTTTGCTTCTCAAATGATATTTTTTTATATAGTGTATCGTATACTAGCATGTACGAGCCGAACACAAATTAAAGTTTTGAATTTAAATTGAGTTCGAACTAATATTTGTTAATCTTAATTTGATTCGATTATAATTTATTAACAGTTGTAATCCACCGCCAAATGCAAATGCAAATTCGTTCTAAAGTAGTTCAAATTTACCAAAAATTAAAAAGGTAATTCTTCCCAAAAGGAATCCCGTTCCATATTTCTCCTCTCCATATCTAACAGTGCACCATGTGCAAGGATGCCCCATTCTTTCCTCTTCTTTGTGTGGCTGAAAACAAACTGCCAAAATCTTTCCTCCTAATCACTCTATGACCCCCTTCCACCTTATTTTTCTAATCATTCCTCTATGATCATAACACGTGGCACTTCATTGATCATCGAATGATCCAATCGCATACATGGGTCCACATGTATGTAATGTCAGTGAGGGTACATGCCCCCAAAATGTCACAGAACCAATTTTAGTACCCCACTTGTTAAGATTCAAGGATCATTGTTCAATTCAATGTTTGAAATAATTCGATTTTTAGCAGAAAATAATGGAATATAATCTTTCTATAATAACAAATAGACTGTATCATGCACTAAAAATTGTCCAATTTTGTTTTCTTTTGTTTTCAAAATTGTTTTTATTTTCTTTGCTTTTGTTAAGACAAAAAATGTTGGGAGATTTGGAGAATATTTGCTGATATTAGGGAAGGCTAAAATTGTAATTATATAGTTCTTGTGTATCCATTTAGATTATAAAAAAGTGGAAAACTACTTGTTTAAATAATAGATACAAATTCGAGTATAAACAATAATGTATAATCACGTAATAAATTGTTATTTTATTTTAATCAATGAGATTTTTTGTTATCAACTGGTATATATAATTAATAATTCTACGGAAGATAGTGTACCATTATAGTGTTGAGAATTAGATAGTTAAATTTGATATCTAATACAGTGATATAAAATAAGAGTTAGACATAATATCTACTTAAGCGATGTAATATTAAATTTCTATATTTTCGTCCGGATTTATCTCCTTTTGAATTTTACTTCAAATAATAATTTTATAATTCAATATGCTAAGATTAGTAGATTACAATCCTAGGTTATAAGATAAGAATTTTTTTTTTATAACAAAAAATTTTATTCGAATTGAATCTTCACCTTAAATCAAAATTAACTATATTAAATAAAATAAATTTTAAATTTAATAATTAATATTATAATTATTAGATAAAATAAATTAAAATTTTAATATTGATATAATATTAAAAAAAAATTAAATTTCCTTTTTTAAGTACTCAAACCATCTTTTAGGTTTGAAGATAAGATGTTCTCATAGTTATAAATATTATTATTATAAACAAATGTCGTGGCAGCAATGGCTGACTGGGCTTCAATTCTGCACATTTATGCCACGTGATTGCGTAAAGCTGCCACGGGGTTGTCTTCTATTCTTGGAAGCATGAAGAAAGAGTCCCCCACCGCCAAATAGGCCAATAAAATTTTCTTATTATTTTATTAAAATGGATAATACAATTGAGGACCTGGGAAGTTCTTGAGAGAAAAGTAAAGTCTAGGTTCGCAACTGCTTAGTTGTATTGAACTATGTCACGGGCCTCACTCGCGCTCACGGACCCACCCTCTCCTTCTCCAATGGGGTGACTTTTCTTTTTGTAATTCTCAGACTCATGAATTGCTTGCATTCTGTGTAATACGCTCTGGCCTATAAAAGATGTGTAAATTAGTAATGGAAGGTGGACAGAATGATCTGTCGGCAGTGTTGTGGGAAGGAATCTGTTTTATCGTTTTTCATCATCCACGAAGCTTTTGGATTGGTAAATAAATTTGGATTAAGGCCGACAAGGCATGCTAATGAGAAATAATTGTATAGTATAATCACTTCACTGGCACATGCACGGCCTGTTTAGAGACAAAATAACAAGCATTTGTTGAGCACGAACAGACGCTTGTAATTTGGATTTATATTTCACCAACTTTCGGCGTATGAAAGTTAGCTTGGCTGGCTTAGGTGATTTGTCTTCATTATTCCTGGCGTGGTTAAGCTATCAAACACTTTAAAATGCAAGCAAACGTGTGGGTGTCTTTCAGCTTTGGCTTCTTTCATAAGCCGGCTTGACTCAGTTTGGTTTAATTCAAATTTGTTTAATTTAACTTTGAACCGAGTTTAGTTAAAAGAGTTGGTTCGTTTTTTAAACTTAGTTAAATTAGAGTTAGAGATGTTCAATTTAGTTTTGTTTAATTCATAACGTAAACTTATGATTTAGATTCATGGTTCGAGTTTATAACTCATTTACAAAATGACGTTATTTTTGTTTTTGTACATGATTGGGTACAATAACATCATCTTGCATGTTAATGAGTTGCAAACTTGAATCACAAATTCAAGTCCAACTCTAGCTACAAATCCAAACTACAAATTTAAACTATGAATTTAAGTAAAACTTGAGCTAAATTGAGTTGAACCAGTTTTTATCTGAATCAAACTTAAATCAAGAGATGATCAGACTTGGTTTAGTTTATATCCACCTGTATCAGTTAGGCATGGATCCAATCCGTTAATCTTGAGTTAAAATTTTAGTTTAATAGCTTGACTCACTTATCTATCTAGTGATATTATTCTTTTGATCGGTCATATTTTTCACCTCTTTAATGACATCGACAATCCTTTAATAATACTATATACTAGTTCAAATGAGTTTGAATTCGAGATGAGTATTATAGAGTCAATCCAAACTTGATTCAACCCCATACTCAGCGTGGTTTGAATCTAAGCCACCCCTGCCTTGAATGCACACTAAACAAATAATTACACTTAGTATGAGAAGATACATATGCCGGGTTTCTTAGATCTTTGACAGCTTCTTCATCAACACGAACTCAAAACATGACAGCCCAAGATTATATTTTTACGATTCCATTGTTCAGAACATTGTATTTGATCATCATCATCCTCATCCATTAATCTTGTACAATTAGATGCAATTTTAAAAACACTGTATCGACAACTTTATTAGGATTTTAACGTACTTGACGATTGAAAATATGCACTAAATTTTGTGTAGTTAAATAAAACCAATCGACTCAATATAAAAAAGAAGAAGCTGGTTCCAAATCTGCCGACCTCTTTGGTTGGTTCCTGATCCCGTTCGTGGGATGGAAGAGGTAGAAGACAAGGTTACTTTTTGGAGGTTGGTGCGGTGCTGCATAATAAGATAAATTCCACTTGCTACAAAATAATCTTTTCTCCAAGTTGCATGCATGCCATTTATTATGAAGTTGAACTATCTATAACATTGAATGCCAAATTTAAGCATACAGTGTGCTAAGCTCACCGGCGGAGTCTTCTTTCTATGCATAATTGTCTATAAGTTAAGCTTATTTAGAATTATTAAGAGAATAAATTAAGGTTGAATTCGAGCTTATCTGAATAATTGTTAATTTAAATTTATTTAAATTCAAAATAATTAATTTGAATAAAGTTAGACTGAAACGGTAAATAGTAAGATGAGATGAGGAGTAGAGTCACCAAAGAAAAAAGAAGAATCAAATAAAAATAACTTGTTCTCTCATTAATCCATGTCATGACAGAGGTGCAAGTGCCTACGGTGAGAAATATTGTGATTGAGGAAGATGGAGAACCGTACACGGCCAGACCTCATTATTTGTACAGCTTGTAATCCACTATCCATGCAACCTAAAGGAGAAGACAGCCCAGATAGAAAGTGCACTATCTACTCATTTCAGTACAACCGTATTAACTAGAGAACGCATCAGAACGGACTAATCATATTATTTTTAATCCAGAGCTTCTGCTTTTGTTATGTCAGCGCACTCTCCAAAGCAAAA
Source organism: Mangifera indica (assembly GCF_011075055.1). Classification (NCBI taxonomy): domain Eukaryota; kingdom Viridiplantae; phylum Streptophyta; class Magnoliopsida; order Sapindales; family Anacardiaceae; genus Mangifera; species Mangifera indica. The sequence continues at coordinate 12,058,091 of NC_058155.1, forward strand.
ATCTATCCTCTCTTTTTGTTCCAGCTTTTCTGACCACATTTTGGACGGTGGATTTATCCCTTAATGTCACAGTCCCATTCCATTAGTTGTATAATTATATGGACTGGCCAATCCCGTGAAAGGGAAGAGACCTATTCTTTATATAAAATCCTTATCTGAAATAATCTCAAAGTCTCTTTTTGCAGATGACTAGGATGTTAAAAAAGGCACAGTATTGCTAGCTGTAACAATAATATATTAAGTGCTGCCCCGAAGTACTATTTAAGGGGCAAAGAAGTTGGGCGCCACGATGAGAGTACGGGTTCGAATTCTTTTGATAATATATAAATTTCAAAACTCTTTAGTTACACAATTTAGTAGTTATACCTTATAATCTTGAAGTAAATTCGAATATAGTTAAACTTAAAAATAAACTAACTCAAATTTAATTAAAATTTGAAACAGTTAGCTTCAATTTGAATTTGAATTCAAATTGACTTGAATAATAAATAATAATATTTGAGAAGACAAACAAGTCATCAAAGAAAAAAATTGTAAAAAAAATAAAAACTTCGATAAAAAATTATTGATAAACCTTTGAACTTAAATCAAACTGTCAAACTAAAGTTTCATCTCAAACTCAAATTGTTTGAGTCAAACATAAATTCGAAACTAAGCCAGTTTGGTTTGAATCCCCCTTACCATAGAAATCATTGGGGCATGATCCATCCCTTGATAGGCCTTGACGAAAGATTTAATATATACAAATTTATCTTGCATTATACCCTTGGTGCAATCTTACCAGAAAATAGTAACAATATATCCTCAGAAGCAACTCTGCTTTCTTCTATCAGTCGGTTACAAGATGTATGGACTTATTATTACCGGGGGGGAGAGGGAATATGAATCGTATCACTAGGGAAAGAAGCTATGAAGTATTCATTTAAAAGTAATTTGTAATTTATATATCGATGTCAGTAGTAGGTCAAATGTACAAAGCAAATGAAGCGCCAACTTTTTAATGAGTTTTCAGTTCGGCTATATCAAAAATTTTAAAATAGCTCTAAATGGCTGTCCTGAGATCTGAAAGGAAACCAAACAATTTTGTTTGGCAAGAACAAAATTTCACCTGTCGATCGATTGCGTCAAGTGGGAATCAGCCTGCTATATCCAAGCATGCAACTTCTACTCAACCTATGTATGCCCTGAGTTGTAATAGCAAGTGAAAGCAAAACACACAAAGGAATACTAGAACAGACACAATCGATAGCGAATGGTATCGAAAGAACAAATCTGGGGACTCATTTTGATGTTTTTCAAATAAAAAAGAGCTCATAGGGCGTAATTAGTCTTGCAAATAGGAAAATAGACAAGCCAATTCATATGTTTAGACTTAAATTATCTTGAACAAAAGAAACCTATTTCACACAATCAAAGCAGCGTGTTCAGACTTTTACTTTGACTTTACATAATGTGATTAAGCCCAAGTTTTGAGTTAAGCTCCAGCAACTCTGAGCCCATTATCTTTTGCTAAGCCTTATTCTCCTTCTTTGTTTGCAGGGTTCTCAGAAATGAATGTGATAATAGAATAAGGATTTCACATGTGAAGTCATCAGTCCTATGAATAGACCAATTGAAATCTACATGTGTTACTACATCCACAAAAAGAGGAGAATCGCCCAATCGAAATCCAGAGATCATCATATTGAACCCACCAGGTGGTAGTAAACATGGCTAATTGGCTATGAAGTCTGAGTTTATACTAGTACAAAGCTTTCAGACCTGAAACCAGCAAACATTGGGATTAAAGGGAAAATCACAAGACAATTCAACACTAACCAAAAAAAATTAGAATCTTTAATAATAATCGGACTAGTTAATCTAAATAATTGTAAAGATACCTAGACAAGAAAATGCCTTACACAAATGAGAAATCCACAGCAAATTCTAATGATCTTCGGCTTATCTATGCTTCTTTGACTTCTTCATCCAATGGTCGTTGCTCAATGAAGATGCTCTATCGCCAATGATCCCATTGTCCAGCATTTCTGTTATCTCCAAACCCTCCCTCCTCTTCCTAGTACTCCTACATAATCATATAGCAATTATAGTCATAAGCAGGTGTACTAGGATCAAGGTTTTGCAGGTTTTAAAACTTCAAGGTGCTAGGAGTCCAAGATAAGTTTAAACCTATCAACTGAAACATCTTCTGATTTCCTATCCAACCAACGGATGCTAACTGTTTGAGCTGGACTTAAGGATCCAAAGATGTGAAGGATTTCCTCATCAAAACTGCAAATATGAAGGGGTAAGAGATCAAGCAATATAAAATCTAAGTTTAAGCCTCATACATGAAGCATACCATCAAAACAGAGTTTAAATTGATCTTTAGATATTAAGCATACTGTCACTCAATCGCAAATAAAAGAGTACTTCCTATAGGAAGCTATTAGGGCAAGTAAAATACAAATCTAGAAACGCAATGTGTCACCTCTTGACCAGAAATCGTATCATGGTTCCAACCGTTATCACATGCTGCTTATGGGATCTGCTAGCAAAAACTTCTTCACCATGTTTCTAAGTTTGAAATAAGGAAGTTTTGTGAGTAATCTTTATTGACTTTCCACAGAAACAGTTGTAAAATCAATCCAGAGAAATAAGGGAGAGAATGCCAAGAACACCAAAACAAAATAATATGTAGTACATACAATTTTATAGTAGAACTCATCTCATATGTCATCATCTACTATAGTAGCAGACGAAAACCCAAGAACAATAACATGAATGGACTCTTGTGTAAGCCTCACTACTTTTCCTTCTGAAATAGGAACATTATTAGAAACCAAATGAATGTGCAAGATGACTGATGTGCAACGATGATTAAGATTATGTACTGCTATGCATCCTTGGAAAATCATATTTTTTTAAACCATATGAAATTCATAATATTTTCCTAATTTGATAGTAGCTTAAATAATGAAAACAATTGTATGTTCATAACAATATAAGATAATGAGTAGTAAAGAATGTGAAAGATCCTGAAAAACCCACCTAATAGCATATTTGGTTTTGGAGAAAAAAGTAAGAGCTTTGATTTTAGCCTCACACCAAAATACGGATGAATCCCAGAAAGGATTTTTGCACTTTCATCCAGAATGTTGACATCGTAAGCCAGCACAACACCATCAAATATTTCACTAAATCTGCAATATAAGCCAAACTAAGAAAATTATAACAAGACCGATGGGCATAAACGCCAGGCTAGACTAATGAGTAAAAATTTGATATATAAACAAGTATCAGACTTCGAAAATGGCCTCATAAGCTCGTTAACAGATCTTGAAATCCCAATGGCTTCAACAGAAATTAATCCAAATCAATGTTGAAATATACCAAACAGCGAAATACCCATGTAAACTAATTCCTACAAGTTCATGTGTCATAAGAGAAGCGAAATTAAGAACAAGATTCAAAAAATAAAAAAAGATACATTAGCTGTAATTAAACAAAACATTTTAGAAAAAAATAAAAAGCAGTTAGGGGTGTAAAAACGAACTTGAAAAGCAGAGAACTAAATTAGCATCTCATACTTTCAATCTCTCCATTTACAGCTCTAGTTTAAACCCAATCACCACAATTTTCAGAGACGAAATATTTCTGCTCTATGTACTCTAGCTTCTGCTACTCTAAAACCCTTCCAGTTCGTCCCGACGAGACCCGGGTTTCCCTTTTAGGGTTTTAGTCAGGTGAAGCTTGTGCTCTGGTGTGGGTCTTGGCTTGAATAAAGAGTGTAAATATCTAATAGACCCGTCCATTTGGGCTTTGAATTTGGGACTGTTGTCAATTAGGCCTGTTGTTGCCATGTTCAGGACAATGGCCCAAAAGGACAGTGAAAGAATGTTCCAAGGCAGTGGTCTTGACAGAACTCTGGGTGGTTCTAATACGAGATGACTCAACCATTTATTAATTTAATAATATTATTTATCTTATTGATTATATTATTTATTTTTCTGAATAAATTTGAATTTAAATTAAATATTATAGATTTAATGTAAGTTCTAATTGATCTTAAACTCAGTTTGAATCAAATTCACTCTATGCTAAGCCCAAACTTAACCTACTCTAGAGAATGACGGACATTCAAGGCTTTTTTTATATTAGCTGAAGAATAATTATTTTTGCTGGATTTTGATCAAACTTTCACCAAAAAAGAATTATAAAGATAGGATATGTCATACTTAACATTAAAACTATAGTTGAATTCAATCGATGCCAAGTCCAAACAAGATTCACTTAAAATTAGTTTTAATTTAATAAAGTCTATTCGGAATAGATAAAACGCGATTCAAATTAAACTCAGAAAATAAATTTATGTTATATCTGATTTAAGACATTTTAAACTTAATATTTTAATCAATTTGAATTTTACTTGTTCAAATATCTCATACCGAATCAAACATTAATTAAAGCTATAACAAATTGTGATTACTTGTTAAAGTTGTAAGGCATTTTGACTAAAGGGCAGCATCATTGATGCAAAACCAGAGACAGAATTGACGATGAAAATAGTGGAATGGAAAACGAATGGGTAGAGACAAGAGAGAGACAAAAGGAAAGGCACTTTTTCGCATCTATTATAGAACAGCCAATAAAGCAGCCTTGAATCTCGGCCCACAAGCCATAAAAGAGAAAAGAAGAGCTGGAGACGGAATGGAGTAGTGAGTGGTCAGAAGTCAGAAGATTCAGAAGCAAATGTCTGCTTACATCCCTACACCTTACAACACTGCTTCGATGTCCCCCCACCCATACCACGCTAGCTCTTCTTTCACTTCCACCAATCATCTCTGGACTGGACGCCCTTTCCCACCTCCGCCTTGTTGACATTTTTTATGCTTTTGGCTTACGTTATGCTCTCTTTCTCTGTCAAATTTATGAGTATACTCACCAGTCACCACCTGACCTATCTGTCTGTAGAGATGCCATCACTACTCTCTGAGTGTTTGCATTGCTTTTCACTTTTCATCATCGTTTACCAACTTGACCGAAACGGGACCCTTTCCAGGACTTGACGTAACTATAATAATAACAACACTCTATCATCGGTCCACAAGAGCGGCCATGATTGGGCATGGAATTTTGTCTCTTATACATCAATATTCTTCTGTCCATCTCGCATTTTCTTTATTTAACAAGGCCTGATATGCCATGGAATCATTTCTCCCACCCCTTTATTTTTTCCTAGTGCAAAATCATGGCGCGTTGCCTAGTTTCAATTATTAGGGGAAGAAAAATGGGTGTATTCGAGTCTTATTATCGGATGGAGTTTGAATGCAGTTATATCATATATCTTATCCGCAAGGCATGCGGGAGACATTGAATAAATATAGTTACATTATATTGTCTGATTAAAAAAGCATAAAAACTTTTAAGTTACAATATAGGTGTTAAATATAAAAATAAAATTAGAATGACAAAATGAGTAATATCTTAGGAGTGGATCAAATTATTTAATTGAAATATTTTAAATCATATTTAAACTAATTTTACGTGTGCTTTTGAATGATATTGAGACAAAGTGCTAAATCTCGTTAGTGGATTGTTAAGATGTATGTTAATTTGTAAATTGTACAAACAAAACTATGATGGGTAGATAGTATCTTGATAGTAATTAATATATTAAACTAGTTAGAATGTTATATCGACTTGTTTGAAATTGTAAAAGAAAAAAATCATTCAAATCCAAAACGAATAATGAAGAAAAAAAATCAACAAAACATACTTTGATACAATAATATTAAAAAGATAAGATTTGAATCGAATTGAATTTAAATTGAAATTTCTTCCCTTAGATCGAATGCATATATAACTTGTTATAATATAAATCTTTCAAAGGGATGAATCAGGGCCCCGATGAAGCCAGCATTTTGTTATTGCAACTCAATGGTCCCTTCACATCATGTCGTGGAACAGTGGATCCCAGACTCGATCTCGGAGGCCCCTCTTCATCAATTTTAACTCACTTCCCATCAACAAGACTAATCTTGAGTTTGCTGTGTGATATCGCTTGGTCAAAGGAAGCAAAGTTGGACCACTAGAGGTCTCAAAGTTGACGAGGCCGGCTCGTCTGCAGCCCTAGGTCAAGCAGTAAGGTTTATACGGTGGAATGAACTGGAACCCAATGTGTGCTTTGAAGAAGACTGATGGGTTTTGGGTTAAACGCATCGTTTTAGAGTTAAAAATTAAGCTGAGGAGGATACGGCGAGTTTATGTTCCAAAGCCATTGAATTATGTGCACCAGAGTGGACTGGAGGCCCCTCCAACTCTAAGCTCGCGTGCCGCTCGATCTCCAAACCAAATCAAATCCCAACCTTCCCATCACGAATGACCCACATCCATGTAAATGCATGCGCTGTTTACGTTTCCTATACAAAATAACGTGTCTGGGGATTGGCGATTAAAAAAAGTTGACAAGATTGCTTTTCCTTCGTGAAGATTTGAGAACTTTAGTTTTAAATTTTGCCGAATCACTGTTTCTCACCAACCTTGATATGGGAAATAACATCATATAATACATTATGTCATGTCCAGCAATCCGATACATTAGAAAATGATTGATATATTAAGATGAATAAAAAATTAGTAATGAAATTAAAAAAAAAAAAAGTCAAATATTGTAATCTTTTATCTTCATCCCACTCTTATCTTGATAGAAGGAATTTTTGTATTATTTCTGTTCCATCTTTATACGAAGATATTAGAAAAACTCATCCACTTCTTAGAGAAAAAATTCCCATCTACTTCTTGTCATCATCTTTGCTAGAAATTTTTTTTCTCCCTCTTATCCTATTATTACATATAAATAATAAAATATTTATTAAAAGCATAAACATATTATAATTCTTACATATGATAAGAATTACACAGGAGACGAATGAACTAGAAAAGAGACGGATAAGGGAGAAGACGGATTGAAGTCGTCCTTATTCCTGTTCTTAGGGGAATCCTCTTACCACCTTTCGGGCCTGCCGAATATTAGACATTCCTAATTTTAAGAAGATTTGGTTAAGTCTAAGATTTGAATTTCGTACTTGGTAGAACAAGGGCTGATGTTTTTGCCCATTTTACACTGTAGGAAATCTCTATATACGAATGGGGATACGTACGTGAGGCTTGTTGCCTTGCGTATTCAACCATGCAAATACATCGTTTCATATTATCATCATGTCATGTTCACTGCATGACTGAGTCTGACTGATTTATCTCATTCGGAAAACCTCAAGCTCTCTCTCCCTCTTTCTCTTTTGCCCTTTATTAGCAGATTCTCCCAGGAGTGCTCCACCCACCAAATAATCTTTGTCATTTTGATACAAATATGAAATATCTTCCATTTTCAACCCAACAAAATATGCCTGCTTTATCTGCAAAATCCCCTGTTAACTATTATGCCTAAAGAAGGCTCTTGGCATGAATGATGAAGGGATGATCATAATAATCAATGAATCAACATTATTACAACTATCTGTACCGTAATGAGAATCGGCGCCCGCCAGCCACGACCCATTACTCGGCCTAGTGACACGTTTCACAGGTTAACCTGCGCCTCTGGCTCTGCCACTATTAATTTGGCGTGAACTGCATGCGTAATGAACGGTCAAATATCAAGCGCAAAAGCATAGAGACAACCCTTTTTCCTTTCTTTTAAGTTTGCTTCAATTACTGTTCAATTATATGTCGCTTTAGCTAAAGAATTTAAAATGAGGTGTAAATATAATGGCCAAACGACTATTTCCCACCCAAGGTATGCTGTAATGACAAGTTTCCCCCCTTTAACTATGGAAATACCAAACACCCACCCATGGCCAGTTAAATTTAACAGAACCCTAACGCCTGAAAATTTTATCTCCTTTTGCCCCCCTAAAGTTTGAAAACAAAAATTTCCCCCCAGCCTAAGTTTAAGAAAATGGCAGTTTCACCCTAGGGTTTGGTTTTGAAATCTCCGGCGACCTCTCCGGCTCCGTTGCCGACGGCTTCTCCCTCCCGAAGAATCCTCTCCTTCCGGTGATCGGTTTCCTCCCATTTGGAGGCCCGATCGTCGCCGGAAAAGCGGTGGGAGACGAAGAACTTCGTCGGGGAAGACGAAGTTCTTCGTCTTCCCAGACGAAGACGACGGCTTCGTCTTCGTCTGGGAAGACGAAGAACTTCGTCTTCCCCGACGAAGTTCTTCGTCTCCCACCGCTTTTCCGGCGACGATCGGGCCTCCAAATGGGAGGAAACCGATCACCGGAAGGAGAGGATTCTTCGGGAGGGAGAAGCCGTCGGCAACGGAGCCGGAGAGGTCGCCGGAGATTTCAAAACCAAACCCTAGGGTGAAACTGCCATTTTCTTAAACTTAGGCTGGGGGGAAATTTTTGTTTTCAAACTTTAGGGGGGCAAAAGGAGATAAAATTTTCAGGCGTTAGGGTTCTGTTAAATTTAACTGGCCATGGGTGGGTGTTTGGTATTTCCATAGTTAAAGGGGGGAAACTTGTCATTACAGCATACCTTGGGTGGGAAATAGTCGTTTGGCCAAATATAATGCATGATATCATGATATGATTTTGCGAAGATTTTCAAAATAGAGCAGGAAAAGAAATGGAGGTAAGGTAAGCAAAAGCTGAAAGTGAGGTGATACTCCTAACCCACATGCTACAATGCGCCATCTACCGAGACAATATAGACTGGCCTCCTTCCTTTTTGAAAGATAAAAACTTTCTTTTCTCTTTTGGATACGGTGTGTAACAGTTCAAGTACTGTTGAGTTTTCGTGTTTGCTTGGTGTTGCTCTGCTTTTTGTATTTCTTTATAATTCATAATATCATTTGATCTTTAAATATTTATACACAGTTTGAAGCTGCAAGGGAATCGCCTTTTACTGAAGGTGTGTGAGCAGGATAAGAGCATGCATACTCTTTCCGGTTTGAACCAAGTATATAGCTACTTTATGTAGACAGAGAAAGAGAGAGAAGGAGGGGGTGATGTTGAGGCTTTTGGCTTAAAGAAGGAATCAGTTCAGTTGTGTTATTATGACGATGAGTGGGTTTCATTGAAAGGTCGGTTTCTTTGAAGGAGATAAAAACAAGAAGAAAGGGAGACGGTTCATACTTTGGTTGGCGTGCTTCGATGCAAACTGATGGGTTTTTTTTTTTTTTTGGTTGCGTTATAGCCCCACCCACTTTGTAGAATTTTTTTTTTTTTCAGTAGCTACCAACCTTTTCTGCAGGCTTTGTTCCTTGACTTTGGACTTTTGCTTACTTTTATTGGTTGATTGTCAACAACCTTAGATTCCATGACATGGGTCGATCCTAGTTTTGGAAGATTGGAATAAAAGAAAAAGACAAATGAAATATGGGTAAAAGGCTTTAGCTTTTGAATTTTGCGTTTTGTTATGAAGATGATGGGCTCTGTTGAAGAGAAGATCAAAGCTGGAGGCTTGGTTGGTCGAGCACAAACTACTTTGCTCGAGGAAATGAAGTTGTTGAAAGAAATGCAGGATCAGTCTGGTTTGTTTTGCATTTTCAACACATGCTTTTTAAGAAGCATTTCAAGATTGTTGGTTTGGCTTGCTTCACAAATTTAATTTTTGCTTTGCGTTAAAATTTTGCCCTTTTTTCTGTGAATTGAAATGTATAAAAGGTTTCAATAGTCATCTTTTGAGCATACCTAAGTTAAACAAAATGGTTTTGATGGCCAATTATTTATAATTTTTAACTGTCTTGATGCACTTAATGTAGTTTTGAAGAAGCATTGCCGGAGTCTTATCGTATAAAAAACTTGTCTTGGTTGATTTCAGGGGCAAGGAAAGCTATGAATTCGGAGCTATGGCATGCCTGCGCAGGTCCCATTGTTTCTTTGCCTCATCCGGGTAGTCATGTGTATTACTTCCCTCAGGGACATAGTGAACAGGTCTGCATGTATTTCTAATTCTTGTTCTTTTGCTTCTCTATACAGAAATATATACTATTTGGCTACCAGAAAATATATAAATAGTTAAAAAAACCTTTGTTTTATGATATAAAAGTATGAGGAAGCAACCTGTGGGTATTCAATCGGTTTTTTGGTCAATGAAATTCTTCTTCTTCTTTTTGTGAGATTCTGAGGTAAGGTTTAAGCATTTTTGAAAGATTATATGTTACATACCAGCTGGATAGCCCTATTATATTTTGCTTCCTTGTCATGGCTTTAACGGAGACTTGGTTGTTTCCCTTGAGCAAATATACAGGCCTTTTGGCTGGTTCATAAGAAGCCAAGGGACCAACTTTTTTTTTTCAAATCTTGAAATGTGAGGAGACTTGAACCCATTTTCTCTTATATATGAAACTTTCTTTTTTGTCACTCAAGCTATCCCTTGGGGACATGACACTAACGTTGCTCGTATCTGTTTTACTTCTTGTTTTACTCTGGCTTTCTGTGGGAATTAATTCGGAGAATATTGGCATGCATGTGCCTTTGAATGAGACTTCTGTGACATTTTCCTTACTTTTTGGGAGAATCAGGTGTTATCATTTTAGTAATAAAAAGTTGCCAGATTTCTCTCATAGTTTGTGACTAAAGGAGTTCAATATTAAGTATAAACTACAAGATGTATTAGTAATAATACAACTGGAAGCTATAATGTAGTGAGAGTGTTTTGAAAACCATATTCAGTGTGAAAATAAGAGCATTCTAGTTTTCTAATTGCCACTTTTCCGTCATTTGTAATTTATGAAAATTTTTATTGATTGATCAGGTGGCAGCATCTACTAAGAGATCGGCAACCTCTCAAATTCCCAACTATCCTAATCTTCCATCTCAGTTGTTGTGCCAAATTCACAATGTTACCTTACATGTATGTCTTGTTGGCTGATTATAAATTTCCTCTCTATATAGTACTAGTTTACGGCATTAAGCCATCCATTTTCCACATATTCTAATCTGTTATATGCAATCTGTTATAGGCAGACAAAGATTCGGATGAAGTCTATGCCCAAATGAGTCTTCAGCCATTGAATTCTGTAAGTTTGATCTTCCTACCTTTTAAGAAAGTTCTTGAATGTATCGATATGAAATATTGAAGCCTTAGAAATGTATATTGGCAGACCATCAAATTCCCAGTAAGAATTGCATATGTTTATACTGTTCTCATAAAACATGTTTTTTTCTTTTAAAAAAAAGGAAAAGGACATCTTCCTGATACCGGACCTTGGACTAGAGCCCAGCAAACATCCAACCGAATTTTTCTGCAAAACTCTGACTGCAAGTGATACAAGCACACATGGTGGCTTCTCAGTGCCACGTAGAGCTGCAGAAAAGCTCTTTCCTCCATTGGTGAGCATTATCTCTGGTGGAAAACCTTGCAAGCAGTAATGACGGAATGGTGTATTTATATTTAAGCATGGAATTATATTTCTTTCAGGATTATTCAATGCAACCGCCAACACAAGAGCTTGTTGTTCGTGACCTGCATGATAATACCTGGACATTTCGCCATATATACCGCGGTGAGGATGCTTTTCTTTATAATTTTTGATATTATTATATATTGCTGTTAATTTGATAATGCATGGAAGAAGTGCTTCTGGAATTCAGATAATTCATATTTTCTAAGTATATTCTTGGCAGTTGATCGGCGTCAGTATGATCATAGTATTTTGCTTTATGCAGGGCAGCCAAAAAGGCACCTTCTCACAACAGGGTGGAGTTTGTTTGTTGGGTCTAAAAGGCTCAGAGCTGGTGATTCTGTTTTATTTATTAGGTAACTTCCTACGTTGGTTATGTAAATATGTCATTTGTTCTTGCTCATTCAATGTGAATAAGTACTTTTTCTTGTTGTGGCCTCATTTTACCCAATAACTCTCATGAAATCATTGCTTGGTTTGGTTATGTGATTTCTATAAAATGGAATCTGCTGTAATTGGCCTAGTTTGTGTGATGAAACTTGACTCAATTTGCTATGTGGAAAACTTTTTATTCAGTTAATTCCTTCATGTGGTGTTATAAATGCTTAATAGTCTAGTTACGTAGCTGACTTATTTAGGAAACTATTATGTTGACAATTTGTGCTTAAACAGGTAATAAATTACTTTAATGGGTTCAAGACAAATTATGCTTTTCAGGATTGTTTAATGAATTCACAATAAAAATTATACGAACATGATTATCTCACTGTAGTTCGTTTCATGTTGGAAGGGATGAAAAATCACAGTTATTGGTTGGTGTAAGGCATGCAAATCGCCAACAAACAGCATTACCTTCTTCGGTATTATCAGCCGATAGCATGCACATTGGTGTGCTTGCTGCTGCAGCTCATGCTGCCTCCAATCGTAGCCCATTTACTGTTTTCTACAACCCAAGGTTTGTATAACATAGATTATTTGACTTATTCTGTTCCCAGTTGCGGTTACCCTCTTTCTCCATAACTTGTTGATTCTTGAAACTTGTCCTTGATCATGCTATCTTGTAGGGCATGCCCTGCAGAATTCGTTATTCCTGTGGCTAAATATAGAAAGTCTGTATTTGGGACCCAAATTTCTGTTGGTATGCGGTTTGGAATGATGTTTGAAACAGAGGAGTCGGGTAAACGGAGGTATTGTTTCTGTTGTTGACTACTTATTCATTCTAGGTTTAGGTATCTTGAGAAGAAAGGGTGGTAGTAACAGAATTTCTCATCTGCTTCCAGTAAATGTATTGCACTTTTCACAGTGCAAAAAATGGAATCTGATATCTCATCTCTTCTGTTTCTGCTTCTGTTATGGTTTGTTAATCTTTTCTCTTGTTTTCCACAGATTTATGGGAACAATTGTTGGGGTTAGTGATTTGGATCCACTGAGGTGGCCTGGTTCCAAATGGCGGAATCTTCAGGTACGGTAGATTATTTCTAGATGTCATTCAATTCTGATCTGACATGAATTTCTTCATTATGTTCTTGGTTGTAAAAGCTGGTCCTGTGTGTAGTTTTCCGGTTTGACAGTTGACCCAGATTTCTGCTTTGTAACAGGTAGAGTGGGATGAGCCAGGTTGTAGTGATAAGCAGAAAAGGGTTAGTCCATGGGAAATCGAGACTCCTGAAAGTCTATTCATATTTCCGTCTCTGACATCAGGCCTTAAACGACCATTTTCTTCTGGATTTTTAGGTGAGTTTTGTCTGTTTATTGCTAATTTGTTCAGTGTCTGTTTGTGTTTGTTAGATACCTATCTTTCTGCCATAATTGTGGTCCCAGGAACAGAAACTGAGTTTGGAAATTTATTGAAAAGGCCTCTCATCTGTCCTGAGATTGGAAATGGGGTTATGCCATACTCTCCGTTATCAAACCTGTGTTCTGAGCAATTAATCAAGATGATGTTGAAACCTCAGCTTGGTAATAGTTCTGGAACCTGTGCTGCTTCTCTGCAACAATCGTCCAATGCCAAGGGAGCTCCAGTACCAGTAGAAGAGGCAAAGACCCTGCAGGCTGTAGTGAATCAGAAACCTCAGCATGTCCAGTCAGAAAATGCAAGGATAGAAAACCAAAATAGTTCTCGATTATGTGTTGACCAAAATGATGCCACAAATATAAGTTCATTGAAACCAAATCCCCCAAGCAAATGTGAGAAGCAAACATCAGCTGGAACTAATAATGACAATTTCAGATCAGAGCCTGAGCAATCAGCTGATCAGTTTATTCATTTAACTTCTATGGGAGAGAGCAGCATGGAAAAACTGGTGACTAGTCCTCTAAATCCACAGATCTTAGTAAACCAGCTTACGTGCCATACCCTGAACCAGGCTCCAATGCAGTTGCAAACCAGTCCTTGGTCAATGCAGTCACAACAGGGATCAGCTGCATTGCACGGGCCACAGATTAATGTACCCCAATATGATTCTGGTAATCTGAATGGATTACTTCCTTTCATTGACACTGATGACTGGATGTTGCACACCTCTTGTCAATCACTTGCTGGTATGTATGGTAAAACAACAGGGCCATTAACCATGTCTGGAATGCCAGACCCTTCAGCAGTGTTCCCTGAAGTAATCAATCCCCCTTTACCTTCACCAGGCCAGGAAATGTGGGATCATCATCTGAATAATCTGACATTCTCAACCCAAGTTGACCTGTATACTCCATTTGCTCAGCTCAATCCCTGTGGCCTAAACTCCAATGCGTTGAGGGATCTGTCGGATGCTAGCAATAATCAAAGTGGGACTTACACCTGTGTTAACATTGATGCTACTAATGGTGCAAGCGCTATGGTTGATCATTCCATCTCAAGTACAATTATGGATGGGTTCTGTACATTGAAGGATGCTAATTTCCAGAATCCTTGTAACTGTTTAATTAACAATTTCGGCTCCAGCCAGGATGTCCAATCTCAGATTACTTCTGCAAGCCTAGCAGATTCTCAGGCTGTCTCTAAGCAGGACTTCCAAGACAACTCAGGTGGCACATCTTCAAGTAATGTGGAATTTGATGAGAGCGGTCTATTGCAAAATGCCTCGTGGCAGCCAGTAGCTCCGCCTGTGCGGACATATACCAAGGTACTAAAATTCTACCATCTCATTATACATATTATATCATGCCCTATAGATTGCTTATAAATTCATGGACTTCAAATTATGAATTCATTTGTATTGAATGTCTGAGTTTCCTCGGAGAAACATCAGGTTGGCAAGGCTGCTTACTGACAAAAGTCAGCGATGGGCTGAATCTTCATTCACCTGCTATACAAACTTTATCCTGAATCATTATTGTTTTTAAATTTTAATGGCACTTAACCAATGGATATCAAATTCTGTCTGGCTGACAGGTTCAAAAGGCAGGATCCGTTGGGAGGTCCATTGATGTCACGACTTTTAAAAATTATGATGAACTATGCTCTGCCATTGAGCAAATGTTTGGACTTGAGGGTCTGCTAAGTGACCCGCGAGGCTCTGAATGGAAACTGGTGTACGTAGATTATGAAAACGACGTTTTACTTATCGGAGATGATCCTTGGGAGTAAGTGTTGATTATTAAGTGCAATTCCACGTAAAAAATTTTGGTGTTTCATTCCAGTGCTAAGTTTTTGATGGTGTTGATTCCATGCTTGCATACAGAGAATTTGTCGGGTGTGTCCGGTGCATCAGGATTCTGTCACCTCAAGAAGTTAAGCAGATGAGTGAAGAGGGAATGAAGCTTCTCAACAGTGCTGCGATGCAACGCATTGAATGTTCCACGGCAGGTGGTGGTCGAAGTGGCGCTCAGTGAATCCCAGATTTTCTTGCTTACTGCGTTGTTTATGGAAGGAGAAGGCCTTGTGATTATTATGTGATACCCACTGGCAAAATATATGGATGGTGCTGTGAACATTGCTTCAAGGAAAGATGTAGAGGCCATCACCTTTATTTTTACATTTGTTAAGAGTAGAGGAAATGAAACTACTAATATTAGTATCATCATATTAATGCTTATCAGAAGATGAAAGGTGATTTTGCCTTTCTCCTGATTAGGAAATAGGAATAATCTGGGCAGGACCTGTACCTTATCGGGCAATGCCATAAATACCCAATTCCCAAAATGAAAATTTATGTGAAAATAGCAAAAGAAAATTCAAGCACAAAAATGGAGATAAACTACATCACATACATGGTAATAGTGCTCCACGAGAAAGAAGATAAACCTTAACTCAGTCCTTTCAGCAGGTGTAGGGGGTGCATACTAAATGTGCCTCGATTAATCACTCAAGATTCCTTAATGCAGGGTTTTAAGAAGAAGAAAAGAAAACCATATATATTATTAAGATTTCAAGTACAAGGTATAAGATTTGGATTTCACAGTGAGAAATATAGCTTTTAGTGTGGGGTTTTTATAGCTATAGACTTTTAAATTTTAACAGTTAGTTTTTGAGGTATGATTCTCTTAAGATTCGTATTATTTGGTATTAGAATCATCTCCACGTCTTCCAACTACAATCGTGCAACATGTATGTTGGAAGACGTGGAGATGATTCTAATACCAATTTTAACAACTATTGACAATCCAAACAACTACAATATTAGGAAGTATAGCTAATGTATAGTTGGTCCGCATGGACGTCAGGACTTTAGAGCGTGATAGTATGCTAGGATTCCAGATGTTATATGATGTTAGACTCTCTAATCTCAATAGCTAATTTTTGAAGTGTGATTTTCCTAAGGTTTGTAAATCTCAAAACAAAAACCAGGAATAGGGATGGCTGTATATAGTGCAATTGCTTCATCAAATGAGGATAAAGATAAAAAGGCAAGGACCAGTGAAATTATTGACTACAACTAGATAGCAAATTTGAGGAGACCACACAAGTCCAGAAGCACCCAACGCATTTAACAGATTTAAATAACATACTGCAAATCAGCCATTAAACAAGGTTCATCTGTATTCCCATCTGAAAACAATAAATTCGCTAATTGGATCAGACTTCAGACATGAGAACATAGACTAAAAATTCTCAGAGAAAGTGAAAAATCTAAAATATGTTGACAGATTTATGAAGTAAAATAGATAAAAGCTTTTTCAACTATAGAACAGATTATCATCCCCACCTCTGTTAGGGGAACAGAAACATCACTTATTCCACATTCAAATGAATTTCATGAGGATCTCTGAGACAATGAACTAACACTAATTCCGTGTCCATAAGGCTAGATACATTAAACAGTATGCTTACCTTTTCACCGTCTCATGACACTCTCACTGGCTTTTGTAGAACAGCAGACAGATACACTTCGGATTTTCCATTATCTGCCTTTTCCCCCACAACCCACTTTAGTTTATTATACCCAAATTGTTCTATCAAACGAGTCAAAATCCTCTTCTTCTCATCATCAGCACAGTAAAAGTTGTCCAACCAAAACAAGCCACCAGCCCTCAGAATTCGGTCGAGATCAAACATTAAGAACTCCAATTTCTCAGGTTTGCCTCCAACATCTAATCCACTAGATGCGTGAACCAAATCAAACACATTATCATAAAAAGGGAACCTATGATCTAAACTCAAATACAGGGGAAACAGCCCTCTTGCAGCAATAAATTCACTATATGGAGCATCAACATTCAATGTATTAGTGATCACAGTCACATTTCTCCCAGCCATTCTAGCAGCAAAAGTACCAGACCCACCTCCAATATCAAACCCTATTCTAATTCCTCCACTTCCCAAACCTAACACATCATCAATAAGAAAATCATTCTTGCCTCTGGGCGTAACATATCTTTGATTCTCATACCCATTAACCAAATCAAAACAACCAACACATTCCCTACTCAACTTTTTACTATTAGAACAATTAAAACTCTTACAGCCAAGACCACTCCAAGTAACAATTTTATCATTAACAGGTTTCCAAAGAGAATTAGGAAAAGATTGAAGACCCACCTTAGGAATAGACTTAGCAAAGCATCTCCTTCTAGGCAAAGGCTCGCATCCACGCAAAATCAGCTTCTGACCAAGGCTCCAATCATCAGGACAAGGCCCGGATACCTTGTAACTCATATACTGAGTCAACAAATCAACAGATTTCTCACATGTATGCCCCACAGATGCTACCATTTCAGTGATCCCAGTTTTTGAATCTTTACCAAGAGGAAGCTGGTGGTGTTGGAGAAACAATTTGAGCTCATTTGCGATATTGGGTCTTGAAAGATCAATGGTGTCATATCCCAAAAGTTCTTTCTCCATCTTAGCAAGTTTTTTTTGAGATGAGTCGATCTCTTTAAGGATAAGAGAGACATGTTCAGAGATCAAAGAGATGTTCCTGTGGTGGTGAAGAAGTGGGTGGGTCTGGTTGTCTTTGGGTGAGGATGTGAAGGCGTATAAAGCAAAAAGATTGGTAATGATAACAGAGAAAAGCATGAGAATGTTAAGAGCTGATGAACATATTGTTGCTCTCTTGAATCTAGCTGTCCCATCTCCTATTTTCAGTGAAACTGAACCCATCTTGTTCTCTGCTTGGCTTCGGCTAGTGTGTTAGAGAAAGTGTGTAACTGAAGTGAACGATGGAGTGAAGGGAATCGAAAGTGAGACTTGTGAAGCGGGGCAAGTGGAGATTTTTCTATTACAGAATATAATTAATTCCTAACCAAAAAGAGACTGTAAACTTTAAGGAGTTAGCCCAATCGGTTGCTGTTTTATCGCTCATGCAACAGTCAAAATGAATTCAAGGTGAAACTCGATTATCATTTTGTTCTAGTTTCTTGTGTTTAAACCGACTTAAATAATTAATATTCATCTTGTCATGTGACATTAAAATCTAATCAAGCTCAGCTCTAGAAGACGACCAGTCCTGGTGCCTGGTGCGATAGAAATAGAAGGAGAAAAAGAGGGGCGAAATTTAAACCGACAATAGTGTAGGCAACAAAGTTCACAAGACATCCTCAGTGAAGGAACGTCTATACAAGTGAAACTGTGTTAAACTCGTTTGTGTTAGAATTAGTGTCAACTGACCATTATTGTATTAGACAGTAACAACAGTAGTTTAAACAATATTATTAAAAATATATATAAATTAAATTTAAATCGAATCGAACTAAAATAACCCAGTCGGAGCTCTACTTGTGTAACTCCTTCAAAAGTCAAAAGGGCCTTACATATTTTAATGTTGTTAGATCTCAACTGTCATAACAGGAGCTAAGTAGAACCTAAAGCTTTTCTTTAAATTTGGGAAAATTTGACAGCAATAGAAATACATCTCAATCTCTGCGGAAAAATTGGCTTCAATTACAAGGTGTTTACCTCCAAATTACCAGTTACAATGTTTTAAAGCCGGACAAAGTGTTGACTTGGTTAAGTTTTGTAAATATAAATTTGAATTACAAAACCAAACAATTAGGTTCAATTTTCAACAATTATAAAATTGAAAAAAAAAAAAATTCTTTCTTCCAATTTAAAATCAAATACAAACTTTGATATTCTGATCAGACTTTTAAGACTATGAGTAGCTTTCTCGTCCAGCATTCTCATCCCGTATGTCTAATTTTCTAAATCATTTAATGAGAAAGAGAGTCTATCATATGATGATTTACCTTCAAGCATTAGGCTGTTTATTGCATCATGCTTTCTGTTCATACATCCAATCTTAGGATACTTCATAGAAACTTATACTGGAAATTATACTCTACTAACTGTTGACTAAAACTTTGGAAATTCTGACATATTTAGACGCAAGTTAAACAAAATTAAAGTGAAAATCAATAACAGATTCAAATCAAATCAAATTCAAATAAAAATCAATTTAAACTCAATTCGAAGTTAGAACAGTCGATTTGAGATCGGGTTCAACTCACTCAATTGATAAACAGTAACACCAAAGAACAAATCAGAGTTGCCAAAAAAAAAAAGGAATCTTTGGAGAAGAATAAGAAGAGGCATCGGAGAATAAGAAGAAGAATTGCCATGTTCGGTGCAACAATATCAACAAGACCTAAATCTCAAGCCAAACAATAATCCAAGCTTGCTGTGGGGTTTCTCAAACAAAAGACATCAACTACTATAAGAACTTGATTCAACAACATGGAGGGGAAAGAAAGAAAATTCCTTAGAATCATCAGTTTGGTAAGCCCAAAATAATGAAACCTTGTATTTATTTTAATAGTTCAAAAGGGTGCCGTCATGGGATCAATTGTGCATACTAGCACGATGCATCATCGCAGCAACGGGGCAGTAGCATGCCTGAGATGCAAAATGCCAAGAGAATGAACATGGATAAGGAAATTAGCAGTTAAAAAGAAAAAAATCACTTTTGGGTTCTTGCCTTATCTTGTTGCACATAATGTATTTTCTTTTCAATACGCTATTTTTTGTTGCATTTATAATCAGGATTTGAGTTGCCGAATGAGGATCCTGTATTGGACGGTCTCAACTGAGGAATTTTCTTCATTGTTATGACCAAGTATCTCCATCATAAGTTTATTTCCCCTTTTGATTGTTTTTTTTTTTTTGTTGTTATGAGTTGTGTTTCTTACAAGTAGTTTTGAGTATTTAATAAAATATTTTGATGATGTGTTATATGTAATTATAAACAAGTCGGCTTCTCCAAACCTGGGAAGGGACGATCTTGGGTTGTGGGCCGTGTTTTTAGGCAACCTGTCAAGGCTTACATTTTTGCGAGTCTTGATATAACAATATAAACCAAGCTAATTTCGACATAGCCTAACCTGACACGGGCCGGTGCCGGCTCTAAGCCAAACTCTCAGATTATTCCTTGTAAAAATCTGCGTTGTCTCTGTAAGCTATCTAAAAACTTCATTGAATTGTGGGCTCTTTCGTCTTTCATTTAATGTGGGTTGGATACTAGAATGTTGAGTCGTGTGCACTGGACAACCCAAAATACCATGAGCAATAGGGTTATCATCATTTAGGCCAAACGACTATTTCCCACCTAAGGTATGCTGCAATCTCAAGTTTCCACCCTTTAACTATAGAAACATCAAACACCCACCTATGACCGATTAAATTTAACAAAACTCTAACGGTGGTAAGGGTAAAATCGTTATTTTCTTTATAATATTAAAAATAAACTAAAAATATAATCTACTTTTGCCCCCCTAAACTTTAAAAACTAAAATTTTCCTCCAGCCTAAGTTTTAAAAAATCGCAATTTCACCCTAGGGTTTCGTTTTGAAATCTCTGACGACATCTCCGGCTCCATTGCCGACGACCTCTCCTTCCTGAAGCATCCTTTCCTTCCGACGATCTTTTTCTTCTCATTTGGAAGTCCGATCAGCGTCGAAGAAGCTGTGGAAGATGAAGAATTTTATCGTGGAGATGAAGTTCTTCGTCTTCCCAGACGAAAACGAGACAACTCGTCGTCCTCTGGGAAGACGATTTCTCTTTCCAGATGATGTCTCTCTACTCTGGATGGGTTGGAGTAGAGTTTAAGGGGGTCGTCGGTGGAAGAGAAACCGTCAGGAGGGGAAGACGGACGGCGATGGAGCCAAAGAAAGTGAAAGGGTTTGGAAATAAATCCTAGGGGGGGAAATGTGATCTTTTCAAATTTAGCTTAGAGAAAAAATATTAGTTTTTAAACTTTTAGAGGGAAAAATGAGATTAAATTTTCAGGGGTTAGAGTTTCGTTAAATTTAACCGGCCATGAGTGGGTATTTGGTATTTTCATAGTTAAAGGGTGAAAACTTGAGATTGCAGCATGCCTTGGGTGGGAAATAGTCATCTGGCCTATCATTTACTTCACAACTGTAAAATCGTCTTCTCTTCCAATTTCTCAAACTAAACCCTAGTTTCATTCACTGCATTACAACTGCCAACAAAAACACAAAAGAGGGAGGAAAAATGTTGAAGTTCCTTTCAAAGGTATGGATTGAGTTCAATGCGTTGGACCCACGCCTAGCATCGTGCATGGAGTTCTTAGCCCAATGCAACGCACGCAAGGCTAAAGAATCAAACCCAGCCTGCCAGGTCCAGGTGAGGCGGAGAACCGATGACCACCCACCACAGATCACCGTCGCTTTTGTCAATGGTGTTGAAGAGGTATTCGATGCCACGTCGACACCTGCCCAGACCATCAGGAACATGATTCTAGAGAAGGGTCAGATTCTGGAGACGGAACAAATGTTCCGCGAAGCTGGGGAGAAGTGGCCTGTTGTTATTCCAGAGGAGGAACTTCTTCAACCTGCGCCTGGTACCAAGGTTTGTGTTATTGTCCACTTATTTGAGTATGAAATTGATTCTCTGTCTAACTTTTTTCTACATCTGGTTTTGGCATTTCAACTATTTGTTTGAGGCATTCCGTCGAAGACCTGTTATGTCTCTTTAGGTTAGGTTAATGGTGTATTCTTTCACTTTGAAGTGAAAAATAGGAAAATTTTTCCTCTTTATTAATCAAGGAGATAAATTGAACATAATTGCGTCGGTGCTTTAGGATTTGAGTTGTTGCTCCCTATAATTTTCCTATTTCTTTTTCTGCATTCTCCTTCTTTTAAGTTCTTGACATTACTTCTCTGTCTCTTTCTGCGCTGCCCTTCTTTTAATTTCACCATAGTTTTCACCTTGTTTTAGTGGTTGTTGGCTGTTTAGGATGAGCAGTGATTGAAGAAAAATCACAAATAGTCATGCACTAACCATGGATACGAATGCTAGCATGTTATCATGTAATTGGGTGTCATCACGTGGGAGTGGGCAATATGTGAATACGCAAAGTAAGTCCCACTTTTGGCCCTCATATGAGACAACCAACGTGGGAGGTGTTTCTTTACCGGTCGTTGGGATCACATGAGGTATTCCTCTAGCTATCAGCTTAAGCTTTTAGCTTTGATGGTACCTTGTGCACCAAAACATCCAATTACATGATAATACGCTAGAATTTATATACGTGTTTGTATCTATTATTAATGTAAGTAATATTACTTAAAAATAAATAAATTTACAGTTAGGTATAAAAGAATATTTAGCGTTTACATGAAAAACAAATAAATGTTTAGGTAATTTCCAGCCTTCATCTCTTCATTTGAAGTGCCAAAACTAATACTATTTTTTTCTGTTTGTGTAAAATCATTCATCATTCAATATTAATATAAACCCATAGTCAGCTCTGTGCTTACAAAGTCTTTGGATATTAATAATTTGCGGGGCAGCATGTACTTGTTAATAGATTCTGCATTATAACAGCTAATGGAAATAACATATGGAAAATTACTACTTTTACCATTCTTCACCTGAAACTTTCTTGTTCCACTGAAGTTACCAACTGAGCAGTAATGACATGTATTATGATTGTAATTCTATCTTCCATGAAAAGATTATCGGACTTTAGATTGATTTGACTGTATAAGGCTGTCTGTTTGAGGCAGTGTTGGAATCTGTGCTCCATCTAGTTCTTCCGATACTCTCCTTAGTGCAATCGTAGGGTAGTGGGGTGTTTTACCATGCCCTCTTTTCATAGTCTTTTTTATTGGATTTTGAAGGGAGAAAACAGATAAGAAAAAACAAATCTGATGATAAATATTTGCTCTGCTGAACCGACTTCTAAAGCTTTTACCTCGTTTTGTATTTCTTCAAGTTGAACAATATAACTATCTTGTTCAAAGATGCTTCTATATCTTTCGATAAATTTTTACCTCAGGATAACTATTTATTAGATACAGTTTTTAAGAAGACATGACCTTGTTTAGACCTGTAACCATTCTGATTTATTGTAGTCTTGTCATATGTAAATTTGTAGAAAATTAGGTAGGAGTCAGCAGAAGTTACTGCTTTGCTTAGTTAACCATTGTCTGTAAAAAAAATTTTGGTATTTGCTACCTTCTGATGTTGCCATGCATTTTTTTACCTTTTCTACAGCCAAGGAAAGCGGAAGAGAAGAAGATGTGATACTGTAATTTGCCTTGATTACATTTTGCTTCAGACACTAAGGATGGCCAACCATGAAATCTTAGCATGTATGTTTTTGTTATACTTGAGCACTAGGAATTTGAGAATTTCAGTTTGATTTGGTGGAAGACTCTGAATTGTGAGGTGAGTTATGGATTAGTTACATATAACATTGCTTATTTTATTTATATTTAACTTAAATCGAGTTGTAAGCTTATCGAACTTACCATCTTTAAGCTCGAGTTTGGTTTGAAAGTTGAATTTAAGTTTGAATTTGAGGTCGGTTTCAATATTAGCAACAACTCAGCTTAGTTTACACTCCTAGTAGGAAGACAATCTGCAATTCAGAGGGATAAAAATTTAATGTATTTTTAGGTTTCTTGTTATTTCCAGTGACTTGAGCATGACATATGTATATTTTAGGAAGAATGGAAAAGCCTGAGGGCATTTCGCATTCTAGTTAAGAGATAAGATGGTATTTGGGATATGGTGATGGATTCTAAAGCAGCGAGGCTATCTAAAGTGGATATAAACATTCACCAAACAATTTATCTGAAATGAAAGGGCGCAAACTGTTTTCTTCTATCTGTGTTTGGACTTGTAAATTTGTGCTGTGGGTTCAGTTTGTTAAGTGAAATCTGGACCATGCCTTCTGAATTTTCCATCTTCACTCACGGTACCACGATGTGATCATCTGCACTCTTGAGATTTGGACATGACATTCTTGGCAGAATATTAGGATTCCTAGCTATTTTGGTTATGTCGGTAACAAATATTGAATTCTATTATTCAAAATTAAAATAAGAAAAATTAGTTTTGGCATCACGTCATCTTGGACAGCCAATTTGTTACCAAGTAGTTATATCTTACACAAGCTAACACAAAGTACAAATCTTACAGAGTGTGTGTAGTGCACCTCCACAAATCTGTACAAGTACCACCCGTCTTGAGGATGTTGCTTGGCTAGCTTGACTAGATATGGCAACTAGGGAGAGGAGGTGCCGAATTTACCATTCCCCGTTCCTGTTAGGTGAAAGCAATCTGCGTGTATGTTATAACAATGACGGGGCATCCGGGTCTCTGTCCCGCAAGGAAATACTTATCCCCTGCCTTGCCCATCAAGAACCTTTGACCATACCTAATCCATTATAAATTCCATTCCTAGGAAGAATTAAAAAGAAAAAAGAAAAAACTTCAATGGAATCAAATCTAACTCACACATATCCAGAGTCAAAAAAATTTTCATCTAACAATAAGCCAAAGAAAACACTAACACCAACTCCACCAAATCTATCCCATAAAACAAATATTAAAGAAAAGCAGAGAGAATTTCTTTTAAAATAATAGGGTTAGGGAAGATAGGGTGGGGATGGTGACAGATGGGTTTGAGAAAAGAGCTGGGTCCGTATTTGTTTTTTATTTTATTTTATAATTTTGTTACTTCCCTTTAACTCAGTAAATAAAATAGGGGTATTTTGGATTATTCACAACATTTCTAGAGATCAAAAAGAAATATGCAGAGTAGTGTGTAGAGAGGATATATACATATCCCGTCCTTTACTTCAAGGAATCCCTGTCCCATTCGCTTCGCATCCAGGCAGGGCAGGGACCTAGATTGGAGGGGGAAATTACTATAGTTACAACAATGCTAATATGAACTTAAAAACCAGTCACCTCCCTTTACATAGAACAGCTCAATTCTCTACAAAACTCCTTAACGGTCTTCCCTTCTAACTGCATTGGGATCTGATACCATGTCCATCATCATTTTCTCAGGTGAATCTTCCCAATTAGCAAATGTTTTCAAGTCAACCTGCAAAAAGCAACTTAAACCCAATTCATAGATGCAAAGTAAATAGCATCTGAAATATCCTTGAACTGGTTTCCACTGGTTACCTTGCGTCTCTGCTCAGTGAAAAGTTCCTCCCTCTTCTTGTATGAAATCTGGGATTGCTTTGCTGAGTTCCCACCTAATCCCCAGACTTCCACTTCCAAAATTGGCACTTCAACTGGGAGAAACCCCTGCAGTATCATCATTACAAGTCGTTCTTGTGAGTCTTTCAAGGTGAAACGTGGTTATATCAGTTCTCGCATGAAGTTAAAGGAATATGAGTCAAACATGGAAAATAAATGGAAGATAATAAAGTATGAAACTAGTTATTGATAGTTTCTTGACACATGCACCATAGAAACTTTGACCAATGTCATTCAAAATGTTGAAAATTAAAGACACAAAAAGGGAATCAACATAGTGCTCAAAATCTTATAACATCTTCTCATTATGATTTATATTTGCACAGATAAAAAAGTTTCAAATTTTTGCATGCAAGAACCAAAGATAATTGGCAATGTTAAAGAGTCCAAATTCTCCTATTAAAACTGTATATTAGAGTTTAATGTGTTTCTCATAAGCATCGATACCTGTCATGGAATAAGGGAGCCTGGTCTGTAAGTTTTGTCAACTGCATGGTGGTGAACAGTAATTTTAGCAAAATCTTCATCAATAAAAATTCTTTCATTCCCGATGGTTCCTCCAAACACAATTCCCACAGGCTTTGGATGTGATTCATAAACCTTACCAGTTGGATGCAAATGGCTGTAAACAAAGTTCTTCTCCTTTCCTATGAATGAATTCATAATTAGGCAGTCAGTTGATAGACTGTGATGAATTAAAAATGCTTACGGGAACTTGATTTAGCTCATCAGTCCTGAAAAAGAAAAGATTCCAAATATTCCTTTCAACATACCAGAAGGTAAGAATGCATGAAATACTGGACTTATAGAATATAAATTCCCTGCACTTCCATAAAATGCATCTCTATTTTCAAATCCTTGGTCTGTAAGTGCACCTATGATCCATTTCCTGGCACTGGCATCACCGCCATGGTCATTTTTGGAAACAGCAGAGACCAAAATTAGCAATGGGCCATGATAACCTTCAACTTTAGACCAGAATCTGTTCAGGCCTTTGCCATGGAGAGATGACCTGCAAAGTAGTAGACAATAAATTATTAAATAAGATTTAATGTAATAGCAAGCAACTAGACAAGTATTTTGACAAGTAAAACTTAGAAAATAGAGATGCAGCCAAATATGGACATACAATTACAAATCTCAATCAGAAGGGAGATTTGTTTCCAGTCATCAAGAAGCAACGTAGCAAATTGTGCAATCAATGACTTAAGCAATAGTACAATATTACAGATTGTTGACAACTCATTTAATTTAAGAAATTGGTGAGAACAGTAGTATTCATCTGCAGAGCATGAAAGTAAAACAAGTCACAAAAAGATAAGATAGGAAACATGACATACTTATAGACAAGACTTTCATCTGTTTCATCACTCCCAAAAGGACAGCATAGTTTCAAAACTTCTTCACATACAGTTCTGTATGTAAGGGAAATTGAGAATGCCCTTCCCCGGGATAGAAGATAATTATTATGCACATTTGTGTAAGAGATATCTCCTAAAGACGATGTAGATGGTCCCAGAACATTTTGCCAATCTCACAAAATAACTATCCCATCAATAATATATTAGCAGCAGATAATGTTTTAACACAAACTGTTCAATTGTTTGAATGTGCAATTCAGATAGAAAGTTTTGTTTAGAGAAACTAACAACTTAATCCTTCGGAGTCTCAAGTCCTGAAAAATCTGCGATCACATCATTACTTATACATGGGATATCTCATGCACATATATGCATAACAATCAATCGTATGGCTCACAATACAGCAGTGAAAAAAACCAAGTCAACAAAGACATGGTATTTGGATGATGAGAACTCACAAAGGCTAGCTGATGCTTTTCCTTAACTAGAAGGACAAAATAATCCAAGCTTAAACCGATTTGGTAAAACATAATAAGCCAAAATTTAATACAAAATCCAGGTAGCATCAAGAGCCAAATAATAAAAATTACATCATCTTTCTTAATGTCAAATATCAATTCATATACTCATTTCAAAGGGACATACACCATCAGAATACATAAACCATGAGAATAAAATTTATATAATAGTTAGGATATATAATATGACAATATATATACCGTCAAAATGTGTTAAAAAGTATAGAATTAATAATAATAATAAGAATAACACAAAAATTTGCCTGCTAAAAGCAATCTAATACCAATCTATATGCACCAAGAATAGGCGCAAATACAGACACAAACACTAACATGTTATTAAGAAGAATTCTGAATTAGAGATAAAATGATACTAAATCACATCATATAAATGAGTTTTTATATCCGTGTTTGCTCTTATTATTAGTTCACATGGAATTTCACATTAAAATGGATTTTCCTAAAACAGACAGCAGTTGTAATTAATTCCTAAATAACTTTCTCATAACTATTTTTCTTTCCCGAAAACAGACAAACAAAAGAGAATTAGTATCAGTATAGAACATAGAGTGGTGGGAGACCTTCTGTATTAAATCATGGAAAAAATACTAAGCAGAAGGGAGGCAGATAAATCAAAACAATAATTCTTCTCTCTATGAAGATAACGCAAATTTGTTCATTGGATAAACTAGCAGCACTTATCAAGATCATCCTCCCACCCTTTCAAAAGTTAAACAATAATGAAGATTGTAGTAGTAACGATGAAAATAAAAACCAAAATTAACTACCAACACTATGTTCAAGAATCATCTTGTTCAAATGCATCAAATTTGAAAGAGGAGCGTCACAGCTCCTTATTCCATACTATGAACAGCCACTCAGTGATGTGCCTTGGCCTCCGCTTTGTTATGGGACTTTGCCTTCATCTGGTTAAAAGAAAAAAGGTTAAATTTTACAAACAAGTACATGGGTACTGGCCGCATTTCCTTTCACACATAACATTACAGAATACAAAAAAACTCTCAATTATTCCCATCCATAGCTCAACAAAATCATTTCAGTGGAGAGGCAAGACCCAGCTTAGCACTGGAATATAAATTTTGGAATTTTGTGTCCTCCTTTAGTGATTATACTGAAGAATAGATTTCGCCACCATAGCAACCACCAAGCTTCATTCAGGAGAGTCTTAAACTAAAAGATCACAAAGAATCATGTTGCATACCACTTCGAGGATTTGTGATGAAAGTATTAAACAAGCTCATAAAGTACCCTTTTCATGAGACAGTAAAGTGATTTCCAATTTAATCTCCTCTCCTATAAAAGTGACCAACCACATTCTCATAAATTAGAAAGAGTGATAAATCATGCTATCATAATCCAATGATTCCATGGGAGGAGTGCTCTCCTATCTATAGATTAGGAAAGCAACACATAACAGGGGATGGCGACCGGTTACTATTAGTATAAAGTATATAGCAATTTTTTTTTTATTTCCAAAATTAAATTTAACCCAGATTAGTAGACTGATTACCTAAAAAACAAAAAATTATTGCAAAATATATATATATAAAATTACATCTAATAACTGATCACAAGATCAGAATTCAAAATCATAGATGCTTTTTGAGAGAAAGAGATGAGTGATGACCTTAAGAACCTTGAGCTTCATATTACCATAAACCACACCAAAAGTAAAGGCCGACGCACGAGCCACCTACCCAGAAACAAATCCAATAAAAAAAAAAGTTAATGGGCAAACTTAACAAGCGAAAATAAATTGCAGTCATGCAGAACAGTGGATTAAAACTTTAGCCTCATTATAATTACACTAATTTTGCCATAAATATTAATAGATTATTAAAGTTTCAATATGAGATTTAACAAGCAAAAAATTGATCACCAGGGCGAGCGTGCTGGTGCCGGAATAAGGTCCAGGAGGTGGCGCCATTGATTGGGCGATAAATAATTCAAGACACCACGGGCGGCTGGCTGTCGTCTCAGACCGAACTGGTTCAGGTTTAAGAGTCAATTGTGTACTTGTGGGTGAGATTACAGAGGCCCAATTTAAAATGCACCACGCGGGGCGCGCGTAGTGGTGGTGGGGGGGTTAATATCTTTTAATTTGGGGGTTTAATATTTTTCATTTTAAAATAAATTAATATTTTTCGGTTTAAGATTTTTGCTCGCTTTTTTTTTTTTTTTTAATCTCTTTTCAAATAAAACAAATATTATTCAAATGAAACAAGTATTATAAGTAAAAGAATAAAAATATTTTCTTAAAAAGGGAAAAAAAAACTATTTTCCACCCAAATTTTAGATCATTTTCAAACCTATACCCACAAAAGATGAAAACCTCTATTCTCACCTATAGATAAACTTCTGTTAATTTTTTCTGTTAAAATGAATGATAAAATAGTTATTTTACTGCTTATATTAAAAAGTTATAAAAATTTATTACTTTTCATCTTTTAGGTTTTAAAAACTAACATTTCATTTTTACCTAAAATTTTTAAATTTTAAAAAGTAACATTTTCACCCCCAAACCTAGGGTTTTCATATTTTTTAAAACCCAATCGCCTCCCATAACTTTTATAAATAGCAGTTTCACTCTCATTCTTTAACTTCATCTTCCAATGTCGTCTTCAACCTCTTCCTTCTCCTGGTGCGACAATGATGGTGCGACGAAGAGATCTTCAGCTCCTCGTCGCATCGTACGATGAAAAGATCTCCATCTCTTCGTTGCACCAAGAGGACGAAGGACGAGGCTTCGTCATCCTTCGTTGTTTATTGCGTCGTCATTCATCCGTTCTTCCAAATCTGAACGATGTTTCGTCGTCTAGATCTGAGTTACAAAAGGTCGTCCTTTGTAATAGGAGATGAGAGATTGATGGAATGCATTAGTCGTCGGTGGTGGCCAGAGAAGGAAACAAATCTTAGAGATAAAATCCAAACTTTTCAAACTTTGAAGATGGGTTGAGGTGTTAGTTTTTAAAACCTAGAAGGAGAAAATGGTAAAATTTTAAAGTTTTAAGATTATAATTAAAATAACGATTTTACTTTTATTCCTAACTGAAAATTTGAACGATAGTTTGGTCATAAGTGAAATTAGAGATTTTTCATCTCTCGTAGGTATAGGTTTGAGAATGACTTAAAAGTTGGGTGAGAAATAGTCTTTTTCCCTTAAATCAACTCCTTTTTTACCTATGACAGCTAAGCTCAACTAAGTTCCGATGGATAACTGGGGATTTTTAGTTCTAATAAAATGTGGGTTACACTATTTTGACCAACAATTGAATTTGACCAACAATTGAAGGGGGGGAAAGAGATTAGCCAACGGCAACGTGGCAAAATATGCGAGTTGGCATGAGCAGGTGGATCATGGAAGCTTTTGAAATTGCCAGAACTAGAATTCCTGAGAAGGCTTGATTTTGACATTGAAGATAAAGATAAAAATGGGAGCTTCATCGTCCACGTCCCACAATGTTTCCGATGAACAAAGAGAAGTAGAAAGTTTAGCAGCTTCTACAGGATCGCTCTCTATGCTTCAAAATGCTTTCTCAAAGCTTCATCATCCTCAAACTAATTTGCTTCCTCTCCGCACTCTACAGGTTCGTTAAATTCATTTCCCGCTTTGTTAGTGAATGTATGTACTCAAAGTCTAAAACTTTTAATGGGTAGGTTCGTATAAGTTCTAACTTATGAAATTTAATTTGTTTTCAGCAATGTTTTAATTTGAATTATAAAAACCCGACTTCTGATGTATCCTTTGTGGTTAATTCCATTTGGAGTTTGTTGGATCATGTGGGTGTATCCATAGTTGATTTATTCTCTGTGCCTGAGAAAGGAGAGTTAAGTTGGGTTGAGTTTGTGAAAGGTTATGTTAAGTGTTGTGGAAGGATGCCCACTTCAATGGTGCTTAATACTTTGCTGAGAGTATTCTGTGCAGCAGGTAGAAGGGCAGGACTGACTTTGAAATTGGAATTTGAATCTGATGATGCTGATTGTAAGGTGGATGGGTATCTTTTGCCTGTTGATGTGCTTATGATTTTTTTGATGAGCTGGACTTTGTTGTGGGATTCTAGAACTCGAATAGTTTCAGAAGAAAAAGCAGATCTTTGGCTGCCAGAGGTTAATCATTTGGTATTGTCAGCTGTTATGTCATGTGCTGAAGTTGGCAGTGATTTTAATGTATGGGATTGCAGTGTTGTTGACTTGGAAGTTCAGCTTCCTGCAGGAAAGTTTCTTCAATGGGCCTTCGCAATGGTGCCAAGTCTCACTGAGTGCTTCACCAAATTTGTCAATGCAAGACTACAGAACTGTGTTGCCTTAGAGGTATATAATTTATTTTGTCCTTCTAGTTAAGGAAAAGCATCAGCTAGCCTTTGTGAGTTCTCATCATCCAAATACCATGTCTTTGTTGACTTGGTTTTTTTCACTGCTGTATTGTGAGCCACACGATTGATTGTTATGCATATATGTGCATGAGATATCCCATGTATAAGTAATGATGTGATTGCAGATTTTTCAGGACTTGAGACTCTGAAGGATTAGGTTGTTAGTTTCTCTAAACAAAACTTTCTATCTGAATTGCACATTCAAACAATTGAACAGTTTGTGTTAAAACATTATCTGCTGCTAATATATTATTGATGGGATAGTTATTTTGTGACATTGGCAGAATGTTCTGGGACCATCTACATCGTCTTTAGGAGATATCTCTTCCACAAAGGTGCATAATAATTATCTTCTATCCCGGGGAAGGGCATTCTCAATTTCCCTTACATACAGAACTGTATGTGAAGAAGTTTTGAAACTATGCTGTCCTTTTGGGAGTGATGAAACAGATGAAAGTCTTGTCTATAAGTATGTCGTGTTTCCTATCTTATCTTTTTGTGACTTGTTTTACTTTCATGCTCTGCAGATGAATACTCCTGTTCTCACTGATTTCTTAAATTAAATGAGTTGTCAACAATCTGTAATATTGTTCTATTGCTTAAGTCATTGATTGCACAAGTTGCTACGTTGCTTCTTGATGACTGGAAACAAATCTCCCTTCTGATTGAGATTTGTAATTGTATGTCCATATTTGGCTGCATCTCTATTTTCTAAGTTTTACTTGTCAAAATACTTGTCTAGTTGCTTGCTATTACATTAAATCTTATTTAATAATTTATTGTCTACTACTTTGCAGGTCATCTCTCCATGGCAAAGGCCTGAACAGATTCTGGTCTAAAGTTGAAGGTTATCATGGCCCATTGCTAATTTTGGTCTCTGCTGTTTCCAAAAATGACCATGGCGGTGATGCCAGTGCCAGGAAATGGATCATAGGTGCACTTACAGACCAAGGATTTGAAAATAGAGATGCATTTTATGGAAGTGCAGGGAATTTATATTCTATAAGTCCAGTATTTCATGCATTCTTACCTTCTGGTATGTTGAAAGGAATATTTGGAATCTTTTCTTTTTCAGGACTGATGAGCTAAATCAAGTTCCCGTAAGCATTTTTAATTCATCACAGTCTATCAACTGACTGCCTAATTATGAATTCATTCATAGGAAAGGAGAAGAACTTTGTTTACAGCCATTTGCATCCAACTGGTAAGGTTTATGAATCACATCCAAAGCCTGTGGGAATTGCGTTTGGAGGAACCATCGGGAATGAAAGAATTTTTATTGATGAAGATTTTGCTAAAGTTACTGTTCACCACCATGCAGTTGACAAAACTTACAGACCAGGCTCCCTTATTCCATGTCAGGTATCGATGCTTATGAGAAACACATTAAACTCTAATATACAGTTTTAATAGGAGAATTTGGACTCTTTAACATTGCCAATTATCTTTGTTTCTTGCATGCCAAAATTTGAAACTTTTTTATCTGTGCAAATATAAATCATAATGAGAAGATGTTATAAGATTTTGAGCACTATGTTGATTCCCTTTTTGTGTCTTTAATTTTCAACATTTTGAATGACATCGGTCAAAGTTTCTATGGTGCATGTGTCAAGAGACTATCAATAACTAGTTTCATACTTTATTATCTTCCATTTATTTCCCATATTTGACTCATATTCCTTTAACTTGATGCGAGAACTGATAGAACCACGTTTCACCTTGAAAGACTCACAAGAATGACTTGTAATGATGATACTGCAGGGGTTTCTCCCAGTTGAAGTGCCAATTTTGGAAGTGGAAGTCTGGGGATTAGGTGGGAGCTCAGCAAAGCAATCCCAGATTTCATACAAGAAGAGGGAGGAACTTTTCACTGAGCAGAGACGCAAGGTAACCAGTGGAAACCAGTTCAAGGATATTTCAGATGCTATTTACTTTGCATCTATGAATTGGGTTTAAGTTGCTTTTTGCAGGTTGACTTGAAAACATTTGCTAATTGGGAAGATTCACCTGAGAAAATGATGATGGACATGGTATCAGATCCCAATGCAGTTAGAAGGGAAGACCGTTAAGGAGTTTTGTAGAGAATTGAGCTGTTCTATGTAAAGGGAGGTGACTGGTTTTTAAGTTCATATTAGCATTGTTGTAACTATAGTAATCTCCCCCTCCAATCTAGGTCCCTGCCCTGCCTCGATGCGAAGCGAATGGGACAGGGATTCCTTGAAGTAAAGGACGGGATATGTATATATCCTCTCTACACACTACTCCGCATATTTCTTTTTGATCTCTAGAAATGCTGTGAATAATCCAAAATACCCCTATTTTATTTACTGAGTTAAAGGGAAGTAACAAAATTATAAAATAAAATAAAAAACAAATATGGACCCAGCTCTTTTCTCAAACCCATCTGTCACCATCCCCACCCTATCTTCCCTAACCCTATTATTTTAAAAGAAATTCTCTCTGCTTTTCTTTAATATTTGTTTTATGGGATAGATTTGGAGTGTAGATTTGGTGGCGTTGGTGTTAGTGTTTTCTTTGGCTTATTGTTAGATGAACATTTTTTTGACTCTGGATATGTGTGAGTTAGATTTGATTCCATTGAAGTTTTTTCTTTTTTCTTTTTAATTCTTCCTAGGAATGAAATTTATAATGGATTAGGTATGGTCAAAGGTTCTTGATGGGGCAAGGCAGGGGATAAGTATTTCCTTGCGGGACAGAGACCGGGATGCCCCGTCATTGTTATAACATACACGCAGATTGCTTTCACCTAACAGGAACGGGGAATGGTAAATTCGGCACCTCCTCTCCCTAGTTGCCATATCTAGCCAAGCAACATCCTCAAGATGGGTGGTACTTGTACAGATTTGTGGAGGTGCACTACACACACTCTGTAAGATTTGTATTTTGTGTTAGCTTGTGTAAGATATAACTACTTGGTAACAAATTGGCTGTCCAAGATGACGTGTTGCCAAAACTAATTTTTCTTATTTTAATATTGAATAATGGAATTCAATATTTGTTACCGACATAACCAAAATAGCTAGGAATCCTAATATTCTGCCAAGAATGTCATGTCCAAATTTCAAGAGTGCAGATGATCACATCGTGGTACCGTGAGTGAAGATGGAAAATTCAGAAGGCATGGTCCAGATTTCACTTAACAAACTGAACCCACAGCACAAATGGACAAGTCCAAACACAGATAGAAGAAAACAGTTTTTGCCCTTTCATTTCAGATAAATTGTTTGGTGAATATTTATATCCACTTTAGATAGCCTCGCTGCTTTAGAATCCATCACCATATCCCAAATACCATCTTATCTCTTAACTAGAATGCGAAATGCCCTCAGGCTTTTCCATTCTTCCTAAAATATACATATGTCATGCTCAAGTCACTGGAAATAACTAAAAACCTAAAAGTACATTAAATTTTTATCCCTCCGAATTGCACATTGTCTTCCTACTAGGAGTGTAAAGGAAGCGGAGTTGTTGCTAATATTTTTAATACATAAATATGTATACACTTATATATATGTTATTATGTCATTGAGTGTCATTTGTGTACTTAAAATGAATATATATAATTTTATTGAAAAAAAAATTTAAAATTTTTATATTTTATATTTGCATCCATAAAATCTAATTGACAAAATATATAAATTATGATATTTAAATGTAATAATTTGAAAATTAAAGAGTTTAAGTCTAATTTTTCAAACTGAGTTCGAGTCAAACACTATTCAGTTCAACTTGGCTCAAGTACACCCATACTTCCTACCAGATATTGCTTAATATTTTCCAAGAAGGTCTATTTTAGTACAGTCCGAATTTGCTTATCATCCGCACCATCACGTATGCTATTCCACAACAATTTCTCTAACATCTAAAAATGAAAACAAAAGAAGTTAAAAGACAATATCTAACATCCAGAACTCACAATTCAGAGTCTCCCACCAAATCAAACTGATATTCTCAAATTCCTAGTGCTCAAGTATAACAAAAACATACATGCTAAGATTTCATGGTTGGCCATCCTTAGTGTCTGAAGCAAAATGTAATCAAGGCAAATTACAGTATCACATCTTCTTCTCTTCCGCTTTCCTTGGCTGTAGAAACGGTAAAAAAAATGCATGGCAACATCAGAAGGTAGCAAATACCAATTTTTTTTTACAGACAATGGTTAACTAAGCAAAGCAGCAACTTCTGCTGACTCCTACCTAATTTTCTACAACTTTACATGTGAAAAGACTACAATAAATCAGAATGGTTACAGGTCTAAACAAGGTCATGTCTTCTTAAAAACTGTATCTAATAAATAGTTATCCTGAGGTAAAAGTTTATTGAAAGATATAGAAGCATCTTTGAACAAGATAGTTATATCGTTCAACTTGAAGAAATACAAAACGAGGTAAAAGCTTTAGAAGTCTGTTCAGCAGAGCAAATATTGATCATCAGATCTGTTTTTTCTCATCCGTTTTCTCCCTTCAAAATCCAATAAAAAAGACTATGAAAAGAGGGCATGGTAAAACACCTTACTATCCTACAATTGCACTGAGAGTATCGGAAGAACTAGATGGAGCACAGATTCCAACACTGCCTCAAACAGACAGCCTTATACAGTCAAATCAATCTAAAGTCCGAAAATCTTTTCATGGAAGATAGAATTACAATCATAATACATGTCATTACTGCTCAGTTGGTAACTTCAGTGGAACAAGAAAGTTTCAGGTTAAGAATGGTAAAAGTAGTAATTTTTCATATGTTATTTCCATTAGCTGTTATAATGCAGAATCTATTAACAAGTACATGCTGCCTCGCAAATTATTAATATCCAAAGACTTTGTAAGCACAGAGCTGAATATGGGTTTATATTAATATTGAATGATGAATGATTATACACAAACAGAAAAAAATAGTATTAGTTTTGGCACTTCAAATGAAGAGATGAAGGCCGGAAATTACCTAAACATTTATTTGTTTTTCATGTAAACGCTAAATATTCCTTTATACCTAACTGTAAATTTATTTATTTTTAAGTAATATTACTTACATTAATAATAGATACAAACACGTGTATAAATTCTAGCGTATTATCATGTAATTGGATGATTTGGTGCACAAGGTACCATCAAAGCCAAAAGCTTAAGCTGATAGCTAGAGGGACACCTCATGTGATCCCAAGGGCCAGTAAAGAAACGCCTCCCACGTTGGTTGTCTCATATGAGGGCCAAAAGTGGGACTTACTTTGCATATTCACATATTGCCCACTCCCACGTGATGACACCCAATTACGTGATAACATGCTAGCATTCGTATCCATGGTTAGTGCATGACTATTTGTGATTTTTCTTCAATCACTGTTCATCCTAAACAGCCAACAACCACTAAAACGAAGTGAAAACTATGACGAACTTAAAAGAAGGGCAGCGCAGAAAGAGACAGAGAAGTAATGTCAAGAACTTAAAAGAAAGAGAATGCAGAAAAAAGAAATAGAAAAATTATAGGGAGCAACAACTCAAATCCAAAGCACCGACGCAATTATGTTCAATTTATCTCCCTGATTAATAAAGAGGAATATTTTTCCTATTTTTTACTTCAAAGTGAAAGAATACACCATTAACCTAACCTAAAGAGACATACCAGGTCTTCGACGAAATGCCTCAAACAAATAGTTGTAATGCCATAACCAGATGTAGAAAAAAGTTAGACAGAGAATCAATTTCATACTCAAATAAGTAGACAATAACACAAACCTTGGTACCAGGCGCAGGTTGAAGAAGTTCCTCCTCTGGAATAACAACAGGCCACTTCTCCCCAGCTTCGCGGAACATTTGTTCCGTCTCCAGAATCTGACCCTTCTCTAGAATCATGTTCCTGATGGTCTGGGCAGGTGTCGACGTGGCATCGAATACCTCTTCAACACCATTGACAAAAGTGACGGCGATCTGTGGTGGGTGGTCATCGGTTCTCCGCCTCACCTGGACCTGGCAGGCTGGGTTCGATTCTTTAGCCTTGCGTGCGTTGCATTGGGCTAAGAACTCCATGCACGATGCTAGGCGTGGGTCCAACGCATTGAACTCAATCCGTACCTTTGAAAGGAACTTCAACATTTTTCCTCCCTCTTTTGTATTTTTGCTGTTGGTTATAATCCAGTGAATGAAACTGGGGTTTAGTGGTTGAGAAATTGGAAGAGAAGAGGATTTTATATGTTAATGAATTTGGAATTGTGAAGTAAATGATAATAACCCTATTGCTCATGGTATTTTGGGCTGTCCAGTGCACACGACTCAGACTCTAGTCCAATATAGACTCAGTATTCTGGTATCCAACCCACTTCCAATGAAAGACGAGAGAGCCCACAATTCAATGAAGTTTTTAGAAATCCTGGCCACGGGCCAAACTGGCCTGTTCAAAACCGGAACCGGAACCGGTATGAACCGGAATCGAAACCGGATTTTAACGGTTCGGTTCCGGTTTTAATATTTTTGAATCATGAAACCGTCGGTTCACGTCCAATTTCATGAACCGACGGTTCAAAAATTCATAAACTGGTATTTTTTTTTACAAGAACCGGCAAATGCTTGCAAGGATCGCCATATTTTAAACATTTACAAGACCGGGTCCCCTGCAAAATCTAAAATGTGGCTGCTTCTAAAACATTTGCAGGCACCGGCCCCCTGCACATGTACAAAATATGGCAGTTTGGCTTTTTTTTTTTTAAATTTTAATATAAAATTTTATTTATAAATATTATTCAATCTTTCAAATCTCTCATTTCTCATTTCTCATTCTCTTAATTCTTAACACTCTCTCAATCAAATTATCTCAAATTTAATTAAATTTTCCTTTTATTTTTATCAATTCTAATTTTAATTTATATAATTTAATTATTATTTTTTTATTATACAATTTCATAATTAATTATAGAATTTATCTCTATAATTAATTTTATTTATTATCTATTTTTTTCATTATCTTTTATAATTAATTATATAATTTATTTTATTCATTCTCGAAAAATAGTAAATAGAATTACATAGACTTTGATTCTTCTAAATCTCAAATGAATACGTAAAAAATTTAATTGAAAAATTAAATCTAAGTGTTTTTTTAATTTTTTATTCTTAATTATTATAATTATTAATTAAAAAATAAATCGGGATCATAAATTAGAACCGATGGTTTAATGTCGATTTCAAATCGAGATCATGAATCAAAACCGTCGGTTCCAAACTGATTACGAACCGTCCTGTAACGGTTCTGATTCAGAATTTTTATTTTTTCAAACCGTGAACCGATGATTCCAAACCGAAATCATCGATTCATGAACCATGATCAGATCTATTTAAATAGCTTATAGAGACAACGCAGATTTTTACAAGGAATAATCTGAGAGTTTGGCTTAGAGCCGGCACCGGCCCGTGTCAGGCCAGGCTATGCCTAAATTAGCTTGGTTTATAATGTTATATCAAGACTCGCAAAAATGTAAGCCTTGACAGGCTGCCTAAAAACATGGCCCACAACCCGAGATCGTCCCTCCCCAGGTTTGGAGAAGCCAACTTCTTTATAATTACATATAACACATCACCAAAATATTCTATTAAATACTCAAAACTCCACGTAAGAAACACAACTCATAACAATAAA
Source organism: Mangifera indica (assembly GCF_011075055.1). Taxonomy (NCBI): domain Eukaryota; kingdom Viridiplantae; phylum Streptophyta; class Magnoliopsida; order Sapindales; family Anacardiaceae; genus Mangifera; species Mangifera indica. The sequence continues at coordinate 12,097,297 of NC_058155.1, forward strand.
AGAATAAACACTCAAGAGGGGAAATAAACTTATGATGGAGATACTTGGTCATAACAATGAAGAAAATTCCTCAGTTGAGACCGTCCAATACAAGATCCTCATTCGGCAACTCAAATCCTGATTATAAATGCCACAAAAAATAGCGTACTGAAAAGAAAATATACTATGTGCAACAAGATAAGGCCAGAACCCAAAAGTGATTTTTTTTCTTTTTCTTTTTTTAACTGCTAATTTCCTTATCCATTTTCATTCTCTTGGCATTTTGCATCTCGGGCATGCTACTGCCCCGTTGCTGCGATGATGCATCGTGCTGGTATGCACAATTGGCCCCATGACGGCACCCTCTTGAACTGTTAAAATAAATACAAGGTTTCATTATTTTGGGCTTACCAAACTGATGATTCTGAGGAATTTCCTTTCTTTCCCCTCCATGTTGCTGTATTAAGTTCTTATAATAGTTCATGTCTTTTGTTTGAGAAACCCCACAGCAAGCCGAAGATGAAGATGGAATAACCCCAGGCAGTGGTTTAGCCCATGCATTAGGCGGATGCCCCACTCCAACCCCATTTGGTTGAGTATAAAATGCTCCATTTGATGTAGTCGCCATTGAAGGTGAACTGCTTTCCATCGTATTCACACGAAAAGAAGGTCGATCAATTACCAAAACAGGTGGAAGGGGAGGATGATCAGATAATGATGCCAAAGGCAAAGTTGGCTTGGGAATGTTCTGCATTTTGGAAGATGCACCATGGTCAGTCACCAAATTCTCAATCAATTTGGGGTTGCTGAGGATTTTAATGAGCAAGTCATGGTCAATCAAATTGCCATGCTCATTGCTCTTTGTCATTTCATTCAAGGCAGATGATGCAGCAGCAACTACTTCAGGGTCAATGCCAAATGGCATTCCAGATGCCGCCAGTTTCTCATTGACTGCAGTGCTTGATGTGCCAATTATGTTACCTTGAGGAGGAGCTGGAATTCCGGGAGGCAAAAGTAGGGGCTGTGAGCTCATCAAAACATTAAACGGTGCCACCAAACCAGAAGGTGTGTCTGCTGCAGCTTCTTCATCTTCAATGGGAGTAATGGGTATCAGAGGAGTTTGCTTATCATTGTAAGGCGCACATTCTATGTCCACTGAGAAAGAGGGGCTGTTATGAGAGGAAAAGGAAACATTTCAGTCAAGGGAAAGTAAAACCCAAAATGAAATGAATGCTTCAAAGAACTAGCAGAGTAACAAAGTAACAAACTTTGGAGGAATGGCAGATGGGCGAGGATAAACTGCTTCAAGAACTCTCATCTCTCTTTGATTTTGAATCTTCACCTCGTCGCTCTCATCCCCAGCTACCACTTGCCAATTTAGGTCCAAACAAAACTGTAATAACAGTGAAGTTCAGCTTAGAAACATTACAGGGAATAATTAGTGGTTAAATTACAAACTGAAACTATGATTTACCCTTTGAGGACATCCCCATTTGATTAGAGGAATTTCAGACAATTTAATTTGTAACTGGTTTGGAGGATGAGCTCCCTCAAAGCCAGGAGGAAGAAACTCGTTGTTGATCGCTCCATTCAAATGTGTTGGCCATGAAGACTTTGCTTGCAGGTGGTCTTGGGCACCTAACCCAACTTGTGAAGGAGACTCCTCAGACAAAAAAAGCCTCACCTATATACACAGAAGAATTAGTTTACCCTTTTAACAGAATCATAAACGTCTGATGCCCAATCAATTTAAAGCTCTGTAAAGCATCGATAATAAAGAAACATTGAGTGGAAAATAATGATGCAGAGGTAAATCAATACAGAAATTTCAAACATCCATTTCTATGTTATACTCTGATATGTGACAAAAAACTTATTGTTCATAAAATGTAAATCCATAAGCATAGAAGCAATTTTAGATGAAAACAGTAAATAAAGACTTGATATGTTGTACCATCTTATTCTAAAGCATTACCATGACACAACATTACTAGTAAGTAGCAAGCACGACCGATGAACTAATCTGTGGTTTCTAATTCTTCTATCTTCCACATAAAAGTTCATGCATATGTACAGCAAATTCAATCTTGACCTATGGAAGGTATGCTACTTTCTGGCATTTCATCACAGATAATACCAGCAACAGAAATCACTCATAAAAGACAAACAATTTGTGTGAGGTACTTAAAAGTGCTACACTTCCTCCAAAAGAGATTCAATCAAGGGAGCAACAATTCTCTAGCATTAATGATGTCAAATACTTGAAAAAGAACATTTGGTTACACTAACCAAAGCTTAGAACAAAATTTGGCAAGTTCTAGCACAGACCTTATATCCATTGTTATAGTAAGTAACCACCTCATGAACCAAGTTTTTCAGCTTGCAGGAATGATATGCCGGTAAAAGATCAAAAACTATAATCTGCCTAGCACTCCAATAAATTCTCCTATACACATTGGCAAATTACACGCCATCAAATATTTCTCACCACTTTAAAATGTACTATCTTTTTTTTTTTTCTTTTCATCAATACTATCAAACTTATTTATTTTATTTAGATTAACCATCCTCGTTCACAGTGATAATTTTATTCAAGTATCAACTCAAGTGCCTGAACCAAGTTTCAGTTCACCTCTCTCATCACTGTTTCAACTAGAATGCATTTAAAAGTGTATGATAATTAGCTTCTAATACAATTCTGCATTTATTCACAGATAAACTGATATTATCTTCTTCTCATACTTTCATCCCAGATTAACTGATAATATCTTCTTTTTATATATTCATACCATTATACATCTATAACAAAGTAGACCTATTTATTAAAAATATTACCTCACCACTTAGAGATGAAAATGTACATGAAAACTCATCTCATATTTTAATTAATTTTTGCTAACAAATTTCTGATGTTTGAAACAATTTCACATTACTTCACAAAATCTTGTATTTCACGTAATCATAATAATTCCACATTCCTGCTATTTGGCAACCTGCTAATTCACAACAGAGCCAAAGCTGCCAATGGGTTCGGTGTGCTTTCATAGTTAAAAACTCTCCCTCAAGTTCAGTTAAAACAAGGTTGTTAATTAATCAAAACTTATTAGTGACATTAAATCAATTACATAGCGTGTCAAACTTAGCTTGAAATTCAGAGAATGCAATAAGTTCAAACCCAACAAGGATATGAACTTCCAGCTCTACGGAGTTAGTGAATCAGCTTAGGTTTACACTAAAAGCGGTTTAGCAAATAACATAATTAAAACTCAAAAGAACCACACCAACACATGATTTGACAACTTCAGGTGCCATAAATACATAGTTTCAATACAACCTTGTTAAAAAACTAGTTTTAGAAATAAAAAAATTGTGGTGATAACGCTGCTTCTATGCAAACTGCATTTCCAGCCAATTCGCAATGTAAAACAACTTATAAATCTTCTATCCTAGCAAACTTATCTTAAAGAATCTACTCATCTGATTCAATTCAGGAAACACCATAATTGCATAAATCCTATTAATGCATGAACCCAGAAAAGTTTTAGATACAGAAAAACCACGCGCCACAAAGCATTATAGCAAAAATATCCTATAAACATCATAAAATAAGTTTTCACAAGGACTGCTTTGGTTTTTTTTTTTTTTCTTTATCACCTTAATCCTAACACATACGTTACATCAAATTCGTCAAAATTGATAGTCTCGATTACCTGACAAAGATTTACATCAGATGCCCAAGAAATCCTTTTCGATTTGTGCAACCCTAGCATATTTACAATATTCTCAAAATAACTTCTTTTCCAGCTTCGATTCTCTGTGTATGTCTTATAGTACAAGTACTGCTTTTTTTTCCTTTCAATGCAGAAATTTCTCTTTTTAGGTTTCTTTCAGATTCGAAACCCCAACTACACGCTTCTTATGACTACCGTATTTTAAAAATCTCTTACCCAATTTCAAAAACCCTAATAACCATATCAATTTTTACATGATCGAAACGGAGCGGGAGAGGCCACGATTTCTATGTAACTTTTATTGAGCAATAACTAGAAACGGAGAGATCCCATAAACCCTAGATCCTCCGTATTCCCAGCTCTGCCGTTTCAATCAGTGATACTGTGTTTTTTTTTTTAATATAATTTAGCACATGGTTATTTCTACCTTATAAAGAATATTAAAAATTACTATTATATGATAATATATATTGTATTAATACAATTTAAATTAAAAATTATATGTATTATAAAATGTATACTAAATTGATAAGGCATAATAAATATATATATATATATATATATATATATATATATATATATATATATATATATATATATATAATGGAAATAGATTTTTTAAACATATGATAATGCAATAGGAGGTAAACAGGAAATTTTAAATCTTAAAAGGTATTTTAATATTTTTTAATATTATGATAAGATAATTAAAATTTTTTATTACTCAATTTTTAAAAAAATATATCTAATAATATAATATGATATAAAATATAAAAAATTATTTTTTTAATATATAATATAATATCTTATTCAATTATTATAATTGGGTATTTTATATTATATACACAAAAGATATAATACATATACATGTATTGTAGTGCATCAATGGGACCTGCTAAAAAACCGATAAAGGAATAAGCTTAATTGAAATCGATGAAATTGAACCAAAAAAACCAGTTGACCAAACTAGCGGCTTCGGCTTTAATTTTTAATTTTTATAGTTTTGGCTTCTTTTCCCATTTTAAAATCTGCTTACCCGGCTTAGGTAATTAAGAAGTAGAGATGGGTACGAATGAACCAATTTAAATTGAATCCAGGCTGATGTTATACCTGCCAGGCCGTCTATAATCCAGATGCCTAGGCCAGCTTCAGTCACGCATAATCAACAGATGAAACAAAAATCATGGGAGGATGAAAACTCATCAATTTATTATTAAAACAAGTGGGAAAACAACAGCAGAAGCTTTCCACTAGATAGTCAATGTATCAAACTCTCAGATACACATCCCAAAACATCTGTAACAAGCGTATATAATCACCAGTTGAACAGCACACAACCATTCCTCTGGCCCGAAAGTATGAAAATATATATATATGATTGGTACTTATAATAATATACATGGGATCCTGACTTCTTTACCTTTACTGTGTCCTTTCCTGCCATAATCCCACATGCATAGATCAGCTAATGCGCTTTCAAATGCAAAAGAACTCAAGTGTAGATATCTATATAGTGCGACCAGTCAAGTAGACCAACAATCCAATCCAATCCAATCGAAGTTTCTAATCCGAACTGGTTATTAACAGCACTTCCATTATGCTTCTCGTCACTTTGTCCATCTCATCACCTTTGCCATTTTCTTTCTGAAACAAGCAAGATCCATGCAACCAAGTATCTAAGTCAGTAATGTCAAAAACCCTCTGTAAAAATAATAAAAATAATAATATATTGTGATATTGGTTGCTTTAATATGTAGATGAGCTGAGAAGGACAACATTCTTGGCAATACTCAGGCAGAGAACATTTGGGAGGTCATTCCTGAAGACACAGATTTTACATGTATAGTGCCTACCATGTGAATACTAGGGCAAATATATCAACATTACCATCATTTGAGCAAAAAGAGAAAAAAGTGAAGAAAATACCATGAAGAGGATGGGTACCATTTCCCTTAGTACCCTGCTGCGCCTGGGAAGATGACCGCTGGATATGTGGAGAACCTTGTCTTCCATTTGCACCAGGCAAGGAATGCCGCTTCTTGATGTAGGTATCTCTTTCTTGGACATCTGGACTTGATCCGGGTGACTTAATTGCTTGAAGCTTGGCTTTTGCAGATTCTGTGGCTTGCATGAAATGGGGGAGAGAACTGCTACTGCTACTATCTCCTGGTTCTTGTTCAATGTTATCAGTTTTTGTAGAACCAAAGGAATTGCGTCTCTTCCCGTTTTTATCACCTTTTGGCAATTGTTCTGTACTACTTCTAACACCTGAATCATGATTTGGATTTGATGGAGATCCCTTACTTGCAGACAGGGGCTTACGCTTTCTGTTGGAACCACTTTTTTCTGTTCTGTTGTTTTTAGTTTTCACTGATACCTGGCTTGAAGGTGTTCCTTGGGGCTCTGGAACAGTCATATGGCTTCTGGGAGAGGCTTCTGGGGATGGCCTGTGTGGTTGAAGCCCTGGTTCAGAGTCTGGTACATTGTCAACATCAGTTGAATTACCTTCTGGCTTGTGCTCAACAGGTGAAGAGTCCACAACTGCAGCTGAAGTAACAGATTCAACTTGGACCTCATCAATCTTCTCAGGCTGCTCCACAATTGAGTGGGACTCATCAGACACTGGGATGGTAGTTGCACCTTTGACATACAAATTATCTGAGTTGGTTGGACCAGAAATTTCCTTCTCCATAACTTTAGCTTCATTCTCATGTTCTCTGGTTTCAACTTCAGATATATCAGGAGAATCAAGAGTGGAAGTAACAGAAAGTTCAGTGCCACATTCAGAGCCACCATGAAACCTTGAAACTGAATTTTCTGTTACGTCAAGATCCTTTGTCCTGGTTAAAGTATCTGCTCCAGACGAAATTATGTCCACATTTGAATCAGCTGAAATGTCCTGGTGCACCGAACTGACTGATCTTCCTGAATTCGCTGATAAACTAAGCCCCTCAAATTTTGATTGTGTAGCAATGAATGACGGATTACTTGACTTTCTCGATCCAAACACAAATTTCTTCCCCTCTGTCTCAAGATTGTCAGTGGCAAACCTTTTCATTGAACGTTTGGGTTGTTCACTTTCAATTTCAGGCTTACTAGAAAGAGAGTTTAGTTCCTTTTGAGAAGCTTCCTCTGATTGATTTACTTGATTATGATGAGAACTCATCTCTATTGGGATCTCAGTCACAGCAAATTCGCTTGTTTTCTCAGGCTGGTAGAGCTCCAAATCATCTCTCAACATAGAAGAACCTGGCTGGCATGGCTGAAAAGCAAACTTGTCTGCATCCGGAGCCATCAGATTTTCTTCACTTTCAGATGGCATAACAGCTTCCCTAGCACTTGACTTTGAGTCCACATCCACTGAATCACGTGAAATTTCAGAATGAATAGTTTCTATAGGCAAGGCAAATTTCTCAGTATTTTCTTTTTCATGTTGCGCAACTGTTGACTCTGTTGTTGGTGACTGTTTCCTAGCTGAAGCAGACATCCATATCTCCAACCAGTTCCAAGCAGAATCGGATTTTGCGGGATCACATTTAATGTTGATGGTCTTGGTCTTTGGTGTTGATTCCATTAGCTTTAATCAGAGGGACGAGTGGAGCAAGAGAACATCAGCATGGCTGGAATAATTTGCAACATAGAGAGCCTACAAGACATCTGCAAAACTATGGAATATATATAATGATTTACATACCTGCCGAGCAAAACTATTTCTAAGTAGTTTCTCAATGGAAATGTAAGTCTCATTTGGTTTAGATACTGACTCTTCCTTCTCCTAAAACAAAAAAGAATGATAAGAAAAAGTCATATGAGGATGAACTAACAATAACCACAGTTTCTGCAAAAGACATGTAAAGATTCCTTCATTTAAAGGATTAGATGATACTGTTATTTATTTATTTTTTTCCCAAAACTATACACTAGAAGTCAAGTTTAAAGATGAATTTGAATTAAAAACATAGACTACTCATCAAGCTACAGGAAAAAGCCAATTGTTTGACCAAATTCAACCAGCATTGCATAGAAAAATTTTGCTTCCTCATAAAGCATCTAATTTGGACAGATTCACACAACCCAGTTGCATCACCAAAGTTTTTTGAACTGCATGTTACCTTCTTCTCTGTACTTGAACTATTTAGAGAAAGACGGGTACGACGAGCACGAACAAGAGCTTGCATCTTAATAATGGCTTGAACACAACGCAGGGTTCCCACAGCATGCCTGCGAACTAAGTGCCCACGTACAGCAGCTTGCAACTTAACCACATTCTTAACCTTTAGGAATTCTCTTTTAGCCTAGAAAAAATTTTGAAAAAAAGATAAGCTAAATACAATAATTAACATAAATTCATCAATCATATGATTCAGAAAAAAGGGCACACCAAGAACCCTCGGACAGCAGCCTGGATGACAATAACGACAGATTCATCAGGGATGGAATCATGTTTGCTCTCTGTATCTGTGACAACAATAGTCTCAGATACTTTCAATTCCGCCGGAGTTGACAGCTGAGGTTTCTCTTCAATGCATTGTATCATAGAGATTTTCTCTGTAACACTGGAGTTATTGGGTTGTTGGTAGTTGACATCAGCAGATTCTGGGCTCTCCTTTTTGGCAGATAATGGGGCTTCTGATATTACAGTGTTGCTTAACACTCGATGCCGAGCAGATCTCTTTCGAAAACTCCACCGGCGTTTGTCATTTGCACCTTTGCTCTGTAAAGATATTCAAATATTAATTGACTCTGTCAAGGAAGCAAATGAAATTGAAATATAACCACTCTCTTTCCCCAAGACCGTTCTCCTCCCAATGTTAGGCCCATTGTCCAAAAGACAACTTCCCAATGCCTTGCATGTAAAACAAAAGGGCATATCACATTGAACATAATCACATATCGAGATCACCCAAGGAGAACAAGAGAATAACAATTAGCTAAATGAGAACGGCGGCACCTGAACAGTTCATAAGTAAATCTATTCAACCCAATATTTCCTGATAAATGCTACATTTGATTTTGCATTTTTCCATTAAGCAAACCATGAAAATAAGGATGTGCTTCAGTGCTCTAAGAATCTCAATCATGCGATCACTTTTACAATAACTTTGGTAGTGGATATACTGTATATGCAAAAAGACACATTGGTGGAGTATAGTACAAAACCAACAGAAAACCAATACCCCACTACACAATTATCCAATTATACTTTTTTCAGTCAACAAAAATAACAATAAGTCTACGTATGCATATCAATTCATCAAGCTTACAGTCTGGCTGGCCACCAGTAAATCCAAGTACACAATAAACATATTCAGTGCATTATGATTATGGATTATAATCAGAGGAATAACTGATTATGTGATAATTAATTCTTGCCTGTTTGGTGAGCTTATAATTATTGGATTCTGAATAATTATAATCCAATTGTAGCTGTTCCACAAATGATCTAAATAAGCTGATTACTTCTGTTGAGATGTTTATTAAATCCAAAAATTCAAAAGAATTTAATCATACTCCTTTTAAATTATGGCTGAAATAAGTCAATAATCTGGATTAAATGAGCTTACAACTACAATTTCCACTCCGGTAGAAGTCGTCGAGAGTAATTCATTTAGCTGAGCTTTACTTGATCGCATACCATAAACACTCTAAATTAGTCAGATCTTGGCATTAAAGACTTGAATTTTAAGCAGACAGCTCGAAAGTCGTCTAGACTGAATAAACCATCAAATGCAAATCGAAACGACGCAGACAAGAAACAGAACCAAGAAAAATGAAAAAATTTAAATGAATGGCAAGTGAAAAATCAATAGTGGTAAATCAGTAAACCAATTAGATACCTCAGAGGAATCAGGATCATCTCTATCAGCTGAGTCGCTACCGCAGGCGATAATTTTCAAACAAGAAGAGGATGTGGATCTTCCCATTTCCTTTCCTTTTTTCCTTCTTCTTATCGTTTTTTTCTCCAACAGTCACACAGACCTTGCTCTCTCACTCTCAGTCACTCTATTTCTCTCTCTAAATCTCAGACAGGACACCTTATGTTGTTGTGTTGTATTGGAAATTGTAACAAAGATATCGCGGGCCTCAACGCTCTCCTTAAATGTAGTTCACCCTTGAGTTGGAATCCAACTCTTTAGAAGCACGTTGCCATAGCTGAGGCTCGCGCTCAGCGCAAGCTTTGTATATAATTGAGTTCCAGTTTACCTTAATCTTTCATCTTGTCAAAATGGTAAACTCTCAGTTCGAGTTTATATAATACAGAGTTTACAGGCTCATCCAATCAACAATAATAGGCTCAAACTCAGTTGAGCAGCCAGATTTAAGCTGCACGAGCCGAGCCGTAGTTGAGATTGGGGGCAAGGAAAAGCTGTCAGATCTCTCCACTCACACAGCTTGTTTGGTTCCTTTCTTAAAATTTTTTAAATTACAATAACATAAAATAAATGTCTTATCCTGTCGTTGCTCACGACACTCGCGATGACTTACGTTCTTTCCACTCGCGTAAATAGCCCGATTCTTTAATTATGTGATAATATCTAATTAACATAATTAATTGGAATCTAACAGATAATAAACAATAATTAAAATTAATACCTTGAGTGGACAAGACAAAAGACCAATTAGACTAAAGTTGGATAAGGCTTCATTGATGGCTTAAAGATGATTGTGTGAATCTTGTGTGCGTTGATTATTTGTGGAATAAGGGCCCCATTTCAAAAATATCAATTTAGATTTGTTCGGTGAGAAATTTATTATAAACCTAAAATTTTTTACGAGAAATTGATAAATTAGATTAAACTCAGGTTTAAAATCAAAATACAAAATACAAAATATTTTTATTTTTTAAAAATTTATTAATATTATACATAAATTGAATCACAAGCTTACTAATATGAAACAAATTCAAAGTTGATTTCGAATACTAAATTCAGATTACCTAAACTTAGCTCAGTTCCGCGATAATGGGGCAGAGCTGCTTCCGGCGGAGGTCAAGAGGCGGTTGTCAAGTATACCTCTGGCTAATGATGTTATGACAAAATGGTATCAAACCACTAACCATCCATGGACAGCTCTTCTGTCCTGACACGAAACGTGGCTTCTGAGATTGGTGACACGTAACAGAAAACCGTACTGTTTATGGGGTGATTAATTTTCATAAGGATGCCATGAATCTGTCAGAGTGGCGCCTCCTACCCCACAAAAAGATCATGCTATAAGAACAGTTTAGTTGCACTGCAATTTGCAATTATATTTGTGTATTGTTACATACGTGTATAATTTTTATATATAAATAATATTATATTATTATATAATTAAAAATAAAAAATAAAATAATATTTAATTATATAATAATATATTATTGTTTATATATAATATTACTGATTATATTTATATGCTTACTAAACCATTTGTTACGTAAATATTATGCGTTGGTTATCTATGCTTTAAAGTTTGCATTAGATTGGTGGACTAAACTAATTTGATCAAGATTTGATAATTAATTTGGTTCGAATTAAGAGAAAAATTAGTTTCAACATTTGAATCAATTTAGCCCATAATCAAATTGTTCAAATCATGATAACTCACAATTTAATTGTTAAATTAATATAATCAATTGGTTATATTAACAATTTATAAATTATTGCGATTGTTAAAACTCAAACCAAATTTCAAACAGTTGCAAGTGGTTGGTATCGTATCACCAAGTCAATTTTTTTGGTTATACAATTCAAAATTTAAGTGAAAAAAGACTTAAATGAAATCCAACTAATAAAGAATATGCATTACATACAACTAACCCAAAATTTTTGTTTAATTAAATATTATTTTAATATTTATTTAAACAATTTATTGGTTTAATCATCTATTAGATTGATCAAACTAGATTAAACTTAAAACAATTTATTACCTATATCAGTTTTAAAATATTTTTTTTGTTATTACTTGTTTAACTCTAAATCCAATAATCATCTTTATATTTTTATCTATAGAATTAAATCTGAACTTATCGATCTGACTTATTCTTAAAACTCAAACTATCATATTTTTCAATCGAATTAAACTTGAATTAGCGATATTCATATGCGATTGAATTTATATCTACCTTTTTCTTATCCTCTTGAGCATTACACCCACCTCAATAAAAATGAATATTTTTTTATAGTAGTACGACGACGTTTTCATGTAATTTGGATAGTGGTTAAAGCTCACAGAAAGCGAAAGAGTCACAATCACAAAGGCAATTGATTATTGAAGTCACGGTTTCTTTTCTTACTCAAAGGTGGAGAATTATTTGATGAAGCAACTCGCATTTAGGTACAACGGCATATGACTTGCCACCATTCTGCCCTGGCCCTTTAACAGTATGTAATCGGGTGGGGAGGCCCTCCCACGTGGCTATTATGCGGTCAAATGTTCTTTTCATAACAATTATTTTCTATCTATTTACCAATATTCAACTCTTGTTTCTTATATAATCTAAGTCCGTATACTTCAAATAATTAAAACAAAAAAAATCATAACGTTTGTTGACCTAATACTATATATTATAAAGTTCTAATTGTGACGTTCACATGGGTTACCTTTGAATAGTGATTTGGATACTATATATGTTACAATGCTCTATCTTAATCACAGTATGCACTCTCATTGTCACTCAATTCATATTGTAATTTCAACTTCCATGGCGTCATCATACAAATGGTTTGTTCATACTTCATTGGAGCTAACGTAAGAGGCAGCCATTATGGTTGATTTGTACATTGGGTTGGCCCTATATCTCAAATTAGGGCTCTAATCACCCCGAATAGAACTAAGTATTGCTATAATTTAAACTCGAGATAAAAATTATAATTAAATCTTATATTTTATATATTCATTAATTATTTTTAATTTTAAAATTTTGATGTTAAGTTATATGTGAGAATTTTAAATAATGAGGGAGATATAATTTTTTTCATAGTAACTATAAGAGTTTTGGGGGTAAATATAAATTCTTAGAGATGCAAAAGTCCATTGGCATTACACTAGAATTGAGTGATAAGTTGGCAAGTTCAATGAACTAATTATCAAAAGGCCCAAACTCAATTTGAGTATAATATTCACTTGGCTCAAATTTAAGCTCAAATCAACAGTAGCCAAACCGAACCCAACTTAACAATGAGTTGAGCAACAAATAACTTGTGAGCCACTCAACTTGTTGGTAATCTTGCCACATCATTGGCTTGAATTTTGGGGAGCAGGTTTAGCGGTTTCAAACTGAAAATCCGAATAAAATTTACCAGATTCAGCTCAAACCATCAGTTCTTATCTCAAGATTGAGCTCAAGCTCAAACCTGCCTAAAATCTAATCAAGTCTGGCTCAAGTCCAAATGTCCAATAATACTCCGTTCAGCCCTAGGTTAAACAATGCTTCAAACTTGTGTCTGCGCTGCCGTTTACCGTCATTCAAACAAAAATAACAGGTGGTGAAAACAAACAAGAAAAAAGTTTCAGTGTAGGGTTAGTCCAATAATGTTGTTTTCAATAACCCCGCATAATAAAATGGCGAAAAAGTATTTGAAGATATAAATTGAAAAAAAAGAAAAAAATTAGAGCAAGACAGGTACACTTTTATCTCTACATAGAGATAACAAAATTTCTGACGAGGGAACAGTACCTTACGTCTTACGAGGCCGTCCCCTCTTACCAGTTTTCCCTTGAGTACCTTTTTCATTTTTTGATACATTATTAGTCCCCTTACCTCGACCTCTGCCAGAGTCCCTCCGACCAGACCGTTTCTTATGGTCCATCTCTCCATTAGCCTCTTCTTCTTTGTCATCATCATCACTGTTCTCTTCATCTTCTGACTCTGAGGAACTTTTTGATTTTTTCCTCTTCTTAGACTTATCAGAAGCTTTAGCAGCACTTCTTTTTGTGGAAACTGGAGATTTATTCTCAGGTTCCTCGTTTACTACAGGAAGGGTAATTCCTAATTAGTAAAAGCAACCAACCCCAGTGGGGCTTAATCAAAATTTTGCATTGCCCACAAATGAAAACGGAGAATCTGTGAACACCGGCTTACCTTCACTGGAAGCTTTGCCGTCATTTATATCAAGCTGTAAAAAACACAAAAATTAGACAGCCCCTGGCATATCAGTAACGAAATTTACAAAAAGTAGCAGCTACCATATAAAAGCTTAGAACATATATAACTCATTTAACAGAATCAATCCAAAGCTTTGTTTGGTTCACTCAATAGGAAATTTAAAACCCAAAAGAGGTTGCGTTTAACATACAACTATGAGGCCCTTTCAAGCCCAAAAAAAGACTTTAAATCATAGAATTCACCACGTGTCTTATAACGCCATTGCTCCTGTCCATCTTCCGGTTGATGAAAAATAAAATTGTTCTCTACTTAGACTCCATAATAGAGCTAACAAGTATTCATGCACTTTAAACCAGAGACTTCATCAAATGCACAAAGAAACCTATATTTAAAGAAGATGTTTTCTATTAACTTATGGAAGAATTACCTGATCAAGTCGGTCACCAACATTTGTTCTATCAACTATAATCAAGGAATGGCCGAAACCACAAGCAACGCTACCAGAAAAGGAAAAAAAAAATCAGAATGGGAATTTGAGGTGTTTAAAAATGTTAATATACTATTGAACACCCACCCCATAACATGCATGCCCTCAAGAAAATCTACCTTTTTTGGCATGGCTGAAGACCTGAAAAACATAAACACAAAATCGAATAGTAAGAGAACAGAGGGAGAAACTTCAAGGACATAAAGCCATAATGTGGCAAGAACACATACTTTTGTCCATTAGGCCCATATCCCAACTCCCCATATTGAGCATGGCCCCAACTAATGCAGGAGGAATCAGCACCAACAAAATGGTGCATGCTGCCTGAATCCATGCAACGTAAATTCCAACCACTGAAGAGAAAAGGAAATAGTATTAAGTGCAATAAAAAATTCCAAGCATGCGCACCAAATATCAAACTAGAAGAAAAAGACAACTGGACAACCAAGGATATTATGAAGACGCAAAAAATACATCTTAACCTCACTCCAATAAATAACAGAAGAACTCTTTCCTAAAAGGTGTGAACCAAACACAAATTGACCAAAAAAAAATTAAACTGAAATTCTTGTAATATATTCAGAACAAACCACCATTTGGCCAAAAAATAAAGAACATCTAAGAGAAGAAAATCACGAGCCAGGATTCCCACCTAGTTAAGCATTGTAAATGAATGATGGTGAGAATTATGGCTACACACAAACTGCAAAGAGTACATTGAAGATAAGTAGATAACCGGAAAATATAACCTTAAATCCATGAGAGGTTTAGGATACATCCAGTCATCACCATTGCTCTTTATTTTGCCCCACATGTACAACTGTCCACCACCTGCAAACAAGTTTATCAATAACAAAACTAAATGCTAATTTCCTAAAGACAATGGGCTTGCACAAAAAATATTAGCAACAAATTCCAAACCTTTTGAAATCAACATTTGTTTAAATCATGCCAAGAAGTTTACTAAGTATGATGATCACAGGAATGGGTAGGGGAGTAGGATTTGGTAGGTTAATTTAATATATTAGTAAGATACAATACCTGCCGTACATGAAGAGTTCACAGAACCAGCTGAAATAACAGCATCAGGAGGCAAAACATTTTGCCTTTGAAAGAAGTCAACACGACGAGGGACCCACTCATCTTTCTGCTCTCTATGCCCAAGTCTACAAGTTTGCAAAAAGAAATCATATGAACCCTAAATCTACAACACACGAAACATTCAAATCCAAACAATTGTTCAAATAGCAGGAATGTTTCCTTAGCCCAAAATGCATCCATCAAGGTAGCTAATTTGAGATAGCAATTACCAACCTTCCATAACCACCAAAGCCCCACCTAAACAATTTCAGCACAGATGTACACTCAGTTGTCAATACACATATCCAGAGAAGGACATAGCAAAGTGTATCAAATGAAGTCAAACAAGAGTGTACTCACGTGTAAACATAGCCCTTTGAATCCACAGCCACTGGATTCCAAAACAAACTTAGAAAATCAGACAAAGACAAATATATATATGTTTTAAGGAAACATGAGGAAAGAGTGAGAACAAGTGTTAATAGCCAACCTGTGTGGTTTGTTCCACATGCAACTTTGACAATGGTCTCTCGAGCAAGCGACGCTATAACTCTAGGGCGAGGTTGAGCTTCATAAGCAAGCCTCACAGAGCTATCCTTCATATTGTACTGCAAAAACATGTGTTACATCAAGACTTACAAAGATGACGTCCCATTAGCAAGTTTAATCTGGAATCGTTATTTAATATCCCCTTTCACTGATACTGGCCATCCACAGCATTATAGTGACACCATCACTAAAATTTTACCCTCCACTATATAGAAGTCCAGTAACAAATTGGAAAATCAACTTATAGATAACAATAACATAAGGCAGCCAAACTATTAATATGGTCTTGGAACACAGAACAAATATAAACCACTGAGAGAATAAAAAACAATCTTCTATGAGCATACCTCATTGTCTGTTCCATGCCCAAGCTGACCATACTGCGGAAGGCCAGCAGTCCTACAAACCTCCAAACATTTTGGGCAGATCAGTGAGTAATCAGAAACATTGAAAGCCTGAAAGTTATCAGCTAAGAAATTAACAAACTGGGTGAAAACAAATCTACAAACCATACCATATAGACGCTCCTTCAACTGGCGTTAACCACACAGTAAAGTCAGCCCCGCATGCAGTACTTTTAACTTCAGACACAAGACAGCGAACAGGAGATGCCTCAATCTCTACAAACAAATAAACCAATATAAAGATTACAAGTCTATTAACATTATCCTTTGAAGTGCAACCGAATTATGCAACAGAAGGTAACAAATTCCTTTGTTAAAAATTATGTTTGTGATGAAACATTGTAGACCACGAACTTCACAAGACTGAACTTACCATTTCTAATTGAACCTGAACCGAGTTGCCCATGTTTATTCCAACCAAAGGCTAGGGTATGCCCATCTTCAGTAACCACCACAGTATGGTTCCTCCCTGCTCCAACCTTCGTAATTTTGTACCTTCAGCACAAAAAAGTATAAGGATCAGATGTTAGCCTTAAAATATTCAAACTTTCACTAACTTGAAGTACTAAAACAATTCTTATTGAAAGTTAATAATAAACAGAAAATTTCCATATTTGGAGATACAAGAAGCTAAAAATTGGAAAATTATTTTTGTTGATGCTATCCTGAATAAATAAAAATTATCTTCCCCAAAGCCATAAAGCTAAGAGGAAGCCACTAGCTCATATTTTACACTGCCAGACAACAGAGATATCAATTATTTCTCCATTCTATGAACAGCGTGGGCACAAATTGTACTAAAAAAGCTTTCTTAAAGATTGTAACATTCCACTTTCCAGGCCATGCTTAACAAAGGCCTAGAAATAAGAAGGTATCTCAATTGTACTAGATAGAAGCTATAGAGACAAAACTAATCAAGTTAACAAGCAGCAACTTACTTTGAAAGCTCGGAAACAACAGTCGGCCTATCACGCTGAATTTTATCCCCATGACCCAGTTGACCCTTCTGCACACACAAACTAAGTTTCATAAATAGAAATAAACAACACAGAGTACTAACGCATATACATAAGAAATCAATTCAACGGTGAGTTCAATATTTCCATGCCTCATTGCGTCCCCATGTGTAGCAACGCCCTTCAACATCTAATGCCACACAATGACACGATGCTACAACACCATTTACACAGAAGGCTAAAATTAAAGCTCAATTACAAGTAAACAAACTATCTAATAGATAGTGTCATAAATCAAATAGGCATAAAAATTGTTCAGCTTTGCATTTGAACAAAAAAAATTAGTTTACTTAATTATTCAATTGAAAAAAAAAAAAGCATGTATGTACTTACATACATACATATCTATATACAGAGAATAAGCTGTGAAACTAACCGCAACCGGAGGCTACAAACTGAATGTCAATACCAACTAAAGATCGGAGGCGAGTCGGGGAGACCAAGCTGCCTTCAAGAATACCTTTACGACGACCAACCAAATCCCAATACGTGGATCCACAAAATAAGAGTTCTCCTCCCTTTACTACCTTCTTCTCCTCCCCTTCTTCAAGTTTCTTCTCCGCTTCAACCTCAGACATTTTAAGTCAACTCCGCCAAAAAACTGTCAAAATTTTGACGGAAAACAAAACCAAGAAGTAGAAATCTAACGGCTGGAATTTTGAAACCGGAGGAGAAAGCAACGGTTAGGATGAGAGCGAATTGGCGGGAAATAGAAGGTAACAGTTGGAGGGTTTAAGGTGAAAGAGAAGAAGAAACAGATTTAAGAAAAGGAAACCCTAATTCAAAAATGTGAAAGAGAAATGGTTGTGAAGAAGAAGAAGTGTATAAATAAATAGGATAAAAAGGGATCGTTTGGGTTTCCGAGAATAGGGTATTTCAATAATTAATAAAGGAAATAAATTGTGGAGAGAGAATGAACAAACTTAGGAATCAATAGTGATTACATTTTGTTTCTCTCCTTTTTCTTTCCATTTCTTCTGGTTTCTACTTATTGTCCGGTGGATTTTATTTTCTTCAAGATGAAATTTGAGGTCAAATAAAATAACAAAATTTTTGCTCTGTGTTCCCTTTTTTCTGTTTTTGCGGCTCTCAAATTTTCATAAAAAATATAATGAAGCAGAGCAGCAAAGTATGACTTCATCAGTTGTGGGAACGAAAGATATCACAATTTCATGCATACAATCAGGCCCCCTAACTCAAAGAGGTTGATTACTTTCCAAAGAAAGATAATGAGCCATAGGTCATTACTCTTGCTTATATGTAGTGAGGGACTTAAGTTTATCCAGACTGGAGTGAGTCAAACTTAAATTGAAACTCTTGACTTGAATTTTTTTCATTTGTCTGTCCATTGATACTATTCACCCCTCCAATTAAAATTGTTCTACCCTTCCTCCCAGGCAATTTACTCACACCACACTAAAAACCTTCAGTGACAACCAAACTCAACTTGGAGCTGGGCATTATGAATTTGAGTCGAGTTTGAGTTGGTCCTTATTGGAGCTCGACTTAGCTCAAATATGTTTATATTTTTATATGTTCACATGAATAGTTAGTTGGCTTGGATGAAAGGAATATAATTTTCATTCATTTCTTCAAATAATGGGAAATCAAGTATATATTTCAAAGACAACCAATAACTTATTTCAACATAACTATGACTAAAGACAATGAAATCTTTATCTAAACTGGAACCAGCCAAGGGTTCAGCTTCAGTTCTCCATTGTCTCAGATGCAAAAAACCAACTGGAAAATATTGAACAATGGTGAAGTTCTAAATAGATAAAGTATATATTAAGGTATACTGGAGCAAATATAGTATGTGCTAAGAGTTCAGAAACTATGCAATTGGAATGAACAGATGGCTGACTTGACAAGCCTATTACTTTGGATCACGGATAGCAGCCTCACCATTCTGCCGCTCAGATTGCAATTGGTTAAGCAGAGGCTGCTGCTGTAACTCATATACATTGACTTGGTTTGGCTGCCCTTGGAACATCTGACTGATAGAAAGCTGCTGAGCCATAAGGCTTGAAAGATGGGTCTCTCCACTCACCTCTGCAGCTGCAAGCTTTAATCTTTGTACTTCTGCAGCTAATGACTCGTTTAAAGCTGCCAAATCAATCATAAAACAGAATGAATCTCTTAAACCAAACAAAGGCCATAAAATCAATATTATTCTGAACTCTGAAAATGAAATTAAGAGTAACCTTTGAAGTGAGTTTAGATTTTAGATATGTAAATAAAGGAAACTGACTCCCGAGAATCCCTATATGATATATAATGCAGGACTAATAATGAACTAAACCACTACACAATAAGCACTTGTATCAGCCTTTTCAAACATTAGGAGGAACAAAACCTCGATCTCAAGTTAAACAGCAAATCTGCGCAAGAAATTGATTCTGAAACAATAAACTTATAATGATAGAATGGTTCCCAGTCAAAATTACAACATTAAGAAATATATATGTGTGTGTGTGTGTGTGTGTATAAAATACTTGAAATTGCATCATTTTACACTTCTCAGAAAAGATAACTATTCATAGTAATTAGCATTATGAGTTTGGTACAGCATTAGACAATAGAAGAAAGCTGCTGCTAGCCTGCTACCAATTCAAGATGAAATCTCAACTATTGGAAAGCCTGATGAACCAAGATGTGGTGCCCAAAACAACAAACCAGCAGCTTTACACCAGTCGCATCTAATTATATGGCATACTAAAACAAGTCAACTGAAATGTGGTTTCGCCACTGTCTTACATTCAGGAAAAAAAAAATGTAGAGGGATCCTCTCTGTAAATATGCAACACATGTTTAGGTCCATTGCATTGTCTTTTACGAATAGGAAATCTTTTGAAAAGTTTAAATAGATTTATTGATTTGACAGTCTCTTCCCTATTCTTATCACCCTTTAAACACCTGATCGGTTGGATGACTTTATTTAGCATAATATTCATAATTACATTTAAAATATTAACAAGTCTCATAAGATAAGCTGGCAAGACCCCAGAAAACTTTGAATAATACTTTTCTTAATTTTATTTTCATGTTAAGAATAGTCAGAGTACATAAAATATTAAATCACATAAGAGGTATCAATTGATCAAATGGAACACAATCAGAAGAAAACTCTCTTCAGACACTTTAAGATCTCATATTTATGGATAAACAGGATTAAGAATTTTAGAATGCTTTGGTCAACATATATTGTGGCAAAACATCAGATATTTGCAGCATGTAGATAAAAGAAAAGTAGGTCTCAGTTCCAATGAATAAGAATGGGGCAATTAAACATGGAAAAAACTTATACCATCTTTGAGTTGAGCCTGCTGCTCCATGGCCTGAAGACGGAATTTCAATTCATTATTCTGACTTGTAAGCCCAGCTGAATCT
Organism: Mangifera indica; assembly: GCF_011075055.1. NCBI lineage: Eukaryota > Viridiplantae > Streptophyta > Magnoliopsida > Sapindales > Anacardiaceae > Mangifera > Mangifera indica. The sequence goes on from NC_058155.1 coordinate 12,118,023, forward strand.
TTCTGAAAATAAACAATGTAAACACAACCAACAAGTAAATGAGTAATATTTACTGAAGAAAAAAAGGAGGAAAATATTTAAGAGGTGATCATCCAGATAATTGTGCTATTATCAACAGCTTAGATACACACTTGTAACATTGTAACTTGGGTAGACAATGTGGTTGCCTCTGTCTGCAGAGTTTGCACCTTCTGTTCCAATTCAGCAATGTACTGCATCTTCCTCTCCTTGGAGCGAGCAGCTGATTGACGATTAGCCAAAATCCTAACACAATCAAAGAAAAGAACTGAACTCAGTAACACTACAGTAACTACACTACTTCCTCTAAAATTCAAAAGTACTATACCTTTTGGCACGTTTGGGATCTGACAATGCAATCTCTGCAAGCTTATCATTTGTCAAAATCTTTTTCAGCTCAACTTCGCTAAATTCACCATTCGACCTAATCTTAGCCATATTTCCATTGGTGGAACTGCCAGGAAAAAGTTGAGTTCCGAAAGGAAGCTTTGTTGACTCATCATCAAAATGAAAATTCCCCGTATAACTATCCATTGAAAGACTCCTATGGTGCCTAACAGTAGGAGCAATATCTCCAGTAGCACGCCTCTTGATTCCTTCCCTCTTCTCACTTGAACTAGTTCCCTGCAAGCTAATCAAATTTTCATTCGCATGACTTTCCACTTCGTTATCACTACTTTCACCTCCATTTGTCTTTGTACCACTAGCTCTGCCATCCAAATCCTTGTCCTCAGTACCAGATGAGTTCAACGTATCAATATTTTCCAAATTCATGTATTCACTGAACAAATCATCCACCAACTCTGGTTTCTTCTCACTTATCCCTTCTGCATGATTACTTCCATTGCTGGCATTCCATTCAGATTCTCGTTTCACCAATTGAATTGGCTGTTCTACCTCAGTTATTCCCCTACTCCCTATTGGTATCAATTGCGGTGATGACTGGATCATTGCAGAAAATCCTAGAGGGAAATCACTACTAGATCGCCTATGCCCTTTACGAGGAGGAAAATTCTCAACAGCATCAACTCTATTAACAGGAGAATGAATCAATAATCCATGAGAATTACCAACTCTTTCCTCCATGCACACATTATTAGATACTGTATCAGACGCTGATGATTCACGATATGTCAATGGATTGGATGGATTCAAGGGTCGCAAGCAATCAAAACCAGATGATTGAGACAAAGACCTATAATGGGATGCTCCCAAGTTGGCATTTGAACGAGACGCCATGATCTGTGACTGTGAATAAGGCAATGAAAGAGGATTATTTGGATGTGAAGGAGGCATACCTGGTCTCCTGTTGTTCTCAAGACTCATGTTTTGAGATAATTGACCCACCTGACTCGTACCGTACATGGGAACATCCAAATTGTTTCTCGCCTTGGTGATTGAAGAAGCTGACTCAAGTTTCTGCATAGTAAAGCAAACCACTTCCTACTGCCCACAATCTATTCTCTAATCTTTAACAAACCCTAACACTTGAAATCATCAACCCTTAGCAAATTTCGATGCCTGGGAATCTGGAAAAAGGGTAAACTATACTCTGGTTTATTGAGTCGAATACAACAAATACAAAGAATCAATACAAACTGGTGTAGAAGTCCATACACGGCAAAATCAGAGGGAATCTGAGAAATGGTGATTTGTTAACCAAAAGATGGCGGTAATCACGCGAAATTTACAAACATGCCAAAACTAGAAAAATTTTCTATAAACTTCAAAATTACCGAAATACAAATTACAACGACAGCACCCACTCACTGATGTAACTGTAATTCTTTATGATTTGATTAAGAAAGATCTTCCCTGTTATGCTGATGGGTCAGTACAGCAAGTCCTACTTGGCGATAAAGGTGTAAAGTGAGATTGAACTAAAGATCTTTGTTGAGTAACTTAGCAACACTTCTAACACTTTGGTGCCCTCTGTGGTTAAAACAAGATAAATAACATTGCTATTATCGAGCATTGAAAATATCGAGAGCCTTGGCCAGTCAAATATAATTTCATTATTAATCTGATAAAAACATTGGAAATATTCATATAAAGGCTATTTATTTAAATAATTTTATATTATATGGGTGCTCGTGCAATGGGCAGATCGACCATTTAACCCAAATAATATTCAATTTAAGATTAATTTAACTGTAAAAATCTAATTAATCTCAAGACCGTTGAATTGAAACTCAATTTAAGAATATATAATTTTAGATTTAATTTAAATTAATATAAATTTAAATATTTGAATTTAACTTAAATTTAATTTGTTTTTATAAAAATAAATTCAATCAATAAAATCGAATTTATATAGTTAAATTTGAGCTCGGATTCAAGTTCAAAAGAATTACGATGAAACCTAATGTTCGTGTCACCCAGGAAAAATTTTTCACCAAACCAACATGGTGACATGTCCTCAAACCAGTCTGTCGTAGAATTTCAGTGACCAAATCACTAAAGGCAGTATTCTTCCCATCATTAAAACCTGGTCCATAACCTAAAACCCATCCTATAAATAGTGATGGCAATGATAGGGTCAGTTATCCCATTTCCCGACCCCTGTCCCACCCTCGTTTCCCATTCTCCACCATGTCCCTGTCTTCTCTGATGTTACTGTTTACTTCTTAAACAAGCAGAACTCGAACTTGAATTAACTTTTTTTCGGATTTGACTCGGCTTAAACCCACCCTCTTAACTGCTGAATGAACAAACTTTAAGCCAAAGAAACATTTACGTAATTGGTTCTACTTTAAACTAACACTTATATTCATACAAGTACAAGAAGACGTGGAGATACAATACAACCCTCTACAATTATCCGGAGCTACCAAGGTGGATTAACTGGAGCTGACTAATATTAACCTAGCCAATGAGAAACGATCCTCCATTCTCATTATAACCATGGCTTATATCTATCCTGGGACAACAAAATGATGACAAAAGATTAAAAAGAAATTGGAAAGTGAGACAGGCCACTCATCCATCTTAATAAATTCCCTCCCATCCTTGACCCAGTAATTCACATTTTAGCTACATCAATTTTTTTTTTTATTACCTTACCGCCATAGCTTGTAGGAAAAACCATGGCCGACCATCACAGGCTGATTCTATGTTCCCCTCTTCCTCAATCAAAGTGAAATTTTCTTAATATCTACTTGATTGTGATGTAGCGATTTGTTCCATGCTTGGCCCAATGATCCTTCAGATCAATTGGACTTGACAGATCGTGGCCTTCTGCAGCTAGCCGGCTAAGCAGCTTGTTAAATGCACTTCCACTCATCTTCCGGCCACCTATTCGGGCATGCCGTTTGTTAGGCACTGTCGGTAGTGGGTACATGGACAGGGAGGTTGTGCAACATGCAGACTGCCAACCCCCACTTCCCCACTTGTAACACTGTCTTAGTGTCCCAGTGCACGAGCATACAGGTGCTGGCATGGTTGAATCATCAAATGTAACTTGGTTCAATCCCAGGACCTGACCTTTCCAATCAGACTTCGATGATGTCAAATGTTTATTAAGATCATCACCTGCACCATCCAAATCTTGCACACTTTTCCACTCTTGAGGCTTCCCAAACACAATCTTATTTAGGTCTTCAGTTTCCTGCTTAATCTTCCGTGGAGATTTTGATGTCTTCTTACTAGGTGATTTCACCCTGGCCTCCTTTGCTCGTTTACCCCGTCGTGGCTTTCCAGTCTCATTAGCACCAGGAGACATGAGGATTCCATCACTTGAATGCATCTCCCTTGTACCATATGCAGCTTCAGTCATGTGGGGCAGATTATGTACATGCTGCTGCGGTTGGTGTACGTGCTTCACCCCACGACCAATTTGGCATCCTGGTGGACATGAAGACATACTACCACTGGCCAGGCAATTTTCTCGAGACTGAAGACTTGCAAAGGCATTGTCTCGTTCCAAAATAGCATTGTTACGTTCAGCTATAGCCGTATCTCGCTGCAGGAATGCCATGTCTCGTTCTGCAATGGCTGCCTTTTTCTCAGAAAGAGCTAAATTTCTTTCTTGTATGGCTGCATCTCTCTCAGCCATAATAGCCATTATCTGTTTCATTGTTGGTTGATGATGCACAAACCACTGTTATAACAGAATAATCATCAGACACAGATTTTATAGGAAAAAATCTTCACACAGCAAATTTTATTGGTGATCAAAGGCATTCATATATGGTTAATCCAAACTTCTCAGGTTTCAATTTCCCACAGTACTGCTTGTAAATACCTGGCCCTGAGCTGCCTTATACTGCTCTGCTTTGTGTCTCCCGTTTTCACGATGCCCACCGTCATCCATTTGCGATGCAAATGTAATTCAAAAAGGCAAATACAATATGAGGAAAATCGCTTGATCAATTAAACATCATAATCTTTCATGGCTACATATCCTGCATCTCAAAATAACAAATTGGAGGCAATTTAAACTTAAGAGAAAACTAATTAATGGAAACAACCCCTACATGAAAATAGACACCAACACTTAAAGGAAATAAGACTATGAGAATAAAAACCACAACCAAGCCAGCAGAAGCACAACTGCATAAGCAAATTAATGGCACTGATTTGTCAAACAGAAGCACACACATACCAAACATCATAAAATCCCTTTGCTGCTGAAGGGAAGCCAGTATCTCTCAAATATGAGCAGCACTTAAGCATACCCATATACTACTGACTTAAGCTATGCCGGCCTTCCGCTATGCTCTGCAATAACCGAGTGCCATGAGATGAGGTTACTTCCATCCAAGAGAAAAGATTTGTGAAGTCCAAAAAGCAAGCCATGATCATGATCAGAGGGAGAAGACTATTCATTTATTCATGGTCTTCTCCCTCTATTAACGGAGTGGTTTTACAGCTTGTAAGCAGCCATTCAAATTGGGAGTCCAAAGCTGTATTAGTTAGATGTAGAAGTGTTGGGACAATGTCCGAACAGTTATAGGCCTGAATTAATTAACCCCAGTAGTATTTGAGCGTTTTGGGAGAAAGGAAGGCTGTAAACCTTTATAGACTATCCTCAATAGTTACTCTATAAGAACAAAATATAATTCAAAAATTGAAAGCAAAATAACATCAGATCATGACTATGAACAAAACAAAAACATTGAATTAGGAATTCCCAACTTTGATGGCCAAAACAAGACTTCAGGAAGACAACATCACACCTGTCATATACTAACAACAGACTGATAAAAACATCAACTACTTTTGGGGACTGCATAACAAACAATAATTCTTATAAAGTAGGTCTTGTTCTCTTTCAAACAAGAAGAATCCACCAGAAATTACATCAACTACAGGTTTAATTGGGTTTTGTCAAATAGGCCTACTCTTGTTCACGTTGATCTTCAATTCTCATAGGTTTCATTGAATAGATTCCAATGAGAAAATCAATCACATCATTCTGGTTTGTCCTTGATAGTATATTAAAGTATTTCAGGCTTCATTAATCAGGATTCAAGCAAAAAACCTCACTGACCTTGGTTCCATCCAAGAAATTAAGAATATAACAATTAATAAACAGAATGACAAAGCTTGCGCGGTCATAGGCATAAAACTTAATAAGAAAGTCCAGAATCCACACAAAAGTGAAAATGCAGAGAGACAAATGCATAGATACTTTATTTTCATGTTATTTGCACAATCAGCATCTCAAGAAGCAGTTATAGGAGCTCATCCTTGAATATCATCAATTATATCCGATCACAACATAAGAACGCCTAAAACTTGATGATTTAGGATTCATCTGACTCTATTGCAAATACAAAGATGTAGATCTTGTTTCCCACTTTCCAATTTTATTCTTCTTTCCAGAATCAAAATCGACTGTCTCCACATTATAGTCTTTATTTTTCAACATTAATTGTATCCCCAAGAAATTAAACACAAAATCTCAAGCTTTACATTAACTCCCAAGATAGATGATAAATAATAACAACTTTCAAACACAAAGATAAAAAAGCATTTGCCAATTCCTAATGATAAATGAAACTCGAAAGCTTCAATAATATCACAGAAAACCAATCCCTGGGAACATACCAAGCATAAATGTTTCATCTATAACGAGAAGTAGTCTGGAGATCCCAAATTCTATACCAGTCAAACATCTTAACTTCACCAATGACTTGAGAAATTCAAAATCACCAACTCAACCATCTTAAATGATCAAGACAGCAGAAATCGAAAAAGCATTAAGCCAGTCAAAGCAAGCTGCACTTGAGCGAGTAACTATTACTTAAAATACAAAGTAAAAACCCATTTTCAAAGACCAAAATACAGATAGATAACAATGATCAATTGCTTAAAATTGAATACATATAAGAAAAAAGAGGAAATCAAAACTTACAAGTAAAAGAACCAGCAAGAGAGAGAACCCTAATCGGGAAGATGAAAAATCTGTGGAACAGAGAAAGAGAGTCAGAAAGGTAAGAGAATTTTCAATTTATGTCTCCTGTTGGGTATTTACTCTGTTTTCTCTTCATAACTCATCTAGTTTATCCTTCCCACTTACAGTCAAACTCCAAGTTACAGCCTGCCCCGTGTAAGCATTGACATTATGTGAACAAGTTTTGACTGTTGTATGGAGGGGCGAATGGCCCATCTGTCGTTCTAGCCGTCCAATGTGGGATTTGCCTCGAGATTCCAGAAAAGTGGACGGTTCGGATTATTTTTTAGTGCTTGTACCAGTGGCGTTGGGCGAGGAGAAAACGACAAGATAGTACGAGTTTCATTTTCAAAGGGCTCTGTTCATTTGGTCTGGCATTGATGTTCCTCAGCATGTAACTGAGTCCAGAGCTTCCGGTAAATAACTATTTTACTGTTTTCTTTGGACATTTCGGTATGGCAAGAGGCAATATTTTTTGTGAATTTCAGTGAAACATGTGAGATTTCAGTGATTTACGTTGGTAACTGGTAACTGGTAACTGGTAACAGCATGTTTAACCAAAACGATGTGTTGGTGTTTGTGCAAAGAAGTCTTCTGAATTTTAGCAAGAGATGGGGCTCGACTCCAACCTTGTTAAAGCTATACAAGGTCGATGCAAATCCGACTCGAATATAATCAATCCGAAATCAAATTCAGTTTGCTCAACTAATAAATAAGTTGACAAGAGAAAAATTAAAATCATTAGAAAGGAAGAAGAAAAAAAAATTACTAAAAGAAAGAAACAATTATTTGAATTCATAAGAATCTTTAGAAAATAAACAAATTGTCAAAAAAAGAAAAAAGAAAAAAATATCTTTTGTTAGACAAATTTCAATGCATTAACACTATTAAGACAAGAAGGTTTGAACCAACTCGAACCATTTTATTCAAATCTAACAATGATCTAAACTCAAATAACTCAGATCAAATTCACCTCTAACAAAAGACATGATGCCCACTAGTTTAGTCTACAAACAATATCATAGTACGATTGAAATTCCAAAGTTAATTACATACACAATAAAACTATATGTACTAAATAATAAGTATTAATTTAGATACTAACGATGATGTATCGAAATGTTGTTGAATAAAAAATAAATAATATCAAATTATATAATAACATGTTATCAATAATTATCAAATTGATACTTATTATAAATTCATATAATGTAATTTTTATACATATAAGCAACGGATGAACTATTTTTATGGGCTTTTGTATGGCTCAAAGTTGTAATAATACATTAACCCATAACTTGGAAATTCATAACATGAAATTTAAAAGCAAAAGACTTAAAACTTATATTAAGCACTTTTATTTTCACATGGTTGCATTATAGTAACAGCTATGTCTCTCTCTTTTTTCTTTTTCAATAAGTAATTAATGCGTCGCAGAAGTTCAAACCCGAGATTTCTTCGTAAAAATTTTAATACTTTACTAGTTCTAATAAACACGTCTCTGTTGCCATTGCCAGAACACTAAAGCGAATTTCATTGATGATGCCAGTTTTCGATTTGATCATGAACCCAGATCTGGTTCAACTAGGGTTTATTAGAATGACACCCAATATAATCAATATGCGGCCTATAACAAAAGTACAAGACTTCCTTCCACAATCATATCTCTTCATTAACTTCTTGGCATCACAACATCTCAAGCTAAACTTGATCTCAAACCTCAATTGATGCTCTCCTTCGTCTCAACACTTGACTTACTCATAATGAGAACTCCAATTACAATGAAGAGGGCACCTGCAAACCACTTTGAAACAATTTTTTTTATTTCAAAAACAAATGATTTAATGAGAAAAATATCCGAAAGTAAGAGTTCCTTGGTCACAAGCTAATGCTGCAATATGATCTTGTAAAACTTAATTGAAATCAATTAAAGTAATGACATTGGCTTAAATTTGCCAAATAGATGATGAAATAATGTTGCAATTTTTTAATTATTACCACATTATTGTAACTAGACCTGAAATCTGAATTCTGTAAATTGTTAGTGTAGCAGTACTCAAAATAAAAATACAAGATATTTGTTTCTTTTATTTATTTAAAAAAAAAAGTTCATTCATTTTATAATGTTTGTCACTAGGATAAAGCTTCTGCAGTTAATTTACGCCCGATATTGAAGAGTGATGTTAGAACTCATAACTTTTCCTTGCATGACTTTTATAAACTTAAAGTAAAGCCATAGAAAATCGAAACTTCTACTATTACATACTAGGATTTCCAAACCCGGGTTTGAGCACAACCATAATGGAACCCAGGGCAAATAGATTTTCTCCCTCAATTTTGTTACTCATAAAAACATCACATAGTTTGGAATTTTCTAGTGCCACTTATCCTTGTTTACTTGTAAACCCATCCATATACACATTAACATGCACTTATTCAGTTCTGCGTTTTACAAAACCAAGTATGCAAATTGAAATCATCTTATACCACAAGCAGAGGTTATCAGTAATTCTGCCAAGATCATGAACCATTGAAGAACTCATTTTTGAAAAGGTACAAGAAAATCATATTTTCATGAAGCAAGTAGAATCCTTTTAAAATTTAGATAGATCAATGCATTCTAAAGCCTTGTAGTCAAAGATCGTCAGCATCAATCAATCACATAACCCAATTGTTACCTGGAACGGTAATGGTTCCCCAAACAAAAACAATCCAGCTAGACCAGAAGAGAGGAAGTTTGTAGCAAAGTTTGTGACCGTAGCCTGAAGGGATGAGAGAGCTTTAAGACTGTTGACATAACAGCCCCACATTGTCACATTAAAAATTATGACCATTCCATACCGAATGAGCTGTTAAGAACAAGAAGCATTATAGATCAACAACATGATACCAAAAATAAGAGGGAGAGAAAAGGCCTTAATTGAAATGAAATAGAGACAAAGATAAAGAAAGTGAACAAAACAACATGAAAGGGAGGGAGAAACCAGACCGGACAAGAATTTGTAAAATTTATGAACATAGATATCTAATGATCAGATATGGACAGAAAAAAGGAATCCCAAGATAACAATTCACAGAAACAGGGTTTTGATACTACATTACAAATATGGGTTCTGCTATACATTGCTGGAACATAACTTCAATACACAACTTATAAATTCATGGCCCAAAACTTGCAATATAAACTATTTCTTGGTTGTATTATAACAACAGCCTAAGAACATTTATGAAATCAAACAAGGACTACTGAGCTAGTCCAACAGAAACCTTGCAACTAGAAGTTGAACTCAACAGTCAAAAGAAAAAACATCCACATACAAATTATGGACTCCACACCAAAACAACCACACCCACTGAGCAAGAAGAAGAACATAAGTTACAGTAAATTCACCAATCCTATTAGGTGCCAAGTCCCGAAATCCGTACTGGGCGTATGGATTTTAAAATTTCTCTACTAGGGTTCGATATAATGAATAAAAATAGACAGGATGTGCTTTAAAATTACAAGCTAAAATCTACAAGGCAGGTTATAAAATGGGATAATTTAATTAGTAAATAATAACAATAATACGTTAAGTTGGTATGGTGATCGGAGGATGAGATAAGAAGATACCCAAGATGAGAAGTGCTTGGCGGATATGGCGGCCATAGCAGCATTCAATCCGGCCGAGACTGCCCACATATAGCCTTTGCTGTTTCTTCCATCCATGGCACTGTCGTCAGTTGACAGAAGAAAATGTGTTTGCGTTCTGAAAACTCTCAACTGATGAATATGTTAGATTCTTCATTATCTTCGAGAACTTGTATTCATAGGCTCTGCGTAAGCATTTGAGACACAGGTCATAAGGGTAAAATCAATCCATGTCCAAATTGAAACCAGGCTTAAATTAGTTTATGTGTTGGCCGATAAAGTTCTTTATGGATGTTGGTGGTAAAAGAATAGACACGGCCCAGTACCAGTCCATAATCTGGACCACCCGTCGTGCCATGGGCTATATCATGCCACAGCCCACAATATCCTAAGACCCCAGGCGCATCCAAAACCTTTGGATCGCGTCTATGTGAATCTTTAGTTGACCAACCCATGTGCCTTGTAGGTTCACCCTATACGTTTTATATATTCTTTTTATTTTTTTTGTGGGATGTGCCTTCAAAGTTACCATCAACTTACTTAGACTCTTAGACGTGTAAAAAAATTAAGTTACTATCTATTTATAATTATTAAATTAAAAATACAAAATATATTATCCTATTGAAACTTTTTATTAAGGCGTTCACTACTTTGGGCTGAATAAGTTATATGGTGAAACTGAAACCGATAAGATATAGACAAGTGGCAATCTTTTTGTCATTAACAACTCCTGATTTGTGTTATCTCTAACACGCTGGCAATCCTCATGTAAATTAACCAACCAATCAGAAGTGCAAAACTCGGATCAAGGAGCTTTCTAACATTCCAAAACGTCGTCGTTCCCAAATTAAACCGTCTAATTCCCCGGCGTATATAAGCCTGTATTTTTTCGCTTGAAATTTTCATTTTTCGTCTCGATTTATCTCTCTCAAAACGATAATCAAATTCTCAGTTCGCTCTCCGTCTCTCTGCTTTCCTTATTCAAACAGTATGCTCCCGTTTTAAATAGGTATTTGCTTTGACAGCATTTTGGCGTTGCTTGCAGATCTGATTGGGTTTTGTGGTTTTTGAATTTTGGCAGAGTATTGAGGCTCAGCGGTCTTGATTGTAGAGGAATGGCCCGTACCAAGCAAACTGCTCGCAAATCAACAGGAGGAAAGGCTCCCAGGAAGCAGCTTGCCACAAAGGTACGTCTCTTTAGGGTTTCGAATTTCTTTCGATTCGGAACTTAAATACCTGGTCTAGGGTTTCAAGATTTACTTGAATTTTTCTGTGTTGTATGTAGTTAAGAGTTAAATTTTAGAAATTGGTGTTCTGATTATTATTTTCCTTGGCAATTAACTCAATGCAGGCTGCAAGAAAATCTGCTCCTACCACCGGTGGAGTAAAGAAGCCTCACCGTTATCGTCCTGGAACTGTTGCTCTTCGGTAAAAAATTTTGGACATTTATTCTCTTTTTGGAAATCGAAACAGATTATTGAATCTTGGTTTTATCATTGTTCTGGGATATTGCTAATAACATTAATTGTGTTAATATTACAGTGAAATCCGAAAGTACCAGAAGAGCACTGAGCTTTTGATCCGCAAATTGCCCTTCCAGCGTCTTGTTCGTGAAATTGCTCAAGACTTTAAGGTATAATTCCGTTTAATATGCTTGGTTGGATAAGAGCTGGAACAAGGGTTGGCTTGAGTTTGTTGAGCTGGGATTTAAGGAAGTTAAGCCTTGCTTGGGGTGGAAGTTTGAAGCTTGGCTTGTATTTGTGGCTTGTGGCTTGTTTGAATGTTTTTGTTTTTAGCGTCAAATGATTGACTTGCCGGTTGGATCGAGCAAAACTTCCCTTAAGTTTGGCTCAGATTTCATACAATCTAAGAATCCTGGCTTCAACTATACAAACTTGAGCCGAGTGTTCTTGAGCCTAAGCTGGTTTGGCTAGGGTTCACCCCCACTTGGCTGTTTGTTTCCTTTGTTTTTAATAGTTTTGGTTTCTTTCCTGATATAAGATTGTTGTGCTTATTTAACCTTTGTTTTGGCAGACTGATTTGAGGTTCCAGAGTCACGCAGTGCTTGCCCTTCAGGAAGCTGCAGAGGCGTATCTTGTGGGTCTGTTTGAAGACACTAACCTTTGTGCTATTCACGCCAAACGTGTTACAATAATGCCTAAAGATATACAATTGGCCAGGCGAATTCGAGGCGAGCGTGCTTAACTGTATTCTTGGTATATTCCCTCTTTGAAGAATGTACTTGGTTCTTGCTTATTTCTTTTGTTTTGTAAAGAAAGATGATGATACATTTCACTTGAACGTGAGTTTTGTTTGAACTCAAATCTGTGCTCTTTATGTTCTGTTTTGACAATGGACCATTATCAATATCTTATAGATAAAAAAAGGTGATGTGTCTTAGATGTATCAAAAATTAATATAATAAAATGTATCGTATGAGACATGATGATATGGATTAATATACCTTTTTCAACTAAATTAAGTGGGTTAAACTCAAAGCTGAATCATCCAATCGGATCTAGGGTTGGATATGAATCAGATTGAGTTTTACTTGATCAAAAAATGATTTGGTTTGAGTTTGTTAACTCAAAATTAAGAGTGATTTGAATTTTGTTTTAAAAAAAGGTTTAATTCAAGTCTAGTTTGAATGCATAATTCAAATAGATGGTTTTTCATTAAGTTAATTTGAGATTAAATCTAGTTAGATCAAACAATTAAGTCATTATGAAGTTAATAAATTCAGTTTTTTTGGTTATTTTTTTTTTGGTGACCACTTTCCTTTGATAGTGTCTTCAACAATTTTTTTTAAATTTTTTGAATTTTTTTTGAATCATTGTCAATAGAATAAATTGAGTTTACGTTAAAATAATATTTTTTATTCAAATTGAGTTATATGATTTCATTATTACGATTTGAGTGAATTCAATTCATTTCTGGACTTAATTATAGCAACGCAAACTCTCCTCAAACATATAATATATGAGCCTCAATAATCCGACGGAAAAGGCCCAATTATGTTTGTAAGTAATCCTAGAGTTTACCATTTACCTGCATAGTGACTCCCTTAGAGAAAGCCCAACCATCCCAATATGTAGCGACAAGTACTCGGACTAGCAAAAACAATAATAATAATAATTATTTAGCGTTGGGCTTTCTGCTGTCCTTGGTAGAAATTATCCCACGGGTGGATTTCATCAAGCCAAGCCTTTGTAGGCTCAAGTCTATATTGAATTTATAATGTCTTGTTTAAGTTTCAGTTTAAACTTATTCGCATTAGTATAAAGTGTTCTCGTAGGATTGGTAACAGGAAGAATAATATATTCAGAAAAATGAATGTTGCTACAAATGAGATAAATAATGTTATTGAATTGATAAACAAATCCATTTTATGTGACTAAACCAAGTCTAAACACTCTTTGATTTAAGTTTGATTTGAATAAAAAATTGTTTGACTTAAGTTTGATATGAATTTGTCAAGCCAATATTAAGTGTGATTTAAGTTCGATTCGAATAAAAATAATTCAATTTTTTTTTTACTCGAATTTTTAATTCAAATCTATAACTCATATGTGTGATTTAGATTTATGATTCAAATTTGTGATTTATTGATAAAATGATATTATTTAATAATTACTTAATATAATTCAAATCGAGTTATCTATCTAATTTACGACCCAAATTGAATTGAATTTTTTTTAATTTGAGTTTGGTTTGATTTTAAAATGAGTTGAATCTTTTAATTAAAACTTGTTTCGATTTTGAATAAAACGAATATAATCTGAGTCAAACCAATTTTTAAGTTTGAATCAACTCAGTTTTGCTCTAGTATTATACAGTACACAGGGTTATTATGTTGGGATAAAAAAATTCAATTTCATCCCATCTCCTGTTTCATTTTTGCTTCATCGATCTTTTAAATGCTGCTCGTACTTGATTGCCCATGTTTTCATTAAAAAAATTCACATGCCACTGGTACTTCTTTGCCCATACTTTTTGACCTACGTAGATAGATATGTTTTGTGTTTACCTGAGATTTTCACTTTCATTTATATCTTTGATCGTTTTGTTCTTTTGCTATCTTTTTAGAAAATGGCTCGACGATGATGTCTCGAGTTTTGAGATGATCAAACGTAACTTCATGCAGTAGGGAACCAGAAGCCATAGCTGAGATGAATGTGAAGTTGTAAGTTGTGGTTTTGGACAGTTTGTTCTGGCACGATGAAGATTTTGTGTTATATCTAGTTTATTTAGATTGTAGCCTGGTCCCGGAGGTGTCCATTGTACAACAACTTCAACAATCCGTATCCGGTTGTGAGATAGGATAGACCCAAATGAACCCTTTGATGCCCATCATGAAAACACGACAGCAGGTGAATAAGACAATCTGAGTGAAAAATGGTGTGAAATGTGACGTTGTGCCTGACCTTACTTAGAAAATGACAGGTGGGTCTCTGTTACTCTTGTTGTTTAAGCTCCTAATTAACGACAAAATGAAAATTTATTAAGAGATGAGTACAGGCTGCTGGAGAAAATTCATGGACCACTCATTTTCTGTTCAATCTGTTGGCGGCTTATGAAGTTGGAATCTGGAAGACCCAAGTCTACAAGAATCTTGTGTTATCGTCTACAGAATAACGGTATGAGATACAAAATATCTTTCATATAGAAGAAGACAAATGGACAATTGTGTAATTACATTATTACATGTGAAAATGTTTTCACATTTAATTGAAGACAACAAAATCGTGCAAAGCATTACAAAAACGTGAAAAGCAAAACAAAACTCGTGCACCGACAACTTTGGGCAGTTTCCTATCCCAAAAGATACTGATCCAACTCATATTTTTTGATAGATCAATTTTAAAATACCGATAAAATTATAATTAAATAATAATAAATATTAATTTTTATATTATTATATAATTAGTTATTAATTTATTTTTAATTTAAAATTATTTAATCATATAATTAAAAATTATTATTAATAAATAAATTATAGTATTCAGTATTGTAGACATTGAAAGCACTCTCTATAAATAATATGTAGATCAATTTTGAAAACTAAAAATTAGATCTGTTTTTATAAATGAGTTTGAATTGACTTGAATTCAATTCAAATTAAATCACTTTTGAGTTTCAAGTTATTGATCTCAAGCTAGACCTTCTTCAGGTTCAATTTGAATTTAATCTAACTCTACCATTGAGTAAGAGATTGTTATGGCCATTGGCATACAATTTAAAAAAGAAAAAAAAAAGGTCAAAAGACTATTTTTCACTCAAGTTTTGATGAAAAAATAAATATACATTTATAATAGATGAAAAACTTAAATACCCAGTCAAGTTTTAATCCATTGCCACAGACCCATGAATTTTATATTAGGGTTGTAGGGTAAAATCTTCATTTTATAAATAATATTAAAATAATTAAAATTATATGTTATTTTTCTCTTTTAGTTTGAAAAACAATAATTTTCCTCTATAATTAAGTTTTAAAAAATTCACTTTTCCTCTGAGGATATTAAATATGAAATTTGACAACCCTCTTCGACGAAAAGCAGTGAAGACATCATCTAGATGACACTTATCGTCTATCATTGAACGATGTCGTTTTTGTCTATCGTTCAAGCCACAGTTTGCTGTTCACTGAAAGAAGTGAAGAGAAAACCTAGGGATTTAGAGGGAGAAATCATTTTTTAAAGTTGAAGTATAGGATGAAATGTTAATTTTTAAAAGCTGAAGGGAATAAAATAAAATTATATATTTTTTAAATATTATTGATAAATAATAGTTTTATCATAAAATTTAAGAATAATTTTAACAAATGTTTAGGGATGAAAGAGTATTTGAGTTTTTGATTTATCATGAATATATTTTTGAAGTTAAACTAAAACTAAAATAAAAGTATTTATAAGATGAATGAAACAAAACTATACGGTATTTTAATTTATTTTTAATTAGGTCAAACTAGGTAAATCATTAAATTATTAGGTTACAATAATAATAATTATAAAATTTACGAATTCTGCCAGAATTAATTATTCCATTTAATTCAATAATTATAAATTATTCCATATCTTAGAACTAACAAGTTATTTTAAAAGGACCCAAATACCCTCGCTCGGAATGTCTTGATGGACGACGAACAGAAGATAATATCCAGCCGGTGCAAGATTTCCGGTCGTCGGAATCGTCACCTGAACTGAGTACTTCAATTTCGCCACAACATTCACCTTGTCACTTTCAAGCCTCAGCAATCTCTGATTCATTGAAAAGGAATGCGTTGTAAATGAAGGCGACACCATTGTTACAGACAACTTGTCTATTGTCACTTTGCCGCTCACCGTGAACCTTACTGCTAATCTTTGACCATGTTGGAGCCTAAATTGGGAGCCTGGAAACAGAATCTTTGGACGTAAATTTGAAAATCCGGCTTCTAAATACGACGGAGAGAAGGCTTCCAGGCTTAATTCTGTAGGAAAAAGGACGTTTGTGAAATTGTAGATAATATGAGGATTGCTGCCGCCTACGAGCACCCGTCCATCTCGGAGTAAGATTGCTGTAGAATGGTACAAGCGGGGAATGGTGGTGGGGTTTTGTAACTGAAAACGTGACCCGAATTTGTTGTTGGGTCTATAAAGGACCGGGTTCAAAACCGGGTTCCGTCCGCGTTCCCACCCGGCGGTTCCTGAGGCTGCACCGTTAATGATTAACACATTGCCATTGGGAAGCAATGTCATGTCTCCCATGACTCTAGCTGTAGGCATAGTCTCCATAACCCAGTGTGGATTCAGGTCGGTTATTGTGATCCGGCCACAGGTGTTCAGAGCTTTAATAAATTTGCCTCTCACTGCTCGAATATATGACCCTGTTGGGGCTCCGCCGCAAACAAGAACTTGAGCTTCAATTTTAGCTGCTTTTAAGTTCTTGAGTGGAAGCAACACTGATGAACCTGTGCTGGGATAACACCGTGGATCGCCGCCAGGCATTTCTGGGTATGTTTTCACCACCTTGTTGCTTGCATAATTCAGCAATATAGCTCGATTTTTGGCAAAAATGAATAAATTTCCATCGACATTAAGATGAACAAAGGGGTATAAATTATTCTCTATGCCACGGTCATTTGTCTGTAACAAAAATGGCAAACTGTATGTATTTGCTGCAGCATCTTTTGGGTAAAATTCATAGTTAAATTGCTTTCTTCCTCCTACAACAATCTGCCTCCCGTCTGGTAGAATGTGATTTGTAGCATACCATCTTCTTGCTGCCAGGCCATTCTCAAATTCTTGCCAGTCACATCCTGTTGTACACGGTTTGAAAATTCTGATCCTTTTCTCACCGTCATTGAACCCACCCGTTTGAACCAGACGACCATCTGGCATTAGAGCACCAGAAGAGCACCAAACATCAGTTTGAACCATAAGTGGTCGAAATGAATTTTTCAAAACATCATACTCAATAGAATGTGCAGTGCAATCAATCTTGAGAGCGGTGTCATGGGGGTCGTTTCGGCATTTTCCATCGGGTAAGGATATATTTGAGCGACCAAAATCAGTCCGGTCGAACATGATGACACGGTCATTGTTGAGAAGTTGCATGTGCATTGCTGATATGCCAATTCTCTTTTGTAGGAGCTTCCAGCTGCCGCCACCAGCTGCATGGGTCAGGATCCGGTGGCACGGTTGGGTTATAAAGAGCAAGAAGAAGAATAAAGGAAGAATCAAACATGTCTGCCTCATCCTTGCTTTGATTAATTTCCAAGTTCGCTGTGGATCTGTCGAGCCTGTCTGCTTTATACCCTTGAGAGAGACCGTTAGAGGTCTGCAAATACTGATGATTTTAGTTCACAGTCAAATGGGTAAGCTTTTGAGAATTGATAAACATAGAATTGCTTACAGATGAAGCGTCAGGAGGAATACTAATTTGGGTTTAATTTTACTGCATTTCGAATATCTGGTTAGGTGTGGTGCTTAATTTAGTCTTGCTTGTGTCTAAAATCTTACTCATAATAAGCTAAATTCCAATAAAAATTCTTAAGTTTAACTTAAATTTATTAAAATTAATTTAAGATTGAAGATAGTTTACCTTATTAACAAATAATATCGTTAAAAAAGAAAAAAAATTATCGAAACAAACTCCGATGTGAATATGCTAACGAGATAAGAGTGTTTGAACTAAATCCAATAATTATACAAATTTGAGTGATTTTGATTGGATATTCCCCTAATTTACATTTCACACACAAGCAATTGAAAAATAATAAAAATGCCAGGCTAGTCAAGCCCATATATATATATATATATATATATATATATATCCTTTGCAGCTACGTTTCGAGGAAGATATGTCCGGTTGGTAGTATTTGTCTTAAAAAAATAAAATATTCAAATCATGACAGGCTACTCAATTGGATTATCGCTTTTTTTTTTTTTTTTTTTGGGTTTGAATTTAATATGTGTTATTGACCCAAGACACGGTTTTCTCCTCTATTATTGCCTTGTAATGACAAACTGTGAATAAAAATTGAGGCTCATCAAAATTATTTTCGACCGTCTTTCTATTGTAAATATCTCTTCTTTAATCTGAACATGGCAGCCATGCGAAAAGAGAGTAAAAGGTTGTTGGTTTCGTTTGAAGAGTTGTTGCAAGAGTTGAGTGTGCGAAAGTGGATCATGTGCGATATTGAAAAAAGAATTAGGTTATCTCTTACAAATTATTTGAGAGCGTTAACCGCTTTCCTGATAATAAGTCCGAAACAGGACAAAACTAATGACCCAAACTTGTAATGGACATATGGGTGCCTAACATATAGTTTTGTTGTGCCAAATATATAAAGCTGAGAAAATATACCTGTATTGTCCATGGTAATACTGCTACAAACTTCATTCGGCTGAGAAAAGACAACTATGGCTGCCCTTTGAATTATAATTAGAGATTATCTGGACGTTGAAACTTTTCTATCAGAGCATCTTAATAAGACAACTAAGCTGGCTGGTGTCTTATCTTTTTCCTTGACTGACTTGCAGAATTCATAATATAATTCTCAATTAGCTTGGTTTATTAATTCTATCTCCCAACTTCCTCTCTGAAAATTATTACTTTCAGGCAAGCAGCCAGCTTTGTAATATTCACTTAGTATAAGCTGGGTGCATGGAAGAGCGGAATTCAACTTTGCGTCACCAAAAGAACGAATTGAAATTGACGTTTGAGAAGGATGCTTCTTCTCTCTCTTTGCATATCTTTTTCTTAGAGACAAAGGTGGCCTGGCTTTCCAGTTGCAGACACTTACGAGTTGGTTTGGGTTTTATGAAAATAAGTTTGATGATTTATCTTTTTATTATTTATATTATTTTATTTGATATATAAATAATAAAAAATTTTGATAATTTTTTGTTATTAATAATGTTTTGACAGATAATATAAAAAATAATTATTAAGGTAATTTTAATTTTGTTATAATTATATCTTTATTTATTAAAACTTTTATGATCAGAATAATCTTATTTTTAATTAATATAATAAATTATATAAAAAATATTTTAAAATAATTATATCTAAAGAAATTTAAGTAAAATAATATATCATTATTTTTTATTATCTTAAATCAGACACAATAATTATTTATATCTATCAAATTTTATTAAATATAGTAATAATTTATATTCAATAATTTTCAAAGTAGTCTTTTAATTTTGGTAATAAAATATTACCTAAACCAAATGCCCTAAAATGAACCCACCATATTATTAAGTGAAAGACTGCATTTCAGTGATCCCCTGTATGAATATATATATTGAGTTTTAAATATTTAATTAAACATTTTGATGATATATTATTATATAATTAATTATTATTTTATTTTTAATTTAAAATTATTTAATTATATAATAATATATTATTTAAATATTTAATTAATTATTTAAAACTGTCATTTATGTCGAGACTTCTGGTCATTGGGGAGAATAGGTAGTAAATTTGTATAAACATTGGGTTGATTGGAAACGCAGGCCGGGTCCCTTTGTTTTCTAATTGAGTGGGCTTCAAGTTGCTCAGTTTGGGAGAAGGTTCTTGCGGCTGGGCCTGAGTCATGGTTTGCAGACTCACCTAGGGCTGGGCCTGAATGGTCCTCGAAGTTGTATTGCATTCTGAATATGGCTGATATCAACAGTAGAAAATTTAAGAAAGGAAGCCTCATGGGTTTACTCGCGTTCAAATTGCAAATGAAATCCACGCAATATGAGCCTTCATGAAATTATTGGAGCAATAGAACACAATGGCTCTGAAACATGTCTATGTAAATCTCACCTTAATAAAATTCGAAAAAATATTAAATATATATAAATATTTTATATTAATTAGATATACTAATTAAAAAATGGGTTAAATAATTTTTAAATTAACTAAATTTGTTTTGAATCGTATAATTTTAAAGTAAAACTATAAATTGTATCTCTAAATCTAATAATATTTTGATAATAATTTAAATTATTAGATTAGGTTTGTAATATCAAAATTGTTTCGTAAGTTCTCTTGAAAGATGATAAAATAAATCTTAATGAGAATACCAAACTTTGTAAAAAGTAAATAAAACATATTTAATAAATCTTATATTAATTAAGGATAATAATAAAATATTAGTTAAATCCAAAACAGACAACATACTAATAGTGAATCAGGTTATTGAACTAATATGTTTCATATATTTTACAAAAAATCATAAAATAATTTTAAATAAGATTAAATTCGATTTGAGTTAAATTTAGGTAAGACACAATTTAAAATTGATTTAAATTTAAAAAAACTAACTTAAAACTAACAAGTTGAGGCTTAGGCTCGATCTAAAAACAATTTAGTTCCGAATTTAATCTAAATCGACTCAAACTTTAATATTCGAATGGAATTTCAGCCAAGAGCAAAAGAAATAAGCTTAGTAACTATCCATCCTTTCATGAATACGTAATGCGTTCCTTATTTTCTTTTTTTATTTTTTGTTTTAACTTTCCTTATCGCGGGGCAGTATAAACCATAGAGGACCCGACCTCCAATTCCAGAGACAATCCGCTAACGTCCGCCTCTCAGTCTCCTCCTGGTCAAATATCCATTAAAGTCACCTGTATCACAGATTCTTTTACTCAGGTTTGCCTGTCCATACTCCTTTCCTCGATTCGTGACTGAGTTGCTCTGTTAAAAACTCTAGGTTCTTTCTTTTTTTTTAATTGTTTTGAATTTGGAGAGAAGGCATTGTGCGTATTTGCGCCAGAGCTGACTGATTGACAGAAATAATTTGGAGTGTTATTTACATTATTTTGCTAGTAACTTTCTTGTGTTTATATTCGCTATTTAATTGGCGCGAGATTTTGGGGTTGTAGATTTTTTTTTTTTTTAAGTTTTATGGCGTTAATTGGTTGAAGAGGGAATCAGCATTCGAAATATGAGTTTTAATTTTTTGGTAATAGGGAAATGGAGAGTGATGATGCCGTACAAGACTTGCAATTTGATTCAAGCACTGATGCTGAGGCTAAGCTAGGGCCTCAAAAGAGCTCATCACAAAATTTATTAAAACCTAGGGCTAAGAAGATGGATGGTGAAGAGAAGAAGTCTGAGTTGAAGAAGAGGTTGAAACCTGTTGAGATTTGTATTGATTCTGATGATGATGAGCCCATTGGGTCTTTTTTTAAGTTGAAGAAAACAAAGAACCCTAAGAAGGTTAAGGCTATGCCAGATGGTGACAAGGGGCTGAAGGTAGAAATAAGGGAAGAGAAATTGGTGGTTGAGGATGAGGGTTTGGTGGGTATGAATGATACCTTGGCCAGTTTTAGGAAAAAACTGAAGGGTCCTAAGAAAGATTCCAGATCTGGGATCCTAAAGGGAAGAAGTTTGTCTTTGAGTGGATCTTTTGAGAATGATGACATCTTGGATGATAAGTTGGCATCGGGGAATGTTGAGAAAGTTCAAGATCTTGGTGAGGATGCATCTGATATGACTGTGGGTAAAGGGGTTGAAGCCAAATGTAGAGGGAGAGTTAAGAGACCTAAGATGGATTCAAAGATAAAAACAGCTGGGGCTCATTTTATGTGTTACGACGATTCAAAGGGTATGGGGTCTCTGGCTGATTCTTTGGAGGATCAGAAAGAGGAAGAGTTATGGCCTGTGGAAGTTTCCAATCTATCTTTGGATGAAAAGACTGTTGACTCATTATCTGCTTTTTTTCAGAGGACACAATCTGGACTAATCAGGAAATCTCACATGAATTCTGGTTTGAAACAGAATGGTAGGGATCAAAGCGTTGATAAAGGATGTAGCCCTAGCTCTGGAGGTGATTTTAATTATATGAATAGTTCTCTGTGTGCTTCAGCTATAAAAGTGAGACAGAAAAATTCGAAGTTCAATGATAGTTCACATCCGGTTTCTGATTTTGGTAAATTGGAATTAACCTCCAATCGGGATAAGAAAATTAAACCTATGGCAGACGCTAGTGGTTTGAATGTTCAAGAGGAACCTATTTTGGATACTTATTCTAATAAAGTTTATGATAGCATTGGCAACAAGGATACTTGTGCTGATGTGGATGATGGTTCTGGCCTTATCCAAAAGGCTAGTTCAGAAACTCAATCTTTGAAGGTCAGGTTAAAACTTTGTTCTATGGATAAAGCAAGCACTTTGGTCCCTGATGATCAAGAAATGCCCATTTCCGCCTCTTCCCCAGATCAGATGGGAAAATTTTGCAAATTTGAGGGTGATTGTAACAGAGGTTTTTCTCATGCATTGAGGCAACATTCAAGGAATGCTTCAGCAATAGACAATTTGAGTTCAGACCATGAAGTTTCCTGTATGTCAATTGGAAAAGAAGTTTCAGTGGCTTGTGTAGATGACGAGTTAACAAACAAATCCTTTAAAACTAAATTCTTGAAGATGAGCACAACTGGTAGTGATCCCAATACCTGTATTGAGGAAGCAGGTTTTGCTGCCATTTCTTTGAAAGAAGAAAATGTTGTAGTATCTAATGGTAGTTTATCTCCAACAACTGAAATGTCGTGTAGACATCAGGAATCTGGATTTACTTTGCAGAAGTGTAGCCCTCGTTTCCACCAAGATCAGCCTTCTGATGCATCTAAGGGAATTTGTGTTCCAGGTCATGATCCTCTTTCTATTGGTGAGGAGGCTAGTAGAGTTTCTCCTCCTGGGACTCCAGATGAAAATGAAAGTTCTCCAGAAGATGCGGTATCTATGCTTGATTCTGAAAACAAAGATAATAAGTTATCAGCTGTTCAACGTGCTGCCCGCATTGCTAAAAAATGTAGGCATGGAGACATGGCTTATGAAGGGGATCATGACTGGGAAAATTTGATGAATGATCAAGGTTTTCTTGAAAGTCAGGAGGTTGTAGACTACGATCGGTCTTTAAGAGGAAGAGACAAGTTTGAATTCTCTTCAAATACTCTTGCTGATGCTGAATATGGTGGGGCTTTAGCAGTGTCAGTAGGACTGAAAGCTCGTGCAGCTGGTCCAATTGAGAAAATTAAGTTTAAAGAGGTCTTTAAGCGCAGAGGTGGGCTTCAGGAATATTTGGAATGCAGGTAGTTATGGTTTTCAAGATCTGATTCTTTTTTGGGAATACTACAGATTCCATTTCTATTAAAATATTGTTGAACTCATCATATCATTTGGTGTTAAAGATTTGTATTTTAATAAATATTACCATTAATGAAATGGAATTCGATTGCTTTATGTATTGCAGGAACCGGATCTTAAGTCTTTGGAGTAAAGATGTTAACAGAATTTTGCCAATCACAGAGTGTGGGGTCACTGGTACTCCTTCTGAGTATGATCCGCCTTCTGCGTCTTTAATTAGGGAGGTCTATACTTTTCTTGATCAGAGTGTAAGTTGTAATGTCTAACGAGTGCTTTTATTTTTTCTGTTAATTTTATTTTTGTACCCTTGTTTATTGATTGAATTGATGTGGCTACTCTGATTGGCTTCTTAGATAGTTTTTGATGCAATTTTGCCAGATTTTATTGCTTTAGAGAATTGATGAATTCCTTATTCCTTAAAATTAAATATTTTTTTTAATAGGGGTACATAAATGTTGGTATTGCTTCTAAGAAGGAGAAAGCAAATCATCTAGTAAAGCATGGTTATAATCTTTGCAAAGAAGAAAAACTTGAGGGAAGTTCTGGGGCTTCGGTTGCAGATTCAGTGGATGAAGTTGCTTTCATCCTTGGTCAGGTTAAGGGTTCTGAAACTTATGTGGAAGCCAAAAATTGTGTTATATCTAATGATTGGAACCAGATATTAGAAGTGAAAAAAGGTAGTTTGTTTATCCCAGAAGCCCCTAATGTGAGAGAAGACAAAGTATGTCCAGCTGATGATTGCCTGCAAAATGTTAGCTCTGAATCACCTGACAGATCGGTAGATGTTGATGTTTTGAGAGCTGATCCATCCTGCAAAATGGTTGATAGTGGAAAGGATCCTATGGTAATAAAAGCAGATAATGACTCACGCAGTGTTCAATCTGCCTCTCATAGTGATGCTGGGGGGTACCAACATGTGTTGTCTGATTCAGAAATCAGGAAGAAAATCATTGTCGTTGGTGCAGGTCCTGCTGGTTTAACTGCTGCTCGCCACTTGCAACGTCAGGGTTTTTCTGTAATTATACTTGAGGCCAGGCATAGGATTGGTGGTCGTGTTTATACGGATCACAAATCTCTTTCGGTTCCTGTGGATCTTGGAGCTAGCATAATTACAGGTGTTGAGGCTGATGTGGCCACTGAAAGAAGACCTGATCCTTCCTCATTGATTTGTGCTCAGTTGGGCCTAGAATTGACTGTGTTGAATAGTGATTGCCCCCTTTATGATATTGTTTCTGGCCAAAAGGTTCCTGCAGATCTGGATGAAGCTCTGGAAGCGGAGTACAACTGCCTTCTTGATGACATGGTATTGCTTGTTGCCCAGAAGGGGGAACATGCTATGAAAATGTCTCTGGAGGAGGGTTTGGAATATGCTCTTAAGAGGCGTCGAATGGCACGATTAGGAAGAGATTTTGAAGAAATTTTTCTGCACAATTTGATGGATGCTTGTGCTAAAACCAGCAGTGTTGACATCAAAGTTCCTAATAGAAATTGTTCTGAAGAAGAGACTCTGAGTCCCCTTGAAAGAAGGGTTATGGATTGGCACTTTGCCCACTTAGAATATGGTTGTGCTACTTTGCTTAAGGAGGTATCTCTTCCCTTCTGGAATCAGGATGATGTTTATGGTGGATTTGGTGGAGCCCATTGCATGATAAAAGGTGGGTACAGTGCTGTTGTTGAGTCTCTTGGAGAAGAACTCCTGATACATCTCAACCATGTAGTCACAGATATCTCATATAGTTTAAAGGACTCAGAAGTTAGTGATAGTCAGTCCAAAGTCAAAGTTACCACTGCAGATGGCAGTGAATTCTCAGGAGATGCTGTGCTTATTACTGTGCCACTTGGGTGCTTGAAAGCAGAAAGCATAAAGTTTTTTCCCCCATTACCCCAATGGAAGTCCTTGGCCATCCAGCGGCTTGGCTTTGGAGTTCTTAATAAAGTAGTATTGGAATTTTCAGAGGTCTTTTGGGATGATACGGTGGACTACTTTGGAGCAACTGCTGAAGAAACCGATTTGAGGGGGCGGTGCTTTATGTTTTGGAATGTCAGAAAAACAGTTGGGGCACCTGTTCTTATAGCTTTAGTGGTTGGTAAGGCAGCTATTGATGGTTATAACATGAGCTCATCTGACCATGTAAAACATGCAGTCCAGGTTCTTCGTAAAATTTTTGGAGAGGCTTCAGTACCAGATCCAGTTGCATCAGTTGTGACTGATTGGGGCAGAGATCCTTTCAGCTATGGTGCTTACTCATATGTAGCAATAGGAGCATCTGGAGAAGACTATGATATATTGGGCAGGCCTGTTGAGAATTGTTTATTTTTTGCTGGTGAGGCCACCTGCAAGGAACATCCTGACACTGTTGGTGGTGCGATGTTGAGTGGGCTTCGAGAGGCTGTGCGTATAATTGACATATTGACTACTGGAAATGATTATACTGCTGAAGTAGAGGCCATGGAGGCTGCACAGAGACAATCAGAATCTGAAGGAGATGAAGTTATGGACATAACAAGGAGACTTGAAGCTGTTGAGCTCTCCAATGTCTTGTATAAGAGCTCTTTGGATCGGGCCCTTATATCGACCAGGGAATCTTTGCTACAGGATATGTTCTTCAATACAAAAACTACTGCAGGACGATTACATTTAGCCAAAGAGTTGCTGAATCTTCCTGTTTCAGCCTTGAAGTCATTTGCAGGGACCAAGGAAGGGCTTACCATGCTCAACTCTTGGATCCTGGTATTTTTGCATTTCAGAATATTTAATACATCAGTGCTCCAATCACTATATGGATTTTCTTAGTTATTGCAGTTCTTCTGTTGGCAGCATATACTGTTCAGCATGTATAAACTGAAACTTTTTTAAGTGTATATAATCTTTTCATAATTACAGGACTCAATGGGGAAGGATGGGACTCAGCTTTTACGTCATTGTGTTCGTCTTCTTGTGCGTGTTTCTACTGATCTACTTGCAGTGCGTCTGTCAGGTAATATTCTTGTCATTTTTGTTTAGGTCTAGTATATATACATACATCATGTATTTAGCTCTGCAAGGACATATACATGGAGATAGGGTGTCTGTCTTCAAAACTGAAGACTCATAACTCATTTAGAAGATTGTGGCTCTTTCAGTGATTTGGAGCAAAGATTAGGGAGAGAAATTCAAAGTTCTCTAGGACAAAATTTTCTCAAGTTTAGGAGTAAAAGTGAAAAGTGGATTGTTTAATCCAATTGACTCTCCCATAGAATTGTCAGAGTATGCTGAACTTGTTGAATATAGTTGGCTGAAGTAAATTGTATAAAATTTCAGCAAAATAGGTGTACTGTGAAAGTTTGATATATACTTGCAGATAGTATCTGCAGATACGTATGATATTATGTAGCATGTGTTGCATGAAATATTTCTCTTTGTTCTATGTTTCTTGTTTGTCTGCTGGGTGTTTTTCTTTGGAAGAAAAGAGTTAAAATGTGTTTAATGATGATAATAAATCTAGTTTTTTTACTTTGTGGTGTAGGCATTGGGAAAACTGTCAAAGAAAAAGTTTGTGTACATACTAGCCGTGATATACGTGCTATAGCTAGTCAGTTGGTTAATGTGTGGCTTGAAGTCTTCCAAAAAGGGAAAACTTCTAGTGGTGCACTAAAGTTTTCCAGGCAATCAAATGCAGTAGATTCTTCAAAGAGAAAATCTCTTAAAGATCCAGCTTTAGGCAAGCCACCTCTACACTCACATCATAGCGGTTTGGAGAATAAAGGATCTTCTGGAAGCCATTTGATTTCTGGTTCAAACATGAGGAGAGAGAATGGCAGACTAGATACTGAAATGGAAGACAGAATTTTTGCCATGTCTGAAGAAGAAAAGGCTGCCTTTGCTGCAGCCGAAGCTGCTCGAGCAGCAGCTGAAGCAGCTGCTCGAGCTGCAGCTGAAGCAGCTGCTAAGGTTTGTTTCTCTTGTTATGCTACTCATTTGTGCTAATCAATTTCTGAAGTTTCTTTATCAATCATCTATTTTTATATCATATAGTGAAATGCTTGTTCAGGGTTTAGTTTAAGGTACTGGATTCTTATTTGTCTTTAATATGTTTATGCAAATGTTTTGGCTTGGTTAAAACAAAATTTTGTTTTCAAGATTTTTAAAATGTTTTTCAACAGAGACTCAAACTGTCCATAGACCATATCTTTTTTTTTTTTTCCTGTTTGTTTGTTTTGCTTACTGCTTTTCTTTTTCTTTTATTGTTTATACATTTATGATTAATGGTTTCTAATTCCAGGCCTTTGCATCCTCGGGGCCACAGCTTCCCAAGATACCTTCATTTCACAAATTCGCTCGACGGGAGCAGTACGGGCAAATGGATGAATTTGATCTTAGAAGGAAGTGGTCTGGTGGTGTTTTAGGAAGACAGGATTGTATATTAGAGATAGATTCCAGGAACTGCAGAGTGAGGGATTGGTCTGTTGATTTCTCTGCTGCTTGTGTTAATCTTGACAATTCAAGAACTGCTGATAACCTCTCACAGCGGAGCCATTCAAATGAGATTGCATGTCAGTTGAACTCAAGAGAGCATTCTGGTGAAAGTGCTTCTGCTGCAGACATCAGTATTTTCACAAAAGCATGGGTTGATACTGCTGGTAGTGTGGGGATAAAAGACTATCATGCAATTGAGAGGTGGCAATCTCAAGCAGCTGCTGCTGATTCTTATTTCTTCCACCCAGCAATGCATGTAAAGGATGAGGAAGATTCAAACGCAAGTTCTAAAGCACACATCTGGAAGCATGACAGACGGGCAAATGGGAGCTCTGTTTCGCAAGTTACAATAAAGAATGAGTCACTTGAAAATCGTCCTCGAGGGGCAGACCATATTAAACAGGCTGTTGTGGATTACGTTGCATCATTGCTCATGCCCCTTTATAAGGCAAGGAAAATTGATAGGGATGGATACAAGACAATAATGAAAAAAAGTGCAACTAAGGTCTGTTGTTTTCTGTATTTGCCATCTCTCTTCTTCATGTTATATCTCAGTACAAATTTAGGTTGATGGATCTTAATATTACAATTGAGTCAAATAGATTAACTGCTGCCTGCTGATTTCTCCTTTCTCAGCCTTAATTTTTTTGTTTAAAAATCAGGTGATGGAGCAGGCCACAGATGCTGAGAAAAACATGGCTGTTTCTGAGTTTCTTGATTTCAAGCGCAAGAATAAGGTAAGCATTCTTTTTGTATGGTATTGACATGAGATCTTCTTACCCATTTATGAAGTGATACCTGTTCTTTTTAGATTTTATCAAAATGGAATCCTTCTAGGTCAATGAATTTTTGCTATTGTTGGGTTTATTTGCATATAATAATCTTTTTTAAGGAAATTTGTATCACTAGTCATCTCAACTATCCTTTATCCTTATTTCTTTTTTTTCTGCTTTCTCTAACAAATGGGAAGGATTGTTGATTCTTATTCCATTTGATAATTTCCTTTCAGCATGAAGAGCAAATAGAAACACATCCTCTTCTACAATTGATTTAATTTTCACTCTAATTTTTGTCGTTGTGCTAACCAATGTGTTGTAGCCACTAAACATTCCTTGGAAAAAAATAGACCTTATTCTGTAAATCTGTTATCTTGATTAAACTTTTATTCCTTGGATGCCTTAATGCAGATTCGTTCCTTTGTGGACATATTGATTGAGAGGCATATGGCGATGAAGTCAGCTGTTAAATCATGATGTTATTATGGGTTAGCAGGCTTGTTTTCCTTTGTGCTTCTGTGCCAGACCCACGACAGATGATGGTGGTGTTGGGGTGGAGTTCTTGATCGCGCTTTTCTTGTCTACACACTTATATTAAACTGCCTACATGCTTATAATGATCCTGAAGCTGTTGTGGAAGAAAGGAGATGGCTTTCCATTCAATCATAATTGGTGGGTCTTGATGGAAATTGCTCTAGTCTGATATTTGCTGCTGACATGTTCAGAAGTGGTAATGTAAAGTTAGCCAGGACACCATTTCTGAATATGGATGTAGCCTTTTATACTGTAAATGGGTTTGGCATGAATGATTTAGCTCATTTTTGGCAGAGATCAACTTGTTTTGTAGATGAGTTCAGGTTGCCTCTAGCAATTGATTCATTGTGGATGAAGGTTGGATCCAAAGGGTAGAGCATCAATACCCTCATCTTTTATTTGAGGAGAACCTTATATGAGACGTGACTGAATAATTTTCATTTTCTTTTCAGAAGTACTGGCTATTATCCTAATTCTAAGTGAACATCAATGATTAAAATATTTTTCTCCAAAATCGTTTCATTTTCTGCCTCTCGCTGTTGCTTATATCTCTGTTTAATCGTATATGGGGCATGTGACACTTTGACTCTAATTAAAGATTGTTATAACTCATGAATTTTATGGTTTTGACTTCGGATTGAATTAGCACATCAAGTCTTGACAAC
Source organism: Mangifera indica (assembly GCF_011075055.1). Taxonomy (NCBI): domain Eukaryota; kingdom Viridiplantae; phylum Streptophyta; class Magnoliopsida; order Sapindales; family Anacardiaceae; genus Mangifera; species Mangifera indica. The sequence goes on from NC_058155.1 coordinate 12,148,129, forward strand.
TCCTCCAGATTGATTTGATTCTTAAAATCAATGGAATCTTTTGCCCTTCTGTTTCAGCCATTAGCCAGTGATTTTGATTGCTGCTAGGTCTGGAAAAGTACTGTGGTTCTCTGGTTCTTGTAAGGTATGTTCTTTGTTTTTATCATTTATGCCTGCTGTCAGGTCATTAAAGCAAAGTTGTTTACATAATCTATTTGCAGGGTTATTAGAAACTGGCCTGTATTGTTGCATTTAGAATGGTGAATTCCCTGATGGCTGGTGGGTAGCATGTGAGATCCCATTCAATGGGAAAAAAAAGGTAAAGAGTTGTCTATGCTAAATTCTTAGAGAAGGTGCATGGCCTCTTTACTGTGTTGAGGATTTTAGGGTCTTGTTGATGAGGTAATTTTGTAGAGGGGCTCAAGGAAGACAAACATTCTCAGGTCCGATCCATACCATCTCTCTCTGCTACATTCTCAGTCCGATCCATGCCATCTCTCTCTGCTACTTTGGCTTCCTTGACACTGCTGTCCTCGTCTTCTCCTGTAAGAACGAATCACCTCTTTAATTAATTAAATTTTTTTTTATTGGTTAATTTTGCTTTTGGATGTGCAGTTCTTGTTGGATGTATCACAGGTATGGGAGCTGCATATGGAAAAGTGAAAACTGAAAAGTGGCATACGTGTAGCATCGAGGGGAGTGACAAGGCCCGAACTGTGATGAAGTCTATTCTTCCTGTGTTTGTGACTGGAGTGTTAGTATCTCTGCTGGTATGCAGGGGGGGCATTGGTGATGCTGGTATAATCTCTTTCCATCTATCTGAAAAGTTAAATTGGTAAATTGCTTTAATTGGATTGCTTACAGTGTAGTGTGATTGATATCCTGTGGCAGTGTAATTTTAATTGTTTTTTGTTTGGATAGAGAGAATTTGCTAAATCCTGGTTAAATATGTGCCATGCTTCACTATATTTTTGAAGTTAGTGACTCTGTTTGGAATTCTCAGTATGATCCAATTAGCTTGCGGATGCTTTCAGCTATATGAATCTGGTTCACCTTTTTTTCTGTTAATTTCTTCATTATTAAAATTTTTATTGCCATTTCCTTTTGTTTTTCTTGGGGGTTTGTCGGTTAACAACTTTGAACTTTTAATTTGCAGAGCCAATGCCCAACAGCCAAAACTTAGGAATGATTCTTATTCTCATTTTTGCTGAAGCACCGGCCTTGTATGTTCTCACTGTTGGAATCATTCTCTCTTCCTGAGCCGGTCAGTCAAGAGCCAATTAAAATAGAGCTTGTGTTTTGTTGCTTACTGGTGTTTTTGGCCTGTGGATAGGAATTAGTTCATATTTTCTGTGGTTGGAAGTCCTACTTTTTGGAAGTGTTATCAACATCTAAATTTATGGTCTGGGTTTGATTGATTATTCTACCAGACCGATTCCTTTACTGTTGAAAGTGATCATGGTAGAGTGTAGAAGTAGAAATTTAGTTTCTTCAGTTGATAAGATTATGTTGTCATTGTTAAATGTTAATGCTTTGCTTGCTTTTCGCGGATTTTTCATTTCCAATTTTCTTAGTACTTTTGTTACGTGGGTAGCTGTCTAAGTTTTGACCCTTAGATAGGCCTGGATACCATCTGGACCGGCCTAAAAAGGCTCAGCTTGAGATAGGTTTGATATATTCATGAACCAAGACTCGAACTTGGTTTGTACACAATTATATTTTGGAATTAACCCAAGTCAGTTCAAACTTGAATGTTCAAATTTGACCTGTTTTATGAAAATATGTTTAATCCTTGGTTTTAGTTCAAATTTAAGTTTGAACAATTCAGATTGAATTTAGCGTTAGGCTTAACAACCGGCTCAACTGTAGCATTACTGAAACTCTTATATTCATAAGATAACTGTATCAGTGTAAAGTTTATTGTAGCGGGAATTATTGGGTTGTCTGAGTCAACCCGAATCCAAATAAAAGTTCATTAAAGTTTAGTTCCAATTTAAAACGGTTAGCTTAAATTCAAGTTAAGGGTGGATATGAATTTAGATATCCTTTGGTTTGAGTTTGGGTTAAATAAAAAAATAATTCAAATTCAGTTTGTTAAGTTAAAATTAAGATGCCCTGGGTTTAGCTCAAATAATAAAATGATTTGGTTTGGGTTGGTTAGAGTTTGGATTCGAATTTAAAGCTCAAGTTAGTGATTTGAATTCGTAATTCAGCTTAATTTGAATTTATAGTTCAAGTTTGTAGTTTATTAACAAAATGATTTTATTTTTTTTAAGTATGATAAAATGATTTTATTTTACTTAAATAATATATAAAATCATTAATTTGAGTTGAATCAAATTATAAATTTGAAATATGAATTCAAGTTGATTTGAACTATAAATTCAAACCCAATTAAACTACGAATTTGAACTATCGATTTGAACTATAAATTCAAATTGAATTCAAGCGAAACATAATTGAAAATCTTGTAACTTGAGTTTGGTTTGATTCAAAAAATAAGACAAATCTTTTGACTTAGATTTGGCTCAAATTTGAATCAAATAAATTCAAACTGAACTAAATTAAACGTAGTTGGTTTTTGAGACTAAGCCAACTTAGATAATATCCAACCCTAATTCATACTTGATTTAATCAATTGGTAAACAATGATGTCAAAGAAAAATACAAGTAATTGGTAAAAAAAAATTATTGGAGGAAATGAGCTCTTGTATAATGGAGTTAGTGAACTTTTGAACTTGAGTTGAACTCTATAAGACAATTAGAGCTTTGTAACGCTTATAAATAAAAGAATTACCGTTTGAAGTGAATTCAAATTAAATTAAATATAAATAAGAGTTAATTTAAGTTTAATTTGAATTTGAATCTATCAACTCAAGGTCGAGGTTTGATTGATTGGTGAACAAGTACATTCAAAAGAATACAACTAGTTGTTTGAAAAATAGAAAAATCGTTGAAAAAGAGAAGTCCTAATATAATGACACAAACAAGCCTCTGAACTTGGATATAGTTATCGAACTGAATCTTTAATTTGAGTTTAACTCATCTTAATTAAACATGGATTCAAATTCGAACCGGCTTAATTTGTTTCCATCCACCCTTAATTATTGAATGCACCCAAATTTTGCAATGACATAAATGAATAAGTTTGTTTCCTATTTATATTATCAAAGAAGGAATGTTCAGGCTCACAGTCAATATTGTAAATTGTAAAATATAGGATTCCAAAGATAAATATATTCAGTTTTGAGATTCTGGAATTAGAATTTCCAGACTTGAGGTTGAAGAAAGGAAAGGAAAGGCTGCGCTGTCGATGGGCACGTGCCACGTAACGTCACAGCGTTGCCTCTCAAATTTGCTAAAATCTAGCACGGCCACCCGCCATAACAGCGCCTTTGAGTTTCAAAACCGTTTGCTTCAGCTTCCCAGTCAAATGAACCCACTTCGTTCTCGGAGTCGGTGGTCTCAAAAATGGCTGAAGAAAAAAGCAAGAGCCAGCTACGATCATCTGCTGCTGCTGCCTCATCAGAAAAATCTAAAACCGCTAAATCTAGATGGTTTTCGCCCTCTGTTCTCCGTTGGATCCCCACTTCCACCAATCATATCATCGCCGCCGAAAAACGTCTTCTCTCTCTAGTCAAGTAATTCTTCTCTCTACAACCCTTTATAGTATTTTCTCAATTTAATTATTTGCAATGTATTATTTATATACATAATTGTTTGTTGTTACAACTCAAAGGCATTTGTAGGTTTTAAAGTTTCTTGAAAAAAGTTTCCAAAATAGATATGATAAAGTTTAGATTGCATATGTATGTCTGTTTATTTGTAAATTCGCTAGGGTAACCGCAGCACTAGGAAGCCTGATTGATTCGTTCTAGCTTCACGTGTATATTTGTTGTTCATTCGTGTTTGTTTATAGCTCATGATAGCTTTATTGACGTGGGATGATGGGTGAATCACTCAAATTTCAGGACTCCATATTTTCAAGAGAAAGTTAATATAGGTTCAGGTCCACCCGGGTCGAAAATCAGGTGGTTCCGTTCTTCCAGCAATAAGCCAAGGTTCATCAACACGGTTACTTTTGACAGCAAGGAAGGCTTCCCCACTCTTGTAATGATTCATGGATATGGAGCATCTCAAGGCTTCTTCTTTCGCAATTTTGATGCTCTAGCTAGTCGATTCAGGGTTATAGCAGTTGATCAACTGGGGTAAGATATTATTCTCTTGAATTTGTGGTATGCTTGATTATGGTATTATTTGCTACCAGCCTTAGATCTGAAATTCATTGGTATGGCTTAATGCTTGTGGGTGTATCATTAGTGGGCGCTTGATGTAGTGTTTAATTTTAATGGGCTTCTAGAGCTCATCATCTATAGAGTTTCATTGTTATTGACTATGGATCTTGCAAATTAAATGGGAAGCTTTTCTTTGGTTACTTTGGTCTATGGTTCATTGCATGTTTAGGGGATGCCAAAATTCAATAGCCTATTGCTAGACATTTCTGGGTTCAGTAATTTGTTGTCTTCATGTTGGCTGGTGTCATTGAAGCAAACATAGTGTTCCAATATTGGACATTTTATAAGCGTTTTTAGAACTTTGTAACTTTAATAAGATTATATGATTGAGTCTTTATTCATTTCTTATGGTTGGTTGTTAACCTTAGCAATGTATTATAGAAGTAGGTCTCTTTTCTTTCATTTTGTTAGTCATTTTGTTCATATAGCTCTCATAAGGAACTGTTCCAGTGTTAGGTTCTTAATTGCATTCATTGGTTCTTAACCTAACTGTTTTTGCAGTTGGGGTGGATCAAGCAGACCTGATTTTACATGCAAAAGCACAGAAGGTTTGTTGTGATTTTGTACTATATTCAGCGGGTTGTTTTGCCTTGGGTTTTTGGAAAGTATCCATTATATTGCTCTATTATCTAGATATAATTTACTACATGCAAGAATTTAATCTGTAATCTGTTTTATATCATAGAAACTGAGGCATGGTTTATTGATTCCTTTGAGGAATGGCGCAAAGCCAAAAACCTTAGCAACTTCATATTACTTGGGCATTCATTTGGAGGGTATGTTGCTGCTAAATATGCTCTCAAGGTGATTACTTTCCATCTTAATTATTTTTTTTCCATATCCCAAGAGTAATATGATGGTAACCTTTAATGCTAGTTTTATTTATTTCAGCATTCAGAGCACATTCAGCACTTGATTTTAGTTGGACCTGCTGGATTTTCATCAGAATCAGATGCTGAGGCTGAGTGGCTTACCAGGTTCAGGGCAACATGGAAAGGAGCAATTTTATACAATTTGTGGGAGAGTAATTTTACTCCTCAGAAGATTGTCAGGTTTGCTTGTTTACCTTGTGCGTGTGTCTTTTCCTTTATTTTTGTGAGCATGCTCTCTGCAATAATGTTATGAGCACATGGCAATTGTTTAAGCCATTAAACTTGCTATGAGATCAGATTTCTTAGCTGTTGTCAATAAATACTTTGGTAGGGGATTTTCGATTCATATCGACTTTACTTTCTAATTTAATCTATAGTGGTTGAGCATCAGTTTTCATTAATTTAAAGTAGGTGGCAGTTTTGATTTTCAATTCTTTTATACCTTCTGTCAGAGTCTGATTATGTCTTACATTTACTTGGTGGCATGATAAATCACTTCTGGCCTTTTTGTATAACTTAAATAATGTCAGATAGTTTTTGTTTACCTGCATTATTCATTGGGTGTGGCCTTGGATATTTACTTTATTTTGATTTTTTTGCAGAGGTTTTGGTCCTTGGGGTCCAGATCTTGTACGCAGGTATACTAGTAATAGATTTGGTGGATACTCATTGGAGAGCATATTGAATGAAGAGGAATCCAGATTACTAACAGGTATACAATGATTTTTTATGTTGTGTATAGCACACATACACTAATAGGTATCTGATTTTTGCTTCTCTCAATTGAAGATTATGTATACCATACTTTTGCGGCCAAAGCAAGTGGAGAGCTGTGCTTGAAGTACATATTCTCTTTTGGTGCGTTTGCTCGGATGCCTTTTCTACGCAGGTTTGATGCTTCAGCTTGATCAAAACTTATCTCTGAAGATCAATGATCAAGTTCCCTTGCTTTCTGTTACGTTACATGCTTCAATCTTGTTGGTTTCCGGTATAGTATCTGGTAGTATCTTCTTTTATATAAGCAGAGAGGATGGAAATATTTGGATTCTTTGATTTGCATATCAAGTATTAATTACATACGGTTGTTACCCTTTAGGGTCTACTGGACTGTTATTGGCAAAAGAATATGTTGCGTACCTACACAGATTACTCAAGAACATCCCAACTTCCACAAACAATCCAACAACAGATTCAAATGTAACTAAATTGTAAATGCAGATATGTATATGAAATTGATTGAATGCCAATTGAACTTGTATTGATTTTACACTGTATGTACAATAGAGAGCTGCTACACTCTCCCCAGGCCTGGTATTTGAGAGACCAGGTTCTCTCCCCTTTCCCATAATTTTCCTGCTTCCTTCACTCACCACTCTCTTGCTGACAAAAACATCGGTTCTAATAGAACCCAAGGCTTGTTTACCTCAAAGAAGGGGGAGTGTCTTTTTTTCTACAAATGTATTGGAATGTTACCATCTAAATTTGTTGTTTGTGTAGTCTATGCCTTTCATCCAAGACTCCCCTATTGTCTTGATAGCCGTCTGTTTTTGCTCATACAATATTATATGTGTTTAGGGCCACTGTCTTGGAGCCACCAGTAGATGTCTTAGGACAACGTCTTATTCACTTATAGTTAAGTGAGACTTAGTTTTGTTTGACATTCTTGATCTCAAGATAACAACTAGTTGGAGGTGAAACATTTATGTCTGATCTGTCCCTTTCTTCTGTTTACAGTGCATCAGATTGGAAAGTGCCAACCACTTTCATATATGGTGTCGACGATTGGATGAACTATCAAGGTGCACAAGAAGCCCACAAGCAGATGAAAGTTCCTTGTGAGATCATTAGGGTTCCCCAGGTATATCTCTTTCACTTGCACTCCTCTCTCTCCTTGCATCATAAAGGCTGATAAATTCCTTCTGATAAAAAATATGCAGGCAGGGCATTTTGTGTTCATAGATAGCCCGAGTGATTTCTATGCAGCCATGCTCTATGCTTGCCGCAGGTTTCTTTCACCCAACCCTGATAATGAATCTTTGCCTGAAGGTCTTTCATTGGCCTAGAAAATGACATGTAACTATCCCTGTTATTTTGCACAAGATAGTTACATGAATTAATAGACAGATAAACAAATTCTTTTTGTCGATAATACATTCTTTGTGCCCATGTAGTCTCCAGTCTTGTAAATTAAACACTGAATGAGTGATTTGTAATGTTAATGTGTAAATTCTTTTATGCCTTGGTTAGCTATTGTCTGGATGTATTCTTGCATAACAAAAATTTTATTTTGAACCAACTATAACATTTTTATCAGGCTCAGAGTGAAATTTTCTAGTTTTAGCTTATTAAATCCTCCATAGCCAGCCCAATGATGGGAGTAATGGTTTTCATACCCGGATCAAACATTAAATTGGTTAAGGGGTCGAGTCGGGGTCAGTTAGCGATTAGACCAATTGATCGGTAGTTGAATCGGTGAATAAATTCCGGATGATTTTATCTCTCTTTGTTTTGTTTAGAGGTCAAACTAATATATATTTAGTTCTATTGTTTTCATTTTGTGTAGGGGGCAGTGTAATTTTTTTGACAAGAATATAAAGAGGTGAGAGATCACAAAAAAACTTTAGTCATTGACCACACAAACGATAGTTGAAGCTATCTTTTCCAGTAGTGTCTCTTGATGTTGATCTCATCATTTGTAGCTCATCTTGATGTTGATTTTGTCATTTTAACTCCTCTTTTTGTGTTACTCTCCTCTCTGAAATTTTCTCTTAATATTGATATCGTTTTTTTTTTGGTAATTTTTTTTTTTTTTTGGTAATTAACGTTGATATCGTTATTTGTAACTCTTTTTGACATTGATTTTGATATTTCTAACAACTCATTTTATGGTTGATTTAATAGTTTATTTTTAACTTGATGTGGCTTTCCCAATTGAATTGTAATCGAACTATTGGACTGTTGCCCAAAATTGTTACTACCTTCAAGTCTCAATCTAACCAGTTGGTTTAATGTTTATGGTGAAAAAACCATGATGGAAGCTTTGGTTTAAATTTGAAATCAATATTCTCAGGAGGCGTTTGGTTTGGGTAATGTTTGATTACTAAAATAGAAAGATTACCTTGAAGATAGATTACTTAGAAGATTACTGGATATAAATGATTACTATGTTTGATAAAATTTGATAGGTATAAATAATTATTGTGTTTGGTTAAAGGTAATAAAAGATTACTAGTAAATTATTTTACTTAAATGCTTTTGAATATAATTATTTTTAAATATTTTTTATATTATTTGTCATATTAATTAAAAATAAATTTATTTTTATCTCAAAAAATTAATAAATAATAATATAATTATAATAAACTCAAGATTACCTCAGTAATCTTTAAATACCTAAGGTGAAGGTGGTAATCAGATTATCACTTATATTACCTGCTACGTCAGTATTGGTAATAGAAGATTACTGTAATATTTTATTACTGACAAACCAAACAAGGGAATAAAAGATAGATTACCAAGGTAATCATAAAATCCCTCAACCAAACGCACCCTCAAAGTAAAGAGAAGTTCACATTTTATGCTTTAGGTGCAAATTACATCGGAAACACTCTATACTGAATGTTTATTTGAAAAAAAAAAAAGGCTTACGGCCACATGGAAGAATCGAATTTTAATAAAAAAATATATTATATATATAAATTTTAATGTATAATTTAAGTATTCAAATGATGTATTATCATGTTATTAAAAATTATTTTATCTTTAATTTAAAATTATTTAATTATATGATAATATATTATTTATATATTTAAATTATATAAAAAAATATACAAATATAATTTTATTTTTCATTAAATACTAAATACTGTTGGCCTGTCCATTGTCATGACCCGTTTAAATTGTAGGGTCGGGTCGCTCAAACTCACATCACAGGCCCTGTCCTATTTACTACAAAATTTAATAATTTACAGCCGATAAAATGGGACCCAATACCCAAACCATACAACTTCCGTGCCACCAAATTATTGCTTCACTTCTACATTAATTAAGCTTACGTGGCAACAACACGAAGAATCCAATCTAATCCAAGGGCTCCCCCTATTTTGTCTCTTGGGGCAGTCTTGTCTGTAAAATGCGAGACTGAGTCTGACTCACTGCACATCTAATCGAACACATTCACGGATCCTGACGCCATCTCCCTTTTATCGATGAAGACATTAACGGCCACTTTCCTTCTACTTTTATTACTTGCCACGTGGATTTCCTTATTCATTTGGCGGGAATGAAGCAAGCAAGGTGCTTTACGAAGGAAACATGGGAATTGCCGATAGCGTGGAACCCGCCGCCGTCTACATCTGTCAACGGCGCCGTTGAGTCAAAAGGATAAATAAAGTTAGAAAAAGACAATCTTTTGAGCAGGACGTTAAGAAAAATTCCACGTATAATTTCATTTACTAAAACCGATTAATTAAATAGTTTAATAATGATTAGTAAAAATAATTTTAATACATTCTAATAATAATCATAATAGAAATTAGATCCATTATAAGAATTATGGATAAGACTATTCAAAATAGTAATTATGCTAAATTTAATTAAACAGTTTTACCCATTAAAAATCAAAAGATTTCGAGAGAGAAAAATCCACCACTACAGTACAAGTGAATTTAAAAAATTTTACATATTCAGATTACATGACACACCAGGTATTCATGTAAACTTGAACTAATTTAATTCAATAGTGAATTACCTATACTATTATTTTTGCAAATTAGATTGGATTATGCTTTATAGAATTAAACTAATCTTGCTGGAATGATTTTGATACAAAAGATAAAAGTCCAAAGAATGACCTCTTTATAGAAGTGATTCAATTTAGATGACAAGAAATTTTTCATATTGGAGAAGGTAGTGAAGTGGGATCAGCTGAAGATGGCATATCTGGTCCTACCCGGCAACCTTCAAGCATGAACACAATGTCAGCCATTGATGGTGTACCAAGTGGATCAGGGGCTGTGCAAAGAAGCCCCACTTTAACAGCTAACAAGAATTCTTCCCACTCAGATGACTCAGGGTCTAATTCCAGTAGTCCAGGCTCCAGTAATTCAGAAATTTGGCCCTTCTGCAATTGCTTTTTCACCCATTTTACTATATCTTCATCTTGTGTAAACATAACTGGTTTTCTCCCTGTTAGTATCTCTAACAATACAATCCCAAAGCTGTACACATCAGCTTCTTTTGTTGGTTGCCCAGTTGATGCTGCTTCAGGTGACACATAGCCTAAAGAACCAATTTGAGTGTAAGATGTTGAAGCCTCAGCTGGTGTTGCTGCGGTTAACCGGTCTAGGGCAAATTCGGATAAATGAGCTTCAAAATCAGCATCAAAAAGGACATTCTGAGGCTTCACATCTCCATGAACCATGTCAAGTGAATGTAGGAATGCCAGTCCTCGAGCTATGCCAAGGGCAATAAGGTGCCGCATAGGCCAATTTAGTACATGTCCATCTTGATGAGATGCTTCTTGTAGAAGGGTGGCTAAGTTTCCATTAGGCATGTAATCATAAACAAGAAGCCTTACATCTGGTGGTCCTGCATAGTAGCCACGTAGCACAGTTAGGTTTCGATGCTTCACCTTGCCGAGCAATTCAGCTTCCTTACAAAATGTTTGTTCATTAACGGAGCCATTTGGGAGGCGACGGATTGCGAGTGCCATTCCATCTTGAAATGAAGCCTTGAATACAAGACCGTATCTTCCCCTGCTTAGAACATTTTCCTCATCGAATTGCCTTGTAGCGTCCAAAGTCTCTGCATATGTGATCTTGTTATTGAACATGACAAGTTTTGGTCCTCCATTTTCTCCACTTCCACGACCCCTTTCACCTCTTGAGCTTCCATGTGCAGGGCTTGGCTTCTTCTCTCCACTTGCCTTGCCTCTAAGCTTTTTGCGCCAACATAAGAGGCCATAGATGTAGCCACAACAACACAAGACCAAAAAACAAGCTCCAGCTGCAGTGATACAGATCAATATAATCAGCCTCTTCCTTTTTCTCCTTCTGACATTTGCACAATCTCTTTCTAATGGCTTTCCACATAGCCGATGATTCATTTCAAATACAGAAGGATCACTGAACCGAGAACCTAGAATTTTTGGAATCTCACCTTCAAGATTATTCCTAGACAAATTCAAGTACTTCAAGCTAGATACATTAGAAAGATTTGCCGGAATTACTCCACTCAAGTTATTTGCAGAAAGATTTAGCACTGTTAGGTTCGATAACTTTGACAATGAGTCTGGTATGTGGCCTGATAGGTGGTTTACATCCAATGATAAAGAAGCCATAGATGAACAATTAGAGATCTCCATTGGGATTTCACCAGATATATTGTTCTGACCCAAATCAAGCTTCTTCAAATGAGTTAAGTGACAGATATCAATTGGAATATTGCCACTCAAACGATTCAATCGAAGCTCAAGCACTTCAAGACCAGAACAATTACCAAGCTCTGCTGGAATCACCCCAGAAATCCTATTGTGGGACAAGGAGAGAACAGCCAATGATGGAAGGAATCCATAGGTTGCAGGAATCTCACCAGCAAAGGCATTGCTACTGAGATTCAGATATTGCAAACTAACCAAACTGCTAAAGCCTACAGGAACATCCCCAGATAACTTGTTCTCTTCAAGTCTGACGACTTGCAGACTTGGTAACCCAAAAAGCTCAATAGGCAATTCACTAGACAAATTTTGCTTACTCATATCTAAAGTAGACAATTTCATCAGACTCCCAATACTCCCAGGAATCTCTCCAGAAAATCCACAAGCACTAAGATTAAGAACCAGCAAACTCTTCAAGTTTCCCAGATTACCCGGAACCCCCACTAGAAATTTGTTATAACTGAGGTTCAAAGTAGTCAAATTACTCAACCTCATTATCCCTTCCGGTACATTTCCTCTGATATCATTTTCACTCAAATTCAAAGTTTCAAGCTGAGAAAGATTTCCAAAACTCATCGGAATCGAACCGGTAAACATATTCCTTCCCAAAGATACAGTCTTTAACCTCCCTAATCTACCGAAAAAAGCAGGAACTTGACCAGAAAACCGATTTCCTTCAAGATCAACAACCCGTAACAAGCTACATTTTGAAATCTGATCAGGAACTAACCCATTTAGAGAATTGTTGGCCACTCTAAACTCCTCTAACTTCACAAGATTACCAATGCCAACCGGCAGATTCCCAGAAAAGAAATTTCCAGAAAGATCCAACACTCTTAGAGTAGTCACAGAAGTCAACCAAGATGGGAACACGCCACGTATGCGATTAGTTTGAAGCTCCAAAACCTCCAAACCACTAACACATTTTCCATTTTGCGGCTCAACAACACCCGTGAAGGCATTAAACCCCAACTGAACAATCTTTAATGAAGAGAAATTACCCCAAACACTGCAATAAACACTTGAAGGAACCGTACCCGAGAGTTCATTTCGCGACAAAGAAAGCACTTGAAGCGTAGAAATCGCCCCAATAGTCCCCGGAACCAAACCTTTAAGCGCGTTATCTTCAACGCTTAAATGTTTAAGCGAAGAACAGTTTGATATGGCCGAAGGCAGAGTACCGTACAAGTCATTACTGTCCAGCCACAAATACTCAAGCTCTTGAAGTTGACCAACACTCGCCGGGACTTCACCGGAAAATAAATTATAAGAAAAATTAATGAGCTGAAGCTGAGATTTTGACGAGAAATTCCCCGGTATTGCACCTGTAAATGTGTTTGACGATAAATCCAGATACCGGAGAGAAGGTGAAATATTACCAGGGATTCTCCCGGAGAGGAGATTGTGAGCTACATTGAGAACTTGCAAATTCGCAAGGTTAAAAATGGCGGGTGGGAGAGTACCGGAGAGTGAGTTATAGTGCAAGTAGACAGCACGTAAGAGAGAGCATTGAGAAAGAGAAGTGGGTACTGAGCCATTGAAGTTGTTAGAATGGAGGCTTAATTTGCGCAACTCAAGTAAGTTAGCAAGTTGATCAGTGAGCTGTCCAGTGAGTTGGAGGCGAGGCAAACGAACCTCGCGAACTCGTTTGTTATAACAAACAATGCCGTGCCAGTCACAGGGAGCGGACGGCGTGGTGGGGTCCCAGCCGTCAAGTGCACCAAGAGGGTCCCTCAGGTTGCGCTTGAAGGAAGTCAAGGCCTGTATCTCCGATGAAACCAATGAGCTGGGCTGAGAGTAGACAAGAACAAAAGCTGTAGAAGTGAAGTGGGTTAGTAAGAGGAAGAAAAAAATAGCCGTTAATGTTGCCATGGAAGTGGATGAAGAGTGAAGAAAATGGTTGTTAAGAGAGGAAGAAGAAGTAATGGTGGTGGTGGGGTTTGAGGAGGAGCGTGTGTCAGTGGAAGCGGGATAAAAGAAAGAGGAGAGTGCTTGAGAGAAACGACGCCGTTTATAACGCCACAAATGTGCTCCTTTTTGTGCTAAAAATGGAGTTCGCTTTCTCTTTCTATCTTTGACTGTGCAATTGGATTGGTCTGGCTCCTTGGATGCAGAATTTCTTCCCACTCCCCCCGAAAAAGGTGCACAGGGAAATTTTCTAATAACGAAATAACCATTTCCCAACCAAATTTTGCCTTGTTTTTTCCAATAAAATACCTACACCGGGTAGCCCGAGTGGGAGACGGGTATCCAAAGACCAGAATATAAATTCGAAACGATACATGAAATATTAAAATTAAATTTTTAATTAATATTAAAAAAGGAAAGTCGACTCAATATTGATATTAGTATTCTCACTGAGACATTATTTACACTATTAATAACTTCCAACAATATTACATTTAAATTCAAATTAAATATTATATCTTTAATTGATTTTATGATTTAATTTGGATTAAATCAATTTTAATGGCATCAATATAGCTATTCATATTTAAACAAAAGAAAGGGTGGATCACCTCCTCAATTTTGGCACCAATCACAGGAGCAGAATCCCCAAAATTATAAATCATGTCAGCCCAAAAAAATAAAATAATATTTTAAAATTTTTAAAATGTATATAATATGACAAATCAATCCTATAAATATGCTGATTATCCCGTTAAAGACTCGAAGACATGACCCAAAGAGCCACAACTCGGGCCTCGGCATGCTGCGGGCTTTAGGCACGGCAGCTACCCTACCTTTTTTAACATTCTTCAACTATTGGTTCAAGATAAAATTTCTCATTTGTATGTTTCTAAACATGCAGATTCAGTTAATTTTACGGGCTAGCTTCTAAAATCCAAGAAGTTAATTTTCATTGAACAAAGGAATTCATGCAATTGCAGACATTTCATATTTCCTTGTTTGCTGCTAAAATTTATCTTCTTAAAGTTTTAGTTTGTAACTGTGCAGGGTCCTCCAGGGATGAAGATTCTGGGGAGGAATTACCTAGAATGAATGCAAGGATAGCAGAAGATTTAGTTCGCAAGTGGCAGAAAATAAAATCTCAGGCCTTTGGACCTAATCATCCTGAGGTAAGAAACTTGCAGTTATAATTTTGTTTTGTAATTGTTTCAACGAGTGCACTCATGTTGTGATATGAACTTTCACCTGCATAGTGGCATTTGTGGAAATGTATTGAAATTGCATTTATTCCTTCTTTTTAACGATGATCCCATCTTCTGGGAGAAATTATTTTTTACATCAAGTGGACACTTCATTGGACTATATTATATTGTTTTCTGTTTCCATCTGCTTTTTATAATGAGCCCATCTTCTAGGCTACTATATGCTGTTGTGTTAATTACTGATAGAAATCTTGATATATGAAGTGTTTCTGAAATCTTCTGATCGACCACCGTAACCATATAATGTAAAATCATTCATGTTTAAAATTTTCCTGACACTAAAAGAAACTGCCAGGTTTTGGGTGGTCAGATGTTAAAGATATGGGCAGATCGTGCAGCTGAAATCGCAGAACTAGGTTGGGTATATGATTGAACCTGACCATTGACAGCGTGACTCTTTCACAAGATGGGAAACATACCTGGGTGGAAGCAACTGTAGAAGAGTCTGCCAACCTAACAGACACAATTCATCCAGAGAAGAACAGTGATTCAAAAATCACAACCTACACAACCAGGTATGAAATGTCGTCTTCGAATTCAGGATGGAGAATCACCGAAGGATCTAAGATCATTTATAAGTAATGTATGTTGCCATATGGTAATGCCATCTTTTCATTTTGTCATCTTGTATATGAAAGTGGTATTAGTTGATAATTTCTTGAGTAATGGGAGGGAGTTACATTTAGGGTTGGACCGAGCTAAGTTGGGTTGGACTCGAACGCTAGCTGGACTTGGTTGAGATTGGTTTGAGTTTATATGGATCAATCTTGAGTTGATCTCAAGAGTTCCAAGCTTGATTGGGAACTTAGCCGAACTTGAGCTATAGGTCGTTTGGCTCAATCTAACTAGCGAGCCAATTATTCAACTCTAATCAATATGAACTTGGCTAATAACTCAAATCAAGCGGAGCTGAAGAATCATCAAAACATTTAACATCTTCCAAGGATAATGCTTAGATTGTGTATTTGTTTACCTTCTCTTCTTGTATATAATAATAATAAGAACAATAATAATAATAAAATTAAGCTTCAATCCAAAACCGACAACAGCTCACAAATTCCCAAATTTATTTGATTTAATATAATGTGGCTGACAAAAATATATCAAATTAACAAACTAAGGTCAGCTAGCAAGTGTTCCAATTTACAGTAAACGGAAAAATGACAATGCAGGTCAAATATGGCAGATGGAGACACCAAAAAATTAGCATATATGCCGGATGTAACATTCCGGTGCTATACTCCAGTTTACTAATCAATTATGTTTCTTGATAGTTGAAGAACATATAAACTATTTAATCAAATTTTAATTATTTTTTATAAACGATGTAATATATTTATACAATTTTGATATCTTTGTCATGTCCATATGAAATTTGAATAGTGTTATTACATGGTATCTCTTTATCTCTGACAAATTTAAAGTAATAGAGAAGGAGACCTGCCAAGTAGAGAAGCAGAAGACTTGGTATGTCTCCAACTGAATGATCTTGTGTTCATGGATCCGGGTGCGGCTAAGAAGCTGAGTCCAAACACTTCCTTGGGAGCAAGGCCTGAGTTTAAAAATCCCACCAATTCTGCAACAAGAGCAGCACTTTCTTGTATATGATTCATGTCTTTTGTATCTGTCCATATACGGCGTGCTAACTGTAAACTTCTCTGCTTTGTGTTCAATGCAATACCCCATTTCTGGTATAGTTCCTGTCTCTCTTTTCTCAAGAACTTCTGATGAATTTGCTTGCTTAATGCTTCTCTCTCCCGATATAGAGCCTTCAAACTATTGCAGCATAAATCGACTTTCAATCAATGTTTACTAAACAAAATAGAAGTAGTTAACAATTCTTAACATCCTAATCCGATAGCTTAATTCATTGTTAAGTTATTGTTCGTTTGAACACAAAATCCATCATAATATTTTTGTTTTTAGGTTTTATAATCCAAAATGTGTCTAAATAATTTAGGATAAGTGATGTGAGATGCATATCTTATATCTCTTTGTTTTTAGACTTTACAACTCAAATCACGTTTAGAATAAACGATGTGAAATACACACCTAATATTTATTTTGTGATTTGTTAATATAAGATTTACGTAACACTATTACATTGAACCCCTAAAATATTACATTCACCTATATCATTCGTGTTCAATAGAATGAACCACTATCGTTCGTTTGAACACAATATGTCATAGTTTTGTTTTTTAGGTTTTAGTTTTACAATCTAAAATGCTTTTAGACAATTTAGGAATTCAAAAACTCTTTAATTAGTTTTGTCGTATTATCCTCAAATAATGTGGGTTGCATTTTCAATATATGTATTGTGTTTTATTGATTTGAAATTTGCCTTGGTGATACACAATTTGTATTATATAAATAAACATGATTAAGGACGCACCTTGCATTTAAACTCTCTTTGCTGACAGTACCGCTCTTAAGAAAGGATAGCCTTCTGAGCTCCACCTCCATGTACACAGAATCAGATGGATCACCTTTGAAAAGCAGGTAGAAGCAAGTTCTGTGTACCAATGGTACTTTGCATGCATCCCAAAGTTCAATTATCTCTTCTCTCCTGCTCTCAAATTCTACTGACCAAGAAGAAACTTGATTCAATCCAGCGTCCTTTATATTGTTCATCACTGCTTTGTGAACCTATCACACAATTATTCCCAAGTGCTATTAAGGCCCAAAAGAAAAAATAATAATAACAGCTAAAAACCAATGGTATGGTGTCACTAAAAGCCTAGAAACTAGAACATGGTATTGTTATTTAGTGCTGGCAGTTATATAACAGCATTTATTTTCTCACATGAGTTCATTTATCAGGAATCTATAAAACGAACATGAAAATCAAGAAAATTAAAGAGTGTTAAATGGAAACAGCTAGAGATGGAGCAAGGTGAAGTGTTGGTAGTTCTTACCAGGTCACTGTGTCCCGGAACTAAGCTGAAAATGCTGGAATCTTCTATTTCTGACTCTCTCAGGCTCGGTGATAGAATGGAAGCGCTATTAAAAGAAGGCGTGTTCTCACTATGTTCATAACAACTAGTGGTATCGTCTGCATCTGACTCTTTAAATGAATCCACCGAAGCTCCACTAATGGAAATTTGATAATCTTTCCTGGAAAAATTTCCAGACTTGGCAGCATACTTAATTTCAGAAAGCCTTCGGTAAAAGCCTCCAGTTCTTCCAGCGAAGTTTACTTCAGTCCAGTTAGGCCGTGTATTCTCACTGTGTTCAGCCTTCCCAAACTCCAGGGAAAATGGATTTGACATGACAATGGCTCTGCAACTTGCGCTTCTATTTATTTTTGCGCTTCTGGAGCTATCCATATCTGCAACAGAAGAAGGAGTTTGTTCCTGAGGGTATAAATTGACAAGATAATGGATGGTTCTTTGCAGCTCCTGAATTTTTTGCTTCAAAGCATCACAAGTAGGATCTTTACTTGTGGGGCTTGAGTCCTTATCTTTCTTATGAGCGGATGATACAGCAACTTCACCTTTCCCTTCTTGTTCAGTACCACCCTGTAAGGACAAAGACGATAATGCATCCTCATCTGTGGCTTCGGTCTCAGATAATCTCCCTTCTTTTCCTCCAGGACCCAGTGAGAACCCTTTACCTTCTATCTTCTCATTAATGCTTGATTGTAGCAAATTCTCAATCCTCAATTCCGCAAGATCACGCTGCCGAGTCAATTCTTGGATATCTTTTTCCATCTGTTCTATAATCAGCTCTTTCTCTTTCAGCAATGAATTGGAATCATAAGTCCCTGAAGTTGATCCTAGCTTCTTCATCTCACTTTCCAATCTAGCCAATTCTCTTTGTAACTGCTTTACTAATGCCTTATCGGACATCACCACATTGACCCGTGCATTAGTAGATATTTCTTTAGCACAGGAAGCAAACAAAAGGGTATTTCTTGATTGCTCAAGTTGACTGCGAGCAGGGCTCATAGTGCAAATGATAGCAGTTCTGGCATTGCCTCCTAGGGAATTTTGCAGTATTCGTGTCAGCTTAGAGTCTCTATATGGTATGTGCGCGTTCCTTCCCTTGCTACATCCAATCATGGGAATAAGTTGTTCAGAAACAATGACAACTAAATTGATAAGAACAAACAGAGCCAAATGAAAGAATAAGAAAACAAGTTCTTAGCAAGAACAATCAAAAGGTGAGTTGTAGTTTACAAGCGAAAGTAAATACAAGCATAAGGCTGGATCCAATCCGAGCTGGTTCAGATCGAATCCATGGTTTATACCAAACAAGTCGATTTTGAACTATAACTCCAATTCGATAGTTTGACTCGAAATTGACTTGTTTGTTTATTTAATGATTCACCTTACCAACGATTCTTTGGTAACACTATACACCAACTTGAACGAGCTCAAGCTTCAACTCTAGCTCAATTACCTCATCTATTTTCCTCCCTTCCAAGTGGTAACTCATGGCCAGTCAATCAAAACGGTTGCATATACAAATCAATAGCCCAATATCAACCCTAACCATGACATTCAGTAATGTGCCATCAGAAAATTCTCTACACCACTGTCAGCATGTAAGGACAAGACATCATGAATGAGGCCTGGAATTTGGTTTTGATTCACAAGTTCAGGAACTATAAATCAAATTGAGAGTACAATGCATCCATCAAGACCACCTAAAAGTAAAATGTTTTGCAACTTCAATACAAGAAATTCAAGTCTGATGCCGAAGCAAGCACTAAGTTTTCTAAGGCCAATGAAAATTTTCACTACCAAAATTTTTCAACCTTGATGCGCGAACTACTTTTCCCAGTGTCAACAAGCTGCGATTAATGTGGGAGCCTTCTTTCAATCTCACACCAGCAGATTGTGCCTGAGAAGCACGCTCGCTGCCCGCAAGATCAACAAAACTCTGCCCAAAGAAGACAAATTAAGTTTCCTACTTTAAAACCTGGCAGAGTCTTCATAGGAAATCTCATTAAAAAATAGTTCCAAGGAGAACAATCATATCATACCACAGTTGCTGTTAAAGTGCTTGATTTGTCAGCGCCTATATATTCACGAGCAGAACTTTCAGTTGTCTGCAAGAATCCAACAAGTGGTAGAATAAAGTGTAAGACAAGAGCTTAAGCAAGAAAGAGATTTGCTACTTATTTGTACGCCATACGTACCAAGCGCAAAATTTGATGGGATCTAGAGCTAGTTTCATTTAGAGAGGTCTCTCCTATCTGCCGTTGAGCTGCAAGAATTCAGCAAAAAGTGAACATATACTGCCATCTGTGTAACATTTGTAACAGATCATTCTTAACATTTTGGTCCGATTACTCAATCCATTATCAAGATATTGCCGGCTTTGGATACAGTTTTGCTTCTAGGATTTGCAACCTAAAACATATCTTGAAACATCCCAAAAGATGTAAAATGCCCGTACAAAAGCAGCATTTCTTATGTGCCTTGTCGATGTGATTTGTTGAAAAAAACTAAATTTTTTGAGTGCCAATAATAGTGACCTTACCTTCACAGATAGCAAGGAGCTCCTGGAGATGGCTCTTGTCTCTCAATGTCTCCTCAGTGAGTCTCTCAACGACAGTCCCTCTCTGTTGAAGTCACAGTGTTACTAAAGGTGTCTGTGCCCTTCAAAATAAATTTACACCAAAGCAACATTTTGGCCAGATGAAAATTTCTTTAAAACAAAGAAATCACCTCTGGATCATCTAGGAGTCTAAGTGGACTAGTATCTGAGATGAGGAGGTCTCTGACTGCTTCATTGTAAATCTCCATTGCAGAAAATTTCAACACAAATTCTCTTTCCTTATGCTGAAATATATAAATAGAAATAGAAATGCTCATCTCCATGCTGGCGTCAAAAGGATTGTATTTATGATCAACTGACAGAATCGGTTGAATATTCACTCTACCTTTTCAATGTAATCGTATATATCTGATACAGCATAATCAGTAATGCCACGCATTGTATATGTCTTTCCACTGCTTGTTTGACCATATGCAAAAATACTTGCTGGATATATACACATACATACATACATATATATGTTTCGAAATATTATTACAAGAGAATTTGGTAATGAAATATCAACAGATAGAAAACAGAATAAGACATAAATTTACTCACAGTTAATGCCACTGACTACTGAAAGGCTAACTTCTTTTGCTCCCTCTTCATACACCTCCTTTGTGGGGGAGTCGTATCCAAATACTCTGTCTATTCCCAATATATTGACCAGAAACAAAAAGAGAAGATAAAATAGGAAAAAGAATAGTTATAAGATTATTATTTAGCCAGAAACACGAAGCAATTCAATAAATATTCAATTGTCTAGTCATTGGAGCTAATTTAACCAGAAAGTCCTGTGGGGGATGATGCCATGGACCTGACTTGAAGTCCTGATACGAGATTAAACAACTTTTCTTAACTGCGTAGAGTCAGTATTTTCCAACTTTATGATCATGACTTGAATCGTGAAATCTCAGTGTAACACATCTGCACAATTCCCATATAGAAAAACATGGAAGAGATGTTGGGTATATACATCCCACATGGCTTGGAAATGATAACCAAAGATTAACCAATCGATTTTGTGTCAAATGCAGACAATACGGACCCAAAATTACATTAGGAAAGCTTTAAGAATGAGAAGAGGAAAGGAAGTTTCAAGTATGGTTGGCAACCACAAGAAAGACCAATTCCCCAAGTGTTTAAAAATTTAGAGAATTCTAATAATTGAACCCCGAACCTCTCTAAACTTTCTATAATAAAAGGCTTGTAGAACAATGAGAAATTTCTTGAGGGCCAAGGCTAGAAACACAAAAAAGCTATGAAATGGAGAATATAGGATTAGCTTACCAAAAGCGTAGGCTGTTGGGAACATAGACCGTTCTGGCAAGGTGTTCTTGAAGATGATGGTGTCCTTGTTAATGCATTCCCAGTCTGAAACATCATTGAATGCAATTTCTTTGTCGTTCAAAGGCCTTAATCTAACCAGAACTTTAATCTTCTCTTGTTGGCCGCTGGGTAGAGACAGATCCTGAGTTTCCCCACTAATTAGCTCCTCCGCACCCATCAGCCTCTCAGCTCCTCCTCTTTTCTTTTACAATTCAACTAACACTTCAATTACAAACTTCAGATTATAGTTTCCTCCCCCAAAAAATGTGATCCTGCTTGTCCCCTTTGATGAACTTTTGTGACTCAGGACTCCAACGCAGTTGCTATGAAATAGAATTTTCTATCAAATAAAAAAAGAAATTAAATATTGATGAGAAATGAGTCAGTGGAGGAAAATTAACCCAGTAAAAAGAAAGATGAAGAACAAAAATGTCGGGGAAATGAGTTAGAAATAAGGCCGAAAAATCGGAGGAAAATCACTGATAGCAGTAATCTATCTTTGTCTTTTTTGAGAATGAGGAAAGGAAAATGTCTGCATGTCTCATTATGGCTTGGAAATGTAACGACCCTTGAATCATAACCGCCAAAAATAACTAACTAATTGCTAATTTACTAATACGATATTCTCCGCACTAATAAACTTGGATCTTCGTAACGGATTAAGATGGGCCTGCCTTATGTGCGGCTCGATTTACATAGTTTGAACCATATGGTCCATATCCATATCCAGGTGAACCACATCCTATCCTTACGAGATTAAAGGGCTGGACATCAATCTTCGGAAACGGATTTTTAAAGCTTACTAGGTACCCTTTGATGATTGAACTCAAATTGATCAAGTAAACTTAGAAATGAGTTGAGCTTAATTCAAATAGGTTAACCCAAGTTTAACTTAAGTGAATAATGAATCACTTAAGTTTTTCAAATTATATTAAAAGAAAGTTTAAAGCTCGGCTTGGGTGGGAAAAATTGGAGCTCACAGCTTAACCTGCATTTATGACCCTTTAATTTGGCTTCAATTTATAACTCTAATTTGACATATAAAATGAAATATTAAAACAATATATTTTCCATTATTAAAACAAAATGTCAATTAGACAATTACTCAACTCGTCATAGTCTGAATTATGAGTTAAATTCAAATCGATTTGATTATAATTTGAGCTCGATTCATATAAACTCAACTTTGTTCAATGTTTAAATATTTGAGTCAAAACTTATTTGATTCAGATTTAACTTTAAAATAAATTAAATTTAAACTTATTTAAATATTTGAATTTAAATAATTTAAATTAAATTATTTTTAATAAAATTTAAACATCATTCATTTATTTTAAACTTAATTTAACTTTGTTCAGGGCCTATTAGAACTGAGACTACCCTAATGATGACAAGTAAAACTAAATCTACAAAATTTTGAGTTTCAAATTAAATAACCAAATAATATATATCCAATTACAATTGACATTGCTAAATGATGACACCCACAGACGACAGCTGGCAAAGCAAGCTGAGAGAGAGCACTGCTGTATCGTGGGGGCTACACCATTCATACAACAAACAAGACAAAAAACCTTTATTGATAAATAATAATTTAAAAATAAAAAAATAAAAGTAAAGAGAGTCTCTTCCCTTCGCCTACTGCGGCCTTTACCTTTGCTCTCTTTCCTTTTCTCTTCAGATCCAATGAAACCCTGAAATTGGCCCCCCAGATAAACCCATTTGTAACCAACCTTCATCATTATCTTCAAATATTTTTTCATTCCAAACGTCAAATGAATCTGACCCTTTGGATTTTGACAGCTATTATCTTTTCTTGATTTCTCGTCCATTCAAATCCTCAGTCGCTTTCTTTTTTATTTTCCCTTATCTATTCCACTTCTTCAAACCCTAACAGGATTTTTTTTTTTTGAAAAAAAAATCGAAATGGCTACCAGAGGGAGCAGATCAGAGAAGGTAAAGAGAATTTTTCAACAATTTGATGCGAACCGCGACGGTGGTCTTAACAGAGAAGAAATGGCTGCTTTAGTGGTGGCCGTAAACCCTAGAGTTAAATTCAGCGACGAACAGATCAACGCGATCCTCGACGAAGTGTTTCGTACTTACGGCGAGTTCATTGACGGTGAGAAAGGGTTAACCTTTGATGGGCTGTTACGGACCTACGATGACGGTGCTGGTGACGTGGACCGAGATTTCGATGCATTAGGGCTGGAGCTGATTTTAGACGAAAACAAAGGGGTTTCAATGGCATCTGAAGCTTCTTCGTCGTCAATTGTTGATGAAAGGGCAATTGAGTCTCAAAAGATACAGAGAACTGCAGCTTGGGCGGTTTCCCCAAATCACGGTATTGTGTTCGATGACACGTGGAAAATTGTGGATGATTTGGAGATTTTGGTGAAGAGATTGAAAGCTAAGCAAGCGAAAGATGGGAAGTTTAAAGGGGAAAATTTTGATGCGTATTCAGACCCAGGTTGGTCAAGAGAATTGGGACCTTCTGCTGAATTATCAGAGAAAAGGGTATTCTGGGAAGAGTCGGGACATGACTACGCGGTTTTTGTTAAGGAATTGGGGGTTTTAAGAAATAGAGCAGATGGGGCTAGGTCGAGAGAGGAAGCTTTTGATGGGCATATGGCCATTGGTAGGGTTTTGTATGAGCACCAGTTGTTTAAAGAGGCATTAGTGAGTTTTAAAAGGGCTTGTGAGTTGCAACCGATGGATGTTAGGCCACATTTTAGAGCTGGGAATTGCTTGTATGTCCTTGGCAAGTATATAGAGGCTAAGGAGGAGTTTTTATTGGCCATGGAGGCTGCTGAGTCGGGCGGGAATCAATGGGCGCACTTGCTGCCTCAAATTTATGTCAATCTTGGGATTGCGCTTGAAGGGGAAGGTATGGTTTTAAGTGCTTGTGAATATTATAGAGAAGCTGCAATTCTTTGCCCAACCCATTTTAGAGCCTTGAAGCTTTTGGGTAGTGCACTTTTTGGGGTGGGGGAGTACAGGGCTGCCGTTAAGGCATTAGAAGAGGCTATTTTTATGAAACCTGACTATGCTGATGCCCATTGTGACTTAGCTTCAGCTTTGCATGCAATGGGCGAGGATGAGAGGGCAATCGAGGTGTTTCAGAAAGCTATAGATTTGAAACCTGGTCATGTAGATGCTTTGTATAATTTGGGTGGGCTTTATATGGACTTGGGTAGGTTTCAGAGAGCTTCTGAGATGTATACTAGGGTTTTAGCTGTATGGCCAAACCATTGGCGTGCACAACTCAATAAGGCCGTTTCATTGTTGGGGGCTGGAGAAACTGAGGAAGCAAAGAAAGCTTTGAAAGAAGCTTTGAAAATGAC
The DNA here is from genome assembly GCF_011075055.1 of Mangifera indica. Taxonomy (NCBI): domain Eukaryota; kingdom Viridiplantae; phylum Streptophyta; class Magnoliopsida; order Sapindales; family Anacardiaceae; genus Mangifera; species Mangifera indica. The sequence continues at coordinate 12,173,107 of NC_058155.1, forward strand.
AAACAGGGTTGAATTGCATGATGCCATATCTCATTTGAAGCAGTTACAGAAAAAGAAAACAAAGAATAATGGAGGTACAAATGGCGAAGGGACTTTTGTTGTCATAGAACCCTCAAAATTTAAGACAATTGGCGATAGGACTACAGTCAGGCAGGACTTAGCTACTGCTCTTCAAATTAGGGCTTTCCAGAAAATTACAAGGTTGAGCCGTTGTGACGTGGAGCTTCTGAAGAAAGAAATGAATGAAAATGATATTCCAGTGTCTTACTCTGGAAGTGGTGGTCCCCAGAAATCCATACGTAAACCTAACTTGGAGGAAATTCTCCGCAGGTTTCTTAGTTTCCTAAAGCCTGAAACTTTCCAAGGAGCTGTCAAAGCAATAAATGAGAGGATCCTCTCTATCTTGGATGAAACAGGCTCAGGTAGGGTGGACTTAGGCATGTTTTATGCTATTCTTGCTCCCATTTGTGGTGGTTCTCCAGAAAAGCGTAAACGAGTAGCCTTTGATGCACTTCGGTGGCGTCCTGTGAATGAAGGCAGTACTCAGATTAAAAAGGTCGATGTTGTTAGATACATTAAATTACTGAGGGCTATTTATGTACCTTCTCAAGGTGAAAGTGAACTGATGGAAGTCCATGGAGAAGCAGATTTTACATTAGTTTCTTTCACTGAGTTTCTTGTCATGTTTGATGATCCCGATTGGGGATTTGGCATCATGAGTACCCTGTTGAAGCTTGAAACTGGAGATAGGATTCGCCACAGACGTCATGCTTGTTCAGTTTGTCGGTACCCAATTATTGGTTCTCGGTTCAAGGAGATGAAATGTCATTTTAGTTTATGTAATCATTGCTACAGTGAGGGGAAGGTGCCACCCACTTTTAAGCAGGACGAGTACAAATTCAAAGAGTATGGAAGTGAGTCTGAGGCAATGAAAGATAAGTGTATGTGTTTTACATTGCAATCCCATAAAGATCCATAGCTAGTTGACTGCAAGCTTTTTTTTTTTTTTTTGTCAATCTTGTATTATTCTATGTGCTGTTTAGTTGCTTGGTGTGTCACATAGAGCTCATGAATGTGTTAAAATGTATGCATATCCTTGTATGATAAATCCGTTTAACCAATGGCTACGATATTCTTGTTTCAATGACACTGGTGGTAGTAATTCTTTTGTTTGTATTTTAATTACTTAAGATGGTGTATATTTCCTAATTCATTTTTGTAATCACCTGCAAAATTTCCCAGTTTATTGCAGTTTTATTTTTATGAGTTATTAGTGCCTTTTCAGTTTATTTATAGTGTGACATTTACATGTTAAATAGCCTGATACTTTAAAAATTGTCTATTTTTGTCCGTTTCTTTGAGATACAAGGAGTCTAATTTCGATGATGTTACGAAGTCTGTGTTTTTGCATTTTACTCAACATAATGGAAGGTATTGCTAATTTGCTATGCCTCTCATCATCATCATCATCATGATAATTTTCTCTCACATTGGCAAGTAGATTGTCTTAAGCTACGTGTGATTATTTTTCAACTTGAACATGTACTGCTCTCAATTTATGAGAAGTGATTTGCTTGTCTTGATGCAAAATGGTGACAAGTTCGGTCATATGGACAATTTCAAGGATTGTTTGTAGCAGGGCACTTCAGGTTTGGAAGTGGGAATGGGTGGATGAGGATGTTGAAGAAAACCAAGTAGACATAAGCTGGAATAGCCTGTAATAAACAGGAAAGCCTCTGAATGACTTATGGTGTGTGTACACACACACACACACACACACACGTACATAGGATTGAGAAGATGAGGCAAAAGTAGGATTATGAATATAAATCATAATACACGTGCAGGATTTGTTGGCCCTTTGATGGAGTATAAGAGTATGTTGCTAAAGCTCAAACAGTGAGCATCATCATTGTTTGACCATCGGCTGATAGAAGCGTAGAACTTAGCATCCCGATTGTCAAGGCTGGAAGGTATTTTTGTCCAGTGCCTAATGATATGTCTATAGAATTATTGGAGCATTGTTGGGCAAAATCATTAATAAAATGCTCTTTTACAGTCAAGCTGAGAGGACACCAATAATCTGTTAGTCAGCTTCCGTTTTATCTTTTTTATCTTTGTCTCTTTTACTGTTTAATGATATAATTTTTTTAGTGGAAGAAGAATCTGGTTCACAATGTTTGGATCACGGGTAGATTTAAATCAAAGTCAAGTTTAAATATGAGTTGGTTTAAGTTTAGCTCAAATACATAATGGTTAACTCGAAATTGTTTAAACTATTTAGAGATGTTGTTGCGAGCTCATCAGCAGAATGAATAATTATTGTTAGAGTCAAACCGAGTTGGTTCAGACTTGAAAACCAACTCTATTTGATTTAATTCAATTCAAATTTATTTAATTCAAATTTGAAGCAAGTTTGAGTCAGAAGATTTGGCTCGGTTTGTTTTGAAATTGGGTTGAATTCAAAATAGAGAGTTTGGTTCGGTTTGATTCGTGAGTTAGTTAGATAGTTCAATTTGGTTAAAACTGGGCATATAGCTTGATTTGAATTATGTTGAGTAATTGTTAAACGATGTCGTTTTGTTAATAAGTCACGAATACAAACTATGAATTTGAGTCATATATTTAAATTATAGATTTAAAACATAAATTCAAGTTAAACTCGAATTGAATTTGAACAATCTTTAAAGTTTGTGTGATAAATTCGAGTCAAATTTAAATTGAGTTATTTTTTATTTAAATCAAATTTAAATTAAGAGATATTCAGATTTAATTTAGTTTGTACCTACCCTTAAGAATAATATTATTAACAGAATATTAAGTAACACCTAAAGAGAATCCGAAGCAAACTGTCAAATTGAAACTGTGGTACAAACACAGTTTCGAATCAATCCAAACGCCAGCCAAACCGAATTGAATGGATCAGTTACTAAAAAGGGGTTGTCTAATTGAAAATTATGACCTTGTCAACATCAAGCTGTATCTCGGTCTCGAGGCCTCACCCCATAAATTAGAGAGTACTTGATGACTTAATGAATTGATTGCTTAAAGTTTGAACGAAGGTTGTTCAGAGGGGTAAAGCCATTTGACACTAATAATTAGTGAAATCAGTTGAAGCACATGCATTGGAAGATCTCTATAATTATCACCAACAAGACGATATAATGACAACAGTAATACCACCAGTATCATGGCTAATGATAATTAGGATTGGGTTTAATCTAATTAAATTTAAACAAAATCTAATTCAAAATTGGTTTAAATACAAAATATTTTGCTCAAGATTGAATAGTTAAAGTTTGAAAATAATTTAATTTGAATTGGTTAGAGTTCAAAAATTCAGATTAAATTGAACTCGATTATTTATAAAAATGAGTTTAACTTAAATTCAAGCTTTAGCCATTTATATTAAATTCAACAATGAACTGCAATTGAGGAAACACAAACATGTTTCCTCAATTTTTGCCTAACTTAAATTCAAGCTTTAGCTACTTATATCAAATTCAACAATGAACCGCAATTGAGGAAACATAAACATGTTCAATATGGGAAATCAAAAGCTTATTATGGTGGGAATAAATCTAAAACTCCAACTCAAACTGGCTTGTTCAAATCGAACATAAATTCAAATCAATCAGAATCCACTCTTAGCCATTAGCTATGAAGCCTCATAACTTAAATCCCAAAACTATACTAGTACTCGGAACACGTTGCCATTTTGCTTTGTTATATAAAAAGAGTTGAAGATATGATAATTGACATATTCAGCAGCAGCTATAAATGGTTTTTATTAAATTCTTGCTTGATCAACTTTCTTTCTCTCTGTTTATCCGTGGGGTTGGGCCACAATTTTTATTTTATCTGTGGCCGTCCTTACAACATTTTTATAATTTTTTTTTTTTCTAATGATAATGCCACCAAGTCAACTTTATAGGTGGATGTGCTTGCCTCTCTCAAGCAATAACCCCACCGAAAAAATAAACAAAGCCAAGAACCGAAACACTTTCCTTTCTAACAACAGGGATATATACACCCAATAAAGGCCCTGGGCCGCATGGCAAGGAAGTAAGCCTACAACCGTAGAATAAGACCAATATGTATACCACCGTAAAAACAAACTTAGCATATGTCCAGGGATAAAAATGTATGTGGCCGACTCACTGATGCCTTGCACCAATTCAACTTCTACTTATCCATTGCAAGTCTTTGAAAAAGCCAATGATTTGATAAACGAAGACAAAGAAATTAATGTTCCAAAATTAATACAACAAAATTTAAAACTCTGCAAGAGAATTTAATCTTGCCGCATGCTCTTCTGTGCAATGGAAGACAATCAGGAATGTGTAATCTTTGGTGCATTACCTCTCAGATGTTCCAATTAAAGCTGTTACGGTCCAATTGCATCGATGATAAAAAAGAAAGAGGCTAGAAGACCATACTGACTTAAACAATAAACTGGTATCAAACTCTACCTATTTCAAGAAAAAAGTAGCATCATTTTAGTTGTCACCTTCATCAGACGAATTTGATAATCATAATACTTACATCAGACGAATGGATGATGGGCCAGATATAGCGGCGACTTTTTGTGCTCGCTGTGCTTCACCGCGATACAACCCCTTCATCTCTTTTTTTGCTTGCCGAGCTTCACGTCTCTCCTGCTTGACAGCAGTCTGCATGCAGAACCTTATGTCAACATCAAATCACACATAGGAAACATAAACCTAAAACAATACTGCCAAGAATTTAAAGCAAACATCCCATGCACATACAATACAGACAAATCTGGAACAAGGGCAAAAAGATACCTTCCGTTCTTTCTTCTCCTCCTTTGATTCCTGACCATGTTGCTTCCTCTTCAACTGTTCACTTTTCAAGCTACCCATGACCTTCATTTTTTCTGTAGCAGCTTTTTGGCCATGAGGCAAAAATTCTACAGGAAGCTTCTCTTTTCCTTTAAGGGATATGACATGATTGTTTGCATTCAAGGCTGCAGAGACAGTTTCTGCCAACTTCTTCTTTCTTGCTATTTCTGGTGCTCCAATTTTCCCAGGGTGGTTATCAAGATTTGAATATGTAGTAATGATAGTCTCACAATCCCACTCTTCCAATTCATCACTACTTTCCTGCACAACAACTTTGTCGTCTTCATTTTCACTTTCATTTTCATACTTTTCTGCATATTCCACACAACGACGTATAATATCAGCTGCAGAGTCCTGTGCTTCTTTACCCTTTGGAATATCATTAACATGCAATATATCAGCCGGAGCTTCATATTTGTCATAAAGTTCAAAGTCCTCTGCCACACGGTCGGTAAGGACACTTTTGAGCTTGTTTGCAAGAGATTCTTCTTCTTCAACATCATAACCACCATAATCATCGTCACTGTCAGTACCATATTCTTGGCATTCAAGCTGAAAAAACAAATCAGTGTTAGTGATAAAATGAAATTGATCTAAAGTGCACCAGGAAAAAGGTAAACACCATAAAACAATAGGGTGAATTAGCCCAATTATAAGAATATTAGGCATTTGCTTTGGTATCACACTCAAAATAGGCAGTTTTGTTATCACATTTTTCTTACTGATACCTTTTAGCGTTAACTAGAGCACAGTTTTTAAAACTGAACAAGAGATTTTGAGTGGGGCAACCTGGACTGCCAGACAGTTCTACCAGAGCTATTACCGGCCCACTTGCACTAAGAAGTTATTATACCCCTATGCATAGAAGTACTTAAAAACCACACATGAAATTAGAAAACAACAATCTAGGAACTTTTTCAATTGAAAGTTCCCTGTCCAAACTCAATCGCTTGATTTCAACAAAGATCAATGAATAAGTTCTATGTATAGATTGATAACCAACAAATTCTACTGCCATTAACAATCATATTAGCATACCACACAGAAAAAAAGTAATATTAATTACAACTGAATATAACAATAACAAGGAGTCTTACCAAATCAAACTGCTCATCAAGAAGACGGCGAACACGTGGCTTGTCAGCAACAAAATCATTTTCTTCTTCCTCCAGTGCACTTTTCCTTTCTCCAACTACATTTTCTTGATGAAAAAAACTAACAGAGTCATCTTTCGTTACCACTTTAGATTCATCCACCAGATTCAACTTCTTATCAATCTCCAAATCAGCCACTTCTTCAGAATAATTTGCTTGGACAATGAAATCCTCTTCCAAGTCCTCAACATCAGAACCAAACCGTGATAAATCACTATCATCCAGCAAGGCATCCACTTCAGGATCAATGGCTTTTGGAACCCTGACACCAAATGTCTTTGACGCAACACTATAAATCGAGTTATCATTTGCCTCGCTTTTAACTTGAGAAATTTGCACTCTTGAAGCATCATAAGCCTAAACAATGAAAAACTAAATAAAAACCATATCTCTCTAACGAAAATTATCAACCGGATTAATATATATTAATATAAGCTAACAAATTAACAGTAACAGACCTTGACGTCACGCGGGAGCTGGTCGAGCCTAAACTTAGGGTTATGATAAAAAGCAGAACCACCGCCGGTGTTTTTAATCTCCCTTAAATGAGTTAGATAATTATAGCCGTCATCAGGAAACCCTAGCTCCAAAATTTCTCTCCTAATGTGCTCTGGCAAGGATGCCGTTGAGGCGCCCCTAATCTCAAGTTCGTCGTCGCCGTCGTCCTCGGCTGCGTCGGCGAATATAGAATTGGAATCGTCGTGGTTTTCTTCAAGGACATCTAACGAGTAGGGATTGTTGTCGAGTCGAACGAAGACTCGGTCGTTGCCAGGCGTGTCATCAAAATACGGATCAGAGGAGTCACGGGCCAGTAGTTGGAAGGTTGCCGCTTTCTTTTTGTCGATAAATTTCTTCTTCTTGCCCATTTGATGGAATGGAGAAGTTCGGTTATGGAAGTCTTTTGGTATAAAACCCTTTCAAAACTTTAACTCCCAAACCATCAACGTTCTCTACTGCTCTGTCTAAAACCCTAGATTAAAAAATTTGGGCTTCGATATATTTGAGTCCATGAGCCCATTCCAAAAATAGCTTATTTAACTTAAATATTTAAATATCATATATCAAGAGATGATTTTGATTAAAGAAATTATTATTTATATATTAAAAATCCTATTGAGTTTTCTAGAATTTTAAAACTTTGATGACTTATTTATTTTTAGATTAATAAATATTTATTAAATGAATGCATTGAACCCATTTTTTATTAAACTCCTAAGTAGAGATATTTTGGCAGCTGACATTACATCGGCCGGAAGCTCCCCTCCAGTTCAGAGGTTTGTCAATCTAAACTCTACACTACGATTCATTTGATTCTTTAATTTAAATTAATTATCTTAAATTTGAATCTAACTTAAATTTCACCTTTGGTGGGTTGGACTATCTGCAAATCCTTGGTTATGTTAAGAGATGAATAATTCATATATATATATATATATATATATATATATATATATATATATATATATATATATATATAAAAGTTATTTTACTCTTTCTATTTAGTTGAAATATTAAAATTAGAGCCAAACAACGTAACTCAAGAACTGAAACTACCCAGAGATCCTAATTTTAGTAGATACCGACACTTAATAGAGAGAGATTGAATTTCACGTACACCTTAACCTTTCATTTTTTTGAGTTCTTTCACTTTTCAACTTCTCAACCTTCTAAGGTCTCCTGTGCTTCTCAACTTTTTTTTTTCTTTAGTTCTCCTTGGGGGCTCGTGTAATTTTCAAATGTCTTCAATGTCAGGCTGAAACATAAGAAAATGGTATTATCATTATTTTTTTTCTTGATTGTTGGGTTGAACATCTCTTGCTAGTCTCTGCTGATATATTTTGCAGCTGGACTTGTGGAAAAGGGCTTTTTCCTTGGAGCACCAATGTCTATTGAAGAAGAAAACTGGGAGGAAGCAAGAAAGATGTACCCTGAACTATTTTCTGCTAAAAATTTCTAAATAACTAATGTTCTTTCAGAAGTAACTAAATCCTACTATAGGGTTGCAGATAGTGGCCAGGAGATTTGTCACTGCTTTTCAAATACCGACTGGACATGGGAATGGCTTTTCGTGCAAGGCGGGTGACTTACAGGCAACTCTATGTTACTTAGGTGAATCTTGGACATTGCTACCTAAGATTTCATTTACATGAAATGAATAAAATCATGCAATCCTACTCTGAAGTGATTTAGTTATAAATTATAAAATACTAAGTTAAAACTTTAAGCTTATAAAAATATTTAATATATTTTGAATTCATAAAACTCTTGAAATTATTTGTATTAAAATGACAAGAATCTTCTAAAACTTTTAATAAATAAAACTATATTATATTGGTTGGAGAGAGAATATAATTAATATATAATAAGGTTATTGAATCCAATCCAATAAATTATAAGATCCACACTAAAGTTATTTATTCCACTTATAACTTTTTAATCACTTAATTTTATCTGTAAACATATTCGATTATTCAATTACTTTATTTTATTAAATCAAAATTATAATTAATGTTAGTTTACGTTAATAAATTTTCTAACATGCTAAACATAGTAATGGTCGTACATCCTTCAGGGATTAGAATAACTTTGTACTCACTGTGGCGGTTTATATTGGATTTGTACAGAGGATTTGCAATGGCAAGAAAAATTCTGGAACAGGTTGATCTGGAGAATTTTTACCCGGTTCTTAGAACTAGACATGCCAAATCCCAGGAACAAAATAGTCCTGTGACTGGGATCTCACCAATTCTGTGAAATATCTATTTTACATCACCTTGTGTTGGCTCTATGAATTAGATGAGATGTATAAAATATTGTAACATCGAATGAGACATCTGATTTGTTTATACAGAGAGAGAAATGGTACCCAAACTTCTACTATTAATGCTTCTTATGATCCGGTCCGATCAGTCGGACAAAGAAAGACTCGCATTGGCCCCTTGATCGGGTCAAGGCCTGGTTGAGTCTAAAAACATTCCTTCCTATAAAGTTTGAGCTTAACACTACTACGGCTGCTGCGTATATGTGGTGCAAAGTCACATGTAAAAGAACTCAGGAGTTATGATTTGGCTTCGCCTAAATGCCTGAATAGCACATTGACATCATTCTGTCTCATGTGAATTATTCATATTGATTAGCCTTTCAAACAGCTGAACACTTGAAAGGAAAAATGGATCTTTATTCATTATACGTACTGCTATCTCCTCATTCTCAATCATATACATTGTCAAAGGCCCCAATTTTCCTCTCAACTGTCTACGTGACTGAATATAAGTCATGACCCAATGGAGAAAGCTTCAGGCCATGCAGTGTACAAAGGAGCCTGAAGCAAACTTGAGCTTGAATCCTTTTCATACAGTTCATATATAATTTATTTCTAATATTCAGTTGGGAACATGATGACACTAACGGACCGAATTATTTGTTTCTTGTTGGGAATACGTTTACAGGTGACACCCCCACCAGCTCTGTGCCCACTGCGTCTTCCTTTCAACTTCTTGATCAAGCAAATACACAGACATGGTGACTGTTAGGGCAAGGACCACTAATTTGATAGAGAGGGACTGAAATTTTCGATGCTCTAAGATGGACCATTCTCCGTTGGTTGGCTAATAGCTCATCTGTGTTTGGTATGTAATCTACACCATATTTTGCCAACTTCAATAGAAATCATTTGGGTGATTTTAAAAAATATCCATCTGTTAGAGCATTTAGTATTACTTATTTTATATTCTACTGAGCAGACTAGTCTGGTTCATCACCATGCTTAAGGTGTAATATAGAAGCTAAATTGGGTGTGATGGTGACCATTATCTCATCGTCGAGTTGTAAAGCTACTTGAATGGATAAATATTATAAGTGAAGGTGGATGAAAGCGTCGCATTCAAGGTGGTGAAGAGCAGGGTGGTGCCCACGTGTGGAGAAGAAGTAGAAGCATGCTTGGTTCAATTTTAGGTGGGGACAAAAGTGTTTTCCAAGGAATCTCATTCTAAATCTCTTTTAAGAAGAGAACAACGTGACTGCAGCAAGATCATGTGGGATCAACTAGTTGCTGCTTGCTAATGCTAACCATTTATCCAGATAACACCTCGTCTATATAAAGTGAAGGAAAATTTCCACACATTTGAACAGTAGGCATCAGAAGATGAAGACAGCAAGTAGAAGTTTCTGGGTTCTCTTATTTCTGTCAATAACTGTTGCTGAGCTGAGAGCCGGCGACACTCTTGTTGACCTTCCTCAAGGGAAGGACAATGTAGAAGTTGGAAACAACACAGAGGTTGTGATCAACAGCAAGAATAAACATTATGGAGGTGGGGGTGGTGGAAGTTATGGATGGGGATGGGGTGGTGGTGGTGGTGGTGGTGGAGGTGGAGGAGGAGGGGGAGGAGGAGGTGGTGGTGGTGGATGGGGATGGGGAGGAGGAGGTGGCGGTTGGTATAAATGGGGATGTGGAGGGAAAGGAAAAGGTGGAGGTAGAGGTAGAGGTAGAGGTAGAGGTAGGGGTAATAGGAAGGCTTACAAGGTAGGAGAATTTGCCCAGTGCATGAATAGAGGAAGATGCAGAGGCATGAGATTGGATTGTCCTCTTCATTGTGGGGGGCCTTGCTTCTATGACTGCCAATATATGTGCAAAGCTCATTGTCGACGTCCCTGATTTTGATGCTCATTGATTCCTCTAATTTCATAACAGATTCCTTCAACACTGATTACAAAAACAAAAAAAAAAAGGACAACATGGAGGATGTTTCTGGTTTCATGTTTGTTGTAATAGTTTGTTCATTTGGTTTCTGATTACAGAGACTGCTAATAACAGTTTTGACAGATTTGAGTTCTTGATTTTTGTTTATGTAACTTTGATATTATGTAAATCTTCTCGACATTAAGATGATAACTATCTTTCCTTTCTAAATGAGATCATACTGTTAATATAAATTCGTTTTACTTCAATTAGACTAGGAATAATTTATAAAATCATTTTTTAATTAGAAGAATTAAATCTTATTATTTGAATCTATTAAATTAGTTGAATCGAACGAATTACGTTAATACTATTAAACAATAATTTTGTTTGATTAAATAATATTTATTTAAACAATTTATTAGTTTGATTGTCAATTGAACCAACCTTAACCAAATTGATCCTCTAACTAAAGTTTGAAAACCCGTGCCTCTATCGATGCCTGGAACATGGATCACCTTCCTAAAATAAAATTTCAGCTAACAATTTAGTTTAGAACAATAAAAGGCAGAGCACATTGTTATTGTTGGACTTGGATCCACTACCCAATTTCCAATTCACTCTTCATGAGTTCCAACATTATCATCTAAGCATACTGGATTTATCTTCTATTTTGTTCAAGCCCAAACTCTCACCTCATCCTTCAATAATGGTTGGTATCATATATATATATATAAATGATATTATGTTAATTTAAATGTTAATAATAATATATAATTATGTGAATATATATTATTTTATTTTTAATTTAAAATTAATTATTTATGAATAGATTTTTTATATTGGCCACTTTTTTTTTTCTCTTTTATAGGTGAAGTGGCCACTAATTTAATATTCATGAGTGAGAAATGCATTATTTGTAAAAGGTAATGTTATGTGAACCAATAAAATATACTAAATAATGTATTATTTATTTATTAATTATTATTTATTAGATGATTTACTATAATATTACATGAAAACTAATTTTTTATTTAAAAATATTCGGTCAGTATAAATTTTTATACCAACTATTCATTCATACAGTTTTACCCATTTATAAAATATGAAATTCACACTTTCATGACTTTCAACTTTTTTTTTTTAAGAGTTAGTTAACTCATAACTCTTATTTGATGAAAGGCTTTTGACATGACGCCCACATGCGATGCCACTTTGATGCTGTCTCGATCTCTACCTCAACAACAGTGGTATTTAGCTACTAAAAAGAACTCATTCTGCCATAGACTGCCAATAGGCAACAGCAAAAGAAGTGTTCAACAAATAAGACCAACTTTCTGTATTAAGGCCAAAAGACTTGTTCCCACCCAAGATCACGTGTAATCTCAAACTTATAATTTCTAATTTTTAAAAATATAAACTTTCATTTATGAGTAAAATTTTGCTGAAATTTTTAGTGAGAGTTAAGGGTAAATTTGTTATTTAACCAAAAAAAAAAATTAAAACTAAAATTTTATCACATTTTCATTTTCAATTTGAAAATCTAATAATTTCTCTCCACCCAAAATTTAAAAAATAGCAATCTTCCTCTAAGGTTTGAAATCATCACTGGAGATAGTAAACTTTACTATCTCTGACCACGTTCACCATCACTAGAGCTTTCTCTTCACCTCTCTGGCAAGGTCTCTTCATCATCCCACTTGAAAACTTATCGTCTAAAATTTAGACAACGAAGATGACTTTGAGATCTCTTCATCTGGGTGATATCGTCGTCTAATTGATTTATTTGGATTCATCAAATCCATACAAAAATCATCTAGATGGTGAGTTTCTAGGTTGGACAACGAAAGGATCTTGCCAAGAGGTGAAGAGATGGCTCTGGCGATGGTGAACACGGCCAGAGACGATGTTGGGGGGGGGGGGGGGGTGAGATTGCTACTTTTCAAACTTTAGGTGGAGGGGTAATTATTAGATTTTCAAACTGAGAGAGAAAAATGTGGTAAAATTTTAGTTTTTTAAATTTTTTGTTAAATAACGACTTTACCTTTAATTTCAACTAAGAATTTTAATGAAATTTTGCTTATAAATGATAGTTTAAGTTTTTGAAAATTAGAGGGTATGATTTTGAGATTACATCTAACCTTGGGTGGGAACAAGTCTTTTGGCCTTCTATAAATGAATTGAAATTGATGGGTTCTACTACTCTTGTCCCCACGATTTAGATTATACAAAGCCAGGCTATCCCTTTTGGTATCTCTCTTTATTCCTTATCCGACAACTAGTTTTCAAGATAATCATCTATCATTCCTTTCTTCTCTCAATCGCAATTCTTTACTTTCAATTGCTCAAAAGTTCTCTGGTAGGGATGACAACTGGATGGGGAGAGGTTGAACCCTAATTCCTTATCTTAGTATTCATAAGAGAAATCTTTCTCCATTCTAGTCTCATCTCTAATATAGAGATGATGAAGAATTTTCATCCCTTTCTCATGAGAAAATCTTTTTTATCTTTTTTCTCTCTATTCTCATACAAAAATTTACTTTTACTTTTTCTTTTTTTCATATTTTTTAAAAAATAATGAAATATCTATTATGTGTTAAGGAGTGAAAGTAAGGGAGAGGACAAATTAAGAAAGAGATGGATAGACAAAAAAATGGGTTAGGGATATATCTATTTATGTACCTGACCCATCCCGATGGCAAGGTTTCTAGCCATCTGCATCCGTATTCTTCTAATTAGATAATCCCTTTTTGTTTGGGCAGAAATGGACCAAGGATCCAGTTTAACATGCCAAATTGCCATCTCTGTTTTCTAACCTTACCAAAAATGTGTTTATTAATTATGAACACAAGACTGGTTGGGTCTTTTGCAACTAAAATTGGAGTTGCAAAACCAAAGGCCCAAAAAGTAAAATTGATATCTTGAGTCTTTACTCTCGCTGCATGTGCCATGTGTGGTCAGAAACTGATATTCAAAAGGTTTTGCAGATATCCTGAATATGTACAAAGACGTTTGCTTGTTGCAAGTACAAGAAAAAGATGAAGCAAAATGATGGAAACAAAACCCAGATGGATTTTTGGACCACGAAAAGAGAGTGGTGGCCAAATGACACATCTAAAACGTAGGAACATGATTTTTCTTCATGATCGATTACAGATCTTGGTAATCTAATTTTGACAGAAATTGGATGGTCTAGATCTCTTTGAGCAAGCTGAAGATGGACTGATCTGTGGAACTGTGAAGCCATCGTCTGTCTTCCGCCTACTGTTGTTGCTTTTCATGCTGTTAACCTCCTCGATACTGATTTCTCCTCCAATTTGTGAAGAAGAGACAGCAGGCTGGAGAGGAATTGGGGCTTGAGGGACCCAGATTCCATTACTTTCAGATGACAAAGAACTCAAATTGCATCTAAAATCAGCCTCCGAAAACGGCAACATACCATCATTACTCTGCAACAAATCAACCCAAAGAAAGATTTACATCATGGCAAGACACTATAAGCTTTGTGGAACACAGAATATGGGATATTGGATAATGCAAACCTTAGAGAAACCAAAGTTGTCTACAGGAGAAGAATCAAGAAAGTCTTCAATATGCCAGCCAGGGAGCATCTCTAAGTATTCTGATATGCTAGTTGTTGATGTTGTTGTATTTGAAATCTTCGAACTAGAAGATGGATTTGAATTCTGTGAAGACTTCTGAGATTTAGCATCAGGAACAGAATCACAACCATTGGCTAAAGAGGACGCATAAATGGTAGAAGTAGCAGAAAGTTTAACCCCTGTGAGAAGAAACCTATTATGCTTCTGAGTGTGCTCGCTGGCGGTATGAATCGGCACATCACAATCTCTGCACAGAATTGCTCGGTCTTGTTGGCAAAACAAGAGGGCTCTCTTCTCCTGCAACCCAGAAAAAAAAAAAAAAAACCATAAAAACGATCATAAATCAGTCTAACAACAGCTTGTTTGTATTCAAAAATGTGAAAGCGGAAACCTGACAAACGTCACAGAGAGGGAAGTCTTTAAAGCAAGGATGGAGAAGCGAAAAGCGTTGGTGCTTAGAGGCAAGCTTGTTGGCATGGTGGACACGGTGGTCGCACGTGTCACAAAGAGCTGCCTCGTCAGCACTGCAGAACACCGAAGCCTCGTCTTTGTTACACACGTCGCACTGAATCTTCATTTGTTTATCTTCTTTAGCTTGCCCTTCGGAAGCTCAAAATTTGTTATTTTTCCTACTATGAAACGTATTGCTACAGGAAGAAAAGAAAAAAGGATAAGAAAATATAATTAGAGAGAGAGAGAGAGAGAGAGAGAGAGAGAAAGGATGTAGGTGGAGATGGGCTGACTGACACTTTGAAGAACAAGAACAGAAGGGATTAAAAGGGAGTTACCTTACTTGGGTAAAAAGTCAAAAAACTATGTGCAAATATAAAATTACCACAAAACTAAGTACAATCAATTTCGAATGATCACGATTATGGTTTGATGATTTTGGACTAAAAAGAATATGAAAATATTTAATTACGTAATAATATTTTATTTAAATATATTTCCGACAGCTAAACTTGGTGTATATATAATTACTCTAATCAATGGTGTAATATTTTTGAATAATTTTATACATATATATATATATAAATATATTTATATTTATATGTATTATCGTATAATTTGATATTATTTTATTTTAAATTTCAAAATTATCTAATTATATAATAACACATATAAATATATATATTTAAAATAAATAATCATAGTTTAATTAGATGTTTCGGTCTCGTTGCTATATCAAGTCTAAAGCTTATTCCAATCTATCTTAATGGCTTCTTCTTCCCCGGACGCCATGTTATAATGAATGAAGTAAGAATTCCACAAAAGGGAATTAAAAACGAAAGTCATTTCATAGGAGTTTCCCTAATCAAGTTTTAAATAGCCATTTCTTTACAGTTTAACAGTTTCTTTAATAATCAAACGGGGTTCTTTAATTTTTCATTTATAAGTGTTATACGTGAATTACTCTTTATTCGAATTTGTGTGTATGACATTCAGTAAATTATGATCAAAGACTGACTACAGAAACAATAAATAAATAAACTATATATTTGTCATTTGACATTAAAGAAAAAGAGTCAAATTGAATTGAGTTTAAAGTATCACGTAAAAGAATTATTTTGTGTTAAGCCGGAAAACCCCTTTAGTCATTCTCAGAATCTTTGTTCAGAATCATCTCTTTCTCAAAACATATCTCATTTTATCTATAACAATTAATAAGACTATCGTAAATATACGTTTCTAACCATCAAGTCTATTTATGTTAAAAATTTGTGTGTTTTTATATTTTATTTCTCTCTTCGTTCAATACATAACATAATTAATTAATGGCGAAAGGACTATTTTCCACCCAAGTTTAAGTGTATTCTTAAAGTAATATTTATAAAGTTTGAAAAGCCAAAAATCTCACTCATCTGTTAAAATTCTCAATTAGGTTAAGGCTAAAATGGTCATTTGACAAAAAAAACTAAAGTTTTATTACTTTTACCCCCTCAATTTGAAAATCTCATAATTCCTCTCCACTTGAAGTTTGAAACATTAATATTCCCCCCCCCCCTAAGATTTGCAAATTGTCATCGAAGACAACGAACTTCGTCATATCTGATTGCGTTGGCTCTTTCTCTCAACTTAACTCTCCCAATCAATCACATCTCAACCACTGACGAAACTTATTTCCTCCAGTTGTCTTCGTCTCGAACAAAGACAACCGTCAAAGGAAATAGGTTTCATCAACGGTTGAGATGTGATCAACAAGGAGATTTAAGTTAAGAGGGAGAGCTAACGTGGCCAAAAACGGTCGTTTCTAGTAATGGTTTGCAAATTTTAGGAAAAAATTGTTGATTTTTCAAACTCTAGGTGAGGGGAATTGAGAGTTTTCAAATTGAATGGGACAAACATGATAAAATTTTAATTTTTTAAAATTTTTTATTAAATGATGATTTTACTTCTAATCTTAATTGAATTTTTTAATAAATAGATAAAATTTTTAATTTTTCAAACCTTATAGATATAACTTAAAAAACGTATAGGAAATAGTCCTTTGTCCTTAATTAACGAATCTTTAACATGACCGTTATTGTATGTTATTGTGTACAAAACTCTAAACTGCACACGCTAGTCAGTCAGAGAGCAAAATCTAATGGCCAACGGAAAGATAAATGGATACTCATATCAGTCAACTCATTTTAGTCTCTTGGAAAGGCCGAAGCTGGCACACATATCCATTACTTTTCCTAAAATTGGGAAAATGGGACCAATCTCTCTGTGCCATTGCCATTGGGGAGCATGGAACGCTTTAAATCGCGCATTTACAGGTTTTGAGCATTTCTTTATATAAAATAAGCAACAGCTAAATGGCTAACAGTTGTGAAAGAATCCTGGAGAGCGTCCCGTCAGCCAGTCCCTCTGCTAAAATTTATCCTTAAATTCAGGTAGTGCTTGCTATCCCTACTTCATTTTTCGTTTTGTTTATTATGAACTTACTTGCTTACACCATCTCCATCTGCATAATCCTAGAGATTGCGGATTCTTGCTGTTTGTTTTGAACTTCCTTTAATGGGGAAGATGACAGAATCCAAGTAGGATGGCTCAATCAGTGTCTTCCCATGTGCCATCCTTCTTGTGAAAGATTTGGTGGTTTCGAAACCCGAACTAGATCTATTGGCTAGATCCGATGACCAATTTGGTTTAGGCAGCTCAAATCTTATTCAGTGATATTTCAAAATTAAATTTTTAACTTAGTATAATCGTTATAAGACTCATTACTGAATCCAGATTTTACATACGGATTTCATCTAATTTGTGTGATTGTTATTTCGGCAAAAAAAAAAAGAATACGAGTCAATAAATAACCAAGTGTCAAGAAAATAGAGGAGATAAATTTGGACTAGGTCCATTTTAATGCATTATCAACAAGAAGTGGGACAGAAATGTGTTGGCTATAACTAAAAATATGATATTTATCGTGAGAATCTTGAGAAAAAAGAAGACATGTGATGACCTAAAACAACATAAGTCGGCATCCGATTGTCATGTGATAGAGACTCGGACTAATTTGCTCATGCTTTGGTTCAGAATATGGCTGTACTGTGCCTAGCCACACCGACATTTGTCCACTAGTATTTGAAGCTTGAGGTGGGTTTGAGCTCAAGAGTGAAATTATAATATCCAGTTTGAGTTTAAGATTAAATTTGTTTGAATTGATACATATTATTAGAGAGTTATCAAAAAGGTTAACAGTATTATTAGAAAAATAAACAATATTATTAACATAATAAAATGTGTTATCAGGTAAACAAATAAATCGATTTAATCAAAATAGTACTATTGAATTAGAGGTCTATCTCAAAATTGACTTATCCAAATCAATTTATAGATTTGATCTGAACCATCTAGGTTGGATCTACCCTTAGATATTCTTGCACGGTTTGTCTCACTATCTAAACAATAAAATGAAAAAGGGTTTGTGCCTTTGCTTGATACAAATTAAGAGTTTATAAATTAACACAAGATTGAATTTTGATTAAAAGGTTATATGCTTAAATGCATTGTTGAGGTTGTGCAGTCCCAAGATATCTGTTAAAAATATTCAAATCCATAGCATTATGTTGCAGAGTATGGAGAGAAGTTATACATCTATATTCAAAAGTATAAATTTGAAATGTTGATTTTCAAACAATTTGTGACGATAACAGAGAGATTAAACTGATAGATCTAATGTTATAGCTTATCATAGATTTTTATAAACCTCATGATTTAATGACAAAATAGAAAACCGACATGTGGTTAAACAGGTGATGACTAAGTGCAAAATAAATACAAAAGGGGCGTTTGGCTCAAGGGGTAGAAAAATTACTTCAGTACTCTATATTTTATTTTTTACAATACTTTATTTAGTTACTAAATAATAAAATATTTTAATAATATTTTATTATCAATAGTGATGTGATAAATAATATAAAAAATAATCTGATTACCACTTTCATCCTAGGTATTAATTTTTTTTTAAGGGTAAAAATAATCTCATTTTTAATTAATACAACAAATAATATAAAAATATTTTAGAATAATTAAATTCAAGGGTATTTAAGTAAAATAATACATAGATATTTTTTATTACCTCTAGTAAAATATAATAATTATTTATATCTGTCCATTTTGATCAAATTTTATCAAATATAATAATAATAATTTATATCTAATAATCATCAAAATAATTTACCTTCAAAGTATTTTTTCAAATTTTAGTAATAAAATATTTTTCAAATCAAACACTTTCAAAGAAAAAACAAAAATTAAGAGTTTAACTGTAAGAACAAATAACATTTTCTTTATCTTAAAATCTTTTTTATTTGTAATAAAAATTCTCTTCATTTTTTTTTTTATCCATAATTGTCTCGAATTATTATTATTATTATTATTTTTTAGGTAAATCTTGTATTCTTGTTTGAATTATTTGTATATGGGGTTCTTAATACATTCAAAGGTG
The DNA here is from genome assembly GCF_011075055.1 of Mangifera indica. NCBI lineage: Eukaryota > Viridiplantae > Streptophyta > Magnoliopsida > Sapindales > Anacardiaceae > Mangifera > Mangifera indica. Next base: position 12,192,342 of record NC_058155.1, read on the forward strand.
CAATAATGTTTATTTCAAGCGGAGTGGAGTCCATGAGAATCATGCGTGATTAATTTATTCATTTATTTCAAATAGGTCCCGATCAAATTAGATCAGAAATAGCACAGACCCGACTGCTCATGCATAAATATATATATATATATATATATATATATATATATATATATATATATATATATATATATATATATATTAACATTCAGATGATACAGACCGGACACCTGTATCTCACAAACATTTGTTTAATGGATTTTGTTGGGGTTAATTAGGTATTTTGACCGGAAAACCTCCATTAATCACCACCTTATCTTGTCCTCGGCTTTCATTCAGGTTTTTGACTTATTCCATATCTGCAGCCACTAGAAATCCTCAACCTCACTATTTTAATAATTTTAGAAAAAATTTGATTCAATCTGGTTTATGAATTAGATAAATGATCTAATTAAATTTTAAATTTAATTCACGGTTTGATTTGAAATATATCAAATAATTATCAAAACGATATGTTTTACCCATTGTTGAATAATCAATAAATTACAAACTTTAATCACAAACTTTAATCAAACTCATACCAAACAATATTTTTTTCAAGCCAAACTTTGAATTTGGCTCTATTCATAGCCACCCCTATATGCCCTGTATAAGGTTTTGCTCCTAGAGTTGTTCAACCAGACAATGACCTTCCCACTTGCCCTGTCTTCTCTCTTTGTCAAAGGCTGTTTTGGCTTCAGATCTATTGTTCACATTTTACTCTCCTAACATTGCTAGCTTAATTTCTGCACTTAATGGATACCAATAGTCAAGCTGGCTACAATGCCTCCAAATAAAGAAAAAAACTAAGAACTAAAGTTGTTGATATTACTAAAGAATTCTTAGAAAAGATTCCCTTTCGAGAAACTCCTCGAAAGGAGTATATTCTATCTGTCTAATGACAAGGGATACGGATAGGATTTTCAAACATGAAATAGTGAAAAAAAACTTCTATTTAATAATATATCAATTAAGAATCTCTCAAAATGATTTTTTTATTCTCTTCGATGACACGGGAAAAATATTTTCTTCTTTCTAAATTATTGTAATATTTTTCAGTCAATTAGAATAAAAATAAACCCACATACAAGTCTTATAAATTTAATGGACCATTGAGAGAAAAGAAGAGACAGACATACATAAATATAAACACATACATAAACACCTACACTATCTCGTATATTCCTCCTCCATAGAACTAAGTAAGTTATAACTAATAGTTACACTATTGATGCAAGCATTCCAACCATCGGACCAAAATGTGTACTTCTGGGTGATAAGCAATATCGTCTAACAGATGTATGACATGTAATCTTCAATTTCTAAATGACATAATCAATATTCTATATATGTACAACAAATCATTTAAAGAAGCTGAAATGCATTGATCTGTAACTTCAGAATGCTTTAATGATATGGACCAAGCTGGTTGTGAATGGCCGAGTTCCGTTGATTCTAGGTCCACTCAATATAAATTTAAGAGGACCACAACCTTTCTAATTTCGGAAAATGATATATGAATCTGCCATACGTTGGAGATATGTCCCCACCAGGCCTTTTTGACTTTCTAGCTGAAGTTGGACTTTCTGGATTTAAACAGCCCCTTATATAAGGGGGCTTGGGTCAAATAGATGTGTTTAGTTCCCTATGGGTGAAGCAATACTATTGCCAGTATAACCTATGCCAGTAAGTCTAACAAAACGCATACAAACGTCAGAGAAGAAATAGCTCTATAGAATACAAATTGCTTTTTAAAATTAGTAAATATTATTTTCTTCCCGGAATCCAGAAGACTGGAGTTACACAATACTATAGCAGATCCAAACATAGGTTGCAAAGAAAGCCAGAAAGTGCAACTAAAAATAAGCAACTTTCGATGGCATTCTAGCTCACGACATTTCTGCAATGATTTGAACTTGCTTGGAGCTCATGAGTTAGTTTTTCTTTGGAGATGCTATCCAGGAACCGTTTCGTGCAAATTTGGCTTGTCTCAAATATGAATGGCATTCCCCTTATCTGCAAATTCCCCATTTACAGTAAAAAAAAAATATGAAGGTACCTACATATAATGATAAAACTGAACAGAAATTCTGGAAGCACAAGGCACCACTACATATCAATGGATCTACAACATTACTGTGCATTTTTATTTTGGCAACCCAATAGAAAATAAAATAATGTAGTAATTTCTAGACAATCAGCATTTTATCAAAATGTGCAAGAGTTAGAAGTAGACTCCCCCAGAATTGTTTGCTGACAATCAAATTATTGGGAAAAAAAATAGAATTCACGCTATATATATAGAACGTATATGAGAAAACATACTCAACTCATCAACGGCTGTTAAAATGTATCAATATGCCCAAACATATTTCTATTCTACAACACCATGTCATGTGTAACAATCTCCCAAATACCTATATAAAAAAATCATTCCCAGCACCAGTTGACAATGGAAAAAATGTTAAGCTAAGGTCTTAAATGTATACTAAATTTACCGTTGCAAATTCTACCTCCTACCCTCTCAAGTTAGAGTAAAGCAAATCATTCAATCGAAGGTAGACAAAAGTATACTCCTAAAAAAGATAAACTAATGCTACTGCCACCAAATTGGAGTTTTTACACATGCAGTAAAAATTCTGTGAAAATGGCATTTATTGGATTCTACCCATTTGGAGACAGGAGAAACACTTAACCAACCACCAAAAAACACCATCAAATATTGAGTAACACAAGCATGACTGATGGCTTATTCTGAAATGGTTGTAAATCTAGTTACTTATTGGTATGGGCACTAATGCAGGAGTTGATAGAAACAGGTTCGGTGCTGATGCAATTAAAGAGAAGTTTGTCTATAACTGGACATGACATATTTGATAACTTTGCACTTGTTATTTTCAGAAAAAAGAAAAACGAATGTCATAGAAACAGACTACTAGGAGAATATAAAAACTTGGTAACACCCAGGAAGTTTCACATATTTTGCAATGAAGCAATTACAACCTAAAAATCATTATCATGATTGAGAAGGAACTCTGTAAACAAACCTCAATCAAACAACTGGAATTAAGGCTCAGACTCTGTCCAGGGACTACTTCCTTGTTATTTACTAAGATTGAAAACTTGCCGAGATTTTTCAAATGAAAAGCTCCAACTTTGTCCATACTTATAATTGCCTATACCATTGACAAAGAAGGATTTAGGAAAAAACAAATTGATATACTTTATCAGATTTAATAAACAACAAACAAATGTATGTTTGTACATATTTGTCAATATTTATATTTCATATAAAGCTTGTCCAGATTCATTTTCTATTTGTTACCATGCATATGGATTGTTCTATGTGAATAAATTCATAGATTAGACAGTAGAACAAAAGAGAGTTTTAAAAAATGATTACAATAGCAATAGTCATATTCATAATGCACAGTGTAATTCAATAGATTCAAAGCTGCATAAAGGATTGAAACTAAACATGAATGAAGTGAGGCTGAATCAATTCTCACCTGCCGTCGAGATATTTTATTTGCAGGCCCTTCTCTTCCTAAGTCAATGTCAACAACAACATCCTCTGTACCTCTACCAAGTAAAACCTATGCAGTTAAAAATGATAAATTATTATACAAAATGCAAAAATTAATAATAAAAGAATACCTGTCCAAAATAAAATTGAACCTCTGTATACCAGAAAAATTGAGTTATATAACTTACATTGAATTTTATAGGGGTTTAGTAACTTCAATTTCACAGACGGATGAATTGACTATGCTTAAGGTTTACTAACACGATCAATTACTTATGCCTATTTGATTGCAAACAACTGCAAGTAACTTTAGCAGTTCTCTAAGAAGTTATAACTATATAGTTTCCCAAGTCCAGAATAGTCTATTTAGTAAGTGTTTATACATTAAACTGGTTTTCCAGAATTCATGGCTTTGTAACTAGACAATGCCAAGGTCAAAAAGGGGTGAATATTTGCTCCAGATGTCATGCTTTTATAATTAAATAAAGGTAAGGTAGGGGAAGGATCTCAAGAAAACAGCAGAATGAAACAACTCTAATTCAATTTATGCAGTAATATAGTGTTATAATAACATGTTATATTGAAAGAAACCCTGCAAAAAGCTAGAAAAAGAAAACAGGGGATTATAGCCAACAAAGGGTAAATCAAGAATTTGCAGCGTTTCAAATACCTCAGGTTTCTTAATATAATGCTTTGAATAACGGCCATACAAAATGGCAAATGCTCCATGAGAGGCAATGGCTCTTTGCATGTAAGAATTAGCACCCTGTTCAAGCCTGACAATTGCCCTCATAGAATCTTCATGCTTATATTTTGAGACTGCACATGAAGAAAAATTAACAAAGGATCAAAAAATGAAAAGCATAAAAATGTAACACATCCACAAAGCTTTAAATTAGTCATGGAGAGTATTACATTGGTAAAATGCAATTTGTCAAAGAACAAGACATGTCTGAAGGATAGATACGAGAATGAGACAAAATGCAAACATATGATGTAATTCACAGATGAATATCATATCATAAATGTTATGAATGCATCATTAGTAAACAACAAAGATTTCCAAAAGAACCGTCCATATCAAACAGCAAGAATAGGTACATCTAATAAACTTTCAGTAACAAAAGAGCATGCCCAAACAACAAGTACCTCTAAACACACACACACACCAAAATAAGACATCAAATGTTATCATTTAATCCCCATATATCCACTGATTCAAGCCATAAAAAGTAATCGATTAACTGCAGAGGACTCTCAAACTACATGAACAAATATTTCTGCTGCATGGACAATTACAGGATAAAGAACAAGTAATTTAATTACCTTCCTGCTCATAAAAATCCTGGTCATCTGGATCCAAGTCCATATCAAGTATCTGATTTAAAAGTAACACAATTTAATTAAACTCAAAACAGTAGATAAACCACAATAAATTAATCAGACAAAGAAACAAAATAATCACATATCAACTAGAAAGTTCAATTTCAAGATTTACCATTGTCTCAATATCAGAAAAATATGGTAGCTCATCATCATCACTCTCACTTGATAGCTCTAACTCTGACGTTAAAGGATTTATGACAGGTTCTGAATTAGGGATATTTATAGATCCTGCTTCTGCATTTGATGCTCGACGATCTTGAATTGCTGCCAGAGCATCTAATTCTTGTTTCATTCGACTTGCATTTCTCTCATGGCTTTTGTAGACATCAGAGCCAAAAGCAGGCTTCTCCGGAAAAGAATGAGTCAAGGAACAACCAAGATCCTTCACCACTGCTATCTCCTCATTCTCTTTCTTCACTCTTGCATGCTGGAGAGTGTTTTTGCCAATATTCACTGAATCAATTTGAATGGAACCACCAGAAGCAGCAGCCGAAATCCTAGACACCAAATGGGGGGACTCAAATTTAGCTCCACTTTGACCTTTTTCAAGTATCCCCTGTGATGCCATCATTTGAGATGAGGCATGAGATTGTACAGCGTTTTCTTGATCTCTCTGCATCAAGACTGGATTTCCTTCATTAGATATTTGGTTGCTTTGAAAGTCCTTAACAGAGTGAGAAGTTGGACTACCAACTTCTTTAAAATTGTGCCGGGTAGCAATGGGAGCCAAGAGTCGGTGGGTATGAATGGGTAGGAAAACATCATCATTGCAAGGAATATCTTGATCTTCAGTGTTCAATGTGCAACATATAATTCCATCAATCAGTTCAGGAAATTGAGGATCCAAAGCAGACGCAGAAGATTGCATTTGGACTTTTTCAACAGATTCAGTAGGAAATATACCAGATGAATGTGTCGGGTCAGCCGATGTCTCTGGTTCTGGACTGGGCTTGCGGTCTTGACTGACCTCATTTGGTGAACTCAACAAAAGTGATAGACCATCATAGTAAGACTTATCAATCATTTCTTTTCCATCAACATCCATGAGGAGGAGTTCTTCATCATTTGTAAAGTTCAAAAGAGAATTAGACAATTCAGCCAGATAATTTTCTCTGCTAGCAGCAGGACTTTTTAAATCATCACAGGACATCTGCATTTTCAAATTTGAATCTGAGTGGACAAAGTCAGAACCTGGTGCACTTGTGTCTTCACCACCATCATCTTGAAGTGCAAATGTATCTCCAGTATGAATATCTTTTTCTCCAACGCTGCCATCAACCAGAATAGCCGGTGTTGATATCTCTTCAACTGCTCTCCAGATTGGCATCTCAGGGAGTGCAGATGAGTACTCCGTGTTCTGAAATGAACCATCACACTCTGGAATAGGTGAATGAAAGATCTGGTTACCTTCAAACTCAGAGCAAACATTTCCTGGATCATTACGAATTTGCCCATAGGAAGATGGTGGATTTGCATCTAAATGTTCTGCTCCAAACAAGCTGGGAACTTGTTTTGATTTACCAAATTCCTCAAGCCCAGGGCCATGCCCAGTGAAAGGAGGATTTTCTTCAAACATATCAGGAATGTCTTCATGAATATTATCTGGCTGCATAGCAAATTCTTCATCAACTGGGTGAACAAGTTCCCCATGGAAGCCATGAGCCATGCAACCATTCTCACCAGCAGCTCCACCATCCACTTCAGCAAAAGCACGCTGCATATTATCCAAATTTGATTCTTGAAGCCCAAAATCATTTGGCATAGGATCACCCAGCATGCAATTTCCAGATAGAGGTTCGTCTTCATTTCCAAAGAAATTTTCATTGCTAGGCCCAACAAGAAAACTCAGATCCATAGAGTTAAAAGGCTCATTTCGAATTCTCTTACGCAAAGCATAATAACATCTGCGAACACTTTCTACTTTTCTCTTACCAGAAAAACTGTTTTCTTTTGAATTTCCAGCTCTACTGAATTTTGATGGGAGAGCAGGCGCATAATGCTCAAACTCAATCATGCGGAAAGAAGCCTCAGCAGAAACAACTGGATCATAAAGAAGAGAATGCCACCTATCTTGCAGTTCTTGAACAGTGAATTTCCTAGAAAAGCATACTGCACCTTTAGCAAGTGATTCCAAGGAAGCACCAGCCTGCAACAGAAGAAGTCAGATATGGAATCAAACATAAAGAAATCTTTAATTATGACTCATAACAAGATAAATAAATGATTTACATAATGCGTAAATCGACACAGGTATTTCCTGTCCCCAACCCTCTTCAAAGGAAAAGAAAATATGAAGTTCAAAATAACAAACAGAGAATAAATAAGGCCAATGGAAACTCTCAGTAATCAGTCTTCTTAAGAAAACTCTATTAAAACAGACTAGTGGGAACAGATAACAAAGATGTAAACAACATGGAGTTTTGAATGGCATATGCATTCTGATTCTTAAGAATATTGTGGTCCTCTCATTAAATTTTTTTGTCATTCAAACACTTATTCTAAAGAATCTTTTCAGTTTGTATGTTCTCTGAATAAATCATAAAAAATATACAATTAGGGGCGATACATAACTTCCTTTGGCCACCACTCCTAAAGCTGGCCACCATGGTCTAAAACCTAAAAACTTGCAAATTACCATGCCAATTTGGAAAAGCTTAAGATTAACAAAATAATAATAAGTTGCAACAGGAATTTCATCATCTGCCAAGAACTAAACATTAGCAATTAGCATCTGCAAAACCCTGGGAATGTTGAACCTCCAAATATAATAACTATATAATTATGCATGAATAGTAAGCAAAACTATATGATTCTACCAAACCCACACTAGCTAGAGTATCCAGCTTCCATCACTTGCTAATACACAACATACTTGTCGGAAGGCAAATACACTAACACTTCAACAAACTAAAATAGTTTCCTCAGTGTACAAGCACCGATAATGGTTCTATTTGGCTAAGAAACTCTCATTTAACCTACAAATGCAGATTCAAGAATAACACCCAAAAGGGTCAATCGACACTTCATAATGGCATTCTTCCAACTCCAATTGCAAGTAGTTGCAAAAACTTTACAAACCAATTAAAGGGTCATATTCTTTCATTGGAAACCTAATTGTGGAGAACAATATTCCAATGGTAATATATAAGCAGCCATGAACAGATTTTATAAAAGAATACAAACCCCATTTACGAAACTATTTCACGTTTTGAACACAAGAAGCCCACAATATCAAGCAGTTATTTTCATATCAAAACTTCATAAAGTTGAATTCACACTGGCGATAAAAGAACATAGTTACCTCAACAGCGTTCTTTAACAAAAGATCGTCTCCTGGTAACCAAGGAGAAACTGGAGCTAGAGCTCCCATTCCTAAAATCTAACAAAAATTCTTTCTCTGTTTCTACTTTTCAATCTCTCTCTGTTGGAGGCTTGATGGGTTTGTGTGAGAATGAGACATGGAAATAACAGACATAAAAAATAAGCAGCTGGAGCATAACAGGAAAGAAAAAAACTAAATAATAAATATTACATTACTGTTGTTGTTTTGCTCGGCTGACGGGCAGGGTGAGCTTTCCTTGTAAATGGACTCTGGGTGGGCAATGACTCGGTGGTCTCTGATGACTGCTCATTTCATGGATTTTCTGTGAAATCCCTGTCAAGTTAAGGCACGTGTTATTCTTCATATGACGAGAGAAAAGGGTTTCGCAGGTTACCACGGTCGGTGTACTCTGAGTTGACCGTTGACTCCAAGGGTGTATTCCTAAATGGCATTTAAAACCCATTAATTACGACGCCCAGTATGAGATTGGGCTCATTCCAATTGATGCATACCTAAATTTTGTTAGTAGGATTAACGGTGTTGATCATGGTGGATGAATAATAATATCTCCTTCGAAATGAATTATATTAGTAGATTGATAGATTACTCATCTAAAGTGGAATTATCAAACTTGAAATTATGATATGAGATCGACTTATTCAAGTTAAATTATGAATTTGAAGAGTTAATTTAAATTAGTTTCATCTCTAATTATAAGTGTTAATATTAATAAAATAATATATATTCAATTTTAAATATTTAATTAAGTAGTATAATAATATATTATTACATGATTAAATAAAATATAAAATAATATTTAATCATATATACCATTTTAGTACTTATTTAGATACTCAAAATAATACTTTCTTATCGTACTCTCCCATAATCACCAGTCAAAATTTGGGATGGGTTTGTTTATTCATACATGTTGCTTATCTTGTTTTGTGCGAATCTACTTTCCTCTTGAATAAACCCATTGTCTTAAGTTCTGAATTGAACGGGTTAGTTTAATTTAATTAATATTAAAAAACAGTTTATTTATTAATTCAATTAAACCTAGTTAAAATTGATGAATTAGTTAAAACTAATAAAATTGAATTTAACTAAAATTTAAAGTATTTTTAAAAAAAATTAATTATTTTTTATTAATTTGACTTTTTTAAATTATGCTAGATGAATTTATAAAGATATATAAGAAAAAATATAAATTCAAAAATAGAATAAAAATAAGAAAAAATGTATCTTATACCCATTATACGTAATAACTTATAAAATTATATTTTTTTATATTATGAGATGAGGGTTTTTTTAATCTAATTATTTTATTGAAATCACGTGAATAATTATCACTCCTTAAAAATGATATATTCTAACTATTATAGATTTAAGTATCTTGATTGATTTTTTTTATAAAATTTTAAGTAAAATTTATTTATTATTCTGATATTATTTAAAAAATTAATTCTAATTTGTTAATTAATTAAATTAAGTAATTTTCAATGTAATCATAAATTAATAAGACAATGAATTTAATCATCCAGAAATTTTGAAAACATCTGTAAAAACTTATTACGGATGTACTGGATTGCTCTGAATTAAGTTCTGTTGTGTTCTCCTCTGTTGCCGAAGGATATGACTTGCTTTGGCTTTATTGTTTTAGATTCAATGGCAGGGGCACATGATTCCACGCAAGGCAGGATGTTATTGGGATGCTACAAAGCGGACTGGAATTCAGACATTTCGGGAGAACATGACAGGTTTCGGATTTTTACACCACAACCTGAGATAAATCTTCTAGCTGCTGCACACGATAGTGGCTGCTGTAACACTGGCCATTTGGGCCCTGCTTATTTCACAGCTGCAGTTCATGGGATACAGCTATTGCTGAACGCCTGGCGGCTGAACTGGGAGGTAATGTTCCTTCTCTGCTTGCCGGAAAATCAGTGTCTTATTTGAGGCCTCCAAGTCCTCTTTTCTGTGGCGGAGATTGGCTTTATTGAGGGCCATGAGAGGTATATTTGAGGGTGGTGGGCAGACATGTTCAGGAAGAAGAGGATGAAGAAGCTGCTGAATTTCTTGATACAGAAAAATACCGAAAGAAGATATCAATGTGGCGTTGGAGGATGAAGAAATGCATGAAGACAATTAAGAGGGAGGATGGGACCTTGAGGATCTTCATCTCCCACACATGACTGATACTTCAGGTACAACTAGTCACACGCCCATGCCCATACATCGGCATATATCGCCCCAAATCCTGGGGCGCCTTAACTGGCAGCTTGGTATAAAGAACTTAGCTCCCCCTGAGAAGCTTAAAACAAAGCCTTCAATATGAAGAAATCACCGCAGATGAAGCTCAAGAGAATGGAAATGAAAGAAGACCCAGTTCGCCAGCAGGAGTTGGCGCCCTATTTCACCCACTTTGAATGCCACGGTAGGATGCTATAGCACTGGTAATTTCAGAGCTGCCACTTACTTTGCTAGGCTAAACTTTCAGACCGATCCCAGCATTGAAAGTCAAATAACAATAGCCATAAGTAAGCAAATTTTGCAAGCGAGTGAGAAGAAGAACGACGTTTACCGAGTTATGATTATAGAAATCCTTTTGTAGTTCGTAAAGCAAGCCTATGTGCCTTTTACTGAAGTCCAAGATTTGTTCCATCCCAGAAAGGACGGCCTTGTTCTGTTTTTGAACTTGCGGAAACTGGTTATGATGCATCTGGATTGCTCTGTTCTCATTCCCAGTTAAGATAAAACTAGTCCATGGACTATGTCCATCCTTTCGATTAGTATGAAAACAAAAAAAAAATTGTTTATAAAAAATTATAGATTTAAATTTTTTCTGATGATATATTATTATCAAACTCTTTATTTATATTATTAAATAAATATAAGATATATATATGATTAACTCAATCTAAAAAGAAGTCTATATCAAAGGATAAAGCATTCTTGTGCTAGGGCAACTCTTAATCTAAATCCACCAAGTCTTGTTCCACCAAATCTTATTTAAACAGTAACAGAGTAATGCTTTATCTAAATTCAAAATTAGCTGCATTAAATGCTATGCTTTAGTTTTTTGGGTAAGTGAAAAGCGTGAGTAGGCAGGGGACACAGAGTACTGTAACCTTTCCTCAGACAATTTATGTCATGTAACGCCCCAATACGGCAATAATAATTCACCAATACGCTTACAAGGAAACCTATATGTGTACCACTCTACAATCACATGCATGCCCACTCAGACCCCACTTCTTCCTTATGGACCCACCTACCCTATCTCAATGGGACCATACTTACCATACCATATTCGACTGTGTTGCATGTGATTGTATAGGATAGAGTTAGATTCAAATCAATTAAAATTCTAACTCAAGTTAAAATAACACTAATTTTAGTTTAAAATGAACCGGTTAAAAGAGTTAATAGACCCATTTAATTTTAAAATTTTTTTAGTTTAATAATGTCTTTAAAACTTTATATTAACCATTCTATATTTTATTTTTATTTAATTTGGGTTTTTATAAATTTTATTTTTTTTGGCTCCGTCGTTGAAGGCAACATACTCATTTTCTTCTTCTTTTTTGACATCCTTGTTCTTATTTGCTAATGACTTTTTGACAATTCATCATCACCAACTCAATTGAATTTAAGCCAACCTTTGTTCAAACTCAATTTGACTTAGTTTGGTTCGATTCGATCCCATCCTTGAATGTTGAAATCTTAGGTTTAGGAATCTTATGAACGTAAGATTAGAATATAAGACAAAATCAGTATGGCATTTCTGGTATTGACTTGTTAGCCCCAAATTGAGTTCTCAACCCAATACAAGACATAATCATCTGAATGATTAAACATATTGTGACTTCATTATATGAATGCCAATCTGGCAACACCCCTCATATTTGACTCAACGGGCGTCCAGAAAGATGCAATTTCATTACTATCAAGTACCCATGATTCATCCCAATTTTCCTCTTTTAAGCCATGCATGCCATCTAAATAAAAAACCTTTTACATTAAAATCTTCTCGTTGATATCATTAAAAATTTATCACATTGAGGACTTTCATTGCTTCTGGAATCACTTGTTGCAGTTTGAAAATAACTCCTGCAACATATTGATGTTAATATAATAATATAATATAAGGTTAAGTAATTTAATTATTTATTTTATTTTTAATCTAGAATTATTAAATTTGGCAATAACATGACAATTGTTAGTAAAGTTGACATACTTATTATTAATAGACAGAAGGAGTTTGGTTTGATAAATGTTTAATTATCAAAATTAGAAGATTATCTTGAAAATTATTTAGTATAAATTATTACTATATTTGATAAAAATTAATAGGTATAAATAATTATTATGTTTAATTAGAGGTAATAAATAATATTAATATATTATTTTACTTAAATATCCTTGAATATAATTATTTTAAAATATTTTATGTTAATTTTATATTAATTGAAAATGAGATTATTTGTATTTTGAAAAAAATAATAAATAAGGATATAATTATAATAAAATCAAGATTATTTTGATAATTTTTTAATATTTAAAATAGAAGTGTTAATCAGATTACCTTTTATATTACTGGTCATATCAGAGAAGATTACAAAAATATTTTTTTACTTATAAACCAAATAAAATAATATAAATAATAAAAAATAGATTACTAAAATAATTTTTAACCTCCTTTAACCAAATGCCCTAATAAATAAAGTATTACTGATTATTGAACTCAAAAATGAAAATATTGACCCTAACGATAAATGGAGAGTCAATTTCATATCAGTGAGCAATAAACAACATTAAATTATAGTCATTTTGACTAACTCTTTTGTATTGTTCACCATCTCATTTCTTTCTCTTGAAATCTTATCTCCATTTTTGGTACGAGTGTATACAATCCGATTTAATATAATTTAAAAGTTTTTTCAAATTAAACTAAAAAGAATTATTTAAAATTTTTCAAATCAAATTAAATTAAACTAAAAAAATAAGGTTTGATTTGATTTATATTACAGTTTAAACATATTAAAATTATCTATTTCTAAATATTTATTATTTAATAAAATTAATTAAACTATAACTTTTTATAACATAATATAAATATATAAAATAAATATAAATTATATATACAATATATATTAAAAATGAGAAAATAAATATGAAAAAAACAAGTTTTATACTTAATTGTTTATTAAAAAATTATGTCTAACATAGTTATATTAAAAAAAATATACAGTTTTTCAGTTTTGTTTAATTTATAAATTGTTCAAATTATAATTCAAACTGAAAATTGTTTTTCAAAAATTTTTCAACTCAAAATAAACTATTTTACAAACTAAACTAAAACAAACCATAATTTTTAAATGATTTGATCCAATTTTACAGTTTAAAATGAATTCTGAACACCTCTAATTTATGGGTATTGTCAATACTTTTACTATATTTTAATTTTTCTATAATATAAATGTTGTTGTATAGTGGTAACTCAAATTCTTGATTGGGTAGGCCAAATATTTGAAGTGGAGATCTAAAATATGGATTTTTGAAGGAAATCCAAAATATAAATTTGCAATGTCTACAAAATCTTATGAAATTAGGGTTTTCCTTATACTTTGTGGTCAAAGAGAAAATAAGTCATCTTCTCTTAGAAAATAACTTCTGTATTAAAATAAAATTATATATATAAATAAATTAAACAACTTTTCGTATACCAATTGAGGTGACAATTTGTAACTAGTGATATAATAATTGATATTTTTTCTCACTTAAAAATCACATAATATAATGTTACTATTATAATGTTACTATATCAAATTATATACAAAATATTATACAATTTGTTTGTACTATATTAATAAAACTTTTTCCATCTATTACTATCCTTACCTTTTCTTTATTTGAGGTTTTTCATGTAAAGGGTCAATGTTCTTATTATAATTTGAATGGATTCGTTGCTTTTATTCTTTCTTTGAGTTTCTTTGCGGTTTCTTATTATAAAATTCACTACATTTCCCCTCAAAATTTTAAAAACTAACAACTTCAACCTTGTCTAAAGTCTTTTAAATTTGAAAAGTCACAATCCCCCCCCCCCCAAACCTAAGGTTTTTTTCCTTCACCCTGCCAGCCACCATTTCCAATGCCAATGACTTTCCTCTCCATCCTAAGTTAGTTAGTGTACAACGAGGCACGAAGATCTCCCCTCTGCAAATCTCTTCATTGAAGATGAAGTGATTGGTCTCTTTGTCTCGATAAATATACTGTCCCTTCGTCTAAACAAAAAGATTTGAAGAGGGGAGACGTCGATCAATGTTTTAGGGTGGAGAGGGAAAGTCGTCAGTGTCGGAGATACTGGTCAAGTGGGAGAAAAAAAAAAACCTCAGGTTTGACGAAAAAAATGTGACTTTTTAAAGTTAGAAAATTTTATGTAAAAATGAAATTGTTAGTTTTTAAAACTTAGAAGAGAAAATATAATAAATTTTATATATTTTTTAATATTATTAATAAAATAATGATTTTACCCTTATATTTAATATAAAATTTTAATCTCAATTGGTTTATAGGTGAGATTTTGAGATTTTTAAATCTTATAAATATGGTTTTGTAAACACCTTAAAAATTGGGTGGGAAATAGTTCTTTGTGCCCACAATTAAAATCACTTATTAATTCAAGGGGCAGCACAAATAATACTAGTACTAAAACCGAGAGAGTGGCGAAAAAAGAAAAAAAGAGTAAATGATAGCGGTAGATCCGAGCTTGAGAAAGTAAGGCTCAAGGCTCAAGAGTGAAAGAGAAAGATAACACAATTATTGAAACTAGCTAGCTCCTACGCACATCCATCATTCCATCATTCACCGCCCAATTATTATCATCTCTCCATCTTCCACCACTCATTTAATCTCCCCTTAATTCCTTAATGCACCCCAACTTTGATGAGACGTCTTTTAACCATTTCAATTTAAAAAATTAATTTCCACACCCATCTTCTAAATTTAATCGGCTAATTATATATAAAGTTAGTATATACAAAATAATAATTATAAAAAGTCATCGGCATGACTATTCTTCTCCTATTATCATCACCCACCTTTGTGTCGTTGTCAATCAATCTTACACCGTCTTCAACCATTTATCAAAAAATTTATTGTTGATGAGTTCAGTTTTAATTATATTTTATCGTTTCTATTAACTTTAAGATGTCATGTCACTCACATGATTCCTAAATATGTCTAGATCTATAAATTCTTTTAGATTTTTTCTATGACCAACAAATAAGAAAATAGAAGGAAAAAAATAAAAAGATAAAATATAATGTAATTAAAGTGAAAAAGTATAAAACGTACGAGGGATATTAACATTATTACATAGTATATAAAATGATAAATTACTCATTAATTATTAAAACTAATATTTATTTTAACATATCAATATGAAAATAAATTTTTTAAATTTAAAAATGAAAATTCGTAGTTTCTTCTGTATTGGGGTGAGAAATAGTATTTTGACCTTTCTTAATCAAATCCATATTAAATTTGTACTACGTACAAAAACCCCATTCACTAAATTTCATGGATACCTAGTCCTCCTCATCTTCCCTATGCTTAACCATAACTAAAAAATTTTCTATCATAAATTAGGAAGCCATTACAGTATTGAGAGAAAGGGAACATCATCAACATGGGTTTCATCGTACCTAGGAAGAAAGAAGATTCGTGTTGGGTTATCATCCAACAAAAGGCAACTTAGGGTTAGCAGCCAGCCCCCAAATCATCAAAGTTAGGAGCTCCATGTCAATTAGAGACAAAGAACCGTTATGCCTCGAGCCCCTTATCTCCTTATTACAATTACTAAGACTAATCATCATTATCATTCTATAATTATAATAATTCATAAAAACAGTACGGCGAGTTGAAAGGCGCCGGATTCCGTACGGTTTTCACGTGATTGGTTAATGAGAAAGAGAGGAGGAGGATTGGACTGGACTGGACTGGACTAGAGGAGGCGAGAGGGGGTCATTTTCCTAGCTGGGTAGAATTAGCTCCATAATCATACAAGTTCGTTGGATTATTTTTAATCCAAAATGGACCAACATTGACCATAAAAATTTAATTGTTTTGAATAAATAAATGTATTGAAAGAAGATTGGAGATTGCCCAAGAAAGCGTTCAACAGTGACGGAAAATTTCAACTACCGTGAAATTTGTTTGGGCGTTTCGGTCGTCCGATGCGACTTTTCAGAATATTACGATTACATCGAATTTGTGAAAGTTAATTGGAGATTCATATACTAAAAATTAAATTCGTTTAAAACATGACGTAGAAACAATTAAGAGATGATTAAAAATAGTTGTACAATAAATCTATACTGGTTTGTATTAAAACTTGGATATTCAATAAAAAATAATATTTATTATTTTACTTAATAATAAAAAAACGATATTTAATAGGTTTTTTTTTTCGCTTTTTAGGATAAACAACCTTTAGTTACTTTCTAAAAGGTCTAAGGATTTATTTTCACCCAAAGTACATTATTTTTTTTAGTTTTTACTCTTTAATTTTAAAAATTTCAAATATTTACCAATAAATGGTTAAAATTAAATAAACTCTAATATCTTAAAATTTAATTTCCTTTCTTCTCTAAATTCTAAAAACTAAAAATTTTTTCTCTATAACAAGTTTTAAAAAATTACGTTTCTCTCCTATCTCTCTCCCCATCTTTGAAACTTCGACTCGTCTAGGAAGACGAAGATCTCTTCTTTGTTTAGGAAGATGATCATCTTCCCAAATGAAGAAGAAATCTTTGTCTTCGTTTTTCTAGACAAGATCTTCATTGGTCAGAGTTCTAAAGGAGGGGAGAGAAATTGTTAGAACATGGTGATGCATCGGAGACTTTTCATCACCAGCGATGGCGTCGAAGATTGAAAACTAAACCCTATGGAGGAAAATATCACTTTTTAAAACTTAACCTAGAGGGAAAACTTTTAGTTTTTAAGATTTAGGGGAGAGGGGAAAGAAGATTAAATTTTAGTTTATTTTTAATATTATAGATAAAATAATGATTTTATTTTTAAAATTAGCATATTTAACCTCTTATGAGTGAGTGTTTGAGATTTTTAAAGTTAAAGAATGAAAATTTATAAAAACAATATACTTTGGGTCGGAAAACAACATACGACAACTCACTATTGGTTTGTATCAAAACACCAATATTGAATAAAAAAAATAATACTTACCATTTTACTCAATAATAAAAATATCGATGTTCAATAGTTTTTTTTTTTTTTGGGCCTTTAAGAATAAACAACCTTTAGATACTTTCTAAAATAATAGGATGAGAGAAGAAAAAGAAAAACAACAAAAACAAAACTACAAATTCGTAAAGTTTCTTAAAACGTTTAAAATTTTGTAAACATAATGAAACGACTATTCTATTAAAAGAATGCACATTCTGACTTTAATTACGGTCATTTCAAATGAAAACAAAATTATTTTTAAATCGATTAATATGTTATCAAAATTTATAAAATTTGTGTTATCACCGTTTATATCGGTAATATGACCATATAATTATCCCTTCAAGGTTATGTCTTGATTTTGTGCTTCGAAAGAGTACCCATTTTGTATTAAAAAAAAATAGTTTGATTCTGAATTCTATTTAAAATAGTTCTAAGTTTGCTTCTTAAGTTTAAATTCGAATTTGAACTATCCCTAAAAAATCCAACCAAATGTGAGGTCACCCATATTAGAATTTTGAATGAAAACCTAAGATAATGTATTTTGTAATTACTTATCTATGATTAGACTCATTGATGGGTTTGTAATTTTGGCTGCATTATTAGTCAACAATTCGATAGCAGTTGTTTTCACAATTTCGCTCTAAGCCCGTCAAAATTAAATTAACATCAAACATGGATGCTGATAACCACCGCCATTTAATAATCTGAACGTGGTGGCCGTGGCCGAATATTGGAATTTTTAAAAATAAAAATTTAGATTTTTATCTTTGATATATTTATAAAATTTTAATTTATTTATTTTAATAATTATAAATTTAATTATTAATTATTTAATTATTTATTTTTCGTATGAACAAAATTTTGTTTTTTATTAAAAATCAAAAATTTTATATTAAAAAGACTAAGTTTTTATATTTTTTATTAAAAAACTAATTTTCACTATTTTTTAATAATGATCCCACTTTACCTTGTTTTCAAAATATAACAAAATAAATAATTTAAATTATATTAAAATTTTAATAAAAAATATTGAAATTTTAATATCTTTATAGAAAATTTTAGAAATTTATTTACTTTTAATAGAAAAATCTGATGGTTTAACCTCTTCATTGAAAAAATTTTGAAAGTTTCGATTGTCATGCTCCTCCATATAATTATGTCAAGATTTTGAAAGGATAAATACACGTGGCATGTGAAGGGGTGTCTGTGATATGTAAAAATGAACAGATCTGTGAGCTTGTATTTTTTTAATTATGAGCAGAAATTCATTCGTAGATTGAATTATCCAGAAAATCAATCTTAATTACGGGACCGGTCAGAAAAAGTACCAGCGGGTTTTCCGGTGCAAAGGACGAATAAGGAGAGCTGATAAAACGACACGTGGATGAATAACAACCCTTGGATGATAAACAAAGGGCCGAGGTTGCAATGATTCATTGAAACTGGAAGAGAACTGTGGAGAAGTGCTCAGAGAGAGAGAGAGAGAGAGATTTCTTAATAGCTTCTTTCAACCTCAAGCACAGACTCTCTCTCTATCTATCTCACTCAGTCTCTTTCTCTTTGTCTTTCACATTCACACGCAGAAGCAGACATAGACAGAGACACAGTCACTTTCTTTTCTGTCTCGGAGATACAACAAAGAACCAGTAGTTAAGAAGAGAGAGATTGTTTTAGAACCGGGTTGGTTTTTGTCTTAAATGAGGATTGTGTCGCAGAGTGACGGTGCAGTTTCCATGGCGGCTTTGCAGAGCTCTAATTCCGTGTTGTTATTATGACTTGGAACTCCGAACGAAGCTGCAACCATCTCTGTTATTATTATTATTTTACCCTAATAATAATCTAAATTTTTCATCGAAAAGCTGCAAGTAACCACTCGCAGAGCGTCAGAATCATACAAAATCAGGTAAAAACAACAACTTGTTAAAAACCCAATTATCCAAAATTCCAACCCAGATGAAATAGTTGTAGCTAGCCACACTGATCCTGGTAATAGTACTAAGTTATTGTTGCTATGGATTTTTGGCCTAAACTGAGGTTGGTTTCAACTTGTTGGTGCAAGAAATGGCAGGGTGGTTCTACTTAGGAGGAGGAAGCAGTAAACAAGAAGAAGAAGATAAAGAAGAAGGTCTTTATTTGTACAGATCAAACGAGGAGATCTACAACAACAAAGGGTTTGAAATATGGCCACAGTATCATCATCATCAGCAGCAGCAACAGCAAAATATGAACAATTATGTTTCGTTTGGAGTGAGTCCTGGTCGAAGAAACTTGATAAACGTTTCCGATGACTTGTCAAGATCGGGTTTTCCTGTGACGAGACAAGGCGGAGGAATGAACTGCCAAGATTGTGGTAATCAAGCGAAGAAAGACTGTGTTCATTTGAGATGCAGAACTTGCTGCAAAAGCCGAGGGTTTCAGTGCCAAACACACCTCAAGAGTACCTGGGTTCCTGCTGCTAAAAGGCGGGAGAGGCAGCAACAACTGTTATCTTTGCAACGACAACACCAGCAACAGCAACAGCAGCAACAACAACAGCATCAGAATAATCAAGAAGAAGAAGAAGAAGAAGAAGAAGAACAACAACAACAACACTTTCGAGGAGAGAATCCTAAAGGGCAGAGAGAGAATCAAGGTGATAAACGATACTCCCTCTCTTGCCTTAAAAATCTTTTAAAGAATCATATTGCTAGACTGCTTTCAAATTAGCAAGATCTAGCGTCTATCACTCAACAAAGCCAAATCATTTGCGTGTTGCCAAGTTTACTTCTTCATAGTTGTCCACCTAACTCTACTGTTTCTGAGTAAAACTGACGACATGAGCTTCATAAAATTAGCTTAAAGAATCGTCTTTTATCTCCCTATTTAAAATCTAACCAATCTTGGATGGTTTGATTAATTAGGGTTGGAACTGAGTCAATTTCCGTCTGAAGTTAATTCTCCAGCAGTCTTCCGTTGCGTAAGAGTGAGCGCCATGGATGATCCAGAAGAGCAGTACGCGTATCAAACGGCTGTTAACATTGGAGGACATCTTTTCAAGGGAATTCTTTACGATCAAGGCCCTGAAACTCGTTACACCACTGGAGGGGAGACCTCTCAGCAATTGAATCTTATCACTGCAGCAGCCCCTACAGTAACTACTAACACAGCAACAACACCCACTTCTACCAACCCTTCTGCCACCACTTTAATTGATCCATCATTTTACCCAGCTCAACTCAATGCTTTCATGGCTGGTACGCGATTCTTTCCACCGCCCCCAAGGTCTTAATAAGAGAACTAGCTGCTTCCACTTGAGCTTTTAAAGAAGCTTCATTTGTCAAGCACCACCGAATCTAAATTGTTGTCTTATGTGGTTCTGGTAGATCTTTAACACCCGATGAGGTATAAAGCACCCAATGATATATATGGTAAGGATGCTGGTTTTGTTCGAATTTCAATAGAGATTTTCTGGGTTTAATTTTTATATTATCAATGACACAGTATTGGCTTTCTTTCTGAGAGCAGCTTTGATATGGCATGTGGATGTGTGCTTTTTATTTTATTTATTTTAGATTTTTTTTCTTTTCTGGATTGATGTTGAACTTGCTTTCTAGTTGGTGTTGAACTCGAAGCCTCTTTTTTCCCGTTTATCCGTTTGCTTGCTTGGTTAAGCAAGGAATTTATTAAAACCTTTATTTTAATCTCTAAACATCCTTTCTTGCATTTGGCAAATGGCTTGCTCGTCTCTTTCTGCTCCACCCTGTCCAGCTGTACATACCCATAAATACAGACGAAAACAGATAACAATAGACGTACATGGATGTGACCCTCTTATTAGAATGGAAAGTGCTGCCTACTGCACATTAGCACATAAGGTTTAATGCTTCAGCAATTTTGTGCATTTGATTTATGTTATATGTAGACCGGACTGATGACATATTTATATATATAGATTAAGCTACGTATATTTCGACAGGATTAAAGATGGTTCTTCCATAGACTTGTAGCTGTAGTTCAATGTGGGAAAGAAACAGAAGAGGCTATGAAATTACTTCCTCTATAGATCTGTAATGATCTTACTCATATCATGTGTTCTCATCTTCCCTCCATTAAAACGTTACACTTCTAACAGAACCAGATAAGTTAATACCTGTTGTTGTTTCTGTACTATGGAATTGCTTGGCTCCTTGTCACAAGGTAGAGAGAGTTGAATATTGCCACAAACTTGAGGGTGGGATTGTGAGTTTTGGGATGTAGAATGATGACTTTTCAATCACATGAACCTTTTCATCATCCAATGCATTGTTCTTGTTTGTGATTTTTCATGGAAAAATAAATTTCTAGTTTGATAGTAGGGAAATGTTAGTGCTAGGGAAAAGACCAATGCTGGCAATTATGAAGTTTGAGCACCATTTATAGACCTACATATATGACAGAAACCAGACAAGGATAGAGCTATGATGTTTGCTTATTTATTTTTTAAAAAGCTATTATATAAAACTTACTAATCTACCCAAGATTCATGTTTATAAAAAGGTTGTATTCGATTTGAGTTGTTTGAACTCAAATCAAATGAGTGGAGTTTGAGTCAAATTTGAGTCTCAATTCGTTAATTTTAAATAAATTATGAGTTAAGTATTATTCAGATTAAGTTAGATCAAATCTAACGATAATTACGTATGTCATCCAATTTTTTCGAGAGTTATTGCATAATGCCTTCTGATTGGAGCACGAAAACCTCAATGGAAGGACCTTAAAATTCCTGTGCAAAGTGGTTGTACTTGCACCATAAGTTGATGGTGCTTGAATTTCATAACACATGCATTCATTGATCACAAGCCACGAAAAATGCGGTTGTAATCATTAACAGTGTTCAAGTACATTTGATTTGCCCTCTAACCATGCTGCTTCCAGGAATTGTTAGGCAGTTTAGACACTTGATATGAAAGTAGAGACAAGGTACTTCAGGTAGCGGACGAACTTGATTCAGACTTGGTAATAGAGTAACATTGTAGTGTGTATATGTACACACACACACACACACACACATATATATATATATGTAGATTGATTGATCATATATAATGGTTTATACAAGTGATCTTAGAAATGGGAAATTTTGATTTCAGTCTTGCGCACATAGTAAATCTGCATATGCCATGATCTTGAATATTTAGACATATAGCCAGGATTCTAATGACTGGTGTTGCATGCTTTCTACTTTCATTTCTAGTGGAGTTGTTGATTGATCGGAAGAGCTAAGACGTATGGCTCGAGCCAGCTCGGATCCCATTCCCTACGGATTACATACACATGAAAGAGCCCATTTGAATTGGATAGATAGAGTAACAAAAACTACCCGTGAGACTTTCCTCTTCACTGAATTGCTGTATTATTTTGTTGCAACTTGGTCGATGGTGTTCATATTGTTGCCAAAACGAGCTCATAGTTTGGCAAAACGACATGGTATGATTGGTCGTTGGTCCCCCAATCATCCTAATACAATATTTAGCAAAAAGGCCAAGCCTTCCAAAAAAGAATTGCTAGGGTTTCTTACAGTAGACAGTCTAGCTAGGTTTCATGGAAAATATACATAGACCTATAGCGTCATAGGTGGTGGTCAGCTCAGCCGCATGCGAGCCAATTAGTTATTGTAAGTCAGCTCGTCTTGGCATTGTTGTTTGTTCTTGTTTTCTTGCTAGCTACGAACAAAGTGGCCCAAATTCAATTTGTTGCTGCTGATTAATGGCTGTTGCTGCGCCTGCATGCACACTGAATGTTTTCACCTTTGGCCCCATTATCTTCAGTATCGCCGCATATGGTATTGCAGTCACTGATAACCTATTCATTATTTTTTACCCTAGCTTTTGCCTAAAATATTATAAAGAGAGATAACTCATTTATATGCCACGCATTATTCTGGCAAAATTTGAGGCAGAAACGTATATTTAAGGGCTTAATCTTGCAACTAATTTGTTTTTCGCTAGACCGGCGATCTCAGCACAGATTATGTGCCAATATTAATACCCTGCATGCATGGTTGAATAAAGAGAGCTTGCTAATATAAAGTGTTGAAGATAGATGAATTACTTTTAGATGGCTTTCTACATTGCTTAATTAGATATAAGGTTTTGTTGTGATTTACAGACAACTTTACTTTATGGACTTCTAGATGGTCATCAAAGGAGTTGGCCTTCAGCACGAGAAACGGGACAAAAGACTTTAATGGTGATCTTTCTTAAAACAACATCTCTTTACCGCACTTTCATTGCATGTATCTTTCTATTGGGTTTATAATTTTCCTTCCTCTTTTGTTGTTTCCACTCAGAGAGAAATTTTTGGAAGAACTTGCAGGGATTGCTCTCGCTCATTGAATAATATCCGTTAAGGACAATTATTGCTAAGGCCAAAGGACTTATTCCCACATAAGTTTTTATGCATTTTTAAAGCCACACCAACTAGATTTAAAAAATCTAAAGTCTCACCCATTGATCAATTATTATTAAAATTTTCTGTTAGAGACAAAGGTAAAATCATTATTTTACTAATAATATTAAGAAAAATATAAAATTCATTAACTTTTCCTTCTAAGTTTTAAAAACTAACAACTTCACTCATACCTAAAGTTTCACAATTTCACCCCCCTCCCAAACCTATGGTTTTTTTCTTTACCCCTTTGACCACCATATTTGACACTAACAACCTTGCATCTCTAGATCTCTTTATCCGACAAAGAGATCTAGATAGGGGAGGTTGTTGTGCTTCATCATGCGCTAGTTAACATTTTAAGGTAAAGAGAGAATGTCGTCAACGTTGAAGATGATGGTTGGAGGAGAGAAGAAAAAAGGTTTGGTGGGAAAATTATGACTTTTTAAAGTTAAAAAACTTTAGATATGAGTGAAGTTGATAGTTCTTAAAACTTTTGGGGGGGGGGAATACAATGAATTTTATATTTTTTTAATATTATTAATAAAATAACGATTTTACTCCTATCTCAAAAAGAAAATTTTAACTATAGTTGGCTCATGGGTGGAATTTTGGGTTTTTCAAATCCTGTGAGTGTAACTTTGAGAGTGTATCAAAACTTGGGTAAGAAATAGTCCATTGGCCTATTGCTAATCATGCCTTAACTTGTATGTATTATACAACATGAAGTTCATCACTAACTTGTTCTTTTGATAAGGTAGATCTTACATTTCTGTTGTGTCTTAAAAGAGAATAAAAATGACACATATTGGATTTTATCTAAACCGATTTTGAACAAAACCCACCTTTAGATCAATCTGAAGAAAAAAATTTAGTTAAAATTGATAGAAGTTCAAATTTTACTGAAAAAATAATTTAACTATGAATTCAATTTGAGCCATTTAAACTCAAAATTTTAAATTGTTTTAAACTTAATTCATTTTGTAAAAATGAATTTAATCTTTGACTTAAACTTAACTCGTTTGATTTAAACTCAAATTTGAGTTTGAGTAAGTCGGATCAAATCCAAACCAAATTCGTATTTTTTTAACTCAATCCACACATGAGTTGACTTGAACGCCAAGTCTCCGGCCTCTACTGCGTTTAGAATTGAATCCAATCATAAGTGGTACATTCTTTTTGATTCATTTCACATATGGATTGAGTTCAACTTCAAAATCCAAAGTCTTTGCTCTACATAGCGTTTTGTGGAGTCGAAATTTTAATGTGGATACCTAAACGATGTCGTTGAATCATGTAAAATTTAAAACTATTCTATTGAATCACGTGCAATGAAAAGGACAAACTAGTAAATAAATATACACGCCGGATAAGGTCTCCCGATCCGCAGTTAAAAACAAAAATGAAAATGAAATATTTACATTAATGAGGATTCTGAGAAATTGATCGTTCTGTTATTCTTTCTGATTATGGGCTGTTGTAAATACGAAATTATGATAAGCACATCCGTTTGTATAATCACGTATAACAAAAAAGTGGTCGGAGAATGTTGGCCGACGATGGATGCACTACGATGAAGCCGATTCAATTGGTACAATTGGCCATTCCTATCGAATCAGTTCATCTCCCAATCACGTATCTCGGAGAACTTTGCCAATTTCAATTTAAAGACGTAAGCTATCGGTTTTCATTTAATTTCTTTTTTGTTTATAGTTAAAAATCATGAGTTGAACATTCTGTTGTTACTTAAAAAATAAGCACGCGAAGATGAACTTTGTGAAATATTTTCCTGGTAATTTGTAAAAGTTAGTTGTTGAAATTGGAGGACATAATTTTTAATTTTTTTTAATATGAGATCAAGTTTCATTCCTAGTATTTGTGATCGCATATTTTCCCACCATGCGCCTTAGTTTTGCATTACCTTCTGTTAGCCTCAAGGGCATAATTCTTACAAATGGTACAAACTTCAGAAAAATCACACACCGAGAATTTGTTATTGAGATTGGAGAGTTTAAATTATTTAAATCTCACACTAGGGACTTAAACTTTTTTATGTGAAATATAACTCTTGGATCTTCCACTTGGATCGAAAGACCTGAGTACAAATTCTTGATTTGTTTATAGGTTTTCATTATGTTAGGGATTTGGTTTTTTTTTTTTCAATAGAAGTTAATTTGAATAGTTACAGGGACTACATTCTTATTTTGCAGCTTAATGCTGGAAACAATCAGTTCCAGCAGACCTACGCAGCTTAAGTGTGTGTTGTCAATCTTCCATTGCATCTTCATATAAGTTTTTGGTTGTACAGGTATATCCTTACATTAAGGTTTCATTCTCATCAAGCCACATGCTTTAGCTGTCAGGAGATAACAAATTGTTTATGTATTGAATGTGAGGTATACTTTAAATAGGAAAGTGATCATCTGGTCATTCAATATATTTTTTGATATTTGTATATTGAGGACTACTAAGGAAGTTTGCGAAGAGAAAAGAAATCTATGATACTTAGGCATTCAGTTTTGGAAGGTTGATGCAATTCATGGAATGAAATATGCATTGCAGATGACAGTGTTGTCATTCTTGGATTTTGTTTGCTTCCCCAAAGAATTCATTAAATTTGTAAATATATGTGATATAATTGTATGTCTTGAGTTTTATGTTTGCACATATTATTTTACCATGCAGATGAAGAGACTGAGGGAAATGGCTTGCAAGCTATGTTTTTTCAGGGAACAAGAGGCAAAGGCAGGCTCGTTTCTCTTGACAAAGTCTGCAACATGTAATGAATCCACCTTGGAGGTATGTTTGGACCTTCCATTTTATAGCCCCGTAAAGCTTTTGAGGTGTTACATTTAAATGACTTTCTTGGGGTTGTGGTTGTGGCTAGCTAAACTTTTCCATTGCCGATCTGGTCACGGCATAAGCTTAGTCCTCTGAAACCTTTCCTGTAACTTAGATCCAGTTTTTAGAATGTGTTCTAAAGACGGTATATATGAATCCGCCTTTACATCCGCACTCACATACGTAATTTTCAGGATCATACATCATGGTGCAAATTATGCATTCAATTTAAGCCTCTCATTTCTTAGCCACTCAAGGAGTTCATATACTACTCTATCATACTTGATGCAGCCCTTTTCACATTAGATGTCAAACTCTAGTCAGGGCCAGCACACAGTTTCATATGATTTATCAAGGCATTTTTGTCTATAATTCCAAGCAGTAATCATCTTATGGCAAACATAGTGACACATATTGGAAATAGAAGATTTCTACAAGGCAGCTCCATAAATAGATAACATCACCATTTTAATGAACAAGCAATTGTCACCAGCATACACAACACAACAGCATGAAAAGTCCCTTGACTGAGCATGTTCACAGTATCAGATAAATATATTATGATACACACATTATATTATAACTTGTATTTACAAGCACTCCATTTGACAAGCGTGACCTCCATAATATCTAGTGCGAGGTTGTGTGGATGGCTGCTGCTACTGTTGAGACCATGGAGTCCACTCCACATACATTGCGACCCCTGCATATCTTGTAGTATCCATTCTCTCCCCAGTTTTCTCCCCAGGAATTCTTTATGATCCAGAAAGGCTTCTCCTTGAACCTGATGGGCGCATAACCGGCAGATCCATATCCCACCAGAAGTACTCCATGATCCAACTGCTTGCCGCATATGTATGGGCAAGAAACTCCTCCAATATATGTTTGCATGTAAACTGCATTGATCCCCACTGCAAAAGCATAACAGAGTAATTAATATAAACATATTGTCACTACTTATTCTCAGGGTTTTAATCGAGTCGAGCCAAGTATTACTTGGCTCAATTGCATTTACATAAAGCTCAAACTCATCAAACTAGAAAGTTTTTAACTCGAGCTTGAGATAAAAATAGTTAACTTGAGCTCGGCTCAATAAATTATAGTCTTTAGGCCAAACAATAATAAACTTTAGTTTGAGATTAGCTTGACAATAATTGAGTCAAACAGAGAGTGCGAGGAACTCCACATGTTTGCAGCCGTACTTATACTAATTAGTCAATCCAATTAGTCTTAGTAAACTCAAGGAAGATAAATTTTTGTCAATCATGAACTTTATAGTAAGACCAGTGGTGAAAAATCCACGGCCACGAGACAGCCAAGAAACAGAGAGTTGTATATGAAGCATTGCCAACGGCTGAAGGTAGCTATTTTACCTGCAAGAGGGCCATTCTTCACTAGATTAGCAGCAATTTGATCTTCATCAAGGGAAATAACGCTGAAGTTAGACACAGTAGCAGCAATTTTGCTTTTGTCAAATTTGCAGGGACCCCGATCTTTGCCAGTGTAAGGATAGTCTTCCTCTCGCTCAAGTCCTCCGGCCTTGAGTGTGTACTCAAAGGCAGTGGTCATGAGCCCACCGTTACACCCAGAGTCACAAGCACCATATTCTTCTGGATCACACTGCAATAATACAAAATTATCTCATTGAGGATAAGATTATATATCCAAGCTGCTATAATTTCACCAAGAATCACTAGGTTTAAACAAATATAAATAGTCATAAAACAATAAATTTATCCATGTCTAACACTTGAAAAGGTATTTTATGTTTGATCCAAATTTCATATAGGGTTATTCAAATTTAAGTATGGAACTTTACAAATACATCTAAATATATGCAACGGTTAGGATTTGTTACGGTGTAGATATGACTTGTAACAAAAATATGACTAGTAAATACACGTGTTTAAAGTCTTATCAATTAGAGCTTGCATATAAAAATTGCATTTATGCGTATGTAAAGAGAATGAGAGAGAATGTGCCAAGATTGAGAACTCAGATTAAGATAACAAATAATTGGCTTCATCTCATCTCCAAATTCTTTCCATGATCTGCAGATGACTTTTCTCCTAGAGGGGTTTTCTTTGTTTTCTTTGGGTTTCATAATACCAAGTTTTCTTATTCCACTAATAAACTACCTTCTCCCTAAACTAAATTATATACCATATAGACTAATCACCACATCATGCGCACTTCAAGCAAGAAAGATCAGAACAGCATTACATAAAAGTTCTCCATCTTAATTCATATTGAGCAACAAGGCCAGAAACTTCCTTTGGCTCTAAAAATTTAATGAGTACGATGCTATTCTGTAATGAAAACAAACCCATAACTAAATATCAAAATTCACCTATCAAAAATCTAATGAAAATCGATGAAAAAATGGGATGATTCAAAACCAACCTCGTGATCACAATCGACGAGCTGCTGTTCACTTAAGCTCACAAGCTCGCCAGTGGCTAAATAATGAGCTCCCTCCAGAGCCCCAGTCGTACTAAAAGACCAGCATGATCCGCATGCACCCTAAGAAAGAAATAGAACTTTTTAGTAAAAAGTTTTTAAAAAATCATAATCAGAAAGTGTAATATGCATACAGAGAACAGAGCACCTGGTCTTTAACGCCGGTAACGGCCCCATGGTCACGCCAATCGAAGTCAGTGGGAAGATCATTGGTGGGCAACATAGGAGCCTTTTCAGCGTCGGCTGGGAGCCGAAGGCGCCTGTTCAACCCGAGGAATTGATGACGAAATTCAAACGGCGTTAAGTCAGAGAACTTGGTGACGCCGTGGACGGCAGAGGGGTCCAGCATCTGGTGAAGCTTGGCTCGGCGCAAGTTAGCCTTGAAAATGCCGAATCGGTAGTCATGCTCTTCTTGAGTAGCGTAATTTTTGGCGAATTTCGATTTGAAGAGGGAGAAATGGAGTTCTGCGTTCAGCAGGTGATCGTCGACGTCGCCTGATGAAACAACTTGCTTGATCAAAGGATCTTCGTCGTCAAAGTCATCGTAAAACGATAAAGTGGACGCGAGTGCAGCAGAAGATAGTAAAGACAGAAGGAGGAGATAATATAGAAAGACACGGTCCATTTGGTAGGAAGAGAGCAGGCGAAACTGCCAATACTGAGGCTCTATCAGAGCGCATAGATATTTATACGCCGGGCAGGACTGAATCCACGACCATAGTGATTCTAAGCTAATGAAATTGTGACACGTAAATACTTTTGATTGGCGAGTCGTCTGCAAGTTGCGCTACAGAACAAACGAAATGAAAGTTGACGCAACCTTAGTTGATATTGAAATGTGGTCATGTGGCATCATAATTCAAATTGTTGCTTGGCGCCTTTGAATGGTGTATTTGACGTGCAAATTATAATTGTTGATGTCATTTTCTTGCCTTTTGCATTAATTTATGAGCCTACAAAACCCATTATGATGTAAGACAAATTCTAGTTCTATACGTAACTGAAGTTTGAAAAGATGCTTGTGGTAAGTAAAAGCGATAGCATCCAAATTGGTTGGAAAATTTGAAAGCCTAATTAAACTCTTGATGTGACATTGAGTGATTATAACCCAAAGAATTGGGCTTAGGCCCAGTTTAGGTCCTTGCTGCGCAAGTACGAAATTAGACTCTAGTAGCTTTTGGGCTTTTCATAAAGTGGACATTATTGTGTGCAAGCTCCTCCTGGTCACAGTCTGTTCCGTTGAAACTCTTTTACACATTAAATTTCAGAATGACATTTCCCAATCTATCCTTCGTTCTATTAGTAATAAATTTATAATATTTTTAAAATTAAATAACATTTAACCTCCAAAACTGCCTTTTTAAATCATCGTATGTGATTAATAATTATAGAAAATAAAATAAATCACCAACGAAATGACTCATTTACGGTGAAACCCTAATTATTTACCTTAATAAAAAGGATGAAGGGTGTACAAATAGACTTTTTAATTTTAAAGTGTAAACTGGTAGTCTCATCAAAATTCGGGTAGGAAATGGTGATTTCGCCCTTAGTTATTATCCTTTTCTAGCTTTATGGAAAATCCGTCGGGCCTGGTCAGGTCAAGAGCGTTTG
The DNA here is from genome assembly GCF_011075055.1 of Mangifera indica. Taxonomy (NCBI): domain Eukaryota; kingdom Viridiplantae; phylum Streptophyta; class Magnoliopsida; order Sapindales; family Anacardiaceae; genus Mangifera; species Mangifera indica. Next base: position 12,223,178 of record NC_058155.1, read on the forward strand.
GGAGTGAAAAGGCACGGACGACAAAATACTGGTAAAAACTAGAAACACTCGACTCGACTAGCAGTAAAGACAAAATTTCGTTAAGAGATGGAGGACGATCACAGTAACGGCGGCGTTTTAGATACGGTAAAGGCTAGTGAAAAGGTCTGGTTAATGAAGTGTCCAGTGGTGGTGGCTAAGTCATGGCAGAGTCATACTGCTTCTTCAGATTTTCAACGTATAGCCAAGGTTATTGAGTCTATTGATCCTCTTCAACCTGCTGACAAGAAGGTATTATCTTTCATTCCAATTTATTGCTTAATGTTATTTCATGATCTGTTTTATTTACTATTCAATATTTTGCTGCAATAATTTCCTATTGGAAAAGCATGAAATCCCTAGATTATCAATGTTATGAATATGAAGTACAATTAAAAATTATTAATAACGTTAGTAGTTATGGATGGGCAATTTGACCTGTGGTTTGAGTGAATGGTTCCTCAAGTTCTCAACTGCTTGGAACTCATTTGATCGTTCAATTTGTATCTGGAAAACATGTTGCGGTTGTATAGTGGTGACCCTGTCCGCTTGATAGTCTAGTCCAATAGAGCGGGTACAACCTGTGGATTGCAGTGACATGCTGCAGTGTGGGTACGAATGGTTGTGGAAATGCAACAGAGTCAAGTAATCATCAGCTAGGATTTGCATATAAAATTTGTATTAAAGTGTATGTAAAGAGATCAAGAGTATGCCACAAAATAGAATGAGCTAAGATTAAGAGCTCACACAGAGAGAAGAAATAATCACATCTTCATCTGGTAATATTCTTCATTCGTAGTGAAAAAATTCTCCATCATCTACTTGTGGTTTTTTCCAGTTTTGGGTTTTCCGCGCAAATACTTGTTATCTTGTGTTGAGTGTGGTTCATTTTTGTTGTTTGTTTTCTTGGGTTTCATAACAGCTACTTATATGATAAGGATAAAATCTTATTGCATCCTTAGATAGCCTGCCTGCAAATTATCAACAGGTAGATTGTTACTGCATCATGGATCTTCTCAACTCTTGAAGAAGTTCTCCTGCTTTAATCATTATTATTTTGCAATAGCTGCCTTGTGAGTACTTACTTGCATCAGGAGTCATTTACTTAAGAATTTCATTGTGCAAAAATGACATGAGATTTGCTGGATCTTTCAACATATGTTTTTCTTATTTCTTTAATGCATCTTGATAACGGCTGAATGAATGGGTGTCAGCACCACCATGCACTATAGCTAAAGAGGTGTGCAAATTTCTAAGCAAAGATAACTTAAACTTGCTTTTTCGCTTCTGTCTTTCCACTCTCAGATAAGCTTTCTTTATTGCACATAAAGAGTGTTGATGCTCTTATTTCTTGTCATATTGTAAGTTTTTCATTTTGTCCTGTGTTTTGTTTGTTATTTTTTATTGCCTTGCGGCATTAGGATAATTATCTTATTAAATAATTTGTTCTTTAATTACTTACTTGTTTCTCAAATTGTTTTCAGTACAAAATGGAGATGGTTGGCTCTGAATCTGTGAACATTCCAAAAAGTTATACGTTGAATGGGGCTAAAGAAATTGTTCCTATGTCTATTTTTTCGGAGACAAATCAAGGTGAGAATTGTTATTCTTACTTTCTAAGCTTTTGCTCTTATCGTATCTAGCTATTTGTAGCAGTTCTGTTTAAATTGCTCTTGTTCTGTATTATGGTTCTCACTCTTCCATGTTGACTTGCAACGCAAAGAATTGGTTAAAAGATATTTATAATTTTATATATTTATTCTTATTTCTAAAATTATAAATCCAAGTAACTGTTGGCATCTTGTTAAATACTGTTCAATTGAGCGGGCAGCCAATGAATTTAAATAGTTATCTGGCTATATTGTACATTTGCTATCCATGAGAAACTACTTTTTATAGAAAAGATGGACTGAGCACAAAATGAAGTCTAAGTAACAATTGATGGTAAATGGCAATTGCTATTTTGCTAAGTTGTTTCAAATTTCAGCTTCTTCTGGTGAATGAGCAGCTTAATTGCCACTTTAATTTTAAGTAACATTGTACGTTTTGTGCTCTTTACAAACTAATTAGGAAGGAAACAAATTTGTGTGTGTGCATAGGAAATTACTTATGTATAATGTCTATCATGAACTTTTAGCTGAAGAGCTTTGATAGGTGAATTGAAATTTAAGTTCTTTGATGGTGTGAAATAACTACAAAGATCCTTCAAGGTTAATGGAAGAAGTCACTGTCGCTGTTCTAAGGCAAATAACTGTAACATGATGGTAAAAATGAAGTTCTATTGGGACATGAATTTAAATTCTCCTCCTGTATGTGACTTCAGAACTGTGTTGGTTTTTTTTTTAAACATAGTGATTATATTTGCTTTTATATCAGGTAGGGTTGCACTTGAAGGATTTGTGGAAAAAAAATTTGACATGAAGCCTTATGAAGAAAATATTGAGGAATACGGCAAATTATGTCGTGAAAGGACAAATAAATCCATGATCAAGAATAGACAAATACAGGTGGGGCATTCAAGTCTGCATTGCTATGGCTATGGCATTTCTGGTTTGATGTAGCCATTTTGAAAAAGTTCTTACTCCTGCTTTCATGTTAAAAAGGTAATTGATAAAGACCATGGAGTGCATATGAGGCCAATGCCTGGAATGGTTGGCCTAATTTCATCCACCTCTAAGGTATTGATGCTCTTTCTCTTCTCATGCACACTAACTAATGCTTTAGTTAAAAGTGACTTCTTACATGTTGTTTTTTCTTCACACACTGTACCTATCCTGGGAAGTTCATATTGCTGTTTCTAGAGGCACAGCATGTGCATGGCATGAAACTGGCTAGTTTTGACAGCTGTCATGCTTTGCTATAATGAAATGCTTGGTTAGATTTGTGTTTGGGAATCTTTGGCAGTTTGTTTGTAAATGATATGCTAAATTCATAAGATGGATTATTTAACTTACAGAACCATGATCTTATTGTTTTCAGGAAAAAAGATAAAGTCTTGTATATTTTTGTTGTACTTATGCAAATCGTGTGCACTTTTAAGAATGTCATTTAGATGGGTGCCTCATTACTTGTCAATTATCCATTGCAGGATAAGAAGAAAACAGCACTAGTTAAACAATCAGACATGAAAAGAACTAGAAGGGACCGTGGAGAATTGGAAGATATAATGTTCAAGCTATTTGAAAGACAACCAAATTGGGCTTTAAAGCAGCTTGTACAGGAGACTGATCAACCTGCGGTATGTTTCTCATCTTATCATTTGTTTTTCTCTTCCCTCTTTGTATGAATCATTAATCATGGCTCATTAGTCAATTTTAAAATAAATGAAGATTTTTTTTGATGTTGTACATTCAGTTAAGATTACTTTAATGAAAGTTGTAATTTTTACCCTCTGCACTTTCCAGTTATGATCTTCTCTACCTAACATCTTAATGAATGGTGATATTTCTGCAGCAATTCTTGAAAGAGATACTGAATGAGCTATGCGTTTACAATAAGAGAGGAACCAACCAGGGAACTTATGAGCTAAAGCCAGAATATAAGAAATCTGTTGAGGATGGAGGTGCTGAATAAGTCAATGTTCTTCTATAACTGTGGCACTAAGTACGCTTTTATTTAGTTGCTATCTTTGTTGGATGGAGACAAGCAACTAGCCCACCCTTAAAGGATAATAGTGTAATGTCAGCAGCCAAGCCATAGTTAGCAAAGCAAAGGAATAAAAAAAAAGGATATATAATTCAGAAATTTCCTTTAACAGAAGGACTACTATAGTGTTTATAGGGCTTTACGTTCTTAATCTCAACAACTATTATGGTGTAGTTTTTCCCAGGTTCGTATCATTTACGCAAGCTATAGACATTCAGCAGTTGGTTTATGATTAGGCATACTATTACTAGGTGAGTGGCCAAAATTAGGCTTGGACTTGTGTTGAAAATTGTATTTTCGGTTAACTAATTTAATCTTGGTCTAAATTTGTATATACTCATGTTTTCTTATTTTATAGTATGTATTTGTATGGTTATAATGATATTCCTCTGGCTGGAAACTTTGAATTGGGTATTTAGTAAATGGAAACCCAGCCTCCGGACACATCACATGATAAAAAAAAGAGAAAGGAGAAAGAGGTTGGCGATGCAAGGGAGAATGCATTGGTAGCTGTAATGAATCAAAAAGAAGGAAGTGACGGCTCAACTTTGGAATCAGTGGATTGGGTTTCTAAAACGACCCACAAAAAGTCAAAAGCTATCGGCCCGCATGATTCAGAATTCCAAAGTTCACGGCAGAATCCAATGTTCAATTCCCTCTATACAATGCATTAAGGTAAGGTTCGTTCGACTCAGTTTTATGCAGTGTTTTATAACTCAGACTAGTTGGTCAAACTGGTACCCGGTGTTCACTGCAGTTGATGTTTAAATATATTGTAGCCATACATTAGGACGTTGTTTTGCAAAATTTTGCAATTGCGAGAGCATAAGATATGTTGGACTCAAAATTATGTTATGTTTTAAAGACTTGACTTTCTAGCCGAACCGGTTTGACTGATATGTAATGGTTAGTCTGATTTGAGTCAATAATGCATTTTATTCACCATCATGTTGACATAAGCATGATGTTTTACAAAATTTTATAATTGGAATAGGTTTTTTATTTTTCTGGTAACATCATATCACTAGGTCATTTTTACGTATGGTTATATATAGTTGTTTCTATAAAGCTGTAGAGTGAAAAATTTTATAATTGTTGAAACTGAAATCGAGTTTGTTTGGTAAGGAATGTATCCTACAAATCATTATATCACAATTCCATTTCATCAGTACCTGGACTAGCCTTTTTATATTGATTTTATGGGTGGGCAGTTAAAAACCTAGCGATGCGATGATCTGAAAACAAATTCAACTCTTTCTTTAATATGGTTAATTAGTCTAGTTCATTCAGGTTAAACACGAGCCTGGGATAAATTCATTATATTAGCTGAAACCCTTGGAACCTTCCTTTCCATCTTTTGATATGACTGCTGCTTGGGCATGTCGAGAGAAGGAACGAGGAAAGCAAGTCCAATATCAATTAATTTATGCCGAAAATGAATGCATTTTGTTGGATAATCAATTAATTAATATGAAAGTGATATATTAAGTACCTAACCTAGTACATAATAAAAATGATAAAATAGAAGATCCCCTCACATAAGTTACAAAATGATATTAAAACTTGGATCAGATTAACTGATTCAATTAGTCAAATTGAGGCTTATAAGTAATCATTAGATTGTTTTGAATTGAATTGTGATTCAATTGGGAAAATCATGTTAGATTGTAGGTGAATCATTAGATCAATTATTTGAATGAGTTGTCCAAAGTGACAAGAAGATTGGCATTAGATTCGGTTGAAATGATGATAGCAGTGTCAAAAAAAATTATTAGAATTGGAAATGATAAGATTAGTGTTAGATTAGAAGAAGTTACAAATGATGAGATTGATTGGCATCTAGAGGATTTACTGGACAGGAGAGGAGAGGAGATTAGTGTGAAATGGAGCCGTGACAAAATAAAGCTTTTAATTTAACAACAAGGGCTTGTGGACTTAGGGATTTTTCGCAAGCTCCAACCTTCATTTTATACTCCTCTCGTTTAATATCACTTTGATTTTCGTAAAACATCAAAAACACTCATAGATATTTATTATTTTGACTTTGACATTGACATTATAAAAAAATAAAAGAGATAAAATCATTTTCAAACAATTCATTAGACTAACTATCATTTGACCTGGATTAGTTCCTTTTGTTCAGTCTGAATAGGAAAACAATAGTTGAATTCTCTCTCTCTCTTTGCAGATAGAGAATAAAACCTATACTGAGCTGAATCTGGTACTTAGCCGGCCACTATACGGACATATAGATGAATAATTCTATGATATATATATATATATATATATATATATATATATATATATATATATATATTGACGAGGCTGCGGCTCTTTTCTGGAATATCATCATTATGCGCACATCAATGCTTTAACTGTGGCATTTCACATCAACCAATTCGTTTGGATCTTTCATATTTATTCAATTGTCTTAAACTTAATAAATTTCAAGGGAAACTAGTACTCTTTGCCCACTGTTTCCTCACCACTTCAAAGTAAATATAATATAATATAAATAATTGATGGAAAAATGCTATGTATATCGAAATCAGTATTGACAAATGTAAAAGGGCAGTTTAAATAGTAATGTAGAAGAGAAGTTTGAGCAACCCTATCAGCTTTCATGTATCTTGTTATTGATTTTTGTATCAAATCTTCAATGCATGTAATACCCTTGCAAATCATAAATTTTGAACCCGGTTTGTATTATAAAAATGAATTTAATCTGTGGTTTAAATTCAATTCATTAGATCTAAGTTTAAATAATGCAAATCCGATTCAATCCTGGTTTTATAGGGAAGCAATATGCTTTATGCTTGGTGATTTTATAATATTGTTGTTTAAGATGCATGCTTATTCCTCTCTTGATTTCAGGAGAAAAGTAGTTAGCTTTCGGCAAGTTTATATATTACTTGGCTTTCGGCTGCTTCAATAGAAAACAAAGAATCGACGAACAAAATCTCTTTATGCTTTCAGCATAAGTAACTAATGCAAATAATTGTTTTATTTTGTGTTCAGGCCACGATGAAGCGTTGGTAAATGATACTACCTAATATGGCTGGTTGTAATATTGCATGGTTTTTTCCATAGGGCCTGGATCCCGACTGAATGACAGAATTCAAATTGAATTTAAGTTGGAGTTCAGTTAAGTAGCTTTGTTCGAATTTCTCTCTAATAATACTATTCATCTCACTCATAATACTATTTCTCTTGCTTATAATACATCTTATGCCCGCCTATAATCTTCTTCCAACATCTCCAATTAACTCGAATTTGAACTTATTATTATAGATTCGAATATTGTTTGAGCCAACTCATATATTTGGGTTCAATTTGACTCGAATCCAATATAAATTTTTTATTTAAAAAAAATACTAGATGTAGTTAGCAACTTGAATTTATTTTTGACCTAATTAAAGACATCTTACCTAAATCACAGAGATAATGGTGCCCCAATGAGTGGGATGTGGAACCCAACATGGCTCATGCCTGGAAATTAGCTCTTCTAGAAAGTGAATGGCTACCAATGTGTAGCACACTGGTTCAGCTTGTCAGACCCACGACCATGTCCAAGAGGATCTTGAAAATGACCTACTAGGAATCTTCTTTGTCCACTTTATAAGATTTTTTCTTTTTATCATTTTAATTAATTTTTTTCTAAGGATTCCAAAGCTATATATTTTCTCAATAAAATCCATCAACTGAAAATTCGACTTTTATATGTTATTGCTTTAAATGCTACTACTGGTGGTGTGTCAAACGTGCCCATGCTGAGGGACCCTTAATTCTTTCACGATAGTACACTATAATTGAAACGCAAAAGAGACTTTGTTCACTTCTTGTGAACGTGGATGTCAAAAGAAGGGATCATTCTATCTTAAGTTTGGGGTTGACTCAAACTCAAATTAAATTCATCGTATCCAATTCAAATGAATATATTACCAAAGACATATTAATAAGTGAATAATATTATAAAAAAGTTAAATAATAATATTAACAAAATAAATAGTTTTATCTGATAAACAAATAAGTTAATCTTGATCTAAACTATTTAAACTATAAATCTACTTCGAAGTTAGCTTGTAAGTCTAGTGAAAACTTCATCAACATAGAGGATTTTTAAATTGATTCAGTTCGGAAGCCTAAATTTTATTTTTATATTATAAAATTTATTCGGAGAGAATAATTGTATGAGTTACAAAAATTGTATCATTGTTTCTTGGTAAAATCTTGAATATATAGGACAAGAAGAAGAGTTAATTGTGTAATTGCATAAAAAGATACGCCTATTGAATTTAGATGTCTAATGAATTTTGTTGATTATGTTATCCCAGAAAAAGTAGAAGGTGATTGCTCTAAATAATAAAAGATAGACATGAAATGTTATCAAATAAAAATGGAAAATAAAAATGACATATTGAAAAGATCATAAAAATGACTGAAATTTGCACCCACTCTTCCCACTACTTTTAGGTAGGAGAGCTTCTACCTACATTCTGAAATGACAAATGTATAAAAGATGTATCTAATAATTATATGATAAAGTAACACCCAATTATATAATGATACATATAAATATGTATTTATTTATATATTAAAAAAAGATATACATAGTCTTGTTTTTAATTTATCTCTTGCTCGAACTAAATACTATATAATTCACATAATATCTTTGCATTTCAAACTCTTTATATTCTCTGTCAAATTATTTATTTTACTAAGTCAAATGTAATTTATGCATTAATAATGGTATAAATACGGATATAAACATCGACATGTCACAAACTGATTGCATAATAATGGATGATAAGTTTCTATGAAAAACATGGGTCACTTAGGCATGTGTGAGATAACAAATTGTGTTGAGATGCAGTTTAACCGTAATAAACCTGTTAACGTAAACATAACATTCATTTAGGTACACATTGTAAGTATTTATGTATATATGTCAACTGTTCTTATGTCTTGATCCGACTATCAGTCTGGCTAATCGGACTGAGAAAGACTAAGACCCATAACCCGTGATAATCGAGTAGGTTTTGAGTCAAAGTAATTAATCTGCATTCATAAAATAAAAGCCTTTAGCAATAGCAATACCAAATGCAGACGCAAGTTGTACAATAAAATGAACCTGTCTAATCATGTAGGGACTCTGAAACAAAAGCAATGGAAAATGTTTCACCAAATTTCTGTGTGTAGTGGGTGGATGGAATCACTTTATGGGCCAAAAGAGCCAGGCAAAAGCAATAAAGAATCACTAGTGCTTTTATCTGCTAGCAAAGTGATAAACCGAAAAAGAGCCAACCCGCATAAAGCTACAAGGATCTTTCCAAAGAGACCTGGTTTCCTTCTAAATCTCTAGCTATCTCCATTAATCGAATCTGTTCATAATTCATAACTGTTCTTGTTGTTTTCTATGTCTAGAAGCAGCATGCACATATATATCTTCCAGTAAAAAAATGATAACTAGCCAAATGTATAAGCCAGAAACCAAATTATCTCTAATGATACGCCATGTTTTGGTGTCTGGAGCAGAACCTCTTTCTCTCCATCAAAAGAAATTAAAGCCCTTATCTCATTATAATTCCGCTTTCATGTTGATCTTTGCAAATAAAAAATGCTCAAGTATCATTCCAGGGCCCCCGCCCTAGATGTATATCATTGATTACTAGTGGGTCAATCTCAGCCACAGGATACGATTTTCTAGATATAATACTAACAATTGATACTGGGTATTGAAGCAAAAATAAAAAGAAAACAGGAGATTTATCATTATTCGGAGAACATGACACTTGAGGTTCTTCCTGGTAACAATAATTGAGTTTTGTTTTTTCATCTCTTTTTGCGTTTTTGTTTTCTCTTTCTCTTAAAAACTTGAATCAGACAATGAAAAAGATCGATGAAAGGTTTTCAATATTTGGTTTCAGATGGACTCTTCTTTTCGCTAGGTCTTGGTGAGTTGTTGCATCAGTAGGTCTGATTAATAAACATTGAGTGACATCCATTGTAATGTTACAACTTACAATCAAGCAATGACCCACTTATGAATTAATGAGGGGCATCAATATCAACTGGTGACTTCAAGTTTACTGATAAACAAGTTATAGCGGTGGCCTTAAAAGTTGCCCACTTCAAGAAGAGTATAATTCAATTTGAAATATTCGAGTTTGAATTGAACGTGAAGAGTTTGAGATAATGTTCCAACTTTTTATATAAAACAAGCAATGTTTGATCTAATTTAAATATTTGAGTATAAACTAATTTGAATCAAATTTAAAATAAAATTATTTTCAAATTAAATTTGAATTATAATTTATTGATTTTAAACTAATTTTAAGTTAACTCTTTTGAATTTGAGCCGATTTTAAATTAAATTTTGTTCGGATTTGGCCCCAAAAAATTAAGCAAATGGTAAAAGAAAGAAAAACTAGATCTGGGGTATGAAAAAGATTCGAAATTGATTTCTATTCACTGTTAAAGGCAAACGAAAATATATGACTTTTTTTTTTTTATATATAAAATAGACTTAACAAACGACGTTATACTAACAGTATTGTAACGTTTTCTGTTACGATTTAACACAGATTACAATACAGTCCACCATCTTGCTTCAAAAAGACACAAGACAAATTACAATACAATCTCTTACATTTCTTGCTTTAGATACGACTACCCATATCAATCTAAGATGCCCATTTGAACCGAACTCCTCCTTCATTGTATAGGATCGAATCCAGCCCTAGCTTCAACTTGACCTCATCGTTCGTTCAATCAATTAATGAATCCATTGAAAGCTCAACAGAATAATCCATGCAAGTTGTCTGTGCAGAAACAAAGCTCACGTTGTCTGCAACATCTTCAACATCATGCTAGTGCTCTTCAGCACGATATGATTCTGATCGCCTTTCAAAGCAACTGACAATCTTAATTACTTGACGTACTTAAATATTATTATTGCTAATTAATTATATGTATTAGCAATGCATGCTTGCTTTCTGACTCATAGTTTTGTCGGCGTCCAAAGATTTTGATGAGTTAAACCTCAGCCAGGTTCATTATATGTAAACTCATAATCGCCAACTTGACAATGGTCTATCTGTTAACAAGGGTCGTGGTGGAGTTGAATGAGTCAACTCAAATCTCGACCAACTCAAATCAGGCATGTATTTACTTATGTAAGCCAAAAGAGACTGAAGCTGTGGAAATGCAATTAAGATCACAACTGGATTGGTCAGGGTGGTGACGGACTGGTTCATGCAGACCGGCTCAAATGACTCAGACCCAGTTCTTCTCCTCCTACAGTCCTACTAGACTAACCTTTATCATTATTATTATAATATTGTATTAAATATAAAGGTAGCATTGCTTTTTGATTATTCAAAGACTCTTAAAGATGAAAAGGCTAATGTTTTCTTCCATGGCTGGCCACATGTCCCTTAAAGTAGGGTTTCAGTTGATATCAAAACACAACCCCACTTTGGTGGGAACACTCCATTAGGCATCTTAAGGGAACGATCTATACCTTTATGTTATACTAAATTTAGTGTATCCACGTATCATCGCAATGATTAGAGAATATTGAATTGAAATAAGGTTTATAGGGTTATAAGAATACTTGATGAGTCATATTTTTCGAACCGTAGAGTTTTTAAAATTCACTTGAATATAATGAACCTATAGGGTTTATTAGATAAGTTAGGTTTTAAAGTGGAGATTTAGACAATTATAATTTATAAAGAGTATTTGGATGATTCTTATTCATCGTATTAAGTTTATTCATAAACTTTTACAGAATTATTGATTAAATTAAATTATAATAAATGTTAGCTCATATACAATTTTTTTTATAACATTATATTCTACAATTAAGATTAATTAATAGAAACTAATATAATTCCCATCTTTTACTGATCTATAATATTCCATACAATAGGCCTAAAAAAATTGGATGCCTCAGTTGGCTGCTACTTTGCCATACGTGGTTCTGTCCTCTACCAAAGTGGTGCATATTTTTATACATTAATTCTCGAGAATTGGTGAACCCTAATCTATGTTAGATGAGACTGATCATAAAATTTTTTTCCACCTATTGATAAATAATATTGGATTGATAAGCTCTTTAACGAAAGTAAAATATTAAAATTTTTTAAAAAAATTTAAGTTTTATTTTTTTTTGTATTTGTAAAAATATTAACTTATTTAGTATAATAAATATGAATTCGATCACTATATTTTATATTTTTTTGTCCAACAAATACAAAATGGACAAGAGATTGCGTGCAAGTTCAATCAAGTAAACAATTATACAATAAAGAGAAAAAATTTGTGTGATTTATCTATATTTTACCTTATGTCAAATAGAGTAATTATTATTTAATATTTTATCACATCTTTTGTTATAATGAATGTATTTGTTGTAAAATTGTTGTTGTGTTATGCAAAAGAATAGTATATTTATTCATAATAGGATTATCATCTTTAACCAAATCCTATTTGAACTCTTATTACTAAACAAAATTTTATTAAAATTTTTATTCATAAGAGAAATTCTAAAATGACTCTACATGAGAGAAATTCAAACTAGGAATGGATACGCATCGAGTCGAGCTCAACACTCTTCGGCTTGAGATAAAAATAGGGTGACCTGAATTTGGCTTGAGTTAGATCCAATCCTTGAGCTCAAAGTTTGAAGTTCGCTCGAGTATATGGTTCAATTTTGTAGTTTGGATTTATGACTAAGATTCGCGGTTGAGTTCATGACTTATTGACAAAACGAGTGATAAGTCAAGTTTAAACTGAATCAAGTCAACTATTTAGATTGTGAGTCAAATCAAACCAAACCAAACCAAACTTTCTCAAACTCAAGTTTAACTTATTTTAAAAAATGAGTTAACCTTTTTGGTTTGAACTTAGCTTAAATTTGACTTAAACGAATTAGAATTGAGCTAAACAAATTAAACCAACTTTTAAAACTGAATCATCTTGGTTTGGGTCTAACCTTAACTTCAATTACAAATAGTATTTTGTTGGCAACGCTCTATCCGTTATATAAGAAAAAACGAGTAACGAGCTTAGGGTTACTATACTTGCACTCCCCTCCACTCACCGGGGAGTGAGGGTTTTGCCCACTGATCGAACAGCAAGACCTCATGCCCTAGTGCATCGTCTTATAGATGAAAAAGTCAGGAATTCCAACTCAATTAAGTTATATCCCAACTAGGATTATATCTTACTGTATGGAATGGTTGCCTGAACAGCGTATGGAAATTTATTTATATAAATAACGATAAAAGAAAGTTGCACACTGAAGAATAAAAAAAACAGAAGGCATAAGGAAGTATATATATACGGACAATTAAGAATATTATTAATATAAAATAGAAAAGACGATGGAAAGTGGAAGGTGCTTAGGCTATAATAAAATAGTGGAAACGGAAGAAGTGTTAGGTGGGAGCTTGAGGTGGGGTTTGATTGGCTATGAGAACGCATGGGGTACCCACCTTGACCTTCCCCTCGTGCGTGCTATCTATCAATGGCGGCTCTTCTTCCTTTCTCTCAAATTATCATCATTAATGGCATGGTGCCAAAACAGAAGGCCTAAGATTATAATCTGTCAATTTGTTTTTAATTTATTTCTTTCTTTCTTTCCATCTGTGTTGAATTTTATCGCTGTATTTTACTGTGTGTAGTTTAGTAGTGCGCATTGGGTTTGTCTTGTCAGCTAATCAATAAGATGCATGAGTGGGAATAGAAAAGAATGTGGGAGACAGCCAGAAACATATGAAGCCCTGTAACAGTTGACAGAGCGGCTTTCTATGGCCCTTGTGGACCATACTCTCCACAACAGCATTCACTTTCTTCGACTATATTTATTTCACCTATACACTCCATTGATCTTCAGCAACTTCTCCCCTCTCTTCTCTTACTCTTGCTTTCTTGTAAATTTTGTCTTGCATTTTGCTTCAATCTCTTGAAGCTTCTTCTTTTCTGTGTGTGTATTAGCTTCAATGGCTGATACAGGTGCCTCAGGTTCTGGGAGGAGAATGTGGTGTTATGTTCCTGAAAGGCTCCAGCTGCACATGGCCATGTTGGCCTTGCAGTTTGGATATGCTGGGTTCCATGTGGTCTCTAGAGCTGCCCTTAATATGGGCATTAGCAAGCTTGTGTTCCCTGTTTACAGAAACATCATCGCTTTGCTTCTTCTCCTTCCATTTGCATACTTCCTGGAAAAGTACATCACTAACAAAATTACCACTAAATCTTCAACTATATATACTTCTTTAAATGATGTGTAACTTGTTCTAGAATTCTTCTTTGTACAGGAAAGAGAGGCCAGCCATTACTCTCAATCTCCTCCTTCAGTTTTTCTTACTTGCGCTAGTTGGGTATTCATCAAACTCTTAAAACTCATAAGCTATACAACAAACAGTGGGAAAAAATACAAATACCCGGATTCATCACTGAACTTGGATTATAAACCTGAATAATTTAATTAGAAAATAACAAACTCTAATTTTTTTCACATTCTTTTAACTTTACAGAATAACAGCAAACCAAGGATTTTACTTGCTGGGCTTAGACAACACATCACCAACTTTTGCCTCAGCAATCCAAAACTCCGTTCCTGCCATTACCTTTCTCATGGCCGCAATACTAAGGCATGCCCAGGCTTGCTTTCTTTTATAGTTCTTATTAACTTACATTTATGTAAGTGTATATGTTGCCCACCGAAAATCTTTTTAAATGTTTTATGCTTCTTATTTTCCAGGATAGAGAAAGTAAGACTAGACCGAAAAGATGGAATCGCCAAAGTGCTTGGAACTGCCTGCTGTGTTGCAGGGGCCTCCGTAATCACTTTATACAAGGGTCCAACGATATACAGCCCGGCTCCTCCGCTACACCAACCCACGCCGATGTTTGTTTCGCTGGGGGATGCAAAGGGCAAGAACTGGACCCTGGGTTGTGTCTATCTCATTGGCCATTGCCTGTCTTGGTCCGGTTGGCTCGTGTTGCAAGCACCCATTCTCAAGAAATACCCAGCTCGGCTTTCAGTCACCTCGTATACGTGTTTCTTTGGACTGATTCAGTTCTTGATTATTGCTGCGTTTTTTGAGAGAGACTCACAGGCTTGGATTTTTCACAATGGTGGGGAAGTTTTCACTATCCTCTACGCGGTTAGTAACTCATAGTTCTATGTCGTTACTGATTCACGCATTAATTACTTCAGAAACCGGGCTGTGCGATTTTTTTAATTTTAGTTCAACACAATCACACTAATATCGGTTGAAATCGAAGACTCACATCAGAAGTCATTATTTCACGTGAGATCCAAGTATAAAACTTGTACTTAGAATCCCAAATTACCATCACAGTTGATAGTCCTGACGTGCATGTAGGTTGGTTGTCTGCCAGTTCTCTCCTAGCCCCGACCGAATACTATATTTTCTCATACTTTTTGATTTGATATCCAAATCTTATGCCTTGTATTTAAAATCCTAATATATCACCAGGCTCCGCATGCCCCAACACTGATATAGACTGGGTGTGTGCTAGCTTCATACATCAAATGATATAAATCTTGGAATGACAATACCTCAAAAGTAGTTCTTCAGATTAGTGAGTCCAAAGAGATTCAAATATCTTATCTTACACTTAAAATCCTACCATCTAGCGATTAAGGAGACACCTTTTCTTTTGCATTTCTGCATATGGTTATAGTCTCATAACTTACAACTTACGATTCAAAAATGGAACTCAAGATCCAGACTTCCAGTGCAAGTAATAGCATCTTGTTTATGTACGCCAGTCAAGATCCGGACACAAGCAATGTGCCTGGCGTATTGGTTTCGGTGTGTCGTTTAGTAGTTTGATATCTTCTTTTTCAATAAATCAAAATGGCTTGTCAAGGACCATGAATCTCGTGTAGTTTGGGAAATGTCAAAGTATGTCAAATCTCAATCAAAATAAAAGGGCAAGTTTGCACCTTTTGGACATGTGCGAACCAGTTCTTCCTGTCATAAGATGTGATAATTTAATGCATTCCTTCTGTAAACATCTCTTTTGGTTGTACTGAACTGATGATATATAATATATAAGTAATGAGATGGTGGGTACATTTGAAAACGATATATGAGCAAATTTTGATGTGGAAATATACATGCAGGGAGTGGTGGCATCTGGAATTGCTTTCGCCGTACAGATATGGTGCATTGACAGAGGAGGTCCTGTGTTCGTGGCTGTGTATCAGCCTGTTCAGACTCTTGTTGTCGCCATTATGGCCTCCATTGCTTTAGGCGAAGAATTCTATTTGGGAGGGTAAGTGGGTCCTTCTTCTTCTTCATCAACTTCCCACTAAACCAGTGTGCTCATTACTCTAGATATACATGAATCATGCACGTACGGGGTCCATTGATGGACATTTTTTACTCTATTATTTTCTTTAATTAATGCCTTTGATAATCTTTTGACGAAGTCCAACCGAGCTGACCTATCATACCATCTCCCAACCACTACCAGGGCTGTGGCTTGAGTTGACCTAAAGTTTAATCGAGGCCTGAAAAAGCTTGAGGTTATCAGCATTTGAATGGTAAAAGGGAAAAAACACAATAAATAAGTTCCTAAGGAGGGAAATTGAGTACAAGTGGAGTTGATCTGATTTGAAATAGTTTAGAATTTGATCTAACTCAAATTTATTTGAATTGATATATAATTCATTAACAAAAAAATAATACTATTGATAAAATAAACAATAATAATATCATTTTATTAAATAAACAAACAAGTTAATATCGAGTTGAACTCTTGTGTTAGAGTTTCAAATTGAAATCCATTCAGATCAAACACTAACTTTAAATTTTAAATGTTTGATGATGTACAGGATCATTGGTGCAGTGCTGATCATAGTGGGATTGTATCTTGTCCTCTGGGGCAAAAGTGAAGAAAAGAAGTTTGCTTCACAGGAGAGGGCTAGGATTCAGTCCACTCCAGAACATGGTAACACAAGGACAACAACCCACATCAAGGCTTCCCTTACTCAGCCTCTTCTTCCTCCATTGACCGAGAATGTTTGATCCCAATAACCCTAACTTTAACCAGAGTACGTGTTGGCTTGAGAACAGTTTTAAAATTGCACTATCCTATGTGAAAAAGAAAGCTTGTGTGTGTATGAAGATGTTCCAAGTAGTGGAGAGAGTTTTTCTACGGAATAAGTCTGATATGATGATCATGTTCAGGCATCATAATATCTGAAAGTCCCTTATGTTTTTATATATTAATTTTATGGTTTGATTTACGGGAAAAGTATTTGCAAATTAATTATGAAGCTCAGGTTTAAGACCATCATGGTTTGGTGTGATTGGACCCGCCATAGTTATCAATGTGGAAAGATCATAGAGGTGGTCAAGCATGGTGATTGTTTTATGTGCTATGATAAGCACGGTCTTTGTTAATTATTTTTGGTCAGCTTGAATCATGCATACAGATTTCTCAGTCTAGGATTTTGTAAAATCTCAACTTGGAGAAGCCAACACCATGAATCTGAAACCCTGATCGGGGACCGGAGGTATTCACGGTTCTAATTAAGAAAAAATATTGTTTCAGTACTTAGGTTGCTTTTATCCATGGTTGAATCAAACAAATCAACCTC
This sequence comes from Mangifera indica, assembly GCF_011075055.1. Taxonomy (NCBI): domain Eukaryota; kingdom Viridiplantae; phylum Streptophyta; class Magnoliopsida; order Sapindales; family Anacardiaceae; genus Mangifera; species Mangifera indica. The sequence goes on from NC_058155.1 coordinate 12,240,486, forward strand.
TACCACGATTCAACTGTTGTTTAATACTAATCCAAAAGTTATACGACCTTGTCATGCCGCCCTCATCTTAAACCCCAATTGATTGTGTCTTGATTGATTTCGTCAAACTAAGAAAAAGTTTGGTCTCTCTGTCACGTGAAATCAAGAGGAGAAGGAGCGGGAGGGGGTTTTGGTTGCATAACAACCCACACTTCTATCGTTCTATTGTTTTACGTCCCCCACCACCAGTTCCACAAGCCTTAGACATGAACAACTACCGTCTCGCCTAACTTCTCAAGTTGTGATCCATGCACTTGGATATGAAAGTTTGTCACAGCTTCGAGATTCGCTAACTTCCCTTGACATCGCTCTCATGACATTTGCTTGGAGGGGGGAGTTGGCCCTAGCCACCACTGCATATGTGTTGACCCTGGGAGATACCAACAATAGATTTCAAACAACAATCATCAAACTTTTAGTTTTACCCTTAACTTTAAGATTTATTATAATTTTTCCCTTTTTTTTTTTTTTTCTCATCTAATCTCATTTTTATAATGGTTGAGATTTGAAATAGTAATAAACCTTGTTTTGGATTGAGTCCTCACCAAATCAAAGCGTGGTTCAATTATTAAAACATGGCCAACATTATTCTTAGGAGACATAACTTTATTATAATTTATAACACATAATTTTATTAATCCAAGAAATGTCTCTATCTCGATGGTGACAATGGAGTCAAACCCATTAATTTGAAGTCAAAAAGCAAACGACAAAATTCTAGGTAAGATCAGGGTATGATGAACCGGACCCCAAGATCTCATCATTCTAAATTATTGTCAATATTTCTAATTTATGGCTCTTTACTTTTCTTTTTAAAGATGTGAATGGAATCTTTCTTTTATCTTCCTCTTTTATTTTTTTGTTTTACAATTGTTTTTTCTTAAAATAAAAATTTAGGTGAAGTTTCACCAATTATTAATAATACACATTTACTAAATTTTGATAATTGTAATTAAGGTCTATATAATACAAAAGAGATCAGGTGGGAAAGACTGTGCTTGTCTCTTTGGTGACTCCAGATGAGCCCAGTTCAAACACAGTGCTAGTTTTGTGGGAAGAAAACACAACGCTAGGCCTTGGCATATTAGGTTTCTTATTAATATTATATTAGGAGACTCAAGAGAAATAACAATGTATTTATATAAAAACTTAAAAAAGCTCAATTCAACTATAATAAATACCGGGGCTCTATCTCTTTGTGAATATAACCAATTTATCAAGATATCTTTTAAATATGATCAGACTTTATACTTCAATAATAATAGTAACTTATGAGATATTTGAAAAAAGGTTCGGAGATATGTTGCCCATCAACCTTGGATATGGACAGCTGGAAATCATGAACATGATTTTGCTCATAATCCTTTTATTGCCTCCTATCTTATGCCTCGCCACTTCTATTTTATTTTATTTTTTAAAATAATTCAAATCAAAATTTTATAAACGTAAGAAAGATTTGAACTTAAGTATTTTTTTTGAAAGTTTTAGTATTCAATCAGCTTTGCAAACCTCTTATTATCACTTCTATTTTAAACTTTTGTTTATATCTTGTTAAGTCTTTATGTTTTCAATTTGATTATACCCACTAATGAGACTATTGAAGAGATAGGATTTGAAGTATCGTTTCTGTTCCTTGGGCTGCTTAATTGATAGATTGGAGATGAGAGGCACAAATTAGGGATCCTCATACATTGGCAGCTGCTAAATAAATAGCTTGGAGATGAGGCATATACTGGAGTGAGTTGGATTCAATCTTAGTTGTTCAGGCTTGAATTTGAGTTCAGATTAAACGAATTAAGTTCAAATTGACTTTAATTAAAGTTAAAGTTAAATTATTTTCAAACTGAATTCAACTTTTAGTGTATCAAATATCAATCTCAAACTAAATTCTATTTGAACTTGATCTTGATTGAATCTAATCTTATATTGAAAATCATGATAGAGTGGAGATGAGAGACACATGCCGATAGAATGGAGATTTTCCACTTAGAACTATTGCAACTTCACAAGACAATTACATAGAAGTTTGAAAAAAAAAGACAGACAGACAGAGAAAAAGAGAAAAAAAAACTGTGATAAGCTTACGATATATATATATTGATACCATTTCACAGAGGAGAACGTACGGGAGTGATGTACGCTGGTAGATCAAGACAGATATGGCAAAGCCCAGAAAAACCCTCGAGGCTTCGTGGCTCTGACAGAACATATGCATGTGTGTATATATATATACACACAAACGTTTCACTTTTCTTTCTTTATTTATTTTCCTTTTTTTTAACGTGGACACTACAGTTTATTTACACATCATCTATCTATATATATACATGGCGGCAGTTTAGATGTCTGGTTTTCATGGAGTCTAGTTTCAAGTTTTCACATGCACCATGGAGTCTGCAACACATCCCATCCAGCTCCATCCACCAGCTGGTTCCCACCAAAAAGCCCTGACTCTTCCAACATAGGATAATGAACGGACATCGCCGCTTCTGCCCATATGGATTCATCAAACACAGGCAGCTTCACGTTCAAACTGTCCCAGAATCTATCCATTCCCTGTTCATTATTCTCAACTTTCGCACTATTTTCTGCCAAATTCGCATGAGACTCGATGCTGTCGTTAGAAAATGGGATCATCAAGTCATTGTTGTACACCTGTACTGTGGGAAGCGGGGTGTTTGGTGAGCTTTTGATGCCTGAATCATCAATGATTTGAGGTTGGCTTGGCCTTTCGGGAGCCTGAATCAACTGTGGTAGATTGAGCTTGGCATCTGGGCCATAAAGTCTACGAGCAGCAGCATCATAAGCCATGGCAGCTTCGTGGGAGGTGTCAAATGTTCCAAGCCAAAGACGTGCGCCACGATTGGGCTCACGAATTTCGGCAACCCATTTACCCCAGGTTCTCTGACGAACACCTTTGTAAGTGCAAAGAGCATTCTCGGGACCTCCCTTACCTCTCATGCAACCTTTCCTTGAACTTGCTTGTGCAGGCTTTTTGAGTTTATCTTTCTCTGCAATACCACCCATGAGTGCCTTTGACAATATTATTAGGCAGAGAGGACTCTGAAAACTAGGAAGGTATTTATAGGGAAAGAAGGGAGAGATAAGAGGTTGAAGTGGGTTGGAAACGTGTCTCTACATTGGGTTTGGACTGATACTTGTCATGGAGAAATAGTTTAATCGTGTCCACAGCAAGGCTCACTGTCATTCTCACGAATACACTTGGCTTACATTGTTGACCTTACACAAGCTCCAGGTGGCAAACACAGAAAAAGACAAATGGAAACTCTACTTGCCTAAATTAAGAATGAGAGTATCAGGAGAATGGTAAACAAGCAATGTTAAGTCCGTTTAGTTATGAATATTGTATTGAAAATTTAGAAAATGTATCATTATGTATTTTGATATTATTTTATTTATAATTTAATTATTTAATTATATAATAATATATAAATCTGAATATTTAATTAAACACAGAAATCTGATGGATAATTTAGCATGTGGAGAAGGGCCTTGTTTGGGACAAACGGGTGGGAATAAGAAGATGCGGGCGTTTGTATTTCTAAAACCAGCACCAAAACTCCAAAATTTGGAAGCCTTCCAAAACTCCAAAATTTGGCATGAAATTCATGCAGACAGTGGACCCATTTCTAAGACTTTTCCTACAGAGATCCTCTCTGCGTGCATTGAATCTTCCTTACGTTTTTTGACTCTTACTCTGATTCCAAATTCAGAAGACTTCATCTTCATCGTCGCCGTCATCAACCTTTCCACCTAAATCAATGTATACAATAATATCCACCAACTTGTTTATGAACATATCAAATAAAGACAATATTAATATATATTATATAATTAGATAATTTTAACTTAAAAATAAAATAATATTAAATTATATTATATTAAAATTAAAAATAGGAAACTTATAATTGTTTGTTGGATTGTTCTTCAAACGAATCTCCTCTTCTATATTTTTTTATATTGCTATCGCATTTCTAGTAGAGGATAATTTTGAGTTTTTGTATTAATATATTTTAGGGTATACCCCTTACATTTTATATATTATATCATATATAAAAATATTTAATCGTATAAAAATATATTTATATATTATTTTGTATATAAAAAAACGTAATCTTATGAAAACACATTAATATTTATATATTTTGCATCATCAAAATTTGGTCAGAAAATAATCTTTCGGCCTTTGTGAATAGAAAAAATTTGCGTGTTTCCCTAGCAATAAAAACCATGTGGTAGCTTGGAAATTCTGTGTACCTTACCAAAGAAGACAACAAACAAATAAATAATAATCATGAAGAGAATCCCAAAAACATTGAATCTGGAGGATCTACTATTTATAATTCGGTTGCCGAAGCCTGTCTCGCCGCTTTAAACAAAGAAAATCTCCATATATTTTAAGCATCTGAAACTAAAAAGAATAAACAGTAAAATATAATGCTCAACAACACCATTCATTATGGGTAAAGCTCCAGCTTGAATCGTTTGAATCACCCTTTACCAGTTTTGAATTACATGAGACTGAAAATGCATTAAACACTTGGTGACCAATAATAACAATTTGTACAAATTTGATCAGTCAGTAGAACGAGGTCATTCTTTGACCCTTCTGAGTTGGAAGAATTGTTGAATGCTCGTTCCATTTCCTATATTGCTCGTCAGGTCATTCACCATTTTTGACGAATTGAACAAATGTATAATTTAAAACCAGAGTGGAACAATTGTCCCTATGAAAATTCAATTAAGAAGCATTAAACAAATATTCAATTCAAAATTGGTCAATCTTTCAATTGGTGTAGCTTCAATTTACAGTTTTCTCAAAACTGAAAAATCAGTTCAATTCAAAAGGTGATCAAATCGATTCGATTAACAGGTTTTGAACATTTGTTTTTCTTTGTGACATCACTATGCTAGTTTAGAGGTTACATTGGGTCGAGCCAGCGTGATAAAACTTAGGGCCTGAGACATGACCCAAAGTGTACCCCCATATGCCCTTAGTGGGCATGGCCGGCGTTTTTCTGTGTTGGGCCAATGCAGGCTATGCCAAATTATATAAGGCAGCGACAGACAGGCCTTTGACACCTCTATGCTAGCTTTGTATCCAACTAAGACCAGCCCAAATCCACATCCCCCACCTCCTCCGGGTCCCACCATCTTTTCACATGTTATTTGTTCCCATGGCGAAACTTGCCGTTGTACGTTGTGAATGCTTGGTATATGCTTTTAAGTACAAATGTTACGACTTGGATTATGCTGTGTTGTACGGACCGTATTCTATGTTGCCCGTCTGATTATCCCTTTGCGTGATACAGAGAGGAAGCAATGCCAGAAGGTAAATATCGAATTCTCTTCTGTCCATCTTATATTAAGTTTGTTATTCTTTTGAAGTTCAAATGAAGATTGTATAAAACATTTCAACTAAGACGATAATCTTGACAGTAGCATTTTCATCAGTTCAGAAATTTGTTTCACCGAACAAAAAGACCTCTCAAACGTACAAAGCAGAGCTGCTCTAGTCTCATAAACTATAATAACAATATCATGTTTGCAGCATACTGGCAATGTCACGGGAATGACACTTGAGACTCTTCCAAGAACATTGGCACTGGGAACCCTCCATGGATGCCAGATGCCTGGTTTTGTCTAGTCACCTCAAAATCCTGATTGGTGTAATTGTTAGACTGATCAAACGAGGACTATAGCTAGCTTAAAATCAATATTTTTGTTCAACCACACCCCATCTGTTTGATTACCGAACTGGTGAGGTGGTCATGGGTGTGAAATTTCATGAAATGGGATATTCATTTCTCTGCAAATGAACTGAGGACAATCAGTACACGCATAGAATTGCTGTAATGCCAATTTTCTTTCCAGGGCAAGTAAGGATTCTGTGCAAGATATAAAGCCCTAAACCATAACCAATTAATAAGATTGTAAAGTAGTAGTTCACAATGCAATTTTCCTTTGGCCTATTTTTAAAGGTTGCACCCCACTTATAGCATAAGCACCAAAGTATCTCCCTCACTGACATAAAGGAAAGATGTGTGATGCACAGTTTAATTTTTGGCAGTAAGAAGAAGTTTAAAATAGCAAATTAAATTTCAGCAATTTTTGACAATGTGTAACTTGGGAAACATGCACCTCCCTAGCCGGCAAACAATTGAATTGGACTTCTAATTGTGCAAAAACAGGCTAATTCAACTCAGTTGTGTCATGAACTCTGATTAGTTTGCCCCGAATCCTAACCACAGTGCCAAAGGATATTATAAGCAAGGCCACACACAGCCCACATTGCCAAAAATTTAAGCAAATTTTGACAATCTATAACTTATGATACATGCACCTCCCTAGCCGGCAAACAATTGAATTGGACTTCTGATTGTGCAAAAACAGGCTAATTCAACTCGGTTGTGTCATGAACTCTGATTAGTTTGCCCCGAATCCTAACCACAGTGCCAAAGGATATTATAAGCAAGGCCATACACAGCCCACATTGCTAAAAATTTAAGCAAATTTTGACAATCTATAACTTATGATACATGCACCTCCATAGCCGGCAAACAATTGAATTGGACTTCTAATTGTGCAAAAACAGGCTACTTCAACTCAATTGTGTCATGAACTCTGATTAGTTTGACCGGAATCGTAACCACAGTGCCTAAGGATATTATAAGCAAGGCCACACACAGCCCACATTGCCAAAAAATTAAGCAAATTTTGACAATCTATAACTTATGATACATGCAACTCCCTAGCCAACAAAAAATTGATTTGGACCTCTAAATTGTGCAAAAACAAGCTACTTCAACTAAATTGTGTCATGAACCCTTGTTAGTTTGCCCAGAATCCTTACCACAGTGCCAAAGCATAAAAATATTTAGAGTGGGAAAAAGATACACATACAAAAAGTATCCCTAACATGAAAGAAAATGGCACTATCAATTTAAATGGCTCATTAAATTCAACACAATCAAGCTAAGTAAAAGTTATGCTGAAGGAGCCACTTCTTGAGAACATTAACTGCTGATTTTCATCAATCCTCCTTACAGAAACGTACCATTAAAAGAAAATTCACATTTAAAGTGGTTAAATCAAGAAGAATCCTCTATGCTACAACAGAAAGCACACATTTTCAGGAAAACATCCCTTCCCCATAAAATTTCAATCAATAAATTAGTTCATTATAATCATGTTGCAGGCAAAAACTAAGAATTGTTACTTTTTAGTTCAGCCATCATGACAACATATGCCTCTCAGTCTCTTAACTATGGTTGCAAGCTGAATATTGGACTAAAATCACACAAAATGTTCACATGGTTTATGTATAATTATACCACAACAATGCAGAAAACATCACTAATCAACTCAACAGTAACATTGAATACGTATCTACAAGGGACCTGTAGAATCATACTTCAGTTTTAATTAGGTTCAGCGGGCTTGCACTATAAAGAACTACACAGTTTCATAAAAAAAATAACAACCCATATATCGATTATCGATTGCCAGCTAGTTTCAACCAGTCTAAATGAAGAAATCAGATTACACAACAAAATTTACAACTTGTTTGTGTATATATGAAGCAACAGAGCAGCAAGAGTAAGCATTCAAATACCTATTAACTTGAAGAAGGAAACACATCTTTAACAGCTGAAGCAGCAGTCAAGTAATTAAGCGTGTTCCTTAAAGTTTCCTTCTCTCTCTTAAGCCTGGCCGCTGTATCTTCCAATTCCAGCAACGCTTGTTGCTCTCTGGGCGCACCTTCAAAAGTGCTCCCGACGAAAAACGAAAACGGCGTCGGAAATAGATTCCTCCGCAGATCCACAACCTCTTTTTCAGGCTTCCCGTTTAATCGATTGGATAAACGAATCACATCCTTCATATAACCCTCCACGTCACTGGCCAAGGCGTCCAAGTCTTCCTCGCCAGACGGTCTGTCCTCCAGCCACGTCACCTCCGCAACAAGATATGGCTTCGTACGGACAATACTCGTAACACGGAATCTTTCCTGCCCTTTGCAAATGAGAAAAAACCGATCGTCTACAAGCCGTTCGTGCTTGACGATTTCTCCCACACACCCAACTTCAGCGGTTCCCGAAACAGCGTCGGAGTAGATGACACCGAAGCGGAGGTCGGTTTGGAGGAGGGTGTGCATCATAATGCGATAACGGAACTCGAAGATCTGAAGAGGAAGAATGGCTCCAGGGAAGAGGACAAGTGGAAGCGGGAAGAGCGGGAGCTCAACATCGTCATCAGATTTTGGTGGGTTAGTGTGGTGCTTTTCAGGGAAAGAAGAAGCTAAGCACCGAAGAAAATTAGGTCTTCTACGGCGGTGACAAAGGGTGGAAGAAGAATTAGAGAAAAAACCGAAAGATTTATTAGGGTTTAATGTGGGGTTAGGGTTTAAAGCAGGTTGGTGGTGAGACTGAGCCGGGAAAGATGAAGAAGTGGGAGAAGGAATGAGTTGGGGTAGAGCCATTACAAATGGGTATTTTCAGATATTCATTTCATAGCCAATATTATAAGTGAAATTCTGATAAAACTGATCAGCCATTGATTGATTTTCGTGTTATTGAGAGAAATCTAGCGGTTCATGAGAAGATGTGGCTGATATGGAGAGAAGAAGAAGAGTGGGGTTCGAAGATTTTTGCCTGTGGTACTGTAATTTTGCCACGTGGGTGCTGCGTTATCTGGATTCTGGACTCTGGATATTTATTTTCCACGTTGATTTACAATTGTGGTGGTGGCAGTTTCATATGGAGCAAAAAAAAATCTCCCGTTTATTTCATCTTCAAGAGGAAGAGGTCCACTGAAAATGCTTGCAATTTGCACCGAATCAATCTTCTGGTTGTCACACGATGAGTCCTTTTAGGGATTCATTTGAAAGTGCTGTTTTTATACAGAGCTAGGGGTTCGGTTTGATCAAGACGTACGCGAACAGAAGTTACACTAGTTCAAGATCGAGTCATTGGAATTCTTTCCCAGTGAATTTTCTTTTTGGTAAGGCCAAATGACTATTTCCCACCCAAGGTGTGCTGTAATGACAAGTTTTCACCCTTTAATTATGGAAATATCAAATACCTACTCATGACCAGTTAAAAATAACGGTGATAAGGGTAAAATCATTATTTTCTCCATAATATTAAAAAATAAACTAAAATATAATCTATTTTTACCCCCCTAAACTTTGAAAACTAAATTTTTCTCCCAACCTAAGTTTTAAAAAATGACAGTTTCACCCTAAGGTTTGGTTTTGAAATCTTCGGCTCCATTGCCGATGGTCTCTCCCTCCCGAGACATCCTCTCCTTCTGATGATCTTTTTCCTCTCATTTGGAGGGTCGATCGACGTCGGAAACTCCTTGGGAGACGAAGAACTTCGTCAAGGAAGACGAAGTGATGAAGACGAAGTCGTCGTCTAACATATAATAATTTTATAAATATAGGTGTGAAAGTGTTTGGTGGCTACTAGTTCAACAATAATGCTCAGATGCACAAGCGAATTCTTGTTTATACGATATCAAGGTCAATATTGTTTATAACACAATTTATTATAATTAATGCTTAAAATAAAATATTCTTAAAAATTGGATTACATATTTAAACTAATCATTTTGAATACAAACCTTTTCTTTATGTGCTTGTTGTATACTTGCATTCAAGTCAGTCCTCCCAATCTCTACCTCCTCTATCTCATAAAGAATTTTGGGTAACTTCGGTGTGCTTAAGATCCCTTTAGAGAAAATCTTCATATTGGGGCATCCTTTTATAATTAACTCTTTCAATTTCCCAGACGAAGACGACAGCTTCGTCTCCTAAGGCATCTCCGACGCCGATCGGCCCTCCAAATGGGAGGAAAGAGATTGCCGAAAGAAAATGATGCTTCGGGAGGGAGAGGTCGTCGACAATGGAGTCGGAGAGATCGTCGGAGATTTCAAAACCAAACCCTAGGGTGAAACTGCCATTTTTTAAAACTTAGGCTGAGGGAAAATTTTAGTTTTTAAAGTTTAAGGGGGCAAAAAAAGATAAAATTTTCAGGCATTAGGGTTCTGTTAAATTTAACCGGTCAAGGATGGGTATTTGGTATTTCCATAGTTAAAGGGTAGAAACTTGTCATTACAGCATACCTTGGGTGGGAAATAGTCGTTTGGCCTTTTGGTAAAGATAAATTTAAACTAAACCAAACTCAAATATAGGTAAACTTTGATTTAAATTTGAAATAGTTTAAATTTGTTCAAATTGATTACAAATATCACCAAAATACATAATAAAATAAAGGGAAAAAGACTATTTCCCACCCTACTTTTGATGCGTTCTTAGAATGCCACCAACGGCAGATGAAAATCCACTTTTCCCACCCATGACCAAACTACCGTCTAATTTTTCAGTTAGGGACAGGGGCAAAATCGTCATTTTTCTTTTAAAACTTTAAAATTTCACTGTTTTCCCCCTCCAGGTTTTAAAAATTAATAACTAACCCATCCTCAAAGTTTGAAAAGTTTAATTTCACCCCTAAGGTTTGCTTCCTTCTCCGGCCACCACCGACGGCATACTCAGTCGACCGATCTCTCATCTCGACTACAAAGGACGACCCTTCGTAGCCCAGATCTGGACGATGAAGCCTCGTCCAGATTTAGAAGAACAGATGAAGGACGATGCTTCATCGTCCTTCGTCGTCGTGTCTGGACGACGTGACGAGTGACGAAGGACAACGAAATGTCGTCCTTCGTCGTCTGGGTAGACCTCTTCGTCGCACCACCGTGCGACGAAGAGATGGTCGCATGGTACGACGAAGAGACGTCTTTGTCTCTTCATCGCACCACCCCCGTCGCACCAGGAGAAGGAGGAGGTCGGTGACGACGTCAGGAGATAAATTGAAGAATAGGGGTGAAACTACTAGTTTTGAAAGTTATGGGGGGCGGCTGCATTTTGAAAAATATGGAAACCCTAGGTTTGGGGGTGAAAATGTTAGTTTTCAAAGTTTAAAAACTTTAGGTAAGGTGAAATGTTAGTTTCTAAAACCTAAGGGGGGTGAATGGTAAAATCCTCACGTCAATTTTGGGACAAATTTGACAGATTAAATTGAGAGGTATTTTTATCATTTCATCTAACAAGGGTAAAATGTACATTTTACCCTTATCCATATTAACAGCTCATGAGTGGAAAAAGTAGATTTCCATCTGCCGTGGGTGACATTTTAAAAACGCATCAAAAATTGAGTGAGAAATAATCCTTCTCCCTAAAATAAAATATTATTGATCAAATAAATAATATTATTAGAATTTTTAAAAATATTGTCAAGAAAAATTCAAACCAAACTAAAATTTTAAATTGATTTTAGTTTGAATCAAGCCAAATATTGAGCTAATCCAAACTAGCTTAGTTCGAATCTAATTCTATTATCTTGATTCTTTTTTTTATTGTTAGACAACTTTCCGACAACTTTTCGACTAACCCATTGAAGCTCAAACTCAGTACAAATTCACCCTACAAAGGGCAATTCAACCATACAACGCAATTAAGGCTCTTTTTAACAATGTAAAATCCACAACTCATCACACATCAATAGTTGCAAATCAATTTAATGGGACACAATTTGTGTTATGATTTGCAGAATGCTTTCGCATGAAATATAGTGCATTACATCACCCAAGGAACTAAATTAAAAAGATAAAGTAGCATTTTGTAACAAAATCAGAAAGCAACTACATCTGAAATCCCACTGCCCAAACATCCCTGCTCAAAAAATGTCTTTTAATCTTTTCCGAAATCAGTACTGTAATGTGCACTTGATTCAAGTTTCTTGGCCTCGTTCAACTTCCGGACAGCCTGCAAATGGTTCAACCATAGACCAGTACACAGGCACAGAATTATTTAAGGCCACATATATAGTCATTATTTTTCTCCTTCAAAAAAATTTATACGGTTGTATTATTTGAAACAATTTGGTGCATATTGCAGAAAGAGTCAGGGCTTACCCTAACATAAATTGATCATTAGAATCAAAGAATAAGAGCATTACCTTCATAAAATCTTCATGGATCACGTAGTCACGCTCTGCACGGATTGCAGACATTCCAGCCTCAGTACATACATTTCGGAGATCAGCACCATTAAACCCCTGAAGTAATTGCAGAAATCAGTGAGTTGTAATAAAGCAAAAAATGATAGAAACACAAGCCACTCTCACTCACCTCAGCGAGCTTTACAACGGCTTCATAATCAATTTCACCATGCTTAGCTATGCCTGCAGCATGAATTTTAAGGATTTCCATGCGAGACTGCTCATTTGGCAATGGGATTTCAATTTTCCTGTCCAAACGACCTGGACGTAGAAGTGCAGGGTCAAGGACATCAGGTCGGTTGGTGGCCATTATCATTTTAACCTACAAAAGAAAATAACATAATCAATTTTTCATTCACTAAATAAAAAAAGCTTTTCAAACAAATTGAAACACATGCATACAGGGCGAACTTTTTGTGAACTTAAATCATTTTGTTACAATAAACAATGACAATTTATGAGAAACAAGGATGGATGCAAAGGACTCCATTGGTAAAAGGTTCCCACTGCCTAGCTACTGCCATACATCACATATAAAAAAGGAGCAAAGTCTTTGCAAATTTATGCAAAATATCTGACATGGAAGGGAGAATTCAGATGCTGAAGGAAGAATTGTAAGCTTCTTTCACATTCCCACTGTGGACATCTGCATCCAAGTCTATGTCATAAACCAAGAAGAATACCTTGCCAAGCTGGTCAAAACCATCAAGCTGGTTAAGCAACTCCATCAGTGTTCTCTGAATTTCACGGTCAGCACTGGTACCTTCACTGAAACGACGCCCACCAATGGCATCAATTTCATCCATAAAAATGATGCATGGCTGCTCAAGCAAATCAAAAGATAAGAAAAGTGGAATGATGATACAAGGGAAAGACATAAGTATCACAAAATCTATGCTCTTACTTGGTGATCACGTGCGTATCCAAACATTTCTCGTATCAACCTAGCGCTTTCCCCAATGTACTTATCGATTATGGCACTTGAAACAACCTATATAATATCAGGAGATAGAATGTTATCAAAATTCCAAGGGAAGATTGCACACAATAATGAAACCAAATGTCAGGATGCAGAAACAAGATCTAACCTTCAGAAAATTAGCATCTATATTACTAGCAATTGCTCTTGCCAACAATGTCTTGCCAGTGCCAGGAGGCCCATACAGAAGAACACCCTGGGAGACCAGTCAATAAGAAATAATACGGTTAGAGGGAAAGCATCACAACATGGTTTACAATACTAGTATTGTGAGAGAACGCAGTACAAAATGGAAAACAAGGGGAAAGAAAAGAAGCAATATATACCTTGGGAGGCTTAATTCCAACTCTAAGAAAAAGCTCAGGATTCATGAGAGGTAGCTCAATAGATTCCCTCAATTCTCTGATCTGATCAGATAAACCACCCACAGCAGAGTAGCTAACATTGCCAGGATCTTCATGCAGCATATTATAGACAACTGGATCAACCTGTTATCCCGATTCATTCCATGAATGGGCATCAAATCTATCAAAATCCCTTTCTTTATCATAACCAAAGTTGGATTAGAATTTAAGATGAACATAAATGTGATCGACTATTAATTTGTCCCCTTAAATTGCAATCCACATAAAAATATAATAATAATAATAATATAAAATTTAACAACTCACTTCACGAGGGAGAGCTCGCATGATAGTAAGTGTGGTCATATCAAGAACCACTCTTGTTCCTGAAGTCAACTTCTCCTTGTCCACTTTGCTACGGCAGCCAACCACATACCGAGGACCGCTGCTTGCTTTAACAATCACTGAAACAGGGAAACACAATTGTTTTTCAAATTCATAAATAACTATATAAACATCTGAAGAAACAAAATACAGCAGAAAATAAAGGGAAATTAAATAAATTAAAGGCCAAAAGAGTTGCATAATACATTCCAAAATCAAATTAAATAAATTTATTTTTTTCTGTTGATCAATTCTGACACAATTTCTCAACTGAAGAAAAAAATTTCCGAAACTGATTCGTTCACACAACAATGAGACCTATTCAAGCACAGCAGCTGTTCTTAAATCTCACAAGTCAAATAGCAAATTTAAGATGCAATATTTAAGATAAAAAAGAAAGCAAATACAGAACTAAAAGTCAAGCACAACTTACAGCGTTCATTGTCAAGAGGTCTCAGAACTTCTCCGATGATCTGCCCAACACTCTGAAGAGATTTCAAATCATCTTCTGTTTTGTTAAACTCCTTCTTAGCAGTTCTAAGATTTTCCCTCACTGCACATACATATTTCCATGTCAATATCACCCAACACCTTAAATATGCCCCTAGTGTTATACATAAACTGATTACTCAGAAAACTACCCCACAACAAACCAGTAAGCAATTTCTATAGGTTTTACAAACGGCAAGGACGTGCTTGGGGATCACAGTCACAATAAATGACTTCCCGCAATATTGACAAATAAAACAAATCAACTTATCAAACTAAAAAAGATACTTAAATTCTGCTCAATTTACGCAAATCGCCAATTACGCACGACCCTAGAAAAAAATTATTCGTTCGGAAAAAGAAATAGGAAGAAACCCTAAATAACAAAACAATTGATGACGTGAACGGTGACTCGCATGGAAGTCATAGTATTGAAGATGTTCGGAGATGCGACCATGAGACTTACCAGATCGAACTCTTGACTCGATCTCCTTGTGCTGTAACAATTTCTTACGATACTCGGTGACCGCATTACGACGGCGTACGGCATCTTCTCCCTCCCCGCTCATAGTTAGATCAAAAACAAGCCTTGGCGTTGCTTTTTTTTTACTCTCTCGTTATTTCTATATGCTTTTTTCAAGGAGATATTCAGTAAGGGTTTGGATTGGATTGAACAGAGGGTCGATTTGCTCTGCTCCTAGCTTTTTCTGTACCCTTTCTTGGAGGACGGGTGTGGTAATGGTCAATTTTCTTAAAGTACCCTGTTTTTTTAAAAATCAATTCAGACCCCTTAATTCTCGAAAACTAACTTGAATCCCTGTGGGTCTGAAATCACACCTTTCCTCAATTTACAGTGGATTTTCAACGGTAAAACTATAAAATTAGACCAAACCATGTCTTCAGTTGAAAAACAACCGATAAAATTCTATAAAAGAACTCCGTTGCCTATAACACAGAGCTCAGTTTGAATCTAAATCAGCCCACTTGAGATCGAATTCGACTCATTTGAATCATTGAAAAAGAATAATCATTTGTATACAAAAGAAAAGTGAAAAAGAAAATAATTGCCAATGACACAAGCTCCATTCAAATCAAGCCATACAACGATTCATGCACTAACCGTTCGAATTAAATCCACCCCTTTGTTAACCTACTACCATAATAAACCCAAAAGCCTCATAGCACCGACGGTATGTCTACTGCAGTGGTCATACAAAGGGTCTCAGTTTAACCGGCTCCAATATTGCACTGCTCCAGTTTCCTCCAGCTCAACGAGGCTCAGCATCATGCAGAGATCCTATATGTCCCGCTTTGAGCCTTGAACATTTCACTGGAGAACTTGGGCTAGAACGGGGTAGCTCATAGCAAATTAGTAACTGCACCAGTTTTCTTATGCATGCAATCGCATTAATAAAGCAGGAAACTGTGGCAATAAGGTGGTTAAAATTTTCATTCATAGTAGAACTTTGACAGAGACAATACAAGGTAGAAGACTAACATTGTCAAGAAAACACAGAGCTTCCTTACTCTCCCTGTCTCTGGAAAAATAGTAAGCATTTGCCCAAAAGATTCATTATCATACATTCATGAAGGATTGGTGCAATAACAATAGAATGAAAAATGATATTGACTAATAAAGTTGGGAATCATGATAAACACATCTGTCTCATCGGTGTCAGCAACCTTGCAAAACGAAGGGGAACATGTGCCTTCACTAATGTCCCATTTTCTGTATATTCCTGTAAAGTGAAAATATACAAGGAACAAGCAATAAGCTATCAGTTCACTCCAAGAACAAAATAAAATGAAATCATCTCAATATCTAGTTTACACTCACAGTTCTCTCCACCATTCCAACTTGATGTACCGTACTGAGAAGCTCGCCTTTGTCAAATGGGACCAATGCTTCCACCCAGACCATAGAATCCTGTTACAAACTCCATCCTTATTATCAGGAATAATCATAGCTCAATGACACTAAGGATATAAGTCAACTCATTACCTTCAATTTTTCCTGAACTGCATTGCAGAATTCATCTAATCCACTACCGCTCAAAGCAGATATGCACACAACATCTTTCATTTTCTCAGCTTCCAACTTGATCTTTTGAGGATCACTCACCCTATCAACCTGCCGTGCCATGAGTGGCGGCAGAAGCAGCATAATTATCAACAGGAATTTCATATTGCAATAAATTAATGTTAAGGCTTGTGTATATCCAAATGCTCACTAACAAGCCCAAAAGCAAACATTGAAACTGATTCCAAGCCAATGCTCATTAACAGGGAGAAATTATCAACACAAATGATAGGCCTTCCAGAAAATCATTATCAATCCCTTCATCACTTTTAAGTGTCAGAATGCTAGGAAAGGTGTGCACATAAGTGATTTCAATGGTCATGATCAATCAATCAGCATCCAGTACTTATGCTTGACTAATTTATCCTCTTCAGGATATTCCAAAAGTAAAAGGGGGTAAATATATAAAAGAGTATATTTAAAAGAGACTAATTTATCCTCTTAAAAATATCCCAAAAGAAAAAGGGGTAAATATATAAAAGAGTAGATTTGAAAGAGCAGTTACATAAGAGCTGATTGATTGTTGTTTCACTTCACAAGTTTGTAAATCTGAATCAACAAAAAAATAAAATAAAATTGCAGTACCTTGTTCCACACCATTAACTTCGGAATTGATGACACATCTAGCTCTGACAGAACTTTGTCCACAGCATGTATCTGTTGCTGTGCCAGGGGATGGCTGAACTTCACAGAAGTATAATGTAAAAAGATGATAATATTGATAACCAGAATCAGATCCCAACCAACACAATGGCACTATCATACCTGATGTCTACCACATGCACTAAAAGTGATGACTCTGATATCTCCTCCAAAGTTGCTCTGAAGGCAGCCACCTGCAGGAGTAGTTAGCTAATGAGGTGAGAAGATTTGTTATGCTCCAGTCCAAAATAGGTTAACAATCAACATTCCCCCCCAAAAAAAAATCCCGTAATGGTGAAGCTGATAGCAATTAGTAATAATAACTTAATTAATACCAGCAGGAATTGTGCTATAATACGAAATATGATAACAGAGCTGACTATGCCATATTCATAACTGAGCGGTTAAGGTCCTCACCAAGGTAGTTGGTAACTTCTGAATAAACCCAACAGTATCTGTAAGAAGAAACTCCTTGCCATTTTTCATCTATATAGAACACATAGAAAACAAAAATCACACAAAGAAATATGGTAGGAAAGCATGTTGGAACAAGAGTTTTGTTAATATATCTGACTCTGACCTGAACTCTTCTTGTAGTTGGATCAAGGGTTGCAAATAATTGATCCTCAGCAAGAACATTAGCTCCAGTTAATCGATTTAAAAGTGTGCTCTTTCCAGCATTTGTGTACCCAACCTAAATATTGTCCAAATGCATATAATACTGAGAATCCCAAACATGTAATATTGAAAAACCAAATATACGTGTTTTAATTTACCAATGACACTACAGGGACAGGTACAGAAGTGCGCCGGTTCCGGTATTGCTTTCGATGTTTTCTAACAGATTCTAGCTCTTTTCTGAGAACCCCAATCTATCAAAAGCATCAGAGATTCAGACCAAACACAAATTCCAGAGATGACAAGAACATTATGAATGTCCTATGGACATATAGAAAGGAACTGAGATTATCTGTTAAGCTACAGAAGATAGGAACTTTACTTGATTACGTAAGATACGTTTGTCCACTTCAATTTGTTTCTCACCCATACCCTTCACCTGTCCTCCTGCTTGACGTTCAAGATGAGTCCACATTCTAGTCAACCGAGGTAATTGGTATTCCATTTGTGCCAGTGCAACCTATACAAACATTTTAATCACAAGTTAATTGATAGAAAACTATTGTTTTTGTTGAAGACATTGATCAAGCTTCTCAGAGAATTAGAGGTTGAACTTTAGCATGGGTTATGACCTAGCATAAATAATTTATAAAAGCAAAGCAATAAAACTTGCCTGTAAAGCTGCTTCATGTGTTGCTGCTCGCTGGTTGAAAATATCCAGGATAAGGGCAGTGCGATCACATACTCTAACATCTCCACCCAAAGCCTTTTCCAAATTGCGTAACTGCCTATTTAGAAATTAGCAAAATATATTATAAAATATATGCCCCAAATGAAAATATCTCATGCACATATGAAGTGCAGATATAGATGAGAGGGGATTCCTCATCACTGAAAAAGCGGTACAGAGAAAAATGGACAAATTTTTTCTGTTGGAATAAGTAGGAGAGTTACAAGTGCATTGCTATCTACATGATAATGAGCTAGAATAAGAGCATAAAAAAATAAACTCCATAATCACACAGATTCCATGCCTCGGTCTACTATTATTCTCACCCTCCAGGAATATTCATGGACACCAGCACTTTACATTCATGTTATCCTACTGTTGCTAATATATCAAAACATGTATTGGGAGGATTTCAAGATTGTAGTACAATAACAACAAAAGAACATAAAAAATGTACAAGTACAAGAAAACTGGAAGAAACACAATTTATCTATGAAAAGTGATCTTAATGCTAAACATATTTTAATTGAAGCAAAAATGATCCATTGATTTATAGTTTCATACAAAACTTACCCTGCTGAAAGCTCATCATCAAATATTACAGTCTCAACCCCAAAAACATGAATTGCACTCTTAATTTCAGCAACCTTGCCAGATCCAATGTACGTCCTTGGGTTTGGTGAAGTTAGCCTGCATTATTTATCACAAGAGCAACAGGCTTGCTGCTCATAAAGTCTTATTTTTTAAAGATGCCATATGTTACAAATAAACATTCTGATATTCAAATAACTAACTAGACAGACTAGGCTAAAGTGTTTCCATTTTAGTTGCTACACCAATGAAGTGTTCAGAAATACAGTAACAAAATACTCACTTTTGATACGTGGAACCAACAACCATTAAACCAGCAGTGTCAGCCAGCTGGCCCAGTTCCTCGAGAGACTCCTCTATATCAAACAAATTCTCTTTATCACCTTTGCGCTCAACACCCACAAGATAGGCTCTTTCTTCAAATACCTGAATCAAAAAGCCAATCCAATTTAATTATCTCCCAGCAACCAAGAACTCAACAAAACGAAAAAACAACAGTAAATAAATAAATGATTGACCTCTTTTCCATTTCGCAACTTGAACCTGATATTAGAACTTTCCTCGTCGTCTCTCTTCTTCGTAAGTCTATTTGGCGATTTTACTGTTTTAGCCTCTTGTTCAGTCCCTGCGAGTCCATTTAGAGCTCCACCGGCCTCTTCTTTTGTGTCGACTACAGGGCGGCTTCGCAAAGAGGCGTCGGTGTCGGGGGAGACAACTTCGAGGCCTTGTTCAAGAACTCTAGCGATTAATCTCGACGAAGTGTTGGTGGTGGTGTTTGTAAGTAGACCGAGAGAAAAGTTTGATCGATTATGGCTCGAATTCCATTGAAAGTTGAGTTCGTGAATATGAGGTGATAGACATGTGAAAGAACCGAAGCTCAAGTTCATGATAGAATTTTGCTTTCAGTGGTGACTCTCCACTCTGGAAAGTTGAGTCTCTGCCAATACATCGCCGTTTTAACGACTCCTTGATTGCCGATTTTGTTGTAGGGCTAAGTACCACTTCCCACGCAAGGTTTGGTAAAATCACTATTCCCTCCACCTAAGTATAAAAAAGTTATTTTTATACACATCTATCAAAGATTGACGATAGCTTTAACGGTTAAAGAGCATTTATTCTAGTTATTTTATCCATAAATTATAATAAGTTATAATTAACTGTATTTTATTATTAAAATTTAAAATATTATAATAACACTTTTTATCAATCTATACCATGTAGATACGGTAATTTTGATCTAATTTTAGAGGTTCTGACCCTCTCCAAACCTAATAAAAAAAAATTATCTCATAGAAATAAAAAAGAAGATAAGGACGAGAATAAAAAAAACTCTATAATCGGGGATGGGCTGAAGACAGGTGGAAACAAGAATACATATGTCTCCTTTCTGCCCCATCATCGTCCCCATCTCTTATATTAATATATTTACTTCTTAAAATATTAATATATCTTTATAATTTTAGATTATTTATATTTTTCAAATTTTTTTAAGTTTTTGTTGTATATACTAAAAAATGGTTAATATATCATATTTATGATATTTAAAATAGTAAGTTGGTTTTAGTTTTATTTAATTTTTTATTTAATATATTTATATTATGTTTACAAAATATAAGAAAGATATTTGTTATCGTAGGAACAGAAAGAGGATAGGGAAGGAATTTTTTTCACTAGGAGAGGTGAGAAATCATTTTATTCTTGTAATGGAGACATAGATTGATATTCTCTACGGGGACAGAAAAGGGGAAAGGGATTGAGATTTCCTTCCCATTCATCTCCATTGTCATCCCTAATACTGTGAATAATATTATACGGTATAAATATCATTTTCAAAACTTCATGAAAGCAAATACATATTTTTTCCTATCAAGTCTCATATATTTAAAAAATATTTTTATAGCTTTAAAATATAGTATTTATATTTCTAATTTATTGCATTATATTTAGTTATTTAAAAGCGGGTAATTAATTAAAATAAGCAAAATTTTAAGTGTTTATACGTTTTTAGGCCACCCTAAAAAAGTTTTATCAAAATAAACAAACCGTATTTTTTTTACCCTTTTTACCCTTATGTTGAAAAACCCAGTAAAAATATTTTTTCTAAGAATGTGCGTCGGTTTATGGTGGTTACAATGGTGGCTAGAGATTTTACACTAAACCCTAAATATGTCGAATTATGTATATGGATGTTTTTGAATGTTTTGAACGCTTAAAATGATGTAGTTTCAATGTTAATGGATGTCTGGAAGTGTAGCCGTTGAGAGACAAAAACGCGCAAATTTACAATGTCATGCAAACTGCGCAAATTTACAGTGTTACGCAAACTGTGCAAATCGCGCAAACACTGTTTACACCGCGCAAACCTGTTCACATCGCGCAATCATTGTTTACATCGCGCAAAAGTAGATATTATAGTCTGTGAACAGTATTTTTTGCGCAATTTTGCAAGCAGTTTGCGCGATGTGAACAGTATTTGCGCGGTTTGCACAGTTTGCGTGACACTGTTCACTTTTTGCGCTTTTGTCTCTCAACGGCTACACTTCTAGACATCCATTAACATCGAAACTACATCATTTTAAGCGTTCGAAACATTCAAAAACATCCATATACATTCGATATATTTAGGGTTTCACTGTAAAATCTCTAGCTACCATCGTAACCGTCGTAAACTGACGCATATTCTCAGAAAAAATATTTTTACTGGGTTTTTCAACATAAGGGTAAAAAGGGTAAAAAAAATACGGTTTGCTTATTTTGGTAAAACTTTTCTAGGGTGGCCTAAAAACGTATAAACGCTTAATTTTTTGCTTATTTTAATTAATTACCCATTAAAAGCATAGCTTCATTTTGGAAACCATGGATGACCGTGTTAAAATTTTATAGGTTTCATAAACACCTCAAATTTTTTTTTGAATTACCAAAAAACTCTCTAAAATTTTTATTAACACTTATAACATCCAAACATACAATCATACATCATTCAC
Source organism: Mangifera indica (assembly GCF_011075055.1). Taxonomy (NCBI): domain Eukaryota; kingdom Viridiplantae; phylum Streptophyta; class Magnoliopsida; order Sapindales; family Anacardiaceae; genus Mangifera; species Mangifera indica. The sequence continues at coordinate 12,262,449 of NC_058155.1, forward strand.
AACCTATCACATGTAGTTTTGAGTATTACCCTCTTTCATAAATTAAGCTTAAAATTGTGGTATATTTATAACAAAACATATTGGTAGATTATACCATAATCATATAAACAACCTTAACACCAGTCATATAACTACTCTCAAATATGAATCCGATGGAATTAACGACCACTTGGTTTTGCTCTTTAGTGAGTGGGTGAGAGGGAGTAATGTTTTTGGATTCATATTCGGTGTGGATTTACTCTATAAAGAGATATTTTAAAATTTATTTTAAAATTCGGTTTAAATTTAATCTATAAAGAGATATTTTAAAATTTATCTTAAAAATAAAAATTTTAATATATAAATATATTAATCTTTTGCGTAAATAATATAATAACTTATAATAAATATGTTCTTTCTAAAGTAAGATATGAAAAGGCACATTTATTTAATCAAGTGAATTTGAGTTAGATATAAAAATTTAGGGTTTAGATTTTAAAAGATAAAGACCGTTTAGTTCCAAAGATTTAAATATTATCTTGGTAATTTATCTTTTATTATTTATATTATCTTGTTTGGTTTATCAGTAATAAAAGATTACGAAAATCTTCTATTACCAACATTGAGGTGACAAATAATATAAGTGGTAATTTGATTACCATCTTTATTTTAGGTATCAAAAGATTATCAAAATAATTTTGATTTATCATAATTATATTATTATTTATTAATTTTTTGAAACAAAAATATATTTACTTTTAATTAATATAATAAAATATTTAAAATATTTAAAAATAATTATATTTAAATATATTTAAGTAAAATAATTTATTAGTATTTTTTATTATCTTTAATCAAATATAATAATTATTTATACCTATTAAATATTATAAAATATAATAATTATTTATATCTAATAATATAACCTCTATTTTAATAATAAAATATTACTTCGATTAACCAATCCCATAAGATATTGCAGATATTATTGAGAATTTTGTGCCGTTTACCCATCAGTTATACTGCTTTGTGGTCAATTTTGTCTACATAAATCTGTGCACAATCTCCAACAATGTCATTGAATCAAGCTGTCTCTAAACAATGCATTTGCACTGCACTGGCCACACACAAGATCCGATAGTGGGCGGCCTTGAATGTGTCTGCTTGAACTGTTGACTACAAAATATTGTGCCTACTGTAATGTTCAAGAGGAGAAGCGTAGAAGATCTTTCTCCTTTTTGATATTTGCGGGCATACTTCAGATTATGCAGACGCTTTAATCGAACTGTAGCATGGCCCTTTCAGGTCCTAACAAGTTACGGAACCATAGGCTGACAACTGGAGGAGGCTGAAGAAACAAATATAGCAATCATTACTTATAGCATCCAGAAAAGATCAAGCAGATGAAAAAAAATCACCCAGAATCAGTCCACTCAGCAGCACACCAACCAATGATCGGATCCATTATAAAAAAATAAGTGAAGATTTTCATCTTAATATGTCTTCGTGTGTCAAGCTCTCATCCTTTTATCTTTACCTTCTACCTGTATGTGAGAGAGCAAAGAACCAATTTTTATTTTCACTTTCAGTGTCATTTCAACATCTCTAGCAAGATTCCAACACGTACCAGGGAAAAAGTTAAAATATTCCAACATGTTTACAGACTCACAAGTTGACAATCTTAAAACTGGGAGTGCAAAAGATAGCCCACTTTTTTCCCTCCTTTTACAGGTTACAGCAATCCAAGAGTGAACAAAATAATTTAGCATATTAAGAGCTCTTTTTCTGTGAGAAGAGAGAGAGAGAGTGAAACACTGTTTTGAGCTGATAATACTTTTTGAGACTCCCAAAGAAATGTTAACTGCAGGCACTAAAGCTGAAGGGGTTGATGCTTTTGCTTCTTGTTTTATTGTGAGAAAGATTGGGGACCATTTTTCTTTATCTGTAATTTTCTGAAATCTATTTACCCAATTGAATTTGCTTCTCTGAAGAACTAACAGAGGCCTATGTCTCTAGGTGTTATAGCATTTTTTTGCAGCTTGGATTTAAACCTTCTCATTTTTCAGAGAGAAAGGAGACAAGGAGTCATTGCTTTCTCTTTAAATTGCTTTCATCAAAGGTGTGTTAGCACTCATAGACTGATGCTTTACCGCATGCTTTGGCATTCAATCTTTCAGGCTTGTTAAAGGTGAAAGAATTCCATTTTAGCTTTAATGTCTTTTTAACTTTAGTAGTTACTCAAACCTCCCAATCAGGTTTGGAATTAGTTAGCAAATTCTTCTTGGTCTGTCTTGTCTTCAGATCTTCTAGTCATGTTCATGTACTTTCACCTCCTGTTCAATACTTTGGCCAACCTGAAACCTCTAATGTTTTTTCTCTTTCTCTCTTCACAGTCCATTATGTTTCCAAATTCCCATTTTTATGCATCTAACTAGATTTCAAAGTTGCTTTTAACCACTATTAATTCATACTAACTCTGGATCTCCCTGGTTTGAGCTTCCTTGTATGCAAGTTAGTAAAGATTTTCTTTTCAGTAAAGTACTCATAATAACTTGAAATGGTCATCTGCTTGATGAATAATTTATCTAGTAACTTAGTTTTGTGGTTTTGAATGCCTTCATTTTTTAGCATTCTCAGTGCTGCTTGATCTTATCAGTAATCTGTTTTGAAGCAGGTCATTTGATCTTTTAAAGTTTGAAAAAGACCACCCACAGACACAGTCCAGCAATCCTTTTCATAAACTTTACTCCACTTCAGGTCATTATGGTTTCAAAAGACTCACCCCCAAATCCTGCTTCGAATATGCTACACCAATTTATAATCTCAGACTCCATCACTGGTCAGAATCAATTTGAAAACCAACATTTTGATGCTTATGGGTCTGCTGTGAGGACCAATAACAGTTATTCTCAGTCTCTTGGTTTGTTGCCAAGTATTCAGTGTCTAGGGGAAAGAATGTCAAGATCAATGGACCTTGTTCATGCTCCTGCTGTTGCTGAGGAATCTGAGATCAGTCACAGTAGACACTTAATGGACCTTCTTGGAGCATCAAATGAGACCAATCACCAAGCTCAGAGACTCTCTCTATCTCTTGGCTCTCACATGCTTGTTCCATCAGTCCAATACAAGCAGAGATCTCTAAGTTCAGATATCACTTCTACCAATTACTTGTTTTGCGGGAATGAAGGTAGACAAGTTTGTAATCCTGGATTTGAGCATGTTAGTGATGACTATTCATATACTGGTGGCACATTTACTTCATCTTCCACCTCAGTAAATCGTTCTTGCTCCAGTAATGGGATAGAATCCTTTGCTTCTGCAATGGGGAATTCAAAATTTCTCAAACCAGCTCAATCTCTTTTAGAAGAAGTTGTTAATGTTGGTGGCAGGGCCATTGACAAGAACGATGAAAGATATATAGGAAACTTGTATCATGGCAGTAGAAGAGGTGGTCAAAGATTATCATCTGAACTGAAAGCAGAATTTTGCAATAATGGGATGTTATCTGCAGAAAAATATGAACTTCATCTTAGAATTGCTAAGCTTATTTCCTTATTAGAAGAGGTTTGTATTTACATTCTGAACACTAGATTTTCCTATCATTTATTTAGCTTGTTAGCTTCAATTTCTTCAAAAAAAAATCATCCCTTTTCAGGTTGAAAACAAATATGAGAAATACTACCATCAAATGGAGGAAGTGGTGTCATCATTTGAAGTGATAGCAGGGTTAGGAGCTGCCAAGTCTTACACTGCATTGGCATTGCAAGCCATGTCCAGGCATTTTGGCAGTTTAAGAGATGCCATAATATCTCAAATTAATGTCACAAGTAGAAGATTTTCACAAGACTTGCCAAAAATCAGCTCAGGATTATCTCAACTTAGTTTACTTGACAGGGAATCCAGGCAGCACAGAATGTCCCTTCAACAGCTTGGAATGTTGCAGACTCAACGCCAAGTATGGAGACCCATCAGGGGATTGCCTGAGACTTCTGTCTCAATCCTTCGCTCTTGGCTCTTCGAACACTTTCTCCACCCGTAAGTGCTATAATCTTGACCATACATATAGTCTCAGTTCTTGCGAATGGTTGATATTTGCTTTATGATTCTCCAACAGTTATCCTAATGACTCTGAAAAGCTAATGCTGGCATCTCAGACAGGCCTGACTAAGAACCAGGTAATTTCTTGGCTCTCCAGTTACTTTCCAATGATTCAGCATTCTTCTTATCTTAACATGGGCAATGCCATTTTGTTTTTATCAGGTATCGAATTGGTTCATAAATGCCAGAGTTCGACTGTGGAAGCCTATGATAGAAGAAATGTACAAAGAGGAGTTTGCAGACTCTTCAGATGACTCGAATCCGTCCGTGGCTACCAGGGAAGGTGTAGCAGATCACCCAGAAGAATGAAGTTCAATATCTCTTTCTATTAAGCTGTAGAAAGACATGTAGATTTTCAGGATTCCATGAGATAATCCTGAAAAAAGATGGCGAAAATCTGTATTTGTTTACGATTTTACTAGTCGAACTCAACCCGGTGATGGTTGTATCCTTCGCTTTGACTCGTGGAGCTGTAAATGCTCCCAAAGTGGTAATTTACTTTGAAGGGCAAAGGACAATTTGCCACCGAAGTTTTAGCTTAATCTCAAAATTATATCATGGCGAATAAAAAATTTAAATACTCATTTATATGGTAACTATTGTTACAATTTTTAGTTATAAATAAGGATAAAATTGTTATTTCATAATTAAATTCTAAATTTTTAAAAACTAATATCATTTTCTTTACAAGTTTTAAAAACTAACATTTCACTCTATTCTTAAAATTTAAAAAGTTCATATTTCACTCTTAGGGTTTGTTTAGCTTCTTTTATCGTCGACCGGTGTTTTCCATCCATTTTCCAAATCCAGCGACGAAGGACAACCATTCAACTACCACGAAAGAAGACGCAATGAAGGACAACAAAGTGTTGTTCAGACGTGACAATGACAATTGTCGTCTTTCGTCGTGGTTAGGTGACTGTCCTTCGTTGTTAGATTTAAAAAATGGATGGAAAACATCAGCTAATGGCCAAGAAGCTAAATAAACCCTAGAGGTAAAATCTAAACTTTTTAAACTTTGATAATTAGGTAAAACGTTAGTTTTTAAAATTTGAAAGAAAAAATATTTAACTTTTAAAAATTTAGAGTTTAGTGATAAAATAATAATTTTATCCTTACTTATGACTGAAAATTATAATAATCATTAACTTATAGGTGAATATTTAAATTTTTTATTTATTATAAATTATTTTTAAAATTAATATAAAACTTGGATGAAAAATACTCCTTTAACCTTACTTTATAGAAAAATAACAATCTTTGTGCATGACATGTTTTGAATAATTAATATTATATCATATCTGATAATATGATTGTATATTTAATTTAAAATTATTTTAATAATATATTATTTAAATATTTAATTAAATGATAAAAAATATTATATATAATTTTATTTTTATTAATATCGGTATATGATTATATAATATAATATTTTATACTAACTTCATTCATTAATGGCCAGTAATTGGTATATATCTCAACCATTTACAATGCATCGTTAACATTGTTGAGCGGGTTTTACCATGTCGTCAGCAAATAAGCATTTCGTCCATACGTTGGTGTACCCTAAATGCAAAATGAAGTCATCTTATCTTAAAACAAGAAGAAGAATAATTTCATGGTTACAAACGTTAATCATCGCTAGTTGTGCGGATCATACCGGACCTTAGGGTTCGGCCCACAGGCTTGTCTGTCACAATCTGAAAAAAATAAAAATTAAAAAAAGAGAAAGGGATAATTACCCTTCCAAATTTTGTTAAATTGATAAATATATATTTATAATAAATAAAAAAATTAAATATTTATCTAAGTTTTAATTTATCAAGATATATTTACAAATTTTTTATTTAGATTAAGAGATAAATTCGATATTTTATTAATAATATTAAAATTATATATTTTTTTTTAGTTTGAAAAATTCACTTTTTTTTTTCCTAAAATTCAATCATTTTTTTTGATAAAAGGTCAACCAAAGACAAAATAACAAGAAGAAGTAGTTTAGAGGATGACCTATAGATGAAGACCGTCATCCAAGAATGACGATTGTAATCTAGATTAGACGATAAACATTGTCCTCACTTGATGACGTTCCATCGTCCAGAATAGACGATGTTTTATCGTCTAATGAAGAACAATGCTCTGAACAATGCCTGTCGTCTAACAACCAATCGCATCGGTCACCGATGGCTGAAGGAAGGAGTAAAGAAAAAATTAGAAATATAAAGGGAAAAAATCACTTTTCAAAGTTCAAATATGTGAGTTCAATTTTAATTTTTAAAATCTGCAGGAGAAAATAAAATAAAATAATATATTTTTAATATTATTATTAAATATTGATTTTAACTTTATTTTTAATGAAAAATTTAATGGGAATTTAGGAATGGATAAATAGTTAAATTTTTCATCGATCACGATTGTATTTTTTAGATTGAGCAAAAACTTGAATAAAAAATACTCTTTTGCCCTTAAAATAAATAAATAAATATATATATACACACACACGCACAGAAAAACCCATTAAACGTTACAAAGGCTAGGTTGCATCATGTTACAAATTAGAATAACATATTCTTTGACGCCCAAAGGACTATTTTGTTATCCAAGTTTAAGTATATTTTCAAAGTCACATTAGGATTTAAAAAATTAAAAGTCTCACTCATCTATTTAAAATCTTAGTTAGGGTTAAGAGTAAAATTATCATTTAATAAAAAATTTTAACAAACTAAATTTGTATTCGTTTGTCCATCTCAATTTGAAAATCTCACAATTTTCCCCATCCAAAATTTGAAAAATCTATATTTCCCCCTAGGGTTTGGAAACTATCATCAGAGACGGTCATCTTCGACCGCGTTGACTCTCATTTTTGGCTTCTCTCTCCCTGTTGATCAAATCTCACGCATTAGAGAACTCGATTTCCTCTGACGAAGAGAAAATCATCTTTGTTGGAGTGTCTTCATCTCTAATGAAGATGATTTTGTCTTCATCTCAAATAAAGACGACATGGCTGTCTGAGACCTCTGATGATTATCTTTGTCTCGGATGAAGAGACACTCCAATGAAGATGATTTCGTCTTCTTTGGAGGAAATCAAGTTCTTCGATGCTTGAGATTTAATCTATAGGGAGAGATAAGCCAGAAGAGAGAGAGAGAGAGTCGAGTGGTCGGAGACGACAAACTTTGTCATCTTCGATAAAGATTTGCAAACTCGAGGAGGAAATATATTTATTTTTCAAATTTTGAAGAGAAGAATTGTGAGATTTCCAAAATGAGGAGAGTAAAGATAATAAAATTTTAGTTTTTTGAATTTTCTATTAAATAACAATTTAAACTTTAATATTAATTGAGATTTTAAATGAATTGATGAAATTTTTTACTTTCAAATTTTATTGGTATGACTAGAGGTGTCGATGGACCGAGCCAGGCTGGTTCAGGTTCGGCCCATTGGGCTAATTGGCTGGACCAGGTCCAAAGCCCAAACAATAATGGGCTTTTGGGCCGACCCATTAATATATAAAGACCCAACCCATATAAAAATGGGCCTTAAATGGGCCAGGTCGAGCTAGGTTTTAAATTTTTAAACATAAATTATTTTTCAAATTATAAAACATTAATAAATATATACTATAATAATATTCAAATGGATTGAATTCATTTGATACTTGATATATTTGTAATTTTTTGTAATGATAAAATTAAAATAAAAATAAAATTATAAACACAAAGAATTATTATTTATGAATTCAGATATTTTCTGAAAGATAATTGATGAGAGAAAATGAAATTGAAAATATAATGAAATAATTAAGATTGAGAGATTTATAAATAAAAGTGAAAATGAAGAAAAATTGAATAGGTTTATATAAAAAAATAAATTAATTAAAAAAAAAAATGAAGGCCAAGGCTTCTGCTCTTCCCTATGCCTAACAAGGCTTCTGCCGCAACGCAGAAGGATACACAAGGTATAAGTCTTGCTTCCAGCAAAAATTTTAAAAAAAAATTTTAAACAGTATCAGATCTGACTGGGCAATCTATAAGCTTAATATTAAAGCTCGAATCCTAGCCCAATAGGCCCATGTTGAATAGAGGCCAAATACGAAGCACAAAAAAAAGTATGATATGAGAAAGCTTGGTCTGATACTGTAGTGTGTTAGACTAGGTTGTGTATTGGGTCTCTATTCAATTTGATCTAATTAACATGTTTAGGTATGACTTTGGAAATACATTTAAACTTGTTCGGGGAATAAATCTTTGGACTTCTTTGACGGACCTTAATGCGACAACCGTGAATACAATTATATGACGGATCACATTCAATTCGATCTGAAACGGCGGATTGCTCTGTCTACATTGAATTACACAAATAGACTTTTTTATCTTTTTGTGATTTTTTTTTTTAAAGCAAGATAGACTAAAAACACATCTAGGTCGTCCGATTTATTATTTTTATATTTTCCTTTCCCTTTTACCAATCATAATTCTAGATTTGCTGCTTTACAATAGAAGTACCACACGGAAAAAGCTAGACGGTTCCGTCCCTCTCCCTCTTCTCTTGTCGTAGAAGCCATGACCAGCTCCTCTGCTCCTTCACGCAAGGTCTTTTTTGTTCTCTTGATAAATCAATGTACACATGCTGTATATGTGCTTACTTGATCATAATTTTGATTTCTATGTTTTCGTGGTTTTTGATTTGTGTTATTATTTATTTGACTTTGTAATTTCCGTAGGCTTTAAGCAAGATCGCATGTAATAGACTGCAAAAAGAACTTGTGGAGTGGCAGGTCAATCCTCCAGCAGGGTTTAAACACAAAGTCACTGATAATCTTCAAAGGTTTCTTTTTTTGTTCTTACTCCTTTTCACTGATTTGTGATTGTTGAACCGGTTTGATTATTGGTTCTGATTTTAAATCTGTTATTTACGTCTTTGTAAAGATGGGTGATCGAAGTCAACGGAGCCCCAGGGACCCTGTATGCCAATGAAACGTATCAGCTTCAGGTGGATTTTCCTGAGCATTATCCTATGGAAGCACCTCAGGTGGATAACCTTTTTGGTTGTGAAGAAGTTTGATTGTAGATTTTCATTTTGAATAGTTTTCCTGGAAGTGTTGTTTTGTAGTGTTTTGGACAGCGATAATACAGTTTTACTTTCTTGTATTGTTTGGGCAGGTGATTTTTCTGCACCCAGCGCCTCTGCATCCCCATATTTATAGCAATGGGCATATTTGTTTAGGTACTGCTTTCTCTTCATTTTGGTTTCCTTTTTTTGGTTGCATTGGTTTTGCATGACTTGTAACTTATTAGAACTAGATTGTAATTTTCCAAATGATTTAAAAATTGGCAATTATTTTGCTCAATTTATCAAACATTTGCTGCTAGGTTACCTGTGAATGTTATAATGGTGATTGTGGTGTAGTCATTTGTAAAGACAATTTGTTGTGCTAATGGGCTCAGTGAATACGTGAGGCTTTGACAGACTACTTGGGTTTGGTTATGTTGTTTCCACTTTTTTTAAAGTTTGTGTTGCCTTCTTTAGAGGATCATCTGAAGTGTCTTCCTATTTTTGTTATCTATCCATTGTTTTTTGTTATAATTTTCAAAAGGTGAGGCAATCCTGTATTTAGAGAGTCTGTCTTGTAGGAATTTGTGGTCTCCAATTAAGATCATGTGTAAGTTGCTTGTATTTCAAAATTTAAGTGATGAGGTGTATGTTGGATTTTATACTTTTTCCGTGTTTTAGAATATGAATAACCAACATGTTAACTACTTGGTTACGATAAATTGGATCAGAATTTGCAGTTTTTGTAACTTTCATATGATAATTGTTTTAAGCATCACATCTTTCTGTTTATCGTTTCACTTCTGCACTCAAGTGTTCTTTCTTTTGAAAAACTGGACATGCTTTTATAGTGTGCGGAAGGTAGATTTCTGCTGTCTGTTGCTATGAACACTTCTAAACAGGTTTGTTGTTTAATATACATGAGTTGTTTGGTCTATTCATTGAAAGTTAGTTTTCACACGATACATAATCGGTGCAATAAATTGTTGTTAGTGATCAACCTTATAGGCCATTCAAGCATTTTGCTGTGAAGTACTTTAAGATTTTCATGTTTTGATCATCTGATGTTCCATTCTGAGATGTGAATGTTTATCATCTTTAAGTGCTTGCTGCTTATGTTAATGTAAAACATTGTTTTGAATAAGATCTGGTGCATGATGACTGTATTCTGTGTTAATTGTATCCTTTGAACTACTACCTAATTGCTTGTAACATCAATGAAGCTAAGCAACGATTAGTCATTTATGTTTTGTGATTTAGCTAAGGTAACGTGAATTCCTTTTCTATTTCAATGAAAATATGTTAGAAATCCCAACAAATTTCAAGTCCACAACCTATACAAATAGAGCAAGCGACAATGAACTGTGGGAAATAGCAGTAATTGATATTGTTTGTTAATTGATTTTGTGATGAACAATGATTTACAAAACAGAGATAACAAAACACTCCATAATCCGACTATTCGAGGGGCCGATTTCTCTCCCAAGGTTAATGAGTTTTCTAGAGGCTAAACTTCTCTCCTTAGTCAGTTGAAGGCTTGAAACTGCCCACCAATTTTAACATCGATCTTTCTCTTTTTTTCCTTGCCTCTTCCCCTTTTTCAGTATTCCTCCTTCCTCCCTTAAGCCACTTGGCCCTCTTTTGTAAGTGGTCGTCCCATTTCTGCACCCAATCCCATTTACTTCTTTTCATGCCCCAATTGTCCTCTAATTGTAAGCTGTTTGTCTCCTAAGAGCAAATATGTGGTCCTAGCGATTTTAATTTGTTTCTATCTAATGTATCTTAGGCACAACTAAAGTGACTTTGCTAGTTGTGGTAGATATGTGACATTATGTAAAACTTTTGCTACAGCGTATAGTTTAAGAATGATTAATTTAAATAAACTGGCAATTTGTGTTTTTAAAAGATGTAGAAAAAGATTCTAAAACTACAGAATTTCCATTATTTATTTGATTCCTTCTTTAAGCTAGTTTAAGTGGTCAATTTTCTTGTATCTTGAACATTCTGTGTCATTTTTCATTGCAGATATTCTTTATGATTCCTGGTCTCCAGCCATGACTGTTAGTTCTGTATGTATCAGCATTCTCTCCATGCTGTCAAGCTCAACTGTGAAGGTTTGAGTTAACTTCTGATCTGTCTTTGTTGTCATCTTTCTGTCCTTTCAATTTATTAATCAACGCGTCTAATGAGCATCACTTGCACGTTGTCAATTTGCAGCAACGCCCAACAGATAACGACCGGTATGTGAAGAACTGTAGGAATGGAAGATCTCCCAAGGAGACAAGATGGTGGTTCCATGACGATAAAGTGTAATGGTGTAACTAAGTAAATATTACCTGTAACCTGTGTATAAAAAAGAGGCGTTTGTTTTATATTAATAGGAGACAGTGGGAAAGAGATTGCAGTTGTCTCTTCCAGAAAGCCTGTCCTCTCTTTCAATGTTGAACTTGCTTTGTATGTACTTTGTGGATGATTTTATATTGAATGTGGTGGCCTCCCATAACAGGTTGCACATATTAAGATTATGTTCATGTCTTTTGTCTTTTTTCTCACTTGTGACTACTGTGTAAAACATTGGAACTGAGGTTGTTGTTCCTCATTCTCGGATTGAATCGATGAGATTTAAGGTTTTGGCAATAGGGATCTAAGATTTCAATAATCGATCTAAATCTCAAATTTTTCTTCAAACTTTTCAATGGCACGACAACAAAACGTGATAATTGGAGAGGACAAATTCTGTCGGTGATGGTGTGGGAGGTGGTCGTGTAAGGTGGCGGTTGTTGTGTGGGTTGTGGAAAGGTATCCCTTATGACTGTTATGGGTAGAGACTCTGGTTTGTAGAAGGTTCATTTTAATTTAGACTAAAATACTTGTAAACGTATTAAAAATTGTAATTTTGTTTTATTTTAGAAGTAATGTAAATTGTTCGGTACTTTCAAAAGTTTAATTCATTTAATTAAAAATTTTAAAATTTGATTAATTCAATAAAAAAATTTAAAAGTCAAATCTATTTTAAATTAAAAAAAGTTTGGAAGGACAGAAGTCTTCTTATACTTTGAGGCCCGGTCCCGTTATCAAAACATTGGGCTATACTCCTATAACTATTAAAACGACGTCGCTCTAAGGAGGCTCGGCTATTGCAACTTGGAAACGTGAGAGGCCGGGCGTTGAGGATTGATAATGACATTCTACTGCTTCCTTTCACAACTATTGTGTATTCACGTTGTCCAAATGCTGCTGATACGAAGACTACCTTCAACGGCGAGTTCACTTGTGACAACTGCTTTTCCATGGCGGAGCAGGCCTCCTATTTTTCATACTGAAGCTGAACTCGTATTTGTAAAATCAGTCTCTTTTTATCCTAAACCTTGTAGCCTCTCCTTGTATTCCACTTCCACCTCACACTCAGAAACTTCCTCCGAATTCTCAGACTTAATCGACGAACAATCGTCGAAACGCGTAAGGAATCTCATCTTTTAACTGCTTTAATTTTATTTCATTACTAAGTGCTTCCATTTGTTAAGGAGGTGAATTGACCGTCTAACGAGGAACAGAGAGATGATTATTAACAATTTGAAAGAATTTTTTAGGTTTTATTCTGATCATGTAGGGGCCTCTAGAACCTGGATTGTATCTAGTTGCAACACCAATTGGAAACCTTGAAGATATCACCTTACGGTATTTCTCTTTTTATTTATTTATTTATTTTTCTGTTTTCTTTTAGTAGAAAATTAGCCCTTTAACCATCATTAGTCTTACCATTGCAGAGCTCTCCGTGTCTTAAAGTCTGCTAATGTGATACTTTCAGAAGACACGAGGCATTCTGGAAAGTTACTTCAGCATTACAATATTAGAACTCCGCTGGTAAAGTATTTTAAACAATCATGTTATGTGTCTTTGTTGCATTTTGTTGATGTCTGCATATAACAGGCTACTCAAAGTCATGAGGTATTGTCCCTTTTGGCATTCATTGGCCTCATGGTTTTGTCATAATAGACGCCTCGTGAGGGTGAGGGAGAAAAGGGGTTTATATTGACCTTCAGCTTTTTTGATGTGAGATTTTTTACATCAACACATTTCAATGCATCTTTCATTAATACTAATTGTAAGCTTTAGATTTTCAGCTGAGTTATCACAAGTTTAACGAGTCACAAAGAGAACAAACAGTGTTGAAAAGGTTGAAACAGGGTGAAATTGTGGCACTGATCAGTGATGCCGGGACACCTGGCATTAGTGATCCTGGTACAGAATTGGTGAGTTGTATTCTATCAATTCTGCATCCATGTTTTGTTTAGCGAAAGAAAGAATTTATATTATTTCATTTCTGCTAGTAGATCAGCGATCTATAATCATCACATGTAAGCTATTGCCTGATAGATTTATAAAAGTATCAAATGCAGCCTGCCTTTAAATTGTGTTTGGAACGACTATTTAAACTTTGTATGACATACTAGGGGAATGGAAGGGAGTGCAATTTTGGATGTGGATTGTTGCCTTAGATAATTTAAATTTCACAATAAAACAAGTTCCTGGAGGATGTATTAATAACTACCCAAGATGTTCTGTAATAGAAGTGTAATTGCTTAACTGTATTCTTCTGTGTTTATTTTCTGGACATTGTCCCTGTCATTAAAGACTTTTGAAAGTGATTCTCGGTTATAAAAACAAAGGTAACCTTTAGTTATTTGGAATCTCGATGCAGGCAAAGTTATGTGTGGATCAGAGTATTCCTGTTTTTCCTATTCCTGGGCCTTCTGCATTTGTAGCTGCCCTATCTGCTTCAGGCTTGGCCACCAATGAGTTTACCTTTGGTAATGTAGTGGTTTGAACATTGAACCGCTCCAAGCAGGATGCAGTGTCAAAAGCTTTCAGATTATGGGACTAATATTACTTTTATTGATGCAGTTGGTTTTCTTCCTAAACATACTGGATCAAGGAGAGAGAGACTTATGGTTTCTGCCAGTGAACCGAAAACCCAAATATTTTATGTTCCTCCTCACAAGCTTTGTCAATTTCTTGAAGAAACATCCTCAATTTTTGGTTACTTGCGGTAAATAAGTTGTCCACCAAATTGATTTTGTGTAGTTTTATGCTGTTAATTTGGGATGTTATTCTTGGTATTTAAACCACTGATATTTTAACATGATTGTGTGAGATTTTATTTTCTTCTATATGACCCACAATTTTTAGTGTTGAATTGAAATTTAAAGTCAAACACATTTACGGTGGCTTCTAGCATCCATGAGTATGTCTTCAATGACAATTTTTGGAGTTCATGCTCAGTTTTGCAAATATCGTCACGTCATTGGTCAAAATCAAAATCAGTGGTTATTCTTGAAAGAATGGAAAATAAAAAGTAAAAGTGACAAAAGAGGAGGAAAGAATAGACTGAACTGTCCTTGTAATCTTGTTTTCCCGTTGAATGAGTTCATCTTTTAGTAAGTGGTTCTAGGTCCTTAGTTGGCTGAGTAAATCTATTGTAAACTACTTCTCGAACGTGGATACATTTCTATTAGTTCTATAGTTGCAGTTCTAATATCTTTAACTTTATAGAGATGGATGTAATATTTGAATTCTTTTTGTAAATTTACTTCTATTAAAGTTTTGAGTGTAAAGAGGATCATCAAAGTTATAATTGATACAGAATGCTACTATGTGAAGATATGTACTCCAGTTCCTGTTCTAAATAAGAGATAAATGACTGTTGATATCATTGAATTGCAGACGGTGTGTCATAGCTCGGGAAATAACAAAGATCCATGAACAGGTAGATTGTACATTTTGTTACTCCTTGCCTCCTGTTGTTTTTACTTCTTTGGCCATTTGTACAATTTATTGCTATAATGGTTTGTTCTTCCCTACTAAAGAAATTCGATAAATTATATCTATAAGTTATTAAATTATTGTTGTTTGTGGCTTTAATCTATGGATTATGGTTGTATGGATATTTTCTACTGATTTGAATGATCCAAGTTGTTTTCATGGGTATTTAGGATAAGTAAACAAGTATTATTTTGTCACTCTACTGGGGATGGATTTAAGTTGAGCTGAGCCCGGCTTGAATGGGTGCCAACTTGGATTCAAAAAGTCTAGCTCGAACTCAAGTTGGCAATAGGGTCATTGAGGAAACCGCAGGAAAAGAAGGGTTGTTAGAGTTGAAAAATAGAATTGTTGGAGAAGATGCATATGCCAACAACTTTCTAGCAGCTAGCTAGATTTGAGCTGACTCGAACTCCCAACTCGAGTTCAGCTTGTTCAAGTCGAACATTAGTTGAGATCAAGTCAGCTCAGCTTGGATCCAGCCTTGCACCTTACTGCAAACAGTTTCCAATAGAAATCATCTAAAAATGAAGAGGCATATGATATCCTGTGCTAGTTGGAATTGCCTTGAGAGCGATCATTCTTCTTTTGATCAAGCATTCTTAAGTTGATATTTAACTTACCCAATATTTATATGGTAAATGAATTCAAAGTGGTCAATTTAATTGGAAATTGCCAATTAAACTGGAAGCAGAATTTCGAACTGTCACTTTATGTAAATTGCTTTTCCTTATCAATGTAATGATTTTACCTATATTCATAATTTTTTTTAGCAAATTCAAGGAGCACACCCATAATAGTGTAGCATGACATATTGCCATCTTTGGCAAACAACATCAAAATGGCATCAATTCACATTGTGGATTTTAATCAATGATCTTTGATTGACTAATGAAGGAGGTTCTTGCTTGATTAGTTCTGGCGGGGCACCTTAGGGGAAGCCAAAGATGCATTCTCAACTCAACAACCAAAAGGAGAAATTACACTCTTAGTTGAAGGCAAGGCAATTTGTGCAGTTGAAGCTCCATCAGAGGATCAGCTTGAGAATGAGTTGAGAGAATTGATCTCCAGTGGGCACAATCTTTCTATGGTAATTACCATTTTAATCTTGTTCACATTCAGGTTTGAACATATGAATTTCTCTTTTGTAGACCTTTCATGCTGATGTAAATATTTCTTATAACGCTCTTAAGATGCATCAGAGAATATGCTGTGATTTAGACCATTTCACCTATGAGGCTAGTTTGATTTATTCTTGATTGAACGATTGGAAATACATTACGTACACTTCTTTTGGAGAGGTCAGCAGGAGGGTTTGTCACTATAAAAACACACTTCTTTAGGATAGCAATAAAAACATTGTCTGTTCTAGTTTTAGATATTTTAATCAAATCAATGTAGGCTATCATCAATAATGTTATTTTCTGCTTTTATTGTTAATAATTTCCCAGTATTTGATTGTGTGCTTAATTTCTGTGTGTTGTTTCTAAATAATCATAATCCGTTCTAAGGACGTTACTAGTAGTTCTTTGTGACGAGTTTTTACATGTCTATAGGCTGTCAAATTGGTGGCTGAAGGAACATCAGTGAGAAGGAAAACTGTATATTCTCTGGCATTGAAGAAATTTGGGAAGCAACTTGAAGCAGAGGATGATTTAAATAAATGCTAATCATCCTCTGAGTGGGTTCTGTTACTTGCTATTTTATTTTTCTTTTACTTGTAGTAATACATTTGTCAGAAGTGACGGTCTCTATAGCCCCTCTCTTGACACGACTGAATGAATTTGCATTTTGGTGTCAATGAGTCCCAACGATATAGTAGAGACTACACAAGTCATTGATTCATACAATCCTGCACATTTTGCAACTCGAACTCTAGGTGGGGCCACTTCAACCCGAGTTTGGCTTGTTCAAGCCAGCTTAGCTTGGCTCGGATCCATCCTCCTTATTTTCATACAAGTCTTCTGTTTAATACCTAGAATTTGAAGTCTACAAGTGAAGCATGGATTGAAAGGACGGGTTGTGTTTTTCTTGGTTTTGTCCAAGAAAGAAATTCAATTATCTCATTGATTAGTTTCGGCAGGCATAAAAGCGTATGAATAAAGTGTATGGGAAGATGTTTATGGATATCTTCTATATTAACACTTAGATATAATTTGCTCGCGTACTATTTATTTGAATCAAGCTCGAGCTTACTCATGTTTTGGCACAAATTCGCCTCCAAAATGTAAGTTCCTTGATTAAGA
Organism: Mangifera indica; assembly: GCF_011075055.1. Lineage (NCBI taxonomy): Eukaryota > Viridiplantae > Streptophyta > Magnoliopsida > Sapindales > Anacardiaceae > Mangifera > Mangifera indica. The sequence goes on from NC_058155.1 coordinate 12,279,647, forward strand.
ATAGAAAAACAACATTAAAACTTTCAATTGATTAACATGGAAATAAGAATTTAAAATGACTTATTTTACATTAATTATGTAACATGTGATTAAAAGATAACCTACAACAAGGATAAGATTGAACACTTATTACTATATTAAGTAAATATATATAATTATCAATAAAATAACATTCAATTAAGTATCAAATAATATATCATTAGATGATTGTGTAATTTTAAATTTAAAAAAAAAATATTTAATCATATGATAACACATTATATAAATACTCAATTAAATACTCAAAATTAAATATACATAATATTGTTCATATGACAAACATAGGTTTAATTCAAAAACTTGAAGAAAGATCGGATGGTTTTTTGATTATTTTCAAGCCAATGTTGCACGTGGACTCCAATGGCATCCAAGTAGTAGCTGCTCCTTCCATGGAAACCAACCACCTTTCCCTGAGTTGTTGTTGAAGTGAAATACGTTCCAACTTCCTCTCCAAATGGACCATACTTCCCTCTACTTGTATAAAATGTTAATGACTTTATCACTTTTGATTTATTATCTGTACTCACTGGACCATAGTACCCAGACAAGCAATTCAGCACTTCATGAGGGTACTCCAACTTTATCTGAAACAAGATTATCATACTTAATCAGACCCCATTCAAGAATACAAGGAAGACATAATTGATTTAGAAATGTGGTTAACTTAGTACCCGATGTGTGAAAGCGCCTCCACTTCCTCCATGTTTTATAGACCAGAGAGATTGTCCATTTCGATCATACTCGATTTGTATGGACTGAATAGCTTCTGCCCTAGTCACAAATATTTGCTTAATCCCAGAAAATACTCCATCGTCCCATGGCCTCCCTCCGTCTCCACCCCAAGGACCTGGTCCGAATGGAGACGGTTCTTTTATCACCGCGTACGCAACCTGAGTATCAATATACACGTTTTTCTTTTTATGTTATGGCACATGTGCTGATAGAAAATTTCACATGATCATTTTGTTTACCTCTTCAGTTTGTCCTTGCTTTGCGACTAGAAGTTTGTTAGACCATTGAGGATTATCAATCTCAGCTATACGTCCTATGCTTTGGTGGATTGCGTTAGAAACAGGATGTGACTGTGGAGTTATTTGTCCTTCCGTTACATGTACACCAATAGCATCCAAGAATAAACCCTCTTTTCCATGGAATCCAATAATTTTGCCTTCATTCACTTTGTGGGTGAATGAAAGTCCCTGTTCTTCTCCGAATGGTCCATGCTTCCCTTTGGTCGTGTGAAAGGTAAGCGACTTAACGACATTTGGTCCCATGTACATCAAGGGCCCATAGGTTCCTGTCATATGTGTTAGTATTTCATAGGGATAATCAAAGATCACCTGCCATTGTGCACCAAAAAAAGTACAGAATGTAAGTGAACCCTCATCATGTCAATATTCAAATTAAGAATGTCAACTCTGTTAATAAAGGAGATAAAACATAAGTTTAAGTCACCCTGTCATTTCTAAATCCTCCTGTACCACCGTGTTTGCTTCCCCAGACAGCTTGCCCATCATGATCATAACAAACTCTTATTGAAACGATTCCTACATTGCGAGATATATTGATTTGTCTAATGCCTGAAAAAGTACCATCATCAAACGTTGATCCACCACTGCCACCCCAGGGTCCATATGACAATATACCATCCACTTTAATGGGAAGTTTGTCCATACTACGCTTCTGAAACAGAAATCATTTTTTAAAACTCACGATCTGTTACAGCAAGAAACAATCATGAAATATATCATATCTTTCACGATAAAATAATTAAAAAAGTAGAAAGTTTCACCTTACTATGTTTGGTTTTGTTATCATCATCACTGGAGGAGTCTTGAGAAGTACTAGAACTCTGCTGTGAGAGGATGGTTGGTTGGTGATTGGTACCATAAGAATCCTTTTGCTTTACAGCAAGAACTATGTCATAGCTTTCCCCCACGCTCCCTTGTACTAATGAGTAGCCAACTTTCTCAGATCCATTAGGAAGATAACTTTGTGAATGAACAATAGTTTTGGAGGAATTTCTTTTCAGAAGAGGCTTTAGATAAATTCCAATGGCATCCAAATACCAACTACTCCTGCCGTGGAACCCAACAATTTTGCCTCCAGTCATTGGCAATGAAAAATATGTTCCCTGCTCAATACCAAACGGTCCATATGTTTTCCTGTTACTTTGGAAAGTTAAAGATCTGACATATACTGTTCCCCAATCATTAATGGTACCGTAGTATCCATGGACTGAAGTTAGGAATTCATCTGGGTAATCAAGCTTAACCTGTACATATATTATTGAAATTGTAGTTTCAGGAATTTAGTGTTTATAATTTAGTTCTTCTTCATGTTTCATATGTTGACTTCAGAGAGAGAAACTTATTCAAATCAAGCTCAGGGTGAGCATAGACTGACCTTGTCTAACTTACTGCCTGTGTTTCCTCCATGTTTTTTTGACCAAACCGGGCTCCCTTTCTTATCATATTCAATCTGGATGGACTCAATGCCAGTACCATGAGCTATCACCAGCTGCCTCACTGTAGTATAAACTCCATCGTCCCAACAAACACCGTTTTGACCTCCCCATGGTGCAACTGCTAACGGTTTCTTCTCACCTTCCTCCAAACTCTGTGCCAAAATCATCCAAGTGATTTGTCATATATTAATAAAGCTCTATCAAAATAATAATATCAACAACAAACAGTACTGTATTTACCATTTGCTTTCTAATATTGAAATAAGACTCAGAAAGATATGGGGAAGAGAACAAGCTTGAGGAATTGGTAGAATGTTAGAATGAGTTAATGAGGAACACCTGACATGCATTTATTAAGACAATGTGATATCTTGTGTGGAATTAACTATAGTATGGTTTTCAGAAATCTGTAGAAGCAGCTGATTCTGTTTTCCACTACCAAGGGAAAGCAATGGAAGAGAATCATGTCACCTGGAGAACATTTTTTTATGTACTTTATATCTTTACAGAAAAATTCTATGCACTTGTGATTACTACAAATCCTTTATTTGAATCTCTCCTTCACTTTGCCTAAATTCTTATGATGAATAAGTTTTTCCCCTCTTCACAGAATCAACCACATTTTTTGTATTAAAAAATGCTAGTGGCTGACCTTTGCAATCCAATTTTTGATATTTCAAGCTATTTAACATAAAAATCTAGGTTGCCAAGTAAAAGATTTCTAGTAAAGACATTTCATTTTTGCACCTATATATTGGATTATATGAATAAATCGAATCATAACAGAAGCTTCAAAACATACATGTCCCCGTCAGACACTAGGACCTTGTCTGCCATCCAAATTAGGTTTCTCCGTATACTTCAAATCATAAGTTTCAGCAGCCTGTTCCAGGCTTGCTTCGCTCTCAGGTTGGCCCTTCTAATTGACTAAATAGTATTCTACTCAACTGCTTTAGTAGGTTCATCTACAACATTTGGAGGTGACCTTGTGGGCTCGTTCCTCTCTGGGTTGGTTTGGTCTAATCAAAGTCAATTGACTCACATGGAACATAGCTGCTTCGTGCACATTTGGCTTTTCTTGCAAGCAATGCACCACTGTCCTTGGTTCAAGCATAAATCAAGATTAGATTTAGGCCATCCCTGAACTTTACCGAGGGAGATATTTCAAGTTGACAAAGCTCTTATTATCCTATGGAGATTAAACTCTAATATTTTTATTGTACTCTATTTTATGCTACAACTTCTTGAAAATTTTCTAATGGCAAGGTAAAGCTCACACACGTTGTTTAGAGCTGCCAGCTAATATGGACCTTCCAAAAGCATCTTCTCTTGAAAACAGAAGATAGCTGACTACCACTTTCCACTTGAAATTCCATTGTTCCAAGCCTATCACCAAATACCCAACTAAACTTCCTAGCTACTAAGTGAATCAAGATATATATTTGAACAATGATTTGCCCCAAATCACTGTCATAGTCAATTTGGATTCCATAAGCATCTCCTAGAAATTCACGCAGTCTGAAACTTCAAAGTTCACTCTCCAGAACCATGACACCGCTAATAGTCTCTGTTTAGCCTATTGATTAGGCTACCATCCTACCCTTGCTAATAGTCTCTGCTAATAGTCTCAACTGCTAATAGTCACTGTCATAGTCAAAGTAATGCAGTTTATAGCAGGAGGCCGAATTTTATCTTTCCACAATAGCCAGTTCCACAAAGAACCCGATTTACCTCAAATTTTGGGCCTGGACTATGAAGTCCATTTTCACCTGCAATATATAATAACTAGATGATAAAATAGGAGATTGATGCTAATCTAACAAGTGAACCAAATCAATTGTAAGAAAAAATAGTATAAACAATTAAAGGAGGATTATAAATTGTACAAAATTGGGAAGTCCTTTACCATTTTTAGAATGTCCTACTTTAATATAGAAGTCTGGTCTGTCGTGATCCCTTTTTTCTTTTTTGCTTGAGGACATCTTGTCCTTCTTTTTGTAATTTTGTTACACATACAAAAGTTTAACAGGTAAAAAAAATTTACAGAATGGTATTCCTGCCAATAAATTAACCTTGGCTTGTATTGAAGACTCACTGTCAACCACATCACCACTGTAGTTGGCATACCCACTTATTTGCTAAAATGTAGAATATAACGATCTCTTAAATAAAGTCATTCAGTGCATGATCAAGGAATAAAAACATAGAAATAATCTTACAAGGAAATTTGCCTGCTCACCATAGCTAGATGCAATATTAATGGCAGCTTGTGTGGTATTCTGATATGCAAATAAACTACTCATCACTGAAATTGATCTATGCCAGTTTCATAAATTCTACTCTACCAATAATTGCCACAAGAACAATGACCATTTTTAAAATGGTGAAAGCACTTTGAGTCACTCAAATATATTTCACACCCGTATGTCATAGAGACATATTTAGCTGTTTCATGGCAATCTCCACACATCCTAATGTTTTTCACAATCCTGATTCTCTGAGGTACTGGGGATGAACTAACTAAAGCAAAAGCTAATGCAAGTTTTTCACTGTGGACACCACTGATTTCTTCCTTCTCTTCTTCCTCAATGCACAATCGATTGCTAGAATGGTGTGTCTTTATGTTTTCTGGTATCTTTTGCAACCAAGAATACAAAAGATCTGAGTACGGTTTAGACTGATCACCTGTGACAAACGTATACACCATATTTTTAATTTCAATCCAGCTCTGTCCCAGAGATTTTCTTAACATGTTCTCATTTTCAAGCTTTCTCACATTCAAAGCATCCTGAGGATTCCCACATATAGCATAAGTCTTCAAAATTAACTGCTGAGTCAAAATATTTCCAGGTTCCAATTCAAGCAAACGTTCCAAAGCATATACAGCTAAGTCAATATTCCCATGAATCCTGCAGGCAGTTAGTAATGCCTCCCAAATAGAGGAGTCAGGATTTATGGGCATATCTTCTATGAACTCCATTGCTTCCCTGAGCATACCTGCACGACCATATAAATCCACCATAGCTGAATAATGCTCCAACATTGGTATAATTTGATAGTCTTCAGTGATGCTAGAGAAAACCTTTTTCCCCTTGTCCACCATTCCAGCAAGACTGTGCGCAAGGATAACACTTACAAAAGTACCTCTATTTGGTTCAAATCCCAATTTTCTACTTTGATCAAAGAGATCAAGTGCAGCACCCCCAAATCCGTGTAAAATGTAACCAGAAATCATTGAATTCCAGGTGATCATATCTTTATGTGGTATTCCATCAAATAGAGTTCTTGAGTATACAACATTCCCTGACTTGGCATAAGTTTCCATAAGTGAATTCATAACAGGGAGTGAATAATCTAAATCTCTGCGTAATACACAACTGTGGATCTCCTTCACCTTGTTTGCAGCTACTAAATATGCACAAGTAGGCAAGACACTCAAGATGGTAACGAAATTTGGAATAAAACAGTAAGTCTGCATTTTTCTAAATACTCCCAATGCATTATTCTTCTGGCCTAGTTGCTGGTAGCCAGAAATAAGTGAGTTCCATGATGCTGTGTTCCTCTTAACTTTCCCATCCCTCTCCATTCTTTGAAAGAGATCAATGGCTTCATCCTCATTTCCATTTTGTATATATCCTGAGATCATCGCATTCCATGTAATAACATCAGGTGGAATATCTGATTTCTGCATTTTCATGAAGAGTTCATAGGCCCTGCCGCAGTAGCCTGCTTGACAATATCCTCCAATCATTGAGTTCAACGTGTATATATCTTTCTCATTGATCATATCAAACAATCGCTCAGCATCCTCTAACTTCCCACATTTGGAATACATGCCAATGAGTGAATTCCCAACCAGTAGATCATCAATGAAGCCCATCTTAACCGCAACACAATGTAACTGCAACCCAATTTCTAATGCTTTTGAATTTGTACAAGCAGAAATTGCACTTGTAACAGTAACCCCATTTGGCTTTACCCCAACAAAAGACATCTCCTTAAACAAATTCAATGCATCACTTGTCCTCCCATTTTGGGCAAATCCTGAAATCATACAAGTCCAAGAAAAGACATCAGGACTAATACCCAAACTCTCCATCTTCTTCATCAGTGCCATTGCAGCATCACATTGCCCCAATTGGTTGTAGCTGCGAATCAAAATGTTCCATGTCACAAGACCCAGTTCAATCCCCTCTTTACACATCTCATCAAACAACCTATGAGCAGCTTCATTGTCACCAATTTGGTAGTATCCCGATATCATTGAATTCCAAGCCACATTATCCCTCTCTTCCATGCCTTTAAAAAACCTCCTCGCCCAACTCATTTCTCCACATTTTATGTACACGGCCAAGATCGAATTTCTAACACGCGTAACACAGGCCATCCCCAATTTAATTACTAAACAATGTATCAATTTTCCCGTTTCAAAATCTCCATAATTTCCACAAGCTTGCAAAATTTTTGGAAACAAGAAATCATCAGGCAACACACCATCGATTATCATAAAAAAGAATAGCTCGACAACTTCCCGCCATCTCTGCTCTCGCGAACATGCCCCAATCAACGCCGACCAAGTGTACAGATTCCTCTCACGCATTGCATCAAAAACCTTACGCGCATCATTAAAACGCCCGCATTTTGCATACATGCTAACTAGCTTGGTCTCAACAAAGACGTCTATTTCTGACACTAAATTAATATTGGCATGGAGTTTTCGACCAAGTTGAATATCATTTGCATCAATGCATGATTGGAGTAAGTTAATATAGGTGTTCCCTCTTACCTTCAAGCCTCTTTTGGCAACCGAGTCCAGAACTGTTATGGCTTCAGTAAGACGTCCATTTCTACAAAGGTGGTTTAAATGAGCGTCTGTGGATCTGGCAAATCCCTTTTTGGTAAAAGGCAGTGTCGGTTGGACGGATTTGGATGAGAATTCAGATAAAATGTCATATTTTTGGGGAATATTTACAGCAAGTTTTGTTGTCGAAATGCAAGGCATCGTCAAGTTATCCATTGAATTCTTCTGCTATATTTACAAATTTCAATTTTTGTCAACAAGATTGAATATTTTCGGAGGTTGAGAAGAAGAAACGGACAGAGTAATGCCAGACTTGTGTGGTGGAAACTGGAAACCCGCATTGCAGGTGACCACCGGATTATACCGTAAGCTACCGGTGGCTGTACTAGTACCAGTCACTGTCCAATAATAACCAAGTGGAAAGATAACTAGATAAGCGGTGGACATGTCCACTGAGCTAATGGCTCCATCAAGAAGGCCCATGGGCCTCTCTTGGTTGACCCAAATTTGGGAGGCCCGACAACGCTCGCATATGAGCTTACTCGAATTCACTTTAAATAAAATATAAATAATTATTTGGAAATTATGTCTAATGATATGTATAGATAATCATTAAAGCCATCATCAGAAGGTCAGGATGGCCGAGTGGTCTAAGGCGCCAGACTCAAGTTCTGGTTCTCGAAAGAGAGCGTGGGTTCAAATCCCACTTCTGACAACAATTTATCATACATAATTTTACAGTAAACGGATGGATAATTACCCATACCTCCCCTGAGGGTTTCGGCTTTATCCCTCACACCCAAAAGGTATGAAATAATATCTCTGACCCCCCCCCCTTCACATTTTAAGGGTTGATGCTTTCCTCCATTTCACCATAAATGATAGATTTATTTTTTTATGTTTGTTATATATTTCATTTAACCCTTAAGAAATCAATCACTATTATATTCATCCGCTTTAATTTTAAAAGTATTGAAAACACCCTTATTGTTGGTGATATTTGTGATATCCAATTTTTTAATTAAAAATTTATTATACAAATCAACTTCAACTTATAATTACATATTTTCTAGGGAAGGTGGCACATTAATATAACAGATCTTTACTTTAAAATATTATGATATAAATAATAAATAAATCATATGAAAAATCGATTTTTAAGTTTCTTAGAAACAAGAAGGTAGGAGGAATGTACAAATTATGTATTTTTTAAGTGTAGAAATTTGAATTAAAGTCTAACATATCTCTATTGATAGTAGTGTTTTTAATACATTAGGAAGAAAATAGACAGGTGTAATGGTATTCGTAAGATTGAATTGTAATATTTTTTTAATCGAATTGAATATCGATTAAATAGAAAGGTTAATTTGATCTAACTGAATTAAATTGGACATCAACTCAATACAAATGACAGTTTGATCTAACTGATGGTTAGACTAATTGATTGATGATTTGACCAATAAACTATTTAAAAACAATATTTGAAATAATTTTATATAATTTATTATTAAATATATAATTTAAAATATTATGATATTAAAATAAACTTAGTTTGATCCTATATATGTTCAAAATTGATAAATAAGGTATTCGATTCAATTAATAATAATTTTTTTACAAAAAAATATTATTTTTTATATTTACCGAATCAAACCCAATTTTCAATTTGATCTAATCAAACGTTTGAAAGATTCAATCCAATCCAAAGTAATTTAACTTTAAAAATAGTTTTCAAATAAATGAAAATCATTTTTCTTAACAAATCTTAGATTTAATTAATCGATCCAATCTAACTTTTAGAACTATATTGAATTGAATAAACCATATGATAAAAAAAGTTATTAGAAAATTTTTAAAGCTAAAGCGAATAAAGGGAGGTATTGGATAATATTTCAAATGTAGGTCCACGCCTTTTGGTAGGTAAAACTAGACCCAAATCGAGCATCCATTCAATCGAAAGACCAATCTATTGGTTCATTATCCAACCAACTAGTTAGATCAATAATATCAATTTGATACAATTAAAATTAAAACAAGTTCAATCATATGATATTTTCATCTCAATTAAACCGGTCCAACCCAATAATTGAATTACATTAAATACTATTTATCCAATTTAACCACGGAGTCAAATGGTTTAGAACATATTTTAACCATGACATAATCAAATTTAGCACCTCAATTCATTAAAAGCTAACACATCAATTCATTTACAATAAATCTATGTGTATAAATAATATATCAAACTTTATGCACAAATGATAACATTTCGCTATATAATTAAGTGTTACTTTATCTTTGGTTTAAAACTATCTAGTCATATAAGGGCATATAATTATTTGTGTACAAAATTATATATATTGTTTATACACATAATACTACTCATTCATATAAATAAACTAGTAAGAAATGTTTATATACATAGTTTTATTCAAATCGAAATAAGCTTTGGCAGGATTTCTTTCTTGTTATTTTTGGGTAATATCCAGCAAAAATCCATTTGGCTATAACAAAAAAGAGATAACACAAAGAAAAGCTGATCATGTTACGTAATAATATGCCTTTATCCAGATAATCATGGTTGCGAACAATGCATTCAACTGTGATCTGTGAAGAAATTGATATGCTTGCCTTTTTTCTCTCTGAAGGCTTCAGTATTCATGACATACATAGAAGCAAATTAAAGTGGGCAATATTTCATATCGTCTTCAAAAAATTCCTATGCGTAAAATATTTTCTATCTTATCTAAAGCTGAAAAAAACTGACATCATTGCTTTGTCTTTAAGCACCAAAAGCCCCATTATAATATTCATATTATTCCTGTAAGCCCTAAATGCTAAACCATTCATTAGGACTCAGGTAATCTTGTGGGTCAATGAAGAGTATCCTACAGAAAGCCTGTTATAGGTTTACCTTGAAAAAGAGAAGTGGAATCTGTAATATTAAGGAACCCGGGATTTCAGATATCAAATGCATCACAGCCAGAATGTCTACTGGAAGGCTTCTGGGCAATCTTGAAAAGAGAAAGACCTAAATTAATCCACAAAGATATTTACTTCCATATAAAACAATTCAAAAATAGAGTTGCTGAAATGCAACAGAAGTGCAACAGATCTCCTTACCTGGTAACAGTTGAGGGTAACTCAATTTTTCCTATATCTGGCCCAAAAACTTTTCTTCTGGACTGAATCATTCTCGGTTAGTGATCTATGCCGCTTTGACCCAAGCAAAAAATGCCATCGAAAGAAAGGCTTTGCAGAGGAGCTCCTTGCACTAGAACTGGCTTCTGTCTTCAGAAAATTTCCATTTTGTTTAACATCTTTTTGGTAACCATAATCCTCTGAATCATCATCAAGATAACTATCCACAACTCGGTTTCTAGATATCTTATGGTATTTTGCCTTTAATTCTGCTTCTGCTTTTAAAGCTTTTCTAGACATCTTTGAGACTTGCTTCTCTCCAACCATACATATTGGGCAAGTTGGGTCGTATCTATCAGTGTCTGCTGTCATAACCTCCAAGCACTCAGCATGGTAAATATGTCCACAGACAAGCACAGAAACCACTGAGAGCTTATTGTAAGCAGAAATTCTCTGGCTACACCAGGAAGATCTCTCTGTCAAGAGCTTTGAACATGCCCCACAACTTTGCAGATCTACGGAGGGTGAACATGAGAACCTACTGCTGGATCCACTTATATAGCCGTGACCAGAGCCCAGATGTTCACTGTCAAAAGACCACCTCTCTCTTTGTGAAGAGGCCACAAGCTCAGAAAAAGTGTGCCTGGAGCACCCATCAGAAGAGCCACCACATGATCCAGCAGTTAAGTCATTGCTGCATGTGGAAAGTACAGAAGAAGACCTTCCTTCAGATATTGGGTAATTATTAGGTGATTTCAATCCTAAGATTTGACTATCAGAAACCTGTCTCAACAGCCTGTGGCCAGGTGAACGGCGAGCCCTTCTAGATGGGGTTGAACTAGGAGGAAGTAAACGAGGATGGGTAGACAAAGGATCAACTATCGGTGTAGAGAAGGACGAAGGTATAGAAAATGAAAGTTTCTGTGTTGATGTATGAGCAATAATTGATGATTCTTCCAAGTTCTTCACCTAACATATCAGAAGAGGCTAAGATGCATATTCATGGATAGAGAGAATAAGATTCATGGTAATCAAATAGAAAAAAACATATAGAAGGAAAGAAATACATGTAAACTCACCTCCACAGGAAAATTAGTGGCAATGGATTTCAATTCTTCAGAATAATTGCTTGCCATGGGTATGTCTGGATCAATAATGGAAAGAATGCATCAAAAACACTAAAAAAGAAATCAAAGGAATCACAGGGTGCATCCATCAACCATATTACTTATGGCATCATATATTAAAATGGAAGTCAAGCAAGTGAGAGGATCGTGAATCATTCTATATTTCTGGACTCTCTTTATCCTAAAACATAGTTATTTAACTAGTATATCATTTACTGCAACATATTTAATTAAAACCACATTCAATCAATTGAAAACAACAAAAAACAAATCCCCAAATTCTTCTTTCTTTATACTTACCACAGAAAAGAAAAGGTTCATTTAGATATTCTCGAATAATCACCTATTCCACACTAATACAAAAAATAATACCAACATGAAGCAATGCATTGAGATAAAAAAGATTGTGTTCAGCACAAATGTTCTAGAAGTACAAAATGTAAAATTGTTTCATGGTTGATCTCTAGAAACTAATCACAAAAATGAGTAAAAAGAAAAGTGCATCCATTTGACTTCTATATACACTTAACCAAAAAAATCATAATCTGATAATCCTTGGTCCAACAGACAAAAGTGTCCAATGTGAGTAACGCTCAGGGCTGCATCTAAACAAAACATGTTTGGCACATATCCCCAAACCAGATATACATTATACATTTCTGAAGAACTTAACTCCAAAAAATTAAACGCACTAACACAGTAAAATCATTTCCCCATGAACCAGTGATTTACAAGCTTCCAGAGTGAAAAAACCATAAATCTAAAATATAGATTTCTGAAGGAATTTAAATGAAAATAGTAAATATGGACTTCTGGGGAAAAACATAAACAGAGATAATTACTAAATTACCTGATGGTAGCGCAATATAATTTGCACCTCTTTCTCCATGGACCAGCGATTTACAAGAGATGGGTGTTCGGAAATTCTCAAGGTTTCTCCCATCAGAAAAATTATCCCTTTCAGAACCTTCTAATCCTTCTATCTCCCTGCTTGTGTTTGTGCTGGCTCCATTAGACACATGGTATGGAGAATCATCAATTTCACCAGCCAGACACCTTTGACGATCACAGTGAAAACTCAATGTTGGCGAGCATGTGATGTTCCTACATGAAGTTTCAGTTCCAGTTCCAGATCCAGTTCTATTGGGAACAGTTCTATCTCTAGCAGGTACACAGCAAGCCGACCCCATAATCACTCATATGCAGGAAGGCTTATCTGAAGAGATTGCAAGAAGTCTAGATGTCAAGGAAATCCCAACAGGAAGCAGTTACATAGAGATTACATCCATATCCATTATTTCCTAACAAACAAATATGATAAAAAACTAATATGGGTTTCAGATTTCAGCAAATTATAATTAAACGCATAAAACTTCAACCAAAACGAATCTCAAATCACATCCCCAAACAAAGAGCTGATAGCAATATTATCATCAAAAGCAAAATACATGGAGATTAACAATATTAGGGGCGACACGTTAGGTACCCAAATTATATAACTGCCCATAGAATTGCTCTTAAATCAATACCAATTAAGCAATTACAAAGGAGAGATCATTCTTGATGAACTCAAGGACCAACGTAGCCCTGAATACAAGCTTATAAACTAACAACAGCCCACAAACTATAAAGTTGGCTATGAGAAGTAAACATACAGCTCGATTACAGTCCAAATGAGAGAAATAAATCATAAAAATTGAACATAATTTCATGCAGCAGCCCACCTCTACGCGGTAATATGTCCGAGTGACAGCCGAGCTTTTTATAGCAAATAAGAAGTGAAATGTGTTTCTAATAATAAGGGCTTCGTTGGCGCCTCTATCGTCTTACCAAAGTTTTCTGTCTCTCTCGCCTTTATCATCCAATTTCTTCCTAGCTGACGGACGGGATCTCTGATCGCCGGCCGGTTTTCTCCCTTCCTCTTTTTCAATTTCCTTCTCTCGCGGAATCCACGAGAAGGGTTCTTTAGGCGGCCGCACCGAAACCAGTTATATATGAGCCATAGAGCCCAAAAATAAATGCAAACTGGGCTGACCTGAAAAAATTTCAAAAGATTGGCGGGCTGGGTTTAAATTTTGAGCCAATTTTTCAGAACCCGACCGCGCCTTGACCCGATGAAGAGGCCGGTCCAGGTAACACCGGTTCGATCGGTTCGTAGTGTTTATATTTGGATTGGACGCTGACAAGGTAAAGAAGCCGGTGCAGACTATTGTCCGATAAAGGAGAACGGGAAACCCTAGTGAATTCGCACAGTATCAGTTTAGATATCTCTCTTCGTCAATTTTCAAGTCAAGGTAATTTCCTTTGATAACTGGAGTCTGGGAGATTTGGTCAGTTATTCGTTTAGATTTTTTCTTTTTCATTTCTAAGAAATTCGAGGACACTAAAAAGTTTGGAATTTGGTTCAGTGGCTTTTTGATGGATTTCATATCACATGTTAAGAAGGGCGTACTTGGGGTCATTTTACAGGGGATTTTTTAGATATTGCTTATCATTTTTCTCATTTTTTGTGCGTTTCACTTTGTTTTTTGGTCATCAAAGGTCAGTTTGCGGTATGAATTTTTATGGTGAGACCTGATTCGTGAGAACCACACCCCAAAAATTCATGTGAGATTTAAGTCCCATTCCTGATAACATGAGACCACTCTCGGCAGCCCCTATGCCCACGGCTGTCTGTACACTAGCGGTTTGCTAGCTTCAGTCAAATACTGCAATGCTGGTGTCACTATCCGCACTGCATAATTACAACTGGGAGGTATGATGGTAGCTATGATACCAAATGGTACCCAATCTTGGGAGAACCACATCGGAGAACCTAAAACAGTATAAACCCTACCAATGTGGGATCTAAGTTTTATTCCTCACACTTGGGATAGTGGTATAAGACCCTTCTCTTATACAACATGTTTTATCACTTGAGTTGAGAGCAGTTAGCAAATTGTATAAAATGCTCAATATAGTTTTTGGGTCTTTTGCTGTGATCTTATATTGCTAATGAGTTGGTGCACAATGTTGATGATATCTGCTAATCATGTGTAACTTATCTTCTTTGGCAGAAGCCATTTAGAGGTAAAATTTGTGCCTTTGTGCTGGAGATTAATGGAATGTTGATCTTGACAATGTCATGATGGGCAATGTTTCATATTTTGAGTATACATGTTACCTACATTCTTCTGACATTGGTTTTCATATAGGTTTTGGCAATGATTCTAAATGGATACACAATGCTTTTTAGTTGTATTCCTATGAATTCAAAAGCATGTAAGGCGAAGCAAAGTGTCTCCATTTTAGCAAGTGTGCCATGTTTGCCCCCTCATGCGACAACTTTAGGTACCAGCAGTTCATGGGGACGTCATCAGTGGAAATCCTGGTCTTCAGGAGGTACGTCCATCCTTGTCCAGAGTTCTCTCTCATTTTCCACTTGGTAAAAGGTATCTCAAGTTGAACGTGGAATTAGGCTTCTCACAATACTGAACCATTTTTAAAGAAGGAATCAAATTTTATTCCATCCTGAGGGTTCTGAAATGCCCCAGAGCCTCAGAGAGATTTTTTCATTTTAATCTATATTCTTTTTTGATCTGTAGGTGTTCCACTCTTGCACCTTTCTGCTGCATCAACCCCACTTTTAAGTGGGGATCAAGGTAGTTTGTCAAGTACAATCCCCTCCTTACCTAGGAGGCGTAGATCTCATCTCTCACCTCAAGCATCAAAGGATGTTCCGTCCAGCTTTCGCTATCCTGCTATGACCAAGAAACCGAGGTGGTGGTGGAGGACTTTAGCATGCATCCCCTATTTAATGCCTCTCCATGAGACATGGATGTATGGAGAGACAGCGTATCATTTACACCCATTTTTAGAAGACTTTGAATTTGCCACCTACCCATTCCTTGAAGCCCTTGGCAGATTGCCAAGCTGGTTTTTAATGGCATACTTTTTTGTTGCATATCTTGGAGTGGTGAGGAGAAAAGAGTGGCCTCACTTTTTTAGATTTCATGTGGTAATGGGCATGCTGTTGGAGATTGGCCTCCAGGTGATAGGGACTGTGAGCCGCTGGATGCCACTTGCAGTATACTGGGGTAAAATAGGAATGCATTTCTGGACAATTGTGGCTTTTGGTTTCCTTTTCACTGTTTTAGAGGCTATGCGGTGTGCTCTTGCTGGTATGTATGCTGACATCCCATTTGTGAGTGATGCTGCTTATATCCAAATTCCATATGAATAAGGAGGTAGATTTAGGATAATATTTTTTCTTTTTCGTTTCTGGTGGTTTTGTTGTATCAGATCTTTCCAGTTGAAATGTATGAATTAATTTGAAAACTGCCTTGTTTAAAGGTTTTAAATGTAATCGGTTATGTTTGTGCATACCACTTATTTTTAGCGTTCTCTTTTTCCTTGTATGTTACCAATGAATATGCAGTGGATAGGGGTGAATTTGATCGAGCTATTTGAGTTTGTATTGTTGTTTGACTTGAACAAGCCTAGTTTGAATTAAAGAAATTTCACTTTGAACTTGGATTTAACCCTCTCACCACACCCGAACTTGCTTCGTTGGTGATTTTTTTACTTATCCAAAGATTTGAATGAGTATCTTGAACTAACTGTTTTTTATGCAAACTGAGTTTACGCTGATCTTTGTTTAGGTTTACGTCTTAGGAGGGCAACCTATCCTGCCTATTTTAGCAAACAAGAACAACTCTTTTAGCTTTTATGTTTGGTCACATTACTCTGGGTCACTGTCAATCTTGATTGCTTTAAGTCTTTAACAGAAGAACTGTATGATACACGGATTCCAGTTGGAGACTTTGTTATGCAAACCTGATTTGGTTGTAGGCAATGGATATGCTTACTTTTGAGTATTATAAAAGAGCTGAAAGCATGAAACTGTGAAATGGTAGAGGTCATTACCGATTCCCCACATGCTAATGTTTATGTGTCAACAACTAGAGATGGAATCGAGTTGAGTTCAAGATGAAGAAGGATCAGCTTGAAATTGATGCCTTGGTGGAGTTTGTTTTGCTGATGAACTTTATTTTTTTTTTTAATTCTCTACCATTTTTTTTTTTTTTTTGACTCTTCTCTTTTTCCAATGTTATTGTTTACTAGCTCAAACAATATTATCTTATGTTTGAGTTCATCATTCTGAAATTAAGTAGAGCTTAAATTTTCCTTTGTTCATCTTTGATTTAGTTTGATCTACCCTTATTGTTAAGGGTGCCAAACTTACCATTTTGATGATTTGAGGAAAAAAAAAATCATTGGTTCATTATCTTCGATAACCTCTAAGTTCAGAAAACAAAGATGTAGAAGCTCAATTTACTTAGAGTCGCCATGCTAGTCTCGCCTCTTTTGAATCTGAACTTTCTACCATGGATGTTTTGCAGTAGATATTGCTAGCTTGAACCAATGAATGAAGTCATTAATTAGACTTACTTATATACTTAAGAATTAAGATATGAGCCTCTAATTTTTTTCCCCAAATATATATCAAATCCCACCTTAAAAGATTAATAAGGCACTCACGTCTAATCAATGCAGTAAACGGTTCTATCTCAATAAATTTTTGGAATCATGTATTGATCTAATTAAAGAGTCTGAGTCGTAATCCTAAGTTAATTAGCTAGATTGATTTATTGGTAAGGTATTAAAATTAGCTAGGCCGGTGGCGTTTAAATTGCCCACATGTTTCGATCTCTTTGACGATGGATATTAGTAGGTGGGCAGTGGGTATTGAAAATTGCAATCACGAAAGTGACATGTGGAGAATTCAATCGAAGTGCATTGAACCTAGGCAAATTTTATATGGTACACTTTTTGGCACACAAAGCAACAAAAATCAAGAGCAGACAAGACAAGGATGCCAACAACTTTTCTTGTTCAAAAATATTATTAGATTATGTTTTTGCAATGATAGTATTACTGAATCTTGGACACAGTATGCTTGACCTTTGATATCAAGTAGTGGGGTTAACCTAGGAGTGGCTTTGCTTTCAGCCGATCTGATCTGGGTGAGAGCCAATTTGAACTCAGGTTAAAAATATAATATTAAGTTTGAATACAAACTCTTTAAGTAGTTGAATAATATCACTAAAAGACTATCAATAATATAGGCAATGTTATGAAATAGATATAGTGTCATTGACAATATTACCCATGTCATAGAATAGACAAATGAGAAGATATTAAATTGAATTATTAAATTAAAATTTTAATTTAAAATTAATTAATTTAAATTATATTATAAATACGACCTGAGCCAATTAGGATTGAATTCACTCTAAGCTAATCAATAGGAAATTTTATAAATTTGGCCATACACTTCAATCAGGAAACCAGTGGCGGGCCTGGCTATATTCATTTTGGAAAAGAGGGGCCAAGCCGTGGAATATTTGTTTTGAAGTCATGTCAATATTATTATTCATTTGGAATAGAAAAAGTTGCGTACAAAAATGGAATACCATTTATAAACATCAATTACAAATTTTGATTTTGCGTAAAGGAGGAAGCCACAAGCCTAGTATGGATGGACCCAATTTGAACTTTGAATTAAATCTATAATATAGAGATAAGATAAATAAGATAATTAAAAAGATAAATAAATTAATTTCAATCCGAGATATTAGACATAAACTTCAACTCGAAACCATTCCATTCCAGACAAAAGAAGGAACGCCACACAGGATTGATGGAAACTAAAAATCCAAATACTTTTAACTTGACTACCAGAAAAACCCAAATATATCCAGGCTCCTTAACATTATATTCACAGTGGGACACGTTACAAAAGCCAAGTACCCCGATAGTCCATTGCTCCAAACAGAGCCATTAAAAGGAACAATGACAACCGTAATTGACCAAATATCTGCCATAAGATGACGACGACGACGACAATGATCAATACTGAGACATATCTGCAGATGCCATGATGGGTTGGTTTAGAAAGATCAAATTCATTGGGTTCATTAAGCTGTCAGATGCAATTGGGATGCCACGACCCTGACCAGTCTCAGTGTCAAAAGTTGCACTATTTGCGTTGATGAAATTGATGATTTCATTTAGAGACTCAAGTCTATGGCTGAGTTCCGTTATCTGAGCCGTCAAAACAGAGTTCTCAGTCTCAAGATTCATGTAGTGCTGAGTGGTGATTTTGATGGCAGTAAGGATTTTGTTGTTTTCATTTCTTAGCTGAGTTACTTGTGACATTAAATCATCCAAGTGCTTCTGTTTTCTCAGCCTGGATCTTCTGGCTGATTCACGATTTGATTCCATTCTCTTTCTTTTTCTTTCGTCCATCAGAAGCTGCTGGTCCTTTTCAGACCCAGAATTCTGAAACACAGTGCAACCTGAGGAATTCCCACTAGAGGAAGCCATTATAACAATAGTATATTTACACCAAAGAGCAACAAACACAAATAAAAACCAAGACTTCAGAATTGGCTTAACCTGGTGGAGCAAAAGACACAGGACCCAATTCCTTACTAATTATATTAAGCTAATTATTTTCAGAAGAGAAAAAAAAATAAAAACTGGTCAGGCAGACGGGTTGTTTCTGAAAACACATAGAACCAATAGAGGAACACAACAGAGAACGATTGAACAAGATGGGTTCTGCGTCTGAGAGAGGAATTGATCGTAAACCCTGAACGGATGATTTCACTTAGAACAGGAGACATGAATCTCAGACATCAAAAACAAGATATTCAGCATCAAGAATTGCAGAAGGGAAAAAGGTCTTTTTTTTGGCAGAGTAACAGCGGTGTTTTTGTATAAACCCAGATCAAGAAAAACAGCAAAACAAGAGAAAAACTAGCAGCGCTTAAGAACTAAAACTTAAGAGAGGAAGAGAAGAGAAAGAGCAAGAGGTTTTTGAGAATATTGGGAGGGCAATTTATAGGAAAAGAAAAGGGTAAAAGTAATGGGCATTGAAATCTCCTCAGAATAGTTGGTGAGGAAGTGATAAGGCAAGTGGGGTGGAGAGTGGAGAAAAATTTCCAATTCCCACGATTTCCAGCTGGTGATCAAAACTTTCTCCATTAAATTAATAAGGGATAACAATACATGCAGTAATCGAACAACCATTTTTCAATGGCCAAAGCACAATTTCCCACCCAAGGTTTAATGAAAGGTCAAATTCTCATCAATTAACTTTAAAAAACTCAAATACTTATCTATCTACTATTATAAATAGGGGTAAAATTATCATTTAATTAAAAATATTAAAAAAATAAAATACTATCACGTTTTTCCCCCACTCAAGGTTTGAAAAATTCCCCCTAAGATTTCATTCCTTCTCCGACAACATTCTTTGGCCAACCTTTCATCTATCAATGCTTCCTCTAGCCTCCATAACAAAGACACGATTATGAAAAGACCACGAAGATGACAATTGGAAGTGACATTGTTGAAGATCCGTCACGCCATAGATCGTTTGGAAGCAACATCTGACACTAACGATCTCCAACCAAGATTTAGCGTTTTAGACCAGGAGAAAGAAAGAAGTTGGAAGGGAGAGAGAACGCGATCAGAGACGGTGAACTTCGCTGTCTCTGGTGATAGTTTCAAAACCCTAGAGGAAAAATGTGATTTTTCAAACCTTCATGGGAGGAAATCAGATTTATAAACTTATGGGGAAATAAATTATTATTTATAAAATAATAATTTTATCCCTATTTATAACAATAAATAAGTGGGTATTTAAATTTTTGAAAGTTAATAGATAAAGATTTGTCATTTCATTAAACCTTGGGTGCGGCATTGTCCTTTGTCCTTTTTCAATTAATGGGACAGAAATTTGTTTTGTGTCATCTTCCATATCAAACTTTAATCTTTTTATTTAATACCACCTAGTGGAAGGGTGGAATCGAGTTAAAATAACTTCAACCAGATCTACTCCTAATTATTTTATGGAATTAAACAGAAATTACCTTCCAAACGTTATGTTAAGTTAATAGTTTGTTGTTAGCCAATAGGTGGAGCCACTTCAAGGAAATAATAGTATATTAAAACTTGAACAACACCATTGATCCAACTGAAAATTAGCAATAAATTTGGTTAGGACCATAGTTAAAATTTATTTTACTCAACGAATCAATTTAATTTAGGGTTAAATTAGATGAATTATGTTAAATTAAAGCTCAACTGTTTGGTCAAAATGATCCGAACATTACATTGACTTTAACATGACTAAAATTTAATTTAAAATATTAATTATGTTATGTTAATATTATTAATTTATCTGGTTAGTTAACCCGTTGATACATGAATCGTGCCATTGATTGGGGTAAGGTCAGATCCAAGTCTAAAAACATGAGGTAATAATCGTTGCTTTGAAATATCGAATACAATAGAGTTCATAATAATTTGGATTTTGGAATGAACAAATCAACCAAGTTTGACAAACATTAACCACCCAATAAAACTGTGCACTTGATTAGCCGATACTGCATATATATATATCATACTAACTTATTTTAACAACCTTATGTAATATCATATGATAAAGTGGGTTTTAAGTTAAAGAAAAAATAAATAAAAAATAATTGCCAATTTAATTTGTCTAGATGTCTGTATGTAACTCATACTAATAATTTTATTTTAAGCAAAGTTACAATTTTTGCTATGGTCAGAATATAATTGGAGCATTAGTTGCAGTGCTTTGTTTATACCATAATCGACAATATTGCCCTCAGGAATATTCGATAATATTTAAAGCAGTAGCACTGACAAAGGAGAAAAGGATAGCAGGAATTAGATATACTTATTCTAGGTAGGAGCAAAGCCCTTTTGCAAGATTTATTCAGTGAGGTGAGGGATTTATTTATAGATATTTTGTGTATACATTTTTTATTTCTTGTTTCTTTTTTGCTTGATCTAGAGAGTATCACATGGGAAAAAGAAAGGAAAGAAAGAAAGAAAGAAACAAAAATTCGGTGGGGGATGGTAACGATTTTCTGCTAAATTGAGCCTTGGTAAGCAAATATTAGCTTATTTGTGCTTGGGTTTTTTTTATTTACTTCCAATATAAGAAAAAGTGGAAGGGCTATTAATTTCCGCCATCGTATTTTTAAAATTGATTGTTGGAATTGAAGAATTTAAATTTATATAAATTTTACACTAAAAATTCATACTTTTCGATTAAATGTCATATATGATACGATGAGGATTGTCATATCATCTATTCTTAGTCTATCTACTGAATCAATTATTTCAACTTGCAATTTGGCCGATCTTCATTTCTTCATCAGCATGTTCTAGATGATGGTGACCAAAAGGGCTTCTTTATTGTTAATTGCTATGCAAATACTATTGTAGTTGACTAAGATTTTTGAACAAATTAGACAGTCCATAAAATTAATATAATAAATAAACCAAAAGTTTGATTTTAAAATATCTTTAAATAAATTTCTAATTTATACATTTTTGTTGATTGGGTGTCATCAATTTTATTACTTAAACTATCTTCGAAGATTATATATTATAATTCTTAAACACTCTACTAATATGTTTATTTTTTAGAGAAATTTTAAAGTGTTATAAATTTTAATAATTGGCAAGGAAAAATGAAAGAAAGATGAAAGTAAGATGCTGCTCTTTCATACGGAATGCAAAACAAAAAGATATATATATATATATATATATATATATGTTTTTTTTGAGATATAAAGAAAATATCTCTCTTGCGGTAAAGAAGAGGGGGGAGGGGGGAGACAAATTTTCCTGTAAGGCAATGAATACTTCCTCCAAAGTCAATTTCTTAATATTCTTAGCCCACCTTATTTAAATGTGTTCACATTTAATTACCCACCCATATGTTTATTACTTTCTTATTTGGTGGAAAACACCTTATATGAAACATAAAATAGTTTTTTATGGGTTAAACCCACACTATTGATAGGCTTGGAGGTGCACCACCTGCTTGCTCACCTAGAGGCGGGGCCCTAAACTAGACACGTCAATTGGGTCGGGTCAAATGTAGGCTCGGCCCGAAGCACGAAAAAAAGGCCCAGGCACGATAAAGCTCGGGCTGGGCCTAAGGCTTTAATATTAGGCCCATAGGCTGACCCGATACTGTTTATATATATATATATATATATATATATATATATATATATATATTTTCCTAGGCAGCATAAGCAAAAGGCAACAGAAGCAAATTTTGGCTTGCAGAAGCAAACGGCAACAGAAGCTGCCTTGCGGCAGAAGCAGATTCTGCTTCTGCCTTGGTCTGCTTCTGCCAGGCAGAAGCCTCTGCATAATTTTAAAAAAATTTTTTTTTTTAAATAAATCTATTTTATTTCTTTTTATTTTCACTTTTATTTATAAATCTTTTAATCACTCAATTTCAATTATTTCATTATATTTTCAATTTCATTAACTCTCTTTCGAAAAATATCTAAATTCGTAAATAATAATTATTTATTTTTGAAGAATTCAGAGATTTAAATATAAAAGATGAGTAGATAAATATTATATAGTAGATATATTTTATTTATGTTTTGTAATTTATACTGTATGTAAATTAATTTATTTATACTATGTTATCAATTTATAATATTTTTCATCATATAACTACGGTATTCCTCCGTCACAAGTGAGAGATTATAAATAAAATATTCGAGATACTGTTATCGGTTTTAATAATTGAAAAAAATTTATGTTAAAAAATGTTAATTAAAATTTTTTTAAAAAAATTGATTAAATGGGTCGGGCCGGCCCGATTAAGGCCTGTTATTATATGGGCCAGGCTTTGGGCCTTTATATTTTAATAGGTCAGCCCAGTCCGAAGGCTCGTTACTGTTTGGGCCTTAGGCCCGACACTGCCCATTAGCCCGATGGGCCGAGTTGGAGCCGCCCTGGCCCATTGACATCTCTACCCTAAACCAGTGACCAGACAGTGGAAACTTGTGTGTATAGTGCCTTACAGACAAGTGGTTGATAATTTCAAGATGCTATAAGAATAGAGTGTTACTGTATGTGCTAAAAACTATTTTTGTGATCGGTTTTAAGTTATTTTATCTTATATATAATTTTTTAAATAATTTATTAATAAAAAAGTAATTCTTTTGTTATATATATAAGTTATTTTTTTTATTTTGTGATAATATAAAATATGTATATGAATTATCTGAATGATTCATTTAATATAAACTGAATTATCGAATTGTTCTTTATGAATATGATATAACTTAGACAATACTATCATATAGTAAACATACTGAATATCTTTATTAAATGTCATGAGATGACATTAGTGTAGGTGACAATGATGCTCATATTATTAGGGTACTAGTATGGATTAATAGTTAGAAAACTATTTTTCGAACATACCAATAATAATAAACTACATGGTCATTAAATCGTAGTTAATGACTTTTTGTAAGATCGTACTAATATACGAAGTAATCCTTTAACCTGAGACGTTATAATCGGATCGTACTAGTATAGAATGTTAGTGTATCTGCTAAAAACTATAAGTCACATGGTCATTAAATTGTAGTCAATGAGTTTTCGTAAGATCGTACTAATATACGAAGTAATCCTTTAACCTGAGACATTATAATTGGATCATACTAGTATAGAGTGTTAGTGTATGTGTTGAAAACTATTTTCATAAGCCACATGCTCATTAAATCGTAGTCAATAACTTTTCGTAAGAGCGTCATTCACGTTATAACCTGAATTTATCATTTGTTTAAACGAACTGAATATGAGAGAAAACTCTAATTTGATAGATTAACTTGTTTATTTATTTAGTGATATTATTTATCTTTCTAATAATATCTTATCAACATTCTTTTAGTGACAAAATATACCAACTTGACTGAATTCAAAGTCTTTGTAACATCTAATCATACCCAATTGTTTGTTAAGCTATTACATCAACTTGGTTGAGGCATGCAAACCCGCTTGGTCACTTTTCTATTTAACAATTACATTAAAATTCATGCAAGCTACCAACTTATTTAAAAGGCCAAAGGACTAGTTCCCACCTAAGGTATACTTTTTCTTCACATTCTCACTCGTTAACTTTGAAAAACCCATTTACCTACCCATAAATTGTTAAAAAAAATGGATTCAAGGGTAAAATCGTTATTTTATCTGTAATATTAAAAATAAATTAAAATTTAATCTTCGTTTCCCTCTCTAACCCCTAAAAACTAACCATTTCCCCCTAGGCCAAATTTTGAAAAATAGCATTCCCCCCCAGGGTTTAATTTTCAATCCCCAACGCCAAATCCGAAGCCATTGTCGATGACAAAGCCTTCCCGACACACCACCATGCTCTGACGGTCTTTCTTCTCTCCTTTGGAATGTCGATCGGCCTAGATCTAGCGAATACGACAACCTAATTTGAAGAGCTTCGTCAGGAGATGAAGCTTTTCGTCTTCCCAGACGAAGACGAGGTCGTCGTCTTCGTCTGGGAAGACGAAGAGCTTCGTCCAGATCATCGTCTTTGTCTGATCTGGGTCGATCGACGTTCCAGAGGAGAGAGGAGAGATCGTCGAAGCATGGTGGTGCATCGGGAAGGCTTTGTCATCGGCCATGGCTCTGGATTTGACGTCGGGGATTGAAAACTAAACCCTTGGGGGGGGGGGAATGCTATTTTTCAAAACTTAGCCTAGAGAGAAATAGTTAGTTTTTAGGGGTTAGGGAGGGGGGGAGAAGAGATAAAATTTTAAGGTGTTAGGGTTCCGTTAAATTTAACTGCTCATGAGTGGGTAATTGATATTTTCATAATTAAAAGGGGGAAACTTGAGAATGTAGTATACCTTGGGTGGGAAATAGTCTTTTGGCCTATTTAAAATTTAAAAAGTGTATAGCTCAATATAGTGCTATGAGTTGTTCACTATCTTGTGAAAGGGAATTTATGCTATACGTCGTCCGTCCATAGATCAGTTCAAATAGTGCATAGAAATCTCATTACCCATGGACAATTAAAAAATCACTACTTGATAATGTATCTTCTCAGTATTCGCGAGGTTATTTCCTATTTCATTTGTGTCTATGAAGAAAAAAATATTATCTCCTAACAAATTGAAATTATATAATTGTCTTATTTTTTTCCATTGAAATGTGAACAAATTATAAGTTTGTTATGTTTATGCGAAAAGACTTGTTATCACTCAAGGTATAGTGAAAACCCAAAGTAAACCCTTTTAACTTTCAAAAATTTAAACATCCACTTATGAGCTAAATTTCATTAAAAAAATTCAGTTAGAGTAAAAGATAAAACTGTTATTTTTAAAAAAATTTACAAATTAAAGTTTTATTACTTTTCATCCCCAAGTTTAAAAATATTACAATTTTCCTCCACCCAAAGTTTAAAAATACCATTTTACCTCGTATGGTTTTTTCCTTTCTCTCCGGTGATGGTTCACCGACCTCCAACCGCCAATTTTCCTTTTTCCCATCTTATGTTTCCCTCCCGATCTCTCTCTTGCCTTGTTGGCTGTCATTGACCAAGGTGAGACAAAGAAATCATTTTTGTTTTCATCTCAAATGAAGACGAACGACCTTCTTCTAAGAGACAAAGACAACGTGTCTTTGTCTTAGACAAAGACCAATTGTCTTCGTCTAAGTTTTGGTCGAAAACAACCAACAAGGTGAGGGAGAGATAAAGTAAGAGGGAGGATGACTGATGACTAGAGGTTACTAAATTGTCACCAGAGAGAAAAGAAAAAACCCTAAGGGGTAAATTGTTGTCTTTCAAATTTTGGGAGAGGGAAACTGTGAGATTTTTAAATCTAAAGAGGAAAATATAATAAAACTTTAATTTTTTTAAATTTTTAAGTAAATGACAGTTTTACCTTTTATCCTAACTAAATTTTTTAAAGGAATTTGACTCATGAGTGAGTGTTTAGGTTTTCGAAAATTAGAATGAGTCACTTTGAGTTTTCACTATACCTTAGGTAGGAACAAGTCTTTTGGCCTTGTATTTACTTGTAACTAAGTGAAGGCAAGGGGGGTCTACTAAAGAACAATTATTCTTGTATTATCTCAATTAATCATAAATATAATAAAATTATATATACTCACTTTAAGTATACAAAGATATATATTTGATGTATGTCATGATGTGATTGAATGATTATACATATACAAATAAATATGTATGTATATGTATAATCAAAGTAGGTATATATAATATTGCTTAAATAAATAATATCATCAATTTGGACGGTTATATCATTGCTCTTCCTCGACAATGTTATTATTTCCATTTGTATTTGTGTAAGCTAAAGGAACTTCAACTCGATACAACTCGCAAGTTAGGGTATAACTTGATTTGATTCAAGTTTGACTTGTGTTCAATTTAAATTATGTTAAACAATTATTAAAACATTATCTTTTTTCTATTATAGAATAAAAAAATATCGTTTTGTTAATAACTATAAGCTTTAGCCACAAATATATGCTTCAAATTTCAGTTATAAACTTGAATCAAGTTTTAAACTTTAAATTTAAGGATTAGGCTGAGCTCAAGTTATACTTAACTTTGACACAATGAATTGGGGCCTAGGCCAGCTAAAATTTGATTCGAACTTAGCATTTTGGCTTCAGTTTGAGCTCAAACCAGCCATAAACTTGGACGGTTCGAGTTCACACATGCTAACTATACTTAAAAATAGAGACAAAAATGTGAGCCGGGTTTACTTTTTAAGTTTGGGCCTAGGTATGCCAATGTAAAATAATTTTGACCTAAGCCCGACCCGTTTTGTCAGACATTTCGGTGACTTATAAGACGCAATAGAAGAAATAAATTAGGGTTCCCCTCTCGTTCACCGTTTCAGATTCTCACTTCCAAAAGCAGCAGCTTGCCCCGGACCATCTTCGCCATCGCCACCACGGTGCAACTCTCACTTTCTGAAATTCAATGTTGAGATTTTTTATTTTAATTTGTAACTATCACTGTGTTCTTAGCTTCAACGTGCTAAAAAATTCATTCAGGAGATATAGGAAACGATGATCCTGCTTACTATAAATTTGTGGTTATCTATTTGGTTTAGGTATCGTGGGCATATTTTGCTTTAACTTTCAATTTTTGGTAACGTTATGTACTGTTTTTAATATTTTCAGTCTTTTAATATGGAGCCTAACGAAATATTTTTCCCAAGAATAGTTGAAAGTTTATTATGGTTTCAAGCTCTTTGCTGCTTGTCCTCTTTACTACTGCATGCCCTGCTCTTTTTTGTATGTGGAATACCCAATTCTTGATAGAATGTCAATATTTTTGAAGCTTAAGCAACTAGATTTTACCACCTCTTATTTACTGATCACTCTTATCATTTGGTTTGACTCTTTGCAGATGGGGAAAGAAAAACAGACTCTTTTTGATAAAGCCAGTTCCAGTGGTGATCTAAAGTCAATAATTCAGCAACATACATTGTTCTTTGACAAGTTGATTGAGCTAATCCCTGCAAAGTTCTATGTACCTTCTGATGATAAGAAGCAATGGTTTCAGGGTCTTAGCAAGGATGAAAAAGCTTTGGCTAAGAAAGAATCAAGAGAAAACATTAAGAAAGCTCGAAGGGAACGATTCGATCCAAATTCTAAAAAAACAACACTTGATTTGCTTAAGCAAAACTTAGAAAAGGAAAAATCGAATGAGGATAGTGATGATGAAGAAACAGAGGTTAAACCTGTAATGCCGGGTCTAGAAGGTGATGAACGATCAGTTACATATGAAGAACTCCGGCAAAGACTTCGCCGCAAGATTGAAGAGCTTCAGGCAGGTCGAAATGCTGGAAGTTCAGATCAATCAAAGAAGAAGAATGAGAAGAGTGAGAAGAAGGGCATTGAACAAAAGAAACGCAAAAGAGATTTGGGATCTGAAGGACAGAAATCTGCATCTATTGATGCATCAAAAAAGGTGGAGGAGGATATAGCAGAGGCTTCAAAGGAACTTGCATTTAGTCATGTCAAAATTGGAAATGAGGAAAAGCATGGGAAAAAGAAGAGGAAGCTTTCTAAGTTTATGGAGCTTGAAAAAGCTCAAAAAATCGAAGAAGCGAAGAAAGATCCTGAGAAAGGGGAGATGTTTGCAAAGAAGCATTCATGGAAGGCAGCAACTAGTAGAGCTGCAGGGATTAAAATTCATGATAATCCAAAGCTTTTGAAACAGAGCCTACAGAAGAAGAAGAAAAAGCAGCAGAAGAATGTTGAGAAGTGGAATGAGAGAATTGAAACTACAGAGAAGATGAAAGCTGAGAGACAGCAGAAGAGATCAGAAAACATAGCAGAGAGGAGTCTCCAAAAGAAGATGCGCCGGATTGAAAAGAGAGAGAAAAAGCTCATGCGGCCAGGGTTTGAAGGTCGTAAGGAAGGTTATATTAATCAAGGTGCATCTTGAGGTGCCCTGCACAAAATTTTGTGTTAGTCTTTGGTTCCTTTCTGTTCCTCAGTGTTTCTTGGAATTGCATTAGGAATCTTGTTTTCATAGTGTGCCTTCAATTTTTGTCTCCTTCCCTGCAAATCAATATTGTCAAAAAAGTGATTATTGTTTTACATACAGCAAATGCTTAGGTGATGATAATGTCTGCCTCTATTTGAAAGTAATCTGTTACCAGTTGCATCTATTTTTCAATTTACTTAATGGTACTAATGCATTTGGTTGATTTAATTTTCAACCCCAAGAAGTTATTTCTAAATTTGAATTGCCTGTATTGAAGTGTGCTATCTGTTATAAATAGATGCATTTAGAATGAATAGGGTTGAATTTGAACTGAGTTGATTTGAGTCTATTAGCCAGCTTGGCTCGTACAAGCTGAAACTGTAGACCATATTTGCGAGCTCAAGCCCAAGCCTGGGAATTGAGGGGGATTGAGCTCAATCCCAAGCGCAAGCTTATATACAGAAAAACTGAGCTGCT
Source organism: Mangifera indica (assembly GCF_011075055.1). Lineage (NCBI taxonomy): Eukaryota > Viridiplantae > Streptophyta > Magnoliopsida > Sapindales > Anacardiaceae > Mangifera > Mangifera indica. Next base: position 12,309,088 of record NC_058155.1, read on the forward strand.
CAATTTATAAGTCAAAACAACGTAGTATGATGTAGCATTGAAATGACGTCCATTTTCAAAGAAAAAGGGTTAATTAAACTAAAAAACGATGTTATTTCTTGTTTTCATAAATCAAGGGCACTGATGTGCTTCTGAGGCGAGATTTTTTTTTCTTTTATAATTTTTACTTACTCTTTGTTACAGCAGTAGAAACAGGAATGCGCAGGCCTGCTTTATAAATTTATGGCAGAAAATCACGCTTTCATCTTTGGGGAAGCAATAGGAACAGTTATTGAGATGGGTGAATAAAGTGGTTTTGTTCGTAATGGGCAACTGCATGCACAATCGTTCATGAATACAAAAACATAGGTTTTGCCGTCACCACTGAAAATGCAGTGGAAAAGCCATACTGTGAACGATCGACCAAAGGGCCTCTGTAATGAAGGTTGGCAGAATCTGAGGCAGAGGCGCAGAGGGTTACAAACCTACAACAAGGTCAAAACGAGTGGCAAAATTTATACCATTGTTGTTAGGAGTTGATCTGGTCTAAGTTAGTTTGGTTTGAATCTACTATTTAGTTCGAATAAATCAAATTTGAACTGGAGCTCTAGCTTGGTAACTCAAGTGATATTCAACTCTTTTGTCCATCTAGAAACACTTCGAGGTGCAAACAAACGGAACTTAGTGATGTTTGATTTGAATTTGATTTGATTACATGTGTACATTGTTGCTCAAACTCATTGAACAGGTAAGATTTTGGCTAAAGTTTGAGATAAAAACGGTGGACTTGACTAAAGTTTGACTCTTTTATTGATTTAGTAACACTTAGAAGTGCAAACAAACCAAGCTAAGCTAAGTATTATTTAACTCGAATTAGATATGATTACATATATGTAGAGTTTATGCTTGCTTGTTGAGTTGTTAAGATTTCGGCTCAAGTTTTAACAGAAATGGTTGACCCGATTTCAACTCAAAAGTTATATTTCAATCTTTTAATTTTCAAACAATTATCTAAAATTAAAAAAATAAGATTTTAAAAGTGTACATGTAAGATTGAAACTTTTAAAAATTTATTAATAATTAATTCAAGTAAAGTCATCAACTTACAAACTCTTCGCCCCAGCCAGAATGTAACTTGATTGGTTCGATTGCAACTCTAATAACTTAGTAATACTATTTATTTTGTTAATGACATAGTTCATCCTTTCGATAACATTTTTTCTCTTATTGATAATCTTTTGATGATATTATATATTAGTTTGAATAACTCTGAGTTTGTATTAAATACTATAGATTTGATATAAGCTAAAACTAATCCTAAATTTAGTTCAACTCAGATCGAATTGAATCTATCCTTGATTGTTGGGCAATCTTGAATTTGTGGCATTGGTTGCTCCGAGAAACCAAAATATAAATTAGGTGATAAAGGTATAAAAAGCAAATAATAAAAGTATGGCCGGTCCCCTGGTGTATGACCTGAAATGGGCCTAGCTCGAGAAAGCATGTACAGATATTCTTTGGTTCCAATGTCTTGTCTTCTTCTAAGACACCTTTAAATCCTGCAACTTTAGACCTACTTTTAAGGGCTTTGCCAAAGTTTTGACCTAAAGTTAGCAACATAAATTCATGAATTAACATTTAAATAATTGGTAAGGAAAACTATAAATTATTTGCTTCTCCAACCTTTTTACTAGCCATCAAACTAGGGGAAATATATATGTGTGTGTGTATGTATACATACATACATACATACATACATACATACATATATTTAAATGAGTGGTAAATGATGTTCATCTCCCTCAACCAAATTTTTTTTTGGATTTTGTGTGTGTTAGAGGTGAATTCGAATTGAGTTTATTCGAATAAAAACCAATTAGAACTCAATTTAAATTTTAAATGGTTAGTTTGACTCTTAACTTATTAGAGATAGTGAACAACAATGTCGAGAAAAAATAAAAAAAAAAATCATTAAAAAAAATGATAATTTAGAAGATTAAAAAAATCAATAGAGAAGAAAAAAAAGAACCATCGATGAAACAATCTTCGATACGATAATGGTGATAAAATATCGATTTTAAAGTCAAACTTGAGGAGCTGATTCTTCTTTAGCTTGACACGTCTTCATTTTAATAAGATACTAAACAAAATAAATTGATTTTAAAAGAAAAATTATCTTTAAATTAATACAACTTTAGAAAAGAGGATCAAAATGGTAAGTGCCACCAATGTAAGGGGTGTTTGACCAAAGCATTGAACAAAAAAGGGAAATATTTTCTATTTAATGATTAGATGATGGACCCCCAAAGTGATCAATGATACTAAATTGCTTTTAGGGTTTATCAAAGTATTAGAGATAATTAATTTGATTTATTTATCCTGGAAGGATAACTATCGAAGGGTTAGACAATTAGAGTATGTTTGGTTTATGATAGTAAAACATTACTCTAATAATATATTATTTATTATTTATTTTATTTTATTTGGTTTATAAGTAATAAAAGATACAATTTCCCTCTTCAAGTTTTATTTTTATAATTGTAAACGTATGACATGGTCATGAATTGCGTTAATTATAAGGGTGAATGTGATCCAAGTCAGACTAGATTAATGCTTGACTTGAGATCAATCCCTTGCTAACCTCATTCCACTAAAGTTCGTTTCACCAACAATTTTTCTTCTTCCTCTTCAAAGATTCTTCTTCTCATTTGAGAACTCTTTTTTTTCTTGTCAATGTTACTGATCACAATAGAGTTAAGTTGAGCTTGATCTCTAATTGGCCATCATGGAGTCAAATTGAGTTCCCGCAAGCCATTGTTTAGGATTAGTTTGACTTGAATCTACCCTAGTTAAATATGTTAGAGAAGTATTGCTTACGTTCAATCTTCAACTTATTATGTGAAACTCAGAGTATTTCAATTTGTAATAAAATTATGTATGCTAACAATAAATACACTTTATGTACTAATGATGTGCCGCCATATGCTCAAAAAATTGAATACATAAGTTGCATAAATTGCTCAAACTAGGTCCGAACTCATGAATTTGTGAGAACAACACATAATTTTTTTATGGCACACACAGAGAGATATATTAAAAAACACATTTGTTCTATTTTTCTGAACGAATATTCTTTTAGAATTCATGAAAGTGGGAGTAAGAATTGAAACATTTTATTGCAAATTGATGCAAGAGGAAGCAGCTTTTTTAGTATGAATGTTGGAAGATAGTGAGCCTAGGAAATATGCAAAAGGTGAAAGGAAAGGTTTATGAATAAAGAAGAAAAAGACTTGAAGAAGAAGAAAGGGAGAATAAAAAAATAGTTGAATGTGAAAAATATAATAAGGTCTGAGATGGATATGGGGGTGCAGGTTGAGAAAAAGAGCAGATAAAAAAGAAATACATATTTATATATGTAGAAAAAAAAAAAAAAAGCAGCAAAGTTTAGCTTGCCCATACTCTGATATCACGTTCTCCCATTAAACTTTTCGACTGATGTGAACATTTGTGGGTCTGATAGAATTATTGTAGGTATTTTTTGATGGAATGACAGCTTAATCATACTTAAACTATCTTTTAAGCTTTATTATCTTCCTCTCTTTCTCTCTTAACCACAAACTCTAAGTTTGAATTCAAATTTCAATCAAACGAGATAAGATCGTGTTAAGGATTTGATTTGTTTTTAAAATGAGAATGGTATGTTTAGAAAGAGAGATTGAACAAGAACCTATTCCCATGAATACCTTTTTTGCATCCAATAGGAGAATTGCAAGGGATGACAAGTTGACCCTAAAAATCGGGTCCTCATCCCACTTTACCTTGTATAAGAAGGGGATTATCTGAAATAGGCAAGGACAATGATAGGTTTGAGGACAAAAACAATTCATGCAAACGTTTGTTAGGAAATTGGAAAAGTCTCCAAACTACTCTTAAGAGAGAATGACTAACGAAAAGAGAAATCAATAGTTTACTTATACCATCAATTTATAAACCGATCATATTCCCTAAATAGATCTCAGGATATTCTAAGATTGCTCTTGCTTGAAAATTCTCTTTTAAAGTTGAAAAGTTGGTTGAGTCTTTTCAAACATTTGAGTTCTAATAAGATATAATCAAATCCAAATTAAATTATATTTAAACTTGAATTTAAATTTTAACTTGTGGGTCTCACGTCAATCTTGAACTACTCTTTTAAATTTGAGTCATTTTTGAGTTGAATCTTACATGAACTTGACTGAAATCAAATTCATCCCAATGTATGGTCAATGACTGGCGAGGGTTGTTTTTAGAAGTGAAAGTCACTCTCCCTAATCTTATTATGACGTTCTTCCTCTTCCATTTTTCTATGCAGAACCATATTAACTCATCATTTACCTTTACTGTGATTAAGTTCTTCTCCTACTGACTGTATTATATATTTCTCTCTATTTACAATCTGTTCATATTAATTTACTAGTGATCGCCCATAGCGACATGAGAGAGAGAGAGAGTTGATACAAAACTTATAAGATAACGAAAAAGATAATACATACAGGTTTATGTCACAGTTTTCTGTGCAGATCCCTGTACAGCGTTCTACGGTTGACGTCTTCTTGTTTGCCACTAAGACTATATATATATATATATATATATATATATATATATATATGTTGTTGGGATTTGCATCAAAGGAAAATATGTTGACGTATCATGTAGTTTCAGATTAACATAATTCGGTTGAAAATACTAAAAATTTATATTTGTATAGAGATATATTATCGTTAATACATAAACTTAATATTCATTTTTTATGTTAGTTTTGACTGATTGAGGATGATCATTCTTTTATGTGTACAAAGCATAAAGACCATTGAGACTTGAAAGTCTATAACTTTATATCAATCTGTGGGTCTCACTAGCTATAAATTTTCTCACGTAATTAAAATGTAAAACTACTTAAACAAAGTTTGCTGATTCATATAGTCCATAGACATCAACTAATGAAATATACAAAGGAACTTGATGAACATGTGGGGATGATACGGATATAAAGAGTTAAAAAAGAGAGAGAGAGAGAGAGAGCGTGGCTGCTATCATTTCTCTTCTCAGAGCCTTGTTGAAAGCCTTGGGATTGAAGGCAGGGATTTAATCATAACATAGAGGAAGTATAATCATGTTCCGGTAATTGCAGAGCAGAGAGTGCAAAAAAGCATCTAGCCAGAAGAGAGAGAGAGAGAGAGAGAGAGAGGGAGAAGAGATGACACAAGTTTTCAGTCTTCTATTGAGAAGCCGCAAAGAAAAGTGAGCCTGAAAAGAAATAAATAATTAAGTTCTGAGACAAGTATGGAGAAAAATTATTCAATTAAGCTCTCTTTCTCTTTCTTTCTTTTGAAGGCTGCTTTCAAGATATATAGAAACTTGAAAGAGTAAAGAAGAAAACTCAACAAAAGTACCTTGCTAGCTAAAAGCAAGAAGGTTTGTGGGAGTCACCTGAACTGTTTCTTTAAATATAGTGAGAGATTCCAACAGCAAGCCGGGTTTAGTAAAATTTTAATTCCTCATCTTGGGATTTTCAAGCCTTTTTTGTTAAAAAATTATCATTATGGAGTCTGCGAATATCCATCATCAGCTTCAAGACCCGCTTGCTGGTTCTTCTTTACCTACCCAATCTTGCTACGGGGTTTCAAGCTCTCATGCTTGGACCCCTACGCAAAACCCGAATGCCACTTTGTAAGTTAACCCTCTCTTTCTCTCTCTCTCTTTTCTATGTGGTTTATGCCATGAATGTTGCTGTTCACAATACCATGATGAATCTACTTTAAGATTTGGAATCTCTTCTATTTGTTTTTCTTTTCTGATTTGATGTGCAGAATACCATGATGAATTTACTTTAAGATTTGGAATCTCTTCTATTTGTTTTTCTTCTCTGATTTGATGTGCATCAATCAGAAAGTGCCTAGAAAGCAAAACTTGCTTGCTAGAGTTGACTGACAGTCCATTTTCCAATGAAATAGGTGTATCCTTATTTGATATATTGCTTTTGGAATCCAGGAAATTGATATGGGCTTGTTCCTCTATGTTGATTTCATAAAATTTATATGTGCAGGAATGCTGGTACCTTCAATCCAAATTACAACGGATTCATCTTAAATTCAAGGCAGAATCAGGCTTCCATGATCCAAGAATCAGGCTTCCAATGGACGAATAATGCAGGCCAGTCAGCTCATGATGATACATACTTTTCAAAAATTAAGGAAGAGCTGGCAGAATCGTTCCCAAGATTTACAGATGTATTAAACAGCCCTTCAAGTATTGAAGATTCTCAAGAACTACCCCCTAGCTGCTTGAAAAATGGGCAAAAGGGTTTGAATTATTTATCTTCTGAAGAGTTTTATTCTAATTCGCAGAACGTTTCTAGTTTTGGAAATGCTCTATCTAGTAGAGGGAACTTCAGCCAGATTTATCCGAGCATAAATATTTCCAACTTGAACCAGTCATCTTCAGCAACTTCAAGCTCCTTTGAAATGAACTTGCAGGCCTTGGATCTACTAGCAACCTCTTCAAGATTCTGCGGAAATTTCAGTCAGACTCCACATTATTATAATAACAACAATGATCTAGGTACATACAGAGAGAGCCCTCCTTTTGGCCGCCTAGATGATCATATGCAGCAATCAAGGCGCAGGCCATCTTCTAGTCCTACTAAAGTGAGTACTGCTCAACCTTGTTCTTCTTCCTTATCTCTTGAGCGTACCATGTTATTACTATTATTATTATTATATTATGGTTTTAAAAATAGAGACTAGCATGTTAATAATCATATTAAGCTTAATATGTGCTCCCCTTAGTTGAACTCTACTTGAGCTTGGAAGCGTGTGGAGCTCGAGAGCTTCAGCTCAAACCTTGGTGTGCTAAGTTAATTAACCTAGTTCAAGAGCTTAGGAAAAGCTTGATTTAAAATGATCAAAAAATATTGTTTTGATTGTCTATAGTATCAAATTGAGTCAAACTTGACTCAATACTATATATAATCTAACTCAAACTTAGTTTGATAAATTGAGTTGAACTCAAGAGCCAACCTAATTTAGAGCTTAACTTTACTTAAATCCAATTCTATTTAAAAATTCAAATCTTAAGCTGGGATAGAACCAGAATAACTAGTTTGAGATTGAGTTCAGTTAGATTAAATTGTTATTTAAAAGAAAAAAAGATAGTTAAAGAAGAAAAATAATCGTTTGAGAAGAAGAACCATTCGAATTCAAAAGAACCATCTAAAAAGAAGAATAATCGTTGGTAAAGTAAGCTTGAATCCAATGTGAGGACATCCGCATGGCAAAATAATTCGAGCCGAGTCGAATTCGGATCACCGTCCACCAGTAGTTTATTAAAATAACTTCAACTTCGTCAAAGATCTGCTTCTCTTTATCTACGTATACCTGTTTAACATTTTTTCACCATGATATCTTTATATGCACTGGAAATACTTTATCTTTAGAAAGAAAAAATGCAAAGTTAGCCTTTTCTGTAAAAAGCCCTAAATCAAAGTTATGGCACCAAAAGAATAGCTAGCCTTCTCTTTTTGCCATATAATGGAAACTTTAAGCACTGAATTTGCATCCTTTATCAGCAATTCAGCATTTTTCTTTCATAAAGCTCGCTTTAGATTCTCATTAAACTGATGTATGCCATACTTTTGCTGCATTCCAAAGCTGTCATCCTTCACCAAAGACATAAGAGAGGCAAAGAGATCCAGTAGTACTGGTTCAATAGGGCCAAAGGCAACACAATCAGCACCAAAGAAGCCACGACTGGAATCACGAACCTCCTGTCCACCTTTTAAGGTGCCAAAGGATCAATAAAGCTTTACAAATAATGCTGTGTTTTGATTCTGATCATATATATGCTTTTGCACTGTATAACTTGGATTTCATACAGGTTAGGAAAGAGAAACTAGGAGATAGAATTGCAGCTCTTCAGCAGCTGGTTGCACCCTTTGGCAAGGTAAAATTTTCTTTTAGTGCTTTTTATCAATCTAATGGGCAGATCATCGCACAAATACTTGATGCATCACATAATTTGAATTTGTATAGGTTTTCTGAAACAAACTTGTATTGCAGTCATCCATCTTTTTCTCATAAAACCTTCATAAATGATAACTTTAAATAATTAAAGTTGTTGTATTTAGGTTTCGAAGAGAAAATTAGGTTATTAACCCTATAAAAGATTTTATAATGCAGCCTAATCAAGTCATTACACTTAAAAGTGTATTGGGTTATAGTTGCTTATCACATTAAATCCACCTGTAAATTATTATTATTATATTATTCAACTATCCAATATTATTAAATTCAATTATAATTAACATTAACCCATGTCACAAAATTTCCTACTCATCATGCACTAATTTGAATTTACATCATCGTCCTTATTTTTGTCATAATAAGTTGATCTGCGTGGGACTAGAAATGAGCTCTATCATCTTTTTGTTCAATCTCCACCTTCTTAGTTCCCTTCATTAATTTAATTTGCCATATAAAACCTGGAAGATAATCCATAAAAATTAATTTATAGGCCAAAAGACTTATTCCCATCAAAGTAAAGTGAAATCCCAAACTCTTACTCTCCAACTTTCAAAAATCCAAATATATCTATAAACAAATTTCTATTAAAACTATTATTTGAAGCTAAATGTAAAACTGTCATTTAATAAAAAATTAAAGAGAAAAGAGAGAGATAAGGTGAGAAAGAGGGTGGTCGATGACCAAAGACCACCAATCGATGCTAAAGATGAGAGGAACAAACCTTATGAAGTATTTGTCACTCTTCAAATTTTAGGTTAAATGAAAATTTTTAAATTTTTAAATTTAGAAATAAAATAACAAAACTTATATTTTTTATTAAATAAGAATTTTATTTTTAATTATCATGAAAATTTTTAATAAAAATTTATTTATAAATAAATGTTTAGATTTTTAAAAATAAAAAAGTGATGATTTAAGATTTTCCTGTACCTGCAAAGATGGAAGTAAGTCTTTTGGCCTAATTTATATTAATATGCTTTTGGTAATGGTAAATGACGTATTGCTTTTGCATGTGGGGTGGTGAATATTGCAGACAGATACTGCATCCGTGTTAATGGAGGCTATTGGTTACATAAAATTCCTTCAAAACCAGGTCGAGGTACTTTCGCTTCCCGGCATTCTTCTTCTATCTTTATTATTATTTTCCATGCTGCACACACATGCATTGACTGATTCTCTTATTTTTAGAATATTTTTTACCTCCATTATTTAAGGTCATGTCAAATTAGAATACAGAAAACAATGCTCTTGTAGAACTCAAACCCCTAAAAACATAGGCAGAATGGTAGGTTTCAGTAGGTTCCCTTTCAGGGATCTAATTGAAGTCACCTTCCTTAAAAATGCCTAAACTAGGGTTATATTTTACGCGATCTTGAATCCGGTTTCGAATCAAATTAGTCAAATTCAAACCAATGCAAACATTTGTGTTTTAGTTGATTTAGAACCAATCAAAAGCTTTTTTCAAATCAAATTTAAATCTTAACTCATCAATTTTGAATTGGGTTTAATTCGAACTTTACTCTCTGATTGAATATTGAAATATGATTGTAGCCTAAGCCAGTATTACATAGTGAGAAAAAAAATGGCTGGCCAACTAGAAAGAGCTGATATACAAATTACCATCACTGAAATATTTTCTAGGATGAATATTTACGAACTATGATACTTATTTTTAAACCAGTAATGGAAAACATTGAAGAAGCTAGAAAAACTCAAAAATCTGTGATCCCAGATTAACACAGATTAAATATTTATTCTTATATAATTTACACTGACCTTTGAATATATTTTGCGCAGACACTAAGCGCTCCTTACATGAAATCATCACGCAACAAGACCTGCAGAACAACGCAAGGGGTAAGACAGAAATTGATTTTAATCACTTGGAAGTGGAGAATGGTAATATATCAATGGGCCAAAAGACTTATTCCGGCTTAAGGTTTGGTGAAAACCAAACTTATACTCGTTAATTTTTAAAAATTTAAATACTCATTTTTTTGTTCAAATTTCCTATCAAAGTTAAAGGTAAAAATATTAAAAAACTTAAAATTTTATTATATTTTCTCCCTTTAATTTATAAAAATAATATTTTTCTCTACCCAAAGTTTGAAAAGTATTTATTTTTCCTTAAAAGTTTTCTTTCCCTTCTTCAATGACAACCACGGTTCCGACCGATGGACAACCTTCACTATAATCTTTCTCTCCCATCGATCTGCCCCTGTTGCCATCCATTTTCGTCAAATGAAGACAGATTCGTCTTTGTCTGATAACGAGACAAAGACAACATCATCTTCTTGAACAAACAAAGATGATTTGTTTTTGTTGGTCCAGACAACGGTCGGATGATGTCTGAACATTTTTCCTCCGATCATTGTCTACTTTGAGTTTGAATCAAGTTGTAAAGGAATGAGCTCAAGCTTTGGTAGTATTCAACTCAATATGCTCTTGAGCTGATTTTGCTTATAAAATGATATTGTTTTGTTCAACTTAAAACAACGTTGTTTTAAACTGCTGTTACATTATGAAATCATAACAAGACAATGTCCTTTCTTTTTTAAAATTTAAAATAACATCGTTTTGAGTTATATTTAAATTCTATCATAAATGTAGTAAAACAATGTCATTTTTTATATTACTTTAAGGGAAAAACAATTTTTTTTTTTTTCATTTCAAGTGATTTGGTACTTAACCTTATTGAGACAAGCTCATGGCTTTACATATGATTTCAAGTTTGAGTGCCTCTCCTTCAAAGCTCATCAAGCTTGAGCTTAACTATATATATTAATGTCGAGCCAAACTTGAATTTGACTTTATTCAATTCCAAAACTATGATTAAATAGTGGAAGCCCGATTGATTTTCCTTATGAAAGACATGGTGGAAGGAACCCATGATATTTCATTTATCCTGTTTAAGAGACTTTTTGTTAACCCATTGGCAATTTCATTGTTAACCAGACAATTTGTTGATGATGTTAGGGCTCAAAGGTGGAGGATGTGAATAAAGAACCTAATCGAGGTCTAAGAAGCCAAGGGTTGTGTCTTGTGCCATTGCCATGCATGTCTTATGTAATAAACATCGACGGGGATGGTGGTGGAGGCGGCATCTGGCCACCATTGCCTAACTTTGGTGAATGAACTTGATCAATCTGTAACTGTTTATGTAGTATTAAAATCAAATATGTTTACATGGGGCAAACATATACTTTGAGTTTGACCCCTAGCTGAGTAGTTGATTGAGAACATAAATATTTTAATTTTTGTGGAGCAAATTTGGTCATTCTATCAACATAAGGCTCGGGATGGACCAAGTTTGATCCATCAAACAATTCATGGTCTATTAATTATATGAATTTTAATTTACAATAATATTTAATTATATAATAATATATTTTTTAAATATTTAATTAAATATTTAAAATTAGATATATATAATATTACTTTTTAATTGATTAATTACGTGACTAAATCCTTAGGTGATGTTATGCTTGACAATTGTCATTTGATGATTCAATAATAAATTAGTTGAAATGAGAATGGTTGAAACTTAACACGTGCTTCGAAAGCAACATTTTATACTAAAGTGGACGAGAGGACAAGCTATATTTAAAATTATAATTAAATCTTATAATTTATTTAAGAATTATTCTTCGAAATTATATAATAATATTTTAGAACTGTGAGCCCCTAAACTTTTAAAGATTTACCATTATATACGCAAACATTAATTAATTAAACTTTAAACATCAATTCGAATCGGATTAACCATGTATTCCTGATCAAACCGGTTTGACGGATCAGTCCGGTTCGGGATTAAATACTGCTCTCCATCTTAATATAGAAAAGGGCAATTCTTGAATAAGAATCTCTAATCTTCTTCCTCTCGTTCCTTTATCTGATCCCTGTTGTCGGTTACTCTGATCCGACAATAGCTCATTTGCTCACATCAATTTACTTTTTCAGTTCTTTTCACGTTTCATCTCGGATTCTTACCTATTTTTTTATACGCACGTTTATTATTTTTCGATCTTTATCACATGAATTTTTTTTATTCTGATTAAATCTGATGATCAGTTTTAGAGAATCAACTAAGCTTATCATGATCAAGCTGTGATCGGTGATTGAAGAAGCTCTCTGTTTGTTGATCGCTGTGAGATTGTGATTTGGCGGCTTTCAGGTCTGGTTTGCGCTTTTAGTTTTCGTTTAATATTTCGTGCTGATTGGTTGATTGATTGATTATTTGGCTCTGACGATTGGATAGGATATCACAGAACTCGTAAACAGTAGTTGTTATTTATGTTTCATGATTATGAAAAAAGAAGCGCACACATGTACAAACAGCTCATTTTACAGAGTAATATATGGCGGGTTCCTTTGATTGGAGTTTGTTTCTAGCTGATAACTAAAGTTAATATTATTAAACTGAAGTTTGATGTATTTTTGCAATTTACTTTAATAGGGTATGATCAATTTTCTCGGTTATTTATATATTTTTGCTAGGTCTTTGCGGACTTAAGAGAATGGGATCATTACAAGGACCTGTTATTTGCCCTGCTGTTCGTGCCAAACAAGCAGGACTTTACACTGTGCCTGTCAATGGGCCTTTGAAGAAGACTAACATTTTTAGAAGTGAGTTTTGGGGGTTCAAGGGATTCAGTTGTAGCAAGACAAAGGTGGGTGTTTTTAATCGTCTACTAAAGGCGCAAAACTGCAAAATTGTGCAGTGTGCTTTCAGTTCTTCCTCAAATGGTAATGGAAGCATGGCTGAGAACTTCAATGAGAATGATGAAGACTATGTTAACTCGAGTATTGTTGAAGCTGGTAAGCTAATTACCGAGCTGCTGGCTCACTTATGATTTTGCAATTAAATTTGATACTTTTGTATAATTATTTTTTTATATCAACGTGCCACTGTGATTATGGATTCTTACAATTAGTATTGTTTCTTGTTGATAGTATATATTGGCTATAAATTTTGTCATTGGGAGGAAATCGAATTGGCTGTAGGAGTGAATAATCATGTTGTTAAAGTTCGTTATTGCACATTGTATTTTCTGGAGTTGTGTTAGTTGACTAGTTTTAACTGGTTGATCCTTGTAGTTGAGGTGAGAAGTGGAGCAGATGGTTTCATGATCAAAATGAGGGATGGTCGACACTTAAGATGCATGCATAACAACCCTCAGGGTGGACATCTACCAGACTATGCTCCTCATCCTGCAATTGTTTTGAAGATGGAAGATGGCACTGGTCTTCTTCTCCCAATAATTGTTTGTACGTGCTATTGTAGTAATGGCTTGCAGTGTTAGAAGAACTGTTTTTTCTAGCAATATATTCAGTATTCTCTATCAGTTCTTGTAATTGAAGCTGTTGTCCTTTGATTGCAGTAGAAATGCCGAGTGTGTTGCTCATGGCAGCAATTCGCAATGTGCAAATTGTAGGTTTTCTTTTTCTTTTTCTCATGTCTATTTTATTTTATTCAGATAGGGTTTTAATTTCCCAGGATTAATGGAACTTTTGGATTTCTAAATTCACAACTTGTTGGTCTGTTCCAAAGTGTTATGATAAAATATATTTTGGGTATTGTTTTCAGGCTAGACCAACTCTGTATTCAGTGATCAAGGAGATGATTGACAAGATGGGTTACGAAGTATGTTTTACTTTTGGATTTGATTAATAGGATGCTGCAATGCTTGAACATGATTTACCATACAATCTTGATTCCAACATATTGTTTTCATTTTCTGCAGGTAAAACTTGTTAGAGTTACCAAGAGAGTGCATGAAGCATATTTTGCACAGTTATACCTTACAAAGGCATATGCCTTCTAGACCCTTGTGCTGTAGCTGTGTTCAAATTACTCCTTCAATATAGTATTTACCAAGAGTATGTTGAATGTGTTTCAGGTGGGTGATGACACACAACGTGTCAGCTTTGATCTTCGACCTTCAGATGCCATCAACATTGCAGTGAGATGCAAGGTACTTTGTCATTTTTGATGGTTTACAATGGTGCAGTTTTCAGAGTCTTGGACCTGTTGCCTTTAATAATTGTAATTGTGAGAGATCTACAGGTGAATGTACTTGTTCCTTAATTATTATAGAAATATATCAAAATTTGTTTTGCTCATTCACTTGTGATTAAATTTGAACCGAGGGAATCACATGGTTTGTATAGATGGGAAAATGGTTGTCGGTAATAGAGTAATAGTCAATGTTGTTAAGTATATATCACATAACTGGCCATTTAGAGAAGGAAGAAGATGAAATAAGTAATTTCTTATTATGTGGTGATGATGTGAGCTTCTCATGATTGTGGGAAGAGGCATACTGGAAAATCCTTCTTTTTAAGCCATGATAAGAATATCTGTCTCTTTTTTTGCTGCATCTTCCATGCTTAAAATTAGGGTGCTGACATAGGTGGTGGCATACTTATTTAAATCCATTTTTTTAGAAGCCAAGAATTTGGTGGCTTTCTTGAAATTTCGTTGAGACAAAAAACCATATAAATATTGAACAGAAGATCAATTGTCCTTATAGTCATTTGATATTCTTTTGCATGGTTGAACTGGAAACTAGTTCTATTCATTTGATTGATGCTGGCATATTTGTGTTGTTTTCTATCATACCTGAATGTGTTTCTATGACAACCATGTATGGCTTCATCAAGCATGCTGGACTTGTATCTTTATTAATGTCCTTTTATATTCATTACAAAGCCATTACATTACACTTGTAAATTTTTTATAGGTCATTACCAGGGACTTTGTAGTTCCTCTCCTTCACCTCCCAGGATCAGTGTCTTGAATAAGAAAAAGTTTTATTGTTCTGCTCAAACATTTTTTCTTGCATATACTATTCAGGTTCCAATACAAGTCAACAAATACTTGGCATATAGTGATGGAATGAGGATTGTTGAATCTGGAAAACTGTTGACTCAGTCCCCTGCTTCAGATGGCTTGTTATTTACTGAACTGGATAGGTTAGTTATGATATTCAAGCTCTTATTCTTCAGGTTTATTCAGTTTAGCTAGACAAATTTGGTGACAAAATTACATCATATAATTTGAGAAGATGAATGTTGCCTACTGTAGTACTATCCTATAATCTAACTCTTGGCTCAACACTTGATAATGTTGACTAATTTTAAGTTATGCAAATTTAGAAGTTCTCAATGGCTTAAGAAGTTAAAATTTTTTGGTTGATGGCCTTTCTCATAGGGCCTTTAATGTAGTAACTGTTTGTGAATCAATGACTGTATCTGTAAGTTGAAAATGTACACATAGACTCGCACTTTTTCTCTCAGCTGTATTTAATTTGGTGAAAGAAAAAGGTTTATTGTAAGTAATTGGTTCCAGGCCTAGTGGTCAGCCTTGTCTTGATACAAAGGAGTTCAATCTTGTTTGCAACATGTTGATAGCTGCTGTTGAGGAGCGTTATAGGGATGCAGGTATGTTTCTTTTTCACCTGTTTTACACGTTCTTTTCATCGGTAATATTTTCCCATAGGTGGAATTCATTCATTATGATAAATGGCAGGGTTAAGTGATTTTACTAATAACCCTAGCCTGTGACCTCTTTTGGCCGGTAAGTTGGGTGTCTTCAGTTGTAAATTAATTTGATTAGTGTTCCCATGGCATTTCAAGGCCCAAATCCATATAAAATCGACATGTAAGAGTGAATAAAGTCAATGATACAACTTTTTGCAGTTAAGACATAATCTTGCAACCTTTTGTTGCCGTTTTGGGCTGTTTGCATTTTTCACATTGCAAATAGCATTAGGAATGAATTGGTTTATTGCATCTGGACAGCCCCATTTCTCTTTCAGTATTGTTGATTTTGGCCTATTACCAAGAAGGCTTTTGAATTCTCATCACCTCATACTTGACTGCAGCACAATGGAGAGACAAGCTTGGTCAACTTCGCGCTAAAAGGAACTTGAGGAAATTTACATGACAGGTGTGAAGTTCATTGTTCCATTTTTACTCATTATAATTAAATTCCAGCTCTACCAAAAATGAAACTAACAAGTTGAATATATGTCTCCTTTTTTCAGATCATTCTAAAGAATTTAACTTGTAAATAGAAACATTCTTGGAAGCTAAATGAGGTTGGCCTCACTGCTTAAATCAATCATGTATCTACATTCTATACCTTTCTACCAAGATATGTGTAGTACAATATGTGAATATTTATGTATATAAACTTCCAACCGGTTGTTATGTTGAAGTACTTGACATTAGTTATTTCTGCTTATTGTTATTCAGCTCCTTTTGCCACACCTCATCGGCCAGGGCTTCCCATCCATTTTTCTAATTGTTGGTTTGGCTTAATCGAGCTCTAAATGAGAAGTCATGGTTCAAGCTCGAATCATGGTAATAAGAAAATATCCCATTTGAGCTTGAGCCATGGGAGGCTTGGCTTGAGTTCAACTTATTTTTTTATTATAATAATTTTGTCCCATATTGAATAGAGATATTCGAACAACTCGCTCCACTTACCGTGACAATGAAAAGAAGGGAAACTTTAACAATATTTACATCGGCCCTTATAAATAAGGTCATTCTTTTTCTTCCTCAAACACAACAATTTAACTTTCCTAAAATGTGAATATAAATTTTTAAAGGTAATTTTAAAAAATAAATTTTATATGTTTGAAAAAAAAATTTAGTTGAGTTTGTAGTGAGCTCAAACCACCCTATCGAGTTCGAGCTTGAGTTTATGTTTTGTAAACTCTTCGAGTTTTGACTTCTTCTATCAAACTAAGCTTAAATTGAACTTAGTTAAAGGTGAATTTAATTTAAGTTTATTATTTAACTTAAATAAGTTGAATTTAAATTAGAGGTTCTTTTTTAGTAATTCAATTTGAGTTTGATTGTTTTATTAATAATTTTTTATCAAATTTTTTTTTAATAATTTTTTCTTTTTCAATTGGGTTATTTGTCAGACTTATCTAATATTTGTTGCGTTTATTTGTACGGATTCAATAGGTAATATAGTTAACTTATAGTTAAAATCGGGATAGCTATGTTTTGAAGATAAGAAAATATCCTCTAATTTCGAATGATCAAATAATTAAGGGTTTGATAGCTCATTCAAATGGCATCATAATTGCAAAGGGATTAGAATTAGAAGAAGAAGAAACTCGGCACGTTAAAATTTGAAAAACATTCCCATTTCAGATTTAATAATTTTTTGGTATTATAATTGAACCTGAGCTTAAGTTAATTTGAGGAGAGTATATCAACCTCAAACTGAATTTGGATTGGTTGAAATTCACCTCCTGGTCCCACCGACATCTTAAAAATAATGGAAAAAGATATGACAGGCCATGATAAACCCACGTAAAACAGCGCACCATTTTACCTTTGATGACAGATGGAAAATAGAAGTCTGTTGGCTGCTGTCGCGACTTAACACAATCATTAACTGAAAGAATAGGGCGGTCCAATCCCATTAATGATAACCAGCCAATGCGGCAATTGGCGACTGGATGGGCGATTGTGTTGACAAAAACGATTTTGGTTTGGGTGTAGACTCCGTGTTTCGTATGATCGGGACGTGATTGAATCTTTTCAAGTTTCGAATGAAAAGATTACTTCACCGAACTTGATTCTAATTACATTCGTATAATAATTAAAAAAAAAAAAAATTTAACATGATTTGAATTACCAGCGAGTTCAGGTGAGAACTTCCATCTGCTCATCTCATACTCCATGAACAGATAAGTGCTAGACAAAGGTGCAAAATCGCGCATGATCGAATGTATACCCCGTGTTGGATCTTTGGTTGGCATTATTTATACATCTTATTATATATTTGAAAATCGAATTAATTACATATTCAATAAGATATTATAAGAATCAAAAACATCATTATACATGATGATAAATAATATTATCAATAAAATAAATAATATTATCAATTAGGTAAACAAATTGATTCAAAATTGATTGGTTAAATTAGATATCTAACTTAAAATTGATTTATTTAAAATGAGCTTAGATTCGATCAAAACCCACTTAGTTATTCACGTGTTTACTTTGTTATTATACTACTATTATTAGTTCAGTACGAATGAACTAGAAATTGTTTAGAATAAATAAAGCAAACAATCACGTATATAACAATATAAATAATAAAGAGAAAAATGCACTATTTATTAAGATTCATTGAAAATAACGCTACACTAATAGAATTAATAGTATATTAATATCTTCTCATCCCCCATTATAATAAATATTTACTAATAAATTATTATTTTAATCATATAAAAAAATATGTTTATATATTAGGATTTTTTTCTAAAGGAAAAATTTATTAAAATTTGTATTCTTATGAGAAATCCTAAAAAGGTTGTTGATGAGTTTACCCTAAATTATGATAGTGAAATTGCATATAGTATAATATACTGAAAACCTAACTTTTCATATTACGTATTATATTATATTGTAAGGTATGTCTGTTTTTAAAATAAATAATATAATATTAATAAAATTATAAAAAATTCTCATTGTCACATAATCATCTTAAAAAATATCATAAATACCTTCTAAGATTTTAAAAATTTTCAAATATACTCTTATCATGTCATCATTCATTTAAAAATGTATATAGATTCATATTATGTATTATATTGTATGATACACTTGTCATATTATACTTATTTAATGTACTTAAATGTACATGTTATTTTTTATTTGTATTATATTATATTATAAAATACATATTATATATTATAGAAAATTAATAATCATGCGTAAATTGCTTGTACGCCTGGAACCACCTACCCCCTCAAGCAAGGGTAGGGCTTCAATTGACTTGATCGGACAGGAGGATCATGTATATTATGTCTTATAGACGAAGTTATTGTCGATTCTAACAAGACTAACAAGCTGGTTTATGTTGGTGAGATAGATACATATGTAACTACAAAACTTTTACGACTTTTCATGAAAGATTACATATAGATAAATAATTTTAATAATTACTTAACAATATAACTTGAATTAATCTGTGAGCTAAGTTTAAACTTATTTGAGTCATTCATTTGATTTATAAGCCAAATAAAATTAAATTATCTTCAATTTAAGTTTAATTTGATTTTATAAATAAGTCGATTCTCCTAACTTAGGACATGATTCATATGGTGAAGGCCTTCAAATAATTATTAATTTATCTATTCATGTGGCATTCCCATTTTTCGCTCTCATTATCCAATAGGACTTTTTCCTACTTGCACACGGAAAAGACAGGTCCAGGATACAGGTGGTTAGATACAAAAATGCATCCACGTCTTTTTCTTCCTGTCCACACACACCATTAATTTCTTATAGCTACTCAGGTCTTCTATACCTGGTTCTATAAATTTAGTGGCAACGTTCTCAGCTCTTCATTGGTTATTCGTTTAGAAAACGTTCAGAGATGGAAGTCATGCAAGTTCTTCACATGAATGGAGGAGATGGTGAGAATAGTTATGCCAAAAACTCGTCCGTTCAGGTTTTTTATTCAGCTCTGCTATTCAGTATAAGCTTATTTCTGCATAGTTTCCTAATAAGTAAAAGTTTATATTTAAATTCTCTGTCAATGCAGGACAAGATTATATCAATAGCAAAACCAGCAGTCGAGGAAGCTGCAATGGGGATCTTAAACGACAACAATATTCCAGAGAGCATCGGCATTGCAGATATGGGTTGCTCATCTGGACCCAACAGCCTCCGAGTCATCTCTGAGGTGATGGACGTCATATATGGCAAATGTATGAATCTTGGCCGTCCTTCACCGGAGTTTAGGGTTATGTTGAATGACCTTCCGAGCAATGACTTCAATGCCATATTTGAGTCATTGCCGTCTTTCCTCAAGAAGCTAAAAGAAGAGAAGGGTGCTGGGTTCGGGCCTTGCTTTGCAGCAGGTGTGGCTGGTTCGTTTTATGGTCGAGTTTTCCCTAGAAAGAGTCTGCACTTTGTGCACTCTTCTTCTAGTCTTCACTGGCTCTCCCAGGTTAGTAAGGCTTCTTTCTTTTAACTATATGATTCATTGGAAAGTTTCTCTATTTTGCATGTCTCTTTTATCATAAACTTGCTGTTCTATTTCCTTCTTCTCCCCTTTGAACTCTTCCATCTTTATGGAATATTTCATACCTTTTCATCATGAGGCCATTAAAGACTTTTATTACTAAAAACATATGGTTGTCATTACTAGGCCGGACTAGCCTGTTTGAGCAATTCAACCAGCATTTGATGACCGGTCTAATCTGGGTTTAGATCTGATTAGGCTAAAAAAATAATTTTCATCTAAACCCGAAAATTATAACCCGACTCAATCAATGATTTTTCGATACAAAATAAAATAGTTTTATTACCAAATAGTTGCGTAAAATAACTAAAAAGTTACATGTTCAACTAAATTATAAGTATATCATTAATATATAAATTATTATATATTATTTAATAAAACTATATATATCAAATTTTTAGTATTTAAATAATATGCATTATATAATTAAATAATTTTAAATTAAAAATAAAATAATAATCAAATATATATTAATATATTATCAAAATTTTTAATTAAATACTTAAATTTAAGAGCATACAACATTTTTCTTTATAATTAGCGTACGTAATCAACAGCTCAAAGGCCACGTAATAATCTATTAAATATTATTTTTTAATTGAAATTTTAAGATTAACATTTATTCTTTCAACAATCATTTTAAAACCACCACCGTTTAATCAAACTATATAATTTAGTTTGGTTCTCCAAAATAATGACCACAGTAACATACAAAGTGAATTTTCGTCCTTCTCAATCAACAATTCTTAACAAGAATTGACGAATATATACAGGTTCCACCTATTCTACAGAGCAGTGCCCACAGAGCTTTGAATAAAGGAAAGATATACATATCGAAGAGCAGCCCACAGAGCGTTTTGGATGCATACTCGACGCAGTTCCAAAATGACTTTTCTCTTTTCCTGAAATCACGTGGAGAAGAAGTACTTCCTGGAGGCGGCATGGTTTTATCGTTCATAGGAAGGAGGACTTCAGATCCTACTACAGAAGAGAGTTGCCACCACTGGGAGATTTTAGCGCATGCACTAATGAGCATGGTTTCGGATGTAAGTAATCAACAAAGAGTGAGATTATGTCTACAACTGACTGTTAATTTATGTACTGATCATATGTGATATTTAGAGATGGCAACGAGACAGGGGATTGAATATCCCAATCCAAGCCCAATCCGTATTGAATACTTCTTTTAGTATTTGACTTGTCCTTGAAATAGGAGGACGGAGAATTTTTGTCTCCTTTAAGGATAATTTAAAATTTAAGAGTTCAGAGATATATAAGAAACTAGAGAAACCAATAAGGGGATAGACTGAAAATATATATATACTCTCTTTGTCTCCAATTGTGAGAATTTTAGCTGTAAATGTCAGAAAATCTTCTCTTGGTTAGGGAGGGGTGAGCCAAAGCTCCAGTTTGGAGAGTTGAATTATTATTCCCAATATATTAGGTTTTATTTTATTATTAATTCAAAATATCCTCTCCAACTTGGCTTGAGATCAACTTGATTCCCCCTTTACCAATAGTGTCATCGCATTGATGATATCTTCAGCCAACTCCAGTTGACCATTATGAATTCAAGCCAAACTTGAATGAGTTTATGTTTTAGCTTAACTCAACTTAGATTCAATCCTAATAATCATTATTCGTCAGTAAACAAATTAATGGGCAGATTGTTTGATTGATCAACAAAACATCGTGAGTATGATGTTCATAAAATATGGACTAGCTTAACGATTATATTGATTTGTTCTTTCTTGCATTGCAGGGTCTGATTGAAGAGGAAAAACTAGATTCGTTCAATGCTCCTTACTATGGTTCATGCGTGGAAGAACTGAAACCGGAAGTAGAAAAGGAAGGGTCATTCATAATCGATCGCCTTGAAGCATTTGAAATTGAGTGGGATGGAGGTGATGGTAAAGACATAAAGAACACATTTGGAGAACTGTCAAGAGGGCAGCGAGTGGCAAAGACTATAAGAGCCGTCGTGGAATCAATGGTGGCCCATCACTTCGGAAACCACGTTCTGGACGAGCTATTTCGAAGGCATGCTCAGATGGTGGAAGATCACTTGTCAAAGACTGAAGCCAAGTTTAATAATTTAGTCGTTTCCATGATTAGAAAGGGTTAGCAATTATCACTGTAATTGGCATCAGATCTAAATAATAATGTTTGTTTTTTTATTAAAGAGGAAACTTTCTTAATCCAAACTGCTTCTTCGAGGCTAAATCGTTCACACCACTAGGTAAAATTTTGAGTTTAATAACTAGTATTATAATTAAAATAAATTAAAATTAAAATTTTAATATATTATTAATAAATTTCAAATCCGTATCCTCATACTTGAGCACCTCCCACCTTTATCAATAAATCTATGGAACTCATTCTTTCATGCTTACACATCCCATCTTTATCAATAAATCTAACTTTTGAGAGCAATGATAATGTTTGTTTTATTGTAAGGACATGCACTGTTCTAATAAACGTGATTTGGTCACTGATGAACGGTTTCTTTTAGGGAGAAGGACTATTTCCCATCCAACTTTTGATGCATTCTCAAATTGGCACCCATGACAGATGAAAATCCAGTTTTCCCACCCATGAGTTGTTAAAATGGATGATATCTGTTTGCATAAGGGTAGAATGTCCATTTTACCCTTGTTAGATGAAATGACCAAAATACCCCTCAATTTAATTTTTTAAAATTGATGTGAGGGTTTTACCATTCACCCCCCTTAGGTTTTAGAAACTAACATTTTCACCTTCCCTAAAGTTTTTAAACTTTAAAAATTAACATTTTCACCCCCAAAGCTAGGGTTTCCATATTTTTCAAAATACAGACGCCCCCCATAACTTTCAAAACTAGCATTTCACCCCCATTCTTCAACTTCATCTCCCGACGTCTTCTCCGGCATCGTCACCAGCCTCCTCCTTCTCCTGGTGCGACGGTCGTGGTGCGACGAAGAGACGAAGATCTCTTCGTCGCTCGTCGTCCAGATCTGGGAGATCGCTCGACAAAGGTATCTCTTACTCGCTCGTCGCATCTGGAAGACGCGCTGATAAAGGACGACGCTGTCGCATTTGGACGACGCTGTCGCATCTGGAAGACGCGACGACGAAGGACGACATCTGTTCTTCCAGATCTGGACGACGCTTCGTCGTCCAGATCTGGGCGACGAAGGGTCATCCTTGTAGTCGGAGATGGGAGATCGGTCGAATGCGTCGACCGTCGATGGTGGCCGGAGAAGGAGCAAACCCTAGGGGTGAAATCTAAACTTTTTAAACTTTGAGAATGGGTTAGTTATTAGTTTTTAAAACCTGGAGGGGGGAAACAGTTAAATTTAAAAGTTTTAAGATTTTAAATAGCAAATGACGATTTTACCCCTGTCCCTAACAGAAAAATTGGACGGTAGTTTGGTCACGGGTGGGAAAACTAGATTTTCATCTGCCGTAGGTGCCAATTTGAGAATGCATCAAAAGTTGGGTGGGAAATAGTCCTTCTCCCTTTCTTTTAAGTGGAGAAATTGTAAGCTTCAATAGTGGATTAGCGTTAAAATAAGTTAGAATTAACATAATACTAATTTTAGGGTAGGATCTGGGGAAATTAAAATAATTGCCCCAAAGATTAAGGGCTAAAACGAAATTACCCCTAAATTTTGACACTAAACGAAAATGCCCCAAAATTGCGAAGAGACGAAAATGCCCCTCCACTCAAAATCGTCCAAAACCACGTGCACAACAACCAAACACACGAAACTGAAAATTTTGAATACACGATTCGCGCACTCGGCAACTCCGATTTCATCCGACGATTTTTCCGACGTCTTCCGGCAACGACGATGGACAAAAAGGTTAGTAAAAGAACCCTTGTCATCTCTTTATGCATTTCGTTTCACAATTTGAGCGATTTGATGCGAAATTTGGGTGTTTTGAGTTAGGGTTTACGGTTTGAAATTTTCGAAGAAAATGCTTGATTTCTTGCTGATTTTGATGAATTTTGTTAGGGCTTTTATGTTAGATTAGGTTTAGAGTTGATTGTTGTTGAAATGGAGTTTGAAAAACGAAGTTTGGAAGGTGAAATGTGGCCACACGAATTCGGCAGTCACCACGCGAATGGCGCAGTGACCACACGAATTCGTGTGGTCAGAATTCGTGTGGACGGGGAGGTGTTTTGAACTTTTCAAACTTTCTGGACTACACGGATTCGTGTGGTTGGGGGTGAAAATGCGTATTTTCATCGTGTGGTGGGGTATAGTTTAAATAGGAAAACGTTGTGGGCTGGCAAAATTGCGGTCAACCCCCCGAATTCGTGCGGTTGACTCACGAATTCGCGCTGTTGACGCGCGAATTCGCGTGGTGGACACGCGAATTCGTGTGGTGGGGCAAATTGCGATTTTCCAGAGTTATCCAGCATGCGTTTCCTCTTGTTGGAATCAGGGGGGCAGAATGTAATTCTATTAAATTTTAGGGCTGTTTTGATATTTTCCATATGGGATCAAATTGAAATTTAACCATCTTAAGGTTTTTTGACGTGGAGAATTCGAATTTGATATCTGTTTTTCCGAATAAGGCCTCTATGTATAGAATTGAATAATTTATTTTATAAAATTTATAAAAATTTAATATAATTGTAATTTAATTTTCATACAGGGAGCTGTACAAAAGAGAAAAAGAGACGAAAGCAGAGATGAACTGCGATTCCCTCTCGAAAAGCACTTCAAGGCTCAAGTTACTACACGTGGATATAGAGATGTTGGAGCCGTGATAAAAAAATTATTAACAGAGAGACAATTACAAATGTTTCGACGTACATGTTTCGGACACTTCCTTGAGTTGAAGGATAGTCGATTTAGTGGGGTCCTAGTACATTCCTTCATCCTTCGAGCAATAAATAAGATGACTTCGGGAGAGGAGTTATGGTTTCGGGTTAATGACGTGGATGTCAGATTCAGTGCATATGAGTTTGCTATTATGACGGGCCTTCGATTCAGTCATTTGGTAGATATCGACCTCTACATTCCATCGAAGGCCACAGATCGGATCCTCCAGACATATTTTCACGGGTGTAAATCAGTTACATATGCTGATATGAGTCGTGTTTTCCAGCAGAGACCGTGGGGGGAGGATGACACTGATGCAGTTAAGTTAGCATTGTTGTTTTATCTTCACATGGGGTTGTTAGGGAGTGACTTGAGAAAAACAATTCCCCAGAAGATATTACAATTAGCTGATCATTTGGATGGGTTTAATGCATACCCGTGGGGAGTACGAGTGTGGCAGATGACATATCGCTCTATATGCGATAATATCTCCCGAATTTCTATTGATTCCGGTCCGAAAAAGAAAAAGGAAAATCAGCTTAAGCAGTATGGCATTATGGGATTTCCATTAGCGTTTCAGGTAATTATGATATTTATTAATTCAAACAAAAAATGAATGTTTAAAATAAAATTAGTTTAATCTGATTGTAAATATATACAATAATCTATTTATATTGATATTACAGTTTTGGATTTATGAGACGCTGGACTCGTTATTTCGATGGGTAGACGAGTCACCGTATATTGGAGCCGCCCGGATGTTGAGATGGCACACGAAGGACATTCCGGGATGGGATTCTATCTCAGCTATCTTCACTGGAGATCCAGTAAGTACTAATTAATTAAATATTAACATATACTCTGGATATGACAATAATGAATACTGAAAATAAATATCTTGTAGGATGATGTTAATTTTCCATTAGATTTATCTCCTGTTGAGAGAGATACGGAGTGGTATGAGGATATCGTCCGATATACAGGGATATCGGATAGTCGATCTTCTTCGGCGTCAGGAGATGCACCATCGAGTCCTCGTGACGTCAGTTCTCCGATCGTTGCTCCTCCTCCTGTTGATGCTTATGTTCAGCCCCCTCCCACGTGCCCGATTAGCGACCCTATCGAGGAGCTTATATCACCGGGTCCCGGGCCTAGGCCCCCTACCACTGAGCACATATCACCGGATCCCCTGCCTATGCCTCCTACCACTGAGCAGATATCAGATGATCCTCCTACCACTGGATCAGATTTCTCCATTCATTACTTTGATGCGGCATTGGCTCGATGGGGAAATCTTATCTTAGATCGACTTACTGGATTAGAGGCTAGGATGGAGGATAGGTTTAGAGTCATCGAGGGTAGGATGACTCTTATGGAGGATAGATTGAGTCGTATAGTGGATACGACGACTCGTACGGAGGTCGGACACTCTCATCACACAGATACTGTCGGACAGGTAAAAAAGTTAATATTTTATAAGATATTTCATCTATTTATATACGCAATCATATGTAATTTTATAATAATTGTAAATTATATTACAGCCTTCTCGGGACGATGGTGACAGACTATCGACAGAGGGTTTCACATTCCCGTCTCCACCTGTTATCGATGTGAGTGTTAACTGCTTATAGTTTTTTAAGAATGTTACTTTTGAAATAAATTTTAATATATTAAAATTATTACAGCGTCGGTTATTTGATGAGAGACCATCCCGAGAAGATATGATATTGACTGTTGATATCAGTGATTATATATCATCGCATGAGGTTTTCTCGATGACACCTCATACGATGGTTCAGGTAATTAGAACGTCATTTTGAAATAAATGTTATATCTGAATTATTTGATTATACATTTATTAATCCCGTTAAATATAACTTATCGATTAATTAATATTAATTGCTAATACTGATACAGGATGTCGGCGACGATGGATCACTTCACATGCGGTCTTCTCCGTCGACACCTTCTGTGATTATTCCGGTTAGTCAAACATAGATATACAATATTATATCTCATTTACACATATGTAATTTGATTTTTTCTAAACTTGTTAATATCGTCCTTTGTGACAGCGGCCTGACGTTTCTGTGGCTGCGCCGATTACGGATCCTATTACGACGTCTATTTCGACGTTAGAGGTACGTACATTGTATAATGAATAATTTGTTATTTCTTTTCTTAATAGTTTGATTTACTAATATTACATGTTAATATTGTCATAGGATATTACCGATGTCGATCGATCACCACATGCGGATGCTCCGATTACGGCTCCCATTGTGAGGACTGTTTCGACATTAGAGGTACGTACATTGTATAATGAATACTTTGTTATTTCTTTTCTTAATAGTTTGATTTACTAATATTACATGTTAATATTGTCATAGGATATTACCGATGTCGATCGATCACCATATGCGGATGCTCCGATTACGGATTGGGAGGAGGTTGAGGTGAAGTGCCAGAAATTTCTTTTATCATATGTTACATTTGTTAATTTCAATAGTTGTTTAACCTTTCTATCCTGTTACAATAGGATCTTCGTTTGATCTATCTCAACACTCCAAGCAAAGGAAAACAGGTGATCGATATT
Source organism: Mangifera indica (assembly GCF_011075055.1). Taxonomy (NCBI): domain Eukaryota; kingdom Viridiplantae; phylum Streptophyta; class Magnoliopsida; order Sapindales; family Anacardiaceae; genus Mangifera; species Mangifera indica. The sequence continues at coordinate 12,336,607 of NC_058155.1, forward strand.
GTTTCTCAGGATGATGAGGTCACTGCTGATGTTGTTGAGATCACTGCACACGAGGACCAGGAGCAGGTAATTGAATTTTCAAGAAGTTTAATAACTTATTTTCATTTAAATAATTTATCATTCTATTTAGTCGATTCATGTATTTGAATACAGTCGGTCTCGAAAGAAAATATTTTCGAGATAGCTTCACTTGCGGATTCTCCAGCTATGACTCCAGCGATGCAGAAGGTAGTAAAAAGTTTAAATTTTTAATAAATTTATTAAATTTATTAAATTCGCTTGTAATAATTTATTATTCATTTGACCTAATGTTTCATTTGTTTTGGTGTAGTATTTTCGCACAGTTCGTGGTAGGATTGTCAAGAAGGGACCCCTGATTCGTAGTCCATACACGAATCCTCTGAAACCACGTGGCCAACGAACGAGACCCGCTGTGCAGTTATCGAAAACCGAACGTGAGGAGGTTTTCAAGAAGTGGTATGCAGAGCCGAACATGTTCGAGAAACGTCATGTGTATGACATAGGTGTACGGACCAAAATTGCATTTTGGGGTACACTCATGAACACCTCTGGATGGTTGTCTGACGAGGTGAGTTCACTTTAACAAATGAATTTCGTATTTTGGTTATATAATACTTTTATGATCTGATGACGTTATATCTTCTATTTTTTCAGCATGTTGATTCGTTTTTGGGGTTACTACGTCGACGCCAGCATGACGATACGATGAATGTTCGACAGAATTGGACGACGGTTTTGAGTTGTTTTGTTGGATATATCCCTCATGAGTATGCGGCCTGGACGAGGGATCCGGATAGCTACCAGTTCCCTTCGCTCTTTACACGTATGGTGGATGCAGATTACCCAGCTGAGTTGCATTTGCAACCTTGGGGTATGATCGATGAGGTTAGTAATCGAGTATCGAGTACATTTTGAAGAATAATCGATTAATATCTAATTACAATTATTTCAATGTGTGCAGGTTTTTATCCCAATAAACTTTGAGAATGCTCATTGGGTAGCAGGGGTGTTGGATTTGAAGGAGTGGAAGATTACAGTTTACGACTCCTTACAGAGTTTCACAGCTGACCCGGAGCTATTTAGGCGAAAGATGTTGGGATATACGTCGATGATACCACATTTACTAGCTGCGACATCATTTTGGGCCGATTCGCGTCGGAGTCCACGGGACGATCCATTTGCATTGCGTAGGGTGGTGGATATACCGCAGCAGGCGCCCCTATCAGGTGATTGTGGGGTGTTCATGTTACGATACATCGAGTGTTTAGCACTTCACCGGTCATTATGCTTTGAGGGGGAGGACTCGTTACGCCTGCGCACTCGTTTAGGCACGCAGCTATATTTTCAGGATATTGATTGACGGTTATTGTATATATTATTTGTATTTGTATATATATTGATTTATTCATTTATATATATATATATATATCTATATATTGATTCATTTATATGATCATAACAAATATATAGCTAAAAATACTTAATCAAAGAATTAAGAAATGAGAACGAGATGTATAACTTAAAGGGGTTGCTTCCATTATTACAACAAGTCATTTTCTTTTTTATTTAATTTTACACAAATAAAATCAAAATTTATTAAATATTGAGAATATTTGCAAGGCATATATATATATATAAATTGTTTTCAACTTTCAATATATAGCCTTTAATAGGGTTGAATATGCATGTGATACGATATAAGGAATTGTGAAACGTAATCGAATGATCTTTATAGACTCAAAATAAAAAAATCAATATAAAAAGATAATATTCACAATAACAATCAGAAACATTAGGTTTACAGAAACAGGTACAAGTACAACATTTATATTAAAATTAACATTCACGAACATTAGAGTTACAAAAACAAGTAGAAAAATAACATTTATATTAAAATTAACAAGTACAAATAACAAGTGCATTTATTTTCCATCTTTCTTCTTTCTTCCTGAACTTGATGGTACAGAACTAGGTACTGGAATAGGGCTTCTGCAGTTTTGTCTTGTATGTCCAGGTTGATGACATCGGCTACAGATAAGTTGTTCAACAACCTCTCCTTGAGAAGGCCGTCTGTTTTTATTTGCTGGACGTCCTGCACGACGACGATGCACATATGGTGGGTGGATAACAGTTGCCTCCTCCGGATGAAGCCACTCTGACTGATCTCCTAATGGATTGACTGCGTCTGCATACACTGTTCGATAAAAAGCTGTGTTGTAGTATGAATGCACCCATTGAAGGCAAGTTGTAAGCTTCATATATCTGGCTACAGCAATAACGTGCATGCAAGGAATCTTTGATAATTGAAATTTTCTACAAGTACATGTATGCTCCGTCAGATCTACCAGGGCATCATATTGGGATTGGCCACTACCAAGAACTTGATATCGCTCAGTTGTTATAGGACGCACTTCTAAGTTTGAAGACTTTCGTACACGTTTTGCGATCTTATCTTCAACCCAAGGTGTGACTGGACTGGTACAAGCATCTGTAAATCATATAAATATAAATTCATCTGGTTAGTAACCAAGTATAAGTTTAGTAACACACATTTATAATATAGTATAACAGTGAATATGAACTTACTAGCATGATTTCTTCTTTCATAAAACCATCGCTGCAATGTACCTCTAATGAACTCGATCAGCATAGTAATAGGTAAACCTCGAGCGTGTTTGACCAAGGCATTAAACGACTCAGCAATATTGGTAGTCATTACATTGTACCTATGGCCTGGAAAATATGCTCGTGCCCATCGATCAAAACCAACTTCATGCAGGTATGCAATTGCCTCAGGGTGCAAACGGGACAGTGACTTCATGACCTGTTGGAATTCAAATTCAGTGTACGCCTTGGCTGCTTTCCAGTACATCCATGCGACTTTAGCATTCTTTTTGTACTTGGACCGCATGTTACAATGGAGATGGTGACAACAATAACCGTGATGCACACCAGGAAAAACTTCAGCCAATGCAGAAAATATGCTGACATGTCGATCTGAAATGATGGCCAACTGAGGTACCTCACCAATACAATCCCGCAACTTCGTTAAAAACCAGCACCACGTGTCATGATCTTCCCTGGGACCAATGCCAAAAGCAAGCGGATATATTTGATTATTCCCATCTAATGCGACAGCAATAAATAGTTGACCCAAATATCGACCCTTTAAGAAAGCAGCATCAATACAAATAACCGGTCGAATATGATGTTGAAATGCACGGATACTACAACCGAACGCCATGTAAAAGTATTTGAATCGATCCTCCTCATCCGTTAGTATATGTGTCACCGTCCCCGGATTACAACGCTCCAAATTAAGGCAATACTCTGGCAGTAACATAAATGACTCTTCCGGTGTCCCCCTCAATGATTGAAGCGCCCAATTTCTCGCCCGCCATGCTTGTGCGTATGATATATCAATTTTATATCGGTCGGCGATATCAGCAATGATCTCCTTCGGTCGATAAATACGATCAACTAAGATGAATTTGGTCCTCAAAATTTGCCCCAAAGCTCGAGCACCTGCTTGCCTATGATGAGGTAATATCTGATTTCTGCAACATGTGTGATAGCTATCCAAACGACGTAATTCAAAGCTATCAGTTTCTCCCACCCTAACTGCCCGTGCACGCCATTTACATTCTTTGTTACGACATTCAAGAACCCATCTAAGCGTGTCTGATTTTTTCACTCTAAATTGATATCCCCTACGAAGTGCGTCTTGAGTTATCGCATCAATCACATGTTGTTTACTGGGAAATAATGTACCAACTTTTGGAGAATCAGTATCTGTCGATGCTTTAGAGTTTCTAGATGTAGATGGTTGATCAGGAAAAGGTGGTAACCAATGAAATGCATCAGTAAGAACATTCCCACCAGCAAGATTTATTTCTGGAAAATAACTCGTACCTCCAATATCGTTATTACCATAGGTCTTCTCTTCAATCTCTGGTTCTTCGATTGGAATATTATGTTCAACCTTTCCATTAAATTCACTCCAGTCTGGAAAAGTTGCTTCGCCCCCATTAAGAAATTCTTCTGCGTGATACAATGCATCAACGTTAACTTCATTTATATGTGCAAAATCTTCCTCTAAGAATTCTTGTTTCGGATTGATCTGGATATTTTGCATCTCTTCTACACCAATAGTTTGATTTTCTGGATAACTGCTCGACTCACCACCTTGAAAATCTTCATTCGCTTGTTGAGTCTCGTAACTATCATCAGTAAATGTAGTTATAACAAATACTGGAACACATTCTTTGAAGAGGTTAGATAGACCGTTAAGAACCTCAACATCTTCATCATTCGAAATTCCTATCGGAACACCGTCGTCGAGATGCCTTGGTTTCATGCTTAACTGAATGTTAAATATCCGTCGATCTATATTACACTTGTCGCTCACTATTTCGATTAATTCTTCGAATGATGTGTGTTCTGGAATTTTAATCAATTTCCTATTACCTCCAACATATTTTATAACATTATCACCCTTTTCTATCCAATTTCCCCCATATCTAATTGAAGCATATCCAGCCATTTAGATTAATCCTACAATAAAATATATAATCAACATAAATAATATGGCTGAAAATAATATTTACATACGTCTATTACATAATTATTCCTATTCCATAATTCAATTATATATTGTGACTACTTAAATATATCATATTTTGTTATTAAACTTTAACAAATAATAATTTAATTTAAAAGGATAGTTTTGGTATTTAAGAGGATATTTGGGGCATTTTCGTTAAAAAATTTTAATATAAGGGTATTTTTGTTAACTCCTAAAATTTGGGGGTAAATTGCATATTGCCCAAATCAAATATATAATTAACATAAATAATACGACTAAAAATAGTATTTACAGATGTCTATTACACAATTATACCTATTTCATACTTCAATTTGACAAAATAATATTATTAAACATATCCTAATAATTTATTATATAAAATATCACATATAATTACATTATTGATAAAATAATAACGATTGAAGTAATATCATGTTATACTATACTACTATAATATTTAAAACATAACCTATCTAATTTTTATTATTTTACATATTACATACAACTATAATTTATTATATAAAATATCACATATAATTGCATTATCAATAAAATAATAACGATTAAAGTAATGACAGGGATAAATACCTCGTAATGACGAACTTTTCTCTTCACGCCCGAAATCTTGAACACGAACTTAATTTCTCTCTTCAGAAATCTCTCTCAGATATGTTAAAAATGAAGGAAGATATGTGGTTTATATAGAAATAGAGGAAGGGCAGTTTCGGTATTATTTTGGGGCATTTTGGTTTAAATACTTTAACTTAAGGGTATTTATGCTTTGACCCCAAAATTTATGGTAAATTTGTTTATTACCCTTAAATAAAATAGTAATTTAAATTACAAGGGTAGTTTTGGTATTTAAGAAGATATTTGGGGCATTTTCGTTTAAATACTTTAATTTAAGGGTATTTATGCTTTAACCCCAAAATTTGGGGTAAATTAGTTTATTACCCCACAAAAAAGGGCATTTATTTAAATTTCCCTAGGATCTGAATGAGCTCCTTTCTTACAATGAAATTTCCTAATAATTTCAATAGGAACATCAATAAAATCTATCGCCTATTTTCAATTGCAAAACTAAGAATAATCAATAAACGGTAATATTATTTACGTAAATAATAAATATAATTTTATATATAAATAATAATATATAATTATATAATTAGGTATTATTTTATCTTTAAGTTAAAATCATTTAATTATATAATAATATATTATTATTTATATATAAAATTATATTTATTAATTATACACATAATTTTATTATTCAGTAAAACCTTTTCCCTGTTCCTATCAACTTCAGTCAATTTGTTGGGCTACTCTTTTGACATCCCACCGAGGCAAGATTATACTTAAAGTTGGATGCAAATGAATTTAAGTTTTTTATCTCAACTTCAGTCTAATTCAAACTTTTCATTAACTCAAGTTTGAATTCAATTTAATTTGAAGGAAATTAAATATAAACTCAATTTGAATTTGATAAAAATATTAAATTAAGTTTAAATTTAATTTAATTTATATTAAAATAATATTATTTTATTATATATTAATAAAAAAAGATTATTTTAATCGTATTCCAATCTAATTCAAGTAAGACTACCGAGTTCAACAAGCTATACACTGGTTAAAATATCTTGGTTTGGGGTCATAGTTGTCGACAAATTGATTTATATCAGGAAGTTTCGTTTTGAGAAATTATATTAAATATCCATTTTACCCTTTTATTAAGTATAAATGTTCATTTCTCCTATTCCTAAGTAAAAATGCTCATTTTTCCTATTCTTAAGCACAAATATCCGAATTTTTTAAATACCGAAATTACCCTTTACCACATCTATATAAATCCCCTCACTCTTACTCTCATTACATACACTTCTTATATCACTTAAACACTCACTTTCACTATCATTTTTACTTAATATCAATTACTACGAGTTCGTTCGAAAAGAAGAAGTTCGCATTTTTTAATTCGAATCGAAAAAATCAATTCGTGAAAAAAAATATTTATATAAATCTTAACTCAAAACTTAATTTTATTTGTTAAATTTAGTTTGTATGTCATGTAAAGGGGGCATTTAGATATTTAATAATAATTTAGGGGTTAAATGAAATGTTAGAAAAATATGGAGAATATTTTAATATTACACAATATATAAAAGATTTAAATAACATGTTAAGAATGAATAGATATATTGAAATACCCTAGAATGTCAAAAATAAAAAAATTACTCAAAAATCTGAAAAAAACATATCTGAATTTCGAAAACTACATGTTCGAATAGCTTAGGAACTAGAAAACCAAAAAATCGATCTAAAATTTCATAATTACATCGTAAAACATGTCTCAAAAAGCACAAAACTAAAGAGACAAATATCAAATTTGAAAACTACATATAAAAAAAATCTACCCCGGTCACAAACAAGCTCAAAATTATAAAAACCAAAAATCCTAAATTTGGTAAAACAAAAAAACTGCATAATACATATTGAAACAATTTTATTTGTGCCTCCAAATTGGGTGCAACCAGCAAAACTAGTTGTCGTTATAGAGGTCGAAATGAACTTCACATTGATATATTACAAGCCCCGTAACGCTTCCCAGATTAAAAGTTATGGTCATTTAAAGTCTATCTCCTATATGTCCTATAGTTTTAAAAAAGTTAATTTCCACCCAACCCATAGTTCAGTGTAAAATTTCCCACGGACCCCCGTGGATCTCCCCCTTTTCCCCTTTCCCCTAAAATTTTGAAAATGCTAAATTTCTCCTCACCCCACACGGGCGCTCGTGGGAGATTAATGTAGTGTTGACAGATCTAACCCATTTTTTGGCCAAAACTCATCATTTCAGCCTTTAATTTCAACACAAATTAAATCTATACATCCAATAACACAAAAACCCTTAAGAAATTTAAACAAAACAACCAAGAATCAAAACATTTTATGCATTATTGAAAATCAAAACCCTAAACATTCAAACCTTAAAATCTCCCTCAAATCTCAAAACTCTTAACAATAAATTGATTCAAACAAGAAGTGAAATGATGTACTATTCTTATTTGTCATTTTCGGTTGTTAGAAAATATGAAAAATCGATGAAAAAGAGCGAAACTCGTTACGCCCGTGGGAGATCCGAATTTTTCTTTGAATTTAAACAATAAATCCGTAGGAAATGTGGGGTTTATATATAAAAACAGTTTAATCATTTCCCAAATTGAAGATATTTTTGCTTAATCCTTAGAATTTAAGATAATTTCACTTAACACCCTTTAATTTTAGACATTTATTATAATTTCCCTTTCGTTTTGAACCTTACCATGTTGACTGTCGGCCAATGCAGTCCCAAAGTAGCAGACTAGCAGGTGAGGTGGGTGAATGATTTGATACAAACAAATGGCTGTCAAGCATTGCATCTAATACGACCCGCAAGCCATAGCTAATTGTGCTTACATTATGACTTTCATTCCGGCTCCTCTGCTATTCGAATTTCTCATCCGACTTCCTGTTAAATCTTTAGCAAAGTTTAAGTGCATAAACAAGACCTGGTTCTCTCTATTATCAGATCCAGATTTCATTTACTCCCACTTAAACCGAGCCAAGACGGAAAATCATTTGGCTCTTTTATTATCGTTCATTTCACATGATAATCTTAGCAGCACCATAAACTTCTTCGCCATCAACGATCATGAACTTGCAGATTTCGAATACTCAGTTCAGGTATGCTTGGACTCCTACTGTGTCTTGCCTTCGTGCAACGGCTTGGTCTGTTTTTTCGGTCTCCAGGGTGGAATTCATATTTGCAACCCCGCCACCAAAAACACAGTGAAACTTCCGGGAAATCGTGCAAAAGGGTCTCGCCTACTGAGCTGTGGATTCGGGTTTGATAGGAAAGGAAAGAAGAGAAAAATTTTTCTCACGAACAGGGAAAAGGGATGAGGGATGTGTCTCTCCCTGTAAGGAGAAGGATAAAGATAGTCATCTGCATGCCTCATTTTCTCATTGACATCTCTAGTTGAAAGGGTGAATAATATTGTTGTAGGAGTAAGCAATATCTCAATAAGATAAACAGAATTATAGAATTATAAACTAGTTGATAAACCAAATTGTTAAACTAAAATTTTAATTGGTAAACCTTTTTTTTTTTTTTTTTGATGAATTAGTTCGGGTCAAATCCCACCATGCTTAGAAATAGTAAATCTGTTATCATCAATTAATTGCAATCAGGTTCAAACTTTGAGCTTCTGGCTAATTAATTACCCACTGTTGGTCAGGTACGAAGGCGTGGATGAAACCTTGGAAAATACCCTTAAGCTTACGGAGTTGGGATTTAAGTTCAAATACAGCTTGGAAGATATGTATGCAGGAGCTGTGGACACTTGCAGAGCCAAAGGACTGCTTCCTCTTTCTTCTGAAAACCCCGTCAATGAGTAGACCAGCGTCGACTAGCAGATAACTACCATTCTGCTGAAGACTTTATTTATTGCCACTCATTTTGATCGAAGTTTCATTTCTGTACTTACGATTAATCTATTGCTTCGGAATACATTGTTTGTAAAATTTTCACTATTAATCACTCTGAAAAATCCCTAAACACATCAATCCCAGTTTCACAAATGATTAGTAAATATAGAAATTGACGGTTAATTTGAGATACACAAAACCCTATTTGAGTCATAATGCAAGAACATTGAATCTTAATCGGAAATTGAATATGTTGAGGAATGATTAATCCTTGATTAGTCTTCTCTCCTAAAACTTCCATTTTTTAACAACTTTTAATTAATAGATTTGCTTATATAAGTTTAAGAGAAAGCATTTAACCTATAGGTTAATTTTAAATTAAACCAAGCTCGACTTTAGGTTAACTTAAGTTTAATTTAACTCAAAAAAGTTGAGTTTTCCTCAAACCAAACTTAAGTTTGACTTAGTTCGAATTAGGTTGAACTTGAGTTCATCAAGGCTTGATGGAGAGCCCAACTCAAGTACTAAGCAAAATTCAACTTGTTTGACAATAGTATTTAGTCATGCTTAATGACTTGTATTAAAATGATGATATTTTAATATATATTAATTAAAATAATTTTGTTTCAGTTGTTTTGAATCGAGTTTATCTAAACTCACAAGCTTGATAAATCAAACACCCTAGACTTAAAACTTGAGCTCGATAACACTGCACCCCTAGGCTTTAATTTGCCTAGGAGTAGCTTATTTTGAGCATAATCAAGTTCTAATAATCAAGTTCTAACCAACTCAACTCCTATTTAACCTAATTTATCTTTTTTATTTTTTGTTTCAATTAAAAATAGAGATCTAAGTGATAAATTTTTTATGTTGGGAGAGAAATTGTAATTTGTTTATACTTTAAAAGTATAAATGATATTAATCTTATAATATTTATATATTTTATAAACAAAGAAAAATACTCTTTGACAATTTAAATTAACATTTAATGTTGATTAAAAAAATAGAACGATGTCATTTTTCAACTTCAGGGGTGACAATTTGTCATTTTGAGATAATTGAGGTGGGAACTAGTCATTTTTCTTTTGTATTTTAAATCAAGATAAATGACATTAATTTGATGTAAGTTATAATTTTATTCAAAAATAAATAAATAAAAACGTTAAGTAGGATTATGTTTCAAGTTCAATTTCAGGATTAATTGGTCCTAGTTCAAGATTAAGAGTTAAAATAAAATATAAAGTATAAGTTATTTAAGTCAATTGAAATATTTGAGTTGAAACCAATTCGATTTAAATATAAAGTTAGGTTATTTTTAATAGAATTTGAATCTTAATTTTCTAATATTAAATTAATTTTAAATTAATTCTTTTAAATATAAACTAAATTCGAATTATCTAATCGAAATTGGGCCAGTCCAACCAGCCCTAACCCAAGTGCTTTGGTGAAAAAAAGCCATCATGGAACTACGTCGTTTCATTTTATCACTTACCGGCCGATAGAAGTTTTAAGGTGGTGACGTAGTGTTCAGGTACAGAACGAAAATCTCAGAACCGAGAGACTGAATGAGAAGCAAATACGACTAATTGGCTTCTAATCTACGGCGCGCGGTTTGTTGGTCGTTATATAATCGTGAGTATAGTCTCTGTTTCCAGTTTTCATTTTACACTTGTGTTGTTGCCATTTTTGTGTTTTTGCTTCTTATTCTGCTCATTAGGGTTTGGTTAGGGTTTAACGTATTCTTGCCTTTCAGTTAGGGCTTGACTTGATTTCAAATCTACTTCCAAAATGGCACATCTGGGAGGTGGTGCGGAAGCACACGCCCGATTCAAACAGTATGAGTATAGAGCAAACTCGAGTCTTGTTCTAACGACGGATTCACGGCCACGTGATACTCACGAGCCGACAGGCGAGCCTGAGTCCCTCTGGGGTAAGATTGACCCCAGAAGCTTTGGTGACCGTGCTTACAGGGGCAGACCCCCTGAGTTGGATGAGAAATTAAAGAAGTCTAAGAAGAAGAAGGAGCGTGATCCACTTTCTGAACCTGTTCCACGACAGGGCAAGAGACGTCGTCTTCGACAAGAGAGTGTTCTTACTTCCACTGAGGAAGGGCTTTACCAGCCCAAGACTAAGGAAACCAGAGCTGCCTATGAGGCTATGCTCAGTGTCATTCAACAACAATTGGGTGGTCAGCCTCTTAATATTGTTAGTGCTGCTGCTGATGAGATTTTGGCTGTTCTTAAAAATGATGCTGTTAAAAACCCTGATAAGAAGAAGGATATTGAGAAGTTGTTGAACCCCATACCAAATCATGTCTTTGATCAGCTTGTCTCCATTGGAAGGCTTATTACTGATTATCAAGATGGGGGTGATGCCGGGGCTTCTGCTGCTAATGGCGATGAGGCGCTTGATGATGATATGGGCGTAGCTGTTGAATTTGAAGAGAATGATGATGAAGAGGAAGAGAGTGATCTGGATATGGTTCAGGAGGAAGAAGAGGAGGATGATGATGTGGCTGAGCCCAATGCTTCTGCAGCTATGCAAATGGGTGGTGGGATTGACGATGATGACTCACAGGATACCAATGAGGGCATGAATCTTAATGTCCAGGATATAGATGCTTATTGGCTTCAAAGGAAAATCTCTCAAGCTTATGAGCAACAAATTGACCCACAGCAGTGTCAGAAGCTCGCAGAAGAGGTTCTGAAGATACTTGCTGAGGGAGATGACCGTGAAGTTGAGACTAATCTACTGGTGCATCTTCAGTTTGAGAAATTCAGCCTCATTAAGTTTTTGTTGCATAATCGTCTGAAGATTGTGTGGTGCACTCGTTTGGCGAGGTCTGAAGACCAAGAGGAGAGGAAGAAGATTGAGGAGGAAATGATGGGTTTGGGCCCTGATTTGGTTGCAATTTTGGAGCAGTTGCATGCAACAAGGGCAACTGCCAAGGAAAGGCAGAAGAATCTGGAGAAGAGTATTAGAGAAGAGGCTCGCAGGCTGAAGGATGAGAGTGGTGGAGATGGTAGCAGGGATAGGAGGGGTCTTGTTGATAGAGATGCAGATGGTGGCTGGTTGCAGGGTCAGCGCCAGCTACTGGATCTAGACAACCTTGCTTTTGAACAGGGTGGTCTTTTGATGGCAAATAAAAAGTGTGATCTTCCTACAGGGTCATATAGACATCTTAGCAAGGGTTATGAAGAAGTTCATGTGCCAGCATTGAAAGCAAAACCGCTGGATCCCAATGAGAAGTTGATAAAGATAACTGAAATGCCGGAGTGGGCACATCCAGCTTTCAAAGGAATGACACAGTTGAACAGGGTGCAGAGTAGAGTGTATGAGACTGCCCTTTTTTCAGCGGATAATATACTTTTGTGTGCTCCTACTGGGGCTGGGAAAACTAATGTTGCTGTGCTTACCATACTTCAGCAGTTAGCATTGAATCGGAACCCAGATGGTTCATTCAACCATAGCAACTATAAGATTGTCTATGTGGCACCAATGAAAGCTCTTGTCGCTGAAGTTGTCGGTAATCTTTCTAATCGTTTGCAGGTATATGATGTCAAGGTGAGGGAGCTAAGTGGAGACCAGACTCTCACTCGACAACAAATTGAAGAAACACAAATAATTGTGACCACTCCTGAGAAGTGGGATATCATTACCAGAAAATCAGGGGATCGAACGTACACACAACTTGTGAAACTGCTGATCATTGATGAAATTCATTTGCTTCATGATAATAGAGGGCCTGTGCTTGAAAGTATTGTTGCTAGAACTGTTAGGCAAATTGAAACTACCAAAGAGCATATTCGGTTGGTTGGGTTGTCAGCTACACTCCCCAATTATGAAGATGTGGCTTTATTTTTACGAGTGGATTTGGGAAAAGGGTTGTTCCACTTCGACAATAGTTATAGACCTGTCCCTCTTTCTCAACAGTATATTGGGATCACAGTCAAGAAGCCACTGCAAAGGTTCCAGTTGATGAATGATTTGTGTTATGAAAAGGTTATGGCAGTTGCTGGAAAGCATCAAGTTCTTATTTTTGTTCACTCCAGGAAGGAAACAGCAAAAACAGCTCGTGCAATACGTGATACCGCACTTGAGAATGATACCCTTGGTAGATTCTTGAAGGAGGACAGTGTCAGCCGGGAGATTCTCCAAAGTCACACAGATATGGTCAAGAGCAATGATCTTAAAGACCTTTTGCCTTATGGTTTTGCAATTCATCATGCTGGGATGACTAGGGGTGACCGTCAACTTGTTGAGGATCTTTTCGGTGATGGACATGTGCAGGTGTTGGTTTCTACTGCAACTCTGGCTTGGGGGGTGAATTTGCCTGCTCATACGGTAATCATTAAGGGAACCCAGATTTACAATCCAGAGAAAGGAGCATGGACTGAACTTAGTCCTCTGGATATTATGCAGATGCTTGGTCGTGCTGGAAGGCCTCAGTATGATTTGTATGGGGAAGGGATTATCATTACTGGTCATAGTGAACTTCAATATTATCTTTCTTTGATGAATCAGCAGCTTCCTATCGAAAGTCAGTTTGTGTCCAAACTAGCCGATCAGCTAAATGCTGAAATTGTTCTTGGGACTGTACAAAATGCTAAAGAAGCCTGCAATTGGATTGGATACACTTACCTCTACATTCGTATGTTACGAAATCCTTTGCTTTATGGTTTATCGCCTGAGGTTCTGAAAGAAGATATAACATTGGGGGAGAGAAGAGCTGATTTGGTAAGAATATCTGTAGTGTAGTTTCTTCTTTTATCTCTTTTCATTGATTGGCAGGATCTCATTGTTTGTCATTCTCATTTGTTTCTGGATGCATGTTAGTTCTAGTTGCATTTTTAATCTGTTCCTTATTCACCTTATGCTGTTGCTTAGTATGAGGGGAATTTTCTTTTCACCAAAATGAATCAATTTTTGGTCCTTTGCATGAGGATTTGACTAGGCATTTAAAGATATGTGTATGTAAACTTATTTCTGTCCATGATTGTTTCTATAACTGCACTAAGGCTCTTTGATATGAAAGTTTCTATTGATTTGAGAGTCTGTGTGTCGTTGCAATTTTTGTATCAACTTCCTTGGGCTATATTTGTATCTTTTATAGTATCAATTTTTATATCAACTTCCTTGGAATTTTCCTTAAGGAAACAATGAGAAAAAATTAGTTTTTCCAGCCTCCTCTTGTATTTGTCTAACTTTTCTAATTTAACATTGTTCTTGTATACCTTGTAGCTCACCAGATTGATTTGTCATTTGCACATTTCATTGGACCATTTCACTGTCAGTTTATGTAAATCATAATAGTTCTTTCTTTCCATGTGCTGAAATTTGTGTTTGGTTGTTGTTTGATTTCTTCTCGCAGATTCATTCTGCTGCCACTATCTTGGACAAAAATAACTTGATCAAGTATGATAGGAAAAGCGGATATTTCCAGGTTACGGACTTGGGTCGCATTGCAAGCTATTACTATATAACTCATGGAACAATATCTACATATAATGAGCATTTGAAGCCAACAATGGGTGATATTGAGCTTTGCCGGCTATTTTCTCTAAGTGAAGAATTCAAATATGTTACAGTTAGGCAAGATGAAAAAATGGAGCTGGCTAAGCTGTTGGACCGTGTTCCCATTCCGATAAAGGAAAGCCTGGAAGAGCCTAGTGCCAAGATTAATGTTTTGCTACAGGCATACATTTCTCAGCTAAAGCTTGAAGGGCTTTCATTGACTTCTGACATGGTGTTCATAACTCAGGTTAGTTTTCTTCATGTTGCCATGTTCTTCCATCGTTCCTTTAACATTCACAAGATTTCATATATGTGTTATCTCATTTGATTTTTTTAATTCTTAATCAGAGTGCTGGACGTCTTATGAGAGCTCTTTTCGAGATTGTATTGAAACGAGGTTGGGCACAATTAGCAGAGAAAGCTTTGAACTTGAGCAAAATGGTTACTAAACGGATGTGGAATGTCCAAACACCTCTTCGGCAGTTCAATGGAATCCCAAATGAGATATTAATGAAGTTGGAGAAGAAAGATTTCGCATGGGAAAGGTATTATGATCTCTCACCTGCTGAGCTTGGGGAGCTCATACGGTACTCAAAGATGGGCAGAACTCTTCACAGATTTGTTCACCAATTCCCAAAATTAAACCTTGCTGCACATGTTCAGCCAATAACTCGCTCTGTTTTAAGGGTCGAACTTACAATAACGCCTGACTTCCAGTGGGATGACAAGGTGCATGGATATGTGGAGCCTTTTTGGGTAATTGTGGAGGATAATGATGGTGAATACATTCTTCATCATGAGTATTTTATGCTTAAGAAGCAGTACATAGACGAGGACCACACACTGAATTTCACTGTGCCTATATATGAACCATTGCCACCGCAGTATTTTATACGTGTTGTGTCAGATAAGTGGCTAGGTTCACAAACGGTTTTACCTGTCTCTTTCAGGCACCTTATTTTGCCAGAGAAGTATCCTCCACCTACAGAGCTCTTGGACTTACAACCTCTCCCCGTGACAGCATTGCGCAATCCAGCATATGAAAACCTTTATAAGGATTTTAAGCATTTTAACCCCGTCCAGACTCAGGTCTTTACTGTGTTGTATAATACAGACGATAATGTCTTAGTTGCTGCACCTACAGGGAGCGGGAAGACCATATGTGCAGAGTTTGCCATTTTAAGAAATCATCAAAAAGCATCTGATAGTGTCATGCGTGCTGTATATATAGCACCGATTGCAGCTCTTGCTAAAGAACGCTTCCGTGATTGGGAGGAGAAGTTTGGTCACCATCTTGGAATGCGGGTTGTTGAGTTAACTGGGGAAACAGCAATGGATCTGAAACTGCTTGAGAAAGGGCAGATAATTATTAGTACTCCAGAGAAATGGGATGCTTTATCCCGCCGCTGGAAGCAGAGGAAGTATGTGCAGCAGATTAGTCTTTTCATTGTTGATGAGCTCCACCTGATTGGGGGTCAAGGTGGTCCTGTCTTGGAGGTGATTGTTTCTCGAATGAGATATATTGCCAGCCAGGTTGAAAACAAGATCCGTCTTGTGGCTTTGTCTACTTCTCTTGCAAATGCCAAGGATCTTGGAGAATGGATAGGGGCTACCTCTCATGGCCTTTTCAATTTTCCTCCTGGGGTTCGTCCTGTGCCTCTGGAAATACATATTCAGGGAGTGGATATAGCCAACTTTGATGCAAGGATGCAAGCTATGACAAAACCCACATACACTGCAATTGTCCAACATGCCAAGAATGGAAAGCCTGCACTTGTATTTGTCCCTTCAAGAAAGTATGTCCGACTCACTGCTGTGGATCTGATGACATATTCAAGTATGGATGGTGATCAGAATTCAGCTTTTCTGTTGCGGTCCCATGAAAACTTTGAGGAATATCTTAGTGGTATCAGTGAAGAGATGTTGAGAGCCACTTTACGTCATGGAGTGGGGTACTTGCATGAGGGTTTAAGCAGTTATGATCAAGAAGTTGTTTCAGAGCTATTCAAAGGTGGATTCATTCAGGTTTGTGTTATGAGTAGTTCTCTCTGCTGGGGAGTGCCATTGACGGCACATTTGGTGGTTGTGATGGGAACACAATATTATGATGGGCAGGAAAATGCTCATACAGACTATCCTGTTACAGATCTATTGCAGATGAT
Source organism: Mangifera indica (assembly GCF_011075055.1). NCBI lineage: Eukaryota > Viridiplantae > Streptophyta > Magnoliopsida > Sapindales > Anacardiaceae > Mangifera > Mangifera indica. Next base: position 12,353,350 of record NC_058155.1, read on the forward strand.
GGGTCATGCCAGTCGACCTCTGCTTGATAATTCTGGGAAATGTGTCATCCTATGTCATGCCCCTCGTAAAGAATACTACAAGAAGTTCTTGTATGAAGCTTTTCCTGTTGAAAGTCATTTGCATCATTTCCTACACGATAATTTCAATGCAGAAGTTGTTGCGGGAGTTATTGAGAACAAGCAAGATGCTGTGGATTATCTCACTTGGACGTTTATGTACAGGAGGCTCACTCAAAATCCAAACTACTACAATGTCCAGGGTGTAAGTCACAGGCATCTCTCTGATCACCTCTCGGAGCTGGTTGAAAACACATTAAGTGATCTGGAATCAAGCAAGTGCATCATTATAGAAGATGAAATGGACCTTTCTCCTTCGAATCATGGCATGATTGCATCTTACTATTATATCAGTTATACTACTATTGAACGGTTCAGTACTTCTTTGACTCCGAAGACAAGGATGAAGGGTCTTCTGGAGATTCTTGCTTCAGCTTCAGAGTATGCACAACTACCTATACGTCCTGGGGAGGAAGAGGTTGTTCGCAGGTTAATTAATCATCAGAGATTTTCATTTGAGAATCCAAGATGCACTGATCCACATGTTAAGGCAAACGCTCTTCTTCAAGCACACTTTTCTAGGCAATCAGTGGGTGGGAACCTTGCATTGGACCAGCGGGAGGTACTCCTTTCTGCTAGTCGATTGCTTCAGGCTATGGTTGATGTTATTTCAAGTAATGGTTGGTTGAGCCTTGCACTTCTGGCAATGGAAGTAAGTCAAATGGTGACTCAGGGCATGTGGGAACGTGATTCCATGCTTCTTCAGCTCCCGCATTTCACAAAAGATTTGGCAAAGAAGTGCCAAGAGAATCCTGGAAAGAGCATAGACACAGTGTTTGATTTGGTGGAGATGGAGGATGATGAGAGGCGTGAGCTCCTGCAGATGTCCGATTCACAGTTAACCGATATTGCAAGGTTTTGCAATCGTTTCCCCAACATAGACATGTCTTATGACGTACAGGATGGTGATAATGTAAGGGCTGGGGATGACATCACATTGCAAGTCACCCTTGAGCGAGATGTGGAGGGGAGGACGGAGGTGGGACCTGTTGATGCTCCCAGATATCCTAAAGCCAAAGAAGAAGGCTGGTGGCTTGTTGTTGGTGACACCAAGACTAACCAGTTGCTTGCCATTAAGAGGGTGTCACTCCAAAGGAAGTCAAGGGTCAAGCTTGATTTCGCTGCTCCTGCAGAAGCTGGAAGGAAATCATATACTCTGTATTTTATGTGTGATTCATATATGGGCTGTGACCAAGAATATAGTTTCGCTGTTGATGTCAAAGAAGCAGGCAGCCCTGATGAGGATGGTGGACAAGAATGAACAGAAAGTTGTGACTCTACTTTGGACTCTCTACTTTTAGTACAGCGTAAACACTATTTTATTTTGCTGAAGTCTCTTTTTAACTCAAATGTTTTTGCAATGAGGGGCTTGTATAACATGAAAGTATCTGGCTATCTGCAAAGGTCTGTATTAGATTTATATTAGTATCTGCTAAAATTTGGGATGCTCTGCATGTTTCACAGAAGCTAGAACTGTGCTATACATTTCTCAACTTGTTCTAATTATGCAGGCATGTAAAAGAGATTGGTAATCGGGATCTTCTCTTTTCGCAGTTAGTGCTGTTTGATTGTTTCATATTTGCTGGATGCAGGGACGAATTCAAAATCTGTTGCATGTATTGTTTGCTCATTATGCAGATTTATATAAACATTTGGTTGAAACCATTCTAATCTGTGTTTAGATGTATGTCCAAATTAGAGCTTGATTTGTTTCTAGTTGCTCAAGCTCGAATTGAATTAAGTTCAACTCAAGGATTTGACTTATTTCCATAAGATGAATCAAATTGGATGTTCCTGTAATACAGAGTCTGGTTTGAATATGGTTTTGGTAAGTGTTGTTCATTAGGTTTGAACGAAACAAGTTCAAATTTGATTTGGCCCAAACCCTTGTACTCTTTCAATGATTTGTTTATTCTTAAATTGTTTGATCGAATCAAACTGAATCTGTTTTGGATTTAAACTAAGCTTGAGCTTTGTTTGGGTTCAGGTAAGTGGAATCCGCCCCTGGCTGATGGAGCGAAACTATAGAAATGAAAACTGGTGCAACTCTGTTCTAAATTATTCAGTACTAAGCAAAGCAAAGCTGACGTTAGATTATTATACGATAATCACAAACACGGAGCATCATACAACACTTTAGGAAGAACAAGTAAACAACAAGGGACCTTTATACGATGCTTCGACTCTAATCTTCATAGACTCGACACTCGTCAGTCTCAGGATTGTCTTGGCAAAAGAATTCAAGCGGATCTTGTTCCTCAAGTTTGCGTCTGAGATCTGCCTTGGCTTGGCTCACTTCTTCCACTTCATCCCACGCAACCTTGCATTCGTCAGAGGTCATATCTCCCTCACACACTTGCTTTGCTTCAATCACTTTCTGCTCGATCATTTCCGTCAGATGCTTCTCCCTCATATGCGTCCCCTTGAACTTCGCCATTCCCGTGGCCTTCACGCTCATGTTCCTTCTCTCCGCCTTCTTCTGCTGAACCGAAACTGTTACTATGACTTTCTTTGAACAGAAACAAGACGATCTCGAAGCCAAGAACGATGTTCTTGTTGTTCCTGTTGAAGCCAAAGATGCCATATTCAATGCAATCGCTTTTTTCAAATTCCTCGCTCGCTTCGCCGATCGTTTTCGTTCTTGTTTGTTTTGTTCCTTCTTTATAAAATGCGACTGGTTGGCTCCGAGCCTAATCAATAGAGTTTAGTGTTTATTGTTAAATTACTAAGCAACCCTAGACTTCCATCAGTAACTTATGGGCTTTCTAGTAATTTTGCGTCATTGTGGTAGGGGCCTTGGATTTGACCAGGACGGTGACGTTCAATTATTTGTGGACAGCGTTTACAAGAGCTATCGATACCAACCACCGCCTTTGGAAAGTTGGGATAAGTTCCAAATACAAAGCTGAAAAGACTGCTTTGCCATTGGTATAATACCTCACTTATAACTAAAGTTTTACTTTATATTCATGAGTTCCAAACTTTTTTATTTTTTGAAGAGTAAATTACTACTTTACACTTGAGGTTTGGGTAAGCCATAGATTTTCACCCACTGAAATCTTAAATTATAATTTTTTACCTGAAATTTAAATATATTAATATTGTAAATAATTGTGTTACTTTAAATATTTAATTATCCTTGATCACGACTGTTGGCAATCCGACTTTGTTTGTCATGGAATTTAATTTGAAAACTTGATTGGGTGGAATCGCATCTTGGTTGATGTGATTTACCAGCTAAAATTATAACCAATGGGTAATCCAATTCTTGCATTGGAAAAAGTGTAAATCATAGAATTGTCCTTTTTCAAATCTGATTCAAGGTTAAATCTTGTAAATAATATTAAGCCTCAAGTTAAACTAGATTAACGTTATTTAATTAATACTTAAATGCTACAGGCTTTGCTTGTTCCTGGGCCCCTAAGTGCAACGAGGACACTATAAGTCTTGGCCCAGCCTCGTTAATCGACCTATGTATTGTATCATTTCAAAATTTTAATCTTGTTTCCATCATTTCTATTCTCCGAGATTAATGGAGGATTTCCAGATTCAGAGCATAGATCCAGAGACAGAGTTTCTTGCATCCAAACAAGAAACTGAGAATGAGTGGGAACTCTTCAAGGTAAACATTAGGCATTTGAAGAGAGGCCGCAACATGCGTCTGCTTAACAACTCCCTTGCCTCACACAACGACATTCAACTTAAGAAGTCTCTACTTGAAAATCGAAGGTTCTTATTCCTTCCTGTATATTCTTCTTGTTTGTTTTTATGCGCTTCTTTAATCCGCCTATTCTTAATTTTTTTTTTTTTTTAGGAGGCTGATTGAAGCTATCGACGAGTACCAAGGTGACGATCCTCTCCACCCATGGATCCACTGAGTGTTTTATGTTATACAACTTGATGGTTCCCAAAATACATAAAAGATAAAGAGAAATGAATTTGTTTTATCTTTTACATTCAAGGTGTATAAAATGGGCTCAAGAGGCTTTTCCTGCTGGTGGAGACAGTTCAGGATTGGTTGTGATATATGAACAGTGTGTTCGCACGTTTTGGCATTCAGAACGTTACAAGGATGATCTGCGCTACCTTGTTGTGCGGCTGGAATACGTGAGTTTATTTTTCTCTTCAAATATTTCCCTGCTTTGGATTTTCTTGTGTCTCACTATGAACATTTTCTTTTGCGGGCTGAAAACTGTGTTGATGCAGAAGTCATTTTCAGTTTCCTGAAGGCCAATAATATTGGGAAGACGCATTCTGCATATTACATAGCCTATGCTTTGTATATGGAATCCAAGTCTAAGATGAAAGCTGCAAATGACCTATTCAACCTTGGAATATCTAGGCAAACTTCTGTCTGATTTCACATGCAATAAATAGTAGATTGAAATCCATGCTTATATATTGAACCAATAATTTTCCATGCTTTAAGAAGAGTGGTTTTGCACATTGGATTATTTGTATGCGGGTTGATGTTATCGTTTCAATCAAACAACCATGCATGAATTAGCAAAAGTAGGACCATATTGTCAAATTTATAGTTGGACTGTACTGTCAAGGGCTGGCTCTGGAGTACAAAATTCAAATAATTTTCAACACCTTGGTGTTTTGGGAATGACATGACAACACAATAGCCCAATTTTGATCATGAATGGGATCAATAATGTTACAGTAGCATCAAATCCTTTAAGAAATTCTTCGTTTCAATTCTAATGCACATCATTCGAGAAATTTGCATAAATTAGGATCTTAGTTCTCTTTTCCTTTTAACAGGAATGCTCAACCGACAGAAAAATTGACTATGCCTACAAAAAGTTTCTTGTACGCTCAATGAGAAGACCAAAAGCTGCTGATGTATGCAACTTCTGGTAAATGAGTGGATTTCATTCAAGTTTTCAGCACACTATTTATCACTTTTTTTTTCCTACAAACTACAGGAGGACTTGGAGGAAAATCACTTGCCTGCCAGACGCTTAGCAACCGTCCTGGCTAGGGAAGATAATAGTAAGTGGCAGTGATGTCTGTCTCTCTAAGTTTTGCATGATATATTGCTAATCTCCTTTGGCTTCCTCTTGCTGCAGGAAGCCAGGCTATGCAGAGTACGGATCAGCAGAGGAAAAAGTTGAAGCCAGATGGGTAAGATTATTGCTAGTTTTCCTCTCATCAGTTTTTGTCTATTACAAATTTGTTTTATATTTTCATTTTACAGCTCAGCGGACATGTTCTTTTAATAATGCCCAAATTTGTATTGGTGTCACCACAATGAATTGACATTTAGCTATTTCTTGTTGAGCAGTTAAATGACTCTGAGTAATCTTTTCTCTCATAATTGTATCATAGATGTGCTTTTCCTATGGCTTCCATTATGGATTGACTTTGCTAACCATATTCTAGAATCTACTTCATGATTTCTTCATTTTCATATATGATGTGATTTTGCTTCTATAGGAATAAAAAAACTTAATTTCATACTTACAAAGATACAATTGTTGATATTATGTCAAGTCATCAAACGGATAAGTCAAAGATGGATAATTCTTCCTAGCACAATCTTGGTGTTAAAGCTATTAGTTTTAGAGATAAAATCGTTATTTTATATTTAATATTAAAATAAACTTAAATTTGATTTCATTTTTCTCCTTAAGCTCTAACAATTAATAATTTCTCCTAAACCTGAGTTTTCAAAAACTGCATTTTCTCCTTAGGATTTTCAAACTTTCATAGTTTTTCAATAATGATTAGCGATCTCTAGGCACCGTCTCTTTCTCTTTGGCACGTCTTTCTTCCGATCATGCTCTTTCCGACATCGTGAGGTGTCGTCGTCAACAAAGATGATTCGTCTGTCTTTGACGAAGGCGAATGTCTTCGTCGACGATGAAAGGAGCAGGGCCAAAAAAAGGACGGGTCGAAAAGGAAGAGACAGTACTTGAAAATAGCCAAGTGTCATCGAAAAAATTAGATCTAAAAGTTTGAAAACTTTATGGAGAAAATATAGTTTTTGAAAACATGGATTAAGAAAGATTGTTAGTTTTTAGGGTTTAGCGGGGGAAATGATATAACTAATAGACTCAGTTAATTTTAACAGCTTATAGGTAGATAAATGAGATTTTCAAAATTAACGGGAGAAAACTTGAGAAATCAACATACTTTAGAGGGGGAATAAGTCCTTTGGCCTTAATAGTTTTATGGAGTGTTCATATTAGTCATACTTACAAACAGCTAAAAAGATATTGAGATATATCCGAAGTACACAATCTGATGGTATTTTTTATTTATATGTTGATAGTAATGGTCTTATTGGTTATATAGATAGTGATTAAGTTGGTGATATAATTGAAAGGAGGAGTACTTCAAGTTATGTTTTTTATTCAGGGTCTAGTGTGTTTTCATGGTCTTCTAAAAAACAAGAAGTTGTGGTTTTATCAATAGCTGAGACAAAGTATATGGTAACAACAAATAGTGCTACTTAAGCTGCATGGTTAAGGGGATACTTGAGTTCTTACAACAGAAACAAGATGTTCTAATAAAAATATTTTGTGATAACAAGTCTATTATTGATTTGACTAAAAATCTAGTTTATCATGATCGCAGCAAGCACATTAGTATCAAGTATCACTACATACAGGATTAGGTGTAAAATAAGGAGATAGAGATTGACTATTGCAAGACTAAAGATCAAGCGGTTGACATCTTTATAAAGCCATTGAAGTTGGAGACGTTTGTGAAGCTGAAGAAGATGTTGGGCATGTTCAAATTTGAGGAAATTGGTTTAAGGGAGACAATGTGAGAATTAAGCCAATTTTTATTAGTTTATTTAATTGGTCTATGAAAACTTGTTTTTACAGAGGTTATTGTCAATTTTTTTTTACAATGGTTGGTTTCTTCATTTTTTGCGTAAACTTTGTAGTTATGGTTGAGTAATGATTTTTATAATTGTTCTATGATAGATCGGTGTAATGAATTAAAAATTAAAAGTTCTACCTCATAAATTTGTTTTTTCTGATCATCATTTTTGTTTTTCTGATTTTTTTGATTTTTCTTAACCAATATTTTGGAAAAAAAAAAGAAGATAAAGATTAACTTTGTCTAGCTCAACTTTTTTGCAGGAAAACAGAGCTATTGAGAAAGAACACATTGCCTAATTTCCCTCCTAGCAGCATTCTTAGATGATTATATTATGAAGGTCGTTCTTCACAAAGATTTAACAGTGCGTGCTTTTTTCTCTAAGGCCTAATTCATGTTTGTTCGTTATGTTTCAAATTCTTCTAAAACAATAAAAGATGTAGTGCACAAATGCATGCTTGTGCAATATGTTGGAGTTTGCCGCTTTCTTGTCTATGTAACAGTGAAATTTGTTTCTTTGTCTTCTTAGTTTGAATCTTATGTGTTTGCTTGCAAGGTGCATTTGTTTTATTATTGAGTGAGAGGTGCATTTAAGTTAAGTTGAGCTTGAGTTTAGAATAATTTAAATTCAATTCAGCTTAAGAAGAGTTGAAATCAAGTTTAAATTCAAGTTTTATGACTTCCTCTTAAAATAGTTTGAGTTTCATTTAGTTTAAAAAAAGTCAAGCTTGAAGCTAGATATTGTAGTTGACTCAAATCAAATCAAAATTTTTAAACTTATGAATTTAATGAGTTAAACACTTTTTAAGTTCGAACTTGAAAATATAAAACTCTTAAACTCAAGTTCGAATTAGATGAGTTCATTTTAAATTTATTCAAGTTAAACTAAAAAATGATCTCAAATCAGCTCGATTTAAATCTAATTTTAAGATTTCTATTAGTATGACATATTATATTTACTAGTTTCATAGGTCTTAAACAGTGCTTTAAAACCATACCTCGTTGGTTTAATTGAAAATCAGTGTCAAATTTAATTTGGTTTAAATTATGGTTAAAACACATTTTTATCATCTGATAAGGTTAATTTGGCTTTGAATTGAGCGAATCATGATGGATCGCAGTTAAATGGTTGGGTTTACAAAGCTTTGTTTCTCACATTGATAGTTGTTAAAAATTGAAACTGAACTTAGCTTTTGGTATTATGCTTGAACACAAAAATATTTTTGTTGTCGAATGTTATTTAATAAATATATTTAATATATAATTTTAATTATATTATCTTAACGTTACCTGTTCACCGGGCCAGTCAACTTGGAGACCGGCCCCTTTGACCAGCTTATGGTTCGCCGTGAGTCTAAAATCAGTGGATTTGGTTTTAATTATCTAACGAGAAGTAAAGGACGGGCTTCATCCATGCATATGAAAAATTAGACAGGCCTAGCTCGCACCAAGGAGGATGGATGGGCCGAGTCTGGACTTTGGCCGGGCTTTACAGCCCATCCCAATTGCTTCTAAATCCTCCAATCAGATGCTCAGTATAAGTATTTACACATCCATATACATATACGGATATACCTCCAGAAAAAGCAGACGGTCCCGGGAAACAAGTCTGGAACCTTCCAAAATCCATTTCCCCATCTCTCGTCTCCTCCTCCTAGTTCTACCGAAACCCAAACCAAACCCTATCCATGGCGGAGCATTTGGCTTCGATCTTTGGCACAGAGAAGGACCGCGTCAACTGTCCCTTTTATTTCAAGATCGGCGCCTGTCGTCACGGTGACCGTTGCTCTCGCCTCCATAATCGCCCCACGACCTCCCCGACTCTCTTACTGTCAAACATGTACCAGCGCCCTGACATGATCACTCCAGGCGTCGACGCCCAGGGCCAGCCAATCGACCCTCGCAAAATCCAAGAACACTTTGAGGACTTCTACGAAGACATCTTTGAAGAACTCGGCAAGTTCGGTGAGATCGAGAGCCTTAATGTCTGCGATAACCTCGCCGACCACATGATCGGAAATGTTTATGTCCAGTTTAAAGAGGAAGACCAAGCTGCCGCCGCTTTACAAGCTCTGCAAGGAAGATTTTATTCCGGTCGTCCGATAATAGCCGATTTCTCTCCAGTGACGGATTTCCGTGAAGCCACGTGTCGGCAATTCGAGGAGAATAACTGTAACCGAGGCGGGTATTGTAATTTTATGCACGTGAAACTGATTGGGCGGGATTTAAGGAGGAAGCTATTTGGGAGGTACCGTGGATATCGTATTAGTAGAAGCAGGAGCCGGAGTCTGAGTCCGAGACACAGAAGAGATAAGGATTATTATGATAGGCGTGATAGAGATAGAGATTATAGGGATAGGGACCGGGACCGGGACCGTGGAAGGTACAAATATGATAGAGACAGCAGAGACAGAGATGATAGAAAGAGAATACACTCTACGCCTAGAAGGAGCAGGAGTCCTGTTAGAGAGGGAAGTGAGGAGCGTAGAGCAAGAATTGAACAATGGAACCGAGAAAGGGAAGAGAATCTGTGACCTAACTAGTGGTAAATCATTTTAGTTGGCTCGGATACTTGCTTTATTATCAATTTTTTTCTTTTAATTCCGGATTCAAAGTGTCATGTCATGGTTTTGTTACTGGTCTGTGATAGTTATCTGACTCCAGTAGTTTTGAGTTGCTGCTTTAGTGCTACTCTTATCAACCGGGATTGTTGAGCTTATGTGTTCTGTTCATTGTTTGCCTCCTTGTTGTATGCAAAACCTGTAACTCCTATTTAGGCTGATCATCTTTTGTTTTTAAGTTCTCTTGTCCACTTTTGTTGTGGACATCTTGTAAATTTTCATCAGTTTTCTTTTACCAGTCTCGTTTCATTGAGGTTAATGGTTGGCTTTGTTTAGGATGCTTCAAACTTATTCGGATGAATGAGAGATGCTTCTAGCTGGGTGATTATATACTCACTGTGTGATGGTAATTAGATTCTGTTTTTAGTTAATAAATAACTCTTAGTCTCATCTGGATTTTAAACACTTACACGTGGATGCCAAGTTGGGGTATACAATAATACTTCATGTACAAACGGTTGGATACTAACAGTTGCAAAGAAAGTCATATGTCACAAGTATAAATGGTTGGGTACTCATGGTTACGAAGAAAGTGATATGTCATAAGGACAAACGATCAGGTAATAGTGGTTACAAAGAGTGTTATATTTCATAATATAATTGAATGATTATGAATTAGAGATAACAATTAGATAAGTTAATTTCTTTGAATCCATTAGTACCCACTATATGCACATATAGTCTTATCGTGGGGATATTTATTAATATAGGAGTTTTGTTTTCAGGCTACATATTATGTAGTGAGTTTAGCTCCCGAAGATATTTTTAGAATTTGTTACTCCTTATAGACTATGTCTGGTTGTTTTTTAGACTCACTCGCAGGGATATTTATTAATATAGGAGTTTTGTTTTCAGGCTAAAGATTATGTAGTGATGTTAGCTCCTGAAGAATTTTTTTTTTTTTGAATTAATTACTCCTAATGGACTAAATCTGAACCTGGTGTTGGTTCTCTGGACAGAATAGACTAAATCTAATTTCGCCAATGTTTTTTTTACAATCATGATAAATGCATTGAAGGTTTGGCTTCAACTTCAAGGCCTATTGTGTATAACTAGTAAACCAGGGGGGTTTCAAGAGTTTGTTTAGTTATTGTCCTTTTTATCTGACTACCGTTATTTCATTATTGTGTTTGGAGAGCATTTAATGTTCTGACCTGCAATATGCAAGGTGAATATAGGTCCATATTTTATTGTGGTTTTTAGATAACCTTGAATCTACAGCAATTTAGTGTGTCTAAGTTGAGCCCTACCTGATACTGAAGTCTTTTTGTTTTTGTATGAGCTAGTCTTAATAGACTAAGTTCAGTAAGAACCATACTCAGTTTGTTATAACATTGAATGTGGCTCTTATTTTCTGTTATTTAATGTTGTAGAACATAGCACCAGAGTGAACCTTTTAATGTGAAATAGTTCCCCAACAAGTGTCTGTTAGATTAGGTTTTTAATGCATAAATATGTGAGATTGGCTTTAGTGTCAGCCGTGCATGTTAGATGAAAAAAATGGATATTCTGGATGCTACCACTGTTTTGGATTGTGTCATAAAATTATATAATTTATTATTTAAAAAACTTATCTCATGAGCGAAAACTAATTTAGGGAGCCTTCACTTTATGGGGCTCTACTGAAGACTATAAGAGTAGGGTCATAAGTGGGTTCTGATTTTTTTCTTTTACTCATAATCAAACTCATATTTTTTTTCCTAATGTTTCTTTCTTGTTTCTTTCGAGCAAAGATTCTAGGGCTGAATCTGTTCCTGACTTGACAGAATTTGTCAGAATTCACAGTAAGTCATTCACTTAGTTTCTTAATCTTGCACCTTTGATTCTTTCATTGACTTCAGAGGAAAATGTACTGTGGATGGGAAAACTGATTTTAAGATTATTTTACTATTTGTAGGTGCAGTAGATTCAATATCATCTTTCTTATTATTGTTGTGGGTTAAGCAAAAATACGTAGCACCATTAGATTGGTTATTCTATTCTCAGGAAGAACTATGTCAATCTTTATGGATAAATTCTGTCTCCTAATTTTCTTTTTCTCTTTTCCTAATTCCAGTGCATAAGTCGTCTGTCATGTTGTGCAAAGTTAATTGAGTTTGTATGATTGCCAAGCTTTACACTTTCTTTACCTTCTTTATAGGGTTGGATTTGATTTAAGCTATTTGAACTTGGATTGAATCCAAAATAAAATTGTCTTTTAAGTTCGAGCGATAGTTTATCAATCTCATGCTAGCTCTTTGGAATTTACATTGACAAGTACTTTCTTTGGGTCGGGATCAAATCGAGCCCTGCTTCTCTAGCTACTGGATGCGTTGTTTCAGTACTAATGAGTAAGCTCGATCATTTGTTCAAAGCTTCTGGGAACACTAGTATAATAATGCTGTAAATATATCATGACCCATGAAGAACTCCTAATGTTAAGGAAATGTTTCAGGGGTATTCCTTTCTAGCTGGAGCATAAATGATGATTGGCCGCATTTTAAACCTGATTCCACCTCTGAAACTATAACTTCACAATCATTTAGTCTAAGGTGATGTACTATTCAGATTTAGCTTTTGTATTCTTTAACTTCACAAAATGCAGTGCAAGACTTTATGAGTGTATTGTTAGTGTAATAAATGTCTTGAGGTGATTGGTAAGCCTTTTCGATCATTGAAGGTGGGAGCAAATCTGATGGCTCTGAAGTGGAGGTTGGTATATCCCTTAGAAATCCACTCTTCAGTGAAGGGATAATCTAAGGTAATATACTGTTCAGCTTCCGAGGCCGGGAGTTTTATAGGCTTATTATTTGGTCAGGAAAATGCTAACAAATGCAATCATTGCCTACTAAGCAGTTGATTACGCTAAATTTACGTGGGGAAACGGTTTGACGGGGAAGATCAAAAAGCAGTTGATTACGCTGCATTGAATTTTTTTTTTTTAAATGTAATTCAATTTGACCTAAATTGAATTTGTCTTACTTTGGAAAAGTTATTCGGTCACTTAAAAAATTTAGTCCAACAATAAAAGGGTATTATAATTTTTTCACTTTGTACACCCCTGTCAGAATAACAGATTTTATTAAGGGGGATTAACTATGGGTAGAAAATTGTTTTTTCTCAAAGTTTAAGGGTGAGAAAAAAATTCGTTTAGTTTTGGGTGAAAAATGTCTTTTCCAAAGTTTAAACGCGGAAAAACGAATCGTTAAATAATGGGTGAAAAAGTCATTCAGCTTTACAATTCAAAGCAGCTCAATTTTAAAACCATCGAACCTTCGAAATTTATTTTATTTTTTGAAACAGAACCAGATTACTCCACGTGTACAGCCAAGATCGCTTCTCATGCTCCACTTGCTGTGTTTCCATTGGTCGAATGACGGCAACACAGTCTAATGGATCACATGTTGCGCGGAACGTTTTTTATTTGTCCACGTCATCAATCGCTAGTATGTATGTGGCTTCTGACCAAACCTGCACACAGAGGAACGGTTATGGTAAATGTAGATCAGTCTTTTGCTTGCTCACGAAGCAGCCAAATACGCGTCCAAGACTGTCGCATTATCACGATATATTTGGCCTTCGTTCAGCATCTATGAAAAATAGTCTTCTTCTTCTTTTATTTTTTCATTTGTTTGCTTTTGTTTTTAACTTTTGCTAGTAAATAGTTATGGAAGATAACGTGTTTATCGAATATGACATTGATTGGAACGATCTTTTCACGGAATTGTCGGATCCATCACCGGCGGAGACTTTCTCGAATCCGTCGTCAGACGTTTTGGTGTCTTCGTGGGCTGCGGAGATCGAAAGCTTGTTAATGAAGGATAATGATGATGACGACCAATTAGAGCTGCTGAATCAGCAATCGCTCGACAATTTCTTTTCAGATATACTTGTTGATTCACCTGCTGCTGCTTCTGCGGAGGTCATTGACGTGGCGGCTGCGACTGATAAAGACTCTAATGTTTCCGATGAATCTGTTCCTGTTACTCCAGAGGAGGAAGAGAAGCGCGTCCACGAAATAGAAGCCAATGACAACAACTATAGCAGCGAAAATAATGACACCAGTAACAATGATAAGGATGGCGATGCTGACGGAGCTGACGATCCCATCTCCAAGAAACGGAGAAGGTATCTCTAGTTCCTTAAAAAAATTATTTTTAAACCCTAATAGTTTTTTAAGGTTTAATTAGGATGCTTGAGATTGATAAATTGAACTTTGTGGACAAGATATTGATGTAAGTTTGTAGTCTGAGTATCTTTGTCTTCGTTCTGATTCTGATGCTTTTATCATATCTATGGACAATTATATTTTTAATGATGTATAATTTTGGAAAATTTAATTTTATATTGTATGTATGGAATGAGAATTAAAAAGGGTGTTTGGTCATTTATATGATTTTCCAGACAGTTGAGAAACAGGGATGCAGCAGTTAGATCGAGGGAGCGGAAGAAGACGTATGTGAAGGATCTTGAAATGAAGAGCAGGTACTTAGAAGGCGAATGCAGGAAACTGGGGCGGTTGCTTCAGTGTGTTCTTGCAGAAAATCAAGTTCTTCGTCTTAGTTTACAAAAAGGCAGTGCATTTGGTGCATCCTCAGCCAAGCAGGAGTCTGCCGTGCTCTTGTTGGGTATGGCTCATGAATCATCTTTCATTTGTTTTTGCTCATTTCTGATCCTTGCTGCTATTGTAGTTGTCAAGGTGCCAAGTTGGAACTACAGATAAATCTGTATATGATTCTTTTTTTTAAATTGTCGATTGCATTGTGTTGGTTCTGATCTTTTCAGGCTCATGTAAGGCTGTCAATTAGGCTTGGATTCCAACTGAGCCGAACTCAAATTGAGCCAAATTCTGAGCTAAGCTGGATTGGAGCGGATCCAGCCCTAGTTATAATACCATATAACTTGATTATATGGCATTTTTACATAACATTGTTCTGTTTTGCACATTTACTTCTCAAATGCAGAAATAAAAATAAAAAATAACAACAGGAATGACACAAATAAATTTAAATATGTTTTATTAACAGTCAATGCCATCATATTCAAACATGCTTGTTCAATTATAGGTATTGAGTTTGTACAGCTTTTTGCCAAATCATTATTCTGGTTTGGTTTCATTTAGTTACCAAGTTTATCTTCTGTGGCTTTCATTTGGGATGTTCCTTCTAATTTGTTGATCTTTTCAGTATTTTTTAAGTATCTTTGATCTTCCTTGATTTGCAGAATCCCTGCTGTTGGGTTCCCTGCTTTGGTTCCTGGGCATCATCAGCCTGTTTATCCCCACACTAATCCAGACAAATCTGGAGTTGGTTCCACTGGAAAACGTCGAAGAGAAAGCTCTTGGAAATCTGGCTCCAAGAGGAGCAGAAAGTAAGTTTTTGATATTCTCTATGTTAAAATCTCGGAGATGCAAAGCTTCAAGGACAAAGATGAAAATGAGAGATGATATTCTTAGAGTTTTGGCATGATGCTTCCTTTTTACGAGTGAGTGAGAACATATCGAATCCTTTTTTATGAGGGGATGCTGAAGGTTGAATAGCTAGAAACAGAATACTAGGGAACAGTTATAATGTTACAGGAGTCTATAAGAACTATGATATGTTATGGACATTTGTTCTCTGTGCTTTCGTTTTAAGTTATTTTTATGATATAATATTGATAGTTTCTTGTTTGGTTTAATAAGATGTGGTTTTTATAATTCAGTCCCTCTTGGAGATTTCATAGAAGATGAAAAACATTAAGATGCAAGATATCGCCTTGAATAATTCACTTAGCCTGAGTTTGACCTACAAATCCTTGGCTGTCTGGTAGTTGTGTTTGAGGAATCAAAACTGGTATCAAGCAGATGAATGAAGTTGAACTTGGGGTAGGATTCAATCCAGGCTGAGCCCAAATAAATCTCAACTTGAGATTGGTTTGAATCTTAGATCGAGGTCTATCTCTATTTTAGATAGACAAGTTGAGATTTGAATTAAATATGAAATAGAGAAAATGCTCAAAAGAGATGTTGAGAGTGGTTCTGTCAGGGATACCCAGACTGCATGCATACATACAAACGTGTTCTTATAGTTGGGTTCTGTTTTGGTACAGGCAAGTTAGTGGACTTCTCTTAATTTACATGATTACCCTTACCAGTATATCCATCCAATGTGCATGACTAAGGTTGGATTAAAATAAAAAAGAATTAATTTGCGATCGGTTAAAGGTTGATGAGTTGAAATTTAAATTTGATTAAAAAGCAATTTAACATTAGATTGGATCTAAATTAATTTGAATTCGGCTCATTTAATGCAATTGTAGTTATTATATAATAACAAATTATTAATATCTCCTCAAACAATCTTAATACGCCCAGATGAAAAAATTGTTCTTACATCTTAAGATATTTCTTATTTACTGTAGACTACATTTTATTTTTGGGAAAATGAAAACATCTTAATTAACCTTTGGTAAATATCTCTATAGATCTCAAATCTATCTTAAAAATGGTTTTTTGAGTAATTTCATGTTAACATAAGAGTGAATTGAAGGAAGATTTAAAACAATTTGATAAAATATTAAAGAAGATGTGATGTAAAATATAATTACAAGATTTGTAATTGTAAATTAAGGGGGATCTATCCGATTTGTTAAGTAATACATATGATAAAAGGAGATTACATCGAGAAAAATGAATCAGTTTGAAATTCTTTTTTCATCTTATACGATAACAAATTTATGTTAATTAGAGGGTAATTTTGTCAAAAAATAAAAATTCAAGAGGTTAAAAATTGTTATAAGGATGATGGATGTTTATTTAAAAAATAATGAGGGTATTTATGTCATTGAGGCCAAAACCGTTAGGAAAATTTAGATGACCAGATTAATGTTTAAACACCTAATATGGGATATATTAGTTATTACCCTATTAATGAAACGGGGTGTCATTATGTAAAATCAGGTGACTAAACTGTGGGTGTGTCGGAAATAACACATAAAATAAAAGGGCGAAATGATAAGTAATTCAAACAGAAATTTAACACGTAGGCTTGGTTTGTATCGCCCGGTGTTTTTTCCCCCTATAAAAACGGCCTTTTAAAGCTTAACAAGAAACAAAATCAATTCAAATCGAAACCTCCAACTTCAGCACTGCTCAAGCAAGCGTACAAAGAGAAGAAGACAACAATGAACTCAGATTTCGGCATTACTAGAGAACTCTCTGACCTTCAAAAACTACGATCTCTCTACCAGCCGGAGCTTCCTCCATGCCTCCAGGTTCATTCATTTCGCTTTCGAACCGTTTAATAAATTTTTTTCATGGTTTTTGAAGCGTATGTTATATGAATGATTTTGATGTTGTAGCGTTAATCTCTGGTTTCTGAAATCCAAGTTTTTGATTTGGTGAACTTTGATGAGTTGATGTTATTCTATTCTATTCGTCATTTTGGTTGATGTGGTTTGGTTGTCGAGTAGATCTGCCGAGATGGTGATTTTTTCGGCTGATTTGTACCGTTAGATCTTGTGTTTATAGGCAATGAAAGATCGCGTACAGCTTTGATACTGTAAATTATAATAACAATAATGTTTCAGTTTCGGTGTTGCACTCTCTAATGCATTGCTTTCCTGTTATGTGCATGTTTAGTACAGCTTATTTATTCCAGATTATTGGATTAAATAATCAATTATACATGTTTAATAACTTATGTGAATTATTTAATTGTGTATTATTAGTAATGATCCAAAATCCAATGGAATAAGCTTATTTTGAATTATTGGATATAATGAATTTTTTATATTTCTAATCCGAAAGTTAAAGAATTAGGCATACTGGACATCTTAAAACAAATAATATGTTTGCAAAACAGTATTATTAATTAAATTAAGATTATTCATAATCCAATAATCATAAGTTGTAACAAACATGTAAGAATGAATTATCACATATTCCCTTATTTCTATAATCATAATCCACAATTTCTTCTATATTCGTAATACAATAATAATAAGATGTGCTAAATGAGCACTACATTTAGGTTTGGAACAATTAAGTATCCATTGGCTTTTATTATGTGTCTACTCATCTTGTCATCTTTTCAACACAACAGTACACTCTATTTGATGCTTTGATACATTTATTTCGTTTTTAAGATGTCTTTTGAGGAGATAGGTTATTTTTATTGGTCGCATTGATGACTATTTGTCAGAAAATCTGCTAATTTTGTTGTTATTATTTCTTGAAATTTCCTATGGTCCAGGGAACTACTGTCAGAGTGGAGTTTGGTGATTCAGCAACTGCAGCTGACCCTGCTGGTACCCACACCATAAGCCGAACCTTTCCACATACTTATGGTCAGCCTTTGGCTCACTTTCTCCGGAAAACTACAAAAGTGCCTGATGCTCATGTCATAACTGAACATCTAGCTATTAGGTATGCTGTGTTCATTTGACTATTACTTTTACATGCCTTTCAATAATATATTATTCAACTCTTGATCTCCCAGGAAAGCATTGGGTATGGTTTAATTATGTTAAATAATTTTCTGTGATCTGTACTTTTGATCTAACACTGTTAAAATCTCTTAAAATAGCACCTACCTTGTTTTGAAGTACCTACATATAAGTAACTGTTTGCATTCTCAAAAGAACTGATTTTCTTTTTTTTTCATCGAAAGGAAAAAGACTGATCTTATAAGCTTTGACCGATGTGTTTTCCTTTAATAGGGTGGGCATTGTCTTCTGTGGAAGACAGTCACCTGGTGGACACAATGTCATTTGGGGTCTTTACAATGCAATTAAACTACACAACCCAAAAAGTACTTTGCTTGGGTTTTTGGGTAAGTTTTTCGTTTTTTGAATGAGCAAGCATGCAGTTGTTTTGAACCCTAGTGCAAGTGTAATAATTTTTCAATAATCTTATACATTGGCATCTGATTTGGATTTGGTCATACCTCCTGTTTTTTGAGTGTAGTCATCATCATTACAGATGGGTAAGTTTCTTTCTTAAGACACTTTTTTTCCATCTGTAAACAGGTGGTTCTGAGGGCTTGTTTGCAAAGAAGACTCTTGAGATCACAGATGACATCCTTTCAACCTACAAAAATCAAGGTAGGTAGTTGCATTGAGCTATGTGTTGTTGAGATATTTTATTTTTATGCGATGTGAAGTCTAACAAGCTTTGAAATATGGCTGTGCTTGACTAGGTGGTTATGATTTGCTGGGAAGAACAAAGGATCAAATCAGGTCAACAGAGCAAGTTAATGCTGCATTAACTGCATGCAAAGATCTAAAACTGGATGGCCTTGTCATTATTGGAGGTAAATATGATGCTTCAGGATTTATGCGTTTGCTTACCTCTCTGTGTGTGTGTGTGTGTGTATTTATCTATATATTATTAAACATGCAACTGTGGTACTTTTGAAGGGGTAACATCAAACACAGATGCTGCTTATCTTGCTGAAACATTTGCTGAAGCGAAATGCCCAACAAAGGTATTTCTCGTGGTCTTTGCTTTATCTTTAAAGAATAAATCCAGAAAAACAAAGTAGTTTTTGCTCTGTTAGTACTAGGTAACTTTTCTAATGCTCTTATTTTAATTATGGACCTGGGAATTTGTCTAACTTTCTTTAGGTGTGATTTCTGTGTCACCTGTATTTACTGAATGTGTACAATTGGAATTTTGCAGGTGGTTGGTGTTCCCGTTACTTTGAATGGAGACCTCAAGAATCAATTTGTAGAAACCAATGTTGGTTTTGATACAATATGCAAGGTAGTAGTAAGAAATTATATAATGTTTTGGTTATGAAAGTAAAATGGTCTTGGCTGGTTCCTTAATTTTCTGGGAAACATTAACAAAGACACGGATGCCGATTTCTTCATACTTCTGGATGTAAGAAGTAACTGATCTATAATATTTTGGCAAAGGGCAACTTGGGCATGAACACTCTAAACTAAATATTGGTATTGATATTCGTCTGTTGATATTTTAACACACTGTACATGAAAATTTAAGATTTGCTATAACGTATATACTCTGCAGTGATTTTTTAATATTATGGAAGCTATAGAAGCAATCACTATTGCTTGGAGATTATATGAAAACTAATGGTTCTTCTCTACACACAGGTCAATTCACAGCTGATCAGCAATGTGTGCACTGATGCTCTCTCTGCTGAGAAGGTAATTGCATTTAACATGATTTTTCATCTCTTAGGTTTGCAGAAGGGCTTTTCTTTGAGAAGCAAGAACATCATGTATCATTGTTGAACTTGTTTAACTTAAATTTTTTTCCTTTTTTAAGGTGGAAATTTTACATTATAGATGAGCTAATAAGTTTTATGTGATTTACGCTGGTGTTTATTCACTAGTTGCGTTGGATTTTGTTACTCATCTTCCAAAAGCTTCTAACATTTTTCTCTTCCCAGTATTATTATTTTATCCGTCTCATGGGTCGAAAGGCATCACATGTTGCTTTGGAATGCACCCTCCAGTCTCATCCAAATATGGTTTGTATTCTTTGCTTGTTACAACATTTATGTCCAATGTAGCTATTGTATACCTTTTTCCCACTTTAACTTCTTTTAATATGTATTTTATATATCATTTTTGCAGGTAATTCTAGGTGAAGAGGTTGCGGCTTCAAAGCTTACTCTTTTTGACCTGACAAAACAAATTTGTGATTCTGTTCAAGCTAGAGCTGAACAAGGTTTTTAATATCTGCTATGCTTTTTTCTTTTTTTCCTTTTTCCTCATGTTGTGGATGATTATAATTATGGTTATCTGATATATATGAAGCAGACAAGAATCATGGGGTCATCCTGCTGCCAGAAGGTCTTATAGAAAGTATTCCTGAAGTGTATGC
Source organism: Mangifera indica (assembly GCF_011075055.1). Taxonomy (NCBI): domain Eukaryota; kingdom Viridiplantae; phylum Streptophyta; class Magnoliopsida; order Sapindales; family Anacardiaceae; genus Mangifera; species Mangifera indica. Next base: position 12,373,744 of record NC_058155.1, read on the forward strand.
TCTTTTGAAGGTAACTCATGCATCAAAGAAGTGATACCTTTTTGTGGTGCCTCTGCTATTTGTTCTCTCTCTCTCGCCCCCTTGCTGGAGAGAAAAGGGTTCTGGATTGTCGTTTCTTTTCAACCTAAGGATAATGCTTCTTCTTACATGAGTTAGTGATTCTGTGGGTTGACATTGCTCTTTTGTACTTAGGAAATTCATAGTCTTCTCAGGCAAGGTGTCTCTGCTGATAACATTTCTTCCCAACTTTCACCCTGGGCATCAGCTCTATTTGAATTTTTGCCAGTCTTTATTAAGAAACAGGTTCAGTCTCTTCAAATTTCTTACGTAAAAGACACAGTTGCTTACTATAAGATTTAATGTGCGATGATTTCTATCTAATAGTGGTATGTTTAATCTCTCAGCTTCTCCTTCATCCTGAATCAGATGATTCTGCACAATTATCCCAGGTAACAAGCTTGAGATATATGTGAAAATATTGAACTTTGGATTCCAGATTTCTCACTTGCTCACAATTTATCAGATTGAGACAGAGAAACTTCTAGCGCATCTTGTGGAAACTGAAATGAACAAGCGACTGGTATGATCCCCCACAGCTTTCTTTCATAACATTTAGTTTGATGAAATTTTAGCAGCTTATGTCTTTATGTTTTGAGCAGAAAGAGGGAACATACAAGGGTAAAAAATTCAATGCTATCTGCCACTTCTTTGGTTATCAGGCTCGGGGATCCTTGCCGTCAAAGTTTGACTGTGACTATGCCTTTGTAGGTTATCACTATATGTTGCTGTGGCTTCTCATTAAAATCTTTCTGTTCTCTCTCTCTCGAGTTGTGGCTGTCTAGAATCATTTGTTAATCAATTCTGATTCAATATGAACTCAGGTTCTTGGACACATTGCCTATCATATTCTTGCGGCTAGTTTGAATGGTTACATGGCAACCGTGACAAATCTGAAGAATCCTCTGAATAAGTGGCGTTGTGGTGCAGCTCCAATTACAGTTGGGTTTTCATTCTGTTTCCTTTTGTAGTCTTCCTCAGGATGGATGGAAAAATATTAGTTTTTTTTTGTTTTTACTGTTTTTCTCTCTACCTTTAACTGAAGTGTTAACTTCTTTACTATGCTTGATAAACCTTAGTCCATGATGACTGTGAAACGTTGGTCTCAAAATCCGGGTGCCTCTTCCCTTGGACGACCTGCTATTCATCCAGCAACTGTGGATATGAAAGGGAAAGCATACGAGTAAGTTCATTCTTTACAAACTGTGACGTTGATTTCAAAATGTATCTCTTTCTCACCTGTTCTGAAATTTGATGACATCTCTGCTGTATTGTGCAAGTTAATGGTCACTGTGACTTTTATCTATCACTGATTCTTATCTGCTGCATTATTTTTTTTTTGCAGTTTGCTGAGACAAAATGCAACAAGATTCTTGCTGGATGATCTCTATAGAAATCCTGGACCCCTACAATTTGAAGGTCCTGGTGCCGATGCCAAAGCTGTAACTCTCTGTGTTGAAGACCAGGATTACATGGGCCGTATCAAGGAATTGCAAGTATATCTTGACAAGGTGCTTAAATTATTTTTTCTGTTAAATCTTTATGTGCTTTTAAATAGTATAGGTATTTTAGATATTTTTGGAGGGAATGGGATAAAAAAATCTAGCGTTAAATTAGATTTAAATTGATTAAATTTGAGTCGAGTTTAACCCAAATTTATTATTCAATTCAAACTAGTCGAATTCAAGTTAGAGTTTCAATTTGATAGTTTGGTTTATTTATTTTTCTAACAACTATTACTCTCGTTGGAGATACTGTTTATCCTTTCAATAATACTATTTATTGCTGACAATATTGTTCTACTCTTAAATGATATTATTTTTGCTAGTAAAACTGTTTATCTCATTGATAATCTTCCAGCAATACTATACACCAGTTCGTTTGAACTGGATATAAAAGATTTAAGCTGAGCTTGAGCCAGCCTAGGCTTAGCTCAAATCCACTCCTATTGATTAATCACATTTTCTGGCAAACAAATCTTGGCATATAAACAAACCAGTTTTGGCAGAATTTGAGGGGTGCATAACTCCAAGAATTTGTTTCAGTAGCATGTAGGGCAGGATTGGGAATACTTGTGTTTTCATCATAACCAGTATTTCGGGTGAATGTTATTAAACATTTGGTATGTGTACACAAGTTATCATGCGATAACTTTTTTCCTCTTTGCTTGCCCAGGTGCGAACCATTGTGAAACCTGGCTGTTCACAAGAGGTACTGAAAGCAGCTTTGAGTGTAATGGCTTCAGTGACAGAAGTTCTCTCGGTGATGTCATCCTCATCTGGAGGCCAGACATCTCTCTAGGAAGACTCAATCGATCATCTCTTGCTGCTGTCAATGGTATTGGTAGTCCAGAATTCTTCGGCACCTGGTCTTCATCTTTCGTAATTTATAGAACGAATTGCAGGTGCAGAACTTTTCGTAATAAACTGAGTTCTTTTCTTTCACTACAACAATTTTTTGTGTTAGATAATAACAAGAGGCATGTCTTGCGAGTTTCCGTAAGGTGAAATCTTTGAACTTGAGTGCTTATGCAACGCTTTGAATGGAATCAAACGAGAATGGCTATTTGCCAGATATGTTGTAGTGGCTGTGGAAAGAAGACATGGAATTTTCAGATTCTTTTTCTTACGTTAGAGTTCAGCAACTTTTGGGGTTTCTCTGAAATTTTGAATTTTAATTCTTCCCAAATGAGAAATTTAGATTGCAAATGACCTAGCCGTGCATATAAGCTTGAATATTAAAAAAAAAAATGTCTAATTCTCGATTTTTTTTAAATTTCTATCTTGATTATTCCCATTTGGGAAAATATAGTAGAACTCTGAATCCAGTTAGGTTGTCGTTATAATAATAATTAAAATAGTTAAAAATTACTTTTATTACTATACAAAAAAGTTAAGAGTGTACTAAAATATTGTTTTGCTTTTTTTTTTTCATTCTTAATAATATAAATATAATCTATATATAATTTAATTATTAACAAAAATAAAAAAAATTGGTATATTATTATAAAAATCAATATTAATAAATGTGGATATTTTGAATATGTAAAATTTTAAAAATTTATTAATATATTATTTTAATCAAATCATAAGTTTGCTACTAATAAACTTTAGTTATTTGAATTTAAGTTTAAAATCAAATTCAAACTACTTAAACTCAAGTTTGATTTAATTTTAAAATAATTAAGTTAAATTTGGCTTGCTAACACCTATGTGACGACAAGAGGACAAGAGAACAGATCACGTGGTTAGTAGGCAATACAAGCAAAGTAATAATAGGGTATTTAATTTAAATAATATTTTATTATCAAAAAAGAATATTTTGAATATAGATTATTTAAAAGATTATTGAGTATAAATAATTATTATATTTAATAAAATGAATAGATATAAATAATTATCGTATTTGATTAAAGATAATAAAAGAGTACTAATAAATTATTTTACTTAAATATTTTTAGATATAACTATTTTTAAATATTTTAATATTATTTATTATATTAATTAAAAATAAATTTATTTTTATATTAAAAATTAATAAATTATAATATAATTATAATAAGATATTATTATAATTTTTTATTATTAATAAATCAAATTAAATAATATAAATAATAAAAAATAGGTTATGACATAAATTTTTAAATTTTTTAAAACCAAACCGCCCTAAAGATAATTTTAGAAATCCAAATATTTGAATTTCAAGAGTGACTGCGTGGGGCGGGCAACGCCTCCTTTCTCTGGACGGTTGCATACCGAAGCTCCTTTATAACCAAGCAAACAAGTATCTGTATCACTGAATCTCCGAAGCAACCCAAGTGTTTGTCTGAGAAAGGTAAAAAAAGAAACAAAAACGGAAGAAGTGATGGACGCGTTCGAGAAGCTAGAGAAAGTGGGAGAAGGAACATACGGTAAAGTTTACAGAGCAAGAGAGAAAGCAACAGGCAAGATCGTAGCCCTAAAAAAAACTCGTCTTCACGAAGACGATGAAGGCGTGCCCGCAACCACTCTGCGTGAAGTCTCCATTCTGCGCATGCTCTCTCGTGATCCCCATATTGTTAGGTACTTCCTTTTTGGGGTTTTCACTTTCTTTCTGTTCGTGAATTTCAAGTGGATCTTCTTGTCTTCTTTTTCTCGTCACGAGTGGCTATTGAACAATATTGTTGCTGATGCGATTTTTGTTGAGTTTTGGTTTCATCACCTTTGTTTCAATAATTAGGGATTCATGTTCTAGATCTGGTGATTTTGAATTGTCCTATTATTTAAAATGATGGGTGCTTGGTGAAAATTTTTCTTTCTTAGATTTTTTTTTATATCAATAAACTGCTAAAAGTTAAAAATCTTGCATTTACATCTTGAAATCTTATTCTTCACTTTGAATATGGGGATGATTGATACATATTTTAGTTATAGGGTTCCACTGCGATTTTCTGAGCCAAGCTCGAGTCTGTTGAGCTGGAGATCTCCAGCTCTTCGTTTTGGCGCTGAATCTGAAAATAACTTGCCGTTTTCTGGACTTTTCTCTGATGTCCAGAAAACACTCAGTTCTAATTTTGTTATTATGCTAAATGTAATAGAATATTATCCTCTGTATACTTATCTTCTTCACTAAATCTCTAATGGAACGGAATTTGTTTCTAATGCTAATTTGATATTTGCCTGTTTGACGGATTGATTTTCTTTTTCTTTCAAATTATTAGATTGATGGATGTTAAACAAGGCCAGAACAAAGAGGGAAAGACAGTGCTCTACCTGGTTTTTGAGTACATGGACACCGATCTTAAGAAGTTAATCCGTAGCTTCCGGCAGTCTGGTGAGATTATTCCCGCTAAAACTGTGAAGTGATCATTTGAATGTCCTTTCATCTGATTTCTAGACAAATTTTTGTTCCTCTTGATTAATGTATGTGCTTTATGCAGTGCTTGATGTACCAGCTTTGCAAAGGTGTTGCCTTCTGCCACAGGCATGGAATCTTGCATAGGTACTCATCTTTCCATTTCATTTCAGTGTCAGCCCAGAAAATAAAGTACAAGTTTCGCTGTCAGTTAATCTCACCTGTACTGTTTCAACCCAGGGATCTTAAGCCTCACAATGTCTTGATGGATCAAAAGACTTCAATGCTTAAAATAGCAGATCTTGGACTAGCTCGAGCATTTACTCTTCCAATTAAGAAGTATACTCATGAGGTACCTGTTTTACGATCTGATGAAGCATCAACTACCATGTGGAGTTCGAGCTCATGGTTTTCAAAACTCATCAAACTCAAGCTTGACTCTTATGTTGGCTCGGCTCGAATCCACCCCTAATTTGAAGTATTCATTATTTATTTACGCTTGATAATTCCACTAACATTTTCAGTTTATTGATGATAGTCTCATTTTGCAACAGATATTGACTCTTTGGTACAGAGCTCTAGAAGTCCTTTTGGGCTCAACCCACTATTCTACTGCAGTGGATATGTGGTCTGTTGGCTGTATATTTGGTACAGAAACCTTACTTCCAAAAATTTGGGCCAACTGATAAACCAAAGCGGTTCAGTTATTGAAGGTTTGCCTGATGAGTATGTTCTTTTTATCCTTGTAGCCGAGTTAGTTACAAAACAAGCACTTTTCCCAGGAGATTCTGAACTACAACAGCTGCTGCACATTTTCAGGTTCAAATTAACATCCACATTGCAAGTTACAATGGTCAAGGATGCTCCTCCTCTAAATGCTCCTATCTTCTATCCTTCTATGCAGGTTATTAGGTGCTCCAAATGAAGAAGTATGGCCACGAGTGAGTCGACTAGTGAACTGGCACGAGTACCCGCAATGGAAACCTCAAAGTCTGTCATCAGCTGTTCCTTACTTGGACGAGAATGGGCTTGATCTGCTTTCAGTAAGTTGATCCCATCAGCCATGACTTGTGTGCAAATGTTGTCTTTGCTGCAAACTGTCTTATAAAAACAATCCATTGTCTTTTTACCTTTCTCCAAACTGACTTAACAAAATTTGTCTTTGCAGTATGAACCATCTAAGCGGATCTCTGCCAAAAAGGTGATGGAACATCCTTACTTTGATGATGTGGACAAGACCCGCCTCTAAAGACAAGTGCCTACTAGGATTAGAGATTAGGGTTCTTATTTTGGTATTTGGACGGCAAAGTCTATTTGCTTCTTCTCTCAAGAATGGCTATGAATTGTTTCAAGATTAATCGCCTTGTGCCCTTAGTATTGAATGACTATGGATTCCTTTAGCAGAGATTGCTTTAACAAGTTTCATATCCCATTGAAAGCAATTGAATTCGAAAGTTCAAAATTACAATTTTGAATAATGTACATTTTTTTTAGTACAAACTACTACGTAATGGAGCTCATACCATGGTCGGTTGGAGACCGCTATTGGGGTGGATTCAAGCAACTCAAATAGATATTCAGCCTAACTTATTGATAGGGATGGCAACGGGGAGAGGCGGAGAGGGGATCTCAATCCCCGTCCTCGTCCCTGTAGGGGATATCAATCCCGGTCCCCGATCTGTCCCCGTTACGAGGATGAAAATGATTCTTCGTCCTGTCCCCGTAAAGAAAAATTTCCTCTTTATCTTCTCCCCGTCCCTGCGGGAAAAATCCCCTTTTTGTACCTGCAAAAAAAATATTCTTTTTATCTTGTAAATACAATATAAATATATTAAACAATAAAATTAAGCAAAATTAAAATTAATCTACTATTTCAAATATCATAAATATAATATATTAACTTTTTTAATATGCACAACAAAAATCTAAATAAATTTGAAAAACATAAATAATTTAAAACTATAAAAATATATTAGTATTTAAAATAAATATATTAATATAAAGGGACGGGGATAGGGGCGGGGAGAGGACACATGTATCCCATCTCCGGCCCGTCCTCGATTGCGGAGATTTTTTTCATCTCCGTCTCGTCCCCTTCCCCATTTCTATCGGGGAGGGTCGGGGTCCCTAAAGTCGGGTCCAAATTGTCATCCTACTTATTGATGATTTTTTTATTTTGATAATGATTTATATTTTTCTTCTATCACAATTCTTGCTCTTTTTTAACAATAACAAATTTTTCTTTGATGATAATTTTAAAATGAGATTGAAAAATTCATAGTGATTCAATACTAAGGTTATAAGACGATTACAATCCATAATCATTCTTGAGAGAATAAGTAAATAGATTTTATTGTCTTTAAAATACCAAAATAAGAACCCTAATCTCTAATCCTAGTGGGGTCTTGTCCGTATCGTCAGAGTATAGATGTTCCATTGCCTTTTTCGCAAAGATCCACCTAGACAGTTTGTATTGCAACATTTGCTGCAAAGACAAATTTTTACAAGTCAGTTTGAAGTAAGGTAAAAAGACAATGGATCGTTTTTATGTCAGTTTGCAGCAAAGGCAACACTTGTACACAAGTCATGGCTGATAGGAACCGATTCAAATATCCAAGTTTAAACCGATTCATATTAAATCCATGCAACGTTTTCAAACCAAACTTGAGTCTCAATTTTTTGATCTCAAACCGATTTTGAGATAAATTTTGTTTAAACTCAGTTTAGATTGAACCAAACTCTGCAACCAACTTGCCTTACTGATTTTTCATAGTTTCATTATTGGCAGCAAATTCTAAGACGTATCTTGTTCAAGAAAACACAAGGTTTCAGTGCAATCAACTTTGTCGACCTGCAAATGACAGCATTCAAAGTATGTGCACAAGAACCTCATTGCGGAATAATAAAAACGATTTTGTTATAAAATATGGCAATTATGCTGCACTTTACATTGATCATTTCAGCTCGCAGACAACATTGGCACAGCTATCGTTGTCTAAGGTGAAAAAATTAAAAAAAGAACACACAAAATCATGATATTTTGCTGCATGAGCAAGTAAATGGAACTCTTTCATTGGATTATAAAAGACAATCCAACACAAGGAAGAAAGAAAGAATAAAGCGGCTCTTTTAAGGTGCCTAAGCCATAACAAGTTCTAACCAAAAGCCAAAGATGTGTTCAGAAATTTCCCACCAGACCTACAAACACAAAAGATAACAATTATCAGATACCACATTTGACACAGTGAGTGATTCGAATGAAGAATATCATAAAATGAGTTTTACAGCAATCCATTTAGTGATCAAAAGGAACATAAACCAAAACCGTCCCACCAGTGCATCGCCATCTCTTTGACAGCCACGATAGCTAAGGTAATGGGCAGACTATGTTGAACATGCGAGCATAGGCTTAATTCATCCCTCCGGCCGTGGGTGAAGGATAGACAAAAGAGGGAAAAAAGAAAAGAAAATTAAAGCCTGCAATGAGTTGTGGAAATTGACAACAAATTTAACAAATAATACAACATATTCCACAAGCCACAGGTAAAAGCCCGCTAGAAAATATGAAAGACTTGGACATTGAATTGACCATCCAATGTAGAAAACAAATATAATTATAATAATTTGGGCAAGAATCATAAACCAGTTGAATAATCAACTAAAGTTCAACATAAACAAACAATGACAAGCCTGTAGTCTCAGTCAAAATTTGGTCCTTACCCTTATACAACTGAGTATCTGCCTGGTTGTGCTCCACCTGGAAGCGATAATGCCTGATTTGTGAAGTCTTCCAAAACACGTTTTAATTCTGCCTTGGCTCTCTTGACAGACTGTTCAGTAGGACCCTCAATAAACAAGTAAAGTTTGCGTTCCCCAGGTCCTGTGACCCGGCTTGGTGGAAAATACTGACCCCTGGTGGTAATGGCAGCTCCAGTCCAATCTGATATCGGACCCAAAGTCTCCTTGTGAGTAACTTTCCATCGAGCATTTTGAGGAAAATCATTGATCTCCAGTTCTGCTTCATAGTGTTCAGGTATTGCATCAGCTTGAATTTTTGCCAAATTATGCTGCAAGTTGATGGCAGCGGCCAATGCCGCTGCCCGAGCTGCCCCATCATTGGGCACCACAGACAACCCGGTACCAGGAACAACTGGTGCTGCTCCAGGTATTGGTAGTCCAAGAACACCTGGCAGAGAAATGGGTAGTCCAGCATTGGGAAGCATTTGGGCAGCCGAGATAGGAGTTGGCATTGGCACTGAGGCTTTAGTGGCAGCAGCAATAGCCGCAATCTTAGCAAGCGCATCTTGTTGCGAGATGTCACCACCTGCCTTCCGCACCCCTTCATCTTCATCTTCTGAGTCTGACTTATCTTCCTCAAAGCCATATTCTTTTGCCTGTGCTTTCATTGCAGCTTTCCTCTTCTCATCCTCCTCCTCATTAAATTTAAAACCACTTCCACCATAACCCGTTCCATGGGCTTGCTCAAGTCCCTGATTCACTTTTGCCATGAAACTATCAGCGACAGCTTTCAGATCATCAGGAACAACTTGCTCAGAAAGCTCTAATGCCTTCACAAGATCTGGTGCATATCTTGCATCCTCCTCAGAGATAAATGTGATTGCACAGCCTTTTCGACCAGCTCGACCTGTCCTACCAACACGGTGTACATAATCCTCATAGTGGTTTGGAGCATCAAAGTTTATCACTAATTCAAGCTCTTTCACATCTAAACCTCTAGCTGCAACACTAGTTGCAATCAACAAATTGCAGACATTGCTCTTGAAATCGGAAATAGTGGACTCGCGATCTGTCTGATCCTTCGCCCCATGTAGTGAAAGACATGGATAACCATGTCTAAGCAAATCCTTAAATAAAACATCACATTTTTCTTGTGAGTGGACAAATATCAAAATTTTTCCTTTCTCATACCATTCACCTAGTAGTTCTAACAGTCTTAAAAATCTCTCACTTTCTGGCCTCACTTCAACCAACTGTGTTATGTCTTTGTTTACAACACTTCTGCCACCAACCTGAATCTCCACAGGTTTGTTCAAAACCTTGCGTGCCAAAATTTCAACCTGGCGTGGGAAAGTAGCAGAAAATAGTACAGTTTGGCGATCTGGCCTAATATTTTGAACAATTCGAGTGATCTGAGGTTCAAAACCCATGTCAAACATTCTATCAGCTTCATCCATGACAAAATAAGTGACTCTTCTCAAATTGGTAATTTTCCCTCCGCTTGTGCAAAGTATATCAATCATCCGACCTGGAGTACAAACAACAATTTCAGTCCCTCGTTTTAATTCACTAATTTGCTGAGCAACACCAGAACCACCATAGACAGGCACACATCTGATACCCATTACCTTGGCAAACTTCCTGATATCACTGTGGATCTGCTGGACAAGCTCCCTTGTAGGTGCCATTATAAGTCCAACTGGCCCATCCCCAGCTATCACAGGTGGCTGGTCCTTTATATGCCTCAACATTGGCAACACAAAGGCAAGGGTCTTTCCAGACCCAGTTTTTGCAACGCCTATGCAATCTCGCCCACTCATAATTACTGGTAGTGCCTGAGCTTGGATTGGCATAGGCTTTTCAAAGTTAAGCTTCTTTATCGTCTCCATAATTTTGCTTGTAAGCCCAGTTTGGTGCCAGGTTTTGATTGGTTTTGGGACATCCTTTCCATGTATTTTCAATTCCAGTTGTTTCCTGTATGCAACAACCTCTTCAGGAGTCATTCTTGAAATTTCCTTCACTTCAATATAGAAATTTTTCCTGAAAGGTTTGTAATCAATTTTTGAGTGGTCAACAATAGATAATTTCTCAGCTTTTGTCTTTTTTACTCTCTTCATAAATTCAGCATCGTCTTCATCTTCAACTGTTTCCTCATCATTCTCAAGGTCCTCATAATCTGAATCAGAATCTTCACCAGGAATTATTCTCCCAAGAGACTTATTTGAACCTCTCTTTGGCTGTTCGACATTAATCCTATCACCCTTTCGATCCTTCCTCTTTGGGTCCACACCATTAGCATCTGCCACCAACAATTCCACAGCATTGTTTAGCTTCTCAACTTCAGGTAAAACCATAGAGTTCATAAAAGCATCAAGTGGATCGATTTCTTCCTCGCCAGCAACCCCATTTTGCAAGACAGGTGCTGCATTCCCACTCTCAGCGTCTACCACCATTGCATCTCCAACTTGTTTATCAGAAGGATTGGCATCTTCGTCTGGATCCATCTCTGTCTCAGATTTTCCAGTTTGGGGTACTTCATCATCAGAATCTTCTCCATCAAGGGTCCACTTCCTGCCAGCCTTGGGTTCATCAACACTCTCTCCCCCATGCTTTTCTCTTTCAGATTCTTCCTTCTTCCTCTTCAACTCTTGCCATTCCTGAACTCTCCTCCTCCGCTTTTCCATTTCCTCATCCAATTTCCGCTGTTCATCTTCTAGCTCTTCTTCTCGAGTTTTCTTCTCTTTCTTGTCAAAATCATCCTCAACAACTCTTTTCCTTGGGCTATCTTCACTGCCATCCCGGTGCCTGTTTGATCTAACACTCTGTTCATGCACTCTCTCCTTGTAATCATCATCATCATCTCTCTTGTGCCGCTTTCTATCATGTTCTTTGTCTTCATCACTATCATCACTATCAACTTTTCTATGCTTCTCCCGATCACGCAATCTCCGCTCCCTCTCTTTTTCCCTCTCTCTATCTCTCTCACGCTCTCTCTTTTCTCTCTCTCTATCTCTCTCCCTATCTCGTTCCTTCCTCTCCCTTTCTCTATCCCTTTCCCTCTCTCTATCTTCACGGTCACGGTCCTTCTTATCTCTTTCTCTTTCCCTCCCTCGTTCTTTCTCCCTTGCCCTCTCCCTCTTCTCCTCTCTTTCTTTCTCTTTCTCCCTCTCCTTCTCTCTATCTCTCTTCCTATCACTGCTTCTATCTTTTCCTTCATCCCTGTTCCTTCTATCCTTATCCTTGTCTCTATGCTTATCTCTCTCTTTCCCTTTATCATGCTTGTCATCAGAATCAGTGCTTTTCTCTCTCTCAGAACGCCTACTTTCCCTGTCTCTCTTATCACTGTGTCTCTCTCCATTTCTCTCCTTCTCTTTATCCCTGTCACGTTCCCGGCGACTCCTCTTCGATTCATGTTTCGTTTCTTCCATCCCTCACAAATAAACTATTACAGCTATATCAATCTATACACGAACACTTCCAACCCTATCTCTACACTATATTTTCAATCAAAATCACCAATAACTCACTTCAATTCAACTAATTAATGCCACGCAATTATAAGATGACCGGATGCAAAACAAATAAAAAACCATTAACGATACCGAACAAAAACAGCTAGCAAAACACAGTATTCAGTATGAGAAAACATATAGAAAACTACCACATAAAAGAACAGAACCACCAGAGATAAATAAAATCCAAATCGACGTCTATGATAGTTCGAAAAAAAAAAGCCCTAACCTCCCGCTGTGATTTCAATTAAGCTACTCGAAATCGAAAGAGGGTTTTTTTCCGTTAGCACGAAGGAAGAGCATTCCAAATGGAGAGAGGCCAGAGACGTTCTCTAATCAGCTACGATAGAATCCATGTGGCCCAAATCTAAACCGCCATTTATGAACAATACCAACCTCATGGGCCTGTAGTCGAAGTTCGCGGCCCATAAAACAAATGGGACAATGATACAGATTATTAAGGACAGAGCCGAACTGAATGAGTCCAAACAATAGTAACCTCAACTATATAACAATTAGTTGAGTTAATATATAATATCGTAAAAGAAATGTTGAGGGATGAATAATTTCAATGGAGGGGTAAACAAGATGAGTACAAGTCCAAACTAAAAAAAATGAAACTTTACTTAAGTTTGAGTTATTTGAATTAAACATAAATTTAAGTTTGCATTAGTTTAACTCGAGTCCATTGATAAATACAATATATCCAATATTTATATATTTTAATTTTAATAAAAATAAAAATATTTATAATATCACATAAAAAATTATTTATATTTAAATTTAATTGAATCAAATATAATAATAAATAATTATATCTTACTTTAGTACTCATCGATCTCAAATCGATCCCAATTAATATGTTTATAATTTGGAATTAAAGGTAAGGGTGAAAGGGTACCAAAAAAGGGGTACGAAATAGTCTTTATCCCTATTTATTTTCAGTAGTTTCTGACATAGTTAGTTTAAATAGAACATAAAAGGTAATTTACTAATTTTAGTTGGAACGAGTCGGCCAGGTGTTGAGCTCTGTGTTGGCGTTGTGTCGACTCAGAGTTGTATTTGAACTCTAAAGACAGAGAGCCAGGCGAGACACCGCCGTGGATTTTCTTCTTCTTCTTCTTTCGGGTTCGATAATTTCGTGTTGTTTTTGCTTTGATTATTTTTCTATAATAAAAAGCAGCAACAAGTTGTTCTGAGAATTCCACCGGCGTGCGTGAAACTTGGATTCTTCACACCTGTACTTGCCATGAACGGCTGTTACTTTCTATGTTTGTTGGATAACATCTCTGACTTCTATATTTTTTCATCTCTCACTCTTCTATAATTACCAGCAATGTCAGTTTAAGCCTCAAAATAATTTCTACTACTACGACGGCGTTCGGTGGGACTCTCCTCTTCGATCACTCCCGGACAGACGCAGGCAAGCAAATCTCTGTGATAATTTTTTTTCTTTGTTTTCCTCAATATGGCCTTTATTCAGCGTCCTCTAAGACGAAAGGACATTTTCTCTTATTATTATTATTTTTTGTCGTTTCGTAAGAAAAGTGTCGTGTGTGGAGAATGAAAAAAATATATATGGCCGTGCCTGGTTCTTTCGGAAAACGAAGGAAAAAGCAGGAAACTGAAATTTTTCTATAATAAAAAGCAAATTTTGTTTTTGCCCATTATATCTTTGGAACGAAGCAGAGACTAGGGTTTTGTTTTCTAATTTCTGAACAAAATATGAACAGCTAAAAAGTTCATGTATATCAGTAATTGTTATGTTTTTTTTAAAAAAAAAAATTGAATGAAGTGCTTATTTTATTGTTGTCGATACAAGCGTATAAAATTAATTAATACAAAGGTGTATATTTTATTATACAGTATAAGGTAGATGGAAGACACTGAAATGCGGGAGCAAAATTTGGGGAATAGTTCAGATGCCAACCTTGTTGATGCTAATGTTAAACGAAGAGACTCTGTTGAAAATGGCCTTGCCCCATCTTCAGAGACCACTGAGGATAAGACTGTGACTTTGCCTTCTGATCAGCAAATGTTGATTGATGAGCCTGATGGTAAAGTTGCAATTACTGCTGATTCAAATGGTAATGCAGATGATGCTACTCATGAGCTGCCCGAGAGAAAAAGCGAAGGTGATTATAACCATGTTGAAAATGACCTAAAAACTGAGGCTTCTCGTTCTCATCCACAAGGAGAATTATCAACTTCTGAATCTCAAGATGGAAATGTGAGGAAATCCAAGAATTGGTTGAATGAAACTGAGGTACTTCTAGTCCACTCCTTTTTAAACAGAAGAAAAGCATCTATCCCCTTTTTTTTGGCAAATTGTTTCTTGTTTGATTTGCAGATGGGAGGGGCTGATGGTTCGCTGGAGGAGCAAGCAGAATTCATAAAGGAGGTGGAAAGTTTCTATAGGGAGAACGCCCTGGAATTCAAAGCCCCAAAGTTTTATGGAGAACTACTAAACTGCCTTAAGTAAGTTTTTGGTAACTATTTTAAAATTGAAAAATAAACTTTCTTTTTATTTCTTATGGGCTAATTTATGCATGTTGTTTTATTGGATGTAGGTTATGGAGGGCCGTTATTAGATTGGGTGGTTATGAAGTGGTATGCATTTACATTTTTATGACATAATTTGTTTAGTGTGCTGTATGATCTTTAAATTGGTGTCGGTAAAGCATGACATATGCATTATGTTGAAAGTTGCAGATGTAATATTTACATGGAATGAGCTTAATTTCTTAAAGTCACTGAACTTAGCTTAAACAGGACTGTTTGAGGCTGGATGGAGATGAATCCTGGCTCAAGCTCAAACAACTTCCTGGGCCAATCCCAAACCTAAGTCTGTCTGTTTTCTGATATGCTCATACCAATTCACTTCCTTTCTTTTAGTCCAATCACAAAGTTTGATGTTTTGCCTAAAATTTGTACCTAGTTTGTGACCCCATATGGCTATAATTTTAACCATTTACTGGACATAAGCATTCCGTATACTTATAATTTATCAGTTCTGGAGTTCCATAAAATTTTTTAACCTGCTTTATGCTTCTTGAGAATTACTGGATGATTCAGTTGACCTAGATAATTATCGAAACCCTGATCAGTCGATTCACCTAAAGCAGTTGAATTGTATTTTCATTATACAAAATTTAGAACTTAAACAATTTTGAAATAATTATCAGCAAGTTTTCCTTTCACTAGGAGTAAATCTGAATTATCCTGTATTTGTTTTAAGGTTCTTTTGATTCCAGATGGGTACTTGTATGGTAGTGGACTCTAATTACATCTACACCATATTTGTTGGACTAAGCCAAAGGTTCTTTTTACTCATGCTTTAAGTTCTTGATGAAATTGACAATATATTGGAACTAAAAAGTTAATGGATATTATTTTATAGTTTAATGATCAATACTGTTTCTCAGTCTGAGCTACAAGCCTTAAACCATTCTTCTAAAGGTGGGTATGCCTTTTTCACTTCTTATTACTATTTTGAGTTGAAACTTGTGGTTGAATTTAGTTAATTAATGCATAGAGTCGGTGATTACTGTTATAACCTGATGGATCCTTGAGTTGTTTGTCACTATTGAGATCTGACAGAGTTGCTTTTACTCTATGATCATTTGCAGGTGACTGCATCCAAATTGTGGCGACAAGTTGGAGAATCCTTTCACCCGCCAAAGTAAGAAAACAATATATAGTTATTTTTAACCAATCATGTCTTTAATGGCTTTGGAACATGCAGTTAGTCATATTTTGAGTGTATTTCTCCTAGTTTGGATGCTGCATTTAATTGATGCTTTACCTAGCTTTTGTCTTTTACTTTTTTATCTATAGGTTGAAAATTCTTTATATATACTAAAATTTCTTTTAAAAGTAGATTTAATTTGATATGCTAGTTGCTAGAAATCATTATTAAATTTATTGTATCACTTTCTTTCTCTCTCAGGACCTGCACGACTGTGTCTTGGACATTTCGAATTTTCTATGAGAAGGTAATGCTTCACAACTTGACACATCACTTAATATTATGCTTGCAATGTCTGTAATCACACATCATGTTTATGTTGATAGCCATGATGTTGGCTTCATTTACCTTTTTTAGGTTAATTTCATCTGTTTTTTTTCCTCTTGACTTACAATTAGATATACCAGATTCTAGGATAAAGCTCATAACAATCTGTGCTCATATTTCTAGAGCTGGAAGCTGAATAAACTGTTCTTGTATGCTTTGTTTTATAATAATGAAAATAAAGCTTTTAGCCTGCCCTGTGTACTTCAGCCATTGGTATCATCATTTCAATTGTTGCTTCTATAGCTATTCTCCATAATTACTGTCGTTTCTGCTTCCCCATAATTTTCTTAAGTTTGTGCAGGCACTATTGGAATATGAGAAGCATAAGAGATTAATTGGTGAGCTTCAACTCCCCGCTTCTTCTTTCTCACAACCAGCAAGTGCTGAAAAGGAGGTAGAAGTTCATCCCTATTGCATTTGCTTATGTACTATTTTGGGCTATTTACAAAGTTCAATGACTCAAGATGTTAAGGGTTTCCTTCTGTTTTCATGATGAAAAAAGTATGTGCTGAATCAGAGTAGGCAGAAGGGAAACAGAACGGAGTTGGGGAAGTAATATATCTGGGCATTAGTTATTGTATCTTGGGTTTAGTTTCTGGGCAGATGCAAATGGTTTTTAACCGGGGATTAAGTTTCTGGTTAGACAAATTACAGTGCATACTGGCTTTTGTATTTTAAAAATAAAAGGAGAATGGACTGAAGAGAATTTATAGACATTTTTAGTAAGTTGGTGGCCTAGATCAGTGCCCTTTTCCCCACTCTTGATAGAAAGTTTTTGGTTATAGTAAGGTCGTTGACTTTTCATTTCTTTGATTTTTTTTTTTTTTTATGACTGCTTCCTTTTCTTTTTGCCTTTGATACATTTTTCTGGGAGCATAAGCCTTTGTGTAAAATTTGTTAATCTGCTTCTCAGTTAGTGGATTGGTGTGTACTTTTCTTCTCTGATATCCCTTGCTCTTGGGAACTATTACTTAAGGTGTGCGGTTTAATTTCCTTTCTGGCTCTAGTTTAATGAAGAAAGATGCTTATGACTTTATACCTTCTACTCAAGGGTAACTTGGAGAATAAACTTTCATTTAATGAGATTTTTCATGCTGATACTTTCTTACTGAAATAGTTGGAAACCAGCCTAAGTGTACTCTAACCATTTATCTTTTTCTTATAAATTGTTTCTAGGCATCTCTCTCTCTATTTGCTGCTTGTTCCCTCATATAGACATTCTAAATTTCTGCGCAGGTAAGTGACTATCAGACTCCGGGGTCGGGTAGAGCACGACGGGATGCTGCAGCTCGTGCTATGCAGGGTTGGCATGCTCAGCGTCTTGTTGGATATGATGAAGTTGCTGA
Source organism: Mangifera indica (assembly GCF_011075055.1). Classification (NCBI taxonomy): domain Eukaryota; kingdom Viridiplantae; phylum Streptophyta; class Magnoliopsida; order Sapindales; family Anacardiaceae; genus Mangifera; species Mangifera indica. Next base: position 12,391,305 of record NC_058155.1, read on the forward strand.
GCCAATCATTAAGGTTTGTTGAAAGTCATAATCCAGTATATTTTTTTATCATAGTCTTGTCATATTTTCTTTCATCTATTTCCTTGAACAGGAGAGAAGCTTAAATTCTACAGCAAAGCGTGAAAAACATCTCAAGAATATTGGTATGCTGCCTTATGATTTGAGATCTTTCTTGCTAACTCTTATTTTATGCTAACATATACTTTACCTTGCACTTGTTTTGTTGAGTCAGGCTCCCCTAAAAACAGGACTCCAACAAACTTGGATCAGGCTGACAAACATGCACATGCAGAAGCAGATAAGCAGTTAAGATTCGTGATCATTTCTCTGTAAATTTATTTGTTTTTCCCCTTAAATTTTTATTTCGATTTTTTTTTAATTTTTTGTTATTGTTGGTTTCTTCACCTATATCAACATTGGATATAAGGCTTTTGAGGTATTGATTAGTTTGTATCAGATCATTCCGTAAATGATTTCATAGCACATATTAAATAATCCTCAATGCCAGTGACTATCAAACCTCTTTGTATCCTTTCTACAAAAGAACAATTTACTATTATTTTATATTGTCATTGAATGTAACTCTTCACTCATGAAAAGGCTTGGTGGTAGATAAATAAGTTATGTGGATGTGGATGTTGATTCAGTGCCTACCTCAGAAATTTCTTCTGTCTTAGCGCAAGGCCAAAACAGCATTCCTCCCACAGCATGAGCTGAAAGGAACCCTCATAGACTGAATTCTCTCCTTTCAGAGTTCTTTCTCCTCTTGAGAAAGGCCTTAAACAACTGCATATTTTGGATGTTGTACTCCTACAACGAGGGGTCATCATCTGCTGCAAGACACAGTTTGGCAGCACCCCACTTCCTTGTGAAAAGAAGAAAATGCAATGGACAAATTAGACCCATGATAGCAAGCCTATATCTTTTAATATCTTTTCATCATATATTTAAATCAGAGCAAGCTAAGAGGTTTTTATCTTGTAGACTGGTCACAGATATTGTTGATATCGGAACCCTGGCTGATTGGGTGAAGATCAATGTCCGGGAGACGGTGAGTGTTTGTTTGTCTTATATCTCTTTATTTTCCCTCCCCAAGAAACTGCTTGAAATTATGCTATTCCAAGTTGTTTTGTGTTGGGATCCTGAGTAGTTGCTTTGTTGTGGATGCACAGAGGGACTGCTATGAGGTATATGCTCTGGTCCCTGGGCTTCTGCGGGAGGAGGTAAGCACTTCCCTTGGAAGCCGAAACTCGCTTTTTCTGACTCATCTAGCTTAACATTTTTTTCTTGTTGCTCAGTTTATCTGTTGGGTTTGATTAATTAGCCAAGTATGTGCTTACCTTAGATTAAAATTGACATAGATTGTAGCAAATTTGTCATCTATCTTGTTAGTATCAGATGATAATCAAGAAAGGCATTGCATCTGATCAGAAAGTTTCTTAATTGGGATATCTATTAAACATCCAGTCATAAGATAGTATGTCTGGACTGCATGCGCATTATTGTTGGTGTAGTATCATTATTAATGGCATTATGGCAACTTTTCTCATTCTAAGCATCTAGTTGTTCAAAGATGGTGTGCTAAGATATTTCTAGTTCTTTTATTACGATATGTGGATGCCAGTATTTATGATGCCTTGCAAAAGGAAGGTTTAGTGCTCTGTTTTTTATTATTTGAGGATACGTCGATTGAGTTATACGATGTAATTTTACAGAATGTGTGTTTAAATTGTTTTATTTAGTTAAGCAGCTGGATACACTTTTTGTGTTTTATGTTCACCAATTCTCCAATAAAGGGAATTTGTATTTACCCTTTTTTGTTTCTGTCTATAAGTTTACACATATACTAGTGTACATGTGCTTTTTATGTATGCATGAAAACTCGCTCGCTGCATTTTCCTTCAATCTGTGAAAAGAATAAACAATTATCATCGTTAACTTGTTCAAATTCAGAAGCTACTAATAAAGTTATCATGTATCGCTTAGCCCTTGTTTAACTGGTCTTGACCTTCATTGGATTCAGGTGCGAGTTCAGTCAGATCCTGCTGGACGACTGGTTATAACTGGTCAACCAGAGCAAGTGGACAATCCTTGGGGTATCACACCATTTAAAAAGGTACTTTCTTTCACTTTGTAAGATCCAGTTGCACATGGCCAAGCTATACATGCCTTAGGACATGGAATGACCACATGAAAGAAGGAGCCACCTTTACCTGCAAGGATTCTTCTCCTTGCCGAATGTGATAATTAATTTGGACCAGAAAACCTTAAATTTTCATCAAGCAAAAATAAATATATTGTTTTAATCTTTACTATCTAGCTTTTTAATCAAGCCTGGAAAAAAACTAATTTGAGGTTCGGCTTTCAGGTCGTGAGCTTACCCAGAAGAATCAATCCTCTGCAAACATCTGCTGTTGTTAGTCTGCATGGCCGACTCTTCATACGAGTCCCTTTTGAGCTAGGTTCAGGTTGAACCTATTTTTGTACTTTGTCAAGCTGTGCTCTCATTCTTTCTTGTTGGGAGCTATAAATTTAGGGAGAGACCATTGCCAAAAGGCCAGGATTGGAACTATGTGAACTAGTTGACTGAATTCCTTAATTTATTTTTCATGTGTATCTGATTTGTATTGGATGAGCCGTGAATAATGAATAGCAGGAAGATTTTTCATGTGCAGTCATCTTTTTAATGTTGGACTTACATTCCCAAGTTTTTGAGCTTGAATTTGAATTCAATAGTTCAGTTAGAGTTTTGGGTGCTGAATGCATCGGCTGTTCTGATAAAATTTGATAATTTGTTGAGGGCAATTCAGGAAAAACGAAACCAAAAAACAGTCAAGAAACTTCAGAAGTTGAAAATTTTGTGGAAACTTGACTTGATTGTGGTGTAATGAATTGCCTAGGTTCCCTGTGGAGAGGCATTATTCTGTCAACAGTAGTGTATTTGAGCCAAATTGAACGTAAATTGATCAAGGATAAACTTGTCGAGTTTGAGATCAATGTTAGCATTGGAGTTTCTCTCGTTGGTGATTCTTGTTCTTCCTTTTGAATCATTGCTCCTTCACCTAATTGTCTTAGATTCGAATTGAATTTAAATTAACTTTTATTTGGGTTTGGCTTGATGCGAATCCCAGTAGTCTTATTTGTAAATTATAGTGTAATGTATTGCTTAGATTCTTCATTGTGAGCTATGATATTGTAATTATGATGAATTCAAACTAAGTTCGAGATTGATATCAAAATTTGTTTTGATGGTGACTATTTTCTTCCTTTTTAGTGACTTTTTTTCTTCTTTTTTGATAATTGTATTTTTTTTTTATTAGATTTAAGTCGAACTTGATTTATCGCTTGTTTGGATTTAGTTTTAACTTGATCGAAAAATTGTGGGGTATCTCTTTATAATGAGCACAAATCGGAGGTGCCTTGCATGTGATGGAATTAGAGTTGAGCACTGCAAGTTCCACTATCCTACTTTCGTTTCCCCACTTTTCTGATTAATCAATATTAAAATAGTTCTTTAAGTCGAATCTAAATCATTCAACTTAAAAAGAGGAGGGTTTGGCAGGCACCCACTTGAATTCGACAAGGAATTCTGATTCTTTAGTGCCAACTCACAATTTTATTGCCCATTTCTCTTTAAAAAATACTGGCATTGTACTTGTTACAATGTATCGTAAGGTATATGTCCTTGTCATTTATTGTCAGTTTTGCAGGTTGAGACTTAATCTCAATATTTGATTGAATTTGAATAGTTCAAACTTTGATCGAATAAATTGAGTTTAAGTGAAGAATTGGGCTCGTTCTTGAAGTTGATCCAAATGACATCAAATTTGAGTTGAATATAGACATTACAAATAGGATTTAAAAAAATATTTAAAACATTGAGTCTTCAAAGTTCTCATTTTAACTTTCTTAGACACAATTGTGAGTCGTAAGCTGTGTTATGTTGTATCTAGTGTCGTCTAGCAAAAAGCATGTTATGTTGACTCACAACTTGGCATGACATGGGTTTTGGCATAACTCTTGAGGGCACGGCTTGATATGTTAATGGGCAATGCTAACCCACTAGACCACAAATTGAAGGGCTTAGGCACAACCCAATCTCTAAGCATGGTGAGCTGTGTTGAAATCAGTCTAACATAATTCATTATCATGTCTAGTGAAGATTATATCTAATGAATGGGTCATCAACAAAGTGTTAGACATTAAACTCCTATATTCATGTTATGCAAAGCTATATACTTACTGCATTGTATAATTGAATATATATGCATGTACAATCTATTTTGTTGCATGGGTTGGATTCGCATTAAGTTAGTTAATACTTCAATTCATGTTCGATTTGAACAAATCGAACTAATCCAACTGAAGTTTCAACTCAACTTAAATTCGAGAGCTCATTAATGATTTTTCATTTGAGTTTTTCTTTATTTTCAAATTTTTCTACAATGATTCTGTGTCTTTCCAGTTATTTTTCTTTTTTTCCCCCTCCAACAATTCTTCATTTTCTCTGACATCATTGTTTATCATTCAAACCAACTCAAATTTATCATTTTATATTTGAGTTATGTTCAAACTAATCCTTATTTGAGCTTGGTTTGGTTCAAATCTATCCTAAATAATTAATTTCTCCATTGAGAGATGTGATTATTTGTGTCATTGTACTCATCAAACCCAATTTCATCAAAAAATGCTTTCAACGTTTCTGCTAATCCATGAGGCACTTTGCCTTGCATGCATGCATGGCAACATGTTACACAAATTAAATGACAGTATATACATCTCTAAAACTATAACTTATTACTGTTATTCGTACATACTGTCTTCATCATGCATCCATGACTCACCATAAGCTTTGGAGAGGATTTGGTTGGTATAGAAAATGTGGGTAGTTTCTGCTTCTTCCCCTTACTGCGTGCATGAGCATGTATAAGGTAGAGTTAGACTAGGGTCAAATCTAATTTGAATTGTTCAAATTTGAATTTAAACTAGAATCAAATAAGTCGAATTTAAGTTCAGTAATGAACTCTTTATCATAAAATAAATGAGTTCAAACTGGTTAAATCGATCCCAAAATTAAATTATTTTTTAACCAAAATTGAATCTAAGTTCATCAATCTCAGATTAACTCATTCCAGTTACAGAACATGAAATGAACCAATTCTGAAACAATTGACTATAAAGAGAAGAAACAGATCCTAACTTCCTAGATAAGTAACTATGCTTTAAAATATACGACAATCAAAGCTCAAACAATTCAAAATCTTAGCATCGATCATGACAATCTCGTACTGCAGACATGATAGAATATTATATCAAGTAATATTATATGTACAAATAATGAGTACAAACATGAATATTAACATTGATAAGTCATCATATGATTGAATATTATTTATTGCTAATTCAAAATCATCAATCGTATGATGATATGTCATTTTTTGTATTTATATTTGTACTTATTGTTAGTAAAAGAGTACTATTGATGTAATATATATCCTGTGCGGTAATCTTTCTCTTCATAAAACTTACTTTTCAAAGATGATACAAATGCTCTAACACTTGAATCAAACAACAGATAAATTGGGAGATATCCTTTGTCATGGAGCCTTCTCAAAATTGAGAACTAACTAGCTAGGGTTTCCGTATAGTAGTGTAAAGAAGAAAGCAAGCAAGCTTTCAATTAAGAACTTTTAGGCTTAAAATTTATAGGTCAAGGCAGCTGCAAATGAGATAAAATTTGGACCAAAAATAATTCTGAAGATGACACTGGCCACAATGCCACATACAAGAAAAACTTGTGTGTGTACATATATATATATTTGTAAAGTTTCACTGAAGGGCTACATGCACTAATAATGGATATAAACACGGATGTGATTATGTATTCTTTTATTTTTAATTTAAAATTATTCAATCACATGATGACACATTAACGTTTATATCTATATTTATATTCATTGTTAATGTATAAAGTATTACTTATTTGTATATAACTAGAGTAAAAGGTTTTTATTCTAATATTTAAAACATGTTATTTATAATATAAATATATACGTATATAATACTAATCTCTTGTTATATACTTAACATCAGAAATAAATAAAGATGTCCTTAGTATTTGAAGTTAGAATCTCACACAATATGCTCAAAAGCAAAGTAATGATATAATAATAAAGTTAAATGCACTCAATTTTGAATACCCAATTAAATATTCAGATAATATCTCATTATATGATTATTAAATAATAATTTAATAATATTCAATCACATAATAATATATTATTTGGATTCTAATTAATTATTTAAAATTAGAAACATATATCATTACTCATAATATAAGTTTAGAAGAAGCACACACTATCAAAGGGTAAATCATTATTGAACTATAGGTAATACAAGGGAAGAAAACGAGAGACAAAATTGAAGTGAAGAAGCAAAATATTCATACATGAAGTTAATTAAACTTACTGATTACTTGAGCCTGTAAATCCATTGCTTCAAAGCTTTTCATCGGTTTCCGTCAGATTCTCCATGAATTTACAGCTTCATTTTATCAGGGGAGAGTCTCAAAAAATGTCAAATTTCCATGCACCTCTCTCTAGAATGGAGGCCTGGAGGCACTTCCAGCACCACCCCATCCGAACAAATCACCTGAAAAGGGATAATTCCCCACATTTCCTCCTCCCATGTGATAGAAAGACCCACCGCTACCTCCACCGCCACCACCACCGTCATTCCCTCCGCCTTCACCGAGCTGTCCTCCACCTGTCACACCTGAAGACTGTGATGCCGTTGGCTGAACTTGAACACCCCCAGCTTCTTCTTCATCCAAGGGTAACCTTTCAAAGACTGCATTTGCAAACGATGCAGCCATTAAAATAACTGGACCAGATGCTAACAAAGGCCCCACCACACTTCCTCCCACTACCTGCCCTTGTCCTCCGGACAAATATATCGACAGTCCACCGGCGCTGGGTGGTGCCGGCGGTGGAAGCACTGTCCCAGAAAGAGAAAGAATCTCAAACCTACCGTGTAGAGTGACTACACTTCCAGAAGGAGCGGCTGGTTGCCTTAGGGTAACATTTGAAACTGTACCACTGCCACTGAGAACACAAATGCCTCTTCCTCTTCTTCTAGCATAATTTGACAAGCTCTCCATGATGTCAGCGCCCGCAGAGACTTCAAGGACGAGTGATTGAAGGGCATTGGGGCTGTCTCGAGTGATTATAATTGGTGGTTTTGGTTTGTTCTTGGAACCAGCAGGACGACCACGAGGACGACGATTGGAGGAAGCAGAAGCAGCAGCGTCTAAGTCAGTTTTGTACTCGTCGTCGTCTTCTTTGGAGTCTTTCGAATCTGGGGAAAGCTGAGTTGATTGATGTTGTTGTACAGCAATCGATGAAGGTCTCTGATGGAAGTAGCGAGAACCTTGACCCGGCTGATCATATCCAGCCATCGCCACATCTATTTTGTCTACCCACCAACTTATTTGCAGCCGGCCTTCTCTTCTGATCTCTCTCTGGATCTGATACAACTCTCTTAATTCCCAATCAAAGATTGTGTCTACAGAAGCCGATTAAAGCAAAATATTCAACCCGCACAGCCACAAATGTCAAAAGTATGCCCAGAAATTTCAAGCTAACATGGCAGATGAGCAGTTACGAACTGAACTGATGATCCAGAATTGGTTTCTGAACTGAGCTTTCTGTGAAAGGTCATAAATTAAAAACTGTTTGTTTTTGAAAGAGATTTGTACTTTATACTGCCAAATTTCAGAACAATAACGAACCGTCACTATCTAAAGCAAGTTTCATGTGTAAGAGGGTCGATGAAGAGAGAAAATTTGCCATAATTATTCCGAATCAGAAACGAGGAAACAGAGATCAAAGAGATATGGGGAAGCTAAATTTATATATACTCACTTGAAAAACAAGGAAGAACAGATACTTTCACTGATATTTTTTCCTGATAAATCAAGTAGTTGCCACAGTTGAGCTGAAGTGCTGTGAAGGTAAAAGAGAAAAAAGAAGAAAAAAATGATACACATGAAATGAAACTCATTGAACGGAATTCTTCTTTCTGAGCAAATCCACACACTCGAACAGTCGGTGGAAAAGCTTGCGGTAAAAGCAGAATCCAAGCATTTCCAAGACAAAAGCTTTGGCCCTAGCTCAAGTAGGAAAGGTTCGGCTATAGGTTCGGAACTTATTAAAAATATATCACGATCAAATTTTTAATTTATACAGTATAATGATTCATGATACCAATTATAAGATCCGGATTTTCTCTTGTAAAAATCAATATAACTCGGCTTAATTTAATTGAAATATTTTTAAGTCAAACTTAAATTGTACTTAAGCTATGAGAGTTAATATATTTCTAAAACTAAATTAAATTCGAGTTAAAATGAGTTTAGTTTGATCTTGTTAGCAAGTCAGATAATAATTTTATTTGATTCGAATATAACTTATAATTCAGTTTAAGCCATATTAAACCATTTTTAAAATAATATTATTTTAACTAATTATATTAGATAACACATTATAGTTTTGTTAATAAGTTTCGAATTTAAACTATAAATTTAAATTATAAATTTGAGTGATGAACTTTTTAAGTTAAATTTCAAATTTTAAATTTATAAACTATGTCAAATTCAAGTGACCCTTAATTATAGTTCCATGGACTTGAATCACCCAATATTATATTTAAGCAGAACTTAAATCAAATCAAAGATGTTGAAGTTTATCTTGATTCGCATCCATCATCCCATGGGTCGGTCAATGACAAAAAAAAAACAATACAAAGGACAAAAGCTTCCCAGAGAAGATTATATAAATACATGATGATGAGAACCAACTCATGGCCTTATCAACCCACACTATCATTGGTGGCAAGTGGGTTTTTTCGTTCTTGTCACTCTCAGTAGCGTCTCACGCTCGCCAATTGTTTTGATTAAGGCGAAGAAAATTTTGAGCCTTGAGAATCATCTAGATTCACATAACAGTCAAAGTAAAAACTTGGAATGAGTTAGCTAGCTAGGGCAAGAAGCAGCGGTCCATGCAGGATCCTCCTCTTGTTCAAAAAAACAAAAATTTTTATTTTATTTTTAATTTAAAATTATAAAATCACGTAACAATCAATTATATTAATTAAAAAAATTGTTAAAAAACAAATTAATATATTTTCTTATATCAGTGATTTTAATGTTTATTGCAACATTAAATTACTCAACAACAATGTTTGTGTCGGTAATACGCTTGTATGAGAGCAAAATTGATGAAACATATGTGAAACCCTAACATTTAGGATTTGATTTGATCTGATATAGATTAAATTTAAATAAAATTCAACTAAAAATTCATTCGAATGAAAAAAAAATTGAGATCAATTCAAAAATGATAAGATAGAGCTCATACTTAGAAAATAAACTCAAACTCAACTATATTATAAGTAAATCAAACTAAACTCTTTTATAAAAATGATTTTAATCATTGATTTACACTTAGTTCTTTCGATCTAAACTAGAATTTTAATTGAAATAATTTGAATAAAATTCAATCCTATATATTCAATTTGAATTTGATTTATTTATCTTTTTTGATAATATTATTCATCCAACTAATAATAATGTTCACTCGTTACTCTATTAGCAATCCTCTGATAATATAATATATTAAATCATATGAATTCAATCACAAACTGAAGATTATGAATTCAAACCAATCTTAATCCTATAGTTATTCGGGCTGCTCAAAGCCATCCTTAAATGAGTGGTCAGGTAAGGTTGATGTTAGATGGAAAGGAGCCAGTGACAATTGCCAGAGCATTCGGTCACACGTGCAAAAGCTGACAGAACAGAAGTCACGTGGAGTCGACAAGTGAGCTGTCAGACCACGTGGAAGCTGTCGGAACATCGGTACTCGGTCAACCTTATCTAATTCAATTAATCTACTTTTGTTGTGTCTCTCATCTGTATATCCATATTACTCTTACCGAGTAGCCTTCTAACATTACAGATGGGTTCCATCACCTTGCAGGCCCTCATCTCAATAATAATAATAATATTATTAACTGTGATTCAGCTCAAACGGGTAGATTTAAAGTTTAGAAATTTTTTTTAATTATTTATTTATCTAAATTTATAAAATTTATCCTTCATCTTAATAATAATAATAACAACTATGATTCAGTTTAAACAGATAGATTTAAAGTTAAAATTTTTTAATAATATTATTTATTTTATCAATAATACTATTTATCCACGTAGACTTATAAAACTTATCCACAAGTAAACCGTCAGCTGAGAAAAAACACTAATTATAAAACATGCGTAGAAGAAAGATAATAATCAATCAGCTGACGTGAGAATCGCCCTGATCTTGAAGTTGACAGTATTAGCCTGTAAATCGTTTCTAATGGGAGCATAACTGGTGGTCAACCATAACGCCATTATCACCATGGAAAATGTTAAACTTTTCAATCAACCATAGCTTCTTGTGGGCTCAACGTGTTGAAAAGAAAGCCACTTCATACTTTTCTTCTCTCTTGTTCTTAGGACACCTGATCGATAATATCAACACCTCCCCACATACCACCTGTAAGAATACATATAATGGATTACATTCTAATAAAGAAAACATTTAATTATTTAACACTTTCCAGTAATTGTAGGGGGATTTCACCGGGCTGCAATCAGAGATAACGAATGAAAATGCTTACAAATCAAGTGAAAATTAATGAATGATTTATTGAATGTGAGCATAGAAGGTAGGACTTGTAGACATATAGAGAGCAGACAGTAGCGGAAAAGGATGATGGGGAAGGTTGAGCTCACATAGAAGGTACCATAACCGCTAAATATCAGCACCAACATGAGAAGGGCATGGTACTCAAATTTTCCACGAGACCAAGATACAGTAGTTTGCGGTGTGACCAAGAAAAACACATCCACTGGTAACAGGGTAACGAGAGAAGACATCGAATACGTAATCAGGATCAAAATAAGTTAAGAGATGAAAACCAAAGTCATGATGAAAGGGGAGGCCAAAAACCTAAAAGTCCTCAGTGTACTAAAAAAAGCACTTGATGGCACACATGTCTCAACCTATAGAAATAGACAATTGTTTAGCAATCTAATTGGCAAAAGTCTAGTGAGAATAAGATATTAAAGACCACCAACCATACTGCAATCAAATAGTATTGAAAAATGATTGGTCATCTATGAATAATAACGTATTTGAAAAGACAAAAAGCGTGGCACACGAAACACACAAGTGAAGTTAGAAAAATTGCAATAAATGAATTACATCCCAGTAAAAAAATACATGGGTGTTAACTGGGCGTTGGTTAATGTTCTTGAAATTACTGTGGGGGAATGAAAAACATTGAAGTTGACAGATGGCTGTAATCAATCAACATTTTCCACTAATAAATGGGGTTAATTGATTAGTGATTAAAAAGCATAAAAAAGTTGCAAATTGCATTAAATTATAGTGTAATATTAAAACACGTAGGTCTTCCCTAACAAGGAATTTTTATTTAAATTGGACCATCAAATTATACCATACAAATGAAATCTTAGATTTATCAACCAATTTCACAAAATATTTTTATTTTTGTCACGCAATCGACCCTTGAAGGCCGTGCACTGCCATTTCGCTCAAGTCAAATTGTTGGAAATGGTCCCATTTCCATCTGTCTTAGTCCTGTAAATTTCTTCAAAGTAGGCTTATGGACTTGAAATACAAAGATAGTCGCAGTATGAACCATGAAGCGAAAAGGTTACGGCGGAGGAAAAGAAAGAGTCTGGTCAGATAAGGTGGGCATTCAAAATTGATGTGCAGATAAAGCCTATCACTAGATAATTGAATCTTAGGCAGCACTTGGCTCTCATGCAGTAAGTATTCGGGGTGGGTTCAGCATTCAGCATCCGTTGCGGCCTAACTTATCATGCTAACTGTGTGGATAATTAGGGTTGAAAGCATGCAAATAACTCACACCGTCTGGATTTATTTAGTCATACAGTAGGAATAGGCAGATTCCTACCTTGATAAAGCGGAAAGGACATATCTTTCCCATCCCGACGTGCCCCTGAATGATGAAATGGGCAAGTTGAGATGGCTTTTGTTCAAGTGACGGAGCTCCAGCTTGGACAAATAATTGGCTGGTGGAGGGTAGCCAGACCAATAATTGTGCCGGCAAATCTGATCACCATGGACCCTGTTGACATGTGAACATGTCTTCGGGTGGCAACCGGAGCAGTTTTATAGAATTCAAAGTATTATCATGTTTTGGTTTTTTGGTCTGGACTCTGATTTTGTGCATCTATCTCAACTATTTCCTTATTCAACTACTAAATTATAAAGTATTTTTTCATTCAAATACTATCCAAATTAAATTGAACTATGTGTAATAATAATAAATATTAATTTAGACACTAATAATAATAATAAAATAAGATTTCATCATATGATAACACGTTATTATTGATTTCATAACATTTCCATTGATCCAATCAATCAAGTCGACCAATGTCACACCCCTGAAAATCCAAAGGCAAACAAGTGCATCAAATTGGCACGCTAGGCTCAATGACGGACCAAAAAAATACCCCTGTGACAATTGGCCATGTCAATATGACATAATTATATTTTTGAAATAATTTTATTAATTATATTTATTAGATAACATTGAACAATAAATGTTTCCAATGGTGTGAGTGTCTCCCTACACCTTAATCTTTGGTTTGAATCTCTTCATTCTTAATCATAAATAAGTGAAATTGATATCATCAGGATGATTTGACTAGTCTAACTCAATAAGTGAACCATAACCCAATTCGATTCATCTAATTTAATTTAAGTCAATTAATAAATGTTTCCAATGGTATGTGTCTCTCTACATACTAGTCTTTGGTTTGAGTATTTTCATTTTCAACTGTAAACGAGTGAAGATGATATCATCATAATTTTCTGACGGGCATGACTCAATAGTTGAATCATAACCCAGCACAATACATTTGGTTTTAACCTTAGGTCAAACCTTGCGCCAATTAATTGGTCAATATATTTGCTTCTTGCCTAGTGCTGAGCATATGGCTCAATTTGAATAAAATGTTAATAAACATTTAAAATATCATATTTACACCAAAAACATATTTTTGATATTAAATATTAAAAGTAATTAATAAATATATAAATTGAAAGATTTAACTATAAATTTTTCAGTTAAGCTCAAGCTATTCCACCTTTTCTCAAGCTAAAACTTATAACTTTTTAGCTCATCAAACTTGCGCTTTGCCTAGAAGAAATAAAGCCAAGCTCGAGTCAAGAATGCTCAATTCGGATGGATTACAAACAGATTTCAACTTGAAAATATATGAATTCGAAAACTAATTCAGGTTGTAAAGAAGAAATATTATGTAATTTGAATTTAGTTGCGAAACTATAAATTCTTATTAATCTAAATTTCATTTAGTTGCTTGATAACTGCAAATAGAAAGCTTGGAAATAAAATTACTGGAGGAAGAAGAATAAATTATTTTTTCAGACAGATATTCTCCATAGAGCCTAAAGATGATATGATGGTGGAGAAAAATCATTTCCCAAAGCTAAAAGCTATGGAAATAGGACTGGATTCACTTTTAAACTACACAAGCTCGAATTCAAATTCAGATTGAATAAGTTCAAACCAAAGATTAAACTCATTTTCATTAAACAAGTTGAGTTCAAACCAAGGATTCGATTATGAAAATGGGTCTAATTTTTAGTTCAAATTTAATTCGTTTGATCTGAACTTGAATTTAAGCTCAAACAGATCTAATCGAATCAAACCCTAGCTGCAGAACCAATTTTCAATAGACCTGGATCAGTCTACGAAGGTTGAGCTGTCATTATTCTACTAACTTGCAATCTCTGAGACAAATATTTAACAATTTAATTTCTTTACCCGCACAAGCTGCTCTATGAAGCCAACAAATGCTTCTGTCCTGATACAAATGAATGGTAAATACTTAAAAACAAGAAGAAGAAGAAATCCTCCTATTGCTTCCATGGTGTCCCTTTAGGACACGAAAATGCGATATCCCTGAAAAAATGCAGTGGAATTCATAGCAATGGAAATGGTGTGTGTGCAATCCCACCGAATCATGATCCTAGAGATATGCTCACCCAGGCAAGTGTTAGAACTCAGCCACTCTCACTCAAACACAGCAAGAAATTAAAGAAAACGTGTAAATTAAGTCTGATTTTATTGACAAAGGGTATTTACAAGGATAAAATGGTAATTTGAAAAGTCAAGGCCTCCCAATTCCGGCCATTCAAGACGTCGGGAATCTCCTAAATCAATTCTAAGACTGCTGAAAACCAAAGGTTACCCAAAAACCCTAATTTTCTTCCTTCCCCTTTTTTACGAACCCTAACTACCCTTTATATAATAAATTCTACCCTCTAGAATTAGGATACATATCCCAAAACCCTAGATCCTACTCCTAACAGCAACACATGTTCAAAGATGGTGTTTTGATCTCCCCAAAATCATAAACAAGTTCCACATAACATACAATATAAGGATCATGTCTAAGCTTCCAAGGAATAGTATGCAATATTTGCTACAAGGTTCCACGCCAAATGCAAGTTTATGCAAATTTTCCTTAAAAAAGAACATTCATTCCCTTGTCAATTATGCCCTTAATAAACTAGAAAAAGACCAAGTAGTGAAAGTCTTGTGTCTTGCTAAGCTTAATCATTCCCGTGTAGAGTTGGATTTGAGCTAAGTCAAGTCCAAATATGGATTAACTCAAGTTCAATATGAATCCAAAATGGTTAATTCAAGTTTGTTTGAACTAGCCAAGATGTTATCGATAAGATAAATAATATCACTTAATAGATAAATAATATCGTCTACAGAATAATCAGTATCACTAGAAGGAGATTCGATTCAAACTTAAGTCAAACTACCAAATTGAAACTTCAATTCAAATTCAGTTCAAATCAAACTGAACACCGGGCCAAACCAAGTTGGCTTGGATAGAATTCAGCCCTATTCCCAAGTATTTGCTCTACAGTTCAGTTCAAAAGCCCCAAAGAAGCTTCTAAAAATTCCGCAACAGAATTGAACTAACTTTCCTATAACCAAATGAATGCTTATCTAACATAATCAAAAAATCTTCTAACGATTCTTCAGATTCAAACTAACCAATCCCCATCAATTGGCAAAGATAATGGTATCAACAAACATGGATCTCCACTATCATCATTTTTCATCAGTTTAATAGCCAACCAAAATGTGATTTCGGAACAAAATTTATCAAAATCTTTCACAAACTCTCCCCTCAAGATCAAATCAAAGCAGATTAAAATCTTATAAGCCCTCAAAACACCCCATCAAACCATCACACAAGTACACAAAAAGATGACATGCTAATCAGCTCAGCACTTGATTTTTTCGTTACATGGCAATTACCACAACGAAACACCACAAGTTCATGTCTATATCCACCACAACAAAAGAAAACAAACCGTACAGCATGTACAACAATTCAGAAGTAAGCTCTTATTTCCCATTTGACTCTCCTAAAATGTAATAAATTACTGAGATGAGACAATATTCTGAGATTTTCTACTTTTATATAGGGTTGGATTCAATCCGAGTTGTTTGAGCTCAAATTTGAACTCAAACTGAATTCACTGAGTTCAAACCTCAGTTCATCGATCTCAAATGGGTTCTTTTGGATTCAAACCCTTGTTCAAGCTCACCGCAGATTGAATCCATCCCTCCTTTTATATTGATTAAGTCACTAACAATTCACCCTACATATAAGTCAATACTGCCACGTCAAGGTGAATTCACCTTAGCTCGACAAATCGTACTCGGAAATTTGAGCTATTCATCTGATCGATTAGCTTTGTTCTTGCCGCCATATATTAACCCAGTTGTCTGCAAACAAATTCAGCCAAATTTTGGTACAAACTTTACTACCCAATGAATAACAAGATAGAAGAAATCAAACAGTACCTGCGAATCTGGAATGGGCTTTCTTTTCTCCACGTACCGGTTAGGGTCAAGAGCCGCAAGTGCTGCTCTCTCCTGTAAAATTGAATTTTTTGATAAAATCGACTAAATAATAGGTATGATTTATGAATTAAAATAGAGGAAAATTAAAAAATAAAAAAAATAAACCTGTTGTTGTCGCTTGAGTTCTTGAGAGGGCTTAACCCAGAGAAAATAAGCTAGGGTTCCAGCAACCACCCAGGAAGCTAAATTGGATGTACCTCTTAGACCTCCCAGCGAATTCCCTATAAACGACCTCACATCACCTAGTGTTCTTTTCCAACTACTCGTCATTGCGCTCAATTTCGTTTATTCCCAACCCAACTTTTTGTTCTGCAAGTGTAACTGTGTAAGGGTTTTATGATCCAATTGCCAAATATGGTCCTGACCTGGTCACGGGCCGCTTTGGTTCTTGAACCGGACGGAAACCGGCAGAACCGAAACCGGAATGAACCGGAACTAAAACAAAAATTTGAAGGTTTGGTTCCGGTTTTTATATTTTTAAACAGTTGAACCGCCGGTTCATAAACCGGCGGTTAAACCTCCTGTTCAAGGCCTTGTGAACCGGCGGTATTAAATTTTTTTAAAATTTTTTTTATTTTTCAAAATTGAATAAAACCAAATGCAGGGGACCGTTTGGTTCCCTGCAAAATCAGGGACAGACACTGCATTTTTAGTTTTTGCAGGGGACGTCCCCTGCATAATTGTACAATTTCGTTTCCCCACCCTCTTTTTTTTTAATTTGTCAAAATTTCTCCTATAAATATTCTCTCAATCTCTCAACTCTCTCACTCAATTTCTTAAACTCTCTTATTTATTCTCATTTCTTATTCTCTCAATCTTTCAAACTTTTTTTCTTAAATTCAATCTTTTTCTCAAGAAGATACGTAAGAAGTTTAATTAAAAAATTAAGTCTAAATTTTTTTATTTTTAATTATTATAATTAATAATTTAAAAAATAAATCAGAATCATTTATTAGAATTGACGGTTTAATGTCAGTTTCAAATCGAGGTCATGAACCCGAATCATCAGTTCTGAACCGATTACAAACCGTTCTGTAACAGTTCCAGTTTAGGATTCTTATTTTTTTAAACTATAAACTAACAGTTTTGAACTGAAACAATCAGTTCATGAACCGTGGCCAAAATCCTGCTATTTTGTTGGGGGAAATTTATTATTGGTGACTAGGAGGCTGGGGAAGAGATGTCAGGATTCTAAGGGGTTTTGAATTATAATAATCGATTTAAAATGGTCAATAATTTAAGTTTCCATTTAATCTGTATTAATTCAAACTCAAGTATAGAGTAATTTAATTGTCTGTGTTAAAAAAGTCTCTCAATCTTTAATTGAAACTCTTTTCGTTAGTCCTAATTTCGAATTCGCATTTGAATAATTCAAGGGTCTAATTAATCGAGTCTAAGAAAATTAAAGGATATTTACCCTCCATTTCTTTTGTCATTAAACCCTAATCTCACCTTTGTATTTCACTTTGTATCTTGTAATTCATTAGTTTCGCCCGATGACTCTCTAATGGTCAAAAGACTTATTCCAACCCAAGGTTTAGTCTACTCCTAATACATACTTATAAAATTTCAGAAACTTAAAACATTTATTTATGAACTAACTTTTGTTAAAAATTTTTATTAAGATTAAAAGTAAAATTGTCATTTTACTAATAATATTAAAAAAACATAATTTTATTTCATTTATTCCTCCAAATTTTAAAAATTAATATTTTACCTCAATCTCAACTTTAAAAAGTAACATTTTTCTCTTCAAATTCCTAAGGTTTTCTTTTCTCCGTCTCCGACAATGCTCATAGCTTCTCAATTTTCCTCTCTTTGCCACGGCCGACAACGTCTGATAACAGACAAAGTCCCAACTGACGACGAAGCCTGATGATTGAAGACAAAGAGTCTTCATCAAATTGACTCCAGACAACGAACCAAATTCAAACTAAAATTTCTTTAGCTCAAACTCGATTCATCCAAACCAAATCCACCCCTAGTGTTTTCATAAACTACACCTTTTTATACACAGAAGAATATGGGAACATAATGCAAAACACTAATATTTGAATAACTTAATGGAAATAACTGGAATTAATGATTAACAAGAAATTCAGAACAATATCACACAACACAACTGAAGAATAATTACAAGCCAATGATTAGATTGCGTTACCCAAAACAAATCAGATCAAACCGGTGTCTGGGGCAGGTCACAATCCTGTATAAAAAGTGACAAAAGATAAAGACAGACGGTGTCCCATGTTAACACCTACTACCATAAAAACTTCCCTACTTGGACACAACACATACCAAATATTTAGGGTCGGAGGGGCCTTACTATTCCAGGTTGTAGAGAACATGCCATCTGACCCAAAGCAACACAATTGGTGACAAGGAAGAAACACCACATGGCTGGCCACGTTATATTACTATTTCCTCACTTCATAAGATAGTCCAACTTTACAGCTATTAAAGAATCTGTTCACAGTTCCATATTGGCGCCAAACATCTGTCATTGTCTTGCTTTCATCCTTTCCTACCCTTTTTCTTTATCTTCATCTTCATTCAATGTTTATTTCTACTGCATTTTAAAATGATGCATCCACATCGCCATTTATGATGCAGCTTTGCATACATCTTTGTTTGATCTGTTGTATTTCATGTGACTCTTGACGAGTTGACCAGCTGCAATGGCAGACATCAGAGAGAGCTCCCCTGCAAGAACTGCACCAGCAACAATCCTGGCCAAGAGCCTCGAGTTTGATCCAGGAGATTCTTTGCTCGCACCTTTCACACCAAGCAAATTCAGGCAAGCAGACTGAGATGCAAGTTGAGTTCCCCCTCCAACTGTACCAACCTGATATACACAAAGATACATATTATCTATTAAGCAAGCAAAATAAAAATAATAATAACAATAATCTTGGCATAGAAATTAAACATAAGTTCATTTACCTCGATAGATGGCATTGTCACAGAGATATGCAGATCCTTACCGTCATTGACAGCTTCCATCATGGTAATACAATGAGAACTCTCAACATTTTGTGCTGGATCCTGGCCAGTTGCTATAAAGATTGCAGAGACAATGTTGGCAGCATGGGCATTAAACCCACCAAGAGCACCAGCAACAGCAGAGCCAGCAAGGTTCTTTAGCATGTTGAGCTCTACCAGAGTAGCTACATTAGTTTTTAAAACCTCTTTCACCACCTCTTCCCTGATTGTTGCCTCACAAACAATTGATTTGCCACGTCCTTCAATCCAATTTACAGCAGCAGGTTTCTTGTCTGAACAAAAGTTTCCTGGCAAGTTGAAATAACATGGAAGCATCATGAAATCAAAATTTTATTACCATATCATGTTGATAGTAAATAACATGTAGCCAAAACCAAAAAAAAATAGTTTACAAAAAAAAAGAGAGAAATGGTCCCAGAACATGGAAAATGACTGAAAAACAATATAATGAAGAGATGGAAGATAAAAAAGCAGAAATGGTGAGCTATGCCAATATTATAAACACAAAAAAGTAGAGATGTAGCCAATTAAAAATTTAATTCCAATATCAATCGCAATATTAGAAGATGACAGTGATATTTATGTTTAGATATAAAAACTGAGAATTACAATAACACCTACAGCATATGAGCATAATAAATCAGCATTAATAAGAATGACTTCTCTGAAATAATGACAACAAATTAATATTAGTAATATTTTCAAATTAAAAATAGTTTAAACTACAATCAGAAAACAACTCAGACAATGAAGTATAAGATGCAGTAAAATGATAGCTGTGGAAGTTAAATTCAATTATTTACTTATGCAGGAGATGAAGTCATATCAAGATGACATGAGGATAGAAACCAATTTCATAATAAAGGAGAATTAAGATACACAAATGACCGCATATTTCCTAAAGAAATGATTTCACAGATGGTTAGAGAATAGGCACAAACAATAATGAAAAACTGCAACACCAAATTCAAAAGTGCTACAGCATCCAAGGTAACTAAAAGACAACCACATTTCAGTAACTACTAAAGTTAAAATAAACTTCAACTTAAGAGTAGATGACAAAAGACTAACCAGATATACCAATAACCTCCATATCAGGAAAATCATTTTGAAGAAATTCAAGGACATTCTGAACTCCTTTAGAAACCATGTTCATTCCCATTGCATCACCTGTGCCACAACTAAATCTAACATAAAGATTCTTCCCAGCCATAGAGCATTTAATATGTTGGAGCCTTGCAAATCTACTCGACCTGCAGACAAGTGAAAAACCTTTAAGCCAACATTCATTTCCTTGATCCAACAAACTGATTCTTGTTCCGGATCTACTGAACCAAAAGTCCACTGAGTATTATCAAAAAATATCAATTTACCATTCTCTTTAAACCTTTTAAACTTGCAACCATAATTGTAATTTTGCTTTCAAAGCATTAATAGTCCTCTTTTCCATTTTTGTTTAAATTTTAATTTCTATCTGTTCATATTATCAAAAGAAGAAGCCTATGAATATCTTCAGCAACCTAAAACTACATCATTGATTAAAATGTTGGTCTGTAAATTACAATCAACGTCTGAAAGTTCCAAATCAAGAACAACGCAAATCAAAATCAACAAAGACAAAAGTAACCAAAAGGCTGACCTGTTAAAAACGACGGACAAAGTTTCAAAATTGTTAGGATCCTCCAAGAATAGCTTCAATTCGGCAGATCTCTTAGCACTCCCAAATCTCACAACCGGCGCCCTCGTCATCCCATCTCTCAAAAGCACACTGGTGGCCCCACCAGACGCATAGATTGCCTTACACCCTCTATTAGTACTCGCAACCAAACACCCTTCAGTCGTCGCCATGGGTACAGTGTGTTCAAATCCATCAAGCAATAACGGTCCAGCGATTCCAACTGGAATCTGCACATATCCCACTGGCATTTCACAACACTGACCTAAAATGGACTGGTAATCAAATCCATCCAACGGTAATCCTTGTAATGATCTACCAGTCATTCTCTGAAGCGCCTCGCGTCGAATCTCAGCTGCCCGTTTACAGTCCCCAATCTTTGATTCAAGTGAGTATGACGGAATCGTACCGTCCAAAACGGCCTTAACAATTTCCTCGTCCTCAATGGAGGACAAAGTCGTAATTATCGGCTCGGGTTTGACTAATTTGGCAATCGTGATGGGGGAAGAGGCTGGATGGCAACTAATTATTGTTTCAGTTTCTTCGTCCAGATCCCAAGCGTCATTAGAAGCGCGTGAGATGAACGACTGTACGAAGTCAATGCCGAAAAATCCGAGTAAGTATATGAACGAAGCGATGAGCGACACAATGGCAGCGATTTCGGAAAGCGTGACCACGTGAAGCGGAGTTGAGTTTCGGATCTTGTCACGCCATCGGTGCAACAGGTAATACGCAACGGAAAAGAAGAGCGTGAAGAAAATGGCGTTTGTCAGGTAGAGAGGAAGCGGCAACGCGTCCGACGCTTTAGGCGCAGGAGACGGCGACCGTTTCTCAGTTACGTTATCATGACGATTGCTTCCTCCAACAACACGTGGTGGTTTAGGTGACCGCCGGCGTACATCCATTCCCGATGCTGCGGCCGGAAACAGTCGTAGAAATTAACGAAGGAAACAAGAAAAAATATAATTATCTCTGTTTGGATGGAGCCTATGGGGTTGAGCCAAGAGGGAAGGACAGTGAAGGGTTTTATAGTTGGCAGAGCTGGCACTGTTGTCACACGTGTGAAACCCACACAATGTTTGTTAAGGCTGTGTATGGATTGGGCTTAACGCACATCCTTGAAATGTTCCTTTTTTTGTTTGGTTGCCATGAAATTGACAATTACCTTGATGGGCATTACCTTTTCAATAGGCATTAATACTAACTAATCCCTTCAGATGGATGTAGTCAATCGAATTCAGTTCGTACGAATTGATATTTGAATCGCTTCCAGACAAATTAAATCTAGAGTTTCAGTGTAGTAGTTAAATTTGATTTTAGCTTAAATCTTTTTCTGTTAATAATGTTTGTTTTATTAATAATATTGTTTATTTTAAATTAAATTATTATTTTTAACTTAAATTTTAATTTATTATCAAAATTCTTAGTTAGAATCAAGATAAAATCGTTATTTTTTTTAAACTCTAAAATCTTATAAATATATATAATTTTCACTTCAAATTTTAAAACTAACACTTTATCCCCTATTCTCAAAGTTTTAATAGTTTAGACTTCATCTTTAAGGTTTATTTTCTTTTTCTGATCATCACCATTATGATCGATATTTTTCACTTATTTTTTAAAATTGGTCATGAAGGACGATGGAACATTATCTTTCATTAGAGAATATTGTCGTTTCTTCTTTATTAACAATTGAATTTTCTAAGTCATCAAAGATAAAATCTAACAAGAGGGGAAAAATAAATTTTTTAAAGCTTAATCATAAAAGAAATTATTAGTTTTTTAAATTAAAAATATGAAATAATATAAGTTTTTAAAATTTTATAGTTTTGAAATAAAATAATAATATTACTCGTATATTTAACTAAAAATTATAATGTTTAAATTTTTTATTTATTATAAATATATTTTTAAAATTGAGTTAAATTTTAGATAAAAAAATTGTCTTTTAACCTTTATTCTATTGATGAGATTATTTACTAGGGATCTCAACATAAAAATTCAAATTCAAGCTAACTCAAATTAACTTATAATCAAATTTATTCTTGCATAAGCAAACTACTTGAGATAATTCTATGATATTCAGATAATGTAACAAATGAATTTACAATTTAATAATAATAAAATTCCCATAAATGTTTTTTGGCCAAATGACTGTTTCCCACCCAAGGTTTGATGTTTGCACAAATATCTTCCCTTTAACTATAAAAATACCAAACACTCATCTATGAACAGTTAAAATTTACGGTGGTAAGGGTAAAATCATTATTCTCTCTATAATATTAAAAAATAAACTAAAATATAATCTATTTTTGCCCCCCTAAACTTTGAAAACTAAAATTTTTCCCCAGCCTAAGTTTTAAAAAATGGTAGTTTCACCCTAAGGTTTCGTTTTGAAATCTCCAGCGACATCTTCGACTCTATTGTCGACGGTCTCTCCCTCCCGAAGCATTCTCTCCTTTCGGTGATATTTTTCCTCTCATTTGGAGGCCAGATCGGTGACGAAGATACCTTGGGAGATGAAGTTCTTCGTTTTCGTCTTCCCCGATGAAGTTCTTCATCTCCCAAGGTGTCTTCGATATCGATTGGGCCTCCAAATGGGAGGAAAGAGATCGCTAGAAGGAGATGATACTTCGGAAAGGAGAGGTCGTCGGCAATGAAGCTGAAGATATCGTCGGAGATTTCAAAACAAAACCCTAGGGTGAAATGTCATTTTTTAAAACTTAGTCTAGGGAAAATTTTTAGTTTTTAAAGTTTAGGAGGGCAAAAAAAGATAAAATTTTTAGATGTTAGGATTCTGTTAAATTTAATTGGTTATAGGTGGGTATTTGATATTTCCATAGTTAAAAGGAGAATATTTGAAAAAACATCAAACCTTGGGTGGGAAATAGTCGTTTGGCCATGTTTTTTTGACTTACTGCCGCTGCTGCTTATTCTTGTTTCTAACCTTGAATGCCTCCGATTTTTGTCATTTAACACTTAGGCCGCCCTTCCGCTCACACGTGAGTGAGGGACCCTTGGACAGTCAAGCATCACTCCATTTTGGAACACCTGGCTTTTAATTATTGGTATGTAACCTAACTCAATTATTCTGTTTTTGAATTTTCTCCCTCTCCCTTTCCAATCTTATTATCTAATCATTAATTATTATTTTAATTTATATATATTAATTAAAATAATTTATTTATATATATATAATTTTATTTTTATATAAAATAATATATTTAATTTATTTTTTAAACAATATTGTGTATAAATATATATAATTAAATATATCATATATTATTTCATTAAATTATGATATATTATTTATATATTTATTTTATATACTTAAAATATATATATATAATTTTATTATTTTTTATCAATAATTTTTCTTTTATTTATTAATTTGTATAAGTGAAACTTGAACTAAATATCTTGAATTTAAGCTAAAATTGAACCGTTCTAAACTTGGTTCAAGTACACCTGTACTTGTGAGTGTTACTTAAGCCTAAGAGAAGGCTCCTTGCAGCACCATGGGGGAACCTTTGTTTGTTTAGAACATTCAGCTGCCTTAGAATACCCTAATTTTGAATATTAAAAATCAATAATAAACCTAGTTAAGTAACCACTAAAATTGGTAAATCCAACTTGTATCCAGACCTATTGGTTGGAGTCCATAGTAGTAGGTGACATAGTACCCTGAAAATTGTGTCATCAGAGCAACGGTTCGATATGATTAGATTGTCAATTGCCAATAAAAATAATAATTATGATCAGTTTGAAAATTATATTTGAAATTAGATCAAATTAGATATGGTGATTTAAATAGTTAAATTAGATAAAAAAATTGAATTTGACTTGGTTAACTTAAAAAAAAAAAAAATTTTAAATTCATTGTTAGAATTTGTGAACATTTATATTTTGTGTATCACCAAATTAAATTTATTTTGATGATAAAATACTTTAGATAATATATTTAATAATAAATTATATAAAATTATTTTGAATATTATTTTAACATAATTAACTAGTCCAATAACTGGATAAACAATTTAACTATCAGTTAGATTGAACCATCCTTCTACCAAAATAATATCTGATCTAATTTCTAAAATACTAACTCAAGGGAACGATCAAAAGTCCCACTGACTCCTTGTAGTAATTATTATTATTACTATTAAAAATTTAACAGGGAAAAGGACAACTTCCCATCCAAGTTTTAATTTAATCTTAAAAGCACACCTACGACAAATGAAAAACAGAAAGACCCATTCATAAGCTAATTGCTGTTAAAATTTTCAGTTAGATACAAGGATAAAATCGTCATTTTACTCTTAAACTCTAAAGCCGTAAAAATTTATATCATTTTGCTTTTTATAAAACTAACAACTTTTTTCTATGATTAAACTTTGAAAAGATCATTTTTTTTTCCTTTTTCTAGGTTTCATCTTTGATAGCTTAGGGAATTTCGTTGGTGATCGAGAAAAAGCGATGGTCTTCTCCAATAAAGAGCAACCCTTCATCGTCCAGATCAAGAAAAAGCAATGAAGGATGATGCTTCATTCAGACACAATGATGAAACATCATCTTTCATTGTCTAGACAACACGATAAAGGATAACACTTTGTCGTCGTTTCTTTCAAACAATGAAGGATGATGTTTTGTCGTCCTTCGTCATTGTGGGTGGCCATCCTTCATAGTTGGATATGGAAAATAAGTGAAAAGCACCAGCCGTCAACCGAAATGGTGATAGCCAAAGAGGGGAAATAAACCCTAGAGGTGAAATTTAAACTTTTCAAATTTAAAGAATGAGGTGAAGTGTTAATTTTTTAAACCTAGAGGGAAAATAATATAAATTTTGAAGTTTTAGAATTTATGGATAAAATAATAATTTTATCTTTACCTCTAACTAAAATTTTAATGACTTTTAACTTATAGGTAAGTGTTTGATTTTTTTATCTATTATGGGTATAATTTTGAAATTGAACTAAAACTTTAGTGGGAAATAGTCCATTGGCCAAATTAGCTTGGTATAAATAAATTGATCGGTAGCTTCAATTTGATAATTCGATTTAAAATAATTTATTTGTTTATCTAATAATACTATTTATTTCACTAATAATATAAATTATCTCTTTCATATTTATACTATTTACTTCACCGGCTTTCATTTTATGACACGATTAAGTTTGTAGTTTTCTTAATGGAACCTAAAATTTGACCAGAAACAGTGATCATCTAATTGCAAAAAAAGTGTGTTGAATTGACATTAAGATGAAGACTGCTCCTTGAGAGATCAATTTTCATTTATACAGAGATTGTAGTGGCAAGTCAAGGTTTGGAGATGAGATTAGAGAAAGGAAGACTCTGTGCTGCTGGCAAATCTCAAACAGGAGGTGCGAACCGGGCAGGAGCTTTGACCTGAAAAATCGTGGGAAAGGGGAATCCAGTGATTTACACATGAATCAAGTTTTTCGCCTAATTAACTAACCCCTTTGATTAACTCTTTACAAACCTATGAAGGAAGAATGTTTATAAATCACAAGAACACTACATGTCTGATGTGGGATTTAAGCCTTTTAGAAACACAAAGTATATACAAACATGTGTAAAAGGAGCTGGATGGTTTATGGCATTGTAGGTCGTCGAGCTACTCCTCTAAAACTACATCGTCCATACAATAGGTAGAGAACCCAATTGTTGTGAGGTAAGATTTTTCTTTACAAAAAAACATAAAAAGTATATCAAAGGGTGAATTAACTACATTAAATAGATAAAATCCATTAAGATGAACCAACTACATCAAATAGATAAAACCTAGATTAATGATCAATCTCGCAAATATAGATAAACTAAAATTTTAATTTTGATGTGTCGCTGAAATGATTTGAACCCATGCTCCGTTGATACTCAAACTACCCTTAAAGGTGAGAAGATAAAATCTTAATAGTTAAACAATTTGATGAATCACATTTTATTTTTATCTCATATTTCCATGGGATAACCATACCTTCTTCACAAAGAATAATCTGGCTTCCTGTCTTCCCCTTGTGTGCTGAAATATGACTTTTATTAACAGCAGCTACAACTCCTCCAACCATTTGTCCATGGCACCAAAAATGTTCTAATTGCACTTGTGAAAGTGAAACTATAGAAGGTTGTGGTTATGTAATTTGCTGGGGCCCTTGGGATAAACCCAGTTGGCCCAATAATCAGCCCCATGGATGAGGAATGTTGGAGTGGCTTGGAATGTTGCAAGGCAACGAAGCTGTATCACTAGCACAAACTAATTTAGAACTGTTCTTTAATTAATCCATTAAAGGTGGTTTATTTATTTTTGAGGGTGGATCTGAACCCATCTAGCTCGGTGCGAATATGTGAATTTTGAATAGGGGTTTCAGTTCAGTTCAATATCAATTCAATTATCCATTCAATAATATTATTTATATTGTTCATCCTATAATAATAATATTCACTCTTCTAGTAATATCAAACTAAACTCAGAGTCAAACGTGTCTACTTCCCGAGTTAGGTTTGACATGAGCCGAGCTGCAAGGAGCTTGACTTGTCTACTTCCCTAGTGTCCTGGTAGTTTATTAGTTTGGTGCTCAGTTTCATTCTCATAAGAATATAAGAGTGATCAGGTTCCACTAGGCAAGGTCACAAAAGAAAACAAAAAGCATCGGATAACTTCTTGTTTGGGTTGGGTGCATCAATTTTTGAATATATGCCGAAACTGAATGGAAATAGAACAAATAAATGCATGATTGTTAGTGTGAAGTGAACAAAGTTATGAGTGTAGTGGTGGATGTCATAATTCCACAAAGAAATATTCAAGATTATAACAAAGGAATATAAAAAGACTCTGACATAAGGGATCGGTATCTGACTCAAATGAGTTGAGATCGAATAAGAATAATTTTAACTTAAAATCAAATCATCATCAAATTTACCTTTTTAATAACTTTTTTTAATTGTAATAATTTCTTTTTTTAAGAATTTTCTAATAAATTTATGATTAATCAAATGAGTCAAAAATTAATTTCAAGTTTATCATATAAATTTAAAATAATTAGTTCTTATTTAAACTCGATTATATTACAGATTAAATTTTTGCATGGTGTTCTTTTTTGCCTTGTGAAGCATCTTGTACTGTAACATTCCCTTTGAAAGAATTGATGAATAAATTAGAGTTGATGTTTTTTGTGCTTCAATCTAATAAGTTGCTTGAATAGAAAGTACATTATCTCCCAAGAAACGACCAAACGTAGCCTGTAAGAAATTGAAGTTTCGTCTTAGGTTTAGTAGAACAGTTTGAGAGATTAAAATATTGTTTTCCGACAACAAATCTCTTTTTTTCGAGTGTGGCAAGGAAAATGGTAATCGAAAGAGACAGAACATACTTTGTTTTGTCCCAAATAGGCTCCAAATTAGACCGAAGCTAATAATTTTTTATTAATTGCAGGGTTACAAGTCCCATTCCATGGATTAGAACCATATCTTTACACTAATTATTAAAATTTAAGAGTTTATATATATATATATAACTTTCGACTCGTTAAAAGAGAAATTTGACTACATATATACTATTATTCTATATCTATATCAGCTACAATAAGATATTTTTGCCTTTCTAATTAAATATTTCTTATTTTAAAAATATTTTAGTTTAATTCGATTGAAATAAAGACATATTATTGATGGAAATTTATTAGAGTCAAGATTTCTAAATCCTCCTAATTTGAATATAATTTATTATGTAAAATAAAGACATTTTCACACAAAAATCAAACTATCTTCGACATACTTTGTTACAATATATTATTTACAACACAAATCAATTAATGGGTATATCATAAATGTATATAATTCGATCATTGAACTGAACTATGTTAAAAATATTGTGTTTGATTTCTTTTTTTATTTCTTGGTTTTATTTATTTAATATCCCAAATTTCTTACATACTAAAATTTCTTCAATTTTACTTATTGTTATCTTATCTTATATTGTCCGATTCTCAAAATTAAGTAAAAACAAATCTCATCGACATAAACCATATACTAAAAGTTGATACTATTTTACATTGAACGAGTATGGTTTTTGATATAAAATCTAAATCGAATATGTTAAACTTATAAATATATTATTATATTTATCTAATTGCAAAACCACTAGAAATCAGTTGAGTTGAAGTGGTCCCTTAAGGATTAAGTTTAGGATGATGCAATTGCCAATTGTAGCCTAAAGCAAGTGTCTTGGATCCTATCAGACCCAAGCCCCAGCCAGAGGTTAGAAATTCTGAAAGCATTTCCAAATAAAATGAGAGGGTAGTAAAGAAGAAACTTGTCGGGGGTTGATTCATTCTGGGCCAACAGGATTTCAGGTGTTGTGAAGCTTAAAATGAGGCAGCCCTTTTGGAATCCCATCTCTGGAAATAGTTTAGATGAAGCACACCCACCATTTTAATGAAAGAAAATAATGATTCATTGTCACAGCCAGGAGTGGCATCATCCATTTATGAGGGTCCCTTTCTTGACTTTCAGATACATGGATGCCTCCATCATCTTTATCATCCAATTACTCGATCCTTCTTCTCGTCTCAAAAAGAAAAAAAAGCCAATAAAACTTGTTCTGCCCTAGGTTTACTTCATTAACAAAGTGTTATTTGTTAATTTTAAAATTTAAATATTTATTCATTAGTTATTATTATTAAAAAAATCTGTTAATAATAAGTTTATAATTATTATTTATCTAATAATATTAAAAATAAAATTTTTTTATCTTTTTTTCTAATTTAATTTTAAAAATCAACAATTTTTTATAACTTAGCTTTTAAAATTTACCTTTTCTTTCTATTAGGGTTTTTTTAACCTTTTTCTGTTGTGTTGTCGACAACATTCTTTGCTCGAGACAGAGTGTAACACCCCAGGTCCAATAACCCGACCCACTGTTAAGATATTGTCCACTTTGGACACACAGTCCATCATGGGTTTGCTAATGGGCTTTGCAACCCAAAACGCGTCTTAACAGTTAAGGAGCTCACAGGCTATTTAACCAATTCAATTCTCTCACCACTAACCAATGTGGGATCCATAGACAGAGCACACACAGACCCAGCATCTCTCCCGTGCTTTGTCGATGTGGGATTCGCCTAAGGGTATCACATATACCCCCCCTTATAGGACTCAGCGTCCTCGCTGAGGTTTGCCCCACCATCGTTCAAGAGGACACGCGGAGTTGCTCTGATACCATTTATAACACCCCAGGTCCAATAACCCGGCCCACTGTTAAGATATTGTCCACTTTGGACACACAGTCCATCATGGGTTTGCTAATGGGCTTTGCAACCCAAAACGCGTCTTAACAGTTAAGGAGCTCACAGACTATTTAACCAATTCAATTCTCTCACCACTAACCAATGTGGGATCCATAGACAGAGCACACACAGACCCAGCATCTCTCCCGTGCTTTGTCGATGTGGGATTCGCCTAAGGGTATCACACAGAGCTGCCTTTAGCCCAATTCTTTTTTCTTTAGAGCTCTCTATCGAGCGATGTTTGGTTATTGTCTTTTCGCAAGATCAATCTATGTCTCCTCTACACAAGATCAATCTATGTCTCCCTTGTGCAAGACAGAGAAATAAATGCAAAAGAGTTTTAGATCTCGAAAGATTGTCCAAAGATAAAGACAGAACAAACGAAGAGTGGCAAATATAGAGATAGATCTTGTGCGAAGATAACAATCTGATGTTGCTCGTTTTTTATAGAGAGCGTCAGAAAAATGGAATTGGATTGAAGGCAATTAGGTCTCAAACAAAGAAGATAACCGGAGATGGAGAAAGGTCACCAGAAAAGGTAGAAAAAAAAAATAAAACCCTAATAAAGGGTACGAAAATTTTTTAAAACTAAATTAGAAGAAATTAATAAATTTTAAAACTAAGCTGAGAAAAAAGAATTTTTATTTAATATTACCAGTTAAATAATAATTATATCCTCATAGGATTTTCAATTTTCCAAAATTAACGAGTAAGATTTTGTTAATAGACTAAACCTTGGATGAAAATAAGTCTTTCACTCAAAAAATTAAAAAGGCCTAGGGGAACCATAATTTTTTATTCAAATTATGCCAAAACCACAAGTCCTCACAATTAAAATGAAAAAAAAATATTTTCTTATTTTTGTGAAAAATTAAATATTAATTTTAAGTTTTAACAGTTAAATAGTACTTTCGTTAATTTATGAAATATATAATATTATAAAATTAATATCACTTTCCCATTAAGATTAAAAATAATATTTTCTTATT
Organism: Mangifera indica; assembly: GCF_011075055.1. Lineage (NCBI taxonomy): Eukaryota > Viridiplantae > Streptophyta > Magnoliopsida > Sapindales > Anacardiaceae > Mangifera > Mangifera indica. The sequence goes on from NC_058155.1 coordinate 12,422,348, forward strand.
TTCGTCAAAAGGTAAATATATAATATTATAAAATTAATACCCTTTTTCCCTCATATGAAAACAAATTCTTTTTTTCCCGTTCAACTTAAAATTTTGTCATTATAAAATTAATATAACTTATACCTTTAAATATAAACAAATTCATTTTCTCTCACCACTATAGAATTTATTATTTAAACCTTTAAAAAATCTAAACCATGACCCTTAATTTAAGGGTTTCAAATCTATATAACACTCGTTAAGATTAAAATTAAAGTTGGATTTACGATAAAATGATACAATTCAATCAAAATCAATAATTTTATTATGATTGAATTGTATTATTTCAATTAAAATCATATGATTTTATTTCGATTTTGATTGAAATTATATTAAGTTGGTGTGGTTTCAATGATTGATCTCTTATAATTGTTTTAAGTTTTAAAATATATATTTTTTTAATAGATGAAAAGTGAAAATGTATGTAAAGAAGTTGAGTTCAAAGTCTTTATCTTATAAATTAACTAATTTTCCTCCCAATATTTTTGACATAGTTACAGTGTTTAATAGTCATTTCCCATAGAAACTATGGGTTGCCGTCAACAGCTTGAAAATTTCCACAACATAATCAAATTTGTAAAGCAAAAAGCCTAACCCAGATCACTTCCAATCAAGGAGTCATTAATGGGTAAAGCAATCATCAAGATTGAATTGATTAACAGGCTGGAATTCAGATGGGTGTTTTGTCAATTTACCATAAAGAGGAAGAGAAATGGGAAAACTGGTTTTGGCTGTACAAAAATAAATGACAATGAAGACAGAAGACGGACAGAGACTGTGTCATTAGAAATTTTTGTAGATCTGTAACGTGTGAAGCTGGAAATGAAAATGGAAAATAAAATAAAAGAAAAAAATAATTAAGAAGAACAAATTAGGGTTTAGATAAGTGTTAAAGAGTTACAGTAAGTAGATAAAAGAGGAAGGGTCCCATGTCCACACCATACCAAGCTGTCTTTGCTTTGTTGAGAACTCTGGAATTCATAGGACTGCTCTTTTCTTCTCTTTCTCTTCAGTGCAAATTATGACTCTTTCCTTCTTCTTCTTTCGTATCTTCTTTTACTCATAATCATCGTCATGTACATCCTCAACATCAATGAAAAAGATTAAAAAGAAACCCCTTTTTTCCCTTGTTAGATAGTTCAATTACTGCTGTATAAAAGTAATTACAGGTCACTGTTTTAGTATTATCTCAAGTTCAATTTTCTGGGTATTCTAAGATTCTTTTTACAACTCCTCTGTGACCAACTTTTCCCATACAAACGAAGCCCACCACCAACTCTTATTGGCCCATCTAGGGTTTTTTAATTTTCTTTTCTTTTCTTTCTATTATTATGATTCTTAGGTTTATTTCTTTTCTCATCTTTTATCTTTCCATCAAATATTAGCTGATCTTGTCCGTCCTTTGATTCCCTTTCAATTCTATGGATTCTCAGTATATTTCTGCTTCCATTTCTAGGGTTTATCTAGGGTTTTTCTTTTGAGATGTGGTTTCTTTTCAATTGGCTCTACTTTAGTATCACTTGATTATCTCCAGTTTCATTGATCATCCTTTTTTTTTTTTCTAGAAGATTCTCCGATCCTGTCTTTTAATCTTAGTCTTAGTTAGAATTAGTATATAGTTTTATTCTTCTATTCTTGATGGCCTATCAGTCGATTCCGGGTCCTAGCTCGGGATCGAGTTCCAGTTCTGGGTTTCAATACATGAATTCTCCTTTTGGAGATACCACATACACCAAGGTATTTGTCGGGGGACTCGCTTGGGAGACTCAAAGTGAGACCATGCGTCGCTATTTTGAGCAATTCGGTGAGATTCTTGAAGCTGTCGTTATCACTGATAAGAATACTGGGCGATCCAAAGGCTACGGTTTTGTGAGTATCAATTGTTTTTTTTTTTTTCTCACTTTTAGCTTTCATTTCAAAATACCGCGATCCATTGCATAATGTGTAATTTGTGTACTATGTTTGGGTTGTTATATAAATTCTGTTTTAATAAAATAATTGATTGATTATGATTCCGGCTTTGTAAACCATTGGTTGCTTGTGCTTGCTGTTTGTGAAATGGGATTGATTAGTATTAGTGCAAATTCATTGCTTTAGTGTCGCTGTTGAATGACTTGGTTTTCTGTTTGTATTTGTATGGAGGGTGTAGGTAACTTTTCGGGAACCGGAGGCTGCTAAGAGAGCCTGTGCTGAACCAACTCCAATAATTGATGGTAGGCGAGCAAATTGTAATTTGGCTTCACTTGGGCGACCTCGACCTCAAATATTCTATGGTATCTTATTTATGTGTCTGGGTGGACTAGATGTAGAGTAGATTTATAACTTTGCAGTTCAATCATCTACACCATCCTTGTGTGGTGATTTCTTTAAAGCTTGGACATATATATATCTATATATGACCTTGAACTCTCTTTACTATACTGTTCTCTTGATAATCATTATTGAGCATTTTATATGGCATGTACCCAACTTCTTGCAATTTGTACTTTTATTGTGTTGAAGTTCATCTTCATCTTTCTTCCCTTCTGCCTAATGAAAGATTTAAGGAGTCTGAACAGTTAGTATTTATTCTAAAGCATATTTGTTGTGCTTTAAAGTATGTGTTCCACCTTTTCAAATTCCTTATGCTTTTTGTTACTAGGCCTGGTAAGATGCAGATGGTAAAAAATTCATATTTTACATCCACATTTTTTGCTTTCTTTATGGTATTCCCCCTTGCATTTTTGAAAAGTTATTATTGCTTCAATTAGCAGTTTGTTGGCTTATATAGTCGGCTCTTGCGTTGATTTGTTTCATTTTGAATTTTAGTTTCAAGCTAATATCATGCGTGGAGTTTTGAAGAAAACTAAACTATCTGCATCACTGATCCCATCAGGCATCAGTTTCACTTTTAATCCTTCTTAATCATTCAGATTTTCTATTCTATTTGCTCACTGTTACTGATACTCAGGGCGTCCAAGGCCAACAACCCTATACAGTGGGGGCTTGCAAGCCACTCGGGCCCCTTATATTGGAAGCTTTGGCTACCAGCAACCACTTTCATACAGCTACCAACAAGGATTGGTGTATCCTCCTTATGGGTGAGTTCTGCATTCGGGAAAACATTATTTAAATCTGTTTAGCTAGTTCTAGAGATTAAAGTTAATGTCACTGTTTACAAATAAAATGTTGTTCTCTCTGTCCTATTTCACGTTCCCTCTCTTTTGTGTATTTGTTTCTGAAGGCTAGTGGACTGACAGATTATGTAAGTAAAGCTTCTTGCATTGCACATAGCTGATTTATTAACTCTTCAGTAGACTGGATCATTAGCCATATTCTGCATGTAGTTAAGCAAAAACATAGTTTAGTCTGTAGATTCCCTGTTTCTGTCATTTTTAAGATAAGTTGCAGTCCTGGGGAAAATTTAAACTACTAGCTTCCTGAGCTATACTTATGCTGTTTGTCTATCTTGAACTGGCCATGGAAAGCTTGGTTATTGCTCCGTTGACTTAGGCACATGTCCTTCACTACTGTTTTTTTCTTTTTCTTCATTCCTCTGTTTCCCAGAGTTGTAGTTTGTGGCATTTACCAATCACCAATATTGAACATGGGCTTATGGGCTATTAGTAGCTCTAGGAATAATTAATTTTCCCCCCCTGGATTTCAAGGTTGATAGTTATATAGTATGGTGATGTGACATGGTGTGATTGGTAATTTCAAGAAAGAAAATTGAAGATCATATATGCCCAAGCTCAATGTTTATAATGCAGGCAAGAATCATGTTCTTGGTTTGGTTAGGATCAAAACGAAAAAAACCTGAAAATCTAGGTTTAAGTTGTTAGGATTATCTTTTATTGGCTTACCTTGGGCTTACTACAGGTGGCTTACTGATGGAATGGGATTATGTTAGCCTGTAATTACCTGGAAAACCTGGAATCCTTAGAATAGAAAGTAGTGTCTGTGTCAGTCATCATTTGTCTCCATGCAGTATCATGCTTCAAGGTTCCATTCTCAATTTGCACCCAAAAGATTATTCTGATGTTGATTTTAGGTGTCCTCAATGGTTGTCTAAACGTGCAGGTATTCAACATATGGTCCTGAGTACGTTTATCCACAGGTAAATAGGCTTAGTAGAAGCAATTAAATTTACATCCTTTCAATGGTCTACTGATTTTATGATACTCATCTCTACCTTTTGCATCATCTCATTCTACTGCTAGGGTGTTTACAACCCATATATGGGTCAGCAGTACCTTCAGATATATGGATTACCTGGGACAGTCAACACAGCTGTCTATCCCTATGGACAATTGGGTCAAACTGTTCCTGGAGGTCATGGTTATACCCCATTTCAGACATATGGAATGCCTGGTCATCAGATTGTGCAGTTCAGTGGACCAAGTGTAAATGCAATAACGACTTCATCTATGCCCACAGTTCAGTCACCATATCCTGCCGGTAAATTTTTCTGTCTTAGAGCTGTTTGTTAGATGTCAATAATTTTTTTTTATTAAAGTTGTTTGCCAAACACTTATGTAGTCTCATGATGCCTAGGCCTGTCTATGCTAACCACATTATTGCATATTTCATGTAATTAAGCTGCAACATACGATGTCTGATGTTACAGTTTCCCAAGCTTTATGGTTTCGATATTTTTTTGGAATCTCATTGATCCAAATATTGATTTCTCTAGTGAAATTGCATTTGCCAAGTGGGATCAAGAATTCAGTTGGTTCATTCCCATGTAATTTATGTGAAATCATTAAGTTTGTTTGGAAACCTTTCAAGTTAAAAAGCTACCTTTTACTGTGATTTATCAAGATTTCATTTTAAATAAAAGGTTAAATTGAATATACCTCAGTGTACCAAAAATTCTTTGGTAAATGGTATGTTGAAAGGAGCCTTTTATAAACAAAGTGAAGTTTCAGCCTTTAGAATCAACAGATACTATAGGGAGGACATCAAAGGAATGTGAAAGAAAGAGAATTACCAAGGAGTGAAACATAGCAGTCTCTTTAGATTTTCGATGAAGAAGGGAGAATTTAGAGGCAATGAAGACTTGCATAATTACTAGGGATTGGGGAGATTAGGCTTGAAATGTCTCCTGCTGGGTATTTAACAAAAATATTATCAAATAGATAGATCTGATCAATGAAGTCCATTGGCTTTTTCAGGTATTGCTGCCCCTGTTCCGGCACAACCTCAATTTTTAGTTCCTGCTCCTTCTCAGTTTATGCAGGGTAGCGGTTCTGACCAAACAACTGGGTGAGGGGTTGATCAAGGTGAGTGGCATTTTCTCATTTGCGGTATAATAGTGCAAGCCATCTTTCCCTTCTTGGTGTCAGTACTCTATTGATTGAAGATTGTTTTTAATTTGCAGGTATCCTTAGATTGCAGCAGGACTAAGAGCAGCGGAACTGCTACTTGAGTGGCGGGCTTCGGATCTAGCCTTGCAAATTAATTTTCTTGCATTCTAGAGGTAAGCTGTATTTTTAGGGTACTAAGATTGCCCCTCGGTCTCAACATTTTTTAATAAAAATAGGTGTACTATCAATAAGTGTTAATTTGTTTACTAAGGATGATACGTCACTATGTGATCAAGTTATTTTGAATTAATGAAAAAATAATACTCTACTACATATTAACATGTCATTGTTAGTTCACAATTAATACTCACTATTAATGCATATAGTCTTACTCTATATTCTTATTAATGTGACCTTTTGAATTGGGAATGGGACAAAAATATCAAGAGTCAAGTGTTAAAGAAAAAGATGCTCAACTTTAAATTTCTAATTAGAATAATTTGGGTTTTTTTATTTGTTTTATGATTTTCGTTCTGTGGCTCATGTCTCTTTTAGCTCTAGAGTGATCCTTTTTTGCTGGTTGTATTGTGGATTTCTTAGGGTTTTGGCGTTATATTTGTTTACTTGGCTTTTGAATATCTGTGTATTTTTGTTCACTCTTATGCCACGCTTAAATTTGACTGATTTTCTGTTGTGCAGGTCATACATAGTGTTCATGCTCACCAGAGAAGTCTGTCGTCTGAGTCGCTCCGTATGGTGGAGAAGGATAACGGAAGATGCGGGCTGCACTTCCTTTACCCTATTGTATCTAAATCCTTTATATGCCTGCTGGTGCTCAGGGAGAGCCACTGGCAGTGGTAGACTGATGGATGCTGAAGTGGGATTTTGGCAACCATTTTAGGAAGGAATAAAACAATGTTTTATTTTTATTTTTTGTTTAAAAAGAAAGCCAACATGCATAGAATCAAGATATGATTCTTTTATAGTCTAGTTCTAGTCCCAGCATTTGGGTATTTAGAAGGTCTCTGGTACCGGTTATGGTGTCTGCTGGTGCCCCTGCATTGTATTTAAATTTAAGCATCATTTCAACTTTTGTGCATATTAGTCTAGGGGTTTTGTTCTGCACATTATCTTCTGTAATATTTCATGATCTGAGAGCCCGACCTCAAAACATGAGGAGCTTCAGTTTTATTTATTTAAAAAGAAAAGCAAAAAAAAATTCTGTGTGTACTGGCTCTTCAGGTGTCTGTCATCTCTTTGTCAATGTTTTTAATTCAGGTCCAAGGTCAATTTGTGGGTCAACCAATCAGGCGAACACAGGTGATGTTCATATAACATTATTAAAATTTGTACACCAAAGTATTTTCTCCTACCTTTAAAAACTAATAATTTTTTTACAACTTAAGTTTTCAAAAATAATATTTTTCTGTTTCAATTTTTCATATTTAATTTTTTCAGTGATAAAGAGATTTCTCTATTGATCTTTAGATCACATCTCTTCCTTTCTGGCACGTCTTCCTTTCGATGCTATGCGGTGGCATCGTCATTAGAGAATGAAGGTGATTCATCTTCATCGTCAGAAAACTTGAATCTGAAAAATTAGAAACTTTAGAAGAAAAATATTATTTTTGAAAACTTGGGTTGAGATGAAATTATTAGTTTTTAGGGTTTAGGAAGAAAAAATAAAATCAAACTTAAGTTTATTTTTAATATTAAATATAAAACAACAATTTTGTTCTTAAAACTAATAGAATTAACTATTTATGGGTAGGTAAATAAGATTTTCAAAATTAAAAAAGAAAAATTTAGGGAAGCCGCATACTTTGGGTGGGAATAAGTCCTTTGGCCAAAATTTTATATAGATTTTAGTCGTGTTAATGTTAATGTTAATATTTTAACCATAATACGAAGTAATATGATTTATCCGAGTCAATCGTAAGCCAATCTAGTCGAATAGATTAAATGGGTTTTACTTATGATTGGTTTTCGGTTAGATTGATTGGTTTGATTTGGGTTTTAAAACATCATTTTAATTTCTCTACACACTAAGGTCATGTATTGACACTTTAGTGACATTATTCATCAATTTATGTAAGTTTGAATTTAAATTGATTTTTGATTTAGTTCGATTAAGATGAAATTTAATTTATCTATATGAGATTTGGTGTCATTAAAATTGTTGAATTGTAAAAAATGTGAACAACTAGACTTTTGAAAACAATCACTATAAGGTATCTAAGATCTTGTAGTGATTAGAATCAATACCATAATAAGAATGAATGATTTAAGGAATCATTTTTTATTCCGAGACTAAAGGAGTGTGACAATTGAGATGTAAGATGTGTTTAACCCTTAATATTATATAAATGGCAACAACTTTAAAAATAAAACTTAGAGGGGGTATTTGGTTTGAGTAATATTTTATTACCAAAATAGAAAGATTACCTTGAAGATAAATTACTTAGAAGATTACTGAGTATAAATGATTACTATGTTTGATAAAATTTGATAGGTATAAATAATTATTATGTTTGGTTAAAGGTAATAAAATATTACTAGTAAATTATTTTACTTAAATACCCTTGAATATAATTATTTTTACATATTTTTATATTAGTTTTCATATTAATTAAAAATAAATTTATTTTTGTCTTAAAAAACTAATAAATAATAATATAATTATAATAAAATCAATATTACTTTGGTAATCTTTAAATACCTAAGATGAAGGTGGTAATCAAATTACCATTTATATTACCTGTCACGTCAGTATTGGTAATAGAAGATTAATGTAATCTTTTATTACTGATAAACCAAACAAAGAAATAAAAGATAGATTACCAAGGTAATCTTCAAAAATTGGAATCAAACGCCCCCAGAAAGTCAAACTTGAATAAGATAAAATACACGATATCATTAATAAATAATGAAATCTACGGAAAGTTAATAAAAATTTAAGGGTTATATTGATACTTTACGTATCCGAAACTAAAAAAGTTTTTAAATCAAACAGTCAATTGATTTTCTTTGCCCTTCGAATCCACCACTAATAAGAGAAATGTGCTCTGAAAAAAATGTGTAAGATAGAGCTTGATTATAATTGTGTTGTATGTATTTTATATTTTGTGAATAGAGTTTGATTCGAACTAAACCAGCTCAACCCAATTTGATATTTATTTATATTTAAGTTTAGTTCAAATTAGAATTTAAGTTCATTAACTCAATTTGAGTTTTGAATCTCTTTGATAATATTATTTATCTTTTCGACGATACTATTTATTATTGGTAATAATATTTATCCCTTTTGTGACTTTAAACAACAATTTTAGCCAATTTAAATAAACTCAAGCTTGTACACTAACCATTTAGGATTAGAGCCGACTCATATCAGATTCGGCCCGGATCCATCCCTACTTCTAAACCAAAACTAAACAGCAGCCAGCAGGTGGTCAAATTCCAAATAAACCGATATGGTCTCTCTGGGTCTGGCTTTAATTTTTTGTTTTCTGATTTTCCCTCTCTGGGTTTGAGTTCCATCATGGCTGCCAAAGAATCTCCCGGACCTTCCACCTCCGTTAGTCCTCCAGTCGTTAAGCCGGAGATTCCTCCCATATCCAACGCCGACGTCGACGTCGTACACATCACCGGCTACTCCAGTAAGTCTAACATATATAAAAAAAAAAAAAACGCTCTACAATTATATGCTTATTCGCTTTTCTTGATTAAAAGTTAATTCTATTTGTTAGGGTGGTTTTCATGGGACGCTATTAATGAATGCGAGGTCAAATTTCTTCCTGAATTCTTCGATTCGCGTTCCCCTTCCAAAAACCCTGGAGTTTATAAATACTATAGGGATTCTATAATCATGAAATTTCGAAAAAACCCTTCGAGGAAAATCACTTTCACAGATGTCAGGAGGACTCTTGTGGGTGATGTGGGCTCCATTAGAAGAGTATTTGATTTTCTCGAGACTTGGGGACTCATCAATTTCTTGGCTTCTGTAAAGCCCCTCAAATGGGAAGATAAAGAAACTAAGTCCTCTTCTTCTTCCGTTGAATTTGCTGCTTTACGTAGGGAGACTTCTAAGAGGGTTTGCAATGGTTGCAAGTCTCTTTGTACCATTGCTTGTTTTGCTTGTGAAAAGGTCTGTGTTTTGCGTACAATTTACTGCATAATGGAATAATTGAAAGAAGAACTTTACCATTTAATGTAGAGTGTTTTGTGTAATGGGATTTTCTCAGTGAATGGTGGTGACAGCTGATTTTACAATATTTTTATTGTTTTAATGGATTTCAGTACGACTTGACGCTGTGTGCAAGATGCTATGTTCGAGGGAACTATCGGGTGGGTGTTAGTTCTTCAGACTTTAGGCGGGTTGAGATCAGTGAGGAGACTAGAACAGAATGGACAGAGAAAGAGACTTTGCTGCTTCTGGAGGCTGTTTTGCATTATGGTGATGACTGGAGGAAAGTTGCACAACATGTTCCTGGTAGATGTGAGAGAGACTGCATCATTCATTTTATCAAGCTTCCTTTCGGGGAGGAATTTATTGGTCAGCGGGACTCACGGGAGGATGATAGCAAAACCAGTTATATGAAGAATTCTGGCGATGCTGAAAGTGAGTTGTTAAGTGATGGCACAGCATCTCCTAGTAAAAGAATACGTCTCACACCTCTTGCAGATGCAAGCAACCCAATCATGGCTCAGGTATGCTTGCACGTAATATATTATTAAAAACTGAAGAAATAGGGATGGATGTTTTTCATATCCACATATTTAGGAAACAAGGTTAGGAATCGTACTATACTGTTAAGGCATAGAAATCAGGGTAGCACTGTTTTATATTCCTATTAGATAAGTTATGGGATAAGGGGACTTAATTGAATCAACTCATATTTGACTAATTGGCAATAATGGAGCAAAATTACTTCTCTTCGACTTAGTGTTGAGAGTTTTCTATTAAGTTTTGTGGCTATTGGTTTATCTTCTCAGCCAACAAACATAAAATATTGAGTTTTTTCTCTTTTAAATTTATTTTTATGCTCATCTTGATGGGATCAGAAGTGTTTTTTATAACTTGTTTTGGGTGATAGTAACTGTGCATTCCACAATTATTTGAAGAAGCAAACGAATTCCTTATAATTTGTTGTTGTTGTTTGCCCAAAGTTATGTCAGATGGTTTTATGTGCAATTTTATCAGGCTGCTTTTCTGTCGGCTATGGCCGGTGTTGGGGTTGCTGAAGCGGCTGCTCGAGCAGCTGTGACAACTCAATTAGAGGTTGATAACAGAACAAGTAAACCAAGTCTTGGATCTCTTCTCAGAATTGCAAAACATCAAGGTATGTTTAAGCACTCCTGACAAGCCATGTGTGTTCACTTTCTGGAACCAATTTTATTCTTCCGTGATGAACTGAGCCAAGTTCTTTTTCGGCGTAGAAATGGTTTCCAAGCTTTTTGTCAGTGCAGAAATAGTTTCTGTCGTAGTCGTTTAGTGAGAGCTGCCACCAAAGTAACTTTCCATTGCTTAGATATCTGACAGAGAATTATAATGACTTTCTTGCTTTACGCAGAAGCTGAAGTTGCATCGAATGCTGATACCACTGATAATGTGCTGGAAAGGTTTTCATTTGATGCAAATTCCTTGATAGAGAAGGAACGTCTGGATGTCGAGAAAGCTGTTACTGATATCATAGAAACACAGGTGTGTAGCATTTTTCTGATCGTAAGTGTTTGTTGTTCAACAAATAAATTATTAGCTAAAACATAATGGGTTTTGCAGATGAAAGAGATCCAAGATAAGATTGTTCGTTTTGAAAAGTTAGATTTGCAGATGGAGAAAGAATGGCAACAGTTGGAGGAAATGAAGAATATGCTTTTTGTCGATCAACTTTCTCTTCTACTCCATAAAACTTCCGCTCCAAATATTGGAGACCATGCTGAGGACAATAGGAAAACTCATGTTCCATAATATTTTATACATTCTATATGATCAAAAAATAAATATATTTCTTTTTGCCTTTTTGTTGCCTTTCTTTGAATGATTTGCACATACCCACATCCAATTTATCTAGTTATTTCCACTTTGGTTTCCTGCTCAACACAAAACATAACAAGCATTTGGATTATGGATTGGCTTGGGAAACACCCCCATTTTTTATCAAACTTATGTAGCATGATATGAAGTACTTTATTAACCTAATCAAGGATAGATTCAATCTAAATTAAACCTAAATAAATGTAAGGTTAAACTCAGTTGAAATATAGAATGATCATTTTGAACTCAAGTTTAACTTGCACAAATTTGTGAACAATAACATCTGAGAAGGTGAACAACAATTTTGGAGAAAGAGAAAAATCATAGTAGAAGAAGAAGAATCGTTGGCGAGACAAAGTCCAACACCAGTGTTAATCGTGAGCCAAGCATACCAAAAGGCATAAACATTAAACTTGTTCAAGATTGAATCCAAATGAAGTACTTTATTATTCACTTAATTACTATTAAAGGCGAATTTGAGTTGAATTAACCCTAAACAACGTTCAATATTAGCTCGATTAGAATTTAGAATAATCAATTCAAGCTCAAGCTAGTGAACTCATTGGAGAAGGAGAAGAAACAATGCAAAAATACAAAAAGAAGAAAGAAAAAAAGAATTGTTGGAAAAGAAAAATTATCGTAGATAAAGAAAAAGAATTGTCAATGAGGCGAGCTCAAATGCTAGCATCAATTGCAATTTAGAATAGTCAATTCAAGCTCAAGCTAGTGAACTCATTGGAGAAGGAGAAGAAACAATGCAAAAATACAAAAAGAAGAAAGAAAAAAAGAATTGTTGGAAAAGAAAAATTATCGTAGATAAAGAAAAAGAATTGTCAATGAGGCGAGCTCAAATGCTAGCATCAATTGCAAGCTGAGTTCAAGTTCAACAAGCTGAAATTGCTTCAGCTTGAGTTTGATTTGAATTCACCCCTACACCTTATGCATACCCTAATCATTAAACCTGAATCAAATTGCAAATAAAGTGAAGTTACAAATGAAACAAGAGCTATATAATTTAATTTCATGCTCAGAAAGTACATCCTTGTTGAAGTTCAATTGCTTACGAATTATACGGCTTCAAACTTCAATACCCAGTTGGGAGTTACTTCACCGAGCATAAGAAAATATCAATGTACTCCGGCCAGATACTAATTCATATATGAACACTCGAATTTTCATTGTCCATGCAATAATGTTAACAGGCAGAGCAAAAGGGTCAAATAGCACTATTTAAACATAAAACTGGCAAACCAAAACTTTGCTGCCGCAGTTTTGTAATTGTTCCTGTTGTTTCATATGAACCTGAAAGAAGCAACTGCCTGCAAAACAAAATTTTATGTTTCAGAAAATGAATTTAAAGCATGGTTTTGTAATTCATGGATTCAATCAAAATCGAACCCGAAGAAGTCTCAACTCTAGATTGACGAATTGTGGTTTTAGCTTTGAATTCGATCCGAACTGTTTTTAACTTGAATGTTCAAATCAATTCAAACTTAGATCATTAATGAAAACAAACCCAATCATTAGCTTAAACTCAACTCGTTCGATATGAGATCAAAATTTCGAATCATATCCAAACTTGATTGCAATCTTCAATTTTGAAGACCTATTAATTTCTATGCAGCTATTTTTAGACACTATCTATCGCCATGGATACGACAAGGAATGATAAAGACGTGTTCCTTCTATGATAAAACTTCTGTTTGAGCCTGTAAACTGAATAATAAGTCTACATTTAAGCTGACCTTTTCAATCTTGGAACTGTATTTCTCCGAGTTTTCTTCGACAAACTGCAGCAGAAACATGTAATCTTAATAGTCAATTACAGGCAAGCATTCATTTCAGAGCTGCAAAAGCTAAAATAACAGAAGATAATAAAGATGACCTTCAATTTTATGGAAAACCCACCTGTCCTGTGACAGTATATAGTCTGTTGTACCAACCATTTGAAGCCATCCCAATGGCTGAAAACAAATGTTTGCAACTTTCTCCAGGATTCTGCAGCGTATACTCTATGTAATAGAACCCTGCATTAGATTGGAACCAATACTTATCAATAACAAGGGGTGTTCAAAGTTACTCAAACCGGTTTGTTCATTTTTTAAATTGAACTGGTTTTTCTGTTTGGAGATAACTTAAAACCAAAGCCAAACTGGTTGAAAGATCAACCGGTTATGAATAAAAACTACTAGATAACCAAACTGAATTTTTGGTTCATTGCATTTGAATCAAACTTCCATAGGGACAGTCATTCTAAACTTGGTACAATTATTCAGGCTTCAAACTTCACATTTTTATCAATGTTACTTCAATTTGTACGAAATGACGAACGACAAGTGGAATGGAGTTGTTCCTTGTTGAACAAACAATCTAAGAAATGAAAAAGACATTCCATGTCTTAAATGGGTGTTCCAACCTTCAAACTTATTTTTAATTTGGTTTGGTTATCAAACCGGTAACTAAACTGGAAAACAACCAAGTTGACCAAAATCCTAACCAACAACTGAAACAGTTTTTCAATTACTCTATTTTCCGGCCCGGTTATCATTTGAGTATTGATTAAGTTTGGTTTACCCAATTTTTTATCACCCCCACATATCATTTAATACAAGCTCAATTACAAACAAAAGTGATAGATTGAGTGATTGCATTGGAAAGAAGTTTGAGTTACCTTTAGATGCTTTACAATCTACGAGTTCTGCTTTCACACCCGGAGGCCTTTGCCAGCTTCTGTCCAATCCACTAACCTGGAGACAATTTGTCATGCAGAATGTAACATGTAAAAGCTAAACTGAGTTTCCATTTCAAGAAATTGCAGAATATAAATGATTAAAAAACCCACCAGAGTATCTGCGAATTCTTCAACCTTGCCAAAAGACTCCATTCTTGTAAAATCCGGGCCAAGTCCTGTGATTACAACGCTGACTAATACAACCAATTTCAGATTTATGAAAGCCTTGAATGATTGCCAAAATGATGGATCCTTCACATAAGTCTGTGAATACCGTTTGAACTTGAATCTTCTGCTGGGTAGAAAGCGGTTATTGATTTGAATCCATTATCGCCCAACCCCACTTGCCAATCTGCATCAACAAGCAATGAATTCTCCTTATTACTTGATAAATGTATATTTTTGCTATATCACAAGTGCAAAATTTAAGACTTGAATCCCACATAAAAAAACATGAGGTTTATATGGTTTTAAACTCTCCAATTTTAATAGCTTGTATCTAGGGTTTGATTCTCCTAAAGATCGTATTATTTGGTATCATAGTCACTATTATGTCTTCCAGTTGCAATTGTGTTATGTGGGCAATGACACTAACATTACAATGTTTGCTCAACCCTAAGAGAGAGTTATAGCACAACTAGCCTACATGGGTGTTGGGGTTGCATTGCGTGATGGTGTGGATGTTAGGAACCCGACTCTTTTCAACCAAAACAAAAAATTAAAACACAAAAAACATAATAAACTAAACTATTTCATTAACCAAAACATTACAATAATAAACCGAACAATTTGAGGAGTTCGGAGCCTCTCATTTTCTGACCGTTCAAGGCGTCAGAGACCTCTCTAAATCAGCTAAAGATGGCTGCTCTCAAACCAAACCCTAATACATTTTCTTCTCTCCTCCTTTTAAAACCCCAAAACATATATTTATAATAGAAATAAACCATTGGATTGAGGACAAATGTCACAATCCTAACATTTCCCTCCCCTTCAAAATCATCTTGTCCTCAAGATGGATATTTATATAATGATTTAAAAAAAAAAAATTGATATTTTTAATTTTTTTTTGTTTTTTTTTAATTTATTATTATTATTATTTTTTTCTCCCTACCCTCTCTCTCTCCTGTTGATTCTTCACCCTTTTTTTTCTTTCTAACGGTCCCACATCTTCTTTTTTTCTCTTCCCAAGAAGCCCACCTACTGTCTTCCCTTCTATTTTCCCAACCACAACTCTTCTCCTTTTCCCAACAAGCCAACCGCCACTGCCCTCCAGCCCTCTTTTTTTTTCTCTCTCTCCTTTCTCTTTCTTCTCCTTGTCTTTTTTTTTTCTTCTTTCTTCTCCTTCATCTTTCTTTCTTCTTCCTTCTGCTTTCTCTACGTTTTCTCCTTTTTGCCTATGTACTTTTTTTTTTTCACTCTTGCCGACATTCCATTTTCATCCTTCTTCTTTTTCTGTTTTCGTTGTCTTCTTCTTCGCTCTTTTTTTTGGACACTTTTCCAGCATGTAGCCACCGACTCATTTCTCTCATTCTTCTTCAAGTCAGCCTCCTCCGTAAACATTTTTTGACGACTCTTTACTTTTCTGACCATCATCTATCTTCTTCGCTGGATTGAATGCTCTGATACCATTTTGTTAGGAACCCAACTCTTTTCAACCAAAACACAAAATTAAAACACAAAAAACATAATAAACTAAACTATTTCTTTAACCGAAACATTACAATGATAAACCGAACAATTCGAGGAGTTCGAAGCCTCCCATTTTCTGGCCGTTCGAGGCGCTGGAGACCTCCCTAAATCAGCCAAAGATGGCTGCCCTCAAATCAAACCCTAATACATTTTCTTCTCTCCTCCTTTTAAAATCCCAAAACATATATTTATAATAGAAATGGATCATTGGATTGAGGACAAATGTCCCAATCCTAACTGTGGACTAGTTGTGCATGGTAGTGTCGACATTACAGTATTCACTTGACATTGCAGTATTCACCCAATCTAACAAGGAGTTAGTGCCCAACCAACCCACATGGGCATCAAGGCTACTAAGTGTGGTCATAAGTGTAATGTATGAAAATTGAATCTCACATTAGGAAAATATAGGCTTTTGATGGTGCCGGTATGGCAGAGGGTGATGGTATGCTACTTTCCCAAGAATTTGAATCCTAGGTCTATATGGTTTCAGACTCTAATTTCAATAATTAGCTTTTTGGGACGTAGATCTACCAAGTTTCCTATCGATCTTCATCTCTAAATTTATCTTTCACTTATTGTATAATTACAACCACAACTCTACATTTGCCTAGAGGATTACCTTGAGGAATCCATATCTTGAATTTGTTGGCATCATCAGTATAACTACGGAAATCCCCTGGAACATCTAAAACATAAAGAGAACATGTAGAACAATCAATCAAAACCTCAAAATTCAATCACCAACTAATTCTTAATCACCAAAACAACCAATCTACCATTTTCAGCCAACGAGCTTGGAACAATGGCTGGAAAAGAAAATGCTGTGAAGGCCAACTGCAAAACAACTTCCCTTCTTTTAGCTTGAGTCTTCTCTAGCTCCAGCACCCGAAATCTATCACCATTACTATTAAAAACCAGATTCAACAATAAAAGGAAAAATCCCAAAACTCAGTTGTAAATTACACTGGTGTTTCTTCTTCTGGTTGTTCTTGTTTTTTGCAGTAGTTCTTGCAGCGGAAAGCCTTTTGCTTTTTGCATTTACCGATTCCTGAAAGAGATTGAATGAAGAAAACAATCAATACAGCAAAAATGGTTTAAAGGGTTGGGAGTTGGGAGGTTGCAGACCTTGGAAAGGTGAGAAAGAGCCATCACGAGGACGCAGAGACATCGAATACACTGAAGAAATAGACGCCATGGCTTTCAGATTGAACTCTGCATTGAGTTTGGACATATATTCGTTTTTTCAGTGTAATTGGTTGGCTATTAATGGCCACTATTATTTTTATAAAATAAATAATATTTCTGGTACAACAAATATCAGGAAGGAAAATAAATATTTTGTAACACATTTCACCCAAGGTTAAATAATGATTAATTTAAGATTAATTCCAATTTAAAAAAGTTAATTTGATGCATATTTGAGATTGATCTTTTAATATAAATTTTGATTTGTTTAATCTAAGTTCAGATAATTTAGGTCGATAATATTTGTATTTATACAAATTTCATATATATATATATGTTTACTTGATAAAAGTTAATAGATTTAAGTTTTTGGGTTTTAATTGAATAAATTAAATTAAAAAAAATTGAGTTTTTTTTTTCCTTTCAAACAATTTGAGTTTTATTAGTTTTTATTTTCAAGTTTGAGTCAAATTCAAATTTCAACTCATTGATATAAAACTAATTCTTTTAAATTTAAATCGATGTCAAACCAAAACTTATTTGAAGTTAACTCAGATCAAATTATACACTACTTAGGATGAGCATTATGACCACTCACAATTTGTGGTTTAAAAAATTATATTAGTAGATAGAGATGATAATTTCGATCAGACTTTAAGGGCCTCGACCCTTTCCAATCCTAGCGAGAAGGAGATTATTTAGTAGAAACGGAAAAGCCGACGGGTATAGTGATAAAAAAAATCTTTGCAATCAGGGATGGAGATGCATATGTCCCCTTACTACCCCACCCATTCTCCTCTCCACCCTCACGCCCACCCATTTATATTAATATATTTACTTAAAATACTAACATATTTTTATAGTTTTAGAGTATTTATGTTTTTTAAATATATTTAGATTTTTGTTACTCATATTAAAATGATTAATATATTATATCTGCGACATTTAAAATAGTGGGTTGGTTTATTATTTAATATATTTATATTGTATTTAAATAGTATAAGGAGGAGATTTTTTCTTATGGGTACGGAGAGGAGATTTTTTTTCCACTGGAACGGGAAATAGATGAGGAGAGGATTTATTTTCATAGAAAAAGAACGAGAAATCATTTTCATCCCCATAACAGCAATAAACTGAGGATAGAGATTGATATCTCTTACGGGAACAGGGACGGGTATTAAGATCCCCTTCCCACCCATCCCTACTACCATCCCTATTGGTAGATAATTATATTCACTCAATGTTTGGACAAATAATCGATCCTCATTTATTACATTTTCAAACTACAAACGTTCACACAAAACTCGTTTTTAGATATAAACATTATTTTTCTTTCCAAAATTAGAAACAAAAATCTCTGACGTGGATCATGAAATTGCACAAGAAAAATATGATATAATTAGAAAAAAATTTATACCAATATGAGTTTAACTTAACTTTATAAAGTTAAGAACTCTCCTCAAATTAGCTTGCCCTTGAGATTATCTTAGCCGAGTTTATTTAAAATTTGATCGATCAATTAAATCATTAAATTCGAGTCTAACTGAGTTTGAACTCGTCCTTATCTAGAGTTAGGTATTGCATAAAACTCTGTAGTTTAGGCGTCGATGGGATGGGAATGTGGTATCTCCAAACCTTGGGCAAAAACTGTCATTTCCTATTTTGGAACCAACGAGGACAATATGATCATGTGTTTCTTGGAGCGAGTAGAACGTATTTTGTAGTCGAGAAAGTGAAAGAAAATTTGAAAAAAAAAAGGGACTGAGTGACCCAGTGAGAAATGACGGCGTTTAAGTAAATGCAAACAAATAATTAATTTTTTTTTGTACGAAACGAAATTAACGAATTAGCCTTGCTTTTACCTTCCTTTTATAAAATAAAAATTAAATTAAAAAATCTGAAATAAAATATCTACTAAATATTCACCATTTCCTTACTGGGCATCCCGCTGTCTTTTTTATATTTTTTTCATTTCTAATCTCTGAAATTTCTTCACTCAAACTCTGCTTTACTTCTCAAAATTTTCATTTTTCTAGGTGAGTTTATTTTTAAATTTTTCTGATTTTTTCGTATATTTTTCACATTTTTTAACAGTAAATATTCAAAATTTCGTAATTGTTTGTAAAAAAATTTGAAATATTATGGTGTATTTTCAGTAAATTAGGGTTTTTATCTGTGCGGTTTACTAGATTCTCTCTAGATTTCAGTCCGCTATTTCGGGTCAAGATAGCTTTTTCTGGGTTAGGGAATACTATAAATAACGTTACTCTAGTTCAAATTCTGGCCTTATTTTTCAAAGATCTCTGAATTTTGAAAAAAAAAATTTGAAACTGGTCCACACAGTCTAGTCTAAAATGAAGTGGGTTAGCTTGATCTTGAATATTGGATTCCTGTCTAATGGTCTTGTTTATTTTTCTTGTACAAGGAAGAGAAAGGAAAAATGTCAGGATCTCAGTCAGGAGGCAATGTGATGACGAGTCGGGAACCGTTCAACTCGGGTCTTCAGAAGAGTGTGGCACAGTCACAGCCGGTGATGCAGAACATGCGTTTATCGTTTAGTTCTGACAGGACAGCTGTGTACAAACCAGTGAATCCGCCGTCACCTACCTACCCGGCGGATGTCGGTGGGGTGACGTCATCTCCAGTGCAAGGAATGAATATGAACATGGGAGGAGGGAATGAGTCCATGAAGAAGAAGAGAGGGAGGCCTAGAAAGTATGGGTCAGATGGCGCAATGGCATCCGCCTTCGTGCCCTCACCCACATCTGCCTCCACTAATCAATCAGGTGGCGGAGGCTTCTCTTCTCCGCCAGGAGGATCAGCTTCACCGAATTCTTTGAAGAAAGCTAAAGGCAGACCGGCTGGTTCTCGCAAGAAAGATCAGTTTGAGACTCTTGGTATATATATTTTAAATTAATGAAGTTGTGTTTCTGTCACGTGATGGGATTGGGATATTTCAGATGATGTTTGTTTGCTTCGTTGAGTTTGACTGGTTTTCAATTTTATTTATAACTTATGGTATTAAGGGTTGTTATTAGTTAGGGTTTCTGTAATTGCTGATATAATAAATTGTTCTTATGTTTTAAGAGTATTATGTGGAAAGGAAAAGGAATGCTATTGTTTCTGATTGATCTGACCTTAGATTCTTCTGTTTGTGGAAAGTACATATATGCCCTTGATTATTGTTGCTTTCGTAGAGTTCTCTTCACTCTTCATTTATCCGTATTGTTTTTCTTTTTCATGCATGCTTTTCACATTGATGCTCTTAAATTTTATATTTAAATTATTTTTTTAAATGTTGTAGAAAGAAAAGAAAAATTATTTTGATACTTAAGTCTCAGTGGGTTCCTTCTAATTCTCTGAATTTTTATTTGACAAGAAAAAAATCTTCTTGGAAAATTTTGTTTGATGGTAAAAATTTTACCTTGCAACATCCTATAAGAAAATTTAGTAAGAAAAGTTACTAAACATAAAAGGGTGTTTTATTTAGTTTACTATGATTATCTTACTAGGTTTTCTTTTTCAGGATCAGCCGGGCCTGGATTTACGCCTCATATTATCACTGTGAAAGCTGGAGAGGTTTCCGTGTGCTATTCATATTTGTTTTCTTTCTCATTTATGCATTTCTTTATTCTTGTTGGAATTTTGCTTATATTAAACGCTACTTTAGTCTTTGCTCCAAAGGATTGTTCTTATCAATTAAAATACTATGCACTTAGTTGCAGGTGTTAATTTCTTCAACATTTACATATATATATGTATTTATTTATTCAAAATAATCTCTCATGCGATGTTGTTATTGCCGACATTGATGTGACATGCTTTTTTCAAGTTTTGCCTAGTATGTTTGTCTCAGGTGTTATATGCTTTAGGTAGATCTTTAGGTTTCCCATATTTTTTTTTACCGTCAGTGTCATTTTATCCTTTATTATATGACTAAATTGTATGCAAACAAGTTAAATGTGATTAGTTCATCGATTTCTTGATTGTGTAGTTGTATAAATGTTGTCAACCTAGTGTCATTACGTGTCAGGAGTTGTAAGTGAGTTAAGTCTTTTTTATCCATTCCAATAGACCAAACACAATAAAAAAGAAACAGGAAATTTTGCAAATCTGATCTTATTTTTCACAATGCAGTTCCAATTTGGAACTTCTATATGTTTTCTTCCTGCTTCTGTGATATGGTTTACAAACTCATACATAAATGGTTCAGCTTGATAAATTTCATGGTTCAAAAGTCAATCATTTCCTTAGTTGAGTGTGATAAATTACATTTCATTTGTGTAAATTAGAGGTACGGTTTCAAAATCATTTGATAATGTGGAAGTATTTGACAAAGTTTCCAAATTTATTTCTCCTTTTATACATCAATATTTGGGAGGGGGGGTGTGGGGAGGAGGGGAGGAAGAGAGGGAGAGTGCTTTGTGAGCCCTGATCCGAGTAGTAATTAATTTTCTTTTTGATTTCTTGTCTTATCAAGGGGATGTTCTTCAATTTTTTGTTTGCTGAAAGTCCTGTAACTGTTTCGTGATCAAATTAAAAGAAGAATCTTAAACTGGCTGGGAGGGAAAAAAAAGCTGTATGCAGTGAAACTAAATCTTATTAAAGCTTTATTTTAAATTACTAAATCTTACTACTTATCGTAACCTTGATTTACGGCAAAGTTCTTAGGTAGTTGTTACATTATTTTTATTAAGCATGTCCTTGTTCCGAATAAGTGCTCCTTTGAATATAATTTTGTATTAGGTGGAAAGGTTTTACAGAAATTTGTCAGCGTAAATTTATGTTGCATCTTATTGTTGCTGTCAAAGAATCTGACTTCTAGGTATTACCTCCATATCCGTTGTGTGTTCAAATCTGATTTGCATGCTGGCAGCATATTCTATTTTGGCTTATTGTGTTATGTGTCCTTGGTGACTAGTCTTGATTGCTGGTGAAGAAAAGTGCAAAATGAACATCCTATAAAATTCTAGTAAATTTTATTTTAGCTCAACTTGGTTAAAAATGTACATCCTATAATAGGTTCACCCAAATATATTTTGTGGAAGAACTTTAGAGTTAATTTTATTTGTTTATCACATAGGTTCTATAACACCCTTGGTGCCTTAGAGGAGTACATTTGTGGCTTGAAACTACAAAGACAACCATGTAGTATTTGGTTTTGACCATTTGCCATACGACTACAGTAGTGTGAGCTCATCAAGGTTAAAATATATTCAATGTGATAATCCGTGATGAGTGTCCTGTTATAGATTGGTGCAAATTTGGAGTGAATAATTTGTGATATCTTGGTTTGTTGACATTTGAGGATGCAATTGACTACTTGGTGCATATTATTTCTAATATTGATGACATGATATTATGATTCTTGATTTGGAAATTTATATTTTAAGTTAAACCCCCTTTATTTTTGGATTTTTACGCGTGTACATGTTCAAGGTCACGAGGAGACATGCATGTGCAAAAATATTAACTACGTTTTATTTTATTTAAGGGAAAAATTTAATGCCATATGTATCTGGATATTCAGGACGTGTCATCGATGATAATGTCATTTTCTCAACATGGTCCTAGAGATATCTGTATCCTCTCAGCAAATGGAGCCATATCAAATGTGACTCTCCGTCAACCAGCAACATCTGGTAGAACTGCAACTTATGAGGTTGGTGATGCCTTATTTATGACTTATAGCTGTAACTTGAAGTCATGGCATTTGGATCTATATAATTGCAGCAATTTATAATACCTTTATTGTAAACAAATAGGCCTATTAAACGTTGATGAACTTGAAAATGGCACAATGCCTTCTCTAGCTCTATAATTAGCTGGAATATTGTTTTTAAATTTGATTTAGTAGTTATTTAATTATTTTGGGTTGGGAAGGGTGATTGTGTCTGGGATAGATCTGGTATGTGGATTATGATCTTGGTGCTGTTTTATACAAAAAAAATCTCTGTAAAACAGAACCCATAAATGATATTAATAATGATGGGAGCCTTTTTTCTTTTTTTGGGATGTTCGTGAGTGAAGTTAGATTTTCAAGTTTATTTAAACGATGTTGAAATTAAAGTTCATTAACCACTTGTTTAGTTATAGTTGTAGAACCCTGCCAAAGAAAAGTATTACTTTTCAACCTATTTGTTGTATTATAATTTATGGCGCCCAAAACTGGTTAAAAATAAAAAATCATTCCTGTAAATCTGTCCAAGTTCAGGTTTCAGAAGCAACTTGTTATGCTTGCTGAATTTGCTTGTCGGAAACAGAATCATTGGAATAAGTTTTCCTTACCTGACATGTGACTGTTGTATATATCAAATAACTGTCACGAAATTGTGTTGCCTCATTCATGCTGTGGTCCTTCATGATATATATTTAATTTAATCAGTCATCTTTTGTTTTTCTCTTTCTTCAATTTTCTTATTTGTTACTTTTGTTAATTCAGGGGAGATTTGAGATTCTTTCACTTTCTGGTTCGTTTTTACTATCTGGAAATGGTGGTCAGCAGAGTAGAACTGGAGGACTTAGTGTCGCATTATCTGACCCAGATGGCCGTGTTTTAGGTGGTGGAGTGGCTGGTCTACTAACTGCTGCATCCCCTGTTCAGGTCTCTTTGCTTTTTACTGTTATCTTCTTCATTTTTGTTTTTGGTTTCCAAAAAACTCTGCTGGTGGTAGTTTCCCGTTCTTTAAGTTCTTCTGATATCTTGCATTTTTTTAATGCTGTAAAAAAGAAATTGATAGCAAAAATAACAATGGAGATGAAGTGCCTGAATATTTTTTAGGTCAGAAAATTAAGAGGGTTGACCAAAATTAAGTTTCCTCAATCTCATTTTGTGATAATGGATATTGAGATTCCAGCATATTATAGCTATTCTTCTCATATACCATCTCTCCCAGTCATTTTGAGGTTGCTGATCTCACAATATGGCTGTGCATTATTTTATCATTATCAATGACAAGTTTTAATGAAGTGGATCTTGCTGTTACATGTTAGTGATTCTTACCCCTTGTGGTGCAGTGTTGCCATAAATGTTCTGAATTTGATATATAAGCTTTTACCTGTTGCAGGTGGTTGTGGCGAGTTTCATTGCTGAAGGTCGCAAGGAATCAAAACCATCTGACCATATGGAACCTCTGTCTGCCCCTTCAAACATTATTGCAGGTGGTGGGTCAGCAGGAGCTAGCAGCCCACCCTCACGAGGGACTCTGAGTGAATCATCCGGTGGACCTGGGAGCCCGCTTAATCAGAGTACAGGGGCCTGCAATAACAATCACCCTCAAGGTTTGGCCACAAGCATGCCATGGAAGTAAAACCTTTGTAACTGAAATGCTAGTTTGTGTAGTAGGCATGGGCTCTGGTGTTGTATACCATTTAGTGTAGGCATTAAAGAGACCTATTTCTAAGTTAAGCGATGTGCAAGTTCAGTAGAATAAGACTGTCAAATGTTTTCTGGGTTTGACTTTGATGCTGACTGGAAACTGGAAAGTGGGAGTTATGTAGCTTTTAGAGGTGGGCTTTGGCTTTTGAGGTGGCTGTTGTTTGCAGGATAGAGAGGTTTTTAGAAGGTTTCAGAACAGTATGACTTTTTTTGGTTCATTGTTGTTGTTTGTCCTTAATTTTGTGTACTGGAATAAAAAATGCCCCTTTTTATCTCCATTGAATAACTTGGTTGCTGTCGTGTTTCAAGATGAGGCTAGTTTAAAACCTTTTTACTGCAGGCCAGTAATGCAAATCATTTATGGTCCTTTCAAAGGTTGAAATTAAGGTGGATTGAAGCTAAGCCAACTTAGGTTCAATTCAGTGTTTGGCTCATTCTTGAGTTCGAACTCTGTTCGAGATTAACTTCTCGCTTGTGTCGTCATATTAGGGTTTATCTTGTTGAGAAAATTTTAGCATTTTGTATCCTGATGTCATACAAAACCAAAGAAATACGTAACACACAATCAACTCCACACTTAGCTCTTTGAGCATCCTTTTTCTTTGTAACATCCCCTATGTTGTAAACAATCAACCAAACCCTAGTTTTTACATTAATTAAAAAGTTGAAATTTTGTTTCTATATATCGTATGCCATTAATAACTTAATACTAATCAGAGGAGCCCATGTGGTCTAGCCTATCTATCACCACCGCAAATGTCTTTCCTTCATTAACGTACTTGTGCTCTTTTTTTTTTTTTAATTAAATCTCATATTCAATAAAATTTTGTATATTCATTTTGATCAACATGCTTTCGATGGAAATTCTTTCTGCGCATGAAGATGATTCTCCCCATCTTGAAGGCGAAAGGAGGAGGGTTTGATTTCTAAAAACTTAGTATGATGATCTTAAATTAAAGTTAAAATAACACCTAATCATATGATATTATATTATTTGTCTACCTATTTTGTATACTTAAAATATATTTTATATATTTAAAATATAATATTTTTTATGTTTCTATTAGACCGGATTATATTTGAATTATTCAAATTTGAATTTAAATTCAGATCAAATAAGTCAAAACTTGAACTAAAAAGTGAATTTTTTTTAATAGAGTCAAGTTAGAGTGAGTTCAAATCAAATCTAAAGTTAAATTATTTTCAAAATAAATTAAACTCTCGTCTCTTTATTTTAAGCTAACTCTTTAGAATTTGAAAGGTTCTCGAATAAATATTGTTCCGGCTTGGTTTGGATAGAAACAAGCCCTAGTTCTAGTTCTGACATTAATTAAGAAGTTGAGAATTTGATGTTTGTGCAGAGAACATGGGAAATCAGAAAAATTTGGTAATATTTGAATTTCGCGAATTGAACATTACATCTGGAGATGGTAAAAGATAAATAAAATACTTGCGCCAAAAAAAAAAAAAAAAAGGGAATAAAATATGAAAAAAAAAACCACAAAACCTTTGGTGTATAGTAGGGAAACCCACAAAATTAGGGGACCAAAAAGGGAGAAATCAAGGCGTAAAGAAAGAAAGTCCTAATCCTGGAACCAGAGCTAGAAGAAGTTGTAGTTATTGAATCTGAAGTTTCCATAGGTTGCAGTTGCAGTGGCAGCTGCATAAGCATTGAGAAGCTCATTCTGTGCAGACCAGAAATCAGCTTTCAGACCTCCTCTTCTTATGGCTTTTAATATTTTGTTTCTATGTGCATATCCTGTAACCACTACCTTCTGGCTATTGCCATCCACTTCTACTTTCTCTACTCCTGTAAACATTGAAATCAAAATCAATTAAAACCAATGCCAGGGGTGAATTTGAATTGAGATTTGAGCCCACCCAAGCTTATTGTCAATCCGAACTCATATCAAAGTCATAATACTCAATTCAAACTTAAATTTAAACTCATTTAAATTGATATATAATATCAATAAAAGATTGAAGATTAAGTGAATAATATTATAAATGGTGAACAATAGTGTCAATAGGATAAATAATATGAACTAATTAATAAATGAGTCATTTTATATCGACTTATTTGAATTGTATTATAGGTTTAATCTGAGTTGACTCAAATCAAATTCATCGTTTACATCATTTAAAATCAATTCACATTGACTCAAACTTAGATCGAAACCATAATATTTAACTTAAGTTTGAATTATTGTGTTAATAGATTGACGATTGGGTAAATAGTATCATTTAGGATGAATAAGATGATCGATGGATGAACAATACCATCGAATAAACTAATAAGTCAATCTTCAACTGAAACTAATTGAAAACATCACCCAAATATAGACAAATCAAATCATACAATGAATTTGAACAATCACCTTTCAGTTTTGACAGGCATTTTCTAAGCCTCTTCTCATGCATGCCAACCATCTCCACCTTCAATTCAACTGTCTGCAACATCAAACAACCCACATCAATAAATCGATTTAGACTTAAGAATGATAGTAAATTGAAGAAAAAAAATAACAATTTACCTCCATTTGAAGCAGTCTAAACTGCAAATGATGAGCTGATGATCTGAGCTATAAAGTGAAACAAGGACAGTGATATGTAAGAGATGGGGAATGTCGGGCTTATTTATATATGATTATACAGAAGGGGACATGGAAAAAGATGGAAGAAACTAAAGTGGGTCTTGGGTGGCCAGCTGGGTTGGCGAAATAGATCAGCTTTGCCTTTCTTACAGAGACAGACAAAACACATGAACGGGAAAAACCAGATAACAAGAAAATGGTTTGCATCGGTATAATAGAAGGCTTTTATAAATATATATGTACTGAGCTCAAGCTTCAAGAGTGTGATCCGTCTGCTGAAAGCAATGTGAGTCAGAAGCATTTCGAAATGATTGGGTTTGACTGAGGGGTCCAACTTAGCTTTTCTTTTTGGGATCTTTGGATCCAGTTCGTACAGTTAGGACTATTTGTCTTTTGAGGTTTTTACAGACAAAAGAAAAGAAAAGAAGAATAAAACTTGTACAAGACTCTGACTCAATAACAAATAAACTACTATGCAAGTTAAGGATTTTCGGCGGCATAATTTCCCAGGAGAGAATTCGAACCTTTATCTTTAGGCCAAATGACTATTTCCCACCCAAGGTATGCTGTAATAACAAGTTTTCACCCTTTAACGATGGAAACACCAAATACCTACCCATAGCCGGTTAAATTTAATAGAACTTTAACTTCTGAAAATTTTATCCTTTTTTGCCCCCCCTAAACTTTAAAAACTAAAATTTTTCCTCAGTCTAAGTTTTAAAAAATGGCAGTTTCACCCTAGGGTTTGGTTTTGAAATCTTCAACGACCTCTTCGGTTCCATTGCTGACGACCTCTCCCTCTCAAAACATCCTCTCCTTCCGGCGATCTCTTTCCTCCCATTTGGAGGGTCGATCGGCGTCGAAGACGCCTTGGGAGATGAAGACGAAGACGAAGAACTTCGAATTCTCCGACGAAGTTCTTTGTCTCCCAAGGCGTCTCCGACGTCGATCAACCCTCCAAATAAAAGGAAATAGATCGCCAGAAGGAGAGAATGTCTTAGGAGGGAGAGGTCGTCGGCAATGAAGCCGGAGATTTCAAAACCAAACCCTAGGGTGAAACTACCATTTTTTAAAACTTAGGCTAGAGGAAAATTTTAGTTTTTAAAGTTTAGGGGGTTAAAAATAGATTATATTTTAGTTTATTTTTTAATATTATAAAAAAATGACAATTTTATCCTTACCACCGTTATTTTTAACTGGTCATGGATGAATATTTGGTGTTTCCATAGTTAAAGGGTGGAAACTTGTCATTACAGCATACCTTGGGTGGGAAATAGTCGTTTGGCCTTATCTTTATCCGATCCTATTATTATGATTATTCTTTTTTAGTTGGTTTTGCACTGAGCACCAATGAAAGGTTTATACAAATTTAGAGTCTAGAGTTACAAATTTAAGTTAATTCGAGATGATAAAAGTATATTAGTGAAGGTAAGTTGCAATGTTAGAGTACGAGAAGAGTTATAAAAAAAATAAAAAAATAAAAATCATCAAAAAAAATTAACAAAGAGGGCTCTGATGTTAACATTGTTCATGAGCTAAGTTTGAGTCCAATAAATTGTAATTATTTTAGTTCGAATTTAACTTAAATATTTATTGTTTATTTAATTTGAATTTAAAATCAATAACTCAAATTGATATCAAGTATATAGGAGAAAGTGAACAATAATAATATTAGAGAAAGAGAAAGTAAGAAGATAGTTAGAAAATAAAAATCACTTAAGAATAAGGAAACTTATTAGAGAAAGATGAAAAAAATCATTGACGAAAGCAAGCTCTTACATCAACGTCATGAGCCTAGCTTAAACTTGATAAGTTGAAATTGTTTTATCTTGAGTTTGGCTCTAATATTTGTTACCAATCTGATTTGAATCGACACCCAAGTAATACCAAGGAAATGTTTTTACATATATTGACAGTAGAATTTTAACTATAATCATTTAAAGTGCTGGTGGATAGTCGGAGATCTGTAGCAGTGAAGCAATTTTTTCAAGTGGAAAATTAAGAATCTAATAGGCCCTGAAGCTGCATCATAAACTAAACAAGTCTCTGGCAAAAGTTCGAAAAGAAAAGGATTTACAGGGCCCCAGGAAGATTCAATCCCAGGATGCTTGAGACCAATGTGAAGAATAATGAAGAAACTGCGTTGGAATATGGACCTTCTCCCTCGAATTTCACACCACATTTCTCGATAATCAAATTACATTTTCTGATCTTGGTCAGACCTTGCCTTGTACTTTTGAATTGTTTTACCGGCTTGATCAGATCGTCTTTTTCACTGGGTTCTAGATCAGGTTTTGTTGAAACACAAAAGCAATATCCTTAAGGAAGACACAACTTCAATGGTAATAGTTCTGAGTTATTTTTGGGCCTTCACAGGTCCAGCCCTTTAACATAAATTGGATATTAAAATGTTGTAAGAATTTGACAATATTTCAAATAAGATTAGATTCGATTTGAAATATTATTCAATTTGATTTGAATTATCTTATTTCGTCAATGTTGTCTTATCAGAGTCACCTTTTCGACAATTTTTTTATCTTAGTGATTCTTATACATTTGAGCAATTCTTCATTTCTTTAGCAAATTTTATTTTTTATTTATTTTTATAATTTTTTTCGTCTTTTTTAATAACTTTTTTTCTTTTTTGATAATATTATTTATCAATCAAACGAATTGATTGTTTTGTATTCAAATGGAGCTTGAACTAACTTTTTATTTAAGTTTAATTTAATTTAAATCCACTTTTAATTGATGATGCCGTTGTAAGTAAACTTTTCAATGATGGAATTGTTGTGATAGACAAAGTGAAGGTGTAAGGAGGGAGACAACGACGAAGAGTGTTATTTTGAGTAACGGCTAATACCGGTTAAATGGATCATGTTGGAGTGAAGTACTTTTTATATAATTTTTATTTATGTTAATGGAGTGTTTGGTTTGAGTAATATTTTATTATCAAAATAGAAAGATTATCTTGAAGATAGATTACTTAGAAGATTATTGGATATACATGATTATTATGTTTGATAAAATTTGGTAGGTATAAATAATTATTATATTTAATTAAAGATAATAAAATATTACTAGTAAATTATTTTACTTAAATGTTTTTGAATATAATTATTTTTAAATATTTTTTATATTATTTGTCATATTAATTAAAAATAAATTTATTTTTGTCTCAAAAAATTAATAAATTATAATATAATTATAATAAAATCAAGATTACCTTGTTAATCTTTAAATACTTAAGGTAAATATGGTAATCAGATTACCACCTATATTATCTGTCACGTTAGTATTGGTAATAGAAGATTACTGTAATATTTTATTACTGATAAACCAAATAAGGGAATAAAAGATAGATTACCAAAATAATCTTCAAAAACTGGAACCAAATGGCCCCCAAAAATAATAGTTTTCTAACTCGTTTAAAATATTGTAATTATTCCAAATATAAGGGGTGGTTTGTCATTTCAATTGAAATACGTGGCAACTTCTGGTAGGAAGCCTAAGAGGACTGAATCTGTGGGCAGTGTGCCTATGTTTTAGTCCGTACTTCAAATTCAAATTCAAATTCAGATTCTAAGCAGACCAATCCAGAATCTGAGAAAACGCTGCCGCCATAGACAGCGGAGTAGATCCAAATTAACGGCCATTAGCAACCGGAATCCTGCTGCTGGTAATAATTCTTTCAAAGTTACGATTTGCATAGTTTTCCGCTTCTCAATCTTACGTAAGTTGCATGTCTCTCTCATTTCAAATCTTCATAAGTGCTTGTAATCCATTTATCTGTCAGGGCGATGCTGCTTTTACGATCCTAGCATTTGTTTTAATTTATGAAAGGATAATTTTTATGGTGTCTCAAACATTATTTATTGACGGATGGATTCATGTGTGTGTAATGTTTTTTAATCAGTGGCTAAGACAGAAATAAGACTCAGGGGGTACGAGAATAACAGTAAAATATAGGGAGTTTATTAGAAATAATGAAAGCTAAGAGGTCAAATAAAATTTTAGTGGTTCTATTGATATTTTATATATGCTCACAGTAAAAATTTTCAAAGTTTAAGGGGCTTGACCGCCTCCCTCTGCCACCGTTTCTCATGATGTTTTATTAGATTTCATTTGTTTCAATGAATTCTGGTACTTAGCATTTGAAAAGAAGAGGTTTAAGATTTGATTGAGATTTATCAATGCATAAATTTATTGATACTAGGTGGTCTTTTCGTGCTAATTGTCATCCTTGTTCCCATGATTCTTATAATGTGCTGATTTATTAATCTTTCTGTTTTATCTCTATGGAATTGTTAAAATGCAAATTCTGATCACTTGGCAGAAAACTGAACAGTTTTGTTTTGTGTGTGTGTTTAACCTCTTAAATTGGAGGGTTATGGTTTCCCCAAATTATTCTGAGAATGCTTATGTTATTATTAGATTTAAAATGCCCCCTCTATTGTAAGTAAACTAGGAATTTGGCATGTAAGG
Organism: Mangifera indica; assembly: GCF_011075055.1. Taxonomy (NCBI): domain Eukaryota; kingdom Viridiplantae; phylum Streptophyta; class Magnoliopsida; order Sapindales; family Anacardiaceae; genus Mangifera; species Mangifera indica. The sequence goes on from NC_058155.1 coordinate 12,453,771, forward strand.
CATATTTGGAATAAAATCTGTATGATCAACTTCTTTTGTGTTTTGTGTTGATCTCCTTTCTTTTCAGATGCTATCTGTTAAGACTAGAGCAATTTATACACGTAGATTGGGTCTATTATGGAGTTCATATGTTCCCTTGTTATATTAATTATTAGTTTGTTAACATGGTCAACTTGAAAGTTGAATCCTTTCCTGCATCTTTTAGATCAGACTTTCATTAAGAATTATTAAACTTTAGAAATGAATACAGGGATTGTCAAAAGGGATATGCTGGGGTAATTTGGTGATTTGGAAATGATCACTCTTATTTGCTTGAAATGAGTTGTTGACGGTGACAACTTGTGGTTGTTAGAATAGCAGTAGATGTAAGGTTTTTATGCTGCATTATTCTTTGACGTCTACTTTATTGATTTAGTAGGTGGGGAAGCAACATTTATAAGCATGGAGAGGGGAAATAAAGTTGACCATCAACAATTGAAGCCGTCAGTTGTTTTAACTGGAACTGCAAAAGAAGGTAGTGTTGGCCCACCTGTTGGTCTTGTAGACATCGGAGTGAGTGAAGGTGCCTACCTTTTCCGAGTTGCACTGACAGGAATCCAAAGGGATCAATGTAAGGTTCAAGCCTTTATTTATGTATTTCATTAATGCATGAGATGCATGAGGTATGAAACTGGTGCATCACAAGCATAGTTCTCTTTTTGTCTGTTTAAGCTTCCTGCTAAGCACGTGAAACCTGAATGTGGTGTAATTGCAATTGAAATGCTACTAGGATTTATGTAAGGCATGCAACTCATTTCCTTGTTGAATAGTATAAAGTATCTGAATATGACCAAGTAGATCATGCTTGTCCTAACAGGTAAGGTGAAATGTGAGATCAACCGTGATGGGAAAGTTCAGATCCAAGGAGTTATATCAAATGGAGCAATGCTGAAAGATTCAAGTGCATACCATATGAGAGTCCAGCAACTGTGCCCAGTTGGACCTTTCACTATTTCCTTTAATCTGCCAGGACCTGTTGACCCCCGATTGTTCTCTCCCTATTTTCGCCCTGACGGTATCTTGGAGGTGATGGTTATGAAATACAAAATGCATACAACTCCTGGACATGGTCAGCATCCTCATTTCTGAGGAGTTCTAACGAGTTATCCCATACCAAATATCGCAAGGTATGTCTTAGGAAACAGAATGCATGTCAAGGCACCTAGATGCTTACTTTTGTTAGCAAATCTGAGAAAATATTGAGTCTCTGTACAATATAATATTGGATATAATATAAATGGTTGGTTTAAGGAGATTATACAGTCTGTAATGTTGGCTGTACAATTAGGAGCTAACAAATGCATTTCTTGCTGTTGAATGAAATTAATAAATTAATATTTCCTTTGTCGGATCGGGCAAATACATAAAAGGAAAACTTGAATATTGTCTTTTCTTGAAGGTCTTGTCCTTTGTGTTCTGTTATGTTCATATAATTTGTGGGCTTTTGGTGCCATTTTTAAATCTCATGGATCAAAACAAAACTTTTTCGCGCTTTATCTGTGCTTATCAGGGGATTTATTTATTATATCTTCCTTTATCTTATTTGGTCCCTTATCTTCTTTGAAATAAAAAATTGTTATTTAGCGTTTCAAAGAATACAGAGTGATAATAATGTATAGTTACTATTTGAAAAAGTTGGATACCGATGATGATGATGGTGATCAATGGTGGATTTTAGCTAAGATGAACCTAAACAAATGTTAGTTCAAGTTTAATTTGAATTTATAAAGTTCGGCTAAAGTTTGTTTGAACTGGTGATGAGTTGTTAGACAAACCATCAAAGAAAAAAAATAAAGATCACCAAAAATGATAAAGAAAAATGATCGTTAAAAAAGTTAGAGAAGATAAATTTATCATAATTGTCAATGAAAAATCTCCAAAGAAGAATAAAAGTAAAAAAAAAAAAGAATATTTTAACAACTCAACCTATATGAAACTCAATTTAAGTCCTGACTTATTTAAGTTGAAATTCAAATTAAACTTAGGCCAAATCGCTTAGGATCTACTTCTAGTTACAATTTGAAAAAGGAAAGGGCCAAATCCATATCACCATAAGTTTTTACTGCAACTTACCAATGATAAAGGGATTAATACTAATTAAATTAATAGTAAAAACAAAAAGTTTAATGTATATCCAGATCTATAAAATTATGTGTACATTTTTTTTCAATATTCAATTAGTACATCATCTAAATACTTAATTAGATATTCAAAATTAGGTATATACAGTATTGCTTATTCTAGAACATATGCCATTGCTGAAAATATGAAAGACCAGGAAACAAAGGGTTCGGAAAGTGAATTAAAAATTTCCAATACACAGAATGAGATTTGCAAAAGAAAAGGGGGTTACCTCTGATTGATTATTCATATACAGTTGATTGAGATAGAAACAAAAAACAAAAACACAGAGAAATTTTAGACAGAAAAACTTGTTGTGCAATCAAAATATTCAGCATTAGAAAGTTCTGCACAGGAAAAGAATTTGGTGGGTGGAGATGATGATCTCACTGTTCAGGAATCAGAGACCTCGTGTTACCCATCTGAAAAGACTTCACTCATCTCTTTTTCCCCTATGTAAAAACATGCTTACACAACTAGGATCGGAAACGGGCTGAATCTAGTCTGAATAGAATCTAACCCGATTTGGACTAGATTTGGTTTAGATTTATCGAACTCACTTAATTGCGTATTCATATTAAACTCGTTTAATAATTTTATAATTCGTAATTAGCTTGTATTAGTTTGGGTTCATGTGCACTAACTCAAGTTTGCACAAGATATTCAATTTGGCTTTGGACTCGCTTCGCATACTCGTTTTATGTTGCCAAACTTTTTGCAATCTCTGGCACTGAAATTACACCCTTGAGATCTGTTTGTTCAAATTAGCCAAGAAAAAGAAGTCAAACAAGTGAAAATTCAGAATTGAAGTCTCAAAAACACATTAAAAAACATTCCAAAATCAAGAGAAAGCAAACGAACAAGAACCCATGTACCTGATTTTCTATTAAACACAACCCAGAACCAAAAACAAGTAACATGCAGAAATCAAACACACACAGATGAGTCTGCAGCCTCTTAGAAGAAATTGAAGTATTGGTTGTTCTGCAGATATCACGAGAAGCATGTAAACCAATACACTGTTTCTCATCGTTGACGGTAGTTTGTTTATGCCAAAATGTCAGCAGCCGTGGAAAGGAGAGCAAACGGGAACCTGTCATCTCGTCGTCGTCTGTTTAGAGAACGCGTTTGTTTAGGTTGCACTTGGCTTTGCATGGCAAAAGTGGAGAAAAGGAAGAAGAACATGTTATGCAAATTAGATTACACACGTGACAACGTTCGTTTTGGGGTATGAATAAGTTGTTCCACAAGCGAGCCGAGCATGGCTCATATTTGGGGTTGGGCTTGGGCTCGATCAAGCCAAACTCATTTTAAGTATGAGCAAACTCGTTTTAAATTTATTCCTACGTATAATCAACTTTGTATTTATTGTATTTTCTCTTCACAAGTGGATCTGAGCCCTTGCGCTCAATTTCGTATTCGGCTTAAACGAGTTTAAATTCGGATTGGGGTAATTAAAACTTATATTCGAATTGATCCAGATCAAATATTAGAGTCGTTGAAAGATTTATTTTCTTCGACAACTTTTCATTTGTAACAATAAGGGATTTATCTTCTCTTCTTCTTTAAAACTTTTTTTTTTTCATTTTTGAGTTATTAGATGAGTTATTTTCTTTGATAACTTTTCATTAATAATAATAACACATTCATATGTTCTAACTTCTTTAAGTATTCCTTTTCTTCTCCATTTTCAACAATTTATCTTTTCTCTCCCCAACTCATTGTCAATTTGGACAAACTTGATCTCCACTTTTGAACCTTTATTTATTTATTTAATTGTTTGTTCTCCACATGAGGGAAGCCTTACAGGTTTTCTACGCTAGCTTTTGTCGAGCCTCCTCTCATTTTTTAACCCAAATCTATCCCTCCTCTCAACCTGCAATACTTGCCCACTTCTTTCTTTAGTTTCACTACTCTCTCTCTCTGTTTTAAGTAGGAACCCTTTTATATATCGTTTTCACATATAGCTGGTAGTTATCTTTTCAAATTAAAGGAGTTTGAATCAGTTATACTAAGTAATTGAAGTCTTAAGTCTAGTGACAAGTTCACATTCAATAAAGTATATTAGTAAAGAGTTTGATTTAATCTGCTGCCAACAAATTTCAAACTAATATCCTCTTTGTTGCTTAGTTGCCTCCACTTTTACCGATAAATCTACCCTTTGGCTCTTCTCTCTGTATATTTGCATGTTTCTTCTACAGCCCCTTTCCTTCTCACATGCAATAATCAAACCATCTTCTTACTCTATACTATTCTAAATACCTTTCTCTGGCATGGTAAGATCATGTTGGCTGTGGAAGAAGTTTTGACTGAACTCTATGGAAAAAAAGTTTAACGAGCAGGGTTTGCCTCCAGGGTTCAGATTCTACCCTATTGATGAAGAGCTCGTAACCTTTTATCTCGCTTCAAAGGTGTTTAACTGGACCTTGTGCGGCATACAAATTGGCGAGGTTGACCTTAATCGATGTGAGCCTTGGGAGCTATCAGTTATGTTAATTTCTTCAGTTAAAAAGCTATGGCAATATGTGAGAATATATATTATCTGTTTCTCACTTCGTTTTCTCCATCCTTGAATCTTCTCTAGATGCCATTATTGAACATGTGGGTAGATGTTGATTTGATTGTTTGATAAAAGAATCTTGTATTTTTAATATGTAAGTACATTGATGTACTTGATTTATCTCAAAACAACTGTGATTTAAGGTTTTGTAGGGTTTATAAGGGTATTCAACTTGTGAGTCTAGAAGGGTTTCAATTTTGATTAATATATATAAAAATATCATCGTTTTATCCAATTTTTATATAACTAATCAAATCAAATTCTATTTAATACTGTATCCAAACTTGAACTAATTTAAAAAAAAAAACTTGACTTGACTCGAATTCACCCTTAAACATATAAAATATTGAAGAGATTGATTTTTATTTTTTTATTAAAGAATCAAACTTTAAGATTTTCTATTAAAAGAATTGAATTTTCTTATTAAAAGGAAAAAAATTACTATTTTTTATTAAAAGCATCTAGTAAACATAATTAAAATTGTTGTTTTGTTTGGTTTGTTAACAATGTCATTAGCCAGGTATCTTTGATTTAAATAAAATTGTAAATGTTAAGTTAGAATATAGTATTGCTGTTGAAAATGAATATTGAAAGAAAACTTTTTGGCAGGAATGGATGATCTGCAGAATATTTCCCAAAAGCTGGGAAGAAGAAGAATGACATTCTACAAGGACAAAGCTATCTCTTTGAATCTTGCTCGTCTCCCACAGGATCCTTGCCCCATTGCCGAAGCCTCAAACAAAATCAGTGAAATTTCAATCTCGAAACAAAAATTCAGTAGAGGCTCTCCAGAATTATCATCAACAGCCAGAAAATGACCTTAAAAGCTTAATAATAAACCCAGTTGAATCCCAATCACATTCACATGATCTCTTCCAAGCCACATCAGAATTCACGGTCTTCAAGTCCCTTCACTCACATCAAGATTTCACATTGAAGGAATTGCAAACTACTATTCCTCCTAGACACTGCACGAAAGACGCCAACTTTTCCCATTTCCAACTACTTGAGAAGGAAAAAAATACACCAAAACCCATTTCAAAATCCCCTGTTTTTTGGGATGGGTTGTAATCTTTCCGGTCTCACAACAAAATCAGTAAATATTATTGTGGGAAGCAGTGCCAATGAGATGTCTACTTCAGTTGCTTTCAACAGGACCAGGTCTAAGTGATGTTAGACACTCACATCAGACTCCCAGAGACTCTTGGACATTGGATGCCTGAACAATTCTCATTTAATGAGATCATATGTATCCATAAATAGCTTGCGTATACTACCCATCATCTATATAGAATTTAGAGTAATATCCTTGGCATGTATAAGTATTGGACAAATTCTTCAAAGACTACCTCCAAATGGTAGCTTGAGTGGCAAAGATGGAACATTCAAGCAAAAGGGTTTGGGTTCGAGACTCGCTGGATTATATCAAAATCTAACGAGTTTCAAACACATACCCTCTTACTTGTATACCACCAACTTTGCCACTAAGCTTACCTTAGAGCATTTTTTTTCTTATATTCTTTAAGAGGATATGAATTCAAATCTCGTTGGACATACCACCAGCTTTGTTACTAAACTTCCCCTTGGGGCAATTTTTTTCTTATATTTGACATGTGTTTGTGAAAATCTTAAGAGGGAGAGGGGAGAAGGGAAAAAACATGTAATTATAATTGAGGATGGGACTGGAGTACTTTTGCATGCAAGCAAAGAAAGGCTCTAGGTTTGTATATCTAGGACCATTTCATCAATCAAGTCATCCACACATTCAGAACATCAAGGCTTGATAACACCATCCCTTCTCCACCTATGAAGGGGTAGATCCAAACTAAACTTGAACAAAAATTAATTCAAGTTCAATTCAAATTTAAAGTGGTTAGTTTAAATTCAAATTGGTAATGAATTCGTCAAAAAATTACTGGAATATTGTCCAAGAAGAAGGGTCACAAAGATAAAAAAAAATTGATAAGAGAAAAAGTTAAAGAAAAAAATGTTCACCAAAAAAGATAAAATGTCATTAAAGAATATGAATTTGTGACGTCTTGATTGAGTTAAGCTGATCATATTTTGGAGGCCATTATCATCTTCATCATCATTCTATATGCCAAGGCCAATTAATCAATTATGTTATCCATACATTTTGTATATTTAGGCTAGGCTTGATAACACTACCCCTTCTCCACTCAAGAAGGGTTGGATTTGAGCCACACTGAACAAGAGTTAGTTCAAGTTTAATTTGAACCTAAAATGATCAATATGAGTTAGAGTTGGCGATGAATTCTCCAAAATATCTATTGGAAAGCCAAAAAAAAATGGTCACAAAGATGGGGAAAAAATGGCCAAAGAAATAGCTAGAAAAGAATTATTCACATTCAATGAATTTCAAATAAGTCCTATCTTATTCAAACGAATAAGAAAAATTACAAAAATAAAAAATAAAAAGTCATCGGAAAAGATAAATCTAAGCTGATAATACAATAGTCACTAAATAAATATATGTTACTCTAGTCAATCATTATGTGTGGTGAAGGTTTGTTTATGCTTATCACACAAATGAATTGGTCGCGACACTGATGAATTCAACAACACAATTCCACAAATCCAACGAAGAATTGTACACACAATTACACAAGTAATTCAAATGCACTCAAATTTTTATACAATTCACAGTACAATAAATGGGCAACCGTTAACTTGCAGAATAGCATTTTATTTTCAAAAAATTTTGTTACACATATAAAGAAAAACAATCAACATTCACAACTCAGTTTTTTTATGGAAAAAGGCAAACATTAACTCCACATACCTACATAGCATAGCCCTTATTTATAATAAGGTAGTTATCACATACCCCATTATATCAAAAAGAGCATATACATTTAACAACGGAATCCAAAGAATTTTTCGAAGATGATCCTGTAAAATGAAAACAACTAAGAGTAAGTCATAAATCTAATTGCAATCTGTAATTCTTACAAATATATAGAGATACGGAAATCAAGGGGTGACCATCCACTTCAACTGTCCACAAGAAACCAAATAACAGATTTACCATTTAAAAGTATATGAAATAATAGCAGTTATTAGCATATAAATTGCCAATATCAACATTGCATACCCTTAATCATGCATTTGTTTTCTATGAAAGAGGAGTCAAAAATGAAGCGGGTAGCCAATAAAAGGCATTAAACAATATGAGGGGCTTGAAGATTTAATCTAAACATGAGCTTTTCGACAAGAAAAATAGGAACTAAATATGTAAGATCAAACAGTACGTCACCATCAGCTAGAAAGGGTTTCAAGTTTCAACCTCTAATAATAACCAAATATATAAGCAACCACAACCCTCCACTGTACATCACCAAAAACCCAGTTCTAAAGTGAAAGAGAAATCTTAAGTATTTAGAATTTAGCTTATCGAGGAGAATAAAATCAGCCAGAAAATAGTTCGAGATGAAGAAGAAAGAACCTTTAGATTATCGCAACTGAAACTGAAGCTAACAAAAGAATAATCAAAACCAAACGTAGACGGACCTATTTGGGAGATTTATCCGACTTGGAAGGGGATTCATATTGAGGAGGTGAAAAGACGAGAGCAGCAACCATGGCTCCTGGAAGAGGCACGTACTTAGCCACCGCTGCCAGCTTCGCCACCAACGGCTCCCCTCTCATTATCGCCATTCTTTCGATTTCTTTTTCTTCTTCAAACTCAGACGTAACTATCTTTACCATTTACCTGGCACATAAGCCCGTCCATAAATTTTGGGCCTTTTCGCATTGACCGATCTTTCAAACCCACAATATAAAATGCTATTGGGTCTATTAGCCATGGGCCGTCAACACAAGCCCACAACAATTTTTTTAAAAATAATTCGAATAATATTTTACAAATGTAACAAACGTTTAAACCCAACTCACAATAATTTTAATACATCAGAAATGAAATTAGGGGTTGAAGTTGATCCAAACCAAACATAAGACCAACTCGAGCTAGGACAAATCTATAACATTTAGTTCAAATTTGATTTTATTTGAGCTAATGTATAATATTATTAAATAGGTATTAACGAAAATGAATTGTGTCATTAAAAAGGTGAATATTGTCATTAATGGGATAAACAATAACCACCAAATAGACAAAATAAATTAATCTTAAGTCAAATTACAATTTTAACTTAAAATTGATTTATTTGATATAAATTAGCACAAATTAGATCCATGCTTAAACAAAAATTGGATGGTAAAATAAGGATGTTAATAATTATACAATTTTGTATCTGTTCCCACGCGTATGTCCTACTATATGTATATAATTAAAGATTTATTTATTAATAATGTTGTTTATGTTTCATTCACTCCAAAACATATAAAGTGAAGATAGATTAATATTAATTAATATAACTTTAATATAATTATGTGCATCTATTTTGAATATATAAATATATATATATATTTATTTATATTATCATATAATTAAATAATTTTAAATTAAAAATAAAATATTAACAAATTAAAAATAAAATATTAACTAATTAAATAATATATATATATATATATATATATATATATATATATATATATATATATATATATATATATATATATATCACCCAAACTACTTACAGCAGGACACTAAGAGGGCGTTTGGTTTATGTAATGTTTGATTACTAAAATAGAAAGATTACTTTGAAGATAGATTACTTAGAAGATTACTGGGTATAAATGATTACTATGTTTGATAAAATTTGATAGGTATAAATAATTATTGTGTTTGGTTAAAAGTAATAAAAAATTACTAGTAAATTATTTTACTTAAATACCATTGAATATAATTATTTTTAAATATTTTTTATATTATTTGTCATATTAATTAAAAATAAATTTATTTTTATCTCAAAAAATTAATAAAAAATATTTTTTCTATAATAAACTCAAGATTACCCCAGTAATCTTTAAATACCTAAGGTGAAAGTAGTAATCAGATTACCACCTATATTACCTGCCACGTCAGCATTGATAATAGAAGATTACTGTAATAATTTATTATTGACAAACCAAACAAGAGAATAAAAGATAGATTACCAAAATAATCATAAAATCTCTCAACCAAACGCACCCTAATAGGATGCTAGCATATGGCAGTCGGTGTTTCAAAACTCGAGCAAGCTTAGTCCGGTGAAGGCTAAATAGTCGTTGGACTGGATTAACACAATGGGCTTCTCTCTAGTAGAGATCCAGCTAGAGTTGCTTTCTTCTCTTGGTTTTCGTTTCCAGCTTTTCGTGTTACTTGCTCTTTCATGTATGTTACCCTACTTGTGCATGAATTGAACTAAATGATGTCCGAGAGGTAGCAAGAGCCTCGCGCTCCACTTTGACTTGTTCAACTTTCTTCTTCCACGTGTTAGTAAAAACCCCTCCTCATATTAGATTAGGACTGATTTAATCTAAGTTAAATTTCACTAAAATTTAATTTAAAATCAACAAGTTTAGAATCAACTCATTTGATTTAAATTTGAATTTGAATGGTTTCGATCGAATTTAATTCTATTTGAGACAAACCACTTCATTTGGGCTTCCAGGCCAGCTCAACCTAAAGGCTAAACAATGAAATCTGCAAACCCTGGAAATCACCCGGAGGATAAACATCACATCAGAGTAAGCAAGAAGCTAAAAGAGCACGGAGTGTGCATGCATGCGAGTGAAAATTCATGGCAGCTTCGCTCGAAATAAGTTTTAGCAAGATTACTTTCCACACAAACAAACAATAAATTCTCTGGGACCAGATTGCTCTTGTTTTCAATTCCATCCTTTTTTACCAGGAGGAGGAGAGAGGACACTCTAACGTTCTTCAATTCTCCTTCACACAATTCTTTTTCCAGGAAAGTTTCTTGGTTGGTTCTGGAAGCACCAACAGAAATAGTATTTTTGGCTCTTTTCCCACCTCAAAAAAAGTTTCAACTACCCACCTCAAAAAAAGTTTCAACTACCCACAAATCCTTATCTTTACTACATCTACCTGCAACTGATAATCCCAACACCATTTTCATCTTACAATTGCAGTTCTAATGGCAGCTGACTCGAACAGGAGGAATTCCAATACTCAGCTATTGGAAGAACTTGAAGCACTTAGTCAATCACTCTACCAAACTCATCCTACTACCACTAGAAGAACCGCCTCTCTTGCTCTTCCTCGAACTTTTGTTCCGTCAATCTCTTCTACGGATGAGAAAACAACGGCTAAACTTGATGACAGAACCAGCAATAGACCCCGTTCCAGGCGTATGTCTTTATCCCCTTGGCGTTCAAGGCCTAAGCTTGATGAGGAAAATCAACGACAGAGAGATAGAGGCGAAGTGTTAAAACAGCCAGATATATCAGATGAAAAAGGAGCCTTAGTAGAAAAGAAAGGAATCTGGAATTGGAAGCCTCTTCGGGCTCTTTCCCATATTGGAATGCAGAAATTGAGTTGTTTGCTCTCTGTTGAAGTTGTTACAGTTCAAGGCCTTCCAGCTTCCATGAACGGGCTCCGGCTTTCTGTTTGTGTGCGAAAGAAAGAAACAAAGGATGGAGCAGTTCATACAATGCCCTCCAGGGTTTCACAGGGAGCTGCTGATTTTGAAGAAACCCTGTTTGTTAAGTGCCATGTTTATTGCACTCCTGGCAATGGAAAGCAACTAAAATTTGAACCTCGTCCCTTTTGGATTTATGTGTTTGCAGTTGATGCTGCAGAGCTTGATTTTGGAAGGAGCTCCGTGGATTTGAGCCAACTTATTCATGAATCCATAGCCAAGAGTCTTGAGGGCTCTCGAGTCCGGCAGTGGGACTTGAGTTTCAATCTGTCAGGAAAGGCAAAAGGCGGAGAGCTTGTTCTGAAATTGGGGTTTCAAATTATGGAAAAAGATGGAGGACTGGATATTTATAGTCAGGCTGAAGGACTAAAGTCTGGCAAGTCTCTAAAATTTTCTCCATCGTTTGGCCGCAAGCAATCAAAAACTTCGTTCAGTGTCCCTAGCCCTAGGATGTCAAGCCGAGGTGAAGCTTGGACTCCTTCCAGGAAAGCGGCTTCAGAAGATCTTCAAGGAATTGATGACTTGAATCTGGATGAGCCTGCACCAGCTCCCTCAACAAAAGTTGAAGATCTTGACCTCCCAGACTTTGAGGTTGTGGATAAAGGAGTTGAGATTCAAGACAAAGAAGAGGTTGATGAAGGAGAATCCGAGGAAATTAATGAAGGAAAGTCAGCATCAAGTGAGGTAGTCAAGGAGGTTCTGTATGATCAGGCACATCTTACAAGACTTTCAGAGCTTGATTCAATTGCTCAGCAAATAAAAGCTCTTGAATCCATGATGGAAGAAGAAAAAATCATCAAAACGGAAGATGAAACAGAATCACAGAGATTAGATGCAGATGAGGAAACTGTCACAAAGGAATTTCTTCAAATGCTGGAGGATGAAGAGACTAACAAATTTAAATTCAATCAATCAGAAAGTCCTCCTCTGCAGCTTGATGAAAATGAAGATTCTACAGATGCTGAAACAAAAGGATACCTGTCTGATCTTGGAAAGGGTTTATGTTCTGTGGTTCAAACAAGGAATGGAGGCTACTTAGCTGCCATGAATCCTCTGGACACTATAGTGGGAAGGAAGGACACTCCAAAACTAGCAATGCAGATGTCAAAGCCTTTTGTTCTTCAGTCAAATAAATCGATGACTGGGTTTGAATTGTTTCAGAGAATGGCAGCAGTTGGCTTTCAGGGACTCGGTTCAGAGATCTTGTCTTTCATGCCTATGGATGAACTGATTGGTAAAACTGCAGAGCAGATAGCATTCGAAGGCATTGCTTCTGCCATCATCCAAGGAAGGAACAAAGAAGGTGCTACCTCAAGTGCTGCACGCACCATTGCTGCAGTAAAAACAATGATCACTGCCATGAGTACAGGCAGGAAAGACAGGATTTCCACAGGACTTTGGAATGTCACAAAAAATCCATTGACTGCAGAGGAGATTTTGGCCTTTTCATTGCAGAAGATTGAGGCAATGGCAGTTGAAGCCTTGAAAATTCAGGCAGAAATGGCTGAGGAAGATGCTCCCTTTGAAGTTTCTCCATTAAGTAGTGACAAAGATCAGAATCACCCTCTCACTTCGGCCGTTCCACTTGAAGATTGGATTAATGGTGAGTTAGGGGACCAAGAGGCAATTACAGTAGCAGTGGTCATCCAGCTGCGTGACCCCATCCGGAGATATGAGGCAGTTGGGGGTCCTGTAATAGCTCTTATTCATGCTGCTGCACATGCTGACACAACTGTGGACAAGTATGATGAAGAAAAGAGATTCAAAGTGACCAGTTTGCACGTTGGAGGTTTCAAGGCTCGAACGGGAGGAATCAAGACTGTGTGGGATGGTGAAAAACAAAGGCTCACTGCCATGCAATGGCTGATAGCTTATGGTCTAGGAAAGGCAGGGAAAAAGGGAAAAAATGTCCTTAATAAGGGTCAAGATTTGTTGTTGTGGAGCATTTCCTCAAGGGTCATGGCTGATATGTGGCTTAAACCAATGAGAAATCCAGATGTAAAGCTTTCAAAGTAAAAGAATACCTTCGTAGTTCTTCAGACTCTCCTTCCTGGGCCGTAAGCACAGGAGTATAAATCGAAAGTGCAAGGTTTTATACCTCAAATTTAATAGACATGTACGAGAATATAATAAAACTATGTGTATTTAATTAAATATTTTCAAAATTACATATATATATAGTAATACTCAAGACCAAGAGAATATTGTATTTGTATACAGCATTGTTTCAACTTATATATTAATAAAATTATGTATATACATATATTTTGTGTATAATTTAAATATACAAATGATATATTATCATATAATTTCGGATGATTTTAAATTATGAATAAAATTATACTCACTCATATAATAATATATTTAAATTATGTATAAAAAATATATACATATAATATTACTCTTACAAATTTCGCTTTATCACACGAATACTTCGTTTTATTAGAAGCACTACACGATCTTTATTTTCAATATAATAGACTATCATCAATCAAAACCTAATCATAAATTATTGTCTTAATTTATATAATTAGTTTATGCATATAATTTTATTCATTCAACAGATGTCAATCTTTTGTGGTCTCGTATAATTCACGCGAGAGTTTGACCTAAGATTTTTGAAATGAAAGAAAAAGATGTCTAAGGAAGAGATTAAGTTCTGTAGTAACTGGCTGGTGATGAATTGTACGATAGAGCCATGGAGAAGAAACGAACGGTGGTGATTTCAAAAGAAGCCATGAGAAACTGGTGATCATTGCAGACTAGGAGATTGTTAACGGTGGTTTAAATACATAAAACGGTTGCTTTGAGTCCTTGGTTGGATTTTATGTTGCTCTCAAAGTAAGCTACTTTCATATAAAAAGTTGGTGGACATCTGCAACTGAAAATGAAAACAGTGATTTGCACAAGTGTTTTAAAACCCGATTCCGACTCAGATTGATGTTTGAAGTTGCAGTTGAATCAAGTGAATCACCTCAAGTCAATCCAGTTCAAATCCTAACAATGGCAAGGGTATGCTTTGAAATTGTTGAGATTCAACCTCCACTTAGTCTCACCCAAGCTTCAACCTAGGATAGATCACCCAGATTCAGGTCCATATGTAGTGACAGTTGCTCTATAAACACTCGCTTTCGCTACGGCTCCAGTTGTTCTCTTGATCAAGCCACTGTGCCAACTCATTTGTCATTGGTTCAATGGATGATTGACTAGTCAAAACCCGGATCGACCCTTAACTGTGGGAAAGGAAACATTGATCTGCATTTATTCTGAATAAATCTTATTTAACCAAACGTCTATGTCCTTTTAATGTTAACTTTTAAGGAACTTTCCCAAACTTTTTGAGCTCATATAATATTCAACCAAGAAAGTGTAAAGTTTCTAATAATATAATAAAAGTTGACATGTGAGTCTTCGGTCAAAAATGGTAGCTTTACGGTAAAATAAAGTTTAGAAAGGTGGTGGAAGATTGACAATTGAACAGAAACAGCAAGGTGAGCGTGAATAGAGTTTGTTTGTGTTGTGTGAGAAAAGGGAAAATGTGTAGGCACATGGAGAAAGGAGCCAGGAATTGTCTTGGCTGGACGCAGAAGGAGGCATGGGAGAGAGTATTGGGATCTGAAGAACGTGCAATTCAAGTGTTCAACAAAATAACACACCCAGATTGTCGATTCCGTCATCGACCCCCCATGTGGCCCCTGCGCAGCTAATGGTCTTTCACTCACTCTCTCTCTCTCTCTTTATACTTTGACAGGTAGATTTTCCTTGGCCTGCCTTGCTTTCTTCTTTCTACCATATGTAATTATGTATAATTGGTTTATTTTTATTTTATATATATAGGGGTGAATTTGATTTAAATGAATTTAAATTTGTATCAATTCAATTTGAATAGATCAAATTATCAAAAAGCTATACGATTTTTATTGTCAAATTAACTTTTTCTTTGCAACAAACCGTAATTTTCTTCTCCAATGGTAACTCAAGTTAAATTTTTAAGATTCGGGTCCATCCTAGCTTGGCCAAACTCTAGTGAATACATTCCAATTCAATGTGGATGTATTCACTTGGAATCACATAAATAGAATGTATTCACTTGGAATCACATATATAGAAATAAAACAACGAAGGGAGAAAAAGGGGACGAAAATGGGGGTTAAAAAAGGCATGGTGGATTCTCAACCGTAGAAGTCGAAAGACAACGGGGCAAGTACAGTGGAGCTTAGCAGCTTCAATTATTAGAAAAATAAATACAATATCTACTACAAACACCATCTTTCGCTGTTGCTTGCTTGATTGGTTTGTTTAGTATCCATAGATTAGTTGCAGATTTCAGCTGCCTTTTTACTGTTTTATAATAAACTGCCTACCTGGTCTCTTAAGAGACAATACTGTGCTTCTTCTGAGTCATACATTCACACAGCTCTGTGAACTGAACTGAGTCACTTAGTAGCGACTGGCTAATGTTTGAAGGGTTGTTGAAAAAAATAAAGAGTCATTTGTCTCAGTTCTAACTGCTTCTTTGGCAAAGTTATATATATCTCTCTCCTCGCCTACTTTCTTTGTCTTCATCGAGATTCCATCCATCCCAGGAGCCAGTTCACTGTTTGCAGATTTTTTTTTTTGTGTGTGTGCGTTTTATACAAGGCAAGGTATCTTTGTTACCCTGGCGTGAAGCTGTACTATTAACTGTAATTGTAAGATATCAAATTCTCCATCTTTGTCTCAAGAACGCTCCCTTCACTTTCACCCTTTTGGGTAATCAAGATTGTGAGCCATCTAAGAGATCTAGTTTCTTTTCTGTTCATGTTGATACCTTGTCTAGTTTCTTCTTACTAAATGGACTATTATTATTATAAATATTATTTATTTATTTGCTATTGATTGCCACTGCTGATATGTGATTTGAATATTTTGTTTTGGTTAATAATAATATATTGAATCTACAGGATTTTATAATGTTGTCATCGGCCTTTACTGTTACGATGAGTTCATAGAGAGATTAATTATGTTGTTGTGGCGATTTGGATCTGTATTGATGCTGGAACCGATTGATTGCTTGTTTGATTTGTGATCTAGGATCTTGGTTTCCTGCAGGTTAGTAACAGTATCGGGAGTTTGATTCATTGGTGGTAAGATGAACGGAGCTGCACTTGTAGCTCTTGCTGCTACCATTGGTAACTTCTTGCAAGGATGGGATAACGCTACAATTGCTGGTACACTTCGTCTTTATAGTTTTAATAAGTTATAGTATTTAGTTGTTCTTTAATTTGATCAAATCAAATTCAGTTAATGTTAGATTGGAAACTTTGTTTTAGAAATTGTTGATTGGCAATTCCATTTCTCAACTTTCATTCCTGTGGTTTTGTGCCCATTGGGATTCAAACCTATTATATCTAATGGTGTTATATGTCAGTTTTTGATGTTTTCTATGATTTCAGGGGCCATTGTTTACATCAAGAAGGATCTCAGTTTGAGTACTACTGTAGAAGGTCTTGTTGTGGCCATGTCACTCATTGGAGCCACGGCTATTACGACATGCTCTGGACCTGTATCAGATTGGCTTGGTCGCCGTCCAATGCTAGTTACCTCATCGGTGCTCTATTTTGTTAGTGGTTTGATAATGTTGTGGGCACCCAACGTTTATGTCCTATGCTTAGCAAGACTGTTAGATGGATTTGGAATTGGTCTGGCTGTTACTCTTGTTCCAGTCTATATATCTGAGACTGCCCCATCTGAAATTAGGGGACTTTTAAATACCCTTCCTCAGTTTGCTGGTTCTGGTGGCATGTTTTTGTCATATTGTATGGTTTTTGGGATGTCATTGTCAACATCACCCAGTTGGAAGTTGATGCTTGGGGTTCTTTCCATTCCTTCCCTTCTATACTTCACATTAGCAGTATTTTTCTTGCCTGAATCCCCTCGGTGGCTTGTGAGTAAAGGAAAGATGGTAGAGGCAAAACAGGTTCTGCAGAGATTACGTGGCAGGGAAGATGTTTCAGGTTCACTTCAAACTGCAATCTTTTTTCTGTACTTTTATTTTCATTTATTTCTGCATGCTTTCTTGAGCCTAGAGAATATTTTAATGGATCCAGCAGTGTTCTTGCCTCCATTGTTGGACAGTTCTTTTTTCTCTTAATCAAACTTCAGAAATGAGTTTATTGCACAGTCAAGCATCAGTTCCTATTAAAATTGTGTATCTACTGCTATGTTATGGTCTCAATGTTGTATCTTGGCTGTGACTGGTTATATGAAAATCACTCTGGGTGATCTAGAGTTCTTAAAGAATATTTGAAAAACAAATATGTAAAAGAACACAGTTAGCAATCTGAAAGCTCTCAGGAAAAGATCCTATTGTTTGCTGATCTCATGGTTGTCTTTCAAATTCTCCTTAATTACATCATGTATATAGTTGTCCTTTTTTAAGTCCCAGATAGCAGTTGCTGAAACACTTTTGGTGTGTATGTGTAATTTTTTGTATACATGCCTGTGAGACCAGGCACACCTAACTCGGTCTAAATTGTTATTGGGCTTCCAAAACCTAATATTTGGTTCAACTTTAGCCATCTGTTAAGTTTTGCCATCAATTACAATAAAGGTCTTGGTTTGACTTTAAGATTTTTATCAAGTGTTAGTGAGAACATTTCTGCTCACTTAGCACCCCCTTCCTGTTCGTTTCACTTTATTCTAGCTCTTTTTGTGTCAAGTTGCTGAATATCAATGAGTTTTGCACGTAATTATTGATTGTACATTATTACTGTGATGTTATTTGACACCCAGTTGTATTTTCTATTTATGCTTCTATTTTTATATACATTTATTTTGAGATTTTTGTACAATAATATAAATTATTGAAATTCTGAGGATCTTAGGTTTATGGGAGGTAATGCTTTTTGCTTTCTTTTCCCAATTTGGTGAATGTGGATAAATAGTTTCCTTATTTTTCAAGTCATTGATTGAATCCAATGTTGATGTTGAACAAAACAGCCAAATCCTCCTAATGCAAATTCTAAATTGATGTTCATATACACATGGAAGCAAGATATTAAATTCAGGATGAGAAAAAGTCCATTCAGATTGTCCCTATTTATTGTCATCTTGTAATGTATAAAAGTTGGAAATTTTCATCCCTGTGTCATATTTTCTCCATTTTATTTGTTGTTTCTGTCTAATATGTCATCTTGATCTTACTGAATTTCTTCAATCTACAGGTGAGATGGCTTTGTTGGTTGAAGGTCTTGGAATTGGTGGTGAAACATCTATAGAAGAATACATAATCGGTCCAGGTGATGAACTTGCTGATGGAGAGCAACCTGCTACTGAGAAAGACAAAATCAGGTTATATGGACCTGAAGAGGGCCTCTCATGGGTTGCCAAGCCTGTCAATGGACAGAGTTCTCTGGCTCTTGTCTCTCGCCAGGGAAGTCTGGCTAACCAAAGTGTCCCACTTATGGACCCTCTTGTGACTCTATTTGGTAGTTTTCATGAAAAGCTACCGGAAACAGGAAGTACACGAAGTATGCTTTTTCCAACCTTTGGAAGCATGTTCAGTACAGCAGAGCCTCATGTTAAAACTGAGCAGTGGGACGAAGAGAGCCTGCAGGGGGAAGGAGAGGATTATGCATCTGATGCTGGTGGGGCAGACTCTGATGACAATGTGCATAGTCCACTAATCTCTCGTCAAACAACTAGCATAGAAAAGGGCATGGTTCCCCCACCTTCCCATGGCAGTATTTTGAGCATGAGGCGCCATAGCAGTTTAATGCAAGGAGGTGGGGAGGCAGTTGGAAGTACTGGTATAGGTGGTGGTTGGCAGTTGGCATGGAAATGGTCTGAAAGAGAAGGTGAGGATGGAAAGAAGGAAGGAGGATTTAAAAGGATTTACTTGCACCAGGAGGGAGTTCCTGGATCTCGTCGTGGGTCTCTTGTTTCACTTCCTGGTAATGATGTGCCTCCAGAAGGTGAGTATATCCAGGCTGCAGCTCTGGTAAGCCAGCCTGCTCTGTATTCGAAGGAGCTTATGGATCAGCATCCAGTTGGACCTGCAATGGTTCACCCTGCTGAAACTGCTACAAAAGCTCCAATTTGGTCTGCTCTTTCTGACCCTGGAATTAAGCGTGCACTGATTGTTGGGATTGGAATACAATTGCTACAGCAGGTAATCTATTGTTTTATTTATTAATTGCTCTACATATACTCCTGAAGTCCTGATGAAATAAAATAACTGCACTGACCCTCTTACTATAAATTTAATACTTGCACGTGATTTTACCTCTCTCCTCTTTGCATCCTCTCTTTGAGACTGGCTTGTTTCCAATAAGTCAAAATGAAACTACCCAGTTCTTTTTATTACCTAACCAGAAATAGTTCACTAGGTAGCTAGGCTTCTCTACCCTGAAAAGCCCCTATTAGGTCAGTCTTATTTAATAGGAGGTAATGCCTCCACAAGACAATCCCTAACTTTTTCTCTCATATTGGCCTTCTACTACTACAAATTATACTTAAGATCTACAATTATGTGAATTAATTGTTCCAATATTTATCTGGAAAAGTACTCTCTATTTTGGGTACTGCACATTTGATTATATGCTGATCTATGTGGTACGCTTGTTATTGAAATATACAAATTTATGTGCAGTTTTCTGGCATCAATGGAGTCCTTTACTACACTCCTCAAATTCTTGAAGAAGCTGGTGTTGAAGTTCTTCTTGCAAACTTGGGCCTTGGTACAGAGTCTGCATCATTCCTTATCAGTGCATTCACAACCTTGCTGATGCTTCCCTGTATTGGTATAGCCATGAGACTAATGGATATTTCAGGCAGAAGGTGATTCCATTTGTCTCTCTTTTACTTGTAGAAATCTGTTTGTTTTGCGTGAACATTGGTAAAGTGTTTTGTTAATGCTCCTTGTGGAAACTTATCGATATCAACCGGACATAGAACATCTTCTTCGTGCAATCTAGTAATATACTACATCACTTTTTCGAAAAAAAATGAACTTTTGTGCATACCTTTTCAATCAATTTCATCACTGAATGCAGGCAGCTGCTGCTCACCACCATTCCAGTGCTGATAGTGTCACTCATCATTCTGGTCATTAGTGAAACTGTGGGTTTTAGCTCGGTTGTCAAAGCAGGAATCTCAACCGCATGTGTTATAATCTACTTCTGCTG
The DNA here is from genome assembly GCF_011075055.1 of Mangifera indica. NCBI lineage: Eukaryota > Viridiplantae > Streptophyta > Magnoliopsida > Sapindales > Anacardiaceae > Mangifera > Mangifera indica. Next base: position 12,474,224 of record NC_058155.1, read on the forward strand.
CTTTGTCTCAGCCTATGGGCCGATTCCAAATATTCTCTGCTCGGAGATCTTCCCCACAAGGGTCCGTGGCCTCTGCATTGCCATCTGTGCCTTGGTTTATTGGATTTCCGACATCATTGTCACGTACACACTGCCTGTGCTGCTTAGTTCAATCGGCCTGGCTGGCATATTTGGGATTTATGCTGTCGTCTGTGTCATATCCTTGGTTTTCGTCTTCCTGAAAGTACCAGAAACCAAAGGTATGCCACTTGAAGTCATTACTGAATTCTTTGCTGTTGGGGCGAGGCAAGCCGATGCAGCCAAGAATGAATGATTGAAAGCTTCTCATGGCTTTGCAGTTTTAGCTGCTAGAGTTACCATCCAGCTCTCTCTGAAGAGATTTTGAGCATTGTCATTGCAATGTGAATTAGCATATTCTGATTGTAAGAGCTTCAATGAATTTTTTTCCATATAAATTTTAGTAATATTGTAGTTAATTTTGTTTTAAAAATACCCGTATGGAATGGTGTGTCAATCATGATCTAAATCCTTGTATGTATAGAATTTATATGCTTGGAGAGGAAAGCCAATTCACATGCCAAGGTCGTTGGAACAATGCAAGGGTAAATTTATGCTTGCTTGAGAGTAAAATCTAGGTCTAGCCTGGAACTGATTTGAATTGGTTTGAACTTTAGATTGAATGAGTTGAGTTTGAGTTGAAAAAATTTCAATTCAAACCCTTTAGCCTTGCTGGCATTGTTGCACTCAAGCTCCCCTTTACAATAATTATTCTTCTTTTCTTATAACAATTTTTCTTCCTTTTTTTTATGATTTCTTTTTTTCAATAACTATTCTTTGAATCTCAAAGGTTAATAAAATTGATAGAATATTAAAATTTTTAAAGTAAAAGTTTGAATTTAAGTTTCTGTCATATTTGAGAAATATTGATTTATCTAGTATAATAATTATAGATTCGATTACTGTATTTTATATTTACCAGTCCAATAAATACAGATGAAATTTTTGGTTATAAAAAAAAAACTATTCTTTTGGATTTGATTTTTTATTATTATTATTTTTGGATAATTCGAATGAGGTAGGTTTAATATTGAGCTGATTGTTCTTTTTTTAAGTATTCATATTTGAAATCCATAAAAAAGGCATCTGCGGATCCGTGGCGCAATGGTAGCGCGTCTGACTCCAGATCAGAAGGTTGCGTGTTCGATTCACGTCGGGTTCAATCCCTCACAACCTGCTACTTTTTTCAAAATATTTTCTTCAATTACGTGCCGTCCAGTTTTTTAACAAGTTGACATAAAATTTATAATTAGGGCAAAGGACTTATTTAATCTAAACTCCCATCAATTAATTTTAGAAAATTTAAATATCTATTTATTATCTATTTTTTGATAAAATTTTCAGTTAAAATTAAAAATAAAAATATTATTTAAAAAAACTAAAATTTTATCTTTTTCTCATTTTAGTTTTAAAATTTACTAATCTAACATTTGAAAAATGACATTTTTCCTTTTTAAGGTTCTATAATTTTCATAATCTTCCTCTCCATACGCCCTCCCAAATTCTCTTAAATTTCTTTCACCTCCCATACACTTTTTGGTTTACTGTATTTTTTTCACTGTCACATCCATCTATCTCCAACTGCCTCTCTCCCCAAGATATGAGTGGTTGTTAATGCAACATTCGTCTCCACCATGAAAACTACATTGAAATCAGCCGAGAAATCTAGACGCATGACTTAGGGTTTCTGCTCGAATGATTCATCTTCGATTTAATGAATCGACACTCCTTTTCACTTCCATTCAACGAATAGAAAGAAGGATATGGTTGTGTCATCATATACCACTGAAAGAGAGGTTGACAACAAGAAGAAATTAATTGTAATTGAGTGAATTTTTACTCAATTTTTGTAGAAATCAATTAAATCTTTTACTTGATTTTGACCAATTACAACGTGATTTTCACGTTAGAGACCATCAGAGAGAGAGAGAGAGAGAGAGAGACTTACATGGGAGCTCAAATCTTGGGGAGAAAGACAATCAGAGATGGACGAACATAACACCAAAAGAAAAAAGTAAGCAGAAAAATGTATGGGGGTGAAAAAAATTTCAGATAATTTGAGGTTAAGAATATAATTGTTAGTTTTTAAAACTGAAATAAAAAGAAAAAAAATTTTTATATTTTTTTAAAAATAAGTGAATTATAATAGAAAATAAATGATTAATAGATAGATATTTAAGTTTTAAAAAATTAACGGATAAAGATTCAAATATACACAAAATCTTAGGTGGGAATAAATCTTCTGGGCTCATAATTAATATTTGAGTGAATTACATTTTCCACCCAAGGTGGTTTTAAAACATTTTTCTATCCTTAGCCGATATAAATAACACTTTTTCATTCAAAACTTTCCGTTCAAATGCCACAAATTGAAAATATACTACCAAAGTATATATTAATCTGAATTCAATATTTTCAATAATCACCTGATACATGGAAAATTTCCAATGTACAACTCAACCTAAGCGGCGTCCAAGTTTAAATTTTGGGAGATAAGTAGACCCTTCATCATGTGTGACACACACATTTTGGATAAGAAAGAGATATGTGATAATCAATTCAGGATTCAAGATTCACACCATTGCAGTTCCAGATAAGGACTGTCAAGCAGAATTGTGAGAAACATGTTTAATATCCTATTACAAAATATCACCTCCAGCAAAGTGTGTCTTCCTTCACAAGTCATATCTCACATTCCACTGACCATTCATGTCGGCATTGAGCGTCCAATTATTTTCTCTGACCTGAAAGTATGGAATCTGAAAGAAAAATAATTTAGAAAAGCAGCAGCAGAACCAAGTAAACTACATGTTAATATAGTATTTAAAAAAAAACAGAGTAACAGTGTGATATATGAAAGTAGAAACCAATTATTATTATATTTGATCACATGTTGGAAATCTAGTCCAATCATCAACAACACAATTTCAGGTCATAACTTCGTGAAAAGCAGATGGGAAGAGTTTTAAGTTCTACTCTAGCAGGTATGAATAAACAAAGAAGATCTGCATGCTGTTAGTTACAGCATTCAACCACCTTGGGATGCCAGTACAAATTTGGGGAAGAATATCATGAAGGAAATGAATGGAAAAGATGACAAACCCTGATAAAGTCAATGTATTCTCTATGAGGAAGAATCACATTAGAAATCATCAAAGGTGATGGACTGCAAGGAGAGAATTCTTCCCCGGACTAAAGCTTATTGAAGAGAAAGAGATGAGAAATGCTATAAATAAAATACAAACATACATAATTCCACAATATACCTTCTCAATCACTTCATAGCCAACTTTGAATTGAAGATCTTGCTCTCTCTGAAAATTGAATATGCCCCAAGAAAATTCAGCAGCTCCTCTTGAATTTTTCTGTCAGTAATGGTACATGATAGCACAATTATACAACTAAAACAAATTGCAATTGGCATGAAAACTCTTTGGCATCCTTCCATTTAAAAATAGATTCTTAAATATAATAAAACCCTAACTAAAAGAAAACAAAATTGCGTAGCCATTAAAAGTTATTTTATTTGGTACACACAATAGCAAGAGCATAGATCTTCTTACACAAGTTATGTTTAATATGGAATATCTCAAGCTTAATGTTAACACCAACCTGTTTAAATTCTTCGTCAACATCACATCTTCCCTTGATATTAAAGCTTAACAAACCATTACTGGTCACGGGAAATCCTTTCTTGGCACGCACAAAATATCTAAGCTTCTCATGTTTAGTATACTGCAAACCTACTCCAAGGCTTGCTGATAACTGTGGAAAATTATTAGATGCAGAAATATAATAAGTAAAGAGAAGTCAAATTCAAAAATAAGATGATATAAAAAAAACCACATAAGTTAGCCACAACAGACATTTGGGTAGAAGTGTCTGATCATTGCACTACAATAACTTGGATTTCCCACTCTTGTATCTAGCTCTGCATGGACCTAAACAAACAAAGACGTGAGAAAACTTAAAAATCATTTAAGGAAATTATATACTGAGATTGTTCAGATATTCAATCACATATGTATAACTCTTCAATAACAAAATGTAGCACCACACTTAATTGAAAAGCCAACAAATCATGCATTCAAAAGATAGTACTTACGTTAAACAAAACAGCGGGATTATATGTTAATAGTTCCATAAAATATATACCATCCATTGTCAAAAACCCATATTGGAACATCAATTCAAACTCCAAAAGGAATATACTAATAACTAGTAGAACTGCAAATGAACACAAAGCTCGGCCCCATAACATCACAAGCAAGAGTTTTTAATTTTAGGTGAAGGTTAAGTTGTATAAAAGAAAAAATAGTTCGAAATGTATATGGTACGAGGGCCATACACCAAACACGAAGAAAAACAAAAGGCATAAAGCTGCAGAAGATCGTAGGCTCTGAAAACACCAAAGAAAACAAGTTCAACACAAACAAAATGCATAAAGGGAACCAGTGCCTGGAAAGGTAAGTCGGGTATAAAGCCCCTAATGGAGCACATAGGCACCCAAACTCAAGGACACTCCCATACCCACGTAAGGCCAAAGAAAGTTATTGTAGCTTCTTCAGAGTCCAGTTTCCTCCGGAGGCAACAAAGAGTTGCTACCTCCAAGTCCCAATAATTAAATAGAGAATCATAAACGAGATTTAACAGTAAAGCTTTTACAAGAACTTATCTTTCTCAACTATGAGCGGCCCAATATGTACATCAATTTCAGTAATTCTATCAATTAAGTCACTCAAAAGTACCAATTCTACTTCCTGAGAAAACTTATAGAACACCAAAAAAAAAAAAGTCAGATACAAAAACAAAGTAAACTATTAAGTGTACCTGCAAGTGGGTATTGGAATCAATAAAAAACTTCTCCTTGGTATGGATTCTTAAAGCTTTTGAGTCTTTTCCGTATCTTAAAGACGTCTCCATTTCTTCCTTGTGTCAATCGAAACTCGAATTCAAATCAGTCCAATCAAAACCCTAGCTCAACTCTTGACAAAAAGAAAGACTGGAGCCCCGCAGTTCCCGCGTTGGTTGTATGTGCACTGTGTCATCTTCCCAGTTTATTGTGCCGCCTCCATTTAATCACGTCAGACTAAATTGGGCCTATTTAGGCCCAATTTAGGCTTAAGAACTATTTCTCACCCTTTTTTGTCCAGACTATTTTCCAATCAATAGAACTTTAAAAACTACACTTTCCAATCCTTAGAATTATAAAAACTATACTCTTCCATCTTCCGTCACAATTAACATTCCTTTCTAAATTTAAAACATTTATCACTTAATAACTAAAAGTAGTTAAAAAATCAAAATTCTAACTCTAACTCCGATTAGTCCCAAACCATGGTTAGAATTCATATATTATAATTAAAATTATGGCTAGAATTACACTAATTCCAATGTAAATTCAATTAAATCATACGAGACTAATTCACAATGACGACTATGATTAGAATTCCTCTTATAATTGCACTCTGAATATTATCAAAAACAGTTAGAATCATACTATCTCAGTATAATTTAATAGGAATCATATTATTTTGATGTGATTAAGATAGAATTACATCAAAGTAGTACAATTCTTAATAAATCATATTGAGATAACGAGGTTCTAATTGTTTCCAATCGCCCATTAAAAGAAATCAAATATAATTTTCTTTTTTAATGTATCTATTCTACAAATATTAATAACAAATAATGATCGAAGGTGGAAAAGTTTGTTTTTAAAGTTTAAGGGCGGGAAAGTTATTCAGACAAAAAAAGGGGAAATATCGTTCTGCTCCCAATAAAAGTGAAAAGTATACCAGGCCCGAACTTTTTAGTACGAAATATTTAGTGTTGGAAAGAAAAGAATGAGAGAGAAAGCTAAGTCAGGTCCTTGTATACAAAGTCTTGGCTAGGGGTTTTCTTCTGTGATGAAAGTAGATAACAAAATGGGCTTCAGATTTCATCTGGTTCTCTTGGCACTTGCTGTGCTTGCGACACCTGTACTCTCCGATCTGATCCTCTCCAAAGTCGATCGACGCGTAAGCTTTTCTCATTTAGTTTTGTGTTTCTTGATCTTATTTTGATTCGTAATTGATAATTACCTCTGATTTTAACTTCATCATGTGTAAATATGTTGCAGAAAGAATATAATTTGACTTTATACGCTAGAAATGATTAAATAACGGGGATCTTTCTTGATCTTCTTTTGTAGATTGATTTGACTTCACAAGTTGTTCGCAGCCGTTCAACACTTAAGGTGCTTCACTAAATTTCTCTTTCTCTGTCACTGAAACATGGATTTTTAGTAATTTTTTTAATTTTATGGCAAAGGGTTTCGTTTTAATTTCGAAATCATCAAACTTTGTTGTTGTAATGTGATTTGTAGGTGGAGAATGTTGGTTCTGAGTTGGTATCAGAATTTTTGTTGTCGTTTCCCGAGCACCAGGCTAAAAACTTGGCCTATTTAATGTCAACATATGGTGAAGGGAAAGGAAGAGCTAAAGGCTCTGGTGTTACTCTCCCTGTTAAAGAAGTTAAACCAAAAGGAATGCCCCCAGCTTTGACCTTTTATTCAGTAACATTCCCTAACGGACTTGGAAAGGGGGATATTTTCACTTTCGATGTCTTGGCTGTATTTACCCACTCCCTGCAGCCCTTTCCTGAGAAAATTACTCAGGCTGATATTCAGCTTGTTGTTTTCCAGGACAGTGCTCACTTCCTGACTCCTTATGTTGTTAAGGTCCAGTCTCTCAGTATTAAATTGCCTGATGCTAGAATTGAATCTTACACAAAATTGGAGAACACAAAGCTTCATGGTTCAGAGATCAAATATGGCCCTTTTGAGAATCTCCCTGCTTTCTCATTCTCACCCATAGTTGTTCATTTTGAAAGTAATCAACCTTTTGCTGTTGCTAAGGAGTTGGTGCGGGAGATAGAAATTTCCCACTGGGGTAATGTTCAGGTTACAGAGCATTACAACCTTATCCATGGAGGTGCTGAAACCAAGGGTGAATTTTCTAGGTTTGCTCATATTTTCCAGAATTTTTTAAATTTATCTTTTATTTTAAACAAACAAGGATTTGGAATAAATATGTAAATTGGGGGGAGGTTTGACTTCTTGTTATTGTCTCAATGTGTCACAGGCTTGATTACCAGGCTAGACCCCACCTCAGAGGAGCATCAGCATTTAGACATCTTCTTGCAAAATTGCCTCCAAGAGCTCATTCAATTTATTACAGAGATGAGATTGGAAATATATCAACATCCCATCTATGGGGTGATTCCAAGAAGGTGGGTATTTGAGGTTATGTCAGATAAGCTGTTTGAATAGCTGACCTTAACACTGGTGTTCTCATTATTTACAGACAGAGTTATTGATTGAACCAAGGTATCCAATGATGGGTGGTTGGAGAACTAAATTTACCATTGGATATGGATTACCTCTCAAAGACTTTTTGTTTCATTCAGATGGGAAATATTTCCTTAACATAACTTTTGGAAGCCCGATGGATGAATTAGTCATTGATAGTCTCATTGTTAAGGTTGGTAATATGATGATTGTTGATATAAATCTTTTTCATTATTAATTTTCATAGCGTTGGTATTGGCACTGAGTTTGGATATTAGGTGGGACTATCCTTCTCCGTGCATCTTAGAATTAGATCAGATGGGCTTTCTTGGTAAAAATGTCTAGCCAATCAATTTGCAAATGGTCATCATAAATTACTAGATATTGTGTACCTTTTAATTTGGATTTCTTATTTTTGCATCCCAGCACCCATGGAATTATTGGAAGCATGAATTGTGCCATGGTGGTTCCAAAGTTTCTTCTATGCTCATCTGATTGAGTACTTTTGCTTTCCAGGTTGTTTTGCCTGAGGGATCTAGTGATATGTCTGTGTCTGCACTATTTCCTGTTACACAATGGCAAGAGGTAATATGAAACAAAGTTTTTATGTCTTCCATTCTTTATTTATTTTCATTAATCACTTTCAATTTTTATTTCAAACGTTTTATACAGTTGTGTATTTGTTTCTTCTACCATTTGAAATGCAGCTTTTGTTTTCTGCTTACTGTGCTCATGATTCTATGCAGACCAAATTATCACACTTGGATATTTCTGGTAGGCCAGTGATTGTGCTGCAAAAGACGAACGTTGTGCCAGAGCATAATCAATTTTTCCAGGTATTATCTTCTCCGCTTTCCTTGTGAATAAAGTTCTAACTTTTCAGTGAAGCCTGCATTACCTTATCACGGAGACAATATGTTTGACATAGGCATAGACTGACATCATTATCAAAGTGTTATAGTTCTTATATTTATGTCAAGTCTTCCCGTTTTATTAGCTTTTAAGTTTCTATTGTTGACTGGAGTTCAAAAATCTATGTTCAAAGTATCCTTTAAATAGTGAGGTTAGTTTTCTTCCTGTGATTAAAGTGTGTAGAATACATTGAGGTAAATCCCTTTCTTTCTGGAGGACTGTGCTATCCTTTCATGACTTGGTGGCATGAATGGTTATTATGTAAGATAGTTGTTCTTGTGTGCTATGTTGTGTAATTGGAAGGAAAAAAACATGGAAAATCAAATTAAATTCTTTATTGTTTGTAACCATATGTCTTCTTCTACAATTATAAAGGCCTAATTGATTACATGGCAAGTGTTTATTCTTTTTATATAAAGTTCAGGTAAATAACTCAATTTTATCACCGATTAAAAATAAATAATTAAAGTTGATTCAGACATATTACCTTTTCACATTGCACAAATTACATTGTCAACTCTCATATCGTCATTAATATTGATGCTGTACAATCATTGTTTATTTGGCAGGTCTATTACAAGTTCAGCAGCTTTTCGATGCTTAGGGAGCCACTGATGTTGATTTCTGGCTTTTTCTTTATCTTTGTTGCTGGCATTGTGTATATGCATGTTGACATGTCAATCTCCAAGTCATCTCCTTCTTATTTAGCAAAATTGCAGTGGGATGAAGTAAGTAGGATGTTGTCAAGTAATGTGCTTGTGTTGAATACCTAGCATTCCATGTACAATTTTTGGTATTTTATGCCTATTGTAAGCTTTGCTTTCTGTAATTCCAGGTCCAATCAAAAATTCAGCAGCTCCAAAATATTATCAATCGATGCCTAACCACACATGATAAACTGGAAGCATCACTACGTGATCTTTCTAGGACCGGGGATGTTCAGGCTTGCAAAGCAGCTCGCAAATCAGCTGATGTTCAGTTAAAAGAGCTTTCAAAGGAGTTGAAGCCCCTGTTGTCATTCTTGCAATCTTCATCAGCTGCCTCCCAAATACACCTCAAGGTTTTCTTTCTGTTCGTTTGTTTTGGTGAAAACTCTTTCTTTTTTTTTCAAATATATAAAAAATAATAATACTTAATATAAGTCTTTTATCTATGAAGTTTTCTGCAACACTTTTTTAGACTAGTTTTGTGGTTTGAATTAAATCTTTTACACAAAGTGTACTTGTTTTCTTTTCTTGCACACTGCATTAGATTGTCTTCTGTTTGTAGCAATTAAGCCCCCTAGTATATACAGGTGGAGGAGCTGGTTACCAAGGAGAAAGAATTGCAGGAGAAGGTAATGGCAAAACACTCAACTGTGGTTGACTGCTATGAGAAGAAATCTGGTGTACGAGATATCGAAAACCGGGTTGCTCAACAGCAGCAGAAAATTACAACTTTAAGGCAGGAGGTTGACAATCTGCTGGAGCTGATTGATGAGATATGAAACATTAGGTTTATTTATAACAAGTTTAGATTTAGGTTTGTTTGAGAGTTCAAATGAAGTTGATGAAGTAATACTTCAGATCAGGATTTTGTTATTTAAGGCCAGACATTTTTGCAATGTAATTTACAGAGGCAAAATGAATTTTCGTTGAGGAATTTAAATGGGCAAGTAGATATCGAATGTGCTCTATAATTCACCTTGATAATAGTGGAAACCGAAAGGATACGATACCAGGAGATTAGAGAAAGATAGGGGCCAATAATGTTTCTTCAAGACATATTTGACTTTGTTGCGTTGTATATGCACAATGTTTTTAGACCCGGACTGGACGTCAACTCGGTATGATATAATTATAGGTTCTAATTTTGTGATGTCAGCCTTACGATCAGAATTGTATATGTGACATTGCTATAAATTGTATATGTGACATTGCTAGAGGTTTCAACAACCCCACTCTAACAGGATGTTGATCTCATTGGGGTGGTTGATGTTGATCGTTAGAAGGATTTTGAGTAAAAAAAGAAGCAAAATTAAGAATAATTTTGGTGGGTTGTTTTGTATTCATCTTGTGTTGTTTTGTTACAAGAATCTACTATCCATGGTTGCTTACATATACATGGAGGAGACTTCTGAGGGTGCAGGGTTAACCTTGAAGTCACTGATCCTGGATTTTTTTTTACCCTGACTTCAATCACACCAAGATCAAACCCAAATCGTAATTCAATATTATTTTAATATTTATCAATTTATCTATGGTTCAACTGTTAGTCAGACCAATTAGACCGATCATAAATGGCCCTGGAGTAGGTCCAAGTCTGAAAACATTGTTAGTAACAACAAACAAAAGGAGAAACTGACTAAAAGTAGAAAATCCTGACCAATAATCTGGGATAAAATAACAACATTTTGTCCTAATTTTAGTTTTCAAGGGAACCTAGAAGAAAATTGCTTTTGATGAGATTCACTTGGAGCAAACACAGGTAGCTGCCCACCCCTCTGTGATCTACCCTGATAAATACTTGATGTCGAACCTCTATCCAGCCTACTGCCCATGGCACTACTTCTTGTCCCTCTAGTCAGTTGTTCATTCACAAGGGGTCCCCCAAAAAATATGGATTGTCCTGTGTACAGAAGCTCTGTTGCAGGAACCTGAGAAGAACCGGCAACTCTTGAAATCGTAGAGATGAAGCGCCCAGCCTCTGGATCCCAAAACACTGAACTTCTTGTACTTTCTGCAGCACTTGCATTATTTCTACTAGGTGCTTGTGCTACATTGTCGCGCATAGCACTCTCATTTCCTTGGCTTTGTCTTGAGGACCAAGGAGATTGATCTGCTGACGATTGATATATGGGGTTGAAGTGATCTACATTTGAAATCTGCTGCTCCATAGGAGAATGGGCGAGGTGAGAGACTGGGGGACTACTAAAGTTGCTAAGGCTGTGACCACATGTCTCACTATCTTCTCTGCTAGCTCGACTGGGCGGATATGGGCTCTTTGATTTCCCTGCTCTTGTATTCCTGGACTGAAACCCTCGATGACTGCTCATTGGGCTGCTTCGCATGCTCACATTGCTACTGGATAAATGATCAGGATCGTATGGATGATGTCGAGAATTAATAGGCCGAAGTACAGATGATGATGCTCTTGCTTTTGCAGCTGCTTTCATTGCCTCATTGGAGTCCAATTTTGCAAGTTTCCATGCACTGATTCGCACTGGACGCTGAGGAAGCTTTTTCCCTTTGTCAGCAGGTCCTGTTGCATCTGGATCTACTGTGGATGGTAAGCGTCCTGGCTCCAGATGTGGGATGATTTCATCCTGCTTGCAATTCAAACGAAAATGATCAAGCCCAACCTTTCTAGATTGGAAGATTATGCAAGGTTTTAATGGTACAAGAAGATCGAATGTGAAACACTTGGCCAAGAAAAGAATATAGAGAGCACAAAAACCAGGGCCCATTTTTTTCATTCTTCTCTAGAGGTTAACATAATAAATGAGTAGACAGATACATTTCTAAAGAATTTTGATGCATGAATGGTACAATTTTCTGAACAAACAAGAAAACAAGGGATATCAAAATATTTCTCTTAACAATTATAAGACTCAAGCCCACAATCACTATTAGTCTTTATAGCCTTATTCAGTACAGATGGTAGTTATGGCAATTTAAATCATTAATTCCCCTTCCATCCATGCAACCAGACACTTCTAGACCAGCTGTCAAGATAAATAATGGTAGTGGTACCTGGTGGTCCATGAAGACTCTTGGAGGGGTACACCAAGCACCTTTGTACTGCAAGCTCATGCCAAGGGAGCTTCTTCCACTTACTGCCGTCACAGCTGAACTGGTTGGTGATGTTTGCAGACTTTGCTGGTCTCCTCCGTCAACAGATGGTCCAGGTGGTTCACTTTGTGTCCTCATGGCAACAACATACTCATATGTTGTAATACCCTGAAAAAATAATGATTCAAAATTTGCATACATGAAATGAAAGCTGAGAGGGGAAGGGCAAGTATTTGAAGAACAAACCTTTCGCATCAGAATCATGTGGAAGAAGAATAGTTCTCCCAGAGGCACTGTGGCAAGAAAAGAAACAGCAGTGCATATGGCCTGTAATCATATTGTGCAAAACATTAGTTCAGAACCAGCTCAACAGAAGTTATAGTTTGTAAACCCCCAAAAAACAAGGCATAAAAACAGTTTCTTATGGATATACAAAATTGAAAAGGGAAGGTGAAGGATAATTCAGAACAAGTTTGGCATTTCAATTAGAATGGCGAAACTTGTTTTCTCCATTTCTCATAATTTTTATTGAGTGAAGAAAAAGGGAAAAGTTATTAACATATATATACCAACAATCTAAATTGAAAGCAAAGAATACAGAAGCATACCACCACTGTAGCAAAAGGGGGTAGAGAGAATCCAACTCCAAGCCTTGCAGTTATATGATCTTCTGTACCCTTTTTATCAACAAAGCATTGAACAAGAACAGCAACCCCAACTCCAAATTCAACAATAAGCTGGTACATATGCACAGGCCAATACATACAACATGATACTAAAACTGATTGAATGATTATACATGAGTGAAATATTGCATAATCCGAAAAGAACAAGAAAGTCAGACAAACATAAAAACTTACCCATAGAAGGCTTGATGCCATTAAGCACACAAAGGTGATATAATTTTTTCTTCCCACACAATTATTCAACCACTGAAACGTACATGCAGATAGAAATTATGAGCTATGGAGAAGTAAAGTTTAGCAATAAATTACCAAGTTATTGAAACTAAACAGGACATACAGAAAATAGTATATCAGGACCTAATCCTAATGAACTAAGGTGATGCAAGGTAATATTCATTTGTAGCATACGATGGCTAATTGTTGAACATTATTTCCTCCTCAGATAGTGCCCGGCACCAAGTGGATCTGAGACTTCACCAAGATGGTGGTTAACAAGAATAAAAGTTTAAATCTTACTGACTTACCCTACAATGATGATCAAAACCATCAACACATTTGTCGCAGCTCCTGCAATGTTTGCTGAACTTCCGTACCTGCAAACAATAACTGAATCAGTGAATGTTCTTTGTCCTCTCCTTTGCTAGTTTCTTTCAGTTCGTATTCATAGACAGGTAGCTTATCCTTGTCAGGCCTAAAGCATGGACAGTTAAAAGAACTAGACATATGAGTTTACCGACAATTTTCTTTGTGCTTTTGTAGCACTTTAGGGTTGTGATGGGAGCTTTCGTGTATAAGCAAGTTACTAAGTGTAATAAAAGAACCTTGCTTGTAAGAATCCAGTACCTCAGCATTGCACAGTGTGCAGAACAAAGCATCCTCCTCTCCAGATTGCTGTTGTGTAAGATCTTCATCTTTGCGGCAATCTGCTCTAACAATAAAACCGCAAAAAATACCTCCAAGTATGGAGCACCAACTTGAACCATGCCTAGTATATTTTTCTCCATACCTTAAACCCACCTTGCTAGGTTCTTCAATGGAAGATGCAATGCCTGATCAAAAACAAAGCAGAAAGTGTCTTCACAATGATCACACAGTTTCATTCTCACTCTAGTAAAAAGGATGATCACCAGCTCAGCAAAGTCAAGACAAGAAAAAAGTAAGATTGGACATTTTAGAGAAACTCCCGGGTTTGAACTTAGCAAAACCATGCAGTAATTAGACATTAATTTCTCAATATGTTCTTGGGTATCGCTGGCCAACTCAGTTTTTTCTGATGGTCTGATTGGCAAGGTATAACTATCATAATTAGAATTGACCATAAAAGATTTCATCACTTCAATAAAAGAACCATCAAAACATTTACCAGGAAGCTCTGTGTCATTTTGTGATTTATAAACTGAGGTCTTGTCAACTTCAAGCAGGATTCCAGGATCTGCCGGATCAATAGCAGTGCACCGAACATAAAGAATGAATACAGCAAATGCCTACAAGTTGAATCCAAACATTAAAATAATCAGAAAGGAAGTAATAATACATTTTTTAAGAGATATTCAAAGATAAGTTTAGAATGTTCTTACTAAGACAGAATAAACACCAATTGCCACAAATCCATAGATGTCGTCTGTCCCAAGAAAAGGAGCAAAGAAGGCATAATATGCAACAGATAGCAAAAAGAATACTGTTATAGCCACAACCTGTACACCACAAAAAATTAGCCATAAGCCATTAACCATTAGTATATACCTCCCGAACTAATACAAATAACCAAAATGCACCCCCATCAATTCTTCAAAGCCTCCCAAACGTAGAATGAATAATCCAAAGCTTGATTTAGACACATTGGGCCGTTGATTCCATATCTAACTTACCATACACACCTTTCTAGAACATTAATCAATATCTAATCATGAGTAATGACCTCTAATTTGACTCACTTCTATATTCTACTGGCTCCTTGCAATAAGTTAAAGTCAAGCATCTGTTAATGCAAATTGACAAAATCACTTTCAGAAACCAGAGTTATACATGAACTGTCAATTTAAACCAAAGAACCAAAATCAGCACCAGAACGAAAACAAATAAACAGTTAATTTTATTAAGTACATGGTTTACAAACAGATTTTGCCTGCTCCAAAGTGAAAAATGAAACTTTTACTCTATTTTCCAACAAAATAAGAAAAATAAGGTAAAACCCATGAACAAAATCTCCCAAATAATTAAAAATTACAGAGAAAAACGCTACACGGATTAGAAAAACAAAAACAAAAAACAAAAAGCTTGATATGTACGTAAACTAGCTTCCAAAACGCAAAGAGAAAATATTGCTCAAAAAAGGAATTTTTAATTTTTCCTGGTTTAACCTATTACTATTCACATAAACCAGCAAGAATTATAACTCAAAACCTCACAGTTTGAAGAAAATTGAGAACAAAACCGACTGAAGAAAGCACATAAAAACAAAGAATGTACCTGAAATGTGTGAGCAGGTAGTTGCCATCCATGACGCCTAGCCATAGTTGTTAGATTAGTAAGTCCACAACCGCTAAATCAACACCATAAAAACTCAAATAACACCTTACAAAACCAATCAGCTTTTACTAAAACCATAATGCAAATCTACAGTCAAAATAAAAGCCGGGTTCAATCTCAACCCAGATGTTAAAAGCTGAGTTTAAGACAACCCATGAAGTTGATTTTTAAAGTTGTGGAGCTCGTGGGGCTCGATTCATGGATCAACGAGCCTTCAACAATTAGAAGAAGATGAAGAATACAAAATTAAGCTGTTGGACCATTTTTTATTCCGTAAAAACGAGTTTCTTCGTTGCGGCGTTTTTTTGTCTTTCAACTCACGTTTCGATTTCACCTTCACGTTTTTGGTGCCGGCATGCTCACAAATCACAGCTAACTCATTTCATTTTATTCGTGATTTGGTCCTCTAAGTATACCTAAATTTTCGAATTTAAAAATTAAAAGGCCAAAGGACTATTTCCCACCCAAACTATCCTGAATTTTCAAAGTTTCCCCCGTTAATGTTGAAAATACCATTTACCCACTCATGGTCGTTAAACTTAACTGAATCTGTTGGTTATATTATTTTTCCCCTCAAATCCTAAAAACTAACACTTTCCCCCTAACCCAAGTTTTTAAAAACTACATTTTTCTCCTAGGGTTTCCAAACTTTAGATCCAAATTTTTCAGTGATGACCGACGATCTCCAAGCACATACTCTCCCTCTCCTATCGTCTTCTTTCAAAGACAAAGACGATTCGTCTTCGTCTCGATGAAGACGTATCGTCTTCTTTGATGATGACGTTTAGGAACGTCAGATGATGCACGGTCGAAAAGAGGAGACACAGAGGAGGAAGAGTCGTCGCCTGGAGATCATCGGTCGTTGCTGAAAAATTTAATCCGAAAGTTTGGAAACCCTAGGAGGAAAAATACAGTTTTTAAAAACTTGGATTGGGGGGAAAGTGTTAGTTTTTAGGGTTTGGGGGATTAAATTTAAGTTTATTTTTAATATTATAGATAAAATGACGATTTTGCTTTTGAATATGTCAATCTCACCTTTTTTTTATTAGCCCATAGATAGGTAAATGGGTTTTCCAAAGTTAATGGGTAAGAATTTGCAAAAAAGCATACCTTGGGTGGGAAATAGTCATTTGGCGAAATTAAAATTGCTAATATGAATTTTTAGCAATTTTTTTTTGTCGTAGAGACCATTTTGTTACTGAAAAAGGGTCTTTGTATTTTGTTATTTTAATAATTTCCACTAACTGATAATTACCTCTGAAAACTTGCTGCCGTTTTAAGGTAATTAATTAAATATTTATTAATCATAATAAATCAAATCAAGGTAAGCCAATGTTTTTAGACTCTGAGCATGGAGGTATTAATTAAAATAGTTTTTTTTAATGCATATATAACTATTTTTTATTATATAAATATAACTGTTTTTTAAATTGTTTTTACTTTTAAAAGAAAAAATTATAAGATTTAAGATTTGTTGGATGAGTTAGTCAAATAGATTAGCTAATCAGCCAAACATCCGATTAACTAATTTTAAAAAATAGATTGATTGATTACATATTTGATCGATTAGCTAACCACCTGATCAACTAATTTTTTAAAAATAAATTAGTAAATTGAGTACTTGGCCAATCTACGAACCTTTCCACTATCAAAGTCATCAAAACATTTCATATTTTTATCTCATTTCACCTTATATTTCAATCTTAGTTGAATGAGTGGGTGAATTTATATTTGGTTGGGTGAGTTTTGGCTAGATGAGTATAAAACCTAAAAGTATTTTAGATATTTTATGTTTTAGACTATATATATATATATATATATATATTATTTTAATCAATACCCCATGATCATGATTGGATTCAGTCAATGAATCGGTGTGTGGGTCAATTGACTTGTTTGATCTAGTGGATTGAGGATGCCAATTTGACATAAATTAAATTTTAAATTAGGTTTTATTTTGTACTAATATGGTTATGATTTGACCTAAAAATTAGATCAATTTAACTAAATGATTTAAACTGCACCTTAATATGATTCACTTGATTTAATCTCGATTCAGTTTAATCTAATGATTAAAATGAGTTTTAATTATGACATGAATTAGATTTATCACTAGTTTCTGATTTAATCAACTTATCCAATATAAGTTTTCAAGCACTAAAATTCATTTTTATTTATAAGTTGAACAATTCATACATATATCATTTTCAAGTTAAACCTTCTTTTATCTTTTCTTTGGATTTGAAATGGGTTAAGCATAATCAAACGCAAGTTTGCGATCTATTTGTACCGACACCAAACAAGTTACACCCTGAATTGAATTATCAACCTCACAATTACTATATTAGATAAATCAGACTTAAACAAATTGAAATTAATTTGTTAGAACCAAATAATAGATTTAAACTGAACCAACTTTTTCCCACAATTAGAAGTAAAGGACCATTTTCAGTTTAAATTTTAGTCTAATCTCAAAATCACACTCACGACAATTGAAAAACTCAAACACCTACTTATAAACTAGTTGTCATCCAAATTTTCAGTTAAAGGCAGAGGTAAAATTATTATTTTACTTATAAACCTTAAAATTTTAAAATTTTTATATTTCCCCCTCAGGTTTTAAAAACTAACACTTCAACCCATTCTCAAAGTTTGAAAAGTTTAGATTTCACCTATAGGGTTTGCCTTCTTCTCCAATTACCATCATTCTGATCGACAACAGATGTTTTTCACCCATCTTCTATCTTTGACTACGAAAGACGACCCTTCGTCGTCCAGATCTACAAGAAGAGACAAAAGACAATGTTTCATCATCCTTTGTCACATCGTCCAAAAGCAACGACAAATTGTCATCCTTCATCGTGTCACCCAGATGACGAGCGTCATCCTTCCATCTCTTTTTATAGATCTAGACGAGGGAGAAGACCTGCGCTTTTTCCTGATCACCGGTTAATTCCCTAAGCCATCAAAGATAAAACCTGAAAAAAAGAAAAAGTAAATTTTTTAAAATTTAATCATAGATGGTAAATGTGAATTTTCTAAACTAAGGAGAGAAATAATGTAAAGGTTTTAGGTTTTAGGGCTTATAAATAAAATGATGATTTTACCTCTATCTCTAACTGAAAATTTAGATGATAATTAATCGTAGATGAATATTTAAATTTTTTATTTATTATAGATGTGATTTTAAATCTCAACTAAAACTTACGTGAAAAATTATTCTTTTCTCTCTCCGTAAATATCAAATCAGGTGAACTTAATAAGCCCTCTTTTTATAATCTTGAATATTCTCGAATTCAAGTATTCAAACGAAAAAGGAATTGATTTGGTGTTGACTCACATAATATCAATATCAACAAATTTCTATAAATTTTATTTTGTTTTTATTATAATTTGTAACTTACCATAGTGAATGTTTTGAACTTTTTGTATAAAACTGTGTATACTAATATAAAGAAAAATTATTATTGAATTTTTTTATTATCTTTAACCAAATATAATAATTACTTATACCTTTTATTTTTATTAAATTTTATTAAATATATAATAATTTATACTTAAAAATCTTCAAAATAATCTATAGATTTTGATACTAAAACATTTTTCAAACCAAACATCCCTGATTAGCTCGCATGACAGATCCCAATCTTGGCATTGAATTTCAGAAACTCTACGAATTATTATTCTTGTAACCTTAAAATAATTTAATTTAATGTAATGTTTTATAACCCATGCATATTCATGTATGTATGGATGAATATTTCAAACATAACAAAGTATCACAAATCTAAAGCACTATATGCAGATCAATTCATACTAACCAGCTTTATTTTTCTCCGTGGTTCATTAATTCATGGCTTTGTTCTGACGTTTCTGGAACCACTGTTGCAGGAAGAACAGAAGTTAAATATGAAGTAACAGCCGGTGAATACACACAGCGCTGAATTCGATACAATCGAATACATATATATACGTACCTTGGTGCACAAAAGGCTGCAACAGCTCATGTTGGTGCACCTTCTTGCGACCTTTCTGCAGCAGCGCCCGCCATGAGAATTTGCCTGAAGTCTCACACTACGTGGTTGTAATTTATTAGTCAAGATGATGATATCGAAGCAGTGAAAATAATGGCAGCTGTGATAACGGCCGGCGCCTCTGAAACTTCATCACACATTATGAATTTGTTTCTTGCTACTTATTCTTTCTGACATTCGTTATGTTGGCTGGCCATCTCTGCAGTGCGGTGGCGACGAATTCTCCTATAAATTCATCAAGCCGGCGGATATTGGAGCCAGCCAAAAGAGTGAATGCTTCTTGTCAATTAACACCGTCTTGGGTTTTTATCTCTCTTGATGGCAACATTGTTGTTTGTACTTGGATTATCTCATCACAGATTTTAGACTTTGGGCTGAGCCCAGCCCAATTCATCTAAACCGGTGCATAAGACGATCGAGTTTCAGAAATGGGCGGCATCAACGATGGAGTCCATCTCTTGGTGAATTTATCAGGTGATCTGGCAGGCTATCATGAATCATGCTCAGAGAACCAGCTTAGATATTATCGAACATAGAAACCTGCAGTGTGTAGGAGTGCTTCATTTATCTTCCAGACTAGACCATTCAAAGCTCATTTCTCGTCCACGCTACAAATTCACAATGACAGCTGTTTCCAATTATTTGGTTTTGCCGAAAAACCCTCGGCTCCATCTTTCTTCTGGTAAACATTGCTCTTGCGATTCGCTTTTGTCCTGATTATTCAATCAATCTCAGTATTAAGTGTTTTAAGCCGTAGCTTTCTGAAGCTTTGAATAGACCCTGTTATTACTTGTTAAAATTTTGTGCAATTAATTGATCTGATTAACAAAATTGTTATTTCAATAACAAACTGATAAATATGGGTGTTGAAGGGAAACATGGGAAAAGAATGTTTACTTGCGTTTGAAGTTGGGGTTAATTACTGTGGAAGATCAGATATGTTATGTATCTGCATTGAGTAATACAATATCATATGTATAAAGGAGGGATACCACGATAAGCAATCAAATTAACATGTCATCACATCACATGATTGGGTGATCTAATGTTTTAGTTTATTTTTAATTTAAATTTTTTGTTCATATCTATTAATACCCAAACTTATTAAGTATTGTTGTTTTGGATTAATATTGTTTTGTAGTAATACTACATGCAGTAATAGTACTAATTTTAGTAATGTTGTGTAAACATATATAATTGAATGATTTTGATATAAAGATAAAGTAATATTCAATCAAATGGTAATATATTATTATTGGTTTTCAAATGATTACTTATTATAAATGCATATTGCATTACTCATACTACATGTTTAAACAATGGGTATTAATTGATACAAACAAACTTATGTGTTATCATGTAATTAATTTTACTTTATTTTTAATCAAAATCAATCAATCATATGATAGCACATCAGTTGATCTTTAACCGTTAATACCACCAGTTAGTACATGAAGTATTATTGTTTTATAATTTGAAATGCATATTTATGGTTAAGAATGTGAGGTGTCTCTACGCCGAAATCTATTATGCTTATATTATAGTGTCTATTAGGTTTGACATTTGCTTTTGGAAGAGTGTTAACTTTTGTTTATCAACAACACTTCATGTAACAAATTGATAGGTTATCATGTGATTAGTCAATTTTAAATTAGAGATAAATTAAACAATTAGATCATTTTATCTCATGATAATATACCAATTTGTTTTTACCAATTAATACCACTTTTTATGCATGTAATATTACTCTTTATTTATTTTTCTAAACGTTTGTTGATAGGCTCTTCCTTGAAGCCATCAGACCGATGTCTTGGGAGTTGTGGCTTGGCCAATTTGTCATTCAGTTCAAATCGTCTGTGCAAAGTACAACTTTCTACCTCTAGAAGGAATCTCACAGTTCAAGCTGCATATAGGTATCATCTTTCCATTGCTGTTAGTGCTTTGTAAGTCTTTATTTTTTTGGCATAGTTTCCTGTTGAAGGTGGAACCACACATACTTGTTATTTGCATTTGAATGTGAGCAATCCACGCCATGTTTGTTTCTGTAATTTAATCTTTCTCAGTAACTGAGGATTTTATGGATTTTGTCAGTTTCATTCTGAAAATACAAGCCTTGTTTGTTTGTTTTTGTTAAGCAAACATTTGAATTCCTTGGTTGTATTTTTCTTTTCCTTGGTGTCACAAGGTGGTGTTTTACTTGGTAGTACGGGATTCTATAGATTTGATGCATGTAAGAAGTATGTTTTTCTGAATTGATTGTGAGTTCCTCCGCACTTTCTACACTCTTGCATGCATAAAGCATTCACACATGCAGCCAAACTTCCTAATGCCATTCACTTGCTTCTGTTCTCACAGTGATGGACAGTCAAATAGTGCAGGCATCTTCATTGGTGGCTTTGTTTTGGGAGGAATTATAGTGGGCACACTTGGTTGTGTATACGCACCGCAGGTAGTCATCTGTGCAAATGGTCACTCAAAAGATTGTGCTTAGTGTCCATCGACCATGTCTTCATCAACTGAAAGGGTTTAATAGAATAAGAGATGGGTTGTGAATGCTTTCTTGTTAAGATTATCCCCTAACACCAGATCATAGATTAATGATCACAGAACTACCTTAAACAATAAATTAAGTATCTAGTTTTGGTGGTCTAACTATTTTTTGCCTTGTTCTTAGGCCTTTCTGTTTTTTATGATAAATCAAGCCAGTGAAATGCTTCATCCAATGTTCTTTGACAGATCAGCAAGGCACTAGCTGGTGCTGCAGCCGACCGA
Organism: Mangifera indica; assembly: GCF_011075055.1. Lineage (NCBI taxonomy): Eukaryota > Viridiplantae > Streptophyta > Magnoliopsida > Sapindales > Anacardiaceae > Mangifera > Mangifera indica. The sequence continues at coordinate 12,496,314 of NC_058155.1, forward strand.
AAGGATCTTATGAGAAAATTGCCCAAGTTCATATATGACGAAGAAAAAGCATTGGAGGTGAGACATTGCTTTTGACTATTTGTTCATGCATCTTGAATTTAGAAAGGTTTAACTGATTTTGTAGTTTTTCTGGCTCTTTTAGTATTTTTTGTTTCTTGGATACTTCTAAACTTCATTGGAAATCTTGTTGAATTGTGAGTTTGTTGTCATCAATTCTTCTATGAAATTCAAATTCAAGCAATGGCTTCCCTTCCAATTTTCTGTTGTTAAATTCTGGAAATGGGTGGACGTCTAGAGTATTTCATTTAGTTTCTTAAATTCTGCAATCTTAGCTGCCTTATTTCTTTCTGCAACTCTAAAAGATGAATTAATCTCTAGATCCAGCATAGTGCACACTAGCATCTTTGTGTTGAATTGTCCCTTTCATTGTTTATCTATGAGTAATGCTACATATATTAATAATTAGTACAATGCTAATATGGATGTAAATAATAATGTGTTACCATGTGATTAAATGATTTTAAATTAAGGATAAAATAACACCTAATGACATAATAACGTATTATCATTGGTACCCAATGTCATTATAAGTATACATCGCATTACTTTTTATCTATATCCCCTTTTTCGATAATAGATTGACAATGACATAGTTGGCTTGTTTGCTTTGCAGAAAACACGGAAAATTCTGGCCGAAAAGATTGCCCAGCTAAGCTCTGCTATAGATGATGTTTCTACTCAGCTCCATGCAGAAGATGAGAGCCCAGATGGAGTTGCTGTAAACTCTGATGAAATTGAAGCTACTGTATGAGATCTCTGATCGTCCTTCCATTATAGGCAACTTCAATCTTAAGAAATAACATTGAATTTGTTGTCATGTTTTTCTTTTCTTCTTGAGAAGCGCTGGTTCTAAAACTATGTCCCTTGCATGGATATATTTATATATATACACACTCTATTGCTTATATAATCAATGAGAGGTTTGCCTGTTATTGCCATAAATTGAGGCTTCATTTGGCAATCAAGTGCTTATTGGATTATGCTTTCTGCTTATAGCACAAATGAACAAGAACCACATTGTTGATGAAAGCAATGACCTACACGGTGTGAAGTAGGTCTATATAAGTGTAACGTTTCCGTCTATATTTGTCACAAATTAAATCATTGATACTCTTATATTATTCTTTCAAATTTTGTTTCCAACTAGGGTTTTAAATCTCGACCGGTTGGTTTGACTTTAAATTTTTTAATCAATCTAATATATAGGTTAATGTTTAAAATTACCATTGTTAGGTCAATGTTTAAAGATTAAATAGTTAATAAATCAAATTAATATGTGATTAAATCGGGTAAAATATATTAAATCACAATTCAATTATTGGGTAATACATCAAACAACTATATTAACACCATCAGATATGATTTTGTATTTGTTAAAACTTGATGAATTATATTGTCGGATTACAATTCTATTTAATTATATTTTGTTATAACTAGCTATCAGACCATAATTGTATTTATTTAAGTATTATTCAAATGTTTATTTCATCTATCACTGATCTGTCTATTAAATGAGGCGATTAATCTAGTTAAAACCTAAACTAGTCTGTTAACCAGGTTAATGTCTAATCCGGGTTTGAAGGCATTGTTGCCAACCCATTTCTTTTAGGCAAGGGAAAGGATCTAAGATGTTCTCCACTATCCAAAATAGTCACACCTTTCAGCCAGGAAAGCTTTTAGAAATATCCATTGGGATAAAAACAATTGAATTTTGGTCAGTCTCTTGTTCTTATAACCGGACGTGTGCATAATAACTGGCTCATTTTGCAATCTCCATGCTCCAGTTGTGGCAGTCTTTCATACTACTGTCATTATAAAAAACTAGCAAGGATATTTTAGGCGAGGACGAATGGCTATGTGTGAACAATCTGTGGTTCAGATCGCAAAGTTGCATGCTTCAAAGCATAATCTTATCCCATCCCGTCCCATGCAAGGGCCACTCACCACACATTTCTCTCACTCACTTTCAACCATAATTTTCATCCCAACTCAACAGTATAATTACTGGGGGAACTTTGTCTCTCAGCTTTAGTTGCAGCCATGGCCAGTCACGCAGCTCTTGCTTCCTTAAGAATCCCAGCCACCACCAGGCTTCCTTCCAAGACCACTCACGCATTCCCCACTCAATGCTCCACCAAGGTCTCTCTCTATCTCATCTCTCCATGCAAAACATTCAATTTCATTAACTTAGGAACAAGAACACTTTTTTCTATTAAAAGGATTGAATTATTAGATTTTCCTACTAATAAAACTGAAGTTTCTGATTTTTCTTTACAAAGTATTACATTAAATTTTCGGTATCTTTATTGAATGTATTGAACATACCTAACTAGTATTAATTATTTAAAAAAAAAGTGATTAATTTAATACATTCAACAAAATATAGTTAAAGTTTATTACATTCTTTGGAAGAATTTTAAAGTTTAGTCTTTTAAATATAGGAATAAAAATAAATTTCGGTCCTTTATTAGGAAAAAAAAAAAAAGATAGTTCGATTTCTTGGGTGTTGTTATATCGTTAACTGATTAGCTAGTGGGTTTTTCTTTGTAGCAAGTTAGTTGGATATTGATTTTTTTTTTTTTTTAAATTTTTGGGTTCTGCAGAGGCTGGAAGTAGCTGAATTCTCTGGCCTTCGATCAAATGCAAGTGTGACATATGCCACTTATGCCAGAGAAGGATCCTTCTTTGATGTTGTGGCTGCTCAACTTACTCCTAAGGTTATTCACTGTGCTTTCTCAAATTTCTTTAACAGCACAGTTTATTTTATTTGTTCTGTTGAAAGTAATAAGATTTCTTATTAGATAGTTGTTTAGTATTAACCACCACCAGGTTCAACTATCTTCCCATTGTTTACACTTATGGTCTATGGTCTGGTGGTGCATATTCCTTACCATATAATCAAGTTCCATTTTTTGTAGTAAGATGGACTAGGTTTGAGTTCCACCAATTCCAAAATTTTACAAAACTACTTGGCTTGTTGATGTCAACATGACAGATTGACTAGCATGATTCACAAGACAATCTGATTCAATGACTAAAATGAATTTAAACATTGAATTAGACCGGATTGACCACTAGGCCCAAACCGGTGGTTTACAGGATTACTTGCTGGGTTTTCATCTCTTTTGATATACACATATACAATTCTAAGAAGACCAGAACATTCGTGTAGCAACAGAACTTGCAAAAGATTGTAAATTTTCCAAAAATTGCTTTAATTAAATGATATCAACCATTATTTGAACTTCTATGGTATTTCAAGCTAAAATTATATGGGAAACTTATTATTTTCTACAATTTTTGCTGGGTCATGACTCAGGAATGGTTGATGACATCCCAAAATTCCAGCTTATTGTCCAGTTTTATAAAGATGAACTGATGGCTATAGAGTAATTTGATATTAGAGATGTATGATCAAAAGATGTTCATGTTACTATTTTGTTAGATAAAATGGCACTGATAAGTTGGACTTTTGTGTAATATGTAGACTGCAGTAGCAACTCCTGTAAGGGGAGAGACAGTGGCCAAATTGAAGGTGGCCATCAATGGATTCGGACGCATTGGCAGGAACTTCCTCCGATGCTGGCATGGCAGGAAGGACTCACCCCTTGATGTTGTTGTTGTCAATGACAGTGGTGGTGTCAAGAATGTGAGTGAACTCATAATTTTCAGAACTGCTGTGTTTTTTCTATAATTAATTTTCTCAGAAACATTGGTTTCCTGTTAATTGATTAACAATATGCAATATAATGACAGGCTTCACACCTTCTGAAATATGACTCACTGCTGGGAACTTTCAAAGCAGATGTGAAAATAGTGGACAATGATACCATTTCTGTAGATGGTAAGCCCATCAAAGTTGTATCTAACAGGGACCCTCTCAAGCTGCCATGGGCTGAGTTTGGCATTGACATTGTTATTGAGGTAGGTCCTCACATAACTAGTATCTTTTCTGTCTGAATCTTGAGAGGCAGGGGGAATATCTGAGCTGGCTTTACAAATTGTTAATTCTCCAGTTGAGGCGATTGATATATTACCCTACATTCTACAGGGGACGGGAGTTTTTGTGGATGGCCCTGGTGCTGGAAAACACATCCAAGCTGGTGCTAAGAAAGTCATTATCACTGCTCCAGCAAAAGGTGCCGACATTCCTACTTATGTTGTTGGTGTCAATGAAAAGGATTACACTCATGATGTTTCAAACATTGTCAGGTCAGTCTTTTCCCAAGAAATCTGCATAAAGAAAAGCAATGATGACCATTAGTTCCATTTTGTTACATAGATTGACATTTTGTCATTTGCAGCAATGCTTCTTGCACCACAAACTGTCTGGCTCCTTTTGTTAAGGTCATGGATGAAGAATTTGGTAAGCACTTTCAAGCCTTCAGACTGTCAAAACTTCATACATGAAGGCTTTTTCTTCAATAAAATTGAATGAGATCTTCATGATATTAACATTATTACTTTGCAGGCATTGTCAAGGGAACAATGACAACTACTCACTCCTACACTGGAGACCAGGTAAATATAGGATCTGCCAATAATATGAGCAACTTAACAAGTGAAAGATTGATAGTTCTTTTGTGTTTTTTCCAGAGGCTCTTGGATGCTTCACACAGGGACTTGAGGAGAGCTAGAGCTGCAGCATTGAACATTGTTCCAACAAGCACTGGTGCAGCCAAGGCTGTGTCTCTTGTGCTTCCTCAACTCAAGGGTAAACTCAATGGCATTGCCCTCCGTGTGCCAACACCAAATGTGTCAGTTGTTGACCTTGTTGTGAATGTTGAAAAGAAGGGCATGACAGCTGAAGATGTCAATGCAGCCTTCAGAAAGGCCGCTGATGGTCCATTAAAGGGCATATTGGCTGTGTGTGATGTTCCTCTTGTGTCGGTGGACTTCCGATGCTCTGATGTTTCCTCCACCATCGACTCTTCACTAACCATGGTTATGGGAGATGACATGGTCAAGGTAGTTGCATGGTACGACAACGAATGGGGTTACAGGTGTGAATTCTAATGCATTGACTATTCTAGACAAATAAAAAAAAAAAGGTTATGATTATCTGTTCATCTAGTATGGTAAGCTACTTAAAGATAAATTTAAACATGATTTTGCAGCCAAAGGGTTGTTGATTTGGCACATCTGGTAGCACGCAAGTGGCCAGGCGCGCCTGTAGGAGGAAGTGGAGACCCATTGGAAGATTTCTGCAAGACAAATCCTGCAGATGAGGAGTGCAAAGTTTATGAAGCTTAAACTGATCTGCATCCTATTTTTTGTCTGTTTGGTTAATGATACAGGGCCAAAGGTTTTCCATTGTCCATTATCATCAAATCCTTACTTTGTAATGACAACTGAGTGAGATGAACCAGAAATTTTTATCAGATAATATATGTCCAGGCAATCCTTGCAGTTGCAGTGAACTCTTTTATTGATGAGATGTGGAATAAGTGGTCATGTCACAAGAATGTATTCCTAGAATTTAATGTTATGAAGGTCTAAAACTTTCATCTGGTTCTAAAATCTGTCCACAATTAGCATTACTTGTAATTAATAGGGGTGGATTCGGACCCAACGAAACCTAAACATAGACCAATTTAAGTTTGGTTTGAATCCAAAATGGTCAATTTGAAACTAAACTAGAAAATCATTTGAATCATCAGATAATGAGAAGAATCACTGTATATGAAAAATAATAGCAAGTAAGATGAACTTTGTGCAATACCATTGAAAAAGAGTTTGATCTGAGCTATTAAAATAAAATTACAACTCGAATTTGATTCAAATCGAGTTAAATATCAATTCGAACTGAGTTGACTTTGTTCGAATCTAACTTTTAATACAAAATTAGTAAATGACTCTAAAGGGTATGTGTCCACTAACATGGGTGCCGAAATTGATTCTGTTCGGTCTGCCTTGAACGGCCTAGGGTTTGTAGTGGGTCCATAGAGATTACTGTATTTGAATCTGGTTGGCCACCCAAGGGTGAGCGTGGTGACATGGCAGCCACCCCAAAAAATGTAAGGACTTGTAATATGGGAGGATGACAAAGATAAGGGGTGGATTGGAGTTGTGTTGAATTCAAGTTCAGTGTGAGACAAGCTCTGACGCTGATATCAATTTTGACTGAGATTGAGCTCGACAAATTGATTCTTCAATGTGTCCGCAATTAAAGAATTTTATGTTTAAAAAAGTTCTTTCTCTTTCTTGAAGATGATGGAATCTTTCTAAGGCTGATGGAGCTTCATCTCGAATATCTAAAGAATGAAGATAAAAGTATTTCTAAATAGGAAGATAAACAAGATTGAAGTATAAATGCTTTACAATGTATGTGATCTTACATCTTAGTACTAGACATGTATACAAGACAAAATCTTGCAAATGGCAGATGCTCTAAGGCTTTCCTGAGGTGACCAATTTTGCACATAAATATTGACAGTCACAGTGCTTCAAATGTGATTCTAAATGGGGCTTCACATGTAATGAGTAATACAATTAAGGATTCACAAGCAGGAAACCAAGTTAATTGATCATGTGCTGGTGTTGCTCCCTGTGGCAAAATCTGTCTGTCTCCTCCTGGTACTCTCTAACTCGTCATCCCTGACACTTCCAAATGAAGTTCTTTCTGATTTTAGTCTCTTACTCTTGCTCTTTGATGTATGTTCCTTCTCATCCATAATTGAAAATATCCTCTGAAGTCCTCTAGAACGTCTGCTGCCAGGTTCAGTTGCAACAGAATCGGTACGAGCACTGCATACCTGGTTCATGATCCGAAAAAAGTATATTAAGAGGGCAATGAAGCAAGCTATTCCACAGATAAGGAAAAGACCCCAAAAGCTTTTTAGTTGAAGCCGGTCTGATTCAATCTCAGCGTTGTCTAAACTGCAACTGCTTTTCACCAGCCACTTGTCATGGATCCGCTGGAGATCACCATTGTCAGCTAGTTGTAGAATTGCAGTAGACAAATCAACAACCAATGGAGAGTTCCGTGGAAATGCCTGGGAAGAGAAAAAGAAACGAAATATACTTTGAATGAAATTTCGCTAATTCCTTTGTACATGTAGACTAATCATTTCTTTAAATTTTCATAGATATTATGAGACTATAAGACTATTTCAGACATTTGCGGCAATTTCATCTTCATTGATAATGAAAACAAAATGAAGATGCATATTTACCTTCTTACAACATGAAAGGTAAGAATAACTCAAATTTTTGAAAGACAGCTATGGTGAAATCCAGAAAACAGATACTCACAAAGCCCCAGCCGCCTTTTGTGAACTCTTGACTTAAAACCTTGAATGTGCAATGGCTTGAGAGGAAAAGTTCTACATAAGGAAGTTCATCTACCACAGCAGCAACACCTCCCTTATCGGGACCACGTTTGAGTGCTGCAGCATATTCTTCAGGCGAACGAAGGGGAACAAGCCTAGACTTAGAGATATTGAGTTCCTCACTTAAATAATATTCAGCAAATGAACCCTCCTGGTACCCAATAGGGTCATCACCAGTTCTCAAGCTGTCAATTCCTTTAATAGGAGAAGAGAGCTGCTGCACTGTTAGGATTGAAGTCAAATTAGCAGTATAGCTTGAGTTGATTATCAAAACCACAAAGAGCCATATCATTAGCACCAGACGGCCCAGGGTGCTCACGGTGTTCTCTCCTGCAACAAGAATCCACAAGGAAAAAAAAAACTCAATTGACTTAATGCTGCTCCTCCATGCTCTGCCTTAATAATAAAAATTTTAGCAACAATCTTTCACTTACTATGGGCAAAAAACATGGTTGATAAGCTAAACCTGCAGGATTAACAAAGAAGATATGGTCAGATTCAGATAACCAGTAAAACTTGAAGTGCTACAAACTGTGACAAGATGATTAATATGTCCACTTCTTGCCAGAAAACAAGGGCAAACACAAAGAACAGATAATACTTAGGCTTTACCAGCACCAGCTATAAAAATGCAACTAAAACATGTAGCCAATTACTCAGGGATATTTGTGCACATTACTGCTCTCTCAAATTTTACAAATGTGGTAGATATGTTTGTAAAATAGCACAAACACATCAGGTACAGAAACACTCTTCATTTGAAAGCATTTAAATCAATCAATGGTAATTGTTTGGCCTCTAGCAGTTTGCTCATTGTTTCCCCAAAGAAGGTGCTAACAACCTCGATTGAAATTTCAGATCTACTAGCGAAACCATTTGGAGGGAATTTTCTCCAGTTAAATTTTCTATATTGATACAAACTAAGGGGCATGCTCCATAGGTGTCTACAGCAGAGATTTTCATATACTAAACAAATCTCACTGCATCTTATCTAGTGGAAACATATCGCAATGATCTCAACCTTAACCTGTAAGAACACAATCTCACTCTTCAGATAGCCATGATTCCATTATAAATGCCCAAGAGCTGCTTAATCCTCATGAAAATTCATTCTAAAGCATATTACATACACACAAGCCTAAAGAGAGGAAGAATGTTCAGGCAGTATCATAACAAGAAAATCAATTCAAGAACTCACCACAGAATGGTTACGACTTGTCTTTTAGGAGGTCCCCTGAATTCATCATTTATCCTATGCTCTAATATCCAGATGACAATTCCAATAACAAGGAAAGAAAAAGCAGTGACAGTCCACATTGATCCAGTAAAGGGTCGTAGAAAAGCCCAAGCTCCAGTGTTCAATTTCTTAAATGGGGCCACAACAACAAGTCCCGATGCAGCATACGGTTGTGTAAAATCCACTATCTTTGTTCGATTTGTAACAATAGCAATGTCACCAACAGCAGCATCCAAGACCTGTGTCAAGAAGATAAGACAATCAGCAAGCAGAAAACTAACATACTTTAAATAATTTGAACCAAAGATGTAACACTCACACCAGTGGTGATCAAATTCACTAGTTCTGTGTAGCTTGGATTTTTAGTACCATCTCCAAAGGCGATGAATTGATACGGGACAGCATACGGCAACAAATTTACAGCAGCTGTAAACACATCTATGCAAAAACCATGAAACATATCAGTTCCTTTCACTCTTGATACAAATTCCCAGTAACTGGCCCTATTAGGTACACCAATTTTCAATAGTTGCCCATTGTTTGGGAAAACCCATCCCCGGGGCTTTGTAAAGGTGTCTCCAGGCCAGATGACACTGCATAGTTGCTGGCTTGCACTTGAGCGATTGGGTGGCTTTGTATAGAGTGTCTCAGGAGGCACAGTTGACAAACCAGTATAGTTGGACCAGTAACCGACCCGTCGAGTTCCGGATCCAATCACATTAATAAGATCATATGCAGGATAAATAAGAGACTTGTCTGGACTAAACTTTAGAGGACCTGTCAACCCAACAGTATTACTCTGCAATATGTTCTTCAGCAAGTGTGGTCCGTCATCAAAAACGCTCATTGCATCAAGGTGGAGATTGCTAACTTCAGTAGAAAGCAATCTAGAATCAGTAGAGAATGAAATAATCCCACCCTGATTGAAAAATGTATCAAGAGCATGAGCTAACAGCCAAACAGAATCATAAGCATAAAGGCCATAAGAATTCATCCCCAAAGAACCACTGGTTAATTTCTTCCACCTAGAAAGAAAAGCTCTCTTTCTATCTGAATCTGGTGTGTGCTGACGCAGAACAAGCACTCCTTGCATTTTATCCATGGTGTCAGAGGAGAGAGGAGAATTAGAATCTAAAATATAAGCCAGCCAATCTGTAGCTATCCAAACATAACCATTGCCCATCATCCCAAGATAGCTTGCAACAGAGAAAACCCTGAGACCCATATCTCCACTTGCATGCAGAACAATAATACGGGATTCCATCAATGCAACCTTTACAAGCAGATTCATGATATCATTTTGATTCACTCTGGATCCTGGGGGAATTGCAGCCTTATATGAGACTTTACAGTGTCTCTGTGCAAGTTCATCATTCAATGCAGCTACTCCATTCCGTCCATAGTCATCATCAACAAATATGGCAATCACAGCTTTCCAGCCATAATGATCAACAATATCAGCTACTGCAGCCATCTGGTAAGAATCACTCTGTGTTGTCCTGACAAAGTAGGGGAACTGAAGGGAAGAGAGAGTGGGGTCAGTAGCCCCAAATGACAGTAAAGGAACTTGTAGTTCATTTGCGACATGAGATATAATATGGGCAACTGTAGAACATTGTGGGCCTATGATGGCAGCAACATCGGTCTCCATGAATTGCAATGCTGTAAGCAACATAACAATCAGTATATGTTATTATTATTATTTTGAAATCAGATTTCCTGCACACAACAATTGACCAAACAAATGAGCAAACAACTTCAACTAAATGAAGAAAATTGACAGTTGAGTACCTTCTGCCATGCCAAGAAACCCACTGCAATTGGAATTTTTCATTGTCATGTTAAGTTTTGTGCCAGGAAGAATGCTAGAATTAGAGTTGACATCTTTCACAGCTTCTTCAATGGCAATCTTGGCAACTTTACCAATGGTAGAGTTGAAAGTAAAAATAGCACCAATACTAACAACAGATGGTCTTGAGGTAACATTCTGACTATACGCACTTGAAATCACACCCAAATAGATAAACAATGACAGAAGAAACCCCAGAGTTCTCACTTCAAATCAAAGGTACTGATATCTTACTATGTCCGGTACGAATCCACTCACCACCTTCAGCAGAAATTTAGTGCATGGTAGACTCGTGCATGGGGCTGTAGAGATCGGATAAAACAAACAAATTTTAAACAGATTCAATAATAAATGCAATAGCCACTTCCCAAACAAATTATATTTTTTTAAAAAATTATTGAACTTTAGAGTGTCTGTATTTCATAAATTTTCTCGTCAACCAAGCAAAGGTGGATAAAATATAAACAAATGTAACCTGGTAGCATCAGAAAGACAAGTAACCGCTATCAGATTCTCAGCAGAACTCAATTTTTTTAATCTTACTGTTAAAAAAATTGAATTTAGTTTACAGAACTAGAAACATAGCGGCAGTTCATACATAAAGGATAATCTCCATAAAATTCGTGCGCTTTCTAATATAATAAAGACTAGCTTTACCTACAGACCAAGATGACAAAACTCACCTAATGAGAAACCAGCGAAGTACCATTCGCCAATGGCCAAACTTTGCTTCACAGGAAGGGCGATAAAATTATTGAATAGTTGATAAGTTTAGAAAAAATTGTTTTTTTCTATAAAAGCGATAGCAGCAGCGAGAGCCACAACCGCCCAGGTCTCATCAATGACAAAGCAAAAGAATATGTTTCACATGGCAGAATTGGTTACACTGTAACATTCCGGGACTGCTTGCTGGACTCACTTTAACAGTCCACTAATTCAGCTGAAGTGATCCCAATCACGGTTAATTGAATGGACTGCGCTTCACTTTCATAGGTAAATTATTGGGTGAATGACAAATCCCACCCAAGATTTGTCTTAAAAACCTTTTCCACATGGTATAAATAACACTTTCGTACCCAAAACTTAACACTGTTAAAAAAATTAACTGGCAAAAGGGCAAAAATGTCATTGGCGTACAAACATTTTACGATCTTTGTGATTATAAATTCACATAAAAATAATTTGACCTAGTTTTGATTTGCATCAAGTTCACACTCAGTTCTAACTAAAAATTAAAATTCTTAGATCAAATCTAAAGGCCAAAGGACTTATTCCCATTTGCAGTATGTTATTTTCTCAAGTTCCTTTCTTTTAATTTTGAAAATTTTATTTATCTATCTATGAGCAATTAAATCTGTTAGTTTTAATAATAGAATCGTTATTTTATATTTAATATTAAAAATAAACTAAAATTTTATTTTATTTTTCTCCTCTAAACTTTAAAAACTAACAATTCCTCTTCAACTTAAATTTTCAAAAACAACATTTTTCCCTTAGGGTTTCTAAACTTTCAGATTCAATTTTTTCTACGACGAAGAGACTTTTCCAACAATCTCAAGACAACATCTCTTCCTCTCTAACGTGTTCTCTTCCTAGTCGTTCTCCTTTTGATGCGATGTAGTGTCGTCTTCACCCAAAAATGAATATGAGGTCTTCATTGACGACGAAGACTCTTCATCAACAACAAAGACGACACTGCATAATGTCACACGTCAAAGAAGAAGATATATTACTTGGAAATTACTAGAGAAGTTTCTTCGTTATTAGAAAAATTGAATTTAAAAGTTTGAAAACCTTAAGAGGAAAATACTGTTTTTAAAAACTTGAGTTGAAAAAAAATTGTTAGTTTTTAGGATTTATAGAGAAAATAATATAACTAACAGACTCAGTTAATTTTAATCATATATAGACAGATAAATAAAATTTTCAAAATTAACAAAAAAAAAAACTTAATAAAACAACATACTTTGAGGTGGGGGAGGGGGGTGGAGAAATAAACCCTTTGGCCAAATCTAAAATCAAACTCCAACGATCATAATCTTGAATTTAAAATATAAATTCAAAATGAAAATTTTACAAGGGAGATATCAACTCAAACCTCAATCATTAAAAACCCATATCAATAAAGAAACACAAAGCCTTGCGGAAATCCACTCGATTTCACACCCGTAGATCCCACGACAATCTGCCACAAGCCTCAGACCTCAACTTCTGGCTCCGCTAGGCTGATGCTGAGAGCTAAAAATGGTTTTCTTTCAGTTCCTTCTCTATCCCATTTGTCTCATGCTCCTTGTGCCTTTTTTATTACCACCATTTTTTTATGGTAATTGCAGATGGAAGTTGTGAGGCTCTGTAGCAAACGTAACTCATGCATACTGTAGGATATGTAGCAAGACTAGAAATTGTGAGGGTCCTAAATTGTTTAAGTAGCAGAGATAATCCTACCCACCAACTCAAATGAAATTATACGGATTCCCCGTCTCGCCTACCATGCGTATATGTCAAATTCGTCGCAAAATTCTTTACCAAAAATAAATAATAATCAAACCTACAAAACACACTAAAAATGCATTTTCAATAATTAACAAATAAAATAATTACCCAAATTCATCAGGAATGACATGAGAAATCCTCATTTTTCTTCTAGCGCCTTTATAAAACTCCTCTAAACTACACAACAATTTACTCTCAATTGCCGCGACTTTTACATTCCCTGGAGTCTTCCTAACCTCCGTATAAGAGCTGCCATTTCTAAAAGGCCCGCTTCTTTTGTTGCTTGTTTCGTCCAAAAACTTGTCACTCTCATATGGCGGAATACCAAATTCAGTTGCCATCAGCCCTTCCTCTCCGTATAGATCAGACATTGTCAAATCTAGATCTAATTGACCAGACCTATGATAACTTGAAATTGGGGCTAAGCAAAAACGAACAAAAAACAGAGAAGAAGGAGAAAGAAAATGAAAATGGAAAAAGAGACAGATAGGAGAAGAGGAGGGTAGTATGGTAATTTTATTTTTTTGGGGTTACAATAAAATTTTCTACTTAACGGTGTTATGTTTTGGGTGGGAAAGTGTTATTTATGCTATCTAAAGGTAGAAAGTGTGTTTGAGACAAACCTTGGGTGGGGAAATGGAATTCACTCTAAATTTTAATTATTATTCTTTGTAGGAGTTTCAGTAGGGCTGGACCAAACCGACTTCACTTATGTAGGCAATTGATTATTCTTTGTAGTTTAGGTGGGTTAGAATGGAGTCTATCTTACTCTCTTCTGAAATTAGTTTGGTTTACTTTAATTAAAATTTGATTAGTTTGAATATAAATTAAAATAATTTATTTATTTTTTAAATTAAATCAAACTTCGATTATAAAAAGTTTGATTTAATTTAACTTATGAGTTAGATAATAAATTGATTCAGTTTAATATTAATTTATGATTCGATTCAAATATTATCAAAAATTGATAAACCGACACTATTTTATTTATTATTGAGTAAAATAAAATCATTTTATTAATAGATCATAAACTTAAATTACAAATTCAAACCATAAACCCAATTAAGTAAACTTAAACTAAACTCGATTCGGTTAATATCCAACCACAATTCTTTGTATTTAATTGAATCGCAGTATGATATTGATGCTACATAATGATCCAGAGAGCTGTTCAAGAGAACTCGTCAGGGAGGCATTCAATGGCAACACTAGCGATAACTGAACAGTCATCGCGGTTCGCTTCTCCCCTGACCCTCGGATAGAAATACCATCAGGCGAGTTCCAAGGAGCATATCAACAGAGGGGCTGAATTCACTCAAGGGAGTGTTGGACGACAACTGATAATTTGTCATGGTTCCATCATCCATGGCTGCAACCGCCCCCTCTGCCATGGCTGACCTTAAGGCTCATTCGAGGAAATAATTGTCGTGTAATTGTCATTCTCTGTTTTCCAATTCCTGCACATCTTAGATCAAGTATGTTGTATGAATCTATTAAACTATCAAGTAGTTTGCGTTGATACCTCTCATTCTCATTCTCTGCATTGTAAATAATATGAGAACCAAGTTATACTCTGCTACCATCGATTGATTCAAATAATTGTCGAATTTGATCATCCCTCCACAATTTTAATTTATTTTATTTAGGTCTTATGCTTATGATGAATATTATTATATCAGCAGTTATACATTAGGGTTAAGGGGAAGGTATTAGCTTCCTGTCCATCAAATAATTTTTATTATACATAAGGTTGGATCCGAATTAAAGCTTGAATAAAGGCCACCAAGAGTTCATCTAGAATCAAGAACTGCCAGGCGAACAATGATACCAAAGAAGAAGAAGAAGAAGAAGAAGAAGAGTTTTGATGAACATTGGTGAGACCTCAAACTTGAGCCAAGTTGTTAAGCTGAATTTTCAACTCAAGTTTAGTTTGTTTAAACTAAATATAGATTCGAGCGTAAGTCAGTTAAGTTTGAATCAACCAACCCTAACCATAACTGCTTACATTGAATAGAATCATGCCATGAAACACATGCAATTAAGAAGCTCCTAGAAGATATATTTGCTGCAATTTAAGAACCAATTGAGCGCTTAGGCCCAGAGATTACCTCACCCTCACCGAGCGTTAATTGCTAGTCCCGCATGCCCTGAATAAAGGCTTATTATTTTAAAGAGGTTAAAAATTAGGTGTAATATTATGAATATCTACTTGAAATATATAAATAAGTATTCATTTATATGTATCATCATATGACTGAATGTTATTTTATTCTTAATTTAAAATTATTCAATCATATGATGAAACATAAGTATATATCATTTATATACTCAAAGTGAGTATGCATAGTTTTATTAAAAAAAATAAAGAATCATGAAAAAGCAACAGAGTGAAAGAAAAGAAGAAAATAATGTTGGTATGCATTATAAGATTAAACTTGGTATGTCTAATGGATGATTGAACTTTGAAGCCCGTAAGACAATTAGAAGCAAAATTTGATCAGTCTTGCAGAAGATGCGATTCTCATTATAGGATTACCTAACCACTTTTGGAAGGATGCCCAACTCACATATATTTCAAAGATAATTGGTTTGCTTACTCTCATTTTATGTCGAGCTCAATCTGCAAATAATTTTCGGTGACTCAGAGTTCGCCATCAGATTCATTCATATTGTCATCCACCGACTGCTTTCCACTGTATACAAATGGGGTAAAAAGAAAAAAGTGATGTAAAAATGTTACTTTGGATTCAATCTGAGTTACATCAAACTCAACTATTAAGATCGACTTAAACTTAACTTCTTGTATAAAAACGAACTCAAACCTTACCTCAAACTCGACTTTTTCAATCTCAACTCAAAATCAAGCTCAAACAACTCAAATTAAATCCAACCCTAGTAATAATCTCCATTTCACATGTTGCCTACCAACTAATCTAGCTATTCAATACAACCTCAATAATGAACCCAAACCAAAGTCAAGGATGAAACTAAAACATGCACCGAAAAAGTCCATCGAAAACATTATCTTAAAAGCCTAGGGCAGCATATGGTCCCATGAGTGATGTGGCTAAAGATACATCTCAAATTAGCCGATGGAAATTAAACTTGAAAGCTAATATAATTTCTTGGCATTATAGGCAATTTTAGTTACTGTTTAAAGTATCATAAAATGCATGGCAAGCGATAAGCAGCATGCAAAATCATGGTTGACAAAAGGACTATTTTATCATTGATAAAAGAAGGAAATTACATAATCTATATTCAATATACCTTGACACGTGACAGTGCTTGCTTAAATCTTGGCAGAGAACCTTGCTTACATCTCCTGCTTGAATAGACCCTTTCTTTATCAATTCAGCCAGCTGCAAGAGTGATCAATATTACTGAAATGATGTTTCAAATGTTTGCTTTGTTAAACACATGATCATCAGTAAAGCTAGAAGTGGTTAAGCAGGAAAATAGAATTCACCTCATCTTCAGTTTCCTCAAGTAACCTGTTTCGACAAAAGAAAATTGATTAAACTTGGTAAATTATATATGCATATCAAATGGCATACAAAATCTACTATCACCATACATTAAGTTCAGAAGTATGCCTACTCAGAAATATCATAAAAAGGTGGTCGAAAGTTTTAGTCATCTTACCTTCCACAATAAGTGGAGATATCTTTCGCATATGTCTTAGCTTCTTGTTTACCTAATAACAAGTTAAAACAAAGTATTCACAAATTTTAGAAGTTCACCAAAACCTCAGATATAAGTACTTTTATGAAAAAAAACTCCTGGATGTAGGACCAATCATCAAGATAAAGCATAAAAAATCAAGAACTTGTTAAGGATTTATTTCCCAAACCATAAAACCAATTACATTATATAAAAATACTGAGCTATCCCAGTTCAAATATTTATGCTACTGTCCCAAATTAGATGAAGGATAAATAGCATTTTATAATGAGACAGTGGTTCAAGTTCTGTCAAGTGCATGACATTCACTTAACTCAGAAAGGCTGATGGTATTTCAGAAATGTTAATAAATTATCCTGTAGCAAAACGCACATAAAATAATTCACTGCAGTCCAACCCAATGAACAAGCTTGTTCTCAAGGATTATTAACTTCTAACAAAATATAACATTTGGATTATTCTTATAAGAAAAGGATATAAGGTAACATTCAACTAGATGTAAATTCTACAATAAAGTTTTTTCCTGTCTGCAGGATAATTCTTTCTAGTCAATAAAAGCCTTGAACGAACTCTAATCATTAAGGTAAAACTAGATCTTTTAGTAGCAACTTCAGATAGTATTCACGAAACTACTCATGGACAGATGTCCAGAGGATAACTTGAAGTCCAGAGGAGCCAGAATCAAACAAATTCATGTTCTTTTTTACCCTTTTCATTTGAAAAGGACCATACCTTCAGTTAAAATTACTTTGATCAAATAAAGAGGGTATATAAGTGAGTTTAAAAACTATTAGAGAAGTAATAATTAAGAATCATCAAAATTAACTTAACCAATGGAAATATCAAACTCGATGAAAGATAAAATATCATGAACACCCAGCAAACATCGATTCCTAGCATGTTAACAAGAAAAAATAATGAAATCATCACATCATAGCTTTGATAAACAAATAATGCATACTAATTGTAAGGTTATCCCAGTGATCCACTCTGACCCACTCCCGTCTAGTTAAATCTACCTGCAGGATGAAAACACACTTATGAATTGAATGGCACCAACATATTCAGTAATGATGCAGGAATTTTAAATGCAGGCATTGTGCTAGCACTGTTGTAATCTAAGCTCCTGATATTTAACAAAAATACATGCATCCATGGTTTTAAAGTCAGTCATAAATCTAAACTGAAATTTAAAAATCATCAGAAACCTCCTTGAAAAGGAAGGTTACATACTAAAAACGAAATTCATGGATTCTTATTGCATTTAACTGAATCTTTTGAGGGTTCAATGATATTTTTTTAAAATTTTCTTTCCCTCCAAGCTGATACGCAGTTGACTACAGTTTTAGTGAATCATTGGTGAAAATATTTTAACATTGCTTATTTATTTTCTGCTGGCATTCATTCATATGAACTTCTAAACATGTTTCCCTTCCAAGACTCCAACATAAAAAAGCATGGAAAACCATGCAATGCAGAATCCAATTTGGCATAAAATAAACTACCTTCTCAAGAGTATAATCTAGCATCTTATCACATAGCCCTTCCAAGAGATCAACAACTCTAAGCTCACTGACTCTGAAAAAATAATTGCCAAATTACATAGTAATCAGCCACATCCAAATTTTAAATAAAACAGCTAGGGGTGGATCCGAGCCAGCAGCTCAGATCGGTCAGCTCGAACTAGTCGATTTTGATTTGAGCTCCAGCTCTGTAGCTTTGCTAGAGTTTGACTCGTTTGTTCATCAAGTTATACTGTTAATCCCGCTGACCATGTTGTTCACTCCAACAGCGAAAGACATTACACCAGCTTAAACAAGGATCAAGCTGGGCATTATGACTTCAATTCAAGCTCGAGCTGGGCATTATAACTTTGATCCAAGCTTGAGCCGGCCAGAGGCTTGACTCGGTGGAATCCACCCATGATAAACAGTGACACAATTCGTGGAAAATGAAAGCTTGAGTCAACTTTACCTGTAATCAATTACCTTTCCTACGCGCTGACCTTTTGAATCCAAACGATGTCGCATATCCAAATGATTCCTCGGTTTTTCCTAATTGAGATCAAACACTTTAAACAAAAATCAAATGAAACTCAACCATTTGAGATGAAAATCATTAAGTTCTTACCTTCAAAAGACCTAGCTCTAACTCCTCCTGCAAAGCATTTTCCACTCAATAAGATCAGATCCTAGATTTACACATCATTACAGTAAACGTCATCCTTTCCATGCGAAGATGAATAGAGACTTACCGCGACGGCGTTACAAGCTCCACATTTGTCATCGATTGACGCGGCAATAGAGAAAATAAAAAACATCAAAATTAGACACACCATTGACCTCCTTGCCATCTTCTTCTTCGCTTCTTCGTCTCGATCGTCTTGTCCGACCTGCGTCTTTACACAGTTGGAAGTTAAAGACCTCTGTTTCGAAACTGGGATGCCTCAAGTCAAGCCTATTAAACCTTGACCTGCCCCAATCTAATTGGGCTCATTCGGATCGCCTGGCCCATCCATGAACAACCTTAATTAACACAAAAATTTTAAAAAAATACAAATTTATTCAATAATATAGAATTGTGGGATTAAATTACAATTAAAGGTGGATTCAATCCAAGTTAAGGTCAAAAAGAATCAATTCGATATTGGTTCAAATTTATAAGGATTAATTCAAGCTCTATTCGATTGGAAAAATCTAGACTCAAACTTGGTTTATAAGTGACTTGTCTTTAGACACAATCTGAACTATGTTCAAAATTCGAATATATTAAATCGATTCATTTATGAAAACGAACCTAACTTATTAGTTTAAACGCTATTTAATCAAACTCAAACTTAACTTATTTGATTCAAACTATGAATTATGTTTGAGTTAATCAATCATAAAGATAAATTTGAACAGTACAAACTTAAACAAAGATCAATAAAAATTTTATTTAAATCTAAAACGATTAACTCAAAATAATCTCAACTCATTCAAATAAAAAAAGTAACAAACAAATCAATTTTCTGTTATGGCAACATAGATGCAACAAAAAGATACAAACTGAATTGAATACCAATCTAAGATCAAGCATTTCTAATGGAATCCACCTAAAAATTACATGACATCCAACCCTAATTGCAATCATCCCTAAGAGAAAATTCAGGTAGGAATAAATTATGTCTTCTATTTTTGTTACTTCTGAAATGATGTGATGTGATCGTGTCTAATATACGAGGACCACAAATATTATATATTTCTTTGTGGCCCAAACCATTAATTATTCCAAGTCATAATGAAGCAAATATGGTGGCCGTTTCTTGTGCCTAACATTGTGAAATCCATGACGTGCCTTCCTCCAGCATTGATGGCTCCACCATCTAACTACCCATGAAATTCACCGCCTGCCATCGTTGTAATAATAAACGGACCGTACCAATCTAGTGGGCTGGCACGACCGTCTTCATGGTCTCTGTCTCGGAAAAGGACAAATATAACATGTGCCTGTCTCACGAGCAGGTGTGTATAAACCAATCCGGTACGATTAACAACAATTTTAAAAATCATAAAAAAAAAAAAATCTATACCACCCCATCAAAAACCTGAAAACTCATATTTATGGGGTTTTTTTTTTTTATCTCACTTAAATTAAACTGTTTTTATAGATTGAACTATTCGTACTAATAGAAAAACTTGGATTTAGAGGTTAATCTCATAATTACTATAATAAATAGTTAAGAGGATAATCTTTGCATAACACAAACGAATCTTAAATTCAAACTCTTTCTTTTAGTTATTTTATATTTTTCATCATCCAAATTACTTTTAAGGGGCATTTGGTTTTGACGATAAAAAAATTATTTTGATAATTTATTTTTATTACTTATATTATTTTATTTGGTTTATAAGTAATAAAAGATTATGATAATTTTCTATTATCAATGGTGATGTGACATGTAATATAATCTTATGTAATCTTGATTTTATTATAATTATATCCTTATTTATTAATTTTTTTAAAGTAAAAATAATTTTATTTTCAATTAATATAATAAAAAATATTAAAAATATTTTAGAATAACTATATCCAAAGGAATTTAAGTAAAATAATATACAATTATTCTTTTATTACCTCTAACCAAACACAATAATTATTTATATATATATTTATTTTTATTAAATTTTATTAAATATAATAATAATTTATACCCAGTAATCATCAAAGTAATTTATTTTTAAAATATTTTTTTAATTTTGATAATAAAACATTCTTTAAACTAAACATCTCTTTAAAGGTTTTATATTTTATGGGTTGATACGACCTGTTAAAACTCACATTTTGTCGATCATGATCCAATATGACCCATGACATGGTGGGTTAGGTCATTTTTAACCTAGTACAACTCACTTTTAACTTTATGGGACGTTTGGTTTCGGTAATGTTTTATTACCAAAATAAAAATATTACTTTGAAGATAGATTACTTAGAAGATTACTGGGTATAAATGATTACTATGTTTAATAAAATTTGGTAGATATAAATAATTATTGTATTTGATTAAAGGTAATAAAAAATTACTAGTAAATTATTTTACTTAAATGCCCTTGAATATAATTATTTTTAAATATTTTTTATATTATTTGTCATATTAATTAAAAATAAATTTATTTTTGTCTCAAAAAATTAATAAATAATAATAAAATTATAATGAAATTAAGATTACCTTGGTAATCTTTAAATACCTAAGGTGAAGATGGTAATCAAATTACTATATATATTACCTACTATGTCAACATTGATAATAGAATATTATTGTAATATTTTATTACTGACAAACCAGATAAGGGAATCAAAGATAGATTACCAAGGTAATCTTCAAAAACTAGAACCAAACAGTCCCTTAGAGTAATATCATAAGACCATAAGTTTCATTTATTGCATATTATAAAAGCCAAAAGACATATTTCCACCTAAGGTTGATGCAAACCGAATCTTTCATCATATTAATTATTAAAAATTCAAACTCATGAACTATTAAAATTAACATAAATAATTAATTTTAAAGGTAAAATCATTATTAAGTTAATAATATATTAAAAGTAATAAAACATTATATGTTTCCCCCCAAAGTTTAAAAAACTAACAATTTTCTCATGGATTAAACTTGAATATCTCACATTTCCCCTCTTAAAGTTTCTCCCTCTCTTTTTTTGGCACATCTCGGATATGTTCTCCTTATAGTGACTCGTCTTCATCGAGGGATGAAGATAAATCATTTTTGTCCTTAAACGAAGATAAGTCATTGTGGGGGGAACACATTGAAGATGCATCATAAAAAATAACGAAGAAACTCTAAGGGGGAAATATTAGATTTTAAATTTTAATCCTATAAAAAATTTGCTAGTTTTTAAAATTTATAAAAAAAAAAAAGATAATACTTTATTATTTTTAATATATTAATAATTAAATAATAATTTAATTAATTATTTTTATTAATTTTAATTATTCATAGATAAGAGTTTAAATTTTTAAAAATTAACAGTTTAAAAGATTGAGTTTGTACCGAACTTTGGTAAGACAATCATTTAGTCTATCATAAATAAGGAACTTGGACACAATATAGCCCGGACGGGCTTTTAACCGGGTGCCCGATAATTTAAACAGTGCAATGCCTGCCGCTCTCTGCGCCGTGCATTCCGGTTTGTCGCTAACAGTCTAACACAATCAGTTCAATTGACACGTGGTTGTACGTGTGAGAATTGAAACAACTTTTTTTTAAAATTTAAATAATAAGAAAACGCTACTGTTACCTATCAAATCTCACAGTCATGGATGGCCGCGGCACATCATATCATCGAGAATAGAGCCTACGTTTTTTCAAATATGACGGTGACGCTTCCTTGAGACACGGCTTTCATGATCAGATCGACGGCTGTGATGCGAATCACAGGACAATAGTTTATCAGCATGCTCTCATTATATAAAAAAAAAAAAATTAAAAGAGAAAATAACGTTAAAGTTGCAGAGCAGAGCGGAGATGGAGGAGAATGCCAAATGGGAAAGCTAAGCGAAGAGCTGATAAGTCGCTTTTTTATTCAGTGTTGAGTGGCTTTACCGATTCCAACCGAACTCAAAACACTATTTGTTGAATTTTTATGATTTTTGTTCAATCTACTTATTACCCATTTGCTTTTCACATTTATGTGAGTAACCAGTTTTTTTTTCCATTTCATGAATGAATTACAGCCTTTTTATGTCAAATTATTTGTTTTATGGTAGATTCGTTGGTTTATTTGATCCATAGCTGGTATTGAGTGTTATGAATCGTGTAATGTGTGCTTGGTTTTTCGTTTGTTGTTAAAAATCACATTTGTAATGCTGTGGATCTGATAAATTGGGTTCTTTAGTGTGATTATACATTTGTTTGCTGGTAATTTGATGGGACTCATGGTTTTTAGAAAGCAAATGTTTACTTTCTGTTTGTTTGTCTTAGTTGGAATATTTCACGGTGACTTATACGTGACAGTTTATTATGAATGGCTTCAGGATTTGGGATTAATTTTAAGTGTTGCTTTGATGTAGATGAATTATAGAAGTCAAGCTTTCTGGGATAACGGTTTTCAAGAATGCAGTGTGAAATATGGTTTAATTTGGTAATAGAGTAAATAATGTTTTCCCAGAGACTGATAGGGGAGGATTCTCCTCGTCGGGATCTCGAAGCGATGAGTGTGTCTAAACGGCTTGTTAGAAGTGTTAGTCAAAAGTTGAGAAAGAAGAATATGAGAAATGAAGGGGATGATGAGGATAGTGTGAAGGGGCTTTCTTTGAAATGTCTTAATTTGTATGGTAGAGTTGGGGGTTGCAAAGTAGGTGCCGACACTGGAGAGGAATATAGTGACCCAAGTTGTAGAAGGAGATCAAGCGCTAGTGAAGAAGGAAAGGGATATAAACCAGTTTGTGGTACTGATGAAACAGGTGTGGATTGCTTCTCATATGGGATGAAGGAGAAGTTTTGGAAGAAAAGTAGCAGAAAAGATTTTGAACTTGAAGAATCTGTACAGAACAGCAGGATGCACATCTTTCTTCCAGATGATATTCTGGAAATGTGCTTGGTGAGGCTCCCATTGACAAGTCTCATGAATGCCCGCCTTGTGTGCAAGAAATGGAGATACTTGACCACTACTCCTCGGTTCCTGCAGATGAGAAGGGAAGGCTTACATCAAAATCCTTGGTTGTTTCTGTTTGGTGCTGTTAAAGATGGCTATTGCTCTGGAGAGATACATGCGCTGGATGTGTCTCAAGACCAGTGGCATAGGATTGATGCCACTGTTCTTAAAGGAAGGTTCATGTTCTCTGTTGCCAGCATCCTGGATGATATTTACATTGTTGGAGGTTGTTCAAGTTTAAGCAACTTTGGAAGGGTGGACAGGAGCACATTCAAGACACACAAAGGTGTGTTGGTATTTAATCCTCTCACTAAATCTTGGTGCAAAATTGCGTCCATGAAGTACGCAAGATCAATGCCTGTTTTAGGAGTATCTGAGGTGAGTTTGGAATTCTCAATTATTCAAAGTCATCACAATCGACAAGATAGGCATTTCCCCAGGACACGAATTGGTGGGGTGTCAGATGTTTATGAGGATCCTCATAGGCTTTCACTAAGGCGCCAATGCAGAAATGCTTTTGATGAAAATGAAGGCTTGTTGTTTTCAGCCAACAGGAAGTCATACAGGTTTAGTAGACAAAAAAGTGATCAGTCACTCACAAAATGTGGCAAAAGGTTTGTGTTGATTGCTGTGGGAGGTCTTGGATCTTGGGATGAACCCTTAGATTCAGGAGAAATTTATGATTCTGCAATTAATAAATGGACAGAAATCCAGAGATTGCCGATAGATTTTGGGATAGTGTGTTCTGGTGTTGTTTGTAACGGTGTCCTTTATGTTTATTCTGAAAGTGACAGGCTTGCGGGCTATGACATAGAAAGAGGCTTCTGGATTGGAATCCAAACCTCTCCATTCCCACCCCGTGTTCACGAGTACTACCCAAAACTTGTATCTTGTGGTGGCCGGCTGTTCATGCTCTGTGTCTCCTGGTGTGAAGGTAATGGTCAAATAGGCCGCAGAAACAAGGCAGTGAGAAAATTATGGGAGCTAGATCTCTTTTATCTTACCTGGACTGAGACCTCTGTACATCCAGATGCCCCTATGGACTGGAATGCTGCATTTGTTGCAGACAGAAACCAAATATTCGGAGTTGAAATGTTCAAAATATTTGGTCAGGTGCTCAACTTCGTAACTGTATGTAATGCATCTGACAAAGGGATGAACTGGAGTCACGTATCAAGGAATCACATGGCTCATGAACTGGATGCTTCTTCATGCATGACTAAATCATTGGCGGTGTTGCATCTGTAAAGTTGTTGGCCTGCACCCTGATTTATGGCGAAAATTCATCTACGCCCATTAGGAGCTTCCTGTCTTAAAATGGAACCTACAAATTTCATGTCGAATTATTTGGGTATGAGTCATAGATTAATTTGTACCACATCAACAACCCCTTGCATCTGTGCAGAATTCTGGCTTCATATGAGAGGTAGGTATGGTTTTTGCAAAAATGGATATTCATTTTAATTCAATTTCTACTGTTTATAATTTGATCCTGTATTTCAAACTTTGTTTTGTATTCACTAGATTTAAAAAATATTTATTTTATGTTGCATCCATAATAAATATCTGTTTTTGTGGCTCTTATATAAGCTTCAATAACCTTTTACAAATGGATGTTAGAAACTTGAAAGGTGTCTCACTTGGATGCATGTGTTTGTTATCCAAGGTTAATTTGGAGATCTGGGTTAAGAGAACCCCATTTTCCTAGTGGTAAATAAGACAGTATAAAATGGTTGAACAATAAAACTTAATATACAAGCGTTTGGTTATTAACAGGTACTAAGATAAAGAAAACAGTTAGATCATTTAATTATATAATGACATGTCATATTTATTCGATGGTACCAACTATTTGTATATATAATGATATGCAATCACATGATTTTTCATATCATATGTTCACATGATAGTACCAACTTGTCTCATTGCATGATATGCAATCACATGATTTTGCATATCATATGTTCATCTTTACTTGAAAATCCAATCACATAATGAAAATTATGATAATAACATCCCACCGTTTCTACCGACAATTAGATTTTTTTGGGGGCAGGATTGAGCACATGACAAAACATCCCATTGGTTCAAACCCATCTTTCACAAGTAAAGATGAACACATTTAACATCCGAACCAAATTTATTATCGCTGAAATGTAATTCAAATTTAATATTTAAAGATTAAATAAATAAACTGTTTTGAATATTTTTTTAATATTTATTTAAACAATACAACAATCAAACCAATCTAACTAATGATCAACTAATTCCATAGTCAATTGATCAAAGATCGGTCTCTTCACTAGTTCAATACATAGTCCGGCTCTCCACGAATGAAAATATTGCTGAAAACAACAAAACTAAGAATAAATGAATGGCGCTTAAAATTCCTCTACAAATTGAAAGTCTCTTTATGAAACAATATCTACCTGACAAGTTGTAGAAAATATCAATTCTTGTCAAACTGCTTCGGCAAAGCAGGTATTAGATACAGGCGCCTGCATTTTGTAAAATTTTAAATAAGGTATCTGGAAGAGTTTCATCCCATATTTGGGAAGATTCCTGAAAAGTTCGGAATTTTATCGATATGCTTTAGGGCGCGTTCAGCAATCTGCCGTGTTCGATAGTCGGCACGCTGGAAGGCATCAACAAGTGCAGTACTGACATTTGGGTCTCTGGAAACTTCATGTGCAATGTCATCGGTTCGCAAGATTCTCTCAACTACCCAAACCCCCCTCCTCCTCAGGTTCTCAGTTCTTTTTTCAAGTAACACATCAAGAACAGGCTTGATACCCTGTGCATCACACAAAACCATCACACCTTGTTCAATATCAAGACCATCCTCCAACAAAGTAGATAATGCCGCCAGTGCTGCCTCAACCACGTTCTCATTTGTGTGGTCTAGAAGTGCTACCAATTTCTCCACAGCCTGTCCTTTCAAAAGACAAAAGGTTTCTTTTAGTGAACACCTTCCCCTGTGGACCTGACACAATCCAGTAATGGCAGGCTGCTCAATGAAACATGGGAAGATTGAGGCACAAAAACCAGGTGAAGGCAACTCGGGCAGTTTCGTCAAGTTTTTGGATTCTAGAGATAAGTTCTCCAATGCTGTAGCAGAAACCATCTGTACTTTATCGAGTCCATTGGACTGAAGTAGTTCAATGAACAGTGCTGCAAGATTATGCTCACGGCAAAGAGCGATGGCATCAGGTTCATCGGCCAAGATAAATGTTACCCTTGCAAGAACTGATACAAGCCCTTCTAGGAATGGTGTCACAAAGCGGGAACCCCTAGTCTCTCCTTGTCGAATCCTAACCACTCTAGAGATGATTAGCTGAAAGGCGCCTTCATCTAGCATTTGCTGTGTCAAACCCACGTCTCTCTCTGGAAGTTCAGCTAGAAGGCCAACAGCTGCTGCCTGTTCCTCAGTAATTCCTGTATTTTCTGATATGACTTTCATTAGGCTGCCAAGCTGACCAACTGTGCCACGTAGCGCATTAGCTAATTCCTGACCCATGTATGAAGAGAGGTTCTGTAGAAGTCTTATGGAAGCCACACGCAAATCATTCTGAGGAGCCTCAATAAACTGAACCAAACTAATAGTAGCACCGGAACTTTTGATGGCAGAAACCACATTCACAACAGTTGTGGTACTATTAGTTAGTCCAACAAGGACCTGCAGAAGTTTGCACTCAATTGCTGGACCTGTGTTGCTAATTAGATGAAGTAGGTTATGGACTACGTCTTCTGAAACTAAAGTCTGGTGGTCAGGTCCAACTATGATCGAGTCGAAGTCATAGCCT
The DNA here is from genome assembly GCF_011075055.1 of Mangifera indica. NCBI lineage: Eukaryota > Viridiplantae > Streptophyta > Magnoliopsida > Sapindales > Anacardiaceae > Mangifera > Mangifera indica. Next base: position 12,523,922 of record NC_058155.1, read on the forward strand.
GAACTAACAACATTGGCAAGAATTGTAGCAGAGACTTCTTTCAATCGCATTGGGAGCTGATTGGATCCAACTGTGAAGAGGTCCCTAACAAGAGGGGGAAGGATACCATCCTCTATCAACACCTTCGCACTTGACTCATACGATGAAATTTGATTGAGAGCTTTCAAAGCAGCTTCTCTTGCCTGCATATTACCACTTTTCATAATACTGATAAGAGATGAACCCACAGTTCTTGCCACTAGCACTTTAACATCATTGTTTAAAGCCAGCTCGCCTAAAAATGCAGCCAAGGACAGTTTAGTTTCTGTTGGACCTGCAGTCATCCCATTGTAGAAACATTAACATGAGGAAAACACGTCACAAGATTGAAAAAAAAGAGCATTGTCACAGGCTGGGGTGACATCAATAATACAGATCTTAGATAGAAGATACCAATACAAGGACAACTGCTAAAAATCTTTTATCAAGGAAAAAAAAAAAGTGTATTTGATTCAATTCTTTCGGACCCATTTTCTCTTTTAGCTGTGTTTCAATATATAAAATTTGTTTGACTGACTGTTTCTGGAAACAATTTTGAAGAAAAACTATTGCCAGAACACTACTGCTTTGAAGAATAATTGTATGTTGTTGTGTCTAAAAAACAATTTGTTTTCTTATTCAAAAAATAACGTTAACTTAAAATGAACTTTGTATAAAAGCCCTAATGTTAGTGATCCTAACCATCCAAATATATGAACTCTTAAAACAACACATACAAATATGTTGTTCTTATCTCACTATGTATCAGAGATGTTTAACCACCTTCCAGGATTTGTGTTAGAAGAGGTTGCAGTCTTCCATTTTCAGCCATCTGTCGCAAATTGTTTTCACACCTCTCCAGATTTTCCAGCGTTTTATCAGCCTTCTCCACAGTCAAGATATTTTCTGAACTGCTGCTTGTCATTCCAACCAATATAAGAATTGCTCCATTGACAGAACCAATTTTCTCACACAGCACTTCAGATTTGGAGAGCTCATATAGTAAAGATACAGCTTCTTCCCTCTCCTTGGAATGCTCATGTGACAAGAACTTAACTATAGTTCGCACAGTATCCCCCTGGGCCAATATTTCCTGGAAAACATAGACAAGAGATCAACAAGAGTCACTAAGTGCATCCTAGATAAGTCAACTAAACTGGATAAAAATCAATCGAATCTTTAACAACCTTATTATCAGAATCTTCTTCAATTACAATTCGAAGTGTTTCTAGAGCTTTACACCGAACTTTATGGCTGCTGCTCTTCAACATGTCAATTATCATAGGTAATAGCTCGGAATTGTGCAGAACATGCTTATTTGATCGGCTTGTTTTGCAGAAATACTGCACATACTTCAGAGCCTGCAATGTATCACTCTCTGAGCTGCCTAAAGTTAATGATCTCTGCGCCATGTCAAGTTGAGCAGCATCATTCCTAGCACTCCATTCTTCAATTGTGTTTCTTAAAGCTATACTGGGGTTAAGTTCAGTACTGCTTAATTCTCTTAGGGTCAAAGGGCAGACCAGCTTCCGTCCACTCTCCTTGCATTCCTGGAACCACCTTTCAATTGCTTCACGCTCAAAAGTTTGACCATTTTCTATGGTAACAGGATCACGCATAATTTGCTTTGTTAAAGGGCAAAAAAATGCATCATAAATTGGCTCAATGTGCATCTTCCCGAAATGGTAACTCTCATCTGACAGGCTACCAGAGTCAAAACTTCCGCCCCAGCTTTCAGCCATTTGATCAATATCGCTCACTGCTACTCTGCCAGCAACATGATATTGTATATAACACACCACTGTATCATGAATCTATAACTATCATTTGTAAAGGAGTTGAGTAAGGATTTAGAAAAAAAAAAAAGAAGACATACTGCAACATGCCTAAAGCATCACAGCACAATCTGTTTGGTGGGCCACAAAATTAAATAAATACGAATTGTGTTCTGCTTTTTAACAGATTCTACGGAAATTTTCCTTTTGAGAACTCATTATGTTCATCCTCTAAGCCTTTTTAAAATATAACACGACACATCAAACTTTCAAACCACCATGAACCTAACCCCAGAGAGCCAACCACCCAGCAGATCTATGTAACATAACAAAAGCAGTTAACTTTTCGACTGCCCCATGTCAGAATCCAAGCTAAAATTCAAGAACAGTTATATATCTACATGAAATTATAGTTTCAGTTAACCCATCCTTGAGTCCCAATAACAAAATAAACCAACCAATCACCAAAAATCAAGTTAAAAAAGAGCGACAAAAAAGCAAAATAAATTCAGAATTGAACCCCAGAAAACAAAAGGCTATACCTTGGTTAAATGATGGTTGAGCAAGAGCCTAGAAGGCTTCTAGGTTTCTTTTTTTTCTTTCGAGGGTGGTGAATTAGGGTATCTTTATTAAAGTCCAAACAAAAAGAACAGCAGCAAAAGAACAAAAATTGATGATTAAAGCCAGAGTGAAGAAAGCCATAGCATACCGAAAGTTGACTGAGTCCACCACCCATCATGATTCAACAAATTACTGGTTCAACGAAGTATAGTAATTATTAATTATTTTATTAATAATAAATTAATTATCGATGAACAGGACATACCACACCATTTGCTTGCCCTGAGTTTGAGATACAAGAGCACAACAACGACAAGGCAACAGCCAACGAGCCAAATTGTAAAACGGGTCGTTCTGACTGTTTCATTGCGAGCTGGCGGTGGACTGAGGGAGGCTCACGAACGACTTGCCTGGCCGTGTTGCTTGCAAGTAGAATTTCACATTTTCACGTATGGTCTAGTTCTGGAGTTGAATGAATTCATCGTCTTCAACGAACAGAACCACTTTTTGAAATAAAGTTTAAATCTTGGTACTTTCCAGTGAGAGGTGCCCAGGACCATTATTAGGTAGTTACATAAAAGCATCGGTTGAGTTAAAAAGTAGTCGCCTTTTCCCAATTTTCATCTTTACGCTGAATTTTCTTTTTCTCTGTCGGTTCATTCTTCTTTTTTCTCTCTAACGACCCCTTTTCATCTTTTATCCTGATTTTTCAACAGTTCGTCAAACACAAGCCGACCAATGTTTAGTCTTGATTCGGCTTAAATCCACCCTTAGTACCAACCACCAAGCCAATAATGAGAAAACTAGTCCCACAATTCACCACCAAAACCCATTTCTTGCAGGCATATCTACAGGCATTAGTACATCTATGCCCTTTTACTCAACACAGGAGTACCACACTTTAAAAGGAAAATTATGCAAATAATTAACCCCTGGGAGGATGCCTTTGGAGTTCATGTATATTGTCAAAGGCAATGATTTGTGCCAGAACTGAAGCATTATAAATTTTCTTACAAGTCTTTTGGTAAATGAAAAGATTGAAAAGTTTCAACCATAGTCTGTAAAGTACATGATAATTGAACTTGAACAGAGTATAGTTTCTGTCACCGTGATGCAGAAGGAGAAGAGGAAAGTTTCAAGGAGGCACTTGTACACTATGTCATGTCCCCAACAAAGACACTTGGCAACAAGACCAGAGCAAGAGGAATCCAGTCATTCAACAACATGATAGTAATTCAACTGGAAGAATTCTGCAACTCTTTATGATTGCCAAAAATGCTTTACCCCAAAGATCCTTCAAAGGCATTCTTCTATACCCTCTACAGCAATAAATAAGCACACTGCTGCAAGCATCACTTTCATAAAGAATCAAAAGCACTGCAATTCTACTCCACATATAGGTATTCAATGAATGGAAGATTGATTGACAGCAGCTTTATTGAATGTATAAAATTACATATACTTTTACTAACTTATTCATACAAACTGACGTGACGATATGTGATGGAATGATATGATTTTTTTTTTTCTTACTTTAAAATCACCCAATTACAAGCTACCTCATCAATTTGTATGGATTACTTAGTTTGATCAGTCAGTACATATAATTTTACTCTTAATGAATATTAATTTATCTCTTCTGCAAATATGATCTCAAAGATGGATTGCACTGCACCAAAAAAAAAAAAAGTAGCAATCAGAGGTTATGCCTTGTGATAAGCAAAAACTACGACCCAACATCTACCAAACTATGTTACTAAAATGTTGGTAGCATATTCAAAATGATTAAACCTCACTTGTCTGGTTTATTAATAGAAATATTAGTATTACAAATATTGGCAGAATGTATAGAATTCTCAAAACTGATTACAAATAAAACAGTACAAGGTTCATAATGGACAGTTGGAGATATAATAACTGGATAAATGTGTACTATCATAATGAGCCGGCACTATAACCCCAGGGAATAGCATTTAGCAGCACCCATTTATTGCTTCCTATCAGAATCCAAACTTTTCCTTTATGTTGCACTTACATACCACCATCTTATTCTATTTCCAAGTAGTTATTTAATCAATTTAAGCAATCATAATTATAATATAAATTACATGTATTCTACATGCCTACTCATTAAACCTGAAAATTTTCATTCTCACTCACATACTTCAATAAACAAAGCCTACCTTCCTCTTTAGGGATGTTTGGCTGATCGACTAAGAGTTGCTGCAGTGCACCCAGATCACTTGTACTGCAGGTAGAGAGGTAAAGTTACCATCACAATCCTTGTAATTAGAATACATAGAATATAGGAACTGACAAAATAAAGACACATCATCTACATAGTACTTGAACAAAATCCTAAGCAAGAAAGAGATAGTGTCTTTATCAACATAAAGAACAACTACCTGGGTTGCAGGGCCAATTCTGAAAGAACTGAAAACAATGATGATTTCAGAAGATACCTACAAACACACACCAAGCATCCTTCAGAATCTAGAACAGATTTTGGAACTGTCAGAACTTAATCTAGCAGAGATTACTTTAAGTTTAATAAAGGGGAAACAGAATAATCGAATTATCCTCATCAGACAACTAAAAAAAGTACCAATTGCAACTGTTACGATGAAAATATATATATAGAAGAATCACATACTCTGAGTAATGCATGTCATGAAGAATCATAAGCCCATCTAAACAATCTGCAAGACATGGCTTAACACCAACTCTTTGCTGCAGTTGTTTCACTGTTAGTTGATTAGAGCCCCCTTTAACTAGCTGTCTACCATCACGATATAACTTCTCAATAGACAAAACAATTCCTCGAAACTCTTCCCTGAACATATGTTTCAAAACTTAACAAGAGTTTCATTAAATCCAATCATGTCTTCAAACCATTGTTCTAGAATCCGGACCAGACCAGCCGCTCAACACACGTTATTGAGGATGAAACAACTCAAACTACTGGGCACAGATACTAGAAACATTTATGTTTAGATTTATACAATATATATTTAGTATATATAATACATAATTTTTATTTATGTAGCTGACGTTATGCTGACATCACCAATCCAGAATAACCCAAAACGGCTCCTTGACCCGGTCATAGAAAACATTGCTTCAAACTTAATAAATCAAACACTATCACAATAGACACTTGATGTAAAAAAAATGATCAAGGTTTAAATATTAATAGCAAGAAAAGAAGAGAATTACAATGCTTTTTCCATTGAAGGCAAAATAATCTGCAAGGATTCCATTTGTTTCGTCAATACAGCAGCTTGAATCCCACCTACGGAATTCAAACATGAGTAGTTTTTAGGATCTTGAACAACCTAACAATCACAATTCCAGAGAGAGCTCAGAAGATGAAGATCAATAAGTAAATAATAAAGTGAAATTAATAAATTAGGGTCCATATTGACCTGTAACCTCTCAATGATTGAAGAAGCATTTCTAAACTGAACAATTAAGTGCGGTTGAAGGTCATCCCATCGATTCATTTCTTCTTTGAGCTTTTTGAATTTCTGCTGATACTTATTTATTATTCCTTCCATCAGATTCGAAGAACCCTAACATCCGACTCGACCTGACTCAGTAATCGCTCAGGACTCAGGAGTGATAACTGATATAAATATTCAATGTCAGTTTTGTCTTTACACTAAGTTTTATATTTTCAGGTTAGCTTTCCAACAACAGGTTATATTTGTATTGTACCTGAGCTCTCCTGACAAAACACATTCCCTGAAAGAATAATTAGAAAAATTAGGAATAAGAAGAACATTGATATTTGATATGAAATTCATGTAATTTTAAAATATCTGAAAACTGCAATAATTAATGATAGAGTGAAGAAAAAATACCAAAATTGAGAAGATATAAGAAACAAAACCTTATAAACAAACAAACAGCCAAGAGTTTAATTCATATTTGCTAAGAACTAGGTTTACAATAATAGATATTCATCACATCAAAATCAGGCGTTCTACAATGAATCACTCATAGAAAGACCTGAGATTCATTTAACACTTTTAAATCTTTGCTAAATGAAGTACTAGAATCACTAAATAAATCTCAAAACTCAGAAATTAAAATAGGAAAAATTTGTGATAAAGAGATTTACTAATCGAAAGAGAGGGATCTAGGAAAAATAACGAACACATTGAGCTGAGCTTTGCGATTACGATTGATGTAAAGCTGGGTAGTGCTTTGGAATTTAGTTGAGACGAGAATCGAGACTGAATGTTTCAGTGTGAGAGAATTTTGAGTGTTAGGGTGTTATCGTTTTTCATTTTTTAAGGGAAAACGTCGTAGTTTCGGTGAAACCGGCTTTTGTTGGTTTTAACCGGTTCACCGAGTTTCACCGGGTTTGATTACGGATGGCTTTCTTCTTAATCCACTCATCTGCGGCTTTCTTCTTCGGTTGTTCCTTCTTCCACTAATCCCCTCTTCCAATCCAAACTTCCTTCGCCTAATCGATTCACTCTGATCTTTTTGGGCTGATTGAGAAAGAATGGCGATAATGAAAAGAGTTGAAAATGAAGATCGCGAACCAAGCGCAGTTGAAAATGAAGATCACGAACCAAACACAGTTGAAAATGGACGTGAAAAACAACAAGAAGAAAAGCAAATAAAAGATGAAACTCTGTTGCAGTTTCTGGATTCTACGGATGGCTATCTGATGCTGATAGATTCTTTATCTTCTACGCTTCGCCAGGTAACAACAATTATATTAAGGGAAAAAAAAAAAAACTCTTTTTGACTGAATTGATACTACAAAATTAATCCAATGGCTTTCTAGTTTAGATTTACTTATCGGTTCCAATGCATTGGTGCTTTGATTGTCATTAATGCAAATCTTTGAATTTAGGGTTTTTATTTGTTTTTCATGAATAAACTCCTGATTTATGAATTTTTTAAAAATGTTCTCACTCTAGGGATGGTTGGAACTGGCAAGTGCTAGGCATTCTATGGGATCTTCACGAGTTAGTAGTGCTTTGTTAGACCTTAAAGTTCACTCTGCTGCTACATCAGTGCAAGTATCTCAACAAGATGGTAATTTCCACTGTGTCTCTGGTTTTACTGCATAGCTAATTTTATCAATTTCATTCTAATAAGAAATTATTGAACTTGTGTATAATCTGGTATAGCTGACTCCATGTTTATACAACATCGATTTCTTTTGCGCAAATGGGCATCCTCCGATGATGGAGAAGAAAAATCTAGAGGGGACAAATTACCAACAGAATCTGATAGTCAGCTCCAGCATAGAAACAATTCCAGTCATTCTGGTATAATGGAATTCTCCCTGATAATTTGAGATGATGTATCCTTATCTTTTAAATTCTTTGCTTTAGTCATAGGATCTGAAAAGATAATATCCTTATCTTTTGCTGGTTCTGCTAAAGCAGGACATCGCTGCTAAAAGCTTTATGATGTAACCATTGGAATTCTTAAATCTATATACTTGAATATATCAACAGACAAAGTTCTTAAATGATAATGCTTTTGTTATGTTTAGGAGTTTTACTCTTATCTACTATGGCATCCCCTTCATGAACCTTGCCTCACATAATTTTGTTTTTTTTTAATGTGAAGAGAAAGCTTCAGAAAGAAATGGAGAGAAAGCCTCGGAAAGGAATGGAAGTCCTCTTACACTCGATGACCAGGTACCTTTTCATGTTAACATATTATGAACTTTTAAACTTTTGTGACAAGGATTCTTATGTTTAGAATTTGTATTGAATCTTTTTCTAAATGTGACCCTGATTTTATTAGCATTCAATTTAGTGTGCCAAGTCCAATAGTATATATCCATGCCAAAAGCTAGTTTCTGCCTCATTGTCCCTGTTTTTTGTTGCACCAAGCAAATGTTATCCGAGAAGTATTGACTGAATGTAGGTGGATTAGTTATATCACTTAAAGTAGAAGGATTGCTAGTGAACTGCTCTATCATGTAATCTGTGATGGAGTCAATCCATAAATCTTGTTTTCACTGTCTTAGGTTCAAAAGCAACGATCCAAATCCTTGTCAGTTTTTGGAGCACTTGTTTCCCCTAGGCTTCGAGCCGCTCAAATATCATTTGAAACAGGTAAATAACTTAGCAGAAATACTGATTAAAATCTGCTGAATAGACTGTCACCTTTTTGGTTATCTCATCTCTGCAGCATTGGAGATACTGGTAGAAATAGCAAATATGCGTTCAGAAATTCTTGCCTCTTTTGATCAAGTCCACGAAAAATTGGGAGGCACTTAGAGAAGATAAAGAGTTGATTCCTTTGGGTATATATTACTCTGATTTCAAAAATCTTTCCCTTACACATCACCTAATAGTTTGTCAAATTTTATTATTCTGACAGTTTACTAGTTAAGGCATATCATCACTAGAGTAATCGAGCCCCGAAGATATTTAAAAAGAAAAAAAATTAACATCCTTGTGGTAATCAGAAATTTGAAGCTCAAACATGGAAAAGAGAAGAGGGAAGAGTGGGAAGGTTGTCATCCATAGCTGGGTCAGGTTTTGATATTCATTGTTTGATCAATTGCATGTTGTTGCTGAAAAGGTTTGTGACTAAGGGACTCTTTTATTACATCTGTGTAAGTCAGGAGCTTGATGAATCATTTGTGATTATAGGTTGCTAAGAATCCTTGATGGGGACTCAGTGCAATTTTGATGCGAATAACTGAAAATTATTTCTTTGCACCGCACATTGTTGGCATCTTTTCCAATGGATTATACCACCATGTTTTGTGTTGTTTAGTACTATACTTGGATTTGTTTGAAAATAGCAATTTCTATCGTTTCTTCGTCGAACTGTTTTGGTGGGTTTAGTTATTGTCCTCCTCTTGGAATGATTGTATTGTCACTTTATCATAGACTATAGTGTAGCAAATTACATATATGTAGCGTCCATCCAACACAATTATCACCTTTCATTTAAACTCAGCTTGAATTCTGAAAGTCCAAGTCGAGGTCGCTTCAATTGGTAATGAGTTGTTAAAGATCAAAAAGAACTGTTACCATAGAAATTGTGGAAAAAAAAATTATTAGAAAAGATTAATCTGCCGCTGTCCATGGGAATGAAAAAAATTAAACAAGATTGAAGGTACAGAGTTTCATTGGAAATGCAAAAATGAATAATACATATTTTTATTTTCATACTTCCAATGTTTTCCAGAATATATCACTCAGAAAACATTCATATTCTCTTTTTCTCGTCTCTCATTTCTCATCCTTGAATGACAAAAAATTGTTTAATAAAATGACATCCCACAAATACGGTAATGCCGTACACCAATCTAATTTACAACAGTCCAGCTTTTGTCCCAAGCTATACAGCACACAAAAACAACTAGGCAATGACCATTGTGGTGGATTTGAACAGCACAGAATCAAGTCAGTTTAAATCTATAATATTTAACTCAAACTCATTCAAACAGGTGCATAATGTTATCAAAGATTACCAGCAACTTGAACAGTATAATTAACGGAGTGAAAAATATCTCCCATAAATTAAACAATGTTGTCACAAGAATAAACAAATCTAACTCAAATCGAGCTGTCAAGTTAGAATTTCAACTATAGTTCGGCTTCAATCCACCCCACATAACAAGCCCTAAACAAGAGAAATTAATTAAAATAAATAAAAATCTGCCCGTTTATATATTTTTAGGCCAACATAAAAAAGTTTCACTAAACTAAACCAACACTAATTTTTTTATCATTTTTACCCTTATGTTAAAAAACCAAGTAAAAATATTTTTTCTGAGAATGTACGTCAGTTAATGGTGGCTAGGGATTTTACAGTGAAACCCTAAATATGTCAAATTATGAATATAGATGTTTTTGAATGTTTCGAATGGTATAAAATGATGTAGTTCGATGTTAATGAATGTCTGGAAGTGTAACCGTTAAGAGACAAAAACGCATAAATTTACAGTGCCGCACAAAAAAACTGTTCATATCGTTCAAACACTGTTCAAACCGCTTGCAAAATCGCACAAAAATCCTGTTCATAGACTATGATATCTGCTTTTGCACAATTTAAACAGTATTTACGCGATATAAACAGTATTTACGCTGTGTAAACAATGTTTATGCGATTTGCGCAGTTTACACGACACTATAAATTTACGTACTTTTATCTCTCAACGGCTACACTTCCAGACATCCATTAATATCGAAACTACATCATTTTATACTATTCGAAACATTCAAAAACATCCATATACATAATTCAACATATTTAAGGTTTCACTGTAAAATTCTTAACCCCCATCGTAACCACCATAAACAGACGCACATTTTTAGAAAAAATATTTTTACTTGATTTTTTAACATAAAGGTAAAAAGGATAAAAAAATTAGTGTTTACTTAATTTAGTAAAACTTTTTTATATTGACCTAAAAACGTATAATAAAATAAACTTTTGCTTATTTTAATTAATTACCCCCTAAACAAATTGGACAAGACAAGCTAATGATTTAAAAACAAACGGAACAGAGAAGACAAGTTTATTCTCTTTTCTTGATATTGCCAGAACAGAATCTCTCTTTGGAGTTCGAGTCCAAATAGAACTTATCTTTGGTGCTTAGAGTCCAGTGATAAATTATCTTTGGAGCTTGAGTCAAAGGAGACCTTAAAAGGGCCACTGGAGCCGAAAGGGTCTGTATCATCAAAAGAGTAGAATCCGCGACTGTTGCCAAAGTCTTTAGTACTGTTAATGGAATCAAACCTTGCTAGTTTCTCATGGCCAAAGTCGCTAGTACTGTTTATAGAATCAAACCTTGAGAACTTGTCATTGCCAAAGTCCCTGGAACTATTTCTGGAATCAAATCTTGTGAAACTGTTGTCATTGCTGAAGTCCTTGGAACTATTTATCGAATCAAACCTTGTGAGTCTCTCTGGTTGTGAAGAAAAACCACCATCATGCATGCTGAAGGAATCAAACCTTGAGAAACTGTCAAATCCTGATGCATCACTGTATCTTGGTGGAGAGTTTCCATATTTTGAGACTGGAGTAGCAGGAACAGAGTCATCGAATGTAGATGGACTCTTTTTCCGAAAGGTGCTCCCAGCACTTGGGGATCCGGTTCTAATTGGGTTAACTCCAAAATCACTAGATCCAAATAGATCTGTGTGACTGTCAGAATCTGAGCCCTGCAAATTAACACAAATATGCAGAAAATTAAACTTACATGTCCATAAGCAGACCGCCGAGAAAAATGCAATGGAACAGCAAGAAGTTCATCAGGGCATTTTAAAATTTCGGAATACTAGATTCCAAATATGAAATATTGATTCATTTTTTAAAATGTCAGCCTACCAGTTGCAAAGGCATCCTGTGATAGCCATGAAATATATATTTCAGTATGATAGGAAATAGAAATCAAGAAGTCCAGGCTCACCTTGGGATTAAACCCCCATACTGAGTCTACATCATCATTATTGTCAAATGCACCCCATGTCGAGTCATCAAAACTTCTGTTGATAAATAAATTCAGTACCACCAAGTCAAAAATATTGCTCACATTCAACTAAGAGAGACACGAACTCAATAGCTTAGAACAGAAATATCAAACCACAAACCTATGTGTTTCTGCATCTGCTTCATTACTCCTTTCAAAGGGGCCATCAGAAAATTCTTTAGATGGACTTTCTAGAGCAGACCTTCCAGCAGGACTTCCATGAGGGCTTCTTGCCGATTCATCTTCACTGTGAGTGTAGGCAGATTCACTCTCAAGAATATGTTCACGAGTATTCATCAAGTTCTTGGGTTTTTCATCCACATTGGATAAGGAATCAGGAGTTAAACTACCATTTGGTGAGGCAGAAGCATTTTTCGTATTGAAATTGAGCTCATTGCCAAATCCTGAAAGCAAAAGAGACATGACATAAATAAACACTTAAAAGAGAAATTATGGAGAATGGGAAGAATTTGTGAAAATTGTAAGAAGTAAACTAGCTGTTTAGCAACCAGATGGCATACCTTCATCTTCAAATTTATCCCACTCTTCGTCCCAAACAGCTGCTCCATCTTGGATTCCAGGTTGCCAGCCTTGATACAATGTATAGGAAACATAAACAAACATAACCCTAAGAGGTTAATCAAACTGCCCCAACTTTCATAAAACACACAGAAAGTAGACTGAAAACTTACTCACAACTAGCATACTAATATTAAGGTACTCCATGGAATTCCAGTTAGACACAACACTGAAATTTCTTGTTTTCTCAAGCTTGTCCTTCTTTAGCGAACTACTTGTTCTTTTTTGAGTAACTCTTTATTGATACAACTTTCAGAATTTCTTGTAAAAAAACTTCTCAATCCTCAGCAATTATTAAAAGGTTTTCTCAAAAACCTATACAAGTTCTAGTGATAAACAACTGTAGGACAACCAAACGAAGCACTATCATAGCTCAGGTTTATAGAAATTTTTCGCAATTATTCCTTCTATTTTGTTTTATTCTGATTTTGGAAAGGATGGGAGTTGTTTGAGTTGACCATTCATCTGTGGTGCACTTTTAACTCAAAATTTCAAGAGCTGATAGAAAGCAATATACATTTTAATAAAGAATTTAAGAGGTTTGCACAAAGAAAACATACAAATCTATTAGTATATGACAAATGTGTACATACATATACAGCCACAGTACCAAGCCACCATGAAAAATTGCTTCAGAAAACAGAAAAAAGTGACTAATGACAACATCAAGATTCAATGAGATTAATGAGAAGGGTAGTTTTTCAAGTCTATCAAGTAAAATAGCTAAAAGTTATTTTAAAATCTTGAAAACCATTGATCATGTTGATCTTGGAGAGGAAGTACTGATGTAAATTTTATATAGAACACAAAGGAATGAAATTTAAGTACCAAAGGGAAGCTCAATTAGCGCACTTGACTTAATATCTACTCCATGTTTCTTGCAACGTTCAGTTAAAGCCTTCAACAGCTCCTCAAGATCTGACTGTATACGATCAGCACGGACCTATACAAACCCGCAAAGCATTAATATTAGACAACATAAACTCTCTAATGAACACTGTGGGTAACAGGCCAAAATTTACCTGAAGAATACCATCTGCACTGCCACCTTGTTCCATATTGACAATAGCTTGCTGCAACTCCATTTTCCTCTCCTAAAAATGAATTAAGATTGATTAAAATCATGTAACAAGATTAAACATTCCAAAAAGCTCATGCAGTTGAAAAACTCTCAGGCAGGGTTGCATAAAAGAATAAAAAGCCATTACCTGAAGTTCACGAAATTTGGCCTCTTCAATAGTTAATTTAGAAGCTATATCTGCAACTTGTTTGTACTTCTCTTCATATTTCTTACCCAGTGATTCCGCCTGCAATAACAATTGTTAATATAATGCAAATTCCATTAAGGATGATGAATAACAGAAGCACAACTTTATTCTACTAAATACCTCACGCTTATCTGCAAGTGCCCTCTCTGTGATTTCATTTAGTCTATTGTCACACCTGCTTTTATAAAGGACCTAGAAACAAAGAAACAAAAATGAACAAGGCGGAATAGCCAAAAGAATTGCTGCCTAATTTCTTAAAACACTGACAGTTTTCATTTCATAAAGGCTTATTATTTCATGTTAAATATCATTAACATGGTCTAACCTATTACCTATCTTCATACTCTTTCAGTGATTCAGATATAATAGAATTAGTTACACATAAAACTTCTCTTAAAAACAAATACAGCTGCACACCAACTTTACAGTGTTCAGTTATGAAACCATATCATGGTGGCAAAGCAACCTAAAAGCATTTTACACAGGTCATTCTGTTACTGTTACTTCTTGGGCATTGAAAGCCAGCTTCATATGCAAGGAAAAGGCAAACAACACATATGTAAATCTACAATAAATTCATATTGCATTTTCAGGTTCCAGGCAATGGATTCAGAAAACTAAAATCCCCGTGGAAATAGAAATTTTAGTGTCCCAAAAATAACACATAGTTAAGTGTTCTACTTCTACTACCTTTTGTGATCCACATATTCCAACAAGAAATGATAATGCAATATGACATTCAATGCATACAATCATAAAAATTCTAGCATACCACTATGAATAGGTTGAGAGATCTGAGTGAACTTCTTTCATTTCCACTTAATTCTAGCATCCTACCACCTCCCAATGCAACATATAATTAAATCAGATTTGACCACCAGAGAGTCAAAGGATCAACAATGTTTTATCTTTATTTATTTTTCAGATTGAAGAGAGGAGAAATAAAGGACAGCAAAAGGCAAACAAATTTGAGATGGCAACTACTGACAAGTTCCTGCATTTTAGTGCGGTAAAACTCAATCTTTTCTCTGGAATCTAAAATCACTTTCACTGGTTCATCAACCTGCCAGATAAGGAAAAGACAAATTATTCTTTATATTTCTTATAAATGCAATGTGATAATTAAAATGCATAAAGATATGATCCAAAAATTCAAAGAGGTTATAAAGTGTTGAACCTCAAACTCCCTCTGAACTAAAAGAAAATAACAGATTATGAAAATCTGACGTTTTAAACGCCACCACTCTCATTATCAGAGACTAATCTTCAGATCAAACTCTCAACCATATTGTAAGTGTCTTTAGGAGATTGTTCAGGCAATGATGAATAAAACTTGATGAGAATGAGTTTAGATCTCTTCCAGTCAAAGAAATATTACTATTGAATTAGATATAATGGTCTCAGCAATAAAATCCTATTAGTTAAAAAGTATAAGACTGGCTTGCTGACTTAAAAATTCTTGAAGAACAGAAGAGTCAAAATTTCAAAATCAATTAACCATCCACAGCTCAGAACATTTGCTATTTTACACACAGCATAGTTCTGATGATACTTACATGCAACATGTCCAACATGATGTGTTCAGGTCAAGGACTTGGAATATAAATTCTCCTCACAAATATGATAGATTGGAATGGATTTAAAATTTACAAAACGATCCATGTAAGCTAGAGAAAAATTTAAAACAACATAACCAAGATTAATCCACCAAAGAGAAGCATATCAAGTGAAGGATGGAAAGCCAGAGCATGAACTGTGTGGTAAGAAGAGAGAAAGATAGAGAATGCCTTTTTTCCTTCAGCTGCTGCCTCTTGGAGCTCTGAGTTTGCAGAATTCTGCTCCCCGTTATCAAGTTGGTTTGCAAAAGGATCATCCAACCCAGGTGCTCTCGACTTTTGTTGATTTAACATCATCACATTGTCAACATTGTGGGCTGTAACTGGAACTGGTGGCCTCAAACCAGCAGTAGGAGTAATTGGCCGAAGACCCATCACTGGCTGCTGACCTATTGTAACATAGAAAGAACAACGAAGTCATCAAGAAAATCACATATTTGAAAAAGGAAGGAAGAGGAGAGACATGAAAGATGTTACAAGAACTTTTAACTTATACCAGGATTGGCACCCCAAGCAGCATTTCCAAAAGCAGGATTTGGTTGACCTGTCATGGACAACAGTGTCTCATCAAACATAACATTCCTTGGAAGCACTGCTGGAAGAGGACGGCCTTCCCTATATCGCTCCATCAAATAGAGAGCAAAGCAGAACTCCCTCAAAGAAAGCATGCTATCACTATCCTGATCGGATAAGTCCCACACTTGCTTTAGCACCTCTAGCAAAGACCAATAGAAAAAATGAGGCAGATTTAATAGATAAAGAAAAAGGTCCCTGGAACATCAATGAAAAAAATTAAAATAAGCAAAAGAAACAACAAAGCTTTAAAAGCATTGCACCAGTCACAAGAAGACTTTATCTGAAGAGAACAAGAGAAAAATACAATGTTGAGATAACATCAGTCTAAAAGCCTAATTTAAAGTTTTATACCTCCCAAGATAAATATTTGACAGTGGGAATGATGGTCAAGGTCAATACCGACTACTCTCAAAAATTGTTTTTTTTATGCTTAATCTATGGATCCTCAAAAAGTTTGGTTTTTTTCTTCCTCTAAAATTTTGTTAACCTAACAATAATTAAAGCAACTTCCCAGCAAGTATATTTTAAAATCCGTAGCTATGTACCAAAATAAGAAAATAAAATATAAAGAATTACCTCTTGGTAGCCTCCAACTCATAAATAAATTCCTTGCCTGCTCTCCAGTAATTCTACCATCTCTGTCAGTATCTACTTCCATAAAAACTTTTGTATATTTCTGAACATCAGTAGGTTTCATCTTTGGCCAGGTAAGCTGGGAATCATCAGGAGTTGAATTCCCTACCCCAACTGAAATTCCAGAGGAAGTAAATGATGACGAACTTTGAGACGAAACTTGTTGTGGCAGGTTCAATGACTGGGTTCGCTGAATATGGCTGCCTGCAGGTTGCATAGAGAAAGCACTCTGCAATGAGTCAAGCGAATTGTGCTTAGTTAAAGGTTGGGGGGTCTCCCTGGAAACTGGAGCAGAGGCCGATGAGGCAGGTAAACTGCTAGCTGAATAGGTAGAGACAGCAGGCTCTTGTTTTACTGTAGGTGAGATTGCAGCAAAAACATCCCCTCCAAAACTTGAAGCAGAAGAGCTCCCATTTCCAGAAAGAACTAGTGGTTTAGAATCATTAGTTAAAAGCTGAGAAGATGGTGAAACTAGACTCAATGTGTTCAGTGCAGATGAGGATGTTGATGGACTAACTGCTCTAGGCCCTGTTGGAAGTCCGGCAGTCCTTCCACTCCTAAGCCAATCTTTTGAGGTGTTTGAATTTGGAACATTACAAGTAGCAGTACCACCAGGCATGCGTTGAGAGGGATGGGGAGCAATACCTGCAGCCATGGTTTGAGTTTGGCCCAGCAAACTACCTCCCATAGGTGGATGGGGAGCAGCTTGAAATGGTCTAGGAGCCTGCTGCATTGTACTCACATTTGGAACTCCAGGTCCCCTAAAACCCAAACCCTGAGAAGCCATCGGTGTTGGTGTTGGTGTTGTTGTTGGCATTGGTGAACTTTTCTGAGCAGAAGCACCAGCCATTGAAGGCATTTGTTGAGCAGGTATAGCTGCAAAATTAATCTGGGGAGGCGGAATTTTGGCTGCAGCAGGACCATATAATGCTACCTTAACAATATCTGGTGTTAAATCACGTTTACTCTGTGCCACAGTAACAAGTTTGAGAGCATTATAAAATTCTTGCCGGCCAAGGAAACCTGCGCGGCTTTGATCAGCATATGTCCATATCTGCATTCATAACAAAATTTCATAACCGTGCTGCCATATCATGAAGTACAAAGCTCAATCGGGTCCGCGTGAAGTTGATAGAAAGTTAGAAACACTTGCTACCCAGATTTGCAAGTAGGCTTAGAATACTAAAAAATCACAGATACAATTGCCAGATACTATCTAACTAGAAGAAGGTTCTATATTTTGTTACGAAAAAAGAGACATACATTCTTTTTGTCCCCTTAAATCATAAATGTAAGCAACTATTAATTTGACGACGTAATTAACCAGATTCCGTTTCAGAAATACATAAACATCGGAATCAAATTTTCAACGAACGAAAAAACAGAGCGACAATTACAGTTGAAGGGTGTTTAAAAAGAAAGAGAGAAATAGAACCTGAGCGAGGACTTGTTCGGGCAAATCAGATCCTTGAAAGAAAGCCACAGCTTCAGCTCCACTAATTCTACCATCACCATCTAAATCAGCTCTCCTAAAATACGCTTCAAATTGATCCGTACTATTGCCCCCCGCCATTTACGATTCTACGACTAACCCAGACCAAATTAATCCAAACCCAGCTCAAAATAAAAAAAAATAAATAAATGAACAGAAAAATGAAAAAAAAAATTTAGTATTCGATGTAAGATAAATAAGGAACAGCAGGTCGTGGAATGGAGGAATTCAAACTGGTGGTTAGATCGAGGAGGGGAGACAGACAAGTATTGAAAGTGGATTCGGAAATTGAAACGGATTTGGGGATTCAAAAATTGAAAAAAAAGATAGAAAGAAAGACTGTTAACCGCGAATGGGCCGTACGGTCTTTCTCGATCGACAGGGTCGGAGACTGTAACAGGATCTATTCAGTAGGTAAGCAACTGTATGTAACCTTTTGTGTGGACCAAATTTCCTTTTTTTTTTTTCTTACTAAGGGAAGTATATTTTAAGATTTTATTATAACATAAACAAAATTTAAATCTACATTATTGAACGTATCAAAAAAATATAAATAGGGTGATTTACTTGGCTTTTATTTTTAAAAACAAAATAATAAATTTTGTAAAATGTACGTACCAATGATTCATATATATTATATTGTCTATTTTATTGATGATTTTTTATATAATATTATATATCAATTTAATCAAATTCTATGAAGTACTGTAGATTCAAGCTAATCTTAGCAATCAGTTTACTAATTTAAACCGAGAGGCTTTGGTTCGAGAAATGAACCTTAAATAGCAAACAATCTAAAATTTAAAGGAAGTATACAACTAAATTATCCCAATTTTCTGATAAGAATAATTGCAATATCACAGGCATACCGTTTGCAACCATATCAATTAGAGATATTAGAGAAAATATTTAATATACAATATAGAGAATAAATTAGAAATTAGATCCACAGCGAATAACGAAATAGTTATCTGGGCTTCAATCAATGCTTCATTTGTACATCCCATTCAACTTTTCAATCCAAATATAAAAAATATTCCAGGTATAAATATCTTTATTTAAAGACGGCGAATCTATTATAATCAATCCACGTAAATATCACGATCAATACAACATCAGTTCCATAAACACCAATTTCACAACTCATTTGATTGAAAAGGGTATAAAATACGCCCATCCCATCCGATTGCTTATACAATTAAGTATCCCACACAAGGAACAATGTCTTAAATACCAAGTCTAAGAAAACTAAATTCAATTAAGTTCGTCGTAGGGCAAACCTAGACAATGCAGGAAAACATATGAAGACAAACAGAAACAAGGCAATGACTCCAACAAACCCTCAAATTCAAACAAAACTCCAAGCTATATCTTAAGCCCAAATTAAGCTCATTCAAACCAAATATATATTATAAGCTTGAATCCACCCCTATTTGTGAGGGCAAACACCATTTTTCTCAAAGTACAATACTATTCTCTCAAAGTGAAAACCCAATCTAGTCAACACCAGTGCAACGAATTCAATAATGTAAAGACAATGCAACAGTATTTGATGTACAAGAAAACTAACTAGTTAAGAAATAACTTAGAACAAATAAATAATACCACATTTAGTTGTAAATAATTGATCATCCAAAAGAAACAAATTATACAACATAAACATCAAACAAAATTAAATTCGTTACCATTCAACAATCCATTTAAAACATTTTCCTAATATACCAATTAAAAAGCATTCAGAGTCATACACAATCAAGAAGCAAGCCCCAATTATGAGCTTGCCAACTAAATATGCACATATAGATAACACTAAGAATCATGTCAACAAAGAAACCAAATAACCAGACTACATTTCTACAAAAGATGAAACACCTTAACTAAATCATTAAGCTTTAGAAGCAAAGTACATATAGTAGTGAATCTTACATCTACAACTATTAATTTTGAGGAGCAAGAGAAAGTGACAGGAGAAACATGATTCCCTCACATGACAAAAGGTATCTAAAAATTAACATGAAGCACAAACATTAACATATTTTGTTCAAACACTGTCACAGCCTAAATGACTATGAAATCTTCCTCGCCAATTCCTACTCATCATCATCCTCCTGTACAAAAGCAAAACAAATAAAGTAATTCAATAACAATTTTCAACATCAACAACATAATTACTTGGACAATGAACAAAACAAACCTCGCCACTGCCATCTTCATCTTCATCCTCATCATGCACCTCTGACATTGACTTCTCAGACTCTTCTTCATCCTCAGCCTTAGGAGCCTCAGCCTAATTTCGTAAATAAATAAGATTAGTCTGTAGACTCAGCATCATAAAAGATAGAAATAATCACAGAAATGAAAATTAAACAGACCTGTCTCTTGTTATAATTTTTCAATTCTTTCTCATAATCAGATTTGCGTTTCTCAGCCTTGGCAACATATGGGGCTTTGTCCTACAGTTGTCCAGTTCAATTTAATAACTACAATGACAAAAGGCAGAACAAAACTGCTTCAACTATAAAATACTTACAGCATCAGACATGGACTTCCATTTCTCTCCACCAGCTTTACCAACCTAATACAGAAGAAAAAAATAAAAATAAAAAAAGCACCCACACATGCAAATGGAAACACGACTAGTAATCAAATAATCATACATACAGCGGCTACTGATTTGTTTTTAGGGTGGTCCTTCTTATACTGCTCACGGAACTCCTCCCTTTACCCAGCCAACAAACGTAAATAAATCAGATTTTTTTGCCAGTAATAAATTAAATATCATGATTTCACATGATATATATATATCAAAATACTCTCAGATAGAAAGATAGCATATTGGAGGAAAAAAGTCAAACGATGTTGTAAGCTCACATGAAAACAAAGAAGGCACTAGCCGGCCTCTTGGGCTTGTTTGGATCTTTAGCCGCCTTACCCGCTTTCTTTCCAGCTGCCTTTATAGGCTTTTTGTTCACGGCAAGTCTTTCACCACGAATCAGACAAAAACACATATAAATATAATATAGATCATAAATTCAAAAATAAATAAAAGGATGCAGATCTGAGATCTGCAAGGCCATAATCCGCAAGCTATTTGTGAAGAAAAAACAGGTCGAAATAAGGAAAAAAGACATGCACAGAATTTACCTCGAGCTCTTGGCATCTGACTTGGATTTACCTCCTTTCATGGCGAATCCTGCAAAATTAACAACGGATCAGTCAAAATTACGTTAAAAAGGGCGAAAAAACGAGAAAAATCGCATAAAACAGACGAGATTCGACAAAATTTACCGGTTAATTAGGGTTAGATTAGGGTTTCAGATGAGAGAGAAAGTTAGAAGAACAAGACAGAGAAAAGGCTAGAGGCGTCTTATGTGTTGAGCTTTGTTTGTGAGCTGAGATATCGAAGGGCGGAGATATTTAGTGGGGAGAGGCGAGAGGAAATTGAAATTCAATTGCGCACGAAATGAAATTGGGATTTTAGGGGTTTAGGCGGGATTTCGAAATTTTATGCCAGGTCATCAATCCTTGTGATGTTATTATGATTGGGTGTGTAAGTGTTAAGCTTAAGCGTCGATCTTTGTTTTGTGTTTCTTTTGTCTCTGTGAAAGAGACTGTGCTTGTGCTTCTTTGGTGATTATTGCACTGCGTGAGATGCGTCGGGCTGGATATGTTGGATTCAAGCCCATTGCCAGTCGCTTTGATGGGCTCGACGCCATCCATTCAGTGCCCAACTTTCATTCTTTAGATTCCAAACCATCTAGTTTGACCTGGGTTCAAACAGGTTTGAATAGTAAATAATATTATCAGAAAACACAATAAATCCTTAGAGAAGAGAAAAAATAATTATTTTTTAAATTTTTTACAAGTTGAAATAAATTTGAATCAAATTTCTATAAGTTCTAACTTGATCTCAGCTTAAATATGAGACAACAAACTCAAGTTCAAATTCAAACTGGTTTAAATGATAAACAATAACAAAGGCAATTTGATAGAAGAGAAGAAGAAGAATAATTGTTTTTTAGATTTCTTGTGAGCAAGGGTGAATTGACTTGAGTGCAGACAAGCTTAGTTTAAACTCGACTCAAATTCAAAATAATAAACTCAACTATGAGTTTGAAACGGTTCAAATGATGAATAATAGTATCAAAGATAATGAATCATTAGAGAATATAAATAATAATCAATGAAGAAGAAAAAGACCCATGTGAGAATAAGGGTTCTAATGTAAAATTGTTGATAAGCTTTTGAACTCAAATCAAATTATCAAATTGAAATTTCAATTCAAATTAAACTTATTTGAGTCAAATATAAATTCAAGCTTCAATAATTCATATTAAATACACAAAGATATTTAAGGGTCATTTGGTTATAGTCAATAAATATTATTTTGTTAATATATCTTTTATTACTTACATTATCTTATTTAGTTTATCAGTAATTTTTTATTACCAAAGGTAATGTGGTAGGTAATATAAATAGTAATATAATTATCACTTTTATCATAAATATTAAAGCATTATCAAGATAACCTTAATTTTATTATAATTATATTATAATTTATTAATTTTAATAAAAAATAATTTTATTTTCAATTAATATAACAAATAATATAAAAAACATTTTAAAATAATTATACTCAAAATATTTAAGTAAATTAATTTATCAGTATTTTTTATTATTTATAATTAAATACAATAATTTATTTACACTTATTTATTTTTATTAAATTTTATTTAATATAATAATTATTTTTTAAATAATTTATCTTTAAAATAATATTTTAAGGTCAATATCCCACATTTAAAAAGGTCAAATTATAAAATAAATATCTAAAAGTGAAAAACCTGCTTGATACCCAATTTTGTAAAGCGTTTTACTTTACCACCTAATATATCCTAATATAAAAATTTCTCCCTTATTTTGTAAAAATAATTCTCTTCTCCTGTTATTGTAGCGCTTTGTAAGAATATTCATAACTTATACTCGTTTGAAAGTATAATGTTATTAAAAATTAATCCAATGTAAAACCATGATAACGTTTATGATTTCCACAAATAATTTACATTCTTACTGCAATTTATTAATTTTGAGTTGAGTGAATTACATATTCCCACCCAAAGTCTGGCTGAAAAATTTTCCATCTTTTAAAAGCAGAAATCACATTTTCCTTCTAAAATAAAATTAAAATTAACATTACAAGGGCAAATATAAACCCAATTTCATATATTAAAATTAAATAAATAATTAAAAATAAAACTTGTCCCTGTTTGGGAGAAAGAATAGAAATGGAAAGAAAGCAAAAGAAAATGAAAGAAAATATGGGGAAGGTCATGAGTCGGCAGCAGCGGAAACAATGACAAAGAAGAAGAAAAAAAAGGGACGCCTCCAAAAATGCACTCTAAAACAACAATTACACCAATGTAAACAACAACAAAACCCTAATTCTTTCAAATCCAATCGCCGATCCACTCGCCAAAACCCTAATTCCAATTACAATGACGCCGTCGACGACGACGATGACGAGCGCAAAGAGAAGAAGCACAAGTTATTCCTAGGCTTGGACAAGTCTTCTAACCATAACCACCACCACCACCAGCAACAACATCACCATCCGATTTCTTCGCCCAATTTAACCGGTCCTAACTCCATTTTTTACGGTAGGATCAACTCCAATCGTACCGGATCTGATCAAACGGTGATCATCATCACTTCCTGTGCTATTGATTGTGGCGGTTTTGTCGATCGACTTTTTCATTTCTCTTACCTAAATAAATTTAAATACTTTCCGGATTGCGCGCGAAAATTAAATTTTATAGTTGGTTCGATCGCGAGTGAATGAATGTGTTTGACTCGGCCAGGCCTTTTCCTTTACTCTTTTCTGCATACATATTAATTATTCAACTTTTTTTTTTTTGGAATGATCTGTATTTGGTTTCTTTATTTTTTAAATTTATTTTAGAATTTGTGCGTGCCAAAATAATAGACGCACAGACCATCTTGTCTTTAAAGCTGAAGTTTGTCTTTTTCTTTATTATTAATAATAATTATCTGTTTGTTTCTCGGCTAGTTGTACACTGTTTTTCTGTAACTGTCGATATTTGACGCTTCAAAGGTTCTAATTGTTTGTTTTACTTATAATTCCTTTATTTTATTATATGGAGTAATTTTTCTTGCAGGAAGAAAAGGTTTTGAAAGCGACTGACACTCTTCATGGTATCTATCAATTTCTATATATTTTGGGAATTTAAAAAATAATAAATTTAAACTTAATTATGCAATTATTTATGTGGACAGGTCACCGGTGGAATCCGGTCCCACGACGCCTTTGCCAGGCAAAAGGTTGTTGGTTTTGTTCTTGACAGGCTTCAAAAGTGTGTTATTTTAGCTGCTATGATTTTCTTTCTTTCAATTCGATTGTGTTATTATTTCAGTTGGGTTTTGATTAGATTGCGTGTGACTTCTTTCAGAAAGGACGCTTATGGGGTGTTTTCTGAGCCTGTGGATCCAGAAGAGGTGTTTCTTTTTTCAAAAGGAAATGTTGCTTCTTTATACACAAATGAATTAAAAGTTTCATGATTTGATGGAAACTCCTTACTTTGATTCAGCTTCCTGATTACCATGAGATTATTGCTCATCCGATGGATTTTGCTACTGTGAGGAAGAAACTAGATGGAGGGTCTTATGCCTACTTCGAGCAATTTGAGGTTGGTTTGATATGTCTATTATTTGATAATTTTGGATATACGGGCCAAATTTCTGACTAGAGTCTGCTTGCATCAACGTCTGTCTATCTTTGCACCCAATGACCAGCTGGATGGTGGCTCTAATTTTTTTTAATTTTATGGGGATTATATCTAGTGGATTTGATGATTTCGTGCTCCATTACTTATATTTTGAAGTTCAAACAACTCTTTTGTTATTGGCTTTGAGAGTGGTACCGTGATAGAGAGAGTGGGATTCTGATTCTGGTGATTTAAATTTCTTTAAGGTGGTAGGAGTCTTGATTCATCATGATTATTGAGCTCATATTGGTTACTTGGGTTCTTCATGTACTTGTATTGAATTTCTTTATGGTGAGTTGTTGATTTGCCTGGTTACCATTGGTGACTTTGCATGGACCACTCATTGTTTTCTGCATTCTACGTGGGATCCTGTCGCCTACAATTTTCTGCAATCAAAGCCTACAGTTTTCTTACTTGCCACTTGGAAAACTGCTGCAGAAGAATGCAGGGATAATTTGATTTGGATTAAGAATCTTATGAATGAAGAGAGTGTGCATTGAGTGTGGATGAGGCAATTAGGAATACTTGATGATCTTCGGGGTTCTGTGATTATGTTTGACCCTGTGGATACTCAGCCACATCCTTGATGCAAGAGTGATGTATGTCAAAGTTGGTAGCATGTGTTTAGTTCTCCCCTAATAAATGTCTTATTTTTTTACTATTTGGATAGCCTTAAGAACATCCTTTGAATTATTATCTAGTATATGCACATACAGTCCTTTGAATTTCTATATTATCTTGGCTAAATATGCTTGAGTGGTGCAATTGAGAATGCATAATTGTTAATATGATTCTTAGTTCAACCATTAACTATGATATGTCCATGGTGATTGATATTGACTTATTTATGCGCTTGGTTTAATGTCACAACACTGGATCCATTCCAAAGATGGTGTAATGCGGAATCAAGAACTAATATTGCGTATGACTTGACGATGAATCATTGTTATGACTCCTTAATAGTTAGAATGTGTGATTGCCATATAAACCTTTTCTAATTAAAATGAGACCAGTCCCTGTTGTTCCTCCGCTTTCTTGTTCTGGTGAAAATGTTTGGTGATGATCTATGAGTAACTTGACACTTTTGGCTATCATTTTCTTTGTGCAGAAAGATGTTTCTCTCTCTCTCTCTCTCTCTTTTTTTTTTTTTGGTAAGTTTTATAAGGACAAAGTTGATAGAAGACATCAAACTTTCTGCCTCATTTGGCATGTTTTTCTCATTTGTTCCAGTGCAATGCAGTATGATTCACCAGATGCGATTTACTTCCAATAGGTTTAATCTGAGTTCTGATTGTTATGTGTTTTCTTAGGGTTCTCTCTCTCTCTTTTCTGTGACAGTTGAAAATGTGTCTTTAGGCACAAACCATTCAAGAGGTGGCAAAAAAGGACTTCAAAAATTTGAGGCAAGATAGTGATAGTGAACCACAACCTCAGCCAAAAGTTGTGAGGAGAGGCAGGCCACCAAAGAGCTTGAAAAAGTCACTTGACACCTCTCCTGATGATCGTGCTGCTTGTGAGTTTTCCTCTCTAACACAACCTTTGCTAATGGAGTAGATAATGGTAACTGGTCTAGTGCTTACAATCTAAGAAAAGGACCAATTTCGTCATTCAAGTTTCAGCCTGCTGATGGATTAAACAGGGCCTGTTATGGCTCTCAATCTCTTACCGCTGAAACTTATACTAGCTGGTTGTCAGAATGGGAGAATGAATTTCCAGGTTTGTGGTTTAGAAGGACTCCGGTCTACTGCTTCATGTTCAGGGCCTATTATGACTTACTCTTTTTTCCCATTGGATGTTGTGTCTCCTTTTTTATTTATTTATTTTTTCTTGATATATTGCAGCTTCTGTTGTGAAAGTTGTGTTGAAGTATGGGAAAAAAAAAATTTACATCAGATGAGAATAAACGCAATACCTATGAGCACTTCTTTTCTTCTGGGCAAGAGACATCTGTTTTCACCACTTTTGAGGAAGAATTGAAGCAACTAATGGTGGTGTGTGCAATCCGAAAGTTCTTTTTATTCTTTGTTTTAATTAGTTTTTTATTTTTTCAAATTGTTATTTCTAATGAATGCTGTTGTTGCTCAACAATGTTATGACCTATGGTTGAGACCTTTTCCCCTTTTCTTGGAGATTCAGAGTTAAATTTCTGTCAGAATAAATATTATGAAACTTGAAACAGATTGAACAGATTTTAGCTTCTGGCTGAATCATCTATTCATTTGCTTTTATGGAACTGGTACTAACTTGTATGTTATATCATAACAGATATAGATGCATAAAATAACCTAGAGGAAGTTAACCAATCCAGATGGTCACATATCTGCCTACTATTAATACTGTAACAGGTGTTCATAAGTCCGTGCATAGGTTTACTTGTTGGTAATCTTATTTATTTATTGATTCATTTGATTAGGTTGGTCTAAACTCTGAGCATGGTTAACGGCAGAAGCTTGGCTCAATATGCAGCAGATCTTGGACCCGTTGTTTGGAAAATTGCTTCAAAGAAAATTGACAGTGTTTTAGCTGTTGCCATTGGGGTCAAGATAAGTCCTGGATGGGTAGGAGAAAACAAATTTAATGAGCGGCAGCAGCAGCACTTATTTGCTGAAAAACAGAAAACTTCAAATAATTATATTTCTGGTGATCATTCCAAGCGGACTTCTATCTCTGGCAACTTCTGGGTCAAACTCTACTATCGGAAACAGAGATTCAATGCAAGTTGGGGAAGATATTGAAAATAGCAGGGAAATTAACTCCCAAAGTCAACCAATGTTTCAAAGTAATACTCTTGGTGGGTTAAAACCTGCATCTCATTCCCAGTCTCCGTCAAGTGGAGACAGCGGGGCTTGGCACAGAACCTGGGAATTCTAGGATTGACAATAGTTCAGTGACTTCCGGGATCCTTGGTCTGGACCTGGACCGAGCAGCACCTATCCGATTTTCTCTGGCTCTAGGTCGCAAACAGCAGTGGATCTGGGGCTACAGGGAGAATCATCTTTGCAGGGATTTTCAACATATAATAGACAGGCGTTTTTCACCTGGCGTGAATATTAGCTTCCTTGCGCCAGGGTCGCCTATTTCAAATATCCAGATTATTTCAAAAATCACAACAGCAGCCTGATTTGGCATTGCAGCTCTGATTAAAAAAAAAAAAAGAAACATTTCTCTTGATTCAACTTGTGGTATTGCAATGGAAGGTTAGGTTTCCTTTCTTTAAAATTTAATCTTTTGCCCATATAGGAATAGCATCCTGGCAGGCGGGCCATTGTAAACTGTATCTTTGATTTGGGTGGCTCCCAAGAGTCGCTGGACTGGAGAGAGTAGGTAAATATTTGTGTACAGGATAATATATCTTTTTATTTTTTATTTTTAAGGAATTCATAGTTTGATATTTTTTAAAATAATAATATGTTAATTAAAAATTTTATTATAATTATTATATACCATATGTAAAACATGATATGAAATATTAGGATTCAAATTAGGATGCTCTAATGACTACATCTTGGCTATATTCAAATTAGGTCTAGTTTTTAATTATATCTCAAATTTTTAATAGCAGTGCTTCATGACTGATGTTTTCCCTGGTGTCAGTTTAGTGATTATGGGTATAGTGCAATTTTCCCATTGATACAAATATTTCTACCAAGGATTTTTCAATTGAAATAAAAATTTCTGACGTCTTGATCAATAAAGAACGCACAATATGAAAAACATGAATGATATTCCTTCCTCTGATTGTCAGGTACAAATTAAGGCAGAAAAAAATCCACAAAAATTAAAATATTTAAGGTAAACCCCCTAGCACACTACATTGTTATAACTCTTCCTCTGCCCTGCGTCTGTGTGGACTAGTCAGTCTCAGACTCTCGGACCCACTCCAACTCTACACACTTTGTTCGGCTATCTTTCCCAAGCCATTTTCAACCATTGTTCTGTTTGTCTCCCAAACCATCTTTGGTTCAACAGCTTCAACCGATCATCTCTCACGTCACAGAACATCTCGCTCCACCCTCTTGGCTCAACCGGCTGCACCCCTAATCCCGGTGTCCGGTCCTTCGAACTCAGATTCACTGTCTCTTTCCAATCCGCAACATACGCCGAAACCCTTCTTCGAAACTTGCTCTTAAACTCTGACCATGCTTGGTATTTGTAATGGTTCACCACTGCAATTCCCGTATCCACTTCCCCCCATTTAAACGTCTTCTTCAACCCAAAATGGTGAATCACATTATACAATGAATCGTCAATGGCTTCCAACAGCACAATAGACTTGTGCCTTTGCTGTTTAGCTCTCCTGTAACAATCATACCCTTGTGTTACTCCTTCCACCGGGTGTGAAGTCCGACCCGACGGACCGAAATCGTTGCACCTGAACGAGAGTTGGCCCATCGATGGCGTCCCTGGTAACAGAGATTTCAACAGACGATCTGACGGCTCTGACTCTTTGTCCCATGACGGAGAAAAAAGGAATTCGTCAACGTCGAAGTACATCATCCATTTGCATGAATCTTTGGCGTATATTGCATTGTGAGAGAAGCCAGCTTCCTGGGTCTTCGGCCATGGCCATTGTACTGTTGCCACGTTGTAGCCTTGTTCATGAAGTTCCCGGACGACACTTTTCAGATTGTCGTCGCTTTCGTTGTCGTATAATATGAAATTTTCAACGCCGATTCTTGAGTGGTACATCACCCATTCTTTCAAGTACTTGCCCACGTTATGCACCATAGTCGATGCGCACAATAAAGACCTCTCTGGGGGTTTCGCTATCTTGCGGCGGGGATTGTAGTACGCCACGGAAGGGACGACGATCGGATTTTTGTCGTTCATTATTTCTATGGAGACTTTGATTGGCTTGTTGTTTGAAGAAGTAAACGCCCTTAACTCCGGTTGAGCGCACCTGAAGACCTCTTGTGAGGAGGTGGTGACGGGAGTTTTAACAGCGGTGTTAGCGTCGTCAGCGTCGCCGAATACGCACTTTAACTCATGAGGAGGCCTGTTGAATCCTCGACGACGGTTCACGCCTTTAGCAAACAAAACGACGTCGTTCTCGGTGGACAGCGCCTCGTACACGTAGAAGTTGGTTCTAATGAGCTCCTTGGTTGAAGCTTCTCTAATGAGAGACTCTTCTTCTTTCTCTGGATATTTCGTCAAAACCGGTTGAAAAAACGGCCGCCGACGGCGAAATCTTCTCGGCATATTACATTTAAACGTCGTCAGATTCGTTAACGGCAAAACCCCCGAAAATCTTGCCTTGGAATTTTCTCTGGTCGAAAAAAAACAATAAAGCCCGTCGACAGAATCCGACGATGTCTCCGGCAAGACGATAACGAAAACCTCCCAATCCGGAAAAAGAACCGAAATGGACTTGAATTTATCAGAATCTTGAACGGACGACACCGAGGGACGGTGTCTCAGACTAGACGATTGCAAGACCTGATTCACTTGTTCCCGCAGCACGTGATTGGATAAGTTGGCGGGGGAGGAGTTGTGCGATAACGGCGCTGAGATTTTCAAGGTTGCGGGCAGGAAGGCGAAGGTGGGTGATAGGATAACAATGATAGAGACGGAGTAAGAAAGGAAGAAACTGTATAAAAGGAGAGATACAAAGATGAATAACAGCTTTGTTTTGTGACTCTTGCGCAGGAGAGTTTCGGGTAAAGAATCGAACAGTTTTATTTGTTCAAGTATACAAAGAACAGAGGTTGAAGATGAAGATGAAGATGATTTCTTTACAGGATACATTGGCTATGGCTATTTGTTCTTGTTCTGGTTGTTGTGTTGTCAGTGCAGAAACTGAATAAGATCAGCCTTCAGCCAAAGGCTTATAACAGAGAGTTCTGAGAAAGGAATATTATAATATAAAGCCTGGTAACAGACTGATTAAGAGGTCGTCTAAGAATGGTTAAGGAAAGAGATTGCGATCGGGAATCTGATCGGTCATCGTTTTGGTGACTTGGATTAATGCATCTCACAAATTTGCAGGACGAAGCGCCGCCTTGTAGTATATATTTGTATTCTGCCTGGAAAATCATGAATAGTGCGAATTCCATTTTCCACCCAAACTTTGATGAAATATCTTTACACCTTTTAAAGTCGAAAGTTCAATTTTTACCTTTATGTTAAATTTGTTAATCAAATTTGTTTTTTATATATATATATAATTGGCAAAGAAAAAAAAAAACAAAGCCAAAAACAAAAATGTTCAACGACATTACTAAAGCTAAAGGTTAAATAATAGTTTGTCCCAAATTTTTATAAATATTTTTTTATCTAATTAATTAATAATAACAAAAAATTAAGAGTTATTAAAAGTCTAACAAGATTGTTTTTTTTTACTGTTTTACTATTGTCAATTAGTTATCAACAAATCAATTGTTTCTTGCTCAAATTCAACATTGATAAACTTTGTTTTGATTAGATCTTTTCGTTTGATTAATTCTAAAATGTTTTATCACTTATATAAACTTTATGTGTAATATTTATAGTAGTCTTTTTTTAATTTTTTTAGCTAATGAAGAAACAAAAAGAAGGAAAAAGGAAGATAAGAATGAAAACATGATTTGTTTGTATTATTATAAGTGATAAAAAAAAAAAAAAAAACTTTTTGTTAACAGTAATATTTAGCTTTGATGAATAGATATGAAGTAAACTTTTCAAATATAAAGAGTGAAAAATGTTGTTTCATCAAAGTTCGGATGGGACCTTGTTATTTGGCCTCATGAATTCGAATGAAATGTCATATGAAAAGTAACAGAATAATGAGTTTTCCAGTGGGCGGATACGCATTCTGAATTTACTATATATGTTATGCCGTTTTGGTGATTGAAAACCGTATACCGTGTTGGAAATGTACGTCGGACCACCTCCCCGCGTACAAGCAATGTTTTTGAAACCAATTTGATGATTTGATGACAGGTTGGATTTAACCTTTTATTATAGTGATTAATTATTTAAAAATAATATTTAAAATAATTTTATACAAATAATTATTAAACATATAATCTAAATTATTTTGATATAAGAATATACAAAAATTAATTATATATATGCTTAAAATTAATTAACAGCTGGGATTTGGTTAAATATGAGTCTTTACTTAGTTCCCGTTAGACACAATTTGATCTAATTTCAAAAATAATTTTTCAACAAATTATAATAGTTTTTCTTGATACGTGATAGTTGGATCGATCAAATCAACCGATCTAATCTAATTTTTAAAATTATGCTAGTAAGTTTAACAAAATTGAATACCAAACAACATAGATATATTATCATAAATATAATGAGGATATCAATTAAAATAGTCATATTTTTTTGTTTTCTATACCTATATAACAACTTTTTTTTAGTATACAAATATGACCACTTTTTTAGTTTGATTTTATCTCTAAAAAGAGAAAATTTTGGGTTTTATGATTGATCGGATGGGTTGAGTCGAATAAGTTGGTTGACTGGCTGAATATGTTATTTTATGTCTTAATTGGATGAATAAAAAGTCTAAAAATATTTTGAATATTTTATATTTTAAGTTATATGTGTACAATAAGAAAAAAAAAATAACAACCTATATATACAAAGAAAAAAATAAGGTTATTTTAATTAATATCCTAATATATTGACTAAAATAAATGTGTTGCTTAATTTATATTTAATTAAAAAGGTTTGCCAAATATATTTGGTGTTGGTAAATTTTTATTACTAAAATAATAAAAATGTCTATAAATATATATTATTATAAAGATTAATGATTACAAATTAATATAGTGTTTTTTTTTATAACTAAATTGGTATGAATTGTTATGTTTAATTAATTGTAATGAAAGAATATTATAATATTATATTATTTATATGTTACCCTTACTCAAATTGGTATGATATTAAAAAAATAATATTATATGTATATATTTTGAATTCATAAAATAGGTGTGTAGGTAATGTGTTATTATATGATTGAATATTATTTTATTATTAATTTAAAATCATTCAATTACATAATAATGTATCATTTGTATACTTATTTTATGTACTAAAAGTTAGGGATGATGATACGAGGAGGGGGATTTTAATCCCTATCTTTGTCCCTATCCTCAGTTTGCCCTTGTTATGGGAATGGAAATGATTTTTTGTCCTCTCTCGATGAAGAAAAATTCTTTTCTCATCCCCTTCCCATACTTGCAAGGAAAAAACTTTTATTCATATCTTCTAAATACAGTATAAATATATTAAAGGCCAAACGACTATTTCCCACCCAAGGTTTGATGTTTTCTCAAATGTTCCCCCTTTAACTATGGAAACACCAAACACCCACCCATGACCGGTTAGATTTAACAAAACTCTAACGCCTGAAAATTTTATCTCTTTTTGCCCCCCTAAACTTTAAAAACTAAAATTTTTCCTCAGCCTAAGTTTTAAAAAATAGCAGTTTCACCCTAGGGTTTGGTTTTGAAATCTTCGGTGACCGTTCCGGCTCTATTGCCAACGACCTCTCCCTCCCGAAGCAGCCTCTCCTTCTAGCGAATGTTTTCCTCCCATTAGGAGGCTAAATCGACTTCGTTTTCGCCTTGGGAGACGAAAAACTTCGTCAAGGAAGACAAAAAACTTCGTCAAGGAAGACAAAGTTCTTCGTCTTCCCAGAGAAAGACCCCTTGGAAGACGACCGTCTTTCCCGACGAAGTTCTTCGTCTCCCAAGGTGAAGACGAAGCCGATTGAGCCTCCAAATGAGAGGAAAGCATTCGCCAGAAGGAGAGGTTGCTTCGGGAGGGAGAAGTCGTCGGCAATGGAGCCGGAACTGTCGCCAGAGATTTCAAAACCAAACCCTAGGGTGAAACTGTCATTTTTTAAAACTTAGGCTGGGGAAAAATTCTAGTTTTTAAAGTTTAGGGGGGCAAAATTAGATTCTATTTTAGTTTATTTTTAATATTATAGTAAAAATGACGATTTTACCCTTACCACAGTTAGGGTTTTGTTAAATCTAACCGGTCATGGATGGGTGTTTGGTGTTTCTATAGTTAAAGGGTGGAAACTTAAGAAAACATCAAACCTTGGGTGGGAAATAGTCATTTGGCCTATATTAAATAATAAAATTTAAGTAAAATTAAAATTAATTCACTATTTTAAATGTCACAAATATTATATATTAACCATTTTAATTTGTACAAAAAAATCTAAGTAAATTTAAAAAATATAAATAATCTAAAACTATAAAGATATGTTAATATTTTAAATAAATATATTAATATAAAATGACGGAGATGGAGACGGAGACAGAGACGGGGATGGGGTTAGGTGGGGTGGAAAGGGGATGCATGTATCCTCATATCCGACCTATTCTCGATTACCCGTTTTCCATTTTTATCGAAAAATCTTCTCTTGATTAGGATCAAAGAGAGTTAAAGTCTTTAAAATTGGGTTAAAATTATCATTTCAACTCAAAATATGCATACATAATTTTATTGTTAAAAAAAGTTATGATACAAAGATAAAATAATAATTTTATTATTAATAAATTTAAAAAATTAAACTAATAATTGTTTTACATATCATGCTCAACGGTTGTAGATATAATAATTTAACATTTACAATGTTTAAAAATTTTCAAATCAGTCCTTAAAATCTTTTAAAAACCCTAGGGCTTTCACCATCACCATGATCTCATTATTGCCACCCTCTGGTATTTAAAATATTACAGTAACACTAATTTCGAATTGAAACGTGAACAACCTTATGGGCATAAATATAATTTTTGGTTGCAGGCTGGTCACGGCCTGCAAAATGGCTGCTCATGCACGGGCTGACTTGCCCCCAGAGACATTAGTTAAAACGAGTTTTAATGGTGATTTAGAACCAAAATTTTCATATTTCTAGTCATACGGGGAATCTGGCATGGGTTTTAAAATACAGTGGAAAAGTTTATATGAATTTCCTACACTGCAAGCGAGAAGAGAAGCGCAGGTTCTGGCTTTACCGGCAAAGAGGGTGGGGCACTTTGTCCTTGAATTGCACACAAAGTTTCATTCTTGATCAACTTTCTGCTATTTTGCATATTTAAAAATCTGTTGACTCAATTTGGATTGGGATATTCTTTAATTGTTTCAGAAGTTTAATTGCAAGGCCATGTGTTAGAAGACGATTGTGCAAGGCACCCAAACAATCAAATTCCAGGCTTTCTATGATTCTTATTCTTGCCGATTCAATACTCTAAAGGGAAACTTTACAAGCCCGGTTCATTCACTCCAAGTGTTATATGGTCACAAATTTCTCCCCACTTCTATCAATTAGCAAAAAATTATTACTTCAACCTATAACCCACAAAACAAACCTTGAACAAAATATTTTTCTTTTAAAAACCAAGAGATAGGAAATACGGACCAAAGTAGTCATGACTTTCTTACTCCATTAAACATTAAATAACTGGATTTTATTTTTAAAGAATCATTCTTCTTATTTTATGAAATTATAATTGAAATGTAACTACTTTACTATCATATTGAAATCACGACAACACTAATATGTTATTGTTATTCGAGAGAGAGATTTCTATTTATTGCATTTTTATAACGTGTTGAATACTATAATTGATTGTGAAGCCAGAGGATTTTATCTATTATTATTCAATAGGGTTTAAAAAATATACATAGTATTCTAGATTAAGAGAAAAAATAATAATTTTTTAAAAATAAAATGTTATAATGATACGGCAATATTTTTTAGTTTTCATAAATTGAATCTGAATTAAGTTCAAATAAGAGTATGCTTGAGCTTAATTGAATGCGGTTTGTATCAAACTCAATCTATTTGTGTTTGATTTGTATATTTTTTTAAACCCAAGTAGTGAGCTAACATTAAACTATCTCAAATCGGTTATACCCTATGCATATCTTCCTTTTGTGGGCTTTGTTATGGATAAGGGATTGGGCTTAGAAGTTGAGCAACCCAACCAATATGTTGACAAGCATGACTTGAGTTAATCCAAATTGAAAAAAGTTCAATTCAAACTCAATTCATTTATAAAAAGTAAGTCTAACCCACAGATCATACTGATCTATTCACGTTTAACATGATTTTTTTTTTCCTTCTAGCTGTGACCCGAGTTTAAACCCATTCGGATCAAATTCACCAATTTGTATATTAATAAATGGTATGGCAAAAGAAAACGAAGCCCATCAAAGAACCAAGCTCGTGCAAGATGGGTTTTGGTGGGTTGGCTCAATCAACCCAGCGAGCCCAAAAGGGCAACATGGTATAAAGATTTCGGCCGGGGGACCTATACGAGGATGTTAAGAGAAAATTTGACTTGACTTATATCAAATTAAAAATTAAATTATTTTCAAATCAAGTTTAAACTTCAGTTTGCCAATCTTAGATTGATCTCAAACGAATTTTTTTAAATTTAAACTGATATCAAATTAAATCTTATTTAGACTTGATGTTGATTGAATCTAATTCCACATGTCAACTTAATGTTGTGAGTACTTAGACATATTACCATAAACATTAAAAAATCAATAAATAACAAAAGGATAAAGAGCTTGCTTCGTTAAATTTAAGTTGATTGCAAGTTAAATCGTATTCAGACTTTACTCAAATCAAATCTTGATCTACATGTCTACTTACTGTTGAGTAGCTAGACATATTACCATAAATATTGAAGAATAAGAAAAAACCAAAAAAATAATAATTTGCTCAATTAAATTTAAATCGATTTCAAATTAGATCTTATTTAAGATTGAATCTAATCGTAGTTATTCTCTTAGTGTTGTCGGTATGTAGTCACATTACCATAAATATTAAAAATAAATAAATAAATAACCAAAAATAAAAGGTAAAACTTTCTTCTCAATCAAAGAATAAGGGAGTGTCTGGTTCAAGAGAATAAAAAAATTATTTCGATAACCTGTATTTTATCACTTATAATATTTTGTTTGGTTAGTAGGTAATAAAATATTTCAGTAATCTTTTATTATAAATAGTGATATGATAAATAATATAATAGATAATCTGATTATTACTTTCATTTTATGTGTTAAAAGATTTATTAATATAATTTTGATTTTATTGTAACTATATTTTTATTTATTAAATTTTTTAGAGTAAAAATAATCTTATTTTTAATTAATATAACAAATAATATAAAAAAGATTTTAAAATAATTAAATTTAAAGATATTTAAATAAAATAATATATTAATATTTTTTATTATATTTAACTAAATATAATAATTATTTATCCTTACTAATTTTATTAAATATAATAATAATTATTTTTATATTAGTAATAAAATATTTTTTAAACTAAATGTAAACATCTTAAAATTTTCCAATTGTGATGTGGGATTGACTAACAAAGGTACAATTTGTCACCAATCTCTTGGCCCAACTCTAAGTAACAGCTTGCGTACATTGATAAAAGACAGTCAAGTCAATAATTATATCCATTTCACATTTTTGAAGACTTTTGACTGTAACAATAATGATAAATGAAAAAATATTCATAACTAAGCAAGGAGGATAATGGGTCCCACGCTATTTTGACAAAACCACCCATACGCGGCGTCACTCATCCGTTGCTTAAGACATAACTCAACAGTGTCAGAACAGGCAGATACAGAGAATGTCGAGGGTTAAAAGGAATCCGAAAGCGTGTAAAGAGAGAAGCAGAAATAAACCAAGTAAATTGCTATTTGCCATACAAGGCTCGGTTTAATAAAAGTTTCCATCGATTAAATTCTTCCATTATAATTTTTTAAAATAATAAAATCATTTATATTTATTTTAAATATATAAATAAATATATATTTGAATACACATATATAACCTTTAAAAAATATTGATCAAATCATATTACAAATATTATGATCTTATTAGATAGAAGGCTCGGTTTTAATAAAACGGTTCGGTTTTCACATAAATTGAAATCGTAGAACCGACGGATTGAACCGACAGTTTATTGCTTCGAACATTTAAAAAGGCAGGGAACCGTTGCCTTTTTAAAATAATGAATCTCAATTCATTTATAGTTTTTTTTATTTCCTAAATCATCAAATCAAAACTCTCTCAAATCCTTCAAACTCTCATTCTATTTTTTAACTCTTAATACTCTCTATCTTTCAATTCAATCAAATAATTAATTATTCTTTCTTAAGTTTTAAATTTCAATAAATAAAAATAAATATTTAATAATAATAATTATTTATTTATTATATAATTAATCATGTAATTTATTTATATAATTTATTTTATTTATTAAATTAAGAATTATTTTCAATTATTGTAATTAATAATTTAAAAATTAAACAAGATCTTTAGAATTGACTGTTCAATATCGGTTTCAAACCGAAACCATCGGTTCATGAACCGAAACGAACCGTGGACGAACCGTCTGTTACGGTTTCAGTTCAGGGTCTTATATTTTTGAACCAACGGTTCCGAACAAATAAATCGTGGCCAGGTCTATTATTAGATTTGTAATAGACAAATATAATCTGATAAAATCATATCTTTCCAGATATGATTATATTAGAAATCATATCATACAGACCTGATTCCAACGATCAAATCCAATC
This sequence comes from Mangifera indica, assembly GCF_011075055.1. Taxonomy (NCBI): domain Eukaryota; kingdom Viridiplantae; phylum Streptophyta; class Magnoliopsida; order Sapindales; family Anacardiaceae; genus Mangifera; species Mangifera indica. The sequence continues at coordinate 12,562,256 of NC_058155.1, forward strand.
AAATCATCAACAATAATACAATTTTATAAGATTTAAATAGTTATAAATAATATTAACATTTTTTTTAACATCAAAATCATCTAATCAAATAATTACTCCTTAATGCTAATTTTTGTTATTGTGTTTGTATATATTATTAACGTATAAAATATTATGTACTAAATATTAACAATGATGTATTACTATATGATTAAGTATTTATGAATTAAAGATAAAATAACACTAAATTATTTAATAACATATCATTGTAGTATAAATTAATACTCATTTCTAACAAAAATAATCTTAATTTTACCTTTGTTATGTATAATGTATTGTTATTTTAATAAAATTATATATATTGATAATAAATATTAATTTGTATATTAATAATAATGTATGTTGTTATATGATTAAATAATTTTAAATTAAAAATAAAAATATTTAATTATATAATAACATATTATTATTAATATACATGGTAAAACTCATTATTAGTTTGTGTAATTTTACTAATATTTATGAAATTTTGTCATAGTTTAATAAACATCTATGTATATTGAATGACGGGTAATATTTTCAAACCTTGGGTGGTACAAAGTGATTTACTTGGAGTAAAAGTTTTTTTGCCGGCTTGCCACTAAATATGGCGCTCGCAAACTCCCACTGAAACACAAGATAAAGTCATTGGATGTTTGTCTCGTTCGTTTCTTCTCTTACGCCTGATTTTCTTTTATTTTGCAATCTATTTTTTGCCCCCCTCTCAAGAAATTCCATCGTAAACAACTCCCAACTCTGTTGTTCTTGTTGTGAGCTGTTCCTCACTTTTTCTTTTTCTGTTGTGATTTATTTGTAAAATTGTTTTCCAGGTGTTATTCATGTGTGAAAATTATTACTTGGGTTGATGTTATTTTTGGTGGGGTTTCATTATGGAAAACAATTATCTTTTTCAATGGAATCTAAAGGCTGGAAGCTGAAAAGGCAGACATTTTATTTTTTTATATTTTTTTGTGGGTTTTGTAAGTTTTGATTCGGGATCTCTTCAAGCTTCTGAGGGGAGAGATTCGTCTCTCCTTATCAGCGGTTAGGGTTTTACAGTTGATTTTAGGAATTCAATATCCATGAAATCATGTGTGTATGAATTTTCACTGATTAATATGAAATTTTAGTGAGTGTTATAGAAGTGGGTTCTGTTTTGCTGTTTGTTATAATACACACAGCAATCTGCAACTGCTGTTTGTTTTGATAAAGAAATGAGTTGCTTTTCTTGTTTTGGTCGAAAGAAACAAGACATCAAAGTCGATATTGATAATGGCACTCGATCCACTTATTCTTCTGTATCCTCTGGTATTTCTCTTAGTTTCAATCATGAAGTTTTTTTCGTTAAATTCTGTTTGAGATTTTTGAAAATTCGTTTTGTGTGAATGAGAGGGGTGTTTATAGTGATGAGTTTTGGGTACAGAAAATGGGAGAGCTAATGATAAGGAAAATGGTGCAAAAAGAGCAGGTGGGGCTCGTAGTTTCACATTCCGGGAACTAGCAGCAGCCACGAGTAACTTTAGAGATGTGAATTTGATTGGAGAAGGAGGTTTTGGAAAGGTTTACAAGGGGCGCTTGGAATCAGGCCAGGCAAGTCAGTGTTTCATTTTGTAGAATATATAGATTTTATATCTGGAGTTAAGTTTGATTCCATTTGGTTTCTGTGTCCAGATTGTTGCTGTCAAACAGCTTGATCATGAAGGTGCTCAGGGGCATCAAGAGTTCATTGTGGAGGTTCTCTTGTTGAGTCTGTTACGCCATGCTAATCTTGTTACATTGATTGGGTACTGTACTGCTGGAGATCAAAGACTTTTGGTTTATGAGTATATGCCCATGGGTAGTTTGGAAGATCATCTTTATGGTAGTGTTTTTCTTAAGTATTGAGCTCTCTTAATTATTTACTACTATATATGTTTTGCTCTTTGTTTTTCTCATTCATATTTGTGAAGCATTATTGTGTACTTTTTTATCCATGTATGTAAGCATAGCAACAAAGTCTTTTAACTTTGTTGGATCAGTGGCATGGCGTATTTCTTTACATAAATGCATTGTTGTTCCAGACTTTGAAGTTTTTGTTCCATGGGTCTATTACTACATTTCACACTGTTTAGATTCACAGCCTAACTTGCTCAAAGACAATGCTTAAGTTTTGTGTCAGTTTAATTGATTCTTACCTTTTGAAGGCTTTCTTGGGAGATTTAATTTTGAAACATATTACGAGCCTTTACCTTTCTAATTTATTAAGCACTACTTCATTGTTTCCATTTATGCTTTATGATCTCTATGATGTAATGATGAATATCGATATTAGTAACACAGACAATTTATGGTAAGGATAATTTTTGTTCTCATTCTGTACAGATGTGGAAAGCGTTCATGAGCCACTGAGTTGGAACACTCGCATGAAAATTGCCGTTGGTGCTGCTCGTGGCCTTGAGTATTTACATTGCAAGGCAGATCCTCCTGTCATCTATCGGGATTTAAAGGCTGCAAATATTTTGCTGGACAATAACTTCAACCCAAAACTCTCAGATTTTGGGCTTGCTAAATTGGGACCTGTTGGTGACAAAACACATGTTTCAACCAGGGTGATGGGAACGTATGGATACTGTGCCCCTGAGTATGCCATGAGCGGCAAATTGACTCTTAAATCTGATATTTATAGTTTTGGTGTTGTACTTTTGGAGTTAATCACTGGGCGGAAGGCGATAGATCTTAGTAAGGCTCGTGGGGAGCAGAATCTAGTGACTTGGGTTAGTTGACACTTTATTCTCTATTTCTTAGATAGATTGATGGCTTTGCTATAGTTTAAGATAGGTGCTTGTTTGTCATCTTATTCATGCCCCCCCACTCTCTCTCTAGGAATCCTTTCTTTATTGGTTTTGTTGGTGTTGCCTTTTTATTATTATTATTAGGTTTATTTATGTAGTGTTGTGTAAACCCAGAATAACAAGAATTTATTGAAAACATTGAGTTTTTGAGAACAGTTAAATGATTCCTTTTGCTGCTTTTTACACGATTCATATCTTGTCCTTTCCTTTTGCAGTCTCGGCCGCTGTTAAAAGACCAAAAGAAGTATCCCTATCTTGTTGATCCTTGGTTGCAAGGACGCTTCCCTCGCCGTTGTTTAAACTATGCAATCGCTATTGCTGCCATGTGTCTAAATGAGGAAGCCACTTACCGTCCTATGATTACTGATATTGTTGAAGCACTGGATTATCTGGCTTCCCAGTGTGAGAATAACTCAGTGTCCCGTAATGCTGGGACCAGCAGTGCCCCGTCACCAATAAATGAATATGCTTGTGGTTCTAATTCTGGAAAGACTACATCTGTTTGAATGTATTTCAGTTACAAGCTGCTGCAACGGTCTGATTAGCTGTAAGTAATTCATGCCATCTTTTGACAGTTATTTTTAGCTTAATTTGTTTTGTTCTTCTGTTTGTATATCTGTCGTGTGTTGTGCTCTTTAACACCCTACGGTGCCGTTTTCTTTCTTCATGTTTATTCCATGGGACATCTCTTACCGATACTCTTATTAATATGTTGTCGCAGATGGATCACCCTGTCAAACTTTGAAGGAGACCCATAAAATACTGGAATTTCTATACAAATGTGAATGCTGCAAGAGAACATGTGTGTGTGTATATATTGGTCAAGTTGTTTGGTTGAAGTTGAACTTCTGGAGGGGAAAAAAATGAAGCAGACCAACTGTGCTTGTCCTCAGATGGCGGCATCTTTTATGAGAAGAAAATATATCAAGATATAGTAATAATATAGCAGCCCAAAAAAATAGATCAAATAGCATATAAATAAAGTATGTTATTGTTCTTTTGTCGGTTTTAGAAAGTTTCAGTCTGAAGATGTTTTTTTTAAACTTTTTATGCCCATTAAACATATGGGATCTTATTGAGCATGAATAGGGTATAAGTGAATGTTTTCATACTTGGCCAGGACATTGACTTGACCCGGTCAAGGGTTTCCTATGGGTTTTGATAGATCAGATTGGTGATAAATTAAATAAATATTAGGATAATAATTAATCAAAAAGAATTGTGATCTGGTGGTCGGAGATGTATAGTTCCTATTTTCACCCTCCAATTTGTTGAATTTGCTATTTAACTGGATTGACTTGATAATAGATCTTATGAGCTTGACAATTTTTTCGGATTCAAACGATTTTGATTCTTCTCTAATGATTTTTTTTTATAACTCTTCTTAATATTTTCTAATAATATTATTCACTGGTCAAGTGAGTTAAATTTGATTTCAAACTTTCCCTTTTCCAAATTTGACTCTTGAATTCACCCACTTCATGTTTTATAATATAATGTGGAAAACATGCCATTTTTGTCTTTTTATAAGAATTCATTGCTACTGAATTTATAGCTTTTAATCATAATTTTATAAATCAGCTATATTCTTATTGTCGGCAACTTTAATTGCTGTTTAAAATGTAATCTAAACCCAGGCCAGGTGCGATGGCTCCTTGTCAATCAGTTGTTAATGGCAGGCAGGGAAATTAAACTTTTTGATAAAGTGGGGGGTTTTGAGGGCGGCTCACCGCCACTAATTTTCATTATATTGGCTTAAAAAATCAATTTCCCAGTCATCTAATCAGGTGCCACTGGGTTCAGTCAATTTCTCCTGTAGATTTCATTCAATCTAAATTTAATCTAAATAAAACTTATTTTAAAATAGATTCGAATATAAGCGAAATAATTCAAAATTAATATAATAAGTGAATGTTTTAAATATACCTTATTTGATTTAAATTTAAATAGTTTAGAGTAAATTTAACCTTATCTTTAATAATATTATTTAAAAAATCAAACCGATTATTTTGACCCATTCAACTGGGATCCATCAAATCCATCTGTTGACATCAACTTTATATATACACCTAGTACCTATTTTTCAACTCTAATGGTATTTTTTAAGTTTATATTTTGCATTATATTATAAGAAAAATTCTTAGACTTAAGCCTAGCTGCTCCTAAATTCATTTTTATCCGAATGCAATTATGAATTTTATATTTAATAATTAAAATATTATTTAAAATTAAATGGTTTGGTCACTAATTGAACTGGCACCGAATCCATCATTGGGTTAACACCCGAATAGGGTATAAAGTCACTTTCTCAAAGCGGTAGAATGGATAATTATTGTAATTTTTAATGTTGTCTGGTGAACATCCATAATAAGATTTGACGTAAAACTACTTTGTTAAAGTAAAAGTAAATTTGTCTACGATTCCGTGAGTTTAGTGTAATTTTTAATGTTGTTTGGTGAACATCCATGGTAAGATTTGGGGCAAAACTACTACTTTGTAAAAATGAAAGTAAAAAGTAAATTTGTTTACAATTCCCTGAGTCATGGTCTCTCCCGTTGTTGTGATAGAATTATTGGCTGCCAAAATATCCTTATCCACAAATCACACTAAATTCTATGACCACTTTGCCTTGCGCTTCAGTTTTCCATTCATTGGCTATCCTCATATGTAATTAAGACAGATGGTAATATCCATGAAGACGACACCTCTGTTGACGGTGAAAATTCTGTTAACCAAAGTACACGGAATTGGAAGGTGCAACTCCGTTGAAGAAAGACCAATGGACTATTTCTTCGCCAAGTTTAAGGGTATTCTCAAAATCATATTCATGAAGTTTAAAAAGTCAAAAATTTCATTCATCTATTTAAAATCTCAATTATAGTTAAGAGAAAAATTATTATTTAATAAAAATTTTAAAAAACTAAAATTCTATTACTTTACTCTAATTTGTTTGAAAATATCATAATTCTCTTACTTAAAATTTGAAAAATCAAAATTTTTTCTCTAACCGTTGTTAGAAAATCACATTAACTCTTCTTCCTGATTTAATTCTCCATATCGGTCATATCCCAACCACAGGTGAAACCTATTTTCTAAAATTTTAAAAATAGATTAGTCTACCAATAATAAATAAATCTAAATCTATAATTATATTATCGATATTTTGATATAAATTAAATATAATAATAATAATAATAATAATAATAATATATAAGTGTAAGATTTATCATCTTTTTTCTTCTCCCAAATTTGTAAAACGAAAATGATGATAATATAAATATATAAAAAAGTAAATACAAATTTTAATACAATGAAACTAAAATAGGATTTAATTATGTTATATTAATGAAAGGAGATAAATATAAAATATGATTGGAGACTAAAGAAAATCTTGGAAACAAATAAAACTGTAATTAAAATGAAGTCTCATTGCATAATAACTTCAAAACAAATTAGTCTTAAAATTTTGAAAACTCATATCCTTTACAAATTAGTCTTAATTTTGTAATTAGAATAGTGGACGGTTCCAAAGGAGACCAAGTCCCGTAGGCCGAGTCAATGAACTGTTGTTAGTGTGAAGTGTGAATCCTTCCTCACCCGCTTGAAAATGATGACTCCACACACTATACGGTGAGTCTAAGAAGTCCAACAATCCTCCATGCCATGGCAAATATTATTGACGTTAAAATTAATATAGCTCCCTCCTACCATTCCAATTTTCTTTTTTTCAGATGGCCAAATGACTATTTCCTACCCACTGGTTTACTATTAAACTATGCGTAAAATATTTTAATATATAAATTAATATATATATTTGTTGTATATCATGATATAATTAAACAATTTTAAATTAAAAATAAAATAATATTTAATTATATAATAATGTATATAAATATGTATTAATTTATGTATTTAAAATATATACGTATAATATTACTTATAAGTTAAAAAATTTAATAAAATTATATATATACATTTTTTATATATAATTTAGATACATAGATAACGTGTCATTATATAATTGAAAGATTTTAAATTAAAAATAAAGTGATATATAATTATATTATGATATATTATCTATATATACAAATTATATATATACATAATATTGTTAGTAGAAAAAGGTAATTGAAAATGAGTGGAGATACGAACCATCAACGTTAATAACTCCATGACTCTTAATAACTTTTTGAGGAGTATTACGAAGAAAAATCCGTCAAAAGACTCTAAACTATATATATTTTTTGTTATTATATTTATAATTATTATTTTTAATTTGAGGTGAAATAATTTTTTCATCCTTTTAATTAAAAAAATGTGAACCATACGTTAAAAAAAAAAAAAAAAAACGGATTTCAGACTTTTCATTGCCATTTTTCTAACCCACAAAACCCGAAGTTATAGAAGTTTTAGTCGCAGCCTAACCTAAATGACTCCACGTGAATCATGCATGGTTATGTTTTCCAATTTTACTTTACGACCTTAATCTATCAGCTACGTACGATTTATCAGATTCAAGCCGTCGGTGTGGAATTTGCATGCAGTATTTCATTACAATCTGTCTGTCATGCAGCCACAACTGAACAGTATACATATATCTTATAGCAAAATATTAAGGATTCAACTCAACTCAATTCACAGCTACATGTTTACCCATCATATGTATTATATTGTTGATGCAATTTTTTATAACCCCCTCGACAAGTTATATACAAGATCAGGTTTTATGCAAGGATATAATACTGAGGGTTGGAATTAATGAAGTAATTTTGTACCTATCATATAAGGCAACAAGTAGTAGTAATAGCAATGAATATTTGATTCTAGGTGAACAAAATTGAACACTAATATTTTTAATGTGAAGCCACGTACTATTTATGTTATTTATAACTCTAAGAGGGATTTCGATAGAGCCTGGATAATTGTTATATAAGAGTTATTATGAATTCTTCTACTTCCATTTGATCATTTACATTATTTCAAATTTAAACCTTTTTATTTTTTTCTTATGGAAGTGAGTATTTATATGATATGTGTATATAGACACAGGATAAGAGAGGAATGTAATTCGATGGGTCATTTTGTCTTTAGGTAAAAACCCTTATGTTAAATTGATTTGTGTATAGTTATTATCTTGATAGTTTACCCTTTTAGAGTAGTTTATCATTTTTTGGATATTATTTTATAAGTTTAGATAACGAAGAGTTCTACTGGTGTAACATATTTGAAAGAATTTTCTATAGACACTATCAAATGTCAGGTGAAAGACACCATCAGATTTCCTCAACATGGGCACTTGTTTGGAAATAGTTTGGGTTGGTGAACTGATGAAGGAAAATGAATTTGTGTTTTCCATGTCTCCCACGGCACAAACATTCATTATCATTCTATGAAAGAAAGAAAAGACTTCTCTGCAATTAATCCTTTGAAAGAAATTTCCCATTAATTAATGCGACGGTCATCTTATTATATTTACTCTTTTTTCAAAACTAAACAAATAAGAAAGCTGTATTTGGAGAACTAAGGCTGCAATTGGGCAAAATCTAGATGAGTTGTTGACTTCGATTAAACAAATGTCGAGCTCAAACTTTATGTCTGAGCTCCATGGTTGAAAGCTCAACCTTAAATTTAAGATATGAATGATTAAATTAAGTTTAGTTAAAAAAAATTATGTTAAATTTTATAATTTTTATATTTATTAATTATTTTTTTATATAAATTAAGTCATGAATAACGGTAAACTCATATTCTGCTTCCAGCAATGAATTCGGCTTGACAATAAAAACTATATTCACAAATACTTCTTATTAAATTGAGGCCAAAGAACTATATCCCACCTAAAGTATCCTCTTATCTCAGTTTTCATCCCTTAGTTTTGAAAATCTTATTTACTCATCCATGAACAGTTAAAGTTAACAAAGTCTTAATCCCTTAAAATTTTATTTCTTTTTTCCCACCGATGAACGATCAAAATTTATCCATCCATCAACGGTTAAAGTTAACAAAACCTTAACCCTTTAAAATTTTATTTCTTTTCCCCCCTCATAGGCTAAGTTTTAAAAAATAATATTTCTCTCTTAGGATTTGGTTTTCAAAACCTGAGGCCATCTTTAGTGCTTCTCCGACGACATCTCCTTTATCTTCCTTCGACAGTTGCTCTTTCACTATATTTTCTCCTATCAACAGTCTTAAACCCAATAGAAAATAATGTTTTGTCAGAAAAAATGAAACATCGTCTCCCAGATGAAGACGAGAGATCAGATGAGTTATTTTTAACATCAATCAAGGTTGTTTAAGCTTTCAAATGAGAAAAGGTTGGTTGTCGAGGAAAAGTATTTAAGATTTTTAAAATAAAAGAATAAAAAATTAAGGTCAGAGGATATTTGTGACAAAAAAAAGTCCTTTGGCTTTAAATTGAAGTGAAAAAGGAGAAAAGTTTTCCCCAAAAAGATGTTGAAACATGGGTCCAACTAGCCCCAAAAAATTCTGAATTTGCTTCGATTGGTCACGTTGACTTTAACTTTTGCATTTATTACTTCTGCCGCTTTCCATCCTTATTTTCTTCCTGGCTTGGCCCATCGTTTGGGCAAGAAAAAACTATAATAAGAAATGAGAATCAGAAGAAAGAAGTAGGCGAAATAAAGTAATAAACTAGACAGCCGAGTGAAACTGAACAAGACAAACAAGACAAACAAGCATAAAAAGAAAATTCCAAACAACTCTCTATCCATATACTAATTTTCTTCTGCTCTCTCCTAGCTAGTTGCTTCTTAGCATCTTCTTCTCTCCTTCCTCTGACCTCTCCACAAAACTGAACATATTGCACTTAAATAGAGTTGAGTTCAAGGGGAAAAGATCAGAGAGAGAGTTTCTTTTTATTGAATCTATCAATATGGGTATCTGCTATGGCACTCCTGTAAATAATCACAGCCACAGCCACAGCCATAGCCATAGCCATAGCCATAGCCCAGAAACCATCAAACCTTCAAGCCCAGGTACATATCTTCATATCAGATCCTAAAAGGTTTATAAACTAATCATCATGATCTTTTATATTTCGTTCGTTCTTATTCTGTGAACAAATTTTCGTCTGCAGATGTGAAACTTAGAGACAACAAACCAAATAAACCAGAAGAGAAAATTGTCATGGAAGACATGCCTTCAAGTGGAAAAATTGTGACTCCAAATATGAAAATGTTCACTTTAGCAGAGCTGAGAGCTGCCACGAAAAATTTTAGACCAGATACAATTCTGGGGGAAGGTGGGTTCGGCCGGGTTTTCAAAGGCTGGGTTGATGAGAAAACTTACGCGCCATCGAAGGTCGGAGTCGGCATGGCAGTTGCAGTGAAAAAATCAAACCCAGATAGCCTCCAAGGGTTGCAGGAATGGCAAGTAAGTTTTGTAGATTTACGTTACACGAAAATTGGAAATCGATCAATCAATGGTGCTATATTTTTCAAAGATTCAGCTTTGTCTGTGCATGAGATTGCGATATTTTTCAAATAATTTAGTGGGCTCCAACCCAACCATTTTGGTTTGGGTCAATTTAAATTGACTATTAAATTATTTAGTTTGAATTCATCATGCTTTATTCCTAACGGTATTGATAATTGATATCATATTATTTAATTTATTAATAAAATTATTTGTCTCATCCATTAATTATTTTTTAAATATATTTTAAACTAATTTAAAATTGATTCGAATAACTATAGTGGAAATAACCTCAAAGAAGCAGCTTGAATCCAGCCTATTAATATATTACAACCGGCCAAATCACACTTTCAGCTTTAAATGGTATATTTAAAGGCATATTTTGTTGGATTTGGTCACAAATCAATACCATATATTTGACCACCACAGACTTTTGTGACGTAAACGCTTACGCCACTATCATTTTTCCCACTATAACTACTTGCATTGGAAGAGACAAAGAAGTGTGCTCACTCTTTGCCACCCATGTTTGATCTAGGATTTCCGAGCTAAACCAAGTTTAAATATAAAATTGATTTGAGTTTAATTTAAATTTTAAATTTGATTTTGAATTTGTTTAAATTAATAAAATATATCGTAGAAAGTCATTGAAAAAAATAGTAGTATTACCAATAAAAAAAATAATTATAAAAATATCAACTATTTATGTTATTGGTAATATTTATAGACATTTTTATTGCTGTTTTTAGAATACGTTGACTAGGAACGGGAAGCTAAGACGACTTATAAGCTTTTCTTTCACTCATTAAGACACAAACACACATTATTACCATCATCGCAACCATCTTTGTAACTGATAGTCTCTCATCGTGAAAACAAATATGGGAGATTGAGATTTTATGATCTGGCTAGATTGTGGTCTGGTGCCATTGTCTAGGTTGCAATTGGTCAAATCTGGAAAGGAAAAAGGAGAAAGAGGTGGTAGAGGAAGGAGAATAAGAAGAGAAAGAAACAACGAGGGAGAAGAAAGAGAAGGTGAAAAATATAACAGCAAACAATATGTTAATTTAATTTTCCTCACCTATATCAAGGTCAGTTTTAGAAGGTGTTAGACTTTGGGTCTGACTTGGGGTGAGAAATGTTAATAACTCCATAAATAAACTATTTCTTCACTCCTTTTGTTTTTATTTGGGTCCAGAGAATAATTTTCTTCAGATAAGTCCAGTTGTAACAAAGAATCCCAATTTTGTGTGTGCAGGCAGAGGTGAAATTCTTAGGAAAATTTTCCCATCCGAATCTGGTTAAACTACTGGGTTACTGCTGGGAAGAAAGACAGTTTCTTCTCGTGTACGAATACATGCAGAAAGGAAGCTTAGAAAATCACCTTTTCAGTAGTAAGAAACCTGAAATCTTCTGTGATCATGCGAACCTTTTGCTTCTTCTATTATTTTTGCCAACTAGTTTAATCTGCATCAGTTGAAAAATTAGTAGTAATCTATGCCATGGCTATTCTTATTAACAGAGGGTGCTGAGCCTCTTCCATGGGACATTCGACTTAAAGTAGCAATCGGCGCTGCCAAAGGCCTCGCTTTCTTACACTCGGAGGAGGAGAGTGTCATTTACAGGGACTTCAAGGCCTCCAATATCTTGTTGGATGCGGTAAAGGACCACCTTCTTCTTTTGCTTTCTTTAGAGCACACTTCCGAAAGAACAATGATGTGTATACTTATAATTCGAGTATAATTATTTTATTTTTAATTATAAATCACATAATAAATTATTTTGCTTATTTACTAATAATAGTTTTATAATATGTTGCTCTTTTCAGGAATATAACGCTAAACTTTCGGACTTTGGACTTGCAAAATTTGGACCCATAGATGGGAACTCACACGTGACAACACGTGTTATGGGCACTTATGGTTATGCAGCTCCGGAATATATGGCAACTGGTATTACAAATTTTTTATATAATGTATAATAATATATACCTGGGTGATTTTTCTCATTTCTATTAAAGGCATGGAACTTCAATCGTTTTTTTTGTCAAATAGATTAAACTATTGAAATCACTAAATTTTTATATTTTTCTATTAAAAAGATTAAATTTTTAATATTTTCTGTAAAATGTGTTAAATTAATTATATTATTTTTAAAACAAAACAAATAATTTTAATTGTGTTAGTATGAAAATATTCAATAAAAATTTGCTCTCATCTATAAAAAAATTTAAAAGTTTAATTCATTTAATAGAAAAATCTAAAAATTTGGTTTTTTTAATAGGAAAATTTAAAAATTCAATTGTTTAAATTAAAAAAATAAAATAAAATTCACCCATTGAATAAAAGGAAAATATCATCGTTGAGTAACTCTATAATTTTTTTTATCGTAACGATTTGAATTAAAATTGGTTGCAGGACATTTATACGTTAGAAGTGACGTATATGGGTTCGGCGTCGTTTTGTTGGAAATGTTGACAGGATTACGGGCTCTTGACACGACTCGTCCCCCGGGCGAGAACAACTTGGTGGAGTATGCAAAGCCATATCTGTCGAACAAAAGAAAGCTGAAGAAGATTATGGACCGCAGGCTAGGGGAACAGTGCCCTGCAAAAGCCTCATTCCAGGCTGCTGAGCTTATATTAAAATGTCTAGAGTCCGACCCCAAAAGCCGCCCTTCCATGGACCAAGTCCTCGAAACTTTAGAAAAAATCAGTGCCATTGAGGCAGACCCTAAAACAATTAGTGCCAGAGCCAAACTCCATTTTTCTAAGCACCGAGAAGAGCGGTTGTCTTCTTCTTCTACTGCTTCTCATCAACATCATCAGCATGGCCATTATCGATCTCCCATTCATTCAATGCATGGTGAAAAAGGAACCAGAGCTCGCAGCAGTCACCGCTTGACAATTGCTCGGTGAGTTTAATAAGAATAGGTCCTGACATTTGAATGCATCAATTTCTATCATGTATAACATGTTCAAATTCGGTCACAGATCATATCTAATCTATGGAAGTCGAATGAATTTCGTATTGTATATTAAAATTTTAATTTTCAATGTTATATTATATTGTTTTTTAAGATAATTCTCTCTTAAAATAATTTGAATAAATAAATGATAATTATTATATTATTATCTTAAAAAATATCCTAAAATGTTTTGATACCCTTTTATAAAATTATGATTTCTTCAAAAAGATATATTTTTTTATGTTGAATTGTATGTTACATGTACCATATCATACCTATTTTTATGCATCTTAATATCCATATCGTGTTTCAACAACATCCACGTATAACCATGGCCCAATCAAGTTCAATCTCTGCCACAAATCAGGTTCAATCAAACTCTAATGCAAAGGCTGTACACTACGTATCTGTAAGTTTCTGGATCGCTTGGATTAGTTTCTAACGCTCCATTCTACCCGGCTTGAATTTTGAAACTTCAATAAAACAGCCCAATGGGCTCACCCGTGTTTTTCACTTCATTGGGCCTCCGTTGATTAAGCTAGGCCCAAATTTTAATTCAACTAAATAATCCTATATTCGTTGGGTCAAATTTGGTTTGTGTTGGCTTAGATTCGGCTTGAAAAGTCAAACTCAACCAGGGTAGTCCAAGCGTAAGATTGAGTCCAGCCAATTGAACTCAACCGCGTCCTCGATAGATTCATCTTCTTGTATGAGTATTTCCTAATAATTCTTCTTAGATAAAGTTGATAATTTTTAATACAATTTATTAACCTAATACAATACGATATGATATAAAAATTTTTGGATAAAATTAAGTTTTTTGATACAAAATTTATTTCAAATTAATCTGATACCATTCAAAATTAAATCAGATAGTATTAGAATTCACACGAAAGTAATACAATATGATCCGAATCGATTCAAATATTTTAAAGATTTGCTACTTTAATAGAAGTTGTTAAAGATAAATTATAGAAATGTTAAAATACAATATCAACAACAATTGAAATATTTATATATTGTATATTGTTGTATCTTTATATAAGTACTATTACTCATATTATTATTTATTTTAATTTAAATATTTTATTTTATTATTAAATAGTAATAATTTTATTTAATTAGTTAGAGTATAGACGTGTTTTAAATGTGTTACTCATATTATAATTATATGTTGTATTTTTATAAGGGAAATTATAAAAAATAGCCAAAATTTAGGGGGTCTAAGCAAAATTACCCAAAATATTTAGGTTTAAGCAAAAATGCCCATGTTTTGTGAAATGACGAAACTGCCCCATATATAAACATAGCAAATTTCCTTACTTCCCACGGTCAGTTCACTGTGCAAATTCAAAATTTCCCACTTTCCCACGGTCATCCCACGGTCAACCAAATTTTCGCCGATTTTCTTGCTTTCCGGCAACCGAAAATGACAAAGAAGGTTAGTATATCTCCCGTAATCTTGTTTGAATCAAGTTATTTCACATATGATTAAGATTTGATTGAGATTTTGAGGTTTAAAATTTTAGGGTTTCGACTTGAACAATGTTTAAAATGTTTTGATTCTTGGTTGTTTTTGTTGAATTGATTGAGGGGTTTTGTGTTATACAACGTGTAGATTTGATTTATGTAGAAATTGGAGGCTAAAACAACCAAATTTTTGGCTGAAAATGGCTGCAAAGGAGCTGCAGTTTGACCGTGGGAACAGTGTTTCCCACGGTCAAACAATTTCTCCCACGGTCAACAGACATTGACCGTGGGTTAGGGGGGTAAAATGGATTTTTTAAAATATTAGGGAGCCAACAAAAATTTCTTAGAACACAGTGGGTTTTTTGGAAATTTGTCATATAACAGCAGACTTGTTTACAATATAAAATATCCAAAAACCCCCTATATTTATCTAAATTTCCATTTAACCTCCATAGTGAGTGAGAGAGTTAAATAAATGAGGAGAAGGGTAATTTTGGTATTTTTTGCTTAGGAACAGTAAATTTGGGTATTTTTGCTTGGAAATAGTGATTTTGGGCATTTTTGCTTAATGGGAGGGTATTTTGGCTATTTTTTAAAATTTCCCTTTTTATAATAAGAATTTGAAATCTTTATATATTGTATATAATTGTATTATTATATAATTATAACTACTTATATTTTTTATTTTATTGTTAAGCAAATAAAATTTTGATTTGGTTGGTCAGATTATTGACACATTTTAAAAGTCTTATTATATAAATTTTTAGACAATTTGTTAATAAGACAAAATGTTATAATACATATTTTATTAATAATAGGGTTGACTAATTTGGCCAAGAAATTAAAATAATAAAAAAACCTTAAAGAGTAAAAATAATAAATAATTTTGATCAATTTGGATCAGATCAGGTCAATAAAAATATCAAAGGATTAGGTCTGGTTAGAGTTAAAAGTCTCTGATACGAAACATGAACTAACATAATATGAACATGAATACGATTCAATAACATAAATTGTCAGGTCTATTTTTAGGGACAGATTTAATCTAAGTTGACTCGACTCCTCAAGCTAGAGCTCTAATTTCACATTTCGACTCTAAATTAAGTTGTTTTTTAATTTAGTGATATTGTTTATTTGATAATAATAATATTTATTTTTCTAATAATACTATTTATCTTATTGATATACTTCAATTAATATTATACACTAACTTGAATGAATTTAAGTTTGAGTTGGATATTATAAAGTTGATTTAAACTCAAATCTATCATAAAATTCAGTTTAGATTGAATTCATATCTCTCTTTTTTCTCCTCCATCTTTTACAATTATTTTTTCCTTCTCCAATAACTCTATGAGGATTGTGAACTCCCTAGTAATTGGATAAGCCGAACTTGATTTTGAATTAATTATAATAAATTTAAACTAAATCTAAACTAGTTTTTATTCAAAATTTAATTTGATTTCAACCCATTTATTATGCCCAACTTAATCCAAGACTTTGTTTGGGCAGTGAAAGTTGACTTTTTATCGGAATCAAGGAGGCCTAGGTCGGACGCAGAACTAAGCCAGGCTCCTGTCACTTTTCCCACTCTCTGCCCTGAGCCCTCGCCTCAACCATTTGCCAACTCCATTAATTCCGTGGACTACTCACTGTGTGTCACACCCGCACAAGATATTCAACATCCAAATCTTTACGATATTTATGACGTTACAGCCAACTTGTTTAGCATGTTAGTTCTGTCACAAATTGTAGGTAGTTGCGAATTTATTGAGCTCACCGTCTCCTTGAGGGCTAAAGTTAGATTCGATACTAATTATTTGAAAATGAATTCGTGTTTAAATTAAATAAATTAAATTTAAATAAATGTTAGATTTATTTTTATAAAAAAAGTTTAATTTAAATTTATTTGGTTACTAAAATTTGAATTAATTTAAATTAAATTATTTTAAATTAAATTCAAATCTTAATTAATGTATCACAAATTAATCCTTTTATATAACTAATTTTTAATAAGATAGTATCCAGTTTTGTCAAAACTAAATTTTAACGGCTTGAGTTAATCAAGTATCTTTAGACCAAAAAAAAAAAAAAAGAGAGAGAAGGCCCAACGGGCTTTTCTCCACCAAAAGTTTAGTTTTTTTTTTTTAATTTTAACTTATTAACTTAGAAAATTTTCAAATATCTATCCGTAAATAATTAAAATTAATAAAACTAATTTAGTTTGAAAGGTAAAATAATTATTTATTCAGTAATATATTAAAAATAATTAAATATTATTTATTTTTTTTTTAGATTTAAAAAACTAATAATTTTTCTCATGATTAAACTTTAAAAAGTTACATTTTCTCTCTTAAGGTTTCAATTTTGTCCTTCATTCTCTACTGACCAGACTCCGATTGAGGTTGCCTTTATCCCTTCTTCTCCCTTTGCCACCGATGACAAACACTAACGATGAAGAAACGTCGATGCACAACGTAAAGCCGACAAAGTGAAAAAATCTATGTGTGTCTTTCATGGTTCACAAGAGCATTGGTGTTTCTTAATTTCAAAACTAAGTGGCTTAATTATTTGATATTTGTGTTCTTCAGTGCTTCCGTTATTCAGATTTAGTTAATGATCGACCATCTACTGCACAATTCAAGGAGAAACTTCCATGGTTCCTCAATGTTCTGCCCTCTTCTGATTGTGCTAAGGGTGGTCATGGTGCATACAGTAGCAGTGTGGAATTGAGAGGTTTGCAGGATGGATATTGCTTTCTTTCTTTTTTCTGAAACAAATCACAAGTCAGCACTTGACAGTTTCATTCTAACACATTATGTGCATGTGTGCACTATTACTTCAGTAGAATTTTCATATTTTCCCTCACAGGTTATGAAAGTGGCATTATCCAAGCTTCTTCATTCCGTACTTATCATACACCCCTCAACAAGCAGGTGGGATTATGTAAAAAATTTCTTATAATCAATGAAATTAAGTTTATTGTGTTGTTTTCCTTATATTGCAATGTACAGATACTCACCTTTCATTCAATTATAATTCCATTCAGGTTGATTATGTTAATTCCATGAGGGCTTCTCAGGAGTTCAGTGCAAGAATTTCTGATTTGTTGAATGTTATCAATGTCACTGCCTCAATAGTTTCACTTCTTGCATTTCCTTATAAAAAATTTTCAGATATATATTTTCTTGCTAGTACGCAAACAGTTGTCTCCTTAGGCAGCAGATGGAGATTGTTTCTCCTTATGGCTCAAAATTCTCTTGGTGCTGCTGGCAATAAGTTAAAATTGTTAAATCTGATTAAGCTGCATTTGACATGCTAACTTGAGCTGTTCAGGAAGGATTTTTGGTATTCTTGTGACCATTGCTTTGAATCTATTTTTCTTTTCTGGTGCAGATTGATATCTTTCCGTATTCGGTGTTTGATATGTTTTTTGAGCAATACCTCAATATATGGAGAGCAGCATTGATCAACCTTGCTATAGCTATCGGTTAGTATGCCGAGGAGTCCTGTGCTCGTTAACTAAAGTATAATGCATTTTTCTAGGAGCTTTGGTCTTTAATGTTTTGCTCTTATTTTTGTTCTTTGCTTTTAAGTTTGGAGTTTAGTGATCTTCATGGCAATGTTATGATCTCCTTTTCAAAAATGACCATATTTGGGCAGAGTGAATCGTAATAATTGGATTGCTACATGGAACACAGTCATGTTTCATTGCACAACATAATTCATATGTGCAAAACTGCTATAGAATTTGAAGTTATTTATTTTCTAGTAAAAACACTAATTTATTTTTTTTATTTTGGTGATTTTACCAGGTGCAGTATTTGTTGTTTGTGTAGTTATTACATGGAGGTAAGTTTTTAACATCAGGTCTTGCTTCCTTGAGAAAATGGAACTAGCAGGACACCCCGGTTCAGTTTTTACAAAATGAATTACTGTTGACTTTGTTGCCTCTTTGGTTTTTAAATGTAGCTTTTGGAGTTCAGCCATCCTTTTGCTGGTGTTGACGATGATTGTTGTGGATCTCATGGTACTTCTTTGTAACTCCATTCGTTTCAATTGTTGATATTATTTGATTGTCGATGAAACTTGTTTTCTCTAATGATATAATTTGACTGCCTATTTTACCTTTTTGATATGTGCTAACAGCATGATTTTCTGCAGGGTGATATGGCAATTTAAAGATCCAACTGAATGCAGTCTCTGTTGTTAATCTTGTTATGTCTGTGGGCATCGCTGTTGAGTTCTGTGTGCATATAACACATGCATTTTCAGTCAGTACCGCACCCTTCTCCATTTTATCTTATTAATTTACATCTTCTAACTTGATGGTGGGACAGATTTTTCTAACGCCACTATCATCAAAACTCCCAAAATTTGATATCTTCTAGGAATGCAATCAAGCTGAACTGAGTTTTATTAGGTATATGTCAAGCTTTAACTCAAGTTTGAGACTTGGAGATTTGAGCTCGAACTCAAGATAGAAATTGCTGACTCAAGTTTGATTCGAAAAATTATATTTGAACCCTGTAACATTTATATTTAATTACTTCCCTAGGTTCAAAGTAAAGGATTCTGGAACTAAATTTTAAGGGTGTAAGTGCAACATTTTAAATGTTTAGGGGTTTACACTATTATTTTGGATTGGAGTTGTGAGCTCACTAGTCAAGCAATAGTAAGCTCAAATTCAGTTCGAGAGCCAATTTTGAACTGCTTGAGCTCGACAATGATCAAACTTGACTCGTTTGCAGCCCTAATACCTTCTCATTTTAATTCTTGCTTTCAGTTTGCCATTTTGTTAATATTGGTTCTCAGAGCATTTCTTTTGCAGGTAAGCAGTGGAGACAAAAACCAGCGTATGAAAGAGGCTCTTGCTACAATGGGAGCTTCTGTCTTCAGGTTCTTTTCCTCTCTTCCTGAGAAAGCTATTAGAATAAATACTGTTCTTAATTGATTCTCTGAGATGGACTGTATTACTCTTCTGATTTGTCGGATTAAATTTGTGGTGCCAAACTATTTGGAGGTCTTTGATACCTAGTCACAAAATTGAGTCTTATCCCTGCTTAAATGTAACAAATTCTTTTTTTTCATCTCCACTTTTGCAGCGGAATCATGCTAACAAAGCTAGTTGGAGTAATTGTTCTTTGCTTCTCAAGGACAGAAGTCTTTGTGGTACCTGTTCCTCTATTTACTTTTGGAATAATGCTATAAGCATTAACAATGGGTACAAAAATTGATGTGTTATTATATGATTAAATGTTAATTCTCAGCTAGTGTTGTATCTGTGTTTGTATCCATTGTTAGTACATAATATATTATAGTTAATTTTCAGCTATAAGAACCAACATTCTCCAGTTGAGCTATATTTTCCCTTTAAATTTTGCAGGTTTATTTCTTTCAAATGTACTTGGCACTGGTACTGCTTGGTTTCTTGCACGGGCTTGTATTTTTACCTGTAAGTATTAATATTTAAGATACTTGAGTTGCTTAGGATGAGTAAATTTCATAAAATTTTTGCCTTCCAATTGAGAAAACAATTCTGGATCCTGGAAGAGTACGTTGAGTCAATAACTCCCCACTGCTTCGCTATTTGTAGGTTGTATTAAGCGTGTTCGGTCCGCCTTCAAGATGTGTACTTGTGGAGAAGCAAGAAGACAGACCATCAATTTCTGCACAGCAATAAGCAATCATCTGTTTGGTACATCAGATGAGGTTTCTTTATTTTTAATACGAGTAGTTTAAATTTCTGCAGTTCTGATAGTCATATTGCATGTACAACTAACGCCCCAAAATTACATTAAATAGCTTCGTGCATGTAAAGTGTTCATTCTTCAACGGAAAAAAAAAAAATGCTGGAGATGTTTGGATTAGAATAGGTTGACCTATGGGGAGTTTGCCTGTCAGGAGTTCAGTCATGTTAGAGCCGTCCACTTTGTATTTTATGGTTTTTGGAAACAAGAACAAACTTGAGATTAATCTGAATCTATAAGTAGAAACACACATTCGGTAAATAATTTTAGTTTGGATTCAATCCAAATTAGTTCCAACTCAAACGTATGTTCAGTTTGAACCCTGGCCAATGCTATCTCATTCTTTTATTCACATATCCTTGATCCTCATGTGGTCACTTCCTTCAATCCAAAATTATGAAACTCTAGGTTAAAGTTGTAGCACTCTGTAAAACACACTATACAAGAAACATGGTGCCCACAAAAAGGTTGGACCTTTTAAAAGTTGGCAGCCGAATATTATTTTACTGGAATTTGGCTCAATAGAGCTGGCATAAAACTTGAGCTCAACAAGGTTGGGCACTGTCGACTCAGGCTTAGGATAGTGGGCCAAAGTGAGGATAGAGTCAAACCCTAAATTATATATAGTCAAAGTTGAAATATAAGATTTCAAATGTGTAAATGTAAAATCTATTTTTCAAGGAATTATTGATATTATATTCAACCAGTTGGAGTTTGGTTCGACATGAATGACATGTAGCATGACTACTTGAGCCAAGCTTACAACCAATATTTATTAGATCAAAAGGTTACAGAATAAAATACTTTCTTTGGTATTGCATGGTAGACATTACCAAAGAATAAACCTCCTTTAAACAGCTTCCTTCATTCTCTGCAGATCGAACCGTCCAGGTGTCACCTCTAAAAGCTTGGCCTCACATTGAGACGAGATGCTATCTTCTGACCCAGTGATTTGTCCGCCTGTGATCATATCAGGTAAGAAAAAGTATTGCCAATCCATTCGGCAAACACATTTCAATTCCAGAAACATTTTCATCAAAATTTTATGACATTTAACATTATAAGTCAATATTTGAAAGGCATGGTAGTCTAACCTGACTCCAGTATGAGATCCATATGCTGCAGATCTCATGTGTGACACGTTTGTCCGATAAAGCATCAACCCATCGGCAAATGAACCGCTCTTGCCTGAAAATGATTAGATGAAAACAAAAATATGTTCAAATTGTACTATTATATGTGGTGGATTCAATCTAAGTCTGGAGTTGACTCAAACTCTATTCAAACTTATAAAGGCCAATTTGTAAATTTGAGTTTTAGTTTGAGTTTGTTTGAATGAATGCACAATATCTATGGGTTTGCCAAAGTGAACAATGATGTCAATAGAATATAGTCATTAGATGGACAAATAAGTTTATTTCGATCTTAACTGTTGAATTAAAACTTTATCTCGAAATTGACGTGTTCAAACTGAATGATAGATTTGAGCTGAATCAATTCAGATTAGATCTATCTTTAACTACTATAGGAATTGAATAACTATTTTTAATTTTAAGAATATAGTGAACACAAAACTTTACCTGTCTGGTGCCCAGGATCGGAATCTCTCTCCAGGTTGTTTGAAGTTGTTTTCCTTCGGGATTATGCACTAAATTGCCATATAATTCAACAAAGTTAGCTTTCAAAGGTATAATATCATGTTCATCTACCAATCTGACCATTCAATCAGCAACTCTATCAAGTTCAATAAACATTCCAATCTCATGAGAACGGCACTGAACAACCATGAGGCTAGCATTGGCAAACATATTAGACGGATCTAACTTCAAAACAAGAAAGAAGCCATAAAATTGACCTTCTCACGACTTCCAGTGCAGATGTTATGAGGAATAGGATATCTCTCAGCGTGATGAACAGGATCATACCTTGAAGGGAAATAATCAACCTAAAGGAAGAAGCATCGTATAACACCCGGTTAGAACAGAATCTTAGAATCTAACACTAGCAATTACATCTTAATATCTGATAAACATAACTCATATATTAAGCAAGCATCACTAGGGATGCAAATGAGGTTTTGTTGTTTGGATTGGTGAGCTTGCAAACTCATGACTCGGAATATAATATCAATAAACTTCTAAAAGTTTAAATTTATGTATTGATACTTTAAAATCTTATTTTTTGACTTAGAATACTGGGTGTTGATAGATATATAAGTTATGAGGTTTAATGCTAATTTATTATCAAATTGAACTTAAATCAATTGTTTATATCTTGAGCTAAAAACTTTCTAGCTTGGTGAACTCGAGCTTTAATTGAATGCAATTGAGTCTAGTTCGAACCAAACAATACTCAGCTTGACTCGATTGCAGCCCTAAGCATCACCATCTTAAGAAAGTATTCAATTGATAATTTTAATTATTTTCTGTAAAACTAAGTACCTCTTCATCCCTGTGCATGAAATTCATAAAACCGTCATAGTGATTGTTGTGATGAGCACACTTGGGAGAATTAACTGGAAGCTGCAGATAATTTGGTCCCAGGCGGTGCCTCTGAGTATCAGAGTATGAGAAAATTCTAGTTTGGAGCATCTTATCATCTGAATAGTAAACGCCAGGAACCACAATACCAGGACAGAATGCAAGCTGCTCATTTTCTGTAAAGAAGTTATCAATGTTCTTGTTCAAGACCAAGCGGCCAACGGGCTGCAGGGGAATGATATCCTCAGGCCATGTCTTGGTTACATCAAGTGGATCAAAGTCAAATTTGTCTTCATGATCTGGATTGATTATCTGAATGAAGAGTTTCCACTCAGGATAGTTTCCAGCTGCAATAGAGTCATAGAGATCCTGAGTAGCATGGCTGTGATTAGCTCCTCCAACCTTGATTGCTTCATCCTCCAGTAGACATTTGACTCCACAAGTGGGTTTCCAATGAAACTTCACATAGTGCGCTTCCCCAGCCTTATTGATCAAAGTGTAAGTGTTAACGCCTGCACCTTCCATGTGCCTATAATCTTGAGGTACACCCAGATCATCAAAGAGGAAGGTGAACATATGAAGACTTTCTGGGTGGTGGGAGAAGAAGTCAAGTATCCTCCAATTCTCTTGGATGTGTGACTTTGGGTTTGGTTTCAAAGAATGGATCATGTCTGGGAATTTTATTCCATCTCGAATGAAGAAGACAGGTAAGTTGTTTCCCACAAGATCAAAATTACCCTGAATTCACAAGAAAAAAGGTCAAAGTAAGATCATATGAACAAGTACACTGCCAACAACTAGAAGCTTACAACTTATAACCTTGGTATGTTAGTGATTTATCAAATAACAAATAAGAATGATGAGTGTATAAAAGCTTTAGAATTCTGATTACAAAACGAGGCTGAATCTTCTTGTTTTCCAGAATTCTCATTTTGTACTGAAAGGTTTTAGTATGAGTTTCATGATATCAAGGAAAGTAAAACAATGTGCACTAAAAATGATACTAAATTGTTTACTAAGAATGATGTGTCACTATGTGATTGAATATTTTTTTATCTCTAATTTAAAATTATTCAATCATATGGTGTTATGTCATTATTAATATACAAATTAATATTCATTGTAGTGTACATAGTTTAACTCAAATAGAAATATCTACAAAATATTTCAGAAAAAGCCAGATAAAGCTATAGGTACATGTACCCAAACACATTTATCCTATTAGCCAAGGCGTCATTGTCTCTATGATCCCTGGCGATGAACATATGCCATCACTCAACTATATGTTAGTGAAAAAAGACTCCTAAGAGAAATTCTCACCTCTCTGGTGTAAAACTTCACAGCAAATCCTCTTGGATCCCTCAGGGTTTCAGGGCTGCCACGCTCATGGATAACGGTGGAGAAGCGGACAATGACAGGTGTCTGAACCCCAGGGCTTCGAAGAAAATCAGCACAAGTGAGGTGAGATATATCATGGGTAACCTCAAAGAAACCTTTAGCACTAGCTCCCCTGGCATGGACAACACGTTCTGGAATCCGCTCCCTGTCAAAATTGGCGAGTTTCTCCACCAGATGGTAATCCTCAAGGAGGATTGGACCTGTCAATTTGAAGGAACTCTTATCTCTGAACTTTAAAGTTTTAAGCATATGCATAACAAGAAAAGAACTTTAATCATAGATATAAAATAACACACTCCCATGCCTGGCAATTTACAGCTATTATAAATGACTCCAACACAACATCCCTAAAGTTAATACAACTAAAGTTACATTTTAATATTGATTTTTAAACCAAAAACACCTTATCACTCTTTATATAATAAAGACTTTCATCAAATCAATTTTTGATCAAATGAAAAATCTTTGAAGATAAAAAAGATATAGGACGAGATGAAAAAAATATTGTTAGAAAAGAAACATTAAAAAATAGAATTACTACTATTGTGAATTAAAAGTAATATAAAAAAGATAAATATAACAATGAATTTTCATTGACTTGATTTATTCAAGCTAGTTAACTCAAACTTGAATTAGAACTATTCCATCTCGAGTTCAAACTAGTTCAAGCCAAACATCAAACTAAACCTAAGCCAGTTCCATTTGGATTCCCCTTTAATTACTGCATAAACAATAAAAGATGGTAACAACGAATCAACAACGACTAATATGATGGAAGGCTGAATACCTCTAGGTCCGACGGTCAATGAAGAGTTGTTGTTCCACACAGGAGCACCAGAATTGGTCGTAAAGTACAAGGAATTGCGAGCGCTTGAAGGAATGTGCTGTATGATCATAAAAATACCCAAAGGAAAGAGTCATAAATTGGAATGCCAGCATAAAAGTAGTGAAAAAAATTAATATTACTGACTTTAACCAAGCAAACTACAATCAAAACGAAAAGATTTTGACTTCTTTTTTTCTTTTTGCCTTGTTCCTATCTTTCTTCTAAATTTCATCTCAGTAATCCAATAGTGGAAAAGTAACTTTAAAAAGGGTAAATCATAAACTTCTAGTAGATGAATCTCTGTTTTGAAACTTGGACCAACCGGTTCAATTAGTTTGATTGGAATCAAGAGGTTAGTCTGAACCAAGTTTTAATATAGTTTTAGTCATTGGAACAAATCAATCCATAATTGAACCAAACAAATCATGTCAAGTCATGATTAGATAGTCAGATTAAAAATTTTATAATTATTAGGCTTAAGGACTATTTCCCACTCAAGGATTATTGTTTTTTCAAATATCCCCTTTAACTTTAAAAATCGTAAATATTTACTTATGAACAGTTAAATTTAACGGAACCTAAAACTCTTAAAATTTTATCTTATTTTTCCCCCATTTAACTTTAATAACTAAAAGTTTTTTCCCAATCTAAGTTTTAAAAAATAACAGTTTCTCCCAAAGATTTGGTTTTCAAATCTCTGATGTCGTTGCCAACCGTTTATCCCTCTCGAAGCTTTCTCTCTCTCCGATGGTCTCTTTTCACCTATTTGGACGTCCGATCAGTGTCGAATGAGGCTTAGAAGACGACGGGAGACGAAGAGCTTCGTCGAGGAAGACGAAACTCTTCGTCTTTTAGTTGAATGGGTGGAGAGAGACCGTCAAAGGGAGAGGAAGCTTCCAGAAGGATAGACGGCTGACAATATTGTCAGATTTGGTGTCGGAGATCTAAAAACCAAACCTTAGAAAGAAATTGCCATTTTTTAAAACTATGATTTGGTGAAAACTTTTAGTTTTTAAAGTTTAGGGGAGAAAAAAGAAATTATATTTTAGTTTATTTTTAATATTATAGATAAATTGACGATTTTACTTTTACTACTGTTAAATTTAATTGTTTATAAGAGGTTATTTAGGGTTTTCTAAAGTATCGCTATTTTAACTTTGAATACTCATGATAACTGTTTCATTGAATAGTCATGATAACTGAAACAAAACTCAAAAAGAAAACTACCTAAAACATAAACCGATTAAAAACAAAAGACATCAATCAATTACTCGATTCAAAAGTTATCAAAAACCGAAAGTAAGTGCATCGATCAGACACCGTAAATACGCAACCGAACCAAACAGTCAGTTAATTTCAAGACTCAAAGTTGAGATTATCATCAGATTTAACATGTTTAAGCTAAGAAGAAATAAGAAAGTACCTTGTAAGGATCCATAGAAATAGTGCGAGGTAGGAGAAGGAGTAGAGAAATGATGAGACGAAATCAGGGGAAGAGAATGTTGAAGGTGTGTGGCTGTGGCAATTAGAGCTGGACGTAGAATTCGGCATTATTTATAAATGCTTGTGGCTCGCGCTTCTATTTTTTGGCCAGCCTCAGTAGTCAGGAGTCAGGCCTCGGACGTTATCTTCGTAAAAGGAAAATCGATAATTAGACGACAAACGTCGGCGTTTTCATCTCATTTTTCCTTTCCAATTTCACTCATCGCCAGAAGAAATTTTATCATTTTCCCTTGAGGCTTCCATAAATAACAAATTTCCCCTAACATGAATTGGTCAATTAACAAGAATCCTAATGAAATTATTAACAAAGTGGAGATGATCATTTTCGAGACACAACTTGTTAATCTGACAAGATATATAAAAAATAAAAATCAATTTGAATTCTTTTTACACAAATTTTAATTTGGGTTGTGTTCAGATCAACTCATTTATAAATCATATCGCATATAGTCAATTTTTCACGAATCAAATATTTTATAAAAGAATTGACAAATTAATATATGAGTTTGTTAGTGATTCTCTTTACTACTTATTTGAATTTATTGTATTTTGTAACCTTTTTATTATTAACTTCTAAATAATGTAATGTTTTATTAGTGTGCTTTTTAATTCTCTTTGTTATATTTATATGTTTGTATTGAGTAATTTCATTTTAACAAAATATATTTGTTTTGTGTCACAGTTAAATAGGTTGAAATAGGTTGTGTTTTAACAAAATACAATTTGTTTCTTAAACAAATTAATTTAGGTTGTGTCAGATTATGTTTAGTTTGAATATTTTTTATATAATTTTAATTTAAATTGAATATGAATTAAAAATCGTTTGATCTGAAACATGAAAATGTATGACCCAAACACAAATATGACTCATTAGCACAAACTATCAACTCTAAAACAAAGGGATTAACTTGTTATTTTCTTTAAAAGGGGGAAAATTTGGTATTTAAGAAATTATGATGGGCAAATTTATTAAACTAGTAAACAATTTCTTTAGTTGACGAATTGTACATTCTGTCACAAATTGTAATAATCTAAAATTGTGTTCTGATTTCTAATTATGAGAAAGAAATTTAACACGAAAGGCAATTATCGTGAACAGAAGGCGCGATAAAAAGAAATATCGGGCAATATTTCGGGGTTTTGAAAGTTAAAAAAGGGGACCCATAAGAGATATGGTTATTTAATATTTATATAAAATAATAAATAATTAATGAGAATGCCACGAATTGAGGGTCCCTTATCCTGGGATGTGGTGTTTTCTAGAAGGAAATTGTAGCCACTAAGGAGGACGTGACATGGCACCATTCTGCTTATGCCACGTATGCCAAAAAGCGTTGAAACGTGTGCTATGAGAACTAGAAAGTGGCGAAGATAGAGTTGAGGGGCAGTTTTGGAGTGTTATGAGGGAGAGCGTGAAAGCTGCTAATATGGAAATAAGACTCTAGTGATAAGATTAATATGGATGTGAGTTCACCTTAGCCACAAGCCTAACTTTTGGCCCCACAATTTCGTAACGTCTACACAAACATTTAAGAAATTTTTTTATTTTTAACTGTTTTTTTCAAAAAGTTTGCTATGTTAGGATTTGTACTCGTTACTTCGTAAATGAAAGTAAACATGCATTATTTATACATGTTTAAAATATTTAAAATGCAAGCATGAAAATAGAAGATAAGAATGCTTACCAAACCCACTGGCTAAGGTGTTCCGTCATTGCTTGAAAGCTTTTATCGGGATGCTCAAATAGCATGCACTGAAACTTCTCTCCAGTATTAGGCATTGCAGAGAAGATGGACAGCCAGATGTCAAGAGGTCCACTATGCTTGCCTAATATGTTATGTTAGTGCTAATCCAAAGGGAGTTCAAGCACCATTAAACACAAGAGGTAGTTTACAAAAGTGTTTCAGGGGCCCAGAAGAAGGTTGACAGTGTAAGGTGGGATACTTAAGTTTAGTGGATGCTGATCCGATTAAAGAGCTTAAAAGAGCTTGATTCAAATCATTTAAAATAATTTCTTTTTAATCAATACAAATCAAAATAAAATCATTTTAACCGACCCCTACTAAAATATTAACAGTGTAGTATAAGATAATCCATCCTCGAGGTTTTGTACTATTAAGCTCAAGTTTTAAGAATGTTCGGCTCACTACACTCATGAGTCTAAAAAAGCTCAATTTGAATTCCATCATAAACAATGTTGTTCTAATCAATACGCATTAAACCACAAAGTAGGGCAACATATATAATCTCCTCATCAAACAAAAGATTTATGATCATTCGATGGGCATTACATCCCTGAATCACAGTTTAACGCGAAATTTTGTATGGACTCGTAGATATCAGTGGGGAACATTTGGAACCATGCACGAGATCCCTTAAGGCCTATTCGACTAAATCAAGACATTAAATATAAGATGCATCAGCATTAAAGGCATAGTTCACCTATCAAATCACATAAAAACACTCGTGGACCGTTCTGAGACCATATCAACATTATAATAAAAAGATCATATTACCAATAGAAACTGTTCGTAATCCAAACACATTAACTAAAAAATTAGTAATGTTCAATAGATTACAAGGTAAAATAATCCTTTTTCCTGGTCCCTTCCTTTTTTTAAAAAAAAAAAATTAAGCCAGAACAACAGCATCATCTTGCATCAAATTAGGGCCTCGAGAACAGGAATTCAATATACTCATGACATTACTCAGATAACCTACAGCTTGTTCCGGAGAGAAGGCGATGAATTTGTCCAACAAAAGATTACCTTCTAACAGGTGGTACAACACCCCGACCAGGTGCTGCTCCACGGCCAGCTGCAGCAGCCTGAATACAAAAAAAAAGGTCAGCCATGATCAGCTGCAAATATTGGTTAAGCACAGCAATTATAAACGATGTATATAAGTTCATTAATTTTATAGCCTAACTCAGTACTGGAAATAGAAGGAGGAACTTTGTCACAACTCTAAATTGTAGTAGCAAGTATGCCTGCAGTACCCACTTTTCTCATTCATGTACATTAATGCATTTGGAATGTTGACCTTCTATCAAAATTTGCATCCTTGTAATAATTGTTTGTTGTTAACAAGTCCAAATTTAGAGCATGTATATATGTATGTCATGAAAATACACAAAAAATCTACAATATAAAATTACAAAACTACTTACTTTAGCCCGCATTGCCACAGCCCTGCCCCTACCAACTCCAATAGATGAGCTCTTACCCTTCAAGATTTTATAAATATTTTATGTCAGAAATCATGATACAAGAGTCTGATTAAGAAGAATGAACTTAGTTATAAGGATACCTTGATTCTAGCATCTAGACGCTTGAACATTGGAGCATTCTTTAACATGTCTGGTATGACCATAAACCTGCATAAATTTCATATTGTTTTCAAAATGATTCAGTCAAGATCATAAAAGGTTACCATATATCTCAAGTGATAACACAGTTAGCTTGATCACTACAACCAAAACAGCCTATGTGATATAACACCTGACTTTGCTGCCCCGAATAAAAACATGCTCAAGCTGTGAAACCTTCCCATCCTGTTGAAGAAACTGAATTAAGCAACTGATGGAGATGAAGCGAAAATAAATTTACTACAAAAGTATATGGAATTAACATAAAATCAAAGATGTCACAGTTTCCAAAAGTCTAGTCCACATATTCTAAAAAGTAGAAGAATCATACAGGAAGGGAACACAAGCATCATGGCAGGGACAACAATCATGTGTGCACTATAAACAGATAAGAGATCCAATCCAATTTATGCAAGAACAAAAGCCATTACCCAGGAAAAATAAAGGGTACAAGATAAACAATGATTCAGTTCAGACTTCTGCCACTCTATTCACTCAAATCTCAGAAACCCATCACAGCTACAATCATATCACTCTTTGTTGTGCATATTTCGAAAAAACCCAACCAGACAAGTTTTTTTTTTTTTTTCTGTGACAGATGACTCAAAGCCAAAAGCATGGTAAACAGAAACTGTACAAATCTGGCACCGATACATAAAAATCGAAGGACTTACCACCGGCAGGTAATGCAGTATAGAACAAAAAGCAAGGCATAATTGAAATCAATATATTTTTTCAATTCTGGTTTCAACATTCCAACAAATGTTATCGTAATTTTCTATTATTCAAAATTCTATCTAGTCTTTCACAAACCAGAAACAAAGCTTATGTGATGTACCAGATTCCCCTTTGGAGTAATTGTACACTAAAGCAGCCTCAGTAGCAAGTCAAAAATGGTCTAGTGCACTACAACAGTGTGTGTGAGTGAAACTATGTGCACTGACGATAAAGTGTCACCATATGATTAGGTCTAATTCAAAATTACCCAATCATATGACATGTGATTGTCACTACACAAATTAGTACTCATTGTTAGTAGATGTAGTTTTATTGATATAAGTTCATATCCTCAAATAATTAAAAACCAACAATTCAAAGATCACAGATTTTACTCAAACCCAGAACGTTAAGGTTTAACAGACATCAACATGGAATGACGAGTTACATATTACACCGTTCTAAACAACTTCACCGCTAAAAAATCAACCTCTTCGGATCCATAGAGTAAAAACAATGCAAAAATCTCCTTCAGTTACTCATTAAGTTAATAAACTATAGGGCTTTTTAGTAGAGAGTGTAAAATCTGGTATCAAAAATTTTAAGATGAAAATAGTAATATTACCTTGGCAGTGTAGGTGATATTCTCGAGCTGACAATTCCAGTTATCTTCACACTCAATCATGCTTCCTCTGTAGAGTTCTCCGCTCTTGAGCTCCACTGTAACCACGTGGCCTGATGCCTCGTGTAATAGCTTCACTGGTATCCCCAAACTCCTGCTCATGGGTTCTTCTTCCTTCACTCTCCTGTAAAGGCTCTGTACTAAACCCTAATCAGACTCTCTGCGTTTTACACCGGGCACACTCAAAATCTCATTTAAAGTCGCATCGTGAGAAATGTTTTGGGGCAATTTTGTAATATTAAATTCGCACAGGGCATTTTAGATATTGCACTGTTTATGAAGATTTGACGTGGCATACGTTTAGGGTTATTAAGAAGGCCAAACGACTATATCCCACCCAAAGTATGTGCTTTTATCAAGTTTCCCCCCATTAACTTTGAAAATACCATTTACCCATCCGTGGCCAGTTAAAATTTATGGTTCCAAAGGTAAAATCGCCATTTTGTCTGTATTATTAAAAATAAACTTAAATTTGATATTATTTTTCTCTCTAAACCCTAAAAACTAATAATTTTCCCCAACCCAAGTTTTAAAAAACTATATTTCCCCCCTAAGGTTTTTAATTTTCTGAGTTAGTTTTCCGGCGTCGTTTCTTCCTCTCCGATGACCTCCAGGCCACTTCTCTTCTTCTTCAACGCGGCCTCCTTCTGGCGGTTGTCCTGGAAACTATCGTTGATAAAGACGACTTATCTTCATCAAGACGAAGACGACAAAGAAGACTCGATTACCGTGCCTAGCATAATCGTTGGAAGGAGGCTATATCGGAGAGGAAGAGGAGTCGCCTGGAGGTCACCAGAGAGAAAGAAACGACACCGAAAAACTAACTCTGAAAAATTGAAAATCCTAAGGGGGAAAAAGCCATTTTTTAAAACTTAGGTTGGAAAAAATTGTTAGTTTTTAAAATTTTATGAGGGAAAATGAGTTAAATTTTTTAGGGGTTAGAGTTTCGTTAAATTTAATAGTTTATAGGTAAGTAAATGATATTTTCAAAGTTAATGAGGGGAAACTGACCAACCGCATACCTTGCGTGGAAAACAGTCATTTGGCCTATTAAAAATTGACCATTTTTTCCAGAGGTATACAGAGAATGACCAATTTTTTTGTGGTCAATAAATTGTAAACAAACCAAATTGCCCCTTATATAGACTGAGTTTCCTATCATTTGCCACCATTTTCGAAATTACAGCCCAGCTTTAATCAACAATTTGACCAAGAACAGTGATATCCACCATTCAAGGCTTACAAATGTAAGTTTTCCATTGCTTTGGTTCATTTCCAGTCATAGTTAGTATTCATAATAAATAAATGCTAGCTTTTAGTCGAGCTTTTTTTTTTGTCGTTTTTGTACAACCCCTCAAAATATGATTGATTTATTAACAATCCAAATTTCTAAGTGGATACAATGATTATCGAAAACAAACGGCTAGGAATTCCATTCATCACTCATGGCATAGATAAAAATAATCATGATTGAATCGATTGTGTTCATCTTTATACTTCTTCTAATATTTTAGAGAGACGATCTTGCAGACAATCCAAATTATATTATCACATGGGAGAATAAGATATTTTTAGAATTCAACTTTTCTAGAATCTTTAAGGTGGTATAGTATTCAAAACTATGTTTTAGCATTTGTTCCTAATAAATAAATAAAAAAAAAGCTAGTGATTTGCTTAGTTTGAAATTTTTAATCAATTTTTAAATTGATTTCAATTGTTGGATGGAATTTATTGATAATTAAATTATCAAGCCGTGATTAAATTATTAGTTCAATCTAATCAAATAGTTTAATAATTTTTTGTAATTGTTGGGATTGAATCATAACAATTACAAGGATATTTACCCTATCTTTTATAGAGGTGGTCACGGGAAATCTAAATAAAATTGTTAGTAGAAAAAAGTAAGAATATTTTTGAAATTACACTTCTTAAAGAATTTTCAAGAAAGCATAGTCTTCAAAAGTTTTGTTTCAAAATCTAAAGAAACTAAGTAGGCAATTTGATATATATATCAATTTTTAAACTTATTTTAATAATTAAATTGAATTAATTTGCAATTGAATTAAACGAATTACATGATGTTATTGTTTATTAGTTGAATTAACCTAATTTAATGGTCAACATAACTTTTTTATATAATAATAATAATATTATTATTATTAAGTGCGAGGATATATATATTTAATGCCATTCTATTATTATGTTTAATTATACATTACTTTAATTTTTATTTTATAGCATATTTTGTTTCAATCTTATATTATATGTTTCAGTTTGATAGCGGGGCAAACCGGATCGGCCCTTAACCGAATAAGGCCCGGTCCGGGTTTAGTGATCGCTGAACTTTGGCAGTTGATATTTCGAATTTTTGCGCTTTCATCGATGGCGCCAGATATCAATACGTTTAGTGATCGCTCTTCAACCGTCTGATAATAGTAATATTCGAACACTTTAAGGGAAAATTTCTCAGCGGCATCTGAGAATTTGAATGAGTTTTAGAAATTCAAAAATTCGACGGCGAGTGAGTCGTCACGCGGCGGAGTATATACTTTGCTTCTCTTGTTCGTTGTCTTTCAAACCAATCAAATTAGCATCTGAAAAAAGTAAAAGTGGATTTCCAAATGATTTCGACCGTGGGTCCATTACAGAGATCCAACGGTTTACATTTTTCTGATTGGGAGTGCCGTCATGGTTATGTGTTCTCGTACAATTGCTTTATTCAGCTTAAGAAGCTTTCATTATCAGAGGAACCAGATAAGCTGAATTGGAGAAGATGTTGAATTCTTCGGTGGGTCTAGTTTTGTCATCTGTTTTTCCGCCCTACTCACTTTCATCAAGTAGAAATTCAAATTACACAAGGATAAGGGTAAACGATCAACTTCATTTTCGTATTTTAAATTTTTTCTTATTGTGAAGGTTATATAAGTGAGCCATTGCAACATTCGAATTAGTTGAATACTGAAACGATGAGTGCTAAAATTGTCTGCTGAAATAAGTGTTTTTCTTGAATCTAGTATTTGCCAAAGTCCAAGTGAGCAATAGGCCCAAGTGTCTTGCTTTGAACGTTATTCTAATTTATTGAATCTTAGCTGTATTAGATATTTAGAAATAGATGTTAATTATCTAATAATCTTGTTTTTGAAATGGGGAAGTGAATCTTAATCATATACTTGAAAATGGTTTTTAATGCTTGTTTATGAACTGCCTGATCTTTTCAACAGGCTGCAAGAAACAACAAGCTTGCCAATCAACTACCAAACAAAAGAACGTATGGGTCTCAAAAATTGCTTGGGCATCACATACTCTCTATGAGAATTTCGGTACACTGTAGGGTATGTTTTGACATTTCTAACATGAAGCACAGAAAGATGTTAGAATCTCAGGGATTTCTAATGGGCTGAAGGTGTTTGTGAGTAAATTTTTCATCGCCACTTTCAAATATATTTAGGAGGTGATTTATATGGTCTTTTGTCCCTTAAATGGTTGTCATTAAGCTGTTAGCTTTGTTGGGTGGGATGGTTTTTGATTGAAACTTGTCCAAGATTGGTTTATGCTGATTGTGCACATGAAGGAGCCAGTGTCAACTGATCATTTAAACTAAATTTGTTACAGATTTTTGTTCCTCCCATACCGTCCATAAATCATAAACCTAATTGAATTCACTTAATCAAAGTTCTTTGTGCTGAACTTTTGGGAAGTCTTCAGTAAGTGTTAATCAGATGTTCTTACTCTTCCTTTTATACATTTCATTTGATACATTACCAGGTGGAGCACAATTCACCTATCTCTGCCATTTTGACAGAGGACACCTCAATGATGACAAGTAGGGAGGATGATGCAGAAAATATTGGTATTTTGAGCATTGATCCAGGCTTAGAACCATTTAGAGATCACTTCAAATACAGACTGAGGAAATATGTAGATCAGAAAAACCTTTTTGAAAAGTATGAAGGAGGTCTTGAGGAATTTGCAAAAGGTAATATTCTATATTATTATGCTATCTCCTCTCTTTCCTTTCTAACTCAATTCCTTGAGAATGGTGTTATACTACAATAATGTAAATCTGTAATTATTGAAGTCTATGGAAACAGGAGCTAAAGCTTATTTAACTGATTCTTATACATAAGAGTCTACATGAGATAACATTTGTTAAGAAATTGACCGATATGCCATTTCTATCATAATCAGAATTTGGACATATAGTGACATCTATTTTTCAAAATCTACCATTAACTGTTTCTTAATGTTTTTTTTTTATTGTTATTTGGCTACTAGTTCTTTAATGTAAATACTGAGCTACTTTATTTTTAGGTTATTTGAAATTTGGATTTAACAGGGAAGAAGGTGGCATTGTGTACCGTGAGTGGGCCCCAGAAGCTCTGTAAGTTTTTTATTTTATTTTTAATCAAAGTTTCAGAAATCACCAGTTTATTTTCATTTTTGGTCAAACCATATGTTAGTTGTATAATTGGGATTTATATGAGCTAGGGAAGCACAAGTTATTGGGGATTTCAATCAATGGGATGGTTCCGATCACAAGATGGAGAAGGATCAATATGGTGTTTGGAGTATCAGAATTCCAGATTCTGGTGGAAGTCCAGCCATTCCTCATGGTTCACGTGTCAAATTCCAATTCAAGCATGGTAATGGGGTTTGTGTTGATCGAATCCCTGCATGGATAAAGTATGCTACTGTAGACCATTCAAGATTTGCTGCCCCATATGATGGTGTGTACTGGGATCCACCAGCTTCAGAAAGGTATTGATCATTTGTATTCAACCCATCTTGGTTACAGCAGGCAGCTTCAATCAAAATTAATCAAAAGAATAGAAGGATTTTATGAGAGCAATTGTTTGTTTTCGAAACGCTTAGTTTCATAATTTCAGCGGAAGAAGTAGAATATGTTGCATAATTTAAAATGTAGGTTTTTCTTTAATCTACGAAGACATCTCAACACGAGCAATTTGATACCATCTATTCATCTAGTTTATTTAAAACAATTAAAGTTGTATAGAAGCCTTTTTTGTTGACCTGTTCTTTCATCCATCATGCAGGTATGAGTTTAAGTACCCTCGGCCTCCAAAGCCCAGGGCCCCAAGGATATATGAAGCTCATGTTGGAATGAGCAGCTCTGAACCGCGGGTGAATTCGTACAGAGAATTCGCTGATGATGTTTTGCCTCGTATTCGAGCAAATAACTATAACACAGTCCAATTAATGGCTGTGATGGAGCATTCCTACTATGGATCATTTGGTTATCACGTAACAAACTTTTTTGCTGTAAGTAGCAGATCTGGAACGCCTGATGACCTTAAGTATTTAATTGATAAAGCCCATAGCTTAGGCCTGCAGGTCTTGATGGATGTTGTTCACAGCCATGCAAGTAACAACGTCACTGATGGCCTTAATGGATTTGATGTTGGCCAAAGCTCACAAGAATCATATTTCCATGTTGGTAGTCGAGGCTACCATATGTTGTGGGATAGTAGGCTCTTCAACTATGCAAATTGGGAAGTACTTCGCTTCCTTTTGTCCAACTTGAGATGGTGGCTTGAGGAGTACAAATTTGATGGATTCCGATTTGATGGAGTAACTTCAATGTTGTATCATCATCATGGAATAAACATGGCTTTTACTGGGAATTATAATGAGTATTTTAGTGAGGCAACGGATGTTGATGCTGTTGTTTATTTGATGCTGGCAAATTGTCTGGTTCATAATATATTGCCGGATGCAACTATAATTGCTGAAGATGTTTCTGGTATGCCCGGACTATGTTTGCCTGTTTCTGAGGGAGGTATTGGTTTTGATTACCGACTGGCAATGGCCATCCCTGACCAGTGGATTGATTATTTGAAGCATAAGAAGGATGAAGAATGGTCAATGAAGGAAATATCATGGAAATTGACAAATAGGAGATACGCTGAGAAGTGTGTTTCTTATGCTGAAAGTCATGACCAGGTATGAAGTATATATATATATTTTTTTGTATTGACGTGTTTTAACAGATAAGGCTTTTGAGTATTTATCATAGTAAATCTCCTATGATAAATATAGATCCAAGATCTTAGCTTTTTTACCCCTTATTTCCTTTTCAGTTTATACTAAAATACATTTCTTATGGTTCAACCAATGAGTGCAGGCCATTGTAGGTGACAAGACTGTTGCATTTCTTTTAATGGATAAAGAGATGTATTCTGGTATGTCTAGTTTGACAGAGGCTTCTCAAACTGTTGAGCGAGGAGTAGCTCTTCATAAGGTGTGTTGTTTGCCAAATCATAAGGGCTCCTTTCTTATTGTTAATTTCTTTTGTAGCTCAACTAGCTGATATTCTTTACCATGACAATATATTATCCTTCCAAAGATGTATAATATGAGGTCTAATTACTCATATCCAGCCCTATATCACTGACTAAGTTTAAGATAATTGCTTAGTATGCTCATGTATATTTTGGATCCAGAATATCAATGATTGCTGAAATTATTGTAATTTTTTAATTTTACTCGTTCTATTTTATATCTCAGCATTATCTTGACCTTTGGCAGATGATACATTTCTTAACTATGGCATTAGGAGGAGAGGGCTACCTTAATTTTATGGGGAATGAGGTAAGTGCACTGGCCCAAATCCAATCAACTAAATTCTCAGTCATTTTTTTTTTTCTGGCTAGCCACAAAATTAAAGTTTTCTAAAAGGAAGAAAACTTCTGGCTCACCCCAGCCAATTGATTCATTTGTCTCAAACATGATTGAAGAGCACATGCACGTGCACACACACATGCACATATATTATATTATGTTACTGATTCTTTCTAATCTAACAGTCACATAAGGATTTTTTTTTTTTTTTTTGTATTTTAAGACAATGCTGATTTCCTCTCTTGTAGAGCCAGACCATTCACTGCAATGGACTTTCCACTGCAGTAATAATGTAAAGCCATATGCTGAAGAGTCAGATGTGTGTATCTGTTTAGTTTTCTGATATTTGAGTTATTGTGTATGAAATTTATAGTTTGGCCATCCTGAGTGGATTGACTTCCCAAGAGAAGGCAATGGCTGGAGTTATGAAAAATGCAGACGCCAGTGGAACTTGGTGGATACTGATCACTTAAGATACAAGGTTAGACTCACTAATTAAGTTTTCACTCTTTTATCTCACTTTGTGCTTTCAATGTGGCCCATGAGTTATTTTGGGTTTTTAAGTGTGTATACTGAATAGCTCTACCATGGTCCTCTTCAGTAAAGAACCTATATATGTCTCTCTCCCTCTCCATGACATGCTTTAGGCCTTGCTCATTAGTTCATTTTGGTTTTTAAGAGTATTATTTAATGGTCCTTCCTGAGTCTGTATCATCATATCTTCAGCATTTATTCATGTAACTTACTGCAAAATACAAATTAGCATTTCAGGAAAGAAAATGTGTAAAAATGAACCTGCTACTCTTCGTGTTGATTTATGGTGTGCTACCTATATGGAACACCATGTTTTTTGGCTCCATAATGCAATAGACACCTCTTTTTCTAGTTTCTTTATTCTGTATCTTTTTCTTGGTTGCTACCGTTTCTAACGAGGAACAAATATTGAAGTGCTATTTTTATATTTGTTCTGGAAATTGTTCAGTTCATGAACGAATTTGACAGAGCTATGAACATGCTTGATGATAAATTCTCATTCCTTGCATCATCAAAACAGATTGTGAGCAGTGCTAATGAAGAAGATAAGGTAAAGATCCTATTTTTTAATGCGATGGTTACAATTGCAATAATGTTCATTCTCAATTCTATCATGAGAAGTTCAAAAGTTCAATTCGGGGCTCACAGTATACCATAATACAAAATTAAAAGTATAGCCTTGATCAGCAATCCACAGTGTGATACTAATTGATGTTTACTCTACAGGTTATAGTCTTTGAGCGAGGAGATCTGGTTTTTGTGTTCAATTTTCATCCAGAAAATACATATGAAGGGTATTCATATTTTATGTGATGACAGAAGTTGCATGTGTGTGTTCAAGTTATTTGAATTGTGTGTGTGTATAGAATTTAAAAGAGTTCGAATGAGGCTTGAAATGATAAGAGAAACAATTCTTTTATTTCTTTCTTCCAATCTGTTGACTTGTAATCGTAAACATACAGGTATAAAGTAGGGTGTGACTTGCCAGGGAAGTACAGGGTTGCACTGGATAGTGATGCTCAGGAATTTGGTGGACATGGAAGGGTAAGGAACACTTGCAAAACCATGTGCTAGCTTCCTGTTACCGTTGGAGTAATAGACGATACGAGATACTAGTAGAAGAGAGCAATTATTTGACATCTGGTTTATTTAGTAATAGGATACGTTTCATGCAAGTAATTTCTCTTCTTAGGGCTACTGAGTACTCGAGCTTTGCACTCCTTTCTTGCTAATGAGGATAGAATCGTTTGATTTAGTCCGTATACCCTCTCATCAGATGTATATATTTTCTGAATAATTAAGTTCTTGGCAGGTGGGCCATGATGTAGACCATTTTACATGTCCGGAAGGGATACCAGGTGTGCCTGAGACGAATTTCAACAACCGTCCGAACTCATTCAAAGTACTCTCACCGGCTCGAACTTGTGTGGTATGGTCTCCCCTCCAAGCTTTTTCTGGTTCAGTTATGTTGAACAACAAAAATTTTAAACAGGCCACTAAGTGATCAATTATACAGTCTCGCCCAACTATGACAAACATTTGAAAAGGACTCATCAAGGTTCAAACCTGTTGCTACATAGTCTCTGGCCTCTGGTTTGGAATAATAAACAGGAAATTCTTCAATTTGTTATAAATCTTTTACAGGTTTACCATAGGGTGGGAGAAAAAGAAGAAGAGGAGCACCACAGTAGTTCCTTGGCCAGTGCCGATAAAACAATGGCAGCAGATTTTCCGCAAAACAGTAGCGAATCAATTGGTGCTAATGAGACATCAGTAACTGATGTTGCGCAAAACAGTAGTGAATCGGTCAGCAGCAAGGCGGTATTAGTAGCAGATGTCGTGGCTGATCAGGAAAACCTTGAAGCATCGCCAACCACAGAAGATGATGGCGAGTCTGTTGGTGGGACTAAAATGAGAGATCGGGAAGTGGAAGACACTGTGGAAGGGACACCAGAGGAGTGAATCTTCCATCAACAAAACTATTT
The DNA here is from genome assembly GCF_011075055.1 of Mangifera indica. NCBI lineage: Eukaryota > Viridiplantae > Streptophyta > Magnoliopsida > Sapindales > Anacardiaceae > Mangifera > Mangifera indica. The sequence goes on from NC_058155.1 coordinate 12,602,857, forward strand.
ATATATATAATAAATATGGATTTAAGTATTAATAATATATTATTATATAATTTAATAATTTTTATTAAAAATAAAATTATATTAGATTATATAATAAAACATTATTATACTCGAATTCATATTTATTAAATGCACATCACATTGCATCTTCTATTATCTTGCAAGTCAAGCTGGTAGTTTATCTTTCCATGTCTTGTGATAAATAATAAGGCATTAATCATGGGATTTTCTCGACTGCTGTAAATTCTTGTGTCTACATAAGATGTGAATCAGGCAAGACTGAATGTCATATATGCTTTATGCTGGAAAATTTCGCAATTATCCCATAAATCTGAAAATCTAAGAGGAGGGGATGTGGTAGTTGAACTGCCTAAGGTATCTTAAATTAAAAAAAAAAAAAAAAACTATTTCAAAATATATAAATTTAAATTGTCACGACATTATCTTAACAAATATTACATTTATAAACACACTTTAAATTTGAAAAAAATCTTATATATATACCTATTACATGTTAATATTTATTAAAAAAGGTATATCAATTCTGATATAATCATTGTATTATATTAATTTATATATTCAAGTTCTAGTTGAGCTAAGTTAAATTATTTTTAATATAAGTTTAAATCTTATTTTATCAATTTTAAACTAATCTCAAATTAAGTGTTTTTGATTTAATTTGATCTCAAAGTGACCTTGTTCTGTGCAGCCCGCCTTAATTTAAGAGTTTCTTTTATTGAAAAGGCGGTCAGTTGGGTGTAATACTAATGGGCTAGTCCAACAAGTTTGGCCCAAAAATAACAAACTATAAATCCACCAACAGATTCGGGCTGGCCCAACTAGAACTCGGAAAGTATCGAAGCCGACTCAACGAATGAAGGCTGAATTCGGAATCTGATTCGGAACTGATCTCTGCACCGATCGAAGTGGAAGCAGCTGAGAAAATAACAGTTGGGGTTTTGCGATACGAACTAGAAGTAATATGGAAGAGAAGAACAAGAACAAGTACAGTATAATTGTTCCAACTTACAACGAACGCCTCAACATTGCTTTCCTTGTTTATCTCATCTTCAAATATCTCCGGTAAACCAACTCCACGTCCTCTCTGCATCATCGTTTTTTCGAAATAATCGTTTCGTGAGAATTAAGTTCGATTTCGATTTCGATTCTTCTAGGGATTTTGATTTTGAAATAATTGTGGTCGATGATGGGAGTCCTGATGGTACACAAGAAGTTGTTAAAAAATTGCAGCAATTGTATGGAGACGACCGTATTGTAAGCATCATAACAATTACAACTGGATCTTATTGGAACTTTTTTTGGGAGGTAAAAAGTGCTGTCTAATTCTGCTTTTGTGTCTTTGATGGTGCAGCTCTTAAGACCTAGACCAAGGAAACTTGGGTTAGGTGCGTAATTTAATCGACATTATTAATTGTTTTTAGTGTTGAAAAAAAAGAATCTTGATATACTTGTTTGATTTAGGGACGGCTTACGTTCATGGTTTGAAGCATGCTTCAGGAAATTTTGTTGTAATCATGGATGCTGATCTTTCTCACCATGTAAGTGAATGTTTTCTGCTGTGGACTATACTATTTGACAATGTTGAAATGTTATATTGGAGAATACTGAAACCAGATTGACATGGACTTTTAATCTCTGATATATGATTTGGATGTTCTACTTGTTTGACTGCTGGGGAAATTTAACTTACTGTCTTTAATAATAATCATCTGCTAAATGGTTTATAATGTCTAAATTAGAATAAAGTTTACTTTTCTGTTCTTGCGCTGTTCTTAAATTCCATTCATCACGCTATCTTCCTGTGTGTCAGTGACATTTTTTTTTTTTATTTCATTTTGTGGCAGCCCAAGTATTTGCCAAGCTTCATCAAGTAAGAAGCTTTCTTGTCTATATTTATTGTGCTCTTCCATTGTAGCTGAGGATGCCTAATTTCTTGGAGTATTTTTGGTATAATTTAGCAACATCTTTTATTAGGAAACATTTGGAGACTGGAGCAGATATAGTTACTGGAACCCGGTATGTTAAGGGTGGTGGTGTACAGGGGTGGAATCTCATGCGAAAGCTGACAAGTAGGGGAGCTAACGTCCTTGCACACACACTTTTATGGCCTGGTGTATCAGATCTGACTGGATCATTCCGGTACATATATTGGTTTGAAGTATTAAGCTATTCAAAATTTTTTTCACTTTGACAAGTTCAGAACTGACATTTCTTGTTCTTAAAGGCTTTATAGGAAATCGGTGCTTGAAGATGTTATTAGTTCCTGTGTAAGTAAAGGATATGTTTTCCAAATGGAGATGATTGTTCGTGCTTCTAGAAAGGGCTACCACATTGAAGAGGTGAAGTTCTCAATTTCTCTTATGGTGATGTATGCTTGAGAGTGCCTGTAAATCATTTAAAAATGAATGCTAATTTTATAACTTGAATCTATAGAAGCAAAGTTTACAAATATTTTAGAGTTGCAGAATATGCAGATATTGTTGTATTTGTCCACGAACTGTCTTTCTGATTTCCACCTGACCCCAAGCACACACACTCTACATGTACCGATGTACTCTCTATGTATGCATTCCCTTTGACATACTATGTATTCAGTTTGTAGGTGTGTTTAAACAATTTAAAGCGGCTTCTTTAATCTGTGTTTCCTGCATTTCCACAGGTTCCAATTACTTTTGTTGACAGAGTATTCGGAAGTTCAAAGCTTGGAGGATCAGAAATCGTTGAATATCTGAAAGGCCTTCTGTATCTTCTCATCACAACATAAATGCAGTATATCTTGTACAAATCATCTGAAGTATTTCTTATGTATCCCCTCTCTTGTTGCTGTCAAGAATATAGGCTTTTAGTTACAAACAAATCTTGGAATAATTTTTTCACAGAACAGGTGCAAATTTCTTTTTAGTAAAAAAGATCATATAGTCAATTTGATTTTGTTGTGTTATGAATATCATATTATAGTCAGTTTGATTTTGTTGTGTTATGAATATCTTTGTTGCTTTTATTTAGAAAATATCCAGAACTTGGATTTGAAAATAGGGAACAGAGAAAGGATAAGTATACCTGAATAGATTGCTAGTAGTGAAAGCCATAGAACATTCATTCAATCAGATTTCTGTTGAAATTGCAATGAAAACAGATTTGATTCATGAATGAAGTTCAGTCATCCTAAAACATAACCCTAAAAGCAAAAAAAAAGAATCCGTAAAATGAACATTCATATCTTCCTGACTCTACGAGCCCCAGTTTTGCTTTGAGTGTCAATTACAGAATTGAAAGGCAGAGGAGGTTTCTTGTTCTCTTTGGTCATGCTTCTCAGCGTATATCTGGGCTCACTTCTCTCCACAGAATAAGCAGCAGAAACAGACTTCCTCAGACCCTCTAGCTTCTTCGATTCCCTCCTTTTCGAAGACTCAACCGTAACACCAAGTTCATACGGAGTCTTTGCCGTGTCACCTGTTTCATTTTTCTTTCTCTTCAGCCTCTCATTTCTTCGCGCTGAGTAATCTTCATAAAACCTACCCCTTTCAAAGAAAAAACTCGAATTACCAATCAACTCAGTACCCGACCTAGCTTTATTATTGTTATTACCCAATTTACTGTCCCCGAGTTCATCTTGAACCATCTTTGCCAGGGCCTGAAACTCGCAGGAAATTGTGCGGTATTCAGGTCGAAGATCTGATTCTTCAATGTCTGATGCACGGATTAACTTTTGAGATTTCGTCAAAGATCCTGACGTTTGATGCACCATAAAACATTTTAGCTAAAATGAAAGAAAGAAAGAAACATTAAAGAATATTTACCTGGAGGGGTTTGAAGAGAACTTGAGTTTGATCGAAGGACTCGACGTGGTCGAACCCGAATTGGCGACCTAGCCAGCGGAGGCTTGCTATCAGTTTTCATCTTAGACATGGCTGTTTTACATAGAAACTGAACTCTGAAGAAAGAAAGATTGAAAGAAACGTAGTGTATCAGTGAGTGATTCAATTTGGAACATTAAAACAAGGAACATAGAGAGAGAAATTCTCGCCTTTTTGTTGCTTCTCTTTCTGTATCGTTGCCTTTTTCTCTGTCTAAAACTGGTTTTATTAGTGGCCTGAGATGTCCGTTTGAAATTTCAAATGTCAGAGAGCGCTCTCAACGGTTATATCTTTTATCGGACGGCCTAGAATCATTGAAATTTGATAGATTGATCATTTCCGATTAAGTTAAAATATTTTGAGTAAATTATTATTCTCGCCCAAGGTTTAGGAAAAATTCTTTGCAACCCTTAAATTTATTTAAATTTCCAACCAAAACGTAACTTAAAGGATTGTGTGCATCTAAATAATGATCTATTTAATAACTATTTCGCTTTTATGAAATTATTATATTACCCTTAAAAGAGGTCACTAATGATTCTTCTATATATAAATATATATATATATTTAGGGAGATATAATCCCAATTACATTATACATATTCAAGTGTGATTTGATCTAAATTGCACCCACATAAGTGTAATTGTAGTCGCCCTAGCACATGACTGGATTATATGTGATTAAGTTATAATATTTATAAGTCCATTAGTTGAACTAAGCAAGGTGAACAATATTTGAGCTTTGAACAGGCTGAACAAAATTATATTTTAGTAAGATTTTCGGGTTTTGTTCAAGCTCAGGGCTAGAGTGGCCTGAAACTTCACCCTAATCACACCTTTCTTAATCATTACATGCCACCTTGTGTTTCTCTCTCGTTTTAGTTCCCCTGCCTCTTCTCCCTCTACTTCAAAATCCATAACTTAACTCAATTTTACTCTTGAAACGAACTAAGCTTTTCATTTAATTTCACAATTTTGTTACTCTCAAGGTATACAGTTCATCCCTTTCTGTTTAGAGTGGATTCAATCTGGGTTAATTTAATTTAAATTTATAACTCGTTTTACTTATCTATTTGTTGACATTATTTATCTCGTTAATGATTCGATTTATCCCAATAATAATTATCTGATAATATTATATATTAGTTTTATCAAACTCAAAATCAAACTTGATCTGAGTATTATAAAGTTGATTCGAACTTGAAGCAGTCCCTGTCCATCCCTACTCTCCATTGTTTTGTTTTTATTATCTGTTCGTATATTTCTTTGTTTACGCAATGCGATTCTGATAGCTGTACATTTCGTTTAAATTTTGCAGCCTAACGTTTAAAGTGGTGACAGGAGGAGCTTCGTCGTATGCTACAGTGACAGTTTATTATATTGAACGAAGGTCGTTATCAGCTCAACAAAATAATGTATAATCTGAGAGCAAGAGCCGTTCAATACTGCAATAGAAGTGACAAGACGGCGATGTTGATGCCGATTATAATTTAAATTATCACATAATTACCTAATTCATAATTAATCCTCAAACTATCATGCTGTCAATCATTGCGTACCAACTTTCATCATCACAACGTAAACAAATCCTTCTAGATCAGATATTTTAAAGACCGAGTTTCTTTACTTATTTCTTGTTGTATATGGCTTAATCGAATTCTGGGAGAGATGATGATCAGTCAGTGTGGTTTAGAGATGATTTTCATAGATTTGTGATGATAATGGAAATATTAGACTCACGTAGCTCAGTGATCTCATATGGGATTTCCCGGCTTTTTATTCCGCTTAGGTAAATTAAAATTAGATTTGATTTAAATTAAAATTTTCTTCATCTTTTGTCCTTAGGTTGTTTTCTTACATATTCCCCGGAAATTATATGTTTTTGTTTGATATGCTTTGGTTTTTTTGGCTTCCATCATAACATGTCTTAAGTATTAATAATGTAAGATAAAAGGACATCTCCTAATGGGCAATTCAAGTGGGAACCAAAACCTCGCTTTCACGATAAGAAGGAATCTTGGAGACAACTTCAATATGTTGTCGCACCTTCAAGTACTATATTTCTATCTGTCTCCATCTCTTCACATATTATAAAGAGTAAATTACATTTTGCCACCCAATAATTGGCTTAAAAACACTTTTCCTCTTTGATGCTGTAAATAATATTTTTCTTCTAAAATCAAATGATGCTAAAAAAAAAAAAAGTTAATTTTATCATACATAAATTAAAAAAAATAAACTTAAATATTTTAAAAATGATAATTATTCTTATTTACATATTAGAAAACCTGTAATTTCATACTTGTAAAAATTTAGAAATTTTAACACTTATTATTGACTACTGAAATCTTGTCTCACCATCTTCATCACCCCTCCCCATCTCACTAGAAGCTTGCGAAGAAATTGGCATAGTCAGATTTCTTCAATGAATTAATAGTATCGAGTATTCGAGATGAACTCTGACGACTTTGTACCATCATATTTCATCAACAATGGTGGGATGGTAGAAGTCATCGAACAAGTTTTTGACAAAGGTGGTGGTGTAGCTTTTGGAGGAGCTCAATTATTGACAATTTGGTTGGAAAGACGGGGGGAAAGTAAAATAAAGAGAGAGAATGGGGTGTTGTGCAAACTGGACATTGATATTTAAAAAAAAAAATTGTCAATTTTGGGGTGATATAATAATTTTAAAAAATGAAATTATCATGGGTAATAAAAATTTTAAATTTTGATTTTTGGTGAGAAAGAGTTATTTATGTCATAAAGATGGAAAAGGGTTTTTTGGGCCAAACCTTGGGTGGGAAAGTGTGATTTACTCTGTTATAAATTTAGTTGAAGCCCGTTGCATTTTCATCAGCTAGAGAGGTGCAACAATGGAAGTTCATATCATTTCCAGAGAAAATATAAAGCCATCTTCCCCAACCCCTCAACACCTTAAAATCTTCAAGCTTTCCCTTCTGGATCAACTTATCTGTTGTCCATATGCTCCGATCGTCTTCTTCTATGCGATGAATGACTCCACTGCTAGCCATGATCTTGACATCCAAGAAAGATTGGCCTTGCTAAAGACCTCTTTATCAGAAACTTTGACTCGATTTTACCCATTTGCGGGAAAGATGAAAGATGATCTTTCCATCGAATGCAACGATGAAGGTGCTTATTATGTTGAGACTCGGGTTAACTGCTGTGTTGAAGAGTTCCTCAGCCAACCTGACCTCATGTTGCTGCATGAATTCCTTCCTTGCGATCTCATTAATACGAAGGAATTGGCAACTGCAGGAGCTTGCGTGACTAACATTCAAATAAATGTCTTTGATTGTGGTGGCATCGCCGTAGGCGTCTGCATTTCACATAGGATCGTCGATGGTGCCGCTCTGAGCACGTTTCTCAAAGCATGGACTTCAACAGTTCGTGGCTGCGACAAAAAAATATACCCCAACTTGTTTGCTAATTCGCAGCTCTTTCCTGCAAATGATTTGTGGCTTAGAGACACAGCAATGGCGACATGGGGTTGTTTGTTTATAAAAGGTAATTGTATTACAAGGAGATTTGTTTTCGATGCTTCAGCAATAACCACTCTCAAGAACCAGTCCACAAGCTCAACTGTGAAGAATCCCACAAGGGTTGAAGCAGTTTCAGCTTTCATATGGAAGTACACCATGGCTGCTTCAAAAGACAAAAACGGCTCATCATCAAGGCCGTCTTTATTGACCCACTTAGTGAATCTTCGTACAAGAATGGTGCCTCCCATATCAGATTATTCTACAGGGAACCTCCTTTGGCTAGCAGCTGCCGAATGCAGCCCGAATACATACAACCCAGAATTGCATAACTTGGCAGCCAAGATGAGAAGGGCAATATCAAAATTCGATGGTGACTTTGTCAAGACGCTAACGAGTACCCAACAAGGCAACGCTGTAATGTCTGAGTCACTGAAAGAGATGGCCGAGTTTGGGGCCAAAGATGAAGTAGATTATTTTGGATTTAGCAGCTGGTGTAAATTCGGGTTCTATGAAAACGACTTCGGATGGGGGAAGCCAGTATGGGTGAGCAGCGTTGGTTTAAGCAGTCAAGTTTTTATGAACCTCGTCATTCTGGTTGAAACGAAATCTGGTGATGGCATGGAAGCTTGGTTGACTTTGGATGAGAAAGACATGAATATACTTGTAAGCAACCCAGAGTTCCTCAGATTTGCTTCAGTTGATCCGAGTCCTTTGCTAATTTGATGACTTTGGGTTTGAGTCAATATCAAATTGAATCTTGTTTAAGTTTGATTTGGATTATATTTGACCTCATGTAAGACACATATAGATCTAAAAACCCTTATGAATTAGTTGTCTTGGAAACAAATAAATCTATTACTTGAGAAAAATATTAGTTAATCAATAAATTGATAAACGATCAAGAGGATCAAACTGAAATTGATAAATCTATTTTTCAAGTTTCTATTTCATGAAAAGGCCTTTAAAACTGACAATAATACTTATTAAATTACTTTTCCTAGGAGAAAACTATACCAAAACTTGCATATTAAAAAAAAAATCAAAGAGGAGATTCACCCTGATTTCAATCTCAAGAAAAACAAATAATATTAGACTTATATTTTAAGGCATTCTCATGTATGCAATTTGTGTTTAATATTAACAAATTATAATTTATATTATCATTAAACCTATAAAAATGTTTAAATATTTTATTATCAGGTTTTATCTTATAAATATATCTAATCTATTGATCTTCCAATAGATTAAAACAAATAATATTATTTTTATTATCACGTAGTTGGGAGGATATCAAAATTACATTATATAATAATATATCATAGAATTGACTATTCATATTTTAAAATAACAATTAGGTATAGATTTTGATATTATTTTATTTTTAATTTAAAATTATTTAATTATATTATGATATATTATAATTATGACGTTTAAAGTTTTTAATCTAGATATCGTTTGAGGTTGTTAGAGGAAGAAAAATAAATCGTTGTTCGTAAAAAATAGTAGTCAAAGTTAAAAGAAAAAAAACCCTAAGTTTGGTTGGAGGAAGGAGAAATGCTAGTTTTTAAAATTTGAAAACTTTAAATATAAATAAAGTTGTTAGTTTTTTAACTTAAAAGAAAATAAAATCAATTTTATGTTTTTCATTTTTTTATTAAATAACAATTTTACTCTAAATTTTAATGAAGTTTTTTAACGAAATTTTATTCATAAATAAGTGTTTGGATTTTTAAAAATTAAAAAGGATTATTTTAGAGTTTTACTATATCTTGAGTAGGAAATAGTGTTTTCTGCCATAATTTTAATAGTTAGAATATATTTTTTTACTTTATACAAAAATTAATATGTTTTACAGCTCTTAAATTAAATTTCACACCATCCCCGCCGCTTTTCTTCTATTTTCTCAATTGATTTATTTCATTTTGATTAGTTGGGATTAGAGGCGGCAAAGGGCGGCCCAACATGCACAAGGTTATGTCGTGTTGTGCTAAGGGTTGCAGAAATGTGGTTTTTGGCGAGCCATGTTGACTTGTCAAGTCTCGGGCCTTGTAACACAATTCATGACACAACGAACAATGTCGTTGAAGGCTTTTTATGGGTCGATCCGTAAAGATATAATTTTTATTTTTTTAATTATTAATTATTAATATCTGTATATTTTCCTATGATCCCTCAACACAACCCATTTTATTGCAGGTTTTGAAATGACCCACAAATTTACGGGTCTACTTACCTATACAACCCACTGCCACCTTTAATTGAACTGTAAAAGAATGGAATAATTCTTTGCTTAAAATGGAGGGCAAATTACAATATCTCAAAGCGAGCCACAAGAAATCAACACATTTACTCATATGATTACACCTTTTGACATTTGATATGTTACAATGCAAGCATAAAAATCACAATCTTATGTTTCACGATTTTTTTATTTTTTATTTTTAATTCTTTTTCACTTTTGTAGGTTATTGATGTGATCTTTGCTCAAAATTGAAAGCAGAAAATTTTACAAAAAAGTGAAATGATTAATAAATTAAGATACTTTTTATAACAGTAGACAATTTAGGCAAGTGGTCTAAGGCGTCATATTTAAGCTCTGATCCGAAAGGTTTTAGCCATAAGGTTATTCAAATTTAGCTTAATTCGATTTGTATCTATCTATATTAATTATATTTTTTTTTTCATGATGAAGCATTTGTTTAAGATAGGAAATCGAAATTTGAATTAAGGGTATTTAGACTTGGCTTAATTTGATTTGTATCCATCTATATTAATTATGCTTTTCATGATGAGTCGCTTGTCTAAGATCAGAAATCAAAACTCGAACCAAGACTATTCAGATTTGGGTCTATTCCATCTACATCTATTATATTAATTATGTTTTTCTTGATGGAGCTTTTATTTAAGACCGGAAATCAAACCTATTGTGTGGGCAATTAACAATTGGTCAATTTGAGTCAATTTGATCTTGAATGAAAAATCAACTTTCAAATTGAGTTTAGTTGACTCATAATTTGTGAGAAGGCAATTTTGTTTTTCTTTTGATAAAGATTTTTGTGTTTTTTCTATAAAACTTTTGTCAAAGCCTAAAAAAGTAGACTTATTTTATCGACAATTGACTATAGAAATAGATTTAAACTAATCCAAAATTCAAAACAAAAATTAGTTTGAGATTTAGTAAAATTTTTTAATGTAAATACAGAAAAATAGATAAAAAGATAAAAAAATTGTAAAAAAAAATTAGGAAGATAAACTCCAATAAAATAACATCAACAAGAAACCGAGCTTCAACTAAAATTTGTTAGGTTTAAATTTGACATATTCAAATTAAATAATGATCTAAATTCAATCCAACTTTCACCTCTGATCGGTGGTTAGGTGATGGATGCAAGACTAATTGTACACTAAAAAGTCATTTGGGATACGCATAGGCGAGTAGCTGCCGTTACCACATTCTCCATTTCTATAAGGCCAAAGCACTATTTCCCACCCAAAGTATGTGTTTTTTCTAAGTTTCTCCCAATTAACTTTGAAAATACCATTTACCCACCCGTGGCCCTTTAAAATTAACAGTTTTAAGGGTAAAATCGTCATTTTGTCTGTATTATTAAAAATAAACGTAAATTTGATTTTATTTTTCTCCCTAAACCCTAAAAACTAACAATTTTTCCAACCCAAGTTTTAAAAAACTACATTTTCCCCCCTAAGGTTTTCAATTTTCTGAGTTAGTTTTCTGACGTTGTTTCTTCCTCTCCAATGACCTCCAGACGACTCATCTTCCTCTTTGACGTTGTCTCCTTCTGGCAATTATGCTAGGCACAATCGTCGACTCGTCTTCATCTCGATGAAGACGAATTGTCTTCGTCTAGAGACGAAGACGAGGTCTTCGTCGACGAGGAGTCTTCGTCATCGATGAAGACCTCGTCTTCATCCGTCGTCTTCATCGACGACAGTTCCTAGGACAACTACAGGAAGGAGGCCGTGTTGGAGAGGAAGATGAGTCGTTTGGAGGTCGTCGGAGAGGAAGAAACGACATCGAAAAACTAACTCAGAAAATTGAAAACTCTAGGGGGGAAAATACAATTTTTTAAAATTTAGATTGAAAAAATTGTTAGTTTTAAGGGTTTATGAGGGAAAATAAAATCAAATTTAAGTTCATTTTTAATAATACAGACAAAATGACGATTTTACCCTTAAAACCATTAATTTTAACCGATCACGAATAGATAAATGATATTTTTATAGTTAATAGAGAAAAACTTGAGAAAAACGCATACTTTGGGTGGGAAATACTCCTTTGGCCTTTCTATAACCATATTTTACTTGGAATTGATCTACATTTGAATCTACTTTTATTATAAAAAAGAGAAAAATACATTAAAATTGTATCTGAAGTTCACCCCCACATTTCCTCTACCAACAAGCAATCATTTTTGTCCCTTGTTTATCTGTTGCCATGTGTCTACCCAATTAATTCAAATCTTTAAAAATTAGTTCTAAATAAATAAGAGGAATCTGATTCAAAATAATTTAATTTTAAATTTAATATATATTAATTTAAATTTAAATATTCAGATCAATTAAAATTTGAACTTAATTGTTGCATCCAATTTGATTTCAAACACGAACAAGTCTGATGGAATCCAAACTTTGGTGCTCATCCGAAATTTAGTAATTAAATTTTCCAAATATAAATAATTTATGAAAGGTCAAATCAAATTAGTTAAAAATAAATTGACAAAAATACAGTAACTACTAATAAAATAAAAAGGCCAAAAACAGAGTGCCAGCTCAGCTCAGCTCACGCTTACGCTGACGCTCTTCTTCTCTCTCAGACTTCTTCAAAGCTTAGCTTTGCCTTCCTTCCTGATTGAATCACATCTAAAACGCTGCGTATAATGGAATGAATTCAATTCATTGCCTCTTCACTTCACACAACACAGAAATGGCTTCTCAGCGCCGCCGTCATCACTACCACCACCACAACAACAACCTCTTCCGTCTTCTCCTCCCTGTCATCTCCGCCATTTTCGTACTTCTTTTCGTTCTCTTCCTTCTTCTCTCCATTCTGGCTCCTTCTCCCACCGATTCCGATCAGCTCCGTCACAGCACCAGCCACGTATCGGTGGCATTTCATTCCTTTCAAATTTTCAAATAATTAATTTTATATTGGTATCTCCTGCTTCAGTACACGTGACGATTTCTGATGCTCATTTTTCAAATTCTTTATGCAGTCGACGCTGATTGATGATTCAAATGGAGTAACTGTTTTCCGTGTTCCGGTTAGGGATTTATATTTGAATTAGTAATTAATAATAAAAAAATGTTTTTTAGGGTTTCTTTTATCTTGGTTTCCTTATGATGAGACTGTTTTGTTTGTTTTTGAGGACCAGAAAGATGGTGGCTCTTTAGATCGTGATATTTGGAGCTCAAGAAATGCCCAATATTATCATGGATGCAGTGATTCTAGCAAGAAGTTTGCAAGTGGGTATTAGTTTTTAATTTTTATGTATTGCGATTTTAGATTCAAATTTATGGAACTATTACTGGTATGGTTTAATTTGATTTCCTATACATTAAGGTGAACTGTGTTGATCGTATTGCAGAGGCTGAAGACATAACTTGTCCTAATAGATACCTGGCAATAGCTGCTAGTGGGGGCTTGAATCAGCAGCGAACTGGGGTAACTTTATATGATCCAATACAGTGAACATGTGTTCTGTTGGTTGATTTGGTAATTGATACTAAGTCAAATGAGTGATTATTCGGGAAGAACGCTAAGCTATTTTATACTATTTACTTATGAATGAAGGAAATGTTTTGAGGCCCTATTGGTCATGATATTCTTTAGTTTATTAATGTTGAAGAACCCTTATTTCAGTTACTATCATGTTTTCACCTTTGTTTGGTCAATAGTTATTTTTCCCCATAACACTTGTCTTAGACTGAAGAATCAGGCCTGCTGAGTTGTGCCATAAAGCAACCAATGTTGTTTGATCTAGCAACATTGTTCGATTCATAATGCTGTCATATTACTACAATTACCAAACATTTTGTTGTTGCATGTACTCTTGATATTACAGAATAGATTATAAACTGTTTATTGTCGGTGTCAAACTTACTAAGCATAGTTGGCAGATTGTAGATGCGGTTGTTGCTGCCCGGATTTTGAATGCTACTCTTGTTATTCCAAAGCTGGACCAGAAGTCTTTCTGGAAGGATGCTAGGTTAGCCCTCATATATTGTGCCAATACCTTTTGAATTTGCTGTTTTTTTAAAGGTTTATAAAAGATTGTCTGATTGCTAGTAGCCATCGGTATCAAATAACTGGTTTTTTATTTTTTTACCTCGTGCAGTAACTTTTCGGAGATTTTTGATGTTGATTGGTTTATATCATTCTTGTCAAAAGATGTAAAAATTATAAAGCAACTTCCAAAGAAGGGAGGGAAAACTTTGACTACTTATAACATGCGTGTTCCAAGGAAGTGTAATGAAAGATGTTATCAGAAGCGTGTATTACCAGTTCTTTTGAAAAGGCATGTAAGTTTCAGTTCTCTATAACTTATTTTAATGGCTTATATACACTATGCTTTATATTGTTGCATTGATGCTAACAAGTTTACTCCAGATATTCTTCTATTTCCTGACTTCAATTTTAGCGTTAGTGTTTCTGTTTGTATATATTTACTTATTGACTCTCAACATTTAGGGATTTTAATGCATTAATGTAGCAATCATTTAGCTCTTTGATGTAGTTGTTGCACTCTTTCTTCTCAGTTTATTTTTGAATAGCCACCAATTTTTCAAAATAACATTTTGATCTTCATTACAGGTAGTTCAGCTGTCCAAGTTTGATTATAGACTCTCGAATAGGTTGGATACAGATTTGCAAAAGTTGAGATGTAGGGTTAACTACCATGCTTTAAGTTTTACTGATCCTATTCATGAAATGGGTGAAAAACTGGTCCAACGAATGAGGTTGAGGAGCAAACATTTTATTGCCTTGCATCTAAGGTAGATTCATAAATCTTTTGTAGCTGGTTACTGTTGGAACCTAATGACTGATAAACTTGTTCTTGTTGTACTTTAGTTTCCCAGCAATGGAATTTACATTCATTACTAGTTTCTTGATGCAACTGAATGGTTTTTCTTACAGGTTTGAACCTGACATGCTTGCATTCTCAGGATGCTATTATGGTGGAGGTGATAAGGAGAGAAAAGAACTTGGTGCGATCCGTAAAAGGTGGAAAACTTTACATGTAAGGCAAACAAAACTGAACCCTGATTTTAATTTGATCATCTTGTCATTTCAGTCAGTTTGCAAAAAGTAATCTCTTTACCCTATGTAATAGATATTTTTTAAATCCTTTGAAAGATTTGAGTTCTCTCAGAGAGAAGAAAAATCTCAGTATTATTTTCTCTACGGTGTGAATTTCACTAGGGGCCCTGTATGTTGGTCCAATACAGATCTTGCATATGAAATATGATAAAAATTGTTTTCAACTGATTTCAGATCAGCAACCCTGATAAGGAAAGGCGGCATGGGAAATGCCCGCTTACTCCACTAGAAGTTGGTCTAATGCTTCGAGCACTTGGATATGGCAGTGATGTTCATATCTACGTTGCTTCTGGTGAAGTATATGGAGGGGAAGAGACATTGGCACCTTTAAAAGCACTTTTTCCACACTTCCATTCAAAAGAGACTATAGCAACAAAAGACGAGTTGGAACCATTTTCTCGATTCTCATCTCGAATGGCTGCATTAGATTTTATTGTTTGTGATGAAAGTGATGTATTTGTTACCAATAACAATGGTAATATGGCTAGAATATTAGCTGGAAGAAGGTATACATTTTTTCTTCCCCCTGTATTTTTTTAATTCTTCTAACTGGAGGCCAGCTTTTTTAATTGTTTTCTGTTGTTTGCAGGAAATATTTTGGGCACAAACCCACCATTCGTCCAAATGCTAAAAAACTCTATCGGTTGTTCTTAAACCAGACCAACACAACATGGGAAGTATTTGCCTCCAAAGTTCGTAGTTACCAGAGAGGCTTCATGGGGGAACCAAATGAGGTAAGGCCAGGCAGGGGTGAGTTTCATGAGAATCCAGCCTGCTGCATTTGTGAAGATACTGTGCTCAAGGCAAAGAATGATTCTTTACCTAGAAAAGTTGGAAAGGGGATGGAGCACACTGAATCTAAAAAAGATGATATTATAAGTGACGATCAGAATGATGATGATGATGAACTGGGATTCTCTGATATGGATGACGATGAAGATGAAAGAGGCATTCCAGAGAAGGGTCTCTATGATGGAACAGCTTTGGATTATGATGCAGTCACCACCTCTGAGGAGCCTGAGCTGGAAGAAATGCTTTCAGACTAAACGGTTTTTGGCTCAATCTGTTACTTTCAGGAGATTTCTTGCCATCCTTCTGTCCCCTTCAGAAATTTTGCAGCTCTAGCCAAAATGTTTTAACCGTCCTTCAGGAACTTGATACTGTACATGAGAACATTGGAATGGAGAATGAAAAGAGGCATTTACGGATGATATGTGGAATATTAGATATTTGACAGCGAGCAAATTAATCAATCTCAAAGGATAATTTTATAAGTCATGCCAATGGACATTTGGTCTGGAATGGAATCTACTGAAGTGTTTTATTCCCTTTTGCGGCTCAGATCAAAGATGGTTGATGGTAGACAAATTTTGGAACCAAGGTATGAACTGCAGAATAGGATTGTACCAAGGCCTCTTTTTTTCTGGAAATGAAAAAAATAGTTTTTATAATAATGGATTGTTCGCAAAGCTGGTTTCAGGATTGCATCATTTCTGCCCCATTTTCATGGAATTGAATCGGAACTTCAACTGTATTTTATGTTAGAAACATTATGGAAAGTAGAATGATAGGAAACAAAAAATTTCAAAGATCATTTAATATATATATTTTTTAAAATTTCTTCTAAATAACTTAAGTTCATATTGATTTTGCTTTATCCGTGAGTTGCAGTTCTTTTGTATATTTATTTTTGAGAAGTTGAAGGAATTGTGGTACATTCCTGTATGAGATGTAATTATCATCTGTTTGTAGCTATATTTTAGATCAACAGCAGTTATGGTGAACAAAATAATTCTAAATTTAGTGTTTTCATGCAAGCTCTCTCTCTCTTTTTTCTTTTAATTTGGGAAATGGAATCCAAATTATATTCGGAATTTAATTTATAAACCAATTCTACAGGTGGATTTAAGTTGGAGCGAATCTAAATAAGAGACAGTTTGAGATTGCTTAAATCTAGAATGCCTAGTTTAAGATTAAGTTTTACTCATTTATTTGCCAAAGAAAAAAAAAAAATTTAGATGAAAAGAATAATTGTCGATGAGATGAGTTTTGGTGCAGCTAGGGTTTGAGTCAAGTTGAACATCGATATGAGTTTGAGCAGTTTGGATTGAATTGACCTGAGTGATTCTAAATTAAACATTTACAAGGGATTTAAGTTTGAAAGGCAAGGTTCGAGGAAATTCAGAAAAAAAATTGTCAAGAAATACAAGTCTGTTAAGTTCAAATGACCTTTTTTTTTAAAAGAAAATCGGAGAGATTAGAGAGGGCGAGACAAAAAATTATTGGTAAATATGGGTTTGTAATTTGGGTCAGGAAATTTATAGATTTACAAATGGATTTATATCGAAAATAGAACAATGTTTCCCTTGTGATAGAGCTTGAAGAATTTATTGATTAGCAACCTAATTTAGTGCGTGCTTTATAGGTGATCTAATTAGGGTTAGATTCTATATCTATTGAATTCAAACATAATCTAATATGAGATTAACAAAATTTTAAAACATATTCATTTAAAATTAATACAAGATCAAAATATTAAAATTCAAATTACATTAACAGATAATCTAACTTTATACAAACTAACACAAATTTAAATGTTTAAATCGATTTGAAATTTAATCAATTCAATCTTAATCCAAATAAAATTCAACTGTAAAACTCTCATCTCAACCTAAAAAGAAGCGCGAAGTTGTGATAATAAATTCACATTGCCCTAAAGGTTATCAAAGCTTAAAATGAACGAATTAATTATTAAACAAACGAATTGAACAGAAATTCACAAGTGTATTTCCACCCATATGATTGCTTTTAAATAGTTTTTGAACGTCTAAAAATAAAACAAAATAATGAGACTAATTATTATCATCTGTAGAAGTTGACGGCCCAAAGTCTAGATTTGGGTAGACACCAGGTGGCCTCTCCCGGGGAGTGATTGATAGCAATTGGCTTGAATCACCAACAACATCAGCCCATCCGTAGTGAGGTTCAGCCCTTCAAGAAAACAATGAACAAATGAACCAGATTTTAGCCCACAGCACGCAGCATAAAAAGTAAGGGTGATTTTGATCTGAGCCCAGTTTGGAACTGGTTTAAATTCAACTGAATCTATAATGCCCAGCCTGAACTAGAACTCGTTTAAGCATATACATAATATCACCAGAGGACTGTCAGTGGAATGAATATTATTATTGAATGAATAACAAACTGATCTCAATCTGAGTTGCAGAGTTAGAGTGTCAGCTCAAGATCAGTTTGAACCAAATTATGGATACGAGTCTGGCTATCTCAAATCAGATCCACATCCACCATTGTAAAAGACCAGATTTAACCCATGACGAACAGTACAAAAAACATATTCTTACTCATAATAGGTTTCCTCATCCACAACGATATCCCAGCTTTCACCTGTGGTGCTTCTGCCATATTTGTGAACTTTCCTGGCATAGAGAAAAATGACCATTCAATTTCACCTCTTAAACACATGCAAGAACAGGATGATGTTGTTAACTAAAAATGATCTTTAATCTATTTCATACCCGTTTCCAAAATGTTCCTCTCCCCATGTTCTTGACCAACCTAGTAGACATAAGATAAAGTAAATTCTTAGTTAAAGGCCTAACATAAATATCTCAGTGTATGTTTTATTTAGGCAAATGCATGATCATTTCATATAAACCAATATGCACATCACTGCAAAATGAAAAAATAAGACTATGTGTTTTAACAATGAATACTAATTTGTGTATTAAAGATAATGTATTACTATATATAATTAAGTGATTTTGAATTAAGAATAAAGTAATATTTAATCACAATGTCACATATCATCATTACTATACAAATCAATATTCATTTTTAGTGCACATAATAAAACTCAAAAAGAAAAAAGAATTCTTAATTATAATTAATTGTATGACATCTTAAAATTTTTTAATGATAATGACTCAATAAGAGAGTCAATCATGAAACCTTTTAGAGTAATAACCACCATAAAAGTTGAACTAAAAATATATCCTATCAAGTATGATAAGAATGCTTCAATTGCATCATGAATGTCAACAAATATGTTTTTTAGAGGTAAGTAAATATTGACAATGTCAACACTAGTGATAGACTATGTAATTATTATATACTCTCTAATCATGATAAATAAAACCATTAGTTATCACTGAGTTCTTCCACCCATGCATTTTACTAAGATCATTAGAAGAAACTCTAGACAAATGCTAGAAAAGAATATAGATGAAATGTCATCAAAATAACATATGTAAATAGATGGAAGAAAAAGGATGAGGCGTACGTTCACCACTCGGAGATACATGCCATGTCTCCCCTTGACGCGAACCAATGCCAGCAAAGAACTTCTCTTCCCACTTATCTCCCCATTTGGTTCCCAATTCAGTTTCAGCCCATTTATCTGTCCTGAGGAATAGAAAATATAAATTAAGTGAAACTACAAGAAATTCAAGTTGGGAAACTTAGACTACACAAAAAGTAATGGCAGACTAATTTAGCAAGTCCTACAACACACCTTATATAAATATTAGATTCAGAAATATTCTACATCCTACCACAAGACAGGTGTGCTAAACTGTAAACAAATGTAACATCTAAATTTTCAAAGCATGCTTGAGTAACCAACATCACATGACAAGCCTACTGATGTATATAGAGTACATAACTTGTGGAAAGCAAATACAGGTCTAAAGGACAGCTCATAACCATTTGAGAACAGATCCTCTTCCATCATAATGCTCTCCCCACTTCTCCCACCAGGACTGTTCATTCAGTCTACCATACTTATGTGCCCCTTTCTCAGTCCAACCTTTAGCATCATACTTTTCCCACCTGAGTCCAAAATAAAATGTTTTACCAATATAGCAAATCAACAGTGTTGTTAATGTATACTTGTAATAATTATACAGTAAAATTGGCTTACCATTTCTCATACCATCCAGCATTTTCAGTGCCTGATTTGGCCTGTTTCTGAGCACTTCTCTCTATCCTTGCTAAATTGCTATAGTTTCAAAAACATTAAAAGGAACTAAAATAAAAAATTTGGGTACAGAGTAAAGTGAAAAAATTTTAGTTCAGATTTGATAACAGGAAAGTAAGGATATGCCGTTATCTTTTACTGCAGATGATAAAAGTAGAAAAAGACCTCCATTCATCTTGATGAAGCACTTCTTGCCATGTTTCCCACCATGAATCACCTTCAGCATTTCTTCCAGATTTCTCCACACCTATGGAATGTGTACACTTCCTTGAGCGAGGATCTAAGTTTCAATTGTAAGCCGCCAAACAGTAAAAGCCTAGGTTTTGTAAACTGGTTCATCAAATTTTGCTAATATGACTTTGAATTCATTTGCATATGAAAACTGTTGATTTTTATGGCATTACTCTAGTCAAGGTTATGATAAAATGTGTTTCACAGTTTGTAAGTACTTTTCAGCAAAGTATCTTATTAGAGTTCCATAGCATTTTAAGCAGAAATGACTAAATGACATGCATGCAACAGCTGGCTATCTGGTAAAAAATGTTTCGTCATATTTTGGTATTGAAAAGAATTTATAGAAAACAACAGCAGGTAAAATTAGAAAAAGCATTTCTGATTTGGATAAAATTGAAACAGCTTTGAGCTTTTCCATTTTCTTAATAGTTGTCTGTGGTGGGTTTTCTAGGATAAAATGTTGGAATAACAAGGTAAGTAATATACCTAGCTCTTTGTATCCCGTCCAGTCACTTTTCTCCCACCACTGTCAAGGAGATCAATAAATCCAATTAAATGCATCTACCTGGGATGATACTTAATGGAGTTATAAAAACAATGTCAATGTCACAGGATATCAAGACAGTCCACTATGCAGAAGCATATGAACCAGTGGCTAAACCAAATCAAATAATAGATGGTAATGCACTAAAAAATTAAAATTCAACAAGATTGAAGACTTAAAAGGGGCTAAATTCCACTTAAAACAGAAAAAAACAGCTGAACAAAACATTTATAAAAGAGAAACAAGGGAGCCTTGGCATCCATTAAACATAGCAGAGCAACTATAACCATAAACTATTATCCAATTTGCCACATACCCGATATCAACAGCACTCAAACATTCAAATTTCATATGATTAACCGGTAGCATACCATTTCCTTCCATTCAGAGGAACTATCATGGGACTGACCTCCCATTCTTGTCCATCTACATCGGTATCCATTCTCGCCCAGGTCCTCCCCACTTTCTCTATACCAAGTACTTCCATCTTCATTAGTGCCAGACTCATTAACATTTTCATTTAACAAATTGATGCCCCAGTCCTTCTCATTTGCAATACCCGTGTCTACAATGAAACATAATAAATGAACCCAACATCTTCTATTAGAGATACTAAAAACCATCACATGTTACAACTTCAATAATCCGGCAGCGTAGCATGTATGGAGGTATGCAATTATAGTAAATCATCACATCACTTAATTACATGATTCAGTCAGTTTGAATATGTAAGTTAAAAAAGGATTGTTTGTGTACAATTTTATTCAAACCGAATGTCCCATGGATGATTTTCATGTCTTGAAAATCAACTCGTTTGGTTTATATTTATCAAGTTTCATGCCTCAATCAATTGCTCCATAAGCCAAAATTTTAATACCTCTTTTCGGCGGACTGTCACGAGACTGTGGGCCCGAATTCCTTGGGGTACAAGGACGAGAAAATTTTTCTACTTTTGAAGCAAAACGAGATCTGCAAAACACAATGATAATTCAAAACATCAATCACAACGCTGACAAAGAGAAATGATCATTATAATAGTTTAGAATCATGTCTATTGACTTACTGAGCAGAAGCAAAGGGCAATGCTGACGAGGAGGCTTGAATTCGGACTCTATGAGAAGCCTTCTCCCCACTCCTTCGTGAACACCCGCTGATTCTCCGAATCGGGACAACCGAATCAGAGCAACAACAACTAATCCGAGCCACTGGGTTTCTAACAAAACAAACTCTCTTCCACTTCCTCAACTCTTTGAATTCTCCATTGTCACTGTTATTAAGCAAACAAGAGACATCCCTCAGTCTGAAATCGAGCTGAGCAGTAGAAGTAGCCGCCGCCATTGATCACGAAAATGCCATAAAAATATAATGAAACAGAATTCATAGATTGTTTATTTATAGAAAAAAAAACAAAAATAAAAAAATGAGCCAATGGGAAAAGAAGAGGGAATCTCGGGGAATCCTTGTGTTGGGTACATTTTGAAGAAGAGGGGACTTTTGAAGCTCCTTCAAAGTAGACAAGAAATGGAAAGAGTTTTGAGTTTGAATTTGAATTTGAATTGAGAGAGAGAGATCAGATCGGTTAGCGGTTTGTGTGGCGACGTACGGCGCCTGCGGCCTGCGAAACCTGGGAATTAATTGTAATACACGTCAGCAGATAGGTCCCACTTGTATTTTGTATCGTTATGCTATTTTGGTTTAACACGTGTCCAATTTGAAGCCGTTCGTTTTTTTAAATTTTTATATTTTGAATAAAATAGTATTGAAAACCCAAAAGGCTGAATAACGTTTTCGCATTTTCCGGTCTTTTATTTTTAAAAATTTTATTGAGCTATTTATGAATGGTAAAGTTTATCGGTTTTAAAAATAAAATTATTATTTTATTTATAATATTAAAAATAATTTTTAATTTTTATTTTTTTTAAATTTTAAAAAATAATAATTTTTATTTAGATCAAATTTTAAAGTATCACTTTTAATAAAATTATTAAACCCTAAAAAGTAATATTTTTTCCCTTACAGTTTAATTTTAATATTCAGTCACTTTCTCCATCACCATCTACAGTGATTTCTCCCTCTTGACGATTCATTTTCTTCCGATAGTTTACCTCAGCATCTATTCTCTCTCTGATAACCGTGCATCGCTTTTCTAAAAAGATAATTATCTTCTCAAATAAATATGAGATATTTAGTCTTTATCATAAAAGATGAAGAATTTCATCTTTTTAATTTAAATAGTCAGTTAAAGGAGGGAGAAATGATAAGAGAGACACTGTTGGAGGATGAGGAGGCATCGAGAGAGAGAGGCAACTGCCAATGGCATCAGAGATATCGTTGAAAATTAAAAACTAAACCCTAGGGGAGAGAATATTGTTCTTTACTACTTGACTTACAAGATAAATTGTTTGTTTTTAGGGTTTAGGGAGATGAGAGAAAGAAATAAAACTTTAATTGGTTAGAATTTTATTAACTTTAATCATTTATGAGTGGGTAAATGATATTTTTATAATAAAAGAGTAATAACTTAGGAGATCAACAAACTTTGGCTGGGAATTAATCCTTTTCGGCTATTTGAAATTATAGGTTGGAGTCCTGCTCACAGTCAGTTATAAAATGTAAACCCTAAAAAATTACTATTTTTCACTCAGTTTGGGGAAATTATAACCCGAAGAAGGAATCAGTCTAAGTTTTATATGTTGCAATTATTAGGATTTGAATTACTTGTCGATCCAATTTAATGACTCTTTTAAATTATAATCATTGATTTGAATTCAACTAAACTAAATTGAAATGAGTCCAATTTTTTTACTTTTTTATATAAAAAAATTATATTATCTTTACAGGGTGTTTGGTTTGGGTAATGTTTGATTACTAAAATAGAAAGATTACCTTGAAGATAGATTATTTGAAGATTAATGGGTATAAATGATTACTATGTTTGATAAAATTTGATAGGTATAAATAATTATTGTGTTTGGTTAAATGTAATAAAAGATTACTAGTAAATTATTTTGCTTAGATGTCTTTAAATATAATTATTTTTAAATATTTTTTATATTATTTATCATATTAATTAAAAATAAATTTATTTTTATCTTAAAAAATTAATAAATAATAATTTTTCTATAATAAACTCAAGATTTCCCCAGTAATCTTTAAATACCTAAGATGAAGGTGGTAATCAGATTACCACCAATATTACCTGTCACATCAGTATTGATAATAGAAGATTACCGTAATATTTTATTATTGATAAACTAAATAAGGAAGTAAAAGATAAATTTAAAAACCGTCAACCAAACGCACCCTTAATCACAATTGCTGACAATGGCATTGTGATATCGTGTGTTGTTCTCAAACCAAACAACTATAGCAATTCATAGGCACGTATTTGCGTTGCTATTGACCAACAAAACAACTATAGCAATTATAACTAACTATTAATTTAAAATTATTTTTAAATTATTTAATTATTTTTTTATAGCTAACGTGTTGTGAAAAGGTGTCAGAGGATTCACGGTAAAATGAGATACCACGTTACACAATAAAAGGAGAAAATATATATAAAAAAAAAAAAAAACCGAATAATATATTCACTGTCATATATTTTAATGTTCAGGCCAAATTTGATGCAATATTTAAAACTCAAACCAAACTGATTGAAACCGATGACCAATCTGATTCAAATCAACATTAGGACTTGTTTTAACGTGATTCAACCATTAGATCAATCTGACATACAAACGTTGGCATCATTCACTCAAAATTGAGAATAGAGACTTGAACTCCAAACCTGGGTGTAGAGAGACAAATGCAGTTGGACTTGAAATATTTATAGTTCAACATCATTCAATAAACAATAAATATATTCAATAAACTGGATTTAAATTTTTAATTATGATATGCTAATATCACCAATCTGCCAAACCGATTGAACCAATCGGCCTGCAGAGAGGCCCATTAACTGGGCCAAAACCCAAGTCTAATAACATTGATTAAGAGGAGAGCTATCTTAAATCAACAACAATCAAAATCATTTTCCAGTGAAAGCCGAAAAGCAATCACCCTGCAATACATCTCAGCTGAATTTTACCTCATTATACTGCAATTTAGGATTATAAAATTGAGTTCAAACACACTCATTATATAGATAACAAAGAGCGAAAAGGCACAATACAGGTCTTTCACCAGATCAATCTTAAACAGAGCGCCCAATGAACTGTACAACCAAGTCTAGTTGAACATTCCAGAGAGGCAAAACAACAGAAGAGTAATTAAAACCAAAATGGTTTAACTTACAGAACAATTTATTGGGTTGGTGACCTGGAGGCGGATGGTACTGTATGTTAGAATAGGTTTGATGACTGGTACAAACCTTGAAAACAGTTTGAATGTTAGTGAAACCACAATCATCTGCAAATAGATTTTCAAAACATCAAGTTCTTCATGGAAGTTTCTGTTTTGGTACTACCGTCCCCCTTGATCCATTATTGCAACCATACTGGCTTTAATTGATCTGGTTATCAGATGAAGTTCTCTGATCTTTCTCTTAAGCAATGAAAACCAACCAGACAAGGGATGAACACGACCAACCAGCTTCACAGGAGAAGTGAAGGGGCGATTTCTGTTCAACTTCATTTTTTAGAAAGGAAAGGCTTTACTGATTCTATTACTACCTGTAGTCCACAAAGAATATTAAAGTCAATAAGAATCTGCAGAAAATCTACTTGCAATCACTCTCCACCAAGAAGATGTCAAATTCACATCTTGTAGGTAAAAACATGCACTATCTATCAAATTTATTTACAAGTTACTGAAGCAAAACATATATATGGAATTGAACATCATAAAATACAAACCTAAAATGAAAGAACATTTTGAGGCATGAGATCACGATGCATTGACATCAAGAAATACGCATCCAAATCAATTAAAATTTAAGGTCCACGCTAGGAGCACAATATCTTAAAGGAATTTGAAACACAGATAGAAAAGTTTTGTCTCTTGTTTCAGGAAATAAATCTCCTAAAACGCCCTATCACTATTAAAGATAATTTAATGTCTTACCCTCCCATCATATGACAGAGATGCAAAAATCCAAGGCTCACGAGAACTCCAAGCAAGGCCTGTGGTTAAAGTCAAAATCTGGTCAAATTAAGTTTAAGATTTACAGAGTACATAAAACCAGAGGTCTGCATTAGTTACCATATACACTGTCTTCATAGTCACTATATGAACTAACTAATGGATTAGCCCTTTGAGTTGGTGATTCAATTGAGCTGTCCAAAGCAAAATAACCAATATAAATCAAACACCAGAATAAGATGCAACAAAGAGAATTGTAATAACTAAAAATGAGAACCTTTCAGATGGCAGATCACCACCACTAGACGTGGAAGTCAACCACAAATTGACAGTTGAGTCAGTTCCAGCACTCTGCAGCAGTTTAAAAATGCCTAAATAACTTCAAGATCAAACACAGTACTTTGTTTCATTGATCTAATCGCAATGACCAGAAGATATAGTTTCCCCAAATCATGAGCATAACTTCAATAGTGTCACACTAATTATGCTTGAATGATATAGATGAAGAATGGTACTCAATGTAATCTGAATCATAGCTAAACTGTCAAAGAACTAAGATGAGTAACATTAAGATACTTTTGCCCTTTAAGTTTAGACCAAAAGATAATGAATTTTTCATCCGCTTTTGTAAATGTTGTGTTAAAAGAAGATAACTGAGAGAGAGAGAACCAATAAGAGGCCATCAAATTCAGGATTACAGCTGACAGTCCATGCCCTGCCAAAATTTTCAAAAAGGTGTACGATCAGAAACTACTACTGGAATATGAATCTCATTTACAATGGATAGAACAAACGAAAATCAAAGTCATGTGCAGGAAATAATTTTATCCCACACTCACGGACAGATGCTTATTGTAAGTAGGATTTTGTCAATGCAGGAGAATGATTAAAAGAAGACAGAGCCGTTAAGTACAGAAATGTATTACCAGTGTGCATGTCCAGGGAGCTCTTGGATAGGTACCTTCAGCTTTCTAAGATCCCATATGTGTATCCCATCTTCATCTGCTGCAGTGACCTATTGCAGTAGTAGCCGTGTTATTATGCAAAGAGGTATAAACAGCAGTTTCTATGTTCCCTAATAAACAGAAGTTTCTAAATTTCTGATAATTAATAGTATAAACAGGAACTGAAAATTTGACCTCTCTAGAAGAGCAATAGCAAGCATCTATAAGGATTAGTATCAAGAGATACGACCTCCACAACTTATAAACCCACATCAAATGAGTAATTTTAGGCATTAATATGTCCTCCATTAGAACTAAAATAAGTCCTTTCTTCTTATTTAAGCTTGATAGTTCTTTTATAAAGCAATTAATTCCAACAAAAAGATTAATTTTTATTTTAATAACAAATTCACAAGGATAACAACTGAACGGACTTAGGGACATTCAAAGCAGCAATCTTACAAGTATATGTTTCTTCTTGGTGTCATAGTCCACATTGCGAACATGAGCACGCTCAATTGAATTTGTCTTCCTGCAATTTTATAGTTCTGCTCTTAGCCACAGTTAAACCTAAAATAATAAACATGCCTTGTATAAAGAAGAAACATCAGACAACAAAATACCAGTTTTCTGAACAAAAAGAGAATTAAAGAACTCAAAAATATTTGTCAATACTTGAAAAAAGAAAACTTACTAGTTGGACTATTAAAAGTTTATCAGAAAATAAAAGAGAATACTTGAAAAAAGAGAATTATTGGCATGCATTACTACTTCCATAGAAGAAGCAGGAACTTGGCTAAAAGCAACTATATGGATAGACCAATTAATTCATAAAATTAACCTGAGAAAAGGTAAAGGTATGAAAAGATAACCTACTTCATCGTCCATAAATCCCAAAACTGGACCGATGATTCACAAGTTGCTGCAACAGAATTTGCATCATGTGGATCCCATGCCCCACCAGATAAGTAGTGCAGCATACCAGAGGACTCTTTGGATTGTACCTTGATTTCCAGAAAAGATCTGAATAAGTATCAGCAAAAGATTTAATAAGCTTTAATTATGATATGATAAAGAGCAAATGACTCTACGGCAACTAGTGTGAAATTGCTTTCAACTATCTTCAAACATAAAATTTCACATGAAACTCCACATGTAAAAATAAAAAATTAAAAAGGGAATAATAACACATATAACTAATCCACTGAAATTAAGTCAATCTCAGTAAGCAGCTAAGTTGGCAATGCCTTTGAATCTATCACACCATTAATTTGAAACTAACCAAAACTAGAAACTGACATGTGAGTCACAGTGAAATTTATACCTGGGCAGCCTTTTTGGAGCAATCTAAGTTCCACAAGAAAAGATTTTCCTCATCAATGCTAATCAACTTTTCATGTCTTCCAGATGGCCACCAAAGAATGCTGTCAAGGATATACTTATATACGTTAAGGAAACAAAAAAATACGCCCCTCTCATAAAGCAAATGCATTCCAAAAAAGACATCATATATTTATACAAGACCAAAGGAAAGCTGACAGGCAAAACAAGAGATAGTAAATTGATACTATAAAAAATATGTGTATAGTTAAATCAGGATAACAAACTCACCAATTAATCTTACCAACATGGGCATCAAGTTCGGCAATTCGTTCCAGCTGAGGTGAATTTAACTGACCACACAGCTCAGGGACTTGCCATATTGCTGCTCCATATGATTCACCTTATTAACAAAATGTTAACAGAGCCTGTTAGGGATCATGTGTACCCCAGGAGGAAATTACAGGGCTGGGGAACAAACACAAAATCAACTAAGGCTGGCACATAAGCAGTTGAAGAACACTTGTAAAACAAGGATCATATGGTGGGAGAAGGCTTGGGCAGTTAGAGGAAGGGAATAAAAAGGGAAAGTGCATGACGGTGGGGGGAGTTAATATTTTGAGAACTATGGGGAAGAGAATGTAGCCTCGCGAATGCTACACATGTGGAGGTGGTTTTGTATTTTGTAAGGATATGCTATTGCTCGTTAGAACCGTAAATATAGACTGAAATCAATACAAACCCAGTTCATTTTCGTTTATTTTTGCTGTTAATTCTCACAACAATCATCTGTTTACATCTGAATCAATTATTCTTCCGCGGAATCTATCAGTCATATCCTTCTCTATCTAAATCTGCAAATGATACGAAAAGAGAACACAGATCAGTCAGTTACCAGAGGAGAAGACGGTTGAGAAAATGCGTTGATCGAACGGGCAAGAACACAGGTCCCAGATCTCGTTAGGATGCGAGAACAGACCCTCGCAAATGAGCTCGGTTCCGCCTGATGAAAGCCTAAGCAAATGTACCTGGTAAATACTAAATTCATTAGATCTAATTACCAAATATCACAAAAAGTTATGTGGAAAATCAAAACCTCATTTTCTTCTTTGAGACTGAGAGTTCCAGCGAGGAAGCTAGTGTGATCAGTGTCAGCTTTAACATCCGAAATGCAGCGAGCCTGTGAATAGATTGTAAATTTAGACTGCAATTTCTAAATCAGGTTTTACTGTTCTGCGAGAGAATTGAAACGAACCTGATATTTGAGACCATAGCCAATGCCAGATGATCCTCCTTGCATTCTTACACTTCCAGGTGCTGATGCCACCCCAACCCACAACCAATGCTTTCTCTCGTAGACTGTTCTTCCTGGATTTGTCTATGAATTATAACATTGGCACTTGTTGGGCCTTTTACAGCCCATTCGTTGCTTCTTCAAGGATCACAACCGATGAGATGGCCCATTAAATCGGACCTTGTAACCTGGGCTGGTTGTTGGATTGGTTCAACCGACCGATCGTCAGTTTGGTCTGAATCAATACTTAAATTTTAATTAGCTATTGGACCAGATCAACTTACAGTTAAACTAGATGAATCACGTTAAATTGTAGTTTAAGCGTTGAGTCAATCTAATCAACTTGTCACGAAGTTGGAGAGCGAAAATTTTTGCTTTTGCTGGCACTCCAGTCGGGGAACATTTGGTGAAAAACAAGCACTACATACCACCAACTAATGATTTTGTCAATTGGATATTGGCGTAATGTTTATTTAATCTATCATCAGTTTGGCTATCTATTAAATTAATCAAGATATAAATTTTAACCAAAACCATTTTCGATACAAGTCTGAATCTGATCATTCATTAAACTTGACTTTCACTACTTATATCATTCAAATCAATCGATCAATCATGCATTAGATCTATAAACTTGAGCAACACTATATTTAATTTGAATTGTTCAAGTTCTAATTCAAGTTTAAATTTACTTAATCAAAGATTGGATTGGTTTACATAACATAAACTAAATTCAAGCCAATTTAAATATACAAATTTGAGTCAAATAGAATCGAATATAATGTTTTTTTTTTTTTTAATTTTAATTCATTAATCTTGAACTAACCTTTTTATTTTTGGATTGATTTCAAATAGGTCTTGTTCAAGCTTAACTTCAATAGAATTGGAATTCAACGCTAATGATGTATTTGGTTTGGGTAATCTTTTATTGCTACCAATGAAATATTAACACAAAAATACATTACCTGAAACATTATTGAGCATAATTTCTCACAATGTTTGACAAAATTAGTATGTATAAATAATAATTATTTTTTTAATCATAATAAAAATATATTAAAATATTATTTTATTTAAATACCTTTAAAATTGAATATGAAATATTATTATATTTGATTAATCTAATATGTATTAGATTAAATATTTGTTTAGATAAAATTGTAAAAAAATTAAAATATGTGTTAAACATCTTGGAGTCTAGATAATATTAGTAACAAAAGATAAAGGGTAAAAGAGTATTTTCAAGCTAAGTTTTAGATCAATCTCAAAGAGACACTTATAATAGTTTAAAAACCTAAATACTCACATATAAACTAATTTATGTTAAAAATAAGAGTAAAATCGTTATTTTATATTAAACCTTAAAACCATAAAAAACGATAACGTTTTACCTATATAATTTGAAAAACTAACTTTTCCCTTTTAAAATTAAGTTTTAAAAACTTACACTTACCCCTTTAAGGTTTGAAAACTTTTTCCAATTAACAAATTTGATGAGTTATCAGTGGTCAGAATATCAAGAGGACGGCGTTTAGATGATGAAACATTTTTCATAGTCCAGACATCAAAGAAGAACGTTTCATCAGCTAGACAAAGTGTTGTCACCAGAATAACACAAAATTTTCGTTGATTGTAATAACGGAAATTTTTAACATATTAAGTTAAGACTTGGGTGGAAAATAATCCTTTACCTAAAGATAAAATGTTGTTAACAATATTACCTCCGAACGACTAACCCCCTGATGCATGCTTGAAATGTCATCACTAGTATGGAAATAAGCAGATGCTTGATCCATTTATGGTAATAACGTATTGTAATGAACTTTTGTTTCTCTCTTAAATTTTCATGCCCCTGAAATGGTGTTGAAAATCGAAGTGCAATCAATTCGTGGAAGTTGACGAAATGGGCATTGCAAGGTGTCGTTGATCTGTTCTGTAATTACTTTTTATCATTGTTCTAATCAATGTGTAACTCCTGCATAATAAAACCAAAAGAAGAACGTGCGACATGAATGTTGAAATTTTAGGGATTGAAACTAGTCAAGCCGATTTCCGCCTTATGTATACATTGGCGTGTTCAGTAGAACCTTATATTTGAATTTGAATTTGAGACAAAATTAATTTATATAATTATCAATTACATTTATAAATTTAGTTTAAAGATAAGGTTTAAATAGTATAAATAAAATATTTTAAAAATTTATTAATATTTTATTTAAATTAAATTATAAACTCTCAAACTTCACGAATTAATCAATATTGTGTAAAAACTTAATTTAAGAGTCGGAATTCAAATAATTTAAATTCACTTTAGAAGCCAAACCGAGTGACTCAAACTCAGCTCAGGAGCCGAATTTAAGTGACTCGAATTTGATTCCACAATCAAACTCGATTTGGTAGCTTAATTCAAATATTTTAAACCTATTTGAGACAGATTTAACTCGCGTATATCCCTGCTTCCGCACCAATTCAAAGAGGATAAGATTCGTACAGGGTACATAAATTATCAAATAAAAAATGATTTAACTCCGATTCAATATGTACCTCTTTGAATAACTTGTTTGCTCTCAACTTAAACTCGAGTTCCGTGTATCTAAAGCCAAGCCCAGACGGTTCTGTACTGACCACCTAACTTAATCATATCACGCTAAAAGGCGATGTCATCTTCAATTACAGCCACTGAAGCCAACGCTTCGTTTTCTTTTCTGTGTCTTCTGAGATCTCACCACCTCTGTTAATATCTTTTATGGGCGAAACCGAATCTGAATCCGAATCCGAATCCAAACAGTTTCGCTAAAGAACGAATCGACAGAGGATAGAAAGAGATGCTGAAGATTCCCCAAAAAGTCATTATGCAGATAGCTAAATGGGTTTCAGATCTTGATCGTCGTCGGCTTTTGTTAATAATCCCTCCTTTATCTATTCTTGTCTTTCTTTCTCTGTCTTCTACACCTTTGGACTCATTTTTTTCTCTCCGATCTTTCATTTTCGACCATGCCCAGCCGCCTGCTTTTAATTCATCCGATTTCGTGAATTCGCCGCTGAGTGGGGTCCCGAATCAGTGGAAAGACGAGTTGCTTAGGTCGAGAATGGCTGTTTGTTTGGTGGGTGGGGCCAGGAGGTTCGAACTCACCGGACCGTCGATAGTGGAGAACGTTCTCAAAGTCTATCCAAACGCGGACCTATTTTTGCACAGTCCGATGGACAGAAATGCTTACAAGTTTTCATTGTTGAAGGCGGTGCCCAGGCTGACATCGGTTCGAATCTTCAACCCTGAACACTTGAACGAGACTGAGTCTCAAGTCCGAGTTCTCACTGCCGCCAACTCACCAAATGGCATCCAGGTTTTCATTTCTTCCCTCACTAAAAAAAATATAAAATTCAAATATTATTCCTTCAGAAAATGTGACTCCAGCTGCGCATTTCTTGATTGGCCCACCTATTCATTATTCTAGCCAGCGAAGGACTGAATCATCTCTTATTTTGTTGAATAGTGTGGCGAATAATCACAGCCGTCCAAACTTCTGGGCCGGCGCAATTCCTATCAGTGATTCGAGACACGTGTTCTTAATATTATCTGTTTTATCTCATAATGGGTTACAATTGTCAATTAACTCTTTTTTTGTGGGGACCATTCAGGGTCTGCTGCAGTACTTCAATCTCGTTGAAGGGTGTCTACAAATGATCGAAACGTATAAAAAAAGAATGAACTTCACATACGATTGGATAGTCCGAACCCGAGTTGATGGATACTGGAACTCTCCGTTACGACCAGAGAATTTCATTCCGGGCCAATACCTAGTCCCACCCGGATCCGTCTACGGTGGTCTTAACGACCGACTCGGCATTGGCGATTTCAACACCTCTAAAGTTGCACTTTCGCGCCTCTCTCTTATCCCCGAACTTGACGCGGCCGGGTTTGTCGAACTCAACTCGGAGACTGCATTCAAGGCCCAACTCACCACCCGACACGTGTCTTACCTCACAAAACGGATTCCGTTTTGCATCGTAACGGACAGAAGCTACGGATTCCCGCCGTCTCGGTTCGGTGTGCCCGTGGCTGCGCTGTCGAGTCCGGGCCCACTGAATGGGGCCAAGTGCCGACCGTGTACAGTGGCATGTCGAGGGCAGTGCGTGGCTGATGTTATGCAATCGCTCGACAAGGGTTGGAGTTGGACGGAGTGGGAAAACGGGAATCTTGAGTTGTGTGATGCAAGTGGCGAATGGGAGAGAGGTTGGGAGAAGATTTTTGATAATGTTGCTGGGAAGAAATCTGCGTCGGTAAGGAAAAGATTTGCGGATTTGAAAAAGAAAGAATGTGTTGAGGATTTTAATGAGATGAAGAAGCGGGTTTTTGAGTGGGCAGCTCCGCCGCCGGAGGATATATGTGGGCTTGGTTTAGGAGCTTAGAAGACATGTTCACAAAGAGTCGAGAGACTGAGGTTGTTTGTGTAAAAAGTGAAAACTAGAGGGGGTGTTTGTGGATTCTCTGAATTATTGTTGATTTTATATAATATAATTGGAAATATTCCATTGGTAAATATTCCTTTTTGACTTTCCTGTCGTGGGAATTTGGCAAACTGTTTCAACGGTCTAGGCGGCTGCCTGTTTGGTGAGCCGAATCCAACGGCTGCTAATGACAATATTTCAACATGTGAATGAAATGGAAAATAATTAAAAAATTGGCAGTAGAATTTTTATCTCCAGTCCCATGCAAAGAGTTCAATCAAGTCAAGAGCTGTGTTTTAAATCCCGACACCGAATTATGTATAAGTTTAAACTCCTTTTAATCGCCGGATTGAATTGATTAGAAGTTAAATTAAATGAATTATATGAATTAAAGATGAATATGGATTGAGTCATCAAGAAGTGGTCAATGTATAGTTACAAATTCAATTTTTCCAGCTCCTTTTACTTTAGCAACAATTTTCTTACAATATTTCCAACAATTTACTGTTATTTAAGCAAGTTTGAGTTAAATTCTTTAAATTTGAACTGATCTAACATTCAATTCTAATCTAGGTACATGAAGACACACACCTATTATTCAATATTAATCAATATATATATTTAATAAATAATATTAAAATTTTAATTATATTATATTGATATTATTTATTTACCTCTTCGATCACCTGGATCAACCTATGAACAAACTTTTTGTCGGGTCAATCCAAATGCAGCTGCGAAAACATTGATTAATAGGTCAAGGAAGGTGAAGGCCACTAACACCAAGCACGGATAATGCTATCACTTTCTTAACTTTTGGAGTGTGTGAACATTTCTTGTTCTAAGCATAAGCCATTAACGTGATTGAAGTTTAACCTTTTCAAATAGACACGTCAATTGGGTCGGGTTGAATTGAGGCACGACATAAAGCACGAAAAAAAAGCACGGCACGAGAAAACCCGACATGGTACTGTAGCATGTGTGGGCTAGGCCCATGGACCTATTGGGTTGGGCATCGGGCTTTAATATTAAACCCGTGGGCTGGCCCAACCCAGCCTGATACTATTTAGATTTTTTTTTTAATTTTAGTTGGCAGAAATTCTGCCTTCTGCCTTCTGCCGCAAGGCAGAAGCCTTGTTTGGCTTCTACCTTGTAGCAGAAGCCTTGGCCTTTTTTTTTTTTTTTTTTTAATTAATTAATTTTCACTTTCATTTACAAATCTCTAATCTCAATTATTTTATCATATTTTCAATCTCATTTTCTCTCATTAATTATCTTTCAGAAGATATCTAAATTCATAAATAATAATTCTTTGTGTTTATAATTTTATTTTTATTTTTATTTTATCATTACAAAATATTACAAATAGATCAAGTATCAAATGAATTCAATCCATTTGAATATTATTATAATATATATTTATTTATGTTTTATAATTTGAAAAATAATTTGTTTAAAAAATATTCAAAGCCCCGCCTGACCCGACCCATTTATATATGGGTCGGGCTTTGGGCCTTCATATATTAATGGGCCGACCCGACCTGAAAGCCCATCACTGTTTGGGCTTTAGGCTCGGCCTGATGGGCCGAGTCTGAGCCAGCCCAACCCGACCTATCGACACCTCTATTTTTAAATGAAAGGCCCCCACCAACGCCGTGTGAGTGAGAGTGAGCCAACAATCAAACAGATGTTCAATTGGTAGAGTTTCTGGAAAGGCCAAAAGACTTTATCCATCCGAGGTATAGTAAAATCTTAAATTCCTATTTTTTAATTTTAAAAAATCTAAACATTTATTCATGAGCCAATTTTAATTAAAATTTTCAATTTAGATTAAAGATAAAACCGTTATTTACTAAAAAATTAAAATTTTATCACATTTTCCTCCATAGATTTAAAAATATCATATTGCCCCAATCCCAAGTTTTCAAGTTTTAATAAATGGTCATCCCCCCCCCCCCCCAACCCAAACCTAGGGCTTTTCTCCTCTTCTTTTCTCCGGTCATTGGCGACTTTCTCTTCTTTCTTTTTGTTGACGAAGGAAGACCTATAAACTGAGATCGATAGCCGACAAACAACGACGAAGAACAAATGTGACAAATCTTCATCTTCGTTGAATCAACTTCATTTTCAGTCAATTCGACTTCGAGAAGAGACAAATTGAAAAGTGGAAGCCTTGTCTGAAGTCGATTCTCATTGTCTGACGAGATTCAACGAAGATAAAGATTCTTCGCGTTCGTTCATCGATCATCGACATCTCAGTTTATAAGTCTTCTTTCACCAATGACAGAGAAAGTTACCGATGGTCAAAGAAAAGAAGAGGAAAAAACCCTAGGTTTTTTTTTTTGGGAGGTCATTTTTTAAAACTTGAAAACTTTAGGTGAGGAAGCAATTGTGTTATTTTTAAGCCTATGGAGAAAAATATAATAAAACTTTAATTTTTAAAATTTTTAATAAATGATAATTTTATCTCTAACTCAAACTAAAATTTTTAACAAAAATTAGCTTATAAATGAGTATTTAAGTTTTTAAAAATCAAAGAATAAAATTTTGGGTTTAACTTATGAATAAATATTTAAGTTTTTAAAAGTTGAATGATATAACTTTGGGTTTTCATTATATGTAGATTACCAAAAGCCATGCATGTTTCATCATTTGTTGTCCCTCTCAAGAAAATTCCTTTTAATAAAGTCCACATGATTTAGGCAAGTAGTCTTGTTTAAATAAAGACGACATTTTGACATATTTGAACTGACAGAAACCTCCATCAGAAAAAAATCAATAATTGAATAAGACCATGGAGAATCCGGTAGAGGGAGGAGGAAGAGATTAAAACAAGCAGTTGGGAGGTTAACTCGTGATGAATGGGGTTTGGCACAATTTGTAAATCAAAGTTCAAATTTGACTTGATTGCAACTTAACTTTCCTAACTCTATTTGTTTATGAAAATGAATTTAATCACTTACTTGAACTTGGCACTCAATTCGGTTGATCTAAGCAATGAGTTAAGCTCCAGTCACATTCAACCCCCATATCAATGTTACAATTGCTTGGTTTTGGGCTTGATGTCAGGCCCAACTTGCCACCAGCGATTCAGTATTTTGAATTTATGAGTTCCACTGGCAGGGACGTTAACCGTTTTCTCAGAAGTCCCGGTTCCTTTACGTGCACTTCACCACCACCGCCATAGGCTTCACAGGTCAGCAGTTTCGTCGGCAAAATATTGGGTGGTTTGTTTGTTTATTTATTTATTTTTTTACTGGAGAACCCTAATAAACCCTCGAGACCATTACGTCATTCTTCACCTTACACTATCCCTTCCCTTTTGTAATGCTTACTCCTCCTCGTGGTCGTTCAGGAGGACACGTGTTACAATTGCCTGCGTGGCATACTCAAAACAATCAGTGTCACTGTCACTCGTTGCACGCAACTACATTGTTATCTTAAATACCAAATTTCCTAGATATAATAATAATTTTTATGGGGATCTATTTATATTTAATTTTTTTAATAAAAATTTGTCAAACCCAAACGCACCTTCACCGGATCATTTTATAAATGGTCAAACCCACAAATCTTTTCATGCCAATTAACTTTAAAAAGTCAAATATTCTTTTACTGTGTATATGTGTGCATAGTAAATATCTACTATTATTCAGTATTTCAACCTGTAACATAGTTCAATTAAATGATGGTATTCGTAACATTGTTATTCACTATTTTTTAAAATCTGTTAAAATATAAAGTAATGAATTATATTTATTTTAATAAATTTTTTTTCATCCAAGGTTTGGTGAAATTATAAGTTCCCATCCTTTAAGTTCTTAAATTACAAAAATTTATCCAAATTTTAACAGAGGTAGTAAGATACTATGATATAATGCTGGGTAGGTAAATAATTATATTAATATTAACTATTTTATCTTTGTAAAAATATTATATTAACCTAATTGTAATTGCCGACAATTTAGATGAATTTAATTTGTCAAAATTAATCTGATTGCACTTATCTTGTGAAATTCTAATTGATCATGTATATTTTCAGTGTATGCATTAATAAGTTATTTTTTATTTTATTTTATTAAAGAAAATAAATGAAATATATATCTTTCATTATTCTTTAAAAATAGAATTAGATTTTCGAGTAATTTGTAGTTTAAAAATTGAGTAAGAATTATAATTTTGTCCAACTTTGAGTGAGAAATATTAATTTACTCTTTTTATAAGAAGAGTATTCAATTCAAGTTACACAGTCAAATTTAATCTCAAATTGAAATGAATCGCATTTAATCTAATTTTGATTGAATTCAAAAAAAAAAATTTAATTCAAGTCTTAATTCACTAATCTTAAAATAATTATTTTATATTTAAAATTATTTTGAATTAAATATTGTTTGAACTTATTTCAGATTGAATTTAACAAAAAAAGAATTAAAATAAAATTAAGACTAGATTTGAATAAAACTCAAATATGAAATAACTTTAATTTGATTTAAATATTGAATAATTATTTTAAATTTGAGTTTATTCAAATTAATCAAATATGTCATTAGAAATTGTTAATGAGAACGATTAATATTATTAACAGATAAATAACATCACCGACAGAATATATAGTGTATTTGGTGAGCGAACAAAATCATGGAAGCAAAATTTGAGCCACACTTAAGTTAAATTATCAATCTTGGAACTGAAATTCTAATTCAGTTTGAATGGAAGTGAATGCCATGTCCAGACAAGTTGGCGGGGACAAAACAAGCAGGGCAGGGCACGGCGGGGCAATGGAAAGAGTAATATTCTGCCTTGCAAGTTGCAGTTGGCGCGTAAGCGGGGGACTAATAGAAGTTAAAAAAAGAGTAATTGGACAAAAATACCCCTTACGATGAAAAAAGGACAATTGTATCGTAGAAGAAAACAGAGACAGAGATAAAGACAGAGTCTATTGTCAGTGCAGAAGCAAAGAAAGAAAGTGAAATCGTCATGAGAAGAAAGAGAAAGCTGCTACTCCACTGATTATTAGATCTCTATCTCTCTCTTTTCACTCGCCCACACGAGCGCGGACTCAGACAAGTTAACTCACCCAACGCAGCTGAGCTGGGTTCTTCTTCGTGAGTCAAACCCGACCGAGTTATGGGGTGTTGTCAATCCACCTGGAAAGCACCCGACTCCGCCGATAAATCCCATCATCATCATCATCATCATCATCATCAACAATCTCATCGCAACCGACAAAACAACCATCTCACTCAGCCTTCTAACGGTACCGATTCCTCCTCCGCCGCCGCTGCCGCCGCTGGCTCCGGAGGAACCCCGGCTTTCTCTGAGTTCTCCTTAGCTGACCTTAAAGCCGCCACGAACAATTTCAGTCCCGATTTTATTGTATCAGAGAGTGGTGAGAAAGCTCCCAATGTGGTCTACAAGGGTCGTCTTCAAAACGGCAACAATAACCGCCGTTGGATCGCCGTTAAAAAATTTACCAAATTTGCTTGGCCCGATCCCAAACAGTTCGCTGTATGCATTTATTAACAATTTTGATTTCATTTTTTTCATTCTTTTTTCATTTTGTTTTGTTTTGTTTCTAGGGCTTCGATTATTTATTAATTTATTTATCAATAGGACGAAGCGTCGGGCGTTGGGAAGCTGAGGCATACCAGGTTGGCGAATTTGATTGGCTATTGCTGTGATGGCGACGAGAGATTGCTAGTGGCTGAGTATATGCCAAATGATACTCTTGCTAAACATCTTTTCCACTGTACGTTTTCGTTCAATTGAGCTATCACTTGAATGAATATTTACTTGGGTTCTTTTAGAATTCGTTATTATCGTTATTATAAAAGCCCTGCCTCAGCTTGTTAGACAAGGATTGAAAAACCAAGTAATTTATTGTCATATGACGAAATAATTGCCTGGCAAGTTGTTGTGATAAGGTTTTGAGTGAAGCTGCATAACATATGGTGTTGGAATGTTCTGCTAATGTTGATAATATTCTTCAGCTTTGAATTTGGTACTCAACTGTTACTGCCTCATGTGTGTTCATTTTGTTTTCCTTATACCATTTTTTACTTCCTTAACAGGGGAGAATCAAACCATTGAATGGGCCATGCGTCTGAGAGTTGCTTTGTATATTGCTGAAGCTTTAGATTATTGTAGTAGTGAAGGGCGTCCTTTATACCATGATTTGAATGCATATAGGGTTCTCTTTGATGAGGTAATGTAATAAAGTGGGTTAGGATACTGTCATTTCGGGTTGACTGATATAAAGTAGGTAATTCTGTGGTTGGTTTTGGCAGAATGGTGATCCTCGGCTTTCATGCTTTGGATTAATGAAAAATAGTAGAGATGGAAAAAGTTACAGCACGAATCTTTCTTATACACCTCCAGAGTATCTACGGAATGGTAAGTACTCTTATGTATATCTTTTATGTAAGTTTCACTTGCCATTTAGTTATGTTTGCTTATCAATATTTTTTAGTCATTGGTTTTGGGAATCTTAGTGAGCATCCTTTACAAACATTGATCAAATCAATATTGTTGAAGTAGAAATAGACCTCAGAATGATCTGCAGAACTTATATGGCCTACAATTGGTCAGTTTTGGGTTTCCTGTCTTCACGTCTTCTTGTTGCCTATGTTTTTTTCCCAGGCTTTATAATTGCTATTAGCATTTGGCATTAATTATTCAAGACATTACAACTTGTCTCATGTAGACTTCCCTCAAATTTTGAATTCCATGTGTTGGAGTTTAATTTCACAAGGTCAATTGACCTAAAACAATCATAAGAGTGATCTATGTTCTACATTTGTGATTCAGAGAGGCGTACCCCATCTTACTTCCTGGCTCTTAAGTGGTCTCCCTAGTCTTGTTTCTCTGTTCTTTTTCCATATTGATCTAAATTATAGACATCATAGGCTAAAATATATGATGATGTCCCATTAATTCATTTATGCTTTTATCTGTATGGAAATTTGGTGAACAATTATTTTGCCTGGCATTCTGTTGCTGACTTTCCGACCCATTGGTGAGGTTATATGGTTTTGGATTCGTTGTTTGTTTAAGTACTTTTTGACTTATTGTAATGTTTAATATATATATTTGTGCATATTGTAGGAAGGGTTACTCCTGAAAGTGTTATTTTCAGCTTTGGGACTGTCCTTTTGGATCTTCTCAGTGGAAAGCATATTCCTCCTAGTCATGTAAGTATTTTGCTATGCCTACATACACCAGCTTTGGTCAATAGGCTATAATGGACATCTAATTTTGTGATTATCATGCATTGTTCCACCAATTTTGATGAGCAGAAGTGCAGAAGATCTGGGTTTAAGTGGGGATTCAATTTGGTCATTTATTGTAGCTGAGGAAAGGAAAATAAATGTTAGATATTTTATCCTGTATGAATTGCTTCCAAGCTAATAATTTGTAGTCATGCAATATTTTTAAGAGGTTTACATGTTTGATCTATGGATGAAGTAAAAGATTAAAAAACGTGGCTACATAAGGGTGATGCTAAAAGTAGTTTCCAACATAAATCTGAAAAAATCTTACCCGATGCATCTGTTTCTAGATTTCTCTTTTGAGCTTTGTTTATGTATAATTTCCAAAATAATATCTTGAAAATGGTCAATTGATGTAGGTTTTGCTCTAAATAATATAGTGTTCTTCATGATTTGTTTCCTTTAGTGAAATAAATTGCCAGCTATGAGAGTATTAAAGGTTTCAAAACTACAATGCCTTATGAATTTTTTTCTGGTCGTTATATGTAGTAAATTTATTGCTATTTCCCTGTTCAAGAGTTCCTAAGACTAAGAGCTTTAGTTCACCAATCATATACCTGGTGGTTTGTCTTGGTTTTTGACCTTTTCCTTGAATTATGCTTATTTTTTGCCTTAGTTTCTTGTTAGCTTGAACTTTATATTGATTTAAATGATTTAGGATATTTCTGATCCTGGTTGATTTGAACTTTAAACCAATTAATTTCAACCTTGGCTTCTATTTTGTTGGAGGAGAATATTTGATGCTGTAACTGAATGATGAACTGAGAAATTGATGGTCTATAATAGTTGGGGAGACTGTAAGGGTTGATTTTTACAGATTTTTTTGTACTATTTTTTGCATTACTTGTATACAGGCTCTTGATATGATACGCGGCAAAAATATTCTTCTCTTAATGGATTCACATCTGGAGGGAAACTTTTCAACTGAAGAGGCTACAGTGGTCTTTGAACTTGCTTCACAATGCTTACAATATGAACCCAGGGAGCGACCAAATACCAATGATCTTGTTTCTACACTAGCTTCCCTGCAAAATAGACCTGATGTAGGTTGTCTGCTCTGTTATATTCTTGTTTAATGCCCACCCTAATCATTTTCTTGTCTTCCTAATCAATACATAATTATCAAGTAGCAATAGTGCAAGTTACCGATTATTGGATTGGATGCTGGTGTTTTTAATTATGATAATTATTGAGATATGACATTATATCTTGTCTTAACAATCCACTACTTATCATAACTGGCCATGACATCTATATCTTTTTTTTTAATGCTAGATAAAATATTTTTAAGCCAAGTATTGTATATTCATTGTGTCTGAAATTATTTTAGCTCCTTCCATGTGTTTGCTGAATCGATGATATATGGGGACAGGTTGCTTTTGTAACTTCATTTACTACTCACAAAACTGAGGTTGGATCTTTTACATATGGGGATTATGCATTTCCTAAGGGCTTCTTCTTTTTAGCAGAAATACCCTACTGTAGCCTTCTTCTCGTAACCTTACTCTGTCTTTTAAGAAGAGGGTGCATTTTTTCTTCTCATTTTTGTTCATTGGGTGTATACATGAATCTATGATATTTGGACCTCTTCCCTCTCCTACTTTCAGATTATGCGTTTATGGAATACTTAGTGGTGTTTTCATGATAAGAGAGATGTACATTTTTCCAGAAGTTGAGGTTCATATATTTGTGCGTGCAGGTTCCATCTTATGTGATGCTAGGAATTCCAAGGAATGAGGAAGCACCTCCTACACCTCAACACCCTCTTTCTCCAATGGGCGATGCTTGTTCACGGAGGGACCTCACAGCCATCCATCAGATTTTGGTGTTGACACACTACAAAGATGATGAAGGAACCAATGAGGTAACTGAATTGTCCAAATGCATGCAGATTTATATTCTGAATGCTGTGCTGAATCTCTACTTCAATATGGATTGGTTTAGTTATCTTTTCAAGAGTGGACCCAACAAATGAGAGATATGTTGGAGGCCAGAAAGCGTGGCGATGTGGCATTCAGGGAGAAAGATTTTAAAACTGCCATAGATTGCTATTCTCAGGTATGTATAGACTTCTTTACAGGGTTGAGAAACTAGTGGATCTGTGCTAAGACCAGACTAGATGTGGAGATTAGGCGGCTTTAGGTTTTAGACCTAAAGCGTTTGTCTAGAATATAACGAAGTTTTTGTTTTCTAATTTTGAGACCTCAAAATTCAATTAAAATTATGTGACACTTCAGCCACCGGAACAAGTATTGCAAGCCTCAAATTTCCCATAGTGGGTAAATTATTAAAATGGCAAATCAAAATCTGCCTTCAGTCAATTGTAACAACGTGCTGAGTGACAAAACATTTCTTGTGGAAAATCTTTGCCATTCCTTCCCTATCTCTTCAGAGCAAAACAACTTTTGATGGTAGAAGAAAATGAGACTGTATTGTGATTCGTTAGGATTTTCTCAATTTCTATTGTTTCTATGTGCAGTTTATAGATGTGGGAACCATGGTTTCCCCGACAGTGTATGCGAGGCGAAGTCTTTGCCATCTGCTATGTGATCAGCCAGATGCTGCCCTCCGAGATGCCATGCAAGCACAATGTGTTTACCCTGAATGGTCCACAGCATTTTACATGCAGGCGGTTGCTCTTGCAAAGTTAGACATGCACAAAGATGCAGCTGACATGTTGAAGGAGGCTGCTTCATTAGAAGAAAAGAGGCAACGGGGTGGGAGAGTTTCTTGAGTGACTAACATTCTTTGTAACTCTGCTTAATCAATTGTTGTGGCTCTTGTTGTAAGAAAAAAAAAAACATTTGGGTTTATGTATGGTTAAAGTAGGAAAATGTTTTTCCATGCAAAATGTACCATAGAGGGAGGTAGAGACTTGCTTTACTCGACTGTTCTATTTTTTTAACAATTTCAGTGAAATAATCAGTCTTTCATAGTGTACATGCGAAGTTGGATCATGCCATGTAAACTTGATATTTGACGGTGCGACCATGGTTCTTAACATCTGTCGTTACTCCGTAGGCAACAAGTGATGTATATCTTCAAATGTATGGAAAATTGGTATGATATCAAGAATGAGTCATGTGATATAATAAACATTAAGGGCATAAATCAATACACATTTTAAAAGAAAGTGTTATGGTATGAGTATTATTTTGTTATTTTAAATAATATCTATTATAATTTTCAAGATGGGGATACGGTAATTATAATTATTTTATTATTATTATTATTATTATTATATTAAAAAAATATGTGGTATAATATTTATATTAATATAAAAAATTAACTTTTTTATTTGCAATATGATATTTAATTCGATTATAACAAGAACAGCTTACTCCAAGACTTTCAACGACTATTTTCCAATGCAAGTTATCTTAGAGTTCGAGCAAACTCATGAAGGAATGTCAACGGGGAGTAATGTTGATCTCCTCCAGTTCTACTCACAGGTTAGGGCACCAGCTGGGCTCATGACTCTGATGCCTTCGTATGGCTGTAATACTTCCACATGAGCTGATTCTGTTTTTGAAATGTGTCAAGTTACTAGTAAAACTTGCCGGAAGTCCCTCTTTGAATACCATGAGCTGGTAGTTTGGATCAGATCCAAACTGATTCATTTTGACTAAATTAATCTCAAATTAAAACTCTAATTCAATAGTTAAGATGGAGATCAATATAATTATTCTTTTGAT
Organism: Mangifera indica; assembly: GCF_011075055.1. NCBI lineage: Eukaryota > Viridiplantae > Streptophyta > Magnoliopsida > Sapindales > Anacardiaceae > Mangifera > Mangifera indica. Next base: position 12,647,402 of record NC_058155.1, read on the forward strand.
GATATTATTTATTTTATTGATAATGATGCCGTTTACCTTGTCAATAGTATTCTGACGACAGTATGTTCCAACTCAAATTGAGTACTACAAATTTCATTGAAGTTTGAATTGTCTCCAAAAATTGTCAGGCATTTTTCACTCTGGAGGTCTTAGTAGCCTATAAAAATAGTGAAAATTGAAGTTATTGGAAAACCCTGATTTCGAAGATTTTTCAATGAGGTTATCAAACTTGACTCGTTGGGGGGTGGATGTTACGAAAAACACCCCTGAAGCAGTTGGGCAATCCCCCACCCTCGTCTTGACTTAGTTCCATTTGCAGCCCCGGACTTACTATTGTATAAACCTAATTTTTTAGTAAAACAATTTCTTCAGATATATGCACATCATATCAAAAGCAGTCAGCGTGCCGTGAGCATTATTAATTGCCGGAGCCCAAAGACAGCAACAATGCCGTCTGAATATTTTTCGAGAGCTGGTTTTGAACAAGGTAAATGACATATTCCAAGAACGCAGCATCGCAAGGCAAAACGATCGGCCCGTCTCTTGGTAGCCCGAACTCTTCTTCAGACATCCTAAAGAGCTCTCTGAAAATGTTGGTATGCAAGCAGATCAAAGGAACCACAAAACGTCTCTCATCAATGGAGTACACAACAAAATAGCCCTTATCGGCTACTAGCCTGCGTCTTTTTCTTGGCTGAGAAATCGCTCTTCTTCCAATGCCAGCCATTTTCTTCCACTTCAAAGCAATGACTATCAGTCTTCTCAAGCTAACCATGGTGCAAAATTGGAACTGGAACTTCTAGCTAGCTTTCTCAAGGAGGTTTGTGGGACTTATAAGTGTGTGTTCAGTTGAAATTGTGGGTGGTTGCAGCGGCTGCGAGGTCTAGTTTCATGGAAAACCATGTGCTGATTGGATAGAAGAGATGGTTTCAGACGTGGGCGTATTTTGGAATTTCTTGACCATGCACGATCGAAACCTTGGCAGGGCTAACAAGCCACATGCAAATAGATATATATTCGGATAGGCCTTCCAACAATAATGATTGTAGAGGTAAAAATCCACCAACGATTTCTATATCTAAATAAAGTGCAAAGGCTAAGCAGTCAGCACTGCACCCCTCGCCGGGTAAATAGAGGCAGATTCAAGTCGCGCTAATTTAGTGTTCAACTTGAATATAGGTTTGACTTGAGCTAGTTTAACGTTTGGCTCGAATAAGCATAGTTCAAACTGAAAAAATATTAGTCCATAGGGCTTGAGCTCAATGAATTTGATTTGCTTGTGGCATATTCTTGAATTCATTTAGATTTTGAAATTTGTTTGAATGTGGTAATTGGCCTTTCTCTCTTGAGTATACTAAATGATGATTATAAATGGTTTGATATCTAATTTGAATGAATTAAGCTAAAGCTAAAGAATAATTGGCTCATCAAGCTAGAGATTTGTGTCTTCGTTAACCGCTTTCTTGAGTCGGTGATGATTAGGAATGGAATGAGAGGGAGAGACAATGTGGCCGTCGCCATCACCGGCCATCGACAATGATGGGTGGACAAACCTTAAAGGATAATGTAAGTTTTTTCAACTTTAGGTAAGAGATATTTACTAAATTTCTAAACCTAGGGATGAAAATGTGATAAATTTTTAGTTTTTTAAAATATTTTTTTAAATAATAATTTTGTCCTTGTAATTACTATAAAATTTAACATAATGATGGATATTTAGATTTTTAATAATTAATAAATAAAAAATTATGTTTGCACCAAACCTTGGGTGGGAAAGAGTCATTCGGCCAACTGAATTTTTTAATTTGAATCAATCTTAACCCGGACCTTGTTCATCCTGAGCCTGATCCAATCCAGCTCTGTTTGCAACAACATCAGTGGGTTTTGCTTAAGTAGCTCTGGGCTAAGCTAAAATTCGTAAGAGAGAAGCCAAAATTTTTTCCAATACAACCCATTATCGAAGCTGAGCGTGTGGCCCAAAACAGCGGATTGAGTGCTGATTTAGTGCGGCATGTCCAGGAAACATGTGGCTTGGACCATTTTCACTAGTCACTTCGATTTAGTTCTTGCAGAGACAGATGGGAGGCGGAAATCATGGCGAGAGCGTCACGTACAAGGGCATGACCTTGCATAAGCCTAAGCGATGGCACACCCTCACCGGCAAGGGCTTGTGCGCCGTCATGTGGTATCTCCTTAGCTTCTTATTTTCGTTTAATTTTAACAAAACCCTTATCTTATTTAAACATTTTCAGTTTAATCTGCTCTAAATGAACTCTTAAATTAGATTTATCATGTTGCTGAATGCCATATTCGTAGTTATGATCCGATCTGAATGCCTTTGAGTTTGTCTGTTTTACAATTTATCTACTTGAAATCGTTCATGTTGATTATTGTATCAAATTTACAATAGGATAGTTTTTGTATGGAAATGACAGTAATCGACCTCATTATTATCATTTCTGTGGTTTTGGTTTGTAAGGAGATTAGAGATATATTAAAGAGCTAAATTCAAGTGCTCTTTCACCTTATTAACTCTGTTAGTGAATGATGTTTCAGGTTTTGGGTTCTCTACAGGGCTAAGCAAGATGGTCCTGTAGTTTTGGTAAAACTCAATTATGCTTCAGCTTTCCTGTGATTGAGCCTGTTTGGTGCTTGTAATCTCAATTTCATTCTTTCCTCTTCAGGGTTGGCGACATCCTTGGGAGGGTCATGATGACCATGGTCATGGGCATGATCATTAGGTACTTTTGTCTAATAATTTAATGTTTGATTGTTCTGAATTATTAGCTAATTCCATTTATGAAATTGTGAAATAACTTAATTGCAAGTTAAGAAATCTATGATGCTACATGTGGATTGTCTAAGAGCATTTTTGCTGCTTTAGTTGATTATTAATAACCGAATATTTTTTTTAAGAATGAACTGTAATTCCAGTTCTTATGGAGCTTTATGATTACAGTATGAACTGTATATGGTTATTTTCAGTGGATCTGATTCTTGGTGATGAGGAGTAAGCTTTTGACCTCTCACTTTGTTTAGGAAAAAGGGTCAAAAGATGGACATTACAATGTATGTTTGTGTCAGATATTAGGCATGAAGGTTTAACAGCTATTACATATATGTTCTGGCTTTAGATACAAAACTAAGATCTAGGATTGATTCTGTAGGTTCTTTCTTCTAAGAGATTTTTGGGGGTGGCGGCTATGATGACCACCTCTGAAGTTGGCTGGCAATTGAAGTGCCATTATGTATAGTCATTTCATGGTTCAGTTGTAAGGCCTTTTGTGCCATCACTCTGTTGTTTTTCTCGATAAAGGGCAGTTGTTATCCAGTCATTTATTTATGTTATCACATCCTGCCGAAAATTTTCCTTGGTTGGAGAGTGAAGTTACATTCTGAATTCTTTTAATTGGTTGTTGAATTGAAGGATAAGTGCTTCACTATAAATATCTTCTGTAGCTCTTTTTGAGCTGTCTATTTTCTTAGCATAAGTATGTGGGATGAGATCAGATATATGCTTATATCCTATTGTTTCCAGGAATCCATTTGAAAAGCCAAAGGGAGAAGCCATGAAGACTCTTCAGTGGAATCCATAGTTCGAATGTCACCTGGAATATCCTTCTTGTTTCGTTTCACTCAATAAACTCTTGTGACGGACATAATGCCGATCAAAATTTCATGTTAATTTGTTAGTTAAGGTCTTTTTTTCCTTTTTTTCCCAGTTCACATGTATTTGTGCACATTTTGCTCCTATGTTATGTGAGGTTGTGAATGGATTTGAATGAATCGCGAATTGCATTATCCAGAATTCTTTTATATTGTTGGCCAAATGACTTTTCCCACTCATGGTTTGATGCAAATTCAACTTTTTATCTGTTAACTTTTGAAAATCTAAATATTTATCTGTCTGTTAAATTTTGTTATTATTGTCAAAGTAAAATTATTATTTATTAAAATATTAAAAAAACTAAAAATTTCTCACATTTTTCTTTCTAAGTTTAAAAATTTAATAAATTTCTTTACACACAAAATTTAAAAAATCAATATTTCTCTCCAAGATTTTTTTAGCCACCATTGTTAGCGGCGTTTTCTTTCCCTTTCAATTTTTCTTTCAATCCCGTTCTATTTGTTTACCATCACTAATTGATAAAATTGGCCGATGAAGATAAATCGTTTGCCTTTAGATAAAGACGTAATTTATTTTCATCTTCATATAAATATAAAAGATTCGTTTTTGTTACAGGTTTTGTCAGTCAGTGATGATCGAAAATAGGGTAGGACTAAGAAAGGAGTTGGGGGGGGAGGGAAAGAGAACGTCGTTATCGCCGTCTTCGATCATTAGCAATAGTGGCTAAAAAAATCTTATGGAAAAATATTGATTTTTCAAACTTTAGGTAAGAAAAATTTATTAAATTTTTAAACTTAAAAAAGAAAATATAATAAATTTTTAGTTTTTTACATTTTAATATATAACAATTTTACTTTTAATAATAATAATAAAATTTAACAAATGAGTGAATATTTAAAATTTTTATAATTAATGAGTAAAAAGTTGAATTTGCATCAAGTTTCGGTAGCAAATAGTCATTTGGCTTATATTGTTTCATTGTTAATAATTTGTCTTCTATCAGAAGATAAATATGAAGGTGGTGTTATCCGTGTTTTGAAGATGATCTATACGAATTGCTGCAACATCATAAAGGAAGACTATCTCAGTCAACGCAGTTTTGTTTGGTTTGATTCGAGTGCATCCCGGAAGTTAACAGCTAATTTCATGAATTGGGTTGGACATTTGAAACTTTTACTGTTCCGATGGGACCACACGGAAAATCTTGATTGGGTCAGACAGATCATGAAATTAGGCCTCAAGTACACTCAATGATTGGTGATTGTTTGGGCCAACGGAAATCTAACAAATCCGGCGAGTATCTATCCCTGCATCATTAATGTCAACAGTAAAATTGTCTTCCTCGGACCAAAATGGTTATCCTTCATCTCCCGCTCCAAATCATGTAAACCTGACAGGATTGATTGCATTTCAGAAGGTTTGGCTAGAAATTAATTTGTTTGTTTATCTACTAATATTATATATCTCATTGTGACTATTGTTCACTTATTTGATGACTTTATTCACCCATCATATTTTTTTCGATGATATTATACAACAATTTGAATAAAACTCAATTTGAGCTTTCAAGAACATTATGATTTGGATCTGATCAACCCCAAAAAAATTATTCCTCTCAAAGCCATTTTCACTTGGCGCATGCCACAATTATTGTTGGGACCATCAACTGAGCCTTCTAACCGTGAAAGTTGTCAATGTATTATGAAATGGCCAAAGGTCTTATTCCCACCTAAGTTGTTATGCACTTTTAAAATTCTATTCACATAGTCTAAAAAATTCAAAGTCTCACCTATACACTAATTATTGATAAAATTTTTTATTAGGGATAAAAATAAAATCGTTATTTTATCAGTATATATAATTTTATCTCATTTTTTTTATAGATTTTGAAAACTCGCATTTCACCCCTCAACCTGAAACTTTGAAAAGTAATTCTCCCCCCCTCCCCCCCCCCAAAATCTCTAGGATCTGTTGCAAACTTCTGGCGACAACGACGGTGGCAGTCAATCAATTATGATGTCGATCGTCTTTCTATGCACCTCCCTCTGCTATTGTCAACTACGTCAAATGAAGACTAACGAAGCCTTGATGGCAATGAAATACGAAGATGAAGAAGCTTCATCGAATCGGCTCTAAATAGTTAGAATCCATTGATTCAACTTCAAATCTGGAGGATTGTCGACGAAGACACGTTCTTTGGTCACAAACGTGATAGATTTTCATCGTCCAAAGCTGATTCGACTAAGTTTGTGTAGATTGGGGCTTAGTTTAATGTCGACAACTATAGCAGAGAGAGATGTATAGAAGGCCAATCGACACTAAAACCGATTGAACTCCACTATCGCCATCACCCGCACCAGAAGTTTGTAGCAAACCTTAGAGATTAGAAGGGGAAAAGTTACTTGAATAAAATTATATATATTTTAATATTATTGATAAAATGATAATTTTATCTTTAACTCTAACAAAAAATTTTAATAATAATTGATTTATAGGTAAAATTTTGAGTTTTTTCAACTCGTGGGTGGAACCTAAGGACACATCAAAACTTAGTGGGTGTAAGTCCTCCGGCCTTCTGAAATTGGCCTGTGGCTGAAGCTGGAGGCAAATTGCCCACCATACAAATCCAACCTCTAAGTCTGATGAGTTCCCATCTGTTGTATTGGCCCCTCGGCTTATTTCATGGACTGATTCAATGTACCAAATGTTGGGCCCCGGAGGGAGGGGAGGTGAACCAACTGTTGGGCCCCGGAGGGAGGGGACGTGACCATTGGGAGCACTAGGATTGGCCCCAAGCTTAAACCTTTGGTCAAGTTTCATAAAGTTGTTTATATTGACATCTCAACAAAAATAAATTCAATAGTTAACTAATTAATATATATAAATAGCTAAATATATATTGAATTGTAAAGTAGGGTTGAATTCAAATCGAATCTATTCGAGTTTGAGTTTAAACTGGGTTCAAACGAGCCAACCCTAAGCGAGCTCAAGCTGGTATAAGGTTGACTCGTTTCGAGCTCGAGCTGACATAGAGCTGGCTCGTTTCGAGCTCGAGCTCAAGACAATATTTTCGAGCTCGAGCTTACTTGTCAAAGTTTGTAAATTAAAAATTTTGATATAAAATGACGTCGTTTTGATTAATATGTATTAAAACGACGTCGTTTCAATAACGAATTAATTAAAATTTTGAATTCGAAATGAGTCAAGCCAAATTCGTGCTCGAGCTCTATTATTATTAAGTCGAGCCAAGCTCGAGCTCGGTTTGACTTGAATTCGACCCTATTGTAGAGGGCCTGCGAAGGCCATAACATAAAATTGTAACTTGAGAGTTGACCTTCTAGGCCACTGAGAGTTATGGGTGGATTTAAATCGAATTCGAACAAAAGCCACTTCAAGCTCAAATTAAATTTGGAATGCTTAGCTTAAGTTCGAGTTCTAATTAGAGTTGGTTCGAATGGTGAGAAAAGATAATGAGTTATCAGAGAAAGAGAAGAAAAAAGAATTATCAGAAAAGATGAATAAGCACCAGAAAGGAGAGCTCTAGTGAAGAATCATCATGAGCTCTCGAACTTGAGTAGAGTTATCGAACTAAAACTTTAATTCGAGTATGACTCATATAGGGTTACAAACAAGCTAAACTCAAGCTTAATATTAACTGATTTAGTGAGTTCATAGTTGAACTTAAGTAGTAAAATATTATCTTATTTTTTTACTTTGAATATACTATTTAAGAGAGTAAGTGATGAATATATAAATTACAAAGTTAAATTTTTTTTTTTTTGAAAATTAAAGCATTAAAATATAATTTTTGAGTTGAACTCGAATCATACCAATGTAACGAGCTCGAGTTTTATATATATAACATCAAATCGAGCTCAAATCAAGTACTATTTAGCTTCACTTGGTTTGTTTGTGCCACTAGATTTGTTCAAGCTAAATATGAATTTAAATCGACTTAACTCAAATCCTCTTGGGGACCATCCAGTGGTACTACAAAACCAAAACTTTTGGAACCCTCCTCCCTAGTCCAATTCCCAGTTGGGACTTGGGGAAAAAAACAACCAAACTCTATTGTTAGATGGGGACTAATTCTCCAATTACATTCTCTTTGTCTTCAACTTCTTTTATTGATTTTAAATTTTACTTAGTGTGGCAATTTCAAAGTATCGACTCAGTCCACTTGTTTGGAATCCGATGTGTGTTTTCTTTTGCTTATTGGCATGTTGCATGTTCACAGTACTGGCTAGAGAGACAAATGAAGCGTTAGGGAAGACAGATCCACCGAAAGTATTTTGTTGTGTGTGGGACCATATATGTAATGGTCATGGCCCTCCTAACAAGTAAGAGGTGCAAATAGAGACACAAAAATCTCTCACCCTCCATTCCCTTTACAATGTGCCTAAAAATCATGCAATCGAATTGCGTATTATATATTAAAATTTTAATTTTTCATATTGTATATTTCGTAACTTAAAATAATAATAAAAAAATCTATTAAAATATCAATGGAGATATTTGATTGAATGATTTATATCTCTCACTCTTAAATATGTATCTCGTATCTTAAAATAACTTATTTTTAATTCAAAATTACTCAATTAAATAATTACATATCAACATTTGTATTATACGCTTTGTTAGTGCATAAAAAATTAGGGGAGGATTCAAGTAATACACGATCAGTCCATCTCAAAACCATTAAGATTAGATTTGGGTCTTTCCAAACCTGAATAAAAGTCAATTTAAACTTCACTTGAATAAAAAAATTTAACCGAAGTTAACAATGAATGTATTAGAGAAACGGTTAAAAAATATTAAGAAATAGAGATGATGACGAAGAATCATAAAAAAAATAAAGTTTTCAAAGAAAAAGAAAAACCTTCAAAAAAATGAAAAATTATAAAAGAAAATATATTTGCCTGTAAATTTTCAATAACTCGTTAGATTTGATTCAAATTCAAACTAAAACTATTTTAATTTAAATTCAACTTATTCAAGTTAAAAATGAGCAAACTCGATATAAATTTAACCCTACACACTGTAATTCTCCATATTGACCTTTTAAAATTCATAATTTAATCTCCACAATACAACAATACATTTGCATGTAACGTAGTTTTACTCCATACTTGATTTGTAAATTTTCATTATAGTTGCCAGATTTTCTTTGATATTTTAAAAAAATATAAAATAATGACGTGGCAAACTTAGCTTGTAAGGGTTGATGTGTGGATTGACATTGAGTTGGAAATTTTGAAAATGGATGGATTTGAAGGGCAGTTAGTGCGTTGGAATTGAAATGTGAAAAGGCTATTGGGTAATTAACTCCAAATGACCTTCCGGGACGGATTCGATCGGATTTATTTGATCTTAAATAAATTAGCCTCATTTTTATAAAGGATTCTAAACTAAACCGATTTAATTCGAATTTTGAGTTTAAATCGACTTTAATCTAAATATTTGAGTCAAATTCATTTTTCATAAATAGTAATATTGTAAGTATGATGGTAACTGTATTATAAAATATTAGTATAGAAGGGTATATAATTAAAAACAAATAATAATAATTTTTTATTTTAAAAAATATCATAAATATATTCTAAAATATATCATGTCAATCAATATTGATAATATGTAAAATATTAAATATACAAATAATTATGATATTTACAAAATTGAAAAAGAGAAAATCTTAGTTAGTTCCTTCAAAAATATAATAAAAATATCTAATAACAAACCTAATTTTATCCGACAAAACTATATGTATTTAAAATAAGCATCCAATTATTTATCAATAATATATTATTATCTGATTAAATAATTTTAAATTAAAATAAAATAATATTTAACCAGCTAATAATCCATCATTATTGATTTTCAATCCGATAGCATTGCTTTTATCCGATTTTATTTTTCATCCTGATTATTTAGCGCCCAATCTCAGTCTTCAAAGATGTATTGAGCTCCACTTGCTCAGCCTCCCAATTGGCCTTGGCGACAACGCCGTCGTGCAGAGGTACGTAATCCTGATCAAAACAAGCCAAAATTGATAAGCACGAGTCGCCATGGACAAGCTCAGCAATATAATTCAAGAGAAGAAGCAATGAAGAACCCACCTCGAGCTTCTGGACGAGCTCTTTCGCAGTTGGAGCAGAGACGATTATGCTTCGTTCAGCGAGATGGATGAAGCCATCATCAACTGCTTTGTCGAAGAAGGTTAAGAGAGAGTCATAGTATCCATCTACATTAATCAAACCCACCTGCAACATGCAAATTACAATGAAATCCAAAAACAAATTTCAGAGTCAGAAAGATTGATTAGAGGTGAGAAGTTGCTTTACTGGTTTGTCATGGATTCCTAACTGGGCCCATGTGATCACTTCTAATAACTCTTCAAGAGTTCCATATCCACCTGATTATCATCAACATAAGCATATACATTATCAGCGAGTAATTGTCAAAATCAAAGGGAAAACGACACCCGATTGAAAGGATCAAACTTTGTTTTTTTAGATTGAACTTTAAACTCTTTCTATTGAGAAAACTAAATTTTTTGTTAATCATATTGGGAGAAAGAGACCCGGTAAAGCAATAAAACAGTCAGAATGGCGGGCCATCTCTGCTTTCCTTTGGTGCATGTCAGCGACTGGCTTCACCTCTCCGACTGTTTCTCCGGTTATCTGCATAAAAATACATCCATACAAAGCATGTTATGTATCATAATATAATTCTTCTTAAGATGAGCTTCTTGTACTTATATACAACATACCTCCTTGTTCATCAGACTTTTCGGGATGATTCTGTCAGGAAGCCAAACCCAATTTATTATTATTTGAAATGTAAACTCGATCTGTTTCAAATCAGAAAGTGTTAACTACATGATTCATTCTTGAGAAGCTTTTTTCGTACCCTAAAACATGCCCACCAGCACGATGAACCTCTTGAGAAACCAGACCCATCAAGCCGACACTTCCTCCTCCATAAACAAGATCCAGCCTCCTAGACACCTTCACAAACCCAGAAAAAAAGCTTTAAATTTTCAATAGTTAAAGAGCTCTAAATGAATTAAAACTAATATTAATAAATTATTAATAAATAAATAAGCACCAGTTCTTGGCCAAGCTCAAGAGCGGCATCGCGATAACAGCTTCTCTTTCCAGCACTGCTTCCGCAGAAAACACAAACCCTTTGGAATCTTGACTTGACTACTGCGTTGTTCTCCTCCATCTGTCTCTTCTTTGTCCCTTTCTTTTCGAGCTTTGAGAAGAAACGTTTTTCCAAAAGAAGACTTCATACAAATGGAGTAACGTAGAACGACACCATATATAACCATGTAGCAATGATAATCTGGCCGGCCATGGGAACGTGTTAACCCACGTGGACTTCAAAAGCCCCGAAGAATGTTGCTTTCCAAATTCACCGACAGGATTTTCTCCCCCAGGATTGAGTAATCTCAGTACGCTTCGCCACTAGTTTCTCTCCACGTTGCACTCTGTTTCACCACTTTAGGCAAGTTACTCTGCCGAACGATAATATGAGCATAATTTTATTTATAATTAAAATAATTAAATATTATTTTATTTTTAATTTTAAACCACCTAATTATATAATAATATATTATTATTTATATATATAAATTTTATATATAATACTAATTTTTTATAAAAATTTAAAATTATAACAATAAAATAAATTTATCTTTACTATTATAATATATTTCATTCTGACATGAGACAATCACACGATTTAGACTACTAGGTGAAATTGTTTGTCTTGATAATTTTAGAGTTAGTTTATACATCGGCCTAATAAAAAAATAATCTATTTAACTAATCATTAGACTAGATAATAGGATAAATAAATTGATTAAATAAATATTTAAAATATTATTTAAAATAATTTTGTATAATCAGTTAATATATAGTTTAAATTATTTTAATATATATAAAAATTTTTTTGGATGACACAAAAACATTGCATTAATTAATATTAATTAATGGATAAGGTATGGAGTTTAAGTCCCTGTAATGACTTGGTGGTTTTTCTCACCTTATAAAAAAAATGTGTTGAGGTTAGGTTAAACCACAAATCGGAAGAGTTCCAACAATTTGATCGTGATTCACTTTTGTTCAATTACTAGTCTAATTTTGGGTACACTTGTCTCAGTCAAATCAATTCTACTGATAGGTTCAATTCAAATTATAAACTCATCATTTTTTTTTTCAATTGGATTGAGACTATTGAGTGAATTTGTTAACTTTTGATCACTGTACATATTTGATGGACTGTTATGTGGATTGAGAACTATTGGACAATAACTTTGGTACATATTCGATGTAATATTGGGTGGATTGGAGATTACTCGAAGACAACTATGGTACATACATATTCAATGAACTATAGGGTGGATCAGTTCCATTAGCTAGAATAATCTCTTTAATTGGGTTGATTGAAAGTATTGACTTGTTACCCAATACATCTTTATTGAATCAGTATAATAATTAGAATTGTTGACTTCTCATTAATCAATATATCTTTAATAGACTCTTCATTAACCGATATAACCCTAGTGTATTATGTATTGGATAGAGTTCGAGTGGATTATTAATAGAGTTATTATAATCTAGACTCTTATATTCTAGTTGAAAGATATTAAACTTCTTACTATCAAAAGCTAGCTTAAGAAATCAAACTTTCATTTAAACTTACAAACTTACACCCAACCCTTACCATCTAAGAGGCAGGGTAACCAAACACTTACGACTCTCAATTTGTTGCTATTAGATGAATCCTAAGTATACCTCAATCTAATTAAAATTTGGAGGAGCATCACAAGAAATTTGATATAGGCTTTGTATATAAACAAATGATAACCTTTGAAAGGACATAAATCATGGCTGACAAATAATATAATAATTTAAAACTAGGGATAAATCTGTTTGAATTGGTTTGATTTGAATTTATTATTCAATTCGAATAAGTTTAGGTTGAATAATGATTAAACTATTTATTTATTTGATGATATTATTTTTTCTTGTCAATAATATTATTTATTTTTTTAATAAAGTTATTTATCATGTTAATTGATATTTGGTAAAATTGTGTAAATGTTTGAATGAGCTCAAGTTTTAACTATACATTATAAACTCCATCTGCATTTAAGTTAATCCACCTAACCTAGTCGTGAAAAATTGACTAGACGGAAGCCCAAATTTGTCGAATGTTTTTCCAACGGACAGGGCAATTAGCCAACTGGATATAGCTGGCAGTATTATATCGTATAGAAAGGTGGCTGGCTGTGTTTGGCAGGCGTTGACAGACATGCCACTTTATCCTCAGATTTTCAATGCTCGTTCTACGTTTTGTGATTGGTTTAGTCCAACAATCTGGTAACATACAACATCGCACGTGCAACAGATAAGGTGCTCTATGGGATTCGTGTTTCATCTTCGACATTTGACTTCAAGAAACGGGAATCAGAAGATATACCGTTCTGTACCTTGGTAGGAAGTAATTCCTATGATTTTTAAAACCGAATGGGACCAAATGGTTAGTTCGGTTTGATTGACTGGTCTAATGACTTTTAGTTATTTGATCACTTTTAAACTCTTTTTCAACAAAGTTAATTGTATTGGTTCACGGTTTAAATACTGATTTTACCTTGGGGTTCAAGGCCATGTCATCAATAACATGATATCTTATTGACATCAATATGTGTTATGTTGACATAAACATGTCATTTTGACATTGAGACGTGCTTAAATTTACAAATATATATATATATATATATATATATATATATATATATATATATATATATATATATATATATATATATATATATATATTATGAATTTTATTTTTTGGTCGGCTTGGAGAAAACTTGGATGACCACGTCAATACTTGTTGATAATTAAAGAAAACATCTAAACATTATATAATAAGTGGCCAATCATGTGATTGGCATGCATATAACATTAAATATGTCACTGGTAATATATAACTATTAGGCATGACATTTACATGCACATTAAATTATAAGAGTTTTTTAAAATATATAAATAGTGAAAAAAAATTAATCTTAACAGTTTTACCATCTACTCAACAATATTTTATCTCAATTTTACATTTAGGGTACATTTAATTTGGATAATATTTTATTATTAAAATTAAAAGTTTATCTTAAATATATATTATTTTGAGAATTATTAAGTATAAATTATTACTATATTTGATAAAATTTGATAAATTTGATAAGTATAAATAATTATTATGTTTGGTTAGAGGTAATAAAAGAAAAATGATATATTATTTTACTTAAATATTCTTGGATGTAATTATTTTAAAATATTTTTTATGTTATTTATTATATTAATTGAAAATGAGAGTATTTTTACCCTAAAAAAATTAATAAAAAATGATATAGTTATAATAAAATAAAGATTATCTCGGTAATATTTTAATACCTAAAGTGGATATGGTAATTAGAGTATCATTTATTAGGGTTGGACTCAAACCAAGCTCGTTCGAGATCGAACTCTATTCGAACAAGCCTGAAATAAGCCAACCCTATAAAAACTCGGTCGAGCTCGAGCTATTAGCCAAAATTTTTAATTAAAAATTTTAATGTCGTTTGACCAATATGTATTAAAATGACGTCATTTTAATAACGATATAATTAAAAATTCAAGTTCAAAACGAGCCGAGTTTGAGCTTGCCTTCAACGAGCTTGAGCTCGAACTCGAACTCTGTTATATATAAACCGAATCGAACTCAAACTCAGCTCAGCTCAGCTTGAATCTAACCCTACCATTTATATTACCTACCACATCATCATTGATAATAAAACATTATCAAAATTTTTTATTACTTATAAACTAAACAAAGTAATATAAACAATATAAGATAGATTATCAAAATAATCTTTAATGCCCTTTACTAAATGCCCCCTTAGAGGATAACAATTATCTCCTATTATAGGAGACTATAAATGACATAATTCTTCAAATATATTAGAATTCAAGTGTATTGATTTATAGTTGTATAGTAATTTAATATTCTTTGCATATTATTCTATAAATAATAAAATTATATACGTAAATAATAATGTCATCATATAATTATGTGTTATTTTATCTTTAATTTTTATTTATTTAATCATATAATGATATATAATTATTTATATATAAAATTATATATAAAAATTATACATATAATATTATTCTTTTATAAATAATATAATTGTAAAGGGCAAAGAGACGATATTTTGTATTCTTGTATAGCCACTCAACCAAAATCATCACAAAAATTGAAAAAGTTTAGAATATATATATAACAATGGTCGTAAATAAGCTTTTGATTGATGTATCAAACCACCTTAAAAACTTGCTTTATTCTTTATTACCTACGTATCATCATATCTTGGATTTTACGCTTTCTTGTCGGCGGATTTTTAAGAAAAGAAGAAAAAAGAATAGTATTCCATTTTGAATTTCTTTGTTAAAAGAACCAGCAAGTTTATTATTTCTCTTTGATTAACCATAAAGGTTGTTTGTTATCTTCATTCTTTTCAAAGTTTTGGGATTGAACGTGAGAAACCCTTCAGACCCACGTCACATTTTCTTCGCCAGCTTCAAAGTAAGTCCAGAATTTCTATCCTAGACACCAGTAAGTTCGGAATAAGGAATTAAAAAGCACCTGTGCTCTTTGAATGCTCCCTCTCCTTGTAACCATCTTCAGCTGCATCAGTCAAAAATAAAATGATGTCCAGTCTCTTTCCATGGCCCCTCTATTCTAAGTGGTTTTGCGTATACTACTTTTCCACGAAAATGCTTGAAAAGACAAAGACCTTTTGCTGAATCCAATATTCCTCAATGAAACCCTAATTATGTGCAAGAGTTCTGGTGGGTTTTATGGACCCTTTAGACTTATTATCTTTCACTTTTTTCTATAGTAGAGTTGTGGTGGTGACCTTTCTACAGTAGCATAAACAAAGGTTTGATCGAACTCATTTGAGTTAACATATAGTATAGTCAAAAAAGATTATTGATAAGATAAACAATACTCCCGATTAGGTAAACAGTGTTTTCAATAAGTAAACGATATTGTTAAAGGGGCAAACGAGTCAGCTCAATTCAAATTTATTCCTAGTTTTTTGGTCCACTTGCTATAATCTGAATATATAAATTTGTAATATCTATAATATTATATGAATCTTATGAAATTAGGGTTTTTTTCCCTATACTTTGTGTTGACAAAGAAATTCAATCTTTCTTCTTCTCCTAATAAACATCTTTAATATTAGTGAAATTTTTGCACCCTTGATGTCTCTAATAATTGGCTTTACCCAATAGAACTTGTCTGCGAGCTTCAACTATCCTGAGGAAAACTTTGGATAAAACTAATTATTTGACAGTTCAATTAGTCTTCCTTATACTCAAATCAAACAAACGATTTGCTCGTTAGTATTGTTGCAGGCCTCCACTAGAGTTTCCTCTAGCTTTGCCTTGCCCAAGCATAGTTCACCATCTTTCAAGGCTTGTTAAAGATACTTACACTTGAACCTTTCACACAATATCAAAGTTGGTCGACGTTACACCCATAATAGGATATCTCTAATAAGCTTTCTACACATGACAACAACATCATGTTGTGGAACTATGGACAAGATGTCTCGACTTAACCATACATCAACATTGTATAGGCGCCCAATTTCATGTGCTTATCACAAGCGTTTACATTGACAACCCGTGCACAAAGCTCAACCATGATATTCCTATCATCAGGTAAGGGCATTGAACCATGCCCGGGATGTCACAGCTTAGCCTTGCATTAACGCTATGTAGACAACGTATGCCACATGTTTATCATGGGTATTCACATTGGTAACCTATAACATCCCTCCCCAAAATTATTACCCTCTGAAGGAGAAATATTATGAATTACTATCCGAAGCATTTATTTAAAAAAAAAAAACTACTTTAAACTAAACTCATTACTAAAATGTTTAGAAATTATTCTAAGAAAACTGAAAATCTGGAAACGAACAAAAGATGCATATATCTCATATGAAAACTCATCTGAAAGCATCTGAAGATATGAAGTAATCATATACAACTGTACAACTATCTCCAGAAGGTTAAAAGTCAACAAGACATGGACTGTATGCATGTAACATAAACCAAAGATAACTTGCTCCAGAAGATCTATCTTCGCTGACTTGACCCTGCCTCGCAACTACCACGATCACTTATACTTGCAATCATGAAAGAAAATGAAGTGAGAGATAAGAACACTCAGTAAAGGGAAAGAATGAAGTAAATTATCTCTTTTCCTATTCTAACTCACTCTTGGGATTCAATCTCACATCATAATCTTTATAAGGAATCGAAGAGATAATCTAGTTTATTCTTTACTATTTGGGTCATACTTTATCCCATCTGGTGTCCATATGATACTTTTTGGAAGTTGACTATAGAGATTTGATACTTTTTTAAGTTCGAGTTCTCTTCATTTCTCTCACATCCCCATTTCTGAATCTAAATTGAGCTTTACTACAAGCATGTTCTACTGCGAACGGACCTTATTATGGGTTTATGTCCTACTATGAACGTATCCTATTGCGGGCGATGTAGTGTAAAGTGTCCCCTCATAGTTTATAGCATGCATGCGTGCGTTATATCTTACTAATCTTATTACCATCTAAAACTATCCACAATCCACTAGACCATACTCTTGGGACAACCCCTGAATTTTGAGTCTCAAATATTGTTTCTTGCTTTTCTTTCTTTTCTTCTTCTTTTCTTTTTCTCTCATTTCTTTTCTTTCCTTTCTCCCTTTTCCTTTTCTCCTCCTTTTCTTTCTTTCTTTCTTTCTTTCTTTTCAAAACTGTAAATCACTATTTACAAGGTTGTTCACTTAATAGAGTAGTCTTTTTTCGTCATACAATTTAACAGTTCAAACGGTCTCTAATTCATACAAGCTATATATAATTGAAAAGAGGATTCAAAAAGTTTTCTAACAAGCTATAACAACACTCATGATTCATCAAATAAGACACTCAAAACGTAGGATGAAATCAGTGATAAAAAACTATATTCACTGTTCATTTGGTAAGATAGTCTTTTTGTTCATACAATTTAATAGTCCAAAAGGTCTCTACTTCATACAAGTTATATCATTAAAAAGAAGATTCAAAGAGCTTTCCAAAAAGTTATAATAGCACTCATGATTTATCAGATAAGACAACCAAAACGTGAGATGAATTCAATGGCAAAAAAATTGTATTCACTGTTTATTTGGTAAAATAGTCTTTTTGTTTATGCAATTTAATAGTTCAAATGGTCTCTAATTTATACAACTTATATATCATTGAAAAGAGGATTCAAAGAGCTTTCCAAAAAGCTATAATAACACTCATGATTCATCAAATAAGATAGTTAAAACGTGGGACAAAATCAATGGTAAAATGATAAATATCATCCAACTCTTTGCCATGAACAAACTAACACACATAAATACCCCAAATGACAAAACAACATTTCTCAACTTCAAAATCATCATTTATAACATAGAATCAATGAACCAAAAACATAAAACATGAAACATATTAAGGATAATACCCCTCATCTTATTTCAAGTCAATTTTTGCTAAATTGGCTCTCTCCTTTTTGTCTTTCTTCTTTAATCACCAAAATCACTTTAAATCAACACAAAAATACACTAACATCTTCATATAACATACATCCAATATATAGAAATATAGGAAAAGGGAAAAAGAAATACATCTTTTGGTTACCAAGGCTCCAAAAGTGTTTCATTTTTTTTTCTTTCCTTACTTTTTTTTCAAAACCTTTCAGATCATCTATTTTCCTTCTAAAAACAAAGAAAAAGCATGAAGAAGGCTGTTTTTTCTGGAAGAGACGGAGAAAATGAGGGAAAAAGGTATAAGTTTCCTTTTTTTTAACTTTTCTCTTTATATATATATATATATATATATATATATATATATATATATACACACATACTTTTTAATATATATATCTTTGTTTTTCTTTTGTAATTGCTTTGTATATATAAATAGTTATATATAAGCACATATACATTTGAACATATATATTTAAAACTAGAAATATCTCAAAGCAAGGATAAAAGACATAAATGTCCCTAGGATGTACCTAAAGGTATTACACAACCCTCGTGATTTTTCTTAATTTGGGTTTTTCATCCGAGGTCTTAGTGTTCTTGTTTTGATTTGATTTGTTACTATTTTTCGTTGGGCTTCCCAGCTAAGATTTCTCTATCTAGAGAAAAGGAAATGCACTAAGATTTGATTTGTTCCTGTAACTATAACGATGGTTCATGTATAATGAGTGACAAGTCATAAACAAAAGTAGAATAAAGTAAGAAGGATCCTTGACTTGATTATACACATCAGGCAGCAATCACCTTAGGTAAGCAGTTGTTTTATATAGTGTTTGTATAGAAATCCTGATTAATATTCGATTCTAAACTTAAAGTAAGCTGATGAACTTGGACTTTCAAGGTATGCATTTCTATTTCTAAGTTAACTACAATGTGGAAAGGACTTCAAGACAAGACAAGTATGTTTGAGTATGTAAACATAGTCGGCTCCTATATCTACCACTCATTTTATTTATGCGTAAAGGTGCAAGATTTTTCATTGTTTTATTCCTCACATCGGGCCGTCCGGTCAAACCAATCTAATTGGAAATCAATTGTCAAAGTTTGAACTTATTTTAATTATCCAACGTTAACTTTTTTTTTTAAAAAAATTGAGGATAAAAAAACTCAAACAAAAGAGTGATCAAGGTGTAAAAAGACATAAACACAATTGATTGGAAACAATTATTGTTTAACATTGTCCAACAAATACGTTTGATAAAACTGTTTTAAATTTTAATTATGTTATTCTGATATCACCAGTTCACCCAATCTAATAGGCCAAACTCATCAACCCACTGAGAAACCTTTTGACTGAGTCTAAAAACATTGTAATTTCCTACTCCTTTTTTATTTAATTCGTTAAAAGAATGCCGTAAAAGCAAAGATCAAAAGCCATTCTTGGACTAAGAATTTCAAAATTGCCTTTTGCTTTGTTAAGTTATTCCCTAAGGGAAAATAAGGCCATAATTAATTGGTTGAACAACTTTCTAGTTTTAAAAGTATCTTCCCTAACCTACTTTTCACCTATTCTAATTATGTGTCAATTTGTATGGGCAATGTTTAATCAATAAATCATACATATAAGTGTATATTTATTTATGTATTAAAAAAAAAATACGCATAATATTACTCATATTTGAAACAATTTTTATTTCCTAACTCTCTCTATTTGCTCAGCGGATTAGGCCCAAATACAATGCCTTTTTTTTTTCTTTCAAACTCACACCTATATATTGGATAATTGCTCTTAGAATTGAATTCAAATAAAACTAAACTCAAACATGAAGCTGAAATTCAACGAAAAGTAAGAGAAGAGAATCAGAGAACCGTAAAACAAAAAAAAAAAAATTCCTTCCATAAATGGTAAATCGGCAGAAACTTGAAGTTGAAGCATATACCTTGTTCAGCTTATGAAACAATGAAATTCGGTTATTCATACTATAGTAAAAAGGCCTTTTCATAATTGGTAAATCCCCTTCACAGAATATTATCCCTCGATTCAAACAGGTGAAACTGAGAAGCAATGGTATTTAAAATGGACAGCACTTTGAAGTTCAGCAAACTTATTGACCATATTTTGCATTGAGAATGGGTATAAATATTGACATATCATTATATGATTGAGTGATTTTAAATTAGAGAAATCACACTCAATCACATATTGACACAATAGTGTTGAACCTGTTTGTATCCATTATAAATACATATAATATCACTCAACAATCAATATATTTTATCAAGGGCTGAAACACAACTTAATTATAAAACTCTGATCCAGTTTCTTGCAATTTATACTAGTAATCATATTAGCATATTGTTTTCTTGAAGCAAGTGTTTATACAGCAAACAAATAGCAAGACACCTTACCTTGAACAACCTGGTGCTCATTCAATTGCATGTTGAAACATTGCAACTTCGCCTCTTCAGAGGTAATAAGACACCACTTTCATTTCATCAGTAATTGTTAGAAAAATCACATCAATCATATTCTTTAATCAACTTGCTCTAGGTGCAACTACACACCAATAAACCAAAAAGAGGTCAAACCAAATGCAACAGCCAACAATTCTCACGATTTACACGAAGAACAACGTTGGATTGCTTAAAAATGTTTTTAACTTGTGGTTTTACATAGACAATGGAAGTAGCATCCTTCGTTTCTTTTTCCTAGCCAATCTCACTTGTTTTGTAATTTTCATGCAAAAAAGCAATAGCAATGTGATGCATACTAAGATAAAAGCAAGCTGCAAATGCCTAAAATATAAAGAAACTGCTGAAAAGACCAGGAAAGCAAGAATGGTAAGTTCCCATATTACAAAGATCGCAACATCAACCCTGCATCCACAAAATAAAATAAAATATTAAAATATTAAAAGAAAGAGGACAGGGAGGCACTATTACTGATGTCCTGAAGATATTGAAGGACAAATGGATGTTAAAAAAATTTAACACTGATACATACTGTTGAGTCATGAAAGTTCAGCGAGTTAGTTGAAAACTTTATACAATAGATTTTCATTAGAACTAAAAAAGCTGCTCCATAAAAGTTAATACATTAAACCAGCTTTTAGATTTTATTCTTTAAATTTACTACATTTCATCCTTGTATAGTTGTACTCTTAAAAAGGTGAAGTTAAAACTCAATGAAAATCACAAGAATTCTGAAGTATAACATTTGGATGGGACTGTTGAAAGGCTTTTGAAGTTGACAACCAAACGATGATGGCATGAACCAATCTTATCTATCATGGAAAAACCACCATATCAAGTTCCTACAACTAGGTGAGTTAATGATCCAAGCCCCAAAAAAGAACTTGCTAGATTGAAATTTGAAAAGAATAAATTTAAATTTCAAAATCCTACATAAAGCAGAATGGCTTCAAACCTCTTGTCATGGTAAATGGCACACACCTCTCTTTTCTTAACATGTTTACTGCCTACTGAATAATTTAGTAACCCATACGCAGTCAAAACATATCCAATTAATTTCTGAAGAAAGGAATCACACATTTGAGCATACTGACAAATTTCTGTTACATCTAAAATTTAACTCTGAACTATACATGATTATCCTGATTGTTTAGTGAACACATCGATTGTTTGAAGCATGGTTTTAGCTACAGTTTCCTTTTGAAACTCTCTGGATTTTTGCTTAACCCCAAATCCCCGTTATAATGTATTAAAAACCTAATTTTTTTATCTTCTTTAAAAATTAGAATTTCTAAGATATACTTTACCACATCATCACTTCTCCAAAAATAGTTGTTTGCTTCGAATCAATAAAATTACTAATACATATCATATCATACGATATGCACATCATATCATACCTTTTTTTTTTACCACCTTAAGATACGTATTATTTTTTATTTGTATCATATTGTACTATTAGTATCAAATATAGTATGATTCTAATAACTATAATACTAACATATACGAATACTCAATATATCATAATGTAATCGAATATTATAACCATTTATTTATCTCTAATTCAAAATCATTAAATCATATGTCATTTGTTATTGAAGTATTGCTTTTTTTCTCTAATAGATAGACTCTGATGTGTCATGAATGTATTCCAAGCTAAAATTTTCTAAAAAAACTTTTAATGAACATATCTATATTTATGAAACAAAACTAAATTTTAAACAAGCCCAGCTACTCAAGCTAAATCAATAGCGTTATAAATTATAACCAATTTATAAATAACAACAATATTAAAGATCTTAAAAAGAAAAAACAGCAAAGAGATAATTCAGAAACTGTAAATATTATGGGAAAAATGAAAATTTTAGATGAAATTAAATGTTACCTCGAAGAAGGGAGATTAGAAGTGGAAGAGAAGAATGATACGGAAGCCCAATGGTGCTTGGATCGATTCTGATATTCTCTCAACTGCTCTGCCAGATTCGATCGCGTTATCATTGCTTCCTCGGCTTTTGTTTCTCTCTCCAGAGCCGCTTTACGACTCGTATATCAATGGAGATTTCGGACAGGAGGGAATTGAACGATGAACTGGCAGAAAAGTAGCGAAGGGAGCATCATCGTTCAAACTCAATTGGTTTTAGGCCCGTGGCTCACCTTTACCTGGATCTTCTCCCACGGTAAATTTTCCCTTTCTGTTCAAGGTTCCGTTTGGGCTTTGGAGGCCCAATTAAAATTGACGTGATTTTAATTGCGGAAGGGGTATATTTAGTTATAGGTGAATTCCAAATGAGTTAAATTTGAAGGAAGGTCAAAGTGACTTAGTTTAAACTTAACCTTACTTGAGTTTTATTGTTTGGTTTTAACTAATCAAATTTGAGTTAAAAGAAATTTCAGTTTATCCATCCTAATATTGACATCTTATCAGTGTCGTTAAATTAGAGTTTGCTTAAATGGTAATTTTTCTTTTTCGTTAATAATTCTTTTTAATCTTTTTCTTTAATATTATTATTTATCAATCAAAGATACTAAACTCAAACTCGAAAATAATCTTTCTTTAGGTTTGATTCAATTAGAATATACTGATAATAAGTTCACATGGAGACATCGAGTACTGATTTATTACTCCCTTTTATTGAATTTCAGCTAAATAATAAGAAACTATTCTGTCTCGAATATCACATAATGTGATTTTGAAATTGTGCAATAGAAGATTCTGTCACTCATACGAACAAATTGAGAATCTTACATATCCATGAGCACGAGAACCGAACAAGAGCAGTAAATGTTTGCAGGCACCTCTGAGAAGACTTGAGGGCAAACTCCCTTATTTGTCCATCCATATCACACATCGTAGACACTTCCCTTGAATAAGTAAATCGAAGGCTTTATTGATGTCTTCAAACTTCATCTCATGCGTGACAAATTCATCCAGTTGTAATTCCTGAAAACAAACTCATTAGGCCTCTCAATCACGATAGTCAGGTAAGTAGAGTTGTATTTAAGCTAAGTTGAGTCAAAACATAAATTAACTTAAATTTAGTTTGAATTCATAATGGTCAGTTTGAGTTGAAACTATCCGAAGATGTTGCTGAACAATCATCGGTGGAATGAATAATATCAGCAATATGATGAATAATATCACTTGAGAGGGTTTGAATCCAGACTACAGGCAAGAAAACTTGAAGTAACACTTAAATTTACCTTGTCCATGTAACGTTTCAGCAGAATTGGAATATCGGTTTTAGCTTTGAGTCCTCCAAATAATGATCCTGTCAGAACTTTTCCACTATGAAGAACATCATAAGAGCTTAAGGTCAACTGTGCTCCCGGCTTGTCCACTCCCAACACTATTGTCTTTCCCCATCCCTAAAATTACAAGAAAAAGTAAGACACGGGTTACTCAAAGTAATGAATCTCAAGTCCTAGAATGGTTGGCCAAACTATATCTCAATTAGGAGTGGGTTCGATCACAATCGAATTTAAACAATAATCAATTCAAGTTTAGCTTAAATTCAGAACAATCAGCTTGAGATTAAATTTATCTCAATCAAATTGTTGAAGAAAAAGACTAAAAAATCGTCAACAAGACAAACTCTGATTCAAATTGAGTTGAACAATGATACAAGCTAGTGATCTGGATATATCCCCTAAAACATTCTACTGTTGGATGTCTTGCTCTCTTGATCATCTTCTGAATAAAAGAATGAGCAAAGAGGCATACCTTTCTGCAGCAATTATATGCCTCTTGCACCAAGGATGAAGAACCAACACACTCAAAGCAGTAATCTGCACCTCCATCAGTCATCTCATTGATTACCTGCTCAAATTGGTAAGAAGAAACTAAATATGAGTTATCATTTTACAAATTTTAAGAGAAAGTTTCCCCCTCCCATGTCAAACTCCTCCCTTTCTCTTAGCCCCCTGTCACACCCAATCTAGAAAGGAATATCTCATACTTCACATAATGTACCATTCTTGCTTTAGTGTGTTCTCATGTAACCCAATTGAAGCACAACTAAAGCTGCCCATGCACCATCTCAAAAGTTGGCTCAGCTCTACTCAAATTCGTTTAGATCAAACTCAAGTAAAGCTTGAGTCAAGAGGGTCGGTTCATTTCTAAAATTGAGTTAAACTTGAGTTAGAAAGATTCAACTTGGTCGAGTAATGACTTGAATTGGTTTGAATTTTGCTCTCGATTTGAATCATGTCAAGTAATTGTCAAGACAATGTTGTTTTGCCCATTGTTGAGTAAAACAACGTTGTTTTGTTAATGAGTCGCAAATTTGAGTCATGAATTCTAACCATAAATTTGAGTCAAACTTTAAACTTAGAGACCAAACCGAACTCGAGTTACAATTATTTTTGGCTCAACGAACTTAATCCACTCCATCTTTCGTTTGAGTCAAACTCGAGTCAAGAGGTATTTGTGCTAGGCTTAGTTTGTATCTACCATTAAGCACAGGATCAAATCAACAAAAAAATACAAATTGTCAGGGCTATGAACGCTAAGACTAAACATCCAAAGTACAAAAACAGATCACCTGGCTTACTGATTTATCCCCACAACTGGTAACATTAACAAACTCTGTGACTCCAAACTTTTTTCCTACAAATGAGGAAGACAAAGTCAACCAGAGATCAGTAGAATCATACTTTTCATTTGCCTATAAAATGGTAAAAATCAGACTTGATATCAATCAAAACTTACAATTGATTCATATGAAGCAGTCCAATTCATTCATCATTTAAAATATACTCACCAATTTCAAATTTCTCTGGAATCACATCGACTCCTATAATTCTAGTGGCACCACATAGTCTTGCTCCCTCTGCTACCTACTTACAGAAATATATCCATAAGCCTTTTTACAACAGTGTCATATTTGAATTGCCAGATATGAGGAACATTATAACAAAAAGATATATCAAATAGATCATACAGCTAATCCAATCGACCCAAGCCCAAATATGGCAACGGTTGATCCAGCCTCCACATTTGCAGTTTTCCAAGCAGCTCCTACCCCTACAAAACCCAGATTACAGTAAATGCTGGAATCACCATTATTCATAAGGCTTTAAATGCTTACAGCAAAGAGTTTAATAAACTTTACTTGGATCAGAAGACGGCTAAATAAATGTTACTTATATCACAAGAAATATGCAGAGAAAATTATTCCTCAAAATGTGATAAGGGAATTTTGGTAGGTTCAGCTGTTAAAAAGCCCACAGTGCAGACATGTTATCATATTCAAAAGTAGATGCACTTGTCTAACTATCATTGTTTGGAATTCCAAGAAGCACAGCAATTTTCAAGATTAACAATACGTGAAATAAATCATCAATCATACAAAAGACATAATATTTAACATAGTTCAATATAACTTGCTTACATCCATGGATGAGAGAGGAATATATCATTATAACAAAGATATAGGAGTACAACACACTATACGATATCCCAAAGGGTAATATACAAACAAACTATAAATTAATGATATCCTAAAAAATGTTTACCAATACTCCCCTACATGTCAACGAACTTTGTTACATCCTCATATATTTCTCTACTCCATGAACTACTACTCGATTATCAAGATTCTATATTTATAAGCTAAGAGAGATATATAATTCTTATTAGAAGTTATATTATAACAAATTTTCCTAAAGAAATCAAACTGAAATTTCACAAAGAAACCAAAAAAGGGAAACAAGCCACAATCGTCGACAATCATTAAACGATAATATTCATGAGAT
The DNA here is from genome assembly GCF_011075055.1 of Mangifera indica. NCBI lineage: Eukaryota > Viridiplantae > Streptophyta > Magnoliopsida > Sapindales > Anacardiaceae > Mangifera > Mangifera indica. The sequence continues at coordinate 12,673,899 of NC_058155.1, forward strand.
CAAGAGGAATTTTACAAGAATTCCACTACAGCAGCCGAGGCATGAATGAACTAAGGTAAATCCAAATTGATTGAATCATGGAAGAGATGAAAACAGCAGAAAACAGAGATCTCCCAACATTCCAAAAAGAGAGAACAGAACAGCTATCAGAAGTTATAATATTAAATGACAAAGTAGAGTAATTCAATCATAAATTATCAAGTGACATATTCAGATGCATGAGAGTCAGAGACTAGTACCTGTTGATACTCCACAACTTAGGAGACATGCTCTATTTGGAGGGATTTCAGGGTCGATTTTTACTATATTAGCAATGTCTACCACAGTATACTCAGTGAAACTTGAAACAAATAAAAAATGATGTAAAGTTTGTCCCTTGAGATCTGTGAATCTGCTTGTCTCGGATCTAGCCATCCAAGGAGAGACCTTGAAGGGAAATTTTGAACACAGGTTGCTCTTCTTCGATTTGCAATCTACACATTCATTACAATCAGCCAGAAAATATGGTATCACAATATCTCCTTCCGCTACCTCATTTACATTCTCCCCCACACTTTCCACCATCCTGCAAAACATGTCAGCTTATATCTTCATCCCTCATGCCTTCATTTCATAACAACAACATCAATAATTAACTCATTCATGATTATACATATGAACAATTGTGATATTAAGAATTTCTTGACAGAAAAAAATTGTAATGATATTTCGAAACAATAATACTTAAAGCATAAACGAAGGGTACTAATGAGTATAAACAAACTTATGGGTATTATGTGATTAAGTGATTTTGAATTAAAAATAAAAATACAGTTAGATCACATGAAACCAACAACCAGTATAAACTAGAGTGGCTTTGAACCGAGCAAAACACGAACATGGGCTAGCTTGAGCTTGACCATAATAGTTAGCTCAAGCTCAAGCTCAAGCTCATTTGAGTTATCTGGATATGTGGCATAATCATGATGGGATAAACAATATGAATCCAGTCCAGATGGAAACTGCTAATAAATCAAAAGTCAACTCTGTTCACAACTCGAAGTTACAGATCCCCTTGACTCCTTCGATGAAAAGACTACCCAGAAGGACAATAGAGCTCCGTTCTATTGAAATAGAAACAAAGCAAGATATCAATCTTACCCGATAGCCTCATGACCGAGAATTCTCGGAAAAACACCAGGAAAATCCTTCAAGCCAAAAGAAAAACATACATAAAAAAAATAAGAACACAACTGAAGTAAAGAAAGATAATGTGAAGTTTTTTAATAAGATACCTTCATTTTCCAGAAAGTAATATCGCTGTGACAGAGACCTGTACAGATGATTCGAATCCGAACTTCATGGGAACTCGGCGGCTCCACGAGAATCTCTTCAATTACAAGAGGCTCCCCTGGCGCTCGAGCAATAGCAGCTGCATTTTTTAAAATTAAAAAAAAAAAATAAGATGGTAAATTCAAAATGCATGCCAAATTCGTACTCCTGGATATAAACATGCAGATCACTGGTATAAAATTGATAATAGTATGAGAACTACCTCTGCATCGAATCGGCTTCCCTTCTGTTTTACTTGACAAATTGTCGCCTTCCATACTGTAAAGCAGAAGAACAGAGCCCTACAAGCTTACCCTTTTGGCTGCAGATAATGGTGGAGAACTGAGATGACATGCTGAGACTGAGAGGTTTTTTTTTTTTTAATATATAATACGTGAGTCTGACCACCAAGCTGATAGGACTATTTTCCATATTTTTTATTTTTTTCATTGGCTTCAGCAGTTCAGCGCCTTCCCAGCTCCTCCTATTGGTTGTCAGATCACAACTCTCTTAATTATTATTTTAACTTTTTATCCCTCTCTGTAAGTCCATGACCTCCTTGATTAAAATTATTAAAGCGTCTCCAGGTAAACGCCGATGCCAGAGTTGTATTCACGGGTATATTTAAGTCAAATCGGTTAAGTTTGATTAAGTCAAATCGGATATTATTCATGTTCTAAATAATATCATATTAAAATTAAAAAAATGAAAATGACATAAACATCCGGATATGGATGGTCAATTCTTTTGGGTTTGGCTTTTAATAGGAAGGGAATATTTTTCAATTTAACCTAGCAATTATCAATGCTGTCGTGACCTTTGGGTTGTGGGTGGTGTTTATTTAATTTTTCCTTCGAGGACATTATTATTATTTTCACCTTTATCATCCATTAAATTCTTAAAATTTAAAATCTCGACCAATACATAATTTCGTTTACAGAAAATGGTCATAGCACAATATTAGATAAACAAGCTATCATATTACCTCAAACAATTTTTGCATTTCTTATTTGGAGCTAAAAATGGTCACTAACAATATGATTATATTTGAACTAAATTATATTAAACAAGCTATGATCTTATTGGATCTAAGCTCATATGGTATAATTCATATAGAACTAAATTAGATAATGTCTTTTCATTATCTCTAATAATATTATTTATCTCATCAATGATCTTTTAATGATGTTATATATTAATTTGAAAAAAAAACTTAAATTAGAGATTTTAAATTTAAGTTGAGATTAAATTGATTGTAAATATGATTCGATTTAAATCTAATCAACTCCTAATTATGCGATAAGTATTTTATGATTGTGATAAAGTGATTTTAGATGTTTCTTTTCCCCTGTTTTTTCAATTGAGAAACTATTGATTTTTAAATAGTTCAGAACGAATTGCTCGATAGCATGATATACATGGGCTGAACCATTATCTCGGGCATGGTTTAGGCCCGAACATCTACTAGAAGTAAGGCCCAAGTGGGCCTAATTTGGGGCCCAGATTGAACAAGTCGGGCTGGATTCATTAGACCCTGCAGCTCCCCTGGGCAACAACAAATGACTGGAGATAGTTTAACTGCTAAAGACTTCGGACTCGATCCTCCAAAAGCACGCCAATGGAAGACGCCGACGCGAAGCTGAAGAAGGGTGGGGGTCGCCTTTGTTGTATCTGTAACCAGAGAAGGGCTGCCCTCAAAAGACCTAAAACCCTAGAACAGGTAACTTTACCTTTTTCTCTCTATCCCCTGTTTGTTTCCCGTTAAAGTTCATCTAATTTTTAATTTCTCAAGGTTTCTTGCCTTAAACTATGGAATAACAAAATTAAAAAATGGAATCTCAAATTAGTTTGTTCTATGTACTGTTTCTTGTACTAATTTAGAAAGTGCATTGCGCTACCTTCTTTGTTGTTATTATTATGAAGCACTTGTCAGCTTAGTTTTTGGTTTGTAAAGATATGCAGGGACTGTTTCTATGAGGTTTTTGAGGAGGAGATTCACCAAGTGATTGTGGAAAACCAGCTTTTCAAGCCCGGTGAGCGTATTGCCATTGGCGCATCTGGTGGAAAAGGTGAATTTTTTTAAATCATTAAACTATTTTGAGTCATTTGTTGCCCTTCTGACTATCATTGCTGCTTCTGTTTGCTGCAGATTCTACTGTTCTTGCTCATGTACTGTCAGAGCTAAATCGGCGCCACAACTACGGCTTGGACCTCTTCCTCTTGTCAGTTGATGAGGGCATTACAGGTTATAGGGATGACTCACTAGAAACTGTTAAAAGAAATGAAATGCAGGTCAGATTTTTTCTTTATTTTTGGCATCCAGTTAATTATTATATTATCTAATATGAGCAAAACCATATTAGGACAAGTGCAAAGTTTTTCATGTTATTTTCTTTCGTTAAAGAATTCTTTCTCCTAATTTTGACTTACCAATTTGTAAGAAAAAAAAATTCAATTATTTTCTTCATGCTTATATTATCTCTCACTTTTTTTGGGTCTCCCCAGTATGGCCTCCCTCTGAAGATTGTTTCTTACAAGGATTTATATGGATGGACAATGGATGAAATAGTGAAGATGATTGGTTTAAAAAATAACTGCACGTTCTGTGGTGTTTTCCGTCGTCAGGTATAGGGATTATGTTCTCTAAAGTGATATAAACCAATCTTTATTTTCTTCTTGTTAATTTTAGTTATAGGAATAATAGATGTTTAGTTGTCTTCCCTTCTTTGCTGGAGGTTGAGTTGCAAGATTGAAAATTTTTAGTCTTCTAAAAAGTCACCATCATCTTGATGTGTAAGATTGGAATATGTTATTTATCTCTGTGCTTTAGTAGAATTTTTTATTTTGTTTGCTTTAATGTATATGTGGGGAATGTTCATGTTAGAGCTCTTTGGCTGCTGCAAGACATTTATAAATTGAAAGTTGTAGAAGCTTAAAAAAAAATTCCAATAACAATCTCTGGGGCTATAATTGATGGTTTTTTCTTATTTCCATCTCTTGTACAGATTGCTTCTTATCTCCAGCTTCTTTAGAATGATGCAGCTAAAAAGATTTTATCAAAATACATACATTTAACAGAAAATTTACCGAATCATATGATTCTTAGACAAATGCAAAATTACTTTATTTCTAATTCTTTTTATAGGACTGTGTACAAACTGTACAGGTAGTTAACCACTTCTTGCAGTTTTTTAGTCATCTTAGGTAAATACAGAACATCTTGATAAATTGGTCAATGTTTTATAGGCCCTCGATCGAGGTGCTTCTTTGTTGAAAGTGGACAAGCTCGCTACTGGACATAATGCAGATGATATCGCAGAAACAGTTCTCTTGAACATCTTACGTGGTGATATTGCTAGGTAGCAAAATGTTTAATGAGGTTATCTTTCACATGTATCTTTTTCTTTTTATGGAACTAAGTTCATACTATGTTTGTGTAGATTGAGTAGATGTACCTCAATAACAACTGGTGAAGATGGACCAATTCCAAGATGCAAACCGTTCAAGTACACTTATGAGAAGGAGATCGTAATATATCCTTCTTGTTGGAATGCTTGGTTGTTAACTTATTTGATTTTGTATATATTAACATGTACTATTGACTGCAATATCTATGAATCCTTAACCAGATGTTCACGTATGCTTATTTCAAGAGGCTAGACTACTTCTCTACCGAATGTAATTGTTCATTTCTATTTCCCATTTAATATTTTTCAGTTAGTTTTCATTCTTTATAGATCTTTAGCTGTGATAATTTATCCTCTAACCTTTAATCTACAAATTTTGTTGTTTTACTGGTCCCTTGTCTCTTAAAAGTGGTGTTATTTTCATTGCAGGCATATATTCTCCGAATGCTTATCGTGGTTTTGCTCGTGAGTTCATTAAAGATTTGGAGAGAATAAGGTGACTAATATGCTAAGTGAAGCTAATTTCTTCGTTTTTTTTCCCCAAATAAACCATCATATAAACTGTATTAAATATACCACAATTATATGGATTCTTAATGCAGACCCAGGGCCATACTTGACATCATTAAATCAGGGGAGAATTTCAGAATTGCCCCTTCAACAAAAATGCCAGAGCAGGGTACCTGTGAACGCTGTGGCTACATTTCTAGCCAGGTAAGCCTCCTACCTTTATGCAAATTTTGAGCAGCAATTGATACACTGATCAATTAAAGCATTTCTAGTAATACAATCTTGTTTCTGATTATATGCACAAGGTTTCTGTGACCTGATTCTCATCATAGTATTTCTTAACGCACAGAAATGGTGTAAAGCTTGTGTCCTGCTGGAGGGACTGAATCGTGGTTTGCCTAAGTTGGGCATAGGACGGAATAAAGGCCTCAGTAATGATAGTAAAAAGGATATGAAACAAACTAGGGGAACAAAGAGTATAGAGAGCAAACAATGTGGAACATTGGACTTCTGATGGCAAACATGGGTCGCTTGAAATATTGGGAATTGCTAAATAATGCACACTGGAAGTGTTTACGTTGTTGTTTGCCCGTCCTGTAATACATTACTAATAGGTCGGCAGATGAGGAAGACAAATGATGTCAGGAAAATGAACTAGCGAATTAGAGATTTCACTTGAATATTCTTCTGCTGATTTGTACGGAGACAGCAACTCATGCATGAAAGCTGAGAGAAGTTCATCTTCAAGAAGCAGCCTCAAACAATTTTTCGGCATCAATACTGGTTAAATTTCTAACTTAATGGTATATATGTTGTATTTATGATTTTTGTTTCATAATCAATTTAATGTTATGGATGATTAACTATTATCTGCTGATCACTCGGTCAGTGACAGTCAGCATTCTCCGTAACGTTTGGTGTCACCTCGATCAAGAATCTGTTTTATCTATGGAAATCAGATACAAGATGAATGAATAGGTTTCTCACTGTATGATGTTATTGTCATTAGTCAGTCTTGAGCTTCCTACGCATCATGGTTTTGTTTGTGTTGAGTCTGTTCTTTTGTTGCTTTTCTATTTTGATTTTGTACTATATGTTTGTTGTGGTAAACACCTAACCCATGTTTGTATTCGTCACGTGTACTCTATCTCTACTCTGCCTCAGGGTTTAATCAAATTTAACCCATGTTGGTAAACTCAATTCGTGTGAGTTCTGTTCGATTTCGGCTTCGGCTCCAGATAACAACAATCAATGGCGTGGAAAAGGTTGCGAGTCGAGGGACCCACTGTGTTGGAAATCGTATCATGTACTCTCTGTCTCCTTTGTGTCGTAGTTTCGTTAAATTGAACCCATAAAATAAACAAAAAGATTAAGCCACGTTCGCCATAGCTCGCTGGCTCACAGGGGACGGCTGCAACAACTACTACAGAGTAAAGGCCCATGTGGTCGATAATAATAATAATAATGATGATAATTCCAAAAAGCGAGATATTAGTTAAAATAAATACTAATTTTTCTGCATAAATTTGTTTAGAAAAATTTATAATGATTTTATTTTTTAAGTAAATTTAATTTTATTTTTGATAATATTCTTCTTGACTAATTATATTATTTTCTGGATTAATTACTTTAGATTTGATATAATTTTTTTTAGACAATATTTAAGTACATTATGTTTAATTTGAAGATTCAAAAAGTTATGTTTGGTAAATTATGATTTGAAAATTCAAAAATTGATCAATTTTTTATCTAATATAGATTAAAATGAAAAGATGAACATAATTATGAAGAACGGTGCGAGTGCGAGTAGGTGTGCACGCATCCACTCACACTAACACTATTTTTCGTACTTATGTTTATCTTTTCTATTCAGTTTGTATTAATAAAAATTGATTAGCTTTTTAATCTTCGAAACATAACTTATCAAACATAGTATGTTCAAAGGTTGTTGAAAAAAACTATACCTAATTTGACGTAATTAGTCGAGAAAGGTATTATTGACAATAAAATTAGATTTGCTTAAAAAAGTAAAATTGTTCTAAGTTCGCCTAAAAAGGTTTACACGAAAAAATTGGTATCTATTTTAATTAATATCCCCAAAGCAAAGGACTTATTCATTAATTTTAAAAATCTTAAACACTTATTTATCTTTCACTTATTTGTTAATTTTTGTAATTAGTATAATGATAAAATTATTATTTAATAAAAATATTTTAAAAAACTAAAAGTTTGTCGCATTTACTTCATAAATTTTAAAATTTAACAATTTTTTCCCACCCACTCACCAAAGGTTTAAAAAATCACAATTTTTCTTATAAAGTTTCAATCTCCTCTCTCTAGTGACAATCCTTTATTCAATCATCAGTGTTCTCCTTCCCAATTGGTTTACTTCTCCCTCTCGATCTTTCTGTCTCCCTTCACTAGCCATCTTTATTTGGTTGTTTTTGTCTTTAACGAAGATGATAGAGAAATTGTTAAGACACATTGGGAGGGAAAGAGAAGCTGTGAAGGGGAGAAGAAGCTGATGTTCAAAGAAGGGATTGTCATCAGAGAGAGGAGATCGAAACCCTAAGGGAGGAATTGTGATTTTTCAAACCTTAGCTAGGTGGAGAGGAGAATTGTTAGATTTTTAAATTATTGAGGGAAAATATGATAAATTTTAAAATTTTCTAAATATTTTTATTAAATAGCAATTTTATTCTTAACAGTAACTATACAAATTAACAGATTAGTGGGTGTTTAAGATTTTTAAAATTAATAAATGAAAATTAAAAAAAACACATCTTTATGTTGGAATAAGTCATTTGGCCTACTGATAATAATAAACCACCTAGTAGAGTGCCTAAATAATAAATTGCACTCTTTATAATAGAAGCTAATTAAATTGGGTTACCCTTAAAAATCAAATTGAGTTAAATTTAACTTAAAAGAAGTTTGATTTAATTTGATTCACTTATCAAATGAATGATTTGATTTTATTTAAATAATTATTAAAATAATATCATCTTGTTTGATAATATTTTATAATAAATAATGAATTTAAATTATAAATTTAAACTGAATTTTAAATTTTAAATTTTTAAATATGAAAACTAAATCAATATTTTTAACTTTGGCTCCATGAATTAGAAAAAATTTATCTTTCATTCGCAAGAATTGCCAGTAGAGAATGATCGGACTCGACCCAGCTGGTATCACGCGGGAGACAACACACCCGTCTAATCGCCTAAATACTAAAATGCTCCACCACCGACATTCATTTTCTTCCTTATTATAATCTTCCTTTCTGATACCCCACTTAAAGAGTTGCCATAACTAATGATTCACTGGCATCTTCGTTTTTCCCCTCTTAATTTTTCCCTCCCTGCCTGCCTCCCTCCCCTTTAAAAAAGTCTCTCTATACTCTTTCTGATGCCCCACTTAAATACTTGCCATAACTCATGATTCAATAGCATCTTCGTTCATCTACTCTTAATTTTTCTCCCCTTCCTTCCCTCTCCTTTAAAAAAGTCTCTCTCTACTCTTAACAACAATACCCTTTTCCTCAAAATGCCGTTAAACTTGGCGTTGGCGCTGAGTTCACTTGGCGCCTTCTTATGTCTCACCCTTCCTCTTTTTGCTATCATTGTCAAGGCTGAAGATCCTTACAGGTTCTTCAACTGGAATGTCACTTACGGAGACATCTATCCTCTTGGTGTTCGTCAACAGGTGTTTACCACTGCTTTATTTTCATTGATTTGTTGATCTGTGTTGGCTTCAACTCGATCTAATGGCGGTGGCAATGGTACTTGTGTGTTGTGTTGCAGGGTATACTCATAAACGGGCAATTCCCAGGGCCAGATATTTACTCCGTTACAAATGACAATCTCATTATCAACGTCTTCAACAGTCTCGACGAGCCTTTTCTCATTTCCTGGTAATAATATCAACAGCTCTCTCTTCTTGTTTCTCCCGTGATGAAACATTACGCGTAATGTGTCCCCATAAAAGACAAATCTACGCTGCTCATTTCTAATTAAATACATTGCCTATGTGGGTTTATCTTTTCGTAATTTTAGGCGCAAGACGGTAGAATAATGTAAGCTTGTTTTTTCCTCCGTGGTCAGACTCAGAATTTAGATTTACCATTGGTGAGTGTCTGACAGCTCTGATTCGCTCGCACACATTAAATTTTATGGGCTCCGTGCCTCGCCCTTTCTTTCACTTCGTAAAATGTGATGTTGCATAAATATGGTTGAGGTGATAATTCCAGTCTGTCTTGGTAAATCTAACGGAGAAAATATTTCTTAATAAAAATAGGAAAATAAATAGAGGTAAAAATAAAAAAATATTCACAACTAAGGATAGGTTACAAATAGGGATACACGTGTCTTTTGATCAGCTTACATCTATTTTTATTTTTTATATTAATATATTTATTTAAAATATTAATATATTTTTATAATTTTAAATTATTTATATTTTTTAAATTTATTTAGTTTTTTATTATACATATTAAAATAGTTAATATATTATATTTGTGATATTTAAAATAATAAGTTTATTTTAATTTTATTACTTAATATATTTTTATCATATTTAGAGGGTATAAATAAAATATTTTTTTTTTGGGTATAGAAAGAGATTTTTTTTATAAGACTAGAAAGAAGATTTTTCTTTGTAGAAAGGGGACGAAGAATCATTTTCATCTTTATAACAAGAACAGGTTAAAAATGAGAATTAATATCTTCTACAGGAATAAGGGCGAGGATTGAGATCGCCTCCCACTTCTTCCCGTTGCCATTTCTAAGTTCTGGGTGTTTGGATCGGATATTCAAATTAAAATAATCATAGTTTTTGTTTTAAAGTATAATTGATTCGGTTTGAGTTTGATCTATTTGAGTTAAATTTGTTTAGAGTTTCACTTTTACTAATTCGAATTTAATATATATATTTTTTTTTGAAGAGAAGAATTTAATATTATTTAGTTCGTTAGCATTTGAGTCAACCAGTTGAAAGTAAATTATTGTGAAATCACACAGAAAATCAATAAAAACAATAGAGGAAAAGAACAAGCAATTCACCATGATTGATCCCCTCAAAAGTAGGATTATCTTAATAGAATGATGTGTTTTGCAAACCGATGTTTTTGTTATTAAGAGAAATTCTATTAAAATTTTTATTCCCAAGTTTCATAAGTTAAACTATTTACCAACCATAACCCCACTAATTGGGTGATGAGACCTTTGGTATAAAGAGGATAGGTAAACTAATCATTGGGCAGAATGAAATGCTGTTATGTGTAATCTAACTAATTTAGATCATTCTGGTTGTGATGTGGGCCGCTTCAATTTATTAGCTGTCTTCCACTCAGAAAATTTAGAAGAAATATCAGGGAATATGGAGATATAATTGTTGTTTTATGGTCAACTTACCATGTGCCAGTGCCAGTGCCAGTGCCGGTGGGTTTGGGCTTGAGGCAGGTAGTGTCGCATCCAGCTCACTTAGTCATACCGAGACAACTGGCTGGACTTATAGGTAGAATTAAATTCGCCTATTATATTGATGGGATGAGTAGGTATATTTATCAAGAATGAATACTATAATCAATAAAATAAATAGTAATGTCATAGAAAAATTCAAATTAAACTATTTAACAAAAATTTTAACTTATTTGATTCTAATTAAGTCAAACATTAATACAAGCCGAGCTAGTCTACCTTCCACGAGGCTTGGGTTAAGCAAAATCATGTGGTCAATTAAAATGGTCACTGTTTTTATTTAATTTTTTGGCCCTTGTGAATTTGAAGATTTTACTTGATATCTTTTATTGCTTTTTTATTTCTAATTCTTTTTGGAAATTTATTGCAGGAGTGGAATTCAGCAGAGGAGGAATTCTTATGAAGATGGTGTATTCGGAACAACTTGTCCTATCCCTCCAGGGAAAAACTTCACATATATTCTTCAAGTGAAGGACCAAATTGGGAGCTTTTATTACTTTCCTTCACTTGCATTCCACAAGGCTGCTGGTGGTTTCGGAGGGATAAGGATCCTTAGCCGTCCCTTAATTCCAGTACCCTTTTCGGATCCTGCTGGCGATTACACTGTGCTTATCGGAGATTGGTATCAGAAAAATCACACGGTAATGCATCACTATTCACTAATCACCATTTGTGTTTGTTCTTGTAATATGCTTTTTTAAATCAAAATATTTTTGAAATATGGTTGAAATTGTTGCAATCCCAAATATAAGGTATGAAACTTAAATCTCACATAAAAACACATAAATTTTATAAAATATAAAATTTTAATTAGAGTTAGAAGTAAAATTGTTATTTGGCAAAAAAAATTTTAAAAGCTAAATTTTTACCATATTTTCTCCCTCAATTTGAAAATTTCGTAATCTCCCACCACTGCCCTTTAAATTTTTCTTCAAAGTTTGAAAAATAAATTATTTCATTTAGGTTTTTTCTTCTTCCACGATGATTTTTTTTAACTATTGGCTAACCTTTCTTTTTTTTTTTCCCCTCAATTGGTCGCCTCTTTCCATCTTTCATCAGAGACTGAGATCGATGGTGACGGTTAGGAAGAGTGAGTGGTTGGCGGAGAAAAAAATTAGAGAGAAATAACAATTTTTCAAAATTTGAAGGAATTTTTAGGGGGGGTGGGGAAAAATATGTGATTTTTAAATTGAGAGAGAAAATGTGATAAAAATTTAGTTTTTAAAATTTTTTTGTTAAATAATAATTTTATTTTTAACTCTAATTAAAATTTTAAATAAAAATTATTTATAAATAAATTTTTAAAAATTTTAAAATTAAAAGGTGAAACTTTGAAATTTTACATACGTTCGGCGGGAACTAGTCTTTGGGCCTTGAAATTAAGGTCTTTCAGAGCTGGTTTTTGGCCCAGTTGTGCTGTCTCCGTCTCACAATAACTTCCCCTTAATGTTACTTTTTTAAAAGAACTACGAATTTATAAAAGCGATAAATCATAAATGTCACTTTGAAGCCAGAGATGATCTTTTCTCTCCTTCACTCAGATATAATCAGTATTTGATTATTTTAATTTTTATCAACGTTAAATATTATTTTATCTTCAAATTTTATTATACTCATTTAACCTCAATTTGTAAAAAATTTAAATTTAAATGTAAAACAGTCATGATAAACATTTACTGTAGATGACCTTTTAATAAGTTGGAATTATATTATGATTGTGTATTTTGATTTAATCACACTATTTTTATGCGTTTTCAATAATGTGATTACAAGTTTGGAATTATTTGAAGATAGGGTTAGAGATTTATTTTTCTAATTGAATATAAAGGTATATGAACATTATAGAATTAATAATTTATACCCTAAAATATAAACAAAATTTATTTCATCTCACCAATTTAAAAAATTTTGTTTATAAAACTGAAAAATATATACTTTAATCATTAAAAATAACATTTAACTTTTGACCAAAGTTTCAGTTTCAGAAGTTGAAATTTATTGATGTGGCATGGTTGGATGGAAACTATTGATTCTCCCTATTTAAAAGCAATAACTCATCTATTTATTTATGCGTACTTCTTGTCATTTGCTTTGATCCAGCGTACCTTGGTTGATGGAGGTCAATAAAACCGGTCATCTGATTTTCTAGCCCCATCTGCGAACCAAGTTGAAAAGTGGCTTTGTTTTGTTTATTTGAATTACGTTTTATCTTGCTGAAGTCAAATCTGATTCACGGATAATGAAATATTATGCATGGATGTGCAGGACTTGAAAGCTATTCTAGACGGTGGCAATCAGCTTCCTTTCCCTGATGGGATTCTTATAAATGGGCGAGGGTCGAATGGTTACTCTTTAACTGTTGAACAAGGTATATATCCAATGGTTAAATCTAGTGCTGTGAACGGGCTGTCCCAGGTCGGGTCATGCCAAAATTTGCAAGGTCCACTGAAAGGCAGGCCTTAACGGACCGTATTGGTTCATAAAATTTGAAGGTTTGGGGCATGACACACACCTTCGTAAGCTTTTTGATAGGCCAACCTGCATGTTTTGTGGGTTGGCCAGCACAGCCCATAACCTTCCTGTGAATTGTTGACACTGCCTGCAATATTAGTAGACCTTGGCAGGAACCTATGCCACCTCTAATTAAACCCAAATAAACCTTTTATATTTGTCACAAATGCAAATTAACTATATTATCTACTACAGGGAAAACTTACCGGCTCAGAATATCAAATGTTGGACTGCAAAATTCACTCAACTTCCGCATTCAAAACCATAAAATGAAATTGGTAGAAGTTGAGGGAACCCATACACTCCAAACCACCTATTCCTCGCTTGATGTTCATGTGGGTCAATCATACTCAGTATTATTTACAGCTGATCAGCCTGGACAGGACTATTATATTGTTGTTTCTAGTCGCTTCACTTCCCAAGTCCTCACCACCACTGGCGTTCTTCACTATAGTAACTCTGCTGGCCCAGTTTCTGGCCCTCCCCCAGGTGGACCAACCACCCAAATTGACTGGTCTCTCAATCAAGCCCGCTCTATAAGGTATTTCTGCTCCAGGATATCTAGATTGTACATTCTTGTGCTAGCAAAATGTTGACATATATGCTTCATTTCAGGACTAATCTTACAGCAAGTGGACCAAGGCCTAACCCACAAGGCTCATACCACTATGGTCTTATAAATACTACCAAAACTATCAGGCTTTCAAGTTCTGCTGGACAAGTTAACGGCAAGCAGAGATATGCAATTAATAGTGTCTCCTACATTGCACCAGACACTCCCCTAAAGCTGGCTGACTACTTCAAAATCGACGGCGTCTTCCGTGTTGGAAGCATCCCTGACAATCCTACTGGTGGAGGAATTTATGTAGACACAGGTGTTATGCAAGTTGACTATAGAGCTTATATTGAAATTGTCTTCCAAAATGATGAGGACATCATCCAGAGCTATCACCTTGATGGTTACTCTTTCTGGGTTGTTGGGTAAGCACTAGATTTACATGTATAAATCAAATGGCTTCACTTTCCAAATAGTACTGATCACAGGCTAGATTTTTCATTCATTTCCTGATATCAATACCGTGTAAATTATTATGCAGTATGGATGGAGGGCAGTGGACATCCGATCGTAGAAACGAATACAATCTCCGAGATGCAGTTTCACGCAGCACTGTTCAGGTAACAATATTTTCTTCTTGGTTTTGTAACATAATAATGTGATTCCGAATTTTTTTTTTTTTAATTGAAGGGATCAAACTCTGTTTCAATTGAATGTTATAATTTTTTAGATTTCCCTATTAAATTAACTGAATTTTTTAATTTTTTTACAAAAATATCAAAATTTTAATATTTTTTATTGAATGTATTGAATAAACATAATTAAATTTATTTATTTTATTTTGAAAGTAAAATGATTAGATTAGTACTTTTTATAGAAAATATTAAGAAAATCCAAAAGTTTAGTCTCTTCATAAAATAAAAAGGAAAGGTGATAGTCCCAAATCAAAATTAATCAAATGTAGATGAACCGATATTGTAACTTTTAATGTTTCATTATGCAGGTGTATCCCAAGTCATGGACTGCCATTTATATGGCAATGGATAATGTAGGAATGTGGAACTTGAGGTCAGAGTTTTGGGCTCGACAGTACCTTGGACAGCAATTTTACTTACGTGTTTACACAACTTCAACTTCACTAAGAGATGAATACCCAATTCCAAAGAATGCACTTCTGTGTGGAAGAGCAGCTGGTCGACGAACAAGGCCTCTCTAAACAGCATAAAATAATGGATCCACTGGTGCGTAGGCAAAACTTGTCTAGCTTAGGGTGGATTAGAGTAGAGTTTTTTTTCCATCTAATCTCATATTTGATTTGTTGTTTAAGCTTTTTTGAAGTGAGAGGCATGCATTATTAGAACTGTGAATGACCCCAGCTCAGGGTCACATTCTTTTTCCATTAAAATTGTCTATCAACAATTATATATAAATATTATTATGGTCTTGTCTCCGGTAAAACCTGACTTTGAACCGGCCAATGATTGGACTGTGATTTGATTGACTTGATGTATTAGTGATATTAACATAAGGTAATTAATAAATTTTAGTCACACTTAGTATAATGTTTTAGGAGCATTAATATGCCGGTTAGATCGATTTAACTTAATAATTAAATTGTGATTTAATGTTATTCATTTTTAAGTCAATTTAATTGAACAATTAAAATAAATAATATTTATGAGTTAAGCCAAATTTATCATCTATTTCCAATTAGACCAATTGATACAACCACCATTATGTAATATAGATCCTTGTGTCCAGAGGCCATTCAAGATACTAAAGAATATTACTTATCCAAATAGATAATAGAACAAGAATATGATTCATTAATATTGACCATCCAATCTATCGGATTTATTTAGATACAAGATTATATTTATTGCAAACATTGTAATATTTTCCCAGCTTTAATAAGAGGAGAGTTTTTGAGTTCTCTGTTTGTATTTTCAAAGTTACCAAGAATCATTGGTCACACCATTTTTTGAGGGCGCACGATTATCTATGGTTCATAAACAAATATTCTAGAGGCAAGTTTAATCTCAAAGGGTTTTTCTTTAAGCCCTAGAAAGTAATATTCACATTTCTTTTTTTCGTAATTTCACTAAATTGGATTAGCTTTTAAATCGCAGTTGTTAACTCTTGTCTATATATGGTACAAACATTGTTTTGGGGATAGACTTGGTTTTGATTGAACAAAGGTTTATGAGTTGATCAGCTTAAACAATAAGTTAAACTAATGATATGAGTATCATATATAATATGTGACATTGGCATAATAAATTAGACTAATCACATTCAATAAATCTAAAGATTTAGTTTATTGTTAAACTTTCATTTATTAAATTTTAAAAATTTACTTATTAATAATTAAATATTAACCAATAATATTAAAAAAATTAAAATTTTATTTATTTTTCTTATCAAAATTTTAAAAATTAATATTTTTTTAATCTAAATTTTGAAAATTTAACTTTTTTTTAAAGTGTTTTTTTTTTATTCTCTTGTCATTGGACTCCGCCTTACAACGATTCTCAATTTATGAATGTTTAAACCAATCTTTTCAACCAATTTATCAATAACTACTCCTCTATCCTCCCTCAATTTCTATCAAAACACTAAGGATAGTTGAACCGATGTGAAAATGTCTTGCATTTTAGAGTTTGTGTTCCGAACTCCAATTGCTTCGTCTCTTCCTCAGTTACTGTGTTCAATCCGTCAAGGTTAGGGTTCCGTAAGGTGCATATTTTGTGATGAAGTGAAGTTAAAAGGAGAGAATTTTGGAGGGAAAAGGAGATGGGATGTATTTTTGAAAAATAAAGAAATATCAGATGGTGCTGGTCCATTGAACTCGGGAGACTTCGATAACAAATTAAAAGAAATTGTAGAGGATAGGTAAGGATATTACACTACTAGTTCCATACATAAATTATAAGCTCGTTCTAGCGGATCCAATCGGACGGTCCCTACTCCAAGTCTTTTTGTTAATGATCATAACTTACAAAGTCAAAGTCAATATATTAATGAACGTCAAAGCTGAAGCGCAAAAACTACAATAAGCACTGCAACACCATATCACAATAGTTGTTTCATAGAACAAATCCTAATAACGCAGTCTAGCTACTCACGCCCTCTCCAATTTGCTACCTAGCAGCCAATCGTCTCCGTCTTTAAGATCAGGTAACGGCTTTCTCATCTCTGGCTTTTCAAGGTTTCTTCATATTATTTTGGGAAAATGTTGAATCTAGCACGGTTAGTGAGAAATTTTCTATGCATTTCTGTTATATGTTCGTATGTTTACATCAGTATTTAAGATCCGATTAGTTGTGGTTCTCGGCTTACGATATTTTGTGTTCGTGATTTGCTTGTTTCAGGTTGATTAATATTTTAGCGTATTCTTTTTCAGTTTGGTTTAGATGGCGGTATGTCGGTTTCTGAGAACTTTTCAGTTGGAGTTTTATTTAAATTTGTTTATAATGTACGCTGCGTATGTCTTATTAGGTCGAGAGGATTTTTAAAGATGAAGCCAATGAAGAGAAAGGAGAGCGCGCCAGAATGGTGAGCATTGGATATTAGGGTTTTAAGTTATGAATATTGGAGTTTGTTAGTATTTATTTTCCACTTGTTTAGAATTTTGTAATGGTGCTGCTGCTGAGTTTAATGACTCTGATATTGCGTTTTGGCTGTTGTAGATACTGCTGTTTAGTTGGAAAGAGCTAAATTAATCTAAAATGATGATTAAAATTTTCCTTATTTTCTATAGTGTCAATATTCATCATGTTTATGTTTTCTCTAGGCTTCATTCGTTGGTGCAATGGCAATCGCTGACTTGGTTAAGACAACCTTAGGACCAAAAGGAATGGTTAGCTCTCTTACTGCCTTGATGTGCCGCAAACTAGAAGGCTTCAGTTGTTACTCTTATCCTTTACTTGATTATTTATCTTCATGTGGATAAAATATCTGTGTAGGATAAAATTTTACAGTCGACTGGCAGAGGACGTGAAGTCACTGTTACAAACGATGGGGCCACTATACTTAAATCTCTACATATTGACAACCCAGCAGCTAAAGTCCTTGTTGGTATCCTAATTACAGTATTTTTGCTCTGATGGCTGGTTGAGTTTCTTTATACTATTTTATTTTGGAAGTTATGCATACTGTAGCGGCATCTATCTGACAAAACTCTTTTGCAATTTGCTTTACCTGCGGAGTAGTTACTTGTCACTCTTAGAATGAATAATTTTCTGCCTTTTCTGGGTTATAATCCTTAATTCAAGAGTCAGACATTTCCAAAGTTCAAGATGATGAAGTTGGCGATGGGACAACTTCTGTTGTTGTTTTGGCTGGGGAGCTTCTAAGGGAGGCAGAAAAGCTGGTGGCTGCTAAGATTCACCCAATGACTATTATATCAGGTTTTCACTAGGCTTTTCTTGCTACTGCCTATTCCCAATTGGGGTTCTAATAAAGCTTATTATACATGTTTTTATTGAACCAAAATATTTTTTTTGCAACATTCTATTAATGTAAGGTCAAATAATTTATTAGCTGTATGTGGTCATATATCTGTTATGTTTTCTTTTTAAATAATTGATATCTCTTGAGCTAACTGTGCATCTTGTTTTTGTATTGCTAATAATATGTGGTTTTTTTCCAAGGTATGCTATGTTGATGATTTTTTTAACATGTAGGTTTCCGAATGGCTGCTGAATGTGCACGTGATGCTTTGTTGCAGAAGGTCATGGATAATAAAGAGGATGCAGGTGATGATTGTGTATGCTGCATGTACATATTCACTTATCAATGGGTTATTTCTTTTTCTGATTACTTGTCAGTATGAACTGTTCTAGATATTGTTTATTGTGCATGAGATTAGATTCATTAGGTGTATTTCTGCTCTCAAAATATCATGAAGGCCAGCATAGGCGATGATGGCTAGAAAATTTATTGTATTGTGTTCATGATGCTTGATGATACTGGATTATGCAGAAAAATTCAAATCAGACTTGATGAAAATTGCTATGACTACTTTGAGCTCCAAAATTCTCTCACAGGACAAGGAACATTTTGCACAATTGGCTGTTGATGCTGTTATGAGGCTTAAGGTAATTCTAATGATGTACTAATAAAGCTCAATGAAAATGTTCTGCTGGTGCTCGATTATGGTAGTCACTTGAAATTGAAGCTAACTACATCTTCTTGCTCTTGATCGTGTAATTTGAGATGTTCTGCAAGGGTGGTACACATACTTGGGCTGTATGCATACACATTCATGCACACATCTTAATTATTTGTTTTAGCATTTTCTTAAATGCTTCCATGCCATTGTGGCACAAACTGAGAACAGAAAAGCCAGAAAATAAATGTTTCTGATAAACAAGTTTGCTTGGTTCAGAAGAATTACAACTGAAATGCATACACTTTAGTTATTGTGCTTGATATGCCTGTGTTACATGTGTCCCAAACCAGTAAATTATTTGTTTACAATTTTTAATCATAATAGATATTTTTGCTTCTCATAATAATAATGTGAGGGTTTTCATTCTGCTTTTGTTTGCTTCCACCTTTGGAATGTTCCTTTCCCCACCATATTTAATGATTTACGTTGGATGCAAAGAGTTATTTTACATATTTTGTACAGACCCATTCCTATTTTGTATGTACTTTTTGTTAGAAGAGATTTTCATGTATGATCTACATTTAAAATCTATTTTGGTATGGTCTGACAATGATGCTGTAAATTACAGGGCAGCACAAACTTAGAGGCCATCCAAATTATCAAGAAGCCTGGAGGATCACTAAGGGATTCCTTCCTAGATGAAGGGTGGGGTACATAAACTTAAAATTACTTTGTGCAGCTGGTACAAGTCTTAGATCTAACTGAACAAAAACGAAGAAGCTTATGACTCTGTTGTTATTGATTATAAATTGAATGAATTTCACATATATGCTGCAAATCCTACGTAACCTACTGTGATTCTATTTGATTTTTTTTTAATCAATATAGTTTTAAGTTTGGCTTGCTTCACTTAATCAATAGGTATGGCTAGTTTAATAATTTAAATGTGCATGCCTTGGTATAATTTCATTCATTGCATGAGTTTGTGAATAACATCTAGTAGATCTCTTATGAATTTTAATGCTTTTGTATTTGCTTTTTCAGATTTATTCTGGACAAGAAAATAGGAATTGGACAACCAAAGCGCATAGAAAATGCTAAGATATTGGTGGCAAATACTGCAATGGATACAGATAAAGTGAAGATTTATGGGGCACGCGTTCGTGTTGATTCAATGGCCAAGGCGGCTGAGATAGAAGGAGCTGAGAAACAAAAGATGAGAGAAAAGGTGCAGAAGATAATAGGTCATGGGATTAACTGCTTTGTCAATAGGCAATTGATTTACAATTTCCCAGAGGAACTCTTTGCAGATGCTGGCATACTTGCAATTGAGCATGCTGATTTTGATGGTATAGAGCGATTGGCTCTGGTAACTGGTGGTGAAATTGCATCAACCTTTGACAATCCTGAGTCAGTTAAGCTTGGGCACTGCAAGCTCATTGAGGAAATCATGATTGGTGAGGACAAGCTGATCCACTTTTCTGGTGTCGAAATGGGTCAGGCCTGTACCATAGTATTGAGAGGTGCAAGGTACATTTTCTCAACATATATATTTTGTTCTTTCCATGCTTGCATATTTCCTTCGATGATCTATATTATGTGTGTGCACACTGAGCCTATGTCAGTAGATAATTTTGCTTTTTGTTTCACTTGTTTTGTCTCTCGCTTTTTCTATTGTATGCATGTGTATTTTATCATGTATTGTGGAATTATCAATTTGCTTCTTTCTACCATATATGTTCTACTTAAGTAATCTGATATAAGATGGTTTCATCTCCTGTAATTATGCTGTTTAAAACCTTATTCTTGGGTGGCAATTTTTATGTTACACAAAATAATTCAGACCCTTCCATTTCCATCTAAGCAGAAATGGAAAAAAATAGTTTTTTCTCAGGGATTTAAGCTGAAAATGGCTGTTATTTGATAGCATCATGTTCTTCCTTCTATTTTACTGTTAAGATAGTAGCAGGTCTGAAGATATCTTTTGTGCATGTTTGTGATTGCTTTCAGTCTGTATTCTATAACAATTCCTAAATCCATAGTATGCACAGTCCCTTTCTTAACATTTCATGCTGAACATGGAGCCTGAGCTGTTTACTTTTGGCAGCCATCATGTGCTCGATGAGGCCGAGAGATCTCTGCATGATGCCTTATGTGTTCTATCCCAGACAGTCAATGACAGCAGGGTTTTGCTTGGAGGTGGATGGCCTGAGATGGTGATGGCAAAGGAAGTGGATCAGCTGGCAAGGAAGACTCCTGGGAAGAAGTCTCATGCCATTGATGCTTTTTCACGGGCACTTATTTCCATTCCAACAACCATTGCTGACAATGCTGGTCTGGATAGTGCTGAGTTGATAGCTCAGCTGCGTGCAGAGCACCAGAAGGAAGGATGCACTGCAGGGATTGATGTTATATCTGGATCTGTAAGTACTGAAATCAAAATATTTACACTTACTATGCTTTGTGTTTGAAATGCAATGTATATGCTCTTTTTTATGGGCATTGCACCATTTTATGTGTCTTAATTGTGGGACCTCTGAGGACGGTGCACACCTTCTGGGACATTGTCTATCTGGCCTATGATATTCTATTTCATTGTTATTCTAGTTGGTATACAATATCACGAAAAGTGTTGTCACTAGGATGAACAGGATTACTGGAGAGACAAACGAACCAAACTCCAGCTGAACTTTTGAACTGGAACTCCAATTAGAATTTGGCTGGTTTAAGCCAAACATGGATTTGGATTTTTTTTTTTTTTTGGTCCTTTTGATAATGAAATCAATATTTCAAAGTTAAGCCCTTCTTGTTTATTAGTCCATAATCCTGACATGTGTTTGCTGTTGGTCTTCTTACAGGTAGGAGACATGGCTGCGTTGGGAATCTCAGAAGCGTTCAAAGTTAAGCAGGCTGTACTGCTCTCAGCAACTGAGGCTGCTGAGATGATTCTTAGAGTCGATGAAATCATCACCTGTGCCCCAAGGAAGAGAGAAGATAGAATGTAAACATGACTGATTATTTAGCGATAAAAGGACAATGTTGTAATGTTCCAACCAATTTTTGGTTTCTTGCTGTGTGATTGAGTATTATTGTACTTCTTCTAGGATGGATTTTAATGGGGTTAAGTAGGAGAAGTGGAAAAGCTTTTGTTTGTTCAAGTATTGTTTGAAATTGATCAGATTGGTTGTCAACATTTTGAAATTACTTTCTGAAGCTGGAGTACATCTTAGATACCAAACATGGGAACATCCCAAAAGCTCTATTTTCAGTGTGGCCTGGAAGCGTACTAAGGAGGAAATACGAGATTGAATACATAAGTTACAATTTAATTGAGGATATATGTTGAATGTTTGTTATCTTACGTTACATGGATGGAATGGATTGCAGAGTACTAAGCACTGATACTGAGGGGGCGTCTAGTTTGGATA
This sequence comes from Mangifera indica, assembly GCF_011075055.1. Lineage (NCBI taxonomy): Eukaryota > Viridiplantae > Streptophyta > Magnoliopsida > Sapindales > Anacardiaceae > Mangifera > Mangifera indica. The sequence continues at coordinate 12,696,215 of NC_058155.1, forward strand.
ATATTTTATTATCAAAATAAAAAAATTATTTTGAAGATAGATTATTTAGAAGATTACTAGATATAAATAATTATTATATTTGATAAAATTTGATAGGTATAAATAATTATTGTGTTTGGTTAAAGGTAATAAAAAATTATTAATAAATTATTTTTACTTAAATACTATTGAATATAATTATTTTTAAAATTTTTTATATTATTTGTCATATTAATTAAAAATAAATTTATTTTTGTCTCAAAAAATTAATAAATAATAATATAATTATAATAAAATCAAGATTACTTCGATAATCTTTAAATACTTAAGGTGTATCACTTATATTACATGTCAATAAAAGATAAATTATCAAGATAATCTTAAAAAACCCAAACCAAACACCCCTGAAAGGTACAAACTCCATCAAAAAAAGCTCAAATGTCCCATTTGGTCACAAATATGCATCAAATTAATATTAATATAATATTAATTCAATAATACATTAGTTTGACTGTCAATCAAATCAATTAAGATCTGGATTATCTCTTTGATCCAGTTTATTGATAGATTTAAATCAAATTGAGTTTGAATCAACTGAGTTTGAATAAACAAAATTGTTGTACTTCACCCTTGTTTCAAATTAATTTTAAAGGAAATAAATTAAAATTGACCAGATCAATGTGCTTTTGATGAATATTAATTAAAGTGACAATTTTAGTAATACATAATTTTTTGGCTTGATTTCGTTTGAGTCAAATTGGAAATTGAGTTCAAATAAGTTTGATTTGAGTCTATCTGTAATCAGATCAATGCTTACTTTGGATACTAAAACATTCTCTAGTGTTCAAGTCTCAATACAAACCATATTCTAGTGCTATATTTTAGAAAGGTGAGCTAAAATCGTGGACATGCGCTAAGTGGTAACTAGTCTATTTGCATACTACCTGTGATTAATCAGAAGGAATAAAAAACAGAAACAAAAATACTGATTCGCGAAGATTGGGCACTACAGGTTTTATTAATGATAGGAGAAGTCCCAATTTCTGGCGAGGCAACGATCTCAGCTACTCGATCCAAGAAGCACCTAACATCTTTGCCATGAAGCTATAACGATCAGCTGCTTCATCGATCTGCACTAGGAAAGTCCAAGGTAAATATGCCTGGAAATACAACTATATCACGTAAGAACTCAAGCAGACATGGAAATAAATGGTTACAATTTTCTGCGTAGGACGTCCTGCCCCATGTCCAGCCTTACACTCAATGCGACCAATAATTGGGTTGGTCTGAGGGCTATTTTTCACGCTTGTGCACAGTACGTATTGCATTGTCTGAAAACAAGTTATCAGCATCAGCATTGGCATGCATATTATACTAATTTATTCATATTAACGGACGCGACAATGTGTAAATAGGTGATTTTAATATATATTTTTATTTTTTTAAAAGTTAAATCACTTAATTATATATTGACTTATTAATAGTATAGTTTGTTTATACATGTAATTTTAGTTATTTCTTGTTAGAGAATCACTAATAATAAAAAAAAAGACTTATATAATGTTAATGATTATTGTCTTACCGCTAATAACTTTAAAGTGTGCAAAGGTACTACTCGATCATCGTGATCCGCAGTTAAAAGCATGGTAGGTGGGTACTGGCATTGGCAAGATTGATCAGATTCAGGCCGTAGTTCCCATGGCCTTCTAACGTTATGTAATGGTGAGTACCTTATCAAAGGGAAATAAACATATGAATGTTAGTTATAATCTAAGAGGTAAATTATGAACGCCATTTTAATTTGAATTCGAATTGGTTTGGATTGGAATCAAAAAATTGTTTTCAAATCTAATTTGAGCTTTAGCTCGTCAACCTAAAATATTCATATAATCCTAATTTTAACGGTGATAAGAGGTAAGCTACTATCCTTGTAAATTAAAAGGTTTAGCAATCTTTATAAAGCTACAATGTCTAGAGCAGAAAAATAATATGGAAAAAGCTGCTGTCATTTTTTTTGAAGGGATTACTTTTACTCACTTTATTAGCCAATGGAAGTCTTCCTTGTTCTCAGAACAACCAAATTCAGAAGTCCATGCATGGCCTAGAAAGCAGCTTTTAGTCAATGCCTCGATAGTAAAATGCTACACAACAGAACTGAAATAACTAAGGCTAAGACTAACCAATGGTGAACTTGTGGAACCGCAGCATGTCCATCACACCAACCAGGGCCAGAGCACATCCAAAAAGATCAGGTCTCTGCGACCAACCAGAGTTTGCTATGTAATTTATGAAATCAGTACAATAAATGACAAAATAGAAAACCAAAATCACTATCAAGCAAATAGTCCACCTGGTTTATGCAAGCTCCAATAAGAAGCCCGCCATTGCTTCCCCCTTCGATACACAACTTTTTGGGCTGTGTGTAACCAGCAGATATGAGGTACTCAGCAGCAGAAACGAAGTCATCAAAGCAATTCTGTTTTTTTGCTAGCTGGGCAGCTTTGTGCCATTCTTCCCCATATTCTCCACCACCACGAACATTGGCAAGGCAGAATACAACACCAAGATGCCTTGTGAGCACGGTACGACTGGCACTAAACGATGGTGTGATACTAATATTAAATCCACCATATCCATATAACAAACATGGGTGTGATCCATCTAAAGTAATATTTTTTCTGGTTACAATGAACATTGGTATCTTGGTACCATCCTTACTTGGATAAAAAACCTAGAAATTAAAACTCCCAATCAAACAGATGCAATTTTCAAGAATGTTATATATATTTAAAGAAAAGAGTAATGTCATGTATACTAACAAATAGATACTATCAAATACTATTAATTAATATGTTTTATATGATTAGATGATTTAATTATTTATTTTATTTTTAAATTAAAATCACATAATTAAATGATGACAAATTAATCATTAGTATCTGTTACCATTTATTATCGTAAAGGAAAGATAACTCTTATAAAAAATCGGAAAATAAGGTGACATTAACAAAAAGTAAAACAACAAATGAGTGAGCATCAGAATGTGTGAACAGATCAGGAACAGTTACCTGATCAACATCGAAGTCTGAGCGATCAAATCCAGGTACACTAATTTCACGAAATATCTTCATATTTGGAACCTCTGCTTCTAAGTTGCATTGATAAATGATACCTGGTGTAAGGAAACCACTAAAATGAATAAAAACAATACTATCATTACGACGTGCAGATATTCCTAAGATTGTGCCAATATCTATTGGTAATTGATGTTGCAGAGAACCAGTATTCAAGTCTCTTATCTGCAGTATATACTTCACATCACTCAAGTAACTCACAATCATTTGACTTCCATTAGCAGCACGTGCCCATGTAAGCACATCTTTCTCGGCCTCTGCCACAACATCAGACCAAATGCTTGGCTCCTTGAGATCTACACGGACTAACTTATATTTTGGGGCATCCTTATTAGTGAGAAAAGTAAACACAGTTTCATCATTAGCAATCACTCTATACTCCGCATCAAATCCATCAATAAGCTTAACGAATGGCAGTAGGCCAGTTCTTTTCCTATAAACATCAAGGCCTTCCGGCAAAGCAGACATGTCACAGTAGTATAGTTTGTTCACTGGGTCACAAGTCTCATCTATGTGAAGGAGAACATACTGCAAGAAACACGAAAGATAGAATCAACTTGCATAAGCGTTGCAAGCATAACTTCTGTTTTTCATGGTAAAAAATCAAATTACAATTTTTGCGGACATAAAAGCGATGAACATTCATGTTGTCATAAATCAACCAAACGTTAGTCCCTATTATATTCTTCAATATAGTTACTCGCTTTGCTACAATTCCTTACAGAAATAAAATTTGTACCTTACAAACTCAATGCTGCTCTGCATTTTGTAGAACATAGAATAAATGCTTTAGTATTATCTATATATTCTTCACCGATTAAATTGCAATGTAAAGGTCAACTTCGAATGAATTTCCAATAATCAGACAGTGATTAATGAAGCATTTGCAATAATATTGTAGGAGTATAAAGAGAGATTTCATACAAAGGGGATTTTTGCTGGGAACACAATGATACGAAGAAAAATGTAGCGCAAAACCTTATTTTTGGTCTGAAGCCAAGAATATGAAGAAAATGACCACTGATCTAACACCCTATTATCTATCTAAAACAGATTAATCAACAGAAATATTACCTTCCCATCTTCTGTTACATGGCCATAAAACCTGTACTTGGGGTTTTCAGGATCTCGCCAGCATAAAATATCTTCTGATTGATCAGTACCCAAGAAATGATAGTAAAGCTCATGATATAAATTAGAATCAGTCTCAGTCCCAGCATCCATGCCTGCTCCCTCTCTACAAAATAAAACTACCCTCGTCATAATCAAAATTCCTAAACCAAAAAAAAAAAAAAAAAACACATAACAAATGGATTCATCTCACTAAAACATATACAAAATCATTGCAGGGGTTCAAAATTTGCAAAATATTCAAGAAGTTTCACAGATGAATTTACAGCTGAAACTACAAATATCAGCTTTTCTAATACTTTAAACTTTCTCAAAATTTTCCTTCCGAGTTTTTTCTAATATAATAAAACAAATCAAAGCGATAAAATTCTCTCAAGGACTAATCCCTAATTTGTTTCCAACATGTTCGGTGGTATGACCCTTTTTCCCGCTAGAAAATATGGAGATTCAAATCTCCTTGAGGCACCTACAAGAAATTATATTCAGCATGTTTTACAACTAGAGTGCATAGAATCAATAAACTATCACACTTATATCAATATAAACAGCCAAAAATAAAAAGGAGACTTATTTTGGTCGATTATGTTTGTTAATGAATTGCTATATCATAAATACAATGTATCTATATGCTGAGATAAGGAATTTACAGGCTAGGATAAGATCCTTATTCTTAAAAGAAACTCTATTAGGATTAGATTTCAACACACTTCAAAAGTTTCCTTTCAAGTAAGCTCCACACCGGCGCTCAATTTTAAATCCACAGCTAAAAAATTTGCATTAAAAATAAGTAGATGGTGATCAGTGATCGCTCACTTGGGAGCTGGGAAACGGCTGTAGAAAAATCCTTTGTTATCATGAGTCCAACTAATACACGAAAACTTAACCTGTAAACAGCACAGTAAAGCAACCATGAGGAATCATCATTATTTATCAAATTTGGAAAAGAAAAAAATTATAAAAACACTGACCCAAGATAAAGTATCAGACTCGTCATTTTTATCCTCGATTCGCATTACTCGAATACTCTGCCAATCGCTTCCACTGGAGCTAAGCGCATATGATAAGTACTTAGCATCCTCACTAACTGAAAAAGCGGACAACGAAATTGTTCCATCCTTGCTGAGCCTGTTTGGATCAAGTAAAACCTCTGCTTCTCCATCTAAACCATCTTGAACATAAAGAACATTCTGTGCTTGAAGTCCACTGTTGTGCATATAAAAATACTTGTTCCCTCGCTTAAACGGTGCGTTGAAGCGAGGGTGATCAAGCAACTCGGTCGTCTTCTCACGTAACTTTTCCCTCACTTCACATTTCTCAAGCACCGATTCTGTCAATTTCATCTGATTCTGTACAAAGACTTTTACTTCCTCAGCATCAGGATCTTCAAGCCTGTATCCATAGAAAAAGAAGAATAAAATTAGAACAGACTAAAAAAGACCGCGCTGGTTTGCAGCCTTAGACCAGGATGTTAATTTGGATACAGTCAAAGTAAACTCTAAATTTGCATTTCTTTCCTTACCATCGATAAGGATCAGCAATCTGCATTCCATGATAATCATCGACAACGGAGTCGTCTCTACGAGCAACCGGATACTGCAGTGGTTCATCATCAATAACAGCAAGTGAACCCATAGTTTGGGTGCGTTTGGAGAAATTTACAAGTAAATTCAAATCTTGTTTGGCCATGTATTTTGAAGGCAGCGCCGGCGCCTAAATACGGGTGGAAATTACTAAAAAGGCTACGAATGTTGAAATTATGAGGACATGCTGCTGACTTTGGGCTGATTTTGTGGTTTTCAAATGTCGTCATTTTGGTTTCTGCAATGACTTGATGTTGCCATTTTCTTGCAATCGCATCTACTTTGTTTTCAAGCTACGGTATCACTTGAGTTATGTAATGTAATTGTCAAGAAATTTTTTTTGTTTTTTTTAAATTGCATCTGAATTTTATAAATTTTGAATAAAATGAATTTTTGACTTATTTTAGTAGTTGGATTTGATCTGAATCGTTTGAACTTAAATTATTATTCAGTTTTTAGTTTGAACTGAAATTTGTATTATTGATCATTCTTTTATTCTTTTGTATGATTCTCTAAATTTGAATTATTATTATTCTTCTCTTATGATTTAAATGAATCGAATTTGATTTTGAATTGATCATTCTAAATTATAATTAAATTTAAATTGATTTTTGTTCAAATTCTGTTTAACTCTAATCCACTCCTATTTATCTCGACAAATGCCAATGAAGTACACATTGCCATTGTGCCAATGAAACAAACATTTTCCTATTAACTGTCAAAGCATATAATAGTAAACAATTTTCTTCCACAAAATTACAAATTAATCACTTTAAACTCTTATTTTCAATTAAAGAAATTAAAACCCAAACTTGCATATTCCAAATAGCTGAAATAGTATTTCTATAAGCATATCTAATCGAATCGCATGGTGTGATTCACCAAAATTATATTGTTAGTGTGATTATATCATATTATATTCAAAATGATACGATTTAAGTCAAATTGCATCTTTTCAAATACGATTTGCTCATATTAAATGTGATCCGAGCAAATTACATCATTTCAAAGTGCTTTTTTAAAACCAAATTGCACCATTTTATGTACCATATGATTAAATCACATAATTTTAAAAGATATTTAAGCTAAATCACACTCGAGTACAATCTAATTAGGTTTGCACTTAGCTAATTCGTAAATTACAAGCACTTACAATGGCCTTTTTAATTTTTATAATTACTGGTCGTAGAATTAATATAAACAAAGGATTAAAAGTATATTTAATAAACCTTTGCATACTAAATTATTACTTAGCTTCAAAGCCTTACAATAAGTTAATAAAAGGTCCTTGTGTAGGAAAATGTCGTTGTTCCCTTTTTAATGGGTAAAATATTGACATTTCAATCGGTATTTTTTTTCCCAGTAATCCAAATAACAATAGAAGATGGTTGGGCTCATCAACCTGAGAGACAACCATTGATATTTCGAATTTCAACGCGCCTGGATTTCAACATCCATGTGCACATTGGGTAAACCAGCAAACTTGTTTAATCAGGGGAGTAGTAAATGGCACAGGTTCAATTCTCAATATAACTTGTCTTCTAATGCTACCAATCAAGGTGAATTTGACCTGATAATTTCTTTTTTAAAGATTCGAGGGAGTTGAACTTAATCTTAAGCTAGTTATTTAAATCAGAATTCGAATTGACGGGTCTTTGTTTAGTTTTCAATAGGTTTAAACCCACTTCTAAATGCTAAATGTAAGAATAGGAAGTTAAATTTGTGTCACGTGTGATGCCTACTCTATCTGTATACTCAAGATCAAAAAGATTGTATAGATAAAAAGAAAAGTTGAACTTCAGCAACAACATCAGCGACTCAATCCAAGAAGCATCCAACATCTTTGCCATAAAGCCATAGCGGTCTGCTGCTTCAGAAATCTGCAGTATGAAAGTCAAGTTAAACACTTGAAACAAAATAAAAAATGATACAAAACTCGATTAGTCATAAGGAATTGTTACAATTTTCTGTGTTGGACGTCCTGCTCCATGTCTAGCTTTACACTTGATGCGACCAATAATTGGGTTGGTCTGAGGGCTATTCTCCAAGCTCGTGCACAGAACATATTGCAATGTCTGCAGAGAAAAAAATTGGAGGCGTGAGAAAGGAATAAACAGTGATCACATGTCTTAATTCTAGAGAGTAGGGTAAATATATGAAAATGAGAGTTAGGATTGTAAAAGGGAAGAGAAGAAATTAGGGTTTAAGCAGCTTTTGGCAACGGGCAGCCTTTGGGTAGAAGGACGTTTCTGGTGCCTTAAATGGCCGAAATTATGAGGCTTAGACTCTTTAAATTACCGGTTTATCAACCACAAGGCCCCAAAATCAATTAAAATAGCTTTTATTCTTCTTATTTGATTGTGTTTTTGGTTATTTTGATTAAATATTGGGATCCTATGTGATGGAAAGGATCTTAGTTGGACTTTTAATGATATTCAAAAGCAGAACATGTCTTCTCATAGTACTACAGAAATGTGGAATGTTTAAAGGATTTGCATGCTTACAAGTTACAACTTGCTAAACTTTTAACGGTTTCTTTTTCAGTAAACAAATCAAAGCAAACTCGACATGACAAACTAGCATAATATAAATAGTCAGCGACTGATCGCTAAAAATTCAATGTGTGAACTGTGAAGTGGCACAACTTGGCCATCATGATCGGCAGTCAACAGAATGGTAGGCGGGTACTGGCACAGTTGATCAGGGTGCTGCTCTCATGGTCTTCTGACATTATGTAATGGCGAATACCTTGAGAAAAGAAAATAAACATAGAAAAATTAGATTCCCAATCTAATATCTGATCGTAATCTAGTTTGAGTAGACACTCATTTGGTAGTATCTAATAGTTCTACAGTGCGAGAAGTACCTGATTTATACAAGCTCCAATAAGAAGCCCGCCATTGCATCCCCCTTCAATACACAACTTTTTGGGCTGTGTATTTATGAGGTGTTCAGCAGCAGAAATGAAGTCATCAAAGCAATTCTGTTTTTTCGCAAGCTGGGCAGCTTTGTGCCATTCTTCCCAATATTCTCTACCACCACGAATATTAGCAAGGCAGAATACAACACCAAGATGCCCCGTGAGCACAGTACGACTGATACTAAACGAGGGTGTGATACTAATGTTAAATCCACCATATCCATAAAACAAACATGGGTGTGATCCATCTAAAGTAATATTTTTTCCGGATACAATGAACATTGGTATCTTGTACCGTCCTCGTATAGAAAACCTGGAAACAGAAAAGCCCAATCAGACGGAGTTTGGCAAAAAGGTACAAAAGCTTGACAACTTCTTAAGGAAATGATATCGGTAACAAAGGTCCTGAACAAAGCAAAGAAAGTGGCACTGAACCAAAATCTTTCACTTCTTCGGAGCCTATCCATAACAAAATACCAAATTTTGTTGGAGACTCAAATAAAGAAGAGTCCCACATCTAATAAACTTAAATAAAATGAGTGGTATATAAGTGTTGTAGATTGAACCTTAACATAAGCCAATTGGTTTTATGTAATATGAGTTTCAATCTTCACACTTGTTTGCCCAATTTATATTTCCGACAAAATTGAACAAGAAAAAATAATTTTGCGGAGTGAATTCTCGCATTTAATTGCCAACGATATGGATCAGCAATCTTGACTCCATGGTAATCATCGACCACAGGCTCGTCCCTTCGAACAACCGGGTACTTCAACAGTCGCCAATGGCAGAAAGTGAACCCATGATTGTTCGACTTCACGACACAAATTTGAAAGTGGGTTTAAACTTGCTGTGTTTGAAAGAAAAATAAATAGGGCTCAAAGCAGCGCGTTTGTATGAGCACATTATGGTCACGCACGCCGTTTGTTCGAGACTTGATTGGACTTGTGTTGTGCTTCGGTTGAGCTTGTTGATAATGTGGCCTTCAGATGTCGTCATTTTGGACTAATTTCTGTCGCCATTGCTACCTTATCATTTGAAATATCCTTTCAACGCTGAAGCTGCGCCACCAAACAGTCAGTAACGTCATTTTCAAAGATTCTTTATTTAGATTGTCCCTGTCGTTGAGTTGTCTCCTTCCCATTGGAGGTTCAAAAGTCGATAGTTAATGAGAGAGGACACTCTGGTTTTCATCAATCTCATTGTCATCCTTCAAGTCCAACAGAGGAATTACTTGAAAATTTCAACAGAACTTTTAGTTGGATAAGTCTGTCTGCCATTACTTGGTTGCATTGCATCCGAATTGCTTTGCTTCCAATTTGAATTCAGATTAGAATTTATAGTGATATAATTTCAAGTGAGATTATTTTTAACGCAGTTCAAATTAAGGTTAGATTTGAGATATAGCGGGCTCAAATTCAGCTATCAATTGGATTCAATTGAGTTTTAAATAAGCTATTTTTAGATAAATTTAAGAGCAAACTTGAGTCTAAAAAGTGTTATACCGTTAAATTTGAGTTTAACTTTAAAACCTTGATGAAAGTGTTTAATTTATCAACTTCATAAATTTTATAAAATTTAATTTAAATAAATTAAAATAATATTATTTTGATTATTAATATCAAATAAAATTTTAATTTAATCATCATTAAATCAAAATCAGTTTAAAGGGATTCTCATTAAACTTGAACTTCCCAAAGCTCAAATCTAATTCTAGTTCAATCCTCAACTCATCCGTACTACTGAAGTCAAAGCATTCTTGAATTAGACCTTGTTATTGTTCAGATTTGTCCGAATTGAATCCAGCCCTCTACCCAGATATTACTCAAAACCACCTTACCAAGGCAGACAAATTGATAGATGGTAGCTCCATTTATATTTACAATAATAATGAAATCATCCAACAAGTACCTGAACAGTTGAAGATAGCATTAACATTTTGACCTAAACTGCCATGGAAATTATATTACATCAAGAAGAGTAACTCAGCGCGTGCAAGCTTCTGTACTTATGTTTTTGACCCCATAGCGGAGCGTGCTTGTCACACTCTATATATCCATGTGGGCATTAAACCCCGCGCAATTCAGAAGGGTAGCCTCCTTTATCTCCTTGGTAGGGACTGGTGTCTGCTGTGACACAACAGAGCCAACGGCAATGTTGCAACCCACATGAATACGAAAGAGAAGAGTAGAGCGCAAAGGCTCTTCTTTTTATCACTCTGCAGTCTGCACTTTATTTGATGAGTATAATTTGATCTGGGTCGACGATGGAGAGTGTTCCGTGGGAGGACGAGCTCGATGAAATGAGTGAGCGGGTTGAGAGCTACGGTTTGAGTGCAGACGTGACTGACTCAGAGAGTTCGAGAAGTGACTTTTCACGTCGGCATGTCGAGTATGTTAATGTTAATTATACCGGCACTTCAGCTCCGGTTCCGATCATGTTGCCGGCGGTAGGTTCTAGACACGTTGTCTTTCCCGTCACCAACAAAATGCAGAAAAGGGATACTGACTTATCTGGTTAGTTCTGCTTTTTTCATTGTGAGCGTGAGTGTGTGTGTATATATTGCTTTGGATTTTTTCCTTTCTGATCTTTACCGTTATGATTACTTAGGCGCTGTTTGGTTGTTGACACTAAGGAGAAAAATGCCTGAATATCAACGTCACTCCCACGATGCTCTGTTATAATTTTCCGTTTTTCAGTTGCTATGAAAGCTGAAAACTTAATTTGACTGGGCATATTCATTGGCCGAAACTCAGTTACTCCGTCAAGATATTGATAGCTTTTAAGAGTATTGATGATAGATTAATAGCTTACAAACTATTTAAACAATCCAATCATATTATTCGCAAACTAAGTAAGATACTCATACATGCTACCTATTTCTCCGTGTTTTGTTGATGTAGGACTTTCTTAGAGATGTTACACCAAAAAGTAACATGTTTATCAAGTGACACAGAACGACTCATGAAATGAAGATCCTTCCCCGCACATTCAACATCGCTTTTGTATTCTTTTTCGTGGATATTTAAAGTGTATTCTGATCCGGGTTCTTGCTGTTGCAGAAGCTGAACTGATGAAAGAACTTTTTGCTAAACTTCTGCTTGGAGAAGATATGTCAGGAGAGGGAAAGGGAGTTTGCACAGCTCTTGCCATCTCCAATGCCATTACAAACCTTTCTGGTTTGTTATTGTTCTTCATTTTGTTAGATTTTGTTTTTCTGCTTTATAGGTTCAAGTTTATTCTATTATTGCAAAAGATGTTGGAAACGGTAGCAAGTTAACATGATAATTTTTTTTTCCTTTTACTTGTTTAATTCCCGAAAGGCAAACATCCACTCAAACTATATCTAGTAAACCGATATTCCTGTTGATATGGGACCAATGAAGGTGATTTAGAGTTGTCATAATTAAATATGCTCATAATGGTATAAATTTGGCAGCTTCTGTGTTTGGGGAAGTGTGGAAGTTAGAGCCGCTAGCACAGCAGAAGAAGCTGATGTGGCTTAAAGAAATGGAGTGGCTTTTATGTGTGAGCGATTCCATAGTGGAGCTTATTCCATCATTGCAAGAATTTCCAGGTGGTAGGACAATTGAAGTAATGGTGACACGCCCACGCTTGGACCTTCACGTAAACCTCCCTGCCCTCAAGAAACTTGATACCCTGCTAATTAGCATTCTTGATGGGTTTACTGATTCTGAGTATTCTTATGTCGACCATGGGATAATTGTTGCTGGAGCTGATGGCATTGCAACATGTCCCTGCTCTTCGTCATCTGGGAGGCCTTCAATTATGCAGGAAGAAAAGTGGTGGCTCCCATTCCCTAAGGTTCCTCCTCATGGGTTGTCTGAGAATATGAGGAAGAGATTAGAGCAATGTAGGGAGTGCACAAATCAGATCCTTAAGGCTGCCACGGCTATCAAGAGTAGTGTTTTGGCTGAAATGGAAATCCCAAACTCTTACTTGGAGAGCTTGCCCAAGGTATGGGTTTTTGTTATGTAGGATCAATTAGAAGTAGTAGGAGATCAATTAATGAAAAAGTTAAATATCAATGCGGTTACATTCTCACTAATGCACATGGGTGCTTTTGTTTGAAAATGGATGATTGCCACTGGCAGCTGAATAACATAATTTGACCATGTCAAATACTGTCAAAGTAGGTAATTTGCCGCTTGCCATTGTAGAAGAAACCTTAAATGAATCATGATTATTCTGTCAGTTGCTTCATGATACATTTATTTGCATAGGCTGGTCCAGAAGGAGGTTTAATGTTGTGGTCTTGAGAACTAGGGCCCTGGTAGGCAAGTGATAGTGGAAGTTTTGTACCGAATGAAATAGTCTTTGGCTTTTACTGCAGCTGGTTAACTGTTTGCCCATTCCAATATGTGGATTCAAATCTAACAAAATGAGTGATTTCACTTGCCCCTCGTAGATGATATCTCTGCATCAGGATGATCTTGGATTGGAAATAAGATTAAATTAACGTCCATGTTGCAATAGTCGCTGCTGCAATGCATAAACACTCATTGTCTTTTCTTAGAATGAATGCTTGTTATCAGACATCTTGGTGAAATATTCCCCCATAGAATTGCAAAGAACATTTTGTCGCTAATTTCTCTGTTTCTAGAGCCTTTTTTTTTTTGGGTGAATTGGCCATAACTTGCTTGGAAAATGTTTCTTTTTCTCCATTAGTGAATAAGTTTCTCCGTTTCAAATGGTTGTGCAATTTTTTTATTATGAACTGCTTGGTATGGTAAAAATTAACAAATACTTGTATAGTTCAAGGGGAAGAATGCAGAATGCAAATCACTTCATATTTATTTCACCATTCATCACAAAAGCAGGGGGTTAGTTTTCTGCTCAGCATTTGTTATTGAGAGGCAAAGAAAGCATTAAATTGCTTTCAAATAACTTATTGCCTTTTAATTGTCAAACCACTTCTGTCAGCTCCTTTGTTACACTATGAATTTGCTATTTATAGTATTGCATCTTCTTATTTAGGGTGTATGCATCTTGTGGGTAAGCAAATCTGTTACCATCAGCATACAGATTAATTAACAATTTCAGTTGTTCCCCCTTCCCAGAGATGTTATTACCCTAGCAATTTTGTTTATTTCCTTGTCTCTTCATTTCAATAATTTTTATCCTAATACATGTTTATTATGGTTTCTAAATATTGTCAGAGTGGAAAAGAATGCTTAGGTGAGATTATGTATAACTACATAACTGCTGATCAGTTTTTCCCAGAGAGTCTTCTTGGATACTTGGACATGTCATCAGAATATACTACTTTGGAAGTAGCTAACAGAATTGAGGCTTCTGTGCACATTTGGAGACAGAAGCACCTGAAGAGGTGTTTAGTTCATGCAAAGTCCAGTAGGTGGGGTTACACGGTCAAAGGATTTGTTGGTGACATAGAACGAAGTAAGCTTCTAGCACACCGGGCTGAGACCATACTACAGAACTTGAAACTAAGGTTCCCCAACCTCCCGCAGACTACTTTGGATATGGCCAAGATTCAATATAACAAGGTATATTCCCTTCAAAACTGTTCCCACTTCTGCAGTTAACCTTGCACTGTTCTTTCAGGCTAGAAGAATCATCACATTATGCTCAACTGAAACTTATTTGATTTCATATTGATCCCAGATCAGAGAATTACAGGTCCATCTGAAACAGTAAATTTAGAATCAATTAGTTTATATGTTTGTAGAATTTGAAGGATTTGATTCACATGATGCCTTGGTCCATTAGCCGAAAAATAAAAGGGAGATGGGCCCGGCAATTCTTGTTGGCTGAACTGTCCCGAGTCCTGATATACTGGTAGTTGAGCTGACCTGCTGCCATGGACTTAGGCTTAGCTTGATTGTGCTTGTGACATTTTTTTGTCAGGGGAGAAATGGCTGTGACCTATGACTTTTATCTACGTATGCTAATCTCCAGAACTAGCATGCCCTTTGCCTTCATATCTGAACTGAGTATTAGAAGGTGTAATCTTCATATCTATTGGTAATTTATCCAGCTTCTTTTCTCTGTTATATGTAGATATATTGTGAGCTAAGGAGGGAATCCCTGTATACATAAAATTCAAGAAGAGCCTCTATTGCTGAGATTACAGAAACTGACATTTGTGCTTGTTTGCTATATGAAAACTGTTGTATGCTAAATGAAACAGGGAAAACAGTTTGTAAGTCCTTTCATCTGTGGTGCAGGATATAGGGCAGTCAATCCTTGAGAGCTATTCTAGGGTGATGGAGAGCTTGGCCTTCAACATATTGGCTAGAATTGATGATCTCCTGTACGTGGATGACGCCACAAAACAACGCTTACATGCAGCAGCAGAGTCTGCATCTCTATATGATCAAGGCTGGCTCGGCTGTGCTCCTAGACAAAAGGGAGTATCACTTGGCCCATCATTAATTCAACAGAGTCCTTCTACCTCTCCAATTAGAACACGAGGATTATACTCTCCCGATCGAGTGATTGGAAGCCCTGGTGGAGGGTTGCGCCGCTCTCTGGAGAAGAGAAATCTAAGAGATTCACTTGACAAGGCATTGGAAAAGCTAACTTTCTAATTCCGAGAAAAGAACATGACCTGACAATGCTTTGAGATAATTCAGAATTTCAGATTACATAATTCCTTTTGGTGGTTTCGTGAGCCTGTTGAACAACAAAGGGGACGATTAAGGGGAATGTCCTATATGGTCCCTTCTTCTATACTTCATGTCTAAACATTACCTTAGTTCTCTTTTTCATTTTTTTAGGTTAATTGTTAGCTAGGATCAAGTATTGGGTATCTCTAATCACCAATGAATAGTAATGGTGAACCATTGTTTCAGCTTAGCTGCACTTTCTTGGCATTCTTTGGCTGTAATTAACCGGTAGTTCTGGCCACTGTTATGTGTAACTTTTTCATGGGACTGGTTATGGGCGTTAACAGGTGAATGTAGATCAATGTATTCTTTGAAACTATAAACAAAATTAGGGGTGGATTCTTGGGATGAGTTGACTCTGGCTTGGCTAATAGTTTGGCTCAAACGAGTCAAATTTGAGTTGAAGCAATTCAATTTATCGAGCTCGAACTCAACTCAAGATCGATGTTAGCATCAAAACTCATGTCTTCTTCGACTATTCTTTTTATTTTTAATTTTGGTGATTCTTCATTTTTTTTCACTGTTACTGTTCACCTCTTCCATTGTTACTAGCCCTTGCTCAAGTTTTGACTCAAATCCACCCCTATACAAAATGCATAAAATTTATCATTCACCATTATTCAAGTGTTCAAAGCAACTTTATAACATGTGTTGATGCGAAAAATTACACAAGATAAGTAAGCCAAATCTTAGAGTGCAATTTAGTGCAAACAAAAACAAAGGTAGTAATGAACATAATATTTTTAAGATGGTTCAATTTATTATTTGGAAACCATGTTATTGAATTTTCTAATGTGACTTTGTTAGAGTACCGATACAGACTATAAATTGTCCTTATTTTATCAAGACAAGAGAATGATAATATAAATACATATATAATATATCTAGATCTTAATATCTTGAACTTAGACACCTAAATAATGGTTTATCATATCATTTCGTTAAAATAAGAAATAATTTTCTAATCCCATGATTATGAAAGACAAAGATAAACAATGATCTTATGATATTCATAAATTGATATGATATGTTGAAGAGATTACAAGAATAATTAAAATTGTTAAGTCTTTTTTCCTATTGTATCCATATATATAGTTATCTTTATATATTTAAAATTATAAATTGTGAGAACATTTAAAACTGTTAAGTCTTTCTTCTTATTCTTTATAGATAAATAATTACCTCTTACATATTTAAGATTGATTTGTGTGTAAATAATGTGTATAATTATTTACCGTGTGGTTGGTTACTTCTCCGATGCCGCTCCCCTACGGTTGACAAAGATGAAGTTTAACTGCATAACCTTCCAAATTTCACTTGTTTCTTGAAGACAATTTATAATTTTGTTGTATAACTAGGCGGACCAACACCTCTTACAATTTATAGAACTACCATGTTATGCTTTTGAGCTTTGGAGACATCAACGACTGTTTCATTTTGCTTCTCCGTATTGATGAATGAAGAATGATGTTCAAACTCGAAAGTGCCTTCCTATGTTATCACGATTGGAAACAAAATTATACTTCAAAACAGTTGTAAGGAGAATTAGAAGGTGTTTATTTATTAAAGTTGAAACCGGTTCAAATCAATCTCAACTTATAGGTCTTGAATTGATCTCAACAAGGTTTGAACACAATTAACAGCATAGTCAGTCTTCAATCATAAGACTACGTAGATGAGTCTGGAGTGTGTAGACAACTAATTCAGGCTACTGACGTGTTGTTATCCAATGGGAAATGAAAAAGATTGACATAGAAGAGACTGATGAAACCCTAGATCGGAAATTTTACAGGGAAGAAAAGAAGATTTCGATTATTGCTCGGTGGAAAAACTAGGGTTTCAAACTAGGCCTCATTCACCATGTTGCTGTTTACTCCTAACCATGAAAAATGTAAAAACACAGACGAAAAGGATGAACTACTGATAAAAATGATATTTTTTGTTAGCTTTTTCTTTCCTTTCTTCTGAAAAACAAATAGAAAAGTTAAGGTTATCAAGTGGATAACCACGAAAGCCAGAAAGAGCCACTGCATGATCATTCATCACAAAGAAAGTAAGACAAGTTATAAAGGAAGAAAAGATGAAGACGGTTGTGTTTACCTTGATCTTTATGGCTGAACAAGAGAGAAAAAGCTTGAGGGAGAGATAAATCACGAAGGTTTTACAAAGAGAAACCAACAGAGCTCAGTTGGCAGTATGCCCACCTCCCAGAGAGAGAACGTTTTCGATTAAAGGGAGGTGGACAGAATGCCAATAAACTCTGTAAGGATCTCTTTGTTAAACCCTCATGAAACCAAGAAATGTCCTATTGGAAAAGGCGGCTGCATAGCAAATAGCATTTAAGTTCAGAAGGAGGATTCTAAGAATCGTTATCATAGTTATTCTTCACTTCCCTCGTTTCTGATGAAAACCCACCACCTTCTTCTTCTTCAGTCTTTTCTTTCTTGCGTTCGTCGAACTAAAAGCCCTTTTCACTCCCTCGTTTCTCACGAAACACAATCACTTACACAACAGAGATCAGACTGTCACAGTCTCTCTTTCTCTTTGCATATCAAGAAAAGGAAGGAGATGGATTGATTTGGGTAACTGAGGGAACTGATTATGTTGGATATTCTTGTAGTGGTTTTGTTTTTGCTTACTGTTAGGCTGAATTCCAATTAATAAAGCCTAATTTGAGATCGACTGGGTGTCAAAAAAGTAGATTTAAGATCAATAAACTGAAACTCATGTTAGAAGTTTCTGTATTATGGTTAAAATTAATTTAATAAAATTCGATAATTAAATATGATAGATTATTAACAAATTTTAGCGATTCATAAGGGTAAATTCAATACTTTTAATATAATTAAATAATCTATTTTTTAAAAGTCAAATACTATTGAAAACTTTAAAATACAATTTTATTTATTAAAAATTGTCATTCAAAGAGGCCGATCACCATGAGCTCTACTGATCCAGAGATATGGCATATCTGTGTGAATATCTAGTGGGTCAAAATGTGAATTGCAAATTATGAATATCAAGTGAGTACCCCATTAAGGGGTCCTACTAACATATTGCACCACTAAGTGTGGAATCCCAGGTAACCTCCGCTCCTGTAGAAGAAGAAGATGCTTCAAAATTCAAACCAGTTTATGCTTTTAACTTTTTTATTAGGGCAGGTTGAAAATGAGATTAAAGGGTAAAAACTTAGGTCAATTCTGTGAAATATTTCTTTTTGCCCTTTTGATTGATATTGAAAACATCTGAATTTGGAGTGGCATGGCAATTTTCATCCGAAAATACGAGGAAACAAAAGAAGAAATCACTTAGGGGAAAGAAAAATATATATGAAATCTTACCTTATGTCGATTGACGGGTCGCAATTATTACTCCCACAATCTATATATGCTCCTCAAATCGTGAGATGCTTCATCTTTTTTATTATCATTTGGATCGTCATTGTCAAGATATCCTTTACTATGATCATATGTGTTATGATTTTGGTTATGGATTTTACTCTTCACAAGGTATTTTATTTTAAGTACTGCTTACAAACTTATATGCTATTTAATGAATATTTTATTACCATTTTCAAATAAGTTGTTTTTATTCTATTTGAATTATTCATGTTTGGATTTAAATTTGAGCTTAAGATTAGATTTGTTTTCATAAAACGAATTGAATTTGAGTTAATTCAAATATTCAAGTTTTAGTACTTTTAGATTGGATCCAAAATAATTTTTTTAGTTGAGTTTGGGTCTTAATTCGTTGATCTTGAATTTACTCTTTTGAATTCGAAAATCTCAAAATGTGTCTTATTTGAGTTTGACTTGTACGGTATCCAACCTTGGAGGCCTTAGTTGAATCTCCTATAAGGTTAGATTTGGTTTGATGTTCAACTCGAAATAAATTGAATTTGAGTTTAGATAACCCCAACTTGAGTTTGAATTATGCAAACTCAAATCTAGTGAGTCATTAGAAAATTGTCTATAAATTAATATTTTCTAACAAATTTTCTTCTTTATATCCAACACTTTCCAATGGCTTCTTCAACGATTTAATCACTAACGCAAGTTGAATTTTATGAACATAAGTCGAGCTTGAATACCTTCTTTGGGTTTGACTTTATTCGAATCCACTCTTAACCATTTCCAGTCAAATTCAATTGTTATCTACATGAGAACAAAAGTAACTTTTCCATTCTTTTTGTAGATGCCTCAATCTAAGCTAGCTCTCAAGGAAAGTTCATGTGCTTTGTTCCGTCTCATCTGTCCACCTTCAGAGTGAACTTTTACTATTCTTGAACACTTTTGTTTCCTTTTCGAAGAGCTTTTATGAGTGCAATGGTGGGACGATACGTTTCTTTTTTCTTTTAATTATTATTATTATGATATATTATTTAAGTATTTTAAATACTTAAAATTAAATACACATAATTTATTAATTTACAAAGGACATTCAAAACAATTATTTCATATAGTTCCATTCTCTCATGTATAATTTGGTTCATTATCCTTCAAATAAAAAAGGATATTACAAACAGCTTGAATGGGTTGACTAGTGGTGGAAACTTTAAATGGGAAAGTTGGCCTCAAAGTTAGGTTAGATTTAATTTGAGTTATTCGAGTTTAAATTCAAGTTCAGATTGAATTAATTAAATTCGAGCTTAAGAATGGTGCGTGTTTTTTAAAATATGTTGAGTGTAAATTAATCAAAATATTTAAATTTGAGTTAATTTAAATTAAATCCAAGTTAAATTATTTTCAAATTGAATTTAAAACTTAACTTATTCAATCTCAAGTTAATTTTTTTAAATTCAAGTTAATCTGAAGTTGAACTCTAATTCTAATATTTGATAATGTAATATCTTAATTTAATAACCTAATCTATTATTAAAATATTATTTATTTTAAACACATATTAAAAACGTGTTTTTCTTTTGTCCTATTATTACTTTTAATACTATTGGTAATGTTTTAGTTTAATAGTCTAATATCAAAAGTAGAATTATTATAATTCTATAACAATTTTACTTTTTGAGATTTCCTAATTTAAAATGTATTTTGTATTTATATCCTAAATGAAGACCGATATTGGCATGTGCCCAATATTTGTCCACTCATTTAAGCCCCAAATCCATTCCTACTTTGGACCGTCTTGACTCAAAAAAAGTCGATGCTCTTGTAGTGGTAGGGGAAGGTTGTTCTTAGATTTGTCATTTTCCAAAGGCCAAAACACCCACCCCACCCCACCCCACCCCACTCCCCACTCCCCACTCCGCACTCCCCACCCCCAAAAAGGACTTATTTCTCGAGTTTTTTTTTATTAATTTTAAAAATTCTATTTACTCATCTATAAACAGTTAAAATTAACTGAATTTATTAAGTATATCATTTTACTTCTATTTACCCTAAAAACTAATACTTTTTCTTTAACCAAAGTTTTTAAAAACAATATTTTCTCCCTTAAGGTTTTCAATTTTTTGACTACAAAAAAAGTTCTCCGACGATCTCTAGGCATGGTCTCATCCTCTTCTGTATGCCCTCCTTTTGATCATTCTCATCAATGTTATTGTCAACGAAGATGACTCACTTGGTGTCGACGAAGACTCGGTCTTTGTCTATCGTCATCGTCGATGAAGGTTTAATCTTTATCTCTGAATGAAGACGATTTATTTTTATTTTGAAGAAGAGAAAGAGTTTTTGTTGACACCAGGTGAGTTGTCTTTATTGACAACGACGTCAAAGAGGACAATAAGAAGGAGGCCACGTCTGAGATGATGAGATCATGTTTGGAGATCGCTGATGATGTCTCCTTATTGTCGAAAAAATTAGATCTGAAAGTTTGAAAATTCTAAAAAAAAAATATAATTTTTAAAATTTGGGTTTAAAAAAATATTAATTTTTAGAGTGTAGAATAAAAAATTAAAATCAAATTTAATTTAATTTTAAATATTATAGGTTTAAACGGTTCCGAGGGTGGGGGTGCTGTGGTAAGTCCGTTGGCCTTTTCCGAATTTCAAAACACAAATGATGAGACCGAGCAATATTGTGATGATGGCGCAATGTGAGTTAGGCTCTCTTTTCCAGCTCTACTGCCATGTGAGACTCTCTCAAATTACTCGAGACACTAGTGAATAAACTAATTTGATGACGACGTCAATATATTAAAATTATAATTTTAAAACAGTTATTAAATATGTTTATTAAATAACATTTAAAAAATAAATATTTCCAATCCAAAAATTTCTATCTCTCCTACACTTTGATTTTGAGTTTGAGGTCTCTGTCTGTATTTTCAATTTTTAAATTACAGGATATCACCAATTATTAGCCTTCTCATCTCTTATTATATATGGTAATATTTGTAAATATAAATGCCTTCGTATTATTTGATTGAGCTGTGCTTCAATTTTTCTTCCCCTTGTATTCAAGTTCGACAATTTATTAGTAGTATTGTTTGAAAAAAAAATATATAAAAAATTTCAATTATAATATTATTATCTTGAAAAATATAATAAATACTTAAAATTTTATAATTTTTTTATATATACTTTTATCATATTATTAATTTTTCAAAAAAATGTATCAACTAAATCAGTATAAATTAATACACATTGCATGATTTACCCACTATTATATTAGTTTTTAATTCGCCTTATAATATGTATCATTTCTTATATATATTATATAATACGATATATATTATGTATCGCATAATACTAACAACTATACATGGAACAACTTCTTCATTTCCTTGTCTGCCTTTGTAACCAAAACACAAAATTAAAAAACATATCAAATGGTTGGACAGAAGGATGATTTTCACAAAGCCATAATTTGCTTAATCAGGAAAAGCTAATGTAGTTATTATCTGTCATTGGTAAGGTCTTCTAATAAATCTCTATAAGTGAGCCCTCGAATCTATGGTCCTTAAGGAATGCCTGGATAGGCAATTTGTTTGGTGTGCCAGAATCTGATTCTAGAGTTATCCATTAGAAATGCTGCCACAGAAAATTAGAGAGAAAGCTTTATTAATACAACATCACTATTAGTTGGAAGCATTCAGCCCCATCCTGAATACATATAATAACATCACCACCACCGAGAAAATATTGAAGGGAAAAGGAAAAATAAATAATAATAATAAACCTCGGTAGGGGACACTTATTTTTGCCATACTGCATATCTGTGACCAGAAGTGGCTAGTGTCCACTCTCTGCCAGCGGGGCACCACGAACCTTCTCCTATCTTCATGCACACTTTCTCCCCAATTATTGCCGAGTAGAGGTTTGGTTGAGCCTCCAGAATCTTAATCGATGATCGAGAGTGGATGCCCTGCTGCCGACGAACATCCATCTACAGCCATGTAGAAGAATTATTAGGTGCGAATTTTATTTTAAAAGATCGAGTTTAAAGTTGAACAAAGCCCTGCTGCAGCATACCAATCTAACAATTTGGTTGTGAATGGAGTCACCCCAATCATAAAAGTGGTCGTAAAACACTGTTGGGATCCCTGGATGTGTGAGTGTGTATGCATAACCCTGCAGGAAAATACAGAGATGGGCTGTTAATAATTTCACTGAAGAAACTATTTTTCAATGTGTAATTGGTGCTTTTAAGGATGAATTTGACAAATAGTTTTTTGAAAGAAATAAAGAAAAACAACAGAAAATATGTAATTAGCAAACCATGATTTCACTGAGGGTTGGTTCCAAACTGAGTTGGCTCGGTGTCGAAAGCCAGTTCGAATTCATTTTAGGTCAAACTCAAGCCAAAAAGACTAACTCGTATTTTAAAATCAAATCAAACTCAAATTAGAGAGGTTTTGATTCAGTTCGAGCTTAGCTTGTAACTTAATTTGAGTGATATCAAATAATTATCAAAATGATATTGTTTTGCTCGTTATTGGATAAAATGACGTTATTTTGTCAATAAGTTGTGAACTCAAACCACAAATTTAAATCATTAACTCGAACCGAATTTTAAACTTAAAGATCGAACCAAACTTGAGCTAAAGGAGTTTGGG
This sequence comes from Mangifera indica, assembly GCF_011075055.1. NCBI lineage: Eukaryota > Viridiplantae > Streptophyta > Magnoliopsida > Sapindales > Anacardiaceae > Mangifera > Mangifera indica. The sequence goes on from NC_058155.1 coordinate 12,719,619, forward strand.
CTCGGCTTAGTTCATATCCGCCCTAATTTGGCTAGTAGCTTTAACAAACAGAAATCATGTAGGTCAGTAAACATTTAACCGCTAAATCAATACTTTATTATTATTATTTTTTTGTAATATCTTACTAGCATCCTTTATATGAAATACAAAAATTTATACTTGAGACAAATTCTAGGTATGAATACCTTTCAAACCTTTACCAACAAGTTACATGAAGACAACAATGTCACGTACCTCCATAATATGATTCGAGGGGAACGGCCAATGGGCCTGCAAAAAAGATGCAATTACAGAGTTAGTTGATTTTAAACTCCTACTTGAAGCACAATACCTTGATATATAAATAACAGATCCTCCATTACAAACACATACCAAACCCATTTTAAAAGATGAGAGAGTTTGGATTAAGAATTTTATATGGTCAAGAATCAGTTCACAGTTGACCCAGAATTCCGTCCAAGTCTCACGTGTTACTGTAGTATAAGCCTTAGGTTCAAAATTTTACCAATTAAAAAAGATACAAGGTCAGATTAGAGAAGGAAGATTTTCAATAAAACTTTTAACTCACTAAAGCCTTCATATCAACTGTAAGGATGCCATAATTCATGCTGTGGCTGGTTCCAACCTAAACTACTCACGTAAATTGATTCAGGTTATCTATTGACTTCAGTGGGTATTTCTAGTAATTCACCCTTGGAAACTAGAAACAGAGGAACCACAGAAATCGGGTCAGTTTGCTGTGCAAATATGCAGTCCATGCAAACCAACATCACAGTCTACTAAAAGCATTCTGATATCATTTCAATCACCATAATATGCAGTACCTGTGTTGAGCCTGTGTCATGGTTATCAAGGAATGTGACAGCCCTTGAAGGCCACCATCCCATTACACCTGGGGGCTTCCCTTGGGAATCACGCAGACGCCAGAATTGCCCCTTAACAGCTTCCTACATGGGAATCATGAATAAGCATTAACAGATTATTGGCTTTCCAGGGTAGTGTGAGTCCATGCAACATTACAAAAATTAATTCTAAGGAGACTAGTAGAAACATTGCTTGAAATGTTTGCTATGTCTTTCTAGTTTCTACTAATAAATTGTCCCTTGGAAAATACCTGAAGAATTCCCTTTGTGGTGAAGTCAAATGCAGCAGAAAGTTGTCCTGTTCCATCAATCCAATTGATAATTCGTTGTCTATGGCTATCTGCAAACGAACTTTGTAAGCAAATGGAAACAGGCACAGAGTCACTGATAGACTTCATATGTATGATAAATCAGTTAGCTTGCAGCTAGATTCAAGATCTTTTGTGATCTTTAAATAGAAGAATGAAGTAATAAAGGATTAACACTGAACTGAGCCATGGTAAGTCATAGTGTAAAATAAGATCAAGTAGATGAAATTTACAGATCAAGAGATCAATATCAGCACCAAATCCCCCTGAAAAAATTATGGGAAGTTAAAAACAGTGCACAGTAGACATTCCAATACCCTGTTCAGTTTACGCAAATTTTTTCTATGATCAAGTAATTTGCTTCTCTAACCAAGAGAGCAGGGCTTCTATAGGAAGATGCATCAGGAATTCAATTTACATAGCACAAAGGTCTAAACATGCAATTTCTCGAACGTATATATATCGTCACATTTCAGTCCAGAATTCAGCTGACTCTGGCCCCCAAAGTACACTTTCCTTTTGGTGCAAGATAAACATAAATAATGCATACCTTGGTTATAGTCCAAGCCTTGTCCATTGTAGTTGCAAGAATCCCAGTATTCCCCAACACAAAACATGGGCTTTACTCCTTCGATATATTCTTTTACATATTTAGCTGAGTAACTAATCAGAGGATTGTGGAAAAATAAATATCAAGCTGTCTATGAAAACCAAAAAAAAAAACCAACAATTTACAGGTTCTGAATAACATTACCCTCGTGCAAAATCAAAACGGAAATCTTGGAAACCAACTGTGTTACGCAGCCACCGCAGCCAACCTATAAGGTCTTTCCGTACAAAATGCTGGCTATGATCAATATTTGGTACGCCATGAAAATTGTCCCCTGTGCTTCTATTGCCCTAGAATATCACATGCAAAAGTCAGACGTAAATTTATGGCAGAGTCATGCAAAGTGGTAAAACATAACTACCCTGATCACCCATCCTATTCACAACAATATAAGACAAGCAAAATGTTATAGGTGGGAGAGTATAAGAAAAATAATATAAGACGCAAAAATAAGTTGAAATACTCCAATCATATGGGTGAGACCATTTAGCCAATGATTGTCCAAAAAGAGAGAGAAGCAGAACACAGAAGTTCTGAGAACCATCAACACACTAGGAGGTCATGCATGACACTGTTTTAGGAAAAAGTTGCAATAATCACCATCCTATCAATCATAAGCAAGACATTTAATCTTTAAGCTAAGAGGTACAAAGTATAAAATAACAGGAAACAAAGTTTGCAGTTCATTGTGTATGCATCATCTGGAGGCCAAGGCTATTTCTGCATCAAACTTTTATGTATATTATTCACAGTAAGTAAATTTGCCTAATTTCTAACTTCTGAAAAATAAATAGGCAAATGATGTTTTATGTATCACAAAGATCAAACATGAGGCATCATGGGGTTACAAAAATAAATCAATTGTGAGCATCCTTACCAAACCACCAGTGCAAGATGTAACTGCATGCTCACTCCATGCTAACGGAATACCATCATAACGGTTATACATTCCACCATGACCTTGCGTAGTACCAATGCGATGATTGATAACTACGTCAGCCATTGCCCTAACTTTGCTCTGCTTCAATTTTTGTAGTAATGATTTGAGAAGGTGTTCAGAACCATAAGAAGAATTAAGGGAATAAAGGTTCTGTGGTAAGTAACCTATCATGGAGGGAAATGCAGAGGTAAGAGGGAGTAATTCAGAAAGCTGAAGCATCTACTTGAACTACAAAGAAATCATTTCTCACTAACCTTCAGGTGAGAAGGAATGAGTTGCTGGTGGTAACCATACAGATGTAAACCCAGATTTTGCAATGTCAGGTACTTTCCTTTCTAAATTTCTCCACCAATCATATTTATGAGACTCCCAGTTAAAACCCTGTTGAGAAATTTTTCAGCCAGATCAGAACACTTGACAATTATAGCCAGAATTCGGCAGTTGAATTTGAGGTATGGCATGAACAGTTTTACTTAATCATGCCCTTCTGATACAACCATAATCCACAAGTCGAATCTTTAACCAGATTTTAGGAATAGATATATATAGGATCTGCAAAAGCGGTCATGTTCTCCGTTTAAATTAAGACAGGTCATCATTGTCGAATTTACCTGAAGAAGAATTTCTCGTCCACTACAGATTACTGCACCTGAAATTAAATCCAAAAGCATTGCAAGTATTAAACAAAGATCACGTATTTTCCCCCAGAAAACAAACTTCAAATTGTGAATCTAATTTGGCAGCCTTTGATGTAACAAATTCCATATTGTGAATACAGATGTGACACAGAAATGTGGATCAGCTAACCGGTTATATACTGTCTCTTAAATTGAAGGATTGCATTCCTAAAGCTGGAACATTAGCCACAAATCCTCTCAAAACACATTATTATGCTTCAGTGAATGACAGCAGAAAAGAAATAAAAAATTTCTCTTATCATCAAGTTCCTTCTTTAATTCTAGATATTTCAGAGCTTTCAACAGACCAATAAGTAACAGTATCACACAAGCATGAATATACCGATCCTAAAACTTTCCAACTGAATTACCAAGCCAATATAACCAGATATTATGAGCAAATTAAGTTTTCAATACAACTAAATACGCTTGACCTAACTTAACACATGCCAACACCACCACGTTCGCAATTGGATAAACAACTACACAGAAGCAAACATGAAACATCACACATACCAATATCAGCCTGCTGATTATTTTCATCAAAACCCTGTATTTTTACAAAAAGATGTAAGATTAGAGCAAATAAATGCAATAATAAGGTCAATTCACAAGATTCTAGAAAGAAAATACTGGCTAAATAGCTTAAGAAACCATATACAATCATCCAACGAATAGCCATGTAGATACAAAATGTAGCAGAAACATACATTGCTGACATAAGCCATATCAACTCAAGATGTAGCTGCCCAAAGTATGACGCTGGATCGTATAAAGAGAAACCTGCCTCCAAAATCAAAATTTTACCAAATATTTATGTAGATGACAGAAATATTTGTTTTCTTGACAATAAATATAAAAGTCAACGATAAAGCTTAACGTTGATGCGATTTAAACTAATATAAGCAAGTCAGAGCTTGTGAAAGATATTATACGGTAACATCTATTATAATATGATAAGATTTGGGTAAGTCTGCTATGTGACAAAACAACATTATTCTTGTCCTGTTATGTTGTCCGGTAGTTTATCTTCTCTGAATTGTGTACATGACGAGAAATCAAATGAACACTTAGTAATGAATCAAAAGAACCCTAGAAATTGATTAATAGAGAAGGAAAGCATACCGAAACTTATATTTCGATCGCAGCGCAGATTAGCTCTTATGTATTGAGGTATATATACACATCTAAAAAGTAGTGGATGCGACGTGAAAGGATTCGCTGCAGTTCCACCGTGAAAAGAAAAGCAATAGGAGAATTTTCAAAACTTTTACAGCAAAGTATTCGACCATTAGGAAACCACAATAAGCGAATCTGAATATTACAGATTGTACCTGATAAGAATATATATAACGGGAATCAGTTTTTGGAATGGAAGAAAACGTGTTCACATTTTAATGGCAAAAAGCGGCACCGCCATTTTTCAGTATCTCGAAATTCTCTCGACTCGAGTGCAAACTTTAAATATTTTTTTAACGGTTGAAATTTAAAGATTGTCACGTGTCAGAATGATAGACGGCACAAATTGTGAAGGGTCATTGGGACACCATGAATGACATACACCGTAACCGGAAAGCTTAGAGAGTAAGCCACTACTAACGCGGGAATGGAATTCTTTTCGTTAAGATGTGACTTCAACGGTGTAGTTCTTCGTAAATGGCCGCCGTTCATCCATCTCAGTCACAAAAGTGAAGCTTTCCTTGCCTGTTGTCATTAGAGGAGTGGATCAATGGAGCAAGTAGGTTTGGCGGAAAGAGAATATGAATAATATAATTCTCAATACTTTATTTAAATCTCAGTAGCGTTTGATTGGAATGCGTTAAAGATTTCTTAATAACCTATATTTGATTATTTATATTATTTTATTTAATTGATCGATAATAATATTTTATTATTAATATTGACATAACAGATAATATAAATAATAATCTGATTATTATATTTATTTTAGATATTAAAATATTAGTAAGATAACCTTATTTTATTATAATTATATTATTAATGATTAATTTTTTAAAATAAAAATAAATTTATTTTTAAATAATATAAAAAATATTTAAAAATAATTATATTCAAGAATATTTAAATAAAATAATTTATTAATAATTTATTATTATTATTAATCAAACATATTAATTATTTAAATTATTTATTTTTATCAAAATTTATCAAATATAGTAATTATTTATATTTAATATTTTTTTTAATACTTTAAAATAATAATTTTATTTTAATAATAAAATATTTTCAAAATCAAATGTCCCTCGGAGCGTATCCTCTATTGATTGGCTCAGGTTAGCGGTGGATCCGTCCCCGCTTGCTCGGTTCGTTCAGCTTTAAAGTATCAGTTCGGAAAGTTTGGTTTGGAGATCAACTTATTTGCTTATTAAGTAAAATTATTTAACTTGTCAATAATGCGTTTATTTTTCCAATGATTTTGTTTATTTTGTCAGCGTCCTTTACAGACATTACATGGTAATTCAAACTTTAACATGTCAGACGTCAGTGTTCACTTTTATACATATTAGTCCTGTAATGTTACTCATTGAGAAAATAAAATTTTACAAAGAGATGAAAAAATATATATATATAATTAAAATTAGATTTAATTTGAATTACACTTAAATATTGGTCAATTAAAATTTAAATTTAAAACACTCATCTCAAAATTAATAATAAAAAAATTACTATAAAAGATAAATTATAATTTAAAAACATGTTGATGAATAATGAGTTTATCATCTTCATGGCCATCACTCAATTTCTAAGATCAATGGAGCGAAAAATAAGATACTCAGCTCACATGAAATTAATGGGACGTATTTCAAGTCCCACATCGTGCAGGTATAAGATACCGTACTGTCAGCGATGTATATATAAGGACACTAATCAAAGAGAACAAGGCATCTTTGCGCTTGGGGCAATGACGCAGCTAGTGAGGTTCTAACCGAGGCGCGTCTATTGCTGGTTGAAAACTATTTCCAAACCCCCTCATTGGCCTGGGTTCGGCCCTGGCCTTTGAGAATTTCTGGAAGGGCTCCCTACGGGGTAAAACCCTCCAATTCGAAGTTGAAAAGCTTTAGCTCTATTTTTCAGTCCAGGATTGTTGCGGCAGGCCTTGCCCGGCCCACTGTTAACCCTGATCTGACAGGAGTTGGTTAGATTGAATTTATGGTTTAGATGATTTGACTGCGTCCTGCATGGTTTGAGATTGATTTTCGTCAATGTTATTGTTATCTTTGGAGAGTACGACATTCTTAGCCTAAATTCCTATGCAAATTTCCGTGAATCTGTTTTGTTATGTGTGTGTGATTCGATTGTTAGCTTTCAAAGTACAATAATTTTCACTTTGATTGAAAAGTAGAATAAGCAATGGGTTCATTTAAACAACGTTTCGGCTTTGACAATACATGAGAAAGAAAGCATGGCCTTTAAGTTTCTACAAACTAATGATAATGACCAAAAAGACAACAGAAATTTGGCATGTTTCTGTACCTGAGAAATACCGATAAAGACTATTCAGTAGCAGTCTACATCTCCAGGAAATGAGTAGAACAAATCAGATTATTTAGGCTCGCTTGTTAAGACCATGAAAGAAACGGTGTTTTCTTCTCTTTGAATGCCTCCCAGAAGCTTTTGACATGGCATAGGCTACAAACTGGACCTGCAAAGAATTGTAAATGTCCATATAAGAAAGCAAAAACATAGCAACTAGGAATAAACACTACTTAAATGTTATAAGAAACCTGAGAATTGTTTCGCATGCCAAAATCCTCTAGTGCAGAGTTCTCATCCAGTAGCTTCTGATTATGGTGGGATAAGCAATAATTTTTCCAGATGTGCTTCCTAAAAAAAAAAAAAAAAAAAAGAAACAAACTTACAAAGCCCCAAAATTGACTAACGTCGCTTGACTGGATGATGGAGACGAGCAACAATTCTAAAACATTTTCAAGAATGCAAAAATTGCTATCAACCACTCTCTCATTAAGTGGCCAATAGGCAACAAACTTTAGGGCTAGATTTAAGTCGTACTGCACCCGAACATGACTCAAGTTTAGGTCAAATTTTATATGGACAGCTAAAATTTCAGCTCATTTGAATGTCGTCGACAGATTAAACAGAGGATTCAAACCGAACTGAAACTTACAATTCGAATCAAGTCACTTACCATGAAATGTGGCGATGACCCATGTTGGATTGCTCCATTTCATTAACTTTTTTCTTAATTGCAAGCTTCAAGTCTTTCACTGTAGCCGAATTCATCACCGCCACGTCTTCAACGAAACCATGAAACCAATAAATCAGGACCAGCTTGTAATTCAGAGCAAACGTATAATGCGTTCAAAATGTTCGTTAAAATGTGTATGTGAAAACTATAGAGTTGGTTATGGGTTAGGCAAGTACCGAAGGAAGTGCCATCCAATTTAAGAATGGAGATGCGCATAGCACTGCCCAATTCGACGCTGATAAGCGTGTCCACGTCGGACAATGTTGGTTTCTTAGGAACATCGGCAAGTACGGGGTCATCAAGAAGAGCAGCTAGTGTTGAATTCAATCTTGCCTTCTTCATGTTGTTGCTGTTGTAAGCTCCCAACTCCTCATCTTTTGCATCAGATTCCGTCATCATCAACGATTTCCGTATCTGATCTTCTTCAGCGCCTTGTGAGTATACCCAGCAAATTTAGAAGCAGAAGCTTTGCTTTTTGTTGGTAATGGACGGGGAAACGTGCAGATTTATAGACAGAAATCGAGTATCATTCGAATTTCTTAATTTGAATTCAGCCCATTCCCCCCGGTGTCATGCATCTTCTATAAACTTTTTTAGGGCACTGATGACGAGAGTTAAATAATTTGTGATCTTTTATAAGATAATAACATTAAAATAAAAAATTTATTCTTATTTTTTTAAAAATGTATATTTTTAGATCCAATAAAAAACATAATTAAAATTTTAAAATTTGTATACTAAATATAGGTATTGGATAATGTTATATATATAATACCATTGCCCAAACAATGTATTCCAAATAAGATTCAAGTCTCTTCATCCTGGATGTCAAATATGTAAACATGAACATAACGGTCAGTCCGGATTTTAAAACACCGTTCTCACATGTTAGTTTTTGCCTGGAATCAAAACTCTTCTTTTTCCTTCTAAGTACTCATATTATCTTTTGTAAGCACCTAATTAAGTCCAGTGCCGATGTTTATCTCCGAAAGAGTAAGAGTAAAACATCTCATATTATACCCAAAAGAACGATATTTCCTTGCCACTCTCCAATGGTTGTCTCTGGCTTAAACACTCTTACAACTCTTCCCCATAACTTTTTCGTCAGCTAGTCCTTTTTTCTTCTTCTGCAACCTGCTTCAAGATTATAAAAGTTTCTAAAAGTTTGTTACAGAAGGAAAAATAATTGAGTCAATATTTTCTATACCTCCTTGCCAGGTACTGTAAATATTCTATGATTTCCGAGAATTCAGGTCTCGAAGAGGGGTCCTGCTGCCAGCATTTCTCAAGTAATTCCACAAATTTTGGATGAGCATGCCTAGGAATTGGAGGCCTTAGACCCTAACCATACCCATTAAGAGTGTTCTATCAGTTAACCCTGTTTTAAGAGTATAACAAGCTATGCCATGCAGTATGCAGTAATCAGTTTACTTGATGAGTAATTTGACGTGTAAACAGTAAAACTAACGGGTATAAATTGAGGGTGTAAATGAGCTGAGTAATACTTGGCTCAAGCTCCCTCGATGACATATATGAGCTCGAGTTTGAGTTCGTTGAACTTGTAAGATCTCAGCTCTAGCCAGAACCTTAGGCTGACTTAGGCTTGATTCAAAAAATTACATTTAACCTTTAATTTGAAAAAAAAAAATTAAGCTTCATAAGATTTTCCAAGTGTAAATGCAAGATTTGAAACTTTTACTCAATTCGAGAGCTTGCGAATTCACCAAACCAACCAACATCAAGCTCAAGCTCGGATCAAAAGCCAAACTCAAGTTTGACTTATTTGCAACGTTAATACAAATAAATATATTAACATGTCTTCATGTAATTGAGTGGTATAATTGTTTATTTAAACTCTAATTCAAAATCATTCAATCATATGATAACACGTCAATTTATTTGTATTTATTAATTCTTATTGTTTGTATATGAAGTATTATTATTAGATGAAATATTCTAATCTAGACTTAACTGGTAAAGTAAATGAACAGTTTGATGGTTAATAAACAACACCAAATAAAGAATTCTTGAATATTGAAATTTTCTTTCAAAATGTGCTAATCCTAAGCAGAAGTTGTTGTATGAAAGTACCTTTTGGAGAACACCAACCGCTGCTTGTAAGGGGGTTAAGTCCTCGTATGGAAGCTGTCAAGTGAGAAAAAATTAATTAACATAAAAAGTTCGCTTCTAGTAAAATTCTCAGCATTTCTGGCAAAAAGGTTTCAATAAAGTGTTACCTTTCCTGTCAGAAGCTCCCATAGCACAACTCCGAAGCTATAAACATCAGCTTTGTGATCATATGGTTTATGTTCAATTACCTTTCAAGCATCAACACCAAATAAGCACATAAAAGAAATACTTTTGGGATGGTCATCAATAAGTCCATTTGATTCATATCCATCAGTCAGTTTGATCTGAATAAATATAGCACATAATTATGGTGCATAGTATTGAAAATTTCCAAACAACCCACCTCCAAGATATTTTCCAGCATATATAATAAATATACATAAGATTAAAAAATGAAAACCCATAATTTCTATTCGCAGAAAAGTTAAGTGTAACAATTCAGTTCAACAATCCAGCCCACCTCCAAGTCACAGTTTTGATTTTGGGTTTTGCAACCCAAAATGCGTCTTAACAATTTAGGTCGTGGGATTTGCTTAAAGGTGTTACAAAAAGTAAATCAAATGGTAAATATAAATAAAAACTGCATAATACCAACCTCTGGTGCCATCCAGCGATATGTTCCAGTCTCTGCAGTCATCACTCCAGACTGAACTTGAACTCTAGCAACACCAAAATCAGCAACTTTGACAACCTACGAATTTTTTTTTTAATACTAAGAAGGAATGTAATTCCAAAGCAGTGGCAAATTTCAGTATAGTCTTCTGAGAAGATGATATAGATCTGATCAACAAGCAATATGAAACATAAAGACGAAAGTAATGCCAGCAAAATAACCAAAATAGTGCTAACATTATTAGGAAAATAAGGGTAAAACACAATCACAATGCTAAGCCTTACAAAGATTATCAAAATAAGATGGCACTGTTATGTAATGTCTTAAGCAAATCAGGAAGTCCTCAATGGAGGCCATGGTGAAACTAATTCAGGGAGCCAAGACTCTGCACACCTCTCATAAGCAAATCAGAAAGTCTTCATTCCTTCAACAAACTCCACAATGAAATATATTTGGAAGTGGACCAAGAATCAGCACACTTGTCTGTCTATCACTCACCAAAACCTCATGGTGTGAAGTTCTGGCTCACATTCAAGACCTCCAAGGCCATTGGCCAGAAAAACTAACCACAACTAGCAAGTTATAATAAGGTGCAAGAATGCCCAGCTCTTGAAATTGCATTACTCCCTTCAAAAATCAATCAGTGATTTGCTTCCCCATCTTCATACACATTGGGTAGATGAATGTAGTACTCATAAAGATAAAGCAAATATTTCAAAGTAAATAGTATAGGCAGGAGAATCTCTTACTCCATGTTCATCCATCAGAAGATTGGCAGCTTTAAGGTCCCTATGAATTATATTGTTTTGGTGCAAATAATTCATTCCCATGGAAACATCAATTCCAATTCTGAGCAAGGATGGAAGCTTAAAACCGCCCTTTTGTTTTTGCAGAAGGTCATACATGCTTCCACCAGACATGAATTCTAAGAAAGGAATGTACACAGAGAAAAATGAAATAACTTAAAATAACATTGACAATCATATAACCAGATTACAAAATTTTAAGCACTTCAAAGATGACTATGATGCTCAAATACATGTTAGTCATCTAAATATACCTGTAACAATGCACATTCTTGGAGGTCTGGTGCATGCACCAATGAATTGAACAACATTTTTGTGTCGAAGCTTCCTACATATTTCAAAGCAAGAGTTTAAAGAGGGAACATAAACAAATTTTCTGATAGCAGGATGCAGACAGTAGCATACTCTTTCCATTATCATTTTACTATTAAAAAAAAAAAAGTTTAAACAACTAGAAAAAGAATGACTTTATTTTTAACTTCTGAATATTTAAATCTCATTTACTATTTATCTTAATATATGTTTTCTCCACATTGACAATCTTAGTGTAAATCAGCCGAATTAGAGAATTTATTTATTATCCACAACATCCAATTATTGCTGCATATCAAGAAAAATAAAATGATAAAGAGGAAACATCATATCTCATCCAGTAGTTCAACACGTCCCCATCTTAATGGATAGAAATATGGACAACTAAACTTACAAATAAATAATTGCAAGTATCCTATAGCACACATAATTACAGTGGTAAAACCATACGTGTCCAGGCAATACGAAAAGGCTTTCACCTGGACAACCATTACCTAACTGAAGACATAGGGATACATCTGCATAACCATGAAAAGATTCAAGGACATATCAAGTAAAATGGATATATGAGCATTAGTAGATTATAAACGCATGTTCATCATAGTCACAAGCAATCAGCATTTGTCCAGAAAAAAGTATCAATATGTGTGTGTGTGTGTGTGTGCGCCCGCGCGCGTATGTGTGAGTGGGAAAAAAAAAAGGAGCTAAGGAAAAGAAAAAAGAAGAGACCAGCACCAATGACAGAAAATTTAATTTAACAAACCTCATAATATAGACTTCTTGAGCAAATTCCCTCTGCATATTTTCTTTTAGATGCTCTGCTGTAAGAACTTTAATAGCCACATCTTGGCTATAGAATGTACCTTTATACCTGCATCAGTCAAAAGCATACTATTAAGCTGTTACTCACAAACAGAAAAACTCTGATAGATGATAAAAACTCACAAATCACCATAGGCTCCAGATGAAATTTTATATTCATATTTCAAAAGGCTCGCATCAATTTCCGAAACATCAATTCTTGGTAAATTCACATGGTAGATTCTGGTTTGTTCTTGCTTCTGTACAGCACTCCAATAGTCAAATTTACATAAATGCTAAAAGAATGAAAAAAATTGAATGCATCAAACAGTTTATGCAGATTTAAACGAATGAATGAAATTTCTTCTACCACTTTCTCAGAAATTCTCTCTCAGAAAAATTGAAATCACTAAAATCAGTCAAAACTGAGTGGAAGAATATGATAAGATAGCAAATAAGAAACTTCAGAAGTTTCTATAAAATGACCAAATGAATGATTTGCTCTGGGCAATAATAAGCAAGTGAAACTGAATTTTAAATAAAATTCCGCCAGCAAAAAAAACTCAGAACTGAAAAACGTTATAAAATTAAGCAAAAAATAAAAAAAGTCTTTCCCACACCACAATCAAAGAAAATGAGAGGATATAATCACAATTATAATTGGAAAAGACAAGCACTATGTAAAGGGACTACCTCAACCTTTGGTATTTCTTTTACCAGAAATTTTCTCAACTGCTCAGCATCCTATATATGAAGGTAAAGGTCAACTGAAGGAGGTGAGAACAAATTCATAAATGCATATTGCTTTCTTAAATAAACAAGAGAACTGAAAAACCAGTAATTTGAAACGCTACATCAAGAATAATCAGTAATCAACTTTCTTGCGGTATAAAGAAGATGATTACTTTAGCTAGATTATTATAAATTATATTTGTACAAAAGGAACGTTCTCCAAGGACTAATCATTTGTTCTGATAATAATTATTACTAATAAAGAAATAAAATACCTCAAGTGACCAACCATCCACAACAAACACATCCAAGGAGTAGCCATCTATAGTGGAGAATGCATGTGCTTCTTGAATGTTCAACCCAATATCGGACAGTAAAGAAGTCAGCTGACAGTAGAATAGAGAATTTTAACAGCAAAATGAGAAAAATTACTTAAGAGAAGTAGAATTATATCAGGTTGACTAAACCATCAAAGCCACCTGCCAAATAATTAATTTGAATGATAGGATGCAAAAAAGACATGTTTTTAGGGGGTAGGTGGGATGACAGCAAACCAGCTAAATCCAAAGATGCACATTTGGGAGAAATACAACAAGATGATGTCCATAAATGATAAGAAAAGCCAGCAAGAAGTAAACAAATGACATCAGCTACCTGACTGAGAAGTTTTGGCTTATCATTTGTTGATATTGTAATTTCATGCATTAGCCTACAAAATTGTGAACGTATTGAAATGTTATTCTACAAAATTTTAAAGTTTCTAGCAATTGATAAAAAAATGTCGAATTCAGGGAAGGGCATCTAAGAACCATCTACCAAGAGTTTAATCGATAGGAATTCATGCTAACATCATTATCTTGAACATCTGATCTATTTGATATATTTACAAGCTCTGGATCTGGAGTTGAACCGAAGGCAGGAGGTGGATGCATGCTGAAAACAGAGAAGAGAGACGCAAAATGTAGATAGATAAAATCATGAAATTAGACAACTTTAACTAAATAATAAAGAACATTACATGCCTCTGGTTGTTCCAAAACCCAGAATATACAGTATCTACTTTTCTCGGAGTGTTTGAATGAACCCACTCACTGAAATGACTTGAAGAAGCGGAATGCATCTGCACAAGAGAAAGATAGTCAAAATGTGAGCTAAGAGTGACATAATTCACATTAACACTGACAAAGGTGCTAGCAAATTGTAATAAAACATCCATACGAGTTTAATGAAGGCAAGAAAAATTTTATTAGCATGTATGTATACCTGCACAAGCCGGACATCAATGGCAGGTCTAGTTGCAGGGTCTTGTGCCATATGCAGTAATCTTTTGTGCATCAGAACATTTTCTGCCCTCCCGACATTCACGTCCAGGGCATACCTTCATAATCAAGGCAAAGCAAATTAAATCATAGCGATCAAAATTTGTTAGTTCAAGAAATTTTCTAAATGGTCCAAATAAAATGTCCTTTTTCTTTCCCCTAACAGAATTCAAAGAATAAGTTCAATGATCAAGCCGAACTGCTACTGTTGCAATGAAAATGAGCCATCGTAATCACCACCGTCCATTCCTTCACTGTAATTGTAATTTTCTCACAAAAAATAAGCAGAAGAAAAACAAAAATCAATGTCGAGCTGGGTTTGGACTACCTTTTCGGGAGTCGGTGAAAATGAGTCCACAGTTCTTCTTCAAAGCCAGGCTTTCTGGTCTCTTGTTCATTTGTTTCTTTCAATCTACAAAGAACCTCCTGATAAACTTCAACTTTGTTCCGTGTCTGCAGCTTTCTACTTTGACTCGGTGCAAAATCTACAGCTCTACTGCTGCAACTCTCCGTATCTGCCATCTCATCAGTCATCACTATAAAAACCACAGGAAATGAACAGTAATAAATAATTCTTCGAAGCTCTAGTGCTGCTGATGATCAAAGGCTTGTCGTGAGCCTTCTGCAAGTTTCTGGCTTCTCTCCTGCCATGGCTTCTTCTTTAAATCTTCTATTTCTCAACTTCAATTAATGTTTTATTATAATATCTTCTTAAATATTATTGTCTACTGTTAAGATAAGATGCAATCCCATTTAGATATACTTTCCGTTATATAATTGAGTTTTCAGGCACAATCAATTTAACCAATTTTCTAGTTTAAAGTTAATATAATCATTTATGTTTAGGAGTTCACAATGACAAGAAGTCTGATGATGATGATGATGATCACAACCTTTTCTCCCACCATCGCTTCTTCTTTGAATCTTCTCATTCTCTACTTCAATTACTTTTTTTTACAACTAAAATATTGACGAAAATCAATATAATCAGATATCTTCACAACTAAAAAGTTCACAATAGCAAAGAATCCATGAAAATAAAAGTCTAAGCGGGCACAATAAAAAATGTCTTGTAAGAAAATCCTGATGCCTTGGATCTGTTGGGGTAAATTGATGTATAAAGTTCCAAGTAAAGCCTTCTGCAATTTCTAAATATGTAAAGAGTTTACACTCAATTTAGCCAGTTTTCTATCTCAGGATTTAGAGTTCAAAATCAAATAATCATTTATGTCTTCACAGCTAAACAGTTCACAATAACAAAGAATCCACGAAAATAGAAGCCTAAGTAAGCTGGTGCACTACAAAATTATTGTTCAACTGATAACATATATAGCAAAAAAATGTCTGGTAAGGAAATCCTGACGCCTTGGACCTGCCGGGGTAAATCAAGTTCCAGGTAAAGTTTTTTTGCAATTTTTAGACATGATTTATGGAGGTTATATGTTTAATTAGTTTAATACACTTAAATTGAATAAAGATGGATATTGACTTCACAACCTTCTACCACTAAGTTTCTTAAGGGCATGCCTAAAAATAAAAATAGGGATGAATTTAGAATTGGATCTGAATATCAAATGTATAATTTGATCGGCTTGAATTTGAACTTGTGAATGATGAATAGTAATATTGGAAAAGGAGAAAAATGTCATATTAGAAGGAAAAAAGCTTTTACTAACCTTGAACGAGTTAAGTTTAAACTGGCGAAATACAAATTGTTTTAATTTAAGGTCAATTTATTCAACTTAATAATAATGAATTGAGCCCAAACCACTCCGCCACTACTTAAACATATATGTATACAAGTATTGATAAATAACATCATGTCTTTCATTAGTAGTTATAAATAGTGATATATTTGAATCGAGCTCAAACAAAAATCAATTGAAAATTGAGTTTGACTTATTTGATTGACAATAAATTCATTGAAAAGGAAGAAGTGTAGTCACAAATTAGAAAAATCATTAGAGGATATAAAAAAAAACCATTTGAGAAAATCAATATACCAACAATATTATAATGACTCGATTGAGTCAAACTAGAGTTACCTTCGCTCGAATTTGGATCATTCACTCTAAAACTAATTTTAAGGCTGAGTAAATTTGGATAGCATCCAGCTTTAACCGTAGCCATTCAACCACCCCTTTATTCAGGTGAAGGGGCGACCGTTGTGGTGGGGTGGCATTTTGTTCTTTGCTGGCTGCTGGGTACAGTATTTGGATTAATATTTTGATAAGTGACATTTTATAATTGGATAAGATATGATGAAGGTTTGGGAAGGTGAAAATGTTTCAACTTACAGGGGCACGGGCACATGCCCCCACTTTCCAAAGGAATCGCACTTGGAGTTCGAGTTGGGCCATCATCTACGTAGAATAGATAAAATATCGAACGTTGCAATTCCAAATTTCAACACCCATATCATTCACAGTCACTACGGCCTCAGCCTCACTACTTTGTGTCATTTTTATATTGATACTTTAGAATAATATATGTAGGATAAGGCACGCACCTTTGACTTGGTGAAACAATAAAGTAAGAACAAAACATGCAATGATTCTTCTTAAAAAGTTCTTGACCTGGTTTGACTAAGGGTTGGTTTAAACTTGATTCAAATTCTTAATACTCAACCCAAACTTAAGTTTGTTTGAATTGGTATGTAAATTCTTTCGAGGGTTATCTATAAAATAAACAATATTATCAATAAAGTGATCGGTATTATTGAAAAATAAATATATCGTCAAAAAGATAAATAAGTTAATTTTGAATTAAACTATTAGACTAAATCTCTAATTTGAATTCAACTCTTTTAAACCGAATATAAAATCAAATCTAAGCCATTTTAATCTGAATTCACTCTTAATTTTACCAGCGAGATTTGAACTAAGAAATAGAAGGTCCTTATGCCTTGATTTAAAACCTGGAGTTAATATGGGCTTTGTATTTTTTATGAAGCGGGCTCTGACTACCAAAGTCCAGTGTGCCCATAGAGGCAGTCCAGTTGTGTACAAAGACTGCTGCAATTGGTCTTATTCTTCGCAGCTGCTCTGTGCAGGGTGAGTAATTGTGCTGGTACGTCAGCCGTTAGTTCCTTTAACTCTATGCTGTTGATGATGGCCCAAATCCGGCATATGACAGGTTCGGTCCGTGAGATATTGTTTACAGGTTTTGGCACAACGGATCATACGGGGTTTTGTCCTGTAGTGCATCTCAAGGGTGAGAAGGTGATCTAGGGTTTATATAGACTCAAATCGAACCAAATATAAATTGACGGAAGCTCGGGCTGGGTTCCTGTCAAATCCAATCCCTATCCCTGCTACAACTTCATATATGTTAACCAGTAAATTAAAGGTCAATAAGCAAGGGACAAAAGGGTGTGGATAATCTGAAGAGATTCCAGCAGAAATAAATATATTGTAGTTGACATTAATGCAGGGTAGATTTACAGAGTCTTACGTCCTTTATGGGCAATTCTCCATTAAATATAGCAGTCTGTGCTGCCTCTAGTTTGCTAGTCAGGCAAAGAGAGAGAGAGAGAGTAGCTGTTAAGGGTGAATTTGATTTAAATTAAACTGACACTGTAATGAATTCAAATTCAAATCAAAACTATAATATAGAGCTCAAACTTAATTTTAAACTTGTTAAAACTGGTATATAGTAATATTAAAGAACCATCACCGAGATATATAATATCCTCATATAAATGAATAGAATTGAAGATGAATAAATCAATCTCATATCAAACTATCATACTAAAACTTAATTAGAATTTGATTTGTTCAAACGAAATATAAATTTGATCCGAACTGTCCCAATTGGATCCCCATTTTAATGAGAGCGAGAGAGTCTGTACAAAGAGAGAATAAATATATATATTATATGGTGATGGGTGTTGGATTGCCATTGAATGCTCTGGCCTCTGGTTGCGTTGTTAGTCCAGAGTTTTAAATGCGTACCTAGCTCCCTCATTCACTCACATTTCTCTCCTTAATTTCTACCCAAGACATTCCCATTCTCTTCACCGTTCTTTGTATCTTTCTCTCTTCTTCTACTGGTTTCTTCTTTTTTTTTCTTTACTCTTACAACTGCATGGTATATTTTTTTGTATATCTAGCACCAGCCAGCCAAAGAGCTGCATGCAGAACGGATATGAGAAATAGTCACTGTGATATTGGCCCGGTTCACTCAGATGAAACTCTCTCTGAGTTGTTTTACACTGTGATTGAGCCGTGCCAATATCTTAGTGCCTACTTCTAACTTTCATAAAAATCCCTCCTCGAGGTGACAAATTTCTTAATTTCTTACGAATGCTTTTCATCTTATATATGTTTGAGCTTATTAATATATTATATATACACACATGCATCCACGTACTATGGTGGATTCGAGGGCTGGAACTTGAATTTATGATCAGTTTGAATGAGCCAAATTTTTGAAAGCCAGTTTCACATATTTATTCGGGTGTTGTTTATTTGTCCTTTACTCATTTATCCTCTTGATAAAACTCTTGCAATATTATATATCAATTCAAATAAGTTTGTCCGAACTCAATTCGGTGCTAAAAACTATGGAAAGAAAGAAGATATAGCAGCATTATGATATGTATGTATTATGTACAGCACGAGCATATATATACTTTAAGTTGGTTTCTGTGCGTACTAATTTTAGCATATATATATATATGTCCGGCACACATTTTGATCTGGTGCATCTCTCTACAACTTCATTTTTTTATTTTAATGTGTTTTCTATGGGTTCTACTTGCAGTTACTGTGAGATGCGAAGAAAGAAACGTTAGTTGAGAGAGTAAATAGGAGCGCTGGGGTACAAGAAGATGAAAAGTAAATAGGTTATTTATGAGAAGAGAATCGTCCACAGACATTCATTATTGACAAGGGATACCTTTACTGTAGATTTGACTTGAATTTGAATTCACATTCAATATGAATAAACCAAATTCCAATTAGAGTTTTAGTTTAAGAATTTAATTGAAGTTTACCCGGTTTATCCTTTCGGCAATCCTATTGTTTACTCAAACAACATTATTTATTTAGTTAGTAATATAATTTATCTCATTGATAATTGTTTTTATGATTTATACATCAACTTAAACAAATTTAAATTGAATGCTATAAACTTAAACCAAGTTTAATTTGACAATGGCACTGTGGCACATAATCATACGTGCCACCAAGCTAAATTTGATTTTGATTAAGATAATTATACTTAAATCTTTAAAGACTATACCACTTGCTTGATCAAGTTGATCGGTCAAGGAATGTGGTTTGAGTCAATCAAATCGATAAAGATCTAAACAACCCCATAATTAAGTTAATGCCAAGTTGGGATCTGAAAACATTGCGACTCGGATGAAACCGTTTCATTGGCTAAACGAAGTGTTGAGTTTTGGTGGTGTGATTGTGCAACCAAAGAAAGTTTGAACATCTGTGAACAAAATATATAGAGCTTCAGATACGGTGCCACCGACAAAAATAGTACAGTACAGCGACCGTAGCAAGGGAAAAATGAAGTAAATTTTACAAAAATTATGCAGGCAAAAGGATATAGCATAACAATATATATAGATTTAGATGTCATTTATTGATAGAGTTGACAGGGGAGGTGCAAAGTGGGATTGTAAATGGTAGAAATAAATAGGAAGAAGATGGTGTATTCAATTGGGGAATCTTTGTCTGCAGGTGCAGGGAGCAGTCAGAGGTGGGTGAGGGAAGTAATATGTTTGTTTGCATTTCTGTTGTTTTAATGGATAACCTAGCTTTGATTTAGTTAAAATGTTGGTTTCTCTGTGGTAGGCTGTGTTATCTAAGAGACTTCCATGTGTTGTCATAAGTTAAATCAATCCCACTTTCATGTATCATTTTGACAAGTTAAATCCGCACTCACTCTCGGTATTGCCATTTTCTTGTGTTGTTCTAAGTTGAATAAGTACAAAATGGTTCCACGATACCAGTTTGGTTATAGTTTGACTAAAATAACCCATTATCTTGAAGGTTTTTAGGTTTGTAGATGAAAAAGAGCTCCATCTCCATGTAGAGTTTTCTTGTAAACCAAATAACTCACAAATGTTTGTATCAGTGAAAATTTATTGAACAAAAATGCAAATCCCATGAACCACTTCCTCAATTCCGTTGCAACAAAAAATTTATGCATAGAAGGCAAGTAGATTCTGATGGTTATATTTCCCTTCTGCAAAAATTATTAATGTTATTTATTTATTTACTTTTTTTTTTTTTTTTTGGTCTTCTGCTACTGAGGAAGCTAAATTTACATTGAATAAACTGTCTGCATTGTTTTTAGGTTGCTTAGATAACTTTACCTAACTCCAAACAGCAGATTGTTGGTTCACTGACAAGTAATATGGCTTTATGAGGTTATAAGGGTGTAACTGCTACTCATTTCTAATTAAAGAAAGAAGTGATTGTTTTTAGTTTTGCCTTAGGTTTCACCTTTTGAGATTGGGCATTTTCTGCATGAATGACCAAGGAAATGTGTGGTGATGGGCATGGTGCTTGAAGTCCAAATTCAAAATTGCTGATAGGCGATTTATAGTTTTTTGGCTTTGTTTAGTGACTGATAATATTTTATTTGAGGTGCTCACATGAATGCTAGCCTAGAACGGAGCACTGAAAGGGCATAATTGGTCTCTCACTAGCTTAAAAAAACAAAAGGGTGTTATTAGTCAGAAAATCCTGTTGATTCTCCATGCAAATGAGAGAGGCAGTATAACTATAATCTTAATTAAAGCTAGGGACAACACCTTGGCAAATGTGTTGGAAAGAGAAAATTATGTTATTATTAACATGGTTAATAAGATGGCCCTCTTGTACCTTTAAAAACTTAAGGTTAGATACAAATTAAAATAGTTAAGACTTGATTTTTAGTTCAATTTAAACCAGTGAAATAAGCAATCATAATTTGAACCCTAGTTTTAAAAATGAGATAAGTTTATGTTTGAGCTCAATACTATTAGGTTCGGTTCAAATGTGACCTATTTAACACATGTTTATCTCATTTTATGACTTAAATTCATGTAGAGAATATCTTTACCTAAACTAGACATACATGCATGGCTCAATATTTTTAAAGACGAGATTTGGTATATACATTGATATATTATTATGTGAGATTATGATTTTATAAACACTCATTCACATAATAAATCATCAGCGTTTATATACATGTTTTACTCATTGTTAGTGTACATAATACAATATTACTTGTGAAGCTAAATTCGATCTGAAATGCCGTGAAAAACTTATCCTCTTCCACTACAATTCAACATTTCTAAATTTTAATGTCTGCCATTCTCCACCTGTCATTGCCACGTTAATGCCATGTCAACAGAATGCATCTAAACTAGCCATTGAAATTAATTCTTAGTGGATTACCCATGTCTCTACCACCCACTTTGCCATTCATTTATCTACACATGTTCATCCTCACATATATACCACACAATAAGAAGTCGGCAGCCGAGTCACCTTAATAAAAACCAACCTCACTCTCCTTTTCTGATTCCTTCAATTCATAACCTTAGCGGAACCCACCCACAAAGAGAAAATATCTCCTTCAACAATGGCCACCATCACTTCAACAGCTGTTGCTATCCCATCATTCACTGGGCTCAAACTCATCGAGATTGAGCTCCAGTGTCAAGGTTTCAGCATCTCCTGTTCCTAGGTCGAGCTCTGTGAAGGCCTCACTCAAGGACTTTGGTGTTGCGGCGGTTGCAGCCACAGCTGCTGGTGCAATGCTTGCTAGCAATGCCATGGCCATTGAAATTTTACTTGGTGGTGATGATGGGTCATTGGCTTTTGTTCCAAGCTCGTTCTCTGTTAGCCCTGGAGAAAAGATTGTGTTCAAGAACAATGCCGGCTTCCCACACAATGTGGTGTTCGATGAGGATGAGATTCCAAGCGGTGTTGACGCATCGAAAATCTCCGTGTCTGATGAAGACCTCCTCAATGCTCCTGGCGAGACTTATGCTGTTACTTTGACTGAGAAAGGACAATACTCTTTCTACTGCACCCCTCACCAGGGAGCTGGCATGGTGGGAAAGGTGACTGTTAACTAAGTGTGCTCTCATAATTCTTTTTCTTTTTTACCACCTTGGTAGTAATTGAGTGAGTCTAAGAGTTTCATGGTATCATTTTCAGTGCATCCTAAAGTTCGAATTGGTTTTCACCGGAATCATATAATATAATACATATTACATACCGTACTATACTAATAAGCAAGAGAGAATTGAATGTGGCGTACCAAACAGATATATGCTTTTTATTTTCTTGAAAGTATCTAAATATTTACCCTATACCAAGTTCTTCTAGTTTTCTTGCTGCAAAATTAAATTATATTGAAATAAGTTGTAGTGCATTTTGGGTACACCCAATTTAAGTTGGTGGGCTTTGTTTTAAAGTATAAATGGATTCATTCAAATAGAGTTGAGATTCGATTGGCTCAAATACAAAATAGATAATTTGTTTGAGCAGTTTATAAAATCATTGAAATATTATAATATTGTTAATAAGATGATAATATTATTAGATAGACAAATCAGAATTGCAAAGTTAAAGCTCCAATTCCACTGATGATATTAATCACAACTTATCATATAGAACAATAGCAGGCCGTAAATGCCCAAATGAGCAATCTCATAGACCTATAAAGTACAACATCACAAGATTTGTTGAAATTCTTTTAAAATGAAAAAAAAAAACTATGCTGTCTATATGGAGTGCTTCTTCTTTTTTAAGCTGAGACATAATGGGCACATTGGTGACTTAAAAAATGCTTACTTTTGCAAACCATTTCATTTGTGCACGCTTACCTTAAAGAGGTGAATTCAATCCGAAATAAACAGTCTATTTGAGTTTGAATCAAAAACACAATATTCAGTTTAAACTTTCATATTAGTTTGTTTTCTTTCCTAGAAAATGGTGTAAATTTACACTTTTAAATAGAAAAATCTAAAAGTTTGGTTATTTTAATAAGAAATTTTAAAAATTTAATCACTTTAATTTGAAAAAAAAATGTGATAATTTGATACCTTTAGGTGTTGTTATCTTTTCTCCAATAAAGTATATTGGTCTAAATTGATAAAGTTATTAATATGAATTATATTATATAATATGTTTATTATATCAATACTCAATACACCTTCAAAATGTATCAATTTTCATTATTATTATTATTATTTTAGGTTAAATCAATTATATTAAATAAATAAAATTTTAAATTTAATTATCGATCTTCTAATTATTATACTAGATAATTGGTTTTGAAACTAATTATTAAATTTAAAATTTTATCTATTTAATATAGTTAATTTGATTTAAAAAAAAAAAAGACTGTTTGACCTATATGGGATTGCTTGTTTAAAAAAAAAAAGAGACCATGTTTTGATCTATTACAATTTTATAATATTCCATGGGGCTAAAGGTGTTGTGGAAAAGCGAAATAAAGGGGGAAATTGGGATTTCATTCCTGACCATCACCACTAATGTAACAAAATCAAGGGCGATAAAGCTGAAAGACGTTCACATTTCACAGATCCAAAGGCACAAAAAAAATGTTATCTGTCGGACTGCTTTTTCCTTTTCCAGGAAAATGAAGTACAAATTGGCAATTAAAGTGAAAACTGCTTTACAACGAAGCCTACAGGTGAGCTGAATCATGAGTGCCAAGACAACGCAACGCAACACAACACAACACAACCCAAATTCATCAGGAATGTAGCAAGCTTGTCTCAGCACGGCAGTCATCCTCAAGGACCACATCTATATGGCTTTCTAGTGGTAATTAGGAATTTATTCGTGTCAGATTGCCTTTTTTAAATTCAATTAATTATATTAAATAAGTAAAAACTTAGAGTAAGAGATTCACTCTACCATTACCAAAGACTTCATGTGTTTTTGGGTAATGAGTAATTTTATTCAAATTGGACATCTTCTCTAAAACAAAATCAATCACATCAAATAAATAAAATATAATTTTGATATATCACTCAAAAAATTTAAACCCAAACTCTATATCTTTTATTTTACCATTTAAATCATCTCTTACACGAAAAGCCTGATATTGCTTACAAATCACAACTTAAAAAAGAAAAAACAAGTCGGCCTTGCACTTGTAGATATTGGCAGAGAGCTGGATACCTCATCACCTAGTGGACTCAGAAATCAAAGTAAACTTCTTTTTTTAATTTTTCTGGCTTAAATGGGTGGAAAATTATGTCCATGAGCTCACTAATTGGATAACTAATGGACATATCGCAAGGATAATCAACAAAGGCGGCCCGAATACTATTCAGAATCAAAATTAATTGTCAGGTCGCCTTCACTGTATCAGCTAATGGTTGGATAAAAATAGCCCCTGCCGGCGAACTTTGGATAGATTAGTACAAATTGGTTCATAAATTGTCCATTTTCAATTGTTGTATGTATGCGGACCAGTTGGTCATGACAAACCAGTGAATTTTAATAGCAAGGCACCGTAATAATGTACAACACAATACCCTAGCTAAGTTGCTTAATGAAGATCTGAATAATGGATTCTGGCCACCATGGTGCCGCATGGGTAGCTTCTCAAGGGAGAGAATAGATAGAGTAGTGCAATGTTTTCATATCCTGATTGACCTTTATTCAATCAAACAGTTTAATTACATTAATATGACATAATTAAAAATTAAAATAAGTTTTTCGATAATGTTTAACAATAAATGTTTTTATTTTGGCAATACCTATTTTTATTTACATTACTCTTAGTACAAGTCTTTAAGCAAACGTAAGTTATGATATTCTCAATTGGCCAAAGGACTTAGTCCCACCCAAAGTATGTTGCATTTCTAAATTCATATCTTTTAATTTTGAAAAATTTATTTACCCACTTATGGTAGGATAAAGTTAACGAAACTCTAACTTTTTAAAAATGTATCTCTTTCTCCCTCCTAAATCTTAAAAATTAATAATTTCTCCCCTAGGACAATTTAAAAAACAATATTTTTTCTCATAGGTTTTAGCTCTTAAGTTTTGGCGACATCTCCAACAGTTTCTCTTTCGTGATGCTTCATTTTCCTCCAACAATGTCTCTCTCAGCATCTCTCCCTTCTTTAGTCGACTATTCAAGCTAGAAAGATAAAGACAAGAGATCTTGTTTTCCTATATTGAATAACCAATGGAAGGAGAGAGGATGCCGAGAGAAACATTGTCGAAGGAAGAGAAAACTTTAGGAGGGGGAGGTTGTCAGCGATGATATTGGGAATTGAAAACTAAACCTTAGGAGGAAAATATTGTTTTTCAAATTTTGGCCTAGGAGAATTGTTAGGTTTAAGAGTTTAAGAGAGAAAAAAGATAAAATTTTAGTTTATTTTTAATATTATAAGTAAAATAACGATTTTATTTTTTTAAAATTAATAGATTTAATTGTTTATAAGTGGATAAATAAATTTTTTAAAATTTAAAAATTTAACATCCTTTGAGTGAGAATAATTCCTTTAATCTCCTCAATTTGTATACAATGAATCATTGAAAACTTAGGTACTAAATTCATTTTTTATAGTGATTTTTTCTTGTTTTCAATTTTAACATTTTAAATTTGATTTAAGTTTGAGTTTAACTCATTTTAAAATTCAATTTAATTTGAATCCGTCTTAATAATTTTCAATTAGACAAAACTGGGTTGATCCGAATTCTAAAACAATCTTGCAGTGTTAAGCGGTTGGCTTTCGGCCAGCCATTTTCCGAATTAACTATGTTAAACATGTCATAAGGGCACGTGACAAAAGTATTGAAAGATTGTTTGTATGTATCGGAATGCAAGTGAACATACAACACACCGTTCCCTCAGTTACAGTTCTTTTCCTAGCACAAGTAAAACCGTATCCCGTTTTGCACGGATCACGGATTGAGATTTCAACGGGGAAAGTCTGATTTTTTTTAATATTGCCAACTTTATAAAAATCCAGAGTGATAATCATGTGTAATGAAGCATACAGATTTTAATATGGTCTTAAAAATTTTTGTGTCAGATATGTCCTCGACTTTATAGATCTAGACAAATTAGTAACTAACACGTCATCTTTCTGAGCTATCAAACAGCCCCATAGAGGCCCACGACAGAGCACAAAGTTTCATGTATAATACTTACAATCTGTCAGGGGTCCCCGACAGAACATAAATATATTTATATAAATTAAAAATAAAATAGAAGTATGGCATGTGTTATTATAATTAGTAATATTATACATGTATAATTTTATATAAAATAATAATATATTATTATATAATTAAATAATTTTAAATTAAAAATAAAATAATATTTAATTATATAATAATATATTATTATTATTATATATAATTTTATTATATTAAAATTAATGATATATAATAATGGTAGGGTAAGTTAAATCAATTTAATATTAAATTGAATTTTAAAAAATAATTTAAAATTGATAAATTAAGATTCGAACTGAGTTCAAAAGTAATTTAACTTTTGATCATGGTTTTGAAATTGGAATCAAATTGATTAGTTCAACCAAAATTTCACGGTTATTGAATTCTTTAGAATCGTGATTAAATTAAATAAATTGTATTAAATCGTCAATTTAATCTTGAACTAACTGAATTATTGAATTGGTCAATCATGAAACAATTGAAATGCTGATTCAATCTTGATCCAACAAACCAGTTGAATTGCAAAACAATTTAACCGGGCAAAAGTCACCGTTAGGGATGGCAACAAGGAGGGGCGGGGAGGGGATCTCAATCCCTATCCTTGTCCCCATAAGGGATATTAATCTCTGTCCCCGCTAAGGGAATGAAAATAATTCTCCGTCCCCTTGCCTCAAAGAAAAATCCCCTCCCTATCTCCTCTTCATCCCCGTGGGAAAAAATCTCTTCCACGTATCCGCAAAAAAAAATTTCTTTTTTTTTACCTTCTAAACACAATATAAATATATAAAATAATAAAATTAAATAAAATTAAAATTAACCTACTATTTCAAATATCACAAATATAATATATTAACTATTTTAATATATACAACAAAAACTTAAATAAATTAAAAAAATATAAATACTTTAAAACTATAAAAAATATATTAGTATTTTAAATAAATATATTAATATAAATTGATGAGGGTGGGGCGGGGAGGGGGGAGGACACATGTATATCCATCCCCAACCCGTCCATGATTGCAGGAATTTTTTTCATCCTCATCCCCGTCCACTTCCTCGTTTCTATCAAAAAATCTCTTCTCCGTTAAGGTCCAAAAGGATCAGAGCCCCTAAAATCAGATCCAAATTACTATCCTTAGTCACTGTTCAACCATTGGTTGAATGGACTTGTTGACTTCAGTTGGATTTTCATTTATTTATTTGTAATTAGTGTGTATTAAGCACAAGTCCTAATAATTAGCAAGAAATAATTTTGCCATAAATTTCGACCGAAAAAATTGTAGAGGGTTTAATTGTAAATGTACAGCCCTTTTGATTTTTTAACTATTTTTTGTTCGAAATATACTTGTTTGGGTTCACGTGCTCATGGTTAAAAAGCAAACTTTCCACGCTCACAGCGCGTGCTCTTTTCAGTCTACTTAAATCCCTATACATATTTCTTTGCTTGACAAACGGGATAACACAGGAGACGCAAATCTTGCGTTTCACTTTACACTAAATGGACTCTCTTGCTCTTTTCTGTACTGGGGCTCTCCTTGCCGGCGGTCTCTTCTGGTTTGTCTGTATATTGGGCCCCGCTGAACAGAAGGGCAAACGGGCCGTCGATCTATCGGGTGGCTCGATCTCAGCCGAGAAAGTCCAAGATAATTACAAGCAATACCGGTCTTTCTTCCGCCGCCCCAAAGAGATCGAGACCGCCGAGAAAGTTCCGGATTTCGTGGACACTTTTTATAACTTAGTTACCGACATTTACGAATGGGGTTGGGGTCAGTCCTTTCATTTCTCTCCATCCATTCCTGGTAAGTCGCATCGTGACGCCACGCGCCTCCACGAAGAGATGGCAGTGGATCTCATCGATGTCAAACCGGGACAGCGAATCCTGGACGTCGGATGTGGCGTTGGTGGGCCCATGCGTGCTATTGCCGCCCACTCGCGGGCGAATGTGGTGGGTATCACAATCAATGACTACCAGGTCAATCGGGCTCGTTTACATAACAGGAAAGCGGGTTTAGACTCGCTTTGTGAGGTTGTTTGTGGAAATTTTCTTGAGATGCCGTTCCCTGACAACAGCTTCGACGGCGCGTACTCCATCGAAGCAACATGTCACGCGCCGAAGCTCGAAGATGTATACGCGGAGGTGTTTAGGGTCTTGAAGCCCGGATCTCTCTACGTGTCCTACGAGTGGGTGACGACGGACAAGTACAGAGGAGACAACCCGGAACACGTGGAGATCATTCAAGGGATTGAAAGAGGAGATGCTTTACCTGGGCTTAGAAGCTTTGCTGATATTGCCGAGACGGCGAAAAAAGTTGGGTTCAAAGTGGTGAAGGAGAAGGATCTGGCTATACCACCGGCTCAGCCATGGTGGACCAGACTGAAGATGGGCAGGATCGCTTACTGGAGGAATCACATTCTGGTCACAATCCTTGCCGCCTTGGGGATTGCACCAAAAGGAACTGTTGATGTTCATGAGATGCTTTTCAAGACGGCTGACTATTTAACCAGAGGTGGTGACACTGGAATATTCACTCCGATGCACATGATTCTGCTCAGAAAACCAGAGGCTTCTCCGAAACCTTCTTCGTCTTAGCCAAATGTATTGAGGTGTGTTTTCAGACATCTCTATTCGTCGTCTAGTTAATTTTTTTTTTTTTTCTAGGGTTTTGTTTTTCCTGTTAAATTTTACTTATGATTATCATCACCATGTATCCTTTTCTTTTAAAATTTTATTTAAATTCTGTTGTTGGATTCTAATTTTGGTGGGAAAAAGTTTCTTTTGTATTTCCGAACATTGTTCTTGGATTATGGATTTATTTGATCTGTGAGAAACAACATGATGAATAAATGAAGAGGTTCTAAAAGGAAAAAAAAAAAATATAAATATAATTTTATCTGAAGAATCAATCTCCTTCTGGGATTTTCCGCCAGACAAAAAATATATCTATAGATATTGTGAAATAAACCTGATAGATCTATGATTAACTTAACTTGCGTGGGATTCTTGGAAGTATGTGCAAAGTGAGAAGAGGTGAAACTTCACTTACGGGTGGATTTTAGTGAGACAGGTAGAGTTGGAATTTAGAACAGTTAATTTGAGTTGTTCAATAGGAAGAATTTGAGTAGAGTTGAGCTTTAATAAGGGTTCTTTCGGGTTTGTTTTGATTTGAGTTGAATTTAAGTTTGGGTTTAATTTAATTTCAAATCTTAAAGTTGAGTTTAATTTATATGAATTAGTGAATAACATAAGATATAATACCAAGTAATTTATGAGATTACCATATTAATGGCCTAAATCAACATATCAATATTGCTTGCTAATAGCTTATATACTTTTTTTCCTCTCTATCATTCTAATAGTTAACAATCAATCTCACTTTTAGAATTTTGTTGCCAACTATGACTGAATTCGATTTCAGCTCTAATCTAAAAAACTCGAGTTTGAAATTGACAAATGGACACTCAAATTTAATTTGAGAATAATTCGACTTTGCTTTCCATATGATAACTCAAGTAGTTTAGATAATTTCATCTTAAGCTCAAACAACATTTGCCCAAGAGCCTTAGTTATAAAAAAAAAAAAAAGTTATCATATGGTTATGTGTTATTTATATTTAATTCAAATTTATCAAATTATATAGTAAAATATTATCATCAATATACAAATTAATACTTATTACTAGTATGTATAATTTTATTTTATTTTTTTTATATTCTCTTCTTTTTTGGACTTTTAGTTTGACCTCAGTTGTTGAATTTGAACAATGGAGACTCTGATATTGGTTCAACTTTAGAATAGAGATAGATTTGAGTTTAATTGAGTTTGACTTGAATTTAAAAAGTTCAATTTGAGCTAGCAATGAAATTCATAGAGAAGTTGTTAAAAAACAACATAGAAGAAGAAAACGAGTTGTCAGAGATGAAAAAAATAGTAAAAAAAAATAATAGTTAAAGAAGAAAATTTCTTAAAAAAGATGGTTCTGTCAACAAATTTTTAATGATTTATTAGATTTGAATTGCTTCAACTAAATGTCGAAGTGGGGTTTAACTCATTCACTTTGAACATTAAGTTGAAACTAAGTAAGTTGACTTAGTTTGATCTAATCTAAAGTTTGAGTTTAATTAATTTAAACAAATGCATATAAATATTAAGAAAAATGTCAAAAAAAAAAAAAAGAAAAAAATAATCACTGGCAAGATAAGTCCGGACGCTAACATTAATCATGTATTGAACTTGAATTCGTTAAATTAAAATTGTTTTAAGTTGAATTTAACCTTATTTGTTATACCAAAAAATGTACCGTGGCTCGGCTGAAGAAAGTTTAGTGTGCATGAGAGGCACATGGAGAGTTGAGTAGGCCCTTATGTGATATGCTCTTAGGTGGCGACCACTGGGTTACTAACTTTTAACGTGTTGTCATATGTTTCAGCTTTTGTGTCATATCATGCTGCATATAGGATCGACATGTGGACCACTTCTTGCTTTGGATCTTTCAACATTGTGCCCCCCCTACTGTCACAGTTATTTTTGCAATTTATGATATGTCCGTTTACTTGAACACTACATGAAAAACTAAGGATTAGGGGTTAAAGTTTTTCATACAAAATTTAGTTTCATCAATCCATCATAACTTAAAACTAAATTAGGTGACATTCAAACAAATTGACTAAAATATTTTTAAAATGTTATATTGTTTTTATTGCTAATAGTAGATTGGGTGCTTTGGCAAAATTAAAATGTTAGTAATACTTGAGAAAGTGTAAATAATAAATAATGTTAAGTCAATTCAAATCATGTTAGATCAATTCGAACACAATATAAATTTGGTTAAGATTAAGAGATTTTAACACTATTCGAGCTTAAGCTAAATGTATGAATTTAAGCTAAATTCAAATTCTCCCTTATTCGAACTTGCTCAACTCATCTCAAAGTCAATGTTACCAACCAATCTCAAGATAAGTGGCTTAATGCTGATGAACCTAGAAAGGCATACCAAATTATCAAACAAGTCCCCCATTGGACCTTGGGCCAATTAACGCAAGATTTCATTGTAATTTGGGCCTTAACATCCTAAATACAGATTTGATCTCCAGGCCCTGGACGACCGATATAATATGTTTCTCTGTAAATAACAAAGATTTTTTGTTTGCGAGGATATTAAAATACGGATAATATAATCCACAAACCGAACGAGTGGCTGCCATTGCTGACTACTGAGATTTTCCTGATATTTTCTTAGCTTCTGACTCTATCATATCTCTCTGAAGCCCCTTATCATTAGACGAGCAAGTTTCATCTTCTCTGTTTCCTTCTCTCTTACTATGGCTACTGTTACTAATTTCATTACCAAACTTCCTTCATCTCTTTCGACCGTCTCTAAAATAACTCCTATTTCCTTCAGCAATTCCTTTTTGTCACCTTTTGTCACCAAGCCGAAATCTCTACCAACAAAACTACAAGTAAACCGATTAAACTTCGTAGTAAAGGCTACAGCTGCTCCCGGGACTAAAAAGGCTCCAAGTGATGAAAGAGTACAGCAAGTCCACAGCATGGAAGAATTTGATGAAGCCTTAAAAAAGGCAAAAGACAAGCTTGTTGTGGTAGAATATGCTGCTAGTCACAGTGCTGAAAGCAGCAAAATCTACCCTTTTATGGTTGATCTAAGCAAGCAATGCAGCGACGTGGAGTTTCTTCTTGTCATGGGCGATGAATCGGAGAAAACTAGAGCGCTTTGTGAAAGAGAGAAGATAGACAAATTTCCACACTTCAGCTTTTACAAAAGCATGGAGAAGATTCATGAAGAAGAAGGGATTGGCCCGGATCGGCTTGTTGGAGATGTGCTATACTATGGTGATAATCATTCAGCTGTGGTGCAGTTGCATGGCAGAGAGGATGTTGAGAAGCTAATCGAAGAACATAAGGCTGATCATAAACTGCTTGTTCTTGATGTGGGGTTGAAGCATTGTGGACCATGCGTCAAGGTCTATCCAACGGTTCTAAAGCTGTCCAGGCAGATGGATACGGTCGTTTTCGCAAGAATGAACGGTGATGAGAACGACAGCTGTATGCAGTTCTTGAGGGACATGAACGTGGTTGAGGTGCCAACATTTTTGTTCATCAGAGATGGGCAGATATGTGGAAGGTATGTGGGTTCTGGTAAAGGAGAGCTTATTGGGGAGATCCTTAGATACCAAGGAGTTCGAGTGACTTATTGAAAACCAGGTAATTGCTTCAGGAGTTTTTTTTTTTTGGGGGTCTCGCAGGCACGGTGGTCTGAAATTGACATTGAACTCAGACCCCAATATATCACGGAAGGTTAAATACGTAAATTGATTTAAGCCTGGGGTCAATAGCTAATAGATGGTAAAGAGGAATATTAATTAAATGTAGTTATGGATGAATCTGGTGGCCTTTTCGGTATTGTAGGACTGATTTATTATCTGCTTTTCGATGGATGATTATGAACATTTACCTCTTGGTTAGCTCCT
The DNA here is from genome assembly GCF_011075055.1 of Mangifera indica. NCBI lineage: Eukaryota > Viridiplantae > Streptophyta > Magnoliopsida > Sapindales > Anacardiaceae > Mangifera > Mangifera indica. The sequence goes on from NC_058155.1 coordinate 12,752,635, forward strand.
TTACGAAAAGAGTCAAATCTTTTATTTGAATTCAACTAGTTGGATCCCAGCTTGAATTCAAATTCCAACAGATAATGCTTAATGCATAAAACATTTGACAATAATAATTCACATTGAACCATTTCATGTGAAGTTATTTTCGAAAACTCCTCCAAGAAACTTTGCATTGATCTTAACTGGCAATTTTATATGTATATATTAGTGTATATTATAATATTATTAAATATTATTTTATTTTTAATTTAAAATTATTTAATAATACATCATAAATAAATAAATAAATATATATATATATATTTAAAATAGGTACACATAATTTTATTGAATTTTAACTTATAAAGATTGTTTTAAAACTAGAAAACTAATTCAACTAAGATTTGATGGTTAGTCAAATCCAGGCTAAGGAAAGAATTGGTTTCATCATTTGAATCAATTTGATCTATGATTGAATCATATTAAGTTACCATTCAATTATCAAATCAATCTATTTAAACTATTATATTAACTTTGACATGTATTGGTATGCCACATTTCTATTCAAATTTATATATTTTGAGTTTATTTGTTTAAAAATGTGCTTCATTTATTATCCAATCGTAGTTTTATTTGGTTAAATATTTTGTTTTAATGTTAATATAACCATTTTACGAGTCTAATCGCCGATGTAATCGAGTTTGACCCCACAAGCCCTTAACCGGGTCAAGGTCGAATCCATTTTTAAAACATTGCACATAACACTAGCCTTTTTTTTTTTTTTTTTTTTTAGTTGGTGTAAATAAATTAACACCTGTTCAAACAAGCGCTGGCCGGCTAAGATAGGACAGATTGGATTCATCTTGCAGGCAAACTGACTTTGTCGGACAAAGATGCCGTATTAGTTTTTGTTTGAGAGTCATATTCAAATTACCCTGCTTACCTAACGTACAGAGAAAATTATTCAAATAAATTATTGAAGAATTAACAAGTTGGCTTATTAGATGATTAAGCACTTCATTTGGAAGCCATCAGGGGTGGATTAAGTCTGGCCGAATTTGAACAAAGGCTTATTCAAATTGATAAACAGTAATATTGATTAAACTATCAACAACAACACAGAAATAATAGAAAACAAAAAAGAATCGTTCAAGAAAAATAAAAGGAATTAATAGACGATGGAGCAACCTCTGATGTGAAGCGAAGCTTAGTTCATTTGAATCGAACAATGAATTGAATCCTGACTGACTCAACTTGAATTCATTACTAGAAAAAAGGATGATTGAAGACAAAAAACCACATTGAATAACATTCATGTATGAACAAATATATGCACAGAATCAAATTTGAGATGAACAAAACAAAAAAACCCAGTAAAAATTGCATGTACTTGATCAATTTGCTCAGACCATCGAATTCAATTGAAGAGGCCTGGGTGGTTTAATGGTTCTTCTCTTCCATAAATTGACTTCTTTCCTTGGCTGCAATTCTACTCCTCCACCTACCGTTAAAGGTGCCGAAAATGGAATAATATAGTCTTCTTCTTCTTCACGATCACTGTCTCCTCTCTCTTCGTCAGAATAACAATTCCGGTGATCGGACTCCAGCGGTGCAATCTGATGAGCCATCCAATCAAAATCGGAAAAAGCACCACGACCACTTGCAAACTTTTTCATCTGATTCAAAGCAGGCGCTGTATCTGTTAGTTTCTGATCATTATCATCGCCAGAAACATCAGATTTTCTTGGTGGTTTTACGCCGCTAAAGAGTCTCTTAAACTTTGATGCCTGTTTCTTTACCTCTCGTGGAGAAGAAGATAATTTAGCAGGCTTAGTATCTTTTGGAAGCGAGACCGTCGACTTCATTTGTTTCATCATCTTCTTCTTCTGGTGATTGGCTTTGTGCTTTTTGATTTGGCCCATGCATGAAACTTTGGGCGAAGTGGGTTCCTGGTTTTCAAAGCTTTCATTCTTGGACTTTCTTCGAGCTTCATCAGGGATTATTGATATTATGGGACCTGAGAATCCTTTACCGGCATGAGCTTTGAGCTTGTTTATGTGATTATCTGATCTCTTTTCTCTACCTGGGCTGAAAGGAAGGTTTTGAAAGTTGACAGCAGAAGCAGCTTTTGGTAGAAATTTTAAGATATTGCTTCTGGGTTTAGCATGTTTCTCCATTTCTCTGAAATCTCTGAATCTCTTTGCTAACCCAACTTCTATTTATATATATATATGTATGCATATATAAATAATTGTCAAAGAAAGATGACAAAATGATAAGAAACAGCAAGGGTTTTGAGTTTTGAAAATATCAAGAAGACATAGGATATGGTCAAAGAGGAAGATGGGGCTGTGCAGTCGACTGAGCTAGCCCTCCCACCTTCCTTTGTTTTTCATTTATTAATAATACATCAACCTCCATCTGCCTTCATTCTCCGCGGGTACATTTTTTGAATTATCTAATGGCCGAATTACTGTTTTTTGAAAAACCATTTTTTCACAGTTTATAAAAGTCAATACTCAATACTTAATTTTTATATTTATTTAAAATGTATACTCGTCAATTTTTTTTTAAATAAATATTATAAATTGATTAATATTACTTGTATTAATAATATTACAAACTAATTTAATTTTAAATCATCCCCTATTTTTATTTTACTCTTGCAACTTTTCTTCTCAAGTTAAAGAGTGGTTTTGATTGAAATCATACTAAATTGATGTAATTTTAATTAAAATTACACTGATTAATACAATTTTAGATGTCATTGATTATAAACGTGGCTGACGATTGGCTATATTTTAATTTTTTTATAATTTATAATTGAAATTAATATAAATTATAAATAAATATATATATTTAACCAAATTTAAGATACAAATTATTTCAATAATTTTATAAAAATTAAAAGATTTTTTTAACAAAATTAACACGTAGATGGGAAAATGGCTTTCATCGAGGTTAAAAGTTAGCAGTGGTAATCTGCTGCTTCAACAAACCGTCGGGTGGGAAATGGTCATTCTAATTACATACGCCTTGTCAATTTAAGACTTTCTAATCATCATCGCGCTCCAATTAATACTTGAAATTGTCAGCATTAGGAATTTTTTGGTGGACTGGAATATTAAATAAATTGTAGCGTGGGATTAATCCACAACTGATCTGGCGGCACTAAATTTGGAAAAGCTTGAAATGGTCCACCACCTTGAATTTTGATGCCAATACTAAATATACTGAATCACATTGTCCCCCCTAAGGTTTGCCCTAAAAACACTTTTAGACTATTTTATGACATAATTTTTTGACTAAAAATCAAATTTTGTTTGAAAAAAAAAAAAAACTGATATCATAAGAGAAAGACAATAATTTTGCTATTAAAAATTTTGAAAAAAATTAAAAAACAATTTTACGATCTCATTTAACGTTTTAGATATGATAATTTAACTATTTTTATAAGTTTAAAAACTTGTAATTTAACATAGATAATTCTCTTAAAACCTTAGTCTCCACAAGCTCACCATCACTATAAGCTCACCAACTCATTCACTTGATCAACTCATTGTAAACCATGATTTCATCTAGTTGTAAACTTGGAGATTTTGTCGTCGACATTCACACACAAGAAGAGCCAAAGACTTAATATAATGTGATTCGTGGTGAAAAAAAATAGCCAAGGAATTGAGTCAATGACACACAAAGCAAAGGATTTGAGTTGATGAAAGCAGAGAATGGAACAAGAGAGAGGGTAGTAGGGGGAACACCACAAGCGATAAAAAAAGTGAGGAAGATTGTGGGTACAAAAGATAGGGTGGATTGCTAGGTTGAGACTTGAAAGTATGGGGTGACTTATTGGGGTAAGCAAGGTGATCAGTGATGACTTTGTAGTGATAGTAAGGGCTAACCAAAATACTGAGAAAAAAGAAGGTGAGAATGAAAAGATTAGAGAAGAAAATATATAATTTAAAATGTGATAACTAAATATTTTTTTTTTCAATTTTGTTAATTTGAGGGGATATGGTAATTTAAAAAGTAAAACAATCAAGATAATATGATAATTTAGTTTTCACACATGATGTCAAGATTAATCTTCATTAATAGAATTCAATTTTAGGTAAATTAGGTGTGATTTATGTTATCAAAAGTAAAAAAATAAAAAAAAGTGTTTTCAGGCCAAAAGTTGGGTGGGAAAATGTAATTTACAAAATAAAATATTAATTAGGTAATGAAGTGCTGCTTCCTTATGGAACACATGAAAGATAAGTTTGTTCCTTTTTAGTTTAAATTTCAAGCAAGGAAGACATGTACCATGTGGTCTTTTGAGGCTCCTCGTTCATACACGCGGTATTAGTATTCAACATGGCTGGCTATTATCATTCCACCAATATATTATAAGTATCTTTTATGAGCATGATATAATTAAAATTTTTAAATAATTTTATTACTCAATAATATTGAATAATAAATGTTTCTAATATTGTACAAGTGTAAACAAGGTCCAATTCCAAAGAAAATCAAATGATGCTAATGTCCTAAGGAAGAATACCAACATAGATCGCAATAATCAAGAAACAAGATTTGAGTCTCTTCATCATCAAAGAGGGTTTTATCATGTAAATAAATGATATTACATCAACATAACAGTTGGGTCAATTTGCTCTAACATTCCGGATTAACAAACATTCACAACTAGCCCCAACTTTCAAAATTGGAAACAGTGAAATTATCACCAGCATATAGTGTTACCCTTCCCTTCAACCTTGAGGGCTGTTACAAATGGCTGACAAATCAACAATACAACCGCTGACAGATTTATGACATGTGTTACAAAATGCTAACAGTCTTCTTTTGACTGTGTGTGCGAATTGCAAGTATGTTAGAATTGTCAAAGTGAAAGGATCTCTGTTATCCCATCTCCCCAGTTTATTGACAGGGGCCAAATTTGAAACTGCAGATATTCTCATCAGAAACCAAAGCCATGGGGTAATGTTATGCCTCATTGATGTTTAAAGCATCAAGTAAAAGTCACGATGTAATCAAAACCAACTGGAGAAGAAAACGTCTGCATATCCAAAGCCTGCTTTTAACAAATATTCATAAGCGACAACAAGAGTTCAGAAAAACTGGGCTGGCAATACAAACTTCGTGTCAGTTGTATTATGGCAAATATTTCTACCCAAAAATCTGTGACTTAATATTGCAGAACCGATTGTGTCATTATTCAATTGAAAAAAAAAGAAGCAAAGTTTACATAGTTTAGCTCAAGAGTTCAGAAGAAGTAGCTGGTCTTACAAGGGCCGAACAACAAACCCCCTGTCAATCATTTTCTCCACTAACTCCTCATGCTTCTTTATCTGCCCTGCCTCTCTCAGTTGTTTCAGAACCATTTCATAAACCGGCAGACTTGGTTTTAAGCATTTCTCCTCAATCATCTCCTTAAATGCCTTGTAGGCATTGTTCCAATGCCCCATATCACAGTACATCGAAATTAAAACCCGGTAGGTATTCACATTAGGCTCTATGCCATTCTCATCCATTTCCTTCTTCAATTTGACAACCATGTCAATTGATTTGGAGTTAGCAAACATTTGCATCAAAGTATTGTAAGTCACAGTGTTGGGCTCACATTTCAACTCCTTCATCTTAGCATACAACCGATGAGCCCCATTCACATCGGGTACCTTCGCAATGCATCTGAATATAGTATTGAAAGTAGAAGCATTGGGGCTACAACCTGTCTTAGCCATTGTTTTAAGAACCTTAATAGCATCATCAAGATTATCATCCTTACAATGACTTTCTATCAGATAATTATATGTAATGGTATCAGCAGCACAACCAAGTCTCTTCATCTGATTATAAACCTGCAAAACCTTCTCAGTCCTACCACCCTTAACATGAACCCGCATTAGATTATTAAATGTAATCGAATTAGGCTCACAACCCACATCAAGCATCTCTGCAAAAACATCATGAGCACGCGTAATTTGCCCACACCTACACAGCGCATCAATCACAATGCTGTAGGTATACACATTAGGACTAATCCCAGCCATTTTCATTACTCCAAATACACGCTCAGCCTCTAAAATATTACCAGCTCGACACCACCCACGAACTAAGTTAGTGTAAACTATAACATCGGGCTCAAACTTATCCTTCAAGCTATCAAAAAACGATTGAGCTTCACGAGCTCTTCTTTTTCTACACAAAATACTAATCACAATCGAAAATGCAATCTTATCAGGCACGCAACCGTACTCCTCCATGCGGTTGAACGCGTGCACTGCCTCATCAGCCAATCCGGCCCTCACATATCGGCGAATGAGAATCGAGAAGGTCTCGACAGTAATTTCAACATTCCTTGATTTCATCAAATTAATAAAATGCCAAGCCAAATCGAATTGCCTTACCTTTCCAGCGAGATTAATCATCTCGTGATACGGCTCCGGGGTGTGTAAATAGTCGGGCCGGCCAGTGACCCAGTTAAAGAAAGACAAATTTTGGAGGAAGGGGATGCCATGGCGGTGCCCAGATGATCTCTCGATGACGTGCCGGACGATGGCAGGGGATATGGAGTGAACGGTGGAGATTTGAGAGAAATCGAAGGAGAGAGATGGGATAATGAAGCTGGGGCTTGGTGGGGTTGGGTTGGGATCAATGTTAGGGTTTTTGCGGTGGTGTTCTTTGATTAAAGAGTAGAATTTGTCGGCAATTAGCGTTTCTTCCGGTGATAAGGAAGTGTTTGGTTCGTTTTGAGTAAAGCTGTCTACATCATCAGAGTCATCTTTAAGTGAAGTTGAAGAAGAGGAGAAGCAAGAAGCTTTGAAGATGTGTTGAGAGAAAGAGCGCGGGAAACGAAGCTTTGATTTGATTAAAGCCATCAATGGCCAACCTCAGCCACTCGCTTTCGATGGTTTAGGGTTTTAGAAGCCTGTTTCAGGCCGCAATTCTTAACAAGGGCAAAATGACGAGGAAGCAATATCAAAGAGGGGCATTATGGGGAGGAAGCAAGATCTAAGGAGGGGTATTATGGGGATGAAGCAACATTTGAAGTGGACGGAATCTGTATATGCCCCCCAATGAGAAACGTAGGAGATAAACGGCGTTAAGAATGTAATAGACAAGAATTTGGGTGATCCTAGCTGATTCAGATAGGTCTAGGATCGGAGTCGAGCCTAAATATGGTTTGACTTAAGTTCAGAAAGGATTCATAATGGGATGACTCAAGCTCAATTTGAGTTCTTTGAGAGCTTGAGTTTGTTGAGTTCAATTCATATTTGTATGGTTTAAATTTATATCTCATTTTAATAATGATCAGAATAACGTCAATTAAGTTTCAAAATTACATCATTTCCCCATGTCCATCATATGATGTTGTTTTGTCAACTATTTACCTTGGCTCAATTTTAACACTGCAATCAAACTTAAATTGAGTTACATCAAACAATTGGTTCGTAAGTTAAATCGAGATGAGTTTTTTCCAACTTGAGTTAGATTTTGTATCTATGCAAGCTTAGAATCCTAGCCTCTGCTTGAGATAAACTTGACCCATACAAACTTGAGTCATCTCAGTTTAGGTTCAGACATTGCGTTAAGAGCTTATTTTATCAATCAACAAAACTCCGATTTGAAAACTTGTGATTTCCTTAAATTGTGGGTGGGAAATTGTGATTTATTCAACCTGGGATGTATAGGATTTCATCATGTAAAATTTGTAAATGTATCATCTATCGATAAATTCAAAACTGATATTGTTATTATTAAACAATTATTATTATAATAAATAATGTCATTATATGAGTAAATAATATCATTAATAAAGATAAATAGTATCAATAAATAAATAAATAAGTTGATCTTACATCAAATTAAAGTTTCAATTTGAAATCAATTTGTTCGAATAGAACTGTAAATCCGATCTAAGCCATCTCACATTGACCCACTCCCACTGCCGGCTATAAAAGTTGGGCCTGAATATGGTTTAAGAAGATAAGCCAACTTAAATTAAAGCCCATTAGCCCTACAAGTTTCCATTCTGAAGTCACCTCTGCAATTCCAAAGGCGAATCTCAGGAAGGATGTGGAAGACAGTGCAAAAATACCATAAACCACCCGTTTTAGTCCAGCGAGACGACGTCATTTCAATCCGGCGTCTCTTACACAATGGTCCGGACACATTGGAGGAATTATTGGATAGGCACGTGGTTAAAAAAGAGAAATCCCTGGACGATGACGAGGAAGAGCTGTTAACTCGGCGGCGACTCACCAGCACACGCAGAGAGGCACTCAGTCTGTATCGAGATATTCTACGGGCCACCAGATTCTTCATGTGGCCGGACTCACGTGGCGTGTTGTGGCGAGATATTCTTAGAGACAACGCCCGAAAGGAGTTTGAAGAGGCTCGATTCGAAAGGGATCCGGAAATCGTCACGCGGTTGCTAATCGGAGGGCGTGATGCGGTGCAATCGGCACTTGAGAAACTTGCCGAGAAACAAAAGCAGCAGATTGAGAAGGAACGTGGCCGTGGAGATCCACGGTAATTGGATTTTCTTTTTTGTTGTTTTTGTTTGGACAGATTTATTTGCTTGCTTCAAAATCGGTCACCAGTATATAAAGTATGTATTTTGTAGTATTCTTTAATGATATTTTGCTATGAGCTGAAATGCAAATGATTTTAAGCCATGGACAAGCTTTCCAATTGGGTACGGATTTGTATATAGAGCAAGCCAACATTAGCAGCGGGGAATCAGCGCATTGGTTATTGTTTCGCTCAAATATATTATAATTCAAGCCCCTAGAAAAAGCAAGTGCAGTCTGAAAATTTGAAATTTTAGCATCATAATGTTGTCAACTTTTTCATCCCCGATCGAGTTGGATTTGAGCCAAACAAGGCTAGCTTGGGCTTGGCGATAATCTAGAATGGCCAGCTTGAGTTTGGGCTTGGCTTGCTGTAGGTGGCAGTTTAGCAATACCAGAGAAGTAGAAGAATCATTGCCAGAGAAGAAAAGAAAAACTGTCAGTCAGGCAAGATCCGGTGCAGTGATGCCGGCGAGATGCCAATCTCAAGCTTAACTCGAGATCAGTGAACTGAAACTTTAATTTGAGTTTGACTCGAATGAGTCAAACAGTAATCCAAGCCCAAGCTCAGTTCGTGTCCACCCTTGCCTGCCCCAGGCTTCAACCAGTTAGGAGAAAAAACGATGAATTGGACATATAGAAATCAATAGCAGACAAAAAAGCTCATGGTCATCTAGTTCTATACCAACCTGGCTATTATAAAATGGCCACTTTGTATAAACTAGAAAATGTACCAGCCAAAGATTATGAACCTGTAAAATTTTGATACATATTGATAGACATTTTAAGATGTATACTAGGAGAAATAAGGAGACACATATTTGAGAAAAGTTGTTGAAGGGTGAAATGCTTTTGGAAGATTCCTAAAATGTGATTGGGTGACTTGGCAGCAAGGGAAAGATACAAGTCATGGCACTTATTTGGAGCCTGGCTGGGTTGTTAAGGGGCATGAAGAATGTTATTTTGGGTAGCTAGCTATGTGCTAGGGAGGTTGCTGGCTCCTCAAATTGCGGGAATTATGATTTACTTTCTGGTTTTGTGGTCTGGGTAATCTGATTGTAGCAGTTGAGTATAATTAGTGGGATTCTCCTGCTCAGTTGATAAATTCATTACATATATTTTCATCTGTTTGTGCATCTGTGGTGTGGTTTTGGTGTGTTCTGACTGGATTTGGAGGTGGAACTCTGTCACATACATTTGTATTCCTCTCTTTATAATTGTGACTTGCGACCTGTTCCTGTTTTCAATTTAGTTGCTTGTATTTCCGTGTAAATGTTTGTTTTAAGAGTCTTGACGGTTTTGAACAAAATAAAATTGGTTGCAGGTTTCACTTCACCAAATAGCTATTCACTTGTAAAATTCTTGTACCAAGGCAGAATGACATCAATGCAAGCTACTTCTGATTTGTAATCTATACCTGGTATTGTAATAGCTTTTCCTTGTAACATGTAAACTATATTACAGCATGTTACCCAGCAGGAACCATAGGCAAAGACAACATGATTACAATATTCATGTAAGCTGCACCACATTCCATTTTTCTGTGTCAATCAAAGACTATGCCCGATCATAAACAAAGTCAATGGATTGGAGACTTGTAAATTCACACCTTTTCGTGGCACACTCTTTTTTTAACTTACACTTTTATGCAATTTTTATATAGGAATCTTAATTGATAAATACTTGATGTGTGTACTTGTTAGTCAAATTTTCATTACAAGTTGTACCCACACTGAAATAGTTGCTTTAGTCCACATTTTGTTTTGAAAATTCACCTTTTGAATTCACATTTTTTGAATTTGGATAATCTCTTATGGAATTAAGGTTATCGGTATACAACACAGGCAGTGCAGTTCCGACTGTAGTCCTGATGCGTTTATCAGCTGCTCCAAGTCAGGGCAACAACTCTTCAGGATTTATGGATTTGAAAGTTACTTTCAGACTATTTTTTAGAGAGTAAATTACCCTTAAATGACATTTCTCACCCAAAATCAAGATGTATTTATTTAAACAAAATCCTAAAACACTGTTAGAAAATAAAATTATCATTTTAATGGTAATTTGGTGATCTGAAAAAAATTTAAATTATTAGCAGCATGATCATGATCATTTTTTAACACTATGTCCGAGCATTGTTTTCATTTTTGGGTACAAATTTGTAGTTTAAAAATTCAAGGGGTGGAAATGATTTCTCCAGACCTTTGGTGGGACATTTTATCTACCTCTTAATTTTTCTATAGGCAAATCTGTAGTAGATTTTATTATCAAGAGCAGACCCAGACCCATTTAATAATAATACCACTTATGTGTATTGATAGATCACGCGGAGAAAGATGTGATCTGGCCATAGTTGCACTAAACATATGTGATTTGACTATATCTCAATTTTATCAACGTGATTTTGACAAGAATTTTATCCAGAAAAAATGCGATCTCATCTTACCACACCATTGTAGTGTAATTTCGACATAGTTTTGCACTTTTTCGATGTAATTCCAATGACAAATTTAGTCAAATTGTTAATGATTACCAGTAAGGTCAGTACGATGATTTAAAAAAATTTAAATACTTAGGGGTAGTAGTAGGCATTTTCTTGACATTGTGTCAAAGCCTTTTTTGTTCAGGGTGAAAAATAGTTGTTTGAAAATTCAAGGGGTGGAAATGATTTCTCCAAATCTTTGGTGGAAAATGATATCTTCCTCTTATTTTTCTGAGGGAGGACCAATTGTCAAGAACAAATCCAAGGCCAACCATTAAATATGCTTCCATTTCAAGCCCTTCATAATTCAGAAACCTTGAGCTGCCCACAATATGACAAAGTAACTTCAACGTAAACTGGGAGCAGATACAATGACTAAATTACCCACGAAATAGCCAACAGAATTTCTAATATAGGCCAACACTTAGGGGTAAATTTGTCATTGGAATTGCCGATATATATTTATGTAAATTGAGTTCTCTGCCTTTCCAGAGTTCAAAATTTGGCTGATTTCTGGTAGTTCTTAGGAGTTTCATCAATGGCGAAAGTGAAGCATTCTCGGCTGCAATTCAAGAAATTGTCAACGCTAAAGTTGGTTTTGTTCATGCTAACAGTTGTTCTTTTAATGTTTTTGGCTATGGGGATTTTCTTTCCTCCAATAGGCGACGACAGTGATTCTCCGCCAAATGGTCTCAGCTTCTACAGGCGCCACACCATTGAAAAGTATGCGTCTATCTCTTTGTTCCTTTTTTTTTCTTCTTTATTTACAATTTTATTTGTCGTTCCTTGTATTTTAATGGCGGGAATTAATTTCAGACATAATAAGATGGAGGAGGTTAGAGAGCAATGGACTGAAGTCATTTCTTGGGAGCCTAGAGCTTTCATTTATCATAATTTCTTGGTCAGTTTCATATTTCTTTTCTCTGTTGATTAATGCTTGTTGTTCTGTTTGTTAAAAAAATCAGTAGGGGTGTTAAAAAAGTCCACAAGCCGAACCGACAACCGGACTGGGAAACAGGGTAATCGAAAATCTGGTTCGTTTACCGGTTAGGATTTTAGCCAAACAGATTTTTTCTCTTCCGTTACCGGTTTGACGGTATTTGTAAAACCCATTAACCGAACCAAACCGATTTGAAGAAAAACAAAGTTTGAAAGTTGGATCGCCGGTTCCATTTTCCAGATAGCTTGTTCAACAAGGAACGACCCATTCCATTGATGGTTCATTATTCTGGACGTATTGATTAAAATGTGAAGTCTAAAGTCTTAACGATCATCCCTTTGAAAATTCAGTTAAAAACGATTAACTGAAAATTTGGTTCAGTTATTTCAAAACCGATAAATCTTTCAACTGGTTTGGTTTAAAGTTTTCTCTGAACCACAAAACTAATTCAGTTCAAGAAGTGGTCAATCTAGTTTGGTTTACTGGTTTTGAACATCCCTAAAATTATCAATCTGCACGCTGTATACGGCTATCACTCTTTTCCATTCTTGGAAATATTATTGGTCTCGAAACCAATTCGATTGAACATATAATTAGTCTGCTTACAATATAATGCTCACAGAAATATTATGCATTGCTGGTTCCATGGATGAACAATTTGGATTCTATCATTGTAGGGAGAGGTTGTGTGGTGCCCTTCCTTTTAAGTGCATGTAAACATGACCATTTCATGCACAATTAGGTGTTGAATATATAAGCCCTTGTACTGGTAGAAAAAATGACTTCTGGCATGCTAATTTGTACAGTCCAAGGCAGAATGTGACTACCTGATAAATCTTGCTAAACCACACATGGTAGCATCAGCTGTTGTTGATAGCGAGACTGGTCAGAGTAAACATAGCAGGTTTGCTTTCCTTGCAACCATCTCCGTTTGCTTTGCTGTAAATAAAAAAAAAAAAAGAATTGAGGGTTTGCTGTAATTTTCCCCCCTAAAGAAATCTCTATTAAGGAACTTGACATCTCTTCTGCAGGGTGCGTACAAGCTCTGGTATGTTTCTAAGGAGAGGGCAAGATAAAATTATTCGGAATATTGAAAAGCGGATTGCAGACTTCACTTTCATTCCTGTTGGTGAGAGCCTATATATATATATATATATACATATATATACATACATATGTACATATGTACATACATATGTACATATGTACATATATATATATATATATACACACACACACACACACATATACATATATCTGCATCTCTAATTGTGCCCACATAAATTTGAAGATGCTCTTGCAAGATAACATTCTGTTTTGTTTTATTTCTTTCACAATAGTGTTTCCAGCCAAAGTGGTTACTGGACTCATTGACTTTTCTATGTTGCATACTGTGGTTTTTTTTTTTTTGAATATTGTTGCCTTGTACATAAATGCAGAAAATGTTCTGTTACTCTTCTTTGATTTCTGAACCAAAAGAAAACTGTAAATATCCGTTTTGCTATTACCAGTTGGTTTTTCAATTCATGAAATTGCTTTGTGTGAACTTTACTACAGAGAATGGAGAAGGACTTCATGTCATCCACTATGAAGTTGGACAGCAATATGAGCCTCATTATGATTACTTCCTTGATAAGTTCAACATTAAGAATGGAGGGCAGCGGATGGCCACTCTTCTTATGTATTTGTATGAGCTAATTTCCTTTGCCAACATCCTTGGATCACTCATCATGTACCATAATTTTTCATTCGGTTCCATCTTGTACAGAAACCTGATGCCTTGCCTTTCTACTTTTCTCTTTCTATTGTTGTTGTAGGTCAGATGTTGAAGAAGGGGGTGAGACAGTGTTTCCTCATACCAAAGCAAATTTCAGTTCTGTGCCATGGTGGAATGAGTTGTCTGAATGTGGAAAACAAGGTCTCTCGTTAAAACCAAAAATGGGTGATGCATTATTGTTTTGGAGCATGAGGCCTAATGCCACAGTAGATCCTTCAAGTTTGCATGGTTAGCAATTCTGCATTTTTTTCTATTTGTATGGACCTTTAGCTGTAATCATAAAAATGATTCTGCTGTTTGTCTTGCATTTCAGAAGAAAAGTATTTGCCTCATATTATCTTCTTCTAGCATGACACAATGACATTTACAAGTTATTTTAAATTTTTTAGCGAGTGGTTTTCATTCACCAACACAATGTTATTGATGAGTTAAAATCATTTTTATGGTTGATGTTAGGTGCTTGTCCTGTAATCAGAGGGAGCAAATGGTCATGTACAAAGTGGATGCATGTCAATGAGTACAACATCTGAGCTATTATTTGTAAAGGTAATTCTCAATGCCAAAACTAGTGAACTTCATGTAAAGGCTGCTTGCTTTTTGAATTAGATGGTGTTCTAGGATACTTATTGATATGTTGCTTGTTGCAACACATTCCCATTGGCCCAATTTTGTTTTAAGAAAAATGCTGAATTACATCAACATATATGGATAAGAAGCTGCTTCTTTTACTAAAAAACGACTTACTGAAGGCAAGAAATGCATGTTCTTCACTATGGCTTGTCGAAATGGAATTGTAGCAAACAACAACTTACATTTTTGACAAGTATGGCTAGTGGTTATTGAAATGGTGAGTATGTTGAATTGTATGAGCAAGTAGCAATACAAGCATGGAAAATAGAGAATCTATAGGCTTGATTGCATTGATTGTAACATCTTGGTATAAGATATTTTCAACTTTGGATACAAAATCCGTCACAATTTTGATTTTAGGTTTTGCAATCCAAAATGCGTCAATAATTGTTTAAGAACTCACAAATAGGATGCATATACATACTCAACATCTCTTTCTTATTCTGTCGATGTTTAAAACAAACAATATCTTAACAATAGACTAGACTATTGGACCAGAATATTACTGTGATTGTAAGATATGCCATTGTAGTAGTTTCTAAATGATGATACTTCAATTTGCTGTACTAAATCCTCATTCATAACTGCAGTTTGCTAACCGTACAATGCAAAGCTGTTGCATGAAGCTAGTTTACTTAGATCTGCGCCTGCATTGATACAATTTCATCTACTATGTTTGCAGGACTTAGAAGACATCATTGTCTCAGGAGGGTCATTGCTTTTAGTTTGTGTGGTTAATGGAGCATTCTGGCGTGGCCCTCCTAACTACCATTTAAACATTACAATTGAGGTGACATGATTCTGCATATGACTGGCCTTTTTTTCTTTTTTAAAAAAAATCTTTATACATGCCATTTAGGCTGAGAGAAGTCGTCCTTCATTTGGAAAATAAAATGTGGTTCAGAGGATGTGATCTGTTGCAACTGATGTGTTGACAGATTACTGAAAACAAACCAAAAAAATTCTGAACCACTTGATATATACTTCCTGATTAATACTATAGTACACACATTTTCTTACATACACAAACAAGTTGACAAATTATCATCGCATAATTAATGCTTATTGATCTTGTTATGTGTGTACGTATGAGTTCTTTGGAGGTTTTTTTTTTTTTTTGGGAACGATCCAAACTATTCTCTATTATATTTACGAATTTACTTCACTCTAAAAAAGATGATGATTCAGCAATGAGATCAACATAAACATAAATAAATGATGATAAAATATGTTGTTGGGTGAGATTTTTTTACAACATTTAAAAATAAATTATCTGTCACAAGGCTACCATGGCAACAATGTCACTTTTAGGAAGATAGTCACATCAAGTCAGTTTGAGCTTGGCATATTGTTTGGCCTGGATGAGTCGAACTTGAGTAAATGATCAATTTATCAAACTTAAGTTTGACTTTGGTTAGTGCATTATCAGTGATTTTTTAAATTTGTTGGTGATTTTTTTTTTCCTTTTGTATATAATGATTCATCTTTTTATTTGATGACTCTTCTCCTTTAGCATTACTGCTTACCAACTCGGGCAAGCTAAGTTCTAGCTTGGTTTGGCTATTTTGGAATTCTCAAGCTTCATTTTCTCCTATCATTAATAACAATATCAAATAGAAAATGAATAGGCAAAGAGTTCCCAATGGAATTCTCAAACTGCACGTTTCTAAAAGTCTTGACAAGATTCATCTTAAAGTTGACCCGACTACGGCTTTGATGGGTTAACCCCCAAAAGCCCATCACAGGGCAAGATTCCTTTTAAAAACCCCAATCAAGCATGGGCATGTCAACCCAAAAGCCCACCAGCCTTTCCGGACAAACAAGGAAAAATTTTGTGAGCCCAATTTTTTTCCTGACATTAAGGGCTTATTCTATCCGAATTAATCGATCAAACTCAAAATCAAGCTCTAATCAATCTCCTTTTTATAGAAAGAGCTGAGTTTGGGTCTATCCAAACATCTGAATTAAAACTGATTCAAATCGAATTCAAAATTAAATTATATTTTAACAGAGTTCAAATTTCAACTCATCAATTTTAAACTGACTTTTTTATATATACAAATTAAAAGTTATCCATATGATGAGTTGGTTGCCTTGTGTACTTAAAAATTGACAAAAGCCGGGGCGAGGAATTTTATTAACATCTAGCATGAACACAAGGAGAATAAAGCTCAATTTGCAACAAGCGTACAGATGAGACTTGGCCATCTCTTGGCCTTATGAACTCTACACTTAGCTTTATCTTATTTTCCCATTGTATCTTGAGTTCCTTTTCTCATCATGGTTGCAAACTCCTCATAGTTGATTCTTCCATCCTGTTCATTAGAATCCCAATATGATCAAATCAATCTTCATTGACAATGCCTATGAAATGCAAAATTGAATTGCAACAACAAAACAAAAATTAAATTTTTGATGAGATTCAAAGTAGAGATAGTTACTTTATTAGTATCAACATCCTCAAGAATTTCATCTATTGTGGCCTCATCACCCATTCCATGTTGAGTCAGAGCTTGTCTCAACTCCTCTCTAGTAATAAACCTGAGACAAATGAATCCAGTCAGTTCAAATTGAATTACTCTGGTAAAACATGTTCAAAAGTAAAGGATAGATTGATTTCAGTTCGGTTGTGGGAATTTACTTCATAAGCATTAAGATCAATCCTTCTAAGGTCATGGAACTTTGACAGACCAAATTTAACAGTATACTAACCCACTGTCATCCTTGTCGAAATACTGAAATGCCTTGTACAAATGTTCTTCCTTCTCTAGTTTATGCTTTTGCATAGTTGCACTAATGAATTCAGTGTAATCAATGGTTCCATTTTTGTCAACATCAGCCTGAAAAAAATTATACCAGTCAACTACTTTTTTCAGTGCAAGAGTGTAAATCTTGATTCAATAGTTTGATCTATTGTCAAGATATTATAAACCTAAAACGAGTCTTAACAATTTAAAAACTCACAAACTAATTAACCAATCTTCTATTATCATCCCCAACCGATGTGAGATGACTTAACATACCTATCATTTTTCTTGTGTTTTATTGATATGAGATTTGTCTAGGGATGATATAAAGAGAGAGCAATACCATATTTGCTTTAAGCTGGTTACAAGTATCCATGAACAGTAGGCAGAAAATTTTTCCTTCCAGAAAGAACACTAACAATAAGGAATGATAAAAGTTCTTACAGCATCCATGAGCTGCTTTATTTCTGTTTCAGAAAGCTTAGATCCCAGCCTGCGCAATCCATCTTTTAGTTCTTCAAAGGTGATTGTGCCGCTTCCATCAGTGTCCATGTTGTTAAACGTCTCTTTTAAGCCCTTGATTTCTTCGGTAGTGAGGCTTTCTGCTATGACCTTCAGTAATATTGTTTTCAGATCAGGAAAGCAGCCAACAGGAAAAATTAAACAGAAAATAGAATCAAGAAATGCAAAGAGTAGGTGGCTGTAGTCTATAATAACAAATAACTAAGAATCAGGTCTGCACAAACTGTTTTCGTACCTTTAGGGCAAGCTTCTTCATCTTGTTCATCGCTCTGAATTGCTTCATCCTAATTAGAACAACACTATCAATTGGTTTATCAGATGTGTCACCACCCACCTTCAGCCATGGATGTTCTGTTTCAAATACATAACATGAATGATGTTAATGATGTACTCACTGCCTACAAATTATACTGTCTCATATTTACAATGGAGCAAAATTCATATATTTCATCCAAAACTCTCATCAAGAAATTCAGGGGTGGGGCCACTTTGACACCTGAAATTCTTTCCACAGCTGATGATCACATCTACAGCAAGATCAGTCAACCGAGGAAAGGTTATTTATGGCATAACTTAGCAAAGGGTAACCTTCATAAGTGGTTTAAAAATGTTTCCCCATTCAAAATTTTAATTTTAGTATGTCCATACCAAGGGCTTCTGCAGCAGTGATTCGTTTCCTAGGATCCTTATTTAACATTTTCCTGATTAGATCTTTGGCAGAAGGTGATATCGTAGGCCATGGATTGCTCTGCAAGTCCAGGCTATCTTTTAAAATTGCTTCAAGTATGTCCTTCTCAGTCTCTACAATAAAATTGAACCCATTACGGAACATTAGAGTAAGTAAGAAAACATAGAAAGTAAATAATTGAATCTGGTGGAAAGATAAAATTTTAGTCAGAAAAAAAAAAAAAATTATCCAGGCAGTGGAAGCTTCAACATTCAAAATGCTTTAAGTACAACTTGGTCCATGTTCATGAAAATTAGGAAGTTGAAAAACCCAAATATCTGAAAATATTTAGCAAAATAATACCAATTCTTTCCATGCAAAAATGTGTCATATTGTCAAGACCTACCAGTGGGCAATTGTTATGATTGTAGAAACTAATCTTGTGGAAACATGCAGAATTGGTAATGGACAAAGACATGCTAATTTAGGGGTAGATTCAAGCTAAGCCAAGCTCGAGCTCGAGCTCAACTTCAGTATGACAAATGATGTTTGAACTCGACTTACATGAGCTCGGTATTGAAGATATGAGCACGATAAACTTAGATCAAAATGATGTTAATCTTTGTTGCTTACATAATATAATCTAGTGCAAAACAAAATTGTATTTGATTGGTCAAAACGAAGTCATTTTATCTGCATACACCAGCCACTCACAAGCCTATCGAGTTGAGCACCCCATGGCTCAACCTCGACCCATGGCAACTCGTTTCAAGTTTGAACGAGATTAGCTCGGCTTGAATCCAACCCTGTGATAATTTAGTTTACCACTTGTATGCTACATATGTTTGCTAGCAAGATCCATTTGAAAGGTAATTTTGAAATTCTGTTTTGTGTTCTCTGGTGTCAAATCAACTGAAAGAAAAAACAAAAATCTTCACATACCAGCCCAAAATGGAGGCGCTCCACTTAAAAGAATGTATAAAATGACTCCAGCACTCCATACATCTATCTCCTTCCCATAGTTTCGCCGCAACACCTCTGGGGCAACATAGTATGCACTTCCAACAATGTCCTTGTAAACTTTCCCTAGTGAATCACATAAGAAGATGTAGGACCAATGATCACTTAAGACATCACACATAGAAAAGTCAGAAAAAAAAAAGTACCAGCAAACGAAACTAGTGCAAGAAAAAGCTTCTATGCAACAAAGAAAACAGATTATACAAATGAGATCTTGTTAGTTATCCTTTACTTTGGAAGGAAAAAAATATACTTTCTTACACAACTTTGCAACAAAAAGTTCCAAACTCCATAGAAATAGATTGCAACAACTAGCAGTGCTAGAAATGACCAATATAAGACATTACTAGTATTACTAATGACAGCTTGAACTTTTGGAACAGAATTACACATGAAGAGACTGCTCTATATTTAAGTTTCCAATAAGGCCAATATTCTTTCATTTCCTTAATAATCTACAAGCATTTGCATTGTTCTATCAGTATTAATACAATGCTCTATTTCATTATAATCTACTACAGGCTCAAACATTGTTCCCATAGTGCTATATAAGATTATTAATTGTGGAGCTGATAGGACTTGAGGTTTTGGGACACATGTAGGGCTTCTTACATAAAGGGTAGTAAAAAATGAAAGAAGAAAAATTGAGTTTTGAGCTGTGAGCAGCCTTTTAGGCTGTTTTGAGAGGTTTCAAGCATCTCAAATGGTGGAAATTGGGAGGCCCCAGCTCCTTGAATTGCTGGTTTATCAACTTATTGTAAATATTAAACCTCTTTATCAATAAAAATAGTCATTTCCTTCATTTTAGTTGTTGTTGATGGGTGTGTTTATATTGATTGATTGATTGAATATGGGCTAGGTTCCTAACAGGTGCAACAATAATAGAAACACCAATTATTGATCAATAACTTAATAAGTACAAAGCCTGATATTGGGGTTCATATGAATGAACATGCATCACACCACTGTCTATACCGTGTCTTTTGGTTCCAATAGTCTTTTAATGCTAACTACATTGGTCACTTTAGTTTTTAAATTATTCAGCAAGTGCCTGTTTCAATCACATGACGTGAATCATGTGATGCATCCATTATGGGTTTTTTTTTTTTCCTTTCTTCTTATCCTTTACCTTTAACTTCTGCAAAATCATTGACTTGGTTGACCTGTCATTATCTTCGTTGACTTGGGTTATCTTGAACTATAATTGCATCCACAACTAAGTCTAAGAGAGGATTTTAGCCGAGCCCAAATAAGGACCGGCTCGAGCCCAGCTCAAATCCTTAATGCCTAGCTCTACCTTATTTGAACTAGTGCACAATTTTGTCAAAGGGTTATTGACGGGATGAACAGTATTACCAAAACGATAAACAAGCTGAAACTCTAGCTCAAATTCAGCTCGTTCAAAGTGAAGTTGGATTCAAGCCTGAGCTGGTTCAGCTCAAATCTGCCCCTAATTTATTGTCTAGGTCCCTTCCCAGCCACCATTTGATGTATTTAAGTTCAGTTTTTTAACTCTTTTCATACCCTAAATTTTGGAAATATCCATCACTTAAACCGTGTTAGGACAAATCTATCCCACCTAATGGCTTTTAATTTTTATTTTATCCATAAAAGAAACAAAGAAAGCAAAAGAAACATGGATCAAATGCAAATTGTAAATCAATGGATGCAAAATATATAGCAACATTTTGCAGAAAAAAAAAAAAATCATAAACATAAAAACAACAAGCTGGATATAAGAATTAAAAGGAAGAGGATGCAGAAGCAAACTAACCTTTTTCAATGAAGACGGAGAGTCCAAAATCTGTTGCTTTTATAGGAGAATTTTCCTCCCGATTCACCAACAAGAAATTCTCAGGCTTCAAGTCTCTATGCATCACGCCCATAAAATGACAAACATGAACCACATTTACAATCTGGCGACAAATTGAAGCTGCTTCACGCTCTGAATAAGTCCCTTTGGTTATAATTCGATCAAAAAGCTCACCACCCAAGCACAACTCCATAACCAAATGCAGATTCTGTTTATCTTCATAAGCACCTTTAAATTCGACAATATTGGGTTGTCCATTCAAGTGCTGTAGAATCAAAATCTCCCTCCTAACATCGTCAATATCTTTGTCATGCACAAGCTTGCGCCTGGAAATGGACTTGCAGGCATATTTATTCCCAGTTGATCTCTCAGTACAGAGATAAGTAACACCAGACTGACCTCTTCCCAACTCTTTATCAAGAGCATAAATTGAGCTGATGTCAACAAATGGGTTGCCTAAAATGGGACCAATCTGAGAAGTTGAACTTGAAGGAGCTTTAACTGGCTTTGGTTGTAAAGGAGCTGGTGTGTACTGATGGGGTTGTGGCTGTTCTTGCGTTCTTTTGGGTAAAGGCTGATAGGAAGGTGGAGGTGAGCCATCAGAAGAGGAAGAGATTGGAATATCATGAGATCGGGATCTTGAGAAGCAGTGTCCCATTGAGAGAATTTTCTTTTCCAGAAAGATTTGGCAGGTGGGTTTGGTTTGTCAAGAACTAGAAAAGCTCATTAAGAGAGTTTAAGAAGATGATTTTGCATATAAAGATTCTTCCTTTTGTGCTTTGCTTTTGCCTGGTGGATGGACTAGAGAATCATCCTTCACTTTTTGCTTACATACGTTATGTTTTTCCTGGCAGATGAGACTCCACAAGTTGGCAGGAAGAGGAAGCATTGCAGACTTTCGAAAGCTTTGTTCAGAGAAAGCTTGGGTTGCTAGTTGTGCGAATCTTTAAAGCCCCAGCTTAAAGGGCTCCTAACCCACCAGACGCCCGAATTCTGTGGTTGGATTGACTTTGCAATTTGTAACTTTCCAAGTAGGGTTGAAAACTTGGAATCAATATGAGTTGTTCTATTTCGGATCAATGTTTGGCTCCATTTGAATCCTCGCACCCAAAACTGGATTGCTAATGATTTTATTTTATTTTTTATTTTATTAAGTGATTCTTTTTTTTTTTTTTTCATAACAGTAACTTCTTTTCTAACCATTCAAATGAATAGAGCTCGATTTTGTGCTAATCATTCTAAATTTTAAACAAGATCAAATTGATCTTTGTTTGAACGTGACACGAATCGAATTAAATTCATTTTTATTTAAAAATATAAACAAGCCTAACTAAGCTTAATTCAGTTTTATCGAACCGAGCTCAATCTTTTTATTGCTCAAATTAATGAAATCACGAACTTGAAATTCCAGTAAAATATCAACAGACCTTTCAAATTTCAAATTTTATATTTAAAACCCTAAAATCTTAATAATAGAGAGCAATATATATATATAACAGTAATGATGTTCAAATTTAAAATGTCATGTGTTGCAAGGTTTTAATTTTAAGTTTGAGTAAATCATTTTTAACTCAATCTTAAGCTCGAGTTAAATGCTATTCAACTCCGTTTAACTGGATTGCTACTTCTATTTCCAAATGAATCATATATTTCATAAAGCATTTATGCTTTGTTACTCATGAGATGAGTTAAAAAAGACTTTTGACTTTGATGTATGAAGGTTGCTATTAAAAATAAATTTGATTCAAATTAAACCTAAATAATGATTAATTCAAGTTCGATTAAAATTTATAATATTTAATTCGAATTTATCTAAGTTAATAAACAATGTCATTGAATACATCAATAAAATAAATAGTATTATTAAAAAATAAATAATACACCCACAAGTATGAATAGTATACAGATAAACCAAAACTCTAAAGGGGTGGATGAGCTGAACTGGAGTTCTAATTTTTTTAGTTCAATTTTTGTACTAAATGTGGATTCCAACCCAAATCTGATTGACTCAAAACCATCTCTAATTGCCAGGATGACTTGCCCGTGCAATGACTCTATAAACTTGAAGGGCACAATATGGTACTTAAACCCCTGTTTGGTTTAAAATTATGGCCAAACGACTATTTCCCACCCAACGTTTGATGTTTTCTCAAAAGTCCCCCCTTTAACTATGGAAACACCAAATACCCACCTATGGCCGGTTAGATTTAATAAAACCCTAACGCCTGAAAATTTTATCTCTTTTTGCCCTCCTAAACTTTAAAAACTAAAATTTTCCCTCAGCCTAAGTTTTAAAAAATGACAGTTTCACCCTAGGGTTTGGTTTTGAAATCTTTGGCGACCGTTCCGGCTCCATTGCCGACGACTTCTCCCTCCCGAAGCAGCCTCTCCTTCCGGCGAATGTTTTCCTCCCATTTGAAGGCTCGATCGGCATCGGAGACGCCTTGGGAGACAAAGACGAAGTCGTCGTCTTCGTCTGGGAAGACGATCGTCTTCCCAGAAGAAGACCTCTGGGAAGACGACTATCTTCCCAGACGAAGACGACGGGGAGACGAAGAACTTCGTCTTCCCCGACGAAGTTCTTCGTCTCCCAAGGCGTCTCCGACGCTGATCGAGCCTCAAAATGGGAGAAAAACATTCGCCGGAAGGAGAGGCTGCTTCGAGAGGGAGAGGTCGTCGGCAATGGAGCCGGAACGGTCGCCGGAGATTTCAAAACCAAACCCTAGGGTGAAACTACCATTTTTTAAAATTTAGGCTGGGGAAAAATTTTAGTTTTTAAAGTTTAGGGGGGCAAAAAAGATTCTATTTTAGTTTATTTTTAATATTATAGCAAAATGACGATTTTACCCTTGTCACCGTTAGGGTTTTGTTAAATCTAACCGGTCATGGGTGGGTGTTTGGTGTTTCCATAGTTAAAGGGTGGAAACTTGAGAAAACATCAAACCTTGGGTGGCCTAAAATTATTGCCAGACTGGTTTCCAAATTACCACTAGGCAATGCCAAAATAATGGAACATAAAGTTCTTACAAAAACGTTCAGTAACCTCAGACCAACAAATTCCCATGGCTAAAATAATAACTAGAGAAACAAAAAAAATGCATTGTAATATGGGACAGAAGCCAGTCTCATCCATACAACTTTGCACAAGTCACTCAGCCTGGGCAAGAAATTGAGGTAAAACATTGACCAGAAATTCATGCACAATCGAAGTCGGAATTGGTCTAAAAGGGAGAGTAACACACTTTTTCAACTCAGTTTGTTCTGTCGCGACTGTAATAATTGTCCAGTGTCTTGGCTGGTATACGATGGAGAAGCTCGTGGGGAAAGATACGAAGCAGTGTCCAAGTCAAATCGAGCGACTGAAAGATGTTAAGGGTGTCATACGCCCCTTGGGTCACAAATTTCCTCTCAAATTTGTCCAAGAACTCCAGATACAGCTGAAGATGCAAAATGAAAAACCAACTCTTGTTAGTAAGGCACGGTGAGGTCTAAATATATTTAAAATAGACGTTAGTACTAAGAAAAACATACATACAACGCAACAAATACACACACAGAAAACAGGGATAGAGAGAGACCAGATCCTCCGAAGAAAGTGCTTCTTCTCCAACCACAGCTTTCATAGATTGGACGTCTTTTCCAATAGCATAATTTGCATACAGCTGGAATTGAAAAAATTGGAAACCAAACAGGAAATATTTTAGAAGGCCAGGCGGAAATAAGGAAATGTTCAAGAGAAAATCACTTGAAACTACCAATAAGACCTGGTTGGACACATCAGCATGGTCTCGACGAGTCATTCCCTCACCAATAGCACTCTAAACAAAACCATTAACATAATGGTCATCATAAACTCCACAGGGATCATCTATTATAGCATGCACAACCGCAACATGAAGAACTATCAGTTACGATAGTCTTACCTTCATTAACCGAGAAAGGGATGGAAGCACATTGATAGGTGGATATATCTGTTCAAAAAAGGAATAAATAATAGATCATCATTTACAGATACCTTTCATAGAGAAACAATTGGTATTCCTATAAAATGCATCTTTTCAAAGGCTAATTACTCCATTAACAAAACGCAATACATGAGCAATCCAACTAATGAATGACATAATAGATGATTTCCTATAAATGATCTGAATATAAATTAAACTAACAATGACTCTTTCTCTGGTCATCAACTGGCAGCATTTAAGAATATGCAGATTGTGCACACAGTCAACACAAACTTTAATACTCATAAATGATCCACTTTTCTAGTGTATAAAGCCCTTTTTCTGCCTGGACTTTACAACAAAAGCAACATAATTCACAGTATAGCTGGCAGCTCAACTGTCATAGACTAATCTGAATAACACAGTCGAAAAGGCAGATACAACCAGAAACAAAAACAACATCAAAACAGTAATCACAATAACAGAACCATATAGACAATATTACAAGGTGCTCAAATACAGTGTTATTCTCACATCTTACACAAGTATTGGTTGAGAATTGGTTTCCAACTGACCTGTCGATTATGGAGTTGCCTATCAATGTAAATCTGCCCCTCAGTAATATAACCAGTAAGATCTGGGGTAGGATGCGTAATATCTGAAAATAAACAAAACCAACAACAAGTGATTTCTATGACTGTAACAAGAAGAAAAAAGTGTGCTAAGAATAGCTTGGCATACTGTTAAGTTATGTAGGCAACCATACCATCATTAGGCATCGTTAAAATGGGAATTTGAGTAATGGAGCCCTTTCGTCCTTCAATACGTCCAGCACGTTCATAAATTGTTGCCAAATCAGTATACATATATCCAGGGTATCCACGCCTTCCTGGTACTTCTTCTCGGGCAGCACATACCTGCAGTTACCAAAGACAGCAGTAAATCACATTGTTAAAGTATTTGAAGAATGCATCAGTACCTTGATCAATTTCAAGATTCAAGAGTCGCAAGAGAAGTTGTTTTATAAAGCAAAATGCATATGAAGCCTGCCAATAAAGTTCAAAATTAATTACCTCTCGAAGAGCATCAGCATAAGAACTCATATCTGTCAATATAACTAAAACATGTTTTCCACATTCATAAGCCAAATATTCTGCAGTTGTGAGGGCAATACGAGGAGTGATAATTCGTTCGATAGTGGAGTCATTTGCCTACACAAAAAACAAGTCATAAAAGTGGGTTGCATCAGGGTGAGATCACATCAACACAGTAAAAAACATAGAGCAAAAACCCTTCACCAAAATTCAGAAGAAAGTCATCAAAGAGAAAAAAAAACATCACAAAATAAGTATCAGAGACATTTACTGAAATTACCAGGTTTAAGAAAAGAGTCACTCTCTCCATTGATCCATTCTCCTCAAAATCACGCTTAAAAAATTGAGCTGTCTCCATGTTTACACCCATAGCAGCAAATACAATGGCAAAATTGTCCTCTTTCCCATCCTGTGGTTTAAGTAAGAACACCAAAGGGAAATTGCATGCTAAATTCAGCAACTAAATCATCCTGCAGAAGAAATAGATAAAAAGGGTAATAAGCTGGCAGCGAACATCTTCAATTCAGGATATAAAAGGTAGAAGAGAGCATATTGAGTATAGATATGAAGATACATTTGATCTGCTATCGAAGAAATAATTTTCTTTCTACATGGTTACATGATATAATTTGAACATCATATACATTTTCCAATAAGGGTCTCTTGAAAAGGTTTTGTAAATCAGAACTTCGTCGAAAATTTAAAGTCTAAAATTTAAAGAGGGGGATTCAGAAATTTGGAATGGTTGCGAGTCTAGATATCATAAAATGAAAATTCAATTCATCAGTTGCTTCTCATGACCAAGAAAGATCAATATTTGAATAACTTGGTGATTAATAACTTGATGAACTTAAGAAAAGGCAAGGAAAAAACATTACTCCTACTTCTGG
Organism: Mangifera indica; assembly: GCF_011075055.1. Taxonomy (NCBI): domain Eukaryota; kingdom Viridiplantae; phylum Streptophyta; class Magnoliopsida; order Sapindales; family Anacardiaceae; genus Mangifera; species Mangifera indica. The sequence continues at coordinate 12,779,707 of NC_058155.1, forward strand.
TTCACACAAAAGAAAACACACTCAATTCCCAGGCATGTTGCTAAATTGTTGCTTTAAAGTAGAAGACATGAGGCAGGCACAGGATACCATGATGTGATCACCAGGCTTTTCCAGCCGCTTTACAAGACCAGCCTGATGACGGATCTGCGCAGCTATTTCATTATGGGGAAGACCAGCAGCAGAAAAAAGAGGAATCTTCTGTCCACGAGCAATGGAGTTCATCACATCAATAGTAGAAATCCCCGTTTGTATCATCTCCTCTGGATAGGTTCTCTCACCAGGGTCTATGGAGCTTCCTGAAAAGGCAAGCAACAATTATATCACATGGTCTTTGCATGAGCTTGGTGGTTCATATTGACAATTCAACAAATCACGTTATCTCCATAATCACCAGATATATCAAGGTAAGCCTCAGGTAAAATCGGTGGACCATTATCAATGGGCTTTCCAGAGCCATTAAATATGCGCCCGAGCATATCCAATGACACATGTGTTTTCAGCACCTGCACAACAAAAGATTGAAAGGACTCAAAACTCAGAAAAATGAGTATACATCCAAACATTAAAAATAGGAAAGGCTGGCCCAAGAAAAGGCATAAAAAATATCCACCATATCTATGTCTTAATCAATTGATGTATATATCTAGAGGCTTGAGAGTATAAACTTCATGGTTTAATAATTTGAGAACCAAAAGATCCCTAAAACATTGACAAAACATGTTTGGAAATTAAAAGATGGTACCTCCCCCGTAAACTGCACAGTTGTGAATTTGTTGTCGATTCCTGATGTTCCTTCAAAAACCTGAAAAAGGAAGGGAAATATACAGAAATAACAATGTAACTTTTTCGTTTAGTGAAGATTGAAAAATGAAAAACAAAAGCTCCATAAACCACAAAAGTAAAAAAGGAAAAAAAAACCTTTTAAAAAGAGACAAACTGATTCTTCATATATATCCTCATACCATAATTCCACAAATCAAAGCATTAGGTTAATACAATATGATAAGAAATGTATATGTAATTAAAGACCCCTTCTATTTGTGTGAGCAATGCCGATATCAAATATAAAACCAATGGTATTACATATTGAGAACAGCCCCATAAGTTTCTTGTCCATAAAGGTTATGATGATATACTGAAACACATCCTAAGGCAACAATTCCTTTTCCTAACAAACGAAAGTATAAAATCAGTGCCACATTAGACCACAGAGATCATCTACCACTCCATGTTACTGGAATAGTCATGCGAAGTGAAGAAACTCAAATTTCAACATGCTAACTAATCTACTTTATGCAGTGGTTAAATGAGTCCATATCATCTGCACACAAAATGCTTTTTAAAACAGCACTCATAGACATTGACACAGGCAAAGCAACAGAAAGCAGTAACTAAACCTGCACAACTGCTTTCTCCCCATCAACTTCCAAGACTTGCCCTCGTCTCATCGTTCCATCTCCCAGACGGATGTTGACAATCTCCTGATACTTTGGACCCTGAAAAGGTGAAAAAAGGGAATTACACAATTGGGCAAGTGACATTAAATTCTAAGGAAATTCGTCTTTAAATACAGAGCAGTTAAATCTACCTTGACTTTATCAAGAATAACCAGTGGCCCTGCAACACCAGAAACAGTTCTATACTCTGCAAATGGAAAGCACTGGATGAATGTTAATGACCCATGTAAGAAATCATCAACTGAAGTGAAAATGACACGAGAACGTGATATAAACTATAAAAACTCAAAGATCCGTTAAATCAAAAGGCCAGATTCATTAAAATTACGAAACAAGAACAGAAATAACTCTTCTTCAGAAACTAAACTTTGCAAAATCCACGCAAAAATTGGCCCGAAATAGCTGACATTTATACCATTCGTTAAAAAGAGCACTCACCCATGCCGATCTCGAGAGTTCCCTCCTCCATGTCAACAACGTTTGTGGCGGCTCCCATCTCCAGGTCCAATCTGATAACACTTAACCAATCAAAATAATTATGTAAAAATCAACCAGCACAGCATGAAACTGATTGACAGTAGTTCAGAAACTAGATTAATAAAAATACCCTTTAAGAAATCTAAGAGAATATTTCAAGGCAAAATGAAAAAGACAAATACTTCAGTTCAACATCATAAGAAAATAAGTATTGAGTGATGATCATGACGACCTGAATCGAGCGACAGATGTTTGGATTTTGATTGGATCAGAACTGAAACCGTGCCTTAGTTTATTTCAAGGATTTTGAGGGATGATTAAGAAGTAAACGACAAATAAATTATGAGGTTCAAGACAGAAGAAATGGTTGAGATCTCAAAAGAGACGTACCATTCAGAGATAGATATACTTAAGTGTTCTGTTAATAACCAAAGGCGTCTACGAGTTGAAAATTTTTAACAAGCAATCCACTCGCTTCTTTATTTAACCCGGATTAAAATTGGTGACAAATTTGGTTTAAATTACTATTAAAACCACATTTAATCATTAGACTGGACTAATATAAGGTTGAATCAGATAATTAAATAAAATCATATTTAATCATTAAACTTGATTAATATAAGGTTGAATTAGATAAAAAAAAAGTTTAATTATTAAACAACCATTGGTTCAGACTTGTCCAACCAACATAAAATAATCTATGATATTACTAATCATATGTCAATCAATCCAATTTATTGACCTAATTGATTCATTTTTTAACTAAGTTAACACTTGATGTAATTATAAAAATATTGCAATAACAAACCTAAAAGCATGTCTATTAATTAGTATTTTTCTATAATCATATAATATAATGTAATATGTGTGAAAACTTATACATATTTTAATGTACATCTAAATTTAATATGATATGATAAATCTATTATATAATATGATATGTATAAGTTTATATTTTATTTACATGGAGTAATATATTTTTTTGAAAATGTGATGACATGATGCATGTTGAGTAATTGTAAAACTTTTACGAGAATTTGTGATATTTTTTAAGATAATATTATAAAAATATATAATTTTAATTATATATATATATTAAAATGTATCATACCATACTCATAATCATAGGTAAGTCAAAGATTTAATATTCAAATATTGTTAGAGGGAATTTGAATACATACTTTTTTTATGCGCATTTATCTATTATTTAGGATGTATTTAGATACTTGGATCTATATGAACCGGGGGAAAAACCGGTTGGACCGGATAAAGGGAGTCGGTTAGGGTAGTTTCGGAGGGTCAGAGGGCCTATATAAGGCAGAAATTTCCCAGTAACCGGCTTGGGGCAGAAAAGAAGATACAAAGCCGTAGAAGAGGGCTCTTTATCTTTGAGCGAAAGAGGTAAGTTATTACTTACAGATCTAACCTAACCTTAGTTTCTCTTTTTGCCTTTGATTTTCATCTTCAACTTCTCGATTTTCTTACTGGTATCTTGTTTTGCTCACGTGATTTTGCAGTTTTCTTTTGGTTTGTTTTTGATAGATTTTTTTCTGGGTATTTTGTTTTTTGATTTTTTGTTTCTGGGTTCGAAAAGGATGGATCGGTACCAGAGAGTAGAGAAGCCAAAAGCAGAGACTCCAATCGACGAAAATGAGATTCGAATTACCAGTCAAGGGAGGATGCGCAGCTATATCACTTATGCCATGAGTCTGCTTCAAGTATTTTTCTTTTTACTGCCTTGCTTAATTTTCTTTTGCTGATTTTTCTATATGCATACGTTTTTAAATACAAACTTATAAACCCGCACTAGATGGAAGTAAGAAGTCTTTAGAGTAGAGGAAATTCAACTAGTGGAATATAATATTTTAGAGCTGGATTAATTAGGTTTTAAACTGCATTTTATATTCAGTTGATTGTCGTTGTGAAGTTTGTCAGGTACTCTATGGTTAGGTATTTGTATGAGTGGAGAACAGCATACCAGAAGCTTCAGGAGATGGAGGTCTTAAAGGGAAATTTTTGGGCATCTATCTTGTTAATGGAATAGCAGTTGTGCTATTATGCATTGTGTTCATTCCTTGCTTTACTATGTGGTAAAGGGGGGATGTAGTAAATTAGGGTCTATGAGGGAATTTCATTGTATGCAAATTAATAAAGTGCAATGACTTTATGCCACTTGTGGTTAGTAATGTGATCATGTAGTTGTGAAAATAAATGTTGGTTGATTTATGGATGAAACAAAAATTTCTCATTCGATTATTGACAGTTTTCTTATTTCTCTCATGCAATTGTTTGCAGGAAAAAGGTTCAAACGAAGTTGTATTTAAGGCAATGGGAAGGGCTATCAATAAGACTGTGACCATAGTGGAGTTAATTAAGGTAATATTTATCTTTTAAGCCTTTGCTTGTCAGTGGTAAGCCAGACCATTTGGTTACAGTGTTCTGTTCATCATATGAGGCTGAAAAGTGGTATCTTGTATTGTAATGCAGAGAAGAATTGTTGGTCTTCATCAGAATACAGCTATTGGTTCCACAGACATAACTGATATGTGGGAGCCTCTGGAAGAAGGCCTGCTTCCGTAAGAGCAACCTTACCTTTATTTCAACCTTAATTGTTGCAAACCAAATGTGAATTTATTCCTCATGAGTCTTCATTTAATATTTTTCTTTTCAATGATCTTACTTTTCTTTGTTTTGTTATCTTAGTTTGGAAACCACAAGGCATGTGTCAATGATTACAATAACACTTTCAAAGAAGGAATTAAATACCTCTGCTGTTGGGTAAGAAGTTCATACTTTTATCTGGTACCATCTTTATATCTCATTCAATACAATTTCATAGATGAATGCCATCACTGACTTTTGTAACTTATGAAGAATTGTAATTACTTATGAAACTGCTACTGTCTTCAGGTATCAGCCTCCACTGCCAGCTGAACAGTTTAGGGCATCCACAGAATTTGATTATGATGGAGGTATTGCCACAATTAATATGCAGATGTAGTATTGCTTTCAAGTGGCCACGTTTTTCATATTTTAAAATTTTCTTTCTGTTGAAGATGGTTCACCTAGTGGCCGGCGTAGGGGTCGATCAGGCAGAGGAAGGTTGAGAGGAAGAGGTAGATATTCTTTGAAGTTTGATTTGATTTATACGTTTACCTTTTAATCCTCCTCCCAAACATGGGTTAGTGCATATCCAAACATAGAGAGGAAGGGAGATTCATGGACTAGCATTCTTCTGATTAATTTGTACATTCTGATTGTCTTCCCTCCTCTTTCTTACATGGGTAGCCTGCTTTTACTTTGTGGTTTTCTGCTATTCTGTAAATGCACTAAGAAACCAAATTTAGATAGATGTGGAGATGGGAGCTGTATGCCAAAGACTTCTGGCATAACGGCTAGTATTTGACTGTTATAGATTTACCCATTAAAAATGTTGAGCTTGTGCTTGAATACTGGGTTTCTTTCCTTTATCTGATTAGCTTCATCAAGCAATATCATTCAGACTGGTAAATATGTGGTATGTGAATATTGTTATGGGGAATCTGTATACTAAATATTTTGTAGAAGTGAATCTGCAATACTCTTATTGTTTCCTGGAATGATAATATTTACTTTGGTAATGGCGTAACTGAGTTGACCATCATCCCTAACCTTAAATGAAGCTTAAGATATGATGGTTGCCTTATTTTGCAGGGAATGGTTTTGTGCCTGTTGAGTATGAAGATGGAGGTTGGGACCGCAACAATCGGGGGTATGCTAGAGGTAGGGGTCGAGGAAGGGGACGTAGTTTCCGTGGCCGTGGGAGGGGAGGATACAATGGACCTTATGTTGATGGAAACTTCAATAATGAAGCACCTGCTCAAGGCAGTGGTATGTTCCTTTTCTCACCTTTTTGTAGTTTTAGGTCTTGCTCTAATTTAAAGTGGGTTTGACAAGGTTATTCTGAATCAGTTGGTTCTGCAGTAGGATACCCTTTGATCCTAAGCTTATTTGTTACCTGATTTCTCTCTATTTATTAGCATGTTCATGTTCATAGTATTACCTTTGAAGATCTATCAAAGCAATTCATTCAGCATTACAAATTTAGGCCTGGAGAAACAAGTTTTATATGAATTATTGTACACCAAAACTTTTAATCTGCTAGAGATGATTATAATTGCTTAATCGCTGTTAGTATGAACTGTAATTGTAATTTTGTCTTAATAATCATGTTTTCCATCATTCCATTTCCTTTCCTCACTTGCTCTTAACTTTAATGTTTCCGAGATGAGCTTTGTATGACAGAACATTAAAGAGAACCAGATTTCTTTCCTTTTTTTGTGTGCAGTTGTGCTGGTTTTTATAATTTGTTGAGATGGGTGCTTTTTCTTTTATGTAGGTCGTGGTCGTGGGAGGGGATACCGTGGAAGAGGTCGTGGCTACAGATCAAATGGACCGATCCAGGCAGCAGCATGAGACTAGGTGGTTCTCCCTTCAATGTGATGGAAATGTCTAGTGTTGCCTTACCTGTCTCATGTCTAATTGTCTCATCCATTTTTATCCTTTGTCAACAACTGGCAGTGTTGAATGCCAATTTTAGGATATTGATATAATTATGTATTGGTAGTTTAAAACCACTTCACAAGGCAGCCGCATTTTGTTGTAGATGATGATGTAGGGGAGATGTTTGTAGAACTCTCAACTTTCTGACTGGGCAGTGATTCTTTGATTTTTCTGTTTGGCTTGTCTTTTATGCCTGGAGCCTCCCTATTGGTTGCCATCGAGAACATGCGATTTCAGGAAACATGTCTCATCCTCGTTGGTTACTTCTGCTCAATCACTGAATGAATTCACAAAATTTAAAGCCGATTGTCTTCAGGGTTAAATCTGTGAAAGTGAAAACGCGGTGTAACTATATACTTAATGTGTGTTATTATATGATTGAGTGAATTCGAATTAAAAGTAAATTAACATTTAATCATACGATGATATATGTAAGTATATATCAATTAATGTATTGAAAATTGGGAGAAATTAATTAAAATAGGTACAAAATTTTCTATCTAAACTTTTTTCAATAAACTATGAGGTGATGTCTCTTCCTCTCGGGCATCTTTTTTTTTCGACCGTGTGGCATCTCTCCCTCCTCGGCGTCGTCATCGACAAAGATGACACGTTTTTGTTGAGATGACAAAGATGATGCGTCCTTGTTGAGATGAAGATGTCATATTTGTCTTGTCGATGACGATGTCACACGACGTCAGAAAAATTGGATCTGAAAATTTGGAAACCCTAAAGGAAAAATATAGTTTTTGAAAACTTGAGTTAGAGAAAAATTGTTAGTTTTTAGGGTTTTAAGGGGGGAGAATGATATAACTAACAGACTCAGTTAATTTTAACAATCCATGAGTGAATAAATGAGATTTTTAAAGTTAATGAGGGAGAACTTGGAAAAAAAAAAAAACATACTTTGGGTGGGAAATAATTCTTTGGCCTATATTTTTTTATATTCTCAAGTATCCTTTTATATTTTCATGTACCCCTTCATATTTTTATACACTATTTCACACTTTCATGCACTCTTTTACATTTTCACGTATCCTTTTACATTTTCACACATCCTTTTATATTTTTATACACTCTTTCATATTTTCATATATTTCTTCACACGTCATTTCACACTTTTACATACCCCTTTACACTTTCGTATATTTTTGCATCTTTTGCACATTTTCTCACCCTTTAAAAAATATGGGCACTACTTCGTACATTTTCGTACCCTTTCAAAAAAACGTGTACTCTTTCGAAAAAGATGTAGACCCTTTCGCACTCATGCACAACCCACATGCACCCTGTATAGTTATGTTTATTATTTTGTAATGATATGTAAATATCAACTATTATATAAAAAATTAATCTGTTTTTTATTTGTAAATCTTAACAATTATAGAAAAATTAATCTAAACTTAAATTGTATACTCTCAAAAATAAGATTTTCTAGTAAAAACTACTCTGAATAGAAAAAAATAGGATGAAGGGTATTTTTGAAATAAAAAATATAATTTGCTTAAAAAAATAAAACTATAGAAATTTTGCCAAAAAAAGGTTTACGCAACTAATTCTGTGCCTATTTTAATTAATTTTCTAAAAATTGGTAAGCATGATATTACTAAAAAAGTTGCTTAAAATGCTGCAACATAGTGGATTCATCCAATGTTTTTAGGGTGACGATTTGGTCAAAAAACTGGCCTATGTCTTTTCTAGTTGGATTGGATATCGGTTTGAGATACAAGAATTGTTCATAAATAAGTCAATTTGAGTTGTTTTGAATTTTCAAGTTCGAACTGATTTAGATTATATGTAGTTGAATTGTTGAGTAAGTTAAATTTTGATCTCGATTCAATTTCAAACTTATGTCTTTAGATTTAAATTGATCTTAAGTTAGATCTTATTTAAATACTACCCCCACTTGCTTTTTCTTGTAACAAGTAAATTACATTTTTCCACCCAATATTTAACCAAAAAAAAATGACATTACCAAAAATCAAACTTTATTAATGAAAAAACCCTAAAACAATATCAAAAAGTGAAACTATCATTTTACCTTAAATATTTTAATTTTTTAAATCACAATATAACCCTAAATTTAACTCACAAAAGGAAAATTCTTTGAATATATAAATTCTTTCTAACCCTATTATTCTCTTTCCTCTCACTCTCACCCCCTTTTTTATGAATCCTCAATCGACTCAGCACCACTCCCTTTCTTCGACAACCTACCTCAGTCTCAAACCCTTAATCAACCCACTTTCCAATACCACCATCCTTCCTGGTTGACTTTATTTGTTTGAGACTAGATTTCATTTGTTGCAAGACAGATTCTAAAAATTTGATAAGTTTTCTTTGAACTTAGAAGTAAGAATAATTTCTAACCTTCATGATGTATTTATCTATGGGCGGACTTGGCATTGCATTAGCAGTATCGTGATACTTTATATCATTAATTAGTGTTGCAAGAATGTAATTCATATGGAATGGGGTGAAATTGTGGGCTGACTATGGTGCCTTAGTCTTGCATGAATTAACTCTGCATAGCAAGTTCCTTTCATTAGTTTATATTGCTTCTATTTCGGATAATAAAACATTTGTTTTGGCTAGGGGAATGTATTCTCTTCCATGAAACTATTTCCTCTAGTTCTTTCAACCTCTTATATCTCAATTTGGACTTTAGTACTGATAGAGTATAATTCAGTGGGGCATTTCAAACATGTTCTTCGGTGGATTCCTCTCGGCCCTTTTTGTTTGAATGGTCAAGTATTATGGTGACCTTTAAAGTTTGTGTTTATGAATGATGCATCTCATTTATAATAATAATTATCTAAATCCATTATTTCCTTATTATTGCACATACTGCTATATCGTTTTTTATATCTTTCTTTAACAATAAATGTAGGACGGCGAGCATGACATGGAAGTTGATACTGCAACATCTTCTGCCCAAACTCCAGGAAAATACTTGTTGCCGGAGCTTGAAATCTATCGCTACTTGCTGGTTCTTCTATTTCTGATTGATCAGAAAAAATATGATAAGGTTGGTTGATTATGAATGCCTTAGATATGGTCCATTTTGGTTGAAACAATCAAGTTGGTTATATTGGTATGATACTTTCCTTTGTTTACTCTCAGGCCAAAGCTTGTTGCTCTGCAAGCATTGTTTGAATCAAGAACCTGAACAGAAGAACTATTGATTTCCTAGCATCTAGATTGTACTTCTATTATTCGTATAGCTATGAGCTCACTGGTGATCTTGCTGAAATTCGTGGGTGAGCAATCCATTGCCCCGTATTTTTCCTTTGTAACTGTAATACGTGACTCTCTCAAATCCCTGCATGTACGAAGTTCATATAAAGCTCCTGTATGTGTGCTTTTAATGTCTGTTTGTAATTATTTATGCTTCCCTACAATTTGCCTACATAGAGTTTGACAACATTGTTCAAATCTTCTTTTCAGCAACCTCCTTGCCTTGCATCACATTGCCACTTTGCGCCATGATGAGTTGGGTCAGGTCTGAATCAAACCAGTGACTGGTTTTCAGTGTCGAGGATTTTGAATCTCATCAGTGATATAATGAGTTATGCAGGAAACACTTTTGAACCTGTTACTTTGTAACTACCTCCATTGTAACCTTTATGATCAAGTTGAGAAGCTGAGGTTGAACGTGTGATACCCTTAGGCAAATCCCATATCGGCAAAACACAGGAAAAATGTTGGGTTTGTCTGTACTTTATCTAAATTCCTTAAACTGTTAAGATGTATTTTGGGTTATAAAACCCAGAAGCAAAACCGAAATATACAATATCTTGACAATAGATCAGGTTATTAGCCCAAAGATGTTACAAAAATCACCACTATTTGAAGCACACTCAAACCAACAGGTAGGTCATCATATTTTTAGGGAACTCATACAAGATGTGTTTTTTAGGTTACTTGATGGATGAAAGGAGCTGTCATTAAGATTACGCTCTTGTTCTGTGTTAGATTTATAATAAGTTTTAAAAGGATTACTTTTGATGCGGGCTTTAGGGGCCTCCTACTCTTAATTTGCCGCATAATATGGCTGCGTGTGTTTTATAATTTCTAGGCATATACATTGTTGTTTGCTATCTGCTGGCCTTCACCATTACTGTTCTCTGCATTGAATCTCTCTGGTAGGTGGTGACTGAGATTGTGTATGTTTGTCTTTTCATTGGTGTCGACAGTAATTATTTTCTGCGCAGTTCTGTCAATATCTCTTTTATCTTGGGAAGATTCGGACAATTCAGTTGGAGTATACTGATGCAAAGGAGATTCTGCTGCTCTTGGCTTCAGAATTCAACGTAACAAGTGGGCTACATTAGTCTGCTTACTGTTGAAGGAAATACCTGAAAGGAACATCTTTATGCTGAAAAGGATGGAAAAGGCGTTGAGGCCGTATTTTGAGCTTACAAATGTAATTCTAACTTGTCCATGTATTATATTATTGGAAATTATATTGAAGTTCCAAGTTTGTTACAAATCTTAGGTGGTGACCATGCCAAATGGTACTTCCAGCAAGTTATTTGCTCTGTTTTGGATGAATATTTAGTAAAATTTTTAGTTAAAACTTGCAGGCTGTACGGATTGGTGACTTGGAAATGTTTAGGGCGATCACAGAAAAGTTTGCTGGCACCTTCAATGCTCTGGCAGAACACACAATCTAATTGTTCAGCTGCGTCATAATGTGATTAGAACTGGGTTACGCAACAAAAACATCTCTTATTCCCGCACCTCACTTGCAGATGTTTCTAAAAAACTGAAGTTGGACTCCGTAAATCCAGTTGCAGATGCTGAAAGCATTGTGGCCAAGGCTATTCGTGATGGTGCAATAGATGCCACATCGGATCATGCAAATGAGTGGAAGGTATCTAAGGAGACCGGAGACGTTTATTCAACAAATAAGCCTCAAGTCAAGAATTGCGTTTTGTCTTACTATGCACAATGAAGCAATTCGGGCTTTGTGCTTCCCCCAAATACGCACAAGGAGAAGGAAAGCACAGAGAAGAGGAGAGAAAGGCAACACAGGAAGAAGAACTTGCAAAGCATATTGCTGAGGAGGAGGATGATGACTTCTGAGAATGGTGCAGGTGCAATTGTGTTTTATTGTTGCATAGATACATCTCTAATAGTATTTCTCAATCTTTAATCAATGGTGACTAATCAGTTCATTGTAATGAATATATTACTTAAAATTTTGTTTTTAATCTTCATTTAGCATTATGGTGTTGAATTTTTTTATGAACCTCTCAACTAGGAGTGATTTTAAATTATCGATTTTAAATAAAGGTTAATTTGAACTTAACTCTAATTCAAAATAATTAATTTGAATTGATCTATTAGTAACATCAGAGAAAAGAAATCATTATTGAAAAAAAGTATTAAAAAAAAAGAATTATTGGCAAGACATTAAACTTGAGATCAACTAGTCAAGCTCATGTTGCAATTGCTAAAGTTTAAACAAATTTGAATAGATAAAAAATCTCCTAATAATATCAAATATCTCTAATTGAATCAGGCCCTACTTATAGCTGATTGTTTTCAAATAATGAAACAAAGTCAACACTAAATGTCTAGGCTGGTAGCCTGGTAGTTGGCCAGTCTGCCCTAAAATCATGTCCCAAGAAACGCATAATAACTGTTCCATAATATTTGGCAATTGTATAGCAATTAATTGGAGCACTTATTATTTTTCTCTTCAAATTCACTTTATATAGGTTTCAAAAGGTGATCCTACAACTTCAAATTTGAAATTCCTCTGGTTTTCCTGTGCATAATATGAAAGCATTATTGTGCAAGAGAGTCTATTGAAATTAATAGTAGACTAATTTTGTCAATGTAACTGAATGAGAAAAAGATAAATGAATAAGATATTTTTAACATACCACCTGTATGACAACCTGTCCTGCCTTTATTTATTTTATGTTCATGGGATGTCCTTTTGCAAGTTTATTTAGTAAGGAGGAGGAGTTCACCGTGTTACAAGAAATCTATCTAAAAGCTTAAAAGTTAGTGGGAGACTAGTGAGTGATAGAACAAATAAATTCTGAGTAATTCATCTTGTTAATGAAGTCGTTAATACTGATAGGGACCAAACCATAGGTTGTGAAGATGAGAAATTTTGACCCAATTTGCGTCACGCAACAATGCTTTTCCGGTTCAACCTATTCACCCAAACCAAAATATTCTTCCACACAGCTTTGTAGGGTCAATATGCTACACTCTGCTTGACCTGACCTCCAATAATGCCTAAAAAATAATTCTGCTGAAGAAGGTGTAGGTGTCTTCATAGAATGGATCATGTTCTCAATACGATTGAGTGTCTTCTAACCCGTTAACACCGGACATAAACATGACTAATTGTTTATCTTCTTTCTAGTTGCTTCTTTAACACTCCTTATAATTGTCACCGAAAAAGCTGCCCATGAATGGAATATTTAACTGTAATCCAAAAGTACACATCAAAGTGTTTCTTCTCTCTTCAAAGTCAAAGTCTGAACAAATTAAATTTGCCAATTAGCCTGAACTGTCTTCCTGGTGAGGATGCTTCATAGCTACTCCACTAAACAGTGTTCTTGATTACCAAATTTGTTAACAACCATATCCTCACTGACAACTCCAAGCTCCATTACTCTCTCTTCTCTGCCTGCTCTATAAATACCGTTTGCCCTTTCGTCTGTTTCCTCAAATTCTCTAAAATCTTCAACCATGGCAGCCATTTTTACGCTCATATTTGCCCTTCTCAATCTCATGCTTCAAATTTCTTCCCCTGTATTCTCGCTTGACGTCCACTACTATGATCACACTTGCCCTGGGCTGGAGACCACAGTCACCAATGCCGTCGGTAAAGCGATGAAAAACGACAAAACAGTTCCTGCTGCACTACTTCGCATGCACTTCCATGATTGTTTTATCAGAGTAACCCTCTTTACTCGCAATCTTGCTTGATAATCAAATTTTACATTAATAACAATACATCGAACTATTTTTTTTTTTTTTAAATTAGAATGGCCAAACTTACCGTTCTCATGTAAAATAGGCTAAACTTTTTAATATTAAGTACAAAACAAACACATCAGGAAATGTTTGTTTTCTTTTGTTTGGCTTCTTTTACAAGTAAAAAAAAAAATCTCTTCTTTAAAAAACTGTAGTAGTTCGATAATTTGCGGTATTGTTATCCCGTTTTTATATTCAAGAGTTGACTATTTACGTGTAGTTTTGTGTTTTTCTTTTGAAAGGGTTGCGATGGTTCAGTTTTGTTGAACTCAATGGCGAATAATAAAGCAGAAAAAGATGGACCTCCCAACATTTCATTGCATGCGTTTCATGTAATTGACCATGCAAAGAAAGCGGTGGAAGCTTTGTGCCCTGGCGTCGTCTCTTGTGCTGATATCTTGGCTCTTGCTGCTCGAGATGCAGTTGCTTTGGTTAGTTCTTCATGTTCAATTATTTAATAATATCAACTACAAATGCAAACCATTTAAAGGGTTTTTATGAGGAAGCTTTTAGTGTACATTATCTATGGCTTACTAATTGAACATGTATGGTAGAGTGTGTTTAAAAACCGATTAATTGAATTTTTGGTTGGAGAAAATTATAAAATTAATTGGATAATCAGACAGAATTTACGATTAACAGCGTTTGAATCAAAATTTCAAAAAGACAATTGGAATTGGAACTACAATTTTAACTATCAAACTTCACATTTTCTTCAAAAAAATTTTAATTTGTCAAAAATGGTGAACAACCATTGAAACGAGATCATTCCTGATTAAATGAACAATCTATAATATAAAATGAACATTCTTTACTTTAAAGCTTTTTTACCATTAAATCAGTGGCCAAACTGAAAAAACCCTGGTTTGGTAAAATTTCTAACCGTTAACCAATCAATTTTCCAGTTGTTTTGAAATCCAATTATTGATTTGGATATCGGTTTGGTTTTTGGATTTTTGTTGAACAACCCTATGTATAGCCACATGCCATAGCCTATTGACTCTTAATTTTTTTGTGCATGTGTTAGTCAGGAGGTCCCTCTTGGGATGTACCAAAAGGGAGGAAAGATGGTAGAATTTCGAAGGCTACCGATACCAGACAGTTGCCAGCTCCCACCTTTAATATTTCTCAACTTCAGCAAAGCTTCTCCCAGAGGGGTCTTTCCATGGAAGACCTCGTGGCTCTCTCAGGTGAAGTTCTGTGACTAGCATACTCAACTAGCATTGATTCATAGCCTTAATTACAGTATATTTTTTTTTAGGTGGCCATTCCCTTGGGTTCTCTCACTGCTCATCCTTTCAAAACAGAATCCACAATTTCAATGCCACCGTCGACATCGACCCATCAATGAACCCGTCTTTTGCAGCCCATTTAAGAAGCGTATGTCCTGCGCACAACAATGTGAGAAGTGCAGGTTCCCCATTAGACCCCTCGGCCACCGTATTTGACAACGCATACTACAAGCTACTTCTTCAGGGAAAGAGCATTTTCTCTTCCGATCAAGCTCTACTCACTACCCCAAAGACTAGAGATCTGGTTTCCCTGTACGCCAGTTCCAAAATGGCCTTTGAAAAGGCTTTCGTGCAGTCCATGATCAAAATGAGTAGCATCACTGGTGGACAAGAGATTAGGCTCGATTGTAGAGTAGTTAATTAGTGAGCAAGGCCGTTCGCTGAGATTTGTTTTTTCGATTTTATGATGGCAAATTTAGTTATTTGATTGATGAAAGCATTAAGGTTGATGTTATATTTGGATTTGCAGTCATATGAATGTGATTGTTTTATGGGAAATTACTATATTTATTTGGTTGTTACATGTTCCTTTGAAGTAGGGCTGGTGCTGAGCCTGCTTGGCTAGAAAATGCTTGACTCGAGTTCGTATGGGTCAAGCTTGAGTCAAACATGAGCTAAGGTTTTTGGCTTATTTGGAAATCACATAGAACTTGATAAAAATGTCGCCTCGATGCTAACAATAATGTTGTTCCAATTATTATTAAAACAAGTCACAATAATGAGCTAAAAATACTATTCAAGCTTTTAACTTTCAACCGAAGCTAATCTCTAATTTCTCTAAATCCTAATTTAATGAATTTGAGCTAATCTTGAGCTGTTCTATTATACACTTGAGTCAAACTCAAGTTAACCTATGTTCAAGTTTACCTAAACTAGAATCAAATGGGTTTTGATCTCAAAAACAAGTTTGATTAACTTCAAATTTGTTATCAAACTTGTTTAGATCAAACTAGAATTAAGTTCAAGTAAAAAGAGTAGATTTATTTATAAAATCAAATTAAATTTGAATTAGACAAAGTTTAGCTTAAGAGTCTAATAATAACTTGATTTGATTCGGGTATAATTCAGCTCATTTCGAATCATATCAGACAGTTGTCAAAAGAATTTAAATCACATTAAATAATTGTTAAAAGATTCTGAACCAGGGCAAACGACTCCATCCACCTTAAGGACCACCCGTAAGAACCAGGCCCACTGCTTGCTCTATTCCACATGAAATGTTTGAAAAACAATACAAACGAAATTTAATCTGAAGCCCAAATTGAAATAGCCCAATAGCTCTGTTAACTTTGATCCGGGTCGTTTGCTGGTCCGGAAATCCAAACAGAGCTTTGCTGTCAAGAGTCGAAGATATGATTGAACGGGAATGACTGAGAAGACGGCCTTTTTTTAATATTGTACGGACAGCGACTTCGATTATTTCAGTTTAGGTTTCAATGAGCGACCACGGCGTCAGCCAAACAAACAATTCAGAAACCGAAGAGGAGGAGTTGCGTAGGCTTCTGGTCCCCGATATACACGATCTTCCTCTAACGCCTCCCTCTGCCGTTGATTTCAACTTCGTCGCCTACTTTTCGCCAGGTTCCTTCCTTGATTATCAATTGCTTGATAGAAATCATTTTCCAAACCATTAAGATTTCAGTATTCATTTACGACTTTTTAAAAAAAATTATTTTGTATAGACTTTATAAAACCAGGACATGATCAATACGTTTATCGCCATGCGAACGGGTGAGTTAGATTTGTTTTCTAAGTCATATTTTATTTGGCAAGTGTCTGAACTGGATAATCTAATTATTGACTTTTTTTTTTCTTTTTAATGTTTAAAGTTTGTGCGTAATCGGTTTGGCTCCTACCCATGTGGCTTTTAAGGATGAAGGTGGAATCACCGCTGTTGATTTCAACGTTGGGAAGTCTGATCGTAGTAACTTTAAGGTCACCGGGAAGCGAAAGAAGGTCTTTTTTTACGGTGCTGTTGATAGTGTATCTCTGAGTTGAACTTTGTAATTAACCATTTTATATGAAGTCTTTTTGAGGTGTATAAGAGTAACACTACCTGTGCCAACTATGAGTACAAAATGTTGATGTGTCGTTATGTGATTGAGCATTATTTTATCTCTAATTTAAAATCAATCACACAATGACACATAAGTGTTTATACCCGTGGTTGTATCTATTGATAGTGGATGTAGTATTATTTGGTGTTTAATGTCACTTATAAATGCTAATGATGCGAAAGATTCATTTTTTAACTAGTGAATTTGAAAGATTAGTGCATATTGTGACCAAAGTTTGTGTTATTTGTTTTATATGTTGTTTTGTAGAATGCTCAACACTTTGAGTCGAACACTGCTTTATGTAAAGTTTGTACCAGTAATGAGTCTTACATTGTGAGGTAAAGTTACTTGTACTGCCTTCTTATTAATTGTGAGTGCTATGTTGTTTCTTCTTCGGTTGTTTTGCTATGAATTGAAAATTAAAAGTTTTAATGGCATTTTGCAGGTGTTGTGTTAAGGGCTCACTGTTGGAAGTGAATGATCGATTGATTAAACAGCCGGGATTGCTCAATACATCGGTGAGAATAACTTATGAATAGTAATGTTTCAGTAGATGATGCAAAATTTTGCAAGAGTGGATAGTGCTTTTTAGTGATTGCAATAGTAATATACCTGTGATTTCTCAACCACTTATTATCTTCCAACTCAACACTACCCTGTTATTTCATTGTAGTTCATAAGCCATCTTATCTTTTGGATATCTCTTGTTTATAAGTTGTGGACAAATAGCCCAAACTTAATGGTAACCAGCCTAGGAGAATTGTTTCTTTTCTGATAAATTTATTAGCAGAAAAGAAATTCTCCTAGAAATAATGGATTTTTTTAATTCAGTCTTGTTAAAGAATTTTAAATAGCAACAAATTATTTGTCCTTGTAGAAATTTTCAAGAAATATTGGTTGTGAGGAGTTAACTATTAACTATCTTCTTCTATTCATAAGCTTGTATCATTTATTTGTTGCTTACTGCAATGCTATCTAGTATAATGGTAGTCATGCCATGTTTTTGAGATTAAGTTGCCTATTGTCTTTTTGGCAACAGGGCTGGGTCTGTTGTGTTTTTATTTGCTGTAGCAAAGTTTGTACATATGATGATTATTTGTCAATGACAGATGATAGATACCACTTATAGCTAACTTGTAGTTGATGTGCTGTTAAATGGAACTGCAATTATCAATTTGGTTATCTCTTGCACCAGAATAGCTTCAACGTTGTGATTAACTTTGTTCATTCTCGACTAAATTCCAGGCAGATAGAGAAGGGTACATTGCCATAATCATGCCAAAACCAGCAGATTGGCTGAAGATCAAGAACTCATTATTAAGCAGTGAAGAATACAAGAAAATGAGAGAAGCTAGCTAAATTACTGGAACATCTGAAGAAAACCAGATATTCATCCTCCCAAAGTATATGCATTTCAGATTCCCCATCATCAGTTATTTCATGAGCCTCCCCAGAGAGAGCTAGCAACTTATAACATGCTTGATGGTATTTATTCTGATAGCATCGTCTAATCTTATTTGGTGAGGATGTTTTGTGTTGTGACATTTGTATTTTATGCTGAATCTTCTTTTTTTCCATGCCTTGATTAAGATATCATGGTCAAACTAACTTTTTTTAAATCCAATTCTTAGCAAGCAGCAGTCTTTGATCTTAATATATACCGCTTTCTTTAATCAGTTGTTATTGTTAAGTGATTAATACCTTCTTGCTAAAAAAAAATGGCTTGTATTATGCATTGGTGATGCACTAATTTGCATAAAGTTCAATTGAATCAGGCTGGCATTCAGCTGCCTTCGGGAAACAGGGAAAAGGGCTCAAGGAAGAAAAGTTAGGTGTTCGTTTAAGCTAAGAAATCTTAAGCCCAGAAAGAAAAGATACATTTCAGGGCAAAACCCACTGAGACAAAACAACAAAATTGATCGGTTGTTACTCTATGTCAAATTTAGAACTGTCATTTCTTTCGGTGATATGTGATTGTTAATATACAAATTAATATTTATTAATGTAAATATCATTAATCTATATAGTTAGTGGGATCAGTTGACCCGTGGATTCTCCAGAATCTTTTTGAATGGCATCAGGCAATAGTGTAAAAAACGTTACTAATGACTAGGGTTGCTTTTGAATCCTAAATTAAGCCCCTTCTAATCCTTGGTATGATTATCTTTGCTTTCACTCATGGATTTCCGCACAGAAACACATCATTTATAGACATAGGTTTTAGTTGAAGTAATTGAGCTACAGTCCTATTGATAACATGATAAGATAAGCTTAAATTTATTGCAACCAACCAAGGCATCGAAATTTGACAGAAGCAGAGAGCCGAGCATGCAAAGCTTAATGAATATTGGCTGAGTCCTCCCCAGCAATGTCGATTACAAAGCGATATCTGACATCATTTCTTGCAAGGCGATCAAGGGCTTCATTGATTTGGTCTGGTTTTATGACCTCAATGTTGCATGTAATGTTGTACTTACCACACACATCCATCATCTCCTGCGTCTCCTTCATTCCACCTATTATGCTGCCCTTTACACTTCTCTTGCCTGCCATTGAGAAAAAGACAAGAATCAGACTCTTGCTTGCTTGTATTGTATGAGGTAAAGCACAAATTTGAATGGTGATTTACCGAATATCAAGGGAAATGCAGGAAGTTCAAGGGGCTTGTCTGGTGCAGCTACAAAAGATAATGTCCCATTCACCTTGAGCAGTTCTAAAATTGGTCCAAGAGAGTGCTTCGCTGCCACCGTGTCCAATATGAAATCCAGAGTTCTCGTCCCTGCCTGCCATACCAGATGCCACCCACTTTGAGACAACAGCCATCAGGTTAACGTTATTTTATTTAGCAGTTTGGTTTTGCTGGCAAGTTAAGTCTAGAAATGTGCCAAGCTCGAGAACACCAATTCCTAGGCCAAAATTTAAATGCATGTAAATGCAGGTTGATTCAAGCCAGGATTGGATTAAAATGTATGATTATCTCAAATTAATTATATTTAAATTAAAAGTTTCAAATCAACTATTTGGTTGGTTTAACTTTTTTACTTATTTAATGATATTATTTATTTATTGGTGACATTTTTCACTCATTTGGTGGTAATATTCATTATCTCACTATAATTAGTGTTTTGACGACACTTATTTATTATGAATTCTAACCAAGATCAAATCAATTCTTTTTTAGAGTCGATTCAAATTAGATTTATTCTTTCATATTGTATGTTAATGTGTTGTTTATGATTGTATTTGATTCAGGTATGATGTAAACAAAACCTAATTTATGATTGGTTTAAATTCAAAATGTTAGCTTAACATCGGTGTTAAATTGACAAAGCTTAAACTCAATTTTCTTTTTTACTCTATTTTAGCCCAAATCCATATTTATAAAGACAATAGGCATGTCAAAGGCAAACAAACCTTCATTTGTTCTTCATTGAAACTGACGATGAAATCATCTGCACCCAAAAACTCTCTGGCCTCTTTTTCCTTGGAGGGCGAGGTGCTGATGACTGTTACATGATGACCAAATGCCTTCCCGAATTTTATTGCCACATGTCCTAGGCCCCCCAGACCGACCACTCCTATCTTTTTTCCAGGTGACTCTGTCAAATTATTGTCTTTCAAAGAGGTGAACACTGTTATTCCAGCGCACAACAGCGGTGCTGTAGCAGCCATAGACAAATTCTCCGGTAGGTGCACCACATATCTTCATGAGATTAAAAAAAGTAAATAGGCTTGGTTCATAAGTTAACTGACATTTTAAAAAAAGAACCCTTATAGATGAATACAATATTATTATGTTAATAGCCGTAGACCCAATAACTCAATTTGAATTTATAAAATTCAATTTGAGCTACTGATGAAGGCTTTGGAGAAGTAGTCAAAAAGCTTAAGAGAAGAAGAAAATAGTCATTGAAATTGATGAAGAAGTAAAATTACAGAGAAAGCTACTAAAGGAGAAAGATTGTCTAAAAATATAAAAAATTATTTAAAAAATAAATATGAGCTAGTAGACCCAATAACTCAATTTGAATTTATAGAATTCAATTTGAGCTAGTGATGAAGGCTTTGGAGAATTAAAGATACTTTTGTTAGAATTAGATTAATATTGAGTTGAACATTGTGACCATGTTGACTTTGTTCGGTCAACCCTGATTCTATAAAAATAATACTATGTCGTGACCCAATTGAAAATGTATAATATATTTAGATATGAGAATGTGTCATGTTAGACCAAACCAACGTTCCGTACAGCCCGGCCCACAAGCAGCCTGTGGCACGGCACAGCCCATTTAGTGTTGAGAAAGATAGTGCTACGTTGCTGTCATCAATTATTTAAGTGATGTGTCATGAACTAGTGCGGGGAGAAAGGTACCCGTAAGGCTGAAATTTATGGAGCTTAAGTCCAACAATGGAAGATTACCTGTGATCTGCAACTAGCATTTCAGAGTAGCCGCCATAAGTGATACTACCATCCCAGAAGATGCCATTATACACAAATTGGAGCTGATCGCAGTAGTTCTCTTGCGAGCTTTTGCAAAACTCACACTTCAAACAAGATGCCGCTATACATCCAACCCCCACCTTATCTCCTATCTTGAAACTCTTTACGTTGCTTCCAACCTTTGTAACCACCCCAGTAATTTCATGCCTGCAGAAGACAAGTCGACAACTCAATCCGCCATCAACACCTATAAAAGAAGCTTAAAGAAAATAAATAATAACGGTTTTATGTGAGCTTGCTTGTAGATTATATTTATTACCCTGGAACAACAGGATACATGGTGATGCCCCAGTCGTTTCTGACGTGATGGAGATCGGTATGGCAGATCCCACAATACATAATCTTTATGGTGACATCGTCGACGCCGTTCTCTCTAGTATTTACAAAGGAAAACTGTTAGTTTGAGAATTGAAACTACTGCAGCTTTGATGCGTACATGTGATGAGTGTTATTATAGTATTTATACCTTCGCTTGAATATGTAAGGGGTGATCTTGCCGGACGGATCATGAGCTGCCCAGCCAGCCACCGTCTGGGTGTGATTTGGAGTAGTTTGAGCCATTAAATTTGACTGACTTCCAATCCCATTAAATGCATTCTCACAACTTTATAAGAAAATTCTTTCACCCTAATCTTCTTCTAGCATTCCCACCAAACTTTCAAACCTTGCATACGTGATGGATAGAGTTGATTTAAGTCCAATTAGGTCAAAAAGCTAGTTCTCAATAAGGTGTGAAAATGAGAGATTTGAGTCATATAAAAGTTAATAATTACTTAAAAAAAACTCGGATTTGAATTTATATTTGGTTTAAGCAAATCACATTTGAGCTAAAATTATAATGTAGTAACTTTATTTTAGTTTTAAGGTTAATTAATGATTCTTCATCAACTATTCTTTTTATTCGACTTCTTATTTTGATGGATTTATTTCTTTTTTTCTAATGTCATTGTTTACTATTATAATTGGATCAAGCCAATTTGAGAATCATTGATAATTTTTTGCTTTAAACTAACTATCTTTTGGATTTAATTATATTATAACCCACATGTGATTTTAGCTAGTTCGAGTTCAAAATCATAGATACTTTAGAGTTGATATGGAGCCTCAATTTTATGAATTGAACATAAATCAAGTTAAAAAAAATTTCCCTAATTAATCCCAAATTGACCCTTACTCAAGCTCACATATAATCAAATCTAGCCCTAGCAACCAGCTACAGGCCTCCTAAATTTGGTTGAGCACAAACTTGGCAATTACATTTCAAGTCACCTTGCATATGTTTTGGGAACACTTAAATTTGTAGAGATTTTCAATTTAGAATAAAATTTATCCAATCCAATTACGGGATAAACCACAAATTTTAAGTATTTATATATATATATATATTATTATTATTATCATTTTATTATATGTCTTTTAATTTTTATATGATATATCTTAATTGGGACCACCAGAGTAAGATTCTACCTAAGCTAAACTAAAATTCAACTAAATTTAAATTTAGCTTGGTTGATGAACAGATGAACTCGAGCTCGAGCTTGGATTCAACGAGCTAAGAAAATAGCTGCTCAAGCTCGAGCTTGCGAGCTAATGAGCTTCTCACGGGTTGTTTGCAGTTCCTTTTGGTATAGAACAAATAAATCGAAAATGTTTTCTTAATCAAAACAACATCGTCTGATGGACAAAACCCTTAAATTAAAAACCCTAATTAATTAGGGTGATACAAGAAGATTGAAGAAGAGAAGGCCAAAAGCAAGAAGACTGAAGAAGAGAAGACCAAAATTATGGTGAGATTAGGGTGAAGCAATGATGGAGTCGATTGGAATAAGCATCGTCTGACGGAGATGAAGACTGATAAGACTGAGATTTGAGAAAGCTGAGAGAAGAAGGAGAAGAGCAGAAGCCTGAAGGGAAGATGCACATGTGAAGGCTTGAACGGTGAAGCAAGGGAAAAAGGAAATTTTAACTTTCACCCTAATTTTTTACTGAAACAACGTGATCCACTTAATGAGTCTGATGACACTTGGACAGCTCAACCGGCTTGAGAGCTGCACGAATTGCTCGGTTATACTGTTTAGACTTGGGCTTGAGCTCAATCTCCTTCCTACTCATTTCATTTTGGGTTTATTTGAGACGAGTTTGAACTCAAATTCGATTCGAATTTAACTCTCATAATCACAACAATTTTTGAAGCAATTGCATCATGTGATACAACACCCTTATATATTTTAAAATGGACTCCACATTTTCAGTATTTGCAATCACACCTCGTGTATGATTTGGTTTATGCGTTTCATGTCACCTTGTTCATGATTTGGTAAAGCTTAAATTTTCAGAGATTAAATCAACCACCTAATTTTTTATTTTCACATTAGATAAAATTCTATCCAATCCAATTACGGGATGAATCACAGATTTTTTGTACTTCTGTATGCATTTGATGGTCATCTTAAGATTTCTACACGGTTTATTTGGACCTTTACCATTGAAGTAATTGCATAATATCTGGTACAACACGCAAATATTTTAATTTTATTTTCAATATGCCTTCCACATTCCCAGCATTTAACTTAAATTTTTAGAGATTTAAATTTACAACCTAAGTTTTGTCTTACAAATTTGATCATAAGTGTTCGTATAAGTATTTAATGATCATTTTAGGGCTTCTCTTTCAATTTATACATTGGCCAAACGACTATTTTCCATCTAAATTTAGTTGTATTCTCGAAATCATATTTGTGAGGTTTGAAAAAATCAAAATTTTGTTTATAGGCTAACTATAATTAAAAAAAATAGAGATAAAATCGTTATTTTACTAATAATATTATAAAAATATAAAACTGATCAATTTTCTCTTATAAATTTTAAAAACTAATAATTTCATTTTTGTTCAAAATTTTTCAATTTTAAAAAATCACATTTTTTCTCTCAAATCTAAGGTTTTTTTCTTCACCTCTCCAGTGTTAACAACCTCTCATTTTCACCTTAAAACGTCGATCGATATATGATGGTACATGATAACCTCCCCTTTTTAGATCTCTTTGTTTTTTATGAAGAGATCTAGAGAAAGGAGACATCGATTGACATTTTAGAGTGGATAGAGAAGGTTGTCGGCATAAAAAATGGTGGTTGGAGGGAAAAAAAAAACCCCCTAGGTTTAAAGGAAAAAATATGACTTTTCAAAGTTTGAAAACTGTAAGGAAGGGTAAATTTGTTAGTTTTTAAAACTTAGGAAGAAAAATATAATAAGTTTTATATTTTTTTTAATATTATTAGTAAAATAATAATTTTACTCTTATCTCTAACAGAAAATTTTACCCTTAGTTAATCAATAAGTGAGATTTTGAGTTTTTCAAATTTCATAAATATAACTTAGAAAATGCAACTAAACTTGAGTGGGAAATAGTACTTTGGCCTTATACATATATATGTTGACCTTAGCCATGATGACCCCGAAGCAATTGCATCATATAACAAAAGCTAGGTCAATCTCTAATTGAATTTATAATATTTAGTTTAAACTCAAACTCATTCGAATAACTAAACAAAATTATTAGAATGCTAACAGATAAACTATATCACTGATTAGATAAACAATGTCTTTAGAAGAAAAACCAAAATAAATTCGAATTAACCTATTTAACTGAAACTCCAATTGAAATTTAAATACTTCGAACCAAACATTAATTTTAATCCACCCATTCCATCAACATAATAATTCTCAATACCACACTACAATAATAATAATAATTATAATAATATTGCCAACAAAAGCACATCTATAATCATTTTGATAATTTCACATTTTAATTCGATTTTCTTTTATCTTATTATTATTTTTCTAAATTGAGATAAGCCTTATTTAAAATATATGTATATATATATAAAAAACAAAGAATTTTTGTATTTATCTGAAAACCCAGTATATGTATAGGGGTTACATGTAAATTTGACAGTTTATATGGCTGATGAATCCAAGGGAGAAAGAGGGAGGGAGGCAGCCAGGGGAACCAGCTGTACGGCGGTTGACGGCTCTTTTTTTTTCTTCACGAATTGGATTTGGATCCGTTCTGGGTTTATACTTTTCTAGTGCTTTCTTGTTTCTTATTATTAATGTTTGCTGCTTTTCAGATTAAAATTTTGTGATTCTGTTTTTAACCTAAAAACCCTAATTTGTGTGGCTATGACGGCTGATTCTACTTCCAATCATCACTCTCCACGTGCTTCTGGGGACTCCGGTGACGGCCGTTCTAGCCCTCAATTACGGCGAAAGAGTTTGCCCTCGCCTTGGGCTCAGATTGTACGAGGCGAGCCGGAATCAGCTTCAGTTTCAGCGGCTGCTCAGCATTCTCCTTCATCGCCATCACCGCCGCTGCCATTGACTTCTTCTCCGTCTGAGTCAAACGATAACTTCCCTTCTTCGAAGGTGGCTTCAGCCTCGTCTTCTTCGCCACCGGATAATTTAATCGCTGCTAAGAACTTGGATGCTGCTAATAATAGCAATGCGGCTCTATCAAAGAAGCCGGCTTGGAACAAACTTTCAGACAGCGTCGTTGAAGTCGCTACTGTCATGGGAGCGGATTCTTGGCCCGCGTTATCTGAAACCACTAAGCCTCCGCCAAAATCATCATTGGCAGACTCTTCTTCATCAAAGACCCTTTCCGATGGATCAGCCTCAACTAATCAGGTTCGGTTCCAATATCGATATCTTTTAAAGTTTACTATTTGGTTTACGAAAAAATACATAAATAAATTCAATTTCTTTCAATAAATAAGAAAACAACTATTAATTGCTTACTTTGTTGCATTGATTTTGATAGTTCTTACTATAACAGGTGCCTGTAATCCCAATTTTACCTTTGAAGAACCCTAATTTGAACCCGAATCGGGCAATGCCAGTGCGACAAAGGTCGAGGCGAGGTGGTGGTGCTAGCAGCTCTGGGGGTGGCCCTGCACAGACTGGTTTCCTTAGGTCTCCTCAGCTACCTCCGCCACCTCCACCACTATCACCAGCATTCCCTATTGCAATGCCTCCAAATAGTGTTGGTAATGTTGTGCAGCCGTTTCCAGATCTTTGTCCAATAGAGCCTCTATATAGAGGCAATAACTGGGAAACCAGATCTGTGGGAGGATTTGTGTCTCAATCACATCCTGTGAATGAGCCCCGCAATTCTACACGGAGAGGTAACTATGGGCCACGTGGAGATGGTTCTTACCATAACAATTATGGGGGTAGACGGGCTCAAGACCGTGGAACCTATGCAAACGCCAGAGACGTTCATCTGCAGCAGCAGAGAGGTCCTCCGAGGAGTTTTGTTAGACCTCCACCACCTGGTGCTGGCACATTTGTGCCACCTCAACATGTTAGACCTTTTGTAAACTCCATGCCGATTCCTGGTAGGTTTTATTCCTGAGGAATGTCTTCTTTTGGTTCATATGATGTAAATGTTGAACTCCATCTTATTCTTTCAGAATTCATATATGTTCCTACAAATATGTTCATGACTGCACCGATACTAATGCCTGTGGCAGAACATCCTCTCCAGACTATGTTGGTCCATCAGATTGATTATTATTTCAGGTATTTTGATATTTTGGTTTCCTTTGCTACACTAAGTTAGTTTTAGTAATTGAATCCAAAACTTCTTTGATATGTTAAAAATACAACTATGATTTGCCCATTGCATGTTTATTGCAGTGATGAGAACTTAGCAAAAGACGAATTTTTGAAGTCTAACATGGATGATCAAGGATACGTACCGATTATTTTAATTGCAAACTTTCCTCGAGTAAGTTGTAGTTAAATATATGATTTTCTTGTTCTTCTTGATGAAATGAAGCTCATGATCATAATCGGTGTGTTGGTACTCGTTATCAGCCTGTATTAGACAGTTGTGACCTTATCTTTGTTTGCTGAAATTTTCCCAATTGAATTTTTTACATTTTAAGTATCATGATGGTGGACTTCATCTGTGCTCATTCACCCGTTGGATTCGGTAATGCTCTTTTTGTTTGCTTTAAATGTTCTGTCAATATCAAGTTTATATAAAGCCAAATTTCTGGCTGTACCTTGGATATTCATTTCCTCCAAGTTTTATATTGCTCTGAAGCTGTTGAAGGAGGCTATAATAGGATTCTGTTTACATATTATTAGCTTCTTGAAATTCTTTTCTGCATCTATAATCGGGTTTTGGGAGCATAAGTTGTACATCAGTGGAAATGTTACCTCACCAGGCAGCCTGATTACTGCTGCTTTATTATTATTTTTTTTCTGTAAATTTTATTTCTTCACGGTGCTGGGATGCTGGAAATTTTGAGAAGCTGAAGTTGTAGTTAATTAACTCTGACCACAACTGGGGAATTGTGGGTCAAATAGTTTGAGGGTTATAATGGCTTTGTTACAAACTAGGGTTAGGGGCATAAGGTTATTGGTTGGGATAGGGGTTGTGATTTTAGGTTGAAACAGTGAGACAAATGTAGTGAAATGAAGATGAGAGGTAGGAAGACAGCTAAATTAGACAAAAAAGGACCTCAGACAAGGGTTATTCTGAAAATTATATAAACCTATATTTTCTGGTCTTAAAAACTACAATAACCATAGTAGTTATATCAGATGTTTACAAGTTCAAGCAGGAGTAGGACATAAGCAAATTGATTCTTCTTACCTCACTTTAAGCTAGCGATTATACTTTTAACCTATTGGTCCCCTCCTGCCCTAACTCTGTCTCTTCAGTGTGTCTCTTCTTAGCATGATTTAACACTTTATGGCCCATATCCCTTGTTGTGTCAAGATTTGGATTCCTAGTTTGAGGACACATAACATCATATGAAATTAAAAGTTCTTGTGCAATAGATGACTTGCTTGCTTTCTTAATAAGTATTTAAAAACACGTTTTCTGCCTCTAATTTACATTGGAATTATTTGCTGGGGAATTTCCATAAATTTTGCAGTAGTGGCATGGTCTGTGTGAGCATTAAAATATCAGCAATTTGGTGTTGTAATGTCTTATTTTTTTAGCTGTACTTATTTGCTATTTGGTGAAAGCTATTCAGTTACATTTAAAATTAAATTCCTTAACATTGTTCTCCTAGAATTTTTTATTATTAAATGCCTTTGCACAGATCAGATTTCTTTATGGTTCTGTGTTTGCAGGTTAGGAATTTGACAAATAACATTCAGTTTATATTGGATTCCTTGAGAACCTCAGCTGTGGTGGAAGTACAGGTAACTTGCATGCATTTATTGAATATGTCCATCTAAAGCATCAATCACTCTCTTGCAATGTGGTGTGAAGGGCACAAAATGCCTTGTTTGAAATAGGTAACTAGATACCGATGCCTATCATTTTTGTGCTCTTCTTACCTTGTATATTGCTGCAGGAAGAAAAGGTGAGGCGCCGTAATGAATGGGTGAAATATATTCCTCATTCCAGTCAGGTTCCCAATGAGTCAGGATTTCCATCTCCGAGTGGACCAAGTTATGGAAATCTCGCAACTTCATTTCAGAAGATCACAATGGAAGAAGATGAGGCAAACCCTCATTCTGAGGATGCTTCAGGAAGACATTTCTCCAAATTGGCTAGCCAGTCAAAACTCTACTATGGCGACGGTTCTGAAGATACATTATCAAACAAAAACTGATATAAGCCCCGCTAAGTTAAAGGGCAATCTTATAGGATGGTGCTTGTTTTTTTAGGGGAGGAGGGCTGCTGCCATGAAGGTGGATGAACACCTTTCTTTCTCTGGCATATTTATCAAATTTTGAAGTATTTTGCTGAGAGACAAGCTGAGGGACAAAAGAGATTTATATAAATTATTTTTGGAATATAAAGAAAGAGAACACAGTGAGACAAGAAGAGCTTAGGGTCATTATTGCGTTGTATAGTTTGATATTTTGGATGATTTTGTTTTTATTATTTGATGATTTATTGTGGAATGGCTAGGCATTGCACTTGGGAGAATTTCATAAAATTTTCCTTGGCCATGCTGTGTTATGGATTAACATTGATTATCAAAGAATGTTACTCCATGTACTACTGAGTATTAACAGTTGACGTGTTATTATATGATTGTTTATTTTATTTTTAATTTAAAATTATTCAATCAGATAATGATATCTCAACTGTTAGTATCGAATCATTCTATTAGTAAATTGGTGAATACATCCTGAAATTTGATGTGGACTTCTCGGAGTGGTCTCTTATGCATGAATATTAAATGTCATGACTACATTCTTTCATAATGTTTATGGTATGTTTACTGGACATGAGGGGAGGATATGGGTAAATGTACGGGGACTGTTTAAACCAGTCAAACTCAAAAAGTTTTAGTTTGTATTGACCCAATGATTCTTTAACAGAGTTTTCTTCTTTAGTTCTTTTCTCTTTTTTAATAGTAATTTTTTTGTTTTTATGACTTATCTATAATAATAATAATAATTCTTCCTCGTTTTTTCTTAAGTGATGTCTTTTTGACATCATT
Source organism: Mangifera indica (assembly GCF_011075055.1). Taxonomy (NCBI): domain Eukaryota; kingdom Viridiplantae; phylum Streptophyta; class Magnoliopsida; order Sapindales; family Anacardiaceae; genus Mangifera; species Mangifera indica. Next base: position 12,809,519 of record NC_058155.1, read on the forward strand.
GTTCACCATCTAATTGGTTTAAAGTGGAATTTAACTTGATAAGTAGGAAAAGTAGACACTGGTTTGCTAGGGGATTGAGTATAGTTGGCAAGTCCATTTAAAACTTTCGTTAGCAGGGTGTAATGAGTAAACAACTGAGCAATCCAGGAATTTTGCAGCAGAGCAGACAGCTTTATATGCATCAACCATGAATTTGACGACACTTTGCGACTTATCTATTCAAGTGCATAGTTGTTGGAATTGTTTATAACTTTACTTCCCACACAGAGTTGAGTTGGTAAAAATCATATCATGTACATGTCTTCTCTTCCCTTACCCCTTTACCCCTATACTCGCTCCCTTCACCTTTCAAATATTGTTTTGCAGTTGAGTTAGTTTATCAATTGAGATATCACATATCCAACTAAGTGAAGTGATGTATGTTAGTTATTTCAAAGCGTAAGTGAACGGATTCTCATCCATGTACATACAATAAATGGAACAAATCCATCTCAAGCTTAAGGTTTCGCTTCCCTTGTTGAAAAGGTGCATGTATGAGTTCATATTAGAACATTTAATTTATCAATGGTTAATGTAGGATGACAACACCATTTCTATAAATTATAATATTACAATAAATGTAGATATTCTTCAAACAATTTTAAAATTATTTCTATATTAGTGTTCTATTTAATTTTGTTTTCTATGAGTTATGACAATTATTTTACCGTATTTCTATGAGTTCAACAAATATGAAAGAATTTTACTTGGAAAAAAGTAGGGAGGTCATTAAGAAATGGCAGACTTATGGGTGTGGCTAGGGGAGTCTCTTGGAGCGCAATGGCCGTAGCTTGCTGTCAAATAACAGCTCCACCTCTCTTCTCTGGATGTACAAGATAAATTAAGAGTTTAAATTTATATACCTCCTTAGAATCTCAAAGCCATTTAATCTTGCTCGGGTATTACCCACTTTGCCACACAAAGTAGCCCTTTCAAGCGACTGATGTCTCTTTGTTTCCTCTCAATCCTCCAATGCAAAAACACACTGGTGAATGTGAAAGCGAAAGCTTGCTGGCTTGCTAGCTCCAACTCAGCACCCACTATTCAAAAATATAATAGCTTTGCGAGTCCTGGGTTAGGCTGGCACACTTATTTTCCCTTTACTTTAAAGCACTGATACATGAAAGATTATATCAGAGGTAGACACCACGGCCAAACTTAAGCTCCAGAGCCTTCACCTAATCGCACTGTGGGAATAATAGGAGGGTCATGAAAAGAAGTGTAAAAAAAATGCAGATTTGCAGGTTCTTTTTTATTTATTTTGTACAACTTGCATGGTATATATTTGCATTGGATTGGACACGAGTCTCACGAACCAGAACTAGGGGACTAAAACTTCTCTCTTCCTGACCATTTTTAGTCCTTGTTTTGGTTGGTTTCTCTTTCTTTGACATTGAAGTTTCAACTTTGAACCATGTGGCCTTCAGCCAGCAGGAACAACAATACTAGTTGTTCCCGTTCACCTTCAAAATCAAAATCTACCTCCTCCACTTGTTCATCTCCGGCACCTTTCTCTCCATCTTATTCTTCTCCAACCAGAACAACCATGGAAGAAGTTTGGAGAGATATCAGCTTATCTTCTCTGGACGACCATTCCAACTCAATCCTCTCTAATAACATTAACAAGTACAGCAACAACCGACGTTCAAACTATCCCAGTTTGATACTTCAAGATTTCTTGGCTAGACCCTTCAACAATGACCCATCACCTAGACGTCCCTCTTCTGAACCAAGTTTTCCTTTGAAGTCTCCTCTTGCCACCATGCTCAGCTTAAATTCTGGCTCTGCTTGTTCAGATGTTCAACACCCGGAAAGTGGTTCATGTCCTGCAAGACCTAACCAAAAGTTAAATGGTCATCACAGTTCAGGAACTTGCTCTCTTGGTTGTTCTCACAACTCTGTTCTAGATGCTACGGGTTCTCCAACAGTGTTTCCTCCATATTGCAAGAAAAGGGTCTCAGAAAAAGACGAATATTCTGAAGAGCGGCGACATAAGCGCATGATCAAGAACAGAGAGTCAGCCGCTCGGTCTAGAGCTAGAAAACAGGAATCTTTTTGTCCTTTCTCACTCTCTTTCAAATTTTCTTTCTGTGTTTGTGGTTAAATTTTTGAACTCGAGAGTTGATTTAATTGATGATATAGTTTCAGATCTTTGTGCAGGCTTACACAACTGAGTTAGAACTTGAAGTAGCCCATCTGTTGGAAGAGAATACCAAGCTAAAAAAGCAGCAACAGAAGGTGAATGAATAAAATCTTGTTCTTTTTTCCTTATTTTGACAAATTTTTTATGACTGAACAAAGAGATCTAAATAGGCCTATTGCATATCATGGTATGCTTGCAGTTACTGGTGACTTCTGCTCAGCTTCCAAAAAAGAGCACACTCTACAGAACCTCAACTGCTCCATTTTGAGTAGTGAGGATGCAGCATTTTTGTTCTCGTTTCTTTTTGCCTTTTTTGTCAATTTGGCTTGCATGATAGCTTCTCAATTATGATAAAGAGGAGACATATTTATCTATATATAGCTAAATATATATATAGATAAGATGTTAAAATGGTAAACTGAGGGGCAGGCAACACAGGGAGTCATTCTGTATCTATATATGATGTTTGAAGTGATTCCAATGGAGCTTCTTGATCTTTGTTCTTTTCCTTAGAAACATAATCTCTATCAAGCTTTTCTGATTCTTTGAAGAAAGGAGAAGAGAAGAAAGAAAGATTACTTTAAAGATCCTAAGCTGCAGAGGACCAATGGTGGGCATTCTGTAACTATTTCTATCTATGCCTGCTGCGTAGCTCCTTGGCCTTCTGCATATATTGCTCTTTCTCATGATGCTTGGGCTGCCCTGGATATAATCAATATATAGGCCAAAGGACTATTTCCCACCCAAGGATTAATGCAATCCTAATTTTCCATTAATTAATTATTAAAATTTAAATATTTTTTTTGCCTGTCATTATTTAAAAATTTTATTTAAATTCATATTTTAAATTATTCTAAAATTTTAAAATACTATTTTTATCCTTTAACTTCGTATTTTCCAAATTTAAAAATTGATTTTCTCCTCCAAAAGTCTAAAGTTTTAAACTCTCATTTTTTTCCCCATTGTAGCTGCCTTCTCAACTTTTTAAAATATTTCAATTTCACCCCTTCTTTTTCTCTTAGTTTCTAAATTTGATATTCGGCAACCATTCGTCGTCTCTGATCGTCGGCTCTCTTCGTCCTGTCTTCCCTTTCCCTTTCAGCCACTCTCCCTCCTCTCTTTGGCTGTTTTTATCAGAGATAAAGATGAAATTATTTTAGCGACTGATAAGGCAAAAGGGAGAGACTGAATGTTTATAGCAGTGAATCGTTGCTGGAGAGAAAGAAAAAGAAAGACTAAGGTACAATTAAAATTTTCTAAAAATCTAGAGAGTAGTACGAGAGTTTAAAACTTTAGACTTGGGTTAGAGGGGAAATGTTAGTTTTTAAATCTGAAAAATATAAAGTTTGGTAGCAAAAATTTTAAAATATTAGTTTAAATAAAATTTTAAATAACGAGTTTACTTTTGATAGTAATAATAAAATTTAACAAATAAATAAATATTTAAATTTTTTTTATAGTTATGAGATGGAAAAAGCATAGCTGGGAAGTATTTTTGTTTGGCTATATAAAGAAGTGCGGTATGCAGATGGAACATGTTCTAACTTCTTATCATTGTTAAAGTAAATTATCTTTTTGTTGGCTCTTTTGTGGTGTATTTTTGGCAATAAAATATTGGTAGATATTTGCTTGAAAATGCTGTAAACCTAATCCCAACGGGGGATTTGGTTGGTAGATATGGTCAATGCCCTGCTAAGGTATCGTGTATTATGTAAGTGATGGATTGCTTCGCCGGTAAAGTGTATATAATAATAATAATAATAATAATTGTGCCTCTTATTCTTGTTGGTTAGCGAGGCTTGGCAAGCCCACGCAGCTTCCTTGAGAGGCTGTGGAAGGCCAAACCTGGAGAGGCCGAAAGACTTGTTCCCACCCACGAGTAGGAATTATCCCAAACTCAATTTCTCCTATCTTCAATAATTCAAACTTTCATTTGTGGGTTAATTTTTATTGAAAAAATTTATTAAAATATGATGAAATTGTTATTTAATAAAAAAATTAAAAACTAAAGTTTTATTATCTTTTTATTTTTCAATTTAAAAATCTCATAATTTTTTTTTATCTAAAGTTTAAAAAGTAATAATTTTTTTTATATTTTTTTGATGAGCTTTTCCGTTACTATTGCTCTCTTCCTCCCAACACTCTCGCCCTCTCCAGTGCTCCCTCTCCCTCCAGACGTCATCAATTTTGTCCATCATCAAGGAATAACAACTAAATCAAGCAAAAAGATTTCGTTCGTCCTTTGTCTATTGTCTTCCTTCATGCATTGTTTGTCGATATTGAGAAACCATTGTGATCTTTTTGTTTGGATGATGATGGGTTCTTGTTGGAGGGGTGAAAAGATGGCGATGACAATGTTTAACGTGGAAAAAGGCGATCGCCGGTGGTTAAAGATGGTGGTCGAAGAGTGAAAAAAAAAACTTTAGATTTAAGGGTAAAAATGTGATTTTTTAAAATTGAAAAATTTTATTAGAGATGAATTTGTTAGTTTCTAAAATCTTGAAGGAAAATGTAATAAATATATATATATTTTTAATAATATTATTAAAATAATAATTTTACATTCAATTATAACTGAAAATTTTAACATAATTTAACTCATAAATAGGATTTTAAATTTTAAAAAATGAGTGGGTTTGGGTTTGAGATTTTACTGCATGTTAGGTGGGGAATAAGTCTTTTGGCTTTACGGAGAATGCTAGGGTCCAATGCGCCCCATGAGTATTTGTTTGAATGAATGGACCAATTGTGCAGGCATGGGAGTTTCATTTTTAATTTTATTTCTTCTAATATGCTACTTTGTTGCTAATGGGTGAGCTACCATTGTGGACGGGCTTGCCTTTCATTGGAATGACAAATGAGTAAAAATTGAGTCCAAATTAATGAGTTTGCTCTAATTCGAGTTTAGATTTAGGGTTTAGGACAAAGTTGCTCTTGAGTTACAGATCCAAAACTCATTTAAATTATGTAGTGTCAATAAAAAATTGTTTATTAAAAAAACAATATTGTTAGAAGCGTAAAAAATATCATTGGACAGACAAATAGATCACACTAAAATTAAATTATCAAGTCAAAGATTCAAAACAATAGATTTGATTCGAATTTATATCTATTCTCACGGTTCTAGAAAGTGAAAACCCAAGTTCTTTTTTTTGGTGAAATTGCTTTTTGGATCTTACGTCCAACCCACTAATGGTAAAGCGATCAAAATAATTGAAAGAAATTAAATTGGGATTGATATTCCAGAAGATATTTTCATTGTGCTTCCATGATTGGGACCATAAATATAGAAAATAAATTTGACTGTTTGCATTAGAGAGTTACTAATATGTATGGATTCAGTCCCAATTGTCTGAGTTCAGATGTAATAAACAGAGTTTGAATCGATTGATTGAGTTTTAGTTTATAGATTTCTAACCGACACAAAACTGAGTCTTGTTTGATTTGCTCCATACTAAATCCAGCCTAATTATTCACAAAACCAATTAATCAAATATCAAGCAACTCAAAAGAAGTTATATTGCCGATGTGGGAGCTCTCTTCTCTAACAATTGTTTCCTTCTTCACCTGTGATTTCAAGCAATTGGGGTTTCATTTTTTTCTTCTCCACTAATTGTTTTTTTAGCATTATTGTTCATCTTTTTTGACATTACTGTTCACCAATTTGAATTGACCATTCTTGAATCAAATCAACCCCTATAATAAAATGCTCTGTTTTATTAGAGTTTCAATATATTATTTTTAGAGTTCTTGTCTTTTCCATGGTTTTCTCCCTTTCGCATAAAATTCTCCTTATGTGCTTGATTTTGATTAAGTTTCATCTTGATGTCAAATCCCTTACTTTTATCCATTGAATTTATTTGCAAAACTACAAAAACAGAGAGTTTTAGAAGACACAGTATATACAAGTTTTGATAGCTATTATTGGTTTGGTGGGATCATCCGTATATATTCATAAATCTCACCAACTCTGTTCTATTTATAATACTACGAAGAAGCGTTCGTTCCAAATATACAGACAAAATTTGTGCTTAACAGATTTTCTGTTTCTGACGAACAAAGGACTTGGTGTCCCCCCGGCGGACCGCCTGCCTTGTAATTTGTTTATTTATTTATTTATTTATTTTTTTACCTCGTTACCAGGGTTCTGCGGGCCAGCCCTTTCAACTTCTTAAAATGGCCCTGCTGCAAGTTTCCGCCAAGGTGATCCACCTGTGTACAGGGTATGTTCACCCGATCATGGATGCACTGGATCTAATATATTGGCCGTATTTGATGATGCAATTCATAATATGGAGAAAATAAATACTTGCGACAGAAGAGGATGAAAGATTTAAACTAGCTAATGTAAGTGTGAATAAATCTAGAAACCCAACATTCCAATTTTATCTGTCTATACATACCAGATTATCAATCTCTGCATGCATATCAGATTATCAGAATCATTAGCCCGTAATACAGAGAACAGAAGAAAAGCTACATAACAATGTTTGTCATTTATGTGAAAGTAATGGCTGTAGGTAATCTCAAGAGAAGGAAAGAAAAACAGGTTGGTAGAACATATGTTCTCATAAATAACATGATTCAAAAAGACATACAGTAGGTCGCATAAAGGTGGTTGAAGCAATTCCGGAGCCAAATAACAATTGTTTAACACTTTACTAAGTAAGTTTAAGTAGGCACATGTCCAAAGAAAGAAAAACAAAAGACGAATTACATAATTTTCACTCAAAAGCCCAAAGATTCTCCCGACGAACCTCCTCCTCCTCTTCTGGTGTAAAGTCATTTGCAATTTGAAATGTTTTGCGAATATCCTCTGGTGTTTTGCCCTTCATCATATCTGCAACTGTCTGGCAAGTCAGGTCCAACAAGCTTTTGATGTTGAGATAGTTTGCAGCCTAAAAGAACAGAGCACAAATACAAACAGGTGTTTACAGTAAAACAGTATAGAAAATCGATAAAAATAATTTAAGATGAATCACCTATATCCTTATATATTAAGGTAAAGCACTATCGTTGACGTAGGAACAACTGAAAACATGATACATGAATCTCCAACACAGAGCCAATATGGCCATTACAATGGAATACAGAAGCTTGCGAAAAAACTGCTAACATGCAGTAGAAGTTATGCAATAATTCCACATAAAGAAAAAAAAAACTTATTTATTACAGGGAGAGAAAAGAGTAATAATTCATGTAAAAATGATAGGTATCAACGGGTACAAACAAAATTGGCATGATATTACATAATTAAATGATCTAATTATCAACTTTATCTCTAATTCAAAATCAGCCTATCATACTTGTTTGTACATGAAAAGTTAATATAGTCTATACCCAGCAAAAATCAACTGATTTGCAATCTTTACATGAATTCAGAAATTCAAATTGTAATATAATAACAAGGAGAACGATACACCTACCATTACAAGGACATGAATAATACACAACTTTTAAAGAGTAAAAGCATAGGGATACACATTCAATCAATAAATACCCAATTATATATCTTTCACAATCAAATCTTCCCTCTGATTTTACCAATTAGGAATTTGATCAAGTGAGTACATAGTATAGCTTATTTAATCCAAATTATTGGATTAAATCATTAATTGTGACATATTTAGGATAACCGATGTGAATAATTTAATTGTGAATAATAATACAGCTTATGATTATTTGATTATGAATAATAATAACACAATTATAACTGTTTTGCAAATAATCTAAATAACTGATAAATTGTGTTAAAATGCCCGATATGTGTAATACTAATAAAAAAATTAAATAAATCCAATTATTCGAAAATAAGCTAATCATTCTAGCTTTTGGATTATGCCTTGAAAAGAATCAATCAATTAAATAAATAGTAAGGGAGAAAGACGACTGACGAGGATGAGATCAAAGAGAGTGGCCTGATCAACTTTGATGAACTCGGCATCCCAGGCCTTGAGATCTTCATCAACAGAACGATCGTCGGACTTGGTGGCCTCGACGTGCTTCTTGCAGTACTCGATAACCTTCGAAAGGATCTGGCTGGTCACATTAGGGAGAGGAATTCCATTGTCGGCGCAATCGTCCTCGATCATATGCTTTATCGTCTGCGATTCCAAAGCCACCACTTCATCAACCTCGAACGCCTCCCCATCGGCGCTTTTCAGAGTGATTTTCTTGCTATTTGACATTCTTCCGCACCGCTCAATCAACCGATCGATCCAAAATGTCAGAAACCCTATGGAGATAACTACCTACCCCACGATTTCAATAAACAATACTATTTTCAATATTGAATAAATTTATATACGCGTGTATATAATATATATTGATCAGAGGTCAAGGAGTTGGTTTTGGGGTTAGACAGGGGCAGTTATGTAGTCTGGATGAATTTGATCAATGGATCTGATTATTGTTTTACCGTTTTAATGGGCTTAGAATTGCTGATAGATTTATTGGGGTGGTTTTCGGCGAAAAGGAATGTAAAGCATAGTTCACGGGTTAACTTGAATAAGGGAGAAGGACTATTTCCCACCCAACTTTTAATGCGTTTTCAAAATGCCACCCACGCCAGATGAAAATCTAGTTTTCCCACTCATGACCAAACTGCAGTCCATTTTTTCAGTTAGGAACAGGGGCAAAATCGTCATTTACTATTTAAAACATTAAAACTTTAAAATTTTACCGTTTCCCCCTTCAGGTTTTAAAAAGTAATAACTAACCCATCCTCAAAGTTTGAAAAGTTTAATTTCACCCCCTAGGGTTTGCTTCCTTCTCCGGCCACCACCGACGACAGCTGCAATCGATCGATGGGAGATCTCTGACTACAAAGGACGACGAAGGGCGACCCTTCGTCGCCCAGATCTGGACAACGAAGCGTCGTCCAGATCTGGAAGAACATACGAAGGACGACGCTTCGTCGTCCTTCGTCGTAGCGTCTGGATGACGCGACGAGCAACGAAGGACGACTCGTCTGGGTGGAGCGACGAAGAGATCTCTGTCTCTTCGTCGCATTGTGCGACGAAGAGATCTCTGTCTCTTCGTCGCATTGTGCGACGAAGAGATCTCCGTCTCTTCGTCGCATCGTGCACTAGGAGAATGAGATCTCCGTCTCTTCCTTCTTCGACCACCACCGCTGTCGCACCAGGAGAAGGAGGAGGCAGGTGACTACGCCAGGAGATGAAGTTGAAGAATGGGGGTGAAACTGCTAGTTTTGAAAGTTATGGGGGGCGGCTGTTTTTTTGAAAAATTTGGAAACCCTAGGTTTGGGGGTGAAAATGTTAGTTTTCAAAGTTTAAAAACTTTAGGTAAGGTGAAATGTTAGCTTCTAAAACCTAAGGGGGGTGAAGGAAAACCCTCACATCAATTTTGGGATGAATTTTGCAGAGGGGTATTTTTGTCATTTCATCTAACAAGGGTAAAATGGACATTTTACCCTTATGCAAATAGAAACCATCCACATTAACGGCTCATGGGTGGGAAAACTGGATTTTCATCTGGCGTGTGTGGCATTTTGAGAACGCATCAAAAATTGGGTGGGAAATAGTCCTTCTCCCCTTAAATACATCAAGGGATATTGAAATTTTTACCACTATTTTATTCCGTGTATACAAAATTGTTACCTATCCTAAAGCTTTCACAAATATACCACAACAGTACTCACTTTCCCTAAAATACCCCTCTTCAATATTTTATGCATAAATTCTCTCTCTTCTGTTCTGTAATTTTTTTTTCTCTTCTTCCTCTTCTTCCAAAGTGATAAAAGAATCACTCCCACTTTTTCCTCATCTTCAAAAACAAAAACAAGAAGAAAAAAACTGAATTCTTCATATAAAGAATTTTTCAAAGTAAAGATTTAAAAAAAAAAGAATAACCTATAAAAACTCAAACATATCCACTATATATACCTTATAGAAAATGATGATCGGAGAAGAAGATGTAGTAGTATTTAACTGAAGAAAGATAAAAAATTAACGTTTAAAGATTTAAGTGAAAAACAAAAAATTAAACATTTAACTGAAAAAAAAAAACGCTTTTTTGTTTTTTTTGAAGGTTGGCGTAACGCCAATCCTTGGTGTTACGCCAACCCATATTTAAAAAATAGGCAAAGAGTTGGTGTACGCCAACCGATGAAATATTAAAAAGCAGGGGAAGGGTTGGCGCACGCCAACCCATAAATATTAAAGCAATATTAAAGCAGGAGAAGGGTTGGCGTGCAATATAATAATATTATATTATATTATAATAATTTTATAATATAATAATATTATTATATATATTATACCACAACAGTATAATATATAATATATTATATTATATATATACTTTTATAATAATATATATAATATTTTATATTATAATATTTAGTATAATATAATATTATATAATAATTTATATTATAATATATAATATATTATATACTATTAATAATATATATAATATTATAATAATATTATAATATTATAATATATAATATTAATATTATATATAAAATATATTATATTATATTTTTAATTAGAATATTATAATTATATTATATTATTATATATTATAATATATAATATTATATAATATAATATATGTATATATTATTTGTCATTTTATATAATATATACTATATTTTATTTTATTTCATAAAAAGGACGTATGTTAATGCTTGCATTTTATCTTTTATAAAGAGATGAGACCTATATCAATAAAAAAGGTTACAGTATTATATTATAATATAATATATACATAATATATAAACCAAGGGTGCCATTTTATATATATAATATATAAACCAAGGGTTGGCCGTCGCCAAGGGTTGGCGATGCCGCCAACCCTTGGTAACAAAATTATATATATATATATATTATAATATTAATATTATAATATTTTATATATAATATAATATTAATTTATATTTGTATCAAATTTCAAATTAATTTAACAAATTAAAATGGTGAAAGCTGTTGAATTTTACGCCAATCCCTAAATTTAAATATATTATAATATTATAATCTAATATTAATATATTATAATATAATATTATATATTATAATATATAATATGTATTAATATATTATTATATATTATATTATTATATATAATATATTATAATATATAATTATATATATTATATATATAATATATAAACCAAGGGTTGACGGCATCGCCAACCCTTGGCGTCGCCATCGCCTACCCTTGGTCAAAATGAATAAAAAAGGGAGCTGGGGGCAAATGGTGGGACAAGGGAGCTGGGGAAATAAAAAAAAAAATTGGCGTTAACGCCAAGCTATATTTGCTATCACTCTTTGGTTTTTTTGAATGGTAGGCCCACCTTTAATCCTTCCAGAGATTTATGACAGAAGCATCAGGATTCTCTGCAAGAAAATATTGCAGAGAATAAAATATATATATATTATATATAATATATATAATATAATGTATATATTATATTAATAATGTAAATAATAATATTATATGTTTATTACATAATATGTAATATATTATATAATTATAATTATATTATATATAATATATTATCTTTAATTATATTATAATATATAATAAAATATATATAATATTTTAATTGATATAATATAATATAATATAATATAATTATATATTATAATATATTAAAATAATATATAATATTATTATAATTATATAATTAAATAATATATATTTATAATATATAATATATATATTATTATTATATAATATATATTATATTTTATATATATATATTATAATAATATAATATAATATATTTTAATATAATTATAAAATAATATATTATTTATATTATTATAATATATATATAATATTAAAATATAAATATATTATATAATAATAATATAATATAATTATAATATATAAAATTAATATAATAATATAATAATATATATTAATATAAATACATTATGTACATGTAAGGGTTGGCGTTGCCAACCCTTCTATATACAGGCCAGGTTGGCGTTAACAATTCCCAGATTTCACGCCAAGCTTTTTTTATTTTTTTTAGGTTAAACGCAAATTTTTTTTTTAAGTTTTAATTCTTAAATATTAATTTTTTTTCAGTTAAATCCTACTGAATGTGATATTCTTCGATAGTCATTTTTTTCCAATTGAGTTTTTTTGTGAGTTGCTCTTTTTTTTTTAAATCCTTATTTTGAAGAATTCTTAATCTGAAGAATTTTTTATTTCCTGCTTTTGTTTTTGAAATCTGAAGAATTCAACATTTTTTTCCAGAAGAGAGAATGATTGATTCTTTTATCACTTTAGAAGAAGAGAGAAAAAAGTTACAGAGAAGAGGAGAGAGAATTTGTACATAAAAGATTGAAGAGGGGTATTTTGGAGAAGGTGATTACTGTTGTGGTATATTTGTGAAAGCTTTAGGATAGGTGGCAATTTTATATACACGGAATAAAATAGTGGTAAAAATTTCAATATCTCATAAATCAAACTCAATTCAAAGATAATTTGAGATTGAGTTTGAAACATTGGAAAGTTATCAAAAATTTTATTATTTAGCAATTTTTTATTTTTTCTGATGATTTTTTCATATCCAATGATTTCTTTAATGAATTCATTGTCAATTTAAAATGTACATATTCTATATTCATATCCGTGGTTATTTGAGTTTACTTTAATTCGAATTTGACATTCTTAATGAGAGGTTGAGGTTGAGGTTGAGACAAAAGGAAGAGGAGGTCCTTTAAGTTTACTTTTTTAAATGAGTGAATTATTTTATTTTATTTTATTGTTATTCCAAGTTAGAATAGATCTTTTATATTTTACTGTTAATCTTTATCTCTTATGTTTTATTCTTGACTCTGTCCTTCCTTGGGATGAAATTGATATCAATAGATTGTTATTAACAAATTTAAATTAGGATTTAAAATGGCTTATTTGCATGTTATCTTAAACTAAAGCAGTAAAGGTTACATATGATTTTCCCAGCATCAATCAGCTCAATACTGAAAATAACGCTTAAGGATTCTTCAAAATTTAAAGGCAGAAACTTTTGGCAGAGATTTGAATTGAAGATTAAAAATGAATACTTTCTCAAAAGTTTTTCAATATTCAAGAATCTCATTACAAAAAAAAAACTTTACAAATAATGTCCAAAATAAGAAAGAGATTACAAGTTAAATATGATACACATTAGAGAGAGAAATACAATTATCAAACAAAATAACTCGTAATTTCAAGAACATCTAATCAAATGACAACACTATTTTTACCAAAATAAGAATACACATTAGCTATTTACTTGTCCTCCATGTCCCTTTGAATTAATGGCACTTACATGTGCAACCATTGGACCATCAATTGAAATCTCTTTTGAACTTGAATACTTTGACCCCATATATATGAACCTATGACAATCTCATATGAAATTTATGACAGTGGATGGAAAATACAACAGTGTGAGTTCTATAACAACAACATATGACTATATATATGTAGACATAAGAAATCTATGATAATTATATAACAAAATTTATCTATTCAAACTTAAATTTTACAAATTTAAACTCATTGTTAGATAAAATGAATTAAGTTTGAATTAACTATTTTAGATTCAAAATCGAGCTTTAACTGATATTTATTTAAACTTGATTTGACACAAATCAACCCTCAAGTAAGAGACTAAGGTTGAGATGAGGAAGGAGAGAAGGGGTTAAGGAGGTGGCCCTTTTTATGTTTTAAAAAAATTTGAATGAGATTGAACTATTTTGTTGTTATTTTGGACTTTGTATATAGATTTGAGATTAAGTCTTGATTGATTGATAGATCATTATTAACAAATTTAAATAAGAATTTCAATAGATTTATCTGTAATTTATCTCTCTTGAACCAAAAACACTGAAAGTTACATATAATTTTATCAAATGAAAGTTTCAAAGTACATATGTTGAATATATACATGCAAAATCTAGTGAGGATGACACACAAGTGATAACACATGCATAATTATAATTTTAGAATAATAATGCATGTATCAACAGTGAATTTAATTGTTAATTTTATTTTTTATTTAAAATTACTAGTACAATAATAATAAAGTAATACCTTAATTTGTTTGTATCTGTCAATACATGCATAAAATTTAATAATAATAATGTTATTATATAAAGAACAATGTTATGTGTATATATATATAATTTGAATACATAGATAATATATCACTATGTGATTATATATTATTTTATTTTTAATTAAAAATTATTTAATTGCATAATGATATATTATGTATATATCAAAATTGTGTACAAAAATTCAATACACATAATATTATTGGTAAATAAATCACAATAACAACCCGTTTATAATATTTTGGTAGACGTGATCCACGACTACTCTATAGGCTGCTTCTGTTGGGTGGTAACTGTCCCAGAAAACATACTTGGAGGCATCAAAACATGAATTCAGAGTCCACTGATTGCAAAGAATTCCTACTTCAAATGTTCCCGTACCACAGCATCCTTTGTCACTAACTTCAAATCCTTGCATAAGCAAAAAATCAACTTGTTATTGAACTCAATCTTACTATGAATCAAATATATATATATATATATATATATATATATTCAATCTCAAACAATGGGTTACCATATGTCTCCGGAGCTTGGATCATATCATTCACAATGGTGTAGTCATCAATCAAGACAATCCTGGAATCGGGATATTTTGCCTTGAGGTTATGAAGCACTACTTTCAGCTTAGAGTTAAACAATTGTGCTGCTTCGTTGAGGTTTGTTACACAACTTCTGTGTTCCGCTCCTTTAAAAGTTCTTATAATTGGTAGACATCCTAACGGTGGTGCCCCAAAGACGCCAATCTTTCGTGCTCCCCGGTTATATAGTCCCTAAGTTATAAATGGGTAAATAATTAGTTTGTTGATATTTGAGTATTGTTCATGGCATGCATGTGCAATAGAATTTAGCTTACATCAAGAAAGTCTGAAGCTGAGGCAGCCAAAAGATCGGTGTAACCAGAAATATTGAATTCTGGCCGGAAGCTATTGAGAAAATATGTGTTGGCAATGTCATTACTGCTTGCTGATACCATACTTACGCTATTGGCTGTAATTTTCCTTGCTGCTTCTTCTCCAACAAACTCTTTCACCTTTCCCATGTATTCTTCGAACATTCGTAATTGTTTTGTTAGAGGTATAGCTGACTGATCCAATCACACAAAACAAGAAATAATTAAGCATGTCAATTACTTGCGACTTAAAGTTCATTTTACAAGCTTTCAGATGAAAATTTTAAATTTATTTGTACCACTTTCTCAGATGTCAGAGAATCATATCCTGCCCCGCCCGAAGCAAAGTTTACTCCTGTGAGGAGGTCTTTGCTTTGTATATTTGGATCAAGATATGCCGGCAAAACCTCTTTGAGTCCCAATTTTTCCACTGTGAAAGCATTTGTAGTTGAAATTGAATATCCAATCTCATAAAAGACCACATATCATCCTAGTGTCTAGCACATGGCTTTCAAACCTGGACCGGTTTTCAACCAAGTGAAGGGGTAAATCTGAATTTTCACTAATAAGACCAGTAAAGTGTTTAAATAAATATTAAAATTATATAAAAAACAATTTTAACCTATCATAGTTGTGTAATTATAGAACAAAAATAGGCTTCACCGGACCGATTAAACTGACCAGTCAGATTCATGTTTCAAAACCATGGTCTACGACAAAGAGAAATATATTTGATGGATACCAAGTATGTCAGCAGGATTCTTTCCATTGCAATATCTTCCAGTTGCCTTTCCTCCCATGAAGTCCCTTCCGTACGGTGGGAAATTGCACCTAAGAAGTGTAAGTTGGTTGTTGTTGTTTCCTGAATCAAGTATGGAATCTCCAAAGGCGAAGAAAGCGGAAACTGTCACATTGAACTTTACTATGGCTTCACATGTGTAGACTCGAAGAATGGTAATGACCAAAAGAGAATATATTGAAGCATAATTGATGAAAGGCATTGCCTTCTAATTAGTTGGACTTCAACTGAAACAAGAAGGATTATATTTGTTTTTTAATATCATTTCCTGTCTCACCTTAATCAGGATTTTATACACAGGATGACCAGAGGTAGGTGGGGTGGCGGCTGCAAGAAGAAAAATATGTATAAAATGCAAACCCTAGGGAGATGTAATATTTCTTTGGTAATCAATTTCTTATTACTTGTATTATCTTATTTGATTTATCACCAAATAAAAAATTTTAATAATATTTTATTATCAATGATAATTTGACGGAAAATATATATGATAATTTTACTATCACTTTCACTTTAAATATTAAATATTAGTTGGGGAGGGGGCGCATTTGCAAGGAGAAAAATATGCATAAAATGCAAACCTTAGGGTGGGGGTAATATTACTTTGGTAATATGTTTTTTTATTACTTTATTTGTTTTATTGACTAATAAATATATTACTAATGATGATTTGATAGATAATATATATACTAATTTGATTATCACCTCTATCTTACGTATTAAAATATTAGATGAATGATATTGATTTTATAATAATTTTATCCTTATTAAATTTTTGCACTTAAGAAGTGAATGGTGATTGTTGTTCCCTGAATCAAGTATGGAATTCTCAAACGTGAAGATAGCTACAACTGTCACATTGAACTTTACCTTGGCTTCAGATGCGTAGACTTGAAGAATGATAATGACCAAAAGAGAATATATTGAAGAGTAATTGATGAAAGGCATTGCCTTCTAATTAGTTGGACTTAAATTGAAACAAGAAGGATTATATTTGTTTATGAATATCATTTCTTGCCTCACTTTGATCAGGATTTATACACAGGATAACCAGAGTGGTGAAATTGTAAAGATTCAAAACTTTTTTTTAGGGGGGGGGGGGGGGGGGGGGGGGGGGGGGGGGGGACTGCAAAGTGGGGATAATATTACTCTGACAATTTATTTTTGATTACTTATATTATTTTATTTGATTTTTGAAGTAATAAAAAATTTTAGTAATATTCTATTATTAATAAAGATTTGATAGGCAATATATACAATTTTGATTAACATTTCACTTTAAATATTAAAAACTTATCAATTTTGTTACAATTTTATCATTATTTATTAATATTTTAAGATTAAAATACTTACACTTTCAATTAATATAACAAATCTCCATGTATAAGAAAGTATAAGTTCAAATCTCCTAGGGTTTTGATGACATATCAAGATTAAACTTTTGACTTACTTGATTCAATGGTTATAAAGTTAGTCATTGAACTCAGGGTCTATCATACTCAATATGATTGATTTGGTCTCAAAGAGACAGTCTAACTTGGGTGGGGTTTCTCATTTCAAAACAAAAGGACTGCAAAGTGGAGATAATATTACTCTGACAATTTATTTTTGATTACTTATATTATTTTATTTGATTTTTGAAGTAATAAAAAATTTTAGTAATATTCTATTATTAATAAAGATTTGATAGGCAATATATACAATTTTGATTAACATTTCCACTTTAAATATTAAAAACTTATCAATTTTGTTACAATTTTATCATTATTTATTAATATTTTAAGATTAAAATACTTACACTTTCAATTAATATAACAAATCTCCATGTATAAGAAAGTATAAGTTCAAATCTCTAGGGTTTTGATGACATATCAAGATTAAATTTTGACTTACTTGATTCAATGGTTATAAAGTTCAGTCATTGAACTCAGGGTCTGTCCTACTCAATATGATTGATTTGGTCTCAAAGAGACAGTCTAACTTGGGTGGGGTTTCTCATTTCAAAACAAAAAATTGATTACATGTAACCAAGTACAATAATTATTTACTCCAACTAATTTTTAAGATAATTTATATTTATGATACTCTTTTATTTTTTGTAATAAAAAATTATTTGAATCAAATATATCATAATAATTTATCCATTTTTTTTTATATGATCAATTGTTGGGATAATAAAACAGATATCATAATAAAAAATTTAAATAAGTTTATAACTTTACTTAAAAATAATATAATTGATAATCAATAAAATTAACAACTACTGTTAAATATTTAAGAAATTTAATTTTCATTATATATGATGAATGTGATTATAATAAATATTAAAATAATTAACAAATATATAAATATAATATACCAATTATAATATGAAAAAAAACTATAAATATTAAATTTTTTTTTACAAGTATGCTTAAAAAAATATTAAATTAAAGTGAATGTGTTTGATAGAATTACATCAAATCAAAATCAAATGAAATAAGTGTATATATATATACACTTCAACATATATTTCATCATTATTTCTTCATTCATTATATTTTATTCTGGACTGGGCTGAGACTGAGTCTCAGTTCAACGAGATTATTTAAAAGATAACTTGAACTAAAAGCAGTAAAAGTTACATATAATTTTATCATATAAAAGCTTCAAAGTATTTATGTTTGAAGGTACGCAGAAGTGATACAACAGGCATAATCAAATGCATGTTATTACAGAAATCACATAAACAACTGCTTAATAATTTCATCGTATAAGGAATCCACGATGATCCTATAGGCTGCTTCCGTTGGGTGGTAACAGTCCCAGAAAACATACTTGGAGGCATCAAAACATGAATTCAGAGTCCATTGATTGCAAAACATTGATACTTCAAATGTACCCGTACCACAGCATCCTTTGTCACTAACTTCAAATCCTTGCATAAGCAAAAAATCAACTTGTTATTGAACTCAATCTTACTATGAACCAAATATATATTCCATTTCAAATAATGAGTTACCGTGTTTCTCTGGAGTTTGGACCATATCATTCAAAATGGTGTAGTCATCAACGTAGACCATCCTGGAATCGGGATATTTCTTGTTGAGGTTTTGCAGTGTTACTTTAAACTTACTGTTAAACAATTGTGATGCTTCATTGATGGATGTTACACAATTTCTGTCTTGCCCTCCTTTAAAAGTTCTTACAATTGGCACACATCCTAATGGTGGTGCCCCAAAGATGGCAATCTTTCGTGCTCCTCGTTTATATAGTCCCTAAGTAAAATGGGTATAATTAGTTTGTTGATATTTGAGTATTGTTCAAGGAAAGCATGGTAGAGAGTACTGAGTGCATTTCTATTATTAGAAATCGGCTTACCTCATAAAAGTCTGAAGCTAAGGCGTTCAAAAGATCGGTATAATCAGAAATATTGAGGTACATCCGGGCGGAAAAGAGATAATATGTGTTAGCAATGTCATTACTGCTTACTGATACTACATAGAAGCCATTGGCTATAATGTTTCTTGCTGTTTCTTCTCCAAAAGACTCTTTCACCCTTTCGATGTATTCATCGAACATTTGTAATTGTTCCGTAAGAGGTATAACTGACTGATCGAATCACACATAATAAGAAATAATTAAGCATGTCAATTACTTGCGATTTAAAGTTCATTTTACGGGTGAAAATTTGAAATTTAGTTGTACCGCTATCGAAGATGTCAAAGAATCATATCCTGCCCCAGCCGAAGCAAAGTTTACTCCTGTCCTGAGGTCTTCCATTTGTAGATCTGGATCAAGATATGCCGGCACCAACTCTTTTATTCCCAATTTTTCCGCTGAAAGCATCATCGAATATCATAAAAGAGCCATATATGATCCTATTGTCTGCATATATCAAAGAAAAATGAATATATAATAGATACCAATCAAGTCAGAAGGAACCTTTCCATTGGAAAATCTTCCAGTTGGCTTTCCTCCCATGAAGTCCCTTCCGTAGGGTGGGAAATTGCTCTTAATAGTTGAAATCAGATTGTTGTTGTTTCCTGTGTCAAGTATGGAATCCCCAAATGCGAAGATAGCTGAAACTGTCACATTGCAGATTAGTTTGGCTTCAGATGTATAGACTTGAAGAATGGTAATGGCCAAAAGAGAATATATTGAAGAATAAATGATGAAAGGCATTGCCTTCTAATTAGTTTCGGCTTCGACTGAAACAAGAAGGAGAATATTTGTTTATGAATATCGTTTCTTGGCTGACCTCGATCAGGATTTTATACACAGGATGACCAGACTTGTTCATTTGCTTAAGCTTTTAATTATTTGTTACGTGAAAGAGTGAAACCTCTTTATCTGTTAGTCATGCATTTTAGGTTTAGACTAAGTTAGAGATTTACGCGTAAGCCTCAGTCTGTGTGAGATTTCATTTCAAGTATGGATGTTTGTAGTTGTGGCTTGTGAGCATTAGATTTATGCCAAACTGAGCTTAAATATGAACTGATTTAAACTTAGCTCAAATTTATAATGATTAATTTGAGTTTTTTTTTTTTTAAGGTAATTATAAATGTTGTTAAGGAGACGTACTAACAAGATAAATAATTATTAGTGGGATAAACAGTATCATCGATTCGATAAACAATATTATTTTGAGATAAACAATGTTATTAAAAGGGGAATTGTATCGAATTCTAACCAATATTACTTCGCTGAAACTCTAACCTTTTTCTTGGTAAGTTATTGAAACTCTAACTTGATTTTGAATAGAATCAAGCTGAATATTGAGCCAAGCTGACTCAAATCAGCCTCGTATCCAACCACCCCGGTTCAAATGATAATCCAAGTTTTAAATCTGGTTCTATATCTTTTCACCTTTCTAGAGTGTATATATTATTAGTCAATGAATTGTTGTCAAGAAAATAATGTGTAAATATATTATGACTTTTATCCATGAGACAAATGCAATGAAACCGTATACATCAGTATAGCCTCTTACAGATGAAGTGATCATCAATTACAATATACTTAATTAGTGCTCGAAAGACAGGGCGTGAATATTGTACCTTAGCGTACCAAGCCAAGGGCAAGGGCAAGGGCTCTATGCGAAGGTATAATTCAAAAGAGCCAAACAGTCATTGTAATTTCTTGTGTGATTGATTCTAACTAAATAAGTTGTTAGAAAATTCGTCTTAGAAGATGAGTTAAATTGTAAGTGCAGCAATTGTTGTGATAACATTCTTTGTTTTGTGGTCAACATTATTTTTTCATCCAAACATACTGTTTACCCAATTTTATGTATTAGTTTGAACAAATTAAATTTTAAATTGGATATTATAGATTCGATCAAAGCTTGGGTTAACCTCAAACTCAGTTTAATTTTGATTGAATTCACCCTGGATAAAAACTTGGTCATGCGTACATAACTTTTCTGAATATACTTAATTTCTCTGAAATTATTTTACAGGAAACATAAGCATATCTACCTATAATACACACACACACACACACACACACACACACATGCATACATACATACACACACATATACATATACATATACATTCATCCCTTAGAAGACGATCGTAATTTCCTTGGTACAAACTCAATTCTTAAAATTTATCGCACCCACACCCTTTACAAAGGATAAGATGCATTCTCGAAAAATATGTGTATCTCTTAATCAGAGGAAACTGTTGGCATATTTTTGCACAATTTGAGAGACGAGGATCTTATATGTTGTTTCTGAAGGATGAAAACTGTCCCAGAATATATAAATGGAGGCGTCAGGGCATGGAGGGGTCAATGAATTACAAGTAAATGCTGCTTCTATAGTTCCTGAGCCACAGCATCCTTTATCCACAAATTCAAATCCTGAACAAAACAATCTTCAGGTCAAGTTCAGGTTAAAATAATGGTAAAATCAGAGAGGTAAAATCAGAAGATTTACCATATGTACTGGGGTTTTCTATCAGTGTAAGCAGAGGGTTGTAGATGTCAATGTAAACCACTTTGGCATCAGGCAAGTTTCTACCAAGGGAAGCAATGGCTGCAGAAAATTTAGTATTGAACAACTCTGAACCTTGGTTGTATTCCTTTATACATTCATCTCTTTTTCCATTACCGGCCACAGTTCTTGTAGATGGCAAACATCCAAGTGGTGGTGCACCAAAAGCTGCGATTCGTCGTGCCCCTAAGCTGTATAACTCCTTCAGAATTTTTACAGAGACAGAAAAGTTAAAATTTATGAATGAATATTACTTTTATATTTTCAATTCAATTTCCAAATCCATTTTTCCAAAAAACTTAAATACCTTGTAGGCCCAACATATTCATCCCAGATTTGATTTTTGATCTTTTACCATTTATAAATTTACAATCTATTTAATTAATTTTTTTATATCATTCTAGATGTTACGATAGATCTAAAGTCAAGAGAGGTCAACTATCATCTTAATTTTGAAGTTTAAGATTAGTAGAATATAATAGATTTCCTAAAATTTTATATTAATTCTCTTAACTTTTCTTATTTGTTCATTAGACTCTTTTATATTTTATTTTTATTTAGCCTTAATTTTTATATTTTATTTTTAGGTTGGTCAATAGTATATTATCCATTAATCCCTATATCTCTCTTATTGAATTTAGTGTCATTGTTAAAATTTGTTCAACCATCGCTTAGGAATACTATCAAAGTGACTATGGTACATTATATATCAAACTCATGAATTTATGAAAGTAATAGTCAAAGATACAGGATTAAAAGTTACCTGTAAGAAGTTGGAAGCCGAGGTAGCCAGGAAGTCAGTGTAAGCAAAGATACTGAACTGCAGTTGCCTGATATGGGAATTGTAATAGGCATTTGCAATGTCATTACTGCCTACTACCACCGCAAATAAACTATTTGTGAAGATTGTGTTTGTTTCTTCTTCTCCAACAAGATTCTTTAACTTCTGGGTATATTCTTTGAACAGTTTTAACTGATCGGCTAATGATATCGCTATCTTTTTTATGTTAAGGAGAAAAGATTGAATCATAAAGTTTGAAACAAAGATTCTTATCTTTGAACGTGAAAAATGTAGACTTAAGTATTTTATTTACCTCTATTTGTGACGTTAAGGGATCATATCCTGCACCACCTGAAGCGAAGTTCACACCTGTGAGAAGATCTTCAGGCTGCAGGTTTGGATCCAAATATGCTGGCAATAGCTCTTTAATTCCCAATTCTTCCACTGTAAAAAAAAGATATAGACTTAATATAAATTAGAGTCCACTGGATCACTGTTTAATATTATTTATTCCGCTACACCTATCTTAATACTCTTATATGATTAATTTTTGGAAGCCAGACCTTTGAGCGTCAGGGGTTAGAAACTGAAGAAAAATAAAAAGGCTGGCAACCTCATCTGCAAAATTATCTCCATAGGCAGGGAGGGAGAATACAGTGCAATGAATACTGAAAAGAAAGGCCTTGGCATTTAATGATATGCTGCTTCCTAAACTCAACCTCTGTTGCCTCTTTCTCTTTCTGCTGGGAAATGTTTCAGTCACTTTATTTTAATTGGTGAGAATAAATTCAACTGTTGCTTCTAATTGGCTTAAGCTTTTGTTGGTGCATTTAATATATGCTTAGAGATGCATTAAATAATAATTCGTATGCAAACCAACGTATTACTCCTAATTAAGTGGATTGCACTATTCATACATACACTGTTGATAAGATGCATTATGTGTCATATTATTAAACCTAATCATTGGCAAATGGATAAGAAATGGCATAAGATGAGAGATAGAGATAGAATCGGGACCTAAAATATCAGCAGGGACCTTGCCGTTTGAAAATCTTCCAGTTGGAACTCCTCCCTTGAAGTCCCTCCCATAAGGAGGGAAATTACACTTAGCCAGCGTTGTCTTATTGTTGTTATTGCCCGTATCAACAATTGAATCTCCAAACACGAAAACGGCTGTAACTGTTACATTCCCTGGTAGTTCTATTGCTCCTGATCCTGTGGTGCAAAAAATAACTAAAACACAAACAGAAAACCAAAAAACGAAGGAAGGAGGAAACAGTTCCATGGACAGACAGTGAAGTTTTCTGGATTATCTGCCTAGCATGGATTTCAACACACACACATATATATATTCTACAAAATTCTGCTCTTTCCCATTTCATTTAATGCCAACGACATGGGTGGGGTGTGGTGGGGCGCGGGGGCATGGGTTTGCGCGGCGGACAAAACTGATACATACATATTTATATACACACACACACACACACATACACACATACATATATATATATATACATATATATATATATATATAGACACACACACACACACTTTTGCCTGTTCTGGCAAATGGGAAAATCCATTTCCACTTTCTTGAGCGAAACATCTGCTTATTTTTGTAAGGTTACATTTAAGGCAATCCACATCAGATTAACTTAACTTTGAAGCTAGCTTGATCTCCAATACTACTTGGTGGGATTCAAGAGTGTACAGTTCAGAGGTATTAAATCTAGCTGATGGCCAATTAAAGCTGATTATTGAGAATGTATGAGTCAATCTCATGCAGACCATTATAATCTATGTCAGAAGATTCAACCGTCTCTCCATCCTTAACCTCGCTATCTTTATTAATTTCACGAGCATAAGATATTTTCTCTATTAGTTATCCTTATTAATAAATTATAATTAAATCATTCCATTATCAAGTCATCTTTATAAATCTGTATGTCAGTCTGCCAACTACTTTAGCCTTTATTATAATCAACTAATAACAAACTTATTATCTCTCCACCATAAATCACGAAGTAATGATGAAAGGAGAGGCCAGTTCATTGCATTCCCCTCTTTGATGCCTGCAGGCAACAAATTTGGTGAGAAAATTTTTCTGCCATTAATAGCTTTGGAATCTTAGGTGGCCTGTCAAATCAAGCTCGCATTCCTGTGTAAAACGGTGAGCATCGGGGCATGGGCTCTGGACCCATCGTGTTTCTTCTTCTATAGTTATCAAAGGACGAAGCGAACGTGAGAGATGATGTCTATATTTGAAAGAGCCAAAGAAAACAATTTAAAGTCTTGAGGGAAGTACCGTGACAATTAACAAGGGTGGTGAGGAAGGGCACGTATCCCTATAGAAAGTAGTCTCATCTAATTATCGACCAGGGCCAGGCTGAAGCAGAAATTCACTTATTTATGATCAGAATGCACCTCCGAGATATAAACTAAAAAGGGTTTCTAGTAACATATTGGATGGTATGGAAGAGTGTGCAAACTAGCCAGACTAACTCAAACTCAACAAGTTAGTTCAAATGATGTTAGTTAAACTCAAGAATAAAAGTGAGTGTTTGAGTTTGATCATGATAATTTTATTATAAACTTTATAATTTATAAATTTATCAAAAATAAAATTGAGTATTGACGGATGGACTGAATTATATCCTAAATTTAGTTAATTAATTGATTAATCTGCCCTCAATAAGATTAGCCATTTATTCAATTATTCTTTTAATTGTAAAAACAAAATAATAATTCGACAACTTTAATGTTTTATTGTTATCATCCATGAAATAAAATGTAATTTCATGTTTTAATAAAAAATTAAATTTATAGTAAATTATATTTTTCACCCAAAATTGAGAAAACACTCTTTAATTTTAAAAATTATAAAACTTTTACTTAAAATCTACGATAAAAGTTCTGACACAAGGTTAAAAATAAAAATAATTATTTAATTTTACTCTAACTATTTAATTTGTTTATGAAATTATCTTTTTTTTTTTATTGCGTTAATAGAAATTAATCTGGATTATGATTGAAATTGTAGCAAGAATGTACGATCGTATCTTATTTGATCAAGTCACATCCAAAAAGTACAATTAGACACCAAGAATTGCAATTAAAGTGCAATAATTTAGTAGCTCAAATCACACCTTGTTAGACTACTATTACGACAAAATCGTATTTGTTTGGATTCCAGTCTAAATTAGACTTTTCTCTGTGCGAATTGATTGATTGGTGCTGATGTTGTCTTTTTGCTTAATTTTGCAAAACATGACCGTTATTCTCTTTTATTGTCGATACTTTTTTAATGTAATTGAGTTTTGGGCCATGTTTATTAGGATGAAAAATAAGAATTTATTTTTAATTTTATTTTTGTCATATTAAAAAATTGATGGTTTTAAGTTAAGGTAAAATTTTTTTACAACGTTACAAATTGGAACGGGGTGTCGTACAGTATATACAGTTCCGTTATGTCAAACCTAATGTTCTCAACACATATAATCTATGTGGAACCAGTTGTGGTTGGCAGTTGTCAATGATATTTGGCAATGGGACACAATATATTAATATATAGGGAAAAAGACTATTTTCCATCAAAGTTTTAACTAAAATTCAAAATCATACATGCGACAGTTGAAAAATTCAAATTCTCACATATAGTCTAACTTTTGTTAAATGTTTTTTATTATAAGTAAGGGTAAAATGATTATTTTAATGTTTATATTAAAACGATATAAAACTTATTACTTTTTTTCCCTAGATTTTAGAAACTAACAATTTTACTTTTACCTAAAGTTTTCAAACTTTGAAAAGTAACATTTTCATCTATAAACCTAAGGTTTCCATATTTTTCAAACTCAGTCACCACCCATAACTTTTAAAAACAGCAGATTCATTACCACTCTTCAACTTCAGCTTCCGACCTCCTTTTTCTCCTAAGTCGATAGTAGGTGGTGTAACAAAAAGATGTCTCTTTGTCACACAATGGTGCAACGAAGAGACATCTCTTCTTCTCACGATGGTGTGACAAAGAGATCTTTCCCTTTCGTCACATGGTGGTGCGACGAAGAGATGGAGATCTCTTCGTCGCATCACCTACCATCGGCTCAGGAGAAGGAGAAGGCCAGATAAGACGTCAAAAGGAACGTCGGAAGCTAAAGTTGAAGAGTGGGGGTGCAACTATTGTTTTTGAAAGTTATGGGGCAATTAAGTTTGAAAAATATGGAAACACTAGGTTTGAGGTTGAAAATGCTATTTTTTAAATTTTGAAAACTTTAAACAAAAGTGAAATTGTTAGTTTCTAAAACTTAAGAGGGAAAAAGTAATAAATTTTTTATCTTTTTAATAGAAACAATAAAATAACTATTTTCTCCTTAATTATAACAGAAAAAATTAACAGAAGTTGAGTCATGGGTGAGAGTTTGAGTTTTTTAACTGTCATGAATATGATTTTGAATTTTAGTTAAAACTTTGGAGCAAAATAGTCCTTTTCCCTAATAAATATAATAAAATTAATTATAATTATAATCAATTAAAGCCGCGAAGGTAAAAATCAATAATGGATCAATGATAAAATCAAATAATATTTAATGTTGCTGAGGTGTACACATTTTAAGCTGCCCGATTGATGATGAATTAGAGAACATATTTCATTAGATAACGTTCTAAGTCAGATTGTCGTGCTTCCCTAAGGGTGCAACCAATCCTGTAAATAATAATTTAATTATATGAATTATTTGCTTAGTTATGGGTACGTATATTATTATTATAGGTTACAATTACTTTATTATACTATTAATATTTCAAACACAAACACTTCTAACTTACCAACGATACTTCATACATTAATAATGAGTATATATACAAATATAAACATCAATATTTTATTATATAATTAAATAATTTTGAATTAAAAATCAAATAACATAATAACACATTAATATTTATATACATTAGTGTTGCAATCAAACTGAACCAAACTGAGTATTATTGGGTTTGAGCATGGCTTTATTGTGTTTATACAAGACTTGAGCTTGAGATAAGAGTTGCTAGCTAGAGCTCAGATTGAGAAATTAAGTTGAATTCTATTACTTATTTATTTATCAATTACCCCATATGTTAAAAGTTTGATGAGGCTGTTGTGCAAATTTTAAAAGTTGATGGGGCCATATGGAATCTTTCATACATGATATAAAAGTTAATGGAGATAAATGCAAGATTTTGGAGTTGTAAGTATAAAATTTTAAATATTTAGAGTTTATTGTTATACTTGATTCGAATCACAAGTTAGTGAACTCACTAAATCAAAAAATAATGAGTTTGAGTTTAACTCAAATATGATATTTGAATCATTTAAACTTAAACTTCAACTCAAGAATAACCAAACCAAACATGGCTTGACACAAATTGAGTTGCGAACAATTGGCAAGTAATTGGTGATATTTAAAACCCTAATCTCTAGCTATTGTTAGCATTCAATGAGGTTGATTATTAGTTGTACAGACAATTTTGTACCGCTTTAGTAATTGAAATTGTTCCGGCTATTAATGCCGACACCTACTTAATTTACTAGGTGGCTCCACCATCCTCCAACTTCCATCAACCGTATCTCAAATCCATTAAACTCTACTTATTTAAATGTTTCCAATTCGTTCATTATTAGGATTGGATTTGAATTAAGTCAATTTAAGCTTAAACTCAAGCACAATTTGATCGAATTTGAAATGAGTCGCTCTTAATAGAACTCGAGTTATTCGACAGACTTTTTAATTAAAATTTTTATATAAAACGACATCATTTCGACCAATATATATTAAAACAATATCGTTTTGATAACGAAAAATGAGTCAAACTGAATTCGAATCCGAAATGAGTCGACCTTAACTGAGCTCGAATTCCAACCAACTATATATGAACTAAGCCAAATTCGAGCTCGAACTCGAACTTGATTCAATTTGAATTCAATCCTATTCATTATCAACCTTCGAACATCTCAAGAAGGTACACAAACAGCTGTATATGATTTGATAATATATATGTATTATATTTTTTAAACGCCAAGAGTGCCCACAGAATTTGGTGTCCAGTTGTTCACCGAACTATTTGTCTTGCAGAAGCAACATGAACCCTGTTGTTATCTTTTTGAGGTGAGTCTGAGAACATACCTTAATGATCCCCATACGGTGCTTGATGAGTGGTAATTCTCTGGATTATTATAAATTAAACAGTAAAATTTTGCGTTTATTAGATAGGCCACCAACTTCAATTCAGCAGTAAAGCTGCCTCATTTTTGCACTACTCTTCACTCTTGACCACGACACGCCTCTTTCTTTTCTATGTTTTTTGGGTATAAGACAGGCCATCCATTTGAAACATAACAGTGAAAGAAGAAGAGATTGTAAATTGTTTGTTTGTTATTCATATAGATAATGTTATCGTCCAAACAATAGAGAGTAGGTTTGTTCAACTAATAATGTTTACAGCTATTGCTGAACTAAGTTTGTTATTAATTTTAGGGTTACAAGAGCACATATTCATATGAAAATTCCGCAGGCCAACAATTTCAATTCTATAAGCATTATGTATCAAATTGTGGGAATGGGGTCTGGATGAGTAGATTTTATACATAAGAATCTGGTCGAAACTAATTAACGTGTACCCAATTGAAGATGTTATCAGAAATGTGTTTTTCTTGAAATATGTTGTTGCTAATCCAGACGGATAAGAGTAGTTGAACTCTGAAAAAACGCTATCAATATCTTGCTTTTCTTCATTAGAATTAGTTCGAAACTGCTGGGCCTGGGATGAAACTTGTAAGGATAGCTCACACATAAAAAAAAAGGCTAATACGTACGTACCCAGCTTTGTAAATGATAGGAAAAAAAATTGTATCGTCGTATTAGATTGGAAGGCCCTGGCAGTGGGTTGTTGGATTAACTTTCCTTTGTCGGGTTCGGCAAAACGAAAAAAAATAATTGAAATATAAATCCTAATTAATACAACATAATGATTGATAGAGGTAAATTATGGGTACATTATATAGAAAATGATCGGTTAATTTTTAAGTAGCGACTCATAGGTGGCCACCCAAGCCCATGGAAGGTTCCAATACCTGTACATATAAACAAATCTATTTATACCTAATTTACAAATGTCTGCCCAGTCAATGTAACTGAGGCCAATATGTTTTATGTATTAATTGGGTATATATATACATACATACACACACAAAACGAGGAAAACCAGTATCATACTTTTTGCTTTCATTCTTCAACCAAGTTGAAGGCACAATGAAGCGGTCTTCTTCTTCTTCTGCCTCTTCTTCTTCCATCTTCAATGTTACTGTTAAGGATATGTATTGTTTGTACTTTGCTTTCTGAGACTACGAAAGCTTTGATAAAGATACCACCAAACGAAACAGTCCCAGCAGTTTTTGCGTTTGGAGAATCCATAGTTGATACAGGCAATAACAACAATCTTCAGACACTTATTAAGTTCAATTTCCCTCCTTATGGCCGAGATTTTGAGGGAGGAATTCCAACTGGAAGGTTTTGCAATGGAAAAGTTCCTGCTGACTTCTTAGGTATACCCCATCATTTCACTCTTCATTTCTCATCTTCTTCTCTCCTTTTTATCTGTTTATAATATTTCTAATGAACAACTGTTAGATTCGCTTATAAATGTGCCTTCAAAACTTTACATGACTGGGTAAATTCTATCCAAATTTGGTGCAAATCCATTATGTCCAGTTTAGGTATAAGCTTGTTTGAATTGATATATAATATCATTTGAGTGTTGTCAATAGAATAAAAAATATTGTGGTCAACGAGATGAACAATATTACTATATAAACAAACAGAGTTAAACTTAAATTAAGTTAGAACTCCAACTCAATATCAATTGATTCAAACAAGTCAACTCAAATCAGTCCACAATTACTATTATTATTGTGACCCGATATGCTACCAATTCCAATTATTTGACTTATGTGAAGTTATAACTTTCTATGAAAAAAAGTGTTCTTCAACTAATTGACTATAATTTTCAAATTTCAAAATCTTAATTAGATTCAATTTAAGTTGCTCAAAATTGAATAGAATAAGTTGAGTTTAAGTTAATCTAAGTCTTTTAAGTTTTAGATAATTTGGATTAAATCTAAAATTAAAATTATTTTCAAACCGAATTTAAATATTAACTTGTCGATCTCAAATCAAGCTCATTCAAAGGGCTATGACTTTGATTAATCAAAATATGCATAGTAGTATTGTTCTTCAATTGGTTAACTATGTGAGCTAATTATATGTGTATTAATAGTTAGTGAAATAATTTTAAATTAACATTATTATTTATATACTTGGTACGTATACAAACTGAAAAGATGTATTTGATATAGGATTAGCAATATAAATTTTCAAAATATGAAACACACTAAAAAATCTATTATATAAAAGTTTGAATTTTTCCTTCAATCACTTTTTGTGTATATTTGTAGAACAATATTTGGTGCATTTATGATGAGAATTAAAGATAATATGTTATAAAGTAATTTGGTGTCATTTTATATTTATTTTAAAATTTATAATTATATTCTCATATATAATATAATATAATATAAATAATATAATATATATATATATATATATATAACTTTATTGATCTATGTAAGGAGAGTGCGATAATAATTTATACATAATTGATTGGATATCAACAAATACAAACAAATTGAAATTGATGGTTTGAGTTGTTGTGATGTATGAATTCAGCACAAGAATTGGGAATAAAAGAGGATCCAAATTTGTCACCTTCAGATCTCGCGACAGGCGTCTGCTTTGCTTCGGGTGGCTGTGGATATGACCCTTTTGAAGGGTAAATACTTCCATCACATATCATGTCTTTGTCATCTTTTGAAGGGTAAATATTAATAATTATAAATAAAATGATGTATTATTTATTCTAACTCTCGAATGTTGTTATGTGAAAGACAACAGCCAGCTATATCATTATCACAACAATTACAACACTTCCAAGAATATGTAACGAAGTTGAAAGGACTAGTGGAAGAAGACAAGACCAAATTCATATTGGCCAACAGTATATTTCTGATAGTGGCCATCGCAAACACCTACTTTACTCTCCGTGCTAGGCAAGCTCAGTATGATGTTCCAGCTTATACACATCTTATGGCTAACTCAGCTGCCCATTTTGTCCAAGTAAGTTGGAAGTTTTGCTTCTCTTATTTATAGAAATCTTTTCATCAGCCAATGATTTGAAAACCAAAACAAACTGGTCGATTAGACCGAAATCCAATGGTCAGTCTAGATTTGATCAACTTCAAATTAAATATATTTTAAAAAACTGTCTTCACTTGTAGTTAAACTGAGCAGACTGCATCAGTTCAGAGTTCAATTGCCAATAGTATAGATGCAATTTGAATCAGTTCGAATTTGAGGGCAAACCCAATGGTCAAACAACTTGACCAAGGCCTAGTCTGCTTATTAAAATGTCGTCACCAACCACATATTTTTATTGACTAACTGACATGGTTTGAAATGAAGAAACTTTATGCATTGAGGGGCGCGAAGAATTGCAGCTTTCAGTGCACCGCCAATCGGATGTGTGCCGGCACAAAGAACATTGGCAGTGGTAAGTGACAGAGACTGCAGATAATCACAACCAAGCAGCACTTTTAATCAACGAAAAACTTGCTGCAGAATCGGATTCCATCCAAACCGTATGCCCAACAACAGAGTCGTGTACATATATGTTTATAGTCCTCTTCTGGATCTAATTCAAAACCCTCAACAATATGATAATGCAGTAAAAAAATCATTTTTTCCTCAGCTGGAAAGTTTGATATGAATCTGATCATATTTTTCCCCTCGATCTGCTCAGGGTTTGAGATTGCAGAAAAAGGATGTTGTGGGACGGGGAATTGTAGAGCTGGCTGTATTATGTAACCAGCTTTCATCAGTCTGTACAGAACCTTCTAGTTATGTATTCTGGGACAGTTATCATCCCACAGAAGGAACATACAAGATTCTCACCACGTCAATTATCCAGAAATATGTTGAAGCTTTCCATTGAGGCAATTAAATTTAATAAAAGGTAAAAACCAGCAGCAGATGGCTTTTGAATACAATGTTGATTTGAGTTCATGTAATATTGTTCGGGTTAAATTAATCCAGACTCCGTATTGTAATTGTATCATACATTTCCCGTCTTGAGAAATCTGCCAGACGCCTAGCACACTAAAATGAGTGCTGGTAAAAAAATAGTTGCCTACCAGAATCCATATAATTGTAATACTTGATTTGAATTCAGAAAGTCCACCTCCAACTCAAACTCACTCGAGTTAAGGATGAATTCACCAGAAGGTGCTAATGGAGAAGAGTCTCTAAAATTGAGAAAAAATTACCGAAAAACCAATAATTTTGCCAACTTTTTGACTACTCACTCAAGTCAAACTAGCTTTGATTTGAGCTCAAGTTAGGGCTACCCAGCTCAATTGTTACTCAAATTAGTTAACACCAAAACAATTTAACTCAAACCCACCCCTAATTATACATCTTAACATGTAGTAAAAATCTAATTTTTCAAATCATATATTAATTTCGTAAGATGAGCTTTCTTTTGGAGAAAAAAAAAAATCTATAATAATTTCTTATTACCATATCATCATTTGCAAATGCCCTCAAAGTCCTAAAATTCTCAGATACAAACTCTTTCATGACATCATTTTGCAAAAAATTATCAAAATTATAGACATGGACTGATATATATCATGACATACAATACACCCACCATATCATACCAACTTTCAATTCACCCTAAATTATGTATTGTTTTTCACCCGTATTATATAATACAATACGTACACATATAGTAAGATACTAATAACCGCAGATTCACATAGTTAAACTCAAGAATATGAGTCGTCAAGAAGTAATTTTTCTAAAGGTGGGAATCAATGGACTCGTACACCCATTGTGCCCTGCTCAATCAATTGCATAGATAATATACATTCACATGCATCATCATCCGAAAAAACCTATCAAAACTGACCATTGTAGAGTGTATTATAATGTATTTGATGCAAGGAATATAATCAACGTTATTTTTGAAATGCCATTACCACATTTATGAACCAAACTTTTCATGCATGGTGAATCCACATGGAGACCATAAAAACAATAGTTACATTCCTCTGTAAATTAACTCTTTGTTTTATAAACAGACAACTAAATGGAACTTATATGAACTCCATATGCACACAAAAGATGACACAGAAAGGCATCTGGTCAATAGAGTTCATTGGAACAAACCAAGAAAAGATGATATACATGCTAATCCAAATTATTGTTAACCCTAAACCGAACAAGTAAATAAAATAAAACAGAGATATTATCCACAGACAGACATTTGAGACCCTCCATCAGTGGAATGAGGCATTGTAATCAATGAGCACTCACAAGGAAAGGATGCTGGCAAACCCCACACTCAATTGTCTCAGAACCTGTGCTGGGAACCTGGACCTGAAACAATATTAACAATCATCCATATCAGATC
The DNA here is from genome assembly GCF_011075055.1 of Mangifera indica. NCBI lineage: Eukaryota > Viridiplantae > Streptophyta > Magnoliopsida > Sapindales > Anacardiaceae > Mangifera > Mangifera indica. The sequence goes on from NC_058155.1 coordinate 12,843,801, forward strand.
AAAGTATAAATCTAGAGGATGTATATTTAAGATTTTAAGGATTTTTCCTAAAAGATTATGGACAAGGATTTCAAACCTGCAAGTGGACAGTGCAAATAGGACAAGCAACTTCCCTCATCCGTCTCCCAGATCCATCTGTCTTGGAACCTGTGAAAACAAACCGTTCAATAAGCACTGGAAACACAACAGGTCAATGAATGTTCTAAAATTGATTCTAATCCATCAGGAAACTAGTCAATAAAACATAAAGGAACTGAAAAAAAAAAGTACTTCACGGACAGAGTCCAACAAGACTATTTACGCATCAGTACGAAACCATACTTCCAAAACTCTTGAGTAACTTTAAGATTAAAAAAATAAACAATAGATATATTACCTGATGTTGCCCTGCGATTTCTCTCCATTTCCTCCTGTCACAGATGATTGCCATATGATGAATTCAAAGCAAACTAGAGTTTGAAGCTACATTAACTCCCAAATAATAGCTAAGGTTGAATTCAAGCCAGTGATTACCTGAAGTTTCCTGGCAAGATCCTCATGACTCTGCAATGAAGGTTTGTTAGCTGCTTCTTTAGCATTACTTAGCCTTTGAGTCACTTCAGCCTGTAAGGAACAACAATGAAAGTAATAAACCTACAGATTCAAGTGAGACAAGTAATGTAAGAATAAGCATATTGGATTAATCAGTGTCATTAAATATAATCTTTACTACCAGCCTACAACTGTGATCAATAGTTAACTGAAACAGGATAATAACCAATCAGAGGTGAAAAAGATTAAAAAAACAAAATTTGAAACAAATACCATGCATCTGTCACACACTCGAACTGGCTGAGCATTCTCATCAGCAGTAAGAGCAATTCTACCATATGTGCACTTGTCACAGAAAATATCACCACAGTTCCTGCAATGATGCTGAAGAAGGAAGGACCATAAGGATTCTTGCAAAATCATTAAAAAATCATAACCCATTGAAAAATATGTACCTTTCGCACAAAAGCCCCAAAATCTGTGCCACACGCTGTACACTTAGAAACTGCTTCATCAGGGACCTAGATAAAAACAAAACATGAAATAAGAAAAACTCAAAACTTCAAGAATACAAATAAAATGGAATAGGTTTGTATAATGAATTATGCAGATGAAATACATCCCAAAAAATTTCTCTAAAATCTTTAATCTTACCCAATGTTCTTTCTCTTCATTCCCAGGTTTTATTATGTTCATCCAATCTGCTAACCCTTTCTTTTTCTCCACAGGCTGTTCAGCCGTCTTCAAGGTGTCAGAAGGCCTGCTTCTTCCACCCATCTCCTTCAGCTGCAACCCGATAAACAACACCACTTTCAAACACAATAAAGTTGTTTTATTTTTCAAAAATCAATGCCACAAGATAATTAAAATATAAAGGAAACAATTCATACACACTTGAGGACAAGCGAAACATTAAAGCCATAAAATCTCCAATGTAAGAATCTTGCCTAAATTTTGTATCACGTTTCTTATTGTACAATACAAACATTCTTTCTGATAAATTATAAATACATGTGTCATTCCCATCATATATACTCATTAAGCAAAACTTTGAAAGCTTTAAATATTTCTAGCATTTCTAATGAGACATTTTACTCGGTTCAGCTCATGTAGTTACAAGATTCCTGTGTCACAGGGTATTTTACACTACATCAGTTCAACATAGAAGTCGGCATATAATGACAATAAATATAACAGCAGTAACAACAAATAAGTAATCCATTTTCCAAATCTTTAAATAGTCATGTAAAATGTAAGTCACTTGTTTAAACTATCTAAAAAAAAAAAACATGTAATAATAATATAACTTTATAGAAGAAAATTTTATCGGAATTACAACACCCAACCTGTACAGTTGCAGCTGTCACCGTGTCCAGAAGAGTATTTGTAGTATAACTGTTTGATTGCAATCTGATCCGTCTTGGTTCAATGTCAACAGAGCTCTTTGACCAAAATGCTAAGGTAGAAGAATCAGCCAGCTACATGTGAAAAGAATATCCATCTAATATTAAGCCAGGAGATGCCACTGAATGAAAAAAAAATTTAAGGGGTGCATCAACTCACTTCACATCTTGTAATATTCTCAAGAGGGTATATTCTCAATGTCCGGCTAGTACTGGGATCAAGCATACGAATTCCATCCAAGCCAATCTGCATGAGAAATCCAAAATCATGATGAAACTATAAATGAAACAAATCAACAATTGCATCTTTTAGACATCCCAGATAATTCAATGAATTTTGCATCACTATTTTTCTACTGAATTCCAAAAGGCAAATAAAATTATTCAAAATACGGCCCAACAAACTCTAATCAAAGCATTATACTAAATAGTACAAATCATCAATCAATATTCAATCAAAGCTATGTTAGACATAATGAAACCCAAACATTGCGGAATACATAATTCTAATAGAACTAACTTCACAAACAGTATAAATAGAACCAGCACATTAAACTAATCAATCTTCCCGAGTCAAGACACATCAATAAAAGAAACTTTGATACCTGGCAGAGCACATCCATGGTACTCTGGCCGCCACTTTCAGGTAAAAGTTTTACTCTAAACTTCTGAACTCCACTCTTCACATCCTGCTGCGTTTCCACTTTGGGTACTGCTCTCACGATCTTACTCGAACCTGAGCTGACTGATGAGTGTGAATCCTTCCCAGTCGGCAGACTAATGGACCGCCCGTAATCATCAAACAAAGTAGATGTTGATGACTTTGGGATCGTGCCACGAGCCCCGTATGGTTCCACCTTGCCCCCATTATACGCAAACACACCATCCCCATACAAATCATCTCGCCCAATATCATACCGCGAAAAATTATTGCTTTCTGGTCGCTTTCCATAAAGATCCGAGCCCAAATCAGAACGGCTTCGGTTGTAACCCCCGTATTTATCGTCGACGTAACCACCACCAGAATCAAATTTCATCGAATTAGAATTCTCGTACGGGTTCTCATACATTGGCGGCACGGATGAACCTACGTTGCTGAAGGGGGCGGAGTACATCGAGGAGTAAGACGAATTGAGATTATTATTTTGGGGAGCGTAACTGGAAGGCGTCTGATGCTGATCAAACGGCGGGAAATAAGCAGCCGGTGGTTGTGGTTGCTGTTGTTGCGTGGTCGGTGTCGGTGTCGGTTGGTACGGAACATGTGAATCGTAAGGAGAGAATTGTAGTGGTTGTTGTGGAGGGATGGGATTGAATGAAGAAAGTGAATTAGGGTTTGGAGTTGGAGTTGGAGTTGTCATAGGAGCCGTGGGAGGTGCAGGAGGATCATGATTTTGAGAGTAAGGAGGGTAATTTTGGGTATAAGACGAATAATCGGAGGGAGAGTAACTTGTTGTAAACGGAGGTGCTGAGGCGTAAGAGCTTGGATGAAGATCGGCCGTCGGATTGGGATTAGGGTTAGGGTATTGAAGGTGAGGATATTGGTGATAGTAGGAACTGTAATCTCCTTGTTGCATATCGGAAAATTAAGCCTTTTTCCCTGCAAGAAGATGATGATGATGACGAAGATGAAGAGAGAAGGAAGGCTTGGTTTCTTCTTGCTTCCAAGATGAGCCAAGGAGAATTCCAGGAGGAAAGAAGAGATTGGTGGAAGATTTTGAGAGACTTCCTGTGTAATATCTTTCTTGTCTGTTACACAACTTGGCATGTAAACGGACCGTGATTGGGCTTTATCAGGACACACGAGTAGGGCTGGACTTGGAGCTAAAAATATTGGGTCATGTTGAGTCGGCCTGTTACCTTTCCAGCGGGCTCGATATAAACCGCCTTAAATGTGGGTCGTGCCCATCCACTTATGTCGTGCTTTTTTTTTCAAAGGTTGGTACAACCCTTTGTCACTTTAGATAGATTCAAATCAGAGTTGAATGGGAATAAAGATTAATTAAAATTTGATTTGAATTTATAATAATTAATTCAGATGGTGTTTGATTTGTTGGATTGATAAACAGTATCATTGAAAAGAAGAAAAAGAGAAATTGTTTAAAAAAAAGAAGAAGAAAAATGATTGAAATCCAAAAGAATCCCCAAAAAAAAAAAGAATTGCTGATAAAGCTGAGCTTTTTAGTGTGAGGGCTGAAGATTTTGTAGCTAAAGCTAAAATTTGTTTAATTCAAACTCAACTTAATTTGAATGAATAGCCATCTAAACTCTATTGGGCCCACGTCCACCCCTTTCCATGGGGTTTGTTATAATTATGAATTGGATGATTTGTGCTGAAAGACAAAATGGGTTAGCCCAAATTAAGAAGAGGACCAACTAACAAGTGTGGAAGATGGACCTAAATATCTGCTTGCTACTAAACTTTTTTCCAAAATTCTCAACATTGGTTTACAATTCACAAGTAGGGATTGATGCCATCTTAGCCAGATCGGGCTAATATTGGTGTTTGTTCCAATTTAAGTTAAATAAATTTCAATTAGAGTTAAGATTGAAATCAATCTCTCATCAATTTTATTGTATCGAAACTTGTCTCTTGTGCAATTTGATATCGGACAAATGAACCAAATTCAATCTTGAATTGAGCAAGACTGCACCATGTATATCAAAAATTTGATCTTGATAATAAGGGGGTAGAACTTCAACTTATGCTCTTACACTTTCTATTCCCTTTTCAAGGCTTAAGTGGATGGGGCGATATACCCTCTTTATTGTTGGGATGCCTAGTGAAGGCAATTATTTGCAGGAAGGATTTGGTTTTAAATTTCACATGCTGACTGCAGTCATCAAATAGAGAAATTAAGAAGAGTTAAGAAAGGGTCGCGCCACCCCAAAAGATTGATGAGAGTTTATTCAATTCATTGAATGAAGTGAAGAAAAACAGATGATGGCGGTGACAGTATCTTGATACATCTCTCAAGCTCCAATGCCTGACTTTTCACCCACTAATTATCAAAAATTCAAATACTTTGTTTGCCCTTGCTGTTACTGTTTATTTGTCAGTTCACAGAATACCCTCTTATGGCTCACAGACTTGGCAAGCTGGCAATATCTCTATGATGAAACAGAAGAGTTGAATCCAATCAATCACTTGCCATATGAGAATAATGTTATTTACATATATCTAAATGAGGAAAACACAGATTACCTAGGAAGGAAAGGGAGAAGATTCTCAGTATAGTTCTGATAGTCTGATACTAATCATCATTTCAATTCATATTACGGGTAATGCAGAGCAAAATAAACCCTTAAAAAGCAAAGAAAATTTGTAAGGTAGCTGTTTTACTTTTTGTTAAAACCAAAACACCTCCATGCTTGTCTCCTTTGCAGAGTTACATACAGGACAAAAATCAAGAGAGGCTTCACAAAGCCTGCACGAACAGAGGTGTCTGCAAGGCAGAAAAATAATGCACGAGTTCCTAAAATTGCATCTTTTACAAGCAATCTTTCTGTTCTCTTCTTTCACTTCTTCTTCATACCATGAACCAGAACAGGACTCTGCACCATATGCTCTGTTGTTGCTGACCAACACCTTTCTCTGTCGCACCTGTTCAAGTGTGTTGCTTAGATCCATCACCATTGCTTCATTTTCTTTAGCCACTCTTTGCCATGACTCGCTTTCCATCTCCGCTTTTCGCAGATAAACTTCTAGCTCCATTCTTTTCTTCCTTGCTTGTGCCAAGTCTTCCTCTTTTAGCCTCATCAAATTCATGGCCTTTGATTCCATGTTCTCTAGCACGATTACCAGTTGCTGCTTTCTTTGTTCTTGCAAAGCAGATCTCAATCTGTCATTCTGATTTCACCCACACCACCCCCCCCCCAAAAAAAAAAAAAAAAGAACTTCATAAATTACTTCAATAAAAAGAATACCTATCTAAAACAAATACAACATTTGTAATATGATAGAAGCCTACCTGCATTTGGAGAATGCAGTCAATCTCTTGCCTTTGCAACTCAAGCTGAGCACCTAAAGATTGAGAAAGAGTCATGGAGAAAATACTCCTACAACAACTGGATGAAGAAGAAGCTCCCCTATTGCAATCAAGAGCCAAGTTCTGAGAAGTTTGTTGCAGATGAGCAAAACGAGGATGTTGACGTTCATGGTGATGAAGAGTGAAAGAAATATCAGTATCAGAAGCAGGAAGAGGATATGGCATGCAGTCCTGTAAGCCACACATGGGCAAACCCAAATTCTCAGGATACAACTGTGCTTGAACAGCCATAATAATAACTTGTGCCAGAGACTGAGAAGAGAACAAAGCATTAACAAATTAACGCCAAAACGAAGCCACCCTGGGATTCACATAACGGATATGAGATGGGTAGGCTCAAAGCTAGAGGGGATTCATGTTATTGTTATATCAGAGAAGATGCATGACCCACTCTCTCTCTGTCTCTCTTTGTCTCTCTCTTTATTCGCTTAATTGGTGAAAGTTGGAAACTTTCCCCCTTGTTCTGGTTTCTGCTTTAACTGAGGAGCTCCGGGGTAGTTATATTTGTATATTTGTAAAGACAGAAAGAGTGAGAGAAGGGCAGTAAGGAGTACGTAATCTCTCACTTCTTTTGTCAAATCCCAACAAGAAGCATCAAACCCAACAAAATAGCATTTAAGGGAGGCAGTAAACGACGATGTACACACGCAGAGTTTGATGACAGCAAGTCACAGAACTATCGGATCTGACAGGGTGATCGTCAATCAGCTTAGAGAATTTTCATCATAACGCCTACCGAGCTATATCTGTTTTCAACCATGCACCGATTTCGAATACCCTCCCAGATACGAGCTGAGCTGAGCTGACTCTCAGATCTAACAAAGCTAACTTACTCCCAAATGAGACTAATAAATTGGGTCAATTTGAATATATATCTTTTTATGTTTGACATACCACTTGTTTGTTACTGAATTATCCTGGGAAACAATGAGCGTCGGACTCACCTTTGCCTATCAAGCTCCCTCCCTTGTCTCCTACGAATGCTTAATGGGTTTGAGACCTCCATGCCTACATAACGTGTAAAGAACAAAAAAGATCTTAATAGGATTATTGATCAATGGAGGATGATTAATTATTAATAACTGAGAAAGAAGCAGCTTTTAAACTGTTGAGTAGAGTGTTACACACTGGGCGTTGGGTATCGCTTACTAATTCCAAGAAGAGATAATGCTTGCAGAGCTGTAAAACCATTGCTTCAGAAGTCAATTAACCAGAAAGCAGTGTGGCCATTGTTGCTGCCATCGCAGTAACGCCATTTCTGTAGTGCAACCAGAAAAGAAATCAACAGAAAATACAAAATAATCATATCCATGTATTTAAATTAAGGCTTAGTATAGTATAATATAAATGGAAAAAAGAAGTGGCATCATATTCTGACTTCCGGGTTTACTTGAATTTTGTGCTTTTCTTTCTCCATCGTTTCAAAACATAGTCAATTTAATGCTTTCAGGTTCAAATCTTTGATTCCCAAAGTCTTTTCCACTCCGGCACTCAAACACAGCTACATCACTGTCCATCTCGGGAAGAATAATAGAAAATTTGCCCCACTGCGGCCGACGCCTATATACTCTCCCCACTCACTCGCTATCGATTTGACCGAAGTTTGCTACTCAGGGCTAGAAAAAATAAAAAGACTTCACCAAGGTCAAAGCTAATAGGGACAAAAACTCTGTTTCAGCTGCATAAATACATATGGTAAAATTTATCCTCTCTCAGGCAAAGAGCAAGAAAGCTATAATATACAAGTAAAAGATTAAAAAGGTTAATCTATTCTATCTGCAAAATAAGTTATATGGTTTCTTGTTAAAACATATCATATTAGATTATGTATAAATGAAAAGATATATAAAACTTATTGCTTCTTGTTAAAATAAGCCAAAAAGAGTTACGTTATAAGACAACCCACCAATTTTTAAGATGGGTTAAACAGGTCGTATTCATGTCAGATATTTGCAATATGTTTCTAATTTTACTCATGATCATGATAAGTATTTTCTAATCCCTAACACAAAAAGGCACGACAATCAATTAAGAGCCCAAATTCTTAAATGTTTTACTTCTAAAAAACCGATTGGGCTTGATGCTGGGCCTGTATCCTATCCAAATAAAATTAGGTTTAGATTTCAATTTCCCGTCTATAAATACCCCTACCCTCTCTTTTTGCTTGTCGGCTGTTTTATTTTCTCGGCGCCTCAAATCCAAATCTAGGGTTTCAGTTTCGTGACAAAACGAAACCCTAATCCGAATTCTAAAACTCTATACCTACCTCAATTTACTTTAGTGAGGATGTCAAGGTGCTTTCCTTACCGGGCTTCGGGGTCTGTGAGGAACGGGGCTGGTGGAGAGGCCTTGATACAAACGATTAAGGTTGGTTGAGCAGTTTCGGTTTCGCCTTTATTGCTCAACAATATATCTTGTAATAATAGAATTACTTATTCAATTTTTTTGTTGGATTACTGTGATTGTAATTAATTGACTTGCATGATGCTCAACATGTCCCGGTTATGAATGGATACTTGTTCTTGTGCTAATAAAGATAATCCGAATCAATATGTATTATTCTGTGATTTCATCTGATGGACTGTAGAAGATGGGGGTGATTGATCTATGAACGCAGTGTTTATTTGTCAGGTTTTGGTCAAATTTAAATCTTTTTTCACTCTTAAAATCAACTTGTATTGAATTGGTTGATGTTTCTAGTCTAAAAAATGAACGTTTTTGGAAGATTCCTTACTGTAATTTGGATTGAAGTTCAGTGAGTCTGGAATAAAATTTTGTTTATAAACCTGGCCCTTTGTTCTAAAGTGTTATTGTGGTGAATCAAAGCTTCAAAGCCGAAAAGAGAAACCCAAAACAGACTTGAGGAAAGAAAAGAAGAGGGAGAAGAAAGAGAAAAGGAAAGAGAGAAAAGATTCTGAGAAGGGGAAACTTAACAGAGAATCAGAAAATCTAAGTAAGGAGAAGTTTTCTTGGGGTGGAGGATGCGATGAAGAAACTGAACGTTTGGAGAAGTCTGGTCTTACCGATGAGCATGATGACCCTGTCTGCAGGCAGAACCTTTGCTACTTGTCTGATGGCACTCATGGCAGCAACAAGAGGAAGAGGGACACCCCACCATCTAGTGGCATTACAATTAACAGTGAGTTTTTTCATTCATTTGTTATGTCGGAATTCGTATATATCATTTTAATTGAAATATTATCATCCTCCTTTTGATAGGGAATATTTTACGGATTAAGCTGCCGTCTCGAAAGCAAAGAGAAACTGATGTGTCACAGGGTGATGAACAATCATGTTCTACTTCTGGTAGAGGACCCGAGTTGAATGATAAGCACAAAGAAATTGTTGGTGGACAATGTCTCAGAATAAACAATACCAATGGGGAATTCAGTGCTATATCAGACTCAATGAGAAAGGATAACATTGCTCACTGTGATATCCAGACCAAAGTCAGTGCCACAAAGCATGAAAATGATAGCAAAGCCAAAGAATCAAACTATTATACAGCGTTAATTGGGGACTGGGTTCCTATACCTCTTCAGCCGGATGATAGTGAGGATCTAGAATGGCTTTTTGAGGCAAAGCATCGAGGAAACAGCACTAAAAGATTGAAGGCTAGTGATGATGTTTTATGTTGTCAAAATCTGTGGCCGTCAGCCCGATACTTGCAGGGGCCGACATATATGCATTACCTTTTACAATTCCATTTTAACGTTTAGAAGTAGAACAGACAATTAACTGAGACACGTGGCCCAGTGATTGACATTGAATTTTTGGGCTAAACTTTACGGTCGATTTTTCTGTCAAAAATTTGACGAGCCTAATATACATGGTTTGTTTCATACGTATATATTACAAGAAATTTTCCTGCACTGAACTGCCATTCTAGTCTTACAATATGGATGGGTACACTGGTCCTGGTAGGTGCCATAACGACCTTGGACAGGTCAATCTGCCTGTCTCTTTCAGTGTCTTAATAAAAACTCCTTACAATATCACACAATTTTTTCCACACCCAGATTGAGCTTCGCCTGGTTAAGGGTTTGTCCGGGTCTAACCTGTTTTGAATGGAATATAATACAAGACTGTATGATTAGAACAAATTAAATAAAATTTGAAATAACAAACAAAATTGTAGAATGTTGGTATGGCTCAAGTTTGAATCCCAGGTCTTAGTCCAACCGGTTTCACGGATCTGGTAGGGTTTTAAAACAGGCTTTACATGGCTATTGGCTTATTCTAGCGGTTCTTTAAAGTAATCCTTCAATTTGAGCCGTGGATTTTGTCTTCTACTAGCCAGTAATGTAGCATCGGCACTCCTTATTGATGTGGCATCATTCATGACTAAATATGAGAAATCCAGATGGGGCTTCCCACCAAATTCCAGAAGAAGCTCATCATCCTCGTGTGTTTCATCAGACTGTGAGTAGACCAACTCCTTTGCATCCTTCTCCCCTCTTAATAGTTCCAGGATCTGGAGTTACACCACAATTGAATATCTCTTGTTAGCCATAAGTTGAATGCCAACATAAGATAACTGAATCAGTGACATATTTTCATGAGTGGCATAGGATCATTCAAGATCCTAGCCCTTAAGATTAAGGCTGCTAAAAAAACTGGAAACCCGACAAATGAATTGAAACAGAGAAAACTGTACTGAAAAAATCTGGTTATTGGTTTCAGTTTCGGTTTGCATTTTTAAATTTTTAAATTTTTGGTTCGATTTTGGTTTTTCATTCTAAAATATAGAATTCGATTAACCAACCAATTGTTCATAAAGGAGGAACACTGGTTTCACTAGTCATTTAATATGAGTTGATTTTGTTCTTCCAGTCCTTCAGATATCTGTAAGTCTGGGGGAAAAAAATCAACAATAAAAGATGAAACACCTGGAACTTCATAGTTGTTCCAGGAGAAAAAACATCTTTCCATTGCCCATTGCTCTTCCTACCAAGATTTAAGCAAACTTGGATTGAAACCCGTTCCAGGTAAATTGGAATGCAAGTTTTTATGCTGTTTTGAACTAATCCAAAATAACAACTGAAAATAAAATTTCAGGTAAAATTTGATTGAATTTTAAAAATAAATTTTGAATGGTTAAAAAACCAAAAAATGAGGTTAATCAGTCAAATATAATCTATTAACAGTTTGGCATTGAATTTTCTGCTCGTTTTATAATGTTGGCTCCTGGACCGGTTCAACCCTACTGTAGATTTCATCTTTGAGGAATGATAAGCAACAAATGCAACATCACATACTAGTAGTCTAGTACCTGAGTCGCTGTGGGACGAAGTTGAGCAGATTGATTAATGCAGAGGTTCGCTACAAGAGCCAATCTTTGCATTTCAGCACTGTCAAAGTGATCAGCTAGATTTGGATCCAACAATGCTTCTACATCCCCCTTCTCTAATATTGGTTTTGCCTGCATTCAAACAAACTCTGGTTTTGCATCAAAGAGGGGCCTTCGACTTAGAGAGTCTTAGTCAGTGAAGAGAGAACTTTGAATAATGATAAAAGAAAATTTTCTTACCCACTTAACCAGACTCTCCTGTCCTTTAAGATTCCTGGGACCAATTGGCCTTCTTCCAGATAACAGTTCAAGAAGAACAACACCAAAGGAATACACATCAACTTTGTCACTGATCCTTCCATGCATGAAATATTCTGGAGCAATATATCCAAATGTCCCCACCACATCGTCTTGTATCAGGGAATTTGAATCTGTTGGTCCCCATATAGCGAGCCCGAAATCAGATAACTGTAATATATAATTTGGTAGAGCATCAGCACTATGAATCTTCAGGAAAAAGAGAAACTTTTGGTCATTCAACATTATGATGACATCTACCGAAAAAATTATGAGATAATATTCTTCTTGCTCATGATTCATATTAGAACATTTGGTTTTCTAGGAATAGTATAAAAATAGAGCAAAAACTTCAGCTGAAAAGATATAAGGCGGTAGCAATGTTTTCTATTCAAATGGAATTGATCTAATAAAAAAATCAGTTTAGATTAACTGACAATTAAATCAGTATACCTCTTAAATAAATATTATAATAATATTTAAAACAGTTTGGTGTTGGATTCCAATCGTCTTAATTTTTTCGTGAGATTACATTTATGGCCTAAAGTCAAAGAGCTCGAACCGACCCCAAATTTGGACTTGCACACCAAGTCCTTGCCAGACCCGTTGTATAGTCAATTGCCCAATTAAGTTGTTTTGTTAACACGGTACCTGTGGGTTAAAATCGTTGGAGAGAAGGATGTTAGAAGATTTAACATCCCTGTGAATAACGGGACGCGAACATTGCTTGTGCAGGTAATTTAGAGCCTCAGCAATTGCAACAGCCACTTTGAACCTCACCTCCCATGGCAGCACAAAGTTCTGATTGTTGCCTGAGTTATATATCATTATTCGTCAGGATTGCTGCAAACTTGTATATAGAAGAAGCAAACCCTGCAAAGCAAAGCAGTAAAAGATTACCATGAAGGCTTTCTTCCAGACTCCCTTTGGGCAAGAAGTCATAGACCAAGATAAGACTGTTGTCCTCTGTGCATACACCGATAAGTGGGGTTATATTTTGGTGGTTTAATGAAGAGATAATGTCTACTTCCAAGATGAAGTCGTTCCACGCTTCCTTGTAAGATTTCAGAACTTTCACTGCCACAGGCTTGCCACTTGAGAGACATCCTTTGTACACATTGCTACACCCTCCCTCTCCAATCAAGTTATCTATAAAAAAAAAAAAATCAGTATCATCTAAAGAACACTTGGTCAAAGTGATTAAATAGCTTGTTGTTAGCTGTTATTTAGGCTTCTACCCCATCAGGGTTTCGACACTCACAACAAGCAACTGGTTGGAGTTTCACATCAACCAGTCATTTTTATAAACTCTTAGGTCTGATACCATTGTTTGATGCTATTGGGTCTTTTCCACTCCAAAAACTAGCTCAAGGTACACTAACCCCTTTATCAACCTTTGTGGGACTACCCCTGAAGTAAAATTAATCACTTAAAAGAGAAGGATTGTAGAACCTGAGGAGAACTGGCGAGTTGCTTTTTCAAGCTCTGCGTAGCTGACCTTCTTGTAATTAGATGAGACTAATTCAGAGAAAAGCTCTGACTCTTTGGGCAGCTTCATCGTCTTTGAACAAATAATCTCCATTTGCAAAGAATTGTTGCTTCCATCTTCAGACTGTTTTGAAGAATGTAATGTCACAGGAGCTGATATTCGAAGAAGAGGCCAGCCTGGTTTTGAATGTGAAAAATCTGTTACATGTGAAGAAACTGAACTTGAAGAAGTCTCATCTCTTGAGTTAATGCTGCCATCAGTTGAATGATCTCCAACATTCTTAATAACTTTATGATTTAGAGGCCAGGTCCGTCCCAGAAGAGGCCATCCCAGGAATAAATCTGGCTGCTCTTTTTGTGCAAGATAAGTTGAACCCAAAGAAGATTTCTCATGGTCAAGACTGAAATTTTGATCATTCAACTCCTCACTACAGCATCTTGATTCATTTTCAGAGGTCAGAATTTTATTGGGTTCTATATTTTCAAACTCCTGTTCCTCTGCATCTCTTAAACTAGTACTTTCCTCGTCCTGATAAAACTCAGGTCTTGGATTTAACCTGAAACCTGAAAATTTCATAGATTTTAGTTGCAAAACTGATCTTTTTGTTGAAACAATTCTGTCCTTGTAGACAACAAAAACGGCCATAGTTGCTGGTATTTTACTGGCGCAACATCTGCCGATTGAACTCCTGAAATTTTTCTGCAACCAATTAGAGAGGAATCTGGACGTTACTTGAAAAGTTGAGTTCTCATATCTAACTTACCCGTGAGAGTCTTCCTGGTTTGTTCCCACAATAACTGCCATGGATGCACAATGTTTTGGGAAGCTCTTTAAAACTTTATTAACTGAATGCCCTCGTGAGATTGATGCTTTAAGAGTAAGCTGAAGTTGAAATGTCAGAATTTCGCATGCATTTACAGTAGAAAATAGAATGACAATTTCAACAGAAAGTCAGAAACAAACCTTTTTCGCTATCGAAATGTCCCTTGAAAAATCTGAATGATCTTTTATAGCCAAATTCTCTACCAAAGTAGAATCTGAAAACGTATTTGAAAGAAAGTTTGAAACTTCTACTAGTTCCGAGCTGGGAAATTCTGTTGCATGACTCCCTTTCAGAATTTTATAAAGCACTTGCTTCTTCTTGTTGCATTTGTTTAGTGATATTCCTTTCTTAATCATTATCTTCCCTTACCAGGCTTCAAATAAATTGATTGAAAAAGAATGGTGTAAGCTGACAATTACTTCTCCATCCATGTGTTCAACGGTTGCTTCGCCAGGCAGAACAAACTCCAAGCGGAAGAGACAAGTTCTCAAAATATAAAATAATACAAAAGAAAAATCTTGCGTTGATTGTTTGAAGTCAAATATGAAAAGATTCAACTAACCCGGCTAAAATGAGTTGAATATGAGAGGTCAAGTAAGAATAGAGGACACGATTCTTTCTTATTTTTGTTTGTTTATGGTTGCTTCAATCTAGCCCGCCAGTAGTCGGGCCGACGGTATTTTGTACACCTAATGTGACTAGACTTAAAAGTCGTAAACATCTGAGTTTGGCAAAACAAGTAAGAAAACTATATTATATATAACTATTTAATTTTTTTTTTAATTACTATATTATCGGCTTGAGAGTTAGTAAAAGATGTAAACTGCCTATTGCATCTTAGAAATGAAATTAAAAAGAGTAAACCTTGGGTGGCAACTAATGCTTTACCATTTTTAATTTGATGTCTAATATTCAATTGGGTAGTTTACACCTTTGAACTCCTAAGCTTTATTGGTCAAATAAACAAGTTGACTTTATCACGTAATAGAGATCAATGTTTTCAAATTTGGATCAAACATTGATATGATAAAAAAGTTAATTTGAGCTAATAGATTATCAAATTAGTATTTATTTATTTAATTATTAAATATCAAATTTGAATTGAGCTTAATGATGAAAATATATCACTCTTTCTTTACTTATGAACATTAGATTAGAATTTTAGCGATGACTAATCAAGAATTATATTTTTCAATCACACTATATAAAAAAAAAAAAAAATCAATCTAATCTTAATACACCTCCAATTAGTTTCAAACTCAAACCCTCTTTCTTGTTTAGGCAACCCATCTTTTACCACTAAATTTATCAAGACTTTCTTTAAAGGTTTTATTACGTGAAAGTCAAGTCATTCTTCAAAGATAATTATGGTTGTTGAAATGGGCAAGTTCTTCTGCAGAGCTTCTTGAAGAAGGCCCTTTCTATTATTAGGTCACTAGAAGCCAGAATGCTAATCATGGAAGTGTTTGATTAAGGTGGCTACTGCCTACCCTCCTTCAGGTCAATTGATTGGACAACCCACCAACTTCTGAATGTGATTTCATTGTTTTGTAATGGCTGAAAATCCTGCAAAAAACAACTGGTAATAATGACCGTGTATGCTTTATTGGGTGAAGATTATGACCAAGGCACTTAAACAACGAATTCTTCAGCTGTACGATCAAAAACCCTAAATTCATTCATTCATTCTGCCCTGATCAGATCAGATCAGGACATCAATATTATTGATATAACAAATTTAGAATAATGAATTATCAAATATAATTGTAATATGACAGTATAGTGCATAATATATCCTTGCAATTACTTTAAAAAATTATGTTGATGTTGGCATGATCAATTCATTGGACCAAGGTGAACCATAACCTAACATGATTGGCCTTTTATCAGTTAAAAAATTGACCTGGACCGAACCGTCCAATAGGTCCAGTCAAATCCATTTGACCTGCCATAAAACCCATTTTTTCATCATATGGCACGCTAAGAATCAGATCAGACTAACCAATTTTTAGATAGATATAATTTTAAACCAACTTGGTATATTCTACGATTTGCTGCAAATGCTCTTAGAATAAAACCGAAATGCCATAAACCATATACAGAACTCATATAATGATCACCTTTTGAAGTAGAATGACAACACTATCAAACAAAATTATCGTTCATCCAGATATAAATATAGCAATTAAACGTTCTCTTCAGATTTACAAAATACAATAAAGAAAAAGAGAAACCAAGCTGCTGTTTTCTATCAGTATCACAAAAAATTATAATATCTAAGCCTCCTTTCAGGATATACTAAACAGGTATGGTAAATAAGAAACAATACAAGTATCATTTCACTAATAACCAAAATTAATCATGGCACATACCATAAGCATTAAGCTTCGCTGTAAAGAACCATATATATGTCATTGCCAGCAGCCTTAGCAATCAGAACTCGTATCGTCCCTCCTAAGAATGCCTTCCACAATCCAAAGTTAATGAGGTGACACTGAAACTATACATGCACATGAGGTCCTGAAACATCATCGCAATAAAGCTGATTCATGATTAACTGTACACATTTACAAACTTTAAACCCTTTGCCACTGTGAAAAAGAAAGAAATTAAAGATAAGTAAAATTATGTGCATAAATAATATGTATAAACTTAAGTACAAATGATGGCATGCATTATGTGATTGGATGTTATTTATCTTTAATTCAAAATCAATTAATCGTATGGTAATATATCGTATATACTTAAATTTATACTCATTGTTAGTACATATAGTCTCATTGATCAAAGATACATTCTGCCATCCTTTTGGTAGAGAGCAAACACCATGATCTAGCCCAAAAGAGAAAGGTTTTACATGGATTAAGTTGCAGGGTTATAAAATTATCTCCTTTAAATTTTTAGTTACATAGTCCAGAAAGCAATAGTGATAATGGAAACATTTAACAGAAGAATCAAGAAAGTATTATAGGGAGTTTGGATTTACTTTGTTGACATCAACTTTAGCATGTTCTGGTCGATCACACCTTGATGGAATCATATTTCTCACCCATTATACCACCTTTTTGCTTCTGGAATTCAATATACCGCAACGTACTTGAAAAGAAAGCACTTGCAGCTGGATCTGGAGTTGAGTCACTCTGCATTTCCGTACGGATCAATTCAACCAGGCTTTGAATTGCTGAACTTGTGATCTGTGAATTTCCTTTCTCAAAAAAGTACAGGTACCTGAAACATTACCAGCCACTTTATTAGAACTTTCAAGCCAAAAACAAGCCATCATTTAAGTGGTATGTCTTCCTACGAGGTGTAAGACTGTCCTTATTGGGTCAATCCATGGAAGGCCAGTCACCCAATAAAAAAATGAAAAAAGTAATGTCGAAGCAAAAGGTATATGTCATGACAAATTGAACTTTGTAAAACTCAGAGCTACTGACTTGTTCAGTATTTCAACAAAGAGTATGACAGGCCCACTGATACCCCGTGCAATAATGGCCATTTGTTGAGCAGCATTTGCAATCCTCAAGGCACGCTTTAGGCAAAGCAATACCCTACATTCAAGGAAAAATAACAGTCAAGTTCTCTTTCATAATCTCTTACAATAAAGGGAAGCTGTAAAATACAACACCGATATAACCCCCAATACCATTAGAAACAGAACACTGAAGTATGACAATAATTGAAACCAAAATGGGGATGGAAAGTTTCTTGCAGCACCAACCAACTTACAGAAAGTTACATGTATAAATAATATGCAGACAAAATGATTCATTTGCTCAAACCAGACCATGCAACTCATTTGATATAAATTATCAGGCTGTGCACCTTTCTCCATCTTTAAGGCCATCTTGATCATCAACCCAAAACAGATGCGAACAAGCATAAACTGCTCGACATTGATCAGGCTTCTTTAATAACCTAGCTGAATACTGAACAAAGAAAACATGTTAAAATGATTCTGGGAAAAATGTAAGTGGAACAATAATCAGATTATATCCAAATATTCACCCCTGTAGCCTTGTGCGTCAGAGTATCCCGATTCTCAACACCAAAGGCATTCATCCTCTGAAGGGATCCTATAATCAGATGTATGGCAGTGACCTGGGCTTTGGAATCCTATAAGCAAGGACATATTCATGTTAACAAGAGAAATTACAAAGGGCAGAAACCGAGCACCCACATCACAGTTTATTGATCATGACAACTACAGTGACTTTCATATTGTTTTTAAGGCAAACTAAAAGATAATATAATCTAATTACAGTAAGTTCATTGATGAATGATTACCGCAATTTCTTCTTCGTATAATACAAACGCCTGAGTGAAATATTCATAGGCAACAGCCTCAAGATCACAGTCACCAGCAGCCTGATTGTTGATAGACCAAAATGACTGTACGTTAGAATCAACAAGTTTTTCCACAGAAATACTTGAAATCTCTTTTCCGATAGCAAATAGTCATCAAATAAAAAATAAACTAGTGCTGAGGCTCGCACAACCTTAGACTGAATGCTGGAAGTTGTTCTTCACAAGGTTACACAATGCAAAAAGCTACCCCTGTCAATTACATACTACACATCCATACAGATATCAATCAGTGAAAACTTACCTCAGCACATTGCAAGTACAATCTCAATGCCAGTTCAGGAGATGGAACAGAAGAAAGAGCCTCAATAGTCTGAAATTAATTCAAAAGTTTGATCATGACAAGTCCAAATAATTTGAAAAAAAAAATGTCTTTCTTAACAGATTAATTCTCAGTGGACTATCAGACTAGTCTAAGAACATTGAAGATTGCTTTCAATTCTTAACAGAAACTATAATTTTAAGCAATAACCTGACTCAAGATCTGAAATATTTTTTTTGGTGTTGCGGGTTCTTCTTCTCCAGCTACATCTCCATCCTGACTCTTCAATCGCCTAACCAACTGCAAAACAGAAAACATACACAAAGCAATCTCTATGTGTCAATTCAAAAAATACAAATGATTATTCTTACACATACATACAAGAGGTAATCCTGCAGTAGGTTTAAGTACATGAAATGTCCCTTGAGTACTGCTGCTTTTTTAATAATTCTGAATTAAAACTATCCACAACTGAAATGTCTGTCTTTTTATGTTTATCATCAGAAGTAGATACAAGACATAACAATAAATATGACATCATGGCATATTCTATTCTTGTTCTAGCTCCTGAAGCAATATCCTATATTTTGCACAATTGAATATCCAATATTCAGATTTTCTAAAGATACAAAGGCATAGAATGCGACAATCAGGTAATGAAAGAAAGTTACCCTCAGTGCAGAGAACACAAGAGGAGGAACTGTAAATGGTAGTCGTTTTGGTCCTCCAGTCATGATATGTTTCCTCACAGTGCATATAATCTGCACAGTAGCAAACCATAGAATGCAAGACTATTAATTTCTGACATACCAAAACTATAAAAACTGAGCCACAGGATATACAAGCTAAAAAGATCCAAATGTCTCCAAGCAAAAGATGGATACGAGCAGTAGCACTAAGTATTACAAGTGCAGAAAACATTTACTGACCTTTAACATTTCCTCTAAGTCATCGTTATAAAGCATGTGTATGAGACAAGCAACAGAATTCTGTTCTTCCTTGAAATCCTCCTCATCAAGCTATTGGGAAAGACATAAGCACCCCCATAAAGTGATAATAATTAAATCCAATAACAAGTGTAAGATACAAAATTTAAATCACTAGATTACAAAAAAGTGGCCAACAGAGTAAAATTATCAGTATGCACCTCATCCTCTGCAGTTTCATCCACATCTTTAATGAGCCCCTTTAGTAATTCAAACAACACCTCAACCTACAATGAGCATATTAAGCATATTCCAAAGAAAAAAAAAAACTATAATATCAGTAAACAATCAGAGATGAAATATACCTTCTCATCAGTTGAGATGCAAGTGCAATTTTTCATAATGCTCTGAATAATAACCATCGCCATGACTTTTTTTGTTCCATTATCAAGGTGGTCCATAACTCTGGGATAATTAGAAAGAGTCAAGACAGTGACAATATCATTGTACTTTTCCAGTGGAGCACTTAAAAGCGAAACAACTTGTTTCATCGCCCTGCTGTCTTCAAGCTTTGGTATGCTGGATAGCTTTGCAACACATGCTCCCTGTCAGATCATTTACCATAATAAAGAACAATCAAAGCCTCAGGAATATGTGTACAAAACCCTATGCATATGAGATGTATAGATGCAATCTGTGTCAACTACATATATAACATTTGAAATGAAACATACCAGGACTTTGTCAACATAATCAAGCCGATCAGGATGAACACGAAGCGTAAATGAAAGAAGAGAGACGTACAAAGTTATAGCTCCAAGAATAGGCATGTCAACCTGTGCATCTATCACCTGCCATTCAAACACTGCTAAAAAAAGATCTGTAGAGAATAACTTCATGCTCCAACTTGAGCAAACCATACAAGTCTCTCATTTCACCCACCCAACAGCAAAATTAATAAGCAAAATACAGTGAGACACTTTTTTTTTGGAGAAATTAAGAAATTTTATAAAACAAAAATAAAGTACAAAATTCGAGAGGCATACCCCAAGCAAAGTCACAAAAGACTCATAAAACAAAACAAAATGAATGCCCAGGCTCCCAAAAACAAATTAAGTAAAAATCATAATAAGACAAAAGGAGATATAAAAAAAATCACTTGAAAGAATTTCAAAGTGAATTCGCAACTTCAGAGAACCACACATTTACCTTGCCAATGGCATTGCTCAACTTAGCAAAAGCTTCCACTTGTAGAAACTCAGGTAACACCTGAAGGAAAACCATAATCAACAAATTGTGACAGAATAACATCCAAAAAGGGCATATAGTTAACTTACATCTGTGCTTGAAGCAGCATAGTTTGATAACCTATCCATTAGTCGAGATAGCACCGTCTTGATGTCAACTGTTGGCTGAGAATAAAAAAATTAAACACAATGAAGAAAAGGACAGAATGATACTTTAGTTGATCTAACTGACCCCAAACAGAGTGAAAGGAGCATTGATTCCATAATATGTATTTAACATACAAAAAAAACATTTAACTGTGTAATTATCATCAAGAGCTGTGTCTCCATCATTCTAGGTTGAGGAAGAAAATCAGAAAATTAATATTATTTGTAGGCATAGGGCATTTTATATAAATCATAAGCAATTTCCACATTGCTGTGATTATATAAAAGCAACATATGGTGATGGTAGACAGCTGAAAACTTTCCTCATGGAATCGGGGATTAGAAATTTCTCAATGCATTAGTATGATGGACTGGCAAGGTGCCCAGCTAGCCGATGCAGCATAGGATGATTACAGACAACCCCTCCCCTCTTCTCAATCCAAAACACTGTAAATTATGAAAAATACCTGAAGCTGAGGGCAAGCACCCAACAGTGTCTCAAGGGTCTGCAAATGATACTCATCAGGGAAGACCTGAATTATGCAATCCATCAGATAAGATTGAGCAAGTTCATCTTTACAATTCACAACCTGCCCAAGCCAATTCAGATCCATATTACAAAGATACGAAAATAGCATTTTACAATATCGTAATTCTCTAAAATAGAGCCGCATAAGTTGCTGTAAAAGAGAAATGTATCATGCAACCTGCTCTATAACTCTAGGAAGAACATTGTCTTTGTACATCTCAAGGTCCACACCCTCAATCTGACTGAGAACATGAAGGTTTTTCCCTACCTAGCAAAAAATCAGATACAGAAGGGTAACTTCAGTACAGAAGAATTCCATACACATGCACTGTTTCATCCAATGATAGGCTCGTTTGACATTACAAGATCACGAAGTTCGTTCCTTTCCTTCTCCCGCTTCTCTCTTATCCGACCAGGTCCCTGCGACCAGAAAGCCCAATTGAAGGCCTCAACTCAAGCATCACCAAAGAGTATGAATGATTCACAAGCACCATAACACCTGCATGGCCAAAAATCATGCTCTCATGATTGATTTCTACTTTTATGGCATGCAAGTACTGTGGTGCCATGCATGTCCAAACATAGTATGAGTTTACCGATGTTCAACAAACCTGATACTGCATTCGAACCCAAAGTTTATTCATCTCAGTGAAGTTCTGTAGCACAAATTCTACAGCATCCATCACAGTGTTAGCATCTCTGCAGAAAGACAGTGCCACGTTTGAATCATCAGTCATAATTGTTTCCAATATACTATTTGCAACCAGCACTATATTACAAACTTCCATGATGGAGCCAAACATGTTGTGTTGTAACAGTCAAGTCAACTTGATTGAAATCAACTTCACATTCAAAACAATGGCGACACAACCCTCTTACCCTTCATATTCAGAACCAACATCAGGCAATTTATCTCTGCTGACTTGAGCAAGATAACTCCTCAAAAATAACCCACGAATTGGATGTTGAACACCCCGACACATTTCCACAAGATCTTTTAGGACATCCTTAGCAGGAGCCTCTTTAGATTTAATGTACACGGACCCAACAGTACATAGGAGATACCTGATACATCAACAACATCAAATTCATTTAAACTGAAATAACCGTTAATGGTGTAAACTCAAAAGTGATGGAATAATTTGAAAAAAAAAATGAAAATCTGACTCGAGTGATTATAACTTACAGTCTGGGCAATATATTGCCAGCGTGTTGAACAAGCTCATATAAATCAACAATTGATACACCATGCCTGCTTTCATCTTTGAAAAACATCTCCAGCTTCCTCAACTCATCGAAAGCTCGCATATCTTCAAAATAATAATTTTAAAGCATAATTACAACCAAGGAATTATAAAATAAATCACATGAAATCAAAATCAAGATTTAATTTTAACAAGTATACAGAGTTCATAGTATTTGTGAGGAGAAAGTTTGGAAGTTCGAAGCTCCGAGAGCATCTGAGCTGAATATTTGAGAGCTTCTCTGAGATTATTAGAGTCCTGAGATTACCATAACCAAATACAAAATTAGAATTTTGATAGATCGCTAGCGAAAAGAAAAGCTAGAGTTTGATAAAATTTAGGAAGAAAAGGAAGTACCAAAGCGCGATGCATGTACAGGGCGTTATGTTGAACGCCAGCGATCCCTTCGGCCAGCCATTTCTCTTCATCCTCATCCACGTTCGACATCATTTCCCTCTCTAACTCGATCGCAAGTTAGGGTTAGGGACGCTGGGGAAGGTTGTGAGCAAAATTCCGTTTCTGTTTCCTTAGCAAAACGACGACGTAAATGGTTCAATTTCAAAGTATGAAGTAGTGATACGAAGCATGAAGTCCGTGATTATGCTGTGAGTCTGACCAAAATCTTACCGGTGTAAACTTTGCCAACATTTCAGTAATATAGTAAGGGCAACAAACTTATTCCCACCCAAAGATTTCTCATTGACCAAGTTTTTCCCCTTTAATTTAAGACAACTCTTTTATCCACCTATAAACTATTAAAATTAACTAAATTCATTAATTTTAAAATTTTATCTCATTTTTCTCTCTAAACTCTAAAAAATAACTATTTTCTCCTAGACTAAATCTTAAAAAATAATATTTTCCCCCTTAAGATTTACTTTTCAATTTCCAATCACTCTTTTAGTATCATATTTGACAATTTTTCTTTCCTTTGATTAATGATTGAAATAAAAAAGATAAAAGCCTTTCTCGTCTTTCTGAATTCAATCTTGGCCAAAGGAGGGAGATTCCTGAATTCAATCTTGGCCAAAGGAGGGAGATCTCCAAAAGAGTGACAAAAGATTGAAAAGTAAATCATAAGAGAGAAAATATTGTTTTTTAAACTTAGATCGAAGGAAATTTATTATTTTTTAAGATTTAGAGGAAAAAAATACTATAAAATTTTAGTTTATTTTTAATATTATAAATAAAATAATGATTTTATATTTTTTAACCACTTATAAATATGTAGAAAAGTTTTCCAAAATTAAATAGTAAAAACTCAAAAAATGAGTCATCTTTAGTGGAAATAAACCTTTAACTATATATTAATCCAAACCAAACTATGATTCACAGGTTGCTTGTCTGTCCTATTTAATTTAATTAATTAATAAAAGTGTTTGAGTCAATTTAGATCAAAATTAAAACTAAATTATTTTCTGTTATCAACTTTTTGCTTTAAAAATAAACTGTGTTCTACTCCTTTTTTATTGTCATTGTTCTTCTTCACCAATTCATTCACCATTTAAAATTTTGAAGTGAGCACATGTACACAAGGAACTACTAAAGTTGAAAGCTTAAATTAATAATTTGAGGAATCCTTTAATACCTTATGCATTGTCTTTTGTTGATTGTCTCATGTAAAGGCCAATGTGGGTTTATCAGTCCATGGATTAATATTTAATATGGTACTATGCTATAGTTTCAACATAAAATACGCCATCACTGCAGACAACGCAACTGTGGTTTCTTATTGGTCTCTTGAAAAAGTACCTTACGAATTTATGGGCAGAACAACAAGGGTTCAATGATAACGGAAGAATTGAATTGATTAAAACAAAGAAGTCGATTATGAATCAACCCAATATACAGTGCATATACAGGAATCAAGGAAACAGACTAATGGTATTTGTCAAGGGAATGATAAACTTTGTTTCATAATTGGGATCTTCCTCACAACTGATCCATAAAATCTGGCAAGTATCAACAAGGGAATGCTTAGCCACCAAATACATATCAAGCCTCACAAGTAAAAATTGACAAATAAACCATCTGATGCTTCCTCAGAAATCCCTAGATCGTCAGTCAGATTATACACCACGGCTTGCAGCTTCCTTACTGTGGGGGAACAGGAAAAGGTACTATGGGAGAAGACTGCAGTATGGCTAGGAAGCCATGTCACTTTTACGCTTCTCCGGCAGACCTAGATTTTTCTTGATCAAAGTATGGAGCAAGCCTTTTGAGACTTCTTCTTCCTCTTCTTTTGTTTTGGTGGCTGAAGCACAACTTTTATTGCTGCATCAAAAACTGCCTTCACGTTCTGCAGTTACATCACATGAATCCCATCCAAAACTGGAGCAAGAGAATGATCCCTTAATATAGAAGTGAGAAATGATGGAGTGGATATGCCTACCTGTTGTGTCTTGGCGCTACATTCGATGTAGGCTGGGGCACTAATCAGTTTCTTCAGTTCCTCTCCCTTTCGTGAAAAGAAAATCCAGAGCAAAATTTGAAAAAGTTTTAGGGGAGGAAGAAAAAGCGAACGCCAAAGTTAGCATTAATCTGAGGATATTGTTCTGCTATCTGAGCTGTAGTGATAGGCACTGCACCGGGATGATCAATAAAGAACTGCTGATCATCTGGAAGATCTGCAAATGGTAAGGCCATCTAAAAACTGGGCGCAGCTTTAGAGAAAAGAGAGATACTCCGAAGCATTGGTATAAAGACTTCTACAGAAGATAGGTCAAAAAATGATCTTCTGAGAAAAGAACTTTCCAATATCAATCAAAGATTAGTACAATATAAATAAGAGAATGGCCAAAACAATCTGAATAAAGGCTAAAAAATTACCATTTTAGTTTATTAGAAGAAATTAGCAACTGCTAAAAATATGAGGCCCTCTAAGAACTAATGCAAATCATTCTAATAGTATATATCTTGACAACCTATAATTCTCAACCCTTAAGTACACATGCTATAGGAAAAAAACCAGAATTCTGTAAATAAAATCACTCTGATTGCAATAAGAATCACTCAATCAAACAACATCATGGGAAAATTAGCTGTCTAATTTGATAATGAAAATGACACTCACTTAGCCTGTAGCAAAAAGTCTTTGCCTTAAATATAAACCCAAAAAAATCAAAAGAAGTCACAATCCAGAAACATTGGACTTATGTTATAATCTCAGAAGCAAGGACTTAAATCCCACATTAAAAAGTATGATTTCTGGTGTAAGGTTTATATGGGTTTGAGCTCTCCAATCTAAATAACTAGTTTTTGGGGTGTAGTTTTTCTAAAGTTTGCGTCATTTGTTATCAAAGTCATCAATTTCAACAGCTAGCTAGCTAGCTAGCTTTGTTACAAGCATTTATAAAGAGTATAATCACAATTAAAAGCAGCAGACAATGAAAGACAAACCAAGCTTTCTTCCAACAAGGACAATTGGAACACCAGGTGCATAGTGTCTCAATTCTGGAATCCACTGAAACAGAAACCAAGCAAACAAGTCATCAGCTAATGTACTTGCAGACAACTTAAACAAATTTATCATCTCAAGAGAAAGTTCACAAACGACTCAACACCTTCTTGACAACATTTTCAAAGCGGGCCTTACTAATAAGAGAGAAAGCGAGAATAAAGACATCGGCGCCTCTGTAACTCAATGGTCTTAGTCTATTGTAATCCTCCTGACCTGCTCAAAAGTGCTTAATTTAATTCAATCGCATGCCGGGAAAAAACCCTTACTGTTGGATGTACGTCAGTTAAACATGAAAAAATTACCAGCTGTATCCCACAGTCCCAAGTTTACGGTGTTGCCATGGACAACTACATTTGCACTGAAATTGTCAAACACAGTTGGCACATAGTCCTGATAAATTTCCCATGGTCAGCAGTAAATCAACAGTTCCGAAAACAAAGAAAAATACTGAATTATTATCGAACAAGAGATCAATTAAGCACCTAACAGAGAAATCACAAATATAGTGCCAACTAGTACCAAGCACAAATTTGGAAAAGTCAAATACAACAAGGTTGAAAGCATAGAAGAAGAAAGTGTTAGAAAATTTAGTAACACGAGCTAATATTAACTATAATTTTGATTAATCCAATAAACTAAAATATATTAGTTAAGTCACCTCTTCCAAACCCAAAATATTCTGTGGGTTCAGGAGAGGAAGACCATGCAATCCAGACAAATTTCAAGAAATATATGGAATCAGAAAACATGACTCATCAAATGTTCTCGTTAACTTAAACTAATATGCGATGATCCGACAGAGTGGATTGATTTTATTTTGTTAATTTA
The DNA here is from genome assembly GCF_011075055.1 of Mangifera indica. NCBI lineage: Eukaryota > Viridiplantae > Streptophyta > Magnoliopsida > Sapindales > Anacardiaceae > Mangifera > Mangifera indica. The sequence goes on from NC_058155.1 coordinate 12,870,688, forward strand.
ATTTTATCTTACAAAAAGAAGTTAGTAACTGACCGTCGGAAAACTGTTGCTGGTATAGGAAATTAACATGCAGGTTTTGCCGACGGCACCATCACCGACAGTTACACACTTAATGAACCTGGAAGCGCTCATTTATTAGGCCAAATAATATACACTGGTCACCGACAGACAGTTTCACACTGGTTTAGTGTTGATAGCATTCGTGAATTATTTAAATAAATATTAGGCCAAATAACTAATCCCACCCAAGGTTTGCTGAAACGACAAGTTTCACTCGTAAATACTCATCTATCACTCATACCTGTTAATATCTTTTCATCTTTCTTTCCCGTTTGGTGACCATCAACAGTTACAACCGTCCACCATGTCTGGGATGATGATTAATCTGTCAATTGGATGTTGACATATGTTACCTAGAAAAACAGGAATGGAAAACTTATGAAAGGAGATTTTAGCCGGAGATGGAAATTCAAAGAGGGGAGATTTTCTAGGTCTGGTGAGTCAGGAAAGGGAAAAAAAAAAAATGGAAAGAAACTTTTGTGTTTGTGAGATAGGATTTCGTCTTTTGAGTCAAAATTTAAGTATTTGGGAATCATTTTTGAGTTGGGATAAATTAGTAATTTAATTGAAAATTAACAGAATATATTAACAGGTACTAACAGATATGGGAAATGGGTGGATGTTTAGCTTTTTCAAACTTAACAGGTGGAATTTGTCATTTCAGTAAACCTTGGTGGGAAAAGGTCTTTTGTCCTAAATATTAATATAATTTTGTATATTTAATCAGTGTATATAAAATTTAAATTACACTTACATAAAAATTAATTTGGTCTCATGACACACGAAAATGTCAACTCGTAATATATAAAATGTATGTTAAAAATATCAAACATGGTGGTTGCGACTCATATTTTTAAATCTTTATGTTGAATCAAAAGTACCTTTTTAACAACATAACTATTTCCAACCCAAAGTTGGAAACTACCCTCTGTTTTTAAATTCTTAGTCTAAAATCTAATTCGATATTAAGCCAATTTAAATATATGAGTTTGATATAGTTTATATTAAATTTAAAGTTAAATTATTTGTTAACTTAATTTAAGTATTAAATTAGTTATTTTATATTAAAGTCAATATCAAACCAATCATTATTTAAATTTGATTTAAATCAATTATAGATAGTTGGAGTTTACAAAGATTTAATTGATTCAAGCTCATTTAGGTTTAATATACAGTTCAATTTAAAAAAACCAATCTTAAGCTATAATTTTAATTCGATAATTTTATTCAAAATTAATTCGTTTAACTATCTAATAATATAATTTGTCTTATTAATATACCATAACTTAAATGAATTCAAAATAAACCTTATAAATTCATATTGAGCTTAAACTGAGAGATTCGCGGCTCCAATTCACGTGCATTCCACCACTTGCCAAAAGATATTTCCTAACATAGTAAATACTAAAACAAAACAGAAGGCCAATCAAATTTTGTCCTTTTATGTAATTCCAACATCAAAACGACACTGTGTCAGTAACAGAACTTGATCCAGCTTCGTCAGTCACTCCCTCCAAAAAAAAAAAAAAAACTAACGACATTTCAAATTAAACCAATTCATAAATATTAAAGAAATAAATCGTCAAAAACTTCCCCACCCCAACCCCAAACACTTGGACGTTACAGACGACAGTCTCCATATATCACGCTCTTGAAATTTTCCTTTTCAAAGCTCTCATGTATATCCATTGGAACGTTCAACGTAAGGCTAGCCACGAGAATTTAATGCCTTCTTTGGTGCTTCCATTTACTCAAGATGTCAAGATTGATCCCACCAGTGACAACCATTTTGCCTTTTGTTTTTCATCAATGCCCATAGGTTTTTGATATCATTCCTTGAATCTTCATCTCTTTCATCAACCAAGAGCTTTGACATATGGGGTTCTTTAGTACTGTATTGGGTTTCTTTGGGTTTGGATTTGGAACTTCCATTGGACTCCTGATTGGTTACTATCTGTTTATCTACCGTCAATCCACTGATGTCAAGGTCAGTTTCCGTTTCTCTTCTTCTTTCTTTTTTTTTTTCCTCAGATTTTTCATTCTTATTCTTTTTTAGTTATAATTTTATTCCTTTTTTCTATTTCTCGATTGAAATTATTGATCCAGTTTATTTGGCAGACTCATCTGTTTTTGAAAATTTTTCTCAAGTTGATTTTTTTTTCAAACTTAAAACTACTAAATTAATAAATACTGCATTGTTAGCCTAGAGTCATTGCGGGGCATAGGCCTGCAAACGGGGGTAAGGGGCCGTATAGATCTGTCTTGTCCTGTATCATTGATTTTGATTTTCAGTTTCATTTCGCTTAACTTCCTGATTCCATGAGGAAGCCAAACTCTGTTGCAGATATATTTGAGTGTTATAACTTCGGCGACTTGCCTCTGCTATTCAGTTTATTGCCTTCTTATATTCACAGCAAGAATATATATTGCTTATAATTAGATAGGAAACCAGGAAGAATTTAGATCTTTCTGAACCAAATTCTGAGTTTATTTCAGTCTTCTTATTATTATTATTATTTTTTGTTTACTCTTCCAGGATCCAGAAATTCGGCCTTTAGTTGAACATGAATCAGATGACCCAAAATCATTGCAAATGCTGCTGACAGAAATACCCCAGTGGGTAAAATACCCAGATTATGATCGTGTATGTTACTACTTGCATCTGCTAAACTTTTTCCCTTATGAAAATGTAGGGCGTAGGTTCTGCAACATGCTTCTTATAGTTTTGTTTTCCTGAAGGTTGACTGGCTTAACAAGTTTATTGAGAATATGTGGCCTTACCTTGACAAGGTATGCCTCGTACAATGATGTTTGAAATTTTTTTCAATTTTAGATTTGGAATTGATGATCGCTTCATCTATAAGATATTATATTGACACATACAAACTCTCACTATTTGGTCAATGGATGGAAGCCCCACTCCTTGATGAGTGGGAGGGGGTGGTGCTCTAAAACCTATAAATGGTGTTTAATTATCTACTATCCATTTCTTATTATATAATGAATATGGTGTTACCTGATGTTAGTTGTTGTTCACAATTCGAGCTTATCTCATCAAGAATCATATTAGAATTTTCCTAAAATATTAATGTTTAATTTAAACAAATATAAAAGTGGTATAAGGATAATAATTCTAGTATATATAAATATATTATTCTTTTGTATGAGTGACATTAATTTTGTGACAAAGATATGCATGATAACGAGAGATATGAAAAAATATTGAATATTATTGACTCTTTTGTGCATAACCATTTTGCATGAACCAAAATAGATCACATGATTAGTTGTTTTATTGCTCCAGTGCACAGTCTCTAGGTTTTTTTTTTTCTCTTGTCTACAGAGTTTCCTTGTTTTACTTTTGTATACTGAGTATGATATTCAAGTTTTCCAGGCTATTTGCAAAACTGTAAGGGAGATAGCAAAGCCAATTATCGCCGAGCAGATTCCCAATTACAAAATTGACTCTGTTGAATTTGAAGCACTTTCTTTGGGTTCTCTACCACCAGCATTTCAAGGTTCAGTCTTGCTCTCTCTCTCTCTCTCACACACACACACACACACTTTTAAAGATCACAAGTATCCTTTGAAAATTGGCATGTGCTTAAAAAAACCGTGCCCATTATTCTTGGTTTATTTTTACGCCAGGAATAAAAGTTTATACGACAGATGAAAAGGATCTGATTATGGAACTAATAATGAAGTGGGCTGGGAATCCTAATGTCCTTATTGTAGCAAATGCATTTGGTTTGAAAGCCACTGTTCAGGTATTCTCTTGCATGACTCCTTAACGAAGAGAAACATATAGAGAGAGTTAATTAACCACTGGTTGCAAGTTCGCAATTGATTCCTTTTAGAGTATTTCAGGTGGTTGATTTACAAGTATTTGCAGCTCCACGCATTACCCTGAAGCCATTGGTTCCTACCTTTCCTTGCTTTGCAAATATATACGTGTCTCTAATGGAGAAGGTCTGTTACAATTTTCAAAACTGTTCTTTTCTAAAGGTTATTCAAAGAGTTCCAAAATCCCAGTTGTTTATTTTCTGGTCATTAAAAATATTTCCTTTCGTCTCAATGTCTAAGATCAGCTCTCATTTTGGTGGGCATATCCTATTGAAGTTGTGTTTACTCTTTTGTGGGAGTTCTCAATTTTGTTTGTAAGGCTGGATTGAGCTCAGCCAACTTGGGCTCGAATCTATGTTCATCTCGAACAAGCTAAACTTAAATTGAAACTCTAATTTTATAGTTTGGCTTGAGTTCACCCCTAAATTTGTCATACTCTTTCTTCTTGCCTTTTCCTTATGGGTTATTCCAATCTGATTTTGCAGCCACATGTCGACTTTGGGCTAAAACTGTTTGGGGCAGATGCCATGTCCATTCCTGGCCTATACTCCTTTGTCCAGGTAGTTTATTACTCTTCATGGATTAAGTTATAATATATTGGCAAAGTTGAGTTTCCTTATAAAGAACTTTCGCATTACTTAACTTCTTTGGCTATGGGGGCTGGTTATCTATATAGGAGCTTATCAAAGATCAAGTTGCAAATATGTATCTCTGGCCTAAAGTCCTAGATGTACAAATACTGGACCCTGCTAAGTAAGCTTATATATATATTTCTTCTGTTTTCCATTATGAGTTGAAGGTGTTTGCCAGGACCTGCTAACAGTTCTTTAATATTCAGAGCCATGCGAAAACCAGTTGGAATTCTCAGTGTAAAGATTCTGAGGGCTACGAAACTTCAGAAAAAAGATCTTATTGGTTCATCAGACCCTTATGTGAAATTGAAGCTCACGGAGGAAAAGCTTTCCGGGAAGAAAACGTCTGTAAAACATCGAAACTTGAATCCTGAATGGAATGAAGAGTTCAATTTGGTTGTTAAAGATCCAAAGTCTCAAGCCTTGGAACTTCAAGTCTATGATTGGGAAAAGGTACGAGTCCTGGAATGTAATTTCCTATTCCTGGATATACCATATACCCTATTGAGGCTTGTGCATGTTTATGTTATCTTATCTCAAAAGCTAGCTCAAATAATGAGGTTATACTTATACTCAAACCAACAATCCTCCTCTGATCACACATTGGTCATCGGCTGAGTTTACGCACCCCACATGGAGTAAAAGGGTGCCTTCATGGAGGGGCAAACCTATCCTTACCCAAACTACCTAAGATTTATAGGGCACTTAAATGGGTCGAAACATCCTCTCAACACTCATTTTTTAGTTTTTAGAATGAACAAAATTAAAAAGCTACATGAACCGAAAACTTCTCGATCGACAGATTATAATTTAAATTTTGGGCTCTGATAAAAAAATTTTTATCCCAAAAATAACTTAAAGAGAGAGAATTTTCCACACATTTATAGACCTTCACCCAATCCAATTTCCAACCAATGTGAGATCCCTAACTCTTGTGAATGTCAATGAATACATTTTCTTAGGTGGGCAACCATGATAAGATGGGAATGAACATCATTCCTCTGAAAGATCTTACACCTGATGAGACAAAAGTTATGACTGTTGAGCTGCTAAAGACTATGGACCAGAATGATACACGAAATGAAAAGTCTCGTGGACAACTAGAGGTGGAATTGTTGTACAAACATTTCAAGGAAGATGAAGTTCCAAAAGATGAGGATCTAACTTCGGTGGAAAAAGCTCCTGAAGGAACACCTGCCGGTGGTGGTTTACTTGTCGTAATTATACATGAAGCTGAAGACATCGAAGGGAAATACCACACAAATCCTGCCGTCCGCATACTTTTCCGAGGAGAGGAGAAAAAAACTAAGGTAACCTATGACTTCTGCATTTACAATGAAACTTTATTTTATCACAAATCCTGTGTTGCATGTGTGTCTCTTAGGAAAAAGTATGATTTTCCTTAGTGGTAAGAATTCAAAATTACTCTATTTAATAACCATTCATTAACAACCAGAAACATGAAAAGATATTGGAATAATATTAAACCTTCACACGTGTTTTATTGATTCTACACATCCTCTAATTCCTTTGCTTATCTCCTTTCAATACTTAGAACTCTAAACTTTTACAAAATTTGGTCCCATCTTGCTCAGTATTAGTTGAACATGTCCTCCCTTTCACTTTCACTTACCGAGCCTATTGTATTTTAAATAAGATTACAAACAAGTTAGTCGTTTACGAATCTTTTGTGTAGAGTTAGACTTGTCTCTAGTGACTTAAGAAATTACCTGGGCAGTGAGCTCACAAGTTTATAATTTAACTTGAGTAATAAATCTCTAAAAATTTGAAATGTTTCTTTTACTCCTTAAAATCTTATACATACCAAACTTTTATATCATTGTATGACAGCTTTTTAGTCACATTAGTTATTAAAATTTGCACAAATAACCTAATGTTAAATTTCAAATGCAGGATTAATTAATAAATATATAAGTTATAAGATGTGTGATAGTTGGTGGAGATCTTTGTATATCTTATGAATTGGCAGTGAGAAGATAGTAGTCAATGCATAAACATTGTTGGGAGGTTTGCTTCTTTGATTTATCAATTCACATTGATGATTGGCATGCTACAGCGTATAAAGAAAACCAGAGATCCAAAGTGGGAAGAAGAGTTTCAGTTCATGTTGGAGGAACCGCCCAAAAACGACAAGCTTCATGTAGAAGTATTCAGCACCTCCAAAAGGTCAAGGATGGGGTTACTTCATCCCAAGGTACTCATTCATTATGACATCCTTGGTAACTTTTTTTTTTTAAAACAAAAGCTTACTGTAATTTCTCACTTTTCTGATAGGAAAATCTGGGTTATGTCCTTATAAGTCTTTCTGACGTTGTGAACAACAAGAGAATCAACGAGAAGTACCATCTCATTGATTCCAAGAATGGGCGAATTCAAATTGAGTTGCAGTGGCGAGCTTCAACTTAAGAAGTTGGCAAGTTAGGTGCTTGAAAGGGACCCCTTGAAAAAAATATTTCTTTTTTTTTTTTTTAAGTAAATCTAAGTTGCTGGCATCTCCTCTGCTATAGTTTACGTTGGCCGTAGGGTTAGATTTAAATCGAACTTATTTAAACTCAGCTCAAATAAATTTAAAACAAGTTAACCTTATACAAGCTCGAGCTCGAGCCAATATTTTTTAGCTTTCTAAACTCGACCTCAAGTTACTCATTAAATTTGAGAAATAAAAAATTTTAATACAAAATAACATTATTTTAATCAATATATATTAAAATGACGTCGTTTTAATAATAAATTGGTTAAAAGCTCGAATTCAAAAAAGGTCAAACCAAATTCGAGTTTAGCTTCTATGAGCTCTATTATATGTAAATCAAGTCAAACTCTAACTCGATTCGGTTTGAATTTAACCTTGGTTAGTCTCAAGGCTAGAGACTATTTGAGTCAAACCCAAATAAAACTAGGAATCAATTCTAATATAAAATAGTTGCTTTCATATAGACTCGATCTTAATTAGAAAATCAATTAATTTATGATTTTATTCAAACAAATTCGAACTTGTATGTTTATATAAATTTAAACATAAATCTATTATAAAAATAACCTAAATTCTAAATTTGACCCTGGTTTATTTGATCTAAATTTAAGTTGTTTGAATTAAATCTAACCATAATTAGACTTGGATGAAGTCAAACAAAACTCAAGTTTATGTTTATTTGAGTTTAAGCTCGAGCTTAATAATACGAATAACACTTAAGCTCAACTCACATGATATTGGTATTGTAAATACAAGTTTGAGCTTATAAATTTGTTCTCAAAATGTCATTGCGAGCTCGATAAACTTATATATTATAACACTAACATAAAATAGTATCAATTTGAATTAGTTTGAGCTCATAAATTTGTTTTCGAAATGTCATTGCTTTATTCATATATATATATATAAATGAGTCTATTAAATCAAATATCAAATAACTCGAGGTCAAACTTAATAACTTATCATGCAAGATTTGAGCTCGACTCATTGCTGTCCATTTTGAGTTCAAATAAACCAAGGCAGCAACTGAGTTTGGTTTAAAAGCACCCTCACTATGAAATATATTTTTGACCAAACCCGGGCTTGGACTTTTTTAAATGAATCCAAGGCCGAACCCGATCGGCCAAGTAATTATAATCGGGACTCGGAGAAAGCAAAATGTTGGGCGCATAAACGGCCCAGCTTTACTTTACAGCGAAAATGAGAAGCCCTACGTAAACTAGACTGAATTAAAGGCAAATTGGATGCGACCTTTGCCCGCCACTGCTTCTACTTATTGAAAGACGGGCTCGCTGTTGTCTTCTCTATCATGCAGCAATCCTTTCCGATTTCCAAACCAGTTAAAAGGGTCATTGGCTTTACTTTACTACAACGAGGCATCATTTCCACCATAGCTTTCTAGCCTCCATTTTTCTTGATCTTGTCAAGATTCTTTCTTCAAACTGCTATGCAATAGGCTTATTTATTTTGGGATTGTAATGGGCACATTCCTCAAACGATAGTTAAGCCATTTCATAATATCTAAGTACAATACCGGAATCCTGAGTTACAGGGTTTTGGCCATTTCATATATGTCTTAAATAGTATTAAAGTCAATTGTGATGATAAGATGAATCTTGAGATGTGAATAGAGTTAAAAGTATGGACATCTTGCTCAAGCAATTGGTAATGATAGAGGTTGAAAAGTATAAAAGAAGATTGGTGAGATCCGAAACTTTGATTAGCAAATATCACCACCTTTGAGCTCCTCCTAGAAACTCAAGACAAGAGCTGGAGAGATGCTCCACTTCCAAAAGAATACCCTTTTCCGATAAAATATTTTTATGGAAGGAATAGCATTCATCTTTATTCTCCATAATTGCTGCTTATGTTATGATATTCTTTCTCTTCAGAATTCCTTCCACAGTGAGGCATTTGTAAAGGAGAAAGGCAGAATATAAATTTGTTCTCCAACAATCTTAGTGGATGACATTCCTTTGAAAAGAATGAATGAATATGTTGAGGTTGAGGCATCGTTGACACAGCTAATGCTCATTAAAAGTAGATTTGTATAATCTCAAAGTCAACGTTTGAAGTTCAATGCAATAATGTTTTAATATTTACATCAAATCAATTTGTTCAACTAGTCTAGTTCAATTGGAATTTGATTCTACTTCCAACTGATGAAAAATAGGTCTTAGCATTTGGTTCTGTTCTGCGTGCTCTATCTATCTATCTATCTATTATAAAAGAACAAGTGATATGATACGCCGCCATCTAATTGGATCAACATTCAGTTACTTGATAAAAGAGAAAAAAAAAACACCTTTTTAGAGATTTCAATTTCAATTGAGTCGATAATATGGCTCCGTTCTAGAAGATGATGTGATCTTAATCTTTTACGTTGGACAAATGCAGAGAAAGTAAACGCAATGGAAGCATCGTAGAAGCCATTTGACTTGAGGGCCTACCACTGGATGGTCCAGATTTGAGTAAGCAGAGAAAAAATAGGACAAAAATGAGATTTGACTTTCAGCTCACAGACGAATAGATTCAGAGGTGAATGGTGCGTGTCACACTGTCAGGGAAGACGACATGGACAGCCTTTGCTATGGCCCCATCTAATTTCCCAAAGTCCATTCTATTCATTATTTTTATGCAGGACAGTATCCACATTGCTTTGCTTGTGAAGATCCCAAACGCCTGTAAGTCTGTAACATAGTCATATGTATATATAAATGCTGCTGAGCGGGTCAAACTTAGCCCCAGCCCAGAGAGATTAAGATTCAGCTCAAATTCTATAAGTTCGGCTTTGTAAGCTCCAACTTAGGTAAAAAGTACTGGCTAATTTTAATTCTCGTATTCAAACTTTAAATATAAGATATTATATATTTAAATATAATGAATAATGTTTATAAGTTTATAATTCAAAATTATTTAATAAGATTATGATTTGTATCCAATCCAACCATACCAATAGTTTTTTTTTTTTTGCTTGAAATTTTAATTGAATAAAAAGATATCATATCATTGATTTTACAATTACAATAACATGTCTTGCTCACTTATAAGTAAAGATAAATTCAAAGTGAATTGATTCAAATGAGTTTAACTTAAACAAATTTGAATATAAGAATTTTATATAATTGAATTTGAATTAAAGCTTTAAAAATATTTGATTCATTAAACTTATAAATTTAAAAAATTTTGATTTAAATAATATTATTTTAATTAATATATTTTATATTATTTAGATATAATTTAATTAAATTATAATAACAAACTAAACTTAATTTGATATTATAACTTAATTTTGATCTGATTTTTTTAAAATCAAATAAAACTCAAATTAGATTTAGGGAACTTGAATCTACGGTTAACCTCGACTCTATCAAACTAACTAATCCTTCACCAACAACTACAAAATCTAAAAGGTTATCAGCAGATTGTGCTCAACCAACTGGAAAAAACACAAAATCTAAAAGGCTCTTGGCAGTTGTGCACAACCCAAAGAAGAAAACAAATCCCAGTATTAAATGAGCCTGACACCAGAACAGAAGTCTGCAACATTATCATGCTATTGTCTTTCAAACCGCCCCATCAGGCCGTCAAAAGATGCCTACCCTTTGTAACTCCGTTAAATCTAACGTCTATTTATTGTTTTCTCTATTAGGAGGCAAGCAGCAAGCAGAAGCAAATGTCGTTATTACACCGTCACTCACAACTGTCTGAATGAACTTGGCCATAAAAAATTGCAGGCGTAAGGGCCACCGGGCTACTACTTAATAAAGCTTGAAGCTTACTGTAAATGAAGACAATGCATTGAACTGACGCTACATAATTTCCTCTGTGGAAAACAAAGAAAGCGGAGATGAGTTTCCTACTGCAGCTACTTTTCTTAACCTTCTTGTTTCTCTGTTTCTCTTACTATCTTCAGTCTGTTATGGATACAGTGATATGGATGTTCTGTTGAAGCTCAAATCTTCTATGATTGCTCCCAAACGTTCAGGGCTCGAAGACTGGGAACAGCCATCTAATTATTCCACTGCTCATTGCTCCTTCTCCGGGGTTTCATGCGATGAAAACTCACGTGTGGTTTCTCTGAACGTGTCGTTCATGCCTCTCTTTGGTACGATTCCACCCGAGATTGGCCTGTTAAACAAGCTTGTGAACCTTACAATTACCAACGTTAATCTCTCCGGGAAGCTCCCTTTAGAGATGGCGAAGCTAACTTCTCTCAAGGTCTTTAACATCTCCGGGAACGCCTTTAGAGGGCATTTCCCTGGAGAAATCGTTCTTGGAATGACACAGCTTGAAACTCTTGACGTTTATAACAATAATTTCAGCGGTCCACTTCCCACTGAGATTGTAAACCTCAAGCATCTCAAACATCTCAGTTTTGGCGGTAACTACTTCACTGGCGAGATTCCAGAGAGTTATTCAGAGATTCAGAGTTTGGAGTATCTGGGCCTGAATGGTAATACACTTTCCTGTAAAGTCCCAGCGTTTTTGTCTCGGTTAAAGAACCTGAAGGAAATATATATCGGCTACTTCAACATCTACGTCGGTGAAATCCCGGCTGTTTTTGGAACGCTGAGTGAACTCCGAGTCCTGGATATGGGTTCCTGTAACATCTCAGGTGAGATTCCGCCAAGTTTAAGTCAATTAAAGCACCTGCACTCATTGTTCCTTCAACTAAACCGCCTCACAGGTCATATTCCTCCTGAACTTTCCAATTTGATTAACTTAAAATCGCTTGATCTTTCCTTCAATTCACTCATCGGGGAGATACCCGAAAGTTTCTCTGCGTTAACAAACATCAAGCTGATCCATTTGTTTAAGAACAATTTGTTTGGTCCCATTCCAGCGTTCATAGGGGACCTTCCGAATCTTGAGGTGCTTCAGATATGGGGAAATAATTTCACACTGGAACTGCCTCAGAATCTTGGTCAGAACGGGAAGCTCATGATACTTGACGTTGCGTCGAATCATCTCACCGGGATGATTCCTCGTGATTTATGCAAAGGAGGGAAGTTGAAGACTTTGATTATGATGAACAATTTCTTCTTTGGTCCAATTCCTGAAGAGCTGGGCGAGTGCAAGTCTCTGACCAAATTCCGAGTTATGTATAACTTTCTTAATGGAACAATTCCCGCTGGAATTTTCAGTCTGCCATTATTGAATCTGATTGAGTTAAACAACAATTTGTTATCCGGAGAACTTCCAGAAAAGATGTCAAGTGGCTCCCTCAATCAGTTGAAACTGGCAAACAATAGTATAACCGGGAAAATTCCTGCAGCAATCGGAAATTTCCCGAATTTGAATATCCTGACTCTCCAGAACAACAGATTTGATGGTGAAATTCCCAAAGAGATCTTCAATCTGAAGCATATTGCGACGGTAGACTTCAGTGGTAACAGCATCAGCGGTGAAATTCCCCCGTCAATTTCCAATTCCATTTCTCTGACATCGGTTGATTTCAGTAGAAACAATCTCTATGGGGAGATTCCAAAAGGAATTGCTGAGCTGAAAGATCTGAGCATTCTTAATTTCTCAAGAAACCAGCTTACTGGTCCAATACCAAACGAAATTCTGTTTATGACCAGTCTCACTACCCTTGATCTATCTTATAACAATTTCTTTGGTAATGTTCCCACTGGAGGTCAGTTTCTGGCTTTCAATATGACCTCGTTTGAAGGAAATCCCAACCTGTGTTTCCCGTCTCAGGTAGCTTGCCCAGCATTGTCAAAGTCAGTTAAACATTCGGGCCACAACCATGCGGCATCATTTGGTACTGCAAAGCTAGTAATCACAGTCATTGCCTTAGTCACTGCTATGTTGTTGATTATCGTCACGGTTTATAGATTGAGAAAGAAGAAACTCCAGAAATCAAGGGCTTGGAAGCTCACTGCTTTCCAACGTTTAAATTTCAAAGCTGAAGATGTGCTTGAGAGCTTGAAAGACGAGAACATAATTGGCAAAGGTGGTGCTGGGATTGTCTACCGGGGATCCATGCCAGACGGTGTTGACGTGGCAATCAAGCGGTTGGTAGGTCGAGGCACTGGACGGAGCGATCACGGTTTCTCGGCGGAGATTCAAACTCTTGGTCGAATCAAGCATAGAAACATCGTGAGGCTGTTGGGTTATGTGTCAAACAAGGATACCAACCTGTTATTATACGAATATATGCCGGTTGGAAGTTTAGGAGAGCTGTTGCATGGGGCAAAAGGAGGCCATTTGCAGTGGGAAACGAGATACAGAATTGCTTTGGAGGCTGCTAAGGGGCTGTGTTATCTTCATCATGATTGCTCCCCATTGATTATTCACAGGGATGTAAAGTCTAACAACATATTGCTTGATTCGGATTACGAAGCTCATGTGGCTGATTTTGGCCTGGCCAAGTTTTTGCAGGACCCAGGTGCCTCTGAGTGCATGTCAGCCGTTGCTGGTTCCTATGGTTACATTGCACCAGGTTCATAGTCCTTGAGTTCTTTCTTTATATACAGTTTGGAATTTCAGTTTTATCAGTCAATTTAAACTTAACTTGCTTGTGATTGTACAACAGAGTATGCCTACACGCTGAAAGTAGACGAGAAAAGTGACGTTACAGTTTCGGTGTTGTGCTGCTGGAGCTGATAGCTGGGAAAAAGCCAGTGGGAGAGTTTGGAGATGGAGTGGACATAGTGAGGTGGGTCAGGAAAATCACATCAGAACTCTCTCAACCGTCTGATGCGGCTGTGGTAATGGCAGTAGTGGACCCGAGGCTTAGTGGATACCCACTTACAGGTGTCATTCATATGTTCAAAATAGCTATGATGTGCGTTGAGGATGAAAGCTCTGCTCGACCCACCATGAGAGAAGTTGTTCACATGTTGGCCAACCCTCCCCAGTCTACACCGAGCCTTGTTAGTCTTTAAGTTTATATGGTTCTTCTGGTGGATTGAGTAAATAAAAACCACAGCAAATTGTAGTAGGTTTTCCGGCAAGAGAGCCATACTTAAATAGTGGGACAAGGCTGTGTCTTGTTTGGATGGAAGTTGTATATTTGTGTCTCTTGTGAATGTGATTGTTTTGCCAGTCGCAGCTTTTTTTTTCTACATTCGATGTGTTGTAATTAGATTTTGGGTATGATATGATTTGAATTGGTATGAATTTGGTTCATAGTTTAGGTTAATTAAGCTAAGTTTCAGTTTGATTTAAAGATTGAACTTATTGTTATAAATGAATCAATTCAAATTTAATTTAAACTGAATCTCCAATCAAATCAAATTGTCTGTGAGTTAACTTGAGCCACGTTCGAATTAACCAAAATGGAGCTGTGTTTAGGCCCGGACCAATTCCTGTCGAGTGAGTGTAGAGCTGGGTTAAGGGTAAAATAGAAAAAAATAATGATAAATTAGTCATTTCACGTCGGAGACTGGATATTACATTGGTTTGGCACTTTGGGAATTCAAAATTCATTTTCCGCCAAATCTGGCGAGGGTTTAGAAATGGAGACGGAGAGCCCGTTCCTTTGTCCAAACACGGTGACGATCCGGCGAAATCCTCACCGGAATGCGAGGCCGACCCCATCTGCCACAGCACCACAAACACAAGCATCACCCAAAAAGTTACAAGAAATTCCTTCTTTCCCCATTGATGACATCCTCTCCATCCAAATTCCGCAATCCAATCCATCAACAACAGAAAACCTAAATGTGTTTCTTCGGATAAAACCAGAAAAGGTTGTTGAGCAAGATTATGGGCTCAGAACTAAGAACGTTTGGCCCAAAAATCCGGCTAAGGGAAAAGCAAAGAAAGAGAAAATTAAGAAGAAAAAGAGCAACGCAGCCTGTGTAACGGTTAATGATCCTCATTCCGTCACACTATCACCTCCTTTGGTCTTGCAGACCTCTAAACGGATGAAGTCCGAGGTCTATGAAGGCTTTTCTTGTGTATTTTCAGCCAATTCATTGCAGGTTCAGAATCTATTTAATTCAATGTATATGCAGAATTAATTAAATAAAGCTAGGTTTAAGATTTTTTATTTTAATATATATATATTTTTGTTTGGTAGGGTGAAGTGTATGAGAGGATGGTGAGTCCTTTGGTGGAGGAATTTTTGGCCGGTAAAAGTGGGATGTTGGCAGCACTGGGGCCTAGTGGCTCTGGCAAGACTCATACAATTTTTGGGACACCCAAGGAGCCAGGGATGGTTATGCTTGCGCTTCAACGGATTTTTAAAAGATCTACTGATAGTTCTTCTGAGTTGCCAAGGTAATCGGTATTTATCTCTATATGGTACATGTTTAATAGGAGATTTTAACAGAAAAAATTCAATGCCTCTAATTAGGAGCAGATCAATTACGTGCAGAATATAGAGGTGAAATTTGTTCTTGTTTTGAAACTTTGAATTGTTAATGATTTTATATTAAAATTTCCAGATTCTACCTATCTATGTTTGAAATATACTCCGAAAGAGGGAAAGGAGAGAAAATGTTGGATTTATCCCCAGATGGAACAGATTTGAACATGCAGCAGTCAAGTATTAAAGGCCTACAAGAGGTTGGTAAATATTTTTGCACTATGTTTAGTTATATATTTTCTTCTTTATATATATATATATATATATATATTCATGACGAATAATGACATGCGAATATTTGACTCATTTAAACAGGTTATCATTACTGATGCAGCACAGGCAGAATCCCTGATAGCTTGTGCAATGCTGAAACGTTCCACAGCTAAAACAAATTCAAATAGCCAATCAAGGTGCATGACAAACTAATTACCAGTTCAATTGTGTAGATATGTAACTTTGTTTTGGATGATGTTCTGCCACTAGAATTTTTAGGAGTTTAGTTTTTCCTCAGGGTGACGTGCAGATTTAACTGAAAATCAGTTCAAGTATCTAGAGAAAATAAATGAAAAAAATTATTTGGATTTTGATGCTTGAAAAGGAATTGTATCATTCATATTTTCTACTCTCAATGAAGATTAGTGGTCTTAATTTGCAATATAATATTCACTGTTAATGTAGAGAACAAGCTGTGCTTGAGATGAAGAAGAGGAATTTCCAAAGGTTTCTACTGCAGAAGCTACCCTTTGATATATGTGCTTTTTAATTGCTAAGTGGGTCTACGACAATTATTGAATGAGATGTTTGTTTTTACATCAAAGTATTCATCAACCATATATCTTTTTAATGTATGCAGTCGGTCACAATGCATCATTAACATTCGCTGCACTGGGAAAAACCTTGATCGAGAAGGTTTTGTACAAGAAAATAATTCTGTTTTAACTGTTGTAGATCTTGCTGGAGCGGAAAGAGAGAAAAAGACTGGGAATCAGGTTTGGAGATTTTTCTTGCTTGATCTGTGGCTCCCATCCATAAATTATGTGGAGCAATGTTTGTGGACTTAAAGTCATTGCTACTATATATATCTCAACTTTAGCTTTATCAACTTGCAGGGTGCAAGATTGCTTGAAAGTAATTTTATCAACAATACATCAATGGTTTTTTGCTTATGCCTTAGGGTATGTAAACTTAGTCACTTTGTGTATGCTATCATTGGGTACCTTGAAACCCCTTCTTATTGTTCTGTATATGCTGTCATCTCTCCATGACTGTAATTGTGCCATTTTAATTGTTTTCAGTCATTGTTGGAGCACCAAAAAAATCCCAAGAAGCCTTTGCAGAAACACTTCCAGAACTCTTTGGTATTGCTTTTCCATTCAACATCTATACTTTTGATATTTGAATGATAAATATGCCACAAGATGTAACTTTATATGCAATCAGTTGACCAGGTACCTGCGAGAGTATTTGGAAGGAAAGAAGAGGATGGCACTGGTATGGATTTTTCAATTCCAATAATTGGGTTGCTCAGTCAAGTTCTACTGTAGAAATGTTATGCTTTTCATAGCTGGCATACTCAAGTTAGCATTTCATTGTTTATATTAATTTCTGAAAAATCTGTTATTGTTTCTCTTGTATTTTTCTTTTTTCCAGATTTTAACTGTAAAATCGGGAGAAGAAGACTATCTTGATACTTCCTACTTGCTAAGACAAGCCTCCCCATATATGAAAATTAAGTAAAGTCCTCATCTTCCCATAATCTCACAATTTTCAAGATCCGTTTTTATATGTTTTGAGTTTACATCTGTAAATTTTTCAGGTTTGATAATGTTGAGGAAGTGTCTAACATGGTCTGTAACAAGAGACCTCTTCAAACATTATCTACAATTGAGCAGCCCAAAAGAATGAGAGTTAGTGGCGTTGAAACTTCTTTGGTATTTTATGTTATCCTTTAAAGTGCCACTTTTTCTTTGTATTGTTTGCATCTGTTTCTTATTGAAACGTCTCATTTCAGATTAACTTGACAAATATATGTGAGTTGATTTTGCTTTTGGTACTCTGCTTGAAGCAATGGCTTCTTATACATCCTGTCCCGAATCATGGCTCTGAACAACACTAGATTATACATTTTATTCTGCAATATAGGGAATTCAAACATTTTATGTTTTCAGTTTGAAAGCCTGCATCACTTACCACTCACAGTATTTGTGGTTTCAATACTTGATTTGGATGGGCTAATCCTGAGCGTATGAAGTGGCCTTTTTGCATAATTCTGTTAATGAAACTAGTTTAAGAAGGCTAACTGCACTAATGAAAGAAAATGGTGTTGAACATGGTTATACTACTAGAGAAAAGTCGTCATTCCAAACAAGATTACAATGATTTTCATTCCTTTTGTATTTGACTTTCAGTTTTTGTTTGTTTTCAGATTGAAGAAAAAAACATTGGAAAGAAAGACAAACTTCCTGAGAAAGGTTATTCAGAAGGCAGAATAAATTTCTGTGATTCCACTTTTTTTTCTTGATCATATAGTTAGGCTCCATCTAATTTGCGGGGATTTCCTTCAGAATGTGTAATGTATTTTCTCACTTTCATTACAGAGGCCAAATTTGATATTAAGGACTGCACACCTCAAAATTTTGATTCCATTAATTTGGCAAGGAAAGAGGCTCAAGAGAGAAACTATCAGATCATGCAAAATTTTGCCAAGGCTTTATGGAGTGTTTTGAAACAGCACAATGAAAAACTAAAGGTGAGGCAATATGAGGAATTTGTGCTTAATGTTTTTCAGTAATTTTTTTCTCCTTTTTTAAAGTCTCCATTGATGATTAATGTGCCTATATATGGAATTCCTGTTATTAAATTATCATTGCCATACCTGACAAGTCTTATTATAATCAGGTGGCAGAACTTGAGATAGAGAATCTCAAAGTCAATCTAAGCAATGAAAAGACAAGAAATCTTGAGCTGGTAAAAGAGCTTATGTATTTGAGGTCCTGCTGTACTTGTACGAAGGAGAGTTCACAGGAAAACACTTCTGCTAAAGTATATACCAAGTTTGAATCTGAAATAGAATTAGAGAGAAATAAATTTAGTGAAGTTTGTGAGGTACTGATAGCAATCTATAGTATTTACACAGAAACACATGCATATTCTTTCACCATAAATGTTCACTTATGACAATTCAAGAATAGTAATATGATATTCATCCAATGCTTTGAGGAAGTAGTTGACTTTGGAAGTTTTGTTTGTGTTTAGACCAATGAGGATGCTTATTCTCCAAGGGAACCAATGTGCAATCTCAGTCCCATTATTTATGGTTCCACAGCAGGACAGGATCAAGATCTACTTCCTCAGGTACATTGACCACGAAATTTTTTTTATTTCTTTCATTGCAGAAACGGAGAAAGAAAAAAATCCTTGCCTCGATCTATGATTACTCTATGTTTACTCCAAATTTACTATTGGAAACGCTTTGCTCATTTATAGAAGACACTAGCGAAGTACTGGTATGGGAAATAATTAATTTTGAAGCATCTTTTTTGTCAGATCAATTCAGATATTCAGTCTCCCCATCTTAGGACATTTGAATGCAAGACCATTTCTCAACAATATGTCTCCCCTTTAAAAGGCCACGAAGATTTAATTTCTCAGGTATACCAGCCATGGACACTTTGTTTTCTATATTCACTTTTAATCTGACACTGACCACTTTATCATGGAATAGTTATTTATGCATTACTAGTCTGAGTTAGTTTTGGAATCTTTATATTTATGAGCTTTTCGATAGGACAAAATATTGTAAACCTTCCTAGAGGCTGGGTTGAAATATAAACCGAAATATGCTTTGAAATCTGAAAGGGCATCATTACTTTTCTCAATTTTCAGAGATCTCTTCTGCAATTTCTTATAATTTATTAAAATCATTCACTTTTATGGATGAGTTCCTACTAATTTTCACACCAGACAAACTGTCTGTAATTAAGTTGAACTTCGAAGAACAAATGAAACTTACCTCTTTAAGAGAGGTCCTGTTTCTCGTGTTAGTTCACACTGCTTTAATTGGCTTGGGTGTATAAGTGACAAGCAAGTATCTGGTACTCCCACGAAGCAGAATCACCCTTTATTTTGTCAATGAATTCCTCTTGGAATTTTTATACAATGAAATAAAAAATTTTAATTCAAATTTCAGGGAAGATGTTCTACTCTGGAAGTGGTCAATACTTCAGCACTTTCTGCTGAAAACTCCAATGATCCAAATGATCAGGTATGAGTGTTGTTCATTCTTTATTCAAGATGCTAAGGTTTAATCAGTATTTCCTGATATTTTTTGTATACATATTTCAGAATGAGCCAGAATGCAAAACGCTTGTACAAGAGTGCCTTTACCAGACATCTGAAATCATTTCTAGAAATCATGAGGATTTAGATGAGTGTGACCACACAGCAGAAAGTAATCCTCCAAATCTTGATATGGCAGGTTTGCACCTAAATTTTTTTTTTAATTCTAGACCATAATAACTTCTTGTGGCATGATTTATGAATCAGAATCTGGATCACCAAATAGAAAGCAAATTTGACATCAAATATATGGAGGAACTTATGGAATTGCCAGATTAGATGTGTTGGGATAAAACTTTGGCGCAAACCATTGCAGGACACCAAATTTGTAGTAACCATCCTCATGCTGATTTGTATGAAATATTATGGGCATTTGAGTTGAAATCGGCTACTTAACACGTTGTATCTGATCTGCATTATTGAATCTGGTAAATAAGATTTCACCATCTAGCACCTGTATATATTTCTGGAGACTGAACCTTGTTAACTCCATAATCTAATTTGTAATTGAGATTCAGGAGTAGGCTAGACTAATGGGTATTAGTCCATGGAGCTTTTAGCTCTATAAATCTTGGAGGGGCAATGACACCCACATTAAAACACACACATGGAAATGCCAACAATGACTATTTTTCTTTTTTTCCCTCATTCCCAGGCACGAAAATTTCCTAACAGTCCTGCATAGTGGTAGGTTGGAGTTTGTGGACTGTCCATAAGATGAGGCATAGGTCTTAGAAGTGTGATTTTGGTTACATCATTCATACTTTATTTAATATGTTACTAATAAATTGAGGCCTTCAGATTCTGTGTTTAGCTCTTCCCAGTCTTGTGTCATCGTTAGTGATGATGCCTCTTCATCAGTGGAACTAGTACAATCACAAAGTGGGAAGGTAGAGGTTAAATTCTCTTCGCTGGTATGTGTTTTGAATTCCTTTTTCTTTCTCCTTTCAGACTTGAAGGTTTTGTTTTTAATGCTTTTAATAATGTTGGAACATTATTCATGTGAGACACTGGACAACAGTTATCTTATTAGTTATGAAGAAGGACATTTGTTTATAGTGAAGAGTATTTGCCACCACATACGCATACAATCGTTAACTTTTATTTTCTGTCTTTTGTAGGAATCATTGCATTCATCAGTGTCTCCAAAGCAAGTTGCATCTACGGAAGGGTGCAATGAAGTTTGCCTACCACATAGTGAACCAAGTCTAGATACCATGAAAAAACCTTTGAATATGCAGAAACCGAAAAGGTTAGCTGGTTAAAATCTCATTGTAAATACATTATTCCCTCGTCATGAATCATGATGAATAGATAAATAACAGTTCATTTATTTCCACTTTCTATTTGGTATTATAATTGTCAGGAGACTTTTGCCTGCCTCATCCATCTTACTGAGGGATATGAGCATCTTTGATGTTGATGATGAGATTGAAAAACCAAAGGTAAGTGGACACTTTGTTCAGTTATTCTATTTTTAGCAGACATATAGCTGTTTAAATGATTGAAGTTGCTCAGATTTACAGTGAAAGTTCAATTAAAGTTTCCAGCTGAGTCTTGCAGAATGTTTCTTTTAGACATGGGATAAACACCATCTGAAAATAGAGTTCATATCTTCAACTTCTCCATTGTACCTGTAATAGGCTGGACCAAAAAGATAAAGGAAATGAGAGAATAATTTTTGTATCAGTCTTATAGTCATTTATACTCTCTTTTTACTCCTATGCAGGGGAATCGAAATCGGAAGAAATCGGAAGCTAATAATGTAGGGAAAAGAACGCAAGGTAATATGTCTCTTTTGAGGTTGCTTAAGAACAATCTTAATATCTAGATAGCCACTCATTATAATTGTAAGTAAGCTCAGCTTTTGTAAAGGTGGACCATTTTGATCACCAATACGCTTTTGAACATTTTCAACTGTATTGTCATGCGCATGCTGTATTGTTTTGAGCACGCATAGCTATTGGTGTTCAAATTTGAGACAGGAATTTTTTTCTTACTTGTTCCCATCATTAGAGGTTGGAATCCTAAGGTTCTTTGACTTGGCCATAATACTTACCTTTGGTGGATTTAATAATGCTACACATCTTTAAAGTAATCCCCAAAATTGAGATTTTACATCATTGAGGATGAGTTTTGAGATATAATTAGAGGTAGATTCAAACTGAACGGAGCTTGAATTAAGGTCAATTTAAGCTTGACTCGAATTTAGAATAGTCAATTTGAGATTGATTTTGGCTTGTTTGAATCATCGAAGAGGCAAGCTTTGCTGTGACAATGTTGGTGAGTTGAAACCATTCGAGCCGAGTAGAATGGATGTCCGAGCTCAAGCATCTTAGTTTGAATCCACTCTTAAATTTTTAAGCAGTATAACATTACAGAAACTTGGCATTTCTTATTTCACTTGGTTGACCGAAGTTTCCATTTGTGAATTGATATAGCATATGGGCTGTGGTCTGCATCCCCTAAGTGAGCCCATGTTACCACGATTCTTCTCCTCGAGGCCCATTGATATACAGTATAAAATAAAATTAGTATCATTCTATTATAACCCTGTGCTTTAGAAACTTGACTCTAACCTTTAATGGTTTTGGCAATGCAATCCTAGTCTGTCTTCAGCTTTATTTGTAGGGTATACAAGCCAATTTTGAAAATTTCATATTTTTAACCTCTCAATATTATAGATAGAATGACTATTTTTCTTCCAAATTTAACGAAACAATTTAATACAAAAGGATAACAAAACTCTAGCTTCCTTCTAGCTGGAACATCTACTTAGGTGATATGATGATAGATTTGATATCGAATGATACAAATTATGATAAAATTAAAATACAAAGACGCGTTTTTGAGAGCTAATAGTCAAAAATCATATAAAATTTATGTTAGGAATTTATACTTGTAAATATGATATTTAAGTTACATGTTCTATCTATGAGATCATAATTAATTGTATTTGTAAAATTAACAAATACTTATTATAAAAATAGTTATAGACATGAGAGTTAGGATCATACTTCTAAAATTGGTGGATGCATGTTATAAAAAAGCCAACCAAGGAATGGTTTACTAGAAAAGTAACCCAAAAAAGAAATTTGAAAATTGAGATACTAAGGGGAAGTGAAGTCTAGTCATAATGATTTCAAGATGTTGAGTGATAATGCATCTTATGGAGTTACATCAAATAGTGAAGCCAAAGCTGAAGGTGAAGGAGAAGCAGGGTGGTCCATGAGGCATTTGGGTGTTTTATGCTTATACTTTTTGATGCATGGTTGCCATCATCATAGCACTACTGCCTTTTTGCAACTTTTGTTAATAGATTCTAAATATTCAATAATTATTAGAGTTTATGAATGAGTGGAATGTTGATTTTAATGTCTCTTTGATTTACCTCAAACACTTCAATGCTTATCTTTTTTGCATTTCCTCTTATTTTATCATTAAACTTATTTCATTTACTCTTCACAATCTTTGTTCATTGCTTTGCTCCTTTTAAATATGGTTAAATTCAAATCTAAATTGATTTTCAATAAGGTTTTATACATATAATTTAAATTTTATTATTAGTGTCAATATATTTGGGTTCAATCAAAATGTCGGCTTATAAACTGATTAATCAAACAAGTAATGTTATGTTAACATTTAAATAGTTTTTAATCAAACTGATGTTGACATAATTATTAGATCAATTTGATTAGATAATTAAATTACGATTCAATATGATTTTACTTAATTTAATTTTAGATCAATCTAATCTAATGATTAAAATGAATTTTACTTATGACTCAAACCATATTTCCTATTGGTTCTCAATCAAATCGATTGGTTCAATTTAATTTTTAAAACAAATTTAAGTCTATCAAATGATAGACAAAATAGTATATGTATTTACATGTCACACATGCCAATATGGTACCAATCACATAAGACCTTGTGACCAAACACATCATATTTTTATGTTTTTATGTGTCAAGTACATTATAATAGATTAAATAAAACCCGATTAGTTTATACACATGTAAATTAACATGTGACAGATGTGAGAAATAAACCCATTGACAATGACAAAAATAACCTTATCTCATCCATTTTCTTTTCCTGTCCTATGAGTGAAACTCATTATTAAAAAAAAAAAAAAAAAGTCACAAAAAGCATACTATCAAAAATTGACATTTTTTGTTTTGTATGTCCTTTTAATATTCTTGGTAAATATACTATCACTGATTGACCGATCTAATATATTCTCTCCCTTGTCTATTACCCAATTCTCCCTTCACCATCTCTCACAAGTCAAATAAAATTACTCACATGTAATTTGAGACAATTTGACATAAATGAAGCTCAATTTGATTTATATTGAGTATATCTGTAGCTCAATTATTCTAATTTAACTCTTGAATTAAATTTAAATTTGAGGATGGCTTACTACTATATTTAATTTTTTTTTTTTTAAACGTTGAATATAGTGATAAATGAATTTATAAGTTAGAACGCTTAAATAAAATTAAAAAATTAGGGGTTAAGCCTAAAAATGTTGAGTGTTAGTGTTGTTGTTGGGTCGTATAAATATTATTTTATTTTGATCCAAAATCGTAATTATAATCACAGATTATCGTCATCATCATGGTGTCTAAATTGATAAGAAATGTCTGATGTAAATTAAATTGTCTCAACCTCGAGCCAGCCAAGATTTGATGAGATCGGTGAGCTCGACAGTTCGTTCTCAAGTGATCGAGTTGAGCACTAATAGGCCTTACTACGGGGTCATTACGCCCTTACTCACACGCACACCTCACGCGCGTAAAAAACATTGACTCCAAAATTGTGAGTTGAAAAAGAATTAAAAAGGAAGAAGAAGAAAGGTTTGTCCCTTTCTCTCTTTTGAGAGTGATGAAGGTGAAGACAGACACAGAATTTTCACTGGTTCAGAGCTTGCTGCCTGCTAGGGTTTCTTTTTCCGTTTCAGTGAATTTTATTATTGATTGAGGTGAACTACTTTGTTTGTCACTCTATCAATTATTATTTTCTTTTTTTATTTTTGACTGTTTCTAGTCATCTGCTTTGTTTCCATTTTAGGATTGGCGTTATTATTACTACTCACATATCTATCAGTGTTAATTGTTATTAATCTTTATCAAATTTTTATAATCTCTCTAGTATTTACTGTTCTAAATTAGGGTTTTTTTCTGCCTGCCTTGCCTTGCCTTGCCTTTTCATTTTTTTCAATATTAGGGTTCGAACCTTCCTCTGCCTGTGTTTATCTCTTTTTCGTTGATTTGTTTGCTTGTATTGCTGTTTGCCAGAAATTTTGATTCACCATGAATTGTCTCTCATTGTTTTTTATCAAATTGGTTTCAAGTTTTTATCTTTTCTATTGATATAGTGAGGCTTTGGGTTTTTTACTTTTGTGTTTTGCAGTTCATTTATGGGCTTAAATTTTACTGTTTTGTGATCGTGTGGTTGTTTCAGGATTGAAATTCAATACATTTGTTTTGGAGGTCGTGAATGGAAAATTTTCATCTTTAGATAGTTCACCGCGGCTGCACATTGGGCATTGAAGTGTCTGGTAATTGACTGCTTTAGCTTTTTGTATATTCTGTAGTCATTCAGTTTGGGATTGTCGACACATTTGTTCAATCAATTGTATGAATTGTGATCTTGTTATTTGGGGGATGTTTTATCATGGTATTTACTCTTTTTGGTTTCATTTAGATTATTGTGTTGTTTGAGAATTCAATATTTGGGAATGAGCAGGCTTTTGTAGGTTTCAGTATTGTAAACAGGTCTTTTGGCATTCTTTTGGACATTCATCAACTGTGGTTATAGTTAGTAGATTTGTATTATTTGCTGTCCATATCTTTAATTTCCATGACTACTTGTTGAAGTAACTGATGAGGATTTTCAGATGTTAATAGCTTCCTGTTTATGTAAGCCTTACTGACTAGATGAATCATTCATATGAAATATTGGCCATTCAAAAGCACAGGGCATGGTGAGTGAAGTTGGGAAATCTAGGACATGAATGTTTCAAGATTATGAAAGTTGTGAATTATAATTTCAGTAAAGTTTAGTAATGTGGCTAGATTGGTTATCGATTTGTTTTCTTCCAATTAAGAAACAGTTGCATTAACTAGAACTAGCTAGGATTATTTAACCTAAGGCACTATAAATTGTCTCATGACCTTGTACCCTATTGAATTCTTACACTTGTGTTTGACATCTTATTAGATATGTTTTGCTGTGGAGGATGAGTTATTTTGTTTCATGCGCTCAGAAAAAAGTTCTTTTGATCATATTCATGATTATTGCAATAAATCGGTTAAATATGGAAATAGATACTTTTTTTTAGTTGTCATTTTATAATGTTTAATCGTACTTTGTTATGGTTCAGTTGTTATCGGTACATCCCTACTCTTCAGTTTTACTATTTGAGATGTCCTTTTTATTATTGAACTTGCTCATGATTTGTTGCTTAATCAACTGCAAATGAAGTTTTTGTTAAGGAATGGATTAGTTAATCCATTTTAAACTCTCATGTCTAAGTCTTTTGAGAATGCTATATCGTTCATATGGGTGTTACATAACTAATAAATGGACTTGGTGAATGAGTTCTTGAAGTGAATAGTCGGATGATTTCAGGGCCATTGGCATACACATGTTAGTACCAAGCAACATATATTTGCTTTAGTTTTTTGCTTGGGTGGGAATTGTGAAGGAGATTTATTGTGTCCTCCTTATTTAATTTGGATGTTTGCAATTTTTCTTTTGAAATGTATGATGTGTGGACACAAAAAGAAGTGTTAGGTAATGTTATGTATATGGCTCTTACTGTTAGTCCAGTTTGTACTATGTCCTATTAACTTTGGACTTTTGGATTGGGTCTTCAATGTTTTAAAATTGCTCTAACCAATGTGGCTATTTTTGGCTAATATAGTGCAGCTGAATCCAGTTTTTTAATGTAGACCATTAGATTACTGATGTGGGGCTCTAATTGGACCAGTGGTTCAGTCTCCCAGTTTCATCTATGATTTTTGCCATAGCAATAAGTTTCAAGAATTATCATTTAGGATTCCATGTTATTACAGTTATTACTGCTTTCTAGAATGATTTTTGTTCTCTGATGGATTATTGTCTTTCATAGTTTCTACATTTACTGAGTTTGTCATCTTTTAATAGTCCATACTGTTGTCTTCTGCAATTTTAGTCATCTCATAATGGTCAGATGTTCAATTTTATGGACACAGCTGCATCAATGTATTTTCTTATTTCTTTAGTAGGGATGATTATTATCACTAGCAATATATTTTAGATTCTCAGTTCAAGCATGACAAGCACTTTAATCCAGATCCTATGAAAAAGTTATCTTGTCATACACCATTAATATACCTTTGAAGTTATTATTTATTGTAACTCAAATAACTTATTAGTATAGTTTGAAGGCCAAATGAATACTTGCCCCCATTTGCCAAACAAAAATGGAAACATACTTATGTACAGACATTATTATATTGACATGTTTTTTACTCATTCAGTTGTCATATTTTACTT
Source organism: Mangifera indica (assembly GCF_011075055.1). Classification (NCBI taxonomy): domain Eukaryota; kingdom Viridiplantae; phylum Streptophyta; class Magnoliopsida; order Sapindales; family Anacardiaceae; genus Mangifera; species Mangifera indica. The sequence continues at coordinate 12,897,923 of NC_058155.1, forward strand.
CCAATTTTTCTGTCATGCATGTGTGTGTGTGTGTGTGTATGCTTAATAATCAATGTAGGACCATGTATGATTTGCTCTCTCAAGTTAATATGTGAATGCACTTGTTCTGAATGAGCAAATGATTCTTTGAGCTTCTGATATCAAAGTTTGTTTTCAAGTCTATGTTCCTTTATTTTTGTATGCAGAGGAGTCTTTTTAATTAGTTACTGTGTGCTTAGACAATTCTTGTTGTTGTGCTGTGCAGGGTATCTCATTAAATGTCCTGAAGGTGATTGCAGAATTTGATGGAAAAATAAACTTATTATCATGCCATATTGACCTTTTGATTGTTTTGAGGCATGGTATGTGAGCCACAATGACACTGGAAGATTTCTTTTCAAAGATCGAGATGAAGGATGGGCTCAAAGCCCCTTCACGAGTTGAGGAGTTAATCAATGTAATGCAGAAGGAGAAAGATAGTGTTGTGAAGAACATTGGTGATGCAACCAGGCAGTGGGCTGCTATTGCAAATGCTATTACTGCTACTGAGAACAGAGATTGTCTTGATCTTTTTATTAAATTAGATGGACTGCAGTTTATTGGTTGTTGGCTGAAGGATGCTCAAAAGTTTGGCCATGAGACTAATGAAAGTAGTGTAGAAGAGTCAATTACTGCAATGTTGCAGGCACTTGGAAAGCTACATATCAATAATGAGTGTTCAGTTTCTTCTGGGATCTGGCTTAGTGTCAAGCGTCTTCTCGACCACAGTAGCTCTCAGGTTCAGAATAGAGCCAGAGCACTATTTGACAGCTGGAAGCAGGGTAGAGTTAGTGATGCAGTTGACCACAATGTTGGGCATGTTGGGCCTTGTCAAACTGAGGGGGTTCCAGTCAGTTCAATGGATGTTGAAGAAGGTAGTCAGTCAAAATGTTCATCACCAGATGCTCCTCCTGAAGCTAGTCTCAAAGAAGAAAATAGTGGAGCAGAAATTTCACCATCAAATTCAGAAAGCCTTCGACAGGAAAAGGCAGAAGAGTTACAGACTCAAACCCATAATAATAAGCAACATTCTCTTATAACTTTGGACCAAACTAACATGGAGGACAAACCTCCAGATCATCTTACCTCTTCTATCTTATCAAAAAATTTAGTTCTAGAAAGTACTTTAATCAAAGATAAATCCCCAATAAGTACAGAAGGGATCTCATCGATTGAGATTTGTAAACTTCCAGTTCCAAAACAAAGCCATGATGAAGGGCAGTCAGATGCACTGAAGATGAATGAATTATCTGATGATGAAAAGAATGTCCAAAAGGTGGGCAGCTTCTCAGACAAATTATGTTTGACAGTGGCTGCCTCTACTTCTAATATATTGGACTCGAGAACTGTTTCTTCTGGCGTGAATGTTGCAGATGCTCATGAGATTGTGACTGAATCTGCTTTAGAAAACAATTTTGATAACAAAGAGGATGACTTGCTTATAAAAGTGAATGTTGCAGATGATATGGCTGTAACAGATAGTTACAGTACACAGTTGTTGAAGACAACAGGTGAAGATGATGAATGTCATTCTGATGCAATGCAGGATTCATCTGGTAATGATTGTATATACAGGAAGCACAAGGATTTAGAGATTTCTTTTTCAAGAGTAAAGGAAATTTGTGCAATTGATGATGATAAGGAGGAGCATACTAGTGATGGAGGTTCCAATTCAAGAAATGATTGTGATTTTTCAAAACCTGCAATGGGCAACCGGAGTCCTGAGGTGAATAATCAACGGAAGTCTGATATTGAACTTGAGTATGGCATAGTTGATGCCTTAGAAGTTGCCCGAAAAGTTGCTCAGGAAGTGGAAAGAGAAGTTGAAGACTATGGAGAACGGTCATGCAGTTCTTCCGAGAAATTTTCAGATGGTGGATTTAGACAGCCAGATAGCTCAGATTCTATAAATGGAAAACAGGATCTAATAAATGAGGTACCATCAAAGGAGGTGCCAACTGGACAACATTATTCTGCTGTGGCATATCCTGAGGGTGAGGGCCATGTAATTAATTCAGAGAATGTTGGAACTGAACCAGAAGATGGCATAGCTGATATGGAGTCCTCTCAGGTGACTGAAGCTGCTCAAGAACCAAAAGTTAACCCAGAGAAAGCCCTTTGTGATTTTGATTTGAATCAAGAGGTTTGTTCAGATGATATGGAACGCCTGTTTAATCCAGTGTCGAACCCTGTTTCTGTGGTTTCAGCTTCTAGACCAGTAGCAGCTCCTGGATTGCCTGCAGCCCCTCTGCAATTTGAAGGGACACTTGGATGGAAAGGAATTGCTGCTACTAGTGCTTTTCGTCCTGCATCCCCACGAAGAGTCTCTGACTCTGACAAAACAGCACTCACTATGGGGAGAGTCAGCAACAGTTCAAAACGTCGGCCAGATTGCCTTGATATTGATCTGAATGTGGCTGAGTGTGGCGATGATAAACTTGCTGATGTAGTTGCAGAGAAAAAGATTCCAGTCTCATCTGGTCACCAGTCTGCAGAATCTTCATTGGATGTGAGTCCAAGAAAATCTGAAAGATTGAAGCTGGATTTAAATCGTATCGGTGATGATAGTGATGCCCCACCTACAGTTCTGAGGATGGATGGACGATTCCTTTACAACCGGAATGGTTATCGCAGTCCATCTCCTGCCTCCTCATCATCATCCATGCAGCCGGCTTCCCTGAGGAACATCGACTTGAATGACAGACCATATTTGCAGAACGATATTTTAGACCAAGGAATCTATCATGGTAAATATCCCCAAAATGTGAGTGTTTTTGGGATGTCTAAACCTGATGAGCCTGTTATATCAATTATGGGTGCCAGAGTGGAAGTCAATAGGAAGAATTTTGTTCCTCAGGCTGCATCCTTGTTGAATGGCAAGGCACTTGAAACTGCCATGGATACTAACATGGCAAGGACTGGAAGTGTTTTGGCATTGGGTCCTACAGTGTCTTATGCACATTCCCCTCTCATGGGATACAATGGGTTTGCAGCTGCAACCATGTTGTCTTATTCTTCGCCCATGTATGGACCTGTGAGCTCAGTTCCTTACATGGTGGATTCAAGAGGAGCCCCTGTTGTACCGCAGATTGTGGGTTCTGCAGCAGCTGTTCCGCCATCTTATTCCCAACCACCATTCATTATGAGCCTGGGCAGTGGAACTTCTGGATTAAATGGGGCAGGGCCTTCACTCGCTAACTTTGATCTGAACTCGGGCTTTCCAGTTGAGGGAGAAAATAGGGACTCCCTTGGTCTGAGACAGCTTTTCATGCCTGGTCAAGGCCAGTCAATGGAGGAGCATCCGAGGGTAAGCTTCCAACCCTCATCAAGTTCTGGGGGTGTTGGGAAAAGGAAGGAACCAGATGGTGGGTGGGAAGCGTACCCGAACCCGTATAACTATAGAAATCAGCAGCAACAGCCTCCATGGAAGTAAGAAGTTTATATTTATGATTGCTCCTTCCTCCTCCCTTGGGAATCAATCATAAACCCAATCAAGCTGATTGATTCTTGCATTGCCAGCGAAGATAATTGAGAAGAGTGAGTAAGCCCATTGGCTTTGAGGGGAGGGGAATTAGAACTGAATAAAAAAGGGGGGGAAATTATGAATATGTAATATAGTTGGGTGAGGATGAGATCAATTACTGAAGGAAAGAATTAGGTTTAATTTTTTAACTTTGGTATATTTTTCTAGTAGTTAACTTCTTTTCTCCCATATATAATATATCACAGAAATTTTAAAGGTGGTCACTTGCTTTCTTATAATTTTATAAGTTGTAATTGTTTAACCTTTAATCTATGGTCAGATTTGTGTCTACAGCACAGATAATTGGATCTGGTTGTGACACCTGATTACCAGATATATTTTTTTACACCAAGTCTGCAAGTTGAATTATTTAGAGGCTCCTAAGATGTATGAATAAGTTTAACACAATCCGGATTGACTTGATATCGTGTTAAAATACAACTTTTTGAAAATTCAATTGATCTGATTTAACCTATTTTTGACACTTCAGTAAGGATTGTGTTTAACTTACCCAAACTCAGTCCAACCTCATAAATGGGTTGAACCGAACACAGCATAAATCAAAGTTCTTGTCAAAATACTCAATCCAAACCCCTTTGAAATTACTATCCACATCCAAGTATTCATAAGATAATTATTTATTATATAGTTATAAAATTACGTATATTTATTTTGAGTATACAAATAGATATATATATTTATGTATGTTATTATGTGATTAAATTATTTTAAATTAAAAATAAAATAATACTTAATTTATATAATTACACACATAAATATATATACCCAATTATGTATTCAAAATAAGTATAAATCTACCAACAGAACTTTCATAAATTGGCAAAGAGTACATGGAAAATCTGGACAGTGGAACCAAAAGTCTTGGAAGTTAGTTATGTCCAGCGAAGAGATGAGCTAAGCCTACATATTTATAATATAAATTATAGTGCCATATGATCCTTGCACACAATTATGTACAAGCGGGTCCAACCCAATGTAACTTTAGTTATATGTTGTCTATTATAATCTAGGATCAGCCAATCAATTTGGAAAGCTTTTATACTTAGAATACTGCTATCTTGAGGGCCTCATCTTCATCCAAATCAGTCACACTTTATTATTTCACTATCAAAATCATCCCTTTTTGACTTGTTCTCGTACACCAAGGCTGGATTCACGCTGCTCCAAAGCCAGCTCAAGCCTAGGGTGCAATACCACTGAACTTGAATTTGAGTACAAGAATGTTTGGCTCCTCATACTCTAAGAGCCTAACATGAGCTTGATTCAAAACATCCAAAACAATATCATTTTAATGCAAGTTCAAGCTTGGTTTAAAAAGAGACTTCATCAAGCTCAAGTTAAGCTCGAATCTAATCCTATGTAATACAAACAGTTTCAACACTTGTTAACAGGAAAAGAATACAATTGAAGCAGTTTAATTTATTTAGAAAAGAAAAGAAAAGGTTGAAGGAATCTACAGCAGAATAATTAGAAAGCTAAATGGATATTTGAAACACTCGCCAAAAAGCTTTAGGAAAAATAAGTAAAGATTGAACTTGAGTTGAAGAAGGCAAAGCATAGCAACCCTTGGAAACGGCTCAAATAGGCTGTAATCGATCAAAAAGAAGATAATGATAATGGCCCTTCGTTTAATATAACAAAAGCCCTAACCTCAAGTACATAACCCCCTAAAGCAGAAACAATTTGCTATGCATATGTTTTGGCTTGCCCATATAAGTGATTAGTACTCCACCTATATAAAAGGTTCTAAACTAAGCATCTATTTCACAAGCTATACGGAAAAAACTGAGATATACCAATCTATTCAAAGCAATAATCCTAAATTGTTAACCGATCCTCTGGACACGCTCACTGTAATCTAGAAAATAACCGCATTCAATACTCCGAATACAAATCCAGCAGTTAGAAAAGTGTTCATTAGACATTCTAAACTATAAATAAAAAAAAAGCCAGAGAACAAATAAACTTCCAATAAAAATAACAGAAGGAATTATCTAAAACAAAAAATAGAATTTAGCGTATGACATACATCCATTTACAAGTTCACAACCAATGATAGTTAATAATATTATCCATTTCTTAAATTATGTATTTTACTAAAGCTAAAAAGTTCAAGAAGTTTCAAATATCACCAAAAAAATTTAATTTGGTATATTGCAGGAGGAAAGAAGTGATAACCATCAACCAAATAAGAAACAACTATAGAATGCAGGCCTAATATGGTATACGTGCATGCACCTACGAGCTGAAGAAGCTGCATAACCATAAAACAGATCAACGACAAATTCCAGCAACACACTATTTCCCATAATTTAGTGCAGCATCACTGAAAACACTTATAGAATGGAAAACGTTACAACATATACACACAGCAATGCGCAAAGGAAAGACCCAAATTGTGCAAAGAGCCAACTGACGGCTTCTAATGAATAAAAAATTGGTCATCAGAAACCTGAAAAAGAAAACTTATAAAACCATTCCAGTGCCAAAGCTCTATTAACAATTGAAAATATTCCACTCCATGCATGTGCATACAAAGGTAAATGAAAACAAATAAAAAATTGTAGTTAAAATCGATAATTTCAAAAAATACCAAACATCACCTTAAAAACCTTAAGTTCTAATTGTTCCAATGTGTACAAATTAGAAGGAAATAATGAGGCATAACAGTCACCATAAAAAAAGAAAGAGACTTGCAAACATCTAGTAAATGATACACATCTAGTAATTTCCAGTTCCAATGATCAGACGTATTTCCACTTCTCCCCTGAATGAAATGCAATGCAATGCCTCCTATGCTGTTATTTCAGTATAGAATTGGGTTGCACATGAGCATTAAACATCCAATATTGAGCCAATTTATATATACATGGACAGAAAATTTTAAAAAAAAAAAAAAAGGTAACTTGGGTTTAGTTCACAAGCAAATAAAAAGACAAAAGTCCATGAACCAGAAGCCAAAAAGAAAATCACAGATAAATAACATTACATATCAACCCGAACTCGTAGTCTCTTCAGACGAAACTGAAGCTCCACCACCGTCAATTCTCTTATTCCTCTCTTCCTCATACTCCGGGTCATCAGTTGGCAACTCAAATCTGCAAACTGGACATGAATTCCTGGAACCTAACCAAGGCAAAATACAATTGCCGTGATACAGATGGGCACATGGTAACTTCGTAGCCGTTTCACCAACATTCACCATGTCCTTACATATTGCGCACACAATTGCTTCCTGCTCAGACAAAATCTCCACGGTCGGTAACTCCAACACAGCTGATTTCGCTGCAGGTGGGGCACCCCTCCTTCCACCGTCATTTTCAGCCAAGTTTTGCAGCAAAGCTTCATAGCCAGCGGCGTCCACGTAATCCTCTGGATTGCCTATGTAACGGTCAGATTCCGGGACTTCTAGACGAAATTCAATTGAATTGTCTTCTAGACCCATCAGAATGTCAGCCCAGTCCAGGATCCGGTTGGGTCCTGTTCTTGCTCGGGTCGCTAAGTCTCGGATCCGGAGACGGATTTCTTCGCGTCGCGTTAGACTCGGATCTTCTTCGTCATCAATTTCCCTGTTCCCTTGGTTCTCGTTATCAGACTGATCATTTCCTGTTCCATTTTCTTCGTCGTCTTCATTGTCTTCCTCTTCGTCGTCGTTTTGATTGTCTTCGTTTTCATTCGCATCATCATCTTCATCATTGTTTTCCCATTCATCGAGCTCAATTCGAAGGAAATCGTCTTCGGAGTGGGGATCTTGACTTTGTTGCTGAGGAACGTCGTCATCACGCGCGGCCTGAGCGATTAAACGGAGGACCTGCAGGAACTGAGATCCAAAAGAAGGATCATCGACGTGATCAGGGGTGAGTGTAGGCGGCGAGGAGAAGGTTGGAGCGGGAATCGATTCCACGAAGCCGTTTCTGCATTCTTGGCAAATTATATCAGGAAGATTGGCTAGGGTTTCTATAGAGACACGTTTCTCGCAGTGATAGCACCAATAGTGCGTTGTTTCAGTATCGGAAGATGCGGTAGGTGAGGCCGTCTGAGATGGAGATTCCGCCATGTCGTTTTGGGTCTTGGTGAGGAAAGAGTGAAGAAAGGTGGAAGGGGGGAGAGGGAGAGAGTGTGAAATTGTAAGAAGGAATATTATAGGATATTCTTAAGGCGGTTGTTTGCCATTGAAGTGTGGCCGTTGGATGGAAATTCAATTGTTGATAAGAAGATGTAGGCTAATCAAACAGTGGTGATTTAATTTTGGTGTGAATATAGATAGATGACCTGGCGTTGGTGGAATCAAATTGAAATTAATAAATAAGAAGGTGGGCTAATTAGTAAATTGGTTACAGCCTTACCACAAAAATGATATTTGTATGGGCGAGAGAAAATTTGGGCTGGATTTGATTGGATTGGATTGGATTGGATTGGATTATTGCTACATGTGTTGTTCAATAGGCTCTCCTCTAGATGAGTGTGCAACTAGAGTTTTACGACCTAGTTTTTGTTTTGTACATTTTAAAACATAAAATTACTCTTAAACAAACACTTTTGAACTTAATCCTTTTACCTATTATTGGCTTTACAAAGCACCTTACCTACCGACGTTGCTGAGGCAGCTGGCAGCGGACTTCAGTTCAGATGTGGGCTACTATCTAGAGGGTCAAGAACTGTTTTTAGTCATCCACTAAAGTCACGTTGATTTTTTAGAGTGACGCAACTCAACACGGTAGTGCTGTGCTCTGAGAGACGTGGAAATTACTGCAAACAAAAGCATAATTGACCACAAGGACTTTGACCTATTTGCCCCACATCCCACTTACTACTTTAATTTATTTATTTACGGCAATTAATAAGCTACTTTTTTTCACAAGTTTTGTATTATATATTGTGTAAATAATAATGTTATTCCTATTCGTCAAATAAACCCAATGACAATGAAAATAAAATACTTAATTCATTTTATATTATTCTTTCTTCAAATACTTAGTTTGAATCTTGCAAAAAATAAGTTAATAAACTTTAATTAAACAAACAAAACAATATTATTTATATCTAATTTTAAATAATAATTTTTTATTTCTTTTTTTTTAAATTTAAAATCCCACTAAATCAGATGAATACTGGTTACTGTCCGACGTCTGAACTACGGTTATCCTGGGAGCCAAACACTTCAAAGAATTTTCTACAAATTTTACATAGCCACGTTCACAAATAATTCACAGTCGTTAGATCAGCCAACTCGGCAAAGATCGGCCAATCAGGTAGGTTAAGCTGACTCCGTTTCTTGGTCTTCTCGTGGGACCGTCCAACACACTTAAATTCTCCACGTCAAGGAAACAAACTCATTCCAATTAAGTTTTGCCACGTATCAATTAACAATTACGAACCGTCCGATCATCCACGATGGCGTTTAACTCGAAATAGCAAGTGGTTTGAGCTCGACTGCACTATATAAACGAACGAACGAACGAACGAACGAACGCCGCAGGGAAGACTACCGTAATTTATCGAAGCTACTGGAAAAGAAGCTGGAAGTGTACCATGAGGAAGTGGACGATCCCTTCCCTTCTGATTCTCTTTTTCTTCATTGCTCTCATTCCGGATCAAGGTAAGCTATTGATTTCAATGGTCTCGAAACTCATTTTGTGTTTGGGAACTTACTTTGGATCTATGCCTGTTTAGGCCAAAAGTTCCAGGCGAAGGCAGAAGATGAATCGGATAAACTAGCGGATCCTCCGAAGGTTGAGGAGAAGCTAGGTGCTGTACCGAATGGCTTGTCGACAGATTCTGATGTAGTGAAGAGGTTGGTACCTGGTACTGTATTTTGTTTTTATGTTGTTTCTTCTTGTGGCAATTCGTCGCACGCAAGTAAATGTATGTTTTGGTTTTGATTTTAGGGAAGCGGAGTCGATCTCGAAGAGGTCGCTTCGTAGTAATGCGGAGAAATTTGAGTTCCAGGCTGAGGTGTCTCGCCTCATGGACATTCTTATCAATTCTCTTTACAGCAACAAAGATATTTTCCTTAGAGAGTTGATTTCCAATGCTTCTGATGTAAGTACATATCTCTTATAGTTAGTTCATCAAATTTTGATGCATTTTCACAGAGATTCTAATGGTTTTTTTCGTTGAATTTCAGGCGTTGGACAAGATTAGATTCCTTTCCCTAACGGACAAAGACGTTTTGGGTGAAGGAGACAACACTAAGCTTGAGATCCAGGTTTGTGCTGAATCAAATATGGAGATAGTTAGATTAAGTTTGTATTACGTTGCTTTGATTAGTCATGTTATTGCACCTTCTAAATTTATGGTTATAGGCTAAGATAATTAGTGGATTTAGCATAATCATACGGAAGGTATTTGATTTGTTTATTTTGTACTGAAATACACAGATTAAGTTAGACAAAGAGAAGAAAATTCTCTCAATTCGTGACAGAGGTATTGGTATGACCAAGGAGGATTTAATCAAGAACTTGGGAACCATAGCAAAATCTGGAACTTCAGGTAAATTTATATGTGAAGGCTAGATTTATTCGCTTAACAATATGGCATTACTCTTGTAGAGCAATGTTAAGTATAATTTTTGCTTTTTGGTGCAGCATTTGTGGAGAAAATGCAGTCTAGTGGAGACCTCAATCTTATTGGGCAGTTCGGTGTTGGCTTTTACTCTGTGTATCTAGTTGCTGACTATGTTGAAGTTATTAGCAAACATAATGATGACAAGCAGTTAGTAATTTTGCACTGATTTGATTTGTTAAATTTGATACTCCAACTTTATGTGTTTGTCAAATGACAGTCTTGCTGACTCTTTAATTTTCAGGTATGTATGGGAATCAAAGGCCGATGGGGCATTTGCAATTTCTGAGGATACTTGGAATGAGCCAATTGGACGTGGAACTGAAATTAGATTGCACCTTAGAGAGGAAGCTGGGGAGTACTTGGAGGAGTCCAAGTTGAAGGTGAATATCTCATTGAATTTGACCTTCGTACACTTAACTCTCTCATTTATTAATCTTTATCTTCACTGGGTAGAAATGTTCACTGTCATGGTGATTTTATTGAACCATGTTTTTTATTTTCATCAGGTACAAATGTTTCTACTTTTCCCTTTTATATTAATGCTTCTTTTTTCAATGGACATGCACAAAATGTTCTTGTTTGTTTGCTCTAGTTTCTGCTCACTGATTGGAAATTAGAACTAGCATGTTGACATAGAGGAGTGGAATTAAGTGTTATTGTTTTCCCATTGTATTTTTTCTTCATGATTAATTTGTCTTCTTTCTCCACAGGATTTGGTGAAGAAATATTCTGAATTTATCAACTTTCCCATCTATATTTGGGCTAGCAAAGAGGTTGATGTGGAGGTTCCTGCAGATGAAGATGAGGAAGAGGAAAAAAGTACACTGCTAAGTTGTTTTACTTTTGCTCTATATGTATATATTTGCTTATGTATCATGATTATTCATTCTATATGCTACAAACAGCTGAAACCAGCTCATCAGAGGAAGAAGAGACTGAGAAAAGTGAAGATGAAGATGAAGATTCGGAGAAAAAGCCAAAGCCAAAGACCATAAAGGAAACCACTTATGAGTGGGAGCTCCTGAATGATGTTAAGGCTATATGGCTGCGAAATCCAAAGGAAGTGTCAGAGGAGGAATACACCAAATTTTATCACTCTTTAGCCAAGGTATATTGGGTAACTCTGTGATACTCGAGAATCATTAGAATTTGGAGAATTAAATTGTTAATTAGTTTCCCAAATTTTGACTCTGCAGGATTTTAGTGATGAGAAACCTTTAGCATGGAGTCACTTTACTGCTGAAGGTGATGTAGAGTTCAAGGCTATTTTGTTTGTGCCTCCAAAGGCCCCTCATGATCTGTATGAGAGCTACTATAACACCCAGAAATCCAACTTGAAGTTGTACGTTAGAAGAGTTTTCATCTCAGATGAATTCGATGAGCTCTTACCAAAATATCTGAGCTTTTTGAAGGTATAACTAAGTCTATGTTAAGCCCTGGGATTGGTTCTCCAAATTTGGGATGATTGTGGTTAAATTGCTGGTTCTCAATTTGTGTAGGGACTTGTTGATTCTGATACACTGCCACTTAATGTATCAAGAGAAATGCTTCAACAACACAACAGTTTGAAAACAATCAAGAAGAAGCTCATTCGCAAGGCCCTTGATATGATCCGTAAAATCGCTGAGGAGGATCCTGATGAGTCCACTGATAAGGACAAGAAGGGTAAACTCTTGTTACTTAAAGCTTTTCCTATATGACAGGGGGTTATACTTTTTGTTGATTCCATGCTCAGTATATCAAAATTATGTGTCAGCCTTAACTGTTGCCAAGTCAAATTGCACTAAAATAATTTTCATGGCAGGCTGGGCTTCCTGGCTATATCTTTATGACTAACCAAAGCAAAACAAACTGCCTTTTTTTGGTTCTATGATTCATGTTTTGCTGTTATATACGTTATCTGTTAAAATGGTTATTGGAAAGTGGTGATGTTGAATCTCAATGGTGATGTAGATGTTGAAAAAACCAATGATGATGATGAAAAGAAGGGTCAATATACAAAATTCTGGAATGAGTTTGGCAAATCCATCAAACTTGGTATCATTGAGGATGCAGCTAATAGGAATCGATTAGCCAAACTCCTCAGATTTGAGAGGTATTTGTTTTGATTTAAGAGTTTATCGCCATATATTACTGCCCTGGGTTGCACTTTGTCTTTGAATTTTAGATCCTGTTGTCAGAGAGATATAATTTGTGGAATTTGTACTTGCAGCACAAAGTCGGGTGGCAAATTGACTTCACTAGACCAATACATTTCAAGGATGAAATCTGGGCAGAAGGATATGTTTTACATAACAGGGACGAATAAGGAACAGTTGGAAAAATCTCCTTTCCTTGAGAGGCTTAAGAAGAAGAATTATGAGGTATGAGAATGATTTGGTTGCTTCTGAAATATATTATATACTTTTCTTGTTGCATTCGGTTTCTTTTATTTATATACTGACTCCATTGTTTTGCGCTTTTGACAGGTCATTTTCTTCACAGATCCAGTTGATGAATATCTGATGCAATACCTAATGGATTACGAAGACAAAAAATTCCAGAATGTATCCAAAGAGGGTCTTAAACTTGGGAAAGACTCCAAGGATAAAGAACTTAAGGAGTCATTCAAAGAACTCACCAAGTGGTGGAAGGATGCTCTTGCTAGCGAGAATGTCGATGATGTGAGGATAAGCAACCGTTTGGCTGACACACCATGTGTGGTTGTGACATCAAAGTATGGATGGAGTGCAAATATGGAGAGGATTATGCAGTCTCAAACTCTATCCGATGCCAGCAAGCAAGCATATATGCGAGGCAAGAGGGTGCTGGAGATCAATCCAAGGCACCCAATCATCAAAGAGCTCCAGGAGAGGGTTGTTAAGAATGCTGAGGTATTTTTAATAGATTTGTTTGTTATTGTTATTTTCTTTTTGACAGTTGTGTTGTTAACATTGATTGAGGTTTCTTTCAGGATGAGAGCGTGAAACAAACAGCTCAGCTGATCTACCAGACAGCACTCATGGAGAGTGGCTTTATGCTCAATGACCCCAAAGATTTTGCCTCCCGAATTTACAGCTCGGTGAAGTCTAGCCTCAACATTAACCCTGATGTGGGAGTTGAGGAGGAAGATGATGTAGAGGAGGCAGAGGTGGAGAAAGAAGATTCAACTAGTTCCAAGAGCGAAGCAGAAGGTGGTAAAGATGATGTGGATGCGGAGCAGCCTTCAGCAGTAAAGGATGAGTTGTAGATTGCCTGAAAAAGGGTTCTTTAGACAACCCAAATAGATTAATGCAAACATAATCAGCAGGAATTTTCTTTTTAGTTTTTTTTTTTTTTTTAACTTGTGTGTCTAATTGATGATGAGTTGAGTCGCATAAAACATAAATGATGATATTTGCATCTCTTTTGTGCTTTTGGGGACACAATTGGTCTTGTATTGTAGGTAGCCCCCATGTTAACTGTCAACGGGCCATCTAGTCTGCTTTATATATTATGTCAATCTTGAGTTAAGACTACTTCCGTTCCGGTTGAGGTTGAATAAACTTAGATCTTTATTTCGATATGAGTGGTCTAAGTCAACTGTGATATCATCTAACCCTAGTCGACTCATCAGAAGAAAGAAACAAGAAGCGTTCGTTCGTATAAATAAACCACAAGCAAACGAAATGACGAAGACATTGGTCCAAAATCAAAAGAGCAGCATACCAAGCTTGCTTTTCCTAGTCATGAATCAGCAACCAACCACATTACTAAATTTCACTTCATCTGATCTAAAGCATAAACTTTCTCATATAAATAATAAATCAGTTAGAATGAAACACATTCATCTCCAAAAGCTCTACCTTTCTTTCTATGAATTGAATTACGTAAGTAAATATATAAACTATACATGGGAATGGGAATGGGATGGCCTATACGAGAAAGATGCAGCAGATTGCAGAAGCAAATGATGTCCATCTCAAAGCCGAAGAAGAAACCCTCCCAGACGGCGAGTCTCCAGTAAAAAAATTTGGTAACCAAGAATTATTATCTACAGATCCATCTATTGCGTTTGTTGTCGGAGACGAATCTCTTGCTGATTTTTGACTGCATCATAAAATATATAAAAAAAAGGGTGTTGACTTGTGGATTACGCGATAAAAGAAATAACACTGAAAAAGAACACAGCATTTATATTATAGGCCGGTTAAGATAAATACCAAACTCTTTCGTCTTTTTATTTAAAAAAAAAAAACCCTCAACTTCTACTTCTTATCGATTCTATTTTGGGTTATGACTTGGCCTGGAAGATTTACCTTGAGACGGAGGGGCAGAATGTGATGGTATAGTCAGCTCCCATACACGTAAATGTACTGGTAGCATCATCATAAGCGTAGCTATACGACCTTGGACATGCCGCTTTAAACATCTTTGAATAAACTGACGGCTTACACGTTTCTGGTGTACCGTACTCTCCGCTACAACAATATTCTGGATTCCCAAACGCTTCACATGCACTCTTACATCCTTCACCCGATTCCGCCCGCAACTCAGCCGGGCACCCTTCATTCAAATCAGCCACGCACCCGGTTGCCAAGCAGCTTCCCGTTCCACCGGTGGGTTCGACCATCATTGGTATATTGTAGCCATCAACCAAACTCACGTCATAAAAGTCCTCCTGCCTGCCAGACCCCATTGTGAACTCAGCTAAAGTAGCCGGAGGGCTTGCGCTTAGACCATTGCATTCGATTCCGTTGGAAGCACAGTCACGGTTTTGCAGGTTCCTTGACCATTAATCGGGTCGAATGTGCAACCAGTTCGGCCCCAGAATCTTCCGGACCAGGTTGGTGGAACTTGGAGGGAACGTGAAGTGGCAGGAGCCAGTTCAAAGCCTGAAGTTTCTAGTTTTGCTTTGCCAAGAATGCCAGGCCAGACTGTGTAGCTACATTTATTAACGAGTGTGAATTTAGAAGCTGATATTCCTGGAAAACAGATAAAAAAATAAGAATTCAATTACATGCTGAAGAAGCATGAATGAAAATATGATGAATAAGAAGGACTGAAAAATTACCTCTGGAGAATATAAGCAGAATGAGAGTGATGTGGAAACAAGAAGAAGAATTGTAATGAAATTGAGGCTGCATTGCGCTTTTAAGAAGCAGAGGAAGAAGAAGAAGGATAAGATTCTTGACTTGATAGAGATGGAAGCGAGAGACTCGCCACCCATAAACATATATTTCAGAGCAGAGGATTTGATTCTGATTAAGATTGTGTCACCTGATAGATAAATATAAAATATGATGAGCTTGGTGGGAAATCAGAAATCTGACTCGAAAAAGAAGAAAAAAAATGTAAAAAATAATGACGAAAAAAGTGAGCTTGAGCTTCGTAATCCAGTAGCCACTTTCAAAGCAGGGACCAAGACGTGACTAGGAAATATATTCGTAAATAATGTTACCAGTAGCACCAACCAACCCCGATTCCCATCTTGAATTTTATCTAAATAAATATTATACAGAATTGTCTCCACTCCATTAAGCCCAAGTATTATACAGAATTGTTTTTGGATGCTGATCCAGTCAAAGGTTTGGAGATTATTGAAATGCACTATTACCCATTTCAACACTGATTTTTTTGTGCATGGAGACAAGTAAGTTTAAGGAAGGAAAGTTTTATAACATAGGTTTGATAATAAGACATGAATAGGATTAGTGGAAATTCTAATTAAATGAAGATTGGGATATAATTAATTAATTAATTAATTAATTAATTATTAGTGTTACTGAAGATTGGTTTCTAAATAACTTGTTGGAAGATAAATGTCTGTCTGTCTCTCTCATATCATATACTTTAAATTTTAATACTCAAAAGAGAGAGACTCCTGAAGTTTTTAAATTTTTTACTTGACTCCTATACTTTATTTCAACTTTAACCCTCATATGTATGTTTCATTATTTACTATTAAATATTTACTATTTACTATTAAATGTATCAAATTAATAAGATTAATGTGGATAAAAAAAAAAAATTGATAAGAGAATCTAAAATTACAATTGTGATGTGAAGCATAGATTGGTGGGTCGGTGATAAAGAGTTGATAATAGATAGATAGAGAGAGGCAGTTGCATATTATTTAATTCAACCGACGAATCAGATGGTGTATTAATTTTGTTATCCTGATTTTGAAGATAGATAGACAGATAGATAGACAGATATGGGTGGGAGGATGGGCCTGTGGAACCTTTAAAGCTAAAAAGGGAAAAGGTGGTAGGAACCGACTTTGCTTTAGACCTTACCAAAACATATGCTGATGCTGATTCTAATTCTAATGCTCTTCCACTGTACATGCTGCCCTGGCTGGAACCCACTGCATCATTTTCTTTCTTATTCTTTCAACCGACTATTGCGCCGCTGGAAATACTACCTTCTTCTTTGGGATGAATTTGAATAAAAGGTCCATTTCAGTTTGAGAGAGAGATTGAGCCGTCCGTCTCAAAGGTTTCAGTTGGAATCCAACTATACTCACACTATATTTGTTAATATTTCGCTACCCAGGAATGTTATTGAGAAAATAAGGATATAAAAAACACATGATGTTGTTGTGAAAAAGCATGGAAGGGCTACGTTTGCAATGTGAGAAAGTTGAAGTCTTTTCATGTGCATGTGCTGATTACATACATTCTAAACTTTCCATCGTCATTATTGCCATGGATGGATGGATGGATGGTCTTTGTGCTGATTTGTACATCATGTATATGCATCACTCTTAATTCTAATAATCAAATTAACATAATACAAGAATAAATTGGTTTGACTCACTGATTCAAACAAAGAAAAGAAAAGAAAGATGTCAGCCTAACTGAAAATTGTTTCTGTTTTTTAACAGCTGAGATTGTCCACCTCTGACATATTATCTGTCGTGTAAAGTCTCAGTTGTTTTTCTTTAGTCTTTACTGATAAAAGATTTGCGTCATTTATAACTTATCTTTGATTTGATGAGCATTTGTATTGTGAGAGGAGGGCCATGCAAATATATATATACAGTGTTTGAGAATTCACGTAGCCCACAGGATTTAAAATTATTAGTGCATAAGTCGTTGATCAATATAATATAGACTTATAAAATTGGATAAATCTTATTTTTGTAGATGCAACGTGGAAAAGAAGAGCAATGTGTGGATACGAACTAACATATATATATATATAACTTCAAAGCTAATTATTGTAGAAAGTTTGACATTTTTATGTATATTATTCTACTTCATCACTGCAAGTACCAACTAACATATATATATAAAAAACTTCAAAGCTAAGATTTTACTGCTTCTTCGTATATACATACATATATCAATTTATTGGAACATAATTATAAAACATTATTCAAAAGCCGAACACCGAAGCTCACGTAGCTTAGTTGGTTAGAGCACCCGTTTAGTAAGCGGGAGGTCTTGAGTTCGACTCTCAACGAGAGCAGCAATAATACTAATTATTTTTACCTGTTCCTGTATAAGTAAAACCATTTTCTTCCACTCGATACTATATATTATCCATTCTCTCTGTCTCTCATTTCTGATTTGATTATGCATGCCATCCCATGCCATTGAAAAAAGATTTCTCCAAATCCTGAGTGGTTTGGTAAATTGATGATAAATAAAAAAAATCGTTTGAGATAAAAACTGTTCACGATGATAAACCTATCACCAAATTCCATACAATTCAATCTCCCTATTTAATCTTTACACATTCAAATTGATAGATTTGGCAAACTTTAACAACTTGATATAAAATAAAAAATATAAAAAAACAGCTTAGAGTTATAATTTTTGACATAAAAAGTAGTTTAAATCAAGTTCAGATTGATCCTTAAAAAATTGAATCGAGTTAAGGTTGACACAAAGTTAATTCAAATTGATTTGAACTAACTCAAACATTTTAAATAAAATATTACATACCATCATAACAGTAAAAAAATCTTTAATATCTTTTTTTTTTTCATTTGATAGAAAAAGTTTTACTTTACAAAATCTTTATCCCTAATTTGAATCAACATTGTATCATCAAACATCAAATTCGCATCACTCAAAGACATTTATTTTAATTTAATAACTTTTTTTGACAAAATTATAAAAAATCTATTTGTAGGTTTTTTTTTTTGTTTGTATATTATAAGTACTATTATTTTAACCTTATTATGTTTGATCTATCATATATTTATTAATAGTTTTAATATTTATGACAGTTACATTCATCATATGGATTAAAAATTAAATTTAAATATTTAACAAGTGGTTTTAATCTCATTGGTTATCAATTATAATATTTTAAAGTTGAAGTTATATACTAAACTAGGTTATTTGATTATGATATTATATGACTTTATGTCTATTAGAGCTGTGTATAATTCTATTCAAACAGTAAAATCAAACCAAACCATTTAAAAATTATAGTTTGGTTTGAATTCATAAATTTTTAAAAAATAGTTTTAAGTTTGTGTTATGGGATAGCCGATTTTTAAATAAAACCAAACTATAAATTATATTTTTTTTAAGGGTAAAGGACTTATTCCCACCCAAGTTTAAGTCCATTTCCAATCACCCACCTATCGGGTTTCAAAAACCCAAATTGAAGGATTGAATGACCAAATTAAATAATTAAAACCAATTTATTCAATTTAATGAATATCAACTATTTTAATACAATTTATGAGAATAACAAGAGAAATTTCAAATAATTAATATAATCAAAATAATATAACACAAAATATAAGTTTAAGGGATGAGAAAATCCAATACGTGATATGTAGTGGTTCAGCACAACTCGACCTACGTCCACTCCTCTAAACTATCTCTTTTAGAGTATTTCACTAATCTTTGGTTGACAAACCCTCAACCAAACCTTTTTTTTAATACAAAAATAACTTACAATGTGCTATTAACCTTTACAAGTACTAAAACTCAATTTTTCCCACTAAAAATTTTTCAGTCTCTTCAAGAATGAATCTCACTCTTATATAATGTGAATTTTTATATGGATTCGAAATATAATCTCTTTCAAAGAGTATATATGAAAATTTAAGTTTAATACAACCTCAATACAAATGAAATTAAACATTGTATAAGTAAAAGTTTTGAATAGAGAAAATAATTTGCAAATGAACAACTTAAAATAGATTTACTCTCAAATATATGAGAGTTTTTGGTGCAAAATTAATCTCAAGTGGATTTGATTGGATTTATATAGGGGAAAAATAAGGAAAGTTACCATCGTGCACAAAACTAGCTATTTTAATTTTTCAAAAAATATAAAATTCTATCAACTGGATATGACGCGACACTTCCATGGTATCTACGTGGTATTAGTCATTAGAAAATTTATAATGCAATTCGATCAATTGAAAGGAATTCAGTCAACTAAATTTCTAAAAGCCAAATTACATGGTTTCTGAATAATTCGAAAGCTGCTATTGAAAAATTAAGGTGGTCAAAATTTTATTACATTTTACCCCCTAAATTTTTAAAAATTTGTAATTTTCTCCTGAATCTTTGAAAAATGATAATTTAACTAATTTTTTAAAACTCTTTCAAAACGAACTTTGAGATATAAAAATATAGTTCACAAAACTTCATCATTTTGAATGAGTTAATAAATTTTCATAAAAATTTGGCTGAACCCAAAAAGTTTGAAAAACGACATTTTAACCCAAAATATGAAAGATATTAGAATAAATTTTTAAGTGAGCTTTCACATACAAATAAATATTTTAATCAAAATAAATATTTCAAAATTACAAACATATCTACCTAAACTTAAGTTTTTCTTCAAATCTTTGCGAATTCTTTATTTAAGTCTTGTGTTTCATTTCCATATTCATACTCATTCAAGTGTATTAGTAAATTCTTACAATATAAACTTACACTCAAATAAAGTCATTAGTTAATATGCTTAGGGTCATATTAATTCATTATTATCAAAATAAAACCATAAGTATTCATTGAGTCAACACAAATATTCATCAATCATTTAATTTTTGTTAAATTTTACTGTTAGTTTTAAGGATGAAAATGTTATTTTACCTTAAATATTTAAATAAAGAAAATTACTTCTCATTTTCCCACTTATTTTAAAAAACTAACAAATTTTCAAATATCAAAAAATTTGAAAACTTGTATTTTTCCCTCATGATTTGATTTTTCTAAATTTGACGATCATTTTGAGAAGGTCATTGATCAACTTTCCTACCACCTTCTTTTCTGATGGAAAAAAAAAAAAATTTTAAAGGGTTAGAGTTTCATTAATTTATAGATGAATAAATAAGATTTTTAAAGTTAATGGAGAGAAACTTAAGATAACAATATACTTTAGGTGGGAATAAGTCCTTTGACCTTTATAATTTAGATTATTTTAGATCAAGTTAAAAATATTTTGGTTCAATTTAAGATTAAAAAAAATTGATATAATTTTATTTCAAGTAAAGTAAGTATTTAAGATCTCCAATTTAAAACTTAAATTAATACGAGAGAAATATGTTCAATGGTATGAACTGCCATGGATGGACTAGTAAACATTAGACAAACCAAACACGAAAAATCATTTTATTGGCATCAATGCGGTGTTTACATTCTAGGAACCAACAAATGAATCCCCTCCTCCTCCTATTACTGACATGACATGACATGACATGACAGCCAGCCTACCCTAAAATAAAATAAAATTCCTCATATTTCAATTTCTCTATTACATTTTTTATTGTTTGAGGAAAGAGACAAAAGAATAGCAGCCAAGCCATCAATCTCCACGTCACCTGGGACCCAATGCCTTATCTGACATTTTGCTTACACAAAAAAATCTATATTGTACCTAGGCTACACGCATGAAACGACAACGACACATACCAACGGCCCTACCATAACCCTTTCACACTCCAGATTGCCATCGTCATGCTGATCATGCCATATGATCCCAACACGTGTCTATAAGAAGATGATGCAGCGCTTTGATCCAATGCACCCTGGTACACCATGGTGCTGCTGATGACTGGTGAGACTGAGTTGGTAGTAGTTGTACTTGTAGGGTCAGTGCTTTTAGTACCCTGAGAGGCTTTTTGGCTGCAATGCAAACACAAACAAAACTATCCGTTAGCCTATCATTATAAAAAGAAAGTAACCGTTGGCTTGTCCCATCGGGATTGTTTACTCCCATAGCTGGCCGTTTATTTTGTTTGTCCCGAGAAAGTTTGGGTTATCAAAATTTTGCACTATTATTATTATTTCAAAATTAGATACCAAATACTAAAATGCTGAAGATCCCACCCACCACCTGCTAAATACACTAACTAACTATATAATCCTTATAAACACGCTAGTTCTGGACGGACAATAAAATATTTTGCTTATTTTCAATAAAGTGACGTTATAAAGCACATGGGTTTGATGTGCCAGCCATCCCAAAATGTGCACATTGATTGTTTGAGATTCAAATTTAGTTTAAGAATAACTTAAATTCCAAAAAAATTCAAAAAATTAGTTCTCCAAATTTGTCTCATTTTAACAAAATAATTATAATCCTTCCTTAGTTCCAAGCTTAACTTCAAATATAATCCAACCCGTCGGCATTGGTTTAAATGTTTAAATGCACTCCAAATCAATCAATCCTTACATTAATCGACTCAAAAAGGCTCCGTATTAGTTGAAGAGGACTACTAATTAATTACTTGAGTAAGAGTAAATGGAGCACCCGAAGGAAATATCTTCCTCTTCCCGCAACATTAAAGGTTGAATTGAACCCAAACCCCAAACCCAAATTATTGAACTGACAACTCAACGTTCATATGGAACTTTTCTTCACAGACAAGACTAAACGTAACTTACTTACCTGGTGTTAGGTGCCGGACAGAAGGTGATAGTGTAAGCGGGTCCAGAGGCGCATGTAAAGGTGCTGGATTTGTCATCGTAGGCATAGCTGTATGCTTGTGGGCATGCTTTCTTGAAGATCTGAGAGTACGAAGATGGCTTGCAAGTGTCCGGCGTACTGTACGCTCCATTGCAACAGTATTGTGGCTGTTGAAAAGCTTCGCACGCGCTCTTACAAGCTACCTCTTCTTTTCCATCCTCACTCATTACTTTAAGCTCCCAAGGACACGCGCCGTTCAAGTCCACCATACATCCCGTTGTTGAACAATTCTGACCAGTGCCCCCCTGAGGAACGACGAGCACTGGAAGGTTGTACCCATCAACCAAACTGACATCGTAGTAATCAAGCCCACCATAGCCATCGAGCTTGAATTCTGCCAGAGTGGTAGGTGGAGCAGCGCCACTTCCGGAGCATTCAAGCTTGTTAGAGCCGCAATCGCCTGTAACGCATGAGAATTTTCCGGTGGAGTCTTGGGAGCAAAGAGTTCGACCCCATATGCGGCCACCCCATGAAGTTGGGGCGGTTATAGTTTTGGACTGATTCTTTTGGAGGGCGAAACCGGTGGTGGAGAGAGTGGGTGAGTCGGGGTTGGAGAGAATGCCTGGCCATACTGTGTAGTCACATTTATTAACCATGACAAAGGTTGTGGTGGAAATAACGCAATTGATGAATAATTGAAAAGTAAAAAGGAGTAATAATAAAGCAATTAATAATGTTACTCGAAGAGCCATTGAGGCTGGCTGTCTATGAATAAGATGGAAACGGCGAAAGAAGTAGTTAGAAGAAGAAGAAGAAGAAGCTCAGAGAGTTTAGATTCGAATTCCCACAGTTGAACTACTTCTTGGAGAGAAGAGGGAGATTCTAAAAGGAGAGTGAGTGGGTAATTTATAAGCAAAATAATTATGAGGGAAATTGAAATTTTTAGCATTATTTTATTCCGTCTATACAAAATTGTCACATATCTTAAAGCTTTCATAAATATACCATAACAGTACTTACCTTTCCCAAAATACCCCTCTTCGATCTTTCATGCATAAATTCTTTCTCTTCTTCTCTGTAACTTTTTTCTCTCTTTTTTCTCTTCTTCCAAAGTGATAAAGGAATCACTCTCTCTTCTCCCTCATTTTCAAAAATAAAAGCAGGAAGGAAAAAACTAAATTCTTCATATTAAGAATTTTGCTAAGTGAGAATTAAAAAAAAAAGAACAACCCACAAAAAAATTCAACTGAAAAAAAATGACTATCGAAAAAGTGTAAAAAATGATCATCGAAGAAAATCACATTTAATAATATTTAACTGAAAAAAAATTAATATTTAAAGACTAAAATTGAAAAAAAAATTTTACGTTTAATCAAAAAAAAAAATAGAAAACGTTGGCGTGAAATTATGAGAATAAACCCGCCAACCTTTGGCTACTCCAAGCAAAGTTTTATAAAGGGTGGGCCCATCCTATATTACAATAATGCCAACTTTCTTATTTCAATAGTTTTAGTTTATAAAAGATGAGCCCACCTAAATTAATGCTAACAAGCCAACTATTTCTGTCAACCTTTATAATAATAATATTATATTATATTATAATATATAATTATATTATATAATATTATAATATATTATATATATTATTATAATATATTATATATATTATTATAATATTATATATTATATATATTATAATAACAATATATTATATATATTATAATAACAATATATTATAATATAATATAATTATAATTATATAATTATATTATAATATTATATAATATAATATATTATAATATATATAATATATACAAAACCTGTAAGGGTTGGCGATTCCGCCAACCCTTACAAGTTATATATATATATATATATATATATATATATATATATATATATATATATATATATATATATAAATATAATTATATAATATTATAATTATAATTATATTATATATATTATATTATAATATTATGTATTATAATATAATATAATATATGTATAATAATTATAATATAATTATATAATATTATAATTATAATTATATTATATATATTATATTATAATATTATGTATTATAATATAATATAATATATGTATAATAATAATAATATATTATAATATTATATAATATAATTATATATTATAATATAATATTATATTTATTATTATAAAAGTTGGCGGAAATAATTGGCTTGTTAGCATTAATTTAGGTGGGTCAATCTTTTATAAACTAAAACTATTTGGATAAGAAAGTTAGCGTTATTATAATATAGGGTGGACCCACCCTTTATAAAACTTTGTTTGGAGTAGCCAAGGGTTGGCGCGTGCCGTTACCGCCAACCTTTATTCTCAGAATTTCACGCTAATGTTTTTTTTTTTTTGATTAAATGTAAATTTTTTTTTTCAATTTTAATCTTTAAATGTTAATTTTTTTTTTAGTTAAATCTTACTAAATATGATCTTTTTTTATGGTCATTTCTTCCAAGATATAAAGTGAATGTGATTGAGTTTTTTTGTGGGTAATTTTTTTTTTTAAATCCTTACTTTGAAGAATTCTTAATCTCAAGAATTTAGTATTTTTCTTCTTGCTTTTGTTTTTGAAGATGAGGAAGAAGAGAGAGTGATTCTTTTATCACTTTGAAAGAAAAGGAAGAAAAGAGAAAAAAATTACAGAGAAGAAGAGAGAGAATTTGTGTATGAAATATTAAAGAGGGGTATTTTAGAAAAAGTGATTATTGTTATGGTATATTTGTTAAAGTTTTAGGATAAGTGATAATTTTATATACACAAAATAAAATAATAGTAAAAATTTCAATTTTCCTAATTATAATGCATCTTGAGGGAGTCCGTATAACATTTAAGAGGGGCAAAATAATTGAATGTCAGTGACCAGCCAACGTTAGCCACCAAGTCTAAGACTCTTTGAAATTGTTAGTTATATTCTGGTAAATCATAAATTAGGTAGGCATGGTTGGCTGCCCTGCCTCTGCCTCTGTAATTGTTACAGTCCTGACCGGATTCTTCTCGATAATACTTTCAGCCGAATAATGCTCTGCCTCTGTAAACCTATCTCAAAGCTTTGTTTGGGTTCAACCCCATCTGAATTTAGCACTAATGATAATACTTTCAGCTCAATAATGCTTGTGCCTAAATCTAAACGGTTTGTTTTCATCACGAAAAAGGCCTCTTAACTACTAGAAAAAAACAGCTTCTGGCGACTCGGGATTATTATTTACTGGGCAAGAAATAAATATCGGTAACAAATACACAGATTCTCCGGATTCCTTAAATTTAAGGCATGAAAATTCAACAACAGGATTTGAGAAAGTTTGAATCATCTGGATTTTTGATAGTGATGGAAGAAAAGAGTCAAGTTTAGTCAGTGTAGAATTATTTAACGAGGTGTTTGGCAATAATAAATCACGGCCGGCTCTCCGTGAAATGCGAAGACAAATTTCACCTGTCGTTTTGAACGATTTGACTCATATATATGCAAAAATGAAATCATACATGTGGGTTTATGAGCCCTTCCAAAAAGCTAATCTTTCATATAAATTTTCACCAAAACTTGATTATTTGTGTACACAAACAAATCTTATACATTGTGTTTGAGGTTTCTCATGTTTGTAATTCAGAGTCTTATGCAAGACAATAAATAATAGAAATGTTAAAAATTCATTGCTAGTACTTGGTATCCACCACGGTGGTATAGAGTAAATGCAAACAAAGAAAGTTGGATATGGAGTTTGCGTTTTTAATATGGTTCATCCCACAGTTCAAAAGCCAATGTCTCCAATTATGACATTAGTGACTTGGAGAGAATGCTGCTAAAGAGTGTGTATAGAACTTGTAAGAAAGATGCCCTGAAAAAAACTCAGTTTAAGAAAAGTCTTTGGAGAGAGTTGTTGGATTTTATGGGTCTCCTCGCCAAGTTTGTGGTGAAGCTTATTTACTCCTATGTATCAGCCACCTGAATTCTACGATTTTCTTTCTTCTTTCTTCACTCATTGTCGGCCCCCATTCATGCCCTCTCTCATCTCACATTAGCCACCAGTCGAGACACAGGCAACTGATCGCTTTTCGGGAGGATGTTCAGCTGGTAGGTAATTACCATACAACACATTGCCTTTGTGGTGGTAACAGTTTATCATCGGCTCTTGAAACGCACTTGAAATAGATGCCATCACTCATTTCGTAATTTTTCCACGAAGAAGGCAGTGATAACAGTTTTTTAGGCAATTTTGTCCATTGTGAAGCAAAAGGGTCATATATAGACGCCATTAAGAGACTGAAGATTGGTATCTTTAACTCGTAAATTTTGTGGTTTTCAATCATGACAAATCAGTTACTATCTTCATATCATCCCTTGCCCAAAACTAAAGAGTCTTCATTATCATCCTCTCTAGCTGCTGTTTGACATTAATCGTCACTGTTATAAGAGTGAACCACAAAAAAAAAACCCATTGTAATTTGAAACTGCTTTCTTTCTTTCTTATCTGAAAGAAAGTGATTCCTCTTGGAATAATTAGTCTTATTATTGTTGCTTTTTCTTATAGAACACTGACACTCTTGAAATGATGAACTTGGACGTAAAACCAATAGAGACAGGCTTGCTTCAGTTCACATTAGCCTACGAATAAAGATGATATGAGTTCAAAATTCATTTGAGTTCTATGATGTAGCGGTTAAAGGAATGATCACTAACTTTTGAATTTCATATACTTGGTTTGGTCGATTCAATTTAAGCATGGTTTTACCGTACCAAAATAAAGAAGTTCGATTTTGTGGCTGATGAGAAGGATGTTTGACAAATTGACTACAACTTATTGGATTAGTATTTTTATAAATTCAAGGGAGATAAACTCATGTAAGAACTGATTTGATAAATATAATAGACCGAATGGATAAAAGACACACAACCGGAGGGTAAAAAAATATACAATAAGCCCATATCAGAGCTGAAAAGGAAGCCCAGCTAAGGCAGATCAAACTTCAATACAGCAGGCCTGAAATTTCGACAATAGCAGGGGGGTTAGATTCGAATGGGGTCGAGTTTTAATAAGAGTCAATTTGAATTTGATTTGACCCCAAAAAATTAGCTTGAGATTAAACTCAGTTTACCCTCTAGGGAAAAAATATTACGAATTAATATTTGGAGCATCTAGTTTTAAAAAAAAGAAAACAATTTTAAAATGAACTCGTCGCTAAAGCATTCCAAAATTATTCTAAGAAAACTGAAAATCTCAAAGTGAATAAAAGATGTATATATCCCATATGAAAACTCATCTGAAAACATCTGAGATCATACAGTAATCTTGTACATGCTCTTAGATACAACTGTACAACCATTTAAAAAAAGTCAAATATCATCAATAACATACGGCTATACACATGTAACATAAACTATAAATAATCTGCTCTTGTTCAGTTTTATCTTACTGACCTGACCTTGCCTTGCAGCTACCTCTATCACTTGTACATGCAATCATAAAAGAAAATGAAGTGAGAGATAATAACACTCAGTAAGGGGAAATAATTAAATAAACTATCTCTTTTATTGTTTTAAATCACTTTTGAGACTTAATCTCATATCATAACTTCTTCAAGGAATCGAGGGGATAATCTAGTTCATCATTTACTATTTGGGTTACACTTTGTCCCATCTAGTATCCATCTGGAAGTGATTATAGAGATTTGACACTTTTTAAACTCGAGCTTTTTTCCTTTCTCTCACAACACTATTTCTGAATCTGAAATATATTCTACTATGAGCAGACCCTACTACGAGTTTATGTCCTAACACAGACGTATTTTGTTAATCTTGTTTTTATTTAAAATTATTCATAACCTATCAAACTATACTTTTGAGACGATCCTAAATTCTTTTTCTTACTTTTCTTTTTTTCTCATTTCTTTCATTTCCTTTCTTTATTTTCTCCCTTTTCTTTTTCTCCTCCTTTTCTTTCTTTTTTTCTTTCTAAAAACTGTAATTATTGTTCATTGGACTGTTTATTTGATAAGACAATATTTTTGTTCAAATAATTTAATAGTTAAAACGGTCTCCAAGCCATACAAATTATATATCATTGAAAAGAGGATTCAAAGAGCTTTCCAACAAGCTATAACAACGCTCATGATTCATCAGAGAAGACAGTTAAAAGGTGGGACGAAATCAATAGCAAAAAAACTGTATTTACTATTTACTTGATAAGGCAGTCTTTTTGTTTATATAATTTAATAGTCGAAACGATCTCTAATTCATACAAGCTATATATCATTGAAAAGAAGATTCAAAGAGCTTCCCAACAAGCTATAACAAAACTCATGATTCATCAGATAAGACAATCAAAACATAGGATAAAATTAGTAGTAAAAAACTGTATTTACAATTCATTTGGTAAGACAGTCCTTTTATTCATGCAATTTAACAGTTCATACGGTCTCTAATTCATACAAGCTATATATCATTGAAAAGATGATTCAAAAAGTTTTCCAAGAAGCTATAATAACACTCATTATTTATCAGATAAAATAGTCAAAATGTAGGACAAAATCAGTAGTAAAACTGTAAATATTTTTCAACTCTCTACCATGAACAAAATCACACACATAGATATCCCAAATGACAAAACAACATTTTTCAACTTCAAAATTATCATTTATAACATAGAGCAAAAGAACCAAAAACATAAAACATGAAACATACCAAGAATGATTCTACTTACCTTGTTTCAAGTCAATCTTTTTCAAGTTAGCTTTCTTCTTTTTGTCTTACTTCTTTTATCACGAAAATCACCTTAAATCAACACCAAAACCCACTAACATATTCATATAACATACATCGAATAGATATATAACCATAGGTAAAGGGAAAAGAAGAAGATCTTTTATTTACCAAGGTCTTCAAAGTGTTTTCTCTTCTTTTCTTATTTTTCTTTCAAAACCCTTCAAATAATCCACTTTTCTTCTAAAAACAAAGAAAAAACATGAAAAAAACTGTTTTGTTCTGGAAGAGACGAGAGAAAATGATGGAAAAAGGTATAAAGTTATTCTCTTTTGTCTTTTCTCTTTTTATATGTGTACATACTTTTTAATATAGATATACGGTCATACCTATACCTTTGTTTTTTTGTAGTTTATATATATATATATATATATATATATATATATATATATATATATATATATATATATATATATATACACACACATTTGAAATAAAATCGAAAATATCTCAAAACAGAGTCAAAAAACATAAATACCCTTAAAACATATCTGAGAGTATTACATGAATTCATTGCACTGTCTATCCTTGTCCACACAATACAATCAATAATCTCAGTTTTGACTATTATTGCGGCGAAAATTAGTAGTGGGTGGTGGACAGCGAAGAAAGTTGCAATTTGAACTCGACAATGGAATCTCAATTTGCAGCTCTTATATTATCCCCTCTTTTCTACCGACGACAAGTAAAGGTATGTAAAAAACTGTGATTTCGATAGTAGAAGGGATTAACTCCATTGTCCTCCGGTTAGGATGTCTGGCTTTCACCCAGGAGACCAGGGTTGCTTCTCGAGGGCTGCTTCTTCGGTTGAGATGCATTGCAGACAGAAGGCTTTGAATTTTGAGAAATAAGAGTAGATATACAAGTCAACTGAGGCATATAATAATGCTTAATTTCATGGTCCACTCCACTATTGAGCATACAGATTATGGTTAATTTTCGGTTGATGTGTTTTAACTCAATACCTCCATGAAAATTTGAATTCAAGACTTTCACTGAATAACCTGATAATGTTTTGAAGAAGGTATAGTTCAGATGAATATATAATAACATGTTTCGTAGGTTCAATGATCAGATTAGTGAAATAAAGGATTTTCAACTGATGATGAACCCTATTTATTTTAGATTAAATTTGTGGCAGATTTATATTATGAGATATGACAGAGCACCAAAAAATGGAGAAAACAGAACACAGAGCTAAAACACAGGGATTTTTAACGAACTGAAATCTTCATTACTTCCAGGCTGTAAAAATGCCGCCTGGTTTTAGTTTCAATAGCAATTATAGATATTTACATCACACTATTTAGCATTTCCTAGCTACCAGCATTGATCAGTTTCCCAAGACCGCCGTGTATAGCCGGAAAATTTTGAATTTGACGTGGTAGCCATTGTAGTTATCCCTCCTGACATTGCAAAAGGAGAACTCAGTGGCCTTCTTCGCTTGAATAAGGAACGGTCGTAATCTGCTCGCTTTTCCGGATCAGAAAGAGTTTCGTATGCTTCATGTACCTTGATGAACTCATAAGCTTTAATCTCCTTTTGACTGTTAGTTGCTACATCTGGGTGTAAAACTCTTGCCAACTTCCGGTAAGCAGTCTTGATTTCCCGACATGTGGCACCGGTTTGAATCCCCAGAACTTCGTAAAGGGAAGCCGCCGCTGGTGGTGACCCAATGAATTGAGAGGCTGTTCTCTCCGCCGTTGCTGCACAAGCGGCTGATATACGTAGTGGGCGGAGTTTGACAGACACGGGATGGGAATGACCTTCATTGCCCACAAAATTTGAGCCATAGAAATGAGCTGTGGAGCTGAAAGATGAAAGAAAAGAAGAGGAAGTGGAAGCCATGATGGGTTTTGAGAGATGCGATGATCATGTTGACTCGGTTTAAGTTGTTAATATATAGAAAAAGTTTGAGGGGCATGTAACCATGGTTAGTTAGGTTGGGTTATCCAATTGGATTTAGATCTGTCCTATGCTGAGTCAGAAAACCGTCGGTGTATCTTAGCCATTGACTCTATGTCTGTGCTGACGAGGACACGCGTTTAATATATGTTTCGTCGGATGATTGGTTATAGTATTTTTAATTTAGGCAAAGAACTTATTATCACCTAAAGGTTCCGTCTCTTTTTAATATTAAATTTTAAAAACTTAAATATTATTATTTTTTATTAAGGTTAGAAATAAAATCTTCTTTTAATAAAAAATATCAAACAAATTAAAATTATATCTTATTCTATTTTTTAGTTTAAAAAATTAAAATTTTATTTTTTAAAGTTTAAAAAATTACGTTCTTTTAAGGTTTTTTTTTTCCTTTTTCGATCACCTTCTCTATTTCAATTGATGACCAACCATTTTAATCTATTTTGCCGTTGCAGTCGCTCAGAAGATAAATCGATTTGAGTGTATCTTCATCTGCCCAAAGAGATGAAGATGATTTGTATTCATCTCTTCATCAAACAAAGACGAATCATGTTCATTTGTTTATTTAATCGTTGAAGATATCTCCTAAGCAATCAAAACGAGAAGATGGGTGGAACAGGCCAATTGTGGGTCAAAACGCAGAAGATGGTCAAAAAAGAGAAAAAAATCTAGGGGTAAAAAGATAATTTTTAAAAATTTAAATGAGAGAAAATTGTTAACTTTTTAAACTAAGGAAAAAAATAAAATAAAATTTTAATCTTTTTTAATTTTTTTAATTTACGGTTTTAACTTTAATTCTAATAAAGAAATTTAACGAAATGGTGGGTATTTGTGTTTGGCCAAGAGACTATTTCTCATCCAAGGTTTGATGCAAACCTAAATTTTCACCTGTTAATTATCGAAAATCCAAATATTTATTAATAGGGTTGGATTCGAATCGAGCCAGCTTGAGTTTGGCTTAGTCGAGTCTGAAACGAGCCGGTCTTAGCCTAGCTTGAGCTACTCGTCAGATTTTTTAATTAAAATTTTTGATACAAAACGACGTTCGTTTTGATAATGAAAAACCAATTGAGCTTGAGCTCGAGCTCGACTCAATCGAGGCCGAAACAAGCTGCCCTTAGCGGAGCTCGGTCGAGCTCGAGCTCGAACTAGAGCCAACTCTATGTGAACTGAGTCAAGCTTAAGCTCGAGCTCAGCTCGGTTTGAATCCAACCCTACTCATTAATATGTTAAATTTGACTATTACTAACAGGGTAAAATCATTATTTAAAAATTTTATTTAAATTCATATTTTTAATTATCCTCAAGTTTCAAAAATTTTATTTCTACTCCTTAACCTTATATTTTTTAGGTTTAAAAACTAACTTTTTCTCTCCCAAATTTAGGGTTGTAAAACTTCAATCTTTTTGTCATACACAGTTGCCCTCTAGAGTTTTAAAAAATCTTAGTTTAATCCCTTTTCAATTTGAGTTTCTAGATCTTCATATTTGGCAACTAATAACCCGTCACCGACTGCCAGCTCTCTCTCCCCCCCTACCTTCCTAGTCGACTAGTTTTTCTTCTTTGACTATCTTCGTTGAAGATGAAGACAAAATCGTCTACATCTCCAATGAAGACCGTTAGATTGCGAAAGGAGAGTGAGCGGGAGAGACAGGGAAAGGAGGAGGAAGAGATTCGACCACCATCTCCAACGAATTGTCATCAAAGAGAAGAAGAAAAGAAACTGGGTTCAATTGTAACTTTCTAAAATGTTGGGGGGCAGCCATAGGAGAAAAAAGTTTTCAACTGTAGACTGTGGAGGAAAAAGTGAGTTTTTAAACCTAGAAAATATGAGTTAGGAGGTAAAAATAAAAATTTAAAAATTCAGGATAATAAAAAATATAAGTTTAAATGAAATTTCTGAATGATAATTTTATATTTGATAGTAACAGTAAAATTTAATTAACGGATGGGAGTTTAAATTTTTAATAATTAATATATAAAAAATTGGTATGCATCAAACCTAAACGAAAAACAGCCATTTGGCTTTTATGTTTTTAAAACTTAGTTGATGATAGTTTAAGAATGGTTCAATCCTTCGGTGGGAATAAGTCTTTTGCCTTTTTCTTTTTCTTGAATTCTTATAGAAACTTTGATAAATTGCACCTTTCTTTGTGTGATTTTGTAATTTTGCTCTATAATTTTTTTTTCTTAATTTTTTTTCAAAAAAATTTGAAGGGAAAATGATGTTTATGTTTTTTAACGTAATTTTTTTATTGAAATTATATTTGAGATGAAAATTTAATTATTCTAGAAAGAAAACGACGTACAAATAATCTAGAAATTTAATTATTTTTCTTTCAGTGTTGTGTTGTGTCGTGTCATGATAAAATATCACTGACGTTTGTGTTGAAATTGTGACTAAGAAATGTGGATAAGGCCAAGAAAGATCAACCACGTACATCTTGTCTATAGAGCCGACAATTAAAAGGGTCCACATGGGATAAAGTGTGGACAGGTGTAGAGTTACGGTGGAGTGGGCGGCGGGCTACAGAATAGTTAGCTGGAAGATGAGTCGACGAGAGGTGATATCTATCAGAAGAATTGACAAGAAAATAAAAAATGTCAACGAAATGCTTTGAATATGTATCATCCATGGGGACCTTTCATAGGTTGCCTGGTGCTTGGTTTAAATCAAAGTACTAAAAAACCATGGAAGATGAAGCTCCAAGAAGAGACGTTGTTTGGATCCTAAACGAAACTTGCTTTCTTAATTTACTTGAAGTATGCCTGCGTGTGTTGTTTTTTATCCCACATCGGGAAGAAAGCAACGAATGGTTTGAGGACTTCGCTATAAAAAGCTGACAAAAAGTCGGAGCCGCATGATCCTTCAGGCAGTTTAAAGGGGAAATGATGAGTGGTTATGACTTGCTGTAACTCTGCGAGATGGGTGTCCACCTCCAGCCTGGTTACGACATTCTGGGCGCTCCTATCTTTCCAATCTGATCCCTACCTTGAAGGAATCATTCATATAGGTTAGGGGTTAGCTGTCTTTCGAAGGTGGGAGTGACTTAATTTAACTGACTTAGTGGTCTGTTGATTGATTTGCTAAGTTTGATTTCGGTTATTTGTTCACGACAATCGATTATAAGTTTGAGTTGCTGGATTCCTTTTTGTAAGTCAATTGTCTAGAGTCACAGACATCCTAATTCGATAAGATTGAGCTCTACGTAGAGAATAAAACCTGATGTGGAGCTCGAGTCAATCAATACTAATTGCGACTTTGTTTCATTCCCTGTTAGACGAGTACAGGCTCTGCCTACATATAATTAAGGCCGTCAAACAGGAACCAAGCCATACTCTGACAAAGTGCAAACAACAAAGGAAGTTTATATCATGACATATGCAACATATTCAAGACCACCAGCAAACAAATGGACTACTAGAACATATCTCATCACAAATCGTAGAGTAAATTCAAGGGTAGCCAATAAAGTAGTCAAAGAAGCCACAGCAGCAACTCCTACAGTGAACCTATTCTCTTTTGAACCTCCATTGTCAAATGCAGTATTATCTGCTGCTAAACCTTGCTGATGATTACTTACTCCAAATGGCTGATTAGCCCCCAAGAATGGCTGGTTTATAGAAGAAAATGGCAGGGTTGTTTCTGTTGTATTAGAGGGGAATTTTTGTTTATGAGTGAAGAAAATGGAGGAGATCCTACAAGGGGCATGTTTCCACCGTTCTCTGAAGGGGCAGTTGGTTCTTGCTGTGCTGTGCCTCCTTCCATTGTTGTTCCAGATGGGGACACAGCTTCCCCATGATAAACAGAGGAACAGTGAATAATAAGAAGAAAGAGAACCAGACATGATTTGTGGGGATTGAAGATTTCCATTGAGATGATTCTAACGAATGCTCAAGTGCTGTGCTGCAACCGTTTTATATCAACGAATGAAGTTGCAACTGTTTTTTTAACCAAGTAGGAGCAGTTGGTCTATGCATATGGAGTTCTAAGAGATGAGACGGAGTTAAGCCCGAGTTCAAAGTATAAATTTGAGCTAACTTTTTTAGATTTAAGTTGATTTTGTGTTGCGATTTGTTCGGACTCAATCTGGATGACTCAAGAAAACTATATATTAATCTTGTAAATAATTTATATATATATATATATATATATATATATATTAATTCGATACAACACACTTTGCAATTAGTTGATAAGATAACAATAACAATATGAATAATATTTGATGATCCTGGACTCATATATCAGAGCTTTATTGGAGGAAGAAGGACTATAACCATAAGATAATAGTAAAGCACTTAGGAGAGCTGACCACAATCAGCAATCACAACAGGCTTAGCGGTCCTCCCAGATGAAGATCCAACTTTCTCAATAGCCTTCACCACTTCCAAGCCTTCCACAACTTGTCCAAACACAACGTGCTTTCCATCAAGCCACTTGGTCTTGGCCGTGCATATAAAGAACTGTGATCCATTTGTTCCTGGCCCTGCGTTTGCCATTGACAACACACCTGGTCCAGTATGCTTCTTTATGAAATTCTCGTCAGCAAATTTTGTTCCATATATAGATTCACCTCCCGTTCCGTTTCCTGCTGTGAAGTCCCCACCTTGGCACATGAACCCGGGATCACGCGGTGGAATTTTGAATCTTTATAGTGAAGGGGCTTGCCGCTTCGGCCCCTTCCTTTCTCTCCGGTGCACAGAGCTCGGAAGTTCTCAGCCGTTCGTGGTGTCGTGTCCGCATAGAGCTCCATTACTATACGCCCAGCAGGTTCTTTGTCAATGGTAATGTCAAAGAACACCTTAGGATTCGGCATTGTGGAGACTCTGTAGAATTTTTCCCTCCGGTTTATACGACCGAACGGCTTTTAGAGCCTGTCAATGGAGCCTCCTTTTAAAACATTTCTGCTGGAATAAGAATATCTTGCAAGGTTGGATTGTAGGCGCTGCGTTTCTACGCGACCACTCTCTGTAATCCACATGACATAAAGAGACAAACATCAAGTGAAATGAGTAAAATTCCAACGTCTTTCTCAGGTAAAGGTGAGGAGGAGGCCTGATCCTTTTGGTGGCAGAAAGGAGATTTCTGTAAATATGGGTTCAATAAGCTGAGTCTGGGCTTAAATCCACCTCCCATTCAACTTACTTGGAAGAAAGTTTCTGATAAATCATAAATAAGCTTCATTTTTCAGAGTTTAATGTAATATATTAACTTGATCACCTTCACTTAGAAGTCCTAGTAAATTTCTGGTGCCCACTTATCTTATTCATTAGGGTGATTTAATTTAACTGGAAATTTATGAACTGTAGATGGCTGGAAACTATCGGTTTGCTATGGACCAAAAGGATATCATAAGATTATTGATAAGAAAGTGTAGGAAGTTTCATACAAGATTGGTAGATTGATAAGGAGCAAAGAACCATTCTTCTGTTCTGAAACACCAAGACATACATTCGGCTCACCCTCCTTTAAAGAATCAGAATTGGCATACAATCCATCGAGGACGTTTGATTTTTACAGTCATATGAGTAAAACAGAAAACTACATTAATCTTAGGAGAAAAAGATTTATTCGGGCAGTAATCTATATCACCAACTAGTGTAATATTTCATGCATAAATAGAATAAAACCACACGTATCTTGTCTCTGCACTTCAGAAAACTTGCAAGAATGTGAAATAGCAGTGTTGGCGAAGGTTGATCCTGAAGTTCATGCTTATTTACTATCATCCTCTTTGAACCGAGTAGTTCTCAGAACTTATCAGTGTAGACTCTGATTTTGATTGCCTGGTTTGCAAAAGGGTCTAGCTGAGGCAGCCGGTCTTATATTCCACCCAGGGATTCTGCTATAGAAATGCTCGAGGAAGGGATGAAAACAGCAGGTCACTTAATGCTTTGATTGTCATCTCTGCCGATGGGATTCCTGCGTTAATCAAGTGTTTGGTTTGGACCGGGTGGAAGGAAGGTGGTCCTTTGTTTCCATACTGCTATGTTGTATCCATGCTGAGAAGAGTTGTAAGGTTAAAGTGTCAATGCATGCTGACTGACTACCATCTTGGTTATAGATTTGGGATAGTGGGAAGGAGAGTTCTAAGCGTGATTCAAGAAGTGAGTGTGTTTCATCTACAGGTGACAAACTGTACAGTGGTTACTTGGACAAAACAATCAGGGCAAGTTCCATGTTCTTTTAAGATACGAAATACTGAAATAACTTTCAAACAAAGTTCAACTGTCACAGGTGTGATTGTCAGGAGTTTCCAAGCACATATGTTTTCAAGTGCCTCATCATGACTGGAGATCAATTACATTAGGATGCTCCAATTATTGTATTTATCCGAGTAACTATTCTCTCTGTTGATTAGGAATCGGACCCATCTCCAAATTGTAAATTTTTTGTTCAAATCTAAATTTCAGGAAGCGGATATAAGCAATTTAACATAATAACATTCTATTCTGGTACAGCGAAATTATTGGGGAAACAAAATACACATCCCCTGTATATGCATAAAGGTCTCTTCTCTTGGCTGGTAGTTCCTAGCTGTCACAAGAGTTGCCTCCATTAAACCTAGTGGTGGAGGACACACCAAAATCACATCCTTAATTGCAGATATTGTCGGAGGAGCGCGCTATGCTGCTTCATGTGATGGCAAAGTCCAGGTTAGACAGCAAACCCACCTTTGAAAGCTTGAAAATTATTGAAAAACTGAATAAAGTTTTGTTAGTTCGATTTTAAAATATTGTTCCACTATTAACATTAAAGTTGTTAGTCTGTAAGTTCTGTAAATCAACTATTGGGACTCCATCAAATCAATCCTCTTAGTGGGAAAAATTCAATGGCTTTTGAATTTGAAACATTCTCTGGCAAACGGGAAGAAGGGTAATTTGATAGCACTCAGAATGAAAAGGACCTTATAGCTTGTTAGAATTTCAAAGATCTTTCGATCTCAAACGATATTAAAAAACTTCCTCATCGTGCTAAAGTTAAAAAAGAAAATTTATAATCAATCAACTACGACAATGAAAATACAATGTATTGGTGGTTTCCGAGCATTCAGAATGAGTAGGAGGTTTAAATTCGTCATTGGGTAATCGGGCGATTTAAACTTATCATCATCATGCACGCTCCACCATAATTTAAAACCGAAATTTAAAAAAAAAAAAAATCACAGAGACGAAAACTGAAATGAAACCATCAGAAACATTGGATCAATGCATCAGTTTTGACACGATGTGTCTCAGACGACCGTCGTGAGAGTTTGAATCCAATTTCATCACCTGATTTCACGCCAACATAACCTAAATAATTTTACAGAAAGAAGCTTTCAATGATGATGAAGAAGAAGGCAGGCAAGTGACAGTTTATAAAGGAGTAGGTTTAAGCCTTTTAGGGTTTCAGTCTTTCATGTATTGACGATTCCGCCCCTATCTCACAATGATTGGGCCTATTAAAATTTAAAAGACCAGCCCAGCCCAAAGGACCAAAACGACATCGTTTGGTAGATCGCGGCGGCAATTTACGCTTCAGTTGAAGATAGGCGAAACGAAAGCGGGTCTGTCCAGGAGTGTAAGCAAGCATGTCTCCTGAAGGCTTTGGCTTTCCTTCATTTATTTCAGCTCAGCTTCATTATCTCGTTAATAATTTCCCTGAAACCATCAAGGTAACTTCTCTCTCTATCTTTAGGGTTTCATTTTCTAATTTACGCGGGAATCGGTGACTTAATTTAGCTTTTTTCTTTCTTTTTTTTAATTCTAGGTTGAACAGGTATGGTCTGGTTGCAAGCACTCGGGAAGTCTTGATCGGTTCACCTTGCAAATCCCTTACTGTCTTGACACTATCAAATGTTGGTGTGATTTTAAAGTGAAATTGATGCCAATATTTCAAGCTTTATACTGATTGTTGTTTCTTAGCTCTTTTATAGGGGATGTTATAGACAATGCAGACTTTCCACTGGCTGCACCTGATGTTATATTTGGCCCTGAAGACGAAGAGTTTCATCCATTTCTTGATGATACCTCTGCTGATGTCACCGCAACCAAGCATAGTTTATCAAATTGGAACAACAAAGATCCCACACGGCTTTTGGCTCTCGTTCAGGAATTGAGGTTAGGGTTTTAGGTTATGAGAAACTTCGTTTATGAAGAAAATGAATGTTAATTTTTTTTGTAGGGATCAGTACATGTCCTACCAGAGGAAGCGTGTTGGAGAGGTGGATGATGATCGATTGAAATTTG
This sequence comes from Mangifera indica, assembly GCF_011075055.1. Classification (NCBI taxonomy): domain Eukaryota; kingdom Viridiplantae; phylum Streptophyta; class Magnoliopsida; order Sapindales; family Anacardiaceae; genus Mangifera; species Mangifera indica. The sequence continues at coordinate 12,936,850 of NC_058155.1, forward strand.
AAATTAGTACCATGTTATCCAGGGAGGTAATATGTTGGCTTTAACAGTCATGGGATTTTATTACATGATTGAAATTTGAATTCTCAAATCAGAAAATGAATGAAATCTATTTTTGTAAATCTTTACTACAAAAACTTAGACTGGTTTTTCTTCTGCCTTGCAGTTGATTACTAATAGTGAACAACGGTACACTTTGTTTTTTGATCTTCCAAGTTCTCAAGAAACTGAGTTATAGCTTGCTGCCTTTTATAGGACTTACCTTAGTAACCAATGGAAGATGAGATGTGGATGACAGTAATAAGTTAACAGCAATGAGCACTAAGGATGATTGTTTTGCACAGTTTTGATACAACTACTGATATTCTAACATGGGCTGCTATCTCGTACTTTATTGATGTTGCTTTTCCTTTTGATGGAGTGATGATCAATGAGTTTTTTTCTTTGTTTTCTAAACTTGATGTTGGTTTTAACTCCCTTCATCTGCTTTACTCCTATCGCTGTTTTGTAGGGTATTGAAATGCATCTGAGTTCAGGTGTTGAAAAGGTTTTTATCAAATCAACAGCTTTGAATCCTTTTAATTTATTTATGAAAACTATGTAGCATGTCTTTTCATTTATATTTGTGCTTTCCATGCCTTTGAATTTTAGTGTAGGCAGGGGAAGTCAAATTTTCTGTACCTCTTTTGGACATGAATATAAACAAAATGCTGGTCGGGTGTCCATGGAGACATCAAGAGAGGATATACTTGCAGGTTCCATTCCCATATTCTTTTCTTGCTTTAAGTTTCTTTTCCTTTTTCTTATCTTTAGTGTGTGTGTTAGGAACCTGGAGATTTGCGGGCGGCACTGACCAACTTCAGCCTCAACTATGTGTGCGGTTTGCGGTTTCCAGAGAAACGGGACTTACTTGGGGACTCTTATTTGTTTGCTTCCAATGTAACAGTAAATAATTGCTGAAAACAGAATGCAATTTGATATTCCGATTGTAATAAATTCATTAAGAAACAGAGACATTCAGTGTTCTCTTCCCCTGCTCTGGGGTTACAAAATCACGCAGCACACTCCATGGACTCAGACAAATAATCTCCTCACAAAACAAGATAACTGAAACTCTCAAACGGTAACCAGCAACAAAAGAAATGCAACAACAACACAACTAAAACTCACACAAAACACTCAAGCTAAAACCCTCACTGATTTCAATGACCCAAAGGATCCCCGAAAATTCAATGCCAACCAGCTTTCGAGAGGCTGGAGCTCTCCCCACTTCCTTTCTATTTCTTCTCAAATCCCCCTCATTTCCTTCTCCATGTCCCTATTTCTAACTTCCTCACAACTACTTTTCCAATCTCGGCATGCCAGCTCAGCTTTCAGCATCTTCACAATTTCTTTCTTTTCCAGTGTGTCCCAAAACTTTTGCTGCTTGTCTGCTGCTTTTCCTGCTTCTGGAGTGCTGCCATCTGGAGCTCCCATAAACTGCTTACTAAAGTCACCGCCACTACTGCCATCTGCATTAAAATTACAGCCCTCAGCCACCATGATTTGCTTCCCAGTGTCTTCCACTGCACGTGCCTTTCTTCTTGCCTTTCCTTCTCCTTTCTTCTTCTTCACATAAACTCGGGCCCTAACAGTGTGCTTCTGCTGTCTGGCTACTTTTATGTTCCCCATATATAATATTGTGTTGTGCACTTATTGATGGGTGCAGGTTATATTTCCTGTTAATAGGAAGTATGTTTCTGCTCCTTCAGCCCCTCGTCTAAAATTAATGTCAACTGCCGAGTTAAAGTCTCTATTTTCTGTTGATGATGTCAAACTTCCTCCTTGGCTGGATGGAATGTAAGTGTTGCATTCTAGTCTAACTCTGTACTGCATATCCTAACAATTTTTCCTTTTCAGAATCCTACAAAATGTACATGAGTGTGCTGTCTTTTAACATTTATTCTTCATCCTCTCCATGAAGGTGCATGGCCGAATATCTTCCCCATCTGGAAGAGTCCCTTGAGAGACAGGTCAGTATTACTTCCCAATGTTCTAAAGCCTTTGAATCAATATATTGCTCCTTAACAATGAATGGTATGTTAAGTTTTCTTATATGTTCTAAGGTCTTGGAGGCAGTCTCATTAATTGATGTCAGAAGGCGTTTTATTGAAGCTGTAGCCACTCCATTAGGAAGACCGGTAGAAACTGATTCAGTATGTGTTTTAGATTTTTATTCCCTGTAGCAGAAATTTTAACTCTTAATTGTTAACACTGATTGATAGCTTCCTTTTGATTTTCTTTCCAGGTGTTTACAGAAAGGCTATGTTTTTTGTTGCCTCTGGAGCTTTCTCCTTCCTGGTACTATCATGTCTTCACAACCTTATATACCCATATAGATGTTCCAAAGAGTGTAGAGAAGTCTTTAAGAAAAAAATCTTAGTGCTTTCATTTTATATGTGAATTTTTTTTGATACTAAGATGTTGAATTTGGTAAGCAGATGCTTTAATTTAATTGAGTTCTATTGAAACAGCTAATCAATCAACTTTAATGTTTGAAATACACTATGAACTATTAAGTTTCTATAAAATTTTATTTCATCTCTGTATGATTATTTTATTTTATCTTTGTCTCTGACTCATTAAACTTTTTGATCGGTCCTATTACTGTAGGTGCTATTTTTCTTTTCTACACAGTTTCCAAAACAGCAGCCTGCTTTGATGCTTCAAAGTTCCCTGGTAATGATACTTGTTAAATCTAAAACTTGTCTAGAATCTTAAATGTGGCTTTGAGTAAGAGCAAAACATTTGTTGCAAAATCTTGATATTGACCTAGTTATGATGGGCAAACATTGCAGTATTTCAACTCTCAAAGTATGCCAATCAAGTCTCCTCTTCTAACAGAATATCCGTGGAGTCCAAGATGGGAAGCATCCAAGATGGCTGAGCGTATATTGTAGGTCTCTTTTTAAAATTTTGATGTATTGGTCCGTTTCATAAGCATTTCTAATGCACATTATTTATCTTGTCAGCGACTTTTTGGTGGAAGAATGTGTCAACTTCAAAAAATACTGCAGCGAAGGTCATCTTCAACACTGAGGGAGTCCCATGAAAAAGATTATTTCATTCAAGTTGTGTAAATCTTTGATGTATAACATTGTGGATGAAGATGGGTACTTATTGAGAAATTATTTTAGTGTGAAATGACCTTCAATACATGTATGTGTTCATGAAGAAATAGGAAATCAATCTTCAATTTGATTGATTTAAAGACTCGTTTTGTATATTATTTTAACAAAGGAGGAATAGAATAAAATAGGGTTAGACCAGAAGGTAAAAATACATGGACAGTGATTTAAAGACAAGAAATACATTTGACTAACGGACAACTTCAGACTCCTGGTCCTGGTCCTGGTCCTGGTCCTGGTCCATAGCAATACTACTCATTATATATGCAAACTCTAACCACCTCCTTTAACTCAGCCACACTTTGGTTCTCTAAACTCAACCACATTCTGCAATACTATACTTATGCTGAATTGAATTCTCTATTTCTCACACCTTGAGCGTAATTCTACCAAATTTGATAATATCACAAATTGAGGGGTACAACTAGATGATTTTGGTTTGAGGATAAACTTTATAATTTCATTAAAAACAAAATAGTTAAAAGTAATAATAGTTATCTATTTAACATCACCTCAAAAAACACTTTTCATTTTAGGTAAGAATTTATAATATTTAAAAATTGAAATAATTTCCCCAAACCTTGGATTAAAATAATAATAATAATAACCCTTTTATTATAGAGGTAGTTGTATTTGAACTTACAGCATGTACTTGAATTGACATTAATCTCTTTCCCAAGTAAATTCCAAAAGGGAAAATTTTAAAAAATGGCCAAAATGCCCTCCCATTAAGCAAAAATACCCAAAATCACTATTTTCAAGCCAAAATGCCCAAAATCACTGTTTCAAAAAAAAAAATGCCTATGACTTTTTTTAATACCAAAACTACCCTTCTCCTCATATTTATATAACTCTCCCACTTACTATGGGGTTTTAATGTAATTTTAGATAAATATAAGGGGTTTTTGGATATTTTACATTATAAAGGTATTTTGATATTTATTTATTTATTTCAAACTTTTTCTAAAATGTCAAAATTACCCTTCCCTTCATTTATATAACTCTCCTCACTCATTATGGGGATTAAAATAATTTTAGATAAATATGAGAGGTTTTTGGATATTTGACATTGTAAAGGCATTTTCATTTTTCAACTTTTAGAATTTGAATTTCAGTTCCGTTTTTTCGAATTTCACCGTTTTACGATATATCGACTCGTATTTTTCAGATTTCTGAAGGATTTTCCGTTTGTTGCCATTCTAGGGTTTTTCAACTTTTACAATTCGAATTTTAGTTCCGTTTTTTCAGATTTCATCGTTTTACGAGATATGGACTCGTATTTTTCAGATTTCCAAAGGATTTTTCGTTTGTTGCCATTTTAGGGTTTTTCAACTTTTAGAATTCGAATTTCAGTTTTGTTTTTTCGGATTTTACCGTTTTACGAGATATCGACTAGTATTTTTCAGATTTCTGAAGGATTTTTCGTTTGTTGCCATTTTAGGGTTTTTCAACTTTTAGAATTTGAATTTCAGTTCCGTTTTTTCGGATTTCACCGTTTTACGAGATATCGACTCGTATTTTTCAGATTTCTGAAGGATTTTTCGATTGTTGCCATTTTAGGGTTTTTCAACTTTTAGAATTCGAATTTTAGTTCAGTTTTTTCGAATTTCACCGTTTGACGAGATATCGACTCGTATTTTTCAGATTTCTGAAGGATTTTTCGTTTGTTGCCATTCTAGGGTTTTTCAACTTATAGAAGTTGAATTTCAGTTCTGTTTTTTCAGATTTTACCGTTTTACGAGATATCGACTCGTATTTTTCAGATTTCTGAAGGATTTTCCATTTGTTGCCATTCTAGGGTTTTTCAACTTATAGAAGTTGAATTTCAGTTCCGTTTTTTCAGATTTCACCGTTTTACGAGATATTGACTCGTATTTTTCAGATTTCTGAAGGATTTTTCGTTTGTTGTCATTCTAGGGTTTTTCAACTTATATAAGTTGAATTTCAGTTTCGTTTTTTCGGATTTTATCGTTTTACGAGATATCGACTCGTATTTTTCAGATTTCTGAAGGATTTTCCGTTTGTTGCCATTCTAGGGTTTTTCAACTTATAGAAGTTGAATTTCAGTTCCGTTTTTTCGGATTTCACCGTTTTACGAGATATCGACTCGTATTTTTCAGATTTCTGAAGAATTTTTCAATTGTTTCTATTCTAGGGGTTTTTCAACTTTTAGAATTTGAATTTCAGCTCTGTTTTTTCGAATTTCACCGTTTGACGAGATATCGACTCGTATTTTTCAGATTTTCGAAGGATTTTCTGTTTGTTGTCATTCTAGGGTTTTCAACTTTTAGAATTTGAATTTCAGTTCTGTTTTTTTGGATTTCACCATTTTACGAGATATCGATTCGTATTTTTCAGATTTTCGAAGGATTTTCTGTTTGTTGTCATTCTAGGGTTTTTCAACTTTTAGAATTCATGACAAGATTATTTAAAAAATGAACTCAAATACGATACACATCCATATATAACCACAAATAAAGTATATCATATACATATGAACATACACTAAATATATACATCTAAACATAGGAATAACTATAAATATACATCCGTGAGCTACTCGATACAATGAAAATACAACTGTGTCGCTAATCGTCGACGCATAGAGGTAGACGACTCTCGGGGAAAAACGTAGCTCTGTGCGAACGCCAAACACTCAAAAAATCGCAACATAAAGACGCCACAGTCACCGGAGCCCAACCCCTGCTGAGGGACATCCGACGCTCGATGTAAAGTGAGGGGATCACGTCGTGGAGTCCTCCTAGAAGCTGTCCAAAAAGTCGTCGCCTCTAATAACGCGGGAATAAAGGTCATGTACGGTCGCATGCGCTGCTCTAGAGTCCCTATATTCCCCGAATATGAAACATCTGAATCGTACATCGTAATCGACCACTCACGGAAATCTATAACTCCGGCGACCCAATGTGCGTTCTCGAAGTTTATAGGGATGAAAATCTATAAACAATGAGACATTTTAGTTACTTATCGTTGTCGTTAACCAATTGAATATAATAGAAATATATATAAACTCTACCTGATCGACCATCCCCCATGGTTTGTACATCAATCCCGGGGTGTACGATGCATCAACCATCCTCGTGAAGAGCCCTGAAAACTCAAACTCTCCAATCGGTGTGATTTGCCAACTCTTCCAGGCCATCTCAATATGGCCTCCGAAGAATGTGTGGGCAGTCGTCCAACGCTGTGAGATAGTCGACTGGTGATCATCCTGCTGCCGACGTAATAAAGCCAAAAAAGAATCCACATGCTACAATGGTATAAACAAGTTCACGTGTTAGTTATTAATAAATATATCTAACTTTTTATTAAATTATATAGTATAGACAACTCACATCGTCGGTCAACCATTCGCGTAACTCTACAACAAGCCTCCAGAAGTTATCCTTTGACTTTGACCCGATGAAGTAGACATCATGTGAGTCGGAAGCCGCAACGCTGGTGTACCACGTGAGGAAAGATTCCTCACGCTCAGAGGCAGAGGATGGAATGGCCGTAGGTCGCCGTTTCGCCCTCCCTTTGAGTGGATTCGTATACGGGGTGTGAACCAGCGGACCCTTCCGAACGATCCGACCACGTGCTGTACGAATCATCTGCATGATCCCAAAAAAATAATTAATTCATCATTCATCTTACGCAACAATTAGCATTAATCGATTTATCTTACCTTCTCCACGTATGCGGGAGGAGGTTTAGCTGGAGAATCTTGAAACACGGTCAAGTCCACCACGCGTGCTCCCTCGGCAGACTAGAAAATACAAATTTTGAACATCTCAATGACCGGTATATACAACTATTTATATACTAAGTATAATTGATATACCTCAATAGGGATGGCCTCAAAATCGTCCTCCTGGAAGTCCTCCTCCTGTGAACCAATATCCACAATTTTTTTGGTCGAGCTCGGGATATCAGCAAGTAACCATAATCGCTCGTCCTGAAAAACAGTCAAAACATCATTAAATAAATAATATAATTGAAAAGACAGATCAATCAATGACAATTTAAAAATAAAGTTAACCTGAACTTCCGGGGAAGGTGTTCGGGGAGAACCCTCGATCGATGCAACAGAAGGACTAACCGGTGCGTCCTCCGGGCCACTACCCTAAGATATTAGTAATAATAACTTAATTAGTGACATTTCATATATAACAATACTATAATATAATAATGACATTTAACAATAAATATAAATTTGAAATATCATACGGACCTCGTGTGGGTGACGGGATGGTATTGCGGTATCAACAGGGGATGTCGGTGGGATATCCTCGTCCCTCTCCTGTGCGAATGTAATAATAGTTGTCAGAATAATAACACTGTAGACATTTTATGTAAGTAATAAATTAAAAGTGGTTTTACAACCTGAGCGACGGAGGCTGGATATGTACGCGTGATGATGTCCTCCAAATGAGTCATACGATCCTCTAATCGAACAATCGAAAAATCCTTCAGAAATCTGAAAAATACGAGTCCATATCTCGTAAAACGATGAAATCTGAAAAAACAAAATTGAAATTCGAATTCTAAAAATTGAAAAACCCTAGAATGGGAAAAATCAAAAAATCCTTCGAAAATCTGAAAAATACGAGTCCATATCTCGTAAAACGGTGAAATCCGAAAAAACGGAATTGAAATTCAAATTCTAAAAATTGAAAAACCCTAGAATGAGAACAATCGAAAAATCCTTCGAAAATCTGAAAGATAAGAGTCCATATCTCGTAAAACGGTGAAATCCTAAAAAACGAAATTGAAATTCGAATTCTAAAAGTTGAAAAACCCTAGAATGGAAACAATCGAAAAATCCTTCAGAAATCTAAAAAATACGAGTCCATATCTCGTAAAACGATGAAATCCGAAAAAATGGAATTGAAATTCGAATTCTAAAAATTGAAAAGCCCTAGAATGGGAACAATCGAAAAATCCTTCAGAAATCTGAAAAATACGAGTCCATATCTCGTAAAACGATAAAATTCGAAAAAACGGAATTAAAATTCGAATTCTAAAAGTTGAAAAACCCTAGAATGGAAACAATAAAAAAATTCTTCGAAAATCTGAAAAATACGAGTCCATATCTCGTAAAACGATGAAATCCGAAAAAACGGAATTGAAATTCGAATTCTAAAAGTTGAAAAACCCTAGAATGGGAACAATCGAAAAATCCTTTGAAAATCTGAAAGATAAGAGTCTATATCTCGTAAAACGGTGAAATCCGAAAAAACGGAATTGAAATTCGAATTCTAAAAGTTGAAAAACCCTAGAATGGAAACAATCGAAAAATCCTTCAGAAATCTGAAAAATACGAGTCCATATCTCGTAAAACAATGAAATCCGAAAAAACGGAATTGAAATTCGAATTCTAAAAATTGAAAAACCCTAGAATGGGAACAATCAAAAAATCCTTCGGAAATCTGAAAAATACGAGTCCATATCTCGTAAAACGATAAAATTCGAAAAAACGGAATTAAAATTCGAATTCTAAAAGTTGAAAAACCCTAGAATGGAAACAATCAAAAAATCCTTCGGAAATCTGAAAAATACGAGTCCATATCTCGTAAAACGATGAAATCCGAAAAAACGGAATTGAAATTCGAATTCTAAAAGTTGAAAAATCCTAGAATGGGAACAATCGAAAAATCCTTCGGAAATCTTAAAAATACGAGTCCATATCGCGTAAAACGATGAAATTCGAAAAAACGGAATTGAAATTCGAATTCTAAAAGTTGAAAAACCCTAGAACAGAAAAAACGGATATAAAATTCGAAAAATACACAATCAAAAACCCTAGATAAGAAAAATCTCAATTTACCCCCTCATGAAAACTGAAAATCTAAAAGGTCCACTGTGTTCTAAGGAATTTCCCCAGCTTCTCAATATTTTAAAAACGCTACTTTTCCCCCCCAAAAACAGCCAATCTTGGCTGCACGTGGACTGGACGATTTTGACGTGGGAAACACTGTTCCCACGTCGGACTGCCGATCTCTTCGGCAGTCATTTTCGGCCAAATTTTGGTCGTTTCAGCCTCCGATTTTCACATAAATCAAATCTACACCTTGTCTAACACAAAACCCCTCAATCAATTTAACAAAAACAACCAAGAATCAAAACATTTTAAGCATTATTCAAACCGTAAACCCTAAAATTTCAAACCGAAAAATCTCAATCAAATCTCAATAATATGAGCAATAATTTGATCCAAACAAGATTAAGGGAGATATACTAACCTTCTTTGCCATTTGTGGGTGCCGGAAATCAAGAAAATCGACGGAAATCGACGGAAATCAGATCGCCTGTGGGATGAACGTGGTGACGTGAAAATGCTTTGAAATTTGAGAGAAATGCACAGTAATTTCGCTAATATTAACGTGGGAAATAGCAATTTTTTCTGTGTTATATATATGGATATTTTCGTAATTTTGCAAAACTCACGTTGACGTGATAAATTTCAAAAAAACCCCACGTGGGCTAAGGATTTCCCACGTCGCCCCAATTGTTTTAAAAAGCTAAGTTCCCCCCCCGAAATTAGGCTGAACGTGGGATAATTGATTTTGACGTGGGAAACACTGTTCCCAATCGACTGCCGATCTCTTCTGCAGTCATTTCCGGCCAAATTTTGGTCGTTTTAGCCACCGATTTTCACATAAATCGAATCTACACGTTGTATAACACAAAACCCCTCAATTAATTCAACAAAAACAACCAAGAATCAAAACATTTTAAGCATTGTTCAAACCGTAAACCCTAAAATTTCAAACCGAAAAATCTCAATCAAATCTCAATAATATGAGCAATAACTTGATCCAAACAAGATTACGGGAGATGTGATAACATTATTTTCCATTTTCGGTTGCCGGAAAGCAAGCAAATCGGCGAAAATGACATTCGCCGTGGGATTGCCGTGGGATGCGTTAAAAATTCGAATTTTCTTTGAATTGTACAGTGAAAATTTGCTGTGTTTATATATGGGGGTATTTTCGTCATTTCACAAAACCTGGGCATTTTTGCTTAAACCTGAATTTTTTGGGCAATTTTGCTTAGACCCCTTTAATTTTGCCTAATTTTTAAAATTTCCCTTCCAAAAGTATACTTAGAATGACCTCCTGAAACAAAATCTTAAAATTTTTCCTAATTCTCAACTCATTTACATCTGGGATAACGTACTGTAACATTATGCTTCTTAAACAAACCTGAGAATCTGAATCCTTTTATGTCTTGCTTGTGCAGCCAACGCCTACTTTTCACTTTTATCAACACTGCTCACATTTCCAGCTACAATTCGGCCACCACCCTTTTCTCACGTGAGATGGTATGAGCGGTATCATCCATGATCAACGGTGGATATGTACCAAGTAAGAACTTGGCTGTTGCTGCTCATCTGGAATATTCAACATGGCTGCATGATTCAAATTCGTTTGGCTTGCTGAATCTTCGTTTGGAAGTCCAAGAATTAGCTGCGGAAAAAGAAACTGGAGTGACTTTCTTTTTTTCAAAAAATAGAAAAAGACCCCACGGGGGATTTGTAAGAGAATATTATAATATACCATCTGTTTCTTAGCTTTGAGACTTAAATTCAGAAGTTTCTGTTCATCGTAATAGCCTTGTAAATTCTTTATTTCCTATAAAAAGAGAGAAAAAAGGTCAGGATAATGTTCAACAACTGGGTTTGAATTTTGAGATACCATTAATAGAAAAAAAATTACTTCTTTAAAAAACTCTTTGCGTTCGGCTAAATCTTTAAGCTCCTCCAACAATTCCTCTTTCTTCTGCAGTATATAGAGTATCACCATAAAAAGAAGAAAATTAGATCAAAAGAAGCCTTGAAAGCCGCAAAACAGACAAAACCCTTGAGAAAAAACATACCCTTTTAAGGGAAACTTTTCTTTTAGATTGCTTAAACTTGTCATCAGATTCACTGGGAGGAAACGATAGAGGTGTTGCGGGACTCAGAGCTTTAGGTGTCTCAATCTCAGGGATAGAATTAGAACCCAGGGGAGGAAAAGAAGGATGGTCAGTTTTAGAAGATCCTCTTCTCTTTCTTCCCCAAGAAAGCCGATACAAAGACTCCGATTCAAAAATTAGTTGTGGAAGTTGCAGAAAAATTTCTGCAACTTCAAACTCAGTTTCATTCATGAACATGGCAACATTGAGATGCTGATGCTGAGAACTAGTGCTACTACCAGTCTTAGGTTTCATTATGCATGTGACTGAAAACTGAAGATAAAGATGGCCGTTAATGTGAAGTATGATACAAGAAAGCTAAGTTTGAGGGAGGGAGGGCGGGAAAGAGAAGGCTAAGTATGAAGTATGATGCCTGCCTGGCATTACTTGGAGACACGGTTTTGGTTTATAAAGGAAAATGAAATAAAATCCTAGCGTGGCCAGGATATGGCTATGACACGTGTCGTAAAAGGAAAAGGAGATTGGGCTTGGATTTATTTCAGCTCAGCTTCATTATTTCGTTAACCAATCCCCTGAAAGCTGAAACCATCAAGGTTCCTTCTCTCCGTGGTTTCATTTTCTAATTTACGCGGGAATCGGTGACTTGATTTAGTTTTTTTTTTTTTTTTTTTCAGGTATGGTCTGGTTGCAAGCTCTCAGGAAGTCTTGATCGGTTCACCTTGCTAATCCCTTACTGTCTTGACACTATCGAATGTTAGTGTGATTTTAACGTGAAATTGATGCCAATATTACAAGCTTTATACTGATTGTTGTTTCTTAGCTCTTTTATAGGGGATGTTAAATACAATGCGGACTTTCCACTGGCTGCACCTGATGTTATATTTGGCCCTGAAGACGAAGAGTTTCATCCATTTCCAATGTCACCGCAAGCAAGAATAGCTTATCAGATTGGAACAACAAAGATCCCACACGGCTATTGGTTCTCGTTCAGGAATTGAGGTTAGCGTTATAGGTTATGAGAAACTTCGTTTAGATACTTGAAGAAAATGAATGTTAATTTTTTTTAGGGATCAGTGCATGTCCTATTAAAGGAAGCGTGTTGGAGAGGTAGATGATGATCAATTGAAATTTGAAATCAGTACTATGTTATCTAGGGAGGTAATATGTTGGCTTTAACAGTCATGGGATTTTATTATATGGTAGAAATTTGAATTCTCATAGCAGAAAATGAATGAAATCTATATTTCTAAATCTTTACTAAATAAACTTAAGACTGGTTTTTCTTCTGCCTTGCAGTTGATTACTAATAGTGAACAACAGTATACTTTGTTTTTTGATCTTCCAAGTTCTCCTGAAACTCAGTTATAGCTTGCTGCCTTTTCTAGGACTTACATTGGTAAAACTATAGAAAATGAGATGTGGATGACAGTAATAAGTTAACAGCAATGAGCACTAATGATGATTATTTTGCACAGTTTCGATACAATTATTGGTATATGCTAACATGAGCCATTCTCTCATACTTATGGATGTTGCTTTTCCTTTTGATGGAGTGATGATCCATGAATGTTTTTTTTTTTTTTTTGTTTTCGAAACTTGATGTTAGTTTTAACTCCCTTCAGGTGTCAAAAAGGTATTTATCACTCCATCAAAATTAATGAAAACTACTTAGCATGTCTTTCCATTTATATTTGTGCTTTCCATGCCTTTAATTTTTAGCGTAAGCAGAGGAAGTCAAATTTTCTGTACTTCTTTTAGACATGAATATAAACAAAATGGTGGTTGGGTGTTAATGGAGACATCAACAGAGGGTATACTTACAGGTTCAATTCCCCTATTGTTTTCTTTCTTCAAGTTTCTTTTCCTTTGTCTTTCTTAATTTCCCCATATATAATATCATGTGCTTCGTGGATTTTCTTCCAGGTTTTTAACAGAAATGCTATGTTTTTTGCTGCCTCTGGAGCTTTCTCCTTCCTGGTACTACCTTGTCTTCACAACCTTATATACACATATAGTTGTTCCGAAGAGTGTAGAGAAGTCTTTAAGAAAAAAATCTTAGTGCTTGCATTTTATATGTGAATTCTTTTTGTTACTAAGATGTTGAATTTGGTAAGCAGATGCTTTAATTAATTGAGTTCGAATGAAACAGCTAATCAATCAACTTTAATGTTTGAAATAAACTATCAAGTATTAAGTACAGTACTTACTATAATTTTTTAATTTTTTCTGTCTCTGACTTACCAAACTTTTTTATTAGTAGGTGCTATTTTTCCTGTCTACAAAGTATCCAAAACAGCAGCCTGTTTTAATGCTTGAAAGTTCCCTGGTAATGATCTGAAACTTGTCTAGAATCTCAAATGTGGCTTTGAGTATGTCTGCTAATTTACCAATGCATGTGTGCCATGATTGAATAAAAAGGAGAGATTGACCTAGTTGTGATGGGCAAACTTTGCAGTAATTCAACTTTCAAAGTATCCCGATCAAGTCTCCTCTTCTAACAGAATGTGTGTGGAGTTGAAGATGGGAAGCAACACTGTTGTGCATTATTTCATTCCAGTTGTGTACATGTTCTAGCCTGCACTTTTGTCTTCTCGTATAACATTGTGGATGAAGATGGGTACTTAATTGTTTTAAGAATTTATTTGAACATGCAACACATGTATGTGTTGACGAAGAAATAGGAAATCAATTTGATTGATTCAAAGATTGTAATATAACATCTGTTTCTTGGCTTTAATACTTAAATTCAGAAGTTTCTGTTCATCGTAATAGCATTGTACATTCTTTAGTTGCTGTAAAAAGAGAGAAAAAAAAATCAGGATAATGATTAGCAATTGGGTTTGAATTTTAAGATACCAGTAGCAGAAAAAAATTACCTCTTTCAAAAACTCTTTGCTTTTGGTTAACTCTTTAATCTTCTCGAATCCAACAAATCTTCTTTCTTCTGCAGTAAACAGAGTATCGCCATAAAAAGAAGAAAATTAGAAGCTGATGCTGAGAACTAGGGCTACTACCAGTCTTAGGTTTCATTATGTATGTGACTGGAAACTGAAGATAAAGATGGCTGTTAATTTGAAGAATGATACAAGAAGGCTAAGTCTGAGGGAGGGCGGGAAAGAGAAGAGACTGGAATTGCCTGGTATTACCTGGAGACAGGGTTTTCGCTTATAGAGGAAAATAAAATAAAATCCTAGAGCGACCAGAACGTGGTGTATGACACGCGTCGATAAAAGGGAGAAGGAGATTGGAGTAATGGGAGTTCTGAGGTTTTTTTTTAGCCTGAATGAGCTTGATTGGTCAAATAGATTTGATCCAAATTTGGTGATTAATTTATCTGGGATGAACTAATGATTGCATCGAATTGATATGAACGAATCACATTGACTTATAGTTTAATTATCGGATCAATTCAATTAAATTGTTGTATTGTATTGACAGCAACACGTAAAATTATGTACTTGTTCAAGTCCTAATATACACCATAAAGTTATTGTTAAAATTTGAATTAAGTTTATCTAACAATGAATATATAATAATAAGCATCATTAGATCATAATTTTGTTTTGTTTAGGGTTTAGGGTAATCTGGGTAAAGTTCCGTTCGGGTCAAATCCGAAAAGGATTCAATTCAAGATTCAATCAGCAAACTGAGTGGGCTTCCTCAAAAGGCTCTTTGGGGGATTAACACCAGCCGCATGATGAGCCTGAGAGGGCTGTCACTGATACAGCAGATTTCTTTAAAATAGATAAGAAACTGGGTGGAAAATCCTGGAAACTTACAAATCCGGCATTAAAATGCACATAACAATACATGCTTACATCAATTCATTAATTGATAATACCACAAAATCAAGAGCTAAATTTTGATTTTCAAGTATATTTAATCGGTAAACAATCACTAAAAATATAATGTTCATGTTCATCAGGAGAAAGTAAATAGATGAAACACAACAATTAGGGGTTAATGATTAACATGAATTACTTGGCTTTCTGTTTCTTTGCCAACTTTTTAACCATAAATTCATCATCAGAATCTTCCTCAGACCTTTTATCTTCAACCTTTCTCTTCTTACACTGGTTCACAGCAAGTCTGGAGTCAGTTGTCTTATTTTTACCTGATGAAACAAGAGATGGTGGTGGTGGCTTTTTCTTCACAGTAGAAACTGATTTTTTGGGAGAACTCAACTTTTGCTGCTGATTCCTCTTCTGTTTCTTCTCAAAAACTTCCTTTGCCTCATCAAATGAGAGCAAACCAGACTCCATCATCCTGAAAAATCATATGGGGACAAGTATATTTATATAAATCAACAAATTTTCATCCACCTAGAAAAATTATTCACTAGTAACTGTTTGCAGGGTTTCAGTTTCAATCCAGTGACCAAAACAATTTCCACCATTCTACCCAATGGAGGAACTTGTAGAATTTCAATTGTTCTTTATAGGAATCTAGTACAGTTCTATATATCTGGATAAAAACACAAAAAGAACAAAAAAATTATATGAATGTTTTAGAGAATGATCAAAAGGTTATGAAGATAAACCATGATGTCTTAGCATAGAGTGTGACATAATTTATGCATGAAAAGCTAAATTTAAGAGCAATCAAAAGATAAAATTTTCAAAATAAGCAAATAAGAATAAACTAACTAGAATCCATTCCAAGGTTTATATGATTAGAATAGAAAAATTTGTGGAGTAGATCCTCTAAAAAATTTGTCTAATTAAATATATAACAGAAAAGTCATGCATTGACCAGCATTATAATACGATGAAAAATTCTAGAGAATTAAACATAAAATTGCAGGTTTATGAATTAATTAAGACAAATTAAAAAGGATGCCAGGTAGTTGACAAGAAGTTATAACCTCAGTAATTTCTCAAAAACCATATACGGAGCTGCATAATAATATGGATCCCACAAACAAATATTATATGATGGGTATTTGTTGGCCAACACCATTTAATCCAACAATTGCAACAAAACAACTGCTTATCCAAAACAAAAAGGCAGGTTGGACAGTGTTAAGAAGAAAAACCATTGAATCTAGGTTCAGGAAGAAACTAAGTGCCTCAGATCCAACTTTATCTAAAATACAGGACAAAAACTAGGGTACTTTAATCAATATCAGCTACTTTAAATGTCGAAAACTCTAGGGTCACTTAGGTCATCCAGTGTGTCAATGCTTTAAGAATATTTGTTACATGAGATTTCCTTTTCAGTCTATTTGCAAACTTCAATTTCTACTTGCAAGGTGAACAATTATTAAGCTAAAACTGAAAAACATTGGCTCAGCAAGAGGAGTGCTCCACCTTTTATTTTCCATTTCAGTACAGGTAAGTGTGCCATTCATCTATCTCCTTATCTGCTTGAAATTCTTGTGTTGTTACGTCTACTGATGGTTGGGCTGTCTTTACCACTAATTTCTTTGGTTTGTACCAAGTAACTATATACATGTGCCCCTCCTACGGTTCAATTATAATGGCACTCAGTACTTATTCTTTTCCATCCTCTTCACAGATACCATTCAAATATAGGATTACAAACACTTACATGCTTATATGCTCTTTTTAGTTCTACTTCCCCCCTTCTCTACTTTTCTAAACACCATAGACAGCTTTAGGTTATCAACAAACAACATGAAGAGCAAAAAAATCTCACCAGAATTGTGCCATTTCACTATTCGGAACCTGCTTATACAGTGTCTCATAGAAAATTCTGAGAGGGTCTCTCTGCAATTTGAAAATGCAAAAGCTCATAACTCAGAAATCTTTTAAAAGTTCAAGAAAGAAAAATAAGCACCATATTCTAAAAAGCTCAAAAACCCGATTACCTCCTCGGGCGGGTCTCGTTTCTGACCAGGCAGATCATAAACCTTCTTCTCTCTCTTTTTCCCGTTCTGTTGCACTTCTTCTTTCTTCTCCTCACCCTTCTTTTTCTTCTTCTTCGGCTCCTTCTCCCCATTCAATTGATACAGAAAAAGTTAACAAAACCACAACCATTAATAATATAGGTAGCTGATCAACATCAATATGAAAACACAACTGATAGGTTTATAAAACCTTGGCATTTCACATAAGCCAAAACATAATCAAAACATCATTTTATAAAAAAATATATATATATTACCCTAGTATCAGTCTTAGCAGCATTAGTAGTGGTTGTGGAGTTGTTCTTAGAGATGGGTTTGTCGTCATCAAGAACGTCATTGGGTTCCTTCTTGACTCTGGACTCTTTGGCGCCAGCAGCAGCAACTCTCTTAATGGGTTTATCAAAATCGCCATCTTCATCTTTTACCTCTTCTTTCTTCACTACCTTCGGTTTAGCATTGGCATTTACGGGTTTCTTCTTGCGAGATTCCAGGGGGGACCTCAAGCTGTTTTCGCATGTGTCCTCTTTCTTCACAGCCTTAGCATCTTCGGATGGCATCTTCTTCAGTCTGTTTGTTTGGAAGCTGCTCTTGGGGTTTGGATTTGCTTTCCAACTTGGGAAATGGCCAGAAAACCGGTCCTTTTTGGGGGTTTCGAACGTTTCGGAGTCCGCAGTCACTGAACTCCTTTAAAACGATGTCGTTTTTACTTTGGTCTGACTTTGCTCCCAAAAACCGAAATTGACCCGGACCATGGGAAAAGAAATGAAGAAGCATAATGAGGTGAATGGTAACAAGGGACTGAACTACATACAGAGTAGAGACTGAATTTCCAGTGATCCATTTTTTTTTTTTTTAAATTTCAAATCAATTCTAACGGTGTTAAATTATAATAAAATTTTAATATGATTGATTATTTATGTTAATAATCCATCTCGTAAAGGTGTTTTAGTTTAATTCTATTTTTGTGTGACAGATAAACTATAAATTTGATCATTTCAATAGAAAAATAAAAAATTTTGATTTTTTAATTAAAAAAATAAAAGTTCATCATGATAATTGATTCCTATCTTATGTTGTCATCCCAAAATGAAAATATCTTATGTGCCATATTTAATAGGTCGAAATGTTGACTTAAGTTTTGATTGATATGAAAAATTATATAAATATCATAATAATAATAATAATTAATTAAACAGAATTCTGATCTACTATGTTATGCATATTATCTATGAAATAGAGATGGACTTGGTTCAAATCCAACAAGTTGGTGAAAAAGTAAATTAAGATTAGCTAATGTCATGTATTGTGCATCAAATCAAATCGATCAAAAGGAATTTATTCTTTTGATTGATCTCCAATACATGTATAATCCTTTGATATCAATAACATGTATGCAACTATAAATTGCAAGATCAGCAGAATATATTCTTCGTTTCTGTATTTCTGTAGTAGGAATTTACCAGGGATTTATGGAGGTATCAATTCCTCCTAAAGTTGGGTTGGTTGGGGATAGAATCAAAATCCCATCATTCATGCCAAAGCATACTTGAAGCTTACTAAGCATATCTACATCTCCATCTACGACTCCACAACAATCAGAGACATGGGTTGGTTTTTCACAGAAAGAAGAGGACCTGCATGGAAGCAAGGGTGGGCAGAGCAAACTCTATCCTCCATTTCTGCACCTCCTCTACCTTTAGTTGCCATTTTCGGAATCATTTTTCTTCTTTTTTGGCTTTCATCTTACATCAACTACAGATTGCAGATGCAGCACACTATGACCAACTTAAAGGTGTTCCTCTTATTTTTGCCCGTGTTGCTGATTTTCTCAGTGCAATTAACTGTGTTTTTTAGGCCGAGAACATACCGGCGTCCGGCTGATGTTGGAAGCAAATATGGTAACTTGCCTTGGAGCCTGATGGTGCTGGTGCTGGTGCTTTTGGTTATGGTATCTTACCACTCCCATGTTCAATCCATGTGGACTCCGAGTATTTAGAGTTTGTTGGGTGGCTATTTTGTACTGTATTAACATTTTTCAGTTACCGTCTCTATGTATTAACAAGTTTGACTTGGGTTTAGTTTGAATTATGTACTTTTGTGATCTTACTTATATTTGCTATTATCAGAAGTCCTAAATTTATTGCAGTAAATGTTATAACATCAAATATAGCACGCCCAACGCACATTCCCCAATCAGCAGGGCTAGAAACTTAATAATTAATTGAGGTCAATGATGTTTTCTTGGTAACAAACTAACCCAGTGTCATCTATTCTCTAAAGTGTATTTCCCAAAAGAATTACACACAGAAAAGAGGGCCTCTAAAAGCTGAAAATTTAAACAGACTCATCTGACAACATTTTTCCTTTTTAACAAAGGAATAAGAAAAATCTAGCAACATAGGTGTTCTCGAACTCCTAGATTTGAGGCAATCGGCGTGATATACTTTGGCACTGTCGTTAACACCTACACTATTCCATGGCGAGAAAATCAATACATATTCAATGGAAATGATCAACAATTATCACACACTTGACTTGATAAATCAATATAGTTTCCTTAGTCAATGAGTCAATAAATGCAGACACAAAACATTATAGGAAGATACGAGGGTGAGATGGATAGCAGAAGTAAGTAACGAGTTACAGACAAGAAAGCATACGGAAATTTTGAAGCCACACAATGCCAAATGGAAGCACGAAAACGTGCAAGTTATGTTATGAAATGCCAATGGCCACAAAATTGGTAGGTGGGCTGCGGTTTTTCCTTCAAATTTGGAAGCATAAGACAGAGGTAATCTTCATTTTCATCTGGTGTTTGTATAAGAAGTTAACAAGACAAGATTTGGTGAGTAATCCGAAGCCATTATCGGATCTTTCAAGAAATATATCTTCGCTTATTCCGATTCCAACATGTCTGTCACGCTCAGTTCTAAATTTAGTAATTTTGTTACTGGTGATAGCCAGTTGTGCCACAGATAGGAGCTTATCACATATAAAACGCAGGTCATGGAAGATCATTGTTCCTTTCATTGGTTGATGAGTAGGAAGATGGTTTAGGACCTTCTGGTTCTAAGTTTCTTTCTCTCGTATTTCTTGGGGTTGGTGAGTTTCATCATCTTCTGAATTTTATACTAAGTTTGTTTCTATGGAGAATGAAGAAGTTTGTTTCTGTGATGCAGATTACTGTAAGTTTATACAATCTAGTTGTTCAAAGGAAGAATGGCACCAATAGCTCTGGATGGGGGTCAAAAGGGAAGTGTGAAAAGTCTTGAGACAGTGGGTACGATTTTCGAAAAAGAAGACTATGATCTTCTCAAGTTATTGGATAGAGCTAGACCTATAAATGTTGAGAGGAATGAATGTTATGATGAAAGGGCATTCAATGAATTCTCCTCGCGCATACTAGATCATTTGGACAATGTGTCAACACCTGGTAGAAGGTCTGGCTTTAATACTCCAAGGTCAAATACTTACATTGAATCACATCCTATGATAGCTGACGCTTGGGATGCCTTGAAGCGCTCTATGGTTTACTTTCGTGAGCAGCCGGTTGGGACAATTGCTGCTTTGGACCACTCTGTCGAAGAGCTAAACTACGATCAGGTGAATCCCTTTTCCTTTATAAACTTTATATGTTGGTGATTCAGCTCAGCTACACTAAATCTTAACGGGGATGTCAGGTTTTTGTTAGAGATTTTGTCCCTAGTGGGTTGGCTTTCCTGATGAATGGGGAGGATGCAATTGTTAAGAATTTTCTTTTGAAGACTCTTCACTTACAATCAGGGGAGAAAAAGGTTGACCTATTCCAGCTAGGAGAAGGGGTGATGCCTGCAAGTTTTAAAGTGCACCATGACCCTGTAAGAAACACCGAGACTTTGAATGCAGACTTTGGTGAGAGTGCAATTGGAAGAGTGGCTCCTGTTGATTCAGGATTTTGGTGGATAATATTACTTCGTGCATACACCAAGTCTACAGGAGACACTTCCTTGGCTGAAATGCCAGAGTGCCAAAGGGGTATGCGCCTTATTCTTAGTTTGTGTCTCTCAGAGGGATTTGACACATTCCCCACACTTCTCTGTGCTGATGGATGCTGTATGATTGACCGTAGAATGGTTGGTGTTTAATTATATCTTCTCTTTTCCTTTCCACTGTTCTTCTTTGGTATTTATTGTGTAATTGCATTTTGGCTTGTTTCAGGGTATTTATGGATATCCAATTGAGATACAAGCACTGTTCTTCATGGCTTTAAGATGTGCTTTAGCTTTACTTAAGCAAGATGTAGAAGGTAAGGAATTCATGGAGCGTATAGTGAAAAGGCTTCATGCCCTGAGCTATCACATGAGAAGCTATTTTTGGCTGGACCTGAAACAGTTGAATGATATATATCGGTATAAAACAGAAGAATATTCTCATACAGCAGTTAACAAATTCAATGTAATACCTGATTCTCTTCCAGATTGGGTATTTGATTTCATGCCAACGCGCGGTGGTTACTTTATAGGAAATGTGAGCCCTGCAAGAATGGATTTTCGTTGGTTTTGCTTGGGAAATTGCGTTGCCATTTTGTCAGCTTTAGCCACCCCAGAGCAGGCTTCAGCCATAATGGATCTCATTGAATCACGTTGGGAAGAGCTTGTGGGAGAAATGCCATTGAAGACTTGTTATCCAGCCATAGAAAGCCATGAATGGCAAATTGTAACTGGCTGCGATCCAAAGAATACAAGGTGGAGTTACCACAATGGAGGATCTTGGCCAGGTAAGCTTCTTATAATCTTTGTTTTTCCAACTTGAAGAATCGTTCCAAATGTTTACATTTGCTTGCTTTGTAGTGCTTCTCTGGCTCCTGACTGCAGCTTGTATAAAGACTGGACGTCCCCAAATTGCAAAACGTGCCATCGATCTTGCTGAAAGCAGACTGTCGAAAGATCAATGGCCTGAGTATTATGATGGAAAGCTAGGTCGGTATGTGGGGAAGCAGGCTCGTAAATTCCAGACTTGGTCCATTGCTGGGTACTTGGTGGCTAAAATGATGCTGGATGATCCATCACATCTGGGAATGATATCGCTAGAGGAAGACAAGCAGATGAAACCCCTTGTCAAAAGATCAAATTCCTGGACTTGTTGATTATAATTTCTTATTGTCTACTCCATCTTTTTCTATGTAAAACCAAAATTCCTTTTCCTTTGCACCAACAAGCTGATTGGTATGAATGATTGAATTAGGAGTTAGGAGTTTTCAAATTAATTGATATATCCCCGTATTCTGGAAATAAGTAGTATCATATTGTATGTGAAGTACATGGGCAAATCAATGATTGGCCGAATGACTATTTTCCCCAAAACTTGCAAGAAATGATAATTTTTCCCTTTTTAAGTTAAGAAAAAAATCAATTTCTCAATTATTATTCATTTTAAGAATAACAATGGATGGTTTCTGAAATTTTTTTTGTCTCATCTACCCTCTTATGTGCAAAGGGACATAACATGATTGAAATTTTTCGAAAACTATAGATGAAACCGCGAAAAACTGTGAAGTTCCTACGGTTTTTACGACTTGTAAGACATGAGTGTCAAGGGTAAGATCAAGGTTTTAAAAACCGGATCGGGATAAAAACCGTTTTAAGTACTGGTTTCGGTCGGACCGGTTGAACCGTTTAAACCGATCAGTTGAACCGTTTGAACCGATTGAATTACAATTTAGTCATAAAATTTACATGTGTATGTTATTGCTTTACTTACTGCCCAAGAAGTTACCGGTCATAGCACTTTCAATTACATGATGAAATAATTTAGGTAGAACCACTTTCAATAGATTCTCTCATCAAAAGCTTTAAATCCATGTGATCTGCTTAACTTTTGGATATAAACTGACCAAAATGTAGACACGAATGCTCTGACCTAGTTAGAGCACCTAAACCATGAAATGCAAATGGCAAATAGTCAAACAGAACACCTATCATTTTATGACAGTGCCATTGCAGAGGGTAAAAGTCCTAGAGTCTACCATGGAACAAACCATTTCAGGCCAGTTCCATTTAGCCCAATCTAAAACCAAAGTCCCAAATACCATGTAAGCTCTCATTTCTCCCCCAAAAATCTCTAACATTGTCCACGTCAACCTTTCCCTTATAGCACACTCGTTAAACTCCGCAGCAACATCAATACCAAATTTCATAAAATGATCAATTCAACCACTGGAACTTTCACAGCAGAAATAATTTGATGAAATAATTTGATGAGAGAATCTATTGAAAGTTGTTGCCCGAGAAGTTGCCGGTCACAACAACAACGGAAATCGTCGTCGTCAGCCAACATCTGAGCCTGGGAAGTCGCCGTGAAACTTGCAAATAGAGCCGTGAAACTGCTGTCTTGTAAGCCTGCAAACCGACACCCCTTGACGACAGCATCGTCATCGGCAGCCGTATTTAAACCTTCATCGGCAAGGAACAGGAAATTCGTCGGAGGAAGTCGTCGACTGCAGCAACTGAGGACTGTGTCTGCGTGCACTGCAAGGAAGAGAAAAAAGAAAAACAGTGTTTATGCAGCCTTGAACTGGTTTCTGCATGACCGGATTGGACCGAGGTTCAAGAGAGAATCGACGGTTCAACCGCGGTCCAATCCGATTTTTATTCCAAAACGATTTTACCTTTAACAGAACCCGGCTACAGTACCGATTCACGGACCAACCGGTTCGACCGGACGGTCCGGTCCGATTTTTAAAATCTTGGGTAAGATATCACTGCTTGTTTTGCCAGGCATTTTTGTTACCTCATTTACGGTCTCCTGATTAATGGTAAAAAACCTTATTAACCCATGGGCCTCAAGTGTGGGATAATGTCATATGGTTTCTTAGGTATTTTATCTCAATTACCCTCGTATGAGTAAATGTGAATAACTTGTTAGAAAATCCCGAAAGTTGTGAAGAAAATTGGTCAAAAACAATTGAAACTGCGAAAAAAACTTCAATTTTTGTTGTTTATAACACACGGGTTTTGAGTGTAGGATAATAATGAATAGTTTTTTACGCATTTTTCACCTATCTACCTTATTATAAGTAAAAGTAGGTAACTTAATTTAGAATTCTTAAAAATTATAAATTAAACTGATCGAAAACTATAAAAACCAGAAAAAAAAACCCTTAATTTTTTGTTATTTTTGTGAGTTATAACATATGAGCTTGAAGTGTGAGATAATATTAGATCGCCCTTAAGACATTTTTCATATCATCTACCATCTCATAAAAAAAGTTATATAGATAAAATCAATTAATTATTTTTGTGAGTTATAATACATCAAATTTAAGTATGGATGTTATTGATAGATTTTTAAAAACTTTTTTAACGTATCTATATTTTTATATATGTAAAACTAGATAAAATTTTATAGTTTTGTTTTTTTTAACAAAGAATCTCATCTAAATCTAACTATTCTTTTATATTAAAATTAATCACACTGAACAAGTCGAACGCTGGTTCAGTGATAAGCACACAACCAGCATCTATAGTATACATTCCTGACCTGTCTAATAGATTATTTATCTAATTGCAGCCTCGTAGGTGGACAACTTGTAATGCGACTTCCATCAGGAGTGGTGTGAGTTAACTGAATGGAATCATCAAACTGCTCTTAGCAATATATGGAAGTCAGGAATGTCGATGCCCGCCCTTCTCAAGGACCGAGGATGCTTTGTATAACTCTTGTATTTGGCCAGGTGCCATCAGGTTGATGCTGATTGGACTGTAGTTTCAGGGACGAGTTAACCTTTTTGTATAGAGAAATCATCCTTTGTTATTCGACCATTCTTAGTTGACGTTTGCTTCCAAAGATAATTGCTGGATTAAGTAATCCTGGCCTTTGTCTGATAAAACCAAGAATACATTTTGGGTAGGGTGAATGAAAAGAAGGCAAATGTTAGGCACAGTGGGGTGGACCATGACAGTGGAATTCCAGTTTCCAGGTGACCCGTATCAAGTATAGAGAACTGAATGATTGTGAATTATGGCATGTAGAAGGAATCAATGAAGTCAAAAGTTGCAGAGTAGGTGGAACTGAAGGACCAACTCCTACATAGATAGATGATATACATACAGTTACAGCAGTGTTGGTAATATTATGATATTTACAGTTGCAGATGGAGTCCCTTCCACTTCACCTATGAAGCATTATTAATTCACCGCCAGCCTCATAGAATGCCAATTCCATCCAACCAAACATCAACAGTCAAACATGCACAAGCACGAGTGTGAAACCACCTGGAAACATTGAACACATTATGAGAATGAGCAGACTACAGCTGTGGTGCAACTTTGTATAGCTGTCTATCATTGAAATGCATTAGTTTTGGTTTTGTGGGAGGTTCCTGATTAGTTGGCAGGACTCTCAATATATGAAGTGACAGAAATTACTGTCGTTTTACCCACTCCTGTCCTGTCCCACTCTCTTTGACAAGTTTTCGATCCTCCCAGAACGATCACTTCCATGAAACTGCATGTGTGGTCATGCTTTTCATTTTCTAGTTGTTCTTCATTTGTCTTCATTATTTAAAGTCATTCAAGGCAATCAAATATTAATAAATTAGGCAGCAAAAACAACTGGGATGTGAAAATAAAAGTTGTATTCTAATAATGCTAGAGCTTTAATAAGTTTGGCAGATTGAATTTGCCCATTGAACATTGGCTTTGACTCATAATATAAGTCAGAGGCTTGCTTATCAGTTGGTGATTAACCCTTTATGTTCATTTGCATGTCTGTAACACGTTACTACTCACCATTTATAAAAAGTATCGTTGCATTATATATATGTCAATAACAATTAGTTTGGTTGAACTAGCTAAGCCTAAATCAGTCAAAAGTAGTCCAAACAAGCACTAGGCCAACGCAAGGAAAGTGATATCCAGCAGTACTCAAGAGTCAAAATGATTCTAAATGACTTTATTCTGCCAGATGATACTTATGTACTTTACATAAATATAAATAAAATTATATTCAAGTCAGAATGAGACTTCCCAGTATGCACCTGCCGCTGCCCTTCTCTATTGCTCTTTCTCCTTCACTCTTCCTATAAATACCAACATCTTTCCTCTTGTTTCATGCACAACAAACACACTCAAAGCCTGTCCATACATTCAAGTTTCAACCTATTGTTATATATATTATAATGGCAAGTTCTAAGGCTTTCGTCGTTGCTTCACTTGTCATCTCGCTTCTTCTTCTTCTTCATCATATTGTGGAAGCAGACGAAGCACTTGCTTCTCCCGCTCAGGCTCCGCAGATGGGTAATTAATTAATGCTGTTTCATTCGAGTAGTTATATTTGAATAAGAATCATGATATAATTCTTGTAAACTATGATATTTCAGACTGTGGTGGAGCATGCAGTGCCAGGTGCCGCTTATCCTCCAGGCCGCGACTCTGCAAGAGAGCTTGTGGAAGTTGTTGTGCTCGTTGCAACTGTGTTCCTCCAGGAACTTCTGGTAACTACGAGGTCTGCCCCTGCTACGCCAACTTGACCACACGTGCCGGCCAACACAAGTGCCCTTGAATTGAAACTCCCACTTGTTGTATGCTGTTTCTCCTTAATTTCTCCTGCATGCCCCGTAGGCCGTAGACATTCATTCATGTCACTACCAATGAATAAATGAAAGCTCTGTTCAATTGTAAAATTCTTTGTTGCAATTGTTTGGTGAAAAATAAAAATAATAGCTTTGTCTTCTGTGGTTGTGGTAAAGGATTTCGAGTTGGGTCATTTCGTGTTCAACCCAGATAGAATCTAGTGTTAACGGCAACCGTTGAACTCTAGTATTTCAATTAAATTGAGTTTGCAAGAAATGTAACAGGGGGAATATTTGAATCAAATTGAAGTTGATTTATTCAATCCGAATTTGGCCAAATTGATTTTCCAGTTTCATGTTCAGATTGGCAAGCCCATCTCTATTTGGGAAGTAAGTAGTATTGTTATGGTCTTTGTGATAACTCTGATTCACTTATCAACCTCACCGGCTCAACCAACCTACTCAGAAGCCCGCCCATTGGATGATGGGCTTTGCAAGTTTTAATAATTTCATCTTCACCTCACCTAATCCTCAAAAAATATTTAATATTTGAGACAGGAAATTAATTAATGTCTTACCATATTAATACTACACTCATAACAAATGTAATAAATATACTTTGCTTCATGTAAAGGGAAACGTTGACGTGTAGACTATATTGTTGTATTTCTATATGTTTCATTTAAGACATAACTTTATTGCCTGTAGACTGTAGTGGAATGTGGATTCAATTGGAGATCGATCCAACTCTACTCTAGACTAGATGGATCCGACTCACGCTTCATACATGACCAGAATTGAATTGAATCATCCCGTCTCATGCAAATACTCGCCAAATGCTATCCAATTAATCGCCAAACTTTCTCTCGAAGATTTCAGTGAGATTTACATTATTTATTTATTTATTTATTCAGCACTACCTACCTCACTGACCCTTTACCGCGTATCTACCACACGCAACATGAACCATACACATTTTTTATATATTTAGAAAGATATTTTTTATTTTTTATTTTTTGACAATTATATTATATTATAGGATAGGATAGCTATTCTTTCCTTCTTTTTTATATCTGATCATACGGTTCACTTGCTGTGGAGCAATCTGAAACTCAATTGCCCTTACCAAGATTCGAATTGAATCCAATCACCCTCGCTTATTATAGAGCGTGATTATCACGTCCATGTATCAGGATGTGGATATGGTTCATAGAGCGTAACTGAATAGCCGGTATTTTATTACTACGCAAAGCAAAGCAAAAACCAGGTTGAAATTCATACAAAGTTACAGAATATTTTTCCCGAGTAGAGGAGGTGGTTAGAACAGCCTCTTCTCGTACGGACACTTTGGGTGAAACGTGGCTATCATCCATGGGATGTGCAAGTATGGCCGTCTAATTAAAGGAAATAAGTTTCACTGACGACTGCTTATAATTAAAAAGCCTGAAATGAAACAGTGGCTATGCAATGAAGAAGAAAATAGGCAGCCGTTTGATTGTCAGAGTGTTTCATGGACTGGAGGACGCCAAGGTGGCAAAATGTAAAAAACTGAAGCAGGTTGGAAGATGACACCTGAGTTTGGATAGTGCAATGCAATGGTGGAGTCTGGAGATCTAACGGCTGTGTGTGTATAATTGTAATCATGGGGGAGAAAGAGTGGGCGTTTTTTAGATGCATTTAAGAGGCTTCGGATTTTCCGTCTTCTGGAAGTCTAAAATCTATGAGCTTTGAGAGAAACAGCGAATTGGGTGTTTATGAATTCTCATGTTGATTACGGAATCTCGCATAATACATTTGAAGGTTCATTCTTACTTGCTATTGCTGTTGCAGTGAGTTTTCCGTATCTGACATTTTATCTCTGGCCTTTGATTTTTCGATTTTAATCTTCTCTGTATCATCTGCTTTATAATATTTCACAAAGAACCTGATTCTCTGAACACGAGGAGCGAATTACTTTTTCTTCTTTATTAGCTTTTTTGTCTTCTGTCCCTTTCTCTGGCTTTTGGTAGCTAGAACTACTCAACACTCACACACGGAGAAGGAAGTGGAGAGATATCTGTCAACTACATTGATTTTCTCTTTCTTTAGAAAACCCAAACGCCACTTTTTCACTTTTTCTCTCCTGTAAAAAATTGAACTAACAGCAAACAAAGCATAACTTCTTTCATTTTTTATCTCTTTCTTCTCATTTCCCTTGTTTTACGCTTTTAGTTACAAATATATATATTTATACATAAGCAATTACGAGCTGATTTTTCTTCGTTTATTTGAAGAGAAAAGATCTGGATTCGGGTTTAAAGGCGTTTATGTTGTATAGATCGATTCAGAGCCGTCGAAGCAATTTTTAAAAGGAAAATGATTACAGAAATGGACAATAGTCGAGACGTGAGGCGAGGAGTCAGTCGGTTCTCGAGACAACAGATGAAGCAATCTGAACAAAAGCTCCTCTCGGCTTCTGCTGGTGAATTTACTGTACTCTCCTTGTCATTATATATATATAAAACCCCATTTCATCTACTTGTCGTTTTCCCATGCATATTCTTTTTATGTGTTGGCGGGGGTGGTGATAAGAGTCTTGCAGATAATGCGTATCTCTTGTTTTATCTCCTTTTTATGGCTTTCTTATTGTTTTTTATGTTTTTCGGATTTGAAGGTTTGGATGGTGTAGTTGGTGATGACTTCGTTTCTTTGGAGAAATCGAAGAAAGAGAGACTTACTAAAAAATTAAGTGTTGTTAATAAAGCCAGTTCAACCCGCCAAGACTCTGAAACTGGCTGTAAAAAAATGTCGTCTGATAGAGATAGAGATAATGAATTTCCTTCCCAATCACATTCTTTCAAGCTCCCCAAGAAGGTATCTGTGTGTCTCATGAATTGACAACGATGTCGTTTCCTCTTTTATTTTCATTTATACTTTTTTTTTTCCAATTTGTTTAGCAGTTTTCTGATGACTGCAATGGCGTTGATCATGCATCTATTCCCCGTAAACTACGGTCAGGTATGTTTGTTTGTAATAAAAAATGGAACTTTTTCCTCTTATCTCTTCAACTAATCTTTCTCTTATTGTAATTGATGTTGTATTTGGTGGGTCTTCCACGAAGTTTCCCTCTTTGGTTTTTATCGCTTATTATTTCATTACAACTCAAGCAAAACTGGAGCCTTTTGCTTTATCTTTCTTTTCATGGACGCTAGAGTCTGTTTCCTCCAACTTTGATGTTGGCTTATTCTTTTGAAATAATTATATTGTGTTCGAGATTTTTTTTCCTTCTTCCCTTCAGAAGCTAACTTTTTCCAAGGGAGATACTTTTGCTTTATATGAATTATAGAAGGTTTTATCTAATGATTAATACTATATGTATTAATAATTAGTACAACTCAGTGTACATTGTGTTACTATATGATTTAGTGCTAATTTATAATCAGTCAACCACACAGTGATATATCATTATCGAGGTGTACATAGTTTTATTATTTTTGAATTAAAAGGTGGATAGTAAAGACAATAATCAAATCGATGATATGTCTGTGTGTGTATTACATTGTTGATGTTTGGGAAATTCGGGTTTCACACTTTCAGCTATGAAGAAGCGAAATCGCAAATCGATTTCTCCACCACTTCCAGATTCAAAGAAGCTGAACCATACAATGTGTGGAGTTAAATCACCCAAAAAGAATGGCCTGAAGAAGTCCAAACTGAATTTGGTTAGTCGGTTATCTCCAGCTGGTCATTTCATTTCATAATCTTTCTGGATTGAGGAATTTGATCCATATAGGTGGAATTTACTTTTGTAGAAACAAGGTAGCTCAGACTCGACCCCAAAGCAGGGCATAGGGTCAATCACTAAGGATGAGAAAGAAGTTGTGGAGACCTTGTATGCTTTGGCAGAAATGTTCTCGGACAATGACAATGCTAATAAGAATAATTTGGAGAATTCCCCTTCAGAAGCGAAACCTCCGGCTTTGCCAGAATGTAGGGAGAGCCCTCCAACTGCCTTTAAAGGTGGATTTTTCTTGTCTGCATCTATTGATTCTTGCAAAATTGTTAACCTTAGTTAGGTCTCTAAAGTTATTGTTTATTAGATTCTGCAGTTTCAAGGGAGGGCTTTAGCTCGATCTGCCCTGTGAGAACTTCAGAGGTTGTGCCTTCTTCTAATCTAGAAACTTCACTTGAAGAAACTGGTAAAATCAATTCTTTGGGCAAACCTAATGTTGGAGAAAAATCTGATTCACATGCCTGTGAAATTTTCCCTATGAAATCAGATACCTGTGTTCCTCAAGTGAATCTATGTAGCACTATGGCTTCATTGGCTAAGAGTTCTTATAATGCTGATTTGCCATTATGTGATCCTGCAAAGTTGCATGTTCCAGCTGAAATAAGTTTTGATTCAAGGTTTCTTGTTTCTCATTAAATTTAGTTCTCCTTTCTTGTCTTTCCTTTTATGTTGACCTCTTATCAACTCACTTATTTTTATGGTTTTCTTTCTGAAGTAGATCAAAGCAGTCCATTGACAAGGATGCACCACTTCTTGGGAGAGAACCACGGCTCACAATGGGGGTAAGCAGAGCCTTCAAGTGTAGATTAATGTTTCTTTTCTTGATGAAGCTGCTTCTAATCAGGTGTCTTTGGTTTATATGTTAGGCCACTGTCAACAAAAGTCATTTGGTACAACAAGATAGGGTCATGGATTCTGGAAAAAAGGGTATGCTTCATGACTGCTTAGTAGATTGAATTGCTGGCCAAATTTATTCCTAGTTTGTGAATTCTGATACATAGTTCTTTCATATTATTGTACTCAATGAACGGTGACTAACATCTATTTAGTTCTTTGTTTAAAGGCTTAGCATTATGGCCTGAATTGTCACCGATATTGTCACATGGTTCTGGCTGTCCTGGTCCTTCTTTGCAGTAATTTCCTCGGTTCTTATGCCTTCAGTGTTTACCTTATATCCTTTCTCCATAATCTCACCTATGAAACCAATGCAGGTCCTCTACTGCAAAAGATCCAGCGTGGCTTGATGCACCCATATGTGACTCCAACCCATCTTCTTTTGACAATGGTCCTTTATCTGGAAAGGTGAAATGTTACAACTTTTCAATCTTATCTATTTGTTTCTATAGGAAAAGGGAAAAAAAAAAAAAACACTGTACCATTTGAAGCAGCTCATTGTCATCTGGCGGATACCAATCTCTGCAGGTTTCTAAAGGGGCCACTGGTAGGTTGCTGAAGAGGTGCACAGCTCATGTCTACATCGCTTGTCTTATTCACAATCTAAATAAACCTGAGATAAAACAAAATTTGTCTCTACAGCCTAATCAAGTGAAACCACCAAATGAAGGGGAAAAGCAAGGGGTATTTAAGGCTATTAATGATTTTGAAAGGGTGGATAAAGGTGCAAATGGAGTTATATTGACCAACGATGTTCCTTATACTACTTCTGAAAGAGATTCATGTGAAGGCAGAGGTGGCATTCTTCAGCACAAGAGGCTTTATCAAGATCAGCAACAGAATACTGAGGCATCTCGAGCAAACACTCTACAAAAGCAGGTGGATGTGATATTGCAAATTGGAGATGATTGCCTCCTTCCTAATTTACTGATCACTTAAATGGTTTCTGCAGAGTTTCGATTTCTTGTCTTTGTCAGCTGGAAATGTTGAAGCAGAAGCTAATAACAGCTCTAACAGAGCTGGAAAAAATGGATTAGAACCATCATCACGCTTTGAAGTTTCCCATCTTCATTCGCTTATTCAGCACAAATTCATGCCTTCTTCTATGTCACAATGTCACTATACCTCATCTGTTTGCCCAGACCAATTTTCTGCATCTACATCCGCACAGCAGGTTTTCTTTATTTTTGAGCAATTTATATCTCATCTATGAGGCTTTTAGTTGAGGTATATAATTTGAAGTATTGAGGGTTATGTTGTAATCTATTTGCAGATACCTCCATATCTCAGCAGCAGCCCTTATCTTGGCCCATCCCGAACAAGTTCTTTCCCAGTCTTGACAAAGCAACAGCATCAACAACAGGTGTGGGCGGCGCAGCTAAACGCCCAATACAGATCTGGGGGAACTTCTACAGCGATGAACCAATTTCCAAGCTGGCTAAATGGGAGACAGGATCCTAACTTGTTTCCATGCCCCCAGTCAATTTCATCGTTTGAAGTAGTTGGCTCCAAGTATGGTTCAATTCTTCAACAACGTCAGCCACAGTTAGTGGCCATTGCTTCATCTTTACCACCACCTCCCAGGGTGAAAAGGCTTGACCACCATCTCCCATCAGTTTATGAAGAAATTGAAAGTGGTTTTTGCACTGGTGGTGCATTGCCTTTGCAATTACTCTGCAATGAACGCCTCTAGAGCAGGGTGATTGGTGAGTAACTTTTAAGTTATTCTTTTGCCTTCCTGCTGACGAAGAGAATTGTTGATCACCCTTTATATGGTAAAAAGTAAATCATCCAAAGATTGGGGAAAAGTGCTTGATAACATTTTGTGATCATGAACAGCTTATAAGAAGGATAGTAGGAAGATTATTTTTGTATATGCTTATGTTTCCCAAAAAAGAAATACCCACTTGCACATTTAAAATTCTGATTCATTTTATGCATGTTGCTACTGTGATGAGCTTCAGAGACCATGATTGTCAGTAGGAATACAATTTAGGGTTGAATGGAAATTTTTTACTCAATGAACGCCCTACTTAAATTTTTTTCTTAGGAAGTTTGGAAAAAATAATCTTTAAATTGTCCATAAATTTCGTAGTTTAATTTTAAAGGTGAATGAACCTTCTTAATGATATTATCTACGCTGATTCTCAAATTAGTCATTTAGATTATTATTAATTGATTTATTTCATAAATTGATTAACTCGAACAAGGGCAAGTATTAGCTCAGTTCTAAAATGGTAAGTTTGAGATTAAGTTTGATTGGATCATTAATGAGTAAGTTTTTTAGTTGTTCAGTGGGAAGAGTCAAACTCTAGATGAAATTTTCTTGCCCTGAACTTGATTTGCAAAAGCTATACATCTCTCCTAGTTCAAATAACCTGAATTGAATCCACTGCTATTACCAACCCAAGTGCAGTTATAATTAAATTGTATCTGATTTAGTGTGATAATAGTTAGTACAATTTGATTGAAATTGCACCGAACCAATTACAATTCCCACCTAATGACACCATCCTATGTGCAATTCAAATATTATCGCATCATGCCATATGCAATATAACCGAATTCTCTATTACCTAGTTTGCTAAATGAACAAAATCTCACCTAACTCGTTTTCTATCAATGAATGTTGTCAATGACTTTTTAAAATTTCAATAATTATTAACACTTAAAAACGTAGGGTAAAAATATGTTTCATAAAATTTTGGATAAATTTTTTATTTTCAGTTGTAGTAAACATTACAAAAGTAAATAAAGAGTAGTTTCAATCTTTGTAGGCAAAAATTATACAATTTTTACACTTATAAATGTGTCATGATATAATTAAATGATTTTGAATTAATGATAAGATATCACTCAATCATATGATAACATATCTCTATGTATACATATTTGTGTATCAAAAAAAGGTATACGTAACATTGCTCAAATTAAACATATAACAAACCTCAAGTGAAAAAATCTCATTTCACTTCCATCAAAACCAATAGTATACTTGTGTTAGCCTCTAGGTTAGAAGAGTCATAATAGAAATCAAAGTTCAATGTATCCATCCTTATAGTTAGGTATTTATTGGCCAAAGGACTTATTCCCACTCAAAGTATGTTGTTTTCACTCATTAACTTGAAAATTTCATTTACTAACTCACAAGCAATTAAAGTTAATAAAACCCTTACCTTTTAAATTGTATCTCCTTCGTCTCTTAAGCTCTAAAAACTAACAATTTCATCCCTTGACCAAATTTTAAAAAATAACATTTTCCCCCTAGACACCATTTTCCTCTCAACTTTACCTCTCCCTTCGACGATCTCCCTTCGACGATCTCCCTCCTCTTCTGAACCTCTAACAAACATCAATTAAATCCGAGATGACAAAACTTTTCATCTTCTCAAATGAAGATAAGATCTTCATCTTCATATTCTCAACTTCAATCGACGTCGAACGAAAGTCCAAAAGAGGAGAAAGAGCGCCGAAAGGAGAGAAAGAGTTACAAGGAAGATGTCGCCAGAGTTTGAAAAATAAACCCTAGGAGAAAAAATATCATTTTTTAAAACTTGACCTAGGAAAAAATAATTAGTTTTTACGGTTTATAGAAAAAATAAAAAATTAAATTTATTTTTAATATTACATATGAAATGACAATTTTGTCCTTAAAACTAACAGACTTAATCATCCATTAATAGATAAAAAAGATTTTCAAAATTAAAAGACAAAAACTTGAAAAACCAATATACTTGGGTAGGAATAAGTGCTTTGGCCAGCATTTATTTAAAATTTTACATATATATATATATATATATATATATATATATATAAAAGTTAAAAAAGAAAACAGTACCGTCAAGAAGGGATGGTGTGGAACGTGTTCCGTGTTCAATTCTGATAAAACAGGAAGGGTAGAGTTTTCCATTTCTAATGAACACGAGAAATATTGGCTGAGCAAAAAATGGTTATACAAATTATATTTAAGCACCATCAAGGGAAAATCTATAAAAAATACAAACCAAACTGCAATCCAAATAACATTTACTAGTAATTGATTCTTCACTCTAGCTTCTCC
This sequence comes from Mangifera indica, assembly GCF_011075055.1. Classification (NCBI taxonomy): domain Eukaryota; kingdom Viridiplantae; phylum Streptophyta; class Magnoliopsida; order Sapindales; family Anacardiaceae; genus Mangifera; species Mangifera indica. The sequence continues at coordinate 12,972,076 of NC_058155.1, forward strand.
AGTTCCCCCATTCTCTCAATGATTGCCTGCATGTTACAGAAAAAAGATCAATATTGGTGCAAATTATGGTGTCATAGTAATTAATAATCCCAACAGCCAGTGTAATAGAGGGAATAGAAGTACTTTTGTCATTGAAATTAAAGAGAAACATTGTATCCGGAAAACAATGAACACCACAAAGCCTGAAAAGTGGTGCACGTTAATGTAACAAGCCAAGATTCTAGAAACCTAACAGACCAAAGGCTGAATCACCTAGGGTGATGAGATTTCAGAAAAGGGGAGAGGCTACCAATGCTAGGGGCTCCAAAATAGCTTAAATGGTTGACAAAGTCAGGGCTTAGACAAACCAAAAATACCAAAAGTAATTAAAGATCCAAGAAATGCATACCCTCTTGCTTGTTTCTTGAAGTTCTCCAGCTAGAATAAATTCGTCAAGTATCAGATAAACCTTTAGGAGGAAAAAAGGACAATGAATCATAGTGACCATAACAAAAAATAAAGTGATCAGTAATAATGCCTCAGCAGAAAATAGATGTATAAATGATGAGATCAGGTATCTGCACATATATTCCAACATGACAAAACATAAAATGAATGCTTGACCAAGGACATTTCTAATATGCTGAACAAAGGTTTTATATTCTTTAAGAGAGGCCAGTCTAAATGAACACAGCAAGCAGTATAACTCAATTTAGAGCCAATGGTAAAGATTGCAAAGTACAAAATGATCATGCAGAACAGAAGAGTTGGCATATAAAGATTTATTAATGTCAAGACAACATGGCATAATCTGTCTCTTGTAATTTCTGGTTAAAGTGCAGATATTTTTAAACCATCCACTGAATTCCCACCAAAAAGAGGAAACAAGTTTAGTTTTTGAGTTCTCATCAATACTTTAACTGGAGTGGGCACTAGTGAATAATTAATTGACACCATGACATCAAACACGAGAAAAGATATATATTGGGAAAAGAAGTATTCCCGGTAGATGTGGAAAGCAAGGATACACTTATACATAATAATTCATCAAAATGATCACATACCTTGTGAAAATTAAATACCAAATCTAGCTCACACACATTGCTGAAGAAATGATCCAATATCTCCACAAATAAATGGATGCACTCTAAATATGCCAATTCATTATCTGTTATGTCAACACAAAGCGAGAAGAATAATCCAGCATATCGCCTGTAGATTACCTTGTGTGTACGAAACTGCAAATGTAAACGTAGACCACACACCATGTTCACACACATCATTGGCAGTCGAAAATTGTATTCAAGACATTTATAAAGAGGATAGAAAAACATGGTATATCTAGAAAAAGAATTAAAATTAAAAATAAAATAAAAAACATTAAATTTCCTCTGGTAAGGGTCTCCCATTAAGCAGGAGAAAAAAACAAAAGCTTTAATAGTCATTACTTAAACAACAGAGGGCATTAATTCGTTTCAACGCAAGCATACTCAACTTGCCACCCAAATTGAGCCAGAACTAACTACAAAGGATCATGCAGACTTCAGAACTCTTCTATGAACCTTGGCAATCTAAACTGTAATCTCTAAATAGCAGCAAATACAGTACCTTTGAACCTCACCAAAGAATTCAAAACTTTTACAATTATAACTAGCAGAAAGCAATCTTGATTTACGACTTCATAAACCAAAGAAAGAATCAAAATTTAACAAGTTCCAATACAAAAGAAAAAATTTGTAATCATAATCCGTAAGAAATCCAGTCTTGCAAAACAAATGAAGAATTGCTATAACAGTGAGAATTATAATTTGATTTCCAGCATTTCTCAGTTACCAAACAGAGCACTATAGTAATCAGCAACAATTGTAAGACAAGAATCATAATCGCCAACCTCGACAAAATTCGTAAACTTGGGGTCTCTGTTCACGACCAACCGATGAACCTAAAAAATATATATATAAATTCAAAACCCTAAAAGAGAAACAAAAAAAAAAAAGATTTTGAAAAATATTATATAAATATAAAAAAAATGTTACCTCGTATTCAACCTTGTGCTTCTCGGAATCCTCGAGGGGAACATAGTACTTTGCAAGCCGAGTCTTGCCTTGCCTATTTTGTAACAATATGAACCGGATCTGCCAGATCAACCAAACAAATCAAAATCACAGTTTTTATTTCAAAATGTAAGAAGCGACCACTGCTAAAATCAATAATATAATCAAAGGTACCATTATTGAAAGATTGCAGAACGAATTAAGAAGTGACAGCTACGAATTATGCGCCCAGAGGAGAAAATCTAGTGCTCTGTAAAGTTTTTCTTAGTTTCAGGCAGCCGTGTTGAAAAAAGCTTGAAGGGTGAACGCATTTAAATTTGACACACTCCATTTATAATTTTATATTTTAATTAGCTGAATTACCATATACCCCCTAAACTTTAATAAAATAAATGTTACCCTTTAGGTTCAGGGAGTCTGTTTTCCCACACATTACCAAATTCTGTCTGCTCCAATGTTAGGTGAAAGGATAAATGGGAATTTCATTAAAGCTCAAACTTGACTCCTTCGAGCCATCTCTTTTCACAGGCATCATTGCACCAAAGTTCACTTTATCAACAATTCTTTACCTTCTTTAGTGATTTTTTTAAAACAATTTTTCTTAATTTGAACTGTTCTTTATTTTTTTCTTTAATGATATTGTTATTCTATTAAATGAGTTGAATTTGATTTTGAGTTAAACTTAATCTAAGTATTATTCGAGTTTGGTTGGGCTGGAATCCACACCCTTCATATACCTTGAAACCAAAGAAACTTCGGTAAACAAGGCATTGTTACTTACGGAGTCACAATTATTTGTTGTACAAACATGGCATCAGTAGATTACAAAGAATTTCTGAATTGACAATATGGTTGGAGTCTCAGTCTCTTATTCTCAAGCAAGGCAAATGGAGGAGGCAGCTACTTTACAAAATCCAATATTACTAACACTACATGAGCTAATTACATGGGATGGTCTAGTAGTTGTGATCATATTTGGAGTTTGCTGAAGCCAAAAGAGCTGCTTCTATGCCAGAGCCATCTTTAGTGTGTTCTATCACTACATTCTTTGATGTTTCAGACCCCAGAAGCTCAGTCACTGCCTCTTGCAGGTACTTTCTGTACTGAGGGTAGTTCTCATACAACCCTCCATCCATAGCCACTACTGTCCTCTTCCCAAGGACTAGACCTTTTGAATCATCCTCCATTTTCTGTAGAATGCCTACAATTCCTGAGCCAGCTAACCGCCCACCTCGTTTCACAATTGTGCCACATACTTCTACCACTATCTTCCTTGCATTTAAACTGGATTCTACCTGATCTGAACAACAACAAACACCAGCAGATTACTGAACATATTAAGAAGAACCAATTGCCTGTCAAAGTTATTACTATTAATAACCTTCTCAGTTCAAACATTACCCCTGGAAGCTGCTACTTTCAGCAATGCAGGAGAAGGTTGCAAAAGAGATAAACAGGTTTCTTATGATTTTCAGAATTCTAAAGAAACATTTGAAAATAATTTCCAGATTTCAAGGTTTTTGCCAATGGTGTACATTCTTATATCTCTAGTTCAGCTGAATTTTGAAATGGTTACATGGGTTGAGAAATTTGCCCCTACTACTTCATATAAGATTGATCCGACCACTTGAAAATCTTCAGAGTTGTCCTGTTGCATAGCACATAGATGTGGGGTCCTATAAATTTCAGTGGATAACATAAATCAGTCGAAAGAGAACTTTAATTTGACTCAACATAAATGCTTAATCATTCTTTTGCCTGTGGAGATTTCGAAACTTTCACAGAGATTATAATTGGAAACTTTAGGTGCATAACAAGAGAGAGGCAACCCACACGGTTGGTGTTAGAACTCATATATATATTTTCCGCAGGAAAAGAGGAAGCAAAAAAGAGAAGACCTTTGGCTCTGGGAGAAAAGATCAGGAAACCACTGCTCTATTACAAATTCAGCCACAGAAATAGAGTGACGTGGCGAAAGAAAGGAAAAAGGCAAAAGAAGTGACGGCTGGAAAAAGTTTAAAAAGAAGGAGGCGCTTCAGAGGAGGCAGGATGCAATATTTTGGGAAAAGTGGGGAGAGAGTAATTCTCTCGGAAGCAGGGCTTAGGCAGTGGGGACTCTATTGAGTTTTTGTGAATCTCTTTGTGAAGCTGACATGTTAAAGGGTTATTTGGGCCTGGGTCATATATTTTGGTTGGGTTAGTGGAAGGGTTAATGAAAAATTGGGTTGGGTATTGAAGGTGTAATAGTGATATAGTGATAAGTTTCAGTGGTTTCCTGATCTTTTCTCCCAGAGCCAAAGGTCTTCTCTTTTTTGCTTCCTCTTTTCCTGCGGAAAATATATATATGAGTTCTAACAGTTGGCTTTGGAGCCAAAACAAAGGAAACCAGTTGTTTTTCTTTGGTAAGTAGTATAGCGTTAGAAAATGAAAAGCTACTATCTTGATGGAATTTTATGAACCCAAGAAAAAATTACCAATATATCTCTGTCCAGTGATCTTTAATTGGTGTCTGTAGACACGTCAATTGAGTCGGATCAAATAGAGGTTTAGCACGAAGCATGAAAAAAAATCCACAACACAAAAAAACCCGATTCGATATTATAGTATGTTGAGCTAGGCCCATAGACTTATTGGGTTGCGCATTGACCTTTAATATTAATCTCATGTACTGACCCAATCCGATACTGTTTAAAAATAAAAATATTTTTTTTTTTTGCTTCTGCTTTGTGTGCTTCCTTCTGCCTCCTAGCATAAGACTTCTGCTATAAGACAGAAACCTTGCTTCCTTTTACCTTGTGGCAGAAGCCTTGGCCTCCTTAATTATTTTTCTAAATTTTTTAACTTATTTATTTTTTCACTATATAAACTCATTCAATTTTTTTTTATTTTCATTTTCATTTATAAATCTCTCAATCTCAAGTGTTTTATTATATTTTCAATCTAATTTTCTTTCATCAACTCTCTTTCAAAAAATATCTGAATTTATAAATAATAATTTTTTTTGTTTATAATTTTATTTTTATTTTTATTTTATTATTACAAATAGATCAAGTATCAAATAAATTCAATCCATTTGAATATTATCATGGTATATATTTATTTATGTTTTATAATTTATACAGTATGTAAATTAATTTATTTATACTATGTTATTAATTTATAATATTTTTCATTATGTAACTACGATATTCTTCCGTCATAAGTGAAATATTATAAATAAAATATTTGAGATACTGTCTTTGATTTTAATAATTGAAAAATGATTTGTGTTTAAAAATTTTAAATAATTTTTTTTTAAATATTGATTAAATGGGTCGGGCCGGCCCATTTAAAGATAAGCCCCATTAAAACCCATTATTATATGGGTCAGATCTTAAGTCTTTATATATTAATGGGTTAATCCAGTCTGAAAGCTTATTTCTGTTTGGGTTTTGGGCCCAGCCCAGCCCATTGACACCTCTGGTGCCAGAGTGTTACGTAAGGTTTATTTATTCATAATCAATTCAGGTAATCTGTCCAAAGTATTGCAACCTCGTTTATCATAGGGAACTGGACCAACAAAGTGTAGCAAGGCACGTGTAGCAGGATTTATGTGGCAAAACAATTGAAATTAGTCTGATTCTAATTTCTAAACGTGAGTTTTTGTACTTTTTAGTATAATCTGTAGTTATGCAAATGAGAGTACTAGTACCCGAGTGAAAAAGGCTTTGATAGCTTTTCTGGAACGGAGTTGCCAAATAAAGCAGCTGCTTCAGCCAGCTTCAGCCGCGGTTGCCGAACAATCTCACCAAGATACATTCCTGAGATTGTCTTCTCAAATATCTGCCATGAATATGTCCCATAGTCAAATAAATTATAGAGCTACTTTGTAGATCAGTTATTAGAAATATGCGAATTAACAATGAAAAAAGGAACAAAAACTTACCTGCTCACCAGGATTTATACTAGCTTCTTCCATTTCTCTATCAAACTCGGTTAAGGGAAGACCTTTTGAGAATGCTCCCCACTCAGTGTTAATTATCTAAATTCAAGGAAATCTCATCAGGTTGTTGAACCAATTACAGAGAGAAAAAGTGTTAGCAGATAAGAGATACTCTTACACACCGTTCTTCCGGCAGAAGACTTATACCCCTGTAACTTAGGAATTACATCCATCCGTTCTACATAGCAAGCATTGGTTCTAGTACCCAAAATAACAGCAACCATGACATCATCGTCCCAGTACCTAGCTTCAGCTAACGTTCCCACAGTATCATTGACCTAATTTGCATCAGCAATTTCCGAACTGGTAACTCTTTAGTATGGAAACTGAATACAGAAATGCTGCTGGTATATTCTCATCATACCAGGGCAGACACTCGCATAACTAATCCTTGCCTTTTCATGGCCTCATTTAAACAAGCAACTACATCTTTTCCTGCCTGCAAAAGAATTCAGCACTCTATATTATGCCAGTATCAAGTAAAAGTTATTAACTTATTATCTACATAAAAGAGGTAACACAAGAAAAATATATCTAAATAGGACTTGGGAGTACTTTTCACAGTCACACACAATGAATACAGTGGATCATGTGTCTCATAGTTTCCAACAGCAGGTCACATCCATACTTGTACAACTAGTCAATATGGAATCTCAGGATTTAGGGCTTTAAATGTTACTAACAAATTGGGAAGTGAAATATTATATGTAAATCGTACATGAATCAGGAAAAATGTTTCCTAGCTATATAATTTCATTTTGCAGAAACCCAAACCGTTCCAGAGACAGCAAAGCCCTTGGTCCACTTTATTAGTATGCCAGAATCAACGGATGTCTGCTTCACAGGGAAAGAGAATGTAAATCCAATCTCCCTTTGCCTTCCATTGTGCAAGTGAAACTTTCCACCACCTTTTTGTGCAAATTTTGCCAGCCCAGATGCAATAAAATCAAAATGTTGCTACAGTTTTAGGGGCAAAAAATAATTTAGTAATATAAACAGATTGTTGTTCTAACAGACTTTAACAAAGGATACCAAACACACCTCAGAGGTACCAAACATTTAACTCTTGAGGAATGGAAACTTGTTCGAATTCAGTGGCCTCAACACGCTCAACTTTCCCACCTAATTGCACCCTCAACACCCTGAAGTTTATGCCTCCAAGATCCAATGCATAGAACAATCCTCTCTCATTCCTTTCAAATATGGTAATATTTCCTTCAGTGAAAACATAATTAAATTATAAGATGATAAAACATGAAGTGCAAAGTTTTTGAGATACCCAGTGGGCAAACTGTCAACATAACTGAGTATCATCTTAAGATCGCTGCCACCATCAACGGCAAGTCCAGCTCGCATATCAGCTGCCATAGCGTCTGCCACATGGCGAAGAAGGGGCAAGGGAGTTGCACACTTCTATAACTTGGTCAACATCGGAGCAACAGACAAAGCATTTGATCTCACGGCCATCCTAAACCGAGGGACACCTCTCGGTGACCGTGAGAGTCGGAAAGACCCAACAGCCGGCGAAAAAGCTGTTGCAGTAACGAACATTTTGAGTAGACGGTAAGATCTAAGTTGGAGGGAGAGTAAAGAAGAGTGAACAGTTAGGTTCAAACCAACGGGTTCTTCGACCAGCTAACTTCTAACTACTTAACGGTTCATCCATCACCTTCCAGTTCTATGTCCGAGACTCTTTTTTTTTTTTTTTTCTTTTCTGGGGTTTTAGAAGTTTATATTATAATTTAATATGGAACAAGGCAGACAGGTTGGGATTGGACCGACTGGACGATGTTGACGCCAACAACATCTCTGCTTTGTTGCTATTTGTCTTTTCGTGCTCTTAACTACACTACTGTGAAGATTTTTAGGATGATCCTGTGGAACAATATGCAATTGCAAGCCCGTCAAGTGTGTCAGAATATGTGCCTTGAATTTTTTATACTGAAAGCTTTCAATAACTGGACTCAAGTTCAAGATAAGAATTTAGATGATGGTTCATTAAGGAAGCAAACTACACAGATTGTGTATATATTTTATTACATGGGCTCTCTCAAGTAACGCTTTTTCTCATGGCAGACAAACTTTACTGGCTACAAGTGTACAAAGAAGTTTATTGGGGTGCTATTTCTTAGAAAAAATGCCTCCAATCAAAGGGATCAATGGCTTCTTCTTCTTTATTTTCAGAGAAGGATGTCTCTCCAGTACTTGTACACTTCGTGGAACAATAACTTGAGCTAGGGAAGGTGGATTTGCGAATGTCACGTATCTCTTCTTTTGAAGTTCTGTTTGATGATCTTCAGGAGATGTTTGAGTTTTGACTTTAAAATTTGCTGAATCTTCAACGATCTTGACATCTTCAATCTCAAACTCCTTCATTTGTTTTTCGGTTTCACGATCCTTCATGTGTCGGAGCTCTCTCTTAGTTCGTTCAAGCTCTTGTTTAAGAGAGGAGAGGTGATTGGCCATCATTGTGCTTTCCTCTTTAGCCTTTAGGAGGTTTTGTTTTGTCTCCTCTAGTTCAGCTGTAATACTTCCAAGCCTACCCTGCCCATTTCCATTTTCACTTGCTTGGCCGCGCAGCTACACATATTAAAGGCAGAGTAATATGTAATTCATGTTTGCCGTGGCATCCTCCAAATAAATTCAGGCTTAACTAAGAATTTATGTCCATATTTTGCCAGAAGTATAATTTTTTTCTTCAGCTTTATTCCTTCACATGACACAGAAAGAATAAAACTGTAAAAACAGTACTTTACAGTTTGATCACCACAAGAACCCAAGCTTGTACTCTGCCACAAGCAAGCATATAGAATATATAATACAGTTTGATCAGTAATATATATATATATATATATATATATACTGAACGATATGGCAGACCACCGACTGAAGATGATGTAATGAAAATCAATTATAGGACTGACAAATACGAGAGAAAAGCATGAAGATATTACTGATCGATGAAGAATATAATAATTTAAGTGTCTGTGTGTACGAATGTATAGGCAAGGTTACCTCCTTGAGCTTGTTAGCGTAGAGTTCACCAGCTAAAACTTTCTCCCCGAACAACCTAACAGCTTCTTTAACAGAGCGAAATGGTGCCCTGGTATCAATCTCTGCTTTTTTGATCACCTCTTGGCTATCCATGTTCATTTAGTTTAAGATAGCAGAAGCAGACTAAGATGTGGATTGACGGATGGTTAGCTAGAAACAAGGATGTGCTTTTTATTTGCAATTGAGAGTCATGAAAGGGACAGATTGAGAGAAAGGTTGGGTGGTTACAAGTCAAGGGATCATACGAAGAAGAAGAATAACAAATATCGTATTGGAGCTTCGTTACTTCGCGTCCACTTCACTAGAACTCGTTATATATATGTTTGCAAAATGAAGCTTATGGGTGGGTGGATTGTCTTAGTTAATTTGGTCTCGTGGATATGGGTGGCGGCAAAAGAGAGGGACTCTTCACCAATAACAAACGGATCATACACCAAGTCAGCTATAGGCCATTTTTGGCTTCAAGTTATGATTTTGTGGGGTGGATATATGGGATCAACGAATGGCTTGCCAACCTTATGTTTTAACTCAGGCCTTACTTTTTACATCAATACTTCTACTGTATTGTCAAAAAGTCAAAGTAAAATCCCCTTCACCCGCGTTATTATATGGTCTCTAGAGCTCTTAACATATAAAAAACTGTTTTACTAACCATTTTTATTTTTCTATAATGATTTTTTTTCTGATAATTTGGATAAGTCATAGTTTATCTTAAATTGACTCTTGTTTGAATTCAGCCGGACTCAAATCTACCCTTACAGTTTCACTTCTTTGTATGATAAGGAGGGTTGTTTTGGTTGGTCCTAAGCCAAGCAAAGCAATGAAATAACCCAACTTTGCTCTGGTCAACACATAACTTGACCATCAATGTATAACAATTTTATAGCTGCAACGCATTAATTGGGCCATGGCATTTGTGCTGTATGGATCACACATTATCATCTGGTGATCATCTTCATACTTGAGTGTCGATCTAAATGCAATCAGCTGCCAGTTGGCCCCAGAATAGTAGGAGCAAGTGAGAGGAGTAATTGGAGTTGCATCAAGTCTTTGGTGGAACATTTTTATCACAAGTTTTTGGTCTTTGGGAAGAGTTTGAAGAGGAAGGAGAAGGGAAAGAAAATATAGGTCTCATAAGAATCTTACAAAAGCGATTAGAGAGCTTCATTGCAGATAAATTTAGTTTGTTGCGAGAGAGAGGAGAGTGTCGCTACTTGTTATTAATTGTATGACACAACTCTCCTTTTGAGTTTGAGAATGAGTTGACATTTCTATTAAGCTTGTGTGCCTCAGGGAAGTATACTGCCATCATGTATCTCGTTTGGGTTTATTCTATTTGCCAAGACTCAAAGAGCATATTCGCTTGCAAACACACTGTGCCCACATCATTTTTATGGCCTTCATTTGTCTTTTACACACTAATTTTGTTTATTGATTATATTCAACTAAACTAAATTATTTTGTATGGTCCTGGTAATGGTTGTTGGGCTAGTTTCTTTTGAGGCCTAAATGTGTGGTTGGGCTAAACCTAATGTTATCTCTGGTTTTTTTTTTTTTTTTAAATAACTTGAAATGAAAGAATCCTACAACAATTTTTCTCTTCCAAATTTTGTTTCGGTGAGTTTTCTTCTTCTTTTTCTTCGGATAGATTCCCTAACAAACTCATCATTGATCAATCTCAAATTGACCATTTTGAATTTAAATCAAGTTCAAACTAATCTTTGTTTGGATTAGATTCGATTCAAATCTATTACTAGTAAGTATCAAACAAAGTAAAAGAATAATGAATTGTGATTATTTGGCTGAACTATATGTAACCGATCATCAAACACTAGGAAGAGGAGAATCTTTTAACAGTTGTTTGGGCTTTTTGGCTCACCAGTCTTCACTTGAATATGAAAATCTCTGTTTTGTGTTTTGATTAGATTGCATGCAAATGTGGGGCAAAGAAGAGGAATTTTCAAGCTGGCTAAAACATTTAAAAAGAAAAAGAAACGTGTCAAGGAACTTCTCTCTTGATTTTGCAATCAAAGAGAGGTAGAATATAGAGTCAAAATAATCTCACAAAAAAATTAATAAACAGATAATAAATAACAAAAGATAATTGGAAAGTTCAATGTATTTTCTTCATCTAAATAGTCATTGAAATACATATTAAAAAACATAAAATTTCACAATTTAAGCAAAACATGACACTCATCTCCTAACACTTACTAACAACATAACACTCATATCCTAAGATAAATGACCCATTTATTAACAACTCAAAAACTAGGGTAACTCATTAACAAACTTTTGACTTATTCTAAACTAAAATAATAAAATATGAAACTACTAATTTTTGTATTATTTTAACAGGAAATATAGGGAAATTATAAAAAATAGCCAAATTTTAGGGGGTCTAAGCAAAATTGCCCAAAATATTCAAGTTTAAGCAAAAATGCCTAGGTTTTGTGAAATGACGAAATTGCCACCATATATAAACACAACAAATTTCCTTACTTCCACGGCCATTTCACTGTACAAATTCAAAGAAAATTCAAAATTTCCCATTTTCCCACAGTCATCCCACGGTCGACCAAATTTTCGTTGATTTTCTTGCTTTCCGACAACGGCAAATGGCAAAGAAGATTAGTATATCTCCCGTAATCTTGTTTGATTAAGTTATTGCTCATATTATTGAGATTTGATTGAGATTTTGAGATTTGAAATTTTAGGGTTTCGATTTGAACAATGCTTAAAATGTTTTGATTCTTGGTTGTTTTCGTTGAATTGATTGAGGGGTTTTGTATTATACAACGTGTAGATTTGATTTATGTGGAAATCGGAGGCCGAAACAACCAAATTTTGGCCGAAAATGGCTGTCAAAGGATCGGCAGTCCGACCGTGGGAACAGTGTTTCCCACGGTCAAACGATTTCTCCCACGGTCAGTAGACATTGACCGTGGGTTAGGGGGGTAAAATAGTTTTTTTAAAATATTGGAGAGCCAACGGAGATTTCTTAGAACATAGCGGGTTTTTCAGAAATTTGTCATATAATAGCATACTTGTTACAATATCAAATATCCAAAACCCCCCATATTTATCTAAAATTATATTTAACCCCCATAATGAGTGAGAGAGTTAAATAAATGAGGGGAAGGGTAATTTTGGTATTTTTTGCTTAGGAATAGTGAATTTGGGCATTTTTGCTTGAAAATAGTGATTTTGGGCATTTTTGCTTAATTGGAGGGTATTTTGGCCATTTTATAAAATTTCCCGGAAATATATGGCTTTGCTTGACACTTAAAAAGAGGAAAAGAAATACCTATATCAAGCATTCCACCCCTTCATGAAGACAAGTAAGTATATTTGTTAACTTTACACGTTGCATTGAATTTTAATTTCTTGTATGAAAGTTGGTCGATGATGGAGATGGAGCTTAAAAACTATACACACACACACACACACACACACACACACACACACACACACACACACACACGTGTTTAGTCAGAGATTAAATGAGAATTACTTCTGCCATATATCATCCTGACGATTCTCCTAGAAGATGTTAATAAGATACCAACAACCGCCGAATTACAATAACTTTTAGCCCGAGGCCTTGCACATGTGGATTTTGTATTATAAGCGATCAAGTCGAGTATCTCCATGGCCCTCCCTACATGCAGTTAAAGAGATAAAACTGATTGAGATTGAAAGTTGAAAAAATAAATCTTTTATCAATAGCCTGCATTAAAATGCTAGTGAGCTCATGCATTACGCAAAATTTGTGGCGAGTAACGTGCTAAAGCACTTGGATTTTGAGCGGTGGCCTATCATCGACCTGTCAACTCGTGGTTGTTAATGCTCGCGAATCTCAGTTAAGTGACGAACACTTGTATGATTAGCTGGGGTTGTCAGTAGGAAGTTTCTCTCATTAACTTAACTATTAGATAAATGGTCCCCAACTTAATAATTTTTTAGTACCAGACAGAATCCTTCTGCGTTCTAAATTAATCTGTACCGCCGTAACAGTTGGACTATTATATAATGAAGTAGAATTAGTGATTTAATATTCATTTTCCAAAAATCCGAACACTTGAAACAAAAAGAAACAATGAATGAATATATGGCCTCTGCTCATGCAGGCATGTGTCGGCAATTGTCATCTGCCTGCGTGCTTTGTATTGTATATAACACCCACATTCATATATGTATTTACACTAGATTAATATTCTAAGATAACATCACGTGGCTGGTTTCTTGGACGGATAGCTTATTTTGATATATATGAAGAAGAAATGTTAACAATAATAACCTATAAATTGCAACATTTACTTTTATAATATGATCGATGTGATTGTGACTTGGAAAAAATGAATTAAATGGATATGGATCTTTATTGTGGTTGCGGTAGCCTTCATATGAATAATGTGTAACAGGAGACCTACCCACTAAAATAAAGAGTTTCGGTGTGTAATTTAGACAGTGAAAGGTTAAGCTGTCCATGTAAGAAGACAGGTCAACGCCAATAGCTTCTGCTTTGTTAGTGCTTACAGTCGCTTAACTTTCTTCACCAAAATGGTTTTATTGTATATATATACACACACACATAAACAGATCAGCTTTACTCCGGTAAGCCAACCGTCTGATTTAAAAAAATAGTACGTGATTTGAGACCGTAGTCGTAGTAAAACAATTAATTTCAAGCTTTCACAGTCACATTCACATGGCTTTGTAAACCACAACAAAACAAGGAAGGATGGCCCTTGAATTATAAACAAACAACTCCTCCAGATTGGAGTAGATCCCTCCAGCGTACCCGGCTACAGAATCGTATGAGCCGACGGACACGCTATCCTCCTCCGGCGGCGCATCATCCGTCACGCGCCTTACCCTCCCAGCAATCACACGACACACCAACATGGCTCTCCTGTCATCCGTACAGTTTTTCAAGGAATCGTGAGCCCTACCACTGCTAGCCGTTGTGTGGACACCCACACCCTTGCCTTGGAAGCCGTGCCTTATAGTAGTGCAGACGGAGCAGCCAGGGACAGAGCTACACAGACTGGATGAGCCGCGCGAGCCAAGGTTGCACGATAGAGTAGTGCAGTGGAATCTAAGGAGCTCGTTTCCGTCGGCTGCGCACCTGGGATTTTTTCTGCCGCTGTTGAGTGCACGTGCTTTGACCGCATCACGGCAGTCCTCGAAGCGTTGGATTGTTTGTTCTGTGTTGTGTAGCTTGAGTATCCGCTCGATTTTGCATATTGGATTGTCTTTCTTCAGCCAGCTTGATTTGAATATGATCTCCACTATGTTACGACTAGAATCCTCAGGGCCCAGCTCCGAAACTGTAAACAAAATTTTTAATACGTTTTAGTCCGACAGTTCATCATGTCGGTGGGGTCACAGATCATCAATTACGTAAACATTCACTAAGGTTGGTCTGTGACAACTGTAATTTTGTAATAATTGGTCCATGTGATCTAGAGAGGAAGGCCATGGTGTGGCTAGCTTCAAGGGTAATCATCACAAAACCAGATTCGACATAGACATACGTGCATGAATAAATAAAGAACTAAGTAAGTGAAAAAGAATTTTATTTTATTGAACAAGAAAATTTACTGTAACCTGCATGGCGAACTGCCTGGTGAAGTTCCAAGCTTTCAATTTTTGGGAAGACCTCTCCGCACTGTAAGCAGGTGCATATTGTGGTTCTTGGAGAGGGAAACCTAATTAAATTTTTACTGTGAATTAATACTCTCCATGTAATCTGAATTATAAAATTTAAACAAGAATTTATTGAATGAAATAGAGTAACAGTATTACCTGGTTGGATCGATGATCGTGTGGCACTCATAACACCCAGAAAGCTTTCTGAATTGCATGCCTCTGAAGGTTCCACCGTTGGATCTTGCTGAACCTGAACCATTGACAACTTTTCGACTCAGTAACCCAGTTTCTTGACCTACAGTGCTACTCTCCGGGGAGTTGTCAGCTCTGTGTACAACCTTTGTCTTCCCATGGACAACATCTTTGAAACTGCAAATGGAACCGCAAGAAGAACCCAGCTTTGAGTAGGCATTAGCGTTTTTAGCGGGGTCATGCACTCTTGAGCCATCGATCTGTTTGCAGGTGAGTAAGTTCTTGATTTGGTCCCACGAAGATGGTTGCTTCTGCTTGATCTTTGGCTGCTTCTTCTTCTTCTTCTTGTGTTTGGAACGTTGGTTTTTGGGGTCTGTGACTGTTGTCTCTGGTAAGGAAGTGAGGAGAGCCATAAGAAATTGGAGAGAAGGGCAGCAGTGGTTGGAATTTTTGAAATTGGAGAACGTTAGTTTTTCTCTGGAAGAGAGAGGAGGAAGATAAGGAGGGAAAGTGGGGATGGTGAGGTGGGTGTTGCTCTGTTTATTATGCCATTTATTTCACTTCTCTCTGTCTTGTGGGTTAAATCCTGATTTGTCTTGCACAACAAAAGCTATGGAAACTTTCCACTTTAAATGGTACTTGATTGTTGACCTTTTTAAGTTGACTGGATCAAGGGTAACTGAGGTTGGGGACTGTTTTTCTTACCTTGAATATTTGACAAAACATATATATATATATATATATATATATATATATATATAATAACATGTTTATCATAATTATTATTTTCTTTTATACAATTATCCCAGATCATCAAATTTGGGCTTTGTCCGGATTGGATTCATCCGAATTACTGGAGTCTAAATTTAATTACATATGAAACAATCAAAGTTTAAGCCGAATAATGAGTTTGTTTTTATAAACAAATTAAGTTGAAACCAGCTTAATTCAAACTTAATGTTAGATTATTTTAAAGCCCATTATAAAATTTAACTTTATCTTCGACCAAATCTCAAGCAAAAGGCCTTGCAGGGAAACCTAATCATCGAGGACTAAGACAGTCAACAACTATGAGTAAGGTGGGCCCGAAAAAACAATAGTGGACAATTAGGTTTATTTCTGTAGCGAACGAGGGGGTCCAGATTCCAAAAGTTAGCTAAGGATAAGAGGCTAAGAGTAAGAGCCGAAGGAATCTGATATGAATCAAAGGATTTGGGGTTCCTATTCAAATGTCTTTCCTCCTTTAGTTTACGCTTGGGTGTATCAATCCAACAAAAGGCCAAAATACTTATTCCCACGCAAGGTGTTATGAAATCTATAAGATATATGTTTGTTAATTTTTAAAAATTTAAAAATTATTTAATTTTTATTAAAATTAAAAATAAAATTATTATTTTATCGATAATATTTATAAAATTATAATTTTATTTTTTTTAAGGTTTTAAAAACTAACAATTTCATTTTATTTTTAAAACTTTATCAGTTTTGAAAAATAACTCCCTTTCTCACCCCACCCTACCACACTTCAAATCTCTGGATTTCTTTTTTTTCTCTCTTGTAACCATTCAATGATGACAATAATATTGACAGTTTATCTCTGTCGATAAAGACAAAACAGACATTATCGTTATCTCATCGTAGTTGTTGTTATCGTTAGATAGTTGAAGAGAAAAAAAAATTTAGAGATTTAAAAGAAAAAAAATTATTTTGTAAAAGTAAAAGAGGTTTTAAAAATATAGTAAAATTGTTAGTTTTCAAAATTTTAAAAAAAATTATTATTTAATAAAAATATTTAAAAAATTACAAATTTATTATATTTTTCTTCTAAATTTAAAATTATAACAAATGCCTCAACTCAAAGTTTGAAAAATAAACATTCTAACTTAAGGATTTTTCAATCACTGTTGTCGAAATCCAATGGTAGTAATGGTCACATTTTTTCTCTCTCATTCTATTCTCGGCCATCACTACTCAGGAAAATGGTTGATAAAGATGAATTGCATCTTCATCAAGGATGAATGATTTGTTTTCATCAATCGATAATGATTGGAAATGGAGCATAGTCAAAAGAGAAGTGAAGAGGGAGGGAGAACATTGTAGTCTTTAGTCGCCAACAGTGTGCTGGAAAAGAAATAAAGTTTTTCAAATGTTAGGTGGGGAGAGTTATCAATTTTTAAACTTCAAGGTGAAAATGTAATTAATTTTTAACTTTTTACATATTTTTATTAAATAACAATTTTATCTCTAATAATAACAATAAAATTTAACAAATAAATAGATATTTAAATTTTTGATAATTAATTAATAAAAAATTGATTTGCAGGGGAAATAATATTAAGCCTATTATTTTGGCCCAATCACTATTTTCCACCCACCTTTGATGAAACCATATTGCTATCCTTAAACTTCTAAAGTTTATTTCTCTACCATTTATTCATTTCCGTTCATGGTAATTGTTTAGTTTCATTCTAAATTATTAATTTGTCATTTTAGTTAAATTGCAAAACTACTTTGCACATCTAATGCAATTGTTAATTATCAAATAAGTATTTTATTAAAAGAGCAAATGACTTATTCTCACCCAGGGATTAATTCATTTCTAAAGTTTGCTTGATAAAGTTTTAAAAATTCAAATATTAATTTATTTGTTAAATTTTATTTTGAGTTGAGAAAAAAAAAAAACACTAGGGACAGAAAAAAACTTAAGAGAAAAAGATAATTTTTTAAACTTTGAGTAGAAAAATTTATTAATTTTTTAAATTAAAAAAATGTGATAAAATTTTAATTTTTTAAATATTTTTAGTTAAATGATATTTTTACTTTTAACTTTAAAAAATTTTTAATAAAATAATGAGTATTTAAATTTTTAAAATTTTACAAATAAAAATATAGAAATAGGGCAAACCTTATATGAGAATAACCCCTACCCTATGGCATTTATTGAAATTATAAAATACTCATCAAAATTACACCCTTTTCCTAAGCCCAAAAACAACCTACAATTTCATCCAAAGCAAAACTTTTTAAAACTTCCATGCTGGAGATAACAAGTGTTTTGAGACGTAGTCTTGTTGTTTGGTGAAGTAAGTAATTTTACTATTAAAAAGACTAAACAATTTTGAAAATAAATGACTGATATTCAAAACAATAAAATTATTTGTATATATTTTTTATATATAATTTATGTACATAAATAAAGTGTTATCATCTGATTAAATATTTTTTATTATATGATGACATATATTTTAAAATTATCTAATTATATGATACACATCACTATGTATATAAATTATCAATAAAACTATGTGTATCCACTTTGGGTATACAAATATGTACATATTTATATGTGTTATCATATGATTGGATGATTTTGAATTAAGAATAAAACAATAACCAATCATATGATGATACATATGAGTGTGTATATATTTATGTATCTAAAGTGGATACATATAGTATTACTCATAAATTATATACAAAAAATAAATACACATAACATTACTCTATTAAAAAAAACCTTTCAAAGTAAGTAGAAAACGTTGAAATTCGTCGATTAATTAGAAAACTATTTATGGTTTGCGTCGCAAGCACTGGGTATTTGAGTTTAGCACAACTCCAAATTATTGGGCCGAATCAACTTGGCCAAACGACTATTTCCCACCCAAGGTTTAATGTTTTTTTAAGTTTTTACCATTTAATTATGAAAACATCAAACATCCATCTATAACTGGTTAAATTTAATCAAACCCTAATATCTGAAAATTTTATCTCTTTTTATCTCTCTAAACTTTAAAAACTAAAATTTTTTTTTAGCCTAAATTTTAAAAAATGATAGTTTCACCCTAGGGTTTGGTTTTGAAATCTCTGATGACCTCTCTGGCTCCGTTGCCAACGACGTCTCCCTCCCGAAGCATCCTCTCATTCCGACGATCTCTTTCCTCCCATTTAGAGGTCCGATCGGCATCGGAGAAGCCTTGAGAGATGAAGAACTTCGTCGGGGAAGACGAAGTTCGACGAAGTTCTTCGTCTTCCTAGAAGACTTCTCCGATGCTAATCGAACCTCCAAATGGGAGGAAAGGGATTGCCGGAAGAAGAGGATGCTTCGAGAGGGAGACGCCGTCGGCAACGGAGTCGGAGAGGTCATCGGAGATTTCAAAACCAAACCCTAGGGTGAAACTGTCATTTTTTAAAACTTAGGCCGGGGAAAAATTTTAGTTTTTAAAGTTTATGGGGGTAAAATTTGATTATATTTTAGTTTATTTTTAATATTATAGAGAAAATGATGATTTTACCCTTATCACCGTTAGAGTTTGGTTAAATTTAACTGGCCATGGGTGGGTGTTTGGTGTTTCCATAGTTAATGGGTGAAAACTTGAGAAAATATCAAACCTTGGGTGGGAAATAGTTGTTTGGCCATCCAACTTTTGTCGCCAGCTGTAAACCCTAGCTTGAGGATTGAGGGTTTTTGTAGCTTTTTGTTTTAGAGCAAGAGTAAGGTTCCGTAATTGACACTTTTGTTCCTGCTTTAATTTGAAATTTAATTCTTTATATTTGTTCAATAAGGATCCACCATGATGTCGCAAAAAAACCTTCAATCTGATCCTATTCGAAATCCTAGAGTGACATGGGAAGGTTGCAGTGTATTGCTCGACATCAACAATGGTGACCGTCTGGTTTTTGCTCGTCTCACTGCCGGCTCGTAAGCTATTATTATTTCTATTCAAAACCATTCAATGCATGCATAGTTTTCTAATTAATCAATTAAGCAGGTCGTTGAAAATTGGAAATAAGAACTGTTCCCTGCAACCGTTGATTGGCTGTCCTTTCGGTTGTCTGTTTCAAGTCGATAATGAAAAGGAAGGGCCTTATTTATCTCGGGTTATTCCCACTATAGAAGGTTAGTTTGAGTAACCTCAAGCTGTTTCATGATCCAGTGTTTTTCCTTCGTTTTCAAAATTGAGTATTTCGGAAAGCTTACACTTGTTAAGATTGGAATTGTTTTGATATGTTTTTTCGTTGGATTTCTCCTCTTCAGATGATATTCAAGAAAAAGAAACTATTCAAATGAATGATGGATTAAGAGACAATCGAGCTATTGTTGATAATAATAAAGCCCAAAGCTTAACTGGTGAAGATATAGACGCAATGAGGCGGTGAGAACATATTTTAGTTTGAAGCATGAGGCTCTATCTTCTTTAAGCTGTTCTTATGAAAAAAAAATTAAAATGACCATTTTTTTTCTTTCTTTTTCTACATTTTCTTGCAGACAGGGTGCCACAGGTGGCGAAATTGTTGAAGCACTCATTGCTAACAGTGCAACATTTGACAAGAAAACATCTTTCTCACAGGCAAGGTTATTTCTGTTTGAATATGTTTTATGTTAGGGACATGCCACTCCACGAAATGCTCATTTGAAAGAAGGCCGGTGTTTGATCCATTTGCAGGAGAAGTATAGACTTAAAAAGCAAAAGAAGTATGCACCCAGAGTCCTTGTAAGGCGTCCTGTTACTAGAAGGCAACACTCTTACTTCTAATATACCTTCTCACTCGATATTAGATTCTGTACTATATCAGGTCATGGCACTGGTTTTATTATTAATGGTAGAGTTCTAGATATTAGGATGTAGAAATTTCACTTGAAAATTCAATTGGATATGCTGTATTTTAAATACTTTTCGGTTTTCATGCTAATTAGGAGTCGTTGCCCAACTTTATGCATATTTATTACTTTTTGGTTAGTAGATAGTAAATTAGAAAACTTACTTTGACTGACTGTTGTATCCACTCTCCACATCCTATTTCCCTTGTTTCTAGTAAAAAGAGAGTTCTTCTGAGCATCAAATTTTAAGTTGACTCTTAGGGCTGAAGTTTCTGTGACTTTATGGATTCAAGACTGAAAGAGTGGGATAGCCTGCCTCTCCCAATGCAAAAGAGGCAATGAAAGTGTCTTTCAAATGTTTGATTTGCTTAGAACAATTTTGTAATATGCCTTTGTATGATAATTTAATTTAGGGGAATTGTAAGATAAGAGCACAAGCATAGGTTAAATGAGGTGGAAGTGTGATGGATTTATAGGATGAGAGTTCACTAAGAAGATGATCTTAGGATGATTTGCAGAGTTTGAAAATTGATGAAAAACATCTAAAATGAGTGATTTTGTGTCATTATTACTTTTACAATGGTCATTTTATGTATGAAATAATTTACTGGACTATATATACATATACATAGACATATATATAGATATGTATATCTATATACATATATATACATATCTATATGTATGTATATATTTATTACATTTAATTATTTCTCAATATTTAAGTGCTTCTATGATGGTGTCATTCAATTTCTTCGGTTTTATGACTTGTGTTTCTCATCATTTTTTTTATTATTAATTTTTTCAGTATATGTGAGGCATACTTCAAGAAATATCCCGCAAGAATTGGGTAAACTTATCACCACTCATAAACTAGTCATATCTTTGTTTAAAGCACATTTGTGTTGATTTATTTTATGTTTATTTTTTTTAAAGTCTCAGCTATTTGATTATGGTTCTTGCTATAACTTTGCTTAAAGAATATTGTGAAGATACATTCATTGTATAATAGTATCTTTTTATTTCATTCTTGTGGTATGGTATATTATTTGTATTCTTTCTAAAACTGGAGATTTTTTGACATGTAGGTTTTAGCTAGTTGTGTCTTTATAGCAATATTTGTATGGTGTTAAGTAATAACAGATCAATTTTTTTTTTTTTTTTTTTTGTATTTTGACAGGATTGATTAACTATGTGAATACATGCTTGAATTTATTATTTATATTTACGTGTTTGCATGTGATGCAGATTCTTGCGAGTTGATGCTTTATCTCTTCTGCTCTCAATGGCTAATGTAACCTCCAATTCTGATGTTCTTGTGGTTGATATGGTTGGTGGCCTTCTTACTGGTGCTGTGGCAGAACGCTTAGGAGGTTTGCAATGATTTTTATTCTCTTGGTGCCCTTAGAAATTGAGGAATGATAGCCGGTTGTAGATTTGTGAAAGAACCAAAAAGATCATAATCTGACATTTTCTTATCTACTATTTATTGGTTTTGTTTGCAAGTGATTATGATTATTTCATGCAGATTAGAGCAAATGTTTGGCAGGCCCTCTGTTTTCTGATAACCTTTAATATACAGGTACAGGTTATGTTTGCAACACTTGTCTTGGAGATTCACCGTATCCTATGGATATAGTGCGGATATTTAACTTCAGTGATCAAATTTGCAAGAGGTACATCTCTCTTTGAGCTTTATCATATTTCTTAGTGCTGCTACTTGAGAACATTATCAATTAAAGCTGCTGAGTTTATATTGGAAATTGTTTTAAAGCAGGACCAGTTGAAAGAATTCAGTTTGCATATATATGTGCATAGATTATCTTTTTCTTCTTTTTGTTTCTGTTTATTGTTGTATTTTTGGGCTTAGCTATAAGTAGAATGGCTGTGTTTCTGCTAGGTTCGGCTTGTGTTATGGAAAATGAATTGGTTACTCTCTCTTCTTCTATCTTTTTCCTGTTGTCCCTTTTTCTAATACAGAAGGGTCTTGTAACATTTCTTAATTCTTTTATTGGTTCAGGATTATACGGGCTTCTCTGAATGATTTTAGTCTATCTCAAGATGAAAGTTCCAAGCAAAGTGATCAAAATGAAAACGTGTGTAATATGGATATCCAGTCAAACATGTGTGCCTCTTATTGTTTGCTTGGGTTTCAATTTTCAATTGTCTCATTTGATTGGGTTCCTGATTTATTCAGGAGCTAGTTTCTTCACCAGTTATCATGGAAGGTGTATCTTTCTCATCTGAAAATGGGGTTTCTGATATTAATTCTGAGGCCCCTGTGAACAAGGTTTGCAAACCCCCCAAAGCTGGGGAGAAGGCATCACAAGAGGCCCTTAAGTTGTGGAAAGAAAATGGTTTTTCTAGGTAGTGATGGTTGTTGATGATCAACTTATTAATCTCAAGAAGCATGTTATCTTTTCTAACTTCAAAAATCTTTTTGCAGCCTACTAATTGCTGCGCCAGAGCTTGATCCATCCAGCTTAGTCATAGATCTCCTGCCACTTTTATCATATTCAGCTCCCTTTGCAATCTATCACCAATATCTGCAGGTTATTTGCTTAAATATTAATTCAATTTCAAATAAGATAGTCCCATTATCTTTTAAAAATGAATCTGTAGAATAGTAATTCAAATGTGGCGACAATAATTGTGGATAACTTGATCTACTAAGTTTGTACTCTAAATGGTTTGAGATGATTTCTAATACATTCAGGTGGACACGTTAAAGATGATGAGGTCAACATTTCACCTTGAATGCCCTGCCATATTATTTCTTTAAAAATGTTCTCTCTGCCTTTCTGCACCATGCACATGCATTAATTTCTTGTGACTATGCACACACACACACACACATATATTGTTGTCTCACTGCATTATTTATAATTATTATCTTTTTCTGATTTTCCTATTTCTTGTGGGTGAAATTTAATCAATTGGCATTCATGTATTGAGCATGCCCTCATAATTTTTTTTTTACTGCAAGTACAGCCTCTTGCAACATGCATGCACAATCTACAGCTTGGGAAAATGGCAATTGGTTTGCAAATTTCAGAACCTTGGCTTCGTGAATATCAGGTACTTTTTCCTTTGATCCTGAATTGCTTTATTTGAGTAAATTTTTTTCTCAAAAACATTATGGTAGAAATGTTCTTGGGGCTATAGATGTAGAACCCACCACTGTTGAAATGTTGTCAACGTTATGCAGATTTTATTGAAAACCTTTGACCCTTATAGAATGTTGCTTCTACAAGTGTATTTTCTTTTCACACGAAAAAAATAAAATAAATGATATTAAAAAAATAATAAAGGTATAGGTATGTGAGGATGATGGGAGAGGTGTTAGGGTTGAAAGGAAAAGAAAGGTGTTGAATATCAATATTTCGGACATAAATCAATAGACCCATCATCAATGGGCCAATAGCATGTCAGCACCAGTTTTCATGTTTTTGTAATTTTATTTCACTTGAGATTCCATTTATTTGTTTAGTCATTGGTTTGGTGTTTGTTTAATGTAGTATTTTTATGGGCAAGCCAAGTTTGTGACCTCAGTTTTGCATGGTGTTTCAGATAGCATGGAGAAGTAGAAATGATAAGTTCTATGTGTTTTATTAGGTAATTTTAGATTGATAAGATGTGATAAATTGCAGGTTCTTCCATCAAGAACTCATCCATGCATGCAGATGAGTGGATTTGGAGGGTACATTCTGAGTGGGACTAGGGTATTTAGCAGCTAATAATACCAGTTCCGTGGCAGCAAGCGCAATTGAGAGTGAATGAGAATGTGCCCTAGCATAGCATTTGTTTGGATTGTATTTTATGTTTCTAATTGTGTACACTAGCTATAAACATGCAACTAAGGTGTAAGTGAGCTAAACCTGAGTACTGGGCTCGATTACATTAGGTAGAGCTTAATCTTAAGTTCACCGAGCGGGTGAGATTTTTGTATGATCTTGAATTTGTCAAAAAAATAATATTTTAATTTTATAATTTATAAATTTATCAATTACTATTTATAAATAAAATACATAATAAAATTTGAAGGGTTTAAATATTTAAATTTTTTTTAGGGTTATTGATATTTAATAGTCGGTTTGTAACCTTCACTCACATGCTAAGTTTGAATCGATTTGAATTAAATCTAAAATTAAATTATTTTTGAATTGAATGTTAGCTTTAACAGGCTGATTTCAAGCTAAAGTTGAAATTATTTTTATAAATTTGATTTGATCTTGAGCTAAGCTTTAGTTGGGCTTGGTGAAGATAAAATCCAACTTAAATAGTATGTCAAATTTATACTAATCAAGGGTGAATTTTATTTGAGCCAAACCAAAGTTTGGAGGTGGTTTAAACTCAAATCAAATATTCAATTTAAATTGTTGTACAATATTATTGGAGGAATTATCTCCGAAATAAACAAAATTATTGGAAAGGTAAATTGTGTCACCAAGAGAATGGAGTTGTATCATTATATAGATAAATAATTTGAAATTTTGAATTGAAACTTTAATTTAAAATCAGTTTATTTAAGCAAAACTACATATTGAAAACAAATCAATCCAAATCCATTCTACTTTCAAATAGGATATTATTATAACATTTTTTTAAACATAAGAGAAATAACACAAATTTGGGCTGTATAAAAGTTTTTTTGGGCCCAATTTACATGACCCAAAAAAATAAAACAACGATACTGTGACAGTCGAAAGACCGGATAGTGAGTTTGGGTTAGATATGAGCTGAGCTGAGCTGAGTTGAGCTTTAACTAGACCCAACTCATTTTCAGTGAGCCCAAGCTTATCGAGCTTGCTAAATAGATGTTCGTGTTTGACTAATTTCATAATTTTAATGTTCAGACTCAGTTTGTATTTAGCTCAGGTTCATATTTTAGGTTCAACAGCTTGGTTATAAGCTCGTATTTTAAGAAATAAACAGTATTATTTATTATAAGTTAAATGTTTTTTCATTTGAGTGAACGCCTGCTTCGAATGCAGCCGTACAGTGAATATTCGAACACAACGCACCGCGCGGTTTATTGACGCTCCCTTTATTTTTTTTTTGTTTCACCGGAACTCAAGTCACCGCTTCCACTGCGCGGTTCATTCACGCTCTCTTCAATCTTCACCACCTTTTTGTTTCACTCCATTATTGCCGCTCGTCTTCAATCTCCCTCCTATTTATAATTAATAAATAAAAAACTTGTATTCTATTTCCTTCTAAAACCTCTTTACAGTAATTGTAATGGCAAACTCCAGCGAAGGTCCGACCCAACCCTATCACCCTTATCATTATCGATTTCTGTTTCAGTTACTTAAGCCAAATCCTCACCATCACACTTTTTCATCTTCTTCTTTTGCTTCTAATACTTTCCAACATTCCTTCCTTGGCAGGCTTCCCTTTCCTTCAAATTACTCTCCTCAAAATAAAACTAATAATACTATCTTCGATCATTCTTCTGATGTTATTAATAATATTAATCACAGAGAAGATACACATTCCGATTTTGGTAGGCTTTCGGTGAGTTTTTTCTTCCTTAAATGATCAGTTCTCTGCATGTGACACTTGTTTGTTATTGTGGTAAACGTTATTGATTTTGTCTTTCATAATTTGAATGTTAGGTTTTTGTATTTCTAGGTGTCTTTTGTTGACCGTTTGTTGTATTTTGAGTATTATCTAGCTATATATATATATTTTTCCCGACTTGCTTCCTTAGGTTATGTTCTATCATTTCCATCTTGTAGTACTCAAAGTAGTACACCACCTAAGACATACATTTCAACCACAATTCAGTTCAATGAAGATCAATACCCTGATCCACAACTGCATTAAAAAATAACAGTCTTAAAAGATATTGTTTGCATCAACAGGGCAAGATAATATTTCACCTTTTGAAATTCCATTAGCTGTTTCAGTAATCTTGCATTCTCAACCCCATTTGAGTTGAGGGTCCCTGCTTCCAACCGGGTTTCATCAATAATCAAGCGTGAACCCTCAGCTAGCTGCAGAGCTCCATGTATCAATCTGGTTCATTTAATATATAAAGTTTTCAAAAACCAACTTGTTAAAAATGTCTAGATTTCCCTGGTTATAGGCAACAATGTTTCAAAGTTATAACATATAAATCTGATTACCTATTGGTTTGATAATCCTTCTTGGGGGCAAGTGAGGCAGTATTAAGATACTCCACTGTCAGGGGTATGCAGTGTGTAAAAGGTAGGATATTCTGGAAAGCAAGTCTAAGCTGATTGCCAAACACAGAGACACTTTCTTTGCTTAAACCAGTGAGATTCAAAGAAAGTTTCCCCACAGCAAAATTGTCTGCTCTAGCATGTACCTACATCACAGAAGACCATTACATTATTCCACAGGCACTATCAAGAAGGAAATGGTCAATAACTTATTTAATAATATGAGACAAAAATCACCGCACTCATAACACAGACCAAGATCATATTGAGTAGTTTATGGTTTAGAATTATGATCGTTTGTTTCAAATTGTAATAAATAATTTAGATTGGTTTTATATTTCTGTACTTTTGTGCATGTATAAAATATTTATTACTAGTTTATCATTTTTCCTGGCTTCATTGCTCCTTTGAGCAGGGAAATTATGTTGACAAATTGGATTTTTATTTTTGCTCATCATGAGATATATGAAAGAGGGGCTTTATTTGTTTGTGATGCAGCTCATGTTTGGATAATTAAATGTGTTAATTCTGTATAACAAAATAAGGACCCACTGTTATTTTATAATTATTACTCCAATTCATATGGGTTTGGATTTTTTTTCTGATATTTCAGTCATTATGATTTTACTCAGGGTTTCATGATGGTAGAGTGATGATCCATTTACTAATAGATCTCTCAATAGAATTGAAGCTAATTTTTAGTTTGTAACAAGAAATTTGCAAAAGCTTGTTGTTTCCTTTCCATTCTTATTGCATAGTGCTGGCTTCAGTAAGGTTTCAATTCTGTACATCTGGATAATGTTGGAGACTTATTCTGATACTATTGGACATTAGAATAATCTTAAATTACCTTGATTCAGGTTGAACTACCCTCAAAATTTCAAAACATTTTTTTTTCAATGCTTAAGTTGTGGTTAATGGATCTTTGGAAAGAACTGAAAACTTCTGAATTACGGTACTGCTTTTGAATTGACAGTGACTTTTGAGTATTTGGATGTGGCTGGTTTGATTTCTAATTTAAGTAGCTTTGATTTCATCTTATAGAGTTTTGACCTGAGCTTATGCAAAGCAGCAGATTTAATATCTTACAATCATCACTGAAAGAATTGACTTGGTGGATTCATTATCGTCTTGTATAATTAATTATTTTATTTTATATGACCTTTGTTGCATTTATTGTGAATGCTTTAATGACATCTGCAGTTGAAGCAAACAAATGAATTAGGCAAATCTTTGACTCGGACTACTGGACAAGCAGCCACCCCTGGATGTAGGAAAGTAGTCAGTGATCCTTTTCTAGGACCAGACTCTTGCATAGGTGGTAAAATTAATAGGAAATGTAAGGTTTTAAAACATACTGTCTGTGATTCAAAGACCGAATGTTGGTAATGCCCTTATTCTTTATCTATTTGCTTATCATTGCAGATGTCAATATGTTGAGCTATTTTGATTGACAGGTATACTGACCATTATATTGTCCCTGCTTTAATTGCCAAAGGCTCCTAGTGGTTTGAATTCAGCTAATAGTTGCTGATATGACAGTTCTGTAGGTAAGCTTAGCTCAATTAAGGTCTGTTTGAGTTGTGTCTTGCTTCTATCTTACTGCTGCATAAAAGCATGGGCATTTATGCATTCATTTGGTATGTGTTGTGGAATGGCTAATTCTATGATATGGCAACTGTCTATATGTATGAGGGTTTACTGTGTTGTTTCACATGATAGGCCTGTTAACAAGGAAATTCATCAATTTGATTCATGAGGCTAAAGATGGCACCCTTGATCTGAATCATACTGCAGAAGTGTTGGAGGTATACAACTTGCATTAAAACAATTCCTTTCGAAAGTTATAATCAACTTGCATTAAAACAATTCCTTTCGAAAGTTATAATCAACTTGCATTAAAACACACATCAATCATCTTGTCACGTAAATAGTTATATGGCTTGGCCATTTTGGTGTTCAATGGCAGATGTGTTGTTCAAGCTGTGCGAACTAGTTTGCACCCTAACAGGTTTTATAATTAGAGAAAATAATCTAGAAGATTCATTTTCTTCATTGTGCTAATGGGGATTTGGCATTATATTTTAGTTCAGATAGTTGTCGTGATAGTCACATGAAGATTTACATATAAAAAGATTGATTAATGGGTGTCATAGATAAGAAGTGATATCAAACGGTAGAATATGGTCAGGCTCCTTTTAATTGATCATAATTGATAACAGACAAAACAGCAATGATTTTGGTTTAGTGAAATTTTAGCTTCCTGCTTGTTGGAAGAAACGTGTTAACTGTATTTTGTCTTTCCAATTACCTATTATGCTCAGTTTCATTACAGGCCGGGGTTGGAAGTTTATACGCTGAAGAATGCAGGATTGATGATTGTATAAGGTCAGTTAACTATGACTTTTGTCAGCTTGTCAGTCTATTTTATGATTAACGTATTGAACTGTCATATGTGCTTTCTCGGGGAAAAGCAAGAACTTCTGAGGGCCTTGGAGGGAAATGAGAATCATCAAAAGTATTTATATTTGTTGTTTAAGCTGTATCCATAATAAAATTTGGTTCCACATTATAGTTTTCCTGTTGGTCTCCCTTTTTCTGATTGATATAATTTACAAACTTGTGCTTAGGTACTTATTTTTGACAGAGGAAGATATTGCCAGTCTGCCATGTTTCCAGGTAATTTCTCTTTAAATTTCAGTATTTAAAATCTTTATTTTAGCTGATAGTCTCTTGCAAAAAACTCTGGTATTGCTATTTTGTCACAGAATGAGACACTGATTGCAATTAAAGTTCCTCAAGCAAGCTATATTGAAGTTCCTGATCCTGATGAGGTGTGTGGAATGATTAGGTCTGAATTATTTGAATCGTATTTTCATCTGATTGCTTGATAATTCTCATGAGCAGGATATTGTTTTTCTAAATGGCAATGCAAAATGATTATTCAAAGTACCACGGGGCCAATTGATTTATACCTTCTGAGGTATTCTTATTTTTGTTGTAATAAAGCATGCATCATTTATATGGCACACACTCTCTCTCTACAGTACACACCAATGTGGGCTATTGTTTGTCTTGATTAGTTTTAGGTGATGAAGATTTCATGGTTATGACACGTTATATTGGTTGCTTTCTTTCTTTCTTTTTTTTTTTTTTAAATTTTTCTTGTACATGCTGGTATTTTTTCATTTTCTTAACAGCTATTTTTGTGCTGATTGCAGCAAATACCAGAGTCAAGGTGACACTATTGAGCAGTCCCAATCAGCAAATTCATCTACTTGGAACAGTGGCCCATGCGGAGTGCAAAACTTTGGGCTGTCTTGGGAACATGAGGATAATAAAAAAAGTCATGAAACATTCAGCTCAGTGAGCTCAGAGGCATCAAATCAAAGGAACTTCATCTAAGTTGTGTGCATCTGAAATGTTGCAGATTGATGATGATTATTGGTTCAGATCAGATCCTGTGGTCAGCATCACAAATTTGCGGAGCAACTAATACGTTTATTAACTTTCAGTGGCTGGAATATGTTGGTTCTGGTCTTGCACTAGTGACAGCTTTAAGGTTGGTTTTACCCTATTTAACCATTAGGAAAATGTATATATTTGCCATATAGTTCTCTACAGCTCACAGTAAATGAACTCTGGACAAAGGAAGGTGACCTCCTTAGCGATGATGCCGCTGTGGCTCAGCTAATGGACACTGGTACCCATTATATTTTGAGCTGTAAATTTTGTAGCTAGACTTCTTTTTTTTTTTAATCCTTTTAACTCAATTAGAGTATTAAATAAAGAGAAGCTTAGAGAATGTGGGGAAGTGTGGAGGTGAGAGGTTTGAAATAAGGTTGCTCAAAATATTGGCTCTTTCTGAGTATGGTGGACTCAACAATGTCTCAGCAAAATGAACACCTCAGTGACGTTTAGTATTTTTGTTCTTCCTTTTTTAGACATACATGATGAGATACTTATATATTACTATTTTCCTGGGTAGATGTTTAACTTTACTTTGATAGTGTGCAATTAAGATTTGTTCATCTTTAACTTGGTGATTAATTTGTCCTTCTAATAATATGTATGGTAGGTAGGTGGTTTCTGATATAAATAAGAAAGTAACAGCTTCAAAGACTACGTATATTTCTGCTAGGTGACAAAGTAAAGTGTTGCTTAAATGCTTGTTTACATGAAATAATTTTCTAAACGTTACTGAGATGTCATGAAATAAAAATGAACAATAGAGATACTCAACGTCATTGAGGTGTTCATATTGTTGAGACATTGATGAATCCACCATGTTTATAGCGCCTAGTCGATCCTTTCTTAGTCCAACAAATTTGTTAGTTTTTTCTCTTTTAATACTTGGAGCACCATGATCGGACACATGACCATTGTATCAGATAAATCAAAATTCATAAACATGACAGAGATTTGAACTCAAAATTTTATCTTGAAAGTTTTAATACTCCACCAGTTTTGTTAACACTTAAAGTCTTAAATTTTTTATATGTAAGTGGTATATTAGGTGAGAAGTTTGAATAATTTGCGAAGATGACAGATTCTTTCTAATAAGGTTTTGGAATATATAACTTTGATGAGTTATACTGATTTGCTTTATGATTTTGCTTCCTTTCAATTTCATCTATAACATGTTCATTCGGATACAAGAAAACCTATCAATGGAGGATGCAGACGCATCAACATCATCGCCAACTCTTCATGCATGTTGATGTTAGCAATGATTGATCGGTTTAAACAATGTGAAATTTGAAGGCTATATTAATGTTTTCTCAAGTTGGTAATTGTATTCATCCTTGATAAAGGTAGATTCAAGTTGAATTGGTGTAAGTTCAAATATATGTTCGGTTTGAATGAATTAAACTCAAACTGAAATGATTGATTTGAATTAGTCTGACAACTTGACTTAAATCCTTTTTTAACGATCCTGTTTATTTTGTCGATGACACAATCGATAATACTAATACTATTTATCTTATTAATAGCATTATTTAGTTTGTTAATGAGCTTCTAATGATATCAGTAACTAAGAATTTGTTTCAACTTTGTTATAATGAATTTGAATTAAACTTGAGTTAACTCATTTTTGAGTTCAACTTAAATCGAACCATAGGCTTGCTAGAGATTCTTTATTTTTATTTTGAGTTGATTTAAATTCAAATTTGAATTGGATATTCTAGATTCAAGCCCAGTTAATCTTTGATCAAACTTGACTTGACTCTATCCAACCTCAACAGCTGATACAAATCATGAATCAGTGTACATGATTGATAACAAGGTTCCTTCTCAGGAGAAGTGACGACCTTTTCCCGGATACTGTGGTTTAAAATTGTTCTAGATTGGCTTCGGTCTAGATAAGTCCCGCTAATATGTTCAGAAATGAGTACTCCCCGGAAAATCTGTCCTAATCTGTATTTTATTTTGATATTCCACCACCAACTAACAAATAAATAAATATCGTATAGTAATTTTATATCTAATAATTTGAAATAGGCCAAAGGACAATCTTAAATACCCACTCATGAACAGTTAAAATTAACGAAATTCTAATCTCTTAAAATTTTATCTCTTTTTGCACCCCTAAACTTTAAAAACTAAAAGTTTTCTCCGACCTAAGTTTTAAAAAATAACAATTTTTCCCTAAGGGTTTGTTCCAGATCTTCAACACCATCTCCAACTCTATTGTCAGTGGTCTCTTCCTCCCGAAACTTTTTCTTCCTCTAACGGTCTCTCTCCACCCATTTGGACGTTCGATGGACATCGAAAGAGCTGTAAAAGATGAAAAATTTCACCAGAAAAAAAGGAGATTATGTTTTAATTTATTTTTAATATTATAAATAAAATGACGATTTTATCTTCACTATCATTAATTTTAATTACTCATTGATGAATATTTGAGATTTTCAAAGTTCAAAAAAGAAAACTTGAGAATGCAACATACCTTGGGTGGAAATAGTCCTTTAGCCTTTGAAATATCCAAAAAAAAAAAAAAAACAAAAAAAGGAAATTCGAATAAACTACCATTATTTAGTAAAACAACTAAAAATATTCCCATCTTCTTATCCATTGTAGCATCATATCGTTGACTTGCGAATATATTTATGAATATATTGCACCAACTTATGGATTTGGTGGCCAACTTATGCATAATTTTATAGGCTTGCACTAATCAGGTCTCACCAACCCACTTTTTCCATTTTAAGTTCAAAAAATAAAGCAACCAATGAAATAGAAACTAAAATATGACAACAAATTTCCACCAATGTCTATCACAGTAATACAATACCCCTATTATCCACCTACTGATTAAATTCTAGTTTATTATTATTATTTTTTTATTTTTTGGACTAAAATTGGAGAATGGTTGAAACTGAGTGTTTGGTTTAATGATTTGATGCAGAACGGTGTATCAATTTTTTGCGTGTTTCCTGGATGGTTTTTCCATGACAGTCTCCTTTGGAGGAGGATTTGCATTTTCATCTGCTGCAGAAGACACTAGATCCAACTGCACTGCTTCTGGTTCAGTCGGCATAGTCTGGCTGCTACTTTCAGATGCAGAATTTGCTTTTTGAACATTTGAGGCTGCAGAATTTGCTTTTTGAACATTTGAGGCTGCAGAATTTGCTTTCTGAGCATTGGAGGATGTTGAGTTTGCTTTTTGAGCATTTGAGACAGCAGAATATGATTTCTGAGCATTTGAAGTTGCAGGATTAGCTTTTTGAGTGTTTGAGGTTGCAGAATTGGCTTTCAGAGAATTTGTTCTTGCAGGAGGAGCTGCTTCAGGCACTTGTGAGGGGCCCACCTCTTCAGCTACTTCCTTTTGGTGCTGACTCGAAGATGTACTGGAAGTTGGAGATGGTGGTTCCTCAGTCATTGGTTGAGTTGCAGTAGCTGGTTGGCGGTTGGGAACAGGAGGTTGACGAGCCCTGGCAGGTTGTTGCTGAAATGTCGAAGTACAAGATCAACTCAGACAGAATGGTGACTCATTTCATTCATATGTTACATCTTGCCAAACTATCAATATGCAAATACAAAATAACAATCATGTAAATAAATAGGTACTCTGGTTGGCCCAATGTCAAGGTCCTGAGCAAGAAACAGCAATTAGTTGAGTTAAACTATAACCTGGGGGAAGTATATCAGGTGCTATTAGATAAAAAACTGTTATTTTTGTTAAACCACTTCTTCAAAATAGAATGCTGACTCCTTATAAACAGATCCTATTTTCACATTGACCTAAAAATTACTAACACAAGCTAGTTAATGGCTTGCAATCCAACTGCATTGCTCAATAGTGTCTGTTAAATTTCACAAGTCTACTCTAAATATAATAGCAGTTTTTTCTCAAAACTTTTTGGTCAGAACCTGACATGATACATTAATGGGATATTATCAATGGAAGGAGACCACCATAATCATCACATGATGCCTGCAACCACATGCAGCCAAACAGCCATACATTCACAAGAATATTGCCTTCATTGGCTAGAAAGTACCCAAAAAAATAGGCCTTTGCCCAACATATGTGTAGAACAAAACTACCACAAGATTATAAAATAAAACAAGACGGTAATTCTAGCAAATGCTGAATAATAATGTCAAAAGACGGAGAAATTACTAATCATCTCTATACTCTTTTCTGCCTTGACATGTACCTGGGCAGGGGGAGGCCTTGGTGTTGACTGTGAGGCAACATACTGCAAAATTTCAAAAACTCTTGACTGTCCATAGCTTGCAGCTCTTTGCCAATATAAAATTGCCATATCTCCAGCTTTAGTCCTCAGTTCCAACAAATTACGATCAATTTCATTCTCATGCTTTGCAACATATGGTCTAAAGAAGGAATCATATACATAAGTAGTTCCCTGACCCAAGTAAAAGATTATAGGAAATTAGAGACTATGAACCAATAGAATTGTGACCATATCATTACACATGAGATGAGTATTGTAATTTTGCCCAACAAATTCACATACTTTTGTTTTTGGGTACCACAGATATATAAAGAATGCTAACTTTGCTTCACTGTACATAGGAACCCTTCAAGGAAGCAAGAAAGACAAAGAAGATTAGAAACAAATAATTAGGCACATTTAAGCCCAAAGCATTGCCACCCTATTCAAATTAAGATTCCCTACCATGAAATAAAGGCATCACCAATTCTCTCACAAACTGACAAAACTGCAACCAAAATCCTGTGACCCAAAAGAAAATACACACACACACACGCATCAAAAAGCAATAAAAATATTTGCATAACACAAAGAGAGATAACAGTTTTTAGTATACCAATACTGGCACCAAAAGCGAAGTTGCTCAATCTCTGGCTTATTCATCTCCACAGTTTTGTAGCACTCATATGCCGGATAAGCATAGCCAAGAACCATCCTGCAAGCATATTTAAAGAATTTCAATTTCAAACAAAAAAAAAAAAGCATAATCACTCTGACGCAAATCAAAATGAGTATATAAGTTGCCAGCAACGTACACAAGTCCTCTTGTAAGAAACGATCCAATCATTTTCCACCGACAAAAATAATCTGAAACCTAAGAACTGACGGATAACACAAAGAAAGGAAGACACTAATATTAGATTACTAAGAACCAAGGAACAATCTGATTAAAATTCTTCTGTTCAACTTAATTTTCTTGCCGGCCAAACAGAGTATAAAATTTAACTATACTCAAAATCAGATTTTTATAATAGCAATCAACAATTAACTCAGAACATTATACAAATAAGAGTACAATGCACCAAAATAATGAAATGATACTTAGCCAAACCTCACATTACTGCAGATCAAAGCTCGAGAAACAAAGTAATACCTTAGAAGTTACTCAAAACCACCGAATAAATTTAAAAAAAAAAAAAAATTATCCACTACGACAATCCTACTCATATTCTTTTGAAACGAAATCGTTATCAGTGAATAAATAAAGCAAGTAAAAGAGAATGAGAGATCGCTTAATACCTTTCAACGATTCTTATATCGGAAATGATACGAAGAAGACAAAAAAAAAAAAAAAAGAGAAACGAAAACGGAAGTTAGTTTGAGAGGATTAGAGAGATCAGAAAACAGCCGAGGAGTGCGAAAAGATCGACAGCGCAACGAGCAATCGGCGCCACCAAAATGCTTCGGCTAGCCGTTAGGATGTCGGCGGTGAAAGAGATTGAGAGACAGAGAGTGATAGCAGCAGCGGTCTTCAGTGTCGTTTTTTAAAAATTCATTCTCTTTTGTTTTTGCTCATTTTCTTCGGCTTATCGGTGCTTATACACACGCCTAAAGTCTTAGTTTGAGTTCCGTAGAGAAATGGTTCTGTGTAGTAAAGACTACCAGACCGATGTGAATATTAGTTTAATCACCGCTCAAATTTTAACAGACGGATCACCTTCATAATACTTAACAGGTGTAAAGTTCTGTGGTCCAGGATATTCTTCCTCTAATTTGTATTTAAAGTTTTTCTTACCTCGTTGTTACGTGAAAATGTTTTCCAGGGCGATAAATTTTGCCACCTGTGGCTGTGATTGTGATGTGCGCATCTAATTTACAAATTTGGCCTTATAATTGAAAAGTATAGTGCCTGACTTTGCAAATCCTAGTTGGTATTATTGTAAAATTCGTAGAAACAGTACCCTTTTGTCCTCTAACGAAAGCTCAAGATGAGGATCATCTGTTAAAGTCTGTATCTAATCGTTACGGCATAGTGGAAAATGGATAACGAGAGAGATTTTTTTAATTATAGTCCCTCAAAAGTATATAATTACGATCCGGGGTAGAGAAAGAAATGTTATTTATTATACATATCCACCACTTATACTTTTGAAATATGATTTGATGCCCAGGTATGCTATAGGCTTATGGTTCTTTTTAATTACGATCAGAGTCCCACTCCCACATCTTTGCTTTAGCTTTACTCTGACATGACGCTCTCCAGAATAATTTGCCTACTTTAATTTGCAGACAACAGGCAGATGAAATGAAACTTCTAAAAGGAGGGTCTCAGGCAGCAGAGTAGGTGACAACTTACCTGCAGACATAAAGAGGTCAAATTTCTGGTACTGAAACTGAAACAGCTTAACTTGTAAAATGATGCTCAGATCAGGTA
Source organism: Mangifera indica (assembly GCF_011075055.1). Lineage (NCBI taxonomy): Eukaryota > Viridiplantae > Streptophyta > Magnoliopsida > Sapindales > Anacardiaceae > Mangifera > Mangifera indica. The sequence continues at coordinate 13,008,895 of NC_058155.1, forward strand.
GAAGGTACAAATCTCATTGCACAAATTTTGGTTCTAAGTGAGGTTAAATTTCTGGTACTGAAAAAGGGCTTAGATATCATGAAGAATCAATACACAGAATGTGTCTTTTAGCTTCGTCTCGTCCCCCTAGCCAGCAGATGGAGCAACTGCTAATTAAAGATTCACCTTAGGTAGCTAATGTGGAACATATCAAGAGTAGGGGTCCACTCATTTTTTCGCTTTGTTGTTGAGTCATTAAAGGTAATTATAATGTCCGCATTTAAAGGGTAATTACGATAATAATTGTGTATGCTTTAAGATAAATGTGGGCTAATGGCTGGCTGGCTGGCTACTCTTATAAAGCTTCTTCTGCGAAACACTACCGGTGTTGAGAGAAATGGAGATGATGATGAGTAGGCTTTCATGGGTTGTGTCAATAACAAGGAAGTTAGAAAGCTAAAAGGAAAAAGGAAGCATATGATATACATCCATGTGGTGTGGGGAGGTGAATTTCAAAGCCTTGGATTCCACTTTTCACAAGTAACAGTGAGTGAGTGAATTGTGCTGTGCTGGTCCATTCCACATCAGGAGACAAACGCCGAACAGCTTTCAAAGGCTCTTATCTCTCATCTCACGTGCTCTCAATTATATTTGTTTGGTGCCCTGTCACTCTCAATCTTTCTTCATACCATCAATTCAACCCCTCTTTCTCTCCATGAATTTCACATTCACTGTGTTGAGTTTACCAAATCTACGTAAGGAGACGTTGGGGAATTAAACAAATAGATCCGTTGGATCCTAATGATTCACACTTTGCCATGGTCAAACAACATATTAGTATATTACATATGCGTTGCTTCCATGATACTACTCGGGAAAACATTATTTTAGGATTCAATTCTGCTATTCTATTTTATTTCTGATTTCCATATCATTACAAAAAGGTTAAGAGATTGTCTTTCCAACTTTATTTTTAGTTTCAAATATCGGTAAATTTAAAGTGAATCAAAGTTAAATAAGAGTTAATTTGAGTACATCTCACTCAATTGATGGTGAGTTCATAAAAAAAAACTATTAAAAAAAGAATATTATCAAAAATAAAGAAGAATAATTGTTAGACAAAAACCTAAAGAAAATAAAAAATAACCAAAAAATTGAACATACAAATGACTTCTTGATATCTCGGTTAAATCAAACTGACTCCATTGGATGTAAAACTGAAAATTCTCTCACATGAACTTAGATCATTCAATGAGTTGTGGTCTGAGTCCGAGCCAGCTTGGGTCACGTGAAGACCCAGTTTCAAAGAGATGGAGATTTGTTGGTCAAAGAAAAATCAAGCAAGGTCCTCTTCATCCATTTGGGAAAAGAGAGCCTTGGGCCTCTTGAAAATGAAATAATAAAAATTGGGCTGATTCAAGTGCAGAGACAGAGAGCCCATAAAAATAGAAAGTTGAGACTTGAGAGCCATGCGTAGTGTTTGTGATACACAAGTCACCAACTCTCTGTTAAGCTTGTCATCCACATATCCAAATCGACAGGGCAGGGGGCTGTTCCTGTAAGCAACCCGTCTCAAATCTTCTGCCTCAAAAACACACTTCAACTGAAATTATAGAAAAAATGTCAATACCATCTTCTGTTACTTGTCTTCACTCTCCATTTCTTTTGTGTCCTCTAAAGCTTTCTTCACATTCCACTGCTTCTTTTTCTGCGAGAAACCGACTGTCACCACCGTCCTATCCACGCATTAGAGCTATCGATCTTGATCAAAACACGGTCCGTAACTCCTTCTCCTAGTGTTTTTTTTTTTTTTGTAAAAATATATATGATGTACTTAAAATGTGAGAGCAAGTAATTTACATTATATAACATATCCAGGTAGTGGCAATATCAGTTGGGTTTGTGAGCATCGCTGTTGGGATTGGTATTCCAATGTTTTATGAAACCCAAATCGACAATGCTGTAAGTTTTTCGTTCAAGATTAATCATTTTGCGGTTTCTAATTTTTTCTTAAGTTTTATATTGAGAGGAAAAATTTGCCTATTGGCTGCAGGCTAAGCGAGAAAATACTCAGCCGTGCTTCCCCTGCAGTGGTTCCGGTGCTCGTATGTTTACTCTATCTTCTTGAGATTCTCATGGGGTGGCCATGTATTGCCTAATTATTTAACTGAATAATTCCTCTGATAAGTGGGCATGACTTGTCTAGTTGTCACAAACTCACAATCAATGTTACCCGTTTGATATGTATTTGCTACTTTTGGCCCAGTCGGTCTTCTACTCTTGCTAGCTGCTACATTGTGCGGCTGTTTGCTTACTATGATATGCACTTCTAAAACAATATATAAAAATGAAAGCTTTATGATCAGGCTTCCTAAGGACGCAAAGGGAAGCAGCAACTCTTATGTGTTGCACATTTGCTTGTAGTTTCTTCTGTCTTACTCTTTAGACAAACTAAAGTAATTGTCTCCTTCCATTTCATATACATATCTCATATTTCTATAATCATTGCTACTATTATATATCCAATTATTAGCCTTGTCCATGGGTTAAGTTCCTCAGCCAGCCTAAAGTGCACTGGCTAGATTTCTTGAATTCCATTTTGCAATTTAGTTAGCATATACTTAAATAAGGTTGAATTACCAGTTTACATTGAGAAAACCATAACTTACCAATGTGGCTGTGGCAAATCCTCTTTGCTTTCAGCAATCTTATTTTAAATTTTATATGGCTTTTTAATTTTTCGGCTATTAATATTCTTAAGCTGTCAAATAATCAATTTGTAACTTGGGATTTAGGAAGCTTTTTATAATGAGAAAAGCACCATTATTTTAGAATGCTCGGCTATCTAGTAGAGATAAGTGAAGAGCTGCTATTCAACTTCAAAACTTGCATATGAGTTCATAGAGTTCTCTTAGTGTGATAGTTTTATGTGAATGTGTATAATTCACCTCTCTGACTTTTGAGGGCAATTTTTCTCCTTTTCCAAGAAAATAGAGTGCTGTTTCCCGATCATACGCTTGTTTTACGGGGGTGTATGTAGCTGTCACATGGAAATGGAATAGATTCTTTTAAATTTGCGTAGATTTTAGGGCATGCATTAATCATATAAAAGAGTAGCATCCATGAATCAGAAGCCTTATGGAATTTGATTTTACTTCAAGAAATTCTTTCTTTTCAAGTTTTTGGTACCATCTGTGTGAGTGAATGACATTTCATTCAACATTTTTAATGTACCAGTGAAATCTACATGAAGCAAAATGGACATATTTTTCTTGGTGTATTGAGAGATGTCGCTAATATTCACCATCTGAAAACTTAATTTGGTGGTATAGAGAGATGCAGATTTTGTATGGGAAGCGGCAATGTTACTGTGGAGCTAGGTGGGGATGAAAAAGAAGTATCACGGTGCATCAATTGTGACGGTGCAGGTTCTTTGACATGCACCACTTGTCAAGGCTCTGGAATTCAACCTCGATATCTTGATCGCAGGTATGAGTTTCATGTGGTGCTAGTGTTTCTCTGCACTATCATTCAAGAATAATATAATTGGGTTTGTTTGAAGATGGTCTGGATTACAATTTGCTTATTTTATCCTAAAATTTCAATATTTGGTTTTTGGTACTTTTGGAGCATATGGCTAATAAGAGTGTCTGTTTCGATTATACAGAGAATTCAAAGATGATGACTGAAGATCAACAAGAAAATGCTTGCCATGGTTTTGGAGTCTAGGCAGCTAACAAGTAACAGAGGCCAAAGTTGAGCACCGAGGAAAGATGGAACAATCCCTTTTCTTTTCTTTCTTTCTTTTTTGTGAAACACCTTATTTATTTATAAGAATATGTTTTTCCCTTCTTTTGTCATAATATGATGTACAATTTGTGGTACAATTTTCAGCGACAGAAACACGACGGGTTGTAGCTGTTTCAACAGAACATGATAGTCTTGATTTTTTTTTCGGTTCATCGTTGATGAAGCTTCTTCATATATCATTGGAGTTGTTGGCAATGACAGAGGGAGAAAGGAGGACGAAGATGGTGGCCATCGCTGGAGAGGCAAAAACCTAGGGATATGTAGTGAAAAAATTATTTTTCAAAATTAAAACTTAAAAGTAAAGTATCTAATTTTAAAATTTGAAGAGAAAATATAATTAATTTATATATATTTTTAATATTATTATTAAAATAATAATTTTATTTTTATATTTTTATCTTAAACGGGAAAATAATCCTTTGCCATATAAATAAAGAGACAGATGCCACATATGTGTGTGTGTGCGTGCTTTAGGGCAAACAGAATCATCATGCGGTAATATTACTCCCTAGTTTACTATGCAAAATCAGTGTTTTAAAGCCAAATAGGATCGTTTGATTGTAAATTCAATCAAACTATAAAGGGAGAAGGACTATTTCCCGCCCAACTTTAGATGCTTTTTCAAAATACCACCCACGACAGATGAAAATCCATTTTTTCTACTCATGGCCAAACTGTCATCCAATTTTTCAGTTAGGGACAGGGGCAAAATCGTTATTTACTTTTTAAAACCTTAAAACTTTATCGTTTCCCCCCTCCAGGTTTTAAAAACTAATAACTAACCCATCCTCAAAGTTTGAAAAGTTTAGATTTTACCTCTAGGGTTTGCTTCCTTCACCGGCCACCACCGACGGCCGACGTAATCGACCGATCTCGTCCAGATTTGGAAGAACAGATGAAGGACGATGCTTCGTCGTAGCCTCTGGACCACGCAACGAGCGACGAAGGACAGCGAAGAGTCGTCCTTCGTCGTCTGGGTGGAGCGACGAAGAGAGACTCTTCGTCGCACGGTGGTGCGACGAAGAGATCTCTGTCTCTTCGTCACATCGTGCTACGAAGAGATCTCCGTCTCTTCGTCGCACCGTGCGACGAGGAGATGAAGATCTCTTCATCGCACCACCACCGTCGCACCAGGAGAAGGAGGAGGCCGGTGACGACGCCGGAGACGACATCGGGAGATGAAGTTGAGCCGTTGGGGGTGAAATGCTAGTTTTGAAAGTTATGAGGGGCGGCTGCATTTTGAAAAATATGGAAACCCTAGGTTTGGGGGTGAAAATGTTAGTTTTCAAAGTTTAAAAACTTTAGGTAAGGTGAAATGTTAGTTTCTAAAACCTAAGGGGGGTGAATGGTAAAGCCCTTACATCAATTTTTGGATGAATTTTGTTGACTAAATTGAGGGGTATTTTTGTCATTTCATCTAACAAGGGTAAAATTTTTACCCTTCTGCAAATGGAAATCATCCATATTAACAGTTCATGGGTGAAAAAAGTGGATTTTCATCTGTCGTGGGTGACATTTTGAAATAAGATCTAAAGTTGGGTGGGAAATAGTCCTTCTCCCAACTATAAATAATATTAGCATGTTGTTTTACATAATTTTGTAATAATTGTTGCAGGTCATGAAAAAAAAAAAATTTTTATTTCGTTGAATATTTTGTATAAAGTTCATTGCCCATTGATAAGGTTAAAATATAATAATAAAACTACTCGTACCAAAACCCCTCCCTCTTTCGGAGCTCAAAATACCAAAAGACAAGGGAATCGACTTCAAGCCACACAAATGATCTTTTTCTGCGACTTGGTAACTTGTTGACGTAGCATTTCGTCAATAGTTTCAAACTCCTGGCCATTTTCTGATCTCTCTTGTTCGCTGGATAAACCTGCGTCTTCGGTTATTTTTTTCCCTTGTCTTCGTTTCCTTTGAGTTAGTAAAGTAGGGAGTTGTTAGGGTTTAGCAGAGACGAGAAAGATGTTATACATAATAGGTCTTGGACTGGGTGACGAGAAAGACATTACTTTAAGAGGTTTAGAAGCAGTTAGAAAATGCGAGAAGGTTTACATTGAAGCCTACACTTCTCTTCTCTCTTTTGGTCTTTCTACGGATGGAATTTTCACTCTGGTATTTTCAAATTTCACCTTACTTTCACTCTATACTTTTTATTGCTTTCTCTAAACCCCTAAACTTGTTTCTTTTGTCAGGAAAAGCTTTATGGAACTCCAGTTACTGTGGCTGATAGAGAAATGGTAGAAGAGAAGGCTGATGCTATTCTCTCAGAAGCTCGACTCTCTGACGTGGCTTTTTTGGTTGTTGGTGACCCCTTTGGGTATTCTTAATTGCTTTTCATTTCTTCATTACCGGAATTTGTGATATTTTGGAGAGCTTGACAAATGCCTCAAGTATCTAAATTCTATTTTCCCTTCAATTTGACTTATGATTGTATTGTAGTCAATTTTTGTTTCGGTGGAACTTGGTTTGAGAATTATTTGGGATCTTCTTTACTTAATGTGGGGCTTGTGTCTTTTTATGTTTTGTGGGTTTTTTCTTTATCAACTTTTGTTTTCTTGCTTTCCCGGCCTTCTTATTTGGTTTGGGATGCAGAGCCACAACACATAGTGATCTGGTTGTGCGCGCCAGGAAGTTGGGGATTCAGGTCCAGGTTGTTTATAATGCATCAGTGATGAATGCTGTTGGAATTTGTGGGTTACAACTTTACCGCTATGGAGAGACAGTTTCAATTCCATTTTTCACTGAAACTTGGAGACCTGATAGCTTTTATGAGAAAATTCAGAGAAATCGTTCTCTTGGGTTGCACACTCTCTGCTTGTTAGGTGAGGATATCTTCTTTTATTCTCAATAAACTTGAAGGGTCTTTTATATGTTAGTAATAATACCAATTACTCAAATCATAAAACTATTCTTGTTTTTAACTCTTCCTTCCTGATCAGGTAAAGAGAAAAATCATAAGACTTATGCATGTATAGCAAACGCTCACAATTGTTTTTTCATCTTTACAGATATACGTGTCAAAGAACCTTCTTTTGAATCTTTGTGCAGGTCTGTATCGACTTTTAGCATAGAAGTATTATACAATGCTTCTTATCAAGTTATCATTCATACAGTTCTACATTGTACTGATTACATTTTTTGGTTTACCTGTTGAACTTCTTCAGGGGAAAGAAGCAATATGAACCACCCAGATTTATGACAATCAACACTGCCATTGAGCAACTTTTGGAGGTTGAGCAAACTAGAGGAGAATCTGGTAAGTATGATGAATTACAATTACCTCAATGTTTTTTTAAAGATTTCCTTCTTGATTTGAAACATTTGGTCTAATTAACAAGTTAGGTGAACTGTACAGTGGGTCTGAAAATGTAAATGAATAGGATCATGATAGTCTTGTTGATCCAAAATATATCAACTATGAAAGATGCTTTGGACTCATTTGTTTAATTTGTTTTTATTTAATGTGTTCTCAAGTTGGGTTTCGTTGTCTGGGCATCATATCCAATGGATGTAAGACAACCATATGTTGTGAGCGGCAAAGCTGCCTTCTGTTTTTCTCATCTGCTGAAACTATGAGTTGCATTGCAATTATATCTCAGATTGGCTATGTCTCAAAATTCTAGTTTTAAAGTAGAAGAATTCAAATAATTTGTACTAACTCTAGCATTTCTTCTTCTCCTCTTTTTCTCTTCTTTTGGTAGCATTCAACGAAGACACCGATTGTGTGGGGTTTGCTCGGCTTGGCAGTGAGGATCAGATGATTGTTGCTGGTACAATGGCTCAACTTCAGATGGTTGATTTTGGACCACCTTTACATTGTCTAGTTGTAGTAGGCAAGACACATCCGGTGGAAGAAGAAATGCTAGATTTTTACAGGCTGAAAGAGGATATTCATCCAAAAAATAACAGTGAGACTGCTTGATTATGACTGTAACAGGAGATGATACATATACACAAATGGTTACTTTCTGATTCTTATGTCTTAACTGCAAATGTGTTGTGCTTCTAAAAAATTGTTGAGAACCTATCATGTTGTAGTTCAATTTTACCCGTTTATGCAGGCCATTGCACACATTAACAGTGGCAAATGGAGCAGTAACAAGAATTTATAATTTTTGGGACGATATGAGAGTGGCAAAGAGGAAATCATATTTATCAATTTATGAAAGAAAAATGTATTCCTTTTATCAGTCTTTCTACTTTATGATTAGTGTGAAGTCCTGCAGCTGAATATCCTCGCAACAAGAGATCTTTTTTTAAGTTGTGTCTGTATGATGTATCATAAGTTTTTATTGCTCCATGTAATTGGTTCTATGAAGGCTTGTGGATTATGAGTTGTTTTTCGATATTATTATTTTTTATTGACCGACATTAGTGAATGATTATTTGTACTGTTAAGTTTTGGTGGCATGAACCTAATGTTTAACATTCAATAGGGCATATGTTATTGTTAATAATGAAGTGCAGTGGAAATAGCCAAACAAAAAGGGTGAAAGACAGATCTTAAATAGAATGCTTGTTAACAGATTAACCTGCTAGTGATGCACTTTTGGTAACAGCCAAGGAGTTTATGCTTTTTAAATATTTATATCTTAGCATAGTAGAGCTACTAGAATGAGATACAAAGAAAGTAAAAATTGAAAACACAGCCATTAAACTACCGGTAAATGTGTCAGCACCCTTGATTACCACTCCCGCTATCAAACTGCTGTGACTTAGTCCATAAAGCAAAATGTAGTGGTCTCCGTTAACGGTGGATTCAAGCCAAGGCAGCTTGTGTTCAAATCTATGTTTGGTTTGTTTAAACTAAACTAAATCTAAAACTAGTTCAATGGCTACGACTTGAGTTTGAGGTCTCATAGACAATTATTTATTAAAACTCTTTTTATTCAACAGTTTTTCTTCTCAAACTTTTAATCTGGTGATTCTACTTCTACCCTGACAATTCTTTTTGTTTTTTCTCCTTTGCAACTCATTTTCTTCTCTAGTATCACTGTTCATAGTTCAAATCAGTTAAAACTTGTCATTTATAAATTTAAGTTGAACAAACCTTTATTCAAGCTTGACTCACTTATCCTTTTCAGTAAGTATCAGTGGATCTCACAGTATTTCTTTTTCAATAATACTGCAATTTACATGGTCCAAAGGCCTTTTCATTGTTGGACACTCACATCTTACATAGTTTATAAAGGCACAACTAGAAGTTTCCAAATTGCATGGTTGTGCATGAACACCAGATATCATTAATCTTTGATGCCACAATACGAACAAGCTAGCTATGCCGAAACTAAACTATTTCAAGATTTTTTCACACTTCCAAACGCCCAAACTCCATCCCCTAGCTTAAACTACATGCGTATATTTTTACCACACCTCCCTTGCAACCAAGTCAATCTTATTTTATCACCTTTCAAAGATATAAAGGTTTCCCTTAAGTTGGGGTCATCAAAGAGGTCCAATGCTGCAAAGTAGAGCTGTTCATCAATGGTTTCCATCTCATCCAGTGCTTTAATGCAATTAGTTATACTATATCTTTCATCAATCTGTGTTGTTATCCTTGTCCTCAACTTTGAGGCAGCAACCATCTCTAACATAGCTCCAGCCATGACTTTAAGAATTTCTTGGTCTCTGCTACTTTGACCCAAGGAAGTTCGTGTCTCAGATGGTTGTTTCCCTTTTCTCTCTGCTATATTCTTCTTCACCTTCTCTGGTGACAACGTATTTCCTTGTATCAACCTTGAAGATGATGGATTCTTGTGATGTTCAGTTTCAGCCTCTGGGATTGAATTTAAGACAACGTTATTATCCCTAAAAGATTTGTCAATTCCTTCAAAGTGACTTGATTGGGCATATTTCCCATCTGCTGATGTATCAGTGAATATTGCACACAGCTGGTCATATATTGGGCAGTCCTTTACTTTAATGGTGTCTGGCCTGGGCTGTGCCTGCAAGAACAATCTATTAGGACACAGAGAAATATCAGTTAAAAGAAAAATATGTCAAATCCCAGAAGTAAAGAAGTCACCGCAATGTCTTCCCATAGGTCAAATCCAATGCAACAAGAGTCCTCAATGGCAAAGTCATTTTGATTATAAGCAGACTTCAGATTGTAGTAACGTGCCCGAAGGACATCTAGGTGCTTTCTCAATTGGTTGTTATTGAAGTTGAGTTCTGTTTGCCTGTTGAACTCATCACGAATATGATTCCAAGTCTTCTTATCAAAAACATTATTTGGTCTGTTCCCCAGTTGAATCTGCTTGATCACCAGGTCTGCAAATACCTTATCCAGTGATGCTGTCCACCTTGTTCTTGAACGTTCTTGCTTATGCTGTTGACCGACTTCACTATCCATCCACAACTACATGATTCACATTCAGAAATCATGACATACAAATAAAGCAAAATAATTACAAACCACCTAGCTAAAGAGCACCAACAGTTTATCTCTCATATGCATGGTTTGAGGAAATCTTGCAAGCAATGATTGGATAGTGAGTAAAGACAACATCAAGTACCAGAGCAAAGAGTGCTTCGCTTAATAACAAACTATCAGAGCTTCAACAAATATATACAACTTATATATTTAGCTGTAGCAAAAAAATACATTTACCTAAACACACATACAATTTCTTATTCACTCAAAAGCAAAGGGAAGTAAGAATGAGAAAATTTAGATGGTAATGTCCGGAGACACTCATTAAAATTCAACACCTATAGCTGAATTTCCACCCAGATGATCTCTTTAGGAGGTGCATGTGCAATATGAGTTGAGCTTCTACTCTGAAAATATACATCATAAAATCAAATAATTATTCATCATTTGATTAAAAAAAAAAAAAAGTGAAACAATCTGGATAAAGCCAAACGAACATGATAAGCAAACAATCTACTTTCATTTTATCCAGCAGATATCAATTGGATAAAAATACTCAGCGAGTGAAAAAATGCCAGAGAAAAAAATAATAAGAAACACTCACATACCCAATTGCCCACAACCTTAAACCCTAAAACAAAAGACAAAAACAATACTAACCCAACAACAATCAAAAGCTATTTTCTGTTAAAAAAGCTTATATGCGGAAATAAATCAACTTGATTTTATAAATGGTCTATATACAGAAAATATCCTCTGGAATCTCCGGTACAATCTAAATACCGGGAAGATAAAAATTTAAAATGGCCGACAATAAGAAAAGAGTTTAATGATATGTTAATAATCCAGAGAAGGACATTGATGAAGGTTTGTTTACCTGACCAGAGATTTTGCTGGGAAACCGGAGAATGGCGAGAGAGGTGTCCTGTCTTTGCCTCCAATCCCGTCTATAACCATATATATATATATATATATTAAATAAAAATATTTATTGGGCAAGCGAGGAAACTTAAGTAAAGGAAACATGTCATTAACACATTGGCTGTGTCAATATTAGAAACTGTATCTGTAATTCGCTATATAATTCGAACAAGTAGAATTCATTCATCATTATATGTGCAGAACTTGCACACATAACTTACAATTTTTAATTTACAATTAATAATTAAAAAAACTTTTAATTAATAAATATTATATAAAATTTAAAAAAATTGAAATGAGTTTTATGTCTTCATTGCTTTTGGTTGACTGAAGTTATTTGATGGCAAACGAAACTTGTAATGTAATGTGATGTGATGTAATTATACCTTTTTAATAAAACCAAAAAATGCGGCCTTTTGACGCAGTCAATGCTCATTATTTCTCCCGGCAATTACGTCCGTATAGTCATTGGCTTTCAAAAAATAACCAACGGAAGAAATAATCATACTTTGGCGGAGAGCCAGGCCTGAGTTTCTACGTAAATTTATAACGTAAATCAAGCTTGGTGGTGACAACCGCGTTTCCTCGTCTTAGATTGGGTTCTGTTCAAGAACCCGGCCTAGCTGATTTCGACATATATCCACATTGTGATTTTTAGATTTTGAGTGATCAAAACCGAAACTTGGCTGGCAGAATGGCCTCTCAAAAGTGCTGCCGCTTCTGTTTTGCGGTATTGTTAGTGACCGCTGCAGTCACGGTTGGAATTTATTACGCTAAAAAAACCTCTGACAATGACACTGTGGATACCAAGTACGGTGATGCCCTCAAAGTGGCAATGCAATTCTTTGACGTTCAAAAATGTATGTTTCTTAATCTTTCTTTCATCCTTTGGTGTAAGTGTGTGCGCGTATATATATTTTATATATATAACATGAATATCATTTTTAGTGGGGGAAGAGGACTATTTCCCACCTAAATTTTAGCGTAATTTTAAAATCACATTCACGAGAGATGAAAAACTCAAACTCTCACCTATGACCAAACTGTCGTCTAAATTTTTAGTTAGAGATAAGAGTAAAATTGTTATTTTACTTATAAATTTTAAAATTTTAAAATTTTATCATTTTATCCTTCTAGGTTTTAAAAACTAACACTTCAACTCATCCTCAAAGTTTGAAAAGTTTAGATTTCGCCTCTAGGGTTTGTTTCGTTCTCCGGCCACCACCGATGGCCAACGCTTTCCATTGATCTCTCTTCTTCAACTACAAGGGACAACGAAGAACGAACTTTCGTCACCTAGATCTGGACGACGAAACGTCATCCAGATCTAGAAGAACAGACGAAGGACAACGCTTCGTCGTCCTTCATTGTTTGTCTCGTCGTCTAGACGTAACGACAAAGGATGACGAAGCATCATCTTTCGTTATCTGGGTTGTGCGACAAGGAGATGAAGATCTCTTCATCGCACACCATCGTCGCACCAGGAGAAAGAAGAGGTCGGAGACGACGCCAGAAGATGAAGTTGAAGAGTGGAGGTGAAACTGCTGTTTTTGAAAGTTATGAGGGGGCAACTGAGTTTTGAAAAATATAGAAACCCTCTGTTTGGGGGGTGAAAATGTTATTTTTTAAAGTTTAAAAACTTTAGGTAAAGGTGAAATATTAGTTCTAAAACCTTGGGGGAGGGAAAAGTAATAAATTTTATAACTTTTAATATAAACAATAAAATGAGTATTTTACCCATTCATTTAACAGAAAAAAAAAAAAAAACAAAAATTTAGTTATGGGTGAAAGTTTGGGCTTTTCATTTCCCGTGGGTGTCACTTTTAAATTTGACTAAAATTTGGGTGGGAATATGTTTTCCCTTTTATTGGATGTTAACTGGATACAGCGGGCAAGCTGGTGAATAACAAGATAAAATGGAGAGGGGATTCGGGGCTTAAAGATGGAAATGATGTCAACTTGGATCTGTCGCAAGGCATGTATGATGCAGGGGATGCAGTCAAATTCGGTTTTCCCATGGCGTTTACCGCTACTGTGTTGTCGTGGTCCATCCTTGAGCGTGGATCTCGGATGAGTGCCACCGGTTTGGATGTGTTGAAGCAGGCTCAAGACTCTCTCAAGTGGATTACCGACTTCCTTGTCAATTCTCATCCTTCTCAGAATACGCTCTATGTTCAGGTTTCTACCATCTCATCTGAAAGAACCCATCTCATTTAATTTTAATAATATTATTCATTTATTTTTATATCTCCTCCAGGTTGGTGATGCTGATAAGGACCATAAATGTTGGCGACGGCCCGAAAGCATAAACGACAAGAAACCACTCTCTCAGGTCAACAAAACTTCTCCTGGATCAGATGTTGCTGCTGAGACTGCAGCAGCATTGGCTGCAGCATCTATAGTGTTCAAGAACACTGACTCCACATATTCATCCAACCTTCTCAAGCATGCTAAACAATTGTTTGCTTTTGCCGACAAATACAGAGGAACTTACAGTACCAGCGTTCCCCAAGCCCAGAAATACTACAATTCAACAGGATATGGGGACGAGCTTTTATGGGCATCTAGCTGGCTCTATCATGCCACAAAGGAAAGAAAATATCTCCAATATGTGACTGGCGAAACCGCAAATGACTATGCTAATTGGGGAAATCCGAGCTGGTTTAGTTGGGACAACAAGCTCCCAGGAATCCAGGTATATTCATATAACAATATAAAATATATTTGGCCATCATATCTATGACAATGGTGATCGAGGATGTAAAACACTAAACAATATCTGTCATTACCTTGTTAACATTACGTACGTAGTAGTTAAAAGTATATCTCACTCATAAGAAAACAGGATAAACTTTGTATATTAGATGGTGAGAAACACAAAAGATATAATGGTCGTCGTCTATGTGGCAACTTCCCTCTTTGAACCCGAAAGTTTGTCGTATATACTGTGAAGGGATTACCATGGAGATTATTATGTTTCCTATTAGCAGTAATGTATAAACAAATTAAGATAAGATAAACTTTGTAAAAGCAGGTCATTAATTACCATTGCTCTCCTTAATTAGTTGGTGGGTACAGGTTTTATTATCCAGGGTGTGCTTCTTTGGTGGAGAGGAGGGCTCGGATACTCAACTTGAGATGTATAAGGAAACAGCTGAGATTGTCATGTGCGGTCTTCTACCAGACTCCCCAACAGCCACAGATAGTAGAACAAGAAGTAAAGTGATGTGATCTTCTTTTTATTTAATTATTATTTTACTACCAAGATGTATATATTTTGTTACAAAAATGTTGCAGGTGGTCTTATATGGGTGAGTGAATGGAATGCACTACAACATCCTGTTGCGTCTGCATTTTTGGCTACTCTATATAGTGACTACATGGAAACATCAGATAATACTGAGCTAACATGTGAAGGAAAAACTTTCAAACCACAAGATCTTCGGGACTTTGCCAAACTACAGGCTGATTATGTTTTAGGTGACAATCCCAACTCGATGAGCTATGTTGTTGGTTATGGGAAGAATTTCCCAAAATATGTGCACCATAGAGGGGCATCAATCCCCGCTGATGCAAACACTGGTTGCTCCGATGGGTTCAAGTGGCTCGAGTCAACTCAACCCAATCCAAATGAAGCTGCTGGAGCACTTGTGGGTGGACCTTTTCTCAACGAAACATATATTGATGATCGTAACAACTCAATGCAAGGGGAACCAACCACATATAATACTGCTCTTCTTGTTGGTCTTCTCTCAAGTCTCGTCACTTCCTCTCAGTCTGTAGACAAATCTTTCCCTTAAATTAATTAGTCTTTCAATTGCTTGGCTCAGAGTTTATTTATCTTGTAATAAACAATTTTAATTAAATTGTTCAAACAATTATGAATTCTTTCCCACCACTTATCATGCATAATCAAAAGCACGACAATTTGATTCACCACGTAGACATCATTTTGGTCGAGTGAGGATACTCATTCGTTTCTGTTTATCAATACATATGACGTAAGGAAACATTTTGATCATAAATAATCTAGAATGGTAGCAATGGTAACAGTGTGACTTGACCTTGAGCAATTTTCATCTGAAAATAACGAAGAAAGTATGGCATTTGACCAACCATATACATACATACACATATGTGTGTGTGTGCGCACGTGTCTGTACACATATATATATATATATATATACACACACACACACACGCATCACATTCACATAGATAGCTTATAGAGAAGCAGAATGTGCAGGACCACTGAAAAATACACTCACCAATCACCAAACATCAGGCTACACCTGAGGAGAGCGAGAGCAGGAGAAATGGTTAGATCACAGGTTAAGATCATTCCATCCATCACATTGATCTCTAGACAGAAAAGTTCGACATAAGAAACCACAATATTAATACATATGAGAAACAAATGATAAAATGTTTCTGTTTCTGATCTGATCCTCAGTCATGCCACGCGAAATCTCCTCTACCTTCTCTTAAGCTTCTTCCTCTCCTATAGTCAATTTCTGCATCAGAACTTGACATACCTAGGTGATATTTTCTGCTGATTCTAGATGATGATCCCATCTTTGAAAAAATATCTTCTTCGTTGGTGAGAATATGATTACCAGGTGTGCTTGACCCAGAGACATCAGTAGGTTGCCTCCTTGGTTTATTCTCTAATTTGTGCAATGAAAGATTATTATTGCCTGCAGGTAACAGTGTGCAGGAAACTCAATAATAGAAAGGAGATAAATTAAAGATGAATTTGAAAACCTTTGGAAGGCTATATTGGGAATATAGAGTTAGGCAAAGTGATTCATCATGTTTTCAAAAGAAACTAATGTAACTGGCCGATGCTTCCACATTCAATAAAATCTAGGTTGCATGCACAAAAAGGCTCCACATTACTTGCAGTTAAAGAAATGATATAAACACATAAGGTAGACTTTGATGGCTGTTCATTACTAAATGCAGGAAATAAATTACAGATTGAAGGTTGCTTCTCTAAGACTCAAAATTTTCATTTACTTTCTTTCAAAATGGCTTTTCACAAACAGATATGGAGTAAATTTAGATCAAATAATGATAGTTCACCTTCATATCCATCGCATGATATTGTTAGTTCATTGCAATCACCAGCATCAATAATATCTGAGTCTGATCTAATGCTTTTCTGACCCAGGAACTTTGTCTCCATTCTCTGTGATTTTTGTCCATCTTCCACCTGGCCAGATTTTACACTAACCTCAAGTGCAGGTTTATCTGAGGTAAAAGGTGTTATGGTAAACGAGTCTTCCATTATGTCAGAAATCTCCACATACTGAGTAGTAGAGCTGATTTCATCTGCACTGAATCCAAATGAAGCTCTGTAAGCTTCAAGTTCTTCAACATCTTGCTTGGGACTTTTAGGGTGCCTGTTCTGGTGACCATTTGTACCACTGGAGTAAACATCTGAATCCTTGGAAACGCTTAACCTCCCACCAGTATGAGGAAATGGTGGATTATGATCCAGATAGAACTGTGCAAATGTTGCAGGACAGAAAAAGTTTGTATCTTGAGAGACTCTGGAGCCACCAGTGGTGTCATGCTCATAGAGTCTACCAGAACCACTCCTTGAATATTTGCCGTTCTGGGGAGAAACTGAAGGATCCCAGTGGGAAGGGAAGTCTTGTTCTATAAAGGATGATGATAGGCATTCACCAGAATTCCTTGAATTAGGTGATATAAGACTGCTGGCAGGACTTCCAGGATAAAGTGAATATGTTGCTTGAAGATCATTTGCAGCAATATAATTGGACTTTTCAGTACCTTTTATATCCATGGAGGACGTCAGAAACCGAGCAAAAGGCACATCTGGTGAAGAGGGAGTAGTGAGATGTGCCAACTCTGGGGGAGGAGTGAGGGGAGCAGTGGATGGCTCAGTTGTGAAAGTGGAGAAAACAGGAGGTGAAACCAGTTGTGTTTCATGGGCATATGGACCGGTGGCAAACATTGTGGATGAAGGACCTCCAGGTGAATTAGCAGATAATGACAAGAAACAACTGGGGGACTGAACGGTTGAAGGAAGTGCAGAATTTGTAAAAGATGCCGGCGAAGAAGGTGGAGCCAGAAGTGATGGAGCCAGTGTTGTAGCTTGATTGGCCAACCCAGCAGCTTGAGGTCCATTCGGCTGGGCTGCAGAGGCATTGCCTTCTGGCATACGAGATGCAGGCACAATACGCTTTCCACCTTTCTGTGTCCCAAAACAAGAGAAAGCCCCCAAGCATCCTCCCCATCTTTTTCGCTGTCAATAAAGTCAAGCACTATTCAGACCAAATTGTTCAATGAAAATAGAAAAATCCAATCAATACCATACTCCCCAGAAACATTTTTTATATTCAGCTAGAAAGTCTTTCCTCATAATGTGCAGAATTCGGAAATTCAAGTTCAATTACGGCTTTCAATAACCTAAATGCACATAACAAATCATAGGATCTCAACATACCATCTGGCTAGTCAGGTGTTAAGTTTATTGGAGATAATTCAGTCCAAGTAAGTAAGTTTCACGATAACAAATGAAAGCTGGTAATGCATAAAAATACAGTAACACAATAAATCCTACATAGTATTCCCAAACTTCAAATCTCATGTATTTCTCATCATATGTGACATTACCATGTAGCTTATCATTTACAAGTATTCATTTCACTTCTGAGGGAAATTTTGGGACTAGCTTATGAGTTTTGCTCTTACGGATATCACATTTGGGATGCTACTTGGATGTGTTTTGCTCTTAGGGATATCACATTAATAAAATACGAATCAGCAACTAAATCCAGTGTAGAATTGATTAAAGACTCAATAGGATATTTTTATTCAAATGCATTTGAATGTTTTGGCGAAAATAAAAGAGAGCTAGAGAAGAGGCCAATATGTTGAGATGTAACGACGATGCAAAACGACTAGCACATTGTTCCATGTTGAAAACCAGAAAAAGGATTATGGAGAATACTAGTTAGAAGTGAGTATGTGCTGAAGTAATTTTTCATTGTAGTTGTTGGCATTAGATCTAAAAGAGAGTTGGATACTATAGTTAAGCCTGCCTAGTGAAATGAGAAATTGGTAAACAGAGGAATTAGAGATAAAGTATTGAGCTGACTTAGTTAAAATGCCCATGATTGAAAGGAGAAATTGACAGATCTGAATAAGAAGAAAAAGAAAAGGCCAGATCTGGGATCAAAATTGAAGAATGAGAGAGCATACCCTTTCCTGCTGAGGGAATCTATTCTGCTCAGACCCCATAACAGTATACTGGGAGATGCCAGTTGAGTTGAGTTGGATGCTGATGCAGTAGCTTCAGTTCAATCTTCAATCTCACATTTAAAAGAACTTTAATCAGAAGCTGACACCATGTAGATTTTGCTCAACAAGAGAGAGAAAAAGATCCATTTGTTTATTTTTTTCAATTAATTAATACAGAGGAAAGACAAAACTAAAGCGAAAATAACTACGGCGATGGAGATAGTCAGAGACAGTAAGAGTCTGTCTAGTGGTGTGACCGAATGGATTAATACACTAGTTGAGAATTTTAATTAGGGAACAGGACTATTTCCCACCAAGATTTACCCTTATTCATCTAAAGTTTAGTTTGTTTGGACCATCAACATATTTTCTATTAGGATTAAAGGATAAATTTGTTATTTTATCAATAATATTAAATAATTAAAAATTTATCTTATTTTATCCCTTTTAATTTGAAAAACTAACATTTATCCTTTGAATTAAGTTTTAAAAAATTTATTTTTTTTCCCTAAAATGCAATCACTTTCTCCAACGCTGACGGAGAAGTTTTCGTCCAGAGGTCAACCACCTCTGGACGATGATCGTCATCCAAGAAGGACGACCATTGTCTAGATCTAGATAACAAAGAGTTATCTATTTTAGACGACGTTTTGTCATCCAGAGAATGGACGACGCTCCGTCGTCCAGTGAAGGTCAACTAGCGTCGTTTAGATCTAGACGACGCTCGTCACTCTCCCTCCAGCCACGTCGTCATCGGTGGCCGGAGGGAAAATGAAAAAAAAATTGGGATTTGGGGGGGTGAAAGTCACTTTTCAAAGTTTAGGGGATGGGGGAAAAGTTAATTTTTAAAATCGGAGAGGAAAAATACGATAAAATTATATAACTTGAATGTAAACAGTAAAATAATGGTTTTACCTTTATATTTAACAAAAAACTTAACGACGGTTTAAAGATGAGTGAGTGTTTGGATTTTTTATCAGACGTGGATATGCTTTTAAAATAACGCTAAAACTTGGGTGGGAAATAGTCCTCTTCCCTTTTAACTATGAGTTAAAGAAAGAACGTTAACATTAAGATTTTTATTAAAAATCTTAATTATAATTAAAGAAAAAATTGTTATTTTTTAAAAAAATTTATAAATTAAAGTTTTATCATATTTTTTTATATTTAAAAACTCACAAATTTTTTTTTAGAGTTTGTTTTCTCTTCTTTTTGATGAGGATTCGCCATCTTTAGCCATCAACTGTCCTTTCTCCCTTTCAATCTCTCTCTTTTCTCGTTTCGGTCATCTTCACCAGAGACAACGACAAAATTAGATAAAAACGAACAGTTTTTGTCTGAGATAAAAACATGTTATTTTTGTTTGAGACAAAGATGTATCGTCTTTGTTTAAGACAAAAACGATAAATCTTCTTTTTGTTCGAAGAGAGAAGAAAGAGAACCCAAGAGAGAGAAAAGATGAGAGGGAAGATAATCAATAATTAGAGATGACAAATCATTACCAAAGGGAAAGGGAAAAAACTCTAGAAGAAAATTGTCACTTTTTAAATTTTAAATTATGAGAAAAATTGTGAGATTTTAAAACTAGAAAAGAAAATATGAATAAATACTAATACCAATTAAAATTTTAAATAAAAATTAACTCATAAATATATTTTAAGATTTTTAAAAATTGTAAAATAAAACTTTAAAATTTCGCTGTACTTAAAAAGTACAAGTCTTTTGGCCTTGTCCAATCATCCTCTCTTTTAGTTTTCACTTGAGAAAATCAATTTGGCATTTGCATTGGTGCTGCTTTCTTCGTATCAAACTACTAATTAACAAATTCCTTTTCACATTTGCTTCATCTCAATATCATTCCCAAACTGGGACTGCGTTCTATCCTATCCGAACTTGATTAAGAGAGATTTTCTCGAATCTAAAAGATGAAAACGAACGCAACTTGAATTAGAATTGAATCCAGCCTTTCCACAAAGTCCTCAACAATAGATCTTACAAATTTCTGCTTCATTTTTCTTTTAAGTATAAGTATTTACTTTTCATTGACTATTGTTGATAATTTGATGATTTGAAATATGAATTATACTTCTTAATATAATATGATACAACATTTAAATTGAAAGAAAGAAAACTTTAAATATTTTAGTGTCAGTAACACTCTCAATTTATTCCAAATGAAAAAAATAAATAAATACATCAAAATTATACCACCCACCCTCCTCCTTCATCCGGGCTTGGGACCGGCTGTGTTAGGACAAACACAGGCGGAGTTACTTTTTATATCCCCATTTTGGGCTTCTTAACCCACAATCACAATTCCAATCACTAGTATGATACTATTGATACAAATTATCAACACCCTGACCCTACAAACCAATATAGAAAAACAAATTAATTGAATTCAATCCATTTTTATTAATCTATGTATACAATTGATTTTATATATTTGTTGACTGATTGCTTGGTACTGAACACAGAAGGTTAAACTTTATACTACAATACACATATATTTCCGTACAATACTTATAATGGATTTCAATGTTATATTTATATTTGATATAATATTGTCTCCTAGGCTAGAGGGCAAACTTTTATTTTATTTTTCAATAAACGGAGATGATAAAACATATATACACATACATACCTTAAAGCAAATAAAAAGAAAGACCTTCATCTTCCAGTTAGGATGATTTTTTAGTTGATCTACTCCTGCATCACAGGAAATAATATAAACTAATTATTTGAAAGAGCACAGGACAAGTTTCTCAATGAAGCTTTCTCCTTGCATTAACTAATTCACACAATTATTCGCATTCTTTCTGCATTGTATTCTTCTATTCTCCCTTCACTTTAATTTAATTGGTCAATAGAACCTCCCTTTAACCAGGTCCTGGCGAGTCATAGTTTTAATTATAAAGCTAAACAAAATGAATTTATATTAAATATCGAGACTGTCTTTACTTTACCAAAGGCATTGATAGGCTCCAAATAATATCAAATTCCCAACAAGGATTATTTTGAAAAAAAATCCATAATGCTGCTCAAACTTTAAATCCTTCACCCTTTAACATGGCTGTTCGAAAATCTTATTCAAATGATATGTTCAAACAAATATTATTCTTTAAAAATGTGCAAAAGCAATTTACATTGACTAGCAGACGGTAGGACAACTAAATATTACCAACAAAATATAACTATTATTTGCAATGACCACCTCATTATATGTGTAATAAATTTAAACTCATTAAATTTATTTATATTTAAGAAATAATCAAATAATGCATGTTCGTACAAAAATTTGCTACTTTGTAAATATTGTGTTAGCAATAAAACAATAAACTGATTTACAGTTTCTAAGAGAAGAAACTCATCTGCAACAGAGAGCTATCTACAAGAATGCACATGTCAGTAGTTCATCTTCCAAGTGTAGTGAAAAAACTCAATATGAAACAAGCCCACTACACGTCAGTCCAGCTTTTTGAGAACAGTGAACTTCAACCTGAAACAACGAAATACTCACATCAGTTCCCACAACTCATGTAGAGATGGTTTGATATTTCACCAATGAAAAGCTGCATAGCACCGTAACAGAATTACCAATATGAAAAGACAAGTGTGACCTTAGTATAAGATTGTCTCCTTTTAAAAAAGAAAAAAAGGCAGATGGGCATCAAATTCAATTAAGCAAATCGCAGCTCAACTAAACCCAACTGTGGGTTTTTCAAATTGACCATTTGATAAGAAGGATACTCACTGTGTAATAGATATCAATATTTACAACAACATTAGATGGATTCCAACTTATACGGAAATATATACACAGTGGTCACATATGAGCATTTGACTACATACATAAGCAAATGAGAATACTTTTACTACTTTCTACTGACTATTTTTGCATCACTATTGATTTTAGATCGCTATATCATAATGTTCATACACCAAATTCATCTCCATGGTTTTTAATTTGTAGAACATGAATTGCAGTTATCACAAATTATATCATTAAATTTGCTACATAAACATGTGTTTTAACAAAAAATAAAATCAATATATTGATTTTTTTTTTTGTATGACCAAATAGTTGGGTGTCAGAATCATACAATTGACAATAACCCTGCCAAAAACTCTGCTGAGATCCACTAAACTTTGTTGCAAATTCCGCAAAACTTTTCAGGCAGCAAATATTGGGCGACAAGACAACCGGAGCTCCAAAAACTTCAAGCTACACTTAAGTATACTAAACCGTAAGTTGGAAGAAAAATAAATTAACTATGAACCAAACAATAAAAGTCTACCACATTTATCCACATTAACAACAAACAGGATAACATTAAAAAAAAATCAATTCAGTGAAAGTGTTACGTTAGCATAACACCAAAAATGACATGTTTAAGCCCATTCAGTCAGATCGTTCATAAGAGGGAACTTTAAGAAAAACTAATGAAAAAAGTGATAAATTCAACAATCAGATCATTCTATGTTCTGCTCAACAACTGGGTTCTGCAGTTGGTCATTCAACAAACATCATAAATTATTAAAAGATAAAGAAAAGGTAAATAACCGCATAAGTGTTTGGCTGGTCCAAATGACGTGGCAAAAAGTGATTTCACAAATATCGGTACAGAGGCAAGTCCATTCATATTCAACCCAGAATCTGAGTAGATAAGAAAAGATAGGGCAGTTTCAAGTCATTCATAGGCAAAGCCCAATTGTTAAGAAATGGGATAACATATATGAGCGATTGATATTTTCAACAAGAAATGAGGATCCATGAAATTAAAGGGGCAAGCTCATTTGAGGTAGTAATTAATGTGAAAGATTGAATATGAGAAAAACAAGAAATATGCTTTACCTGATCCTCTGTCATTATGCATGCCTGATCAATATAAAGATTAAAGTTAATAGATGGGTGTTTATATCATTTTAGTTAGGGCTGGATTCAAGCCGAGCCCGTTCGAGCTCGAGCTCGAAACAAGCCAGCCTTAAGCGAGCTCAAGTCGATGTTTTCGAGCTCGAGTTTAATTGTCAAAGTTTATAAATTAAAATTTTTAATACAAAACGACATCGTTTTGACTAATATGTATTAAAACGATGTCGTTTTAATAACGAATACTCGAATTCGAAACGAGTCGAGCCGAACTCAAGCTCAAGCATAACGAGCTCGAGCTATATTATTATTAAGTCGAGCCGAGCTCGAGCTCGGTTCGGCTCGAATCCAGCCCTAATTTTAGTGAGTTTTTTGTTAAATTATCATTAAAAATATTGGATTTGTAATTGAAATTAGTATAAATGTAAATTTCAAAATTTATGGATAGATTTATGTTGAAAGGGTGGTGTAGAGTATGTTAAAGCGTGCAAACGGCCCCAACATTTTGAGGATTTATCCTGGAAAAGAAAAAATGTTGAAATGCCCCTACGACTAAACCTAGACACCAACAATTATAGCAACTATCAAAGGTGATTTAATTCTATGCCAAAAGCATGTTTTTAATAAGCATGACTTCCAGCAAATACAAAAATACTACTTCTCAATTCATAGATGTGGTGACCAACACAGATCGAGGATGACACCAATCCAAGCAAGTATAACCACTTTAAGGGGTTGTTTGGTTTATGTGTAATAAAGATTACCTCAGTAATATATTTTTTATCACTTACATTACTTTGTTTGTTTTGTTAGTAACAAAAGATTACGGTGATCTTCTATTAGCAATGATGATGTAATAGGTAACATAAGTGGTAATCTGATTACTACTTTCATCTTAGATATTAAAATATTACTAGGTAATCTTGATTTTATTATAATTATATTTTTGTTTAACTTTTTTGACAAAAAGAACCTTATTTTTAATTAATATAACAAGTAATATGAAAAATATTTTAGAATAATTATACCTAAAGACATTTAAGTAAAATAATTTACTAGTATTTTTTTATTACCTCTAACCAAATACAATAATTATTTATACCTACTAAATTTTATCAAACATAATAATTATTTAAACCCAGTAGTTTTCTAAGTAATTTATCTTCAAAGTAATATTTCAATTTTAATAATAAAATATTCCCTAAACCAAACACCCCCTAAGAGTCACTGCTCTATTTGTGCTACAGAACACGAAGAAAGTTGAGTTTTGGGATGGTGTTAAATACTTTTAGGTGCAGGAAGCAACAATATCCACTATTCTGAACTCTGAACAGTGAAAATAAGAGCTAGGGTGA
Organism: Mangifera indica; assembly: GCF_011075055.1. Classification (NCBI taxonomy): domain Eukaryota; kingdom Viridiplantae; phylum Streptophyta; class Magnoliopsida; order Sapindales; family Anacardiaceae; genus Mangifera; species Mangifera indica. The sequence goes on from NC_058155.1 coordinate 13,033,481, forward strand.
ATAACCTATGATTATAGGCACATATTATAAAGATAATCTGCATATAAAATGTCTAGAATAAAACAGCAGTCCAAAATAGCTTGTATACAGTACATACCACGATTATGAACTCATGTATTTCCTAATTCAATGATCCACGACACCTGAATAAAATAAAAGGGAAAAAGGAATTACAAAATATTATGCAGACATAAACAAATTGAGGCACACATTAGGTTACTACAGTTTTCAATTATTGCCTCAAACTTAACTAAAGTCTCACTTTTCATAGCAAAACAAGTGGCCACAGTCTAATTATAATTTTTTTATGTTTTGACAATATAGCTTATGAGGGTAATTAATATAAAAAATAGATAAGGAAATCTACCACCTCAAATCATAAACTTAGATCAAGAGGACATCCATAAACAATAGTTTAATCTTACTTTTTAGAACCACAATGGCAGGGGATTTTTTTCTCTTCCAACGGGAATTTGTAGTTGTAAGTAAGTTCTTCACCTGCGGCTATAAGTCTTTTTGCATAAATGAAAATTTTTTTTTGACCCTCAACAGTTATAACCTTGGTGTAGCAGTTAGGCTGCAAATAAATCATTCATAACTTGTGAACATTGATAAATAACATAACTTGCAATTGAAAAAACAAATTCACATAGTTATTAAAATGCAGCTACCTCACAAGAATGGTTTATAAATCTAGCAATCCCACCACGCTTTGTAGCGTCAACCTACACAATAAAAATAAGTTATCAAGCAATAAGCTACTTCGTCCCCCTATGGCGAAAAGTAAACAGTCATGAAAAGAGACAATGTGAAAGATGCAGGACGTATGCTACCAGGACTTGCAAATGGTCTTGATGTAGCATATGTCTTGCATCTTTAATCCCTCTGTAGGCATGAGCATCAAATCACTTAAAAATTTTGGCTACAATCTTAACTTGGCCAATTTGCTACTTTGCCTACCACATAACCATCATCAAGCCTAAAAAGATAACTGCTTCCAATTCCCATCTTCTCGTATTGGCGTTCACGTATATCAGATATCTGAGAAATTAAAAAAACTAATTAATGGTAAAGAGACAGGGAAATACATAAATTTTTCACTAAAAATAAGAGTTAAAGCAAAATGGCAAATTAAGTTATTAAGGTTATTCCTTCAAAAAAAATTGCAACAATCATTTCAAAATCTAAAGTCAAATCTACCTGGGGACGAATAAGCTCCCCCACATATTCAATAACAAAGTCTTCCGCTTCTATTGGCTCTAGTGCAACAAGACCCCAATCATGTATCTTGCTCTGTTGGAATCGTAGACGCTTTTTCCTTGCCTGGCAATCAATTTGACACTCTAGAGTGACCAACTAGTAAACATTATAATGACCAGCCAATGTAAAGGTCCTCAAATAACGACTTCATTTTACAATCACCTTCAATTGAGAAGCTTTCAAAAGCTCAGCACCCTCTGCAGCGGCAAGAAGATTTCGAAGCTTCACCCTATTCGTCCTCGCAGAAAGACTCTTAATATTTGCCCACTGAGATGCATTGACCTCAGCACCTAAATATTTACTCTGAACATACTGAGCCCCCCTGACCCGGGCTCTTTCAGCAGGACTTGCATTGAGTGACCATCTATGCCATTCCCAACCATTGACAGAAGAACGAGCACATCCTTCAGATCGAGGGCAGAGATTTGAAGCCCTTGACTTACTTGCTTTAGTCTTCTTCACTGCAACCTGTTTAGATGCTGCTTGCTTGGCAACACCATTAGCTACCGCCTGAACCTTTGTGGAATGTGACAGCAAACTGTCCACTGGACGCTTTCTTTTTAGTTTTGATGACTTTGCATCTGCATACAAAAGTTCATAATATGGGTACGACTTAATCACAATCATGAATCTTTAATTTTATGACCACACAAATAACAGAGATAAATTTCATATGTTAAAAAATGGAAATTAAAATGATATGTACCATTCTGTACACTTTTGGAAGCAACAACAACATGCCCCTTCTTCAATCCAACATTATAGCCTTTGCCATGGACAACCTTCTCAGTTATGCTTGCTGGCCTCTCTTTGAAAGGTTTTGCCGCATCCACCTCATCAGCTGGATGAAACAGAAAAAATTATATAATGAGCAAAGTTTATAACCATCTAAATTTCTGCAAGGAGAAATACATAATCAGAAAAATGGCTTACTTTGAACAGTGTGGGACACTTCCATTATTTTCTGACTACTTGTATTTTTGGAAGAGGAGTGATTGCCAGGCAAATTAATTTCAACAATCACTTTTGAAGACTTAGAATTGTGAGATGGTTCAGACCGCTCTTTGTTATTCACTATCTTTTTAAAAGGTGCAGAAGACTGTTCAACTTCCCCATTATCACACACATCAGTTTGAGCCACATGTTTCCTCAACTTCTCCACAGGTTGAGTTGCTAACTCATACTGAACAGGAGTCAAACAAACAGAAGATGGTCCAAACTTTTTTCGGTTCAACTTTTTCTTACGGGAATATGTATATTTTCCAACCACTGTAGATGCTTCTGAACCATGGAATGTTTTTGATCCCTCTCTAACTTTGTCTGATGCAGCAAGGTTGCCACCATGATCAGTATGAGAATTTGAGGCTCCTTCCTAAAACATTGAATAAGCACCAGGAAATGGATAAAGAATTAAATAATATAAAATATAAGAAAATTATATGAAGTTTGACAAAACAAGAGGGAAAAAAAATCCAAACATGCAGAGTTGAAATTATAGTCATATAATAATAAAAATAAAAGAGTCAATACGAACCCACATCTCATTGCCAACAGATTGACAGTGTTTCTTAGAAGTACACCATGAAGTTAAAAATTGGAGAAGAGTGTCATCAAACATAGACGATTTCCACTCTTTAAGCACAATGCCATGCAAATTCTGACGGCATATTGCAGTGGCAACATATTCTCCAACCTTAGAGGTACAATCAATGGTCATCAAATCCTGGAATTTATGGACACATGATGGAACAAGTGTTCTAGCATTGTCTTCCAATCCAGGTGGTAGGGGCTCATAAGTTTCTTGTTCATCAACTATAAAATTATTACATGATGCCTCGAACACATGTGCCCAAATATGGGATATATCATCTTCAGGTTCTCCAACTTGTAATAACTTTTGAGGATTTTTGGACATCATAATCTCAGCAAAAATTTCAGTTGAATCAATCCTTATTTCATCACACATGTCCCTGGAGCCATGCAAGCAAGTATGTGGACACTGGCTTGACAAGTCAATAGCATCCTGCAACTACAAAAATATTTTCTTCAATAAATGAAGATAAACATGAATGATCTCAAGAATATTGAAAACAAAACTGTAGTACAGTGGAAGTAGCAACATAGTCTCACTTTAAAATTTTGAGATTACCTCATTCATGTTGTCACAATTTGAAATTTTAACTAACTTCCTTACTTCCTCCTCAATAAGACTTTCAACATAGTCAGCAGAAAGTCCCTTTGTAGACAAATAGAGCTCACTTTCAACAATTTCTAGAATAAACTTATTATCAGCATCTAATAGATTATCACTATATGATAGACTCTTCTGTTTATGCATTTCTTCTAAGACAGCAAATGAAGACAAGGCAGGTGATTGCTCATCATTATCTGTTTCAACTGCCATCATTTCAAAACCAGGAGGGCAATCAACAGTGCACACAGGGGGATCTTGACCAGATAGCAACTGCAAAATTGTAGAAAAAGACATGTATCTAATAGATGCAAAAAGAATAACAATATTTATATAAAATCCCTAACTAGCTCTCCACTTACATGCTCATCAGGTGATGTCTCAATTGTATTGCAACAACTTGTAGAGTCACAGGTAGTTCCAGCAATATTTGGGTGACCCGACCAAAGTTTTCTTTTTCTCCAGGCAGAAGAGTAGTTCGCTATATTATCGTAAAAGACAGCATTCCACATAACTTGCATACAGTAATCAAAGAGCACTCCGCAAACAACTTTGTAAGAGCCCCAGAAGTTCTCAATGCTTCCAACAGATTTTGTTCCCGCAGGAGATTGTGTGTGCGCTTCGTTTATGCATATCAGGTTAGACATATTAAGGCAGGCAGCTGCCTCACACTTGGCAGTGGCATCACTACGTCTCTCCAACTGTCAACGGAAACATAGCAAACACATTAGAAGAAAAATATATTTACAGAGCGATGAATTCTTTGGCAATGGTGTACTTACCATTTTTTCATCAGAAGAGCAACTTTTAGTAGCCTGATTAACCACGCCAAGCTTAAGATGCCTGTTAGCTTTTTTTGTAGTTACAAACTCTGAAATGACATTGCTGATGATCTCATCCAATAGTACTCTACGAGCTGCTTTCATTATTCCGGCATGAAGTTGAGAAGAAACTCCTTCAGAGATTTCAGATACGAAATTCACAAAAGAGCCAGTCCCATAATTTTTTGCATTAGCTGCATGGTCAGTTTCCAATATATCTGTCCTCCATGCATTCACAGCAGACAGCAAGGTGACAGGACCAAGCTTATTTTCAGTATGATATATCTACAAGATGAAATCATAAAAAATTCACACTGAGAAACAACATAATTATGTAGAAAAGTTAACAGAGAGCAAGAGACAAATAAAAGCAACAGAAATTTATAATGCACGTTATAATTCCTAAAACAAAAAACAACTGGTGTAATAAAAAAATACTGCAGTATAAAATGTTTTAGTCACACTGATGAGAAATCACCAAACAAGCAAACAGAAAAATATATATTTGGGTCCTGGCAAACCTAGAAAAATGAAAGAAAAGGAAACTAAATATAATCCACAACTTCAAAGATGCCTCATTTTTCTTTATTTATGTATTGGCTAGGAGCTGTGAATTGATCCTGGCTGTTTCTGGGTGTGGTCGACCCATAGTAATCTTTCATGCTTATTTGTTCTTTCTGCACAATAACCAGATCCAGTATTGTCTTTGTAAAGCCAAAGAACCTAAATCAATGAATTTTGTTTTTACAACAATACATACCTCTTGCTTCTATAAAACTATATGGTAAATAGTTCATCACTTACCATAACTGAATCACTAAGGTAACCACATCGATGCCAAGAAAATAGTTCCAAAAGTGAATGTGGTCCAGGTTTCCTACCCCCATCATCCTCAAACAACCAATAAACATCTTCACCCAACTGACATAAGATTAATAAATTACAAGAATAGGAAAAAGAAAAAAATGCAGAGCCGGACAAATAATATCATGTACTTCAAATATACTATATAAGTCAAATGGCTAGTTAAGATAGCAAAACATCAGGATTCAAACAGAAAAGAAATAGTACCACTGGTGGACATGATCTAACACAGTTAGCTGTTTCAGAGTTTAACATTGACTGGCTGGAAATACTACCACTGCTGTTGACAAGCGGCCGGGATACTAACTGCAAATCAGGGTGAAAATTGGTAGTAGCACTATTCTGTGCATGTGCCTCTTTATGGGTCACAGAATCTCCATTGTGAGTGATCAAACAATTTGAAGTCATAGTTGTGCTGAAGGTGGCAGTATTGAGATATGAAAAACCTGTGGCAACATGATCGGGAAACTGCTTGAAGTACTTCAATGGAACAGGATTACTTAATGACCCATTAATGATGGGATAGACAGGAAGTTCATCGGGCAAGAAACCAGTAGATAAGCCCTCATATAACTGATGCTGAATATAAGGTCCACACATCTGCCCATTTTCATTGATGTACATCCATCCTATTGCAATAGCTGGCGGCCCATACCCATGGTATCTATCACCCTGATATGAAGATCCTGCAGTACTACAAGAGTGTGTAATATCACCACTAGTGCCATTCAACTGACAGCTCATCTCTGTGAGAGAATTTGGATGTAATTCTTCATCTAAATAGCAACAGGCTGAAGAATCATGACCACTACTAACACACCTGATCAGTATTGCCAAAACTGATCAATAATCTGTATATGTGTGTATGTAGCTAAATAGAAATAATTAGCCAAACTAGAAGAACATAATAGTACCCTTGAGAAAAGCGGTCTGCACTTGGCTGCTTTAAGGAGGCAACGTCAGCATAATCACCTTGAGATCTGTTTGAACAAAAATCTTGATATTCAAAATCAGAGGCTTCCAGTCTCTTTCGGGAAAGAAAAGAATGATGGCATTCATGAACAAGGGATGTATAGGAAACCATGGTGGAAAAGGTTTCTTCTTTAATCTGCTTTGAGGAAACAAATACAAAAAGCCATTGATGCAAAATTCAAATGTGAAATTGCACAAACAAATGGAATAACAATACTGCGTTTAATGCAGAGATCGAAAACCAGAGATTTAGAAAAGGATTCCCAAACAGTGTGGAATTGATATACAAAATAAGCACAAGAAGTTGCAGCTAGTTCCGATGCCCTCAATTAAATCAGAAAATAATAATGTATTAATAGTAGTTGGAAAGTAATAAAAGAAAAAGAAAGAGATCAAAGCCAACCCCACCCGAGTTTTGGATCTTATACCAAATGAAAGAGACGAAAAAAAATATATGTAAATCTTGCCTTTAATCTATCTGTTTCAACAACGAGAACATGAATTGTATGGATAAGAAATTGCACAACGTTGATGGTATCTACGGCAGCGGAGGAAGGGTTTTCTGACTCCTTCGACTACAGCCTCTCATAGGACTTGGCACCTCCCGTTGGCTAAGATTTTATTATATTTATTGTTAGACCAAAATCGCACCTAAGGTATGGTATAATTTCAAGGCCAAAGGACTATTTCCCACCCTAGGTATGCTGCAATCTCAAGTCTCCACCCTTTATCTTTGATAATATCAAATACAAACCTATGAGCAGTTAAAATTAACAAAACTCTAACCCCTTGAAATTTTATCTCTTTTTTCCTCCCTAAACTTTAAAAACTAAAAATTTTCCCCAGCCTAAGTTTTAAAAAATGATAGTTTCATCCTAAGATTTCGTTTTGAAATCTCCGGTAATATCTAATGCTTCATTGTCGATGGTTTCTCTCTCTTGAAGTATCATCTCTTTCCGGCGATCTCTTTCCTCTAATTTGGATGCCTGATCGACGCTAGAGAAGTCTTGGAAGACTAAGAACTTGAGATTGTAGTATGCCTTAGGTGGGAAATAGTCCTTTGGCCCTAATTTCAAATTCATATTACCAACTTTTAAAAGTTTAAAGTCTTATTTATAAGTTAATTTTAATTAAAAATTTTAATTAGACTTAAAAGTAAAATTATTATTTAGTAATAATATTTTAAAAAATAAAAGTTTATATCATTTTTTTTCCTTCGCTTGAAAAACTAATAATTTCTTTCAAAATTAAGTTATGAAAAATAACATTTCTCCTTACTTAGGGTTTCAAATTTCTTTAGTGAATGACAATTGCTCTCTCTTTCTACAATACTTTCTCTCAGTCTGAAGCTCTCTCCCTCCAATAGATGATATTTGGATTTATTGAATCCAGACAAAACTCTATCTAGACGACTTAACTTTGTTTGAACAATAATGATGTGTCTAGATAAAGAGTTTCGTTTGAACAACAAAGGTTTTGATGAAGAGTTTTGTCTAGATTCAACAAATCTAGATGTCTCTACTGGAGAAAGAGAGCTTTAGACGAAGAGAAAACATCAAAAAAAGAGAGAGTGGTCGTTGTGCGTCAGAAAATCACTATTGAAATTTGAAACCCTAGGTTGAAGGAAAATGTTACTTTCAAAACATAATTTTGAGGAGAAAATATTAGTTTTCCAAATAAAAAGGAGAAAATGATATAAACTTTTATTTTTTAAAATATTATTATTAAATGATGATTTTACTCATACCTTTATTTGAAAATTTTAATTGAAATTGACTTATGAGTGAGATTTTTTGAAATTATACTATTCCTTGGGTGGAAACCTAATTTGTAAATACGAGAATCGAAAAAAAGGTTACACGAATTATATGGTTATAATGCAATGAATAATAAAAAATACGTTTGAAAAAAAAAAGACTTCTAAAATTTGCATACGGAAAAAGTATGAAACATGTATATACAGGTATAATACAATAATATCATAATAATTTTAGTACTTTTTTTGAATCTTTTATTGAAAATTAATATAACAATTCAATTATAAAGTATTTAATTAATTATTAAACCTAATATAATATAATACATAATCGAAATTCTTTGCACAATAAGTAATATATCAATTAGTTAGAAAAAACACACAAATTAATTAATTTGGATTTTAACTTTTTGTACAACCACAGGGAAAAAAAAACATAAAATTAGAATTAAGAATTAAAAAAGAAATATTATTGAATTTTTTTTAAATGACAGTGACATTTTTATGAATAATTGAAATTAGAAGAGATAATTTTATACTTTAACCAAAAATTAAAAAATATGATATATAAAATGTTTTTAATATGAAAGGGACATAAAATATATATTTAATTATTTTAGATTTAAATTTTTTTAAATATATTTAATATAAAAATATAAATAATACACATATTTACTTACTAAAAATAAGTATTTCGGCCTCATCGTTTTTTATTTCATACTAAAAGCCGTATAAGTATTCACCTTTTTCACAAGTAATTTCATTTTTATTTATTTTTGGTACGTCTATTCACGGAAAGTAATGTTTTTGGGCCTAAATCTGCCAACACAATTGCAAAACTCGGTCTCAAGCTGAAGCTTTTTGAGTCAATGGCTTGAAATTGAAACAAATCCAACTTGGTTATAAAGATTATTTGGTAAAATATCTTCATGTTAGAGTTTTTATACTCCTTCATTTTGCCGTCAATTTTGTACGTTATATAAATTGTAGAAAGCAAAGTGGAAGGGATAAAATAATAAAATTATACATATTTATTTTAAACATATAAAAAAATATATTTATATACGTTATTATATAATTAAATAATTTTAAATTAATAATAAAATAATATATAATTATTTGATGATATATATAAGTATGTGTATATTTATATATCTAAAATAAATATTATAGTATTACTCTTTATATTTTAATATGAATTATATTTAATATAAAATAAAAATATGTGTACTTATTTTGAATAAATAAATTTATACATATTTAATAATACATATAAATATATATCTATTTATATATTCAAAACGAGTGTATATTGCATTGCTCTAATTAATAAATTTATATATGAGTATGAAATAATTTTACTCTTGCTCTTACTAATATACTGAAATGGTTGTTATGGGATTGATTAATACTGATATTCTGCATGAATTCTTTATTTATATATAATTTATCCGAATAGTAATGCCGTCGTTTCCTGTCTGTAATTAATTTTTCATTTTAATTATTCTGTGTCAGCGGATTTGTTGATAAAAGAGGAGAAAAATGTGCAACAGAAAAGAATGATATATATTGCAGTTGAAGGTACATGGCTTAATTGTAGGTCAGCGCATCTATTTGTTGTGATCCAAGGGCTCTCAAAGGTTCTTGCTGGTGTGGATACAAACTTCACAAAAGCTGGGGATGATGGAGAGTTGGCAGAGATTTATGAATTTAACTTAAATGGACTATATTGCTTATCCCACCCTTTTGCTGGAATCTCCAATGCTATAAATAGTGGGTATGAGTCATGGGGGCCTCTGTTAGGCAAGCTCTTCTTTGCCTTCTGGAGGAATGCGGATTGGACTGTAATTAAAATTGGCATTGATGAATGGAGTATGCAAGCTGTGCATCCAATGTTAAATTGGAGTGAATATCTGTTTCCAATTCCGGTAACTAAAATACTGGACTGGAGGGAACTTGAAGCTTTAGAATTGCAGAGTTCGTTTGTACCAATGGGCTTTATTAGTTTTATTAATACAAGGAAGAGTTAGGATGGAAAACACCACATAGCGTAGGTGTAGTATCATTTTCACAAGAACTGGAAGTTGTGACTGCAAGTTTATTTTACAAACAGAAATGGAAGTGTCTACACTGTGTCCATTGTCAAGGAAACAAACAACACTATGGAGTCCTTGATGAAATTTTTAAAATTGGGTCAGCTGCATCCCAATGTAAAGCCAAGCGAATGATCATTGTTGCGAACAAATTGAAAAAAAGTAAAATTTTTGTATAGAATTATAATTAGAATGGGAAAAAAAATATATGGCTCAAAACAACTTTGTAGATACATAAAGCACAGAAAATGTTTCAGCATTCCTCTCTCTTTTTCCCCCATTTTTGGTTTAGCAAAGCCTGGGCTTGCTTAAGAGTTGAGATAGAGAGAGCAAGACAATCACTAGCTAAGAGAGGTTCCACACTCAATACTCTTAGACAAGATAATTGTCATGCCTGTGGGTGCTATCTGTCAAGGCATCCAAGGGTTAGCATAAATTTTGAAGAAAGCACGATAATCCCAGTCACAGTGCCCCCTCAAATGCAAAATTGAGGCAGTTCATAATTATTGTAGGTTTCGTTGATCAGGCTGAGGATACATGGACAGATGCAGCCAATTCTGCCAACTGCTTCTTGCCAAAATTGGTAACAAGTTCCATGGAGATGAAGTGTTTTGGTAGATTTTCAAATTCTTCCTCTCTAAAATTGCAGATAGGCTTGAGTTTTTTAGCTTCTTGATTGGCTGCTTCAGCCTCACCAAGTAGAAGATTGGCTTCCTCAAGGTTACCCAGCTCTAGGGCAGCTGATCTTTCTGCTGTAGCAGCACCAGCAACTATAAGTAACCTCTGAAATCGAGCTACTGCCACCTCTTTTTCCTTGGGTATAGTCAGTTCTTCAGTCTCCTGCAATTGCTTAACAGTGTCTTTAACAGAGTAATTTTTCAATACTTTCAACCATACGTCCCCTTAAAGGAATCTTGCATATTCGCTGCTACAAGGTAAGAATAAATTAAAAAGAACAATTTTTTAGATGAATAAGAGAATAATATCTAAAATAAATTTGTAGGCAAATGTCTTGGTGCAGCATAAATAAGACAAAGATACAAAATACGATAACTGAAACAAATAAAAAATATTCAATGAATATGCGAATAATTTCTAAAATAAATGTGAAGACAAATGTTTTGCTGCAGCATAAATAAGAACATAAAAACTACGCTAATTGAAACAAATAAAAAACCACTATTCCCTGTCACAAAGAGGTCCGCTACACTTTAGACACAGAAAGTTCAACATCTTTCACCGGAGTGTTTTCTACTCCCTCCTTCAAAAGTCTAATCTCTTCTTCTGTAAGACTGTTCTTCGTTTGTGGTAAGGTCCTAGCATTTGACCGATCAGCCTCCACAGCCCAGCTATATATTACCATGCCCACAATAGCAAGAACCATCCCCCCTATGTTCTTGAAAGTCATCTCAGAATCAAAGAGCAGCCATCCCAATGTAAGAACACAAACTGTTTTCATGTGACCTAAAACCTGGAAGGAAGTTGCGGAAAATCGACCAATGCAAAGGTACTGACTCACATTACAGAAAACTGCTAGGGCACACGATAAAAGAATAAAAAACTGCACATATTAACACCACTCATCAGGTAGAGTTGACAAAAAATTTACACAATAACATGGATATCATTAGGCTAGAGTTGGATTGGAGAAAGAGTGAGTACTTACAATGGCCCCCATAGACATCTTATAATTTGTTACAAATTCTCCATTAAGGTAGTAATCAACAAATGGACCAAGAACAAGGAGAGAGAGGGCTTGAATTGGAGCTGTCTTACTCAACAATTCAAAAGATCCAATTGAGTACTTCTTCTGCAAGGAGCCTATTGTCTGCTCAATGGAACAGATGAGCAAATTAAATTTTGAAGTCTACAGAAAAATGTATCCAACAAAAAGTAAGAACCATGGCATTTTCACAAAGAATCTTTCCAATGTATTCCATATCCAATTATTGTATAACATAGTTTCAAATTATAGCATCGATTCAAGTCTCCTGGCTAAGTCTTTAATTGCCATCACAACATAAATTGAAATTCTTCAAGGACCCCAATCCTTGCTATTTAAGTTTTATCTCATGTAAACCTAGAAAAATTTGGAATTACATCTGTCCATATGGGCTTGATTATTTCCAATATGATATATCAAATCTTTATGCATCTTATGAAGAATATTACTTTAAATAATGGTAAAAAAGGAAAAATAATTCATATAACTGAACCAAATTTATGGCAGTAAAAGTTTTGATGACTAAGCAATGCTAAGAAACACCCAGTCACAAAGAAGTCTTCCTTGATCATATTAGTACTCAGCTACCTCAAACAAAGGGATTCTTTTTACTTGGGTGGTTTAAAGTCAGAAATAATTATGGTGGTTACTAAGATAATATATATTTGATTTAGGGTTTACAAATAATTCTTCTCTAGGAGATAAAGAAACTTATACATGAGACAATAAATACAAACATATCATTCAAATTTTTGCATTCAAATTGCAACCCTAAAAACAAAAAGAAACACCACCTAACACATTTATAGGTGATATCCATGTCTCAGTTCTCACTCAGCAGAACTATTATACAGCCAAACAATTTGTCATTCAGTCACATCTGTGTTAATTCTTAATATCTCAAATCACCACTCAGAGTCAATTAGTTTACGTTCAATATAATTAATGAACATAAAATACTATTTCATAGAAATTAGAATCCATCATGGAGAGAATCAATAAAATATAACAACCAAGTTCATCAAATCAAGAGTTTAAAAGAAATGCCAATTGAGTGGATATAATAACAATATTAATTAAAACTACTCACAATTTGCTGCAAAGATGTAGAGAACACGGCTAGACAGGCACAAAGAAAACCTTTGGCGTTAACTTTGACATCAGTGACCGTGCAAACACCCACACCAATAACGACAACCACAACAGACATTTTCACTTTTCTTGAGTAGTGTTTGTTGTTAATAATCCATTCCATAACACAGACTACAGGAATCATACTCAATTTGGAGATCTGAGATAAACAAGAAAAAAGAGAGAGAGTTAATCAGCATACATAATAATTTTCTAGGGAATAGTAGAATTGGATGAGAATGTAAAAGTCGTACTTGGTAGAACCCAACAGAATTGAGCATCAGACTAAAGTTCATGCCGGCAATAGACGTATTGGCCACAACAGAAAACCAGAGAAGCTCCCACATAGGAACATACTTAGATGCAGATAATCCGGTTGCATTCGACACTAGACCCACAAAAGCCGTTACAGTGAAGTGGAACCCTGTTAAGGTTGTGGCTGAAAAAAAAAAAGCAACACAATATTATTAATTAACGATATGAAAATCATAATCGAAATCCGATAGTAAATGGTGGTTTGACTAAATATGATAATTTGGCATTTATGTTATGGATCCATAAAGTTCTCGGAGTAAAAGTTATTTAACAAGAATATTTAACGGTATTATTGATGAGGATATACGTGTTCATAAAGAAGAAATGAGATCAGAGCGGGGAGAGGAGACATACCAAAGCCGAAAGCGTAACCGGAGGAGGACATGAGCTGCTTGTTGGCCATGATAATTCCAACAGAGCTTATGACGTTCATGGCCCAAGCTCCCACATCTGACACGGCCGACGGTTTCTTCCCGCTTTCCATTGAGATCTCAATTCCAGGCTGATGATATTTTCTTCTCTAGTTTAGATTTAGGTTATACTGATGGATGGTGACTAAATTCAGGAATTCAGAGAAAACGTCTCTGTCTACGATACATAGAATGCAACGAAACAAGAAAAAAAAGAAGAGATCCGTTGCAAGATCGGTATAAGAGAAAGAGGATGAAAAGGAAAAGGAAGGCACCGACAAGGAAGGCACAGCAACCACAATTCTATCCTAAATGCCCCCGTCGTTCTTCTCAGCCTTCACCTTCACCTTTTCCTATCTCTTAAGTCAGTCAAAATCTTTAAACCTCCGATCCCGGTTTTAGATTTATTTTCATCTTCCATTGCTTTTTTCTATGCGCTCTGGTTGACATTTAAAATGTGATCTGGCCGCCCACCTGACTGTAAACTATTTCGAGAAAAAATTATTTTTTAATAAAAAACATTTTCTATAAATCATTTAAGAGATTTCACATTTTTTCCTCTTTTCAGTCGTTATTTTTTGTTCAAATTTCTTTTCTTAATACTAAATTTTATTAATAGGTTGGATTTCAGACAAATTTCCCTTAATATCGTTATTGACGGCGTCACTCAAATCAAAACCCTATTAAGAATTATTCTTTAACCTGTCGATAGAAAAAATATAAAATATTCATTTTACGTCAAAATTTTGGAAGTTGTGAAAACAGTTAAAGTAAGGGAAAAAGACTATTTCCTACATATATTTTAGCGCTATCTCAAACGTATACCCACGTAAGATGAAAAACCCAAACACCCACTCATCTCTAAACTGCCGTTAAATTCTCCGTTAAATAGAAGGGTAAAACCGTCATTTTACTGTTTATATTCCAGTTATATAATTTTATCGTATTTTTCCCCTCCGATTTTAAAAGTTAATTTTTACCCCCATCCCTAAACTTTGAAAAGTGACTTTCACCCCCCCAAATTCCTAATTTTTTTTTCACTTTCCCTCCGGCCACCGGCGACGACGTGGCTGGAGGCAGAGTGACGAGCGTCGTCCAGAGAATGGACGACGCTCGTTGAGCTTCACTGGACGACGCTTTGTCATCCATCTAGACGACGTTTCGTCGTCCTGGACGACGATTCTTCCTCCAAAGATCTGGACGACGGTCGTCCTTCTTGGACGACGATCGTCGTCCAGAGGTGGTCGACCTCTGGACGAAATCTTCTTAGCCGTCGTCGGAAAAAGTGGCTGCATTTCAGGGGGGAAAAGTGAATTTTTTAAAACTTAATTCAGGGGGAAAAAGGAGATAAAATTTTAATTATTTAATATTATTGATGAAATTACTAATTTGCCCCTTAATCTAACTGAAAAAATGTGGGTGGAAACAAACAGATTAAATTTTGGGTGGATGATTGAGTTTTTCATCTAACGTGGGTATGTGATTGAGAAACGGCTAAAACATGGGTGGGAAATAGTCCTTTGCTCGTTAAAGTAAAAACCGAGTTCGGTATGCAGCGATGATGAATGATTTTGAACGAAGGAATTTAGTCACGAGAATTTTCTACTTCAAATATGTGTCATTTTCCTTTACTTCTCACTTTTACTATGTAGATCAATATCTAAAAATTATAAATATTATAAGGGGGAAAGGACAATTTTTTACTCAAATTTTAGTCTAAATTCAAAATCATATCCATAACAGATGAAAATTTTAAATATCGACTTATGGGTTAACTATTGTCCATAATTTTTAGTTAAAAGTAAAGATAAAATCGTTATTTTTTCATAAACCTTAAAATCTAAAAAAATTATATCATTTTTTCCTTTAGTTTAGAAAACTCACATTTACCCCTTATGAGTAAATTTTGAAAAATTCACTTGTCCCCCTTTTCCAGGTTTCATCTCTAGTAGTTTAGGGAACCAACAGACAATCGAGAAGAAGTGAAAGCTTTCTCTGATGAAAGATGATCCTTCATCATTTATATCAGAAAGACTTGACGAAGAATGACGTTTTGTTGTCCTTTATTGAGTGGTTCAGATGTGATAATGAAGGGTCGCCCTTCGTCATCTGGATGACAAAATAAAGAACAATACTTCGTCATCGCTTCTAGATGACGCAACGAAAAACGACGAAGTGTTGTTCTTCATCGAGTCTTTCAAACTACGAAGGATGACGCTTTATCGTCTTTTGTCATCGCGTCTAGACAATTGTTCTTTGTCATTCTTCATAGCCAGATATGAAAGATAGGTGAAAAACGTTGACCATTAATCAGAATAATGGTGGCCGAAGAGGGAAACAAACCTTAGGGGTGAAATGTAAATTTTTTAAACTTTGAGAATAAGTTGAAGTATTAGTTTTTAAAACATGGGAGAAAAAATGATATAAATTTCAAAGTTTTGAAGTTTATAGATGTGTCATCCCACTTGTACTTACATATGTCAAACAAGAATCACAATGTTTATATACTGTTTGGCGAATTAATTTTCTTTTTATTATTTCCTCTATTTGATCGAAGTGCTCTCACACCATTGACGTTTGTTTTTTTTTTTCTCTACGTCGAATAATGCGAACTTGTACCTATATCACTTTCACCTGTTGGTGCTCCATTTATTCCACCTTATGCATCATTAATAATATCATCAACACTAACATGTGAATATTTAAATGAATTGAATTCATTTGACAATGAATTTATTTGTAATATTCTGTAATGATAAAATTGAAATAAAAATAAAATTATAAACATAAAGAATTATTATTTGTGAATTCAAATAGTTTTCGAAAAGAGTTGATAAGAGAAAATGAAATTGAAAATATAATGAAAGAATTAAGATTGAAATATTTGTAAATAAAATTGAAAATGAAGAAAAGTTGGATTGGTTCGACTAGTAGCTGATGAAGATGCCTTTTGCCTTGGCTTCTGTTTGGCAGAAGCCTCAATTGCTTATGCTATAAGCAAACAATTTTTTTTAAATAGTGTCAGATTAGGCTAGGGCGACCCATGAGCTTAATATTAAAGCTCATAGCCTGGTCTGATAGGCCTGTAGGTTTGACCCAACACGCTACAGTATCAGATCGACTTTTTTCAAACCAAGCTTTAATTTTTTGTTTTGGGCTAAACCTCCATTTGACCTGGCTCAATTGACGTGTTTACGCTTTATGCAAGTTGACTTTGTAATTTTGAGTGAATTACATTTTCCTACCCAAGGTTTGACTCAAAAACATTTTTCTATCCTTAAATAATATAAATAACATTTTTCTACCTGAAATATAACATTGTCAACAAATATTGATTGATAAAAGGGTAAAAATATCATTAAATATTTTTCAATCTATATGATATTAGATTTACCAAAAAATAAATTTAAACCTAATTTGATTTATGTCCAATTTATCCTTAAATTTAACTCAAAATTAAAAATATAAGATAAAATCAATATCAAAATCTGAATTTAAAACCTTGAAAACTTAAATTAAAAAATTTAATTCAAAATAAAAATATGAATTTAATCTATAGGTCTCACAACCATCTTCTTCAAAACTTCATAAGCCCACATTTATGAATACGTTTAAATAATTAAGAACGTTGAAAATATGAAAAAAGAAAAGAAGTGAAATTTTGTGTAACTTTTTTGTGTAGAATCACACATTTGATGTTTATATTCTGATGGTAAAAATTACCCAACTGATTGAAGTAAACAATGAAAAATTAAAACTTCTAAGAGAAATGGCTTGGCAAAATCGCAAGAGTAACAAAGAGGAGGAAGTGAGAAAATGACTGAGAAAAAGGAAGAAGAAACAAACAAGAGGGAGAGAGAAAACGGTTGGGCAAAGGAAGAAGAAACAATGAAGGGGAGAGAGAAAATGGCTGAGCAAAAAAGAAGAAAAATCAGAAAAGAGGGAGAGAGAAAGATAATTTTATATTAAATTAAATTATTAGGGATAATTTAATAATTTTATGTGTTTGGAGTTATGATAAAATTTGTAAAGTTGTTATGTTTTGGGTCAAAGATTATTTATGTAATCTAAGGGTGGAAAAGTGTTTTTGACCTAAACCTTGGGTGGGAACATGTGATTCACTCTAAATTTTTCTCAACCCAGTCCACCACAATTTTCCAAGGACAATTGGGAATCCTTCTGTTTTGAGAACCGAGCACACATAAAACACTAGCTCCGCGCGCGAACTACATTAAAATATCAGAATATCAATGATACATCAATCTTCAAGTAAATAAAAATAACTAATCAAAGACTTTAATCTTAATGAACACCTGTGACTCAGAAACACACTCAATACGCACACCCAGAAAGCAAACTCTACTGTGACAGAATATACTAATAAAAATATCAGGCAGCCAGATAGAAACAGTGGTAAGAGCTATCTCCTCCAACAATCTCTCCCATCTTCAGTAAAATGCACCATGACCAAACACTGTATGATGTGCTTTCAAGATCAACTACTCATAATGATGCATCCAACCCATGCAAACTCAAGGCCCATACATACCGCACCCATAACATCATACATATAGCAGGGATACACAACACGCATCACCCATAACATCATACATATAGCAGGGATACACAACATGCATCACCCATCATATCACATTTCTTCAACATCATTCCCTGCCCCTTGAAGGATGTCTCTGTACACCAGGTGGGGCGGCTGGGCTTGGAAAGTTATAGCCAAAATGACCGTCTAAGAAATATGGGGCTTCCACATACGGGCTCTAGGATGTCCGATTGTAATGATGAAAATAGAGGAAAAATTCATATTAAATCACTTGAATAAGAAATAGGAAGTTAAGATGCAGGAGATTGTTTTCTTGTATTACACTCATCACAACTTGCTGTGGGAAAAACGAGGAAATGCATTTGTTGCCATAAAAATTCAATCAATGCCATTTCTATAGCACTCTAAGACATAGATTTAACATGTATGCTGGCCATTGTGAATTTTCCCTTCATTCACTTCTGTTCTCCCTGTACCCCATCCTCAATTCAATAGATGGAATATTTTGCTTTATATTGGGGAAATAAAAAACATATTTTTTTTAAACTGATAATTAGCTAATTGACAAAAAATATGTTTCAGAGCACTAATACTTCAAATTCTGGGTATCATCATATCACATGCCTTTTGCTTCTTATGATAGAAACATAACTTACACATGCTTTGTGGAATCAAAATGATATATTGAAAATTTGAGTTTTTAAGATCAAATAACTTCTGTTCATTAATCATGTTAAACAACACATCCATGTCATAAATGTAATAACTGTAATTTGTTAAATAACCAGATATCTTGGCAAACCTATGTTCTTCCATATTCAGTGATATTTATCACAACATGAGTCCTCCAATTTTAAAAATCAAAAGGGGAGGGGGGAGGGGGAATAACTTCTCATAACATTCTCTTTTCTAAACAAAAGACAACTAATTATCCCGACAATTAATAGTTATTAGTGTACAACACGCATAGGGCTAACAGAGGTCAAGCTACATGATATCTTCTATGTCAAAACCATTTTACCTTGATTAACAAAACTTTCATTCAATGTTACCGATCATCCCATAGCAGCTAATGAAGTTATTAAATTGACATTCATATTGTATATTTGAAAAAATGAATACGTCAATTGTAGGAAAGAAGTACCTGAGATACAGATGTGGACTGAGAAGATTCTGGCGACATATAAGAAGAATCAATATCACAGCCAGATTCACTTCCATCCAGTTTTTGTACTCCACTGCTTGACACAGTTTCATTCTCACTTCCATTGGTTGACTTGGCCCTCTATATTGGTGCCATTGTGTCATAACAAGTTAGGCATTTAGTTGAGAATCTAACAGTTCGAAATGCAGAATTTTGAATGAAAGAACGAGAACTAATACCTGAAAAATTTTACCAAGAGTTTTCAGTGCCTTTGCTCGTGCATGAAGATCTTCTTTCTTGGCATTGTTATCTTGAAGAACCTAAAATAATTATTCATAATTATAACAAAAAATTCAGGCCTATTTCCCATAATATAAGTTAAAAAACCATATATAACTCAAACTTAGCAAACAACCATCTGACAAACACGGGAAAGTGTGGCTTCAATATCAGCTACATTAAGCTTCCACAGAGAATCTGTCATCAATTTCTTGTGGGATCGTATGTATTCGTCAAGCTCTTCCTCCGTATAATTTCCTTCAGCACTAAGCTGCTTTTTCATGTCCTCTTGCAGCTGTATCAAAGCAATGGCACCTAGCACCACCAACAATTCCGAATAATGAACAATTCATCAGCTTATATAAATTTTCCTTGAAGCAGTTAAGTTCTTTTGTTGCGGGAATTTGAACAAAAAACCAACTCCAGCCCTACCCCACTGTTCTACTTAAGCAACAACATTTTACTGATACCATACAGCAAATTCACTAACATCAGCATCCTAACACTGCATAATTAGAAGCATAAAAGTGAGTAAAAGCTCATAGTATATTACTATATTCCCTGCACAAGCCCTCATATGTCTCTAAGAACGGTAACGAGTCTCCAAGGGTAAAAAAGACACAAAGTGAGAGAGACTCAGGGACCTACTCAAGAAAGTGAAGAATTTGATGCTACTTCACTCCATATTGCCAAACACTAAAGATCCAAAGTGTTACCCACAATAATGATTGCTGTCAATTAAAAGGCAGATATCTACTAACCTGTTGCTGCCGTTACTTGAGATTTTATATAGTGGCCTTTGTTTCTAAACCATTCAGCAACAAATGGCAATCCCAGATAAATTGCTTTCTTCCCAAGCTCTTTTGCAGCTTGTCTTGCATATATATAACCAATTGTATTCAACATGTCAACACCATAGGCTGTTGAAATCAAACATAAAACAAGTCAAAAGTGAAAGTTTTTACAAAGAAACAATAAAATGGGAGGCAGTAATTATTATCAATTCACTTTTCCAAAACTGCTCCTATGTGTTTAGGCATGTCACTAATCAGTGATGCTTTTATAAGACATAAGATTTAGCAGATGCTACATGGCGGAAAATATAAAATAAATCACAGAAAAGGAAACCTTTTTTTTTTCTAGCTTTTGACACTCATTTTAACTAGAAGTGTAGACATTTCTTTTTATTTAATTTAAGTACAGATATATTACCTGCATTAGAGAGCCTTGAAACTTCGGCTTCAGCATTATTAATAAACTCATCTTTGTTACCTTGTACATATTTGTGGAGTCGATCTATTAGTATAGTTGCAAGCTTTTCTTCCCTATCCTTCTGAACAACCTGCAGTAGATAGATAATTTGCATTAAGCAAGCAAAGATTTGCATATCTATGTCAGATTGACCACACATAAACAACAAAGAAGTGATTGCGTTTTATAAGCATGGATACACAAATGAATGAGCTTCTACTTAGATATGTGTTCAACTTATCATGGTTCTTAGTATATAAAAAAACTCCATCAGGTCATTTAGTTTATTAGATTTGGAAAAGATAGTCCAGCTGTATCTTTTAATATTCTATATAAGATTTAAATATATAATGGTACCATCATATGATGGATCCAAGTGCTTTTGTTACGCCAAGCTAGTGATCTGTAAACAAGATTCATGCTAATTGGAACTGTAATAAGATTTTGTTCCGCATGTTGGACGGTCACACGTCTCATATAATAAATATCTAAAGTTCAACATTTTGGTTATTGTGTTCCAATTTGGTTTGGTACTTAAGAGAGTTAATTACTGTACCCAAGTTACCATCTAACAATCCTTTGCCCTAACAACAAAGCCAGTTACCAGATGGCAAAGAAAAATTATTCAATGTTAATGGTGTTGGGATTTAACAAGCAGGGATAACTGAGGTAAGAGAATAAAATTAATATATTAAAGCTGTAAAACATATGAGATCAGACATAAATCAACCCAACATCCATTTAATATAAATAGACGGGAACTTGCCCTCATTTTCTCCTGCAACTTTTTAGCATCAAATTGTTCCCCCTCGTTAAAAATGTCCAAAGAAGCCATTGATGCCATGGCAAGCTGTCCTATATATTCCTCAAATAGCTCACTTCCAAAAAGCATAGCAAAGATTGCTGCAGGATCAATAATTGCTTCACTGCGATGAAAATGAATCGTGTAAAAAACATAAAAAAGAATATCAAATTTCTTCAAAAATCTTATCAGCATGCAGATATATATAATGCATGAAGAACTAGAAAGCTTCTCTAACTTGAAACAAATCTATCACGGATTAAGAAAAAGAAAACTAACGTTGAAATTCCTGACTTCCCATAAGCATCATATGCTTGCCTTTGGGCTGGATCACTCAATACCTGGTAAGCCTCTCCCAAAACCTGAATTCATGTTACAAAAACTTTAATGAATATGTACTAATGAATCTTTGAACATTTTAGCTCCATTCAATATATGCAATAACACAATAAGAACAACATCAAAAAGATTAATAAAAAAAGAAATTAATATTTAAATAGTATGATAAAATTCAATTTTCTAAATAAAACCGTGATGTGTGGGACAAGTGCTAAATGAGCTGTGATCTCGTTCATGAAGATGAAAAGTGCTAATATTGTTCAACAAGATGCAAAGATAAACAAGAATTTTACGCAAATTTGCAAAACAATTCTTAAAGAAAACTCAAATATGAATTTTCTTGAATTGAATTGTTTAAAAAAAATTACAAAGACTCATGAGCTTTATATAAGCTTTTAAAATCTTACTTAGGCTAGAAAATTATGACTCAATTAGATTAGAATAACATTAAAAGGAAAGGAAGTTTAAGTAGAAATAGAAATTCTACTTCTGAAAACTTGCTCTATTATGATTATATAATGATAAGAATAACACTAATAATAAAGTAATAATTTGTAATATATTTGGTTAAGATAATATATTTGATTTCATTAGAATAATATTTGAATGTGAAATTTAGGATATTGGAAGAATATATAGGAGTGGTTGGATTGAGGACAAAAGGTGAAAAAAATATTGTCTTTGAGTTTAAGACAACCTTTGGCTGATTAACAAGATACATCCTTTGGAAGGAGCTAACATCATTTGTTACTAGGATTAGCACTGTTTCACATTAGAGTTTTTGTTCTATTTTAGAGGTTTCCAACAAATTGGTATTAGAGCATTAGGATACTGAGGATATCGAAGTTTGATATCATACAGATGAGAGTAAATGATGGAAGAAGACTCAGTGACTAATGGAACTAGAAGCTCGAGCAATGGGGGAGAATGAAATTTGTCTACATTGTGAAAGCAAAGAGAAACCTAATCATGACTATGAATGCAAGTCATGGGATGCCCTACCGGTGGATGAAGATAGATCGGATGGCGACACTAGCTTGATAATGTCTAACAGGCAATAAGAGAGGAAAGAAATAGATCAGATCGAGACAATAGATTCTAGGGAAAAATCGTTCAATTCCAACAAAGTTGTTAAGTTGAAGATGGATCAAGAAAAGGAATCGGTAGAATCTAAGATTTAATTGGTTGAATACGATGATCAGGAAAGGTAATCGATAAATTCAAGGGTTCAATTGATTAAGATAATATTTGAATTTGAATTTTAGGATATTAGAAGAATAAATAGGAGTAGCTAGAATGAGGAAAGGAGGAAAAATATTGTCTTTGAGTTTAAGATAGACTTTGGTAGATTAGAAGGCTACAACTTTGGGAGGAATTGACATCTCTTATTATCGGCATTAAAATTGTTTTATATTGGAGTGTTTGTTTTGTTTTAGAGGATCCTAATAAACTCCAAGGCATTGACTTTAATTAAACATGATCTTTTCTAAAAAAAAGAAACTCCTAATTTGATTAAACTTGAACTTTTCTAAACACAAAAAAACTCCTAAAAGTTATTTACTACTTTAATTAAACTCAAAATATGACTTAACAACTTTACTCAAAATAGGATCTAACAACTGTAGGAAATTAGACACAAAATTGGATTATGCCACATGTCGCGCCACATCATCACACCACATGCTATTTTTCCACCCATTCACCCTTTTGCCTTCATTTCCATGTATTTTGCATCTTTTTCTCCCAACTTCCTAGGATTAGATTTGAACCGAATTGACTTAAATTCAACTTTTTAGCTTGAACTAAATAGCTTGAGCTATGGTTTTAAGAATAGATCAAAGTTGAGCTTAAGCTCAACAAATTTTTTCAAATTAAAAATTATTTTTTTGAATAAAAGAAAATATATTAAGAAATTGAATTATGGTTAAAAAGAAGATAGATTTATTTATGATAGGTGAGTTGAATTCTTAGAATCAAACTCATCTATGTGAGACAATTGAAAACTTAAATTTAGGTGAGACTTGAGACTTGAGTCCTTATTTATAGTAAGTGAAGAAAGTTGTTGGAGTGTATCTTTCCAATGTGGGAGACTAAAGTGCAAAGTCTCCTACATTGTTAAAATACACTTTAACAACTTCCTTCATTCACCATAAGTAAGGACTGAAGTCTCAAGTCTCATCTAAATTTAAGGTTTCAATTGTCCCACAAAGATAAGTTTGATTATAAGAATTCAACCCACCTGTTATAAATAAATCTAATTTCTTTATTTCTCATCATGCTACAACTTCATTTTATATTTTCTTTTATTAGAAAAATCATTTTTAAAATTTAATTATTAATAAGTTAAAATTTTACTTAAAAAAAGAATATTTAAGCTACAGAATCAATCAAGCTTAACCCACTCGAGCTCAAGCTTGGCTAATTATATCAGACTCGAGCTAAAGCTTGAGCTTAACACTATAAAAGCTAGCTGAGCTTGACCCTAGCTCTCATGAGTTAGGTTGAACTCGAGCTCGGCTCGACTCGGCTTGGCTCAACTCGAATCTACTCTTACAACTCCCTCTTGCCTTGAATCTTCTTTTGATCTATTTTCTCTCTTTGTGGTAGCCTTGCCTTCTTTCCATGGTTTGGTCGTCTCGTTCCCCATCAAACCAAATTAGTTTGTAACTTACTTTTACGCACAAGATTAGCAAAAAAACTGAATAGTTAAAAGATTTGAACCCATTTCAGTCATAAATAATCCAAGAAAAGGAAGTTGAGCTTGCACAAACTCTACAAAAAACTAATTGAGCTAAGGAAAGTCAAAGAAGCCATAATGATCATCTTAATTTACAAAGATATATGACTCTTTGAATGCAAACATTGAAATGAAAGTATTTCTAGAAGCCAAAAAAATGCGCAAATTGAAATGAAATTAGTGGTTTTAAAGAGGACCTTGGCTGGAAATTAAAAAACAGGAAGACAGATGGGCGCCATCCCAATTTTACAAAAAAGGCGGGAAAGGTCCTACTAGGTTCAAATTCTCAGTTGGTATTGCCAAAGATAGTGAAGATCCAAAGAAGCTGCATGAAATTTCACCAACCTCTTGCAAAGGAGAGCCTTGTAGCTTTTTAGATCATAACAACCTTCATGAACTTCCATTCATGAATATCACCTTGTAACTTTTCTTAAGTCAATATGTCAAATAACACATAAAAAATGCCTAACTGATAGACATTATGCTGACAGAGACCCCAGACTCACTCAAGCTTTCAATTGTTCACTTCTTTTTTGTTTTTATTTTCAAGTATATAGTGATTTTCATCAGAATCAGCAGAAGTGTTCTAGCATTAAGCAGCAAACCATCTGCCAGGTCACTGTAAAGAGTTTGATATAGCAAATATCAGGTCTGCACCAATAATGAGTTGTACTCGTATGATTTATTTAAATTAAGCTGATGCTAGTTGAAACAACTAGAAGATGTTCCCTATTAATCAAATAAAAAGTTCAGTGTTCCAGGAGAAAAGGCTGTTTCAGTTATATGTAGAAAACAAGACCCTTGCCTGAAAATTTTGTGCAGCGAGAGGATCATTTGGGTTTTTATCTGGGTGTACCTTTCGAGCCTGCAACCCACAAACAAAGAAGATAATTCATAATAACATAATGAAGCGAAGTGATGTTGAAATATATAATATCCAGGCGAGCAACCATTAAATTTTAATAAGCAATTTAAAAAAAAAAAGTCCTGAATTGCTGCTGTGATTTAAAAGGAAACATAGATAATCCCTATTACAACTAGGGGATCTGCAGACAAAAAGTTGAGGTGATTTCAACCACAAACCCTCATGTACGAAATGAATTAGAAAATAAATAAATAAATAAAAATGAGATTGGCAAGGCATAAACAAGAAGGATGGAATACCTTGATGTAGTAAGCTTTCTTGATCTCGGACTCTGTAGCCGTTGGACTGACCCCTAGCACGTCGTAGTATTCCGTCTCCTTTACCATCATTGACTAGCTGAATAATGCCCAACTACCTCTGATTTTTAAATCACAGAATCGATCGGAACTCCAGAGTAAACCCAAAAAATGGGGACAAAGTATCAGTCAACATATACAGCACAAAAATTATTAGTGTTGAGAACGATAGGAATGGCGTTAATCGTCTACGCGCTGACCTCTGATTCCTTCGAGTTGACTATCCGCCCTGTATTCCGTGTTGCCCCACTTCTCTACTATTGTACTTAACATTATTAAATTTTAAATTTTTAATAAATAAAAATTTTAAGGGAGCTTTTGTGTTGGTGAAAACTGAGATATTAATTAAAATAGACAGCAATATTCATGCCTAAACCTTTTTTGATAATAATTTTTACGTTTTAATTTTTTAAGTAAACATTTTTTTCATTCCAAAAATACCCTCCGTCTAATTTCTCAACTTTATCGTAGCATTTGACCAATTAATTACTTACCTTTCACGAAAAGTATTAAGATTAAATTATTTGTAAAGAATAAAATTTATAAATTAAAAAATAGATTAATTTTTTATAAAATTATTGATTCTTATATATCGAAAATGGTACGTTTTTCTCTAAATTATCTATAATGAATAAAATTTATAAATTGAAAAA